>NC_092136.1:54838156-57559823 GCF_043159975.1 Macaca nemestrina
TGCTGCATCTCATAAGTTTTAATAAACTTTGTTTTCACTTTTTGTTTGTTTTAAAATATTTCTGATTTCTTCTTTCACCCATTGGTTTTTCAGGAGTATATTGCTTAATTTACACATATTTGCAAGTTTTCCAATTTTCCACTATTATTGACTTCTAGGTTCATACTAGTGCGGTCAGAAGATATATTCAATATAATTTCAGTCTTCTTAAATGCATTAAGACTCATTTTGTAGCCCAATATATAATGTATTCCAAAGAATATTTTATATGCACTTAAGAAGAATGTGTATTCTGCTGCTTTGGGATGGAATGTTCTACACATGTTGTTAGGTCCATTTGGTCTATAGTGTTGTTCAAGTCCATGTTTCCTTATTGATTACCTGTCTGGATTATCCATCCATTGTTAATTGGAGTATTTAAGTCCCCTACCATTATTGTATTACTGTCTATTTCTCCCTTCAGTTCTGGTAATATTTGCTTTATATACTTAGGTACTCCAATGATGGTTGCATATATGTTTACAATTATTATATTCTGTTGATGAATTGGCCCCTTCTCATTATATGATCACCTTCTTTATCTCTTGTGACAATTTCTGACTTAAAGTCTGTCTTGTCTGATATAAGTATAGTGACTCCTGCCCTCTTTTGGTTACTATTTGCATGCAATATATTTTTCTATCCCTTCACTTTCAGCATATGTGTGTCCTTAAATCTTAAGTGAGTCAATTTTAAGTAGCACAGAGTTGGATTTTTTTAATCCATTCAATCACTCCATATCTTTTGATTGGGGAACTTAGGCCATTTATATTTGAGTAATTATTGATAAGTAAGGACTTATTGTTGACATTTTGTTATTTGTTTTCTGTTTTATAATTTTTTCTCTCTTATCATCTTTTGTGATTTGATTTTTTTAGGGTAGTAGTCTGCTTTGATTCCTTTATCTTTTGTGTCTCTACTTCAGGCTTTTTCTTTACGATTACTATGAAGCTTGTATAAAACATCTTATGGCAGTCTATTTTAACAACTTAATTTTGATTGCATATAACAATTCTACACTTTTCCCCCATACACATATTATATGTTATTGATGTAATAAATAACATCTTTCACATTGAGTATTCACTAATTATTGCAGCTGTAGTTATTGTTAATACTTTTTGTTTAACCCTTATCCTAGAGTTCAAAGTGACTTATACATCACCATTAAAGTATTAAGAGTATTCTAAATTTGACTCTCTACTTACCTTTACCAATGAGTTTTATACCTTCATACATTTTTAATTGCCAGTTAGCATTCTTTCATTTCAACTTGAAGAATTTTCCTTAGTATTTCTTGTAAGGTTATCTAGTGGTGATGAACTCCCTCAGTTTTGTCTGTCTAGGAAAGTCTTTATTCCTACTTCACTTCTGAAGGATAGCTTTGCTAGGTATAGTTTTCTTGCAGACCTATTTATGCTCAGCTCAACCTATTTGGAGTTATTTGGGCTTCACAGATCTGGATGTTAATTTCCCTCTCCAGATTTGAGAGGTTCTCTATTGTTACTTCTTTAATAAGTTTTCTGCTCCTTTCTCTTTCTCTGCTCCTTTCTCTTTCTCTGCTCCTTCCTGGATTCCCATAACATATCTATTGGTTTGTTCAGTGGTGTCCCGTAAGTTCTGCAGGCCTTCCTCATTATTTTTTCATTCTTTTTTCTTTTTATTTTTCTGACTGAATAATTTCAAATGATCTTTGAGTTTACTAATTCTTTCTTTTGCCTGATTGAGTTTGTTATTGAAGATCTCTATTGAATTTTTTAGTCCAGATATTGTATTCTGCATATCCAGAATTTCAGTTTGGTTTTTACTAATGGTCTATTTTTCTTTGTTGAACTTCTAATTTTATTCATGTGTCGTTTAACTGATTTTTTAAAATTATCTATCTATTTTCTCTGGTAGTTCACTGAGCTTCTTTAAAATGATTGTTTGAAACTATTTGGTGATTTATATACCTCCATTTTTTGACGTCAGCCACTGGAGCTTTATTTTGCTCCTTCAGTGGTATTATAGTTCCTTGATTCTTTAGGTTTCTTGAAACTTTGCATTGTTGTCTTCACATTTGAAGAGGCAATCACTTCTTCCAGTCTTTGTTGACTGGCTTTAGGAGTGGAAGACCTACACCAGTGAGCCTGGCTAGAGACTTTGGGTGTCTCTCAGGCCTGTTCTATTGATGTATCTATCCACTCGTCTTGATCCTTCTTAGAGGAGAAGTCTTAAGATTGTGTGACTTCTCTTGACCTTAAAAAGCCATGCCTATTGCTAAGAGTCTTCCATTTATTTTCCCTACGACCGTGCTCTGAGGTGTTCAAGATTGTGTGCTTTTTCCCAAACTATCAGAAAAAAGCCAGCTGCTAATATCTGTACCTGCTATTGAGATCCATGTGTTGTCTGTAGGAGCTTGTGTGTGTTACACACAGGACCATTTAGGGCACTGTCCACAGGGTGGAGAGGCAGGGTGTTGGGATCATGTGTCTACTTGTTGGGAGTTCCACAGGTGAGTTGTCCTATGGGGCTCATGGCAGGCCTCTTGGTACCATTTGTGAGCCTGCTGATAATCACATGCCAGCGGCTATACACTCCCACCTTTTCTCCCTCCTCCTAGCTGCTCCCAGACAACTCAGCCATGCCAATCCTCTTGGCATTCTGTTCTCATTCATTGAGATGAGATAAAAATGAGCCTCCTGGGCAGTGTCCCAAAAGACTGTAGAACTTGAGTGCTCACTTCCCCTGTGGGAGAAGTTATGGGCCTCTCTCAGCACAGGGGGCCTCTCTCAGCCCTGAGCTTTTGGGTGAGGGGGTGATGTGGGTAAAGTGAAATTACTTTTTTAACCTCTTCAATATACCGGCTCTTGAATTTTTTGTTCCACCAGAGTGTTGCAATCTCTCAGCTGGACTCTGAGGCGCCCACAAAAGTATTCTTGTCTATGAGTGGTTAACAAAATTGGTGTTTCTACAGGGGTATGAGGGATAGAACTTTCTATTTTGCCATCTTCCTGACATCATCCTAAATTTTTGTATATTTAATTGGTTTTAGTGCTTATTACTGCCTCTTTCCAATCCCAAATTCCCCAACTTAGGGTCTTGTTTTGACTTATTTTCATATCATGTGGATAAATGTTTTGAGTCATTTTTACAGAAAGGATACTTGAGTAGTAACTTTTCTTAGCCTTTGGAGATCAGAAAATGAAACTGTTGCTGCCCTATATTGATGACAAAATGGCTGGGGAAAACATCTTTATCACATTCTATTTCTCTTAAATTTCCACAGACCTTCTATTGCTGACTTTTAGAATTTATTGGCTCAGAGAAGAAATCTAATGTTAGTCAGCTTTTAATTCCTCTAAAAGGATCCTTCATTTTTTGGCTTGATTGTAGGACTCCTAAACCTTTGAAATTAAATTATGCTACAACTATTATCGACTTTGGAACCCAAAAGTCAGGAGTTGGAGCAACAACCAAAGCCTAGCTCACAACAGTAAGCTTTGCAAAAGGTTTCAGAGACCAAAGGCCTTTCTCCATTAGACAATCATCCACATTTCATTCTGGCTTTAGACCTACTTCTTTTCACCAAAACAATATCTATCCTATCCTTCCATATATTATCCTCCCTTCCTCATCTCCAGCTAACAGCAAAATCAAGGTTCAAAAACTATGTGTCTTTCACACCTTCTCCACTATCATACATTAGCACAATCATACACCAGTATACATAGTTTGGGAATTTGAGCATTATTTTGCACACACACACAAATATGGTTTCACTGTATACATTTCTCTACAATATGTTTTTCTTACTGAACTAAAAATCTCTCTAGGTCAATTAGTGTATTGGTCCATGCTCATGCTGCAATAAAGAACTACCTGATACTGAGTAAAGAAAAGAGGTTTAATTGGTGCACAGTTCCACTGGCTTAACAGGAAGCATGACTGGGAAGCCTTAGGAAACTTACAATCATGGTGGAAGGCAAAGGGGAGGTAGGCACATCTTCACAATGGTGAAGCAGGAGAGAGAGAGGGAAGAGGGAAGTGCCACACACTTTTAAAACATCAGATCTCGTGAGAATTCACTCACTCTCATGAGAACAGCAAGGAAGAAATTTGTCCCCATGATCCAATCACCTCCCACCAGTCCCCTCTTCCAATTTGACATGAGATTTGGGTGAGGACACAAACACAAACCATATCATTCCACCTTCCACCCCTTGCCCCTCCCAAATCTCATGTCCTTCTCACATTACAAAATACAATTATCCATTCTCAACAGTCCTCCAGTCTTAATTCATTTCAGCATTAACTCAAAAGTGCACAGTCCAAAGTCTCATCTGAGACAAAGTAAGTCCCTTCTGCCTATGAGCCTGTAAAATCAAAAACAAGTTCACTGCTTCCAAGATACAATGGGAGTATGGGCATTGGGAAAATGCTCGCATTCCAAATGGGAAAAAAAGGTCAAAACAAAGAGGCTACAGGCCCCATGCAAGTCTAAAACCCAGCAGGGTCATCATTAAATCTTAAAGTTCCAAAATTATCTCCTTTGACTCCATGTCTCGCATCCAGGCCACAATGATGCAAGGGGTAGGTTTCCAAGGCATTGGGAAGCTTGGCCCCTGTGGCTTTGCAGGGTACATCCCTGTGGCTGCTCTAATGGACTGGCCTTAAGTGCCTGTGGCTTTTCCAGGTGCACAGGGCAAGCTGTCAGTGGATCTACCATTCTGGAGCCTGATGGACAGTAATCCTCTTCTCGCAGCTCCATTAAGCAGTGCCCCAGTGGGGAATCTGGATGTGGGCTCCAACCCCACATTTCCCCTCTGCACTGCCCTAGTAGAAGTTCTCCATGAGGGCTCTGGTCCTGAAGCAGACTTCTGCCTGGACTTCCAGGCATTTCAATACAGCCTTTGAAATCTAGGCAGAGGTTCTCAAACCTCAACTCTTGCCTTCTGTGTACTGGAAGACCCAACACCATGTAGAAAGTTTGAGGCTTGCACTGTGCACCTGGAAAAGCAATGGCCTGAGCTGTACCTTGGCCCCTTTTAGCCATAGCTGAAGCTAGAATGGCTGGGATGCAGAGTGCCATGTCCAGAGGCTGCACAGAACAGCGGAGCCCTGGGCCCACCCCAGGAAACCATTTTTCCCTCCTAGGTCTCCAGGCCTGTGATAGGAGGGGCTGCAACAAAGGTGTCTGAAATGCCCTGGAGACATTTTCCCCATTGTCTTGGCTACTAACATTCAGTTCCTCCTTACTTACGCAAATTTCTGCAGCTGACTTGGGCCTGAATTTCTCCCCAGAAAATGGGTTTTTCTTTTCTACCACATGGCAGAGCTACAGATTTTCCAGACTTTTATAGTCTGCTTCCCTTTTAAATATAAGTTCCAATTTCAGACTATCTCTTTCTTTATGCAAATGAGCATAGGCTTTTTAGGAGCAGCCAGGACACATCTTCAAGGTTTTGCTACTTAGAAATTTCTTCTGCCAGATAGCCTGAATCATCTCTCTCAAGTTCAAAGTTCCACAGATCTCAGGGGCAGGGCAAAGTACTGCCAGCACAGAGGCAAATGCTACTAGTCTCTTTGCTAAAGCATAGCAAAAGTAACCTTTAATCCAGTTCCCAATAAGTTCTTCATCTCCATCTGAGACTACCTCAGCCTGGACTTCATTGTCCATATCCCTGTCAGCATTTTGGTCAAAACCATTCAACAAATCTCTAGGAAGATCCAAACTTTCCCTCATCTTCCTATCTTCTTCTGAGGCCCCCAAACTGTTCCAACTCCTGCCCATTACCCAGTTCCTAATTTGCTTCCACATTTTCAGGTATCTTTATAGCAGTGCCCCACTCTTCTAGTACCAATTTTCGGTATTAGTCCATTCTAACACTGCTATAAAGAACTACCTGAGACTGGGTAATTTATAAAGAAATGAGGTTTAATTGACTCACAGTTTCACAGGCTTAACAGGAAGCATGACTGGGAGGCCTCAGGAAACTTACAATCATGATGGAAGGTGAAGAGGAAGCATGTATATCTTCACAACGGTAGAGCAGGAGAGACAGAGAGGGAAGGGGGAAGTGCCACACACTTTTTAACCATCAGATCTCATGAGAACTCACTATTATGAGAACAGCAAGGGGGATATTTGCCCCCATTATCCAATCACCTCACATCAGGCCCCTCCTCTAATTCAACATGAGATTTGGGTGGGGACACAAATCCAATCCATATCAATTAATATAGATATAACTCATTTTTTTCTAATGGTTGCATAATTATTTAAATTATGAACATATTACAATTTATTCAACAATGTATGTATTGATGGATATTAGGTTATCTTTCATTATTTTTATTTGTATGCTTGTTTTATTATTGTCTGTTGCCACAACAAAAATGCTGCAACAAACACATTTGTAAGCATATCCTTATTTCTTAGTACCTTAATTTCCACATGATAGATTCCCAGACATGAAATTATTGCATCATATGCATGTTTTTTTCTCTCCATAAATTCTGTAACAGTTCAATTTCGATCAGTAATGTGAGAGAGTGCCCTTTCCCTAGCAAAAATCCCTACTACAGATTTTATCTGCTTAATTTTTCTCAACATAATGTGTGAGATGTATTATCTCACTTTCCCTTTGATTTGCATTTCCTTAACACTTTTTTACATAGTATTTAGCCATCCTCTCACAAATTGCCTATTTATATCCTTTGCCTATTTTCCAACTGAGATGTCTTAATCAGTTTGTAGAGGTATTTAAATGTTTTAAACATAAAATCCTTTGCCCATTTCTTTTAGACAGGATCTTGCACTGGTGCCCAGGCCGGAGTGTAGTAGTGTGACCATAGCTTACTGCAGCCTCAAATTCCTGTGCTCAAGGGATCCTCCTGCCTCACTCTCCTGAGTAGCTAGGACTACAGGCACACACCACCATGCTCAGTTAATTTTTTATTTTTTTGTAGAGACAGGATCTTGCTATGTGCCCAGGCTGGTCTCAAACTCCCAGGTTCAAGCAATCCTCCCATCTCAGTCTCCCAAAGTGCTGGGATTACAGATGTGAGCCACTACACCTGACCCCTTACCTGTTTTATAAGCTGCAACTTTTCCCCAGTCTATCATTTGTCTTTTGGCTTTGTTTATAAATATTTTTCCATGTAATATAAAGTTTATACAAGCAAATATGACTATGTTTTCCTTTATGGCATCTTCATTCATTGTTTTGATTAAAAACATCTTCCCCATCACCAGGTTATGTTCATGTTCTCCTACATTTTGCTCTTGTGTTATTGTTTTGTCTGTTTTTTTACATATAAATTTGTAATACACCTGGAATTTATTTTAGTACATGGAAGGAGTTAAAAAATATCTTTGTATTCTTCCGGATGGGTAAAGTTGAAGAGTATGACTTAATGCATAAACCATTTTTCTTCCACCAGGATTGACTTCATAAGGATATTGCAATGTGTAGTTACACAGGGCCCCAGACCAGAAGGAACCTACATGCTTGGATTATGCCTTGCTATCATCATCTTGAAATTCTTCTTAATTTTATCTTTTAAATTGTGTTTTGTAAGTGAATTCCAATGGAACACTGAGCAGTGGGCCTGGAGCCTCAACATAGTCCAGCTTCCTACTACCTTTCTGCCTCCCTAGGATAGGTTCTTGTCTTCTGTTCCCCAGCCATCTAGCACCCTGGCCCTGCCCAGCTTCCCCTTTCCCATCCTCACTTCTTTTCAGACTTTTCAAATATGCAAGGTCACCAAAAAAATAGCTACATGCACCCTTTCTGAAAAACAAACTGAAGGATATACTCCAACAAAATAAAAGAGTAAAACTAGAGAGAAAAATATTGAGGCAAAATTCTAGAGGCAAAGATCCAAATGGGAGAGAGGAAAAAGGAGTTCAATAAAGATAGCTGGTCCTGGAGAACTGCCCATTCAAACTGGAGTAGGAAGACAGAGGGCTGTGGGAGGGATGCGTTCAGAAAGAAGTGGAGCTGCTAGATTTCCCAGTGTACTGGCTGAACCTTGCTGAGAGGAGTTTTACAACTCTGTGAAAGTTAAGGAAACAACTAGGGATGAGTTCAGGTTAAAAAACAAAAACAAAGAAAAAACAAAACAAAACAAACAAACAAAAACTGGAGTGGTTGGCAAGATGGCCAAATAGGAACAGCTTCAGCCTGCAGCTCCTAGAGAGATCAACAGAAGGTGGGTGATTTCTGCATTTCCAACTGAGGTACCCAGCTCATCTCACTGGGACTGGTTAGACAGTGGGTGCAGCCCACACAGGGTGAGCCAAAACAGGGTGAGGTGTTGCCTTACCCAGGAAGCACAAGGGATCAGAGAACTCCCTCCCCTAGCCAAGGGAAGCCATGAGGGACTGTGCCATGAGGAAAGGTGCATTCCAGCCCAGGTACTACACTTTTCCCATGCTCTTCACAACCTGCAGACCGGAAGAGTTCCTCAGATGCCTATACCACCAGGGCCTTGGATTTCAAGCACAAAACTGTGTGGCTGTGTGGGCAGACACTGAGCTAGCTGCAGTTTTTTTCATACCCCAGTGGCACCTGGAACACCAGCAAGACAGAACCATTCACTCCCCTGAAAAGGGGGCTGAAGCCAGGGAACCAAGTGGTCTAGCTCAGCAGATCCCACCCCCACAGAGCCTAGCAAGCTAAGATCCACCGGCTTGAAATTCTCGCTGCCAGCACTGCAGTCTGATGTTGAACTAGGATGCTCAAGCTTGGTAGGGGGAGGGGCATCCGCCATTACTGAGGCTTCATTAGATGGTTTTCCCCTCACAGTGTAAACAAAGCCCTGGGAAGTTCCAACTCAGCAGAGCCCACTGCAGCTCAGCAAAGCTGCTATAGCCAGACTGCCTCTCTAGATTCCTCCTCTCTGGGCAGGGCATCTCCGAGAGAAAGGCAGCAGCCTCAGTCTGGGGCTTATAGATAAAACTCCCATCTCCCTGGGACAGAGCATCTGGGGGAAAGGGCAGCTATGGGCACACCTTCAGCAGACTTAAACGCTCCTGCCTGCCGGCTCTGAAAAGAGCAGGGGATCTCCCAGCACAGCACTCGAGCTCTACTAAGGGATGGACTGCCTCCTCAAGTGGGTCCCTGATCCCTGTGCCTCCTGACTGGGAGACACCTCCCAACAAGGGTTGACAGACACCTCATACAGATAGAAGAGTTCTGGCTGGCATCTGACAGGTGCCCCTCTGGGACGAAGCTTCCAGAGAAAGGAACGGGCAGCAATTTTTACTGTTCTGCAGCCTCCACTGGTAAAACCCAGGCAAACAGGGTCTGGAGTGGACCTCCAGCAAACTCCAGTAGAACTGCAGCAGAGGGGCCTGTTAGAAAGAAAACTAACAAACAGAAAGGAATAACAACATCAACAAAAAGGATGTCTACACAAAAACCCCATCCAAAGGTCACCAGCATCAAAGACCAAAGGTGGATGAATCCATAAAGATGGAAAGGCTGAACATTCCAAAAACCAGAATGCTTCTTCTCCAAAGATCAGAACTCCTTACCAGCAAGGGAACAAAACTGGATGGATAATGAGTTTGACGAACTAACTACTACTTCTGAAGTAGGCTTCAGAAGGTGGGTAATAACAAACTCCTCTGAGCTAAAGGAACATGTTCTAA
Source organism: Macaca nemestrina (assembly GCF_043159975.1). Lineage (NCBI taxonomy): Eukaryota > Metazoa > Chordata > Mammalia > Primates > Cercopithecidae > Macaca > Macaca nemestrina. The sequence continues at coordinate 54,847,836 of NC_092136.1, forward strand.
TCCAATGCAAGGAAGCTAAGAACCTTGAAAAAGGGGTAGAGGAATTGCTAACTAGAATTACCAGCTTAGAGAAGAATATAAATGACCTGATGGAGCTGAAAAACACAGCACGAGAACTTCGTGAAGCATACACAAGTATTAATAGTCAAATCGATCCAGCAGAAGAAAGGATATCAGAGATTGAAGATCAACTTAATGAAATAAAGCATGAAGACAAGATTAGAGAAAAAAGAATGAAAAGGAATAAGCAAAGCCTCCAAGAAATATATGACTATGTGAAAAGATCAAACCTACGTTTGACTGGTATACCTGAAAGTGATGGGGATAACGGAATCAAGTTGGAAAACACACTTCAGGATATTATCCAGGAGAACTTCCCCAACCTAGCGAGACAGGCCAACATTCAAATTCAGGAAATACAGAGAACACCACAAAGATACTCCTTGAGAAGAGCAACCCCAAGACACATAATCGTCAGAATCACCAAGGTTGAAATGAAGGAAAAAAATGTTAAGGGCAGCCAGAGAGAAAGGTCAGGTTACCCACAAAGGGAAGCCCATCAGACTAACAGCAGATCTCTCTGCAGAAACCCTACAAGCCAGAAGAGAGTGGGGGCCAATATTCAACATTCTTAAAGAAAAGAAGTTTCAACCCAGAATTCCATATCCAGCCAAACTAAACTTCATAAGAAAAGAAGAAATAAAATCCTTTACAGACAAGCAAATGATGAGAGATTTTGTCACCACCAGGTCTGCCTTACAAGAGCTCCTGAAGGAAGCACTAAACATGGAAAGGAACAACCAGTACCAACCACTGCAAAAGCATACCAAATTATAAAGATCATCATCACTATAAAGAAACTGCATCAACTAAGGGGAAAAATAACCAGCTAGCATCATAATGACAGGATCAAATTCACACATAACAATATTAACCTTAAATGTAAATGGGCTAAATGTCCCAATTAAAAGACACAGACTGACAAATTGGATAGAGAGTCAAGACCCATCAGTGTGCTGCATTCAGGAGACCCATCTCACATGCAGAGACACACATAGGCTCAAAATAAAGGGATGGGGGAATATTTCTCAAACAAATGGAAAGCAAAAACAAACAAACAAACAAAAAAAAACAGGGGTTGCAATCCTAGTCTCTGATAAAACAGACTTTAAACCAATAAAGATCAAAAGAGACAAAGAAGGTCATTACATAATGGCAAAGGGATCAATGCAACAAGAAGAGCTAACTATCCTAAGTATATATGCACCCAATACAGGAGCACCCAGATTCATAAAGTTCTTAGAGACCTACAAAGAGATGTAGACTCCCACACAATAATAATGGGAGACTTTAACACCCCACTGTCAATATTAGACAGATCAATGAGACAGAAAATTAATAAGGATATTCAGGACTTGAACTCAGTTCTGGACCAAGTGGACCTAATAGACATCTGCAGAACTCTCCACACAAAATCAACAGAATATACATTCTTCTCAGCATCACATTGCACTTATTCTAAAATTGACCACATTATTGGAAGTAAAACACTCTTCAGCAAATGCAAAAGAACAGAAATCACAACAAACTGTCTCTCAGACCACAGCGCAATCAAGTTAGAGCTCAGGATTAAGAAACTCACTCAAAACCACACAACTACATGGAAATTAAACAACCTGCTCCTGAATGACTACTGAGTAAATAACGAAACTAAGGCAGAAATAAATAACTTATTTGAAACCAATGAGAGCAAAGATACAACATACCAGAATCTCTGGGACGCAGCTAACACAGTGTTTAGTGGGAAATTTATAGCACTAAATGCTCACAAGAGAAACCAGGAAAGATCTAAAATCGACACTGTAACATCGCAATTAAAAGAACTAGAGAAGCAAGAACAAACAAATTCAAAATCTAGCAGAAGACAAGAAAACTAAGATCAGAGCAGAACTGAAGGAGACAGAGACATGAAAAACCTTCAAAAAAATCAATGAATCCAGGAGCTGGTTTTTTGAAAAGATTAACAAAATAGACATACCACTAGACTAATAAAGAAGAAAAGAGAGAAGAATCAACTCGACACAATAAAAAATGATAAAAGGGATATCACCACTGATCCCACAGAAATACAAACTACCATCAGAGAATACTATAAACACCTCTACACAAATAAACTAGAAAATCTAGAAGAAATGGATAAATTCCTGGACACATACACCCTCCCAAGACTAAACCAGGAAGAAGTCGAATCCCTGAACAGACCAATAACAAGTTCTGAAGTTGAGGAAGTAATGAATAGCCTACCAACCAAAAAAGTCCAGGACCAGACGGATTCACAGCCCAATTCTACCAGAGGTACAAAGAGGACCTGGTACCATTCCTTCTGAAACTATTCCAAACAATAGAAAAAGAGAGACTCTTCCCTTACTCATTTTATGAGGCCAGCATCATCCTGATAAACCTGGCAGAGACACAAGAAAAAAAGAAAATCTCAAGCCAATATCCCTGATCAACATTGATGCAAAAATCTTCAATAAAATACTGACAAACCAAATCCACCAGCACATCAAAAAGCTTATCCACCACTATCAAGTCGGCTTCATCCCTGGGATGCAAGGCTAGTTCAAAATACACATATCAATCAATGTAATTCACTACATAAACAGAACCAATGACAAAAACCACATGATTATCTCAACAGATGCAGAAAAGGCCTTTGGCAAAATTCAACACCTCTTCATGCTAAAAACTCTCAGTAAACTAGGTTTTTGATGGAACGTATCTCAAAATAATAAGAGCTATTTGTGACAAACCCACAGCCAATATACTGAATGGGCAAAAACTGGAAGCATTCCCTTTGAAAACTGGCACAAGACAAGGATGCCCTCTCTCACCACTCCTATTCAACATAGTATTGGAAGTTCTGGCCAGGGCAATCAGACAAGGGAAGGAAATAAAGGATATTCAGATAGGAAGGGAGGAAGTCAAATTGCCTCTGTATGCAGGTGACACGACTGTATATTTAGAAAACCCCATTGTCTCAGCCCAAAATCTCCTTAAGCTGATAAGCAACCTCAGCAAAGTCTCAGGATACAAAATCAATGTGCAAAAATCACAGGCATCCCCACACACCAATAACAGACAAACAGAGGGCCAAATCATGAATGAACTCACATTCACAATTGCTATAAAGAGAATAAAATACCTAGGAATACAGCTTACAAGGGATGTGAAGGACCTCTTCAAGGAGAACTACAAACCACTGCACAAGGAAATAAGGGGACACAAACAAATGGAAAAACATTCCATGCTCATGGGTAGAAAGAATCAATATCTTGAAAATGGCCATACTGCCCAAGGTAATTTATAGATTCAATGCCATCCCCATCAAGCTACCATTGACTTTCTTCACAGAATTAGAAAAAAACTACTTTAAATTTCACATGGAACCAAAAAAGAGCACATATAGCCAAGACAATCCTAAGCAAAAAACAAAGCTGGAAGCAGCAGGCTCCTTGACTTCAAACTATATTACAAGTTATTGTAACCAAAACAGCATGGCACTAGTACCAAAACAGATACATAGACCAATGGAACAGAACAGAGGCCTCAGAGATAATGCCACACATCTAAAACCATCTGATCTTTGACAAACCTGACAAAAACAAGCAATGGGGAAAGGATTCCCTATTTAATAAATGGTGTTGGGATAAACTGGCCAGCCATATGCAGAAAACTGAAACTGGACCCCCTTCTTACACCTTGTACAAAAATTAACTCAAGATGGATTAAAGACTTAAACGTAAAACCTTAACCCATAAAAACTCTAGAAGAAAACCTAGGCAATGCCGTTCAGGACATAGGCATGGTCAAAGACTTCATGACTAAAACACCAAAAGCAATGGCAACAAAAGCCAAACTTGACAAATGGGATCTAATTAAACTAAAGAGCTTCTGCACAGCAAAAGAAACTATCATCAGAGTAAATAGGCAACCTACAGAATAGGAGAAAATTTTTGCAACCTATCCATCTGACAAACGGCTAATATCCAGAAACTACAAGAAACTTAAACAAATTTACAAGAAAAAAAACAAACAACCCCATCAAAAAGTGGGCAAAGGATATGAACAGTCATTTCTCAAAAGAAGACATTTATGTGGGCAACAGACATATGAAAAAATGCTCGTCATCACTGGTCATTAGAGAAATGCAAATCAAAACCACAATGAGATACCATCTCATGCCAGTTAGAATAGCGACCATTAAAATGTCAGGAAACAACAGATGCTGGAGAGGATGTGGAGACGCTTTTACACTGTTGGTGGGAGTGTAAATTAGTTCAAACATTGTGGAAGACAGTGTGGCAATTCCTCAAGGATCTAGAACCAGAAATACCATTTGACCCAGCAATCTCATTACTGGGTATATACCCAAAGGATTATAAATCATTCTACTATAAAGATACATGCACACCTATGTTTATTGGAGCACTATTCACAATAGCAAAGACTTGCAACCAACCCAAATGCCCATCAATGACAGACTGGATAAAGACAATGTGGCGCATATGCACCATGAAATACTGTGCAACCATACAAAAGGATGAGTTCATATCCTTTGCAGGGTCATGGATGAGGCTGGAAACCATCATTCTCAGCAAACTAACACAGGAACAGAAAACCAAACACCACATGTTCTCACTCAAAAGTGGGAGTTGAACAGTGAGAACACATGGACACAGGAGGGGAACATCACGCACCAAGGCCTGTTGGGGGTGGTGGGCTAGGGGAGGGATAGCATTAGGAGAAATACCTAATAGAGGTGACAGGTTGATGGGTGCAGTAAACCACCATGGCACGTGTATACAAAAAAAAAAAAAAAAAAAAAAAATCCCTAGCAACTGAGAAAATAAGATAATCATTAACTCCAAGAAAAATAAAATGTCATAAACAAAAGGAAATATAATCATAGGTTATTTCCTGGCTGGCTATAATATACCTAAGTGGTCATAAGAAGGTAAATATTGAATTTTGATCTAACTAAAACTTATAACTATATTAGGGGAGTGACAAAGGAGGGAAGTTTGAGGGGAGGGTAGAAAAGAGGTAAGAGAACTAAAAGATATCCTTATCTTCCATAATAGGAAGTTAATAGGGAAGGTCTAAAACAGAAAGTTTAGGAAATAGCAGTATAAGCATGTTACTTAGAAATAGGGAGATCAATACCGATAGAAATAGCCAATGAATGCAAAGCATCTCTGGGGAGCAGAAAATCAGGAATGAGGAAGTGGTGCATAAAACTGTTGCTTCTTATTGTAATCCTTATAGTACTCTTTAACTTTTTAAACTATATGTTTTTGGAACTTTTATAAAATAACTAAATGTTTTAAAAGTAACAGGCAATGGAATTCAGGTTGTGACTAACTTCACAGCTGGCTTTAGTCATCTAAAGCAGGTCCATAATGAGCCAGTCTCTGTCGAGTTTGAATGCTGACACTTTGGAGTTGGTTTAAGCTGATGGGTTTTGTTTCAACTCTGTGAAACTATCAAAGAGCTGGATGATGCACAGATGGTTAATCTCTAATTTCAGGATTTTTAAACTTAGTAACATTGTTTTTGTATACGTTTTTAAAGTTTCTGATACCCTCCTTAGTCTTTGAGTTTTCATTTCTGTTATCATCTTTTCCATCTCTTTCAACTCCAAATATTTCCTTTAAATATTTGGAGTTTTAAAGCAACTCCAAATATTTATTAAATTTGATCTCTGTTCCAAAGGTGGAATTATTCTCTAAACTCTCAGCACTTTGTCAGTTTCCCAGAACAGGCCCAAGACTTTTCAGCACTGGGAATCAAAGCAAGCAAATGTTTATGGATTTTCCTGAAAGCAGAATAAAGAAAACCAGGATAATAGAGAGCAATAACCGACAGCAATGAAAATCCAGCACAAAGGAATTTCTGCATTGCACCTAAGTAGTTACATTTATTTAGATGCTGCTTATGAATTATCATTTTGTATATATTAATTATTCAGACTATTTTAATACAGGATTTTGATCAGGAGAGTGTGACTAGACTAGCAGCTTTCAATAACCTGAAAAGCTTTTTAAAATCCTGATGCCTAGGTCCCACTCCCAGAGATTCTGATGTAATCGGTTGGCATGCAGTGTGGGAATAGGAATTTTTTTAAACTCACGTTAGTCTAACATGCAGCAATGATTGACTACTACTGAACTGGATCATGTCCCAGGTGTTCTCTCTCAGTTAAAGCAGCTGAGAAAAGTCTAACTCCATAACCATAATCCAGGCACTAAATTCACCTGACAAGTGCCCATATGGCATATGAATTCCTGGAGGAAATAACCAGTGGCTCTTGCAAAAACCTTAAACTGGTAGCAATTGTCACACAGCCATCCCTTAATGTCCATCGAACACTAGGTTCCCAAGATGATGTGTCAAGGGCAGCATGGATGGCTGGTAACTCTCCCTCATTATGGCTTCCCTCTGCCTGGGTAATGCTCATTTCTTGTTGAGCAGCTTACTGGAACGACAACATTGCCCATTTTAGAGCCACTCTAATTGCCCATGCAACCAACTTCCCTGTACTTTTTAATCAAAGAATTGGATAGTCCAATCATAGTTAATTCTAAATCCTTTTGTTCTGGTCCCTAGCATATTGGATGAACAAAGGTTTTATGTAGCTCATTTCCTCTGTGGGATTGGAGGATGCCATGTGAGCATATGTGAAACTGCTCTTCACCAACTTCAATGGTGTCTGCCCCCCTTGGATAGGCATGTATTTGGAGAGGATGAATCCGAGCCCCACAGCTGAGACCTGAGATTAGTGATTGCAGTCAGCAGTTGGTGCCTAATTAGTGAAGCAGGTAAGGGGACTGTTGAAAGGGGTGCCTGCTGAACCAAAAGCCACAGTTGAGACTGGGCTGCAGAGAGTATTTCTAAACAGCAGACAGCAGGAAGTAGGTTGATCTGGAGCTCAGGTAGAAGAGGGAGCCAGGCTGACATAGGGCTATGCTGGCCTGAGTCCCAGAACAGAATCACCACTGGACCTCTTAGGAATGCAGGGCTGAGTTCAGGGAGTAGGAGAAGGGGCCAGAGAGGGAAGAATGCCATCATCATCTTCCTACAGATGATCCGTGCTCCAGTCTAATTGCTAGAGAAGTAGAGTGAAGGTGGGGAAGAAGACCCACGGAACATCACTGGGGCCATCATTTCAGGGCCAGAGGCCTCTAAGAGCAAGGAGAGAGCCCTTGTGAAATACCAAGTCCTAAACCAAAGCCACCTACCCCAGCCGCAGTCTGCAGTTCCTGATGCTGTGCATACCTGGACAGTATGTCCTCAGCTGCTCTCTACTCAGCTTGAGTGTATTCAGGTCACTGTGCATGGGCTCAGCTCAGACCTGAGCAACAGGGAGCACACTCAGACTACCCGCTGAGTCTGGGCCTGGTAGAGGCAAGGATCCATCAGTGGATAATGACTGTAATCAGAACTTAAGTGGAAACAGAAGGACGTGCCTATTCAGCCCTTTGAAGGCTGGACTCATTTCAAGTTTTCCTTGTTACATTGAAGAACCAACATTTTTGAGCTAATATATGAGTAGAAACATGGATGCAAACTTCATCCTAATTATTAATGAGAAATGCAGATTATCCTCTTTCCTATGTTTAAAATAATCCTGATCTACGTGTATTGGAAAGTCAGACCCCTTCCTCCTAAACCATTCCCTTTATGCATTAAACCCCTTGAGCAAGGCCAAAAGCTCTGGAAAAATACTGACCTTTCTTCTAGGCTCTAAGTGTTGAGAAATCTCTACAAATCTGCAATAGAAATTCAACAGAACCACAGAGCTATGAGCTGTTAGACCTTAGTTCATCAAACATTTACTGAGCACCTACTTTACACCAGCACTGAGGATACACAAATAAATCAGATCTAGTGTCTGCTTCTGTAAGCTCTCAGAGAGGGAAATATGCATGAACAGATGATTTTAATACAATACAATGTATGCAAACAGCAGAGGTATGAATACATAATGGGGAGACTGGCCTACATTAGAAAGGGAGGAGAGAAATGAGCAAAGGCCTCAAGGAAGAAGTGGTGCTTGAGCCTAAGAACGAAGAAAGAATACAATAAAGGTTGAAATATTCACTGTTATATATTAAAATGAGAATAAGGTGATTCATTTTAGAGCATCGTGGAAAAATAACAGTTGGGAAAGAACACTTCTCTCACCCCAGCTCAATAACTACCTGAACAGAGAAAAAAAATGGTGAAAGATTTGGAAGGAGAGGTAACAACATCAGACACCATACAAAAATGACTCGCTCTTTACCAGTGATGACAGGAAGGGTGACATCAGCACAAATGAGAGATTTTTACAGACCAAACAGGGCTAACTCATGTCTGAGGAACTACAGCAAAATAAGAGCTGTCGAGGCTTGGGAGTGGGGACCTGTGAAATAGCATTACGAGCAGGAAGATGTAGGCTGCAGACGAGTTAACATGAGTCTCCAGGACCCCACAAGGGAAGAGAGCCTGAGACACAGTCAATCCACTGCTTATGTTGTGGCGCAGGGGAAGAAGGAACACGCTGGGAGCAAACAAGTTTTCTTACTAGTGTTGTGGCTATGAAATTAAGCCCACAGCTCAAGCACACAAGAAATAGAACTTCAGTGCACATTGTATGCACCTGTCAAAATATCACATGTACCCCATAAATATGAATAATTATTATGTATCAATTAAAAAGTAGCTTTATTGAGATATTTATATACAATAAATTCATTTGTTTAAAAAAAGTAGGAATTTGCTTTGCTATTACAATTTATTTTTAAGCTCCATTCCACTGAGGTTCCCTTCTTTTTCCCAGAGTTACAGAGGACCAAGGCATTGGAATAGGGGTGGCAATCTGCTTTTCTGTTATTATCTACCCACTCTGATATAAGTTCAGATGTCCTGTCACTTCTCATTCCCAGCTATAAACCCTATTCACGTTCTATCTGCCCGGCCACTTTCATACTTCTCTCTGGTGACTAGGAATTCATTCTGTGCCTCCCACATCATGCTGAGCCACAGGAAACTGTGGCACTGTCCAATGCCCTATGATGTCACAACAGGCTGGCCAAGGGAAACATATGACCAAGACACACAACCCAGTCATTCCTTCTCTCTGGTCTGGCTACTTCTCTGGGGCTCCAGAATGAAACAAAGACAGTGACCCCGGTGAAATGAACTGTGTTCAACTCAATACTGGATCTCAGTGATTATAGCTAGGAAGGTGCATCTGTGAGGATGCCTTCAGATATAAGAGTATTAGTTATCTTCTGCAACATAACAAATTACCCCCAAAACTTAATGGCTTAAAACAATAAACATTTATTTTCACACATTTTCTGCAAGTCAGGAATTTAGGAGTGGCTTAGCTTGGTGGTGCTGGCTCAGGTTCCTTCGTGGGGTTGCAGTCAAGATGTCGGCGGGGGCCATGGTTATTAGAAAGCTTGTCTGGAGTTGGAGAACTTGCTTCCAAGATGGCACATTCACATACCTGACAAGTCAGTGCTGACTGTTGGCAGAAGTCCTCTGTTCCTTACCACATGGACCTCTTCATAGGGCTGTTTGAGTGCCCTCATGACACAGGAGCTGACTTCCTCAAGAGTGAGTGATCCAATAGAGAAAGCAAGGAGGAAGACACAATGCCTTCGTGTCCTAATCTCAGAAGTCACTCACTGTCACTCCTGCCACATTCTCTATGCTTTATAAAAAAATCACGAAGACAAGCCCACACTAACGGTAGGGGAAAATTAGGCTCCACTTTTTTAAAGGAGGAATATGAAAAGAAAAAATGTATAGTCATATGTGAAAACCACAACATAAGAGGACAAAATAACTCAAATGGGTTTGAAACATGAGGATGTATGGACTTACCTCACTAGAATCCAGAAATAGAGCAAATATCAGGATATTGATTGACCTAAAGGCTTGCTGAAGTCATCAAGGAACCAGGATCTTTCTGATTCTTTGCTCTTTTATCCAAAGGGTCATTTGAAGCTGACTCTCCTCATGGTCACAGGATGGCTGCCAGGCACTGAGGGTAATGTACTTCCTTGTTCATATCTAGCCAGAGAAAGGATGAACTCCTTTGATCACACAACAGAACTCCCCTGTGATCTGGGGAGAATCATGTGCTAATTGGCTTAGACCTGGTCTATCTGTGCATTGGCACTGTGGCAAGGGGGTAGAACTATCTGACTGGCTTAGACTTGGACCTTAGGGTTGCTCATTCCCTCCCAAATCACAAAGTTTACACAAAGAGTGAGGGAGAATGTGGATACTGAAGAAGAATACAATGTTCACCACAAAAATAGCTAGGCGAACAAGCTGCTGATTCTAGGAGAACTAACACTAACAGCCAGGGCTCACCCCCCTGAAGTTGGACGTCACCACTCTCCATCATCTTCCCCCTCAACCCCACTCAAGGCCCAGACAGCCCAGCAAGTGAAGATGTAGCTGGACCAACAAGCTTCTCGTTGGGGAGGCAAATAGTGTGTGAATATATCAGTCACCTTCGGTTCCATCACTTGAATCAACTGAGATCCCAAGAGCTCAGACTCAAGGGATTGGAACTTAGATTGGAAGGGAGATAGCGTAAAGGAATGGGAAAGTGGAAAGGAGAGGGGGATGTTGAGTAGCGCAGGCCATTCTAAGCAACCCCCAGTTTTCCCCCAAGCCCCACACACAGCCTCCCTCTCTAATGGTATCATGGCCATGATGAGATGGCCCAATTCACATGGGTCCTATGCCTCAAAGCATCAGGTACACACAGAAAAGAGGCTTACTATGTTGGGTCCTGTATTAAGTTTCCTAGGCTGCTGTAACAAAGTGTCACAAACCGAGTAGCTTAAAACAAGTATTGTCCCACGGTTCTAGAGGCTAGCAGGATGAAATCAAGGTGTTGAGGGGGTGGTGTTTCCTCTGAGACCCTGGTAAAATACTTCCTGGCCTCTTCTTAGCTGTCGGTGGCGGTCAGCAATCCTCGTCATTACTTGGCTTGCATGTGCACCACTCCAATCTCTGTGTCTGTCATCATACAACATTCTCCCTATGCATCCCTGTCTTTACATGGTGTTTTTCTTTTCTTATAAGGACACCAGTCATATTGGATTAGGGCCACCTTAATGATTTCATCTTAACTTTATTCTATCTGCAAAGACCCTATGGCCAAATAAAGTCACTTTCTCCAATACCCAGGGTTGAAACTAAAATATATCTTTTGTGGGGATACAATGTAACCCACAACAGACTCCTTTCATTAGTTCTTCCTCCAGTGCTTTTGGTAATAGCTGCTGAGCAACTGCAGTTCTTTCCTTTAAAGAGTAGCCTATATTTCCCAGTCTAATCATCCTTCATGGATTTGGAAGGTAAAGCCAGGGCAATGTCCTGTCTGCTGGTCCTTCAAGAATATAACACACTGGCTCACCAATGGCTGCAAGGTTGGTGATTTCTCTGTTAAATTAGCCTGTGTACGGAGTGCTCAGCCTGCTTAATGCCTTCCTGAACCAGGGAGATGTACTGAAGCAGCATTTAGGTTCTGGCCATATAAACCTAACCTCACTCTCCTCTCAGGGCCTTAGTTTCCTCATCTGTAAAATCTAGAGAGGCTTCTAGTATCTAACAGTGACTGTAAAGTGGCCACATCTGGCCCAAATCAGATACACATCGAAATTCACAATTAATGCACAGCCTAAATAATTGTTTTCCTAATTAATTGAGGTGGGTTTCCCTTGAGACCTACAGAAAGGCTCATTAGAGCTATTAAAGCATCCCCCTGGAGACAGTATGGATTTTAATATGCAGATTCCAAAGTTAGATAATAAAGAAGCTACCGCTCTTCTCTTCCCAGGAGCCAGTGCTTTGTGTTCATACGAATGTCTGGACACCCACAAAGACATCCCTTGACACACACATAAGAAATCACGAAGGGTGAGAGCAAGCAGGGCAAAATGTCGGAACTACAGGAGAGTTGGGGTTGTTCACTCTGCAGTCACTCAGCAGCCAGTGTTCTCTTGGCTTCAGTTTGGCAACTGCACAAGTACTAAACAGCTTTCCCTATGGAAGGAAAAAAAGAATCTCTGGCCCTGCAGGACTGAACCAACACAGCTATACAGGCCTGCAAGAGTCAGCAGGGCCATCCAAGGACTATATCCAAAGGCCATGGGTCCTTTGGGCAGCCATATTGAATTCAGCATCAGCAATGGGCTCATTCAGTAAGGTCCGGCTGAGGGCTTAGGACCAAGAGCACAGGACCAAGCTCTCTAAGGAAGAAGCCCCGGAGGACTAGGCAGTCTGATTCACACCAGAGCAGGGCTTCCAGCCAAGCCTGGAACCTCCTCACACAGCAAAGAACCTAATGGGGTAAATGCTAATTGAATGAAGGGGACAGACAGACAGAAGTCAGAGGTAGCAGTGGAGGAGATGGGGAGAAAGGGAGAAAAAGCAGCAGAAGAAGAAAAAGAAGGGGAAGGAGAAGCAGAAGGAGGAGGAAGATGATGAGGAAGAGGAAGGGGAAGGAGGTGGGAAGGGGAAAGGAGAGGAGAAGCCCAGTGATAAGCAGCAAGCCATATGGCCGGGGCCAAGATCCTTTGCCTTGGTGGGCTCTGGAGATGCAAGGCTCCCCCTGGCATGTGAAATCTCAAGCCCCTGATTAGCAATTACAGACTCACCCACTGGTGGGCCATGGTCTCCAGTGGTCTCCTTGCTCCTGGTTCAGGTGGGCTCAGAGTCCAGGTAGGGCTAGAGGACAGCAACAGACCCTGAACTGTGCATGTGTCAACCTTTTCCTCAGGGTCTTCTAGTAAAGGCACTCCTGCCTCACCCTCCCTCCAACCAATCTTTCCCACAGCCTCTTGCAACCAAATGAACACATCTGTTGGTAAAAGGCAATGTAGTACGAGAACAAGATCTGGACCCAGGTGGTTGGGCTTGAACCCTCGTCCTGCCATTCACCAGCTTTTCATCACTGGACAAATGACACAATCAACGTAAGTCACTATTTCTTCATTTGTAAAATGGAGAAAATGGTAATATCTGCTTCCCAGGGTTCTTGTGAAGAATAAATGAGATAATGTATGTAAGTAGTGTAAACTGTGTGTGTGTGTGTGTGTAATGCTTATTGTGCTTATCGTGTGTCAGGCACTATGTTAGTCATTACACTGACATACAATGCATATATATGTATGTATCCCATTGCTCTTATACAAAAATGATTACGGCTTCTGAGTGAAGTGAATACTGTCTACAGGACAGAATCCAAAGTCAATCTTAAAGCCTCTTAATTTGGCAGTTAAAATTCCATGCAGCCCCCAATGGCAATGCTTCTACATCTTGAAACTGGAAACTCAGATTGCAAGTGGCCTCTTTTTCCAGGTCAAAGGAGGCTGCTCCTCTTAATAACCATCCTGGAAAAACACAACATCTGAGAAAAGGTGCCCTCACTGCCTCGCTCCTTGTCCCCAACTAATCAGTTTCCTGCTTTTGCCCTGGGAGACTGATTATTGCCCTCCTGCTCACTGGGAGGTTGTAGGTAGGGGACATGACAGTCAGGGAGGCCTCTGCTCGCATCCTCTCTACTCACCAGTGAAACAGAAAGGGATGTCAAAAGAGCACTTCCCCTTGCAGAGCTTGGACTGCTCCAGGAATGTGCTGCTTAGAGGCCTGTCTTGGCCTCCTTATTGACTGAGGAAAGCAACATCTGTTGGCACAAAACAAGAGCTCTTAACTGTCTTGTTAAAATCAGAGCTCCTCAACCGGCTCCCACTGGGTAATTTTTCTGGGTTAATAGTTGGGCCACAGAGCTGAGAGACAGGGAGAGATAATAGCCCTTGGTGCCTCTTAAAGCCATCTATATGTCTTGCCTTTGCCATTAAGCCATTCCAGCTTTTCCCAGGTTTTGTTCCCCAGGCTTCCCACAGATGGCCTAGTTCAGCGTCTTTTTTTTTTTTTTTTTGAGACGGAGTCTCGCTGTGTCTCCCAGGCTGGAGTGCAGTGGCGTGATCTCGGCTCACTGCAAGCTCCGCCTCCCGGGTTCACGCCATTCTCCCGCCTCAGCCTCCCAAGTAGCTGAGACTACAGGCACCTGCCACCACGCCCGGCTAGTTTTTTGTATTTTTAGTAGAGACGGGGTTTCACCATGTTAGCCAGGATAGTCTTGATCTCCTGACCTCGTGATCCACCCGCCTCGGCCTCCCAAAGTGCTGGGATTACAGGCTTGAGCCACCTCGTCTTTTTAATCTCTATTGCATCACAATCACCTGGGGAACTTTGGTAAAACAAGAAGACTGAGCTCCACCTGGACTAACTGAACCAGAATCACTTGGGTATGGAACTCAGGGAATCTGTGCTTCTTAAAAGCTCATGGGGTAATTCTGATGCACAGTGAGGGTGGAGAACCACAGTTCCAGACAGTTTTCCATAGGTTTGCTGGGCCTGTCTGAAAGAAAGTGGCTGCTGCTTAGAAAACTGTTCCCACCCCATACCCTATGCATATGCACACACACAATCTCTCAAGTATCAGCGTTGTAGTGTGGTATAACTGAGTCATGAGCATGAGCCCCTTTTACAACCTGCCCACCCAGGTAAGCTCAGGTCATGAGAGCAGTAACTACCACATGTGCAGGTCTTCACTGCTTACCAAGCTTTCTTCAGAGATGTGAGTGTCTTTGATCTTCTCAGCTGCCTGGGGAGTAGTAATTATTATTACCATTCTACAGACGAGAAACTTGAGGCCTGTGGTAGGCAGAATAATGACACCAAAGATATTCACATCCTAATTCTCAGAACTTGATGGTTCTGAAAATTAATATAAACCCTTTGAAAAACATTTTGTGTAAAAGCCTTTGATCCAGTGACTCCACATTCAGGAGCCTATCCCAAGGAAAAATTTACAAATACAAACATAAAAATCCTTATGAGCAAAAGTATTTATCATAGTTATTTATATTTAAAAATTAAAATGATTTACATTTCCAAAATTAACGGAAGGCTTAGGTAAAATATGATACAGTCACTCAACTATTTATGTAGTCAATGGAAATGTTTGCTGTAGGTATTAATATAGACTATATTTAGTATAATTTAGCACATTTTATATAATTTAGAATATATTTAAATACAATATTTAATTGAAATACCAGGATTTCAAGTTGTATATACAGTATAACTATGTAAAAACTTTTTTAAATGGAAAGAAATGTTTATTGTTCCTCTTCTTTCTATTGTCTGAACTGTATTTTCAATTCTTTATGAGTATACTTTATAAATGAGTATTACAGTACACCCCCCACAAAGAAGTCCACATCCTGATCCCCTGACCTTATGAATATGTTACCTTATGTGGCAAAGGGACTTTGCAGATGGAATTAAGTTAAAATGGGGAGAGTATCCTGGACTATCTAAGTGGGCCCAATGTAATTACAACGGTCCTTTTAAAAGAAAGACCGGAGACTCAGAGTCAGAAAAGAGGTGGTGATGGAAGCAAAAATCAGGGTAATGTGTCCAGGAGCCAAGGAATGCAAGCAGTCTGTAAAAGTTGGAAATGGTCTAGGCACAGTAGCTTGTGCCTGTAATCCCAGCACTTTGGGAGGCTGAGGCGGGTGGACTGCTTGAGGCCAGCCTGGGCAACACAGCAAGAACCTATCTCCACAAAAAATAAAAAACAAAATTAGCCAGATATAGTGGCGTGTGCTTGTAGTCATAGCTACATAAGAGGCCAAGGCAGAAGGACTGCTTGAGCCCAGGAGTTCAAAGTTGCAGTGAGCTATATTGCACCACTGCACTCTGGCCCAGGCAACAGAGGGAGACCCTGTCTCAAAACAAAACAAAGTTGGAAAAGACAAGGAGCGGATTCTCCCCTAGAGCCCCCAGCAGGAACACAGCCTTTGATTTTAGCCCCAAAAGACCCATTTTGGACTTGGACGTCCAGAACTGTAAGCTAATAAACTTCAGTTGTTTTAAGCCATGACATTTATGGTAGTTTGTTACAACAGCAATAGGAAACTAATATAAGACCCGAAGAGGTAAAGTCCAAAGTACCTGTAGGAGCTGAGACCAGTTCTCATTTCCCTCCTGCTGTAGACTTGGGTACCCCAAAGCCCAGAGCTGCCCCATAAAGGGAGAAGAGACAGCTCCACTGTGTGTGTGCACCCCTCTAGGGCTGGGGACTGGTTAAACCTCTGGCAGCCCCAGCTGTTGAGCCTTCCCGCCTTCCCCTTTTCCTCTAGAGTCTCCTTCCTAGGGATTACAGTGTGGTGTACAGATAAGAGCAGAGGAACTGACTTGAATATAAGAGCATTTTCCTTTGGAACACTCCACTCCCCAGCCATCAAGGTTTTTATAGCAAATCACCATCCATAGCAACAAGATCAAAAATTCTAAACAGGCAGAAGCTAACAATAAATATCTAAAACGATTATGTGTTGAATGACAGTGGTGAGAAGAAACAAAAAATTAAACTAAAACCAGAAGGTGAGTTCTACCACTTTTTAAAGTGACTGCAATCACAAATACCCATCATCCAGGGGAAGAACTGGGGTTCTTTGGCTTTTGGTTTTTAAAGTGGAGGGAACATTAGCAGAACCTGTTAGGAAATTAATTATTTTATATTGTTGGTTCTCCAGACCAGCAGTATCAGCATCATCTGAGAACATTATTAAAATGCACATTCTCAGGCTCCACCCAACACCTACTGAATGAGGAGCTCTGGGTTGGGGCCCAGCCATGTGCTCTAACAAGCTCTCCAGGTGACTCTCATGCACACCAGTTTGAGAACCACTGTGCTACAGGAAATCCAAATGCTGCTAAAAGGTTTGCCTGTTTTCTATCAAACCGAAAAAATAACAGTTTCCCAGTATATAGGTTAACAGCCAGTTTGGGGCCAAACTGGCAAAAAAAAAAAAAAAAAAAAAAAAAAGAACAGAGTTTGGGGCCAGATTGGCAAGAGAACTGAAGTAAAATACTGAGGGGAAACGGCCTCTTTACAACTTTTTTCTTACGGATGTGTGATATAAATAGTATGCTTGCTGTGCAAACACATCCCCAATCCCACCTTCCAATCCCATTGCTGCCCCTTACCCTCTCCTACAAAAAAAATTCCGAATCCTTCTGTTTCTCAGTCCAGACTCCAGCTTTTTTCCTGGTCTTTCTCAAGTCATCCAAACCTCCTCCCAACCGCCACAAAGCTGCCCACCTACTATGCAAATCTAAACCCTTGTCATTCCCTCCCTTCAGACAATCCTAAAGCTCCCTCCAGAATGAAATTTCGTGTCAGAACTGTCTACTGGAACCCTTGGAAGCAAATAAATTGCCTTCCTCTAGCCTGAGAAACGTTCATTTGTCTCCTCTCCACTCTTGTGACAGCACCAAGAAGCTGTTCCCGTAGCTTAGGGTTCCCTCGGCTCCGACTAGCCCCGCGAAGCTGCTCGGCGAAGCGGAGACTGGTGGAAGGCTGTAGTCTGGAAGGTTTAGACTGAGCTGGAGGGACACCATGTGGCCATACCCAGTATGACACGTCAGGCCAGGTAGCTTCTGTTGTTTCTGTGGTGTTTTTGTAAAGACCGTGAAACATGATGTTTAGGGTATTTTTGAGGATAAAAAAAGAGCAAAAGTTCACTCACAATTATGCTAACAAGATTATTGTTATTTCCGTTTCTTCTATTAAACATTTTCTGACAATTACAAACACAACACCGCCACCCCAAGGAGCACCCCTTTCTTTTCAATGGAAATCTGATCAGCATTTTCCATGTTCATTCAAGGTTTTTGCAATCATTCTCTTCAGTGATAGATAACAATAGACCCTTGATACAAGCTGGTGTAATGAAATGGAATGAAGGAGCATTCAATTGTAGAGGGATGTTCAAGGTAGAGGGGAACAGGGAAGTGAACCATTAATTCTGCCTGGACAGTCAGGGAAGACTTCTGAGAGGAGATGTCATTCAGATGAGGTGATTGAAGGAGGATCAGGTTATAGGCTGGATCCATTAAAAAGGTGTTTATTCTGGCACAGCTGAACACAATAAAGCCTGAACCAGGACAGAGCCCTGGGATCTAGTGGAGGGGAGGGATGCATCAGAAGTCTCTGGGGAGCAGGTTAAAACACAGATTTCCAGGCTTTACCCAGAGACCCAGATCTTGTAGGTCTAAGGAGGGGCCCAGGAATCTGAAAATTTAGCAAGACCTCCCCACAGGGTGCTACTGCTGCAGGTAATCCTCATGCCCACCACCATCATTAAGCCCACAATCATCCTTGCCACCCCTCCTTCTCTGTGGCCTCTGCCTGGAAAGTTCTTCCCATTCTGCTCTCGCTTGGCAAATGCCTTCTCCTTCAAGACCCAGCAGTGCAAATGCTCATAGGTAAACCCTTTCCGACTGCGTGCTTTGTGCTTTCCACCACATTATTACTTTATAAAGAAAGACTATTTAATTACATTCTTTTAAAAAAAAAAAAAAAACCCTAGGGTAGGTCTCCTAATAAACCCCATTTTACAGACGAGGAAACGGAGGCAAAGTGCACCTGAGTAACTGGCCCATTACCCATACTGCTCAGATGTATGTTTTCTTTTTTGAGACGGGGTCTCACTGTCGCCCAGGCTGGAGTGCAGTGGTTCGATCATAGTCCACTGCAGTCTTGAACTCCTGGGTTCAAGTGATTCTCTCACCTCGGCCTCCCAAGTAGCTGGGACTACAGATGAATACCACCACAGCCAACTAATTTTTTTATTTTTTGTAGAGACAGGATTTCATTATGTTTCCCAAGCCGGCCTCAAACTCCTGGCTTCAAGCAATGCTCCTGCCATAGCCTCCCAAAATACTAGGATTACAGGTGTGAGCCACCACGCCCAGCCTGGGATGTATATTTTCTACGTCGCCCGACAAGACTACTCACAGCATGAGGCTGACGCTAATGGTTGTTGTCTCTTTGGCCCTGGAGCCTAGGGCAGTGCTGACATTGTAGTTGCTTTGTAAATATTTGTCCAACAAATTTTAAAAACAAATACTGCTTCCTTCCATCGTGACCCTCAGCCAGTGCCTAGACAACAAATCTGCCCTCTCCCTCTGCTCTCTTCCTTCTCTCCTTCACCCCCACTGCTTCCCCCTCCTCCTCCTCTCCTTTCCCTCCACTCCCTCCTCCCACACCTTTCCTACTCTCCTTCCCCCACCACCATCTCCTTCTTCTCCTCCTCCTCCTCCTCTTCTTTCCCCCAACCACTACCTCCTTCCCCTCCTTCCTGCCCCGCCCCGCGCTCTCCTTTCAAGGGGCCTGGGACCCCTTTCCTCCTGTTCTGTCACCTGAAAGTACTCAGCAGCCCCTGAGGCCAGCCCTAGCCTGCTATTGACCAAGCGACCGGAGTACCAAGGAACGCACTGTTCCTGTTTGTTGAGCCTTTTTATTTGGCAAATCATGGAGAGAGCTCTCTCAGCTTCCAGACTTGCCTCTTCAAAGCCTCCTCTTTGCTGAGGCTGCCTCCAAGCCTCTCCCTCACAGCTGCTCTCCGCCTTCCTCTCTCACTCCGGGTCAGTTTCTGGATCCCTCCTTCCTTTCTGCTCCGGTCCCTGCGTTCTCCCCATCCCTCCCCTGTCCCCTTGGCCTCCCTCCCACTTTCTCTCCGGGTGTCGCTCCCTCCTTTCTTCTCTCCTTCCCCTTTCCTCCCGCTCCTCTATCCTCCCCCCAGCCCCACTGGCTCTTTAGCTTGGCTGGTCTCTCCCAGCGTCTCCACCAGTCCGGCCTATCCTCTCCCAAGTTCCGCGCTGCTCCGTCCTGGCCTCCGGACACTCCCCGGAGAGGCCCTTGGCTGCCCGGCTGCCTCCTCCCTGCGTCAGCGCCTCCCACCCTGGAGGCCTGCGCCGGGCCCCTCGCTCCTCCGAGTGCTCACTACGGCCGCTCACCTCAAACCCCGGCCCGCCCTCCTCCCTCCCAGGGCGGCCTCCCAGGGCGGCCTCCCCGGCAGCCCGCGCCGCTCTGCCCACGCCCCCACCCGCCCCCACCGCCACCACCACGGGCTCCAGCAGTCAGAAAAAAAAAAATCACCGCGTCCCCGAGCGGGGACCGAGGCACTGCCCGCCCCAGCTTCTGCTCCCGACACAGTGCAGGCGGCCTGGAGCCCCAGCGGCCGAGCAGCCTGCGCCCCGCGGGTCCTGCGGACAGTAGCGGCCCTGGGCGGGGTCTGGAGCGCGGGCGCCGCGAGTCCCAGCACTTCCCGCCGCGCCGCCGGCGCCCCGGGGCGGGAGGAGGATGCGGGACCCGCAGGGAATTCATTCCTGTCCCAGCCCTGGCCGCCCTTCTGACGGCGGAGCTGGCGAAACCCGCTGCCCGCCGAGCAGAAGCTGAGGGGAGACGCTAGGCAGCCTCGGGGCGACGGCGGCCTGAGGGCACCGAGCAAGGAGCACAAAAAACCGGTTGCGGCCGGGCGAGGCGGCGGGAAGCTTTCGGAGCCGCTACCGAAGCTTCCGGCAGAGCCCTCGAAGTCGCTCCGTTCCTTTCTTCCGTAAACACCTAATTGCAAGCCCCCGTGGGCCAGGCATGGGGTACCAGAGATCAATAAAACGGGATCTCTGCCCTCGGGACCCCGTGTGGCGAATACAGTGTGGTAAATGAAATCACAAATCGTGGGAAATGGTGAAAGGAATCACGTTCTGTACACACATGCGACAAACAGCTCAACGCATTTCACATGTATTTCAGTCCTCATCTGTTCAGAAGCTACTATTACCCCATCTCACAGAGGAGAAAACGGAGGCTCAGTTGTGTAACTTCTTGCTCAGAGTCACACAGCTAATAGTACAGGAAGCGGGGATTCTTAAACAGCCTGATTGACTCCAAAATGGACTTTACTGCTTTCTACTGATAAAACGTACCATGGATACTAAACTCTGTTAGGGGGTGAGACCCCAGTGGTTTCTGAGGGATGAAAAGGAGTTCCTTCTGTAGCCAAAGAACTCTAGGCCAAGGGATGGTGTGTGCAATCTCCTTTGATATGCTGTAATTGTTTTTCTTTTAATGAACATTTTTTAAATCTGAAATAATTTCTGATGAAGTGGTTTAGATGTTCAATTCAAAATTTTTCTGAGGATCTCAACATGAAAGGGTTCTTTAAAAAAATATATCAAATATCAGCTGCGCGTAGTGGCTCACGCCTGTATCCCAGCGCTTTGGGAGTCCAAGGCGAGTGGATCACTTGAGGCCAGGAGTTCAAGACCAGACTGTTCAACATGGTGAAACCCCGTCTCTACTAAAAATACAAAAATGAGCCAGGTATAGTGGCACATGCCTGTAATCCCAGCTACTCGGGAGGCTGAGGCAGGAGAATCACTTGAACCCAAGAGGCAGAGATTGTGGTGAGCTGAGATGGCACCACTGGGCAACAGAGTGAGAAAAAAAAAATAAATATATATATATATGTATATATAATTTCAAATTAATACTTAACAGTAATACTAAAGTCAACTTTAAAAGAGGGAAAAAGAATTGCCCACAATGCCACCATCCTACCCTGGCCTTTTATTTATTTATTTATTTTTTTAAGACAAGGTCTTGCCCTGTCACCCAGGCTGGAGTACAGTGGCCCAGTCAGAGCTCACTGCAGCCTCTACCTCCTGGGCTCAAGCATGTGCCACCACACCTAGCCTTTGTTTGTTTGTTTGTTTGTTTGTGACAGGGTCTCCCTATATTGCCCAGGTTGGTCTCAAACTCCTGGGCTCAAGGGATCCTCTTGCCTTGGCCTTCCAAAGCACTGCAATTACAGGTATGAGCCACTGCATCTGGCCTACTCTGGCTTTTTAAATCACCATATATTTCCTCCCAGTTCTTGTAAGCAAATGCACAGGCACTTAACCTGGGTGGTGTGAAAGGCAGTCCCATTAGTGTGCTCCATCAGTGTGACCAACTGAATGTTAAGAGGGTTTGATGGGATTTACAAATGTTCTCTAAGTCACTGTTTCTTCATCAGTAAAATTTATCTGTCTGAATCACCATTTCTATGTAGCAAAAAATTTTAATATCTCTATAAAGGTCATTGATTTCTTGCTTACAAAGTAAGCATATCCTTGTAAGCAAAGTCCTTGCTTACAAAGAAGACACGCCCAGTGTATGTGCACTTGCTTAGTTTTCATGGAGGAGACTGCATTCTTAACTGGTGCCCAAGGCCCAGGTCTCCTTCCCAAATGAGTCTCTTGCTCCCCAAAGTCTCCACTCATGTCAAACAGTCACGCCTAGTGTTCTCGGAACATACCAACTACGCTTCTATCTTCAGAACTTTGCTTTTATCCTTCTCCTTCCTCCAGGGCCTTTTCTTTCTGCTTGCCTCATATTTTTTTCAGACCCCATTTGTTAGAATCCAAATAAAGTTGAAATTTGTCAGTAAAGCTCTTTTAGCATCCCCAGGGATTTTTCCTGCCTCTGAGCCCCTCCAGTTTTTGCTATCAACACCACTTATTGCTTTATGTTGTTGCATCATTTACAGGCATGCTCTGTCTTCTAGATTTGAAGATCTTAAAGGCAAGGACCATGTCCGATTTCTCCTCCTCTATCTTCTGCTCATAACAGACACTTTGCCACTGTGGTTGATTATAATGATGCTGGTCATAAGTGATACAAAACACTAGAATTTCTAGCCATAAGAAAAGACCATAGATTCAGAAGTTAAACTGAGCCAGATTCAAATCCTACTGCCTCCATTTACTAATGATGTGACCTTGGGAACCTCTCTGAACTCCTCTGAACCTCAAGTTTCTCATCTATAAAATGGGAACAATGGGTGGGGCATGGTGGCTCTTGCCTGTAATCCCAGCACTTTGGGAGGCTGAGGTGGGCGGATTACATGAGGTCCCGAGTTCTAGACCAGCCTGGCCAACATGGTGAAACCCCGTCTACTAAAATTACAAAAAATTAGCAGGGTGTGTTGATGGGCTCCTGTAATCCCAGCTACTCGGGAAGCTGAGGCAGGAGAATCGCTTGAACCCGAGAGGTGGAGCCAAGAGCACACCACTGCATCTCAGCCTGGTTGAGAGTGAGACTCCGTCTCAAATAGATAAATAAATAAATACTAATGGGAACAATGATATGATTATTGGAAGACTCTAATGAAGTAATGCTTAGCACAGTGTAAAAAGTGCTTAGTATGTCATACACACTGAATAGTTGGTACTATTTTTTACTACTATTAATAAAAAAAAAAGATTGACTAGAGTTTGCTAATTGTTTCAAAGCGCATTTGTTTAATAAAAGTCTGTCAAACATGATGAAATTATCTGTCAAAGAATTTCATGTTAAAGTTCAGTGACAAATAAGTAGTTCTGGGGACTTCACACTTGAGTGAAATTCCATAGTTCTGAGATTTCGCTACCCAGTGCCAATGTCTGTGACCCTTGCTCAAAGTTACCAAAGTATGCTAATTTGAACAGTCATTACTTTGTTTCCAGGATTTGAAACGACACTCAGAGCTAGCTCAGTCTTCTAGAATGCTGGAGCTGGGAGTCACTCTAGGGACAGCCCTTGTTCTGTAAACAAGGGAGCAACAGCCCTGACAGAGTCAACTGGCAGGTAAGTAGCAGAGCTGGAATTTTGAACTCCAATATCCTAACCTCCAGTTCAGAGCTCAGCATCACCACACCTTGCTGACTGCTTGAAGAAAGAGTAACTCTGGGGAACTCATGCCCCATAGACCAGGAACACTGGGATTTTATCTCCTCCAAGTGTATTTATTCCCATGAGCTCCACTGAGTGACCATACTTATAGACTGCAGGAAGAAGGGCGTGACTTGTGTAATAGCTGTTAAATGTAAAACAGTTCTCTTGCTAAAACCTTTGGCCTCCTCCAGTGACTGCTATCTAAGTACTCCATTTTCTGCGAGTGAGAATAGTTAATGCTCAAAGATGCTAAACAACAGCTGCAGTCTGCATCTTCTCTCTAGAGTTCCTGCTCAGCATTGAATCCAGCCTCTATGCTGGAACTCAAGTAACCAAGCTGCTTTGAAAGGTAGCTCTGGGGAATATTAAAAAGTCACCAAACCTCCCGGGACTCACATGCAGAGAACTTTGTATACGGAAGCAAACAGGATGAAAAAGGCTGCAGAGAGCATGCCTTGCTTCTGACACATTGTCGGCTCCAATATACAGTCTCTCGCTGCTATGATTTCATCTGAGAGGAAAGCAAAGAAGAGAAATAAATATTTGTTGAGTGAATGACTGATTGCCAAAGGTATAATTCAGTAATCAGTCACAGCACCATCAGTCATTTCTGAGCAACTAAAATTTCACAAACAGAATCATCACCCCACTGGCTTACAGGGCAGAGCTTGGCTCCTGTCTCAACATTCTGGGGGCTTTCTCAGGTGACAGATTGTAGGAATTCCTGGCATGTAGAACTCACAATGAAATTTGCCCAGAGGTGCATCTTGCCTGAATCAAATTTAACTGTCACATGGTTCCCTTGAAGGCACTTGGTAGAGAGGGTTCATCCCTATGGACTAGAAACATACCTTGATTCATAAGGAAGCCCCATCAAATTCAAGGCCCAGACTAGAGCCAAATAAGGTTCCCT
This sequence comes from Macaca nemestrina, assembly GCF_043159975.1. Taxonomy (NCBI): domain Eukaryota; kingdom Metazoa; phylum Chordata; class Mammalia; order Primates; family Cercopithecidae; genus Macaca; species Macaca nemestrina. The sequence continues at coordinate 54,872,441 of NC_092136.1, forward strand.
TCCATCCCTCATCTTCTATAAACTCAGCCATAACTCTCATCCTGAGAATCTAGCAGTGTGACCTCATCGCAGCCTTGCCCTTACCTTGTCCCCACATATGTGACCTCTGAGCCTTTCACTCATGATTCATGATTTACACCCCTTCCAGGACAATACTGAGCACTGACCACCACACCAGCTGACATTGCAGGCTCCAGAACCTATAATGTCACCTCCTCTAGACACAGTGATGAGTGCAGTTCCTCCCAAGCTAACTCTCTGGCCTATGCACTGCATCTATAAATGTATAGAATCAAGGCTGGGTGCGGTGGCTCATGCCTGTAATCCCAGCACTTTGGAAGGCCGAGGTGGGTGGATCATCTGAGGTCAGGGGTTCAGGACCAGCCTGGCCAACATGGTGAAACTCTGTCTCTACTGAAAATACCAAAAAATGAGCCGGGCCTGGTGGCGCACGCCTGCAATCCCAGCTACTTGGGAAGCTGAGACACGAGAATCGCTTGAACCCAGGAGGTACAGGCTGCAGTGAGCCGAGATGATGCCACTGTACTCCAGCCTGGGTGACAGAGTGAGACCCTGTCTCAAAAAAAAAATGTACAGAATCCCAGACAGACCCATTTGTTGAGCACTCACTATGTGCCAGGTACTTAGCTAAACATTCTACAGGCATTACCTGATTTCATTCTCCCAATAGCCAAGTGAGGTAGATTTTATTCGGCTCATTTTATATGTGAGGAAACAGAAGCTCAGAGAACAAATGACTGGCCCAAGGTCACACAACTAACAGGTGACAGAGCAAAATTAGTACCCAGATGTGGCTGACTCCAAATCTCCAGCTAGTAGCCTCTGCACTCCACAGCAGCCTTTGTCATATTGTCTTTCATTGCTGAGGGACAGCTCTGCACACTCATGAACACCAGGCCGCCAGTACTGGAGACAGCTGGAACTGGTCTAGCCAGCTCACTCATCCATCTGTTCATCTTTCTAGCAGATGTTGATACGCACTGTGGGCCAGGCCTGTGGCAGGTGCTGAGGATGTAGAATAAATAGCACAGAAGTCCTGCCCTTAGCATGAGGATTTTGAAGGCAAACAAGGACTTATTCTGGAGGCTTCTCAGTCTGTCACCTGTGTATGTTCACTTTTACCAACAGATCATATTTGCAGGGAGCTCTGGGTTGCTGAGCTGGGCTCTTGGGGCCTGGGTCATGCAAAGTGCAGAGCACAGGGCCAAGTAGCACTGCTGTTGACACCATGCTCAGTACTTATCCCAAGGGAACTTCAAACAGTGGAGTAATCCAAAACTTCTCATTTTCACCTGCCTGGAATTTCTATTTGGCTATACCTTTGAATGACCCAGTAATAGCAATATTTCTAGAGCCATTATAATTCACATAAAAGTGGTTTGTGTTTCTTCAGTTACTGGCTTAATCTGATATAGAAGGCTTGGAGGACCATGGAGAAATTCCCAAACACCTCCTAACATTCCTCATATTTTTTTCCTTCTTATGGGATACGAATGAGGCAGACAATTGTGACTGACCCTCGTGCTGAAGTCACACCACATCTGTGTGCACCTTTCCAGAAGCTCTACTTCAACAGGTGCAACGTGAAAGAGGTGCAAGATTTCTGTAATAAATTCTCCTTCTCCAGCAATTATATTCACTTACACTTTAAGTATTTTTGTTAAGGATAGAGAAAGCCTGCCTACTGAGACTGCCCACTCCAACAGGGAAACACTCCAATTTCTTCCCCAGAGAGGTAAAGGAGCTTGAGAGTGCTCACAGAACTTGGCCATGGCTGTGCATGGTGGCTCACACCTGTAATCCCAGCATTTTGGGAGGCCAGGGCACACGGATCACCTGAAGTCAGAAGTTCAAGACCAGCCTGGCCAACATGACAAAACCCCGTCTCCATTAAAAATACAACAATTAGCTGGGCGTGGTGGTGCGTGCCTGTACTCCCAGCTACTCAGAAGGCTGAGGCACAAGACTTGCTTGAACCCAGGAGGCAGAGGTTGCAGTGAGTCAAGATTGTGCCACTGCATTCCAGTTGGGCGACAGAGTGAGACCCTATCTCAAAAAAATAAAAACAAAAATAGAACATGGCCAGAACAAGCTTGGCCAGAACAGGCAACTGACTTCTGTGTTTACCCACTAAGACCAAATAGGCCATGCCAGCTAATCCTAGACTATTCAAACTTCCAGAACAACCCCACTTTTGGTGACGAACTGAAAAACAGTGCAGATTGCATCTGAATGTTGCTCAGTAACACTTTCCATAGAGAAAAAATATAAACAAAGACTATTCGTTTGACTTGTCTGTAGCTCATCATGCCTGAAATAGCCATCTCATTCCTTAATGAAAAGAATCTAGGTTGGCCTACCCCAGAGAAGGTATATCCCTGATATTGGCAAGACCCTAAACAGAGGCTTCTTATAAGGGTAAACACATACTGGTCAAAAAGCATTATGTTCACTGATGGGGAAATGTCATTATGAACAAGGTGGCATAATAGGTTTTCACTTTTCCTAGTTGTATTCCTTTTGTGTACAAGTGATTTTATGCTGTGCTGGTTTAATACAAGGCACCTCAAATGGTTTTTGCCTCTACAAAGTGTGTACAGTCTGTTCATTCCTGCCTACTTGAATGTACCCAAATGCAGGTCCCAACCAAGCCTGCCTGCTCCAGGAAGTCTGCTGTAACTTGTATACTGCATTTTTTTTCAAGCCTTTTTACGATGCGCCCTCGAAACCTTAGTTAGATGGCATTAATGGCCTGATATGACTTCAAAACAGGATAAAATCACCATAAGAGGAAAAATATCTTTTGTCCATTAGAGGAGAAGGCAGATGGAAAATTGGAATTGTCGAATGACTTTTCAAAAACAGCTTGACTGTTAATCAGGTGACCTTTCCCAGGAAACTACTAAATGTATACAACTGTAGCTTAGTATTCCTGTGCAAAGTAGCAATATACTACTGATATTTCTATTACTTGTCTACCAGCTATTTAAAAAATTGTATATGATGGTACAGCCTTTTGAGGGAACATATTTCACTTCTAAAACTTATTCTGAAGAATTAACTGTAACTGGCTGGGCCTGGTGGCTCACACCTGTAATCCCAGCACTTTGGGAGGTTGAGATGGATTGATTACTTGAGACCAGCCTGGCCAACATGGTGAAACCCTATCTCTACTAACACAAAAATTAGCTGGGTGTGGTGGCACACACTTGTAATCCCAGCTACTTGGGAGGCCGAGGCAGGAGGATTGCTTGAACCTGGGAGGCAGAGGCTGCAGTAAGCCAAGATCGTGCCACTGCACTCCACCTTGGGCAACAGAGTGAGATTCCGTCTCAAAAAAAAAAAAAATTAATTGTAGCTGTTCACAAACATGTCCATTGTGATATTATGTTTATATAACAGAAAAGAAGTAGGGGCACAGGTAAGTAAATTGTAGTATATCCACTGGAGAATACCACGCAGTCTTTAATAATCACATATAATAATATCTAAAAATATGGCAAATTATTCACAGTGTATTGTTAGATTTTAAAAAGCTACATAGTATACATTATATTATCCCAATTTTGCACATGAAAGATGTTTATTTGCATAAATACAAGGAAATCCTACCATTTACAACAACATGGATAAATCTGGAAGACATTATGCTAAGTGAAATAAGCCAAATGCAGAAAGACAAATACTGCATGATCTCACATGTGGAATCTAAATTAGCTGAACTCATACAAGCAGAGAGCAGAATGGTAGTTACCAAGGCTAGTGGGAGGGGAAGTGGGTAGATGATGGTTAAAGGTACCAAGTTTCAGTTATGCAAGATCAATAAGCTCTGGAGATCGAATGTATAGCACGGCGACTATTGTTAGTAATACTGTTTTGTATACTTGGAACTTGCTGAGATGGTAGATCTTAAAGTGTTCTCACCACAAAAAAAAAAAAAATAACTACGTTAACTAGTTTGATTGTGGTGGTTATTTCACTATGTGTGTGTGTATATATGTGTGTGTGTGTGTGTGTATATATACACACACATATATATATACACATATACATATATATATATATAAACATGAAGGCTGGGCGTGGTGGCTCACGCCTGTAATCTCAGCACTTTGGGAGGCCAAGGTGGGCAGATCACGAGGTCAGGAGATTGAGACCAGCCTGGCCAACATGGTGAAACCTGTCTCTACTAAAAATACAAAAATTAGCCGGGTGTGGTGGTACCTGACTGTAATCCCAGCTACTTGGGAGGCTGAGGCAGGAGAATCGCTTGAACCAGGGAGTCAGAAGTTGCAGCAAGCTGAGATTCTGCCACTGCACTCCAAACTGACAACAGAGCAAGACTCCATCTCAAAAAAAAAAAAAAAAGAAGAAGAAGAAGCTGTACACCTTAAGTATATATAATTTCTATTTGTCAAACATACTCCAGTAAAGTTGGAAGAAGAAGAAAAAAAAAAAAAGAAGTCCACATACAAAGGAAGCCCTAATTCCAGGGATGAACATTAAGTCAAGCCTGACCAATCACAGCATCACAGTCCCTACCATAGGGATTGCTTAAGGAACAGAGTTTGCTCTAATCACAGCCAATGAAATGCAATAAAGTTTTTGTGGAACTGCTGAGAGAGAAACACATGATCTTTCCTACTGGACTTAAATCAGGAAAGACAAAAGGCTGGCACTGCCTTCTCACTACCACTTACAGCCTGAAGCTGACATCAATCTAGGGAGAACTAGTGCCAAGAAATAGAGTGAGATTTGGATCTAGTCATATCATTTAATCCCCTGGATCAAATCATACCTGAAGCTATATATGCCTGTACTTTTTAGTTGCACAACCCAATAAATTGCCCCCCACTTTTTTTTTACTTAAGCCAAGATAAGCCAAGTTTTCCATTGCTCACATACAAGAGAATCCTAAATGATATGCTCTCAAGTTCAATACCTATTTCCAAATATTACAGGGATGGCCAAACACACCTCTTAGAAATTATAAACATCCTGCAGAAGCTGAAAAACTCTCCATGAGAGTAATTATCATAGTTATTATCCTACTCAGAAATCTGAAACCAGAAATCTATTTTTGACTTTCATTATCCCATTTGATTAGACAATTATACCCCTGAATAACAGCTCCTCCCTCAGAGGGGCTGTTATGAAGAATAAAGGAGGATAAAAATACATTAAAACACTTAGAACAGTGCCTGACACACAGTAGTTTCTCAACAAATCTTAGTCTCCTTTTCCTAGAATATGATGCCCAAACACAAAACGCACACAGATGAGAAGCTTGCACGTTATCAAGACCTACACAGTTGTCCAAGATAATGTTCTTTGGACCTATTTTGCACTGAAACATAGTCAGAGCATCGAATATTTGCAAGAAGATATCCCCGATGCAGTGATACTGTTATGCTTACAAATGATGGGCCAAAATATGTGTCTTCTGAGGAGGACATCACAGTGGACGCTTTTGCAGAACAATTGCCACAACAGGAGAATTGACTCCAGGTAGAATTTGTCAGATGGGAAGCAGGAAGTCCTACCAAGGACAAAGTACAATGATGCATTTGATGTGTTGACTGAGAAAAACAGCCCCAGAGAATCTGAAGAACCTGCACTGACACAGAACTAGAAGGAGATGTATGTCCCAAAGCTGGGCCTTCTTTGTGAAGATGTTGCTGATGCTCCTAAGAGGACAAAGTATTACAAAGAGCATGTGTTTGAAATCAGACAGACCTAAATTATAATCCCAGATAATTATAATCCCCGACTTACTGGCTAAGTGGCCTTGAGCTACTTTTTTGTTTTGTTTTGTTTTTTGAGACAGGGTCTCACTCTGTCATGCAGTGGTGTGAGCATGGCTCACTGCAGTGTCAACCTCCTGGGCTCATGTGATCCTCCTACCTCAGCTTCCCGAGTAGCTAGGACTACAGGTGCATTCCAGCACACCTGACTAATTTTTTTTTGATGTTGTGTAGAGACGAGGTCTCACTATGTTGCCCAGGCTGGTCTTAAACTCATGGGTTCAAGCGATCCTCTTGCTTGGCCTCCAAAATGCTGGGATTACAGGCGTGAGCCCCTGCACCCACCTGAGAAATGCACTGAGCTATTTCTTAAACTCACTAAGTCTCTGTTTTCTTATCTGTGACATTTGGATAATAATATGTACCTGGTAGTATCTCCTTTCCTCCAAGGTGTGACAGTCGTTAGGGATGTTCTCTTGCCAGGTATATGTAGGTCTGTACTTCCCCACCCTCTTTGAAGTCAGATGTGTTCTCATGGTTTCCTTTGGGAAGTGAAATGTGTGCTGAAGTGACTTAGGTCTGTTGAGGTGGAAGCTTTATGAACCAGAGCATGATCTGTTAGGTCCTCTTCCACCTAACAAGGGTGATTCTAGAAGCAAATATCCAGACTGGACCTCTGTCAACCTGAGCCCCCAGGTGTCTATGATGGACAAAACTCCCTACTGAATTGCCTTGGATATGGATCATGAGCAAGAAATTGATTTTGAGTTGGTTCTTACTTGAGTATAACCAAACCTATCTTATTTGATATATCAGGTTAGATCCTTTCTTATACATGAAGTCATTTGGAGATATTCGGTATACACTTTAATTCACTCAGAGCTTTGAACTTCTCCATATATTACAATCAATGTTAAGATATTTCTAGAACTGTAAGAGTAAAGTTAGGAAGATTCAAACTAAAATGGACAGGATTACAAAGGATTGATACTTTCCGGTGCCAACCAAGATGTAGGATGACAAGCATTTTCACACTCTGCTGTAAGAAATGTAAATTGCCTAATCCTTCTGAAGGACAATCTATCCCTGTCTATCAAAATTTGACCTACTTTAGACATTTTTTCTTAGAAAATTATACACCCATGCAAAAACTGGTTATAAGAGTGAAATATTGGAAACAACCTAAATGTCCAATAGTAGGAGGCTGGTTATATAAATCATGGTAAATACACATATGGAATACTAGGAGGAACATAAAGAACAATGAGGTCAATTTACATTTTTAATACGGGTATTATTATTTGTAAAAGGCAAAGTAAAATAGTATATATGGTATGATCGTGTTTTCATAAATATATGTTTGCAATACTGAAAGATAAGCTACCAAAATGCTACTAATGGTTATCTTTGTGTAGTAAGCTACAGTTAATTTTCATTTTATTCATTTTTCCTTTCGAGCGCCTGCTTCTTTTTCAAAAAAAAACCTATAAACATATATTATTACTTTTTTAATCAGAAGAAAGTAAGACAGCTATTTCTATTCTGAAAAAGGAGGGGAATGAGTGGGAGGAGAGAGGCAGACGCAGAGGCAGAGGCAGACAGAGAGAGTGACAGAGGGAAGGATTAACCTCAGTGCTAACCTCAGAATAGCAGGAGTGACCAAGCAGTTGTCCGTAAACTATGGCTGCAAGATTGGGCAACACCCAAGTTCTGTGCATAAGAGTTATGTTTAAAATGATTGTAACAACACAATACCAAAAGCTAATCAGCTACAACTGACCCTGAGAAGAGACATTTTTAAAAGGTTGCTCAGGGTAGAGTATAGAAGAAAAGGAGTCAAACAGCCAAAATGTGTTCCTGTGTCTAGAGTGGCTCTGTGTGATATGGCAGCCACTAGCCACATGTAGCTACTGAACACTTGAAATGAGGTTAATTCAAGTTGAGATGTGCCATAAGCATAGTATAAACAATGGACTTCAAAGACCTAATATGAAAAAAATAAACTATCTTATTAATAATTCTAACAAAGATTATGTGTTGAAATAATAATATATTTCATATATCGGGTTAAAGAAAGTACATTTAGATTACCTTTGCCTGCTCCTATTTACCTTTTAATGTGGCTACTAGAAGGCTTAAAGTTCCATACATGGCCCATATTTTATTTCCACTGGACAATGCTGGTCTAGATTATTGTCCTGAAGGAAGATTGTCAGCTCTGGCTTAATTTACCTGAACCAATTTATCAAGAATTCATATTTGTTAAATGTACAATATTTTACACCAGAGAGAATGATTTCCAACATTTTTTAAAGTTTGGTGCTTTTTTTTTTTTTCTAATTTGTCCACTTTTGAGCACTTTCCATGAATACCAATCTAAGGCTATTTCTGTTTATTTCTGTCTAAGGCTATTTCTGTCTCAATTTTAAGTTAAAATACTAATCAGAAGATGAGAACATTTGGAGAAAGTTAGATTCAGAAAAAGGGAAACTTATTCCCCGTGACTAGGAAAACAGCATAGCATTTCACATTGTTCTGTCATCGTTTTTCTTTCTTTTCAACAAGGAGAAAAAGGCAGGTGGCTCATTGCAGAAAACTCAGAAGTGCAAATTGGCTCCTCCTCTGGGTATAATTTAAGCAGGTGGTCAGATCTTCTCCATGGATTTCATACCAACATAAATTCCAGATGGACAAAAGAGACACTTTTTAAGCTATAAGAAAAACTATATGAATATTAAACGTACTATGTATTTAACCATTGGAACAGGAAGATTTTTGAAACAACAAGGAAGAAGAAGAAAAAAAGTGGATAGATTAGACTATATATATACAAATGTAAAACTTCTAGATAAAAAAGTATAGAAACAACAGATGAGAGAAAAAAATTATAGCAAGTATCACAAACATTAAATAAGCTTTCAAAAATATGTAGATCTTAGACCAATTGATTTTAAAAGTACTTTGACCTTGATATGGTTTGGATGTTTGTCACCTCCAAATCTCATGATGAAATGTGATTCCCAATGTGATTGCCTGGTGGGAGGTGATTGGATCATGGGGGCAGATCCTTCATGAATGGTTAACACCCCTTGGTGATAAGTCAGTTTTTGGTCAGTTAGTTCACATGAGATTTGATTGCTTAAGAGTCTGGGACCACACCCTTGTCTCTCTCTGTGGCTTCCTCTCTCATCATGTGATTCGTCTGCTCCCCATTCACCTTCTACCATGACTATAAGATTCCTGAGGCCCTCACCAGAAGCAGATGCCAGCCCCACACTTCCTGTACAGCCCACAGAACTGTGAGCCAAATTAAAACTCTTTTCTCTATAAATTACCTAGTCTCAGGTATTTCATTTTTTGTTTTGGTTTTTGTCTTTTTGGTTTGTTTTTGTTGTTGTTTGAGACACAGAGTCTCTCTGTGTCACCCAGGCTGGTATGCAGTGGTGCGATCATGGCTCACTGCAGCCTCGAACTCCTGGGCTGAAGTGATCCTCCCAGCTCAGCCTCCCGAGTAGCTGGGATTACAAGTGCATGCCACTGTGTCCAACTATTTTGTTTTTTAGAGATGGGATCTCACTATGTTCCCTAAGCTGGGTTAGGTATTTCTTTATAGCAACACAAGAACAGACTAACACAGACCCCCCAAAAGTAAAGACCTGAATTCATAATTTATCAAAGAATTATAGCTAGCAGACTGGGCACAATGGCTCACACCTGTAATGCCAGCACTTTGGGAGGCCGAGGCGGGTGGATCACTCGAGGTCAGGAGTTTGAGATAAGCCTGGGCAACATGGTGAAACCCCATCTATGCTAAAAATACAAAAATTAGCCAGGCATGGTGGTGCATGCGTGTAATCCCAGCTACTTGGGAGGCTGAGACAGGAGAATCACTTGAACCTGTGAGGCAGAGGTTGCAGTGAGCTGAGATCCAGCCACTGCATTCCAGTCTGGAGGAGACGATACTCTGTCTCAAAAAAAGAAAAAAAGAATTATAGCTAGCTTGCAAAGAATCTCATGAAAACATGTTCAGTCTCCCTTGTAAACAATCAAATGCAAATTAAAACAAAAGATATCTATGCCACCAAATATTAATGTCATATGTATAAGATATATATTCCACCAGATAGTCCATCGGATATACATTCTGATTGTCAAATATATTATTGTGATTGTTGTTTTGTTTGGTGCTGGTGAGAATATAGTAAAATGGGCACTAACTTATTTCTGTTGGTTCCAAAAATTGGTATAAACTCTTTGAAAAAATTTTCTGTGAAAAGCCTTTGACATTGTAATTCAGCATCTGGGAATCTATCTCAAGGAAAAACAAATACAAACACAAAAGTCCTTGTAAGCAAAAATATTTGGTCCAGGGTTATTTATAACATCAAAAAATTAAAAATAACTTCTCAAAAATAAAGAGAGGCTTAAGTAAAATATGGTGTATACACTCAATGGAATATTGTGTAGTCAATAAAAAAAGTTTGCTCAGACTATAGACTAACATGGAAAATACATTGATATAATATTTAGTGAAAAAACAGGATCTCAAATTGTATACATATCTATGTAAAAACGATTTTTTAAAGTTAGAAGGAAATGTTCATTTTGTTTATCTTTCAGTAGTGTAACAATGAGTTACATTTTTCTTCTTTCTTTGTTTCTGAACTCTTTTCTAATGCTTTATAAATTAATATTATGGTAGGCTAAATAGTAAAAAGGAGTTTTATGGTAGACCATCCCAAAGATGTCCACACTCCAATCCCCAGAACCCATATATATGTTACCTTACATGATAAAAGGGACTTTGCAGGTGTGATTAAGATCTCAAAATGGGGAGAGGACCTGGATTGTCCAGGTATCCCTAATATAATCAAAAGGGTCCTTATAAGAGGTAGACAGAGGGGCAAGAGAGAAGACAGTTGATATGGTGACAGAAGCAGGGGATATAGTCAGAGAAACAGATTTGAATAAAGTATTCTGCTGGCTTTAAAGATGCAGGAAAGCATCCCTGAGTGAAGGCATGCAGGTGGCCTCCAGAAACAGGGAATGACAAGGAAACATTTTCTCTGAGAGCCTTCAGAAGGGACATACACCTTGATTTTAAGACTTCTGATCTCTAGAACAGTAAAATAATAAATTTGTGGGCCAGGTGCAGTAGCTCATGCCTGTAATCCCAGCATTTTGGGAGGCCGACGCAGGAGGATCACTTGAGCCCAGAAGTTCAAGACCAACCTGAGCAACACAGTGAGACCCTGTATCTACAAAAAATAAAATTAGCTGAGCATGGTGGTGTGTACCTGTAGTCCCAGCTACTGGGGAGGTTAAGATGGGAGGATCTCTTGAGCCCAGGAGGTCGCGGGTACAGTGAGACATGATCATGCCACTGCATTTCAGCCTGGGCAACAAAGCCAGACCCTGTCTCACTTAAAAAAAAAAAAAAAGAGTTATGTTGTCTTAAACCACTAAATTGTGATTGTTACATCAACAGCAGGAAAGAAATAAAAATATATATAATTTTTATGGTGGAAAAAACTTTATTTGGTTAAGATGGACTTTATTTGTTTCAAAAAAACATTAAAATATAATATGGGTTAATATTTGTGGTCCAGTATTACTTTGTCATTTAGGTGTCACAAGCTATAAAGTGCAATAGAGCTTAATATGTTTCTGAAGAATGTCTTATTTTTTCACTTCCACTGTCAACACAAAAATGCCTCATGACAGAGCAACAAACGTTGAATTTGGGTTAATTTGCTTAATAATGACATCTAGTGCACAAAAGTCTAAGATGCACACTATAAGCAGTAGGAAGGAGAAGCTAAAAAGAAAAAAGGAGAAAGTTGATGAATCATAAATAAAACACCCCCTGAGTTGGGTAACTCTAGATTTATGCAAATTCAACATAACACAAATGTTTCCAAAAGGCATATACTGCAATTTTTTAAAAATAGAAAGTTATAAGATAGGTAATGGGCAATAGAAATACAAAACTACTATTATTATCTCCTTACTTCAATCCAGTCTCTTGTTCCATTCTAGACTCTTGGTTTGATTTCCAGTTGACAGTCTTGCCTCTGCTGCTTTGGTCTCGGTGGTTCAAGTTGTCTGGAGTGTCTGGCTCTTGCCCTTCTGGCTTCCCCCCATCATACATACACACACACACACACACACACACACACACACACACACACACACACTTAGCTCTGCTCTACCCATTTTCTCCATCCAGCACTGTTTCTGGCTTTATGGCTGCCCTAGCTCTCAAGACGCAATTTCCAGTCTTGAGCTCTAGGAGATGATGGGGTGGTGGGATCATGAAGTAGGGTAGGTGGGCAACCTTAGATAAGTAGGCAAAAATATCTTTGAAATAAGAATAGAAGAGGCCGGGCGCGGTGGCTCAAGCCTGTAATCCCAGCACTTTGGGAGGCCGAGATGGGCGGATCACGAGGTCAGGAGATCGAGACCATCCTGGCTAACACGGTGAAACCCCGTCTCTACTAAAAAATATACAAAAAACTAGCCGGACGAGGTGGCGGGCGCCTGTAGTCCCAGCTACTCAGGAGGCTGAGGCAGGAGAATGGCATAAACCCGGGAGGCGGAGCTTGCAGTGAGCTGAGATCCGGCCACTGCACCCCAGCCTGGGCGACAGAGCAAGACTCCGTCTCAAAAAAAAAAAAAAAAAAAAAGAATAGAAGAGAAAGCAGGAAGGAAAAAGGGAGGGAGGAAAGGGAGAAGGGGAGGAAGAAAAGAGGGAAGGGAAGAGAAAAGGAAAAAGAGGTGTAAGAACTGCAGAACATAAAACAGTCACCAGTCACCATAGACAGAAAAGACTCAGAAAGCTATGGAAACCATCCCGTCACACATGAAATGTTTTAACAAATACTCATTTTAGGTAAATAGCTCATTAGCTGACTTGGCTTATGGGTGAACTCGTTTTACTGAGTTGGCCTATTTTCCAACGGTGCCATAGCACGGGCACACGTGTACACCACTTGGCAGGTTCGCTCCATCCTGAAAGTAGGGAAAAGGGCCTCCAGCCATCCTGGCTAGCTTGGAGACAGTCTACTCAGATCCCCTCATTATCTGGTTCTGTCTGCACTCATCAAGCAGCCTTCTCATAATAACTTGGCTTCCCGTGCAGATTTTCCTACGAGCAGGGAACAAGCTGACCTGTGAGGAGTATTCTGGTCCCATTGGCAGTTATTCTGCATGGAAATTAATAAATCAGCATTCTCTTGGGAATTTGATTTGCATGTCCATTCTCCAGAGTCTAAAAAAAATTTTACTGCACTAACAGAAAAAGTTATGTTAGTGTGTTAGTTAAGGCCTTTTGGGTCAATAAAACCCACTCCATCTAGCATTAACAAAATGTAAAAATTTATTATAAGATGGTAGTTGTATGCTGCAGAACTCAAGGGAAGAAAGGGCTGTTGGGACTGAAAACCAGAAATCAGAAAACCATCAGGATTGAAGCCTCTGCCTTCACTCTTGGTCTGTACTAGGAGAAACTGTTTCTGTACTCCAAATGTATGGGTTTTCCACACCAAGCAATATTCCAATTCTATATGGACACCAACTGGGTGCCCTAAAATTGAATTCAATTCGGACACTAGCTACCCAGAGTTATTGCAGACCCCACAGATTAGAGGCTCAGTCCCACAAGACTGTCCCTCATTTCAGACACCGACTGCAAGCAGTTGGTCCCCAGGTTATTTACACTTTGTTCAGACTTGGCCACCAACCCCCTCCTCAGGTTTAATAACTTGATATAATGGTTCACAGAATGCAGGGGAGAACTTTACTTATGCTTCCTGGCTTATTACGAAAGACACAAATGAACAGCCAGGTGAAGAGGCCAGCAGGGTCCAGAATGAAGGAGCTTCTGAACCGCTGGGGTTGGGGTGTGCCTCCCTCCTGGCGCATAGATGTGTTTACCAATCAGGAAGCTCTCTAACCCCACCATTGAGGGTCATTATGGAGGTTCCATTTCGTAGTCATGATTGATTAAATCATTGGCCACTGGTGATAAACTCAATCTCCAGCCCTTCTCCCCTTCCCACAGGTCAGCAGGTGGGGCTGGAAGTTCCAGTCTTCTAATCACGTGGCTGGTTCCTCTGGTAACCAGCCTGCACCCTCCAAGAATCACCCCATTCACATAAACTCAAGTATGATTGCAAGAGGCTGATTATAAATGACAAAAGAGGTTTCTCTCACACCTATCATTCAGGAAATTCCAAGGATTTTAGAAGTTCTGTACCAGGAACTGGGGACAAAAGCCAAATATTATAACAAAAGATACACCTCTGACTCCCTATGCTCAAGAAGTTACAAGGGTTTTAGAAGCTCTGTGCCAGGAACCAGAGACAAAGACCAAATACATATTTTCTAATTATATTATAGCATCACAGTCTGCATCTTACACTCCTGCTGATGCTCTCCCCTCCCACTCTCAGGCTGCACGTACACTCCTTTCTGTTTCTCTTTACACCTCTCTCCCTCTCTCTCTTTCTCTCTCCAGATCAACTTTCTCTGCTTCTCAGGTATGCAGCTTCAGAAAGCTGCTTCTCACCTGCCTCAGTCCCTGCACCCAAGATGAACATCTATGAATTCAAATTCTACAGTCTCACAAAGAAAATGTGATTGGCCCAGTTTGGGTCAAGTATCCAGCCCTGATCAAATTATCTGCGGCTGGTGGGGGGAGCTGGGAGTAGGACAGAGTAGACTCAGCTTCATGAAGTTGAAAACAATTTCCAGAAGAAGAAGGAAGACTATAGATAGAGTAAGCATCCCCCAAATTGTCACAGGTCCACAAACTCTGAGACTCAGAGGTGTTTCTGAATTCAGAAATTTTCTGGATATTTTGGATATGGTATTGTGCCTCATATAACATCACACCCCAATGGAGTCTGGGGATGTTTCCCATAATCATATACACCAATCTTTTTGCAATGAAAACATGAATATTTATGCGATATAGGAAATAAGCATTATGAATGTTTTCACAGGAGCAAAATCAGGTTTTGCCTCAAAAGGAGTTACAAAAATACTTTTGGCTTTTATTGTTTCTGGATTTCAAAGTTGCAGTTAAAGGATTTAGGCTGAGGACCAGACTGCAGTGCTATCAGGGTGCTTCCTCATGAGGTTCCTAGGTCTTTGCTCCTCTAAGTGTGGTCTCTGGATCAGCAGCATCAATGTCACCTGGGGGCTTGTTAGAGCTACTGAATCTCAGGACCCATCCCAGATGTGCTGAGTCAGAATCTGCATTTTTAAAAATGCCCAAGCACTTCATGTGCTTATTAAACTTTTAAAAACACTGCTGTAAGTGGCAGTCAACATCCCTATGTCCCCGGTCTTTGTATTTGTACACATGAACTGAAACACACATGTGTACAATCATCCCTTCTTATGAGTTTTTTGAAAACAGCTCCAACCATAATTTTTACAACAAGAAGAAACCACCTTAACTTCAGATCTGTGCCATATTACCCACCACCCTGCTCAACAGATGTAGTCTCTCTAGCTACCACAAAGCATCGTTTAACAATTCTTCTTGTACTGGTATTTAAGCTTGCACACTTGGGTAGGAGCTTCTTTTTATGAAACTATGTCTATCAGAGGACATTTATACAAACCTTCATAAAAATGGATCAAATAGGCCGGGTGTAGTGGCTCACGCCTACAATCACAGCACTTTGAGAGGCCGAGGTGGGTGGATTGCCTGAGGTCAGGATTTTGAGAGTAGGCTGGCTGACATAGTGAAACCCTATCTCTACTAAAAATACAAAAATTAGCTGGGCGTGGTGGCGTGCGCCTGTAATCCCAGCTACTTGGAGGCTGAGGCAGGAGAGTCACTTGAACCCGGGAGGTAGAGGTTGCAGTGAGCTGAGATCACACCATTGCATTCCAGCCTGGGTGACAAAAGCGAAACTCCACCTCAAAAAAAAAAAAAAAAAAAAGGATCAAATAGGATATAAAGTGGCTGGGACTATAACTAAGACATTATTTAATAAAGAGTGCAAGCAAGTGAAACACAGAGCAGTAGCCTGAGCATCAGCTCTTTTTGGCCTCTGCATAGAGAGTAGAATTTTTAGAAGGGCTAACAATATAAAGCCCCTACCCAGAATGTATTTATAATCCAGTGACAATCTTTTGACTTAACACCTTTTACCTTCAACACTGTTGTTTTGGAATTCATAAGGGCAATAAGAAAGGAGTAAGTTGATAGAGAGAGGTTTCTCAAATAACAGGTTTATTCATTGAATTTGTTTTCTTAAGTTCTTTGGGAATAGAAGAACACTTCAAAATCCCAAAGAAAATAAAGAAGTTATGAGCACGGAAGCACCTGTCAGACTATCATGCTTCCTGCCTACTAGAAGCAGCAAGAATAAAATAATTTTAAAAACAGCAGTGACACTGGCAGCTTTTAAGAAATCTCAGCCACCGTGGAGAAAACTCTAAGAATCCAAAAGATGTAAGTGATTCTTCTTCAGCAAACTAACATCCGTAAGCAGAAGCTGACCAGGTAACAGCACTCAGATGCATTTCATAGGACGCCTCTCTACCCAGAGTCCTCTGAGGCAGAGTGTGTTCTCACCCCACCACAGGGCCAGTCCACCGAGACTGCCATCAAACCAGAGCTGCGGTGAGTTTCTCATGCTAACGCCCCATGCCTCACATTTCCACCAGTCTTATCACCCAGAATGTCGGTTAGCTCTTCCTCTCACCTCTCATCTGATCAGAACCCCCACCACCATCCCCCCTAGTCCGCCTAACAATTTCATTTGGGCCTTTCATAACCTAATTCCCCCTGCCCCCTCAGTCTCTGAAGAATGTTCCCTCTGTTTTCGCCTTGAGCTAGAAATAGTATCTTCCCTGCTATGGGTAGAACTTATCCCCTGAAAAACATATATTGAAGTCCTGACCCCAGTACCTTAGAATGTGACCTTATTTGGAAATAGGGCAGTTGCTGATGTAATTAAGATAAGGTCATACTGGAGCGTGTGGGTCTCTAATCCAATAAGACTGGGGTCCTTATAAGAGGGTCACATGACAACACAGATCCAGGGAGAATGCCATGTGATAACACAGGCAGAGAGTAAGGTGATGCTTCCACAAGCCAAAGAACACTAAAGATTGCCAGCAAACCACCAGAAGCTAGGAAGAGGCAGAAGGCTTTCCCTAAGTTTCACAGGAAGCATGATCCTGCCAGCACCTCTGTTGCCGGTAGAGAGTCTTGACTGCAACTTGTCCAGGTTCTTGGCATTTTGAACAAAGAACTGGACAAAACTCACAGCAAAGCAAGGAAAGAATGAAGCAACGAAAGAATGAAAGCAAGGATTTATTGAAAGTTAAAAGTACACTCCACAGGGTGGGAGAGGCACTAGCCAGCTCATGGGCCCGGATACAGAATCTTCTGGGGTCCAGATACCCCTAAAGGTTTCCCATTGGCCACTTGGTGGTCACCTCATGTAAATGAAGTGGTGGCCCACAATCAGAGGCTGAAGTGAAGTTACAAAGCCACACTTCTATGCAAAGACTCGGCCTGCAATCAGTCTGATTGGTTGTGGACAGCAAACAATCAGAGGCTGGAGTGAAGTTACAAAGTTACACTCCTATGCAAACAAGTTACACTCCTACGCAAATTGAGGCACTTTCAATGTCCCATCTGCCACACAGAAAAGGTGGGGGTTTGCAAAGGGAATAGCCTCTGGTCCTTTTGTTACTTAGGCATGGAAAGTTAGGATTTTCCTTTCAATTTAGTTCTAGGAAGTCTGCATGAAATGGCCTTAGGTTCCCTGCCTTCAGACTTTCTTCTCCTGCCTCACCCTGATTTCTGACTTCTAGCCTCCAAAACTGTGAGACAATAAATTCCAGTTGTTTTAAGTCACCCAGTTTGTTGTGCTTGGTTGTGGCAGCCCTGGGAAATTAACATAGCTCCTGAAGACACTGGCCCTCCACCAACCCTTATTTTAGGAGCTGCCTTATGATCTTACTCCGCACATTCCTCAGACTAAGTGGCCATCAGTCCTCCTCACTGCCCAATTAAGTGAAAACATATGCTGGACCCCCACTCCACTCTTCCATAATCCTTTGCTCCTTAAAGTTTACAGCATCTCCCCATTATCCTTCCACTTTGTTCGTATCTGTCATTACCTGGTCACTTCAAGTGATCTCAACATGGCCAAACCCAAACTCCTCATTTCTCCCAACCCCAGACTCCATCAGCCCATTCCTGACCCAAACCTGTTTTCCTGCATTTCCTCTCTCAATTAGCAGCACCACCATCCACCCTGTCCTTCAAAAAACCTGAAAGTCAACCTTAGCTCCTTCCCATTCCTTACTCTTAAATCCAACCAAACACCAGCAAGGCCAGTTTTACTGCTTAAAGTATTCTTCACCCCACTACTCTTCTCCATGCCCCATGTCTTCACTCCTAGTGCTGGCTAACTCACCCAGAATTATTTCAGCAACCTCTTAAGCGAACTGCCACATCTAGAATTATCTTCTTTAAGCCTATCCTTCACAATGCATCCAAAGTAACTCTAAGTTATGTCATTCTCTTACTTTATAATAAATAAAATAAAGAAGTTTTTAAAAACCTCAATACCCCCAATTCCCTATAACAGAGATTTCTCATTGTGCACAAGTTTCAGGCATATCTGTATCCCCCTAAAATTATCTGTTAAATGTTGAGTGTATGTTAATTTTGCTAGGAAGAAGGTCCATAGCTTCTATTAATTTTTCAGAGAAATCTATGATCCTATAAGGATTAATCTTCTGGTAAATCCAAACTATTTCTAGTTTCCCGTGCCTTGTTTGTGCTTACAACATTTCCTCTGCTGAGATTTCTTTCGCAAATTCACTGTATTAAATGTCTGCCATGTACTAGACCATGTGGTGGGGTGGTAGGGATACCACAATGAACAGACCAACAAAGCTCTTCTCCCCACTTGGCATCTGGCGCATCCTTGAAGTCTTAGCTCAAGTCTCAGCTCCTCCAGGAAGGCTGAGTTATACCCTTCAACTTTGAACCTTTGACACCTAGTAATTATTTCTACCATTTTATAATAAAAGTATCTGTTTATGTGTCTTCTTCCCTACTATAAGCATCATGTAGGTCCAGGCTAACTGTGTATTCTCAGAGCCTAATACAGCTCCTGGTTCACAATAAGGTTCAAAAAACATTGGAAAAAAAGAAAAAGTCCAAGATTGTTCCCCGCCCCGCTCCCCCTCTCCCCACCATGAAATGGAAACAGCTGATTTATTCCCTACTGAATTAATAAGACTAGTGGGAAAGTCATAACAGGATACAGGCTATTATAAGATTCTATTCAGAATTAAGAGGAAATTCACACTTAGATAATTTGTCCTTCTACAAATCACTGAGATCTGAGTCAACAGAAAAACGCTAAGGATGATGGCCCTGCTAGTAACTGTGAGTAGCTGCAAAATGAGCTTTCTCCTCGTGACCTGGTGTTGGAAAAGGACCAAAGTCCCATGTTTCCACGGGGTGCATCCAAGATGCAGCCCGGGATTCTTCAGAACATGTCCCTCCAGTTCTGTGGAGCAAGACCTTTGGGGGCATGACCTCTGCTTCCTCTTACTTCTCATGTGCTTCAGAAGCTTCATATCCTACAGCAGGTGGCAATGTTCTTTAGTGGTGTGGCACATAAGGCTGAAAACATTCGTCAGGGTGCTTTTCCTTTGTGCATTTCCTGGCATTCCATGTCTACCCGGTGACAGCTGTGCATCACCTCAGAGAAGATTAGGGTTGGTGTAGGTAAATTACAAAGAGAAAGACTCAGTGCTCAGTTTTTGACTTTCAAAATGGGTTTGTGAAATAGTTCAGTAGTAATAGCTGTGGGGAAAAAAAAAAAAAGCAATTTTCCAAATAAGCTTTTTGAGAGGAAAGGGGAGAAAGAGAACATATTGAAATTCAAAAGGCAAACCCTGAAGGGACTAGGGCATGACATTTGTTCATTTAAAAAAATCAGCATCCTCTACTAAAAATATTAACCAAATCTAATCAAGCTTTTAAAATTAATTTCCAGTTTACAGAAAATACAAGGGCTACGTATGTATTTTTAAGTTAAATGATACCACAAAGAAATGGTCAGACAAATCAGAAGGTGAGACATTCTGCATTACAACTGCCCTAGCTCCTGATGACATAATTTTTAAAAACATAAATGGGATTGTTTTAGAATAAAAGAGAGTAAAAATCATACTACTAAATGCAATGCATGAACGCTGATTAAATTCTGATTCTAAAGTACCAATTTAAAAATTCATGTTGGGGATAATTGGGGAAATATGAATATACAATTTAAATTAGATGATATTAGCCAATTACTATTAATTTTCTTAGGTGTGATAATAGTATTGTCATTATGTAAAAGAATTTGTATTCCTAAGAGATGCATGTTGAATACTGAAGTGTTTATGATGAAAAGTCTACAATTTACTTTGAAGTGGTTCATATATATTCGGTTAAAGTAAACATGACAAAATGTTAACAATTGTTTAATCGAGATTAAGTGAATATGAGTGCCATGGTTCTGTTCTTTCCATTTTTCTGTATTCTTGAAGATATCTATAATAAATAGTTTTTAAAATAGCTTGAAGCCAAGCTTGGTGGCATGTGCCTGTAGTCCCAGCTATTCAGGAGCCTGACGCAGGAGGACCACTTAAGCCTAGGCTCAAGGAGATACTGAATTATGATTGCACCACTGCACTTCAGGCTAGGTGACAGAGCAAGACCCTGTCTCAAATAAAAATATTAAATAATAATAAAAATTAAAAATAGCTTGAAAAGAGAACTGATGAAGATCAAAAGTAATCTCAAAGGTGAGTATTGGAGTTGCCATGAGTGATAGAGCAGGGGCATGAGGAGGGAAATCAGTAGAGCCCCCAGGACTAGAGTGGCATGTGATGATGAGAGTCAGCTTCAAGAGACTGTCCCACCTGGGCCCAGGTGAGCGTGATCAGTAGGCAGTGCCAGGGTATCACATGAGAGATCATCCAGTGCCCAGAATTCAACCAACATTTACTACCCAGGCTGATGAGTCCTGTGCTGCACTCATTGTCCCTGAGTGAGGACATCCCGCCAACAGCTGCCTCTGAGTAGCCATACATGGTCCAACAGGACCAATGCCCATCCATGCTTCAAACTTTTTTTAGCCCAAGAAATCCACACTGTGAGAAAAACCCAAATTTCGATGGCTTGGGACACTTGTAAGTCCCACCAAAGGAAGGATGGGGACCTACGTAGCATCCTACCCTCCATTGCCTGTAGTTGGATAAGACCAAAAGAAACCACTTCGAGATTTTTCCTAGAGTCAAGAGTAGTTAAGAACCAGCCACACGACATATAGAAATACTCAAACACCTTTCTGAAGAAAACTAGCATAGAAGTGGCTCAAGAAACTTGTCACTTCCAAGCAAACTCCTCTTTGGTTCCCAAAAGTCTGGGATGACAATAAAAGAATCTCTGGAAGAAGCAGAAAGTAGACATTGATTAGACAAACTTCCACACCGATAAGTCATATTTCATCAATCTCAAGGCTCTCTTGCCTCCTCTTTTCTCAATGTCTTTTTATTTTCTGAAAATGTGACTAAGTTCAAAAAAACAGGCTGTAATAAATTCTCAAAGTCCCTCATGAGTGTCATCATCTAGCCAAAAGAGGTCTATTGTTCCTACATATTGGCAATTAGTAGCTCTCCTTGGAGGAAACATTTTAAATTAAATGAGATTAATGAATTGATCATTGTGAGAATAAACCACATAATAATTGTGTTATTAACAAATCAAAACATACCTAACCCAAAGGTTGCTGCCCCTCACCAGCCAATAGGTACAATTAGGCTTGCGTTCACATTATCATCTGAATCTCATCGGCTTAGCACCCCATCCAACCAGGCAAGAATTACAGTCTCTGACAAAGGTCTTCCCCAAGTCCTTCCAGAAGTCTCTGAGTGGGACCTTACCTATGAACCCAAATCAGCTCAGGCCTCCCCATGCTGCTGGCCTGTATCCGTACAAACCAGAGCTGCTAACGCGCCCTCTGCTAGCCTGAGATATGGGGATCCTGCTGCTATACACCATCACAGTGACGCAGAAGCCCACGACTGTCACTGCACTGCCTCTGCTGAGATGGATGGAGACCTTCTTCCCAACACGTATGACTGAGCCACTGATGTTCATGACGGAGTTACTCGGCTCCCCAGTCACTGCCAAGGGGAAGAGGAGAATGTTTGGCTTTTCATAAGCCATAGCAGGAGTCCTGTTATAATTTCCCTCCCCACTTCCCCTTCCTTTCCTTTGGGTCCCAAACCATTACAGAGTTTACTTAAACAGGTGTTTGAATTTTTACACCTGGCCCTTGCTTCCAGGGTGCTTGGGAGCCTTGATGCCACTCCTCTTTGGTGCCCAGGCCCCACTACCAGGTCTGGACCACCATGCCAGTCTACTTTCCCCCTTTCAGTAACTTTTCCCTCAAGTAGTCAAATCACCTTCCTGAAACCTGGTTCTGTCAGACCCCCCAAACTATCAGCTGCTGCTGCTTCTTTTTTTTTTTTTTCTGAGACAGAGTCTTGCTCTGTTGCCCAGGCTGGAGTACAGTGGCATAATCTCAGCTCACTGCAACCTCTGTCTCCCGGGTTCAAGCAATTCTCCTGCCTCAGCCTCCCGAGTAGCTGGGATTACAGGTGTGCTCCACCATACCCAGCTAATTTTTGTATTTGTAGTAGAGACGGGGTTTCACCATGGTGACCAGGCTGGTCTCAAACTCTTGACCTCGTCTCAACCTCCCAAGGTGTTGCGATTACAGGCGTAAGCCACTTCCGCCCGGACTATCAGCTTCTTAAGCGTTCTTGCTCAGGACTTCTTTGGTCCTAGGTAAGTCATCAGATACAGCTAAATGCATGGGAGGAAAGATATTGCCCAAATCCGCATATCAGATGGAGTATCACTCAGCTCCTGCCCAGCTGAGACCTCTACGGCCACACCACCCTGAACACGCCTGATCTCGTCTGATATCCCAGATACAGATACACAATACATTTTATTTTTTATTTAAGAAAGTTACTTCACAGCTATAAGAGCACCTAAACAAAGAAGTGTATGTATCCACTCAGCTTCCGATTTTATAGTAGTTTCTGAGATACCATATCATTTTTTTCTATCTACTGTTTAAAAGTTTCTGAAGACTTTCTATCTCTGAAAAGAATTAGGCATGAATGATCCTTGGAGACACTGCACTAAGTGAAATCGGCCAAAAACAAAGGGACAAATATTGTATGGTTCCACTTATATTATGTATCTAAAGTGGTTAAATTCTTAGAGACAGAAAATAGAATGGTGGCTGCCAAGGGCTGGAGGAAGGAGGAAACGGGGAGTTGTTGTTTAATGGATAGAATTTCAGTTTTGCAAGATGAACATGTTCTGGAGATGGATAGCTGTGATGATTGCACAGCAGCGTGAATGTACTTAATGCCACTAAAGTGTACACTTAAAAATGGTTAAATATGATCCATATGATCCATGTATCCAAAGGAAAGGAAATCAGTATATTGAAGAGACATCTGCACCCTCATGTATCTAGCAGCACCACTCACATCAGCCAAGATATGAAATCAATCTAGGTGTCCAATAACAGGTGAATGGATTTTTGAATGTGGCACATATTCACAGTGGACTACTCCTCAGCCATAAAAAGAATGAATTCCTGTCATTCACAGCAACTTGGATGGAAGTGGAGGACATTATGTTAAGTGAAATAAGCCAGGAAGAGAAAGTTAAATACCACATATTCTCACTCACATGTGAAAGCTAAAAAAAAAAAAAAAAAAAAAAAAAAGTTCATATTAGAAGTAAAAAGCAGGCTGGGCGCGGTGGCTCACGCCTGTAATCCCAGCACTTAGGAGGCCAAGATGGGTGGATCTCGCGGTCAGGAGATAGAGACCATCCTGGCTAACACGGTGAAACCCCGTCTCTACTATAAATATAAAAACAATATGAGCCAGGCGTGGTGGCGGGCGCCTGTAGTCCCAGCTACCCGGGAGGCTGAGGCAGGAGAATGGAGTGAACCCGGGAGGCAGAGCTTGCAGTGAGACAAGATGGTGCCACTGCACTCCAGTCTGGGCGACAGGGGTAGACTCTGTCTCAAAAAAAAAAAAAAAGGAAAAAATAGAACAGAGGATACTAGAAGCTGGGAAGGGTAATGTGGGGAGGGGCAGGGGAAATTTGTTAAAGATACAAAATGACAGCTAGATAGGAGGAATATGTTGTAGTGTTCTATAGCACTGTAGGAGGATTATAGTTCACAATAAGAGACTCAAATAGCTAGAAGGATATTGAATGTTTCCAACACAAAGAAATGATAAATGTTTGAGGTAGGCATCTATGCCAGTTACCCTGATCTGATCACTATATATCATATGCATCAAAACATCACTATGTACCCCATAAATATGTACAATTATGTGTCAATTTTGAAAATACAATTCTTAAAAGTATTTTGAAATTAAAAATTTTACAATGTTTTAATGCTAAGTTTTATATTCTTATATGTTACTGCTATGAAATGAATAAATAAATAATAATAGAACATATGGACGACCCTGAAAAAAAAAAAAAAAAGAAGTAGCAGAAGCAGATGCAGAGGTGTTATGAGTGGAGTTGGAGGTTAGGTCAGCCTCAGAAAGCCAGAGAGAAGGGATTTGCCTGGAATACTGAAGAAGCTCTAGCCACAGATGAGGCTAAGTTGAGTGTGAAGAAGGCTGAAGAAAAGATAAAGATTTTTTGTTTGTTTGTTTTTGGCATGGCACATAGTAATAATTATCCCTAATAAGAATGTAGCATTTTAGTTTTCAAAACACTTCCAAGAGTGATCTAACTTGCTGTCATGACAAGCAAGGGCATAACAAGCAACCCCACGTGAAGCGCAGGGGCTCAGAAAACCAGGGCCACTGAATGGGGAAAGCCATTCCTTCCCAAGGCAAGCTCACAGCCCCCAGGAGGAATTGACAGCCCATGTTGTCAGTAAGGAAACTGCAGCTCAGAGAGGTGGACTGACTTGCCCCAAATCCCACAGCTACTAACTAGCAGAGACTTGATCCTAAGTCTCTCAACTTCCAACTCACTGCCCTTTCCACAACCAGGTATGAATTAAAACAGAATGAAACTGAAAAAGTAACACATAATTCTCGATTGTGTCGAAGAATGAAAGGATCCCTATTGTACATTAAAACTCAAAAGACAGAAGTATATAATTTGGGGATATATTTTAAACTTTACACAATCCTCCCACCCCTAGCTCCGAGTAGGAAAGAGGGTAAAAACAGAATCTGGGGTGAGAAGTCATCTGACTCATCCATGATGTGAAGAATCTGTAAGCAAACACCCTGCATTTATTTCAAGTACTGTGTCTCATTCTGCCAGCCCTGGCAGCCGGCCCACTGCTTGTGCTTCAGGAGCCCTCCTTTGGAGACGTGCTCAGAGCCCTATTTTAGGAGGACAGAAGTGGCCTAAAACATGTGGCCATTAACCTAGAATTTTAAAGGACACACACCCACACACACACACACACACACACACACACACACACACACACACATACACACAGAGCAAGCTATCTGGTAAGCTGGTGGCTAAGAATCCGAATGTGTGCTCAAGGCCCCTCTGACACAGGCAGCCTTATCCACAGAACTTCAACCCTGTGTTTTGGCCTGTTCCAGGAAGAGCCAGCAAAGTTGCCTGCAAGAGAAAGCATGTGACCTGAGAGGTGAAACAGGGACAGCCTCTGAAAAGCCAAGGATTTATATGAACAGCCAAATGTCCACTGACAGACAGGTCTGTGTGTGCTAGAGAAACTTGTTCCACAGCTCAGATGAAAAACGTATTGCGGAATTCACCCACAAGGGGAAGTGAGTTAATGACTGGGGCGTTTCACCTTCTGCCTAGATGCGTCATAAAATCAACTTGTAAAGCCTGGCTTAGAAAATGCATTTACTCTCCCAGATGTGGTTCCATAAAGGGCTATGAAACATTTCAAAGAGTGATCACTCACAGAGGAGTGAGTTCTTAGGTTTTTTCTGTGCTGGGAGTGGGGCCAGTGGCCTGAGCCTGACAGCCCATCCGGGCTGTGGTCAAATTTGCTGACAAGCAGCCCAAATCTGCCCAGAGCATCTGCTCACATCTGGGGTTGTGACTCATCTGCCGCTCTCTCCCCCAGCACTATTCACTCGCTCCCGCAGGCCCGAGCATGTAAGCCCCATGGTGCCCAGGCCCCAGCGCCCAGACTTGTCCCTCCACCCAAGCGCCCATCACAGCTTGTCCTTATCTCCAACACTGCCTTCCCCTCCCATTTAGATTCGGTCTGCTTTCCCAGCTCCAGGTTCAGGGCAAACCATGCTTAGACCTTCTTGGACCCAGCCTGAGCTATCATAAGAGGTTCCCAGGCTAAAACAGATGCACAGTCTCCTGCACAGTGGTGTCTGTTCTGGCCCTTTAAATTTAGCAAATCCACACTCCCACCATGCCCAGCTGGCCCACCAGAGTGAGCCACAGGCAACACATGTTCTAAACCAATCGTGTTTACCCTGGACCTACTATTTTTGCACTCACCTCCCTGGTTCTCAGATTCCTGGCTCCGTATCCCAGCTGCCATAGCTCCTTTGGCCCCTTCACTCTGGTGACCCTTTAGGCTTCCCTTTTTAGACCACAGCTGTCACATGTTTCTGACTCAACTTGCTTCTGCCATGCCAGTGTCACCCTTGGTCTCAGGTGAGTACCCCATGATTCAGCCCCAGACCCTGCACACCCCCTCCCCTGAGATCACTCCCAGAAGAGGCAGAGGGTGAGGCATTTGTTCCTGGGGTCCCTGCCTGGCTTCTCACCTTCAGCCTTGCCTTGTCTTTCAACTCCAGCAGCTGGACTTCCCTGGTCATGCACCTGGGCTTTGGCCTCAACTTAGGTCCTGATCCTCAGAGTCCCTCCCTCACCTGGGACAGCTCTGCCCAAACTCAGTTTCTGATTTCATGCTTGCCCCAGTTACACCAACCCACTCCCCTCACTATCTCATTGAGGTCAGAGTGGAGGAGGCTCTCAGGTTTCTGCAGGGAGGGGGCAACACTGCCTCAAATGGAGCCCTGATGGGGCGCAGAGCCTGTGGGGAGTCTCACAGCTACCTGGGAATCTTTCTGTCCCTGGATGTAGTGATTATTTATGAGGAAAAGCTTAGAGGGACAGCACAAGTTAAGGCACTTGAAGACTCTCAGTTGTGTGTAGGGAAGAGGATGCTGCTCCAAATAACGCAGACAAGCATTCAGTTCTAAAACCTCAGAGCTCAGAGCAGCTGAGGAGCAGAGGCAGTCCTCTGGTCCCATATGGCTCACATCCTTTTCCTTGTCCGCCTGACTACACATGTGACTTTAGCAACGTATCTGTCAAGGATGTTCTACCTCCAGTCCCTGCACCAGCGAACAATAAGTCCTCCCAAGGCTCCCCATTCCTGATGTCTCCATTCCCTCCACTCCAGAAGGAGGAGAAACAAGGGCCTGCTCCCCTCCTCCTCCTCTCCAGCCCTCATCACTCCCTTCCCTGGGGGCCAAGGCACTCAAAAACCATCTTCCCCTAAAAGCTCAGGGACTCACTTGGTTTTCTTTTCCAGAAGCTCTAAAGATAGTAGCTTTGCTTAATGAGAATGCCCTGTGGTGAAATGGTGAGGATCAAGACTCTGGTGCCTGGTCCACATGGGAATTCCAGCTCTGCCTCTTGCTAGTGATGTGACCCTAGACATGTGATAGAACTTCTCTATAGCATTTCCTCATCTCTGAGGTTGGAATACTAATGGTCCCCACCCCACTGCATTGCTGTGAGCCATATACATATACGCATGAATTAGTATAAAAATGGTGCCTCCGTGTAATAAGTGCTGTGATGCACAAGCTCTCATTTATTGATTTTTCACTGTATGTCAGGCCTTACTCTAAATACCTTACATCCAATAATTCAGTTTTCCTAAGCAAAGTGAAATAGAGACAGAAGGATCATTTTATAATTCTAATTTAAGTTATCATTAATATTTATTGTATAAGTTCCATCAACAGGAGTTGAAATGCATTGTTGAAATTCATCACAATATTTGCTATTTTAAAGAATGAGACTGTTTTTATTTTTTTTTTCTGTGTTCTCTCTCCTGGCCTTGTAAGGTTTATGCATAATAAATATTCATACCTGGTCAAAAAATAAACTAAGTTGTAAAAGGTTAGAGAATTTCCCTACCTAAATACGCAAACCCAGTGTGTAAAGATGACAAAAATGAAGCACCCAAGGGACAGAAACTCCCAGTAGTGCCCCCCACATGGACACAGGCCTGTATCATAGTATGACATAGTACAGGCACAATTCTGTAGGTATCTTTTTTTTTAGAAACGGGTTCTCACTGTATCACCCAAGCTGGAGTGCAGTGGCACTATCAAAGGTCACTGCTCACTGCAGCCTCAAACTCCTGTCAAGTGATCCTCTCACCCAGCCTCCTGAAGAGCTAGGACTACAGGCATGCACCACCATGCTCAGCTAATTTTTAAATTTTTTTGTAGAGATGAGGTCTTGTTATGTTGCCCAGGCTAGTCTCAAATTCCTGGCCTCAGGCAATCCTCTCGTCTTGGTCTTTCAAAGTCCTGGAATTACAGGAGTGAGCCACCATGCCCTGCCCTGTATCTTTTGACTTAACATTAAATCATAAACAGTTTCCATGTTGCTGTATAGCCTTTGAAAGTATCATTTCAATGACTGTAGAATAACCCATTTAGTTGAATTACCATAATTGAACTGACATCATTATTGAATATTGGTAGGTTTTTTTTTGTTGTTGTTGTTGTTCTTACAAATGATTCTGTAGTAAACTCTTAGCACAAATGACTTTTTTTTTTCTTTCAGGTGATTTCTTAGGCTAATTCTCAAAGATGGGGTTATTGGGCCAAAAAAGCAAACTATGGTTTTCTGAAGCTCTCATTGTTCCCATCATCTCATGAAGCCCTGAGATGCAGTCAGCAGAAGATTCTATTTGAGGGACTAAACACTCCCGGGGAAAGCGGGAAGAAGGAGATGGGAACTAACATTTGCTATTGAGCGCCAGGCATTGTCCTACAGGCTTCAAAGTGAATCTTGGATGTGCTGCTGATCTGACTTGCCCAGATTTGTCATCATTGTTATTGTTTTGGCCGCTTATGAAGACGTTCACCCAGCAGGACTTTAGAAGCTTTGTTCACTTGATCTCATTTAATCCTCACAATAGTGCCCTAAGGAAGATATTAGTATCCCCATTTTACAAAGGAGGAAACAAGAACCTGGGGAGATTAAGTGAAGGCCTCACAGATCATGAATAGAAGAGGCTGGAAACCTAGTCTGGTTCGAGGGTGTGCTCTTTCTGCTCTGCCATGCTGTGCTTCAGCCCTTTCCCATTCCCAGCTCCGCGTGTGCGCAGATAGGGATTCTCACTCTTTGCCCTGTATGAAAGGAGGGAAGGCAAGACATGTGCGCCTAGGGGGAAGGTCCATCTGCAGGACTACCCTGAAGGAGATGGGACATTCCTGGCCCTCAGCCTACAAACTCTTTCCTTTTATTTCCTGCTGGTGAAAAGCATAATTTAAAGATGACTTTGTTTTATACATACACGTATGTACAATCACACACACACACACACACTCCAAGAAGAGGGCTCTCTATAAATAAAAGACCTGCCACCTATCAAAGATGCTAACCAAGGACTTACCAAACGTCTTTCGATGCTATGTATCTTTCAGAAAAGTTATTACTCAACCTGAGTCCATGGACTAGGTCTATCCTTATGTTAAAATAATTCTCTCATAGAATTATTTGATCTGGCCCAACATCTACCAGCTTTGCACACATTTCAATATTTCAATTAAATCACCAAACCTCAGTCTATATTAATTCCAGCCTTTTTTTTCCTACTAAAGGGGACCTGCATTATTTTCCCTGCATGTTTGAAAATATTGTCTCCTGGCCAGGCGCGGTGGCTCACGCCTGTAATCCCAGCACTTTGGGAGACCAAGGTGGGCGGATCACAAGATCAAGAGATCAAGACCATCCTGGCCAACATGGTGAAACCCTGTCTCTACTAAAAAAAATACAAAAATTAGCGGGGTGTGGTGGCGCACACCTGTAGTCCCAGCTACTCAGGAGCCTGAGGCAGAAGAATCGCTTGAACCCAGGAGGAGGACGTTGCAGTGAGCTGAGATCGCGCCACTGCACTCCAGCCTGGGTGACAGAGAGAGACTCCATCTCAAAAAAAAAAAAAAAAAAAAAAAAAAATTGTCTCCAAAACATACTGAATTCATAAAATTCCAGATGCTGCTTAATGATGCCTCTGGACCAGTGACATCCTGGCTATCTTTGTTAAGACTACAAAGGAACAGGGTGGAACTGAGGCTACAGTTGGAGAGGGTTACGAAAGAACAGGGACTGACACCAAGAAAACCCAGATTTAGTGGAATGAGTATGTTAGTGCCATTGCTGCATGTGGCAGGAGATCATCTCAATGGCGCCATGAACTGAGTTTTGCAATGTGTAGAACTGTGTAGACTGTTTATTTGTCAGACCTCTTTCAGAAGCAAGTGAGAGAAATCTGACTAGCTAATGCAGAGATAGGATTTACTGGCCCCTAGTTGAAAATTCTAGGGGTAGTCCTCAAGTGTCAATGGGTTCAAGTCCTTAAATGATATCATCAGGAATTTGTCCCCATCTTTTTGCCCTCTTTCCAGAGTGGTGATGAGATGGCCACCAGGCCTATTTCACAGTAATTTCAGCAGAAAGAAGAACTTGTTGCCCAATTGCTCCATTAAAAGTCCCAGAACTAACTCTCAATTGGCCTAAATTGGCTCTTGTGCCAGATATCCTCAGCTTGACCTCCAAATCTATTCTCTCCTCTACTTCCAGCTCAGTAGCTGGGAGGTTCACTCTACTCTTCTTCCAGCTTGGTAGGTGAGAGATTGGATGTATCAATGGCTCCTTTCCTCTGTGCCTTCTTCCCTTGGGTATTGTCAATAGTAAGACCAGTGGGAGGCTGGAGGAAGAGAGAAGAATGAGATCAGGATGTTCATTTCCCCCAGCACCCCTTGCAAGGGTCCACATGAGTTGGTTATATCTTTCAGCCAATAGTCACAGGTCCTGCCTGCAGCTCTCTCCACACAGCTTCTCTCTTTGAGTTCTAGTAATGGCTTCCCAGTTTTGCCTCTGCAACCTAAAAGCAGTACGATGCCCTACTATGAGCAGCCCAGAAACTGCACTATCCTTTATGGTTTTCCCACACTCCACCTACGCCTCCATGGAAGGGTTATTTGATAACCCATTTTGAAAGTGTCATCTGTTTCCAAGATCCTGACTGATACAGCTAACATGTCCATCCCTAAGACAAATCCATGTGTCTCACTGGGCAGGCCTACCCCTGGGACAAAGGTCTGAAATTAGCTCCATCAAAACCACAGGTACTGAGAGTGGAGGTGTGGTAGTCCCCCAAAGGGACAGACAAAAACAACCTATGATCATCACATTTATCAAAGTAGAAAAGAATGAATTCTAATCGGCAGTATTAGGCTATCCAAGCATTTTTCAGAAGTAGTAACTACATATAAATAAGGATAAACTTCAGAGACTAAACACATGCTGAAACAGCATTCAGGGTGTCTTTCATCT
Organism: Macaca nemestrina; assembly: GCF_043159975.1. Taxonomy (NCBI): domain Eukaryota; kingdom Metazoa; phylum Chordata; class Mammalia; order Primates; family Cercopithecidae; genus Macaca; species Macaca nemestrina. Next base: position 54,903,926 of record NC_092136.1, read on the forward strand.
ATGTGCACTCAAATCAATGCCTTTTAAAGACCTGGTCACTCATTTTCTGAGCTCTAGGTCTGTTGACAACTCTCTTCTGAAACAAATTGAAATTTCTATCATCGATTCACTTTGAAATGTCATAAAGCAGCTTAGGCCTTGGCTGGCTGAGCAATAAAGCAGGCCCTCTTGGCAGCTCAAATGAGCTGCCCCTGACAGCAAGACAGGCGACAAGGCATTAAACATTGCCAAGAATGGACAATTTGGAAGCTGCCTAGTGGCAGGAATGACAAGGCTGAAAACATAACCACTTTGAAAAAAATGACATCAGTTGAAAAATAAACACAAAATGGGGCAGTAGCAACCTCATCACAGAGCTGTAAATGCTTAGAAGAACATCTGGCCTGATACCCCATGAAGCTGCTTTCTCTCAGCAGGAAATTCTTTTTATAAATGATTAACCCTGATTATAATGATTGACTGTCCCATGGATGAGTCACCTTGCAGGTAAAACTATGGACCACAACCCCAGTGAATCTCAGCATTTTTTTCCATTACCCAGAAGTAGTGAGGATCTTAGTTGCTTTGTCCCCCAACCCCATGTTTTGACAGAGCCTGCACTGTACCTTTTTAATGGACACGTTGACGTTCAATAACATGCTAAGGATACCTGGCTTTCCTCATCGGTTTTCTCAGTAAAGCCTCTGATGCCGCTTTGGTTAAGTTCAGGAATATGCTTTTGCCAGGAGAGGCCTCCTAAGCCAGTCATGTGCCTCTCCTGGCTCCACTAATAACTCCTTTCTAATACAATTCCTTTGCAGTTCTCTTCACCTATAAAGACACTTGGATATCAGCTCTTGGTGGAAGAGGGATCTAAAGGATCCATATGCTTCAGTCCCCCTGGAATCCAGGAAATAAGGAAGTTTGGGGCCCAGAGAAAGAAAAAATTCAAAGGCTGTAGCCAGTGGAATCCTTTAGCCACACCTGGGATCCATGAGGATAATATAGAGACTGTGGTCATAAGACACAAACAGACTAGAGTGTGTGACCTTGAGCAAGTCACATCTTCATGAATTTGAGCACTATTAGTATTACAGTATTATTGATTTCAAGACACTAATAATATGGTAAGCATTAAAAATATTATAAAACATTATAAATAATAAAATAATGAATGAGTTTTCTGAGACAGGCAGTTCTGATTGGCATGTCCAAGGACATTCCTACTTTGGAGGACCCATCTAAGCAAAAGTTATCAATCTTAGAAGACAAAATAGTGTAGTGGAATCAGGCCAGACAGGTTTCATCTCACCAGCTATATCCACTTGATTGGCGGTAGCTCCTTGGGGCCCTGTATTCAAAAGGATTCTGAGGTCATATTTGGGTTCAAGAGGAAATAATCCCCTGATCAATGGATACAAGAGGAGGGTCTGGCACCTTGCATGACATCCCTGTTGTTGACTGAAAGCATTGAGCTTGACAGTCAATTCTTGGAGGAAAGAACCCTTGCTTCAATAACAGAAAACAATTTTAGTGGCTTAGAAGCACAGATGCATATTTTTCACCACATGGAGGATACGGCTGTGGGCTAGACAGAGTCCTCTCCACCTTTCTTCTTATGCCAGGACCCAAGCAGAAGGGTCTGAGACATGCTCAGCTCATGGCAGAGAACAGAAACATTAATGGCCAAGCCAAATCAAGCAATCATGTTTACAGCTTCTGCTCAGATATAGCATATGTCACACTGCTAACATTTCATTGGCCAAAGCAAGTCATATGGCCAAGCCCTGAGTCAATGGAAAGAGGAAATATAATTCACTTGCTAAGAAGGAGGAAGTGAATGACTGCAGTTAATCTACCAGATGGTATCTGAGAAAGATACTTCCAGTGTCAAGATGCTCTATCTGTTTTTTCTTATTTTTTCTGCAATACATATATATTATATATAATACAGCTGGAATTCTTCAGAGAATATGTGGGTTTCATAAACCAAAAATAAAATTCTAAGCTCCCCATCAAACTGAATGTACGCTCCTCAAACCTGCCTACTTCCTTGGTAGAATGTCCAACCAAGGGCATTCCAAAGTTATCCTGAAAAACTAGGTCAGGCCATGATGTGTAGGGAGAACCAGACACGTCTCATTATCCCCTCTTCCCTTTGGAATTCAGGCACAACTGACCAGCATTAACAGTCTATGGAATACTGGTAAAGTTGGTGAATAGGTGCCTTCTAGCAATTTCAACAGGAAGCCAAGCACTATTAAATTATAGAATAAACATTTATCAAGTACCTACAAGGCACTAGATACCATGTCAGGCGGTATAGGTATGCTGTTGTACAACAGGAGAGACAAGGTTTCTGAACTCATGGAGCTAGGTTGAATGGTGGAAACAGACCACAATCAAATCTTAAAAGGATGCTCAAGCTTCTTTCAATCCAAGAACACTTTCCTAGCATTCACATTCAAAATGAGTAGGTCCCATCTTCTCCCTATTCAAATTCATTGCTCCAATACTTGCCCCTATACCCAACAGATAATCTATCCTTCTGCCTCATTTTTTTTAAAAAAAGCAGTTAACAGATCTCCCTCATCTTCTCACCAACAAAATACCAACCTTCTTATTCAGTACATATTTGCTTTGCTTTCTTTCTTTCACAATGGACAAAATATCCCTGTCCCATCTAAATTCCATCCCCTCTGGCATTCTCAGTATTCACTCCTGCAATTGTCCCATTTCTCTCCACATTCTCTCTCTCTAATAGATTATTTGCATTGTTACACAAACATGTTGTAGTTGAGGAAGTGGAGGGGAACACGATTTCCCTCTCCAAGGAAAATTTGGAAACCAGTGATGGTGCATTTTGATGTCACAGTGACCATGGAGCCCTAGTGGTATTTGGTGGAGGCCAGGGATACTAATTATGTTCTATCTTATTTAAAAAAAAAAAAAAAAGGAGAACTTCCTTAAACCTCGCAATCTCCTTCAACTATTATGAACTACTCAAACCCACTACAGGAAACATTCTTGATAGAGTTATACATGAACATCATCTCCACCTATCATCTCACAATCTCTTCTCAGCCCACTCCAATCAAGTTTCTGCCCCCATCACTTACCAGAAACTATTCCTTTTTTTTAATTTAACTTTTAAGTTCAGGGGTACATGTGCAGGTTTGTTACATAGGTAAACTTATGTCATAGGGGTTCGTTGTACAAATTATTTCATCACCCAGGTATTAAGTCTAGTACCCAATAGTTATTCTTTCTGATCCTCTCCCTCCTCCCACCCTCCACCCTCAAGTAGGCCTAAAGTCTGTTGTTCCCCTCTATGTGTCTCTGAGTTCTCATCATTTAGCTCCCACTTATAAGTGAGAACATGCAATATTTGGTTTTCTGTTCCTGTGTTAGTTTGCTAGCTTCATCCATATTCCTGCAAAGGACACAATCTCATTCTTTTTTATGGCTACATAGTATTCCATGGTACATATGTACCACATTTTCTTTATCCAGTCTATCATTGATGGGCATTTAGGTTGATTCTATGTCTTTGCTATTGTGAATAGTGCTGCAATGAGCATACACATGCATATATTTTTATGTACACATGCATGTACTTATATTCCTTTGGGTATATACTGGTAATGGGATTGCTGGATCAAATGGTATTTCTGCTTTTAGGTCTTTGAGGAATTGGCACACTGTCTTCCACAATGGCTGAACTAATTTACATTCCCACCAACAGCATATAAGTGTTCCTTTTTCTCTGCAACCTCTCAAGAATCTGTTATTTTTTGACTTTTTAATAATAGCCATTCTGATTGGTGTGAGATGGTATCTCATTGTGGTTTCAATTTGTATTTCTCTAATGATCAGTGATGTTGAGCTTTTTTCCATATGCTTGTTGGCCACATGTATATCTTCCTTTGAAAAGTGTCTGCTCATGTCCTTTGCCCATGTTTTAATGAGCTTGTTTATTTTTTTCTTGTAAATTTAAGTTCCTTATAGATGCTGGATATTAGACCTTTGCCAGATGCATAGTTTGCAAAAATTTTCTCCCATTCTGTGGTTGTCTGTTTATACCAGAGACTGATCTTTCCAAATATTGACAAAGTAGTGGTCACTTCTTGGTCTCCATCCTACTTGACATCTCATAACATTTGACCCAACTAACTAATCCTTCCTTCTTGAAAGGTTGTCTAAACTAAAATAGGTATCTCAAGCTTAAAAAACAAAACAAACAAAAAGAACATTTGATTTATTTTCCTCCACCAAGGAACTAGCCAAACAAACAAACAAACAAAAAGACCTGCTACTCCTCCTCTTGAACCCATCTTTGCAAAATTATGACCGAGACAGTGAAAGAGATCTAACTTTCATTTTGACTCCATCTTGCTACTAACCTTTAAGCTGTCCTTGTTCATTCCTGGGCATAGGCTGAACCAACTTTGGGAGAAACTTAGCTTATACTTTAAAACAGAGATGATAACAGCCTTTGCCAAAACAAACCTCCTTCTTGCCGAGGGACTAGAGTGCCTTTGTAGGACTAACAAATTAGCCACAAGATTCGAAATTATGGTTTAGTAGTCATATGGCTGGAGACTACAAGATTCCAACCCTCCCTAAACTTTTCCTAAGATCATTGCTTGAGATATTTTGCAGACCCTGCACATGATGGATCAGCTGGCACCACCCAGATCAATAAATTGGTTCATCTGACCTTGTAGCTTCCATGCAGAAACTGACTCAGTACAAGAAGACAGCTTTGACTCTCTATGATTTCATCTCTGACCTGACAATCAGCACAACTGGCTCACTGGTTCCCCCCCCCTCTCCCCCACTAAGTTGTCCTCAAAAACTCTGGTCCTTAAAAACTCTCCTTAAAAACTCTGATCCTCTGATCCTTGGGGAGACTGATTTGAATAATAATAAAACTCTGGTCTCCTGCACGGTCAGCTCTGCGTGAATTACTCTTTCTGTATTGAAATTCCCCTGTCTTGATAAATGGGCTCTGTCTATGCAGCGGACAAGGTGCAGCCACAGGGCAGTTATGCTCTCCTTGTCTGAGGAAATACTACAGAGGTAAAACCAAAAAACTAAACAAACCAAACAAACAAAAATAACCAAGAGTCATCCCTGAGTCATCTATCCCATTCCCTACAGAAACTCATCAGTAAGTTCTATCCACTCTATATACAAAATATATCTTAAAAGTCTACACTTCCCTAATCTTCATTATTGCCCCTCTGGTCTAATCCATCAACATCTCTTGCCTGCACTATAGAGAAAGCCTTACCCTTCTCCCTACCTATGACCCATTCTTAAAACAGTCCCCAGAGTGATCTTCTTAAATTATAAATCTCATGCTTAAAATCCTCCATTAAATATTTATACCACTGGCAATAAAATCCACATTCTTACCTTATTTTACAAAGCCCTTGCCCACTTCTTTGACTCCCCTTGATACCACTGTTAGCCACACTAGTCTTCTTTGCATCCTTTAAATACCAACCTCATTTATACCTTTTTGTGCAGCAAATGTTAGAATTTATTGCATAAAAGTTATGCTTAAAGTAGATGTTAGTGGGCAATTAGATGGGTTGAATATCCACAATGTACTACTTTATATTAGAAAGCACCTATGAACAGAAAGATAAAGAAAGGTATTATATATATTGGTAAAAGGATCAGACCATCAAGATGGTATAACAATTATAAACACATATATACCTAATAATAGAGCCCCAAAATATGTAAAGCAAAACTGATAGAATTTAAGGCAGAAATGACAGTTCTACGATAACAGTTAGAGACTTCAGTACTCCCACTTTCAATAAAGGATAGAACAATTATTAAGAGATCAACAGGGAAATAAATAAAGGACTTTCCAACAAAACTATAAACCAACTAGACCTAACAGACATATACAGAACACTCCACCCAACCACAACAGAGTACACATTCTCTCAAGTACACATGGAACATTCTCTAGTATAGACTATGTACTAGGTCACAAAACAAGTCTCAATAAATTTTAAAAGATTAAAATCTGTTCCACCCTGAGCAGGTCTATGCAGACCTACCCCTAAAGGCCAAGAGGCCAAAGAAAGAGGCTAACACATCCAGTTTCTCAGAAAGAAACAGTTGGTTTGTTTGCTTTATAAACACAAGGTCTCACTCTCTTGTCCAGTCTAGAGTGCCGTGGCATGAACATAGCTCATTTCAATCTCAAACTCCTAGGCTCAAGCAATCCTCCCACCTCAGACTCCTGAGCAGCTGAGACTACAGGCACGTATCACCACATCCAGCTAATTTTTTTTTTTTAATTTTTTGTAGAAACAGGGTCTTGCTATGTTGCCCAGACTGGTCTCAAACTCCTGGCCTCAAGCAATCCTTCAGCCTTGGCTTCCAAAGTGCTGGGATTACAGGCATAAGCCACTGCTCCTAGCCAGAAAGAAACATTAAAAAGTGACTGACAAACAGAAGCTCTGACTCAGGCAGCCGCAAAACAGTAGATTCCTGCACCATTAACTCCCAGACTCAGGGCTTATATACCACAAGGAAAGGGTATATGTGCTTCATATATCTATTTAAAAAATGCACCATCAAGGTTGTTTTGACCTAAGGGCAGGGTTTATGGTAAGTATGTGCTCTTCACAGTAGATAAACTAGAAATCTCAGAGGCATTCCCAGAACTGGAGTTAATCAGAAGTCAACATAGCGGGTTAGCATCCAAAATGGAGTTGCTTCTGCCTCTACAAAATCATATAAAGAATCTTCCCCAACCATAATGGAATGAAACTAGAAATAAATCACATAAGGAAATCTGAAAATGCACAACTATGAGGAAATTAAGCAACACACTCTTTAACAATCAATGTGTCAAAGAAGTGATTGGCAAAATTTTGAAAACTCTGCCTCTTTCAGCAATCTAGTAATTATAGTACCTTCGACCTTAATATCCTAAAAGCCACTATTGGACGATGTCTAGGAAATGATCTGTGTCCCTATACAAGTCAGACTGTGCTGAATAACAAACCATTTTAAAACTCTGTCATGCAGCAATAAGCATTTATTCTCATGTTCACAAGTCTTCAGATAGAATCATAGGCTGCTTCAGGCTGCAGCTCTGTGGAGAAACTGTGGATATTCAGGCTGAAAGAGCCACAGTCCCCAGGGGCATTTTCTTCTCATTGCAGAGGACAAAAGCTCATAGAGCAATGAGGGAAGGTACATAATTCCTCTTAAGGCTTAGGCTCAGATCTTGTATGATATCACTTCCACCCACATTCCATTGGCCAAAGCAAGTCACACAACCAAGTCCAGCATCAGTAGGAAAAGGAAGAATACAACACTACTGTAGGAGTTAGAAGGGAAGGAATGAATATTTCCTGAACAACAATCTACTACTTTACAGCCCTCTTAGAGAAGAGCTTTGAGAAATGGTGCTATGGTTACTGCTACGAATGCCAAACAATAATATCTTGTTATCAACCATGTTGGTTATAAGTTAGTAAGACTCATCTTCTTACTGTATTTGTAACTACTAAGAGCCATTTAGAAATGTCAGATTCTTCAAAGCTATTTTACCCAGATTCAATCAACAAGTATTCAACTCACGAATTTTTTCTTAGCTGAGCAGCATTATCAGCTCAAGAAGAACTTTTGCTTCAATGTAATTTATTTTCTAGTACTGGATAAGAACTTTTTTAAATGTCTGTGGAATATATCAAAGCACCAGAAGTGGATCTGACACCATCAATAGGAACTGAATTAATATACCTTTTCTGAAAATCTTTCTAAAAGAAAAATCTCTCTGACATCTGAATTTTAGACTTATTGTAGAAAATTTCGACCCTTCGAAAGAATCTTTGTGAATTTTATCACTACTAAAGTAAAAAGTATCCAATGTAAATACAATACAGAGTCTAATCTTTCCTGGCCTTGAAGACCTCAATATGTTGCTAATAATTGCAACCAAAAAAAACACAACTCATTGTGAATGATGACCTTATCTTGAATTCTGCATTAGTCAGTCAGTTAATGGTACATAGCCTCCTTTCATGCTACAACCATCCTTCCAATAGCTCTCCCACAAAGATTTTCATCTATTTGCTTGATTTCAAACTTGGTGAAAAGAAAGATATTTTTATCTTAATTTCATACCAGAAAACATGAAAGAAGTCATGAAAACATACTGAAAAGGACAGATATTTTTCAAACAGGACCTTAAAAGCCAGACTCAATCCCTGTTGACAAATTCAGTGAGGGATTGTTTAGAGTAAAAACAGAGCATTGCTCTGGGATTGAGCCAACTAGAAAAACTGATACACCATGACATCTCTGGCTTGTATAACCTCCCTGCCCTTGATGTGAACTCTGGAGGGAAGCAGCACAGCCAAAGTTGACAGTCAGGTGAAGAGTGAACCTCCAAGTCATAAAGTACCTAAAACCTCACTATTCAAGTCAACTAGTTGGGAGAAAGATCCATCCAAACTAGTGGAAAGTCCAAATTCCCATTATTTCCAAATAGAAGAAATACTTTTGGATTTAAGAAAATGATAAATGGAAAAAAAGTTTTTCCACTTCTTCCAAAAATGCCATTGAAATAATAAAGATATAAAAAGAAGAAAAATAGCAACACTAAAAAAAATCAGGAAGAATGCTATGAACCCCAAATAAATGTTGAATTTCTGGAAGATATGAAGCAGACAGGACAAATATAATTCTTGATGTATATTTTTTAACATATGTAACATATGTCTAAATATAAATATTTGATTAATTGAGCAAACTGACAAAAAGACAGTTAGTGCCAAGGGTGAGCACTCAACACAGGCAGAAGAGAATAGGGAAGTAAGTAGATAGGTTTCCCCAAAAGACCTATAGAAAAAAAAATCAGACTTAGCACAGCAGGAACATAAAAAGTAGGCTGGAGAAAGCTCAAGAGAATTACACTAAAAGACTTACATTTTAGAATTGTGTCACTGTCTCATATGCTAGACCTATAGACCAGTACTTCTAAATGTGTGAGGCCTGTGAGATAAAAATTATTTCCAAAATAATACTAAGTTGTTATTTGCCTTTTTCACTGTATTGACATTTGTTTTGATAATTATTGCGGGAAGTCAGAGACCAGACCCCGAACGGAGAGACTGGCTGAAGCCACGGCAGAAGAACATAAATTATGAAGATTTAATGGACATTTATTAGTTCCCAAAATTAATACTTTTATAATTTCTTATGCCTGTCTTAATCTCTGAACACAAATTGTGAAGATTTCTTGGACATTTATCACTTCCCCAATCAATACTCCTATAATTCTTATGCCTGTCTTTACTTTAATCTCTTAATCCCATCATCTTCATAAGCTAAGGATGTATGTCACCTCAGGACCCTGTGATGATTGCGTTAACTGTACAAATTGTTTGCAAAACATGTGTGTTTGAACAATATGAAATCAGTGCACCCTGAAAAAGAACAGAGTAACAGTGATTTTCAGGGAACAAGGGAAATAACCATAAGGTCTGACTGCCTGCGGGGTCGGGCAGGATACAGCCATATTTTCCTTCTCACAGAAAGCCTATAGACGGATATGTGAGTAGGAGAAATATCACTGAATTCTTTTCCTAGCAAGGAATATTAATAACTGATAGCCCTGGGGAAGGAATGCATTCCTGGGGGGAGGTCTATGAACAGCCGCTCTGGGAGTGTCTCTCTTACGCGGTTGAGATAAGGACTGAAATACGCCCTGGTCTCCTACAGTGCCCCCAGGCTTGCTAGGATTGGAAATTTCCAGTCTGGTGAATTCTAGTCAGACCAGTTGCCTGCTCTCGAACCCTATTTCCTGTTTAGATGTTTATCAAGACAATGCATGCACAGCAGGATGTGGACCCTCATCAGTAATTCTAATTTTATCCTTGCCTGGGGATCTTTTATTGCCCTTTGAAGAATGTGATCCTTGTGACTTACTCCCTGTTCGTACATCCCCTCCCCGTCTAAAATCCCTAATAAAAACTTGCTGGTTTTGTGGCTCAGGGTCACCATCACGGTCCTACCAATACGTGATGGCACCCCCGGAGGCCTAGCTGTAAAATTTCTCTTTTTGTACTCTTTCTCTTTATTTCTCAGACCAGCCAACACTTAGGGAAAATAGAAAGAACCTACGATGAAATATTGGGGGCTGGTCCCCCAATAGATAATGCAAAAAAAAAAACTGTGGGTGGAAAAGTGATTGTACCAACCTAATATAACAGAATAACTGAGATTAGATTATTTATAAGGAACAGAAATTAATTATCTCACAATTCTGAAGGCTGATCATGGCACTGGCAGGTGAAGGCCCAGTTTCCCTGCTTCCAAAATGGCACCTGAGTGCTGTGTCTGTTGGAGGGAAAGAAGGCCAGGTCCCCACATGGCAGAAGAGCAGAAATGAGAGAAAGCCACTCTTGTTCCTGTGAGCCCTTTTATAACGTCATTAATCCATACACCTCCCATACTGTTGCCATAGGGATTAAGTTTTCAACACATGAATTTTAGAGGAAACAATAACATTTAAACCAAAGCAGACACTTAACTGATACTAATAGTCACTATATTCTTTATCGCCAGGTACTCACAGGAGTAGGGGGAAAAAAAAAAAACTGTTTCACATAAGAATGCCCTGGTGAAGCAGTAAAAATTATTAATGTCATCGAAATCTCAACCTTTGGGTCTTTTTAATATTCTGTGTGACCAAATGGGATGTATAAGGCACTTCTATGGAACACCAAAATCTAATGATTCTCTTAAGAAAAAGCACTTGTACAATTAATTGTTTGAGCTGCAAGCTGAATTAGCTGCTTTTTTAATGGAACACCATTTTTTTCTTGAAAGAACAACAGACACCAAACTACAGTAATTCAGACTTGGGTATCTGTCATTTTCTCAAAAATGAATGAAGTGAGTCTGCAAGAAATACAACTGGCAGCATTTGTATCCAATGATAACATTCTAGCTTTCAAGCAAAACTTAGAATTTTGGGAAACTTGTATATGCCACTATAAGCTTGACATCATCCCAATACTATGACTTTTTTTTAAATGAAATCAGTGGTAATATTAATGAATGTGATTTTTGATGCTGTACAAAGAAATGTGTCAACATTTGAAAGATATGAATAATTCAATGAACCAATATTTTCCAAATGGCCAGTGCATCATGGTACAAAATCATGCATGGGTAATAGAAATTTTCAAGGTACAAAATAGGGCACTAGATTTTAATGTAAAAGACTACATAACCTTCACTGCCATGGTTTCAGATTTCACATTGGAACCATCCTTTAAGAAACTAGCTAGGACTTGTCCAGTTTTGGTGTAGTATCAAAGAAGATTATCCCCATTTATCTGAAAAAGTTATTATAATACTCCTCCTTTTTTCAAGTACATATCTGTGTAATGCTGAATTTTATTCATATACTTCATCCAAAGCAATATATTGCAATAGACCCATTGCAGAAGAAGATGTGAGAATACAACTGTTTTCTGTTAAGTAGTCATTAGGGAAATTTGTAAAAAATGTAAAACAATGCTACTCTTCTAATTTTTCATAAAATGTATTATTTATATTAACATATAGTAGGTTTGTTATTGTGTTTTAGGATGTATCAATTCTTAAAAATTTCTCTCATTTCAATTTCTAATACAGCAGCTATCAATAGACATAACACAAACAAAAGCCCTTTGAATCTTCAATTTTTAAGTGTGCAAAGTGGTCTTGAGATAAAAAATGTGGAGAATTAGTGCTGTATTCATTCCATGTTTGCCATGGCTAGGGGTAAAAAGGAGACGGGAGGGCTGGAAAAGTGAACATTGATAGTGTCCCAGTTGCAACCCTAGTGGGAGAGTTGCACATCAAGGAAGTGACATCTCTTAACTTTATCTGCTACTTGGGTAAATCTCTTCATACCTTTTATGGGGCTAAATTTCTTAAGAAACATGAACATCCCTAAGATCCATCAGTAGATGCTAGAAAGTGATCATTTGAGAGCAGGTTTAGGGGAGAAAATGAAAGCATTCCCATACAACCCACTCATATGCAGAGCTGCTGGCCTGGCCCCATACAAATTTGAGAAAAGTAGGGAGATCAAATGATAATGAAAAGAAAAGAAAATCACCTGCTGCCAGTTTATGACTCCCTACCCTTAGACAAACGTACCATGAGTTTGTATACCCTGGCAGGTACTTTCTTCCCCTAGCGCCCTACGATTTACAAGTCCTGAGTTGTAAAGATGGTAAAGTAGTAATATGCAGGATTTTAAGGCACAGACAAAGCCTCAGGACAAGCATTTGGATTTTTAAAGATGATGATGGTTAAGCATTTAATCACCAAGAGTTCTATGTATTAACCAAGGTTTGGTGCATTTATGTACAAGAAAAAGTTGGTATTGAATTTTGTAAATTTAGATATATATGAATCTGCTACAAGATACATTCTCCTTCAGACTATCACAAATTTTCTTTTCCTTTTAAAAGTGACTTCTTATTTTCAGTGAAGGAAACAAATTATTACCATGTCAGTGATAAGGCCCTTCAGTAAATCAATAATGTTTCAGTAATTCTGAGAACACGTAAATCATTCTACTAAAATTATCAGTGAAATGGCTTGGCTCTCCAGAAAAATTCAAAGTAGTTTCTTTGAAGAGTGATAAAATTAACTACTTTATCTCAATTCTGGTGACTTAATTTGAAATTTTTAAAAGGTTGTCATTGGTGGAGTTACAGGTCCTGGGAGAATTGGAAAAATGGAAGTCCTAACTGATAACACATTATCTTAGTTTCTTGTATAACTGCCCTCATTTTTCGTCTTCATTTCAGTAACTAAGAGTTAGGATTTGAGAACACCTGGGCCAGGTCTGCTATTATCTTCAGCAATCTTTGAAATTCCCACCTCTCCCTAGAGTAGCTAGACAAAATTTTGCAGCAGTTAGTGGCAAAAATAATAGAGATCTGAAATGCAAACACTTTTCACTTCCTCTAGCAATTCCTCTTGCTCCAGGAGAATAGGACTTCATGTGTGTTTATGAAAGTGGGCAGAGAAATATTATTAAGGTGAATAAAAGGTGGTATTATGTCCATTTCAATGCCAATATCTTCCGTGATCATTCCTGGGCTATAAAGAACAGACACCACAGAGCTTGTCAAGGATCCTCATATCTTCCTCACTAATGTTTTTCTTTATGCTTTAGGGAAGGAAATCTCCTCTGAGACTTCTTGAAAGATGTAGGAGAGAGAAATGGGTACACTGGTCTCATATGAAAATCTATTCCAACATTCCTACCTCTTTAGCTTTTGGAGTCCTTTCATATATTATGCAAGAGAAGTTCTGGCACCAAACTTCATTGAATGTTGGCCATCAGTGAGTCAAAAATTTAGTCATTCCAGCAAGCTATTAGAGCCATTTCTAGCTTTATCTAAAACATTAAATCTAGACTATCTGGTAAATGTTCTCATATCAATATATTAATCCCGAGACAAAATTATATTCTGTTCCTTTTAGCCTAACACCCTTGGAATCTATTCTCACACATATTTTCTTGGTTTCTTCTATATGAATTATCAAAATCCTGCCTTTTTTTTTTTTTTTTTTTTTTTTTTTTTTTTTTGGTATAGGCCATTTCTCCCCAGGTCTGAATCCCCATTCTGTTTGATCATGCTGAGATCTAACTCAAGTTTAGGTCTAGACTAAAAAATAATCAGCAGTGGGGGTGGGTCTTGAGGATAATAAGTATCCCTTGTAAGTCAACTGCTTCAGATGAATTGATTATAGAGTTTTCAAGAAGGAAAGGTCAATCTTCTCTGGTTTTTCATTTGTTTGTTTGTTTGAGATGGAGTTTGCTCTTGTTGCCCAGGCTGGAGTGCAATGGTGCGATCTCGGCTCACCGCAACCTCTGCCTCCCGGGTTCAAGCAATTCTCCTTCCTCAGTCTCCCGAGTAACTGGGATTACAGGCATGTACCACCATGCCCGGCTAATTTTGTGTTTTTAGTAGAGACGGGGTTTCTGCATGTTGAAGCTGGTCTCAAACTCCTGATCTCAGGTGATCCACCCACCTTGGCCTCCCAAAGTGCTAGAATTACAGGCGTGAGCCACCTCGGCAGGCCTTTCCAGCCACCCACCCCCCTCCCCGCCCCGCGAGACGGAATTTCAGTCTTGTTGCCCAGACTGAAGTGCAATGGTGCAATCTCGGCTCACTGCAACCTCAGCCTCCCAGGTTCAAGCGATTGTCGTGCGTCAGCCTCCCAAGTAGCTGGGATTGCAGGCATGTGCCACCATGTCTGGCTAATTTTCTTTTTTTTTTAGTAGAGATGGGGTTTCTCCATGTTGGTCAGGCTGGTCTCGAACTCCCGACTTCAGGTGATCTGCGCTCCCCAGCCTCCCAAAGTGCTGGGATGACAGGTGTGAGCCACCGTGCCCGGCAATCTTCTCTGTTATAAGAGGGGCTGCTTCTGCTTATTCCGAGAGACTTGGGCATTTAGCTTCATCCAAGTCCGGTGCAAGTCTTAGAATCCTGCTTGCTCCCAGTGCCCTGATTGTCACATAAATGATTTAATGAGTCTCTAAATTTAATTTCCATTTTAATTCTGCAACCCACCTAGTTATATTTTTAATAATGTTGACCTTATAGCTATAAGAAATCAGAAACTTTTTTCAAAGTTGCTATAGAAGTTCTCTGTCTGAATTTGACTTGAACTTAGACTTCAAAGCCTTCAATTTGTCATTTTCTGTCTGTAAGGTTTCCAGTGCAGTCATAGATGTCATTCCACTCACAGTCCTTGTTGTTATCTGTACTCCCACAATGGTAAAATGCAACAGCCACTTGATCCCTGAAGACAACTACTTCAATAGGTATTTTTTCCCAATAAACCATAGATGATACTTTAATTAATCATGATCCTACTTACGTTATAGATTACCAGAATCTTGTTTTCCATTGGCAAGGAACTAAGCACTTCATTCAAGGCCAGCAATATCTACAAATTAATCTCAGAATTTTTGGAGGAGTGAAAAAGAATGAATATACTACTTTCATAATTAAGTGGTTCTGACTGGCATATAATGAGCAGTCCCTCTTTATGTCAGAGTCCAGTCAGAAAAACAAACAAACAAAAAAATACATTAGGTATTTCAATGGAGGAAATTTATTTATTACAGGGAAATTGGTTACACAGGCATTAGAAGGCTGAAAAAGCATGATACAAAGGCTGAAAAAGCAAAAGTCCTCTAGAAATAATAACTTCAGGAAACAGCTACCACCTCTAGGGCTGGAGGAACAAAAGGAAAAATATGAAGTAACCAGAACTTAGAAGCCCAGAATTGCAACCACAATCTTTGTGGAAGGTAGAACCATCTGGCTGCTGTTGGTAATCTCTGAGTAGGTAAAGGCAGAATCACTGAGGCTGATTCCGGTAGTGCTGAAAGAAGCTGAAGGCTAGAACCAACTGCCACTGCTGGGGCAAGTGCCTCTAGGTGAAGAAGCATTGCTGGCCTTGTAAGCAACATTAACAAGAACAGAAAAAAACAGGAAACATGTTCTCCTCTCCTTCTGCCTCCCAGTCTCTCTCTAGTGACCCCTATTGGCAGAACCGAACAGCAAGCAAGCTTACAAAGAAGTCTGAGAAACAGTTTGAAGATAACTAGTCCCATCATTACAGGGAAGAGTACAGAAGGTAGATTTAGAGGTGAGGGGCAATAGGTAAATGACTTGAACAGATGGTGTTCATGCTCAATGTTTCTCTTCTGAACAATTTTGAGATTTGGTGTTAAAGCACCTTCTGGCCAGGCATGGTGGTTTATGCCTGTAATCCCATCACTTTGAGAGGTGGGGTTGGGGTGGGGATTGCTTGAGGTCAGGAGTTTGAGACTACCCTGGGCAACATAGTGAGATGCTCGTCTCTATTTTTAAAAAAAGAGGGGAAAAAAAAGGACCCAAGGCCATATATCTGTTTCATTCCTAGAAACTCTCCACAGCATCAGAGGAAGACTGCAAATCTTTTGGTATTACTTTGCCTATGTGTGCTCTTTTTTGGTGCCATATGAATTTAAGAATTGTGGTCCTACATTCACAGATCATTCCTAGCCTAGTGAAAACAGAGAGAAACAGGAATAAACAACAATATTAGTTTGAGTAGCTGGAGAGGATCAGAGGAGTACTTAAATATTCTTTGCTCTCCTCTCAACCCCAGAAATTAAAAGAATAATTGTAGTATTTCATAAATAAGAAGTATTAAGCTTGAAGTAGTTTGCTAGTCACTGACTTACATCATGAACATTAGACACTATAATTCTCAATGTGCCTCAGTTACCACATCTGAAATAAATGATGATAATAATATCTACCTCACACCAATCTCTTCAGAAATCTTATACGGAGACGTTACTGTGGATATCATCAAGTTGGCAGGCTAAGTATCTGTTAAAGATTAGCACAAACCTGATGTCAAAGCTGGAGGACAATAGACCATGAAAATGAAAGAAGAAATTTCTGGCAAGTCTCAATTACAAATATGAATTTTAAAATGATAAATAATGTATTACCTAATTAAATCTAACATTATAATATTTTTAAAAATCAATTGATCGTGACCCAACAGGATTGATTCTAAGAACGTGAGGTTGCCTCAACACTGGGAAATGTATAATGTAATTAATTACATAAACTCAGATTGAAGGAGAAAATCATGTATTCATCTTGATAAATGCTAAAAACAGTATTTTAAAGATTAAATACTTATTTCTAATTTTAAAAAGAGAAATTCCTTCACAAAGAATTATTAGAAGCCTACATAAAATATCATGCTTTCATGATGAAACACTGGAAGTATTCTCACTAAAGTCAGGAACAAGACAAGGATACCTGCTGTGTCATCTCCAAGTTTAGACAATACATTGTAGACAATGAGATTTGATAAGAAAAATAATTAAGAGGTACCAATATGAGAAAGGGAAATACTATTTATAGCTGAAATATTAGAACTAATAAGATTTTTAGTAAAGAATGGGCAAATACAAGATCAACACACAAATTTGTGGAAATATACAAGCCGCCTAGATTCAATCAGGAAGAAATAGAAACCTGGAACAGACCAACAACAAGCAGTAACAATGAATGAGTAACTTTTAAAAATTGCCAACAAAAAAAGTCCAGGACCAGATGGATCCACAGTTGAATTCTATCAGACATTCAAAGAAGAATTGGTACCAATCCAACTGAAACTATTCCAAAAGTAGAGAAAAAGGGAATCCTCCCTAAGTCATTCTGTGAAGCCAGTATCACCCAAATACCAAAACCAGGAGACGACCTAACAAAAAAAGAAAACTACAGACCAGTATCCCTGATGGACATAGATGCAAAAATCCTAAAAAGAAAAAAAAAAAAAAAACCTAGCTAACCAAATCCAACCACATATCAAAAGATAATACTTCATGATCAAGTGGGTTTCATACCAGAGATGCAGGAATGGTTTAATGTATATAAGTCAGTAAATGTGATACATTACAGAAACAGAATTAAAAACAAAAATCATAGGATCATCTCGATAGATGCAGAAAAAGCATTTTATAAAATCCAGTATCACTTTATGATAAAAACTCTCAACAAAATAGACATAGAAGGGACATAACTCAAAATAATAAAAGCCATATATGACAAACTCACATCCAACATAATACTGAATGGGTAAAAGTTGAAAGCACTCCCCCCAAGAACTGGAACAAGACAAAGATGCCACTTTCACCACTTCTATTCAACATACTACTGGAAGGGCTGGCTAGAGAAATCAGACAAGAGAAAGAAATAAAGGACATCCAAATAGAAATACAGGAAATCAAACTGTTGCTGTTCACTGATGATATGATCGTATAACTAGAAAACCCTAAAGACTCTCCAAAAATCTCCTAGATCTGATAAACGAATTCAGTAAAGTCTTAGGATACAAAATCAATGTACACAAATCAGTAGCCAACAACCAAGCTGAGAACCAAATAAAGAACTCAATCCCTTTTACAACAGCTGCAAAATGCAATACAATACTCAGGAATATACTGAACCAAGGACATGAAAGATCTGTACAAGGAAAACTATAAAACATTCCTGAAGGAAGTCATAGATGACACAAACAAATGGAAACACATGCCATAATAATGGATAAGTAGAATAAATATTGTGAAAATGACCATACTGCCTAAAGCACTCTACAGATTCAATGCAATTCCCACTAAAATGCCATCATCATTCTTCACAACTAAAAAAAACAATTGTTAAATTCATATGGCACCAAAAATGAGCCCACATAGGCAAAGTAATAATACTAAGCAAAAAGAACAAATCTGGAGGCATCACATTGCCTGACTTCAAATTATACTATGAGGCTATAGTTACCAAAACAGCATGTTATTGGTATAATAATAGGCATGTAGACCAATGTAACAGAATAGAGAATCCAAAAATAAGACCAAATGCTTACAGCCAACTGATCTTTGACAAAGCATACAAAAATGTAAACTGGGGAAAGGATACTCTATTCAATAAATGGAGCTGGGAAAACTGGCAAGCCACCTTTAGAGAATGAAACTGGATCCTCATCTCTCAGCTTACACAAAAATCAACTCAAGATGGATCAAACACTTAAATCTAAGTCCTGAAACCATAAAAATTCTAGAGGATAACATCAGAAAAACTCTTCTAGACATTGGCTTAGGCAAAGAATTCATGACTAAGAACCCAAAAGCAAATGCAACAAAACAAGAATAAATAAATGGGACCTAATTAAACAAAGAGCTTCTGCACAGCAAAAGAAATAATCAACAGAGTAATCAGACAACTCACAGAGTGGGAGAAAATATTTGCAAACTATGCATCCAACAAAGGACTAATAACCAGAATCTATAAGGAACTCAAATAAAGAAAAAAAAATAAGCCTATTGAAAAATGGGCAAGGAACATGAATAGAAAATTCTCAAAAGAGGATATACAGGCTGGGCATAGTAGCCTGTAATCCCAGCACTTTTGGAGGCTGAGGTAGGTGAGTCACTTTGAGCTCAGGAGTTCAAGACCAGCCTGGGCAACATGATGAAAACCTATCTGTACAAAAATTAGCCAGGTATGGTGGCTCATACCTGTAGTGTCATCTATTTTGGAAGGTTGAGGTTGGAGGATCAGTTGAGCCCAGAAAGCAGAGGTTGCACTGAGCTGAGACAACACCACTGCACTCCAGCCTGGGTAAAAGAGTAAAACTCTGTCTCAAAGAAAAAAAAAAGAAGGGGGCGGAGCAAGATGGCCGAATAGGAACAGCTCCAGTCTCCAACTCCCAGCGCGAGCGACACAGAAGACCAGTGATTTCTGCATTTTCAACTGAGGTACTGGGTTCATCTCACTGGGGAGTGCCGGACAATCGGTGCTGGTCAGCTGCTGCAGCCCGACCAGCGAGAGCTGAAGCAGGGCGAGGCATCGCCTCACCAGGGAAGCGCAAGGGGGAAGGGAATCCCTTTTCCTAGCCAGGGGAACTGAGACACACAACACCTGGAAAATCGGGTAACTCCCACCCCAATACTGCGCTTTAAGCAAACAGGCACACCAGGAGATCATATCCCTCACCTGGCCGGGAGGGTCCCACACCCACGGAGCCTCCCTCATTGCTAGCACAGCAGTCTGTGATCTACCGGCAAGGCAGCAGCGAGGCTACGGGAGGGGCGCCCGCCATTGCTGAGGCTTAAGTAGGTAAACAAAGCTGCTGGGAAGCTGGAACTGGGTGGAGCTCAAAGCAACTCAAGGAAACCTGCCTGTCTCTGTAGACTCCACCTCTGGGGACAGAGCAATAACAAAGGCAGCCGAAACCTCTGCAGACGCAAACAACTCTGTCTGACAGCTTTGAAGAGAGCAGTGGATCTCCCAACATGGAGGTTGAGATCTGAGAAGGGACAGACTCCCTGCTCAAGTGGGTCCCTGACCCCTGAGTAGCCTAACTGGGAGACATCCCCCACTAGGGGCATTCTGACACCCCACACCTCACAGGGTGGAGTACACCCCTGAGAGGAAGCTTCCAAAGCAAGAATCAGACAGGTACACTCGCTGTTCAGAAATATTCTATCTTCTGCAGCCTCTGCTGCTGATACCCAGGCAAACAGGGTCTGGAGTGGACCTCAAGCAATCTCCAACAGACCTACAGCTGAGGGTCCTGATTGTTAGAAGGAAAACTATCAAACAGGAAGGACACCTACACCAAAACCCCATCAGTACATCACCATCATCAAAGACCAGAGGCAGATAAAACCACAAAGATGGGGAAAAAGCAGGGCAGAAAAGCTGGAAATTCAAAAAATAAGAGCACATCTCCCCCGGCAAAGGAGCGCAGCTCATCGCCAGCAACGGATCAAAGCTGGACGGAGAATGACATTGACGAGATGAGAGAAGAAGGCTTCAGTCCATCAAACTTCTCAGAACTAAAGGAGGAATTACGTACCCAGCGCAAAGAAACTAAAAATCTTGAAAAAAAAGTGGAAGAATTGATGGCTAGAGTAATTAATGCAGAGAAGGTCATAAACGAAATGAAAGAGATGAAAACCATGACACGAGAAATACGTGACAAATGCACAAGCTTCAGTAACCGACTCGATCAACTGGAAGAAAGAGTATCTGCGATTGAGGATCAAATGAATGAAATGAAGCGAGATGAGAAACCAAAAGAAAAAAGAAGAAAAAGAAATGAACAAAGCCTGCAAGAAGTATGGGATTATGTAAAAAGACCAAATCTACGTCTGATTGGGGTGCCTGAAAGTGAGGGGGAAAATGGAACCAAGTTGGAAAACACTCTTCAGGATATCATCCAGGAGAACTTCCCCAACCTAGTAGGGCAGGCCAACATTCAAATCCAGGAAATACAGAGAACGCCACAAAGATACTCCTCGAGAAGAGCAACTCCAAGACACATAATTGCCAGATTCACCAAAGTTGAAATGAAGGAAAAAATCTTAAGGGCAGCCAGAGAGAAAGGTCGGGTTACCCACAAAGGGAAGCCCATCAGATTAACAGCAGATCTCTCGGCAGAAACTCTCCAAGCCAGAAGAGAGTGGGGGCCACTATTCAACATTCTTAAAGAAAAGAATTTTAAACCCAGAATTTCATATCCAGCCAAACTAAGTTTCATAAGTGAAGGAGAAATAAAATCCTTTACAGATAAGCAAATGCTTAGAGATTTTGTCACCACTAGGCCTGCCTTACAAGAGACCCTAAAGGAAGCACTCAACATGGAAAGGAACAACCGGTACCAGCCATTGCAAAAACATGCCAAAATGTAAAGACCATCGAGGCTAGGAAGAAACTGCATCAACTACCGAGCAAAATAACCAGTTAATATCATAATGGCAGGATCAAGTTCACACATAACAATCTTAATCTTAAATGTAAATGGACTAAATGCTCCAATTAAAAGACACAGACTGGCAAACTGGATAAAGAGTCAAGACCCATCAGTCTGCTGTATTCAGGAGACCCATCTCACATGCAGAGACATACATAGACTCAAAATAAAGGGATGGAGGAAGATTTACCAAGCAAATGGAGAACAAAAAAAGTGGGGGTTGCAATCCTAGTCTCTGATAAAACAGACTTTAAACCATCAAGGATCAAAAGAGACAAACAAGGCCATTACATAATGGTAAAGGGATCAATTCAACAGGAAGAGCTAACTATCCTAAATATATATGCACCCAATACAGGAGCACCCAGATTCATAAAGCAAGTCCTTAGAGACTTACAAAGAGACTTAGACTCCCATACAATAATAATGGGAGACTTCAACACTCCACTGTCAACATTAGACAGATCAACGAGACAGAAAGTTAACAAGGATATCCAGGAATTGAACTCAGCTCTGCACCAAGCAGACCTAATAGACATCTATAGAACTCTCCACCCCAAATCAACAGAATATACATTCTTCTCAGCACCACATCGTACTTACTCCAAAATCGACCACGTAATTGGCAAAAAAACACTCCTCAGCAAATGTACAAGAACAGAAATTATAACAAACTGTCTCTCAGACCACAGTGCAATCAAACTAGAACTCAGGACTAAGAAACTCAATCAGAACCGCTCAACTACAAGGAAAATGCACAACCTGCTCCTGAATGACTACTGGGTACATAACGAAATGAAGGCAGAAATAAAGATGTTCTTTGAAACCAATGAGAACAAAGATACAACATACCAGAATCTCTGGGACACATTTAAAGCAGTGTGTAGAGGGAAATTTATAGCACTAAATGCCCACAAGAGAAAGCAGGAAAGATCTAAAATTGACACTCTAACATCACAATTAAAAGAACTAGAGAAGCAAGAGCAAACACATTCGAAAGCTAGCAGAAGGCAAGAAATAACTAAGATCAGAGCAGAACTGAAGGAGATAGAGACACAAAAAACTCTCCAAAAAATCAATGAATCCAGGAGTTGGTTTTTTGAAAAGATCAACAAAATTGACAGACCACTAGCAAGACTAATAAAGAAGAAAAGAGAGAAGAATCAAATCGACGCAATTAAAAATGATAAAGGCGATATCACCACCGACCCCACAGAAATACAAACTACCATCAGAGAATACTATAAACACCTCTACGCAAATAAACTGGAAAATCTAGAAGAAATGGATAATTTCCTGGACACTTACAGTCTTCCAAGGCTAAACCAGGAAGAAGTTGAATCCCTGAATAGACCAATAGCAGGCTCTGAAATTGAGGCAATAATTAATAGCCTACCAACCAAAAAAAGTCCAGGACCAGATGGATTCACAGCTGAATTCTACCAGAGGTACAAGGAGGAGTTGGTACCATTCCTTCTGAAACTATTCCAATCAATAGAAAAAGAGGGAATCCTCACTAACTCATTTTATGAGGCCAACATCATCCTCATACCAAAGCCTGGCAGAGACGCAACAAAAAAAGAGAATTTCAGACCAATATCCCTGATGAATATCGATGCAAAAATCCTCAATAAAATACTGGCAAACCGCATTCAGCAACATATCAAAAAGCTTATCCACCATGATCAAGTGGGCTTCATCCCTGGGATGCAAGGCTGGTTCAACATTCGCAAATCAATAAACATAATCCAGCATATAAACAGAACCAAAGACAAGAACCACATGATTATCTCAATAGATGCAGAAAAGGCTTTTGACAAAATTCAACAGCCCTTCATGCTAAAAACGCTCAATAAATTCGGTATTGATGGAACGTACCTCAAAATAATAAGAGCTATTTATGACAAACCCACAGCCAATATCATACTGAATGGGCAAAAACTGGAAAAATACCTTTGAAAACTGGCACAAGACAGGGATGCCCTCTCTCACCACTCCTATTCAACATAGTGTTGGAAGTTCTGGCTAGGGCAATCAGGCAAGAGAAAGAAATCAAGGGTATTCAGTTAGGAAAAGAAGAAGTCAAATTGTCCCTCTTTGCAGATTACATGATTGTATATTTAGAAAACCCCGTCATCTCAGCCCAAAATCTCCTTAAGCTGATAAGCAACTTCAGCAAAGTCTCAGGATACAAAATTAATGTGCAAAAATCACAAGCATTCTTATACACCAGTAACAGACAAACAGAGAGCCAAATCAGGAATGAACTTCCATTCACAATTGCTTCAAAGAGAATCAAATACCTAGGAATCCAACTTACAAGGGATGTAAAGGACCTCTTCAAGGAGAACTACAAACCACTGTTCAGTGAAATCAAAGAGGACACAAACAAATGGAAGAACATACCATGCTCATGGATAGGAAGAATCAATATCATGAAAATGACCATACTGCCCAAGGTTATTTATAGATTCAATGCCATCCCCATCAAGCTACCAATGAGTTTCTTCACAGAATTGGAAAAAACTGCTTTAAAGTTCATATGGAACCAAAAAAGAGCCCGCATCTCCAAGACAATCCTAAGTCAAAAGAACAAAGCTGGAGGCATCACGCTACCTGACTTCAAACTATACTACAAGGCTACAGTAACCAAAACAGCATGGTACTGGTACCAAAACAGAGATATAGACCAATGGAACAGAACAGAGCCCTCAGAAATAATACCACACATCTACAGCCATCTGATCTTTGACAAACCTGAGAGAAACAAGAAATGGGGAAAGGATTCCCTATTTAATAAATGGTGCTGGGAAAATTGGCTAGCCATAAGTAGAAAGCTGAAACTGGATCCTTTCCTTACTCCTTATACGAAAATTAATTCAAGATGGATTAGAGACTTAAATGTTAGACCTAATACCGTAAAAATCCTAGAGGAAAACCTAGGTAGTACCATTCAGGACATAGGCATGGGCAAAGACTTCATGTCTAAAACAGCAAAAGCAACGGCAGCAAAAGCCAAAATTGACAAATGGGATCTCATTAAACTGAAGAGCTTCTGCACAGCAAAAGAAACTACCATCAGAGTGAACAGGCAACCTACAGAATGGGAGAAAATTTTTGCCATCTACTCATCTGACAAAGGGCTAATATCCAGAACCTACAAAGAACTCAAACAAATTTACAAGAGAAAAACAAACAACCCCATCAAAAAGTGGGCAAAGGATATGAACAGACACTTCTCAAAAGAAGACATTCATACAGCCAACAGACACATGAAAAAATGCTCATCATCACTGGCCATCAGAGAAATGCAAATCAAAACCACAATGAGATACCATCTCACACCAGTTAGAATGGCGATCATTAAAAAGTCAGGAAAAAACAGGTGCTGGAGAGGATGTGGAGAAATAGGAACACTTTTACACTGTTGGTGGGATTGTAAACTAGTTCAACCATTATGGAAAACAGTATGGCGATTCCTCAAGGATCTAGAACTAGATGTACCATATGACCCAGCCATCCCATTACTGGGTATATACCCAAAGGATTATAAATTATGCTGCTATAAAGACACATGCACACATATGTTTATTGCAGCACTATTCACAATAGCAAAGACTTGGAATCAACCCAAATGTCCATCAGTGACAGATTGGATTAAGGAAATGTGGCACATATACACCATGGAATACTATGCAGCCATCAAAAAGGATGAGTTTGTGTCCTTTGTAGGGACATGGATGCAGCTGGAAACCATCATTCTTAGCAAACTATCACAAGAACAGAAAACCAAACACCGCATGTTCTCACTCATAGGTGGGAACTGAACAATAAGATCACTTGGACTCAGCAAGGGGAACATCACACCGGGGCCTATCATGGGGAGGGGGGAGGGGGGAGGGATTGCATTGGGAGTTATACCTGATGTAAATGACGAGTTGATGGGTGCAGCACACCAACATGGCACAAGTATACATATGTAACAAACCTGCACGTTATGCACATGTACCCTACAACTTAAGGTATAATAATAATAAATAAATTAAAAAATAAATAAATAAATAAATAAAAAATAAAAATAAAAAATAAAAAGGAGGCAATAAACATATGAAAAAATGTTCAACAACACTAATTATCAGGGAAATGCAAATTAAAACCACAGTGAGATACCACTTTAATCCTGCAAGAATGGGCATACTTTAAAAGTCAAAAATCAATAGATATTGGTGTGGGTATGGTGAAAAGGGAACACTTTTACACTGCTGGTGGGAATGTAAACTGGTACAACCATTAAGGAAAACAGTATGGAGATTCCTTAAACAACTAAAAATAGAACTACCATTCAATGCAGCAATCCCACTACTGGGTATCTACACAAAACAAAACAAGTCGTTATATGAAAAGACACACGTACACACGTTTATAGCAACACAACTCACAATTGCAAAAATGTGGAACCAACCTAAGTACCCATCAACCAACGAGTGGATAAAGAAAATATGGTGTATATATATACCACAGAACACTACTCAACCATAAAAAAAAATAAAATAATGTCTTTTGCAGCAACTTGGATGAAGCTGGAGGCCATTATTCTAAGGTAGGTAACTCAGGAATGGAAAACTAAATATCATATGTTCTCACTTATAAGTGGGGTGGAGCTAAGCTAGGAGGATACAAAGGCATAAGAATGAATTAACAGAATGTTGAGACTTGGGGTGGGGGAAGGGTGGAAGGGGGATAAAAGACTACATATTTGGTACAATGTACACTGCTCAGGTGGCAGGTGCACCAGATCCCAGAAATCACCACTAAAAAACTTGTCCTGTACTCCAAAAACTATTTAAATGTTTTAAAATTAAAACTTTTTTAAAAAGATCAACACACAAAATTCAGTAACTAGAGACTTTCATCTGCCCATACTGGCAGAGTACCTTGGTTATACTAACCCTCGTTTAGATAACAATAATAAAATCTGGAAAAAATTTTAAATTATTCAAAGGCACTGGAGACTGGGTGTGATAACTCACACCTGTAATCCCAGCACTTTGGGAGTCTGAGGGGGGCAGATCACCTGAGGTCAGGAGTTCAAGATCAACATGGTGAAATACCATCTCTACTAAAAACCCAAAAATTAGTCGAGCATGGTGATGCACACCTGTAATCCCAGCTACTCGGGAGACTGAAGCATGAGAATTGCTTCAACCCAACTGGCAGGGTGTGAGCCGAGATTGTGCCACTAAACTCCAAACTGGGCAATAGAGTGAGACTTCATCTCAAATAAAATAAAATAAAATAAAGTGCCTGACAGATAAATAAGTGCTTAATAAGGCAACAAGGGGAATTTTTAAAGACCAGGAGTTGTAGACCAGCCTGGGCAACATAGCAAGACCCCATCTCTATGAAAAATAAAAACTGGGGGCGGAGCAAGATGGCTGAATAGGAACAGCTCCAGTCTCCAACTCCCAACGCGAGCAACACAGAAGACCAGTGATTTCTGCATTTTCAACTGAGGTACTGGGTTCATCTCACTAGGGAGTGCCGGACAATCGGTGCTGGTCAGCTGCTGCAGCCTGACCAGCGAGAGCTGAAGCAGGGCGAGGCATCGCCTCACCTGGGAAGCGCAAGGGGGAAGAGAATCCCTTTTCCTAGACTGGGGAACTGAGACACACAACACCTGGAAAATCAGGTAACTCCCACTCCAATACTGCGCTTTAAGCAAACGGGCACACCAGGAGATTGTATCCCACACCTGGCTGGGAGGGTCCCACGCCCAAGGGGCCTCCCTCATTGCTAGCACAGCAGTCTGCGATCTAACCACAAGGCAGCAGGGAGGCTGGGGGAGGGACGCCCGCCATTGCTGAGGCTTAAGTAGGTAAACAAAGCCGCTGGGAAGCTCAAACTGGGTGGAGCTCACAGCAGCTCAAAGAAACCTACCTGTCTCTGTAGACTCCACCTCTGTGGACAGGGCACAACTAAACAACAGCAAAAGCAGCAGAAACCTCTGCAGACGCAAATGACTCTGTCTGACAGCTTTGAAGACAGCAGTGGATCTCCCAACACAAAAGTTGAGATGTGAGAAGGGACAGACTGCCTGTTCAAGTGGGTTCAAGTGACCCCTGAGTAGCCTAAATGGGAGACATCCCCCACTAGGGACAGTCTGACACCCCACACCTCACGGGGTGGAGTACACCCCTGAGAGGAAGCTTCCAAAGCAAGAATCAGACAGGTACACTCGCTGTTCAGAAATATTCTATCTTCTGCAGCCTCTGCTGCTGATACCCAGGCAAACAGGGTCTGGAGTGGACCTCAAGCAATCTCCAACAGACCTACAGCTGAGGGTCCTGACTCTAAGAAGGAAAACTATCAAACAGGAAGGACACCTACACCAAAACACCATCAGTACGTCACCATCATCAAAGACCAGAGGCAGATAAAACCACAAAGATGGGGAAAAAGCAGGGCAGAAAAGCTGGAAATTCAAAAAATAAGAGCACATCTCCCCCGGCAAAGGAGCGCAGCTCATCGCCAGCAACGGATCAAAGCTGGACAGAGAATGACTTTGACGAGATGAGAGAAGAAGGCTTCAGTCCATCAAACTTCTCAGAACTAAAGGAGGAATTACGTACCCAGCGCAAAGAAACTAAAAATCTTGGAAAAAAAGTGGAAGAATTGATGGCTAGAGTAATTAATGCAGAGAAGGTCATAAACGAAATGAAAGAGATGAAAACCATGACACGAGAAATACGTGACAAATGCACAAGCTTCAGTAACCGACTCGATCAACTGGAAGAAAGAGTATCAGCGATTGAGGATCAAATGAATGAAATGAAGCGAGAAGAGAAACCAAAAGAAAAAAGAAAAAAAAGAAATGAACAAAGCCTGCAAGAAGTTATGGGATTATGTAAAAAGACCAAATCTACGTCTGATTGGGGTGCCTGAAAGTGAGGGGGAAAATGGAACCAAGTTGGAAAACACTCTTCAGGATATCATCCAGGAGAACTTCCCCAACCTAGTAGGGCAGGCCAACATTCAAATCCAGGAAATACAGAGAACGCCACAAAGATACTCCTCAAGAAGAGCAACTCCAAGACACATAATTGCCAGATTCACCAAAGTTGAAATGAAGGAAAAAAATCTTAAGGGCAGCCAGAGAGAAAGGTCAGGTTACCCACAAAGGGAAGCCCATCAGATTAACAGCAGATCTCTCGGCAGAAACTCTCTAAGCCAGAAGAGAGTGGGGGCCACTATTCAACATTCTTAAAGAAAAGAATTTTAAACCCAGAATTTCATATCCAGCCAAACTAAGTTTCATAAGTGAAGGAGAAATAAAATCCTTTACAGATAAGCAAATGCTTAGAGATTTTGTCACCACTAGGCCTGCCTTACAAGAGACCCTGAAGGAAGCACTAAATATGGAAAGGAACAACCGGTACCAGCCATTGCAAAAACAAGCCAAAATGTAAAGACCATCGAGGCTAGGAAGAAACTGCATCAACTAACGATCAAAATAACCAGTTAATGTCATAATGGCAGGATCAAGTTCACACATAACAATCTTAATCTTAAATGTAAATGGACTAAATGCTCCAATTAAAAGACACAGACTGGCAAACTGGATAAAGAGTCAAGACCCATCAGTCTGCTGTATTCAGGAGACCCATCTCACATGCAGAGACATACATAGACTCAAAATAAAGGGATGGAGGAAGATTTACCAAGCAAATGGAGAACAAAAAAAGCAGGGGTTGCAATACTAGTCTCTGATAAAATAGACTTTAAACCATCAAAGATCAAAAGAGACAAAGATGGCCATTACATAATGGTAAAGGGATCAATTCAACAGGAAGAGCTAACTATCCTAAATATATATGCACCCAATACAGGAGCACCCAGATTCATAAAGCAAGTCCTTAGAGACTTACAAAGAGACTTAGACTCCCATACAATAATAATGGGAGACTTCAACACTCCACTGTCAACATTAGACAGATCAACGAGACAGAAAGTTAACAAGGATATCCAGGAATTGAACTAATCCCTGCAGCAAGCAGACCTAATAGACATCTATAGAACTCTCCACCCCAAATCAACAGAATATACATTCTTCTCAGCACCACATAGCACTTATTCCAAAATTGACCACACAATTGGAAGTAAAGCCCTCCTCAGCAAATGTACAAGAACAGAAATTATAACAAACTGTCTCTCAGACCACAGTGCAATCAAACTAGAACTCAGGACTAAGAAACTCAATCAGAACCGCTCAACTACATGGAAACTGCACAACCTGCTCCTGAATGACTACTGGGTACATAACGAAATGAAGGCAGAAATAAAGATGTTCTTTGAAACCAATGAGAACAAAGATACAACATACCAGAATCTCTGGGACACATTTAAAGCAGTGTGTAGAGGGAAATTTATAGCACTAAATGCCCACAAGAGAAAGCAGGAAAGATCTAAAATTGACACTCTAACATCACAATTAAAAGAACTAGAGAAGCAAGAGCAAACACATTCGAAAGCTAGCAGAAGGCAAGAAATAACTAAGATCAGAGCAGAACTGAAGGAGATAGAGACACAAAAAACCCTCCAAAAAATCAATGAATCCAGGAGTTAGTTTTTTGAAAAGATCAACAAAATTGACAGACCACTAGCAAGACTAATAAAGAAGAAAAGAGAGAAGAATCAAATCGACGCAATAAAAAATGATAAAGGGGATATCACCACCGACCCCACAGAAATACAAACTACCATCAGAGAATACTATAAACACCTCTACGCAAATAAACTAGAAAATCTAGAAGAAATGGATAATTTCCTGGACACTTACAGTCTTCCAAGACTAAACCAGGAAGAAGTTGAATCCCTGAATAGACCAATAGCAGGCTCTGAAATTGAGGCAATAATTAATAGCCTACCAACCAAAAAAAGTCCAGGATCAGATGGATTCACAGCTGAATTCTACCAGAGGTACAAGGAGGAGCTGGTACCATTCCTTCTGAAACTATTCCAATCAATAGAAAAAGAGAGAATCCTCACTAACTCATTTTATGAGGCCAACATCATCCTCATACCAAAGCCTGGCAGAGACGCAACAAAAAAAGAGAATTTCAGACCAATATCCCTGATGAACATCGATGCAAAAATCCTCAATAATACTGGCAAACCGGAATCAGCAGCACATCAAAAAGCTTATCCGCCATGATCAAGTGGGCTTCATCCCTGGGATGCAAGGCTGGTTCAACATTCGCAAATCAATAAACATAATCCAGCATATAAACAGAACCAAAGACAAGAACCACATGATTATCTCAATAGATGCAGAAAAGGCTTTTGACAAAATTCAACAGCCCTTCATGCTAAAAACGCTCAATAAATTCGGTACTGATGGAACGTACCTCAAAATAATAAGAGCTATTTATGACAAACCCACAGCCAATATCATACTGAATGGGCAAAAACTGGAAAAATACCTTTGAAAACTGGCACAAGACAGGGATGCCCTCTCTCACCACTCCTATTCAACATAGTGTTGGAAGTTCTGGCTAGGGCAATCAGGCAAGAGAAAGAAATCAAGGGTATTCAGTTAGGAAAAGAAGAAGTCAAATTGTCCCTCTTTGCAGATTACATGATTGTATATTTAGAAAACCCCGTCATCTCAGCCCAAAATCTCCTTAAGCTGATAAGCAACTTCAGCAAAGTCTCAGGATACAAAATTAATGTGCAAAAATCACAAGCATTCTTATACACCAGTAACAGACAAACAGAGAGCCAAATCAGGAATGAACTTCCATTCACAATTGCTTCAAAGAGAATCAAATATCTAGGAATCCAACTTACAAGGGATGTAAAGGACCTCTTCAAGGAGAACTACAAACCACTGTTCAGTGAAATCAAAGAGGACACAAACAAATGGAAGAACATACCATGCTCATGGATAGGAAGAATCAATATCGTGAAAATGGCCATACTGCCCAAGGTTATTTATAGATTCAATGCCATCCCCATCAAGCTACCAATGAGTTTCTTCACAGAATTGGAAAAAGCTGCTTTAAAGTTCATATGGAACCAAAAAAGAGCCCGCATCTCCAAGACAATCCTAAGTCAAAAGAACAAAGCTGGAGGCATCATGCTACCTGACTTCAAACTATACTACAAGGCTACAGTAACCAAAACAGCATGGTACTGGTACCAAAACAGAGATATAGACCAATGGAACAGAACAGAGCCCTCAGAAATAATACCACACGTCTACAGCCATCTGATCTTTGACAAACCTGAGAGAAACAAGAAATGGGGAAAGGATTCCCTATTTAATAAATGGTGCTGGGAAAATTGGCTAGCCATAAGTAGAAAGCTGAAACTGGATCCTTTCCTTACTCCTTATACGAAAATTAATTCAAGATGGATTAGAGACTTAAATGTTAGACCTAATACCGTAAAAATCCTAGAGGAAAACCTAGGTAGTACCATTCAGGACATAGGCATGGGCAAAGACTTCATGTCTAAAACAGCAAAAGCAATGGCAGCAAAAGCCAAAATTGACAAATGGGATCTCATTAAACTGAAGAGCTTCTGCACAGCAAAAGAAACTACCATCAGAGTGAACAGGCAACCTACAGAATGGGAGAAAATTTTTGCAATCTACTCATCTGACAAAGGGCTAATATCCAGAACCTACAAAGAACTCAAACAAATTTACAAGAGAAAAACAAACAACCCCATCAAAAAGTGGGCAAAGGATATGAACAGACATTTCTCAAAAAAAGACATTCATACAGCCAACAGACACATGAAAAAATGCTCATCATCACTCGCCATCAGAGAAATGCAAATCAAAACCACAATGAGATACCATCTCACACCAGTTAGAATGGCGATCATTAAAAAGTCAGGAAACAACAGGTGCTGGAGAGGATGTGGAGAAATAGGAACACTTTTACACTGTTGGTGGGATTGTAAACTAGTTCAACCATTATGGAAAACAGTATGGCGATTCCTCAAGGATCTAGAACTAGATGTACCATATGACCCAGCCATCCCATTACTGGGGATATACCCAAAGGATTATAAATCATGCTGCTATAAAGACACATGCACACGTATGTTTATTGCAGCACTATTCACAATAGCAAAGACTTGGAATCAACCCAAAGGTCCATCAGTGACAGACTGGATTAAGAAAATGTGGCACATATACACCATGGAATACTATGCAGCCACAAAAAAGGATGAGTTTGTGTCTTTTGTAGGGACATGGATGCAGCTGGAAACCATCATTCTTAGCAAACTCTCACAAGAACAGAAAACCAAACACCGCATGTTCTCACTCATAGGTGGGAACTGAACAATGAGATCACTTGGACTCGGGAAGGGGAACATCACACACCGGGGCCTATCATGGGGAGGGGGAAGGGGGAGGGATTGCATTGGGAGTTATACTTGATGTAAATGATGTGTTGATGGGTGCTGACGAGTTGATGGGTGCAGCACACCAACATGGCACAAGTATACATATGTAA
Organism: Macaca nemestrina; assembly: GCF_043159975.1. Classification (NCBI taxonomy): domain Eukaryota; kingdom Metazoa; phylum Chordata; class Mammalia; order Primates; family Cercopithecidae; genus Macaca; species Macaca nemestrina. The sequence goes on from NC_092136.1 coordinate 54,936,829, forward strand.
CAAACCTGCACGTTATGCACATGTACCCTAGAACTTAAAGTATAATAATAATAATAATAAAACTTAGCCAGGCCTGGTTGTGTATGCCCATAGTCCTAGCTACTTGGGGGACTGAGGCAGATGGATCCCTTGAGCCCAAGACATTGAGGCTGCAGCGAACTATGATCATGCTACTGCACTCTAGCCTGGGTGACAAAGATAGACCCTGTCTCAAACCACACACACACACACACACACACACACACACACACACACACACGAAAAAACACCTCCAAAGGAACACAATAATTCTCTGATAACAGATCTGGAAAAAAAAGGAAATTTATGAAATGCTTGAAAAGAATGAGAAACGTCAGTGAGTTACAAAAGAACACAGGTAAAAAACAGAAATCAAGGAAACAATTTATGATTGGGAGGCTGAGGCAGGCAGATCACGAGGTCAGGAGATCAAGATCATCCTGGCTAACATGGTGAAACTCCATCTCTACTAAAAAAAAATACAAAAAATAGCTGGGCATGGTGGTGGGTGCCTGCAGTCCCAGCTATTCGTAAGGCAGGAGAATGGCCTGAACCTGGGAGGTGGAGCTTGCAGTGAGCCGAGATCGTGCCACTGCACTCCAACCTGGGAGACAGAGTGAGACTCCATCTCAAAAAAAAAAAAAATTCAACAATGCAATAGGTATCGTTTAATAAAAAACAAATAGGTGACCGAGCGTGGTGGCTCATGCCTGTAATCCCAGCACTTTGGGAGGCCGAGGTGGACAGATCACGAGGTCAGGAGGTCAAGACTATCCTGGCTAACACAGTGAAACCCCATCTCTACTAAAAAATACAAAAAAATTAGCCGGGCGTGTTGGTGGGCACCTGTACTCCCAGCTCCTCAGGAGGCTGAGTCAGGAGAATGGTGTGAACCCAGGAGGCGGAGCTTGCAGTGAGCCAAGTTCACTCCAGCCTGGGCAACAGAGCCAGATGCCATCTCAAAAAAAAAAAAAAAAAAAAAAAAAAAAAAAAAAAAAAACCACACACACAGAAATCCTGGAACTGAAGAATTCAATGAATGAAATAAAAAATACTAAAATACTATAGACAACTTCAACAACAGACTAGATTAAGCAAAAGAAATAATTTCTGGCTGGGCACATTGGCTCATGCCTGTAGTCCTAAGACTCTGGGAGACCAAGGTGGGCAGATCACTTGAGGTAAGGAGTTTGAGACCAGCCTGGCCAACATGGTGAAACCATGTCTCTACTAAAAATACAAAAATTAGTTGGGCGTGGTGGCACACACCTGTAGTCCCAGCTACTCAGGAGGCTGAGGCAGGAGAATCACTTGAACCCAGGAGGTGGGGGTTGCAGTGAGCTGAGATTGCGCCACTGCACTCTAGCCTTAGTGATAGAGTGAGACTCCATCTCAGGAAAAAACAAAGGAAGAAAGAAAAGAAAGAAAGAAGAAAAGAAAGAAGGAAGGGGAAGGGGAAGGGGAGGGAATTTCTGAACTTGAAGACAGCTCAGAAAAAAAAAAAAAATGAAGAAAGCCTACATAACATATAGAACACCATAAAGTGACCAAATGTTCAAATTCTGGGAGTTTCAGAAGGAAGAGAAATGAGCAAAGGCATAGGAAATCTATTTCACAAAATAATAGCTGACAACTTCCCAAGTCTGGCAAGAGATTTAGACATCCCAGATACAGCTCAGAGATCCTCGAATAGCTTCAACCCAAAAAGGTCTTCTCCAAGACATATTATAGTCAAACTGTCAAAAGTCAAAGACAAAGAGAGAATAAAAGAGCAAGATAAAAGCATCAAGTCACGTATAAGGGAATCCCCATCAGTCTAACAGCAGATTTCTCAGCAGAAACTTTACAGGCTGGAAGAGAATAGAATGGTATGTTTAAAGTGCTGAGAGAAAAACACTATCAGCCAAAAATACTAAACCCAGCAAAGCTATCCTTCAAAAATGAAGAGAAATAAAATGCCAGACAAGCAAAAACTGAGGGAATTCATCACCACTAGACTGGTCCTACAAGACAGGCTTAAGTCAGTCCTATATCTGAAAGCAAAAGGACAATACTTGCCATCAAGAAAACACATGCAAATGTAAAACTGGTACAGTAGATACATAAATAATAAAGAGAAAGAAGTCAAACATTACCACTACAGAAATCCACTAAACCTCAATGATAAACAGTAAAAGAGGAAGAAAGGGACAAAAGATATACAGACAAGCACAAAACAACAAAATGACAGAAATAAGTTCTCACATATAAATAATAATTTTTGTTTTGTATTTGTTTGTTTTTAGACAGTCTCACTCTCTTGCCCAGGCTGGAGTGCAGTAGCATGTTCTCAGCTCACTGCAACCTCCGCCTCCCAGGCTCAAGCAATCCTCCCGCCTCAGCCACCTGGGTAGCTGGGACTACAGGCGTATACCACCATGCCCAGCTAATTTTTGTATTTTTTGTAGAGATGAGGTTTTGCCATGACATCCAGGCTGGTCTCAAACTCCTGGACTCAAGCAATCATCCCACCTCAGATAAAGAACAATGTTATCTCCATTATCTGGCAAAAGGCTTTACTAAATCAGATGCCCAATAAAGAAAGAAAATGTTGATGAAAGTGAACAAATAAAAATGGAATAGGGAGTTTCCTACCACTCATTGATTGTTATGATACCAGTTGAATTAATATATCACAGTAACAGTTGCATCACATCAAAAAAACTATATGATTATCTCAACAGATGTAGATAAGCATTTGATCCCTTCACAATAAAAACTCTCAACAAATTAGGCACAGGAGGAACATACCAAAACATACTAAAGGCCATATATGACAAACCCACAGCTAACCTACTCAGTGAGAAAAGCTGAAAGCCTTTCCTCTAGGAACTAGAACAAGACAAAAATTCTCACTTTCACTACACTTATTCAACATAGTACTGGAAGTCCTACCCAAGCAATCATGCAAAAGAGAGAGATAAAAGGCATCCAAATTGAAAAAGAGGAAGTGTGGCTGCGCACCGTGGCTCACGCCTGTAATCCCAACACTTTGGGAGGCCAAGGTGGGCAGATCACCCGAAGTCAGGAGATCGAGACCAGTCTGGCCAACATGGCAAAACCCCGTCTCTACTAAAAATACGAAAATTAGCCAGGTGTGGTGGTGCGTGCCTGTAATCCCAGCTACTCAGGAGGCTGAGGCAGTAGAATCACTTGAACCCAGGAGGCAGAGGTTGCAGTGAACAGAGATCGCGCCATTACACTACAGCCTGGGAAACAAGAGCAAAACTCTATCTTAGGGAAAAAAAAAAAAAAAAGTAAAACAGGAAGTCAAATTGCCCCTCTTTGTAGATGACATGATCTTATATATAGAAAAACCTAAAGGCGCTGCCAAAAAACTTTTAGGACCAATAAATGAAATCAGTAAAGTTGCAGGATACAAAATCAACATACAAACATCAGTAGCATTTTTATATACCAATAACAAACTACAAAAAAACAAGTCAATAAAATAATCCCATTTACAATAGCTACAAACAAAATGCCTAGGAATAAATTCGCCAAGGAAGTGAAAGACTTCTACAAGGGAATTTATAAATTACCAATGAAAGAAATTGAAGAGGACACAAAAAAATGGAAAGACATATCATCCTCATGAATTGGAAGGATTAATATTGTTAAAATGGCCATACTACTTAAGGCAATTTACAGATTCAATGCATGCCCTATAAAAATACCAATTACATCCTTTTTTTTTTTTTTTTTGTGAGACGGAGTCTCGCTCTGTCGCCCAGGCTGGAGTGCAGTGGCCGGATCTCAGCTCACTGCAAGCTCCGCCTCCCGGGTTCACGCCATTCTTCTGCCTCAGCCTCCCGAGTAGCTGGGACTATAGGCGCCCGCCACCTTGCCCGGCTAGTTTTTTGTATTTTTTAGTAGAGACAGGGTTTCACCGTGTTAGCCAGGATGGTCTCGATCTCCTGACCTCGTGATCCGCCCGTCTCGGCCTCCCAAAGTGCTGGGATTACAGGCGTGAGCCACCGCGCCCGGCCACCAATTACATTCTTTATAGAAATAGAAAAAAAAAAAAAATCCTGGGCTGGGCGTAGTGGCTCACGCCTATAATCCCAGCACTTTGAGAGGCTGAGGCAGGTGGATCACAAGGTCAAGAGATAGAGACCATCCTGGCCAACACGGTGAAACCCTGTCTCTACTAAAAATACAAAAATTAGCCGGGTGTGATGGCAGGCACCTGTAGTTCCAGCTACTCAGGAGGCTGAGGCAGGAGAATCACTTGAACCTGAGAGGCAGAGGTTGCAGCGAGCCAAGATTGTACCACTGCACTCCAGCCTGGCGACAGAGCGAGACTCCGTCTCAAAAAAAAAAAAAAAAATCCTAAAATGCGTATGGAACCAAAAAAGACCCTGATTAGACAAAGCAATCCTAAGGAGGCATCATACATACAAAAATCAATTCAAAATGAATTAAAAACATAAACTTAAGACCCAAAATTATAAAAAATACTAAAAGATAAAATAGAGGAAATGCTTCAGGACATTAGTCCAGGCAAAGATTTATCGCTAAAACTTCAAAAACACAGGCAACAAAAACCAAAATAGACAAATAGAACAATATTAAACTTCAACAAAGGATTAGCATCTAGAATATGTAAAGAATTCTCATGCCTGTAATCCCAGCACTTTAGGAGGCCAAGAAGGGAGGACTGCTTGAGACCAGAAGTTCAAGACCAGCCTGGGGAACATAGTGAGACTCTGTCTCTAAAAAATACAAAATTAGCCAGGCATCCTAGCTACTTGGGAGGCTGAAGCCACATGATCATTTGATCCCAGGAGTTTAAGGTTTCAGTGAGCTATGATTGCACCACTGTACTCTGGCCTGGGTCGCAGAGCCCGATCCTGTCCCCCCACTAAAACAAAAAAAAATGCCTAAAACTCAACAGTAAAAAAAAAAAAAAAATCCAATTAGAAAATAAACAAAAACAAAAGACATGAAGAGACATTTTATCAATTAAGATATACAGATGGCAAATAACACATTAAGAGATGTTCAACATATTAGCCATAGGAAAAAATGCAAATTAATACTACAGCGAGATATCACTATGCACCTACTAGGATGGCTAAAATATAAATTGTAACAATGCCAAATATTAGCAAGAATGTGGAAACACCTGATCATTCATACATTGCTAATGGAAATGTAAAATGGTACAGCCAAACTGGAAAACAGTTTTTCAATTTTTTAAAAAGTTAGACATAAAATTACCATCCATTATACCATGCATATAATTGCACTCTTAGGCATATATCCTGGAAAATGAAAACTCATGTTCACACAAAACCTGTACCCAAAAGTTTATAGCACTTTTATTCATAATAGCCAAAAACTGGAAATAACCAAGATGTCCTTCAACATGTGATGGGTTAAACAAGTTGTGGTATACCCATACCATGGAATACTGATCAGCAATAAAAAGGAATAAACTATTGTTATATTATCTTGGTGAATCTCCAGAGAATTATGCTAAGTGAAAAAAAATTTCAATCTCAAAATGTCATCTAATGTATATAAATGATTCCACTTATTATAACATTCTCTATAGCCCAGGCTGAAATGCAGTGGCATGATCTCAGCTCACTGCAACTTCTGCCTCCAGGGTTCAAGCAATTCTCCTGCCTCAGCCTCCTGAGTATCTGGGACTACAGGCGCTGGCTAATTTTTTGTATTTTAGTAGAGATGGAGGTTTCACCATGTTGCCCAGGCTGGTCTCAAACTCCTGAGCTCACGCAATCTGCCTGCCTCGGCCTCCCAGTGTACTGGAAATACAGGCATAAGCCACTGTACCTGGCCTACATAACATTCTTGAAATGGCAAAACTACAGAAATGGAGAACAGATTAGTGGTTGCCAGGGGTTAAGTGGGAGTGGCAGAGAAATGAATGTAACTATAAATGGACAACACCAGAGATTTTTGTGGTGATGGAAATTCTCTTTATCTTGATTGTATCAATGTCAACATCCTTGTGATATTGTACTGGAGTTGTATAAGATGTTACTACTGGGAAAAGTGAGTAAAGGGTACCTGAGATCTCTCTATTATTTCTCACAACTGCACGTGAATCTACAGTTATCTCAAATAAACCGTTTAAATTTTTTAATCTACGAGGAAAAAAAGAACTGTAAAAAGTAAGAGCAATTTTGGGAGTGGAAAGTAGGAAGGGAGTCAAAACAAGAACGGCAGAATGTTGATCATTGTTGAAACTTTGGGGTGGGTACGTGGCAGCTCATAACTATTCTGTTTACTTTGTATATATTTGAAATCTTCCATAATAAAAGAAAAATTAAATTATCAGGTAGGATATAGAAAAAATATTAATAATAATAAATAATAACTTCTCTCATCAATAATTAACTATTAGAAAATAGAACTTTACAACTGTATTCATGATAAAAACCATAACTATAAAATAACAGAGAATTAACTGTGTAATAAACATTAAGACTCAGATAAAGAAAATTACATAAATATACTGAAAATCCTAAAAAAAAAAAAAAAAAGACAAAAGCAGACCTAAATGGTGGCCTAAATAAATGGAAAAACACACCATGATCCAGACTGAAAAGACCCACTACTATAAAAATGCCAATTCTCCTACATTTAATGTATGATTCTTAACCAAAATCCCGGTGTTATTATTTATAGAGCCTAAAAAGCTCATTCTAATGTTACTATTGAAGAAAAAATGCACAAGATTTTGCCCTGCAATTTGGGGGGGAAAAAAAGAATGAGGAAAAACATTGTATATCAGATATCAAGATAGATTATGCAGTTACAGAAAACAGTAAAAATTAAATAATGCAATATTAATACTGAATTAGGCAAATGGCTCTGTCTAGAAACAGAATCAAGAATTACGAATCTTTGATATTTTTGAAAGATGGCATTTCAAATTACTGGGATTAAAATGAACTAATTACCATATTTGAAGCAACTGGCTAAACATTTGGTAAAATAATAAAATAGGTTCCTTTCTCATAGCTATTCAGAATACACCTCACAAGGATTAAAGAGCACTTGATGCTTTTAAAAATAGCAGAAACAATATGAGGACACTATTTTATAATCTTAAGGTAGGGGTGATAGAAGAGTTTCCTTCTTAAGAAGACACAAATCCCAAAAGTCACAAATGTGTGAGGCAAAGTAGCAAACATCTGCCTCTGGCTAGCCACACGGTCTGCCCTTGCTGTGAAGAACCACGTTTGCTCATTCTGCTTGTCAGCATAAACTTCCCAAACCCCTGACTCAGTGACTGAGCTCAGCTCTCTGGAAAAATGCTTGAAGACCATAAGTAGGATAGAGCACAGTTTCCCACGTCTGAATCACTGCATTTGTGGAAAAGATAAGTTCAGTGAGCCCTTACCTTTTCCTATCCATAAGATAACATCTGACAGGATTAATGAATATGCCTCTGTGATCTATAACTGAATGTACTCTCGCTCCTGAACTTTGATGAGATTTTGCACTAATGTAACCTCTGAGCACCTTTAGGTAACTTCCAAGCACATGCAGAACCTCCACCGCCTGTATAGAAGCTGAGGGCTGAAACGCTGCTTTGGAGCAGTCTAACAGAGACTCTCTGAAAGACTCTCCTGGGTTGCAATGCTCAGTAAGACTCTGAATAAAACTAACGTTGTAACTTCTGAGAATTAACTAATGTTAATTCTTTAAAAGCCTGACTTTTTTTTCCTTTAGTTGACAAATGAAAAGATTGATTTCATTATTTTATTTTATTTTATTTTATTTTATTTGAGACACGGTCTTGCTCTGTCACCCAAGCTGGAGTGCAGTGGTGTCATCATGGCTCACAGCAGTCTCAACTTCCTGGGCTCAAGCAACCCTCCCTGCTCAGTCTCCCAAGTAGCTGAGACTATGGGCATGCACCACCACACTGGACTTGATTTCATAAATATTAAAAACTTTTTCTTCAGCAAGAAAAAAGATAACAATGTAACAGCAAGCTGGGAAACATACCTAACCCAGTATTCATAATCAAAATATTTTAAGAGATTTTACAATCAATAAGACACAGACCAGCCCGGGCAATTTAGTGAGACCTCGTTTCTACAAAAAAAATGGAATAAATAAATAACAATTAGCCAGACATGGTGGCATGTGCCTGTAGTCCCAGCTACTTGGGAGGCTGAGGCAAGAGGATCACTGGAGCCCAGGAGATTGAGGTTGTAGTTAGTTATGACTGCACCATTGCACTCCAGCCTGGGTGACAGAGTGAGACCCTGTCAAAAGAAGAAAGGAAGGAAAGAAGGAAAGAAGGAAGGAAGGAAAGAAGGAAGGAAGGAAGGAAGGAAGGAAGGAAGGAAGGAAGGAAGGAAGGAAGGAAGGAAGGAAGGAAGGAAGGAAGGAAAGAGAGAGAGAGGGGAAGGAAGAAAGAAAGGGAGGGAGGGAAGGAAGGAAAAGAGAGAGAAAGGAAGGAAGGAGAGAGAGAGAAGGAAAGAAGGAAGGAGAGAGGAAGAAAGAAAAAGAAAGAAAGAAAGAAAGAAAGAAAGAAAGAAAGAAAGAAAGAAAGAAAGAAAGAAAGAAAGAAAGAAAGAAAGAAAGAAAGAAAGAAAAGAAAGAAAAGAAAGGAAAAGAAAAGAAAGAGAGAAAGAGAGAAGGAAAGAGAAACAGAAACAGAAACTCACCCCATGGGGAAAATGAGAATGTCTCTGAACAGGCAGTTCACAAAAGAATAAATGTAAATGGTTGATAAACTTACAAAAAGATGCTCAACCTCATTAGTGGTTAAGAAAATTAAAATGAATTTTTAATCTGTTACATGGCAAAATTTAGAGAGACTGATACTATACAAAGCAATGTTGACCATAGGAGAAAGACACTCTTGTGTGCTATTTATGGAAGTACATCGGTAAGGCTTTCTGGGGTACAATTTAATACATATCTTTTCAGCGTGAAAGTTTAAGCCATGTTAGAAATCTAACCTACAGCAATACACACAAAGATGTGCAAAGATGTATATATAGGACATTCATTGTAGCATTGTTTCTAATGTTGAAAAATTAGAAACAACTCAAGAATCTTTTCATAAGGGAATGATTAAATAAATCAACTGGGAAACTATGCACTTATTAAAAAGAAAGATTTACATGCTGACATGAAAATTTCTTCAAGGCATATTGATAAGGTCAAAACATAAATATTTTATAAGTTGTGGAATAATTTATAAAATATTTATATCAGTCATATACATTAGTATGTATACATATACATCTGGATATATACAAAACAACTGTGATTACCTTTGGTTAACGGGGAGAATGGGATGGGAGGACACAAAATGAGAACTTTCTTGTGGTATGCTCAATTCTGCAAGTAAAAAAAAAATCACAGTAAGAATGATTTATTGTGAAATGTTTGTAATTACAGTTTTTTGTTATAGAATATATGTTACATGGGAGGCACTCAAAACCTCAAAGTAATGATACTGCATAAATTCAAGGCACTGATATTATCATACTTATTATTATTGTCAGCGTTCTTATCCTCCACAACTATCAACACTGATATGCCTTTCATCAGAGAAATTTAAACAAGATTTACAAATAGAAGTTCATTTAATCACAGAACACACCTTTGAGGCAAGGCTATAATTCCAAAATACAGACCTAATAAATGACTTACTCAGAGTCTCAAACAAGTCAGGAAATGATCCAGAGCCAAGATTCCACTCTCGTACAAATAAATATATATACTGGCTCTCAGCACAGTGCTATAAATAACCCCATCCGCTGGCATTTCAGGCTCTCCCCAAGTAATTGAGTGTTTAAATGACTTGTAAACCTTCACTTTGGCTTTAAAAATTGTCTACATCTAGCATTCTTTTTAAAGGGGTGGCTTTTAAAAGTTTAACATCAACCTTCCCGAGAAAGTTAAGGGAGTAAGATTAGTTTTCACCTTCTATAAGAGGATAACTCTGGAAGAACATAGTGTTTTTCCAAATGACAATCCTGACTATATTATTTAGCCCAAGATCAATAACTTAGCAGAACTACTCGGTAACTGCATTATCCCAATCCTGAAAACTTTCTTAAGAAAAGGAAGTATAATCCCAGCACTTTGGGAGGCCGAGACGGGCAGATCACGAGGTCAGGAGATCGAGACCATTCTGGCTAACACGGTGAAACCCCGTCTCTACTAAAAAATACAAAAAATTAGCCGGGCAAGGTGGCGGGCGCCTATAGTCCCAGCTACTCGGGAGGCTGAGGCAGGAGAATGGCGTGAACCCGGGAGGCGGAGCTTGCAGTGAGCTGAGATCCGGCCACTGCACTCCAGCCTGGGCGACAGAGCGAGACTCCGTCTCAAAAAAATAAATAAATAAATAAATAAGAAAAGGAAGTATAAAAGACACTGATCTGAATCAGGAAAACGGATCCAAGCACTGCCTATTCCAAAAACTGTATGTTGCATATAGTTTTGCATAACCCCATCAACTTCTCTAAACCTCAGATTCCTCATTCCTTGTAAATAGGGATGAGAATACCTCCCTGCTTAATTAAATAAGTTGTCTCAAGTTTCAAATGAGAGAGCGATTGTGAAGGTACTCTGTAAAGTTCCAGACAAATGATTATTAATGGGCCAGGTACAGTGGCTCACACCTGTAATTCCAGCACTTTGGGAGGCCAAGGTGAGCAGAGCACTTGAGCTCAGGAGTTTTGAGCCCAACCTGGGCAACATGGTGCAACCCCATCTTTACCAAAAACACCAAAAAAATAGCTGGAAGTCGGGGTGGGCACCTGTAGTCCCAGCTACCAGGGAGGCTGAGGTGGGAGAATCACTGGAGCCCAGGAGGTGGAAGTGGCAGTGAGCCAAGACTGTGCCACTGCACTTCAGCCTGGGTGACAGAGTGAGACCCCATCTCAAAAAAAAATTATTTTAATTAAATTATTATTATTTGAAACTTGGGTTCTCAATACAAGTAAACCTGTCCTTCTCCCCAAAAATATGAAAAAGTGTCTGATTTGTAATATTCAAGCCTCTCAATTTGGGGCCCAATAATTTGTTTTTTTTCTAGACCAACAGTTTCAACTGCAGTGTCTAGAAAAGGAGTATATGACATTTCTGAGGTGTGTCATGATTTAAAGTAACAAAGTGATTAGCTTTTTATAAAGAGAATTACACTAGAGATGTTGCAATATCTGCCACAGTTCTTTTCTGAGTGAACTACCCTCCTTCACCTTCTGCTGTACCTGCTGTACACACAATCCTGCCTTTTTAATTTTTTTGAGACGGAGCCTCGCTCTGTCGCCCAGGCTAGAGTGCAGTGGTTCAATCTCAGCTCACTGCAACCTCTGCCTCCTGGGTTCAAATGATTCTCCTGCCTCAGCCTCCTGAGTAGCTGGGACTACAGGTGTGCCCCACCACATCCAGCTAATTTTTGTATTTTCAGTAGAGACAGCGTTTCAGTATGTTGGCCAGGCTGGTGTCAAACTCCTGACCTCAGGTGATCTGCTCGCCTCGGCCTCCCAAAGTGCTGGGATTACAGATGTGAACCACTGTGCCTGGCTGGTTTGTTTTGTTTTGTTTTTTGAGTCAGAAGTCTCACTCTGTCACCCAAGCTGGAGTGCAATAGTGTGATTTCAGCTCACTGCAACCTCCACTTCCTGGGTTCAAGCGATTCTCCTGCTTCAGCTTCCGGAGCAGCTGGGATTACAGGCTTGCACCCCATCATGCCCAATTAATTTTTGTATATTCCTGCTCTTTTTTTTTAACCACAACCAGATCTGAATTAAAAGGTGAGCAGTTGGGGAGTTGCCCAAATGATTTATCTGAAAGGGGCACTAAAATATCACTGGAATAATCAGTAACTATAGAGCCAATTAACATTTGCATAGGCAAATTCTTACACAAGTAGAGGAATATAAAATTTTTCCTGCTTCAGGGAAGTGGAAACTAAAACAATAGTATTAATCTTTCAACCTAAATAACAGAGGGAGGCTGTCTAGAAGAAAATGATGTTTATTTGGGAATAAAGCATTCCAGTGGGAATATGTGTGCCATAGTAAACTATGTGCACATTCAGGGAGGTAAGGGAAGACAAAGGTTTTTAAAGGGAAAAATGTGGAGGATTATAATTATTTTGAGATAATTATCTTTGGCTACAAAGATCAGTAGCAAGGGTGACACCAGTCCAAGATTGCACAGGGAGTTGCTGGGCAAATGTCCTTGAAGAAGTATTTTTTGTGTAAGATTTTGACAGCATTTGTGCAAGGTTGTGGTTTTGCAGTGTTTTGTGACAGTTTTTGTTAGCAGGCATCTGTGCATGAGAATCCTCTCTTAATGGCCTTCCTGGGTTCTACTTCTCTGTTTTTTGTTTGTTTGTTTGTTTGTTTGTTTCCACACACACACTAGGGACTCTATCTTGATTCTGACAATTTTCACAAACCTAAGAGTTATTGGATTTATTTTTGTTGTTGTTGTTTGAGACAGGGTCTTGCTATGTTTCCCAGGCTGGCCTGGAACTCCTAAATGGTATAAAATGTTACAAGGCATTGCATCTGAAGAAGGAGCCAAGAAATGTTTTTTTTTTTATTATTATTGTCTATAATACTTTTAGTTGTACTTGAATTTTTAAACTCTATGTTTGCATTGCTTGGATTAAAATTAAAACAAAACAACAAAAAGAATACCTCAAACTTGGGCCTTTAAGCCAGAACAAGTAAACTATACATCACAAGACCACCAGCTGAGGAGAGGGAGTTCCAGATATTCCTGACCATAGTTGCCTTACTTTCCACCTAGTAAGGGAGACCACCCCTCATATCATCTTATGCCCAATTTCTGCCTCCAAAGAAAGAAGAAGTAAAAACTAAAAGGCAGAAATGAAATCCAAAGGCAGACAGCCCGGTGCCACACCCTGGGCCTGGTAGTTAAAGATCGACCCCTGACCTAATCGGTTATGTTATCTATAGATTACAGACATTGTATAGAAGCGCATTGTGAAAATCCCTATCTTGTTTTGTTCCGATCTAATTACCTGGTGCATGCAGCCCCCAGTCGCGTACCCCCGCTTGCTCAATCACGACCCTCTCACACGCACCCCCTTAGAGTTGTGAGCCCCTAAAAGGGACAGGAATTGCTCACTTGGGGAGCTTGGCTCTTGAGACAGGCGTGTTGCTGATGCCCCTGGCCGAATAAACTCCTTCCTTCTTTAACTTGGTATCTGAGGAGTTTTGTCTGCCGCTTGTCCTGCTACATTTCTTGGTTTCCTGACTGGGAAGCAAGGTGATTGGCGGATGGTCGGATGGTCGAGACACCTCCTTAGGCTGCTTAAGCCTGCCCTGTGGAACATCCCTGAGGGGGACTCCAACCCTGAGCAACGGGGTTCCTGAGAGTGCTCCTGGGTAGGCATTTGTCCCAGTGGGATGCCTCGCCCGAGCAGGGTGTGGCAGGCCCCCGTGGAGGATCAATGCAGTGGCTGAACACTGGGAACGAACGGGCACTTGGAGTCTGGACATCTAAAACTTGGTAAAACTAGTCTTTGAAACTTGCCCACTCCATTTGAGTGGAAGTGTGGCCTGATCACCCAGGGCGTGCCTTTATGGGCACTTTGGTTTTGGTTTTGACTTGGTTTGAATTGCTTGACAGGATTGGTCTTGGGAACTTGCCTACTCCATTTGAGTGGAAGCGTGGCCTGATCACCCACAGTGTGCCTGTACCAGCACTTCGGTTTTTGTTTTTGATTTGACTTGGATTGCTTGATACTTTGGTTTTGACCTGGCTTGGATTTCTGGATACTCTGATTTTGGTTTTGATTTTGGTTTGGTGTAAACTACAAAAGTGTGTGTGTGCCCTTTTTACCCATTCTTTGTTTTGTGGTGTGCGTGTGGTGTGAGCATGGTGTTTTGTCTCGAGGAAATGTGGGTGTGGCACAAAGTAAGCCCACCCCACTAAGAGCTATGTTGAAAAATTTCAAGAAAAGCATTTAAGGGAGACTATGGAGTACTATGACACCAGAAAAACTTTGTGTAAGATAGATTGGCCAGCATTAGAGGTAGGTTGGCCATTAGAAGGAAGCCTGGACAGGTCCCCTGTTTCAAAGGTATGGCACAAGGTAACCTGTAGGCCAGGGCACCCAGACCAGCTCCAGTACATAGACACTTGGTTACAGCTGGTTTTAGACTCCCCGCGCCTAACACACAGTGGTTGAGAGAACAGCAGCATAGCGGCTGGCAGAGGCAAGGAAAGACCAGCAGAGAGAGAGAAAGGAAAGAGACAGATGAAAAGAGGCAAAAAGAGAGAGGAAGAGACAGAGAGGAAGAGACAAAGAGGGAGTCAAGGAGAGAGAGAGAGAGAGAAAGAAATAGGCAGAGAGAGAGAGAGGGACAGAGGCAAAAGGAAAGTCAAAGAGAGAGAGACAAAGTCAAAGAGAGAAAGAAAGATGATTTAACATTAACCACTGAAAATTCCCTTAACCCAGCAGGTTTCCTAACAGGGGATCTAAATCTTAATTACCATAAGGAACTCCCTTCAGGACAGGACGATCATGGTTCCTCCTGGGTAATTAAAAAAAAAAAAAGCCATCATACCAATTCTAATTTGGACAAAACAAGGTCTTATTAATAGCAAAGCATAATTAAAATCCCAAACATAAGGTTTTCAACAAAAGTAAAGTTTGCTAAAAGTTAACAATGTAACATGTATTACAGTAACTTCTATTCTTGTGGCCTTAGACAGTCTAGTCCACAGACATGAAAAAAAGTTCACTTTGGAAAAGAATGGTTATCATCTTTGGAAAAAAAAAAAAGGGGGAAAAAAAGTGGAGGGGCAGAATTTATATAAAAAGAGTGTTATATGGTAAATTCTTGTCTGAAATAAATTAACTATTGTTTAAAAAAAGAAATGTTTGTAATAAGTCAAAAAGTTAAGGCATGTCTAAAAGTTGCCTGTAAAAGTCGTGAAAAAAAGGTTATAAAAAAAAGTGTTAAAAAAATTTATGCAAAAAATATTGTATAATTTAAAAGTAACTAGGCCTCCTGAATGTAAAACTATTGGGAAAAAAAAAAAAACCAGTTTATGTGCAAGGTGTATAAGAAAAGTAAAATATACCTTTAGCAAAAGGATTATAAAGAGGTATAAGAATGTATATTTTTATCTACATTAAAAAGTTTAAAAAAAAGTTTTAAAAAATCATTGTTTTGAAGGTTTAAGCAAGTTTTAAAACATTAATTGTAAAGAAAATTCTGTGTGTAAACATATTAGCTAAAGTTAAAGAAGTATCATCCAGTTTTTCTGTGAACTGGACATTAAAGTAAAAGCATAACAGGTTTTTCTTAAAGCACCAATCTGCTCTTTAGCAAAAATTATAAAAGGTTAAAAAGAGTCTATAAAATCTTACCTTATGGTGAAATATTAAAAATTAGATAAATATGTCTACAAGGTTTAACATTAATAACACACTAATATAAAGATAAAATTTAGCTTATCTGGTATAAAAATTACACGAGAAGCATTGTTAAATGTAAAATAGTATTTGGCTTTCTTTGGTTTAAAAACTAATAAAAATAGGTGCTAAAGGAAATTTCTCAGTAAAAAGGCACTAAGGACTATAAAGTCCACTGCCAAGGTCCCCACATTTAAAACAAAAGGTAAATTTCTTAGAAATTATCTACTTGGTTTATCTTCCACTTTCCTTTCTCTCAAAAACTAAAAGTCTTTTAGGACATGTACTACCCCTAGAATTTTCGGTAAACCAGCACCAGCCTGAAGATCACGTTCTCATCGAAAGGTGGAAAGAAGAAAAACTGGAGCCAGCCGGGGAAGGACCCTACCTTGTGCTGCTAACCACCAAGGCTGCTGTTCGTACAGCAAAAAAGGATGGACTCATCACACCCGAGTCAAGAAAACACCACCCCCTCCAGAGTCGTGGGCCATAGTCCCAGAGGAAAACCCTATCAAACTAAAGCTAAGAAAAATCTAACTCTTTTCATCTATTCTATTACTCTTTCTTCTTTCTTCGTTCTATTGCTGACCATCTAGTTATTAACATAACCAAGTCAATTTCGCCTCAAACTATTGCATTTAATGCTTGCCTTGTTATACCCTGTGGGGACTTGCCAAGTCAAAGACAGCTTTCTACTTCAGAAAAGTACTTCTGTCCCTCCTGACTCTCCTCAGACTGGGCATTAGTAAACTAGGACCATTTAATCCAGTGAGATTTCGATAAAGACCCCAGTGCCAACCAGGAGTCTTGCCCCCTGATGTAGAGCTTTCATGCCATAGTTGGTCCAATGTTCTGTGGACCACTAAAGAACAAGGATGGACTGCCCCAGCCCTTTTTTGTAATTGCCTAAAACCATACATTCATTTTACTAGAGGATCATAGAAGTTAAAGACTTAAAACAAACTCTAGCAATTAAGACAGGATACCAAGATGCAAATGCCTGGTTAAAATGGATCAAATATTCCATCTGCACGTTAAACAAAAGCAATTGTTATGATTGTGCACATGGCAGGCCAGAGGCCCAGACTGTCCCCTTTCCACTAAGGTGGTCCTCCAGTCGACCAGGCATAGGCTGCATGGTAGCTCTTTTCCAGGATTCTACAGCCTGGAGTAATAAGTCATGCCAAGCTCTCTCTCTGCTATATCCCAAAGTCCGGCACCCTGCAGGTCAGCCCCCGAGGGCCATCCAGCCTTCGTCTCCCAACACTAAGTTCACTTTGTGTCTCTCACGACAGGGAGGAAACTTAGCATTCCTTGGAGACCTGAAGGGATGCGATGAGCTGAAGAATTTTCAAGAGCTTATCAATTGGTCAGCCTAGTTACTAATGCCCAGTCTGAGGAGAGTCAGGAGGGACAGAAGTACTTTTCTGAAGTAGAGAGCTGTCTTTGACTTGGCAAGTCCCCACAGGATATAACAAGGGGAGCATTAAATGCAGTAGTTTGAGGTGAAATTGACTTACTCCGAGCAGATGTATGGTGGTATTTTTACTTGTTGTGGATCTTTACTAGGCACTCTGCTGAATAACTTGAGTGGCACTTGTAGTTTAGTCCAATTGGCTATCCCTTTCACCCTGGCATTTCATCAACCAGAAGAAAAAAAAATTAGACATCGTAAAGTGAGAGAAGCCCCTTATGGATCTTTCGACTCCCATGTCTATTTAGACACAATTGGAATCCCACGAGGAATACCAGATCAATTTAAAGCTTGAAATCAAATAGCTGCAGGATTTAAGTCAATATTTTGGTGGGTGACAGTTAATAAAAATATAGATTAGATAAACTACATGTATTACAACCAACAGCAACGAGGTTTTCATGAGTTAAAAGAAAAACTCATGTTGGCCCCAGCCCTGAGGCTACCTGACCTGACAAAACTCTTTACACTCTATGTGTCAGAAAGAGAAAAAAAATGGCAGTTGGAGTTTTAACTCAGACTGTGGGGCCCTGGCCAAGGCCAGTGGCCTATCTCTCAAAACAACTAGACAGGGTTTCCAAAGGTTGGCCCCCAGGTCTAAGGGCCCTAGCAGCAATGGCCCTGTTAGCACAAGAAGGAGATAAACTAACCCTTAGACAAAACCTGAATATAAAGGCTCCCCATGCTGTGGTAACTTTAATAAATACCAAAGGACATCATTGGTTAACAAATGCTAGATTAACCAAGTACCAAAGTGAAAATCCCCACATAACCACTGAAGTTTGCAAACATCTTAAACCCCACCACCTTGCTCCCTGTATCAAAGAGCCCAGTGAACATAACTGTGTAGAGGTGTTGGATTCAGTTTACTCTAGCAGGCCCAACCTCCGAGACCATCCTTAAACATCTATAGACTGTGAGCGGTACGTGGATAGGAGCAGCTGCGCCAACCGCTGCAAAGTGACTCTGAAGAAGACGAAAAGCCCTGCTCCAGTCACACCCGGAAGCTGACTGGTCCACGCACGGCCAAAGCATGAGGAAACTCATCGCAGGACTCATTTGCCTTAAAATTTGAACTTGTACAGTAAAGACTTCAACTGACCTTCCTCAGACTGAGGACTGCTCCCAGTGTATATATCAAGTCACTGAGGTAGGACAAAAGGTTGCTATGGTCCTATTATTTTACGGTTATTATAAGTGTACTGGAACTCTAAAAAGAACTTGTTTGTATAATGTTATTCTATACAAGGTACATAGCCCAGGAAATGACCAACCTGATATGTGTTATGACCCATCTGAGCCTCCCATGACCACAGTTTTTAAAATAAGATTAAGAACTGAAGACTGGTAGGGGCTCATAAACGATACGAGTAAAGTGTTAGCCAAAACAGAAAAAAAAAAGAAAAAGGCGGTGCCCAAACAAGTCACCTTAAAATTTGATGCCTGTGTTGTCATTAATAGTAATAAGTTAAAAATAAGGTGTAGTTCTCTTAATTAGAAAACAGGCTATATGGCAGAAAATAAGTACATCTGTCGTAAATTAAGACTGTGTGGAAATAAATGTAAATACTGGTCTTGTGTCATTTAGGCCACTTGGATTTAAAAAAAAAAAAAATGAAAAGGATCCAGCCCACATTCAGAAAGGAAAAAATGGGCCTTCCTGTACTAAGGGACAATGTAACCCCTTAAAGCTAGTAATAACCAATCCCCTTGATCCTCGCTAGAAAAAAAGGGGAACGTGTAACTCTAAAAATTGATGGAGCTAGACTGGATCTTCAAGTAAATATCACGGTTTGAGAAAAAGTTTATAAACGCTCTCCTGAGCCAGTATTTCAAACCTTCTACGATAAACTAAAAGCGCTAGTACTAGGAATTCCAGGAAAAACAAGAAATTTGTTTTTGCAATTAGCCGAGCATGTAGCCCAGTCTCTCAGTGTCACTTCATGTTATATATGTGGAGGAACTGTAATAGGAGATCAATGGCCATAGGAAGCCCGAGAATTAGTACCTACAGACTCAGTTCCTGATGAATTCCCGGCTCAAAAGAATCACCCTGATAATTTCTAGGTTCTAAAAGCCTCAATTATTGGACAATATTGCATAGCTAGAGAAGAAAAAGAATTCACTCACCCCGTAGGATGACTTAGTTGTCTGAGACAGAAACTGTATAACAGTACCACAAAAACAGTCACTTGGTGGAGTTCAAATCACACCGAGAGAAATCCATTTAGTAAATTCCCAAAGTTGCAAACTGTGTGGACCCACCTGGAGTCCCACCAGGACTGGACAGCCCCCACTGGATTATACTGGATATGTGGGCATAGAGCTTATGCCAAATTACCTGACCAGTGGGCAGGTAGTTGTGTTATTGGCACTATTAAACCATCTTTCTTCCTACTGCCCATAAAAACAGGCAAACTCCTGGGCTTCCTTGTCTAGGCTTCCCATGAAAAGAGAAGCATAGTTATAAAAAATTGAAAAAATGATAAATGGCCCCCTGAGAGAATCACACAATATTATAGGCCTGCTACTTAGGCACAAGATGGCTCATGGGGATACCGGGCCCCCATTTACATGATCAACCAAATCATATGGTTACAAGCTGTCTTAAAAATAATCACTAATAAAACCGGCAGAGCCTTGACTATTCTGGTCTGGCAAGAAACTCAGATGAGAAATGCTATCTATCAAAATAGATTAGCTCTCGACTACTTGCTAGTAGCTGAAGGAGAGGTCTATACAAAATTTAACCTTACTAATTGCTGCCTACACATAGATAATCAAGGGCAAGTAGTTATAGACATAGTTAGAGATATGACAAAACTGGCACATGTGCCCGTGCAAGTGTGGCATAGATTTAATCCTAGGGCCACGTTTAGAAAATGGTTCCCAGCACTAGAAGGATTTAAAACTCTTATAATAAGAGTTATAATAGGAACCTACTTACTGCTCCCTTGTTTGCTACCTGTACTTCTTCAAATAATAAAAAGCTTCATCGCTACCTTAGTTCACTAAAATGCTTCAGCACAAGTGTACTATATGAATCACTATCAATCTGTCTTGCAAGAAGACATGGGTAGTAAAAATGAAAGTGAGAACTCCCACTATTGAGTGAGCGTCTCAAAAGTGGGGAATAAGGGAGGAGACCACCCCTCATATCATCTTATGCCCAATTTCTACCTCCAAAGAAGGAAGTAAAAACTGAAAGGCAGAAATGAAATCCACGGGCAGACAGCCTGGCACCGCACCCTGGGCCTGGTAATTAAAGATCGATCCCTGACCTAATTGGTTATGTTATCTATAGATTACAGACATTGTATAGAAATGCACTGTGAAAATCCCTATCTTGTTTTGTTCTGATCTAATTACCGGTGCATGCAACCCCCAGTCAGCACCCCCTCTCCGCTTGCTCAATCAATCACGACCCTCTCACATGCACCATCTTGGAGTTGTGAGTCCTTAAAAGGGACAGGAATTGCTCACTCAGGGAGCTCGGCTTTTGAGACAGGAGTCTTGCCGATGCCCCTGGCAGAATAAACCCCTTCCTTCTTTAACTTGGTGTCTGAGGAGTTTTGTCTGCCGCTTGTCCTGCTACACTAGCACTGTCACTGTGTAACATTGAAAACAAATTTTAAAAGCAAAACCAGTTTTGGGTCAGTGTGGCGGCTCATGCCTATAATCCCAGCACTTTGGGAGGCAGAGGCAGGCAGATTGCCTGAGTCGAGGAGTTTGAGAGCAGCCTGGTCAGCATAGCAAGACCCTATCTCTATAAAAAGAAAAAAAAGAAAAGAAAATCCAGTTTAATGAAAACCTTAAATGCCCAGTTAAAGAGTTGATCACCCCAACAATGGGATAACTTTGAGTAAGAAAATGACTTTAGGC
Organism: Macaca nemestrina; assembly: GCF_043159975.1. Classification (NCBI taxonomy): domain Eukaryota; kingdom Metazoa; phylum Chordata; class Mammalia; order Primates; family Cercopithecidae; genus Macaca; species Macaca nemestrina. Next base: position 54,957,654 of record NC_092136.1, read on the forward strand.
TGGGTGCAGTAGCTCATACCTGTAATCCTAACACTCTGGGAGGCTAAGGCAGGAGGATCACTTGAGCCCAGGAGTTCAAGACTAGCCTGGGCAACATGACGAGACCTCATCTCTACAAAAAATACAAAAATTAGCCTGGTGTGGTGGTGCGTGCCTGTAGTCCTAGCTACTCAGAAGGCTGAGGTGGGAGGATCACCTGAACCCAGGAGGTTGAGGCTGCAGTGAGCCATGATGGCACCACTGCACTCCAGCCTGAGCAACAGTGAAACCTCATCTCAAAAAAAAAAAAAAAAAAAAAAGACTTTAATGTCTGTATTTTAGATAAAGTGCTTTTCTGTGTGCAGGATAAATTTGATAGAGATTGGCTGGTAGCTAAGAGATTGGTTAAGGAAATTGATAGTAAGCCTAGAGTGATGGCAGAGGAATTGGAGAGAAAATTTGGTCTTAGAGATTAGAACAATTGAGGACTTTTTCTTGTTATTATTATTTTATGTATTATTTATGTATTTTTTATTTTTATAGAGATAGGGTCTTGCCATGTTACCCTGGTCTCGAATTCCTGGGCTCCAGCAATCATCCTGCCTCGTCCTCCCAAAGTGCTGGGATTACAGGCATGGGCCACCATGCCTGGCCAAGGACTTCTTGGTGGCTGATCAGATATAAGGGGCAAGAAAAGGAAATTTAGTAGGTATCTCTCACTTTTCCATCTGCCCAGAATCCCTTCTTTTAGGCACTGCTCACTCACCCACTCCATGAAATTCTGGTGGCATAGCAAATTCATGTCCTCAAAACTGAAGGAGGTATGTCTCCCAAGTTGGCCATTCAGAGCACTCCTTGAATGGCCAGTGTATTTACTTCACAGATATAACCCAAAATGAATGAAACCTTTCTTCCAATGTAGCTGGGGGAATATGCTTTCTCTGTAAGTTTTGGGACGTCAGAGGCCACAATACTGCCATGCAGATAGGGCCTATCAAGAGATAAAGAGTCAGACATGGCTGGGCCTGGTGGCTCACACCTATAATCCCAACACTTTGGGAGGCTGAAGCAGGAGGATTGCTTGAGCTCAGGAGATTGAGACAGGCCTGGACAAAATGGAGAAACCCCGGATCTACAAAAAACACACACAAAAAATGAGCCAGGCGTGGTGTAGTACACGCCTGTATGTAGTGTACGCCTGGTGCCTGTAATCCCAGCTACTTGCACAGGGCTGAGGTCAAGGAGGCTTGAGCCCAGGAGGTCAAGGCTGCAGTGAGCTGTGATGGCACCACTGCACTCCAGCCTGGATAACAAAGTGAGACCCTGTCTCAAAAAAAAGAAAAAAGTTTATTTATACATAGGCAAAATATATTGAAATTGTAAAATCATATGTCACAATCCTTTAAGCTCAATGTATAAATATTATGTCTATTTATAAATCTCAAAATTTTTGTATAAAAATATTGACAATCACTTTCACTTATGCTCTGCTATGGTTTAATTAATTCACAAGCATTAACAGACTAAATATTCCTTAAATATTTAACATCATTTGCATAATCAACTAATCACATTTTCTTAAACATTTTAAACTACAATTACAAATGTAATATATCTAACATCTAGCCAGTGAAATTTTTATAAACACATAACTCTTGCAAATATAATACCAATAAACCAATCATACATGTGGTCACGAAATTCCCTTAAATGTTTCATACATCTCGAAGGCCGACAAAGCACACAACACCCCAATAATGATAACTTTCACAAAAACAATGAAACTATGTTAATTTACCATCTTTATATTAAAGGTTCCAAATTGTGGCCAACGTGAAGATGCGCCACTCAGCTATTCCTTCAAGCAAGGACTCTGCCCTGCTTAGGACCTCAGCTGCAGTCATGCCCTTCCCAGGGCAGCCCACATCTAGTAACTGAGGGAGGAAGGGAGGAGTATAAACGTAAGGGCGACACACTCTGACCTACAATACTGGCTACATAGTTTTCTGTCTCATGATCTGCTTCTGGAAAACCTAGTGCAACACAAATTAACTCATAAAACCAACATGAACACAATTGTCATCTCAGATGTCCTACAGCAACTGAGGCTGCAAATTTGGGGTTTCAGTCACAATTTTTGTTACTCCTTCCAGTGATTATTTGACTTGAGCCACAGGTTAACAAACTGAGTCCTTTTTTTTTTTCCCCAAGAACTGAGAGAGGTACTGAGTCCTTTTTAATGGTGAGGCTCAGCCTCCATACCTAATACATTACTGTAATATTATTCACAATAGTTTTCTGCCTAATATAAATCAAGTATGCACACAAACACAGTTTGTAGTTCCCACAACCAGCATAACATCTAATCTAGGTTCTGCCACTAATTAGTTCTTGGAACTGGGGTAAGTTATTTACCTCTTTGTGCTTAATTTCCTTATCTGTAAAATAAGGATAATCATCTAATAAAATTGTTGTGAACAGTAAAAGACTTAATACATTTACAAGTGTATAGGCCAGGCCTGGTGGCTCATACCTGTAATTCCAGCACTTTGGGAAGCCAAGGCAGGTGAATCGTTTGAGCCCAAGAGTTCGAGATCAGCCTAGGTAACATGGCGAAACCCCATCGCTATAAAAAAATACAAAAATTAGCCGGACATGGCGGCATGCACCTGTAGTCCCAGCTACTCAGGAGACTGAGGTGGAAAGATCATTTGAGCCCAGGAGGCTGAGGTTGCACGGAGCCAAGATCGTGCCACTGCACTCCAGCATGGGCAACAGAGTGAGACCTGACTCAAAAAGCAAAAACAAAAAAAGTGTATACAATAGCTTCCCAGGCTACACTATGTATTTAATAAATTCTAGCTATGTATTACTGGTCTGAGTTCTACATTGTATTTTTTCTTATCTGTCTCATCTCATCAACATTCTGTAATAATTTGACAAAACGATTACAAAAAAGTTACGTTTCACGAACTTTAATTATGAGACACTTCAGATTTGGGCCCCTATATTAATCCATTCTCACACTGCTATAAAGAAATACAGAGACTGGGTAATTTATAAAGGAAAGAGGTTTAATTGACTCAGTTGCCCATGGCTGGGCAGCCTCACAAAATTTTCCAATCATGGAGGAAGGGGAAGTAGGCACGTCTTACAGGGCAGGTCTTACATGGTGGCAGGTGAGAGACAGCATGCGAGACCGCAGGAAAAACTACCATTTATAAAACCATCAGATCTTGTGAGAATTCACTTACTATCAGAACAGCATGGGAGAAACCATCCTCATAATCTAATCACTTTAATCCCTCCATACGTGGGGATTATAATTCGATGTAAGATTTGGGTAGCGACACAGAGCCAAATCATATCAGGACCTAATTCCTAAACTTTAGATGAACTTATTTAAACACTACTCCACCTATCAGTTTAGTATTTTGGGTTTTTCCTCTTCATGAAGATGTAAACTAGATGTGTAAAGATTGGTTTGGGAGCCTATTGCAAGGACAGAAAACCAAACACCACATGTTCTCACTCATAGGTGGGAATTGAACAATGAGAACACTTGGACACAGGAAGGGGAACATCACACACAGGGGCCTGGTGTGGGGTGCGGGGAGGGGGGAGGGATAGTGTTAGGAGATATACCTAATGTAAATGATGAGTTAACGAATTGCAGCACACCCACATGGCACATGTATACATATGTAACAAACCTGCACATTGTGCACATATACCCTAGAACTTAAAGTATAATAATAAAAATAAATAAAAAATAAAAAAATTGGTTTGGAAGCACATGTGTAAAATATTTTTCTAAAATATGAAACAAGAAAACATATTATTCCAGTATTATTCCGAAGCGAGGCAACTCCTGCAATTACAAAATAAAATCCTTTGCTCTTCAAGCAAGATTGTACCCCCTTCCCAAAAACGATATATGCATTTATGGTTAAAGTTCAAATGAAACTGATTTAATAGGAATAATTTTAAAATAATAATGAGAATATATGGACAGCTTACTATAGAGATGATGTTGTAAATGACTTTAAAACATTTGGAACTAAATGTCAGTCCTAGGAAATTGTCTATGCACTCCTGTAAATTGTCTTATTAAGGGTCAGGTTTCTTTCAACAGTTTAGATATTTGATCAGAAGCATACTGAAGAAAAACGAAAGCTGCTCTTGCTTTTGACCCCAAGGTGGGAATTTTCTGTCATTGGCGCAGTGCCTGAAAATACGATCCAATCTTCATTTAGTCATTTCTACGGAGTCTGGAAAGGCTAAAATATTGCAAATAATAGGACCTACTCGTACTTTCCCCCCTTAAGAAGCATATCTATTTCAAGGTGCCTATTTGGAAAACAGATTCCAGGTCTCCACCACGCAACTTAACACAAAATGAAAGCACACAACCTGCAGCCTTTGGCTGTGGTGTTTCTAAAAACAAGGAAGGGCACAGAACCATGGCTTAAAATACCCGAAAGCTGCAACCCACAAAGAGAGTATTTCAGGGCGGGCTGGCCGTTCCCTCCAGGCAACCGTTCAGTGCAGGCGGCCGGGCGTTCCTGCGGGGAGGGCGCCACTGTGATGCAAAGACATCAAGCGGACTTTCTGCTTGCCCGTGGACGCCGCTGTCCCTATCCAGTCCTGTACTGCGGCTCCCCAGACTACTCCGGGCCACCCAAGAGGTCTGGCGGGGTCTGCGCCAGATCAGCGCCCGCTCGTCAGGCTCAGCTCTCCGCACAGCCCAGGCCGGCCAGGCCCCTGGACACTCCGTCGTCGGGTGTGGGGCGGGGAAGCAAAGGGCGAGTTTTCTTCCCAGATTCCAGTGGGAAACCAAGAAAAGGAGGTGGCGGCTGTGTAAACTGGGCCCGGGGTAAGGCCTCCGGGAACAAAAGAGGTAGCGAACGCACAGCAGCCGAGGTTCTGCGAGCTCCTTTGGGGCCACTACGAATCCCCGTTAATCACCCCCATCCGGGCCGAGCGCCAGAAATGATGAAAATGCAGATTCATGGGTTGCACTCCAGCCCTACGGTATCACCAACCGTATCTGGCATTACCCAGGAATCTGCATTCTCGACGAGCGCCCGGGCCGACGGGGCTAGTGAAGTTTGGGAACAATTGCTTCATACCCAGCAGGTCCGCTATCACCAAGGTAGCACGGCCACTGCAGCTGCGGCTGTGGCTGCGGCTGGGCTGCGCCTCAACCGACCTTGGTCCTTTCCTTTGGTCCCGCCCCGCTGCTCAGCGCGGATTGGTGGCGGGGTACAAATCTGGCGCTGATTGGGCGGCGGTAGAGTCGCTCGTAAAGACTGTAGGGTTCGGGTCCTCTAGAGTGCTAAATTTATCTTCAGACCAGCGATCGCGCCAGCCGCGAATCGGATATCTATGGAGATGGCCTAGGCGGTATCCCTGAGCTGAGAGCATCACCCTGTCCCCGAATCCTTCTTTCCTCTGTTTTGTTTTTCATTCCCCTCCCCCTCCAGTCCACGACGACTGGCTGTTGACCCCGTTCAGGCCTCGGTGAAGGTGAGGAGCAGAGCCGCCGCCGCGGCTAAGCGGTGCGCTGTGAAATGGCCGCTTCCTGGAACTGCCTAAAATGGCGGTCGCGGGCTCAGCTGGGGACCGCGGCGCTGCTGTGCAGCCCAGCCGCGGCGAAGACCGTTCTCTTCATCGCTGATGGAGATGAAATAGAGAGATGGTGTTGGGTGCTGAGACGTTTTCATGTGGTCTTTAGCGGAGGCGGCCGCCCGGGGACGCGAGAGGAGTCCTGAGGCGAGGGTGGGCTGCTACTGGTAGGGAGCCCCCCCAGTCGTGGCGGTCTGTGGGCAGCGCGCACCTATGACAGAGAGGAACTGAGGGATAGTTGGCCCTGGCTGCACATCCAGGTGACCGTTTAACAAAGCATTTAGGTGTTGGAAGGAGCATCCTTTCCCGCCTTTCTGGCTGGCCTGCACTCAGATCCTGCCCTCAAATCCTGCCCTCCTGCCCTAAGGGTATTGTTCCCAGCCGGAACCGCCCGAGGGTAGGGGAGAAAGGATTGTGATACCTGTCAGTTTGCCCAGAGGGAGATTACGGAAGTTTTCCGCGCTCTTCAGGGAGTGGAAAGGAAACTTTACTCTCTGAGGAGTAGATTCTTTGTCCTCGAGCAATTCGGGGAAACACCTTTGAAGAGGTGGCGCTAAGGACCTCCTTTCTGAAAACAAAAGCTTCCTACTCGTCTGTGTCTTTCTCTGGCAACGAGGGAGAGGGATCCTAATCTTTTACGTGAACCAGCAGCTCCACAAAGTTCCCCGTTGCAAAATCCAAATGGAGCCTGTGGAAGGAGAATCTGCTTTTTTGCTCCCAATAAGAAGTAGGGCTTTCTGCTGTTGCTAGTATGAGACCCTCGACTTTCTGGCAGTTGTAACCCATTGTTCATTTGTTTCTCTGCATAGCCCAACTCCTAGTAACCAGATTTTTTAGTAGTTGGGGAATTAAAAGTATTCAGGAACACACAAGTAATGGCTAGACACATGGGCTATGCAGTCATACTTCTTGGGCTCTGAACTTGGTTTTTCACTTACAAGAGGTGTAGCGAAATATGTTAACCTGGGTGTATCTACCTCTAAAATGGGGTTATTAATAGTCCTTGTCTCTTCATCGATGAGATAGTCTATATGAGGGATTTAGCAGTAATTGGCATACAGTAAAAAATCATCTCTCATTAAACATTGTTTACCTGAGGAGATTGGTTATTGGGGGGCTAAAAATGATTGTAGTGAAAGAATTGTTTCATGTAATAGTTCTATGTATAATTCCATTTTAGATTCAAGGCCTAGTGTTAGAGACATTGATGAGGCTGTACTTTTAAAAATTAGATTTAGTTTTAAGTTCTTGAAAGTGTGTTGTTGTTGTTGTTGTTGTTAACGTGTTTCTATGAAGTCAGTAGGTGGGGGGAACATCTCAAAGCAGCCAAATTGCCAGCATATTGAACAGGATGAAAATGTTAAAATTTTTACTATGCTAAGCATCTTCTCTCAGTCCAAGATCTGCATTGCAGTAAAGAATCATTCACACTGCTTAGATCCAGAAAGAATAAACCCTTCTTACGGGTTTATAGTTAGTTCTTGTTACTGTGTCTAATTGTAATTTTTCTCGTTATAGGCTTTTGGTTACTCCCCTTCCCACCCCATTCCTTAATTTTATTCTTTTGAAGAGTGCATTTCAAGCTGCCAAGGTGGAGAGAGGGATTACAGAAAGGAGAACACCTTATTTCAGGTATCTTACTTTCTACCCCTTAATAGGAGAACCATTTTGACTCAGGATCTAACATGAGAATACAAAATTTACTCTATAGCCAGGTTATAAAGTTTAAATCAAAAGTAGCTATACTTGGATAGACATAATTTGTATGCCTTAATTTATAGAGTGAACAGTATTCTTTAGCAATCCTTAGATTGCATTATTCTTTTAATTTTGATTTGTTTTATTATATGAAAAATAAACCTCTTAAATGAGAGTTTATTTTTTTTAGATCCCAGTTAAGTCTTCACCTGTTGTATAAATAGAATGCAGAGTAATTTGTAAAAATATACGTTACTTTCATTGAGTCTTAATTTGGATAATATAAACATTTATATAATTTAAGTCCAGAGAAACAGTACCTAACTTTTGATATACAATTTATTCTTCATTGTTAACATAGCATTTAGGATACAGTAGAATTATGTTTATGTATCTCGTAAAACTTGGAACTGTCTGTGTATTTAATTCACTTCTTCAGAATTGTTGCTAACCCTGAAGGGACTTCAGATACATAATAGTATCAACAACTAATACATCTAATGGCAGTAGGCATCGAAAGCTAAAAGAGATTTCACAATACTACATACCATGTGACAGGGCTGATAAATTGTGGCCCATGCTGTCTGGTTTTGAACGTAAAGTTTTATTGGAACACACCCGTGCCCGTTCTTTCATGTATTGTCTATGGCTGCTGTCATGTTACAACTACACAGTTGAGTAGTTGCAACAGAGACTATATGGCCCTTTACAAAAAAAGCCTGCCAACCCCTGCCATGGGACGTATTCTTCAAGGTCCCTTTCTTAAAAGTATGTATAACAACTCTTAATAATTTCTTGGCTCAATGATTCCCAAATTATGTTTTATAGAATATTAATATTCTCTAAGTTAATAAATGTTTTGAGAAAAAGATTGAAGCTAATAGTAGTTTTTCTTTATGGTTGATTTTAATATGTTTAAATATGAGATTACTAAACTCATTTCTATAGCTTTTATTTTTATGTGATAATCTACCTTTAAGAAAAGGTGTACCATACCTGAGAGCACCAGGAAGTCGCATGAGAGATCACCTGATACATGAACGTATGATGTTCCATCTGCGCATTGATGGATAGGCAGCATTTAGAAATTAACTGATGTGTTGCTGTATATCATCTCTTTGATGATTGCTCGTCTTCTTTGTATCCTGTCTTAAAGTTTCATCACATTTGCGATACTCAATGTCTGTTCTAAATTAACCATGTTTTGTACCACAAACTCATTGCCCATGGATCTGTTGCTGAAACAAGGAAGTCTTAAACAAGAAGTGGAATCTTTCTGTTATCAGATTGTGTCTGAATCAAATGATCAGAAGGTTGGGATATTACAAAGTGAAGATAAACAGCTGCAACCTTCAGTTTCTAAAAAATCAGAAGGTGAGCTTTCCAGGATCAAATTTATATCCAATTCCAACAAAATAACATTTAGTAAAAAACCAAAAAGAAGAAAATATGATGAAAGTTATTTGTCTTTTGGATTTACTTACTTCGGGAATAGAGATGCACCTCATGCTCAGTGTGTATTATGTAAGAAAATTTTATCGAATAGCTCTTTAGCCCCTAGTAAGCTTCGAAGACATTTGGAAACTAAACATGCTGCATATAAAGACAAAGACATAAGCTTTTTCAAGCAACATCTTGATTCACCTGAAAATAATAAACCCCCAACACCTAAAATTGTGAATACAGATAATGAAAGTGCTACAGAAGCATCATACAATGTAAGTTACCATATAGCATTGAGTGGAGAGGCTCATACTATTGGAGAATTGCTTATCAAACCTTGTGCAAAAGATGTAGTGATGCGGATGTTTGATGAACAATATAGTAAAAAGATAGATGCAGTACAGCTATCAAACAGTACTGTTGCACGTCGAATTAAGGATCTAGCTGCTGACATTGAAGAAGAGCTTGTTTGTAGACTGAAAATTTGTGATGGGTTTTCACTGCAACTAGATGAATCAGCTGATGTTTCAGGACTTGCTGTGCTGCTTGTGTTTGTTCGTTATAGGTTTAATAAGTCTATTGAGGAAGACCTACTCCTGTGTGAATCTTTGCAAAGTAATGCTACCGGTGAAGAAATATTCAACTGTGTCAACAGTTTTATGCAGAAACATGAAATTGAATGGGAAAAATGTGTTGATGTTTGTAGTGATGCTTCTAGGGCAATGGATGGGAAAATTGCCGAGGCTGTCACCTTAATAAAATATGTGGCTCCCGAAAGCACCAGTAGTCACTGCCTATTATATAGACATGCACTAGCAGTTAAAATAATGCCTACATCTCTAAAAAATGTGCTAGACCAGGCAGTACAAATCATCAATTATATTAAAGCTCGACCACATCAATCCAGACTATTAAAAATTTTATGTGAGGAAATGGGTGCTCAGCACACAGCACTTCTTCTAAATACAGAGGTGAGGTGGCTTTCTCGAGGTAAAGTTCTTGTAAGACTTTTTGAACTTCGTCGTGAACTTTTGGTTTTCATGGATTCTGCTTTTCGACTATCTGATTGTTTAACAAATTCGTCTTGGCTGCTAAGACTTGCGTATCTTGCAGATATTTTTACTAAATTAAATGAAGTTAATTTGTCAATGCAAGGAAAAAATGTGACTGTTTTTACAGTATTTGATAAAATGTCGTCATTGTTAAGAAAATTGGAATTTTGGGCCTCATCTGTAGAAGAAGAAAACTTTGATTGTTTTCCTACACTCAGTGATTTTTTGACTGAAATTAATTCTACAGTTGATAAAGATATTTGCAGTGCCATTGTGCAGCACCTAAGGGGTTTGCGCTCTACTCTGTTAAAATACTTTCCTGTAACAAATGATAATAATGCTTGGGTTAGAAATCCATTTACAGTTACTGTTAAACCAGTTTCATTAGTAGCACGGGACTATGAGAGCCTGATTGATTTAACATCTGATTCTCAAGTGAAACAGAATTTCAGTGAACTTTCACTAAATGATTTTTGGAGTAGCCTAATTCAGGAATACCCAAGCATTGCAAGGCGTGCAGTGCGTGTACTTCTTCCTTTTGCTACAATGCACCTGTGTGAAACGGGGTTTTCGTATTACGCTGCAACAAAAACAAAATATAGGAAAAGACTTGATGCTGCACCTCATATGCGAATCCGACTTAGCAACATTACACCTAATATTAAGCGGATATGTGATAAAAAGACACAAAAACACTGTTCTCATTAAAATTGGAGGAGTTTGCATGTCTCATGATAACCAAATGTAAGATGAAAATAAAAGATGATTTACTTCATCTCTGGTATTTGGGGGTTTTAAATAAAATAATTCAATTTTTTATACTATTTAGATTTTAAGAAAGCTAAAGAATCAAAAATTTTAAACATATTGTGTTATTGGTATTTCTTTACATTGTAATTGTAAAGGGTTCCATGATCATAACTGGGAAATAGTGATCCACAAGATGAAGTCCCAGTCCCTTAACATCTCTCTTCAGGATCTAATCCCTACCAATCTTTCCCTGTCTACCCTGCAGCTCTCCAATCCCATGGAACTTCTTGCCATTCCCTAAATATATCACACTGTTTTATGGTTTCAGGTCTCAAAAAACGATTCTGTCCCCGTCTTACTTTCTGATAGGCTCCTAATTGCTTCAACACTTTGACTTGTAGGTACTTTCATTCTCTGTATCTTCCTATTTTGATCCTTTTTCACACTTGTATTTAATGTTTGTGTCTGTCTCTACTGTGAACTCCTTGATGGTCTCATGGTTCCCAATGTTTTCAGACCGAGCTCTTATCGAGTCTTATCCAAATCTGTATCTTCATTATGGAGTCTCATCCAAATCTGTATCTTCATTATCTGGAAAAAGGCTTTACTAAATTAGATGCTCAGTAAAGGGAAAAAATGTTGGTGAAAGTGAACCAACAAAAAATGGAAGAGGGGATTTCCTACATTCATTGATTGCTATGGTAGCAGGTGTATGCACTGCTACCCTTTGGGTTTTTTGGCTCACTTATTCTATTAACTAGAGTTCAATGTGGTCATTATGTAGAAGTCATCGAGGAATGTCACAGTTTTATGATTCAGGCTGAACTATTGAGGGAGAGGGGATGAAGTATGAAGAGCATTTTCAGATACTTTGTTTTTTTTCTCAGTTCCTATATAGATTATTGTAAATTCCACATATAGTATAAATTAATGAGACTTTACTGTAGTCAGAGATGCTTAGACCAGAAATCAGTTTGTTTTTATAATACTGTAAATTCCTGACTGAATTTCCTGTCTCTGGGCTACTTTTGCTATGTCACGTCATGCAGTACAGTTCACCAACTCAGTGTTAAATATTTATGTTACTCCTGTAGTCAAGAACTACTGTAGATAACCATTATTTAATCTCATTTGTTGAAACTTCTGTTTTAGGGAGTAGAGGTACCACCCTCCACCATTAAGGCAGAATGTGGTAAAATGACTAGGTTCAAGTACCTACTTTACTTTGTAATGTACAATAATCTGAACTTCTTGAATCTCAGTTGTTTCATCTATAAAATTACAATTATGCCTCCTTTGAAGGGTTGTTATGAAGATTAAATGTGAGTGTATAAATGTAAAGCTCTTAACAGTAGATGATCAGGATAGGTGTACAGCATATATTAGTTCTGTGCCACATCCAACCATGTTCCAGTTAAACTTGAATCTACACTTCACACTTGTAATCTGAATTTTTATTCTCTGGAGACTCAGCAGTTTACCAGACCATGGGACATTTTCTGATCCAAGGCAACAAGATTACACACTTCTAGCCCAGGTTTTTCCCCCTTGTTGCCTTATTGAGCACTTACTTATCTGTGAGGAACTTTATTTTATTTTATTTTATTTATTTTTTCGAGACAGAGTCTTGCTCTGTCACCCAGGCTGGAGTATAGTGGCACGATCTCGGCTCACTGCAACCTCTGCCTCCCAGGTTCAACCAATTCTCGTGCCTCAGCCTCCCTAGTAGCTGGGATTACAAGCATGTCCCACCCCTACCCTCACCCCAGCTAATTTTTGTTTGTTTGTTTGTTTTGATACAGAGTTTCACTCTTTCCCCCATGCTGGAGTGAAGTGGTGTGATCTTGGCTCACTGCAACCTCCATCTCCATCCACCCTGCCCCGCCCCTCCACCAGGTTCAAGAGATTCTCCTGCCTCAACTTCCTGAGAAGCTGGAATTAACAGGCGCATGCCACCACACCCGGCTAATTTTTGTATTTTTAGTAGACACGGTTTCTCCAACATGATTTCTCCATGTTGGCCAGGCTGGTCCCGAATCTTGACCTCAGGTGATCCACCCACCTCGGCCTCCCAAAGTGCTAAAATTGCAGGCATAAGCCACCACACCTGGCCTAATTTTTGTATTTTTATTAATGACAGGGTTTCACCATGTTGGCCAGGCTGATCTTGAACTCCTGACCTCAGGTGATCTGCCCACCTAGGTCTCCTAAAGTGCTGGGATTACAGGCGTGAGCCACTGCTCCCAGCCTGTCAGGCACTTTGATGGTTGCTTTGTATTTATCTATAATCTTTACAACAATCTCATGGGATTCAGTCATTTTTGGACTTGCCCTAGGTCATAAGTAATTAGCAGAATTTGGTTTAAAATAAGTCTCTCCCAAAGACAGTGCTTTTTCCCATCACTGCCTTCTGAACTTTTCTAAGACTCAAACAGTGACTTGGAAGTACAACCTGAAACTCCCTACTAGAATCTGGACATTTCTTTGAAGTTTTGTGTGTACTTCTAAATTCACCCAAAATTGACTGTCTAATTTAAAATATGACTGCTTATTTTCTTTTTTTCTTTTTTTTTTTTTTTGAGACGGAGTCTCGCTCTGTCGCCCAGGCTGGGGTGCAGTGGCCAGATCTCAGCTCACTGCAAGCTCCGCCTCCCGGGTTTACGCCATTCTCCTGCCTCAGCCTCCTGAGTAGCTGGGACTACAGGCGCCTGCCACCTCGCCCGGCTAGTTTTTTGTATTTTTTAGTAGAGACGGGGTTTCACCGTGTTAGCCAGGATGGTCTCGATCTCCTGACCTCGTGATCCGCCTGTCTCGGCCTCCCAAAGTGCTAGGATTACAGGCTTGAGCCACCGCGCCCGGCCTGACTGCTTATTTTCATGTAAAATATAGAGTAAATTGCTGTCAACTACTAATTCCTTAGAAGATGTATCATAATTTCTTGTATATGCAATGCTTTTTATTTATTAGTCCCAAAATTGCACCCTAGTTTGAGAAGGATGTACAGTGCCTTAATATCTGTCCAGCATGTACCTCGAGCCTGGTAACTAGACTCCTGTGATTGCTGACTTTGAGCCATTGATTAGATTATTTGTCCAAGATGTCAGCCTCTTAAAATATAAACCATTCTTGTTTTCCAGTTCTTTTCCCTAATCTCCTTGGAGAGTCTAGATTCCTGCATTTAAGTCCATGTCCATTATTTGGGACCCTGCTGTCTGCTACTAGACCTTTTTAATGCTGACCCTACCCATCTTGGTTCTTGATGCCAACTGTTCACCTCATCTGTAACGTATCAGGACTAAATTATGGATACATGCATGGCTAGTGAGAATGGACTTTCAGCACCTGAAGGTGGGTCTGGTGGACAACAGACAAGTTGAGTTCCAGATAGCAGCTAGTTCTAGATTACCCTAACCTAAATGTAGTTACCGTGAATGCATCCCAAAAAGAGGATTCTTTTCCTTTTTATTTAAACCCTACCTGCCCTTCAGAATTGGCTGCTTATTCTCTAAATAAAACCAAAGGAAACCAAGTAACAAGCACTGCCAGCCTCATTTCCTTCCATACTTCCAAAGCCCTTTGGTTACCCTTCTACCACGGTAATGTCCCTGAGACTAATAGCGAAACATTCTCTGGAGCTGGAGGGAAACCTCTAACAAACCCTTTTACACAAAAGAGAGAACAACTCTTAGAGGAAGAAATGAGTATCATTCCATTTAATAAATGGAAGAGCTATTTGAGGACTAAATTATATTCTCATGGCACCCTCACATGATAGCTACTCTTCCAACTGATGCATAAAACAGTAAAATTCCCCTGATGTGTCCAACCCAAAAGGACTTTCCCACTTTTGATCCCTATATTTACAATAATTGAAATTGCCTTGATTTCTTAATTATAATTATTTCATAAGTTAGTCTTGCCCTATCACCACACATACAAAAATACACCATAAGCTCTTTGTAGCTATGATGGGTCATTCATAAATCTTAGTAAATTTCTAATAATATAAAAAGTAAACAGTGAATTGAGTTTCCTAGCTTAAAAAGTGAAGTATTAAGGTAAAATACAATTCCTACTATATGTAACATTATGAAAATTAACTTTGGCCCAGTGCAGTGGCTCACGCCTGTAATCTCAGCATTTTAGGAAGCCAACATGGGCAGATCACTTGAGCTCACAGGTTCGAGACCAGCCTGGGCCACATGGCAAAGTGCCATCTCTACAAAAAAATACAAAAGTTAGCTGTGTGTGGTGATGCATGCCGGTTGCCTTAACCTCTCTTAAATAGATAAGGCAGTAACAAGTCTTTGGTTTTCAGACACTTCAAAAGCAATATTTGTTTTTTTACATCCCAGCTACAGTGCAGTGGCATAATCATAGTTCACTGTAACCTCACTCACTCCTGGGCTCAAGGTATCCTCCCACCTCAGCCTTCTGAGCAGCTAGGACTGCAGGTATGCACCACCATGCCCAGCTTTTTTTAAATTATTTTTTCAGAGACTAGGTCTTGGTATGTCACCTAGACTGGCCTGGAACTCCTAGCCTCAAGCCATTCTCCCGCCTCAGACTTTCCAAGTGTTGGGATTACAGGCATGAGCTACCAGCCAGCAGCATTTCTTTAATAAATTCACCTGTTGCCTTAAAAATGCAGCTTTGCTGCCCCAAATATAAGTCACCTACAGTTCTTGAAAGAATTTGTCAGCTATGTAAACCTAGTTGCCTCTGGAACTTACATGTTTGTTTACCTTTGTTTTTAAAAGTTGGCATAAGTATACTGTTAATTAGTACAATGGAAAGAATTCTTAAGTGGGTGTCGAGAGACATGTTCTGCTACTAATTAACTGTTTTAAGTAAGTTCACTCTTCTCTCTAGGCCTTAGTTTCTTAAGTGAAAGGTTTTGAACTAGAATGAGCTTTCAGCTTGGCATGGTTGTTCACATCTGTAATCCCAACATTTTGAGAGGCCAAAGGAGGATTCTTTGAGGCCAGAAATAATTCAAGATCAGCCTGGGCAACATAGCAAGACCCGATCTCTAAAAAAAAAAAAAAAAAAAAAAAAAATGGTAACTAACTGAGCATGGTGGCTTGCACCTGTAGTCCTAGCTATTCAGGAGGCTGAGATGGGAAGATTGCTTGAGCCCAGGAGTTCAAGACCAGCCTGGGCAACATGGCTAGACCTTGTCTCGACAAAAATAAAAAAATTAGTGAGGAGTGGTGATGCATGCCTGTGATTCTAGCAACTCAGGAGGTGAGGCAGGAGAGTCACTTGAGCCCAAGAGATAGAGAATGCAATGAGCTGTGATTGCATCACTGCACTCCAGCCTGGGTGACTGAATGAGACCCTGTCTCAAATAAATAAATAAATAAATAAATGGACTGAGTTCTAAAGTTCCTGTCACATAAGATCAAAATTTAAACATAAGTAAAGATTAGGGTGATAAGATGTACACTTTCCACCAACCAAATGATAAAATGTGAGTTTCTCCATCATGGATACTTGTTGGATGGAAAGAATGAAGTACTTTTTTGGAATGGATAAATACTTTGAAATTTAGAAGACATTGGAGGGGGAATGAAAATGTTTGGTTATGACTGTATTGGAATCCAGTAACTAAAGTGTCAAGCAGGCTGTAGTGGAAATTGTGGGCTATCTCCCCAGCATGTATTTTCCTCTTCTAAATCATACTCTGATTTTACTTCAGGTATCCATTCTTTCCCTACATAATCAGAAGCTGACCCTACTCCAGTTTTAGGAGTTAACTTGTTTTGTCTAAGATGGTAGCTTTCAAACTTTTTTTGACGCCAGTCCACAAGTAGATTTTATTCTTGTGATCCAGGTGTGTTTGTGTGTATACACCAAAGTTTCATAAAACAGTACTAACTCGTCATATATTTTATGCAGTTTCAAATTTTATAGTCTAGTTAATTTTTTCAGTAATGGTTATAACCCAAGACTTAATTTCCTAATTCATTCTCAGGTTATGGACCACTGTTTGAAAGACACTGGTGAGTGCAATGCAATTGCCCTTAGAAAAATTGTTGAGAAACCTGGATAAAAGCCTGCTGGAGGTATAGTATTACTCTGACCACAGAATTGGTCCAGGAATAGTATGTGATTCAATACAAACCAGAGAAAAGCAAGGGCAATAGTATGGGGACTTTAAAAAAATATATTTCCTCACTCTTAAGGAAGAGATAAGTGTCCTGTGTATCTGAGAGCAAGAATAATGCCACTCTAGCTGCCCAGCTAGTGGTTAAAGCCACAATACAACGAAGAGGGCAGAGGCCTCATGTGGTAATCTGAGTGCCTACATTTGTCTCTAACTTGCTAAAATTTCAGGCATGCTGAAAGAAATATCAAACTTAGACTAAATCTATCTATAGCAACGCCAAGAAACAAAAAAGATGTGTTTGCTCTCAAAGAATTTACATTCTAGTGGGAGAGAGAGACTGTAGTAAGTGCTACAAGGAAATTTTTTCAAAAGAGTAAATGAAGCAGGGTCTTAACTGCGAGTGATCTAAGAAGGTCTTTCCAAGGAAATGAGATTTGAGCTGAGACCTCAGTAATAAGAAGGAGCCAATCAAATGAAGATTGGGGAAAGAATATTCCAGAGGGAAAGAAAGCAAGTACAAATACCCTGATGCAGAAAAGAGTGAGGTATGTCTGAGGAATGCATCATAGAAATTGTCAGTAGGTAGGAAGGATGCAGGGCACTGAGGGTCTTATAGGCTAGTATAAAGAGTTTGGATTTTATTTCAACTGTGTTGGGAAGCCACTGTGGTTCTCAAACACGGGGAATGGGTGGGGGTTAGGTTATTTCCTCTAGGGAGTATTTACAAATGTATGAGGGAATTGAGGGAAGAGCTATTGTAATGAGTATTTTAGACCTGTTAGTATCATATACCCTTTCTTTTGAGAAGCTCAAAACTTTGATGATATTGGGACCCTCAGAACACTTCTGAGGAGATCCAGCAGTTTAAGGACCCCACTTTAGAAAATACACATATTAATTGGAAGATTCTGTATCTTAATTTTAAGACAGGGATCATACTTTGAACCTCTTTTCATCCCACATAGCACCATGTTAGGCTCCTTGAGACTGTTAAATTGGACAACTACCCAAATTTGGGAACATGCAAAATTTCATTGTCATTACCTTTTGTTGTAAAGAAGTGTAGTGCATTGATCAAACAAAAGCCTGTGATCTATAAAAAATGCCCGAATTTGACTTGTTTTGTTTTCGTTTTAGTTGAGTGAAGGCATGAATATTTGCTAAGCCACCTCTAGTAACTCTTCAAGTTGGCTTGCTACCACCGTGTCCTTTTGGCTGTCACAAATCTTTCCCCACTCTTCTGTTCTTTGGGGAAGAGGAACCCAGAATTCTTAATGGGTGGAAGAGCAAAGACTCACCCTTAGGAATTTCACTGTTGGAATTATTTTTTTAATTTTTAAATTCCCTCCAACTTGAATCACTTTGGATCATATGATTTCGACTTCGTGTAGCCCCTGTCATCCTGCCCAAAGTGTGTAAGGAACCCTGATCTGAATAATATAGCACTGAGTAAGCTTGGAATAACAGAATAAGATTTTATTTCAAGGCTTTTCTCAATGCTACTAAAACAATAAGGATCACTCTGGATGTCCATTTCCAGAGCACTTCCTAGTTGTTAGGCAATTAATTCTGGAGTAGATTATACAGCCATTTTATAGCTATGGAAGAATCACCTAACCTTCCAGAAGCACTTTGGGACTTTTACAGGAGGCCTTTAAAATGCAAAGTGTTGTTTTTGCTATTCTTAGATGTACAAATGTAAAGGTTAGACATCACTTCTTATATTCTAAGAAGTAAAAAATGGTATATTGTCAAAGTCTCAAGTTTTTGGAATTCTTGACGGATTTTCCCAGGTTTATTCAGTAACATTTATGCACCTTTTTTTCCCCTCCACCAACTGCCTGTTTTGAAAGGCAGGAGTGAAGATGACTGTAGAATACATGTACCTTAACAGAAATTTCACTTTGCAAATACCCATCCCAGCTTTTTAAAATATTTATGGTATATCAAAGCACCATAATTTGACTACTCAGCTGTCATCAGGAACTAAGCC
Organism: Macaca nemestrina; assembly: GCF_043159975.1. Classification (NCBI taxonomy): domain Eukaryota; kingdom Metazoa; phylum Chordata; class Mammalia; order Primates; family Cercopithecidae; genus Macaca; species Macaca nemestrina. The sequence continues at coordinate 54,976,309 of NC_092136.1, forward strand.
GACATCTCTTTTCATTTTCTTTTTTAATCTCATTTATGTTGAAGAACTAGCCAACATTCCTTTTCAGAAAAAGACTTTGGGGGCAAAAAAAAAAAAAAAAAAAAAACCATTTCTGACAGTCATACTGTGTACTTATTTTAGAAAATGAGCTGCTCTCAGGCCTCAGTATCCAGTCAAATATAATATAGAACTCTAGTCTGTTTGGAGTCCCACTACAATAATATTTTCACAATAGACTGACTGCCAGTTATGAAGTTCTCACATTTTTCCTGTATGCATCAAGTAATTCCAGCAATTCCTAAATAGTGCAGCACCCCTGAACTCTACCTATTCTATTTCTGCTTAATTTTGTACTCTAGGAAAAAAGGCAGAATTTCACCAACTAAACTTTATGCAAGAACATGAGAGATAAATAGTGCTTATCAAACCTTTGTTAAGGCTTGAAGTTCAAGACACAAACTCTATTGTGAACATCAATGAACAATTGTTTGGTGTATGTATGGAGCATTTACTTGGTAGTTAGCCAGTCAAACACTGAAACATACAACCATGCCTCTGCCTTGTATTACATCACTGCCAGTGAAATGGACTTAGGAATCTGGACAAAGTTAATGTAGCATTTCCAAGTCATAAAATATTTTAAAACATGCTAATTCAGACTAAAGAAATGTTTAATGAAAAGTTTAAATTGTTATTTCCAATTTTATAGAGTAGAACAGGGGATGTAAGATCTGTGAGGGCAGGAACCTTGACTTACTTATCCACCTCTGTATTCTCAGGGCCTAGAATAATGCCTGTTGCCTAATAGTTCATTAATAGATGTTTAGTATCGATATGTTAGTGGTGGGAAAAGGACTAGGTTTGACTCTGAGCTCTGACACTTTCTCGTGTGGACCCTTGTTCAAGTCACTTGAATTCTCTGACCCTCAGTTTCTTCATCTCTTTTAAGAGGAATAATATGTTATTCTGTGTTTTATGGCCCTGCTCTGAGAATCAAATAATGTAATACATGTAAAATCCCTATATAAAATGTTACAGCATTATTTAAAATCATTATTTTAAGACTAACAATGTTATAACACAATATTGCCTGGTAGAAATTTTTGGTAGACTTAATAATATTTACCTTTTTTTGGTGGTTTTTTTTTTTTTTTTTTTTGATCACATATTGGATGCCAGATGCTTTATATATGTATTTCATTTAATCATGATAACAACTCTGTGAGGTAAGCTATCAACCCCATTTTAGAGATGAAGAAACTAAGGCTATGTGTTAGTTACCTATTGCTTAATAAATTGCTCCAAAACGTAGTGGCTTAAAACGTCAACATTTATTACCTCAGTTTCTAAACGTCAGGAATCAGGTGGAGCTTAGCTTCAGAGTCTGTCACTGGCTGCAATGAAGGTGTTAGCAAGAGCTGCAGTCATTTCAAGACTCCACTAGAGCCGGGCACGGTGGCTTATGCCTGTAATCCCAGCACTTTGGGAGGCTGAGGCGGGCGGATCACGAGGTCAGGAGATCGAGATCATCCTGGCCAACACGGTAAAGCCCCGTCTCTACTAAAAATACAAGATATTAGCCGGGCATGGTGGCGGGGGCCTGTAGTCCCAGCTACTTGGGAGGCTGAGGCAGGAGAATGGCGTGAACCCGGGAGGTGGAGCTTGCAGTGAGCCATGATCGCGCCACTGCACTCCAGCCTGGGTGACAGAGCAAGACTCTGTCTCAAAAAATAAAAATAAATAAATAAATGAAAAGACTCCACTAGGGAAGGATCCACTTCCAAGCTCACTCCTGTTGGCAGGATTCAGTTTTTTGCAGGCTGTTGGAAGTTCCTTGACACGTGGACCTCTACAGGGCAGCTCACAACATTCCAGCAGGCTTCATCGAAGTGAGCAAGTGAGAAAGCACCAGTAAGACCAAAGTCATAATTTTTTGTAACCTAGTTTTGGAGGTGACATCCCACCACTTTTGTTATATTCTATTCATTAAATCAAGTCACTAGGTCCAGCCCATATTCAAGGGGAAGGTATTACACAAGGGCATGAATACCAGGAGGCAGAAATGACAGTGAGCCACTTTAGAAGGCGTCTCCCTCAGGATCAGGGTGCTCAAGTTGCTTATCCAGTTTTACAAAGCTAATGAGTAGCAAACCTGAGATTCCAGGTTACATCTGTCTGACTACAAAGCACACAGTGTTTCCACTTACACTACTCTTCTCTCAGTGAATACATAGAATTGTATATATATTTATTTTATATTATTTTATGTTTATGGTTAGCATAAACTTGCCTAGAGATGAATTTTTCTAAAGCATTAAAAATGTTTGGCGGGGCACGGTGGCTCATGCTTGTAATCCCAGCACTTTGGGACACCGAGGCAGGCAGATCACAAGGTCAGGAGTTCAAGACCAGCCTGACCAACATGGTGAAACCCCATCTCTACTAAAAATACAAAAATTAGCCAGGTGTGGTGCTGCGCACTTGTAATCCCAGCTACTCAGGAGACTGAGGCAGGAGAATTGCTTGAACCCGGGAGGCAGAGGTTGCAGTGAGCAGAGATGACACCACTGTACTGCAGCCTGGGCAACAAAGCAAGACTCCATCTCAAAAGAAAAAAAAAAGTTTGTTTTCTGTTGTAGCGTAAGTTACCTTCATTCCAACTTTTTCCTAGGATTGTTCATCCTAATCAATTTTCTTAATAGATAGGGATAGTTAAATATTTTTCATTCTTGGTTTGTGATAATAAATTCCAAGTTTTAGTTCATATTTTTAAAAGCACACAAAGTAGAAGTTACGTCTCAACAACACTGTCTGAAGAAAATAATCTGGTGGATATGCTAGTATTACTAATAGACCTATGGAGAGCATTTCTTTCATTTGTTAATTTATTCACAGTTTAATGGGGTACAGGGACATACATTTGTAAATAACAATAAAGATTTATGCAAGGACCTATGTAAGTTCAGAGAAACATGATGAAGGAAGTGTGAGTCAAAGACAAATTCATAGAGAGAAATGCTGTATTTGAGTCTTAAACCATGAATCTGAATTTATCAGGTGACCAAGGCACTATTTTTTTTGTTTTTTTTTTTTCGAAAGCTCTCCTCTTTTTTTAAGAGACAGGATCTCACTCCAGGCTGGAGTGCAATGATGCCTTCATAGCTCACTGCCACCTCAAACTCTTGGCCTCAAGTAATCCTCCCACCTCAGCCCCCGAGTAGGACTATACGTGCACATCACGATGCTCAGCTAATTATCAATTTTTTGTAGAGATACGGTCTTGCTATTTTGCCCAGGCTCATCTTGAATTTCTGGCCTCAAGGAATCCTGCCTCGGCCTCCTACAATGCTGGAATTATAGATTTGAGCCACCACGTTCAGCCTGCTCAAGATTATTAAAGATTATCAGAGCCCAAATTACCAGCAGACTTGGAATTTTGAGGAGTCTCTGAAAGAAGGGAGATGGGATCAAATTGGCAGAGTAATAATTCAGGCTCAGAAGTGATAGATGGAGTAGGGGAGTAGGAGGCAGGGGTGGAGATGGCATAGTGTCCTAGAACAACTATAAAGGATAACTTTTGGGGAATGGACTTTGAAGCCTCTGGTTGGGTTGGCTCCTTCCCTCATTCATTCTTCAAAGCCAAGGGTACCCCAGAATGGCATTTGCCCCTAGTACAGTGACTTTGGAAACTTGGGGCCAATAAGCCAGGCAGTACCCCAATGGCTACACTGTGTCCAGGAAAGGAAGCCTCATTTCACACTCAGAATGTTAGCTACTGGCATACCCTGTCCAGGATTACATTTTATCCTTCCCTCACAATCACTAGAGCAAACTATGATAAACAGAAGTGGCATCATACACAGAGAACAGGAAATAACAAGATGAGAACAAAATAAGGAACAATTAGCCAGGTGCGGTGGCTCACACCTGTAATCCCAGCACTTTGGGAGGCTGAGGCGGGCGGATCACGAGGTCAGGAGATCAAGACCATCCTGGCTAACATGGTGAAACCCCATCTCTACTAAAAATACAAAAAATTAGCCGGGTGTGGTGACAGGCGCCTGTAGTCCCAGCTACTCGGAAGGCTGAGGCAGGAGAATGGTGTGAACCTGGGAGGCAGAGCTTGCAGTGAGCTGAGATGGTGCCACTGCACTCCAGCCTGGGTGACAGAGCAAGACTTCGTCTCCAAAAACAAAAAAAAGGAACAACCAAATGCCCAAGGAAGACCAGTACCATGAAAGCATGACATCAGTCAACAAACAAAAAGCAAGTAGTTATCGGAGTAAACAGAGGAAGATCTTTGAAATGATAATTATTAATAATTAGTGCATCCTGGTGTGGTGTCAGGCATTCTTCTAAGCACCTCACATATTTTTTTAAAATTTAGTTTGTATAGAGAATATCCCCAGAGGAATAGGAGAGACTATTGTAATGATGAAAAAGAACCAGTTAAATAGGTTGTTACCATTTAAAAAAAATTATGCCCCCGTGGTGGCTCATGCCTGTAATCCCAACATTTTGGGAGGCCAAGGTGGGCGGATCACTTGAGCTCATGAGTTTGAGACCAGCCTGGGAAACATGGCGAAACCTCATCTCCACAAAAAATAACAAAAATTAGCTGGGGGTAGTGGTACACACCTGCAGTCCCAGCTACTCAGGAGGCTGAGGTGGGAGGATGGCTTCAGCCCAGGAGGCAGAGGTTGCAGTGAGCTGAGATCATGCCATTGCACTCCAGCCTGGACATAGAGCGAGACCTTGTCTCCAAAAAATAAATACAATACAATACAATATAATTTAAAAAGTAAAAGGTGGACTAAAGAGTGAATGGACTTCTTCAATGAAGAGCAAGCTAGCAAAACTGGAACAGTAAGCTAAAGAGTTACTCCAAAAGAACAAAGATAATCGTGGAGAGTGATTTCAGAGACATGTAAAACAAATGCAGGGATTCCAGTGTCTCATAGTTCTAAAGAGAGAGACATGAGATAATTTTAGGGAGGAAATATTAAAGAAGTGATAGAAGAAAAGTCCATGGCTGGGCACAGCGACTTACACCTGTAATCCCAGCACTTTGGGAAGCTGAGGCAGTAGGATTGCTTGAGCCCAGAAGTTTAAGACTAGCTTGGGCAACACAGTGAGACCCTGTCTCTATTTTTAAATACATATGTATTTTTAAAATGTTATAAAGAAAATTTCCTGGTATTAACTGTGGTGTAATTTGTAAGATTTATTTAATGTCATTTGCATCTAAAAAAGGAGCAAACATTATTTTAGTGCATCTTATTTTTTATTGCCACATTGCATCAAAAATTTCATCACTTCATGTGTTTCTAAATTGCATATTTATGTTTGCATAATTGTGCTTATTTTAAAACTTTATATATATATATATTTAATAGAGATGGGGTCTCAGTATGATGGGGTCTCACTGTGTTCAAAACTGGTCAGTCATGAACTCCTGGCTTCAAGCAGCCCTCCCACCTTGGCCTCCCAAAGTGCTATGATTGTAGGTGTGAGCTACCATGCCCAGCCTAAACTTTTCATTTTGAAATAAAGGTAGACTGGCTGGGTGTGGTGGCTCACGCCTGTAATCTTAGCACTTTGGGAGGCCGAGGCGGGCGGATCACCTGAGGTCAGGAGTTTGAGACCAACCTGGCCAACATGGCAAAACCCCATCTCTACTAAAAATAGAAAAATTAGCCAAGTGTGGAGACGGGCTACTCCCAGCTACTCAGGAGGCTGAGGCAGGATAATTGCTTGAATCCAGGAGGCAGAGGTTGCCGTGAGCCGAGACCACAACATTGCACTCCAGCCTGGGAGACGGAGCAAGATTCCATCTCAAATGAATAAAGTTAGACTTGCCGAAAAGTACAAATACCTTCACATAGCGTCCCCTAATGTCAACGTCTTACATAATTATAGTATAATTATCAAAATTAATAAATGTTAGTACAATACCATTGGCTAAATAACAAATACACTTCATATAAATGAGGAGCGAAAACAAGTCAGTGGGAATGCTTAACCTATATAGATAGAATAAAGTAGATGGGTAGCTACTACATCTTTATTTCTACAACTGGTCTTGTAAACTACAACATCCTTCATTATCTATTCCATCTTCATATTGCCAGCATCTGCAGCTGGTTAACAAACTTCCAGTTAAGAGGAACCATTCTTGGATTTTCTGGGTAGCACATGTCTCCCTTGGATAAAGAGTTCTACATAGGCAAAGCTCAAAGTTGTGAAAATAGAAAGCGAAACATTTTGTGAGTGCATCAGTGGGTATCATAGTGGGCGGTGTTTGTCTCAAGCCTGGGTTTCCCAGCAGATATAGATAAGGGAAAAACAGCGCTTTATGTTGGTTGCTGGTTCACAGCACATTGCTGTAGCACAGGAGTTGGCATACTTTTTTCTGTAAAGGACCAGATAATAAATATTCCAAGCTTTAAAGACCACATGTGATTGATGTCTGTCATGTATCCTTTTTTGTTGTTATTGTTACAACCCTTAAAAAGTGTAAAAAAAATTCTTAAAAACTGTCCAAAACTAGGATTTAGGCCATATTTGCCCTCAGACTATAATTTGCTAATCTCTGCTGTAGGGCAACATCCTAACTTTGCAAAGCATTCCTTCCCTGCTGGCAAACAAAAGACACATACACACAAATACTCATTGCAGCACTGTTCACAATAGCAAAGACATGGAATCAACCTAAATGCCCATCAATGACAGACTGGATAAAGAAAATGTGGTACATATACACCATGGAATAGTATGTGGCCATAAAAAGAATGAGATCATGTCTTTTGCAGGAACATGGATGGAGCTGGTGGCCATTATTCTTAGTAAACTAATGCAGGAACAGAAAACCAAATACTGCATGTTCCCACTTACAGGTGAGAGCTAAATGATGAGAACACATGGACACACAGAGAGGAACAACAGACACTGGGGCCTACTTGAGGATGGAAGGTGGCAGGAGGGAGATGAGCAGAAAAAATAACTATTTGCTTAGTATCCGGGTGACAAAATAATCTGAACAACAAACCCATGACATGAGTGTACCTATATAACAAACCTCACGTGTACCCCGGATCTAAAATAAAAGTTAAAACAAAATTTATTGGGGCATGCCAGGTGCAGTGGCTCATGCCTATAATCCAGCACTTTGGGAGGTCGAGGCGGGCAGATCACCTGAGGTTTAGAGTTTGAGACCAGTCTGGACAACATGGAGAAACCCCATCTCCACTAAAAATACAGAAATTAGCTGAGTGTACTGGTGCATGTCTGTAATCCCAGCTGCTTGGGAGGCTGAGGCAGGAGAATCGCTCAAACCCAAGAGGCAGAGGTTGCAGTAAACTGAGACCGGCCACTGCACTCCAACCTGGGTGACAGAATGAGACTGTCTTAACAAAAAAAATTATTGCCAACTCAATCCTATTTGGTTTCAGTCACCAGTTGAGTCTAGTTTTTAATTAATCAACTAAGCATAACCAGAACACTTAAAGCTACCTGAACTAGTACCAGAATCTTAGATAAATGTTCTCATATCAATACATTCAGCCCAATCTAAAATTATGTTCCTTTTTCCTTGATCTTGCATCTTCAAGAGTGTATTTCTACATATATTCTCCAGCTTTTTGCCAATACAGTTTAGCAAAATCTTGCCATTCTTTTGGCATGTAATCCTTCTCTTCCCAAACTTACTTTATTGTTGATCCTTTAGAGCAGCAGTCCCCAACATATTTGGCACCAGGGACTGGTTCCATGGACCAGTATGGGGGGTTGGTGGGGAGGGGTGGGGGTAGGATGATTCAAGCTCATTACATTTATTGTACACTTTATTTCTATTATTATTACATTGTAATATATAAGGCAATAATTATACAACTCACCATAATGTAGAATCAGTGGAATCCCTGAGCTTGTTTTCTTACAACTAGATGGTCCCATCTGGGGGTGATGTTAGACAGTGACAGATCATCAGGCATTAGATTCTCATAAGGAGCATGGAACCTAGATCCCTCGCATGTGCAGTTCACAATAGGGTTTGTGCTCCTGTGAGAATCTAATGCCACTGCTCATCTGACAGGAGGCAGAGTTCAGGCGGTCATACAAGCAATGGGGAATGGCTATAAATACAGATGAAGCTTCACTCACTCACCTGCCACTCACCTCCTGCTATGCAGCCTGGTCCTAACAGGCTGGGCACCTCTGCCTTACAGCATGTGAGGATCTGACTCAATGTACAGGTCTGGAGTTAGTTATAGGATATAGGATATAGAAGAGGAAAATTGCCATCCCTGTGCAAGATGAGACCTTTATTATCTATTATTGTGTGACACATTACCCAAAATTTAGCAACTGAAAATAACAAGCAACATCTCACAGTTTCTTTAGGTCAGGAATCTAGAATTGGCCTAGGTGGGTGATTCTGGCTCAGGTTATCTCATAACATTGGTGTGAAGATGTCACCTGGGGCTTGACTGGGGTTGGAGGATCTGCTTTCAATATGGTTCACTCACATACTTGGCAAGTTTGTGCTGGGTCTTGGTAGCAGGCCTCAGTTCCATGCCATTTGAACTTCTCTGTAGTGTCTTTACAACATGGCATCTGGCTTTCTCTAGATCTAAGGCAGAAATGACAGTATCTTTTATGACCTAGCCTCAGAAGTCATACAACATCATGTCTGCAATACTCTATAGGTTACACAGGTCAACGCCATTGAGTATTGGAGGAGGCTACATAAGGGCATTTAATACTAGAAAGTGGAGATCACTGGGGCCTTCTTGGAGACTGATTACTGAAGGATAACAATATGGTTTTTGATATGGCTTTTCTGTGTCCCCACCCATATCTCATCTTGAATTGTAGGGACCAGTTGGAGATAATTGAATCATGGGGGCAGTTTCCTCCATGCTGTTCTTGTGATAGTAAATTCTCATGAGATCGGATGGTTTTATAAGGGGCTTCTCCTTTCACTTGGCTCTCATTCTTCTCTCTCCTGCTGCCTGTGAAGAAGGATGTGTTTGCTTCCCCTTCCACCATGACTGTAAGTTTCCTGAGAGGTCCCCAGCCCTGCAGAACTGTGAGTCAATTAAACCTCTTTTCTTTATAAATTACCTAGTCTCGGGTATGTCGTTATAGCAGCATGAGAATGGACTAATACAGTTTTCAACAAAGGCAAGACCAGCCTCATCAGAGGAGTAAACAGGCTGCTTCTGTAGGCATGGGACATTCAATAGATTTGGGGAGCATAGGATACCATTTTCATAGTCTTACTCTTTTTCAGTCACTGCCCTAACTTCCACATCAGAGATCAAGTAAAATCATTAATTCTACTTTGGTCATAATTCAGCATTCTACTGAATCAGATTCTGCTTCTAATTTTTGGTGTTTTAGACTTGTGGCTTTAAGGGATTTTTTAGGGCAATCATGGAAAATCCCTGGTTTTCTGAAGTGCTGAGTTAAAAATTTGAAATCTTGGGCCTATAATTTTCTTCAACTTTTCTAGCATAGTTAGAAGCAAGCAGCACAACCCCTGCCCTTATATTCCTTGTACCCTCCATAATAGTCCCTCCCAGCAGCCAGTTGGTCCACCAAAACCTTGCCTTTTCCTTTTCAAATGTTAAAAAAAAAAAATTGTTTTTTGTTTTTTTCAGATATAGTCTTGCTCTGTCACCCAGGCTAGAGAGCACTGGTGTGGTCATAGCTCACTGCAGCCTTCATGTCCTGTGCTTAAGCGATTCTCTTACCTCAGCCTCCTAGGTAGCTAAGACTATAGGCACATGCCACCACACCTGGCTAATTTTATTATTATTATTGTTTTGAGACAGAGTCTTGCTCTGTCGCCCAGACTGGAATGCATTGGCACAATCTCAGCTCACTGCAACCTCTGCCTTCTGGGTTCAAGCAATTTCCCTGCCTCAACCTCCCAAGCAGCTGGAATTACAGGCGCATGCCACCATGCCCAGCTAATTTTTGTATTTTCAGTAGAGATGGGGTTTCACCATGTTGGCCAGCTGGTCTTGAACTCCTGGTCTCAAGCAATCCACCTGTCTCGGCCTCCCAAAGTGCTGGGATTGCAGGCATGAGCCACCACACCTGGCCAAGTTTTCTCTAATAGTAACAAGCTCCTCACTGCCTTCAGATACAACTGGAAAGTTTATAGCTTACAGCTTTTCTTATTTCTGCATCAATCCATGTTCAGTTGCATAACAGAGAATCTGGTCAAGTTTAAGCATACAGGGATTTAAAGCAAGGAATTGAGTGTGTACAAAACTACTGAAAGGACTAGAGGTGCAAAGCTGTAGGTCCAACTCCTTGGAAAAACTTCCACCACTCACAACTCTCTACCATGATTAGAAAATCTCCCACTGGACTGGCACAGTGGCTTACACCTGTAATCCCAAAACTTTGGGAGGCTGAGGCAGGAGGACCGCTTGAGCACAGGAGTTTGAGACCAGTCTGGGCAACATAGTGAAACCCCATCTCTAAAAAAAAAAAGAAAAAAAAAAGGCAGGAGTGTTGGGGCACACCTGTCGTCCAAGCTACTCCCGTGGCTGAGGTGTAAGGACCACTTGAGCCTGGGAGGTTGAAGTTACAGTGCACCATGATTGTAATACTGTACTCCAGCCTGAGCCACAGAGTGAAACCCTGTCTCGAAAGAAAGAGAAAAGAATAGCTCCTGCCACCATTGCTGTAGGATTCTGCTGCCATTTTTGCTCTCCACACAACTTACTACCTCTTCTGCTGCTGCTCTTATAGGAAACTACTTGCTCCAGAATTATACAAATCACCTCTGCCAATCCACATAGGAAATTAGAGTCCATGCATCTTTCCTCTCTCCTGACATGACTCGGTTCTGAATTCATTTCTCACAGGATGTATTGAACCAAATCATGGCAGGAATGCTAACTGAAAGGGATTCTGGTAAATGTCACTTGTTAGCTTTCCAGCTTCTGCAGATTAGAAAGGGATTGAGTGTCGGTCTACAGCTCTCAAAACATTTTGTTCAGATCAAATATTGTACTATAGAATTGGTTAGTAGAATTGATTATATTAGATTGAGACTTCTTTTAAAACAGAGATAACATTTTATTCATATTTAGAATACCCAGCATTTACCAGTGCCTCCCTCAAATGCAATGCCACAAACACAATACTATTTATGAACTTGTATTAATATTTACTAAGAACCTTTATGTATGTAAGTAAAGACTCATCCTTGCATGATTCCCTTTTTCCTCCAGATGCTACTCGTTGCCTTCACTCAACCACTGGCTGAAACGGAATTTCCTCCGCATTATTTCTTATCACATCTTAGAAAACACCATCGTGATTGGAAAGATTAAGGATTTAGGTATCAGACAAATTTGTGTTTGAATTTTGGCTTATCCATTTACTAGCTATGTAGTCATGGGTAAGTTATTAATGCCTCTAAACCTTAGCCATACTATTAGGATAGAGTAATACTTAACCTCACGAAGTTGTGAGGATAATGTGAGATAGTGTATGAAAGTACCTGGCACATAGTAGACACTTTATAATATTATTAAAATGTCTTCCTCCACCTTATAAATATAATGTTGGAATTGGAAAGAATGTAAGAGTTTATCTAGTCCAGCTGCATAATACTAATAAGCTGAAAGCCAAAGGAGGTGAAGTTTCATGTCTCCCGTTTCTACCTGCTCCAGTTTATCTGGCTCATCTCCTATACATGTTGATATACTATGTCCTATATGTTGGCACAGTTGCACCTCAGATCCCTGATAGAAGCTTATTTTAGTAGATTTTCTTATCTTCCCTTTGAGTGAGACTAAATGTGTATCTTCCCTGTTCCACTGGCCCAGAATAGCTTTCTTGTCTTGATCATTGTATCAAGGTCAACTCATTCCTATATGCCTTCTGCTGAAAGGGAAGTTTTCATCCCAACATTCTGGAATCCAAGTGATATGGTTAGGCTTTGTGTTCCCACCTAAATCTCATCTTGAATTATAATCCCCATAATCCCCACATGTCAAGGGAGGAACCCAATGGGAGGTGATTGGATCATGAGGGCAATCTTCCCCATGCTGTTCTTGTGATCATGAGGAAGTTCTCAAGAGATCTGATGGTTTTATAAACATCTGGCATTTCCCCTGCTCACTATTCTCTCTCCTGCTGCTATGCGAAGAAGGTCCTTGTTTTCTCTTCACCTTCCACCATGATTATAAGTCCTGAGGCCTCCCCAGCCATGTGGAACTGTGAGTCAATTAAACCTTTTTCCTTTATAAATTATCCAGTCTTGGGTAATATTCTTTATAGCAGTGTGAGAGAACAGACTAATACAGTGAATTGGTACCAAGAGTTTGGGGCACTGCTATAAAGATACTTGAAAATTTGGAAGCGACTTTGGGACTGGGTAACAGGCAGATGTTGGAACAGTTTGGAGGGCTCAAAGGAAGACAGGAAGATGTAAGAAAGTTTGAAACTTCCTAGAGACTTGTTGAATGGTTTTGACCAAAATACTGATAATGATGTGGACAATGAAGTCCAGGCTGAGGTGGTCTCAGATGGCGATGAGGAACTTCTTGGGAACTGGAGCAAAGGGTCACTCCTCCTATGCTTTAGCAAAGAGACTGCTGGCATTTTGCCACTGCCTTAGAGATCTGTGAAACTTTGAACTTGAGAGAGATGATGTAAGACATCTGGCAGAGGACATTTCTAAGTAGCAAAGCATTCAAGAGGTGACCTGGTTGATTTTGAAAGTGTTCAGTCTTATACATTCACAAAGAGATAATTTGAAATTGGAACTTATTTTTAAAAGAGGATCACGCCTATAATCCCAGCACTTTGGGAGGCCAAGGCAGGCAGATCACTTGAGGTCAGGGGTTTGAGACCAGCCTGGCCAACATGGTGAAACCCTGTCTCTATGAAAAATACAAAAATTAGCCAGGCATGGTGGTGGGTGCCTGTAATCCCAGCTACTACTCTGGAGGCTCAGGTGAATCACTTGAACCCAGGAGGTGGAGGTTGCAGTGAGCTGAGATCACGCCACTGCACTCTAGCTTGGGTGACAGAGTGAGACTCCATCTCAAAAAAAAGAAAAGGGCAACAGAGTGTAAAAATGTGGAAAATTTGCAGCCTGACCATGTAGTAGAAAAGAAAAAACCATTTATGGGGAGGAATTCAAGCCAGCTGCAGAAATTTGCATGAGTAACCAGAAGCCAAATGTTAATAGCCAGGATGATGGGGCAAATGTCTCCAGGACATGTCAGAGACCTTCATGGCAGCCCCTCCCATCACAGACCTGGAGGCCTAGGAGGAAAAAATGGTTTTGTGGGCCAGGTCCCACTGCTGCTCTATGTAGGCTTGGGACTTGGCACCCTGCATCCTAGCTGTGGCTGAAAGGGGCCAAGGTACACCTTGGGTCGTGGCTTCAGAGGGTGCAAGCGCCAAGTCTTGGCAGCTTCCATGTGGTGTTGGGCCTTCAGGTGCACAGAAAACAAGTGAGGTTTGGGAACCTCTGCCTAGATTTCAGAGGATACATGGAAATGCCCAAATGTCCAGGCAGAAGTCTTCTGCAGGAGCAGAGCTCTCACAGAGAACCTCTGCTAGCGCAGTGCAGAAGGGAAATGTGAAGTTGGATTTCTCATGTAGAGTTCCCGCTAGGGCACTGTCTAATGGAGCTGTGAGAAGAGGGCCACCATCCTCCAGACAGGTTGCACCATTAGCCTGGAAAAGCCACAGACACTCAATGCCAGCCATGAAAGCAGCTAGGGCGGGGGCTATACCCTGCAAAGCCACAGGGGTATGGCTGCCCAAGGCCATGGGAGCCCACCTTTTTCATCAGCATGTCCTGGATGTGAGACATGGAGTCACAGGACATCCTTTTGGAGCTTAAAGATTTAATGACTGCCCTGCTGGTTTTCAGACTTGCATGGGGCCTGTAACCCCTTTGTTTTGGCCAATTTCTCCTATTTGAAATGGAAGCATTTATCCAATGCCTATACCCCCATAGTATCTTGGAAGTAATTAACTTGCTTTTGATTTTATAGGCTACTAGGCAGGAGTGGCATGCCTTGTCTCAGATGGGACTTTGAACTTGGACTTTTGGTTTAATGCTGGAATGAGTTAAGACTTTGAGGTACTGTTGGGAAGACATGATTATGTTTTGAAACGTGAGAAAAAGACTTGGGAGGGGCCAGGGGCGGAATGATATGGAGGCTTTGTGTTCCCACACAAATCTCATCTTGAATTGTAATCCCCATAATCCCCATGTGTCAAGGGAGGGACCTGGTGGGAGGTGATTGGATCATGGGGGTGGTTCCCCCGATGCTGTTCTTGTGATAGTGAATGAGTTCTCACAAGATCTGATGGTTCTATAAGCATCTGGCATTTCCCCTGCTTACCCGTCTCTCTCTTGCTGCCATGTAAAGAAGGTCCTTGCTTTTTCTTCACCTTCCACCATGATTGTAAGTCTCCTGAAGCCTCGCCAGCCAAGTAGAACTGTGAGTCAATTAACCTATTTTCTTTATAAATTACTTAGTCTCAGGTAGTATCTTTATAGCAGTGTGAGAACAGACAAATACAGAAAAACCCCCCTTCTAGACACTAGAATGTATAAGCTTGGTGTCAACTCTTTATCTCATCATAGTTATAGATGAACCCATCTTTGGCTACTGAATCTCCCCTGTATTGCTGAACCTTCCCCTCCCATCAGCCAGTCCAAACAGGGAGGCAGTTTCTAATGCCTAATTTTAGTTCTAAGTCTTGTACACTTAGGCCTGTCTTAGAATATCATAATTCACCAATAAGTTCTAAAGTAGGACATCTCTAGCAAGACATCATTCCTTATTATTTCTGCCCATAGAAACTTCTTTCTCTGCCTTCATTAAGGCTTTATTCATTTATAGTCTCCTAAGAGACCTCTTATTTTTTTCTATGTTTATACATTGTCTCTCCAACAAGACTATGACCTCTTTGGGGACAGTTACCCCATCTCCTACATTCTGTAGCCCTGTTGTGTATAACAATATTAATCAATCCATAAAAATAATTTTTAAAACCTGGATTCAGACCAAATCTTTCAAAATTTTCCTACTCTCTGGACAAAGGCCCAGAAAGAAAAAGAATAAAGTCCTTACCTTACTGAAATATTCAACCTATTTGAAGTCAAGCTACTCAAATCTCTTTGACTTTATGGATTTCCATCTATTCCCACCCATCCTGAGTGTTTCTGATTTTTATCTTAGCTTTTGATTTCTTTTGACTGAGAGCTGCTCCTCTGCTCACCTTTTACTGCTCTTTCCACTCATAGTCATGGCACTTTGTACTTCCTCTTTCATAACACATCACATTTGGATTTATTTTTCACTATCTTTCTTCTCCCAAGGACTTTTAGTTACATGTAGGCAGAGACAATTTCTTCCTTCTTCATTAGTAGATATATCCCCAGCATCTTAGCATAATGCCTGGCACATAGTAGGCATTCAGTAAATATTTATTGAATAAATGAATAACTCTGTGCCTGGCCCCAAGTTATACTGTCTCACATTTCTCCCTGGCCCATCTTTGTAAATAACAACATTTATTTACCTATAGTGTATCTGAGATTTTTTTCAAAGTAAGTTTTATTAAAATGTAATGGATTCCAAAAGGAAGTTCAACAACAAAAAAAGGAAAATTCAAATTTCAAAAATACAGCTTTATTTAATAAAATTTATTTTTTTAAATATAGCTTTCTGTTCTGACACATACTGATTAATGCCCAGGCTCATGATGTCTGTTCCACATCCTACTCGATGGTGCCACTCACCTAGTGTGTTCTTCCTTTGTCCCCTTTCTTCCCTGAGGTCTCAGCTATGTAAGTCCTGGGAGAAATTGCACATGAATTGGATAATGGGCCTTTTTTTTTTTTTTTTTTTTGGATGAACTGCTGTTCTTACTCTTCTCCTGGTGCCTATTAGCAGTTTATCTTTCTGTGCATCTATCTGTAGCAGTTGGACAAATGGAAATGGCAAACATCTTTAGTCAATGAGGAAAAAAATTGTGTACTACTTTTGTCTAATCAGTGCCATTTCTTCCTAATTATCTCCCTTGGAGAGATTATTATGCCAAATTAAAAATTTTTAATTAAAGTCAAGCTAAATTTCATATATCAATATATCACTCTACCTGCTAGTCTAGTCTCTGTTATAAAGGATTGGTTTGAAAGTGCATTAGTCTGTGCAGGCTGCTATAACAAAATACCATAAAACAGATAGCTTTTAAAGTACAGTAATTTATTTTTGACAGTTTTGGAAGCTGGAAAATCCAAAATCAAAACACCAACAGGCTGGGCGTGCAGCTCACGCCTATATCCCAGCACTTTGGGAGGCCGAGGTGGGTGGATCACTTGAGGTCAAGAATTGAGACCTGGCCAACATGGTGAAACCCTCTCTCTACTAAAAATACAAAAAAATTAGCTGGGCATGGTGGTGGGTGCCTGTAATGCAACTGCCCAGAAGGCTGAGGCAGGAGAATTGCTTGAACATGGGAGGTAGAGGTTGCAGTGAGCCAAGATCATACCACTGCACTCCAGCCGGGGCTACAGAGTGAGACTCCATCTCAAAAAAAAAAAACAAAAAAAAACCCCGACAGATTCAGTGTCTGATGAGGGCCCTTGTTCTGATACATAAATAGTGCCTTCTTGATGTACCCTCACATGGTAGAAGGAGCAAACAAGCACCTCGGGCCTCTTTCATAAGGGAACTAATCCCATTGATGAGGGTTCTGTCCTTAGGATTTAATTACCTCCCACTAAGGGCCCCCATTTCTTAATACGATCACCTTGGGGGTTAGAATTTCAACATATGAATTTAGGGGAGACACAAGCTTTCAGACCACAGCAGAGAGGTATTTTTTTGTTTGTTTTGTTTTTGTTTTTTCTTTTTTTGTTTTTTAAGCCATATTCTTAGTTTGGGTGTGGTGGTGCATACCTGTGGTCCTAGCTACTCAGGCGGCTGAGAAAGGAGGATCCCTTGAGCCCGAAAGTTTGAAGCTACAGTGAACTATGAACATGCCATTGCACTCCAACCTGAGTAACAGAGAAAGATGCTGTCTCTAAAAAATAATAATAAATGAAAAATAAAAATAATAGACCATGTATATTGTTACTTGTCAGTATATTATTCCTTTGATCAAAAGGAACAAGGCTTTTTAGGAGCAGGATTTGATGGGTGGAGTTAGGGGGAAGGTTTAAAACTCTCTGAATTGAAGCATGGTGTGACCACAATTGATTTATCAATTTCTGAAGTTGGCCTTCTGGATCCATCTGTTCCTCACCCCCATCTCCCATGCCTGTTTTTGTCCTTGGCTTTTAATCTTTCTCTTCCTCCTTCTCATTTTCTTGCTCTCGCTCTTGCTTACGCTCTGCAATTTTTGCACAGCATAAAGGCACCCAGCCAGGGGTTTAAGATCTTCTGAAATCTACTGTACCATACCCACTAAACACGCTTTGGGTATTAGTGATTGCCCCAATTTACAGGCTAGCAGAGGCCCTTCCGGATTCCTGGCTTACTATTAGCCCACTGTCACTTTATACATGTATAGTGACTCTCCAGCCTAGTGTGACACTTCCTGTTTTTGGTTCTTGGGTTGGGCAGGTATGAGCTCTGGTTTAATGCATTGTAGAGTTATCCTGGAGTTATCCTGGAGCATTTTTCTGATTGACCTGAGATCATATAGGTGCTGATTAGCATATAGGCTCTATAACCCATACTGCCTAGTCTCAAATCCCAATTCTGTCATGTACTCATTTCTCTGTGCCTCAGCTTCCTTGTCTGTAAAGAGAGAACAGTAATATCAACCATATCCTGTGGTGGTGTATACATATAAAACACTTGGAAAAGTATAAAATGTGGAACGCACTTAGTAAGTGTTTATTGATTATGAGTTCACCCATGACCTTGTTGGAGAGAGACCCATGTCACTTCTACCACCCTAATAATTTAACAAATGTTTATTGAATGACGATAATGTATCACACACTATGCTGGGAAGAACATAGAGATGAAGCAAAAACTAATGCTGACTTCAATGAGCAACATTTGGTTTATAGATAGTAATGATGACAAAGGAGTAGCTGTTTTTTAAATAATCATTTATAGGCCAGATGAGGTGGCACACATCTGTAATCCCAGCACTTTGGGATGTTGAAGTGGGGGGATTGCTTGAGCCCTGGAGTTCAAGACCAGGCTGGGCAAAATAGCTAGATCCCATCTCTTAAAAAAAAAAATAGTTCTTTACTGTTGCCTCCATTGACTCTTGAATGCAAGAAAGAACACTTGCCCTTTGACTTCTAATATTATCTTATATTCTCTCTTCTTCAAAAGATCATAAGCACATGCTGTAAACATTGATCATGATCATCTTTGTCTCTCTTAAATTTATCAGAGATTGTCAAAATTATATCTTCCTATTTTCCTGCATACCTTTTTTCCTAAATTCTCAGTTCTCCAAGTTCTCAAAAATCATAACTTCAGACCTTGAAGTGATGACTCTGTTCCCCCCCTCCAGCTTTTATGTTTATATAAAATACATGTGTATATATAGGTAAAGATGGAGTCTTGCTATGTTGCCCAGGCTGGCCTCAAATTCCTGAGCTCAAGCCTTCCTCCAATCTTGGTATCCCTTTGAGTACAGGCATGAGCCCCTGCCCCCCTGCCCCTACTCTGGTTTTGTTTTGGTGGTTTGTCAGTATATATGTGTTTGCCTTTGGGCTATACATAAATGTGGAAAGGTGAACTATAACCAGAAAGACATCACTGAATTTACCATTGAATGTCTTCATTTAAGTCCCTTTCTCAACAGTTGTTAGCCAGATCCAGCTGGATTTTATATCTGACTTGTGATCATAGTGAAAGAATGCAAAAAGGAAACACAAACTTTTAAAATGTTCTGTCCAGAAGAGAATAAGAACACTGTCTAAAAAAACATGAAGTTCCAGTAAAAATGATGCTTGAGACAGAAAAAAGAATTTTAAAAGATACAGTGAATTAACTAAAAATAAAAGACAGTTTTTTGGTTTACCATTCTCCCCGCAAAACAGAGGGATATTTGTATATTTGTATATTCTGACAGGCACTTTCTCTTCTAAGGGAGGGAAGCAGTCACAGAGGCCCTAAGCCCCACTGTAGAAATGTGATAATGGAGATGTGCAGTGCTCTAGGGCCAAGATTAGTCTCTGAGACAGCATTGGGTGACATTGTTCTACCATAGTATTTTTGCTTTCTGTTTTGAGTTCCTTGTTGGTTCACAAATGTTCTCTTTTTCTCCACCTTTTATCTAATCAGTCACAATAAAATGTAACTGTCAACCAGAACAGTGTGTTTTTATAGCCAAGTGTTTTGGAAAAACCCTCAAATTCTGTTTTCTCTCTGCTCTCATGCCAGCACAACCATCATCAATACAGAAGACTTCTGTGACCTCAAAATATGTGGGGATTTCTCCCTAGCAAGAAGTAAGCAATCAGTTTGGCAGCAAACACCAACTGGATGTCTTCCAATTCAATTCCAACACTATCTACCTGGAAATAGTGTCTGATCCCACAGGGTAAGGGCTCAGCCCCCCCAAGATTGTCCTCTTTCCCTCCTGCAACACTGCTAGACACCAGTCACAGGTCTGGGGCCTCTGGAACTTCTGACAGCTGGCTTCAAGTTGGGGTTCCCACAATCCCTCTTTGGGTTCAATTAATTTGCTACACACCAGTGACTCACAGAACTCAGGGAAACATGTTTACCAATTTATTTTATTACAAAGGATACAGATGAAGAGATGCTCAGGGTGAGGTATGGGGGAAGGGGCACAGAACTCCCATGCCCTCCCTGGGCGAGCTGCCCTCCAGGAACTTGCATGTGTTCAGCTATCCAGAAGCTCTCTAAATCCAGTCCTCCTGGCTTTTTATAGAAGCTACATGACGTTAGCATTCCTTCCCCCAAGGTATGGGATGGGACCCTCTCTGGAATGGTGGTCTTATGACCCACAATCAGATTACAGTCCTGCCTTGGGGCAGGTGAAAGGAACGCTGGAGGAAGTCAGAGGCCTAACATACCAACATTGTAACAAAAGACTATAACAAGGACTCTGGGAGTTATGAGCCAGGAATCATAGATGGAAACCTATACATATGTGTGTATTTATATCTACTACCACATCAAGGAAAGGCTTCATACACTGGTATGAAACTGGAAATAAATAACAGGAGAAAACTTGGAAAATTCCCAAGTATGTGGAATTAACACTCCTGAACAACCAGTGGGTCAAAGAAGAAATCAGAAATATCTTAAGACAAATGAAAATGGAAACACAACATACCAAAATTTATGGGATGTGGCCAGGTTGCAGTGGCTCACGCCTGTAATCTCAGCACTTTGGGAGGCCAAGGCTGGCAAATCACTCGAAGTCAGGAGTTCAAGACCAGCCTGGCCAACATGGTGAAACCCCCATCTCTACTAAAAATACAAAAATTAGCCAGGCGTGGTGGTGGGCACCTGTAGTCCCAGCTACTTGGGAGGCTGAGGTGGGAGAATCGCTTGAACCCAGGAGGCGGAGCTTGCAGTGAGCCAAGATCATACCACTGCACTCCAGCCTGGGCGACAGAGTGGATCTATCAAACACACACACACACACACACACACACACACACACACATTTATGGGATGCAGCAAAAGGAGTTCAAGAGGGAAAGTGACAGCGACAAATACCTAATTAAGAAAAAGAAAGATCTCAAATAAATAACGTAACTTTCCATCTGAAGGAACTAGATATACAAGAACAAACTAAGTTTGCAGAGGAAAGGAAATAATACAGATTAGAGCACAAGTGAAATAGAGACCAGGAAAACAATAGAAAAGATCAGTGAACTAAATTATTTTTTTGAAAAACAAAAATTGACAAAGCATTAGCTAGGCTAAGAAAGGAGACTCAAATAACTATAAATGAAAGAGGAGACATTACAGTGGGTACCACAGAAACACAAAGGATCATAAGAGACTACCGTGGACAATCACATGCCAGCAAATTGGATAACCTAGAAGAAATGATTAAGTTCCTAGACATATACAACCTAGGAAGACTGAACCATGAAAAATAGAAAATCTGAAAAGACCAATAATGAGTACGCAGTCTGAATCACTAATCAAAAATATTCAAACAAGGAATATTCTTTAAATGTTTGGTAGCATTCACCAGTGCAACCATGTGGTCCTGGGCTTTTCTTTGATGAGAAACTTTTTACTACTGATTTGAGCTCCTACCTGTTATTGGTCAATTCAGATTTTCTTTCTCTTCATAATTCAATTTTGGTAGGTTTTATGTGTCAAGGAAATTATCCATTTCTTCCAGTTAATCCAATTTGTTGGTTATAATTGTTCAAAGTAGTCTCATGATCTTTTATATTTCTGTTGTATCAATTGTAAGGTCTCCTTTTTCATTTCTGAGTTTATTCGCGTCTTCTCTCTTTTTCTCTGCTACTCTAAAGGTTTATTGACTTTTTTGGCTTTTATAAAAGCCAACACTTAGTTTCATTGATCTTTTCTGTGCTTTTCTAGTGTCTATTTTGTTTACTTCTGCTCACTCTATGCTCTATAAGAGATAAAGTATAAAGTCAAGGAAAGATCACTGGAATAAAAGTTTAAAAAACAGATATTGGGCTGGGGTGGTGGGATTACACCTGTAATCCCAGCACTTTGGGAGGCTGAGGCGAGGAGTTCAAGACTAACCTGGGCAACATAGCTAGACCCTATCTCTTAAAAAAAAAAGAAAAGTTTTAAAAGTAGTCAGACATGATAATATGTACCTATAGTCCTAGCTACTTGGGAGGCTGAGGCCAGAGGATTCTTTGAGCCCAGGAGTTCAAGGTTGTAGTTAGCTATGATCACCACTGCACTCCAGCCTGTGTAACAGAGCAAGGTCATGTCTCTAAAGAAAAAAAAAATAAAAGGGAAAGAAAAAGATACAGGTAAATTAGTTTCTCCAAACATCAGTCATAAAATGGAAATAAGGATATTTCCCTTGCATATGGAAGCATCCTTTAAAATGTAAACTTGAGCATTTTATAAATAATTTTTAATGTATAAAACCTGTGCTCTGGACATGTGCTTTCTTCCCCTTGAAACAAGATGAGAAACTTGGTTTATTACACTTACGTTTCTCTATCCCAGTTAAATAATTTGCATTTTCTAGAACTGATTCTTTAACTGTGTTGTTTTAGCATTTTGATTACATTTGGTTATAAATTATTATTATTATTTTAAGATAGGGTCTCGCTCTGTCACCCAGGCTGCTGGAGTGCAGTGGTGCGATCTCGGCTCACTGCAACCTCCACCTCCTGGGTTCAAGCAATTGTGCCTCAGCTTCCCAAGTAGGTGGATTACAAATTTTTTATTTCTAGTGGAGACAGGGTTTCACCATGTTGGCCAAGCTGGTCTCAAACTCCTGACCTCAAGTGATCTAGCCGCCTCAGCCTCCCAAAGTGCTGGGATTACAGGTATAAGCCCCCACCATGCCCGGCTGGGTTATATTATAAATATTGTCACTAATAAAAATTATGAAGAAACAAAATTTGGAAATGATTTTCTTTATTAATAAAAGTGGCCAGGCACAGTAGCTCACACCTTTAATCCCAGCACTTTGGGAGGCTGAGGCGGACAGATCACTTGAGCCCAGGAGTTCCAGATCAGCCTGGCCAACACAGTGAAGCCCCATCTGTACTAAAAATACAAAACAATTAGCTGGGCGTGGTGGCATATGTCTGTAATCCCAGCTACTCAGGAGGCTGAGACACGAGGATCGCTTGAAACTGGGAGGCAGAGCTTGCAGTGAGCCAAAATCGCGCCACTCCACTCCAGGCTGGGTGACAAAACAAGACTTCGTCTCAATCAGTCAATCAATGAGAGTGGATGCAATATTATCCCTATAATAATATTCTCAGTAACTTGCATTCATATATGCTTTATTACTTTGGCAAGAAAGGAACACTGGGAATTGCACATAACTTGAAGCCTGTTTATCTTAAGTTGCTGCCAGTAATTTTGGTCACCTTTCAGGATTGTTACAGATGAACATCATCCATTCTCTAACTTTAATTTTTCTAAATTAAATGAATTATGAAATATAGTTGACCCTTGAACAATGTGGAGGTTAGGGGTCATCAACACATCCCTCACTGCACAGTCAAAAATCCACATATAACTTTTGGCTTCCCAAACACTTAACTACTAATAGCCTACTGTTGACTTTACTGATAAACCATCTATTAACACATATTTTGTATGTTATATGTATTATGTGCTATATTTTTAACAATAAAGTAAGCGAGAAAAAAGGAAATGGGCCGAGTGTGATAGCTCACACCTGCTACCCCAACACCTTGGGAGGCTAAGGCGGGAGGATTGCTTGAGGCCAGGAATTCGAGAACAGCCTGGGCAAAATAGTAAGACTCTGTCTCTTAAAAAAAAAAAAGGTAAAAAAAAATAATTATTTTTTGAAACAAGGTCTCGCTCTGTCGCCCAGGCTGGAGTAGAGTGGCGCGATCTCACCACATGGCTCACCACAGCCTCAACCTCCCAGGCTCAAGTGATCCTCCCACCTCAGCCTCCCAAGTAGCTGGGACTACAGATGCACACCACTACACCCAGCTAATTTTTAATTTTTTTTTTCATAGAGACAGGGTCTCACTATGTTACTCAGGCTAGTCTTGAATTCCTGAGCTCAAGTGATCTTCCTGCCTTGGCTTTCCAAAGTGCTAGGATAACAGGTGTGAGTCACTGCTCCCAGCCAAAAAAAAAAAAAAAAATTTAAGAAAATTTTATAAAGAAAGTCATAAGGAGGCCGGGCGCGGTGGCTCAAGCCTGTAATCCCAGCACTTTGGGAGGCCGAGGCAGGCGGATCACAAGGTCAGGAGATCAAGACCATCCTGGCTAACACGGTGAAACTCCGTCTCTACTAAAAACACAAAAAACTAGCCGGGCGAGGTGGTGGGCGCCTGTAGTCCCAGCTACTCAGGAGGCTGAGGCAGGAGAATAGCGTAAACCCAGGAGGCGGAGCTTGCAGTGAGCCGAGATCGCGCCACTGCACTCCAGCCTGGGGGACAGAGCAAGACTCCGTCTCAAAAAAAAAGAAAGTCATAAGGAAAAGAAATGTATTTACTGTTCGCTAAGTGGAAGTGGATCATAATAAAAATCTTCATCCTTGTAGTCATCACACTGAGTAGGCTAAGGTGGAGAAAGAAGAGGAGGGGTTGGTTTTGCTGTCAAGACCTCATTGGGGCTGTCTCAAGAGTAGCAGAGGTGGAAGAAAATCCACCTATTAGTGTACTTATGCAGTTCAAACCCACGTTGCTCAAGAGTCAACTGTACAGTGAACTAAAAGCGCCGGTTGTCCTCCCTTACTTAAGGCTCAAATGTATCCCTAGCCTATCTAATACAGAAAATTTTGCTCTGGAATGGTCCTTGTACTTCCAGGTTACACGTCCAATATCCAAAGGTATAAGTGATCTACATATTGATGAAGTCCAGTAAAATCACTTCAGTCATGCTGCTATGCATGCTATTCATTTAAGAACTTTAAAAACTAAACACTATGTTTGACTTAGAAAAGAAAAATGGCAAAGGGAGAAATACTAGCAGGCAGGGTCTTGGTCTAGTTCATTATCCTAGCCTAACAACATGCATCATAAGTAAGGTGGTCACAGGACCTGCTTTACCTGGTATAGTCCTGGTTTATGCTGGCTATCCCAATGTAATTATTAATAACACCCTCTTTCACCCCACACATAAAGTGCTTACTATTGTTTATCAATATATACCCTATTTCTAGCAGTGCACAGCATGTATTAGGTGCTCACTAAATATTTGTTAATGAATGAATGATGAGCTATATAAAAAGAGACTGGCCCATTAAGACAGTTCTGAGAATCTGGTTCTGCAATAAAACAGTAAAGAGACTGGCCCATTAAATAGAGTTCTGAGAATTTAGTACTGCAGTAAAATAGTATGAGCACTGTAGGGTTGAATTGATGACTACCCCGAAAAGATATGCCCATGTCCTAATCCCTGTAGTGTGGGAATATTACTTTATATAGCAAATAATGTAATTAAATTAAGGGTCTTGGAGGTGCTTAGCCTGGATTATCTGGGTACAATCACATGTATCCTTAAAGAGGCAGAGGGGGTTTGGGGATGCACAACACACACACACAGAAAGGCAATGTGAAGACAGAGCAGAGGGATGTGGCCACAAGCCAAGGAATGTGCACCACACACACACACACACACACACACGCATACAGAAAGGCAATGTGAAGACAGAGCAGAGAGGTGTGGCCACAAGCCAAGGCATGCCAACAGCCACCAGAAGCTACAAGAGGCAAGAGTTGGATTCTCCCCAGCACCTCCCTAGGAAGTGCACCTCTGCCAATGCCTTGATTTTAGACTTCTGACTTCCAGAACTGTGAGAAAATTAATTTTGGTTGTTTTAAGCTACCAAGTTTGTGGCAATTGGTTATGGCAGCCAAAGGAAACTAATGCAAGCACCTTATTCATGCAAAAGTGATAAGAAAGGAATATTCCCATTATGGCTATTCATGTTGCTGTGGGGTGGGGGAGCTTGATGTACTCGGGAAAGTATGAGATGCTGCCACGAATTGCATTAGAAAAGTCACCAAACTTTCGATTTCCCAATATATATAATGGGGGAAATAATACATCTCTACTTCCTCCAAATAGTTTGTAGTGAGACTCAATTGAGATAATGTATATTCCTGTATTCAATAAATATTTAATGATGCCTAGTATATGCCAGGAACTATTCTAAGCTCTTTATCTCTTGCTATCCAATACATTCCCTATCCAGAAGCCAGTCATCTTTTTAATGTGAAGTTTTTTGTGTGTGCTTTTGTTTTGTTTTGTTTTGTTTTGTTTTTGAGACAGAGCTTTGCTCTGTTGCCCAGGCTGGAGTGCAGTGGTGCGACCTTGGCTCACTGCAACCTCCACCTCCCAGACTCAAGCAATTCTCGTGCCTCAGCCTCCCAAGTAGCTGGGATCACAGATGTGTGCCACCACACCCAGCTAATTTTTGTATTTTTTTAGTATAGATGGGGTTTTGCCATGTTGGCCAAGCTGGTCTCAAACTCCTGGCCTCAAGTGAGCTACCTGCCGCAGCCTCCCAAAGTGCTGGGATTACAGGCATGAGCTACTATGCCTGCCAGAAGCCAGTCATCTTTTTAAAAAATCTATGGAATACAACATGACAGATAAAGTTTCTGCTGCCATTTAGCTTAACATCCTAATGCAGTGAGCAGACAAGAGACAAGAATGAATGCAAAAAATCATTTCAGATAGTAAGAAGGACTGTGCAAAAGACAAAAACTAACAAACAGAAAAACTAAGAGGGGAAACGTAATAGAGTGTCTAGAAGAGGACACAACATTACACAGGATGATCAGGGAAGGCTTTTCTAGAGAGGTGGCCATTCAAGCTGAAATCTAAATTATACACACACACAAAGCCATTCTGTAAAAAACTGGGATAAGAGCTTTTGGGCAGTGGAACTTAAAAAAGAAATAGCCATAGTTTTTGCATATTTGAGAAATAGAAAGCTTTGCATGAGCTTGACATGTTTGAAGAATAGAAAGGGGCCAGTGTGACTGAATATAGAGATCAAAGGGAACATAGTAGGAGTTGAAGTCAGAGTGATAGTCAAGGGTCAGATCATGTAAGGTCATATAGGCCATGCTAAGGAGTTTGGATTTTATTGTGGATATTATATATAGATCCATGATTAGAGGGTTTTAAACATGGAAGTGGCATAATCTGATTTACATTTTTTAAAGATTACTGGTTCTGGGTAGAGAATGTATTGGAGAGCAAGAGATGAAGTTGAGGGACCAGTTCTAGAAGGCTAGGGAGAATGGTGGTTAGATTAAAGTGATAGCAATGTAGATCAAAAGAAGTGGACCAGTTTAAGATATTTTGGAGACAGAACCAACAGAACTTCTGATGGATTGAATACAGAAGATAAGGGACAGAAGAATCAAGAAAGATTCATATGTTTTTTACTTTAGTAACTGACAGTGGTGAACAATGGAGAAAAACGATCCTGAACATGTTAAACTTGAAATGCCTATTAGATATTCAGGGGGAAATTTCAGTAGGCAAGTCAAGATAGATGATATACATCTATAGCTTGCATGGGGGAAAAGGTAGATAAGAGATAGAGATACGAATTTGGAAATGTTTATCATATAAATGGGATTTAAAGCCATAGGATTGATGAATTACCTCACAGAAAAGTATTCAGAGGGAAGAGAAGACCCAGAATAAATCCTTGGTGGTATGTCAATATTTATAGGTCAAACAGAGTAGGAGAACCCAGCAAAGACTGAGCTGAATTGGTAAAGGAGGCAATGAGGCAGTAGGAAATTCTACAGAAAAAAATAAATAAAATGGCAGCAAGATAATATGCAAATATTTTCTCAGCTCTTGTGTATGCAAAGAATTCTATTGGTAATGCAAGAGAAATACTTGATATCAAGAACCTTATGATTTTGGAAGGGAGGTAAAAATAAGCCCATAAAAATAATAAATCATGTAGCCGCCTAACTAATGATCTCCCTATCTCCAAATGTGCCCCTTTTTTTTTTTTTTTTTTTTTTTTGAGACAGGGTGTCGCTCTGTTGCCCAGACTGTAGGGCAGTGGCGTGATCACAGCTCACTGCAGCTTTGTCCTCCTAGGCTCAAGTGATTCTCCCACCTCAGCCTTCTGAGTGGCTGGGACCACAGGTGCTCCACCACACCTGACTTATTTTTGTAGTTTTTTTTTATAGAGACAGGGTTTCACCATATTATCCAGGCTGGTCTCGAACTCCTGGGCTCAAGGAATCCACACACCTCATCCTCCCAAAGTGTTGGGATTACAGGCGTGAGCCACCACACCCCATTTTAATCCATTCTACACAAACTGTAAGGATAGTTTTTCTAAAACAGTACATGGATCAATTAAAAATGATCAGCTTTACACTAAAACTGATCAGAGTTCTGATCAGTTCAAGAACTTTGTCTGTGTAGTCAAGTCCCAAATCATCATTCTGGCACTTAAGGAAGAATGGCCACAGCCTCATCTCTCTGTTATTCCCTTTATGAAAGCTTATGGCATCTTTGGTTTAGCATTGATTCCACCCTTCCCTGCCTTTTATATAATTGGTGTATTTATCTTTTGTCTAGATTGTGAGATCCCTGAAAACAGGTATTACACATATAAACTCAGTAACTTTATTTCTTTTTCTGCCAAGTGAACAAAGACCTCCAAATTTTAGTCACATGTAATACAGAACACTGGTATTGGTCATATCTCCATCTCTGAGCCACCCTTCCTCCCATGTAAGCTATAGATGCATATCATCTATTTTGAATTGCCTACTGAAATGTCCCTTTGAATATCTAATAGGCATTTCAAATTTAATATATTCAGAATATTTTTTCCTCCATTGTTTACTACCTGCCAGTTGCTTAAGGTCAAAATCTATGAATCATTCTTGATTCTTCTCTCATCTTCCACATTCAATCCATCAGAAGTTTTATTGGCTTTATCTCCAAAATATATCTTAACAATGGAGCAAAATTTGAGTACCATAGAACCAGATTACGGATAACTGTAGGAATGAAGGAGTGATACATCTAGGAATAGGAAAGTAGTCTGAAGCCAGATGATAAAGGTCCTTTTATGGCCAAACTAAGGAGTTCAGGTATTATTGTTACAGGAGAGCTATTGAGGTTTTTGAGTAGGGCACTTACATATTAATTCTGTACTTCAGGAATGAATCAGTAGAGGGGATAAATGAGGGTGCCCTCAAAATTGCAAGCAATAAAGTATTAGAACTGAATTTTTAGGGACAGCAATACCAGCCTAACTGGCTCCATAAGAGAAGATTGGGTGTTTGGGAGAGGCAAAAAATAAGGCCAACAGAAAAGGTAGGGTAGGGATAGAATATAAAGGGCTTCAAAGCCAGGTAAAAGCATATAAACTGGGATCCCTGGGTTCTAATACCTATTTCCCTACTTGGAGAAAGTCCCCTTATCTTTTTGAAAACCCAGTTGCCTTTTCCTGGGGTTTGCTTCAGCTATAAATGTTGTAATTTTCTACAATGCTCTGACCTGCTACAGTGGCTCTGAAACCTTGACTGCACACTGGAATCACCCAGAGTGCTTTAAAAGCTATTGATGGCTAGATCTCACTACCAAAGACTCAGATTTATCTGGTCTCAGATGCAGCCTGGACACTGAGATATTTAAAAGTTCTCCAGGTGATTCTAATGTGCAGCCAAGGTTGAGATCAACTCATGTAGAAAATAGTGAAGCACTAAGATTCTTGAGCATGGTAATAATGTTAAAGTTTAGTTTAGTTTTTTTTTTTTTTTCCCCCCAAGACGGAATCTTGTTCTGTTGCCCAGGCTGGAGTACAATGGCATGATCTCAACTCACTGCAACCTCCACCTCCTGGGTTCAAGCGATTCTCCTGCCTCAGCCTCCCGAGTAGCTAGGATTACAGGTGCGCACCACAACATCCGGCTAATCTTTTGTATTTTTAGTAGAGACGGGGTTTCACTATGTTCACCAGGCTGATCTCGAACTCCTGACCTTGTAATCTGCCTGCCTCGGCCTCCCAAAATGCTGGGATTACAGGCATGAGCCACTGCGCCTGGCTGAAAAAAGGTATTTGAAGAAAGACTAACAGGAATATACAGACTAGTAGGCAAAGACTACAGAAGATCAACAAGAATATTGCAATAATCTAAGAGAAAAGTTTAGTAAGGGCTGGATTAGCATACATACAATGATGTTGAAGGGAGGAAGATGACTGCAAGAAACATTTAGAGAGAAGTAGCACCAGGATTCAGTAAGTGATTGAATATTAAATCTGAGCAAAAGCAAAAAAAAATATGGTCAAGTTTCTAGCATAGAACAACAATAGGATCCTTAACAAAATTAAAGTAGTTGTGAAACAGCTGGTTAATATTGTTGAGAATATGGAAACTAATATTAAATTCTAAGTCAGGGTCTAACCTATGTGCCTTACATACATTATCTCATTTAATCTTTACAACAACCATATAAATACTACTATCATTCCCATTTTACAGATTTAGAAACTGAGGAAGAGTAATTAAATTATTTGTCCAAAGTTACACAGTAAGTGATAGAGAAGACATTTGATCTCAACTGGTTTAACTACTTTTCCTTTTAGGAAGATGACCAGTTTACATATGGAATCTGTTGAATTTGAACAAACAACTCAAAAAAGCAAAATGGCTATAGAGGCCAGATGGGAACATAAATGAGTGAATCAAGTCAGATGCAACTTGGAGAAATCAAAACATCGAGAGGAGGCAGTTCTACTTAGTTATGCTTGAACGTTGCCCTATGAGACTTTCAGGCCCAGTGTTGCCATATTTTAATATTTTTCATGAAAAGATGGAAATCTGGATTTGTATGTAAAAATTTGTGTGAATATCAAATTCAAGTGTTTAAAACTACTGTGGCCCAAACTATGGCTTCAAGTTTGCATCTCTGAGCAAAAGCCTGTTGGAAATTCAGAACTGGATGTAAAGTGAGAGATCTGGGCTGAAAGTATATGATTAGGGAATTCATAAGCAGAGAGAGGATGGTAGATGCTTCCAAAATAGTATGTATTAGAATAGTAACCAGCACTTGACATGATTAGTTAAAATAAGGCAAAAATATATGAGTTAACAAGTTAGGACTTAGAGAAAACTGGTAAAATGGAAGTGGAAAACTAGCAGATTGAAGTGGGTATATTTAAAATTCAATTTTCAATGAACTAAAAGCTAAATTCCAGACAATGCCTTTTTTTTTTTTTTTTTTTTTTAAATTTATTTTTTTGAGAAGGAGTCTGGCTCTGTGGCCCGGGCTGGAGTGCAGTGGCCGGATCTCAGCTCACTGCAAGCTCCGCCTTCCGGGTTTACGCCATTCTTCTGCCTCAGCCTCCCCGAGTAGCTGGGAACACAGACGCCCGCCACCTCGCCCGGATAGTTTTTTGTATTTTTTAGTAGAGACGGGGTTTCACCGTGTTAGCCAGGATGGTCTCGATCTCCTGACCTCGTGATCCGCCCGTCTCGGCCTCCCAAAGTGCTGGGATTACAGGCTTGAGCCACCGCGCCCGGCCAACCTTTTTTTTTTTTTTTTTTTTAAGATAGAATCTCGCTCTGTTTTCCAGGCTGGAGTGCAGTGGCATGATCATGGCTCACTTCAGCCTCGACCTCCAGGGCTCAAGCAATCCTACTGCCTCAGCCTCCCAAGTAGCTGGTACTACAGGCATGTGGGACACAGGCTAATTTTTGTATTTTTTGTAGAGACAGGTTTTCACCACGTTGCACAGGCTAGTCTCAAACTCCTGAGCTCAAGCATGAGCCACCGTGCCCAGCAATTTTTTTTTTTTTTTTTTGAGACAGGGTCTCACTCTATTGCCCTGGCTGGAGTGCAGTGGCGTGATCACGGCTCATTGCAGCCTCAAAGTTCTGGGCTTAAGGGATTTGCCCATGTCAGCCTCCCAAGTAGCTGATACTACAAATGCATGTCACCACATCCGGATCTTTTTTTAACTTTTAAATTTTAGAGACGGGGGAAGGGGGGTTTCCCTATGTTGCCCTGATTGGTCTCCAACTCCTGGGCTCAAGGGATCCTTCCACCTTGGCCTCCCAAAGTGCTATTGAATTTTCATATATCCATGATGTGATGGAAACTTTAGAAAGTTTCAATGTTTATTTCCCTCACTTAATAGATTTCAATTTGAAAAAAACTATTGTCTAGACTTCAAAGAGAATATTCACCTAGCCCTAAAAGCTGGATGTTCTTATAATTAAGACACTTAAAATTCAATAATTAAAAATTTTTTACCCTGGGCACAGTGGCTCACACCTGTAATCCCAGCACTTTGGAGAGGCCTAGGTGGGTGGCTCACTTGAGGTCAGGAGTTTGAGACCAGTCTGGGCAACATGGTGAAACCCAGTCTCAACTAGAAATACAAAAATTAGCTGGGTGTGGTGGCACATGCTTGTAATCCCTGCTACTCAGGAGGCTGAGGCACGAGAAATGCTTGAACCCAGGAGGTAGGGGCTGCAGTGAGCAGAGATCACGCCACTACACTCTAGCCTGGGTGACAAAGTGAGACTCTGTCTCAAAAAAAATTTTTTTTCCTAAAGGTTTTAATGTTTTATTTAATCTTTGCTAATTGTGAACCCTTCTGCAATGGGCTTTGCAGGTTTGATTTCAATCTGAAATCTTTCTATTTAAGTGACAGAAAGGTAATTGAAAGATTGTTTTATCAGTATTTTTACTCTTTGTACCTTAGGTTACTCCCTTCCAGGTCAATTTCTCACATAAACTCATATCTGCAAAGCCCATACCAAAAGGGTTCACAATTAGCAAAGATTAAATATTAAGTAAAACCTTTTTTAAATTTTTAATTACTGAATTTTAAGTGTCTTAATTATAAGAACGTCCGACTTTTAGGGCTAGGTGAATATTCTCTTTGAAGTCTAGACAATAGTTTTTGACTACTACTCTTCCTAGTAAACTAATGTATTCGTTCATTATCAGATATATGGAATGTAAACCAGTTATGTCAAAATATCACATATACTAAATGCATTTTTCCAAACCTTAAAGCCCTACAGAAATTATAAAGAAACATTATTCTGGTGTTATCATGAAGCTAGAAGGGTCCAAAAAATTACAAAGTGAAACCTCTTGTATTTAAAACAAAACTTACACCACCACCACCACCCCAAAATATATATATATATTTTTAGAATATCTCTTCCAAGTTTTAAAGTTCAAGTAAAATTGATTTAATAGCAGTAAGTGTAGTAACAGTAAGGTGGGGAATGCTGACTTTATTCTATAGCAAAGATCTACAGATGCTGGAATTGTATTAGAAACCTGTAGAGCCACACCACAGCCTTCTGTTATCACGTTTAAATGTCGCAGGAAAAACTGCAATTTTCCTGAAAATTGTATTAAGGACCAGGTGCTCTAATACCAAGAGCTGTTTTGACACATCAAAGGTTAAGTTTGGGTCTTTGAAAATCCTGCCTCTTACTGAACACTTTCTTTAAAAGTCATTCATGTTAAAACACACACATTCTTGCCTTTGACTATACACTGTGAAAGTACTACATGTTAAAATGGAGATGGGGACATTTTTGTTGTTTAAGTTTATGGAAGTATGACTCCATTTTAGTGTAGCCACAGTGTCGCAACCGATGGAATAAGGTACCCATCAACACATTACCTGAGAAGTATACAAAGTTCAACTTGCCGGCTTTGAAAAGCCTAATCCTATTTATTATGGTTGACCCTAAATAAAATGAAAATACACAACTGACAATGTTTAACGTGCACTTAAAAAACAAAACAAAACAACCCAGGAGCCAGCAATTTGAAATCCTCCAAACACCCGCGGAAGTCTGACACACAGGGTGTTTTCCTCGGTGACCGCCAGCGGGACATTCCTATGGGAAAAGCTGCTTCTTGTGTGCGGTACAAAGAAAGACAATCAACCCCTTCCTTTCATCCCCTTCTCATTCACTCTGCAGGGGGTGGGCCAATAAGATGCTGAATGAAGCTCTCCTTTCGCATCAGGGCGCAAGTCTCGCCTCCTCCCCACTACTCTCTGGGTTCCCTAAGGCTGCCGAAGCCGAGGACCTGGAATTGGGTAGTGTCCCGGCACTGCGCCCGGGGGCGCCAGGCCTCAACCCGACGGGCCCGGCCCCTGGAGAGGCCAGGCACGCGAGGGCAGCCACAGCTCCAAGGGGTGCCAAGAAAAGCAATGCTCACTCGCCACGCACAGGGCTCCGGGGAGGTAAAGGTGCGTTTTCTTCCCATATTCCCGGTGAGAAAACGAGGTCGGGAGAAAAGGGGATGATACAACTGGAGCATGGGATATCGACTCAGCGAACAAAGGGACTGGAGCAAGAAGCAGCAGCCACACCAACGCAGACTCAAAAGGGCTCTCCGGCTTTACGCACGCAGCCCACATCTCGGGAGCGCTCCGCGCCCCTTACGCCACTGCCTCTGCCTCAGAGACTTCGCGAATATGGCTTTGCGCACTGCGGCGGGGCTGCGCCGCAACCGAGCTCAGCCCTGTGGCTCCTCCCCGTTGCCCTGCGCGGATTGGTGGCAGACGGCAACCGGGCCGCTGATTGGGCGGCGAAGGAGCCATTCGGGGCGGCTCTGGTGGGTTCGGCTGCCCCAAGAGTGATAAGTTCGGCTTCAGACACGCCTCAGCGCCAGCAGTGAGTCGGAGCTCTATGGAGGTGGCGGTGGGTACCGGGTGGCGGCTGCAGCAGTGACTCCTCTGAGCTGAGTTTCAGGCCGTCCCCGATTCCTTCCTTCCCCTTCCCTCCCCCTTTTTTTTGTTTTCCGTTCCCCTTTCCCCTCCCTTCCCTATCCCCGACGACCGGATCCTGAGGAGGCAGCTGCGGTGGCAGCTGCTGAGTTCTCGGTGAAGGTGAGTGGAGCCGCCGCCGCCGCCGCCGCCGCCGAGTGGAGCGCTCTAAAATGGCCGCCGTCCCTGGCCGCTTCTTCTCGAGTGGTACAAAATGGCGGCCGCAGGCGGAGCCGGGTGGGGCGACCCTTTTTTAGCATTTCCTCTGCGCTTCAGACACCTGGAAAGTCTTGGCCTTTGTTATCTCTTCCTGTTGCTGACGGAGTAGAAGGAAAACGTCAGTGTTGGCCAGACCGCCGTGCGGTCATGGCCGGATGGCCGACCCTTGCAGGGCCGAGGCCGTGGCGGACCGAGGCACGGGTGTGCTGGGACGGCGAGGGAGCGCGGCTCGGACCGCGAGCGCCGAGGCGGGAGGCACGCGGGCCGGCAGGGAGGGCCCGGCCGTTGGCGCGGGACCAGGGAACCGCAGGTGTCCCGGAGCCCGGCCTCCCGGCGGGGAGGTGTGTTGGGCCTGGAGTCGGCGGGGCTGCCCTTTGGGGGGAGGAAAAGAGAGAGTGATGATTTCTGCTTGTTTTGTCAGCCGAGGAGGCCGTGGCGAGGCGGTTGTCAGTCCCAGGGGGATTTATGGGGCAGGAGGGGGCCCGCTTGGAGGCGGCGGGTGGGCAGGAGGCCGCCTTCCTGCCTGGAGAACAAAGAGCTGGGCGCCGGGCCGGCGGGGGCGGCCTCAGCTGCTCCTCCCAGCCGAGCGACCCGCGGCCTCGCGGGGAGGTTGTCGGAAGCACTTCCCTAACTTGCGCCTGGGTGGGAGGAATGCTCCGCTCTTTTGTTCCCAGGAAGGGAAAAACGGGGCGGAGGTTTCTGCTGCCATGTTGTAGCCCAGGTCTTCCGCTTGCGAGTGCTAGCCCCGTACACCCGGCCCCCTCTCGCGCGTCTCTCCACGAGCTCTCCACGGGGAGGAGGCGAAAGGGTGGACAGGGGAAAACTGCTGAAGAGCTTTCGGAGAGACCTCATGCAGTCGCTGGCCTCCTCGTCGAGGCAGTAAAAATTCCTAGGGCAGACATTTTCCACGTGATGTTGCTCGTGTCTATAGTTAGATTTTTCTATTGATCTCAGTGCTCAGTTTTAAAGACAGTAGAATGTGGGTTTTTCAAAAGATTCGTTCTGAGCCGTTTGAAATACTCTTGTGTTCTACGAAGTCTCTTTGCATCCTTGAACACCGGGGAATTTCCAGGTGGCTAAACAAAATGTAATTGTCTATTTGTGTTTTGAGTACATCCTAGGTTAGTCTTACAGATCTGCAATGCAGTGACAGTGCCAGGATCTGAAATAAGTTATAATTGAATGAAGGCTTAGATCTGTATGTTAGTTAGAAGTGTCTCATTTTGGTGCTCTTTCTCGTTCCAGGTATTTCATTTCTCCCATCCCCTCCCCTCCCCACCCCATCTATTAATATTATTCTTTTGAAGATTCTTCGTTGTCAAGCCGCCAAAGTGGAGAGTGCGATTGCAGAAGGGGGTGCTTCTCGTTTCAGGTATGTCTAGATTGATTTTGGGGAATCCTTTTGAAAAGGCCAGTCCCAAAACTTAGATACCATGGCAAATAATTCCGACTTAATGGGCTGCAATTTTCATTTGAAAAGTTCTTAAGTTTTCATTGACAGCCTTCTAAGAACTGCCATCTGAAGAATAAAATCAAGTATTTGCCTTTCCTTTGGGTCCCAGTTTAGTCTTCATTTGTAGCATAACATACGAACACTAAAATACAGGCCTGGCTACAGTCTGGGCAAAATAGCGAGACCCCCATCTCTACAAGAAAAGCAAAACACAAAATAGATGGTTTATTCTTTTTGATTGAGACATAGTTGGGATACAGTAAACTAAAAAGTTTTTTTCTTTTAAATAGTGCTTCTTCGGGCGGAGGAGGAAGTAGGGGTGCACCTCAGCACTATCCCAAGACTGCTGGCAACAGGTGTGGTAAACATGTGAAAAAAAAAAACTGAGCTTTATTTAACAAATTAAGTTAAAAGTCTTTCCCATGTGATGGTGTAATTAAGGCAATAGCCATCAAGACTCCTAATCTTAAGGGGCATGGTTTCTGTTGGGTATCCTAAATATAGAATATCAGCTCTTGATTATTCCTTAGCCAAATTATCTAAATGAGTTGAGACTCTCAAACTTACTTTTTTTCTTATTCTTTGGGTTATTTTTACTAATTTTTTTTCCAAAATTAGTAGCTATTATTCCTACTAATTGGTATTAGTAAAGTGGTACACATGCAACACGGTCAGTAAAACATTAGAAAGTGTTCATTGGCAGCCGGTATAGTGGCTCACACCTGTGATCCCAGCAACAACTTGGGGAGGCAAAAGTGGGAGGATCGCTTGAGCCCAGGAGTTTGAGAGTAGCCTGGGCAACACAGCAAGACCCTATCTCTTTTAAAAAAAAAAAAAAGTTAGTTTTCAAAATGTGGTTCCTGGATCCACAGCGTTGATACTGGGAATATTTACTAGACATGCAAATTCTTAGGCCCCACCCCAAACCAGTGAAAGCAGAAACTGGGTGGGCCCAGCAATCTGTTTTAACAGGCCCTTCAGGTGATTCTGATGGCACACTACCCTTACAGAACCACTGATCTCCAGAGTTGACTTTTTGGGAGGGGAAGTCGAGAAAGCCTAAATTACTTTCTCTGTTTGAGAGAATTTATGATGTTTAACATTTGTGTGAAAATAAGTGTTATTGCTGATTTTTATTAGCGAGTTCCTGGGGAAAACCCCAGGGCAAAACGCTCAGAAATGGATTCCTGCACGAAGCACTAGACGAGATGACAACTCCGCAGCAAACAACTCCGCAAACGAAAAAGAACGACATGATGCAATCTTCAGGAAAGTAAGAGGGTAAGTTGGAAGGTCTCTTTTACTAAAAGATGGGAAATAGTATGGATTAACTGTGTTTGGTGTGTGTGCTGTACTACTAAGAAGGCAAGGGTACCTTGAACTAGCCAGGCACTGTGGCTCATGCCTGTAATCCCAGCACTTTGGGAGGCCAAGGTGGGCAGATCACTTGAGGTCAGGAGTTCAAGACCAGCCTGGCCAACATGTTGAAACTCCATCTCTACTAAAAATACAAAAATTAGCCGAGTGTAGTGGCAGGCGCCTGTTTTTCCAGCTACTAAAAAGGCTGAGGCAGGAGAATCACTTGAACACCCTACAGATGGAGGTTTCAGTGAGCCAAGATCACACCACTGCACTCCAGCCTGGGTGACAGAACAAGACTGTCTCAAAAAAAAAAAAGAAAAAATGTATCTTGAACGTTGTATTTTTGGGCTTACGGTTGCTTTTAGCCATCGGATTGCAATCCATAATCCTGTTGTGCTAACATTTGCGCTGGCTAAGGGAAGTGCTATGTTATTTAAGCCAGTGAAGCAGGGAATATAATGGTCTTAGTTCATGGTCTAGCCTTGATAATGAGATCTTTGCACTCTAACCTTGAGAAAGTGAGAAAGGATTCTTGTCAAACAGCTGGGAACCCCCTATCTAATTCAAATCATTGTAATTAAAATAACAGGTTTATTTCAGCATTCCTTTGGTTTTAGATGAGTAAGAAAACATGTCTTGATTATTAAAGGGAGCAAGTGGAAGAAAAATCAGTGTAATTTAAAAGCAGTTTTTCAATTCAAATTCTGTGTATTAGCTAACACTTAAAATGTAATTCCTTTTTCTCCAGCATACTAAATAAGCTTACTCCTGAAAAGTTTGACAAGCTATGCCTTGAGCTCCTCAATGTGGGTGTAGAGTCTAAACTCATCCTTAAAGGGGTCATACTGCTGGTAAGTTTTAAATATTGGCTTAACTCAAAAGGGAGAGGGAACTGTTTAACAAACTCAAGTTGTGTTTTTTTACACTTGGATTACTACTTAAAACCCTGAGGTGTGATTTTTGAATACTGATAGTGATTAGAAAGAACCACTGACTTCAGTAGCATTAGATTAAAGAGGTAAATGTTCATACTATGCTTGAAGAGATAAATAGTGGTGCTTAGCAAGCTCTTTGGTGGAAAACACCATATTTTGGTCTTGGAAATGCATTGTATGACAGTTTATGTAGACTTGAAAGTTTTGATATCCATGCCATTTTCTGACTCCCTGGAGAGATGGATGTGACTAGATGAGAACTGGTATAACTGGACATTTTTGGTACAGTGTAATAGCTAACATTTAGGTGGTTGTATTTTTCCTAAAGGAAGGGTTCTTGGAAGTAGTATTCGTATTTAGTTTAAGCAATGACATTTTCTGTAGATTGTGGACAAAGCCCTAGAAGAGCCAAAGTATAGCTCACTGTATGCTCAGCTATGTCTGCGATTGGCAGAAGATGCACCAAACTTTGATGGCCCAGCAGCAGAGGGTCAACCAGGACAGAAGCAAAGCACCGTAAGTGGTAGTTTTTGTTTGCTTGTTTTAAAGTTGACTTGAAAAATTTCCTTAAGGCATGACAAATGTCTTTTTTCCTAGACATTCAGACGCCTCCTAATTTCCAAATTACAAGATGAATTTGAAAACCGAACTAGAAATGTTGATGGTAAGACTTACAGTTGATACTAAGTAGTACTGTATATTTTCAGCTTAATTCTGAATGTTGTCTTACTTCATTGTTATTTTTTTCAGTCTATGATAAGCGTGAAAATCCCCTCCTCCCCGAGGAGGAGGAACAGAGAGCCATTGCTAAGATCAAGATGTTGGGAAACATCAAATTCATTGGAGAGCTTGGCAAGCTTGATCTTATTCACGAATCTATCCTTCATAAGTG
This sequence comes from Macaca nemestrina, assembly GCF_043159975.1. Lineage (NCBI taxonomy): Eukaryota > Metazoa > Chordata > Mammalia > Primates > Cercopithecidae > Macaca > Macaca nemestrina. Next base: position 55,015,595 of record NC_092136.1, read on the forward strand.
CATCAAAACAGTAAGTGTGACGGGGAAGTTAGGCTTAGGTGAATGTAGTCAATCATTATTTAGGGGAAATGAGTCAATTATTCATCTGAGAGGGAGGTTGACTAGTTAAATACAAATGGGCAACAAAATTTACCAAACATAGAATAATAATTTGAAATATGTGGTGTTTGACAAGGTAGGGTTAGAACTGATCAGATTGGTAGAAAGCACTATACTAGATTCTGTAGGAACTGTGAATGAGTCAGTGCAAACGTAAAGGGAAAGTACTACGCCTAAACCAGAGTAACTGTAAAATTTTGTCACCACGGCATTTTATTCTTGCAGCTTTTGGAAAAGAAGAAGAGAGTCCAACTCAAAGATATGGGAGAGGATTTGGAGTGCCTCTGTCAGATAATGAGGACAGTGGGACCTAGATTAGACCATGAACGAGCCAAGGTATGTGTGTAGCTGATGGAAGCAGTACAAGTAGTTTGTCTTTAAATCAAGCTATTTATTTTTGTGACATCATAGGGGATTGCCATATTTAGCCATTAACTGGGTTGTAATCTAGAAGTCTTAAAACTGTAAATTGAACACATTTGCTTTAGCTCTTCCAATGAGTGTATTCTTCTCTTACCAGTCCTTAATGGATCAGTACTTTGCCCGAATGTGCTCCTTGATGTTAAGTAAGGAATTGCCAGCGAGGATTCGTTTCCTGCTGCAGGTAAAACTGGTTTCTTTAAATGTGTTGATAAGCTGAGTTTTTGGTTTAGGAATATTGAAATATATTTTTCAATTAAAGGATACCGTAGAGTTGCGAGAACACCATTGGGTTCCTCGCAAGGCTTTTCTTGACAATGGACCAAAGACGATCAATCAAATCCGTCAAGATGCAGTAAAAGTAAGATTGGGTTTTTGTTTTGTCACATAGACTTTGTGTTTGTAGAGTAGTATGGTATTCCTCCCCACCCACCCCGAACACTTGAGGGGTCTGTCTCATTTTAGTGGCGGAGCTTAATGTTTTTAGTGTCTTGTCTTCCATTTTTATTTTTTTATTTTTTGGGACGGAATTTCACTGTCACCCAGGCTGGAGTGCAGTGGCACATTCTCGATTCACTGCAACCTCTGCCTCCCAGGTTCAAGCGATCTCCTGCCTCAGCCTCCCCAGTAGCTGGGACTATAGGCCTGCGCCACCACAACCCACTAATTTTTTGTATTTTTAGTAGAGATGGTTCTACCATGTTGGCCAGGCTCGTCTTGGACTCCTGACCTCATGCAAACCAAGGCTTGGGCCTCCCAAAGTGCTGGGATTACAGATGTGAGCGACCATGCCCAGCCTTGTCTCCCATTTTGGGAAGAAGTTATTTACAGAAATAGCATAAATTACGGTTTTAATATTCTAGGTTTCCCCCCAGTTGCAAGAATTTTAGTTTTAAGTAAAATAGGGTCCAGAGACAAAAAGTGCTTATTCACTTCATTTCTAAAGGATCTAGGGGTGTTTATTCCTGCTCCCATGGCTCAAGGGATGAGAAGTGACTTCTTTCTGGAGGGACCGTTCATGCCACCCAGGATGAAAATAGATAGGGACCCACTTGGAGGACTTGCTGATATGTTTGGACAAATGCCAGGTAATTTTGAAAAAAAACAGTGGTTTCATTAAGCTGAAAAATCAGTTTAACTTTGTCAGTGGAGTTTTGAGAGTTGTCCGTATATGTATTTTAAGGTAGCGGAATTGGTACTGGTCCAGGAGTTATCCAGGATAGATTTTCACCCACCATGGGACGTCATCGTTCAAATCAACTGTTCAATGGCCATGGGGGACACATCATGCCTCCCACACAGTCGCAGTTTGGAGAGATGGGAGGCAAGTTTATGAAAAGCCAGGTAAGTAAGATTTGAGTGTTTAGGCAATAAGTGTTAAATTCTGCAATATATGTGATTTCATTTGCTGTTAAAACATGGAACTATTTTAGGAGTGTGCATGTTTTCTAAACCATATCTGCAACATTTATTTCAAACTAAAATGTTTATCCTTAAGATTAGTAAAGTATTAGTAAAATGACATCACTTTGACAGTTAGGTTAGATTTTTATTCTTCCCTGTTTCATCTTTTACTTTCTCTGGGCAGATTCAATTAAACTTTCTTTTTGGCTTGGCTCATCCCTTTGGTACTTGATTACCGTAATTTGTGGACCCCTTTTTATCTAGACTGACTTTCTCCTTTTCTGAAATAGGGGCTAAGCCAGCTCTACCATAACCAGAGTCAGGGACTCTTATCCCAGCTGCAAGGACAGTCGAAGGATATGCCACCTCGGTTTTCTAAGAAAGGACAGCTTAATGCAGATGAGGTACATTTGCCTATGTTACTTATATACCATAGTTGTCAATTCAGAAATTTATTGCCCGATGATTATAAAAAGACGCGTTATTAAGAGGACTTAATGCTGGAGTTCTTTACATTTTTCTCTCTTTTCTGTACTTAATTTTTCTTTCTTTGAATGTCCAGCATCCTGTGAGTGAAGATTATGAGATATGAGGGCAAGTCTGCTAAAGTCTATTAGTTAGGGCAAGGAAAATGGTTGTCAAGATATTGTGGTTTCTTTCTTTGTAAGTAGGGTGATTTAAGGATAAAACAAGGCATTTTCTAAACTGGCCAAATTTGCAGTTTTTTATTTGAATATTTTAGTCATGCTAATTCTAAGAGAATTCTCATAAATGTAAGATTTATAGTAGTATCTTACTACTGTATGCATCATCAGATCTTTAAATTTTTTGTCAAAAATTAAACCTGTTAATGTGGAGTGCCGCCTTTAGTTTTATAAAAAGCTTAATGTTTCCCTAGATTCTGTCATGTTTGTATAGGATTTTAGATATTGTATTTAATATGTTCTCCAACTGCATGTTGTTAATTTAGTTATATTTTGATTTATTTTCAATTCCAGATTAGCCTGAGGCCTGCTCAGTCTTTCCTAATGAATAAAAACCAAGTGCCAAAGCTTCAGCCCCAGATAACTATGATTCCTCCTAGTGCACAACCACCACGCACTCAAACACCACCTCTGGGACAGGTACAGACCATAGTGTGATAGCATTTTCTGTTGTTCCGTTATTTTCTAAAGATGACTGAAGACTTTTTTTTTCTAAATTTAGTATGTTCTTCCCCCTAACTTCATATTCCTTCTTTTAAAAAATGTCTTGTCATTGCTTGTTTTTTAGACACCTCAGCTTGGTCTCAAAACTAATCCACCACTTATCCAGGAAAAGCCTGCCAAGACCAGCAAAAAGCCACCGCCATCAAAGGAAGAACTACTTAAACTAACTGTAAGTTTCAAATATCCCATTTTAGTGTAATCAGCCTATATTTGAGATAGAGAAAACATTAAAGATACTTGTGTTCTTCACAGGAAACTGTTGTGACTGAATATCTAAATAGTGGAAATGCAAATGAGGCTGTCAATGGTGTAAGAGAAATGAGGGCTCCTAAACACTTTCTTCCTGAGATGTTAAGCAAAGTAATCATCCTGTCACTAGATAGAAGCGATGAAGATAAAGAAAAAGCAAGTTCTTTGATCAGTTTACTCAAACAGGAAGGGATAGCCACAAGTGACAACTTCATGCAGGTAGGACACTTTACTGATTGTGTGGTAAGAACTCTTAGCACTCAAATTCGAGAACTGATAAACTGTTGTATATTTCTTCTAAGGCTTTCCTGAATGTATTGGACCAGTGTCCCAAACTGGAGGTTGACATCCCCTTGGTGAAATCATATTTAGCACAGTTTGCAGCTCGTGCCATCATTTCAGAGCTGGTGAGCATTTCAGAACTAGCTCAACCACTAGAAAGTGGCACCCATTTTCCTCTCTTCCTACTTTGTCTTCAGCAATTAGCTAAATTACAAGATCGAGAATGGTTAACAGAACTTTTTCAACAAAGCAAGGTCAATATGCAGAAAATGCTCCCAGGTAAGAGAATGCTGACTTATTTGTTTTGTTTTTTTAATAGTATATCTAGAGATTTTTAGTACCTCGAATGGATTTATGTAGGTCACATGGTCTGATTGTCCTGCTCAGATAATGATAAACATACTGCAGATCTTACCAATAAAAAGATGTATGATTAAACTACTTTCATTTGATCCGTATATTGAGTTTTTTCATTTGCTGGGTTGGTTCTCTATTCTGCTACATGGATCTTGTATACTTGGGGACATCATTTGTGAAGTTCTGTTCTCTGGACAGGACAACTTGGTAAAATGAACTTTTAGATGATGCAAGTGGTTTTGTCTCTTCAGAAATTGATCAGAATAAGGACCGCATGTTGGAGATTTTGGAAGGAAAGGGACTGAGTTTCTTATTCCCACTCCTCAAACTGGAGAAGGAACTGTTGAAGCAAATAAAGTTGGATCCATCCCCTCAAACCATATATAAATGGATTAAAGATAACATCTCTCCCAAACTTCATGTAGATAAAGGATTTGTGAACATCTTAATGACTAGGTAAGATGGTTTTCTATATGTAGTAATGTTTCATGTACTAGAAAAGAATGTCTACAAGGCAGGAGACTAAGCAAGAAAACTCGCTGTTTGGTTCTAACAAGACCTCTTTCTGTCCAGCTTCTTACAGTACATTTCTAGTGAAGTAAACCCCCCCAGCGATGAAACAGATTCATCCTCTGCTCCTTCCAAAGAACAGTTAGAGCAGGAAAAACAACTACTTCTTTCTTTCAAGCCAGTAATGCAGAAATTTCTTCACGATCACGTTGATCTACAAGTCAGCGCCCTGTATGCTCTTCAGGTGCACTGCTATAACAGCAACTTCCCAAAAGGTGAGGGGACTTGTATCAGAGGAGTAGTGTGGGGCAAGTCTTAAACAGCACACTAAATAATGGGCTTACTACTTCTTTTTAATTTTTTTTAAAGGCATGTTACTTCGCTTTTTTGTGCACTTCTATGATATGGAGATTATTGAAGAAGAAGCTTTCTTGGCTTGGAAAGAAGATATAACCCAAGAGTTTCCGGGAAAAGGCAAGGCTTTGTTCCAGGTAAGTCTTTTGTTAAAAATTTGGTCTGCTTATTTCATTTTGCTTGGTATTAACTTCAAGTTAAGAGCCTTTTTCAACTGAAATACAGGGAAGATAGTCCTAGTTAGTAGTTTTTCTTCACCCATACATTTCATTCTGCACTGTTTAAAGCTATGATTAAGTAAAGCTACACAGTGAATTAGTTCTAGTGGTGTATAAGATGTTAGAGGTAGCTAACAAATTTTTCAAGGAGTATAGCTACTGATATAGATGGGAGTGACTGTACAAGTTTCAAGATTTTTAAAAAACGTCAATAAAGAGGAAATTGTGGCTGGGCACGTGGCTCATGCCTGTAATCCTAGCACTTTTTATTAAAGAGACCGAGGTGGGAGGATCACTTGAACTCAGGAGTTCAAGACCAGCCTGGGCAGCAGAGTGAAACCCTGTCTTTAAAAAATATAAAAAATTAGCCAGACGTGGTGACATGTTCCTGTGGTCCTGGTCCCAGCTACTCGGGAGGATGTCTTGAGCCCAGGAGGCAGAGGTTGCAATGAGCTGAGATCATAACACTGCACTCTAGCCTGGGCAACAGAGTAAGACTGTGTCTCAAAAAAAGAAAAGAACAGTTTAAATATATATTTATTTTTTTAAAAAGAGATGCTTTTGATTTCTCACAATTTAATTGTGTCTTATTGAATGAAATGGTAGCCCTAGGGGAGGAACATCAGGGCATTCTCAAATCACAGCGAATGCATTAATCACCTGAAGAGCAGTTTAAAAGTAGGTTCCAGGCCTAATCCCAGAGATTCTGGTTTAGTAGGTCTATGTACAAAATCCAGGTGATTCTCATGCTACTAGTTTTCCAGGGGGCCCAGGCTTTGAGAAACATTGGTCCTACAGCGCATCTTGCTACCTTTTTATTGCTGATTATAGACTAGATTCATGAGGCTCATCCGTGCAGGATTATATCTAGCTCTGTGTTGTCCCAAATCTGGATAATACACCACTGTTTGCATAACTTAATATACAAATTATTGTAAGGATGTCCTTGTTTCATATTCTAAAACTGTAGTACCACCTAAAACTTTCTGGATGGATTTCCATTTATATTGTGAACTATTTTAAGTTACAAATCTTAATTTATAGGTGAATCAGTGGCTAACCTGGCTAGAAACTGCTGAAGAAGAAGAATCAGAGGAAGAAGCTGACTAAAGAACCAGCCAAAGCCTTAAATTGTGCAAAACATACTGTTGCTATGATGTAACTGCATTTGACCTAACCACTGCGAAAATTCATTCCGCTGTAATGTTTTCACAATATTTAAAGCAGAAGCACGTCAGTTAGGATTTTCTTCTGCATAAGGTTTTTTTGTAGTGTAATGTCTTAATCATAGTCTACCATCAAATATTTTAGGAGTATCTTTAATGTTTAGATAGTATATTAGCAGCATGCAATAATTACATCATAAGTTCTCAAGCAGAGGCAGTCTATTGCAAGGACCTTCTTTGCTGCCAGTTATCATAGGCTGTTTTAAGTTAGAAAACTGAATAGCAACACTGAATACTGTAGAAATGCACTTTGCTCAGTAATACTTGAGTTGTTGCAATATTTGATTATCCATTTGGTTGTTACAGAAAAATTCTTAACTGTAATTGATGGTTGTTGCCGTAATAGTATATTGCCTGTATTTCTACCTCTAGTAATGGGCTTTATGTGCTAGATTTTAATATCCTTGAGCCTGGGCAAGTGCACAAGTCTTTTTAAAAGAAACATGGTTTACTTGCACAAAACTGATCAGTTTTGAGAGATCGTTAATGCCCTTGAAGTGGTTTTTGTGGGTGTGAAACAAATGGTGAGAATTTGAATTGGTCCCTCCTATTATAGTATTGAAATTAAGTCTACTTAATTTATCAAGTCATGTTCATGCCCTGATTTTATATACTTGTATCTATCAATAAACATTGTGATACTTGATGTAGTGATGTGTGGCTGGCTGTAAATGGCATCGACAATCTGTGGGAGAATAGTCAGCTTTGTTGTTGAGGTATAGGAGACCCACCTTAGTTTGACTTACAGGCTTTCAAATGTTTGTTTTTCTGCTGTACAAGCCTGAGTTCCAGAAGGAATTTTTAGACTCTTCATGATGAGACCCAAGATTTAATTAAGGTGGTTATTTTTGCTTTGAGTTACTAAAACTAACCAATATAAATGATTTTTATAATCAAAGATTACAAGTCTCATGAATGTGGAGGAACATTGCTACACATAGCAACTACAATTTGTTGACATTTATCTTTTGTCAGACTGAAATACATGATGATGTCTGGATAAGCTTAGCTGTCCTGTAAGCATCATTCCCAGTAGCTGCCCCTGAATGTCCAGGAAGATCCCTGCTTCCCCTGGAAAAATTCCATTGTCCCAGTAAAATTGACTTTTGATTCAACTTAAACCTCTGCATGTTTTCCAAAAGCACATATAAAGGATTTCCCTCCAGCCCTGGAACATTCTGACAATCCTAGGGTTACTTCTAACATTGGCATGGATGAGGACTCTTGAAGTGTGCTACTGGAGTTCTGGTTGATGTCAACACCAAAGAACAACCTGTTGGTGATGGGTGAGACCCTCAAGGCAGATTATCACTGCTGAACCCATCAGAAACTTGAAGTCAGAAGAGGCTGCCTGCACATGCTCTTACGGGTGGTGGGCAGAGCCAATCAATGTTTTTCTGTCTTACTTGGGCCAGGGAAGCTAAACCTTGCGTTATGGTACCTTGTTAAAGTCATAAGCTTTTGGTGAGTACTTTGAGTACAGCAAAATTAAGGCTAAGCAGAGATTTGTATGAACCTACTTGAGATTTTAAAAGAGCTGTAAGTTGTTTATCTGCCCAACCTTCCCCACCAAGGGGAGGAAACTAATTTTTAACCTAGCAAAAGGCGCAAGTGGTTAGACAGATGGATCAGCTATTCAATTCCTCTTATTGCCGGAATTTCCCCAATTCAGCCAGGATATCAGACTAAAGGAAGTGTTAGACTTGGCCGGAAGTGTTAAACTTGGGCCGGGTGCAGTGGCTTGCGCCTATAATCCCAGCAGTTTGGGAGGCCAAGGTGGGTGGATGACCTGAGGTTGGAGTTCAAGACCAGGCTGGCCAACATGGAGAAACCCTGTACTCTTCCAGAAAAATACAAAATTAGCCGGGCGTGGCGGTGCATGCCTGTAATCCCAGTGACTTGGGAGGCTGAGGCAGGAGAATCACTTGAACCTGGGAGGCGGAGGTTGCGGTGAGTCAAGATGGCACCATTGCACTCCAGCTAAGCAACAAGAGCGAAACTCCGTCTCAATAAAAAACTAAACCCAGTGCGTAGTGGTTTGTTATTGCTTACAGAATCATGCTTTAATCTTAACACCACATATGTGTCAAGAGCTACTCAAAATAACCTGTAGAGAATGTATAATACTGCTGCTACCTTGTTCTAAAGACACCTAACAGTGCACTTTATAACCTGCCATACTGTGGAATGGCAGTATTTGGATATAATTGGGATGTACCTTGCACGATGGCCAAGGTCTTTAGTATCAGCATGCAGTGACTAATTTTCATTCACTTCATGGTGACTTCAAAATAAGATTGCACATCTTGACTGCCCCCAATTTTTTTCCTTTATATACTGCCAAATTGAAAGTTGTCCAATTTTGCCCATTCTTAAGCCTCAGTAAGGCTTCACCCCCCAGGTTCCCCACACCAAAATTTTCTCAGGGTCACCAGTAACTCCATATATCTAGTAGGTTTTGTTCCTCCTGTAGGCAGCATTTGACAAGTTGGACTCATTCCTTGAAAGTGTTAACTTGTTCCCAGGACACCTCCTTTTTCTTGCTTTTCAGTTTCCAATGGGAGATGCCTGATCTCAACACTTTTTCAGTTGCTGTCATACTCTGCATCCAGTCTAGCATCAAATCATGTTGATTGCATTCCAAACATTTTAGAAATTGAACAACTTGCTTCAACCACCACCCTCATTTCTCACCTAGGTACCACAGTAGCCTTAACTGGCCTTCCTGCTTAGCCCTCGCCTCCATTTTGTCTTCTCAACACAGCACCACTTGGCTCAAAACCCACCAAATGGCGTCCCACCTAGTGGGATTTTTATGTCAAAATACTTAATTCGGTCTACATCGCCCTGCATCTGATTTCCTTACCCCTCTCCCCATCGTTGCCCCACGACCTGTTTCTCTGATCTAATTTCCTACTGCTGGCACTTAATCCTTCTGCTCCCACTACACTGGCCTTGCTGCTCCTAGGACATGCCAAGCATCTTACCTTGGAGGTTTTATGTTCCTCCTTTCTTCTGGATAACTGGATGACTGGCTTTCTCCCCTTCCTCAGGTCTTGGCTCAAACGTCACTTTTATTAGTAAAGTCCTCACTGTCAATTCTGATAACCTCCTGCAGATCATAAAGGGCAGGAAAGAAATTCACATATATTTTAAAAACTAAGCACATCCTCATCCCTCTTTTTGTATCTCCATGTCTCATTACATGACATACTGCATGTTTATATCTGATTCCTGCTAGAATATGAACAGCATGAAGTATTTGACAGTTTTTTTCACTGCTGCATTTCCAGCATCTAGAACAGTGCCCAGTAAACACTCAAATATTTGTTCAACCTAATCATGAATTAATAAAATTATCCTACATGGCAGGATGTGGACATAGAGGAAAGAAGTAGTGGAAAGACCTCAGACTCAAGTTGTAGATCGATCTAGGGATAATCTCTACCACTTACAAGCAGGGTGATCTTAGGTAAGATTTTTTTATCTGAGTCTTGATTATTTTAAAAATTGTTTTAGAAAATTTAGCTTGGGCAACATGGGGAAACTCCGTGTCTACAAAAAAAAAAAAAAAAAAAAACTTTGCTGGGTGTGGTGGTGCACACCTGTAGTCCCAGCTACTCAGGAGGCTGAGGTGGGAGGATCACCTGAGCCCAGGAGGTTGAGGCTGCAGTGAGCCATGATCGCGTCACTACACTCCAGCCTGGGCAACAAAGGGAGACCCTGTCTCAAATGAATGAATGAAAACGTGGCTAACGTGCAGCTGTAGTTCCAGCTACTCTGAAGGCTGAGGTGGGAGGATTGCTTGAGCCCAAGAGTTTGCAGCTGCAGCGAACTATGATGGTGCCACTGCACTCCAGCCTGGGAGACAGAGCAAGACCCTGTCTCAAAAATTTAAAAAACAAAAACAAAAAACAAAAACAAAACAAAAAAAACTGTACAGGGTTAATACTTAAGGATTGTCATGAGAGCTAGACAAGTTAACATGTGAAAGTCAATAGGGAGAGCATCCCATATAGCAGCCCAATAGATATGAATGTCACCCTCCCAGTAGTAGCCTTTCTAAGATTCCTCCCCAGGAGAACTGCTTCCATCTTCTGAACTAACAAGATCACTGGCTAGATCTAATTGAAGGGTATAGCTCAGTCTTACTTGATCAATCAAAAGCATTCACCAGTTGACTTTCCTCTTTCCTACTTTGTTTTTCTCCCAGCTTCTCAGTCTCCTTTAAAAGCCCTCTTTTGTCACCTGTCCCCTGAATGTTGCTGTTCTGCCTCCCTTCTTCAACACGGTCATTCACTTCTGAGGATTCAATTACCAGCTAACCGCTGATGACACCTGTATCTTCAGCCCAAACCCCTTTCCAGAATGTCAAACTCGCACATCCAACCAGCCCCTGGACAGTTTTTCTGAATGTGCCACAAGCACTTCAAACTCAATATTCATCCCTAAACTCTTTGCAGCAAACCAACACTCCCTCCCTTTCTAACTCTGGAACCATAGCCTCATGCAAACCAAAAACGAGTCACTTTCTCACTAGCTTAAGACACAATTTCCAAGAAAAGCTCTCCAAGAATATGCAAGAGCCCTGGACGAGGAGACACTTGAGCACAGGGCAGAGAGTAGCGGACACAGGACATTGAAGTTCCACAGCCTGCCCCGCCCCGCAGCCCTGCCCTCGCCTGTCCTGACCCAGCAGGAGCGCAGGGCGCTGAGCTGGACCCAGGTCCCCAACCGATCAGCAACGCTGTCCCACAGCGCCCTCTGCCGGGCTGCCGGGAGACCACCCCTGGAAGGGGGGTGGGGTTGCAAGGCTCTGGCCCTTGTCCTGTACAGCCCACGCGGAGGCAAGACCGAGACCCACCGGTCACGCTCATGGAGAGGGGGAATGAGAATGTTGCCCTGGGTTTGGTCTCCTGTCAGCGGTGCATGACACGACGATGTGACTGGTAAATGAGCAGTGGCTCCTCTAAAGGTGCTCTGGTCAGCTGCGCAGCACGCAAAGCCACACCACAGAGCAGAGCGCAGGCCCCAGCTTCCCGGGTCATCAGTTTTGGGAGCCTAGGCCAATCGCTGCACCTTCCCAGGCTCTATTTGACTTACCTGTGACATTATCCTTGGTCTGCCCAGATCTCCGGTGCGTTTCGAAGGGCCGCATCGCCAGGTATGGAACAGCAGTGATGGACAGCTGTGGAACTGTTCTACAAGTCCATGCTTCTCGCAAATATGTACTGAGTACAGATTTGCCAGGGGCTACTCCAGGGCCAGAGATGTAACAGTAATGAGACAGTCTTCTTTCGGAACAAACTTTCTGGGTGATAGCAGAGAGACAGTAAATCAACCCACGTACAGCGCCGGGCAGTAAAAAGTGCTGTATGTAGAGATGCAGAATAAGGGCTAGGCAGTGGAGTGAGCGCTGCTTGAAAGAGGGGTTCCGGGACGGCCTCAGGAGGAGGTGGCCTTCAAGCAAAGATCTAAGAGATGCCAGGGAGTGAACTCTACAGCCATCTGGAGGAAGAGCATTCCTGGCAGAGGGGATGCCAAGCTGGAGGCCCTGAGATTGGGAATGCACCTGGCCTGTCTGAGGAACAATCTGGCCAAGCAGAGGGCAAGGGCGCTGGTCAATGCAGAGAACTAGTCAGACCCAGTAAGGACTTTGGCTTTTATGCTGAGTGAGATGGGCCGTCTTTGGAGGATTGCTTTTTATCATTTGTTAGTATCAGTCTTCATTAAGACCAGCCAGTGCCTGCACTGCATCCTGAGCTCTAGGGCATATTATGATTACTGTAACTAATGTTTACGAGGAGTTAACATATGCCAGGCTGCGCCAAGTATATCAGGGTAGTCATCCCTTGTAATCATCCCAACATCCTTGAGGCAGGTGCTTCACTATCTCCCTTCCCTATCCCCATATCTGAGCCCCAAACTCAGGCTCAGAGAAGCAAAGCACCTGCCCAAGATCTTTCATGTATTTGGCAAGTAGTTATGAATGCTTTTTCTGCACTGTATTAGGCCGTTTTCACACTGCTATAAAGAAATACCTGAGACTTGGTAATTTATTTTTTTAAAAAAGAGGTTTAATTGACTTACAGTTCCACATGTTTGGGGAGGCTTCAGGAAACTTGCAATCACAGGAGAAAGTGAAGGGGAAGCAGGCACCTTCCTCACAAGGCAACGAGAGAAAGAGTGTGAAGGAGGAACTGTCAAACATAAAACCATCAGATCTCCTTGTGAGAACCCCCTATCATGAGAACAGCACGGGGGAAACCGCCCCCGATTGAATCACCTCCCACCGGGTCCCTCCTTCGACATGTGGGGATTATGGGGATTACAATTTGAGATGAAGTGAGTTTTGGATGAGGATACAGAGCCACACCATATCATGCATGCTGTTTTTAAGTACTGGGCCACACATCTATTAAGTCATGGGGTGGTGATTCAAACCCTGCACTGTAACTTAGGGGCCAGTGTTTATACCAGATACACCAAAATGCATGTTGGGGTGGGGGACAGAAACTGAAGAGAGAAAGTAAAGGGCCCATTGCAGAGGCAATGAGCTCCTCATGCTTGGAAGTGTAACCAAGGTGGAATGAGCACAGGGAGGGACAGGCACTTCTGAGGGTTGGGGCGTAGGACCTGAGGTGAGGAAGAATCAGCCCCTAATCCTTCTGTCATGGGTTGAATTATGTCCCCAGCCCCCAGAGATATATGCTGATGTCCTAACTCCAGGTACCAGTGAATGTGACCTTCCTATTTGGAAATAAGGTTTTGCAGATATAATCAAGTCATTAGAGGAGGCCCTAATCTGATATAATGGTGTCCTTATAATAAGAGAAGTGGCACACAGACATGCAGGGTGAACGCCACATGATGACAGGGGCAGAGATTGGAGTGACGCCTCTACAAGCTAAGGACTGCCAAGGTTTGCCAGCAATGCTAGCAGCTAGGAGAGAGAAGTGGACAGATCCTCTCTAGAGCCTTCTGATGCTCTGCTGACACCTTGATTTTGGACTTCTAGTCTCCAGAACAATGAGAGAATACGTTTTTGTGGTTCAAGCCACCCCGTTTGTGCTAGTTCATTACGGTAGTCCTAGGAAACTAATACATTGCCCCCAACCCCAGCACCATCACTTCCATCCAGGGCCACCGTGCCCTCCGGCTCTGTCCCTTCCTCTCTCCTCTCCAGAAACCACCAGCTGCTTCACAACTCAGCTGGGTGCAGATGAGCTAGCAAATAAGATGAGTAAATGAATGAGCAGTGGAGCTCTATTTTGTGCTGAGAAAACTTCTTTGAAGAAAATTAGTAATCAACTTTAGTACTAAAAAATTAGAAAATAAGCCAAAAGAAAAGATATAAAGCTAAGCATATTAAAATTTTTCATAATTTGGGGTGAGGTGACTTTTCTTTTTCTTTTCTTTTCTTTTTCTTTTTTTTTTTTTTTTGAGACAGAGTCTCCCTCTTTCTTCTAGGCTGGAGTGTAATGGCATGACCTCGGCTGACTGAAACCTCCGCCTCCTGGGTTCAAGCAATTCTCCCTGCCTCAGCCTCCCGAGTAGCTGGGATTACAGGCGCCCATCACAATGCCCAGCTAGTTTTTGTATTTTTAGTAGAGACGGGGTTTTGCCATGTTGGTCAGGTTGGTCTTGAACTCCTAACCTCAGGTGATCTGCCCGCCTCAGCCTCCCAAAGTGCTGGGATTACAGGCATGAGTCACCATGCCCGGACTAAGGTGAGGTGACTTTTCTAAGCATGTTACTTGGGGAAGTTCAGATTCTGTGGGGCCTGAAGTTTATATTTGCCAGGTGGGGGGTGGGGGTGGGGCGGGGGTCTCTTTAGGAAAAAGGAAACAAAATCACAAATGAAAAATTAGGTGCAGCCTTGGAAGAGGCCCAGGCAAGTGAGGGACCCTGATACCTAAGCTTTAACTTCATGGAACATCTATTTCTTTGTGAAAAAAATATACTTATCCAGCAACCATGAAGGGAAATGTTGACAGATTTGCCTATTAATCTGTTTGTCCCAAAATGTTATAAAGGATAAATTATTTGCCATGTGCACAATAAAGGGTTAACCACAAAAAGCTCTTTAAAAAAATCAGTGGGAAAAAAAGACTAACCTTTTTGAACTCTGACTATATTATTCTCAGAACAGTCTTGGGATGTAGACATTGTTATCCCAATTTAAACAGTAGGAAATCGAAGCTGAGGGGGATGGAGCCATTGTTCAAAGTCACATCATTTGTCAGAGGAAGAGCTAGGATTTAGAGTTCGAATAACTCTAAAGCCTGCATTTTTTCTATTACAGCAGTCAAAATTGGAGCTGATTTCCAAAGATGGGGGAAATAAAACAAAATGTGGCAACCTATAAATACCTGCAAGTTTGGTTTGGTTTTGCTTTTATTTTGTTTGGAGACAGGGTCTCATTCTGTTGCTCAGGCTGGAGAGCAGTGGCACAATCTCAGCTTACTGAAGCCTCAACCTCTTGGGGTCAAATGATTCTCCCACCTCAGCCTCTCAAGTAGCTGGGACTATAGGTGGGCCACCATGCCCGGCTCATGTTTTGTAGAGACGGGGTTTCTCCATGTTGCCCAGGGTGGTCTGGAACTCCTGGGCTCAAGTAATCCACCCCCCCTCAGACTCCCAAAGTGCTGGGATTACAGGCGTGTTTCTCTGCGCCTGGCCAATACCTGCAGTTTTTATCCCCTTGCAAAAAAGCCTGACATTTTAGCTATAACAATTTGTTTTTCTTTTTTTTTTTGGTAGAGAAACATCTTTACTATGCTGAGTCTTCCAATCCGTGAACATGATAAATCTCTTTATTTAAGACTTTTTTTTTTTTTTTTTTTTTTTTTTTGAGACAGGGTCTGACTTTGTCACCCAGGCCGTAGTGCAGTGGTGCCATCTCAGCTCACCGCAACCTCTGCTTCCCAGCCTCAAGTGATCCTCCTGCCTCAGCCCCCAAGTAGCTGGGACTACAGGCACACGCCACCACATCTGGCTAATTTTTTGTATTCTTTGTAGAGATGGGATTTTGCCGTGTTGCCCAGGCTGGTCTTGAACTCCTGAGCTCAAGCGATCCTCCCACCTTGACCTCCCAAAGTGTTGGGATAACACGTGTGAGCCACTGTGCCAAGGCTGCGTCTTCTTTGATGTTGTTTTCATCATTGTGTAATTTTTAGAATACATATCTTATACATGTGTTGTTAGTTTTATGTTTTTTACTTTTATTAGTTTTAATTGACACACAATAATTGCCTGACAATTTCCAATTACATGAGGCCCTGTCAATTACATTTGTTTGGACAACAATGTACAGTTTGGGGATGACACATTAACCTGAAGTGATCCCAATCAATAGCTAGTTTTTGATGTTTATGGAGGCCTTTGAGAGGCTTGGTGTGAAAGAAATTGAATACAGATTTAGTTGTTATTCCTGGGGACATGGTTGTAAAATCTCAAGAGTTTGCAAAAGTTATAAACAAGCATTTTAAAGCTTGTTTTAAAAAGTGGTACATTGGCCTGGGCACAGTGGCTTATGCCTGAAATCCCACTGCTTTGGGAGACTGAGGCAGGAGAATCACTTGAAGTTAGGGGTTTGAGAGCAGCCTGGGCAACATGGTGAGACCCTGTCTCCCCAAAATTTAAAAAGTTAGACAGGCACAATGCTGTGTTCCTGTGGTCCTAGCTGGCAGGGAGGGGAGGCAGGAGGATCACTTGAGCCCAGGAGGTTGAAGCTGCAGTGAGCAATAATCTCACTACTGCACCCCAGCCTGGCTGACAGAGCGAGAACTTCTCTCACACAAAAAAGAAAGAGCAGTACATTAAATGAAGATGGGAAAAGCCCACTTACAGGATGGATGGGAAGGCCAGTTGTCCTAATGCGATGCAGATGAGGGCTGGCAGCTCAGGACAACACATTCAGCCACAGAGCCACGGACTCTCAAGTCCTGGACCTCAAACAACATGATGGGTGGGAAGGCAACGTTCTCCTAAAAACTGTTAGATGATTCCGAAAATGGCTCAAGTACAACAATGGACAAAGATTCTGTGATAAATTTGAGTGAAATTATTTTATGGAATATGAATGGAGGAAAGCACTTGTTCTCAACATTTTATGAACGTGTGATTTTAAACACATTTTAAATTTAATAAGTATTATTAGTAGAAACTAAACTATTTCATCTACATCCCCAAAGTTTATAAGTTTAAGTTAGTGAAAAATCTTTTGGGTGGAGAGAGAGAACCTTTACAGTGGGCATGGGGTCACGTTATATTCAGGACACCTTATACTCAGGCATCTATGATATTTGAAGCTCAAGACACAGCTATTGGCCGGGTGCGGTGGCTCACACCTGTAATCCCAGCACTTTGGGAGGCCGAGGCGGGTGGATCACCTGAGGTCAGCAGTCTGAGACCAGCCTGGCCAACATGGCGAAATCTCATTTCTACTAAAAATACAAAAAATTAGCTGGGCATGGTGCTCCCAGCTACTCAGGAGGCTGAGGCAGGAGAATCGCTTGAACCCAGGAGGCAGAGGTTGAGTGAGCCTAAAGCGTGCCATTGCACTCCAGCCTGGGCAACAGAGTGAGACTCCGTCTCAAAAAACAAACAAACAAAAAACCCCACAACTATTGCTTTATCTTTGGAAATGCTGAGCTGTAACCACCAAGTCACCAGTGCGTGGGGACAGCCTTGTCTGACCACATTGCTCTAAGAAGGCAGCATCCATAACAACATGCCCTGGAGAGACAAGGTCGTGTGCATGGGGCTTCCACTCCATGGCTGAGACACCTGGGCCCTGGAGAGGGGCACCCCGGCTTTCTGTCCCAGGAGTGACGCCTCTCCTGAAGTTTTACTGCCCCTCCCTCGTGCCTCCAGAAAAGGATCAGTGCATCACCCGAATGCAGGGAAGAGCATCCCCAGTGGCCCTACTCTGTGCCGTCGGAACTGGTTACCTGTCTTCCCAGCCTGCTTCAGCCCTGCCTCAGCCCACAGGAAGTCCAAGGGCCCCAGTATGGACCTGGACCTCACACTGAACTTCTCCGTACACCTGCTAATGTCTCCCAATTCTCCCTCCCTCGCCCCTCCCCAACCCTTTCTGCATACCCTCTGGGCCTCACGGTCTATCAGCAGGAAATTTCCCACATCCTCAGTCTATTCTCTGGACAGTGCTGTCATCCTCTTGCTCTAAAGGAAACCTGGCTGTCCTGTGACATCATCACTTCCCCTGCTGCCTTTCGTCTCATGCCCAATGGCCTTGGCATGGCCAGTGTCTACTCTGCTTTCCGGCCACCTCTCCTTTCTGCTGAAGGCCCAGGTCCTTTAAAATTTGTGCCGTTCAACAAAAGCCAAAATTGACAAATGGGATCTAATTAAACTAAAGAGCTTCTGCACGGCAAAAGAAACTACCATCAGAGTGAACAGGGAACCTACAGAATGGGAGAAAATTTTTGCAATCTACTCATCTGACAAAGGGCTAATATCCAGAACCTACAAAGAACTCAGACAAATTTACAAGAAAAAAGCAAACAACCCCATCAAAAAGTGGGCAAAGGATATGAACAGACACTTCTCAAAAGAGACATTCATACAGCCAACAGACACATGAAAAAATGCTCATCATCACTCGCCATCAGAGAAATGCAAATCAAAACCACAATGAGATACCATCTCACACCAGTTAGAATGGCAATCATTAAAAAGTCAGGAAACAACAGGTGCTGGAGAGGATGTGGAGAAATAGGAACACTTTTACACTGTTGGTGGGATTGTAAACTAGTTCAACCATTGTGGAAAACAGTGTGGCGATTCCTCAAGGATCTAGAACTAGAAATACCATTTGACCCAGTCATCCCATTACTGGGGATATACCCAAAGGATTATAAATCATGCTGCTATAAAGACACATGCACACATATGTTTATTGCAGCACTATTCACAATAGCAAAGACTTGGAATCAACCCAAAGGTCCATCAGTGACAGACTGGATTAAGAAAATGTGGCACATATACACCATGGAATACTATGCAGCCATAAAAAAGGATGAGTTTGTGTCCTTTGTAGGGACATGGATGCAGCTGGAAACCATTATTCTCAGCAAACTATCGCAAGAACAGAAAACCAAACACCGCATGTTCTCACTCATAGGTGGGAATTGAACAATGAGATCACTTGGACACAAGAAGGGGAACATCACACACCGGGGCCTATTGTGGGGAAGGGGCAGTGGGGAGGGATAGCATTAGGAGAGATACCTAACGTAAATGACGAGTTAATGGTTGCAGCACACCAACATGGCACATGTATACATATGTAACAAACCTGCATGTTGTGCACATGTACCTTAGAACTTAAAGTATAAAAAAAAAAAAAAATTTGTGCCGTTGGACTTCACCACCTCCCCGGTATGCTCACCTTCCCGCTTTCCACAACAGCCGTTTCACATCGTCTCCTCCCTAACCTCCTCTCATTCATTCCTCCTTCCCCTGGTAACATCCGCTTCTCCACACCCCACCCCTAGCTGATGAAATTGCTTTGTCAGGCTTTTAAGCCTCAGTGAAAGGAAAATTGAAGGTGTTCTCCCAGAAAGGGCACATTTGTAATGCTATACAACCTCCCGGCTCAAAGTGTGGTCTTTGGCTTCGTTTCACCTGAAAGCCGGTTAGAAATGCAGAATGTCTGGTCTCACTCCTGACTCACTGAATGAGAAACTGTAGGTGATTAGCCCATTAAAATCTGACGAGCCCTGATATCCAACCTAATCTGCCCAGGCCCCATTGCTGACCACCAAGGACTGTACTGCCTTCCCAGCCACGGTGACCCTGGGCCTCAGCGTCCACTTCATTGAGAAGCAACTCCATCCCCTATATCTTCCTACCATCTAAGCTACTGACTTGCCAATAATTGCACTGACCCATGATTTCCTTTTGTGTGGATGAAGGGACTCAGCTCTTTGCAAAGGCCAACCCTTTCCTCATGCTCCAACCCCATT
The DNA here is from genome assembly GCF_043159975.1 of Macaca nemestrina. Taxonomy (NCBI): domain Eukaryota; kingdom Metazoa; phylum Chordata; class Mammalia; order Primates; family Cercopithecidae; genus Macaca; species Macaca nemestrina. The sequence goes on from NC_092136.1 coordinate 55,034,914, forward strand.
GTCTAGAGCCAAATAACTATAAGGCATTTGTCATCCCTGCCACAGGAACAAGGGCCTACCAGCCACACCACAGCTGACATGGGGAGCACACTGGCAGCTCAGGTGACTACTGAGAACTTCTGAGCTGCCTTGAAAGGGGTTTTGAACAAGATCAGCTGTTTGCAATATGAGATTCCAGAAGGGAGGGTCCCAAGTCTTCCTAGAGGATCAAAAGGGTGGGAACCCAAGTTCTGAAATTTCTATAATTTCAGAAATTATAGTGCATAGTGCATATAGTGCATAGTTCCCATGCCAGAGTTCAACAAGAAGGTTGCAGGCTGTGGAAACAAGGTTTTAAATCCATTAAATTAGCCCCAGCATTTGTCCCTCACAGTTGCTTCTAGCCAAGGAATATGGTGGTGCTCCCTTCTCCCACCTCCTTGGCCTGATAGCTTTAGCTTCCACTCCAAGCTGGAAGCAGCAGGAGGTGAGATAATTAAGGAGCGTCTCTGCACCTAGGCACAGGCACACACATGCAGGCCAGGACAATCCACAGCGGGCTAAGGCAGGAAATGAAGTCACCACTTCTTTTCAGTTAAGGAAATCAGAGCAGCAGCTCCCATGGGAGATCAAAACAGTATTGTTTCAAAGAACAGTATTGTTTCAAAGCAGTTCAGAAGAGAACAAAGGTTTTGGCATTGATCCCCCTCTGGAGAAGATAATATCACAGACATTCCCCCCTGTCTGGGACTCAAGACAAACCTACACGTTCATTTATTGAGATTATGCTCAAGAGTAGTGATCTTTGAGTAGTTAGACGGACATTCAATGCCTTCACAATTGTCAAAATGAGAACAAAATCTGGTGGGCATGAGGATGATTTGTAAGAAACAGCAGCCTGACCATTTCCAGCCACGTGGAGAGTCTGGCAGTGCATCTGCTGTGGCCGCGTCTGTGAAGGGGACCTGGACTCATGCCACATTCTACCACTGAGTGCAAGTGGAAACCTGAGTTCCACAAAATGAATTTGTTAAAACACATGCTAGAAGAGCAGGATGGAGCTGCCAGAGGCCTCAGAGCAGACAGTCCAATCCTTTCCACAGCCTCCATGTTTAGTTAATTCAGTTTTAAAAATTTATATTCAAAATATAAATTAGCATCCACTTCTTGCCAAACTTTATGATTGGCCCCTGGAAAATAGATGGAAACACTATAAGCTCTGTCCTCAAGCTCATGGTCTGGTGGGAATAAATAGATCATTTCAATCAACACTAAGGGGTCACGCAGGGCAGAGGCAAGGAGCCTGACGCCTCACTTTCTACGGTAACACACAATGATACCAATGTTCAAATTATGACCTACATCATCAGAAGAGGGCTAAACCCCCAGACAGGTTTAAACACTTTGCTCAAACATAGCATATATGGGAAAGGAGAGGGGTACAACTGGGAAAGGGCACCCAGGAAGCCTCTGGTAGGGATATAGAGGTATTTATATTTATTACATCATATACTCTTCCATACGCATGATAAAAAGCATGAATAAAACTGAGTCTTTCATAATACTGAACCTTCTGTTTGAACTTAGCTTCCTTTCAGCAATCCCCCCAGATGTCCAGTTATAGGATACAATTATCTTTCCTTTTTTTTTTTTTTTTTTTTTTTTTGGAGACAGAATCTCTGCTGCCTAGGGTAGACAGCAGTGGCAAGATCTCAGCTCACTGCAACCTCTATCTCCTGGGTTCAAGTGATTCTCATGCCTCAGCCTCCTGAGTAGCTGAGATTACAGGCGTGCACCACCACGCCCTGCTAATTTTTGTATTTTTAGTAGAGACGGGGTTTCACTATGTTGGCCAGGCTGGTCTCGGACTTCTGAGCTCAGGTGATCCACCCACCTCAGCCTCCCAAAGTGCTGGGATTACAGGCGTGAACCACCGTATCTGGCCTTTCCTTCTTGCTAAATCAGTTTGAAACAGCGTTTTCTGTGAATTGTCACCAAAACTTCCTAATTGTTATAGCATTTTCCTAACTAACTTGACTGTAGAACTCTTTTTTAAGGAGTATCTTTTGGAACTAGCATGTCCTGGAAAACACCCTGGAGAATGAACCCACGGGACTGAGGTCTGTTTAGGAGACAGAATTAAAAAGAAGGTAAATTCACAACTTGAGTGACTTCTGCAGAAGACACCTGAAAAGCCAGCCCCACATGCCTTGCTAATAAGTGTTCTTTTCACTATTTAGCTGTGGACTTCATGAACAAATATACTTGCCCTCCAGAGTGTTAGAGCAGTGGCAACCCAGAATTGATCAGCTGTATCAAGGCATATGCACAAAAATTGAGATATTTTCCAGAACTCAGTTTTTAAAATGAAAAAAAAAGTTATCAAAATACTTCTGCTGTAAAGCAGAATAAAGAACAGCAAAAGGGGACAGTCACAGTGGCTCACGCCTATAATCCCAATACTTTGGGAAGCCGAGGCAAGTGGATCACATGAGGTCAGGAGTTCAAGGCCAGCCTGGCCAACATGGTGAAACCCCGTCTCTACTAAAAATACAAAAATTAACCGGGCATGGTGGCATGTGCCTGTAGTCCCAGCTACTCAGGAGGCTGAGGCAGGAGAATCGCTTTAACCTGGGAGGTGGAGGTTGGTGAGCCAAGATTGTGCCACTGCACTCCAGCCTGGGCGACAGAGTGAGACTCTGTCTCAAAAAAACAAAAAGACGAAACAAAAAAACAGCAAAAGACAAGAGCCAAATAAATATACTTCTTTATAAATTTTTTTTTAATTGTTTTTGCTGGGTGCGGTGGCTCATGCCTATAATCCCAGCACTTTGGGAGGCTGAGGTGGGCGGATCACTTCGGGTTGGGAGTTTGAGACCAGCCTGACCAACATGGAGAAACCCTGTCTCTACTAAAAACACAAAATTAGCCAGGCATGGTGGCACATGCCTGTAATCCCAGCTACTCCAGAAGCTGAGGCAGGAGAATCGCTTGAACCCGGGAGGCAGAGGTTGCGGTGAGCCGAGATAGAGCCATTGTGCTCCAGCCTGGGCAACAAGAGTAAAAATCCATCTCAAAAAAAAAAAAAAAATTACATATATATATATATATGTATTTTTAAAAAAATGAGACAGGGTGTCATTCTGTTGCCCAGGCTGGTCTTGAACTCCTGGCCTCAAGTAATCCTCCTACCTCAGCCTCCCAAAGTGCTAGGATTACTGGCATGAGCCACCACACCTAGCCCAAATAAATGTATTTCATAAGCAAAAATATATGTGTCTATAAGAAATTAGGCTTAAAATAGCAGAAAAGATTTTCAATTACTAGAAACACCTCAAGTGAATAATGCAGTTGAGGTAGAGACACCGTATTTAAAATTATTTGGGCTGGGCGCGGTGGCTCACATCTGTAACCCCGGCACTTTGGGAGGCTGAGCTGGGCGGATCGCCTGAGGTCAGGGTTCAAAACCAGCCTGGCCTGCATGGCGAAACCCTGTCTCTATTAAAAATACAGAAATTAGCTAGGCGTGGTGGCCAGCGCCTGTAATGCCAGCTACTTGGGAGGCTGAGGCAGGAGAATTGCTTGAACCCAGTTAGGTGAAGGTTGCAGGGAGCCAAGCTCATACCACTGCACTCCAGCCTGGCATCAGAGCAAGACTCTGTCTCAAAAATAAATAAATAAATAAATAAATGAATGAATAAAATAACTGAGAAAGCCCCCAGAATGTTAAAAGGATCATAAACAACCTATTTTATAGATAGGGATACTGAGGCTGAAAAGTGAAGCATTTTGTCACATCAAGTGAGTGTCAAAGTCAAACTAGGAGCCAGGGCAGCCTTCCTATCATTAGGGGCTGATCCAAAGTGAGAATCTCTGCCTCTAGCTGCAGTCTCATTTGCTCGGGCCCAAATCGGAGGATGCACTGCAGTCTAGACGCATTTGATTTGCCTGTAGCACATAGCCTTTCCTGGGCCCATAATGCCATTACAGGAAGCGCTGCCACCAGCCCATACTTCCTAACACACCCAAAAGACCAGAGCATCAGAAACTACCCCTGCGACAAAAGCTGCACTGATCATAGGCTCCAAATTCCAGTTTGAGGAGATGATATTATTATCCTTTAAAAGGTCTTTCTTGCCTGTTTTGGCTAATTACACTCCCAGGGATGGAAATTGTTCATTAGTGGAACCAAAACAAGGGATACTTTAAAAGCTCCAGGAAAATCACATTTCCTGGAGATTCAAAATATTTTTCTCAAAGGGAACTAGGAAGAATTTTTTAAAGGATGACCTGTGAAAGAGTAACTGACCTAGTCCCCACTTAGGCTAAACAAGCCAAGCTTGATGAATGGTGCCAAACATTCAGAACCAATTCAATCACATGCATAATTTTATTGGGAATTTACAGTGCATTCATCATTTAACCTACCTTAACTCATCATCCTCACAACATTCCTGAGTTGGGTATATAGTCTTTTGCTATAATGGGATAGTCTGCTTAAAAAGACTGTTAAGTAATTTCAGTGGGGAAAGGGTTTAAAGCTTCGGATTCAGAATAATGTTTTTTCTTGTGTAAATTTCAACAAAATTTATTTTTTAATTAAATAGCTCTAATTGTGGTGCTTGGTCTAGTTCCAAATGAACATCAAAGACAATGCAAGTCTTATTCTCTAATTGTGACACTGAACTGAGGCTTTCAAGATTAACAGTGGAGAAATGGTTTGATTTAGATGAGGCACGTGGCCTATCTAGGGGAAGTAACTTGCCCAAAGTCACATGGCTGGTTAGTGTCATGAAGTGAGATTCCAGTCCCGGACTCCTGGGTTCCAGTATCTCTGCTCTCAGCTCTGTTACCCAGGCTGAGTGCAATGGTACAATCCCGGTTCACTGTAACCTAGAACTGCTGGGCTCAAGCAGTCCTCTTGCCTCAGCCTCCCAAGTAGCTGGGACTATAGGTGCATACCACAGCGCCTGGCTAATTTTTAAATTTTTCTGTAGAGATTGGGCCTTGCTAGGTTGCTCAGGGAGGGTCTCAAACTCCTGGCCTCAAGCAATCTTCCTGCCTCAGCCTCCCAAAATGGTGGGATTACAGGCACGAGCCACTGCACTAGGCCCATTATCTATGCTGCCTGCTCCTGCTGACACCAACTCCACTAAGAAATGGGAGACTGGCCGGGCGCGGTGGCTCAAGCCTGTAATCCCAGCACTTTGGGAGGACGAGACGGGCGGATCACGAGGTCAGGAGATCGAGACCATCCTGGGTAACACAGTGAAACCCCGTCTCTACTAAAAATACAAAAAAAAAAACTTAGCCGGGCGAGGTGGCAGGCGCCTGTAGTCCCAGCTACTCGGGAGGCTGAGGCAGGAGAATGGCGTGAACCCGGGAGGCGGAGCTTGCAGTGAGCTGAGATCCGGCCACTGCACTCCAGCCTGGGTGACAGAGCGAGACTCCGTCTCAAAAAAAAAAAAAAAAAAAAAGAAATGGGAGACTGATCCTGAGGTACAGGCAGGAGCCCTGGCTCAGGCTGAGTCATCTCAGGGCTCCTGTCCTTCAAGAAACCTTGTCTTCACTGCTTCCTCCAACCTCCTTTTTGCTCCCACAACCTGTGCAAACATCATCACCCTATTTCTCACGTCACACGGGCAATAAATTTATCTTTACTCAATTTCTGAAGACAAGAAGGGAACTTTATCTCTGCATTCTCACTTCAATGGCTAATATAGCACATTTAATACTACTTGTTGAATACAATAATTAAAGCTCTTACAAACTGCTACATTAAAATGTTACTCTTGTTAATTACTGAATTACTGAAAATAAAAATACATGCTGGTACCTTTGTTTTCTTGCATCTTTAAAATAAACACTCCACAAATCTATAAGAATTGTAAGTCTTGAGGCTTAATGTAGGATTTTTCAAATATTTGCATAATTTCTGCTAAACTGCCATGCACAAATATATCAAAACAAAAAAGACACAAAATTACCCATAAAAGTTGGTAAAAGAATTTATTACGTGGCTTAGGTAGGTTTTTGCATTCTACTAACAGAAAAGCATTTTCCACACCTTATTCAACCTAACAAATTATATATTTGTGATTTTATCTACATCGCTGCAGTATTACACTATTGAAAACCTTCCTTTCAAATGTACTTTGGTGCAATTATACAGTAGATATCTCTGCCTTCAGAAAATAAAATATTCTCAATCTAAACTCAAAACGGAATAAAGACATCAATACCAAGTTTGTGCACCACTTGGTAAAAGATTGCAATAAAAATCAAAAGAGTATGCTGCTTAACATATAAAGATGAGCCATCTGCCACAGTTTCAGTCAAACCTTTGTAGGAATGATTTAGCATCTGGGTTTATTTTTACTGCAGTTTTCACATATGATAGGTGGAATTGTACCACAAAGAATAGTCTCATTTGCACAAGAGACTCAAATATTGGACTCTAGCACAGGAAATGTCTCTTGGGGCTTAGTAATATACAAACTGATAGAAAAGAAAATTGCCTTAAGAAAAATTTCACAATTGACTAAACATCTGAAACATTTTTATCACAGCTTTCATATATTAAAAAAGTCTCCTCCAGAGATGAAGCTTATTGATGAAATAAAACCTAGTCACTATCATCTGACCCATGTTCTGAGCCTCTATCTGAGGCCTCATTGTTGGATCCCTCTGGTTCCGATTCATTTCCAGAGCCTTGGCCAGAACCCTCATTATCAGATCCTCTCTCTGATTCGTGGTCTGATTCGGCACTTGGAGAAGCTGGGCGAGAGTCGTTCTCAGAAACTCCTGAGCGGCTTCTCCCTGACTGCACAGATTCATTGTCAGACTGCTCAGAACCAGAGGGCCTTCTCTTTCTGGATGGCTGGTCACTGTCTGAGTCCTGATCTGACCGCTGTCTTCGTGGCCTCCGGGGACTGCCGGCCTCGCTGCCAGACTTGTTCTGGTTCTCATCAGAATCACTCTCTGATGAGGCACGTTTCTTTCGCTGTTCGTCCTCGTCTGAGTCACTGTTGCTGTTGCTGTTCCTGGGATGTCTGGCAAAGATGATCATTGGTTAGAAGCTGAGGATTCTGGCTAACTGGGGCCTTGATGAGCAGAGAATGTACTTTTAAAACATAAGGGCATTTAATATTCTATTTCTTGACCTAAGTAGTGGTTACACAGGTATCATTTTGTGATACTTGTTTTGTGTACTATTCTGTAAATGTGATATATTTCACAATTCAAAAAGGTTTAAAAAGGAAAAAAAGATAAGGCACTTTAGCCATAAGTCAAAATATAAACCGGGAGGGTGATTCACTGGGCACTTTTAATCAGAATGAAGCATTTCCCAATTTCATATATAAAATTATGAAAAGGAAGGGATACATTTGTTTATCTTTGTAAGCAAATTAACAGCAACAAAGGTGAAATCCAGGATCTCAACTGGCTTGAAGACTTTGAAGAATTAACCCTTTTCCAAAGGCAGAAAAGGGTTTCAAAGGACATTTCCCTGTCCTATTGCCATCGGTGCTAATAGGTACCTGAAGAGTGAGGTCATTATTCCTGTCCTAAGATTTGCTACTGCACTAGGTCCCCTCCACCATGACCAGACTTGCTCAAGATAGGGAACTGGGGCTAAAGGGGCCCTTTGGTTTATTTGCCTTTGCTCCCAAGCTCTCCCCTCTACTTCTCAGTTGATATGTGAAGGAAAGGGGAAGTCATGCTTATGCTTAGAATGCTGGCAGCACCCTCAGAGTCTTGGTCTCCTGGAGGCTCTGAGGAAAGAACATTCCCTTAACCACTGTGACCGCTCCTTTGGAGCAGACACACTTCTCTGGCACCTTCCTTAGTTCTGGTTTTCATGACAGATATTCCAATAAAGGAATACTGAATCCCAGAGTTCGGTCTAGGAACGGTGAGGGAGGTGAAATATATTACTCTCTTTCTGTATACATATTAAAGACCTGTGGGTCTTCCCTGGGATCCAATTCACTCCATTCCATCTTGCCAAATAAGCAAACACACTTTATGATGGTCAGGACAAAGCTTAATTGATGCAAGTGGCTCAAACAAACTTGGCCTTGACCTCAGGTACAGATTTGGAAGCCACTCAGCATCTCACAATGGACCTTTCTGCCAACACATTTAACAGTGCTCAGTCTTTGAAAACCATGTATTTCATTACACTGATCATGCACGTCTCTAAACAGACCTGGATAACACCATGGGGACAAGGGCTAAACAGTGCTTTACAGAAAAACAATCCAGATGTGTCAGCCGGTGCCTTCAGAGAAAAAGGGAACTGCAGATCTTTTTTGTTTTTGTTTATTTTGTTTTTATAAAATTTCTGTAGTGATGGAGTCTCACTGTGTTGCCCAGGCTAGTCTCAAACTTCTGGCCTCAAGTGATCATCCTGCCTCAGTCTCCCAAAGTGCTGGGATTATAGGCGTGAGCCACCTCACCTGGCCAGAACTGCAAATCTGGTTCTTTATAGATTACCACCATATGAGTCCAATCTCCACCAGAAGCCTTAGCCTCCTCAACATGCTAACCTCTGCCTCAGGAATCCCAATTCTTCTAAGACTCAACTCAAACACCCTTTCTTTTAGAAAAAAAACATCTTTTACAACTCCTACCATCACCCAAACTCAAGACTAGGTATGGTTCCTGGAGAGCAATAATGCAAATTTACATGATAACATTAATCCAACTATAATGTGGGTTTTTTGTTGTTGTTGTTGTTTTTGACAAGAGTCTCACTCTGTCGCCCAGACTGGAGTGCAGTGGTGCCATCACGGCTTACTTCAACCTCTGCCTCCTGGTTTCAAGCGATTCTTGTCCCTCAGCCTCCCTAGGAGCTGGGATTACAGGAACACACCACCATGCCTGGTTAACTTTTGTATTTTTAGTAGGGATGGGGTTTCGCCATGTTGGCCAGGCTGGTCTCAAACTCCTGGCCTCAAGTGATCCACCTACCTTGGCCTCTCAAAGTGCTGGGATTACAGGTGTGAGCCACTGCACCCAGTCTACAACATGGTTTTGGTTTATCTGTTCTTCTCCACTGCCTCTGAAGCAGAAATTCCTTGGAGAATTTATGGGCCTATCTTTTCTCTCTGTATTACCAGCACTTATACTATCTCACACACTGGATGTTCAAATGTCTGTTGAATGAATAAATGAAAACGATGGCTACAGAAGAACACAGTGTAGTACAGTATTAAGAGACCTGGTTGAGAAATCCAAATGGGGGACAACTTGAGCTTGAGGGGCAAGTTTAGGACAAATGATTTTATGCTTCACTGGGTGGGCCACGAACTAAAGAAGAGCCTTGCGGAAGGAGTCTAGGATAAGTCCTCCACGGAGCAGGTACTGTTGACTTACCACTGCACAACAGGGGAGGAAACAGTCAAGAAATAGGCTCTCTCTCAACACAGAGAAACCCTGTCTCTACTGAAAATACAAAATTAGCCGGGTGTGGTGGCGCATGCCTGTAATCCCAGCTACTCGGGAGGCTGAGGCAGAAGAATCGCCTGGACCCAGGAGGTGGAGGTTGTGGTGAGCCAAGATCGTGCCATTGCACTCCAGCCTGGGCAACGAGAGCAAAATTCCATCTCAAAAATAAATAAATAAATAAATAAACAAATAAATAAAAAGAAATAGCCTATCTCCATATGACCAGGACTTGGCTACCTGTAACACTTTTAGTATGTCAACAGTAGGGCAGCAAAATGATACATTTCATTTAGAAGGGTGTCATCTAGGAAATTTCAGCTAATATCTATGAAGAAATGAGATTTCAAAAAAGGTTTTCTTCTTTGAGAGAAAAGATGTAGTAGGACAAAATGACAAGTTAAACTTTCTTCCAGCTCTCAGATTCTAAGAAGCTGCGGAGAAGACATTTTGGCACAGCAACACTCCCAGTTATCTATTTCCTCCAATTTTCAAGTCTGTCCCCACCCCTCTTATTATTTGTAAATAAAAAGAAAGAAAAGTATATTTTTCTAGTATAGACAGGCAGATTAGTAATCACTTTTGATTTATCTACATCATGAGAAGAATTTACAAAGAGAAAATATCCTACCCTTCATCAGCAATTTTAAGTTTATCTTCATCCGAAGAGTCATCACTTGATGAAATTATGGCTTTGGATTTTATTTTTCCCTTCATTGATGGAGGCAGACGTTCTGGCTTGGGCTAAAGAATGTCAAACATAATAGATTTGTCAAGACGCTTACATTAGGCCATCTTGTTAAATTGGGTTTGCATTACAATGATACAATCAAACAGCCACTGATGAACTTTGAAAACAAGCATTCGTGCTTGAGAAAGCTGCAAGGAAAGAATGTATTCTAGTGCAATCTTTCATGTCTACTAGGGGACAGAAAAACACAGTACTATAAACTTACAGCCTTTTTCTTCTCTGCTCTTGGTGGACGTCGTTTTTTCTGTTTGGGGCCATTTTCTGTTTCATCATCATCAGATCCTTCTTCTCCCTTCGGAAGTCTTAAATAGTGAACACCAAAAGAGAGTTTGTCAAGAGCCTACCTATAAAGTTCCAGACTACTTTGCCATTAAATTATTATTCATTCTGAATCCTCTTCCATATGGGTGCTGTCCTCAATCATACTGTACACTCCTCAAGGGCAGAAGATATAACTTACTCTTGCTGCACGTGGCTCAGAAATCTGTAAAATGATGTATTTATGCAATGTCTGCTGATTAATTTAGTCACTGCTGAGGTCTCATTAATTTGCATTTGAATCTTGCACTTGGTGGAGTGATAGAGAACATGAGAAAAGACACAGGCTCCAGACTTCAACATCTTTCCCCTTCTCTTCCTTCTTTCCCAACTACTGATTCCAGGCCTGCTACTAATATCCTCACCACAGCTTCAATTTCACAAGTCTGTGTCTTAATGAATTATCAGGTTCTTTCCCAAATACAGTCGGCCAAGGGTTGGGAAGGGCAGTCTAGGGGTAAGATAGCTGAATGGAGGTTCCTGGACTCCAGGATAGTACAATAAGAGAAGGACAAATTAGCTTAGGAGGCACCTCCACATAAGAAATGGGTAGGGCATCCTTGATCTTAACAGCAGAGAACACTGAGCGGTTTTAAAGGTGCTTTCACACACATTCACATCTTATGCATTGAGCAAAAACCATGAAGTAGGCATTGCTGTTACCAACGACAGAGAGGAAGCTGAAGCTTAGTGATTTTTCCAACATTGCACATGCACAGTTAGTGTGGACACAATCCAGGTCTTATTCTAAATCACAAGTTTTCCAATAAATATTTAGAGACACAAGAAAGGCAATTATGACTAACTTGTAGCTCTTAGAAGGAAAGCTGTGGAGATGTATGGAAATCCCAGGTACTCAGTGGATTTTGTACTGGGGTCTATCTTAGGATTAAAGTAGGAAGTGGGGGCACAAAAAGCTTCACTGTTTGGATCAAGTGTTCATAAATTCTAAACATCAAAAGATTCAGAAGGTAAAAGGTCTTTCACCACTTTTACGAGGTTACTTAAAACACATTAATGATGACATTACCTTCTCCTCTTTTTCTTCTTTCTCTCACCACCCTCCTCATCTTCACCTTCTTGTTCACTGCCACTACCCTTTCTTCTCTTCTTCTTTTTGGATATAGGTAGGTCATCATCAGTGTCATCATTCACAAATTCATCAAACTCTCCTCCCTTCTTAGAACGCTAAAATCCAAACAAGCCTACAGTTAGTTATTTCGTGGTTGGTGGAATGTGGTTAGAATGCTAAGGTACAGAAAGGGGCCATATCCTATCAGTCATTTGACAATGAAGGATTTTTTTTTTTTTTTTGAGATGAAGTCTCACTCTTTTGCCCAGGTGGGAGTGCAGTGGGGCAATCTCGGTTCACTGCAACCTCTGCCTCTTGGGTTCAAGTGATTCTTGTGCCTCAGCCTCCTGAGTAGCTGGGACTACAGGCATGCATCACTATACCTGGCTAATTTCTGTACTTTTTAGTAGAGATATGGACCACGTTGGTCAAGCTGGTCTCAAACTCTTAACCTCAAGTGATCTGCCCACCTCGGCCTCCCAAAGTGCTAGGATTACATGCATGAGTCACGGTGTCTGGCCCGAATGATCTTTTACTAAGTCACGTGGAAAAGGTTCTTGGCTAGGCCCATATTTTAAAGACTTCTAATTGAGATAAAAGTCTCAACCGGTTAAAACTTTGCAAAAATCAACTATTTAAAAGACAACTACAAGGTAAAATATACTTAGCTAACCTTGGAATGCATTGCTAAATACTGGATACCACTGAAATCATTCTCTGTGTTGGAAGACTGTCTCTTAACAAAAGAGGAAGTCAAAACTAGTAAGTACAGAAGGAATTTAACCAATTATCCTTATTTCTCAAAGCCAAAGACAGAGACTGAGGTCACTCGTGCTAGCACGAATTATATCTTACCCGTCCACCACCACCACCTCTTTTCTTCTCTTTTGTTGCTTCAGTCTCACCAGTAAACATAAGAATATTTTTGGTCTTCTCCACATACTGGGCCCGCTGTTCCAAAAGTTTCTTTTGCTCTTCCTTTTCTCTGAGACGTTTCTCTTCCTATGAGGAAAAATGGTAGAAAAGAAACACCACTGAAAATTTTCTTATGATGAAAAATTAATGGCTACCATTCTAAGTAGAGGACTTCTTTTTTTTTTTTTTTTTGAGATGGAGTCTCACTCTGTTGCCTGGACTGGAGTATAGTGGTGCAATCTCGGCTCACAGCAACCTTGGCCTCCTAGGTTCAAGTGATTCTTCTGCCTCAGTTTCCCAAGTAGCTGGGATTACAGATGTGTGCCACCACTCCTGGCGAATTTTTGTATTTTTAGTAGAGACAGGGTTTCACTATGTTAGCCAGGCTAGTGTTGAACTCCCGACCTCAAGTGAGCTGCCCTCCACCCACCTCAGCCTCCCAAAGTGTTGTGATTAGAGGCGTCAGCCACCACACCTGGCAGAGGACTTTTTTTTTAAACATACAAAGTGTATGCATGCACACAATTAATTCCAGTATAACTGGAAAATACAAGATACCTGTTCTTTAAGAAGTTTCTGCCTTAACAGTTCCTTTTCTTGCTCTTGCTTGGCCCGCAACTCCCGCTCTTCTTCATCTTGTTTGCGTGCCCGGGCCACATGGTACTGGGCCTGGCTCAGTAAGTCAGAACACTGCCTAGAACATTTCAGGTTTAGAGAAACATGACTGCAACTACTATATTGAAAAACTCAGCACATCTATTTTCCTTACACAAATTAAAAAATCTGAAGCAGGACCATTAGCTGATCTATGTGAAGTCTTTTTTTTTTAAATGTTTTTTTCTTTTTTTTTTTTGAGACGGAGTTTTGCTCTTGTTGCCCAGGCTAGAGTGCAATGGTGCCATCTTGGCTCACCGCAACCTCTGCCTCCCGGGTTCAAGCGATTCTCCTACCTCAGCCTCCTGAGTAGCTGGAATTACAGGTGTACACCACCACGCCTGGCTAATATTGTATTTTTAGTAGAGATGGGGTTTCTCCATGTTGGTCATGCTGACCTCGAACTCCTGACCTCAGGTGATCTGCCCACCTCGGCCTCCCAAAGTGCTGGGATTACAGGCGTGAGCCACTGCACCCAGTCAAAAAAAATAATTTACTTTTGCATTACACATCCCACACTATACCAATGTATGAAGTCTTAATTAGCAAAATTAACTTAGTTTATTATAAGCCAATACTGCCAACTATGTTAAGTTTCCAAACTATAAATGTCTCCTGAAAGCACAGCTAAAAAGATTTCCAACATTATCTTTCCATATAACTCAGAGTCGTGAATTTTATCTTGACTAGGCTGACACAGCTGACATAAGTAAAATAGAAAAGTATTTCCCCCACAACTCAAGTACTTGTTCTAAGGCAATTTGCCCAGTTCCCTCAAGGGAAAAAATCCTGGTAAAGATTACAAAGTCCCCAAGAGAAGTGTGAAAGACCGACCTGTGGAAGGTCAGGAACCTCTGTTCCCTACTGTGTCACTTTCCCAGCCCATGCAAATATCACTGCCTCACCCAAAGTCACCTTCCATAAATAGTAACATTACCTGGCTTCTGTAGCAGCAAGGGCCAAATCAAATCTCATTTTATCTCCCACTTTACTCAAATAACTGAAGTATCTAAATGAAATGAAAAAATACTTTACTTTAAAAAAAAGAGATTGTAATGAAATAAAGCCCTTAAAAAATTTAATCTGTTCTACAAAATCTGAGAATAGGTTTGCATATTAACTGATTTACACAAATTTATGCCACTCATTACATTTAATAGACACGTTCATCAAGATGGTCTAAGTTATATTTAATATTATCAGTAAATTCACAAATAACCACAAATCAATTCAAGCAACGACTATTTACTAAACATGAAATTTACTAAATATGTCAGGACGGAGGTTAGGGGGCTCAGGCCATGAAAGCACTTATAATTTACCAGGCAAGGCAAGAATTGTTAAACAAGAATACAAATAAAGTTGGACAAAACCTGAATAGATGACAGGTTTTAATTTCACCACACACTGAATCACCATATAAATACTATATGGTTAAATAAATTTTGAGCTGAACTGAATAAAACTATTAAGCATTATTTAAGAGGCAAAACCTGAATCCTAGTTCAATGAAAATCAACATCCCATTAAAAGACACATTGGTGTAAAATGGAAAACCAACGTTAAGTGTCTAAAAAATTTCACATGTGTAAAATGCTGGGTCACATTACTGTCAGATTAATGAAAAATCTATGGCAAGTTTGCAAAGCTAGCCAGCCAGTCCTACAGGTTGAGCTACAAGATCCAAATCTGGCAGGATCCTGACTATAGTTTGGCACCACCTGGTGGCAGCAGCTGTCTGCTTTGGCTTAACTATTGCTGGAATGATTCTAATAGACCACCTTTAGAAGTAAGTGATTTTCAGCAGCTTGAGACAAATGGCTTTAAACAAACAAAGTATTTCAGACAAAATCGGGAGCGTTCATGATGGTATGGTCATAGACCAAACAAAGCATTTAATAGGTTGTTTCTACAAAATCTTTACCTATGTGCAAGCTCCAGTTCTTTCACAGCATTAAGTACTTCCTTCAGATTACTTTTTTCATCTTTCAGGACAGAGGTAGCTAATCTTTGTAGGACCAAGGCCACATTAAACATAAGAACTGTATCACTGGGTGCCACATGTCTAGCCTGTGAATAAAAAATAAATATTTCATATGGTCAAGTGACATGAAAAGGATTTTAGACAGCAGGGTATTATTAAGTAGTAGGTATGTGAATATGCATAACAAAGAATTAAAAAATACAATGTAGCACAGAAATGGATGGGAATAATAGCTCTCCTTTTTACCTTTAGCAAAGTCTGTTTGCATTCCTGTAACTTGCCACACTTGAAGAGGGCCCGTGCCAAATAGAGCACAACTTCAGTGTTTTGGTGCTTATAGAACTTTCTGAGGCAGTTTTCATACTACAAAAAAGGAAAAAAGTTAATTAAAACACAACAAAGAATAAATGACATTTTCATTTTGTAGCAAAATGGCACTGCAATTTTAAAGCTCTGTAAAAAGGTATTTTACCCTTTGAATGGTTAATTCCAAAGAATAACTTGGGGAATGATTTTTGACATTCATCAGGATACATTTTGATAACATAAAAATCTGACCATTAGAAAAACTAGATGCTTGAAATGATCTCTTTCCATTTGAAATGTGGACCAACACTGAAAGAAGGGGTAAACAGATTGGAAAGCCTTTTTCATATTTTTAGCAATACTATCTAGAATCAGCTTATTGACCACTGACTAGAAATCATATACCTGTGTCCTTTGGGTTTTACTGTCTATACCTTTCTTAACAATTGGCAGAACATATCTACTGGCAATGAGTACAAGGAGTCTTACAGTTCTGATTGTTAACTTCTTGGTAAAACCAATACAATACTAGTGTTATTTGTGACATGAACATAGTACTTTTTGACCATGTAATACCTCTTGTCATAGGTAAGACCTTTTTCATGAAAAATGGTTAAGACAGGTTTTTCCTGAATATCCCTAGTAATTTGCATTTATAAAAGGCAACATTATCATTCAGCAGATCAGGAAGGCCAACCTCACAAACCACAGCCTCTGAAGCTACCATATACAATCTGGGTTCTGTGAGTTTCTGTGATTATCGACTTTCCAGTACTCTGAATACTGATAATAACCCACCCATTTTAGAAAAAGGTAAACCACTTCTCAGAGCCTGGATTGCTCTTTTCTTCTACTTTTTGTAAGCTTTTCCTTTCTGACCATAATATATCCCAGAGAGCCGAAGATCCTTTTTACTTTTTAATGTTATGGATGCTGAGTATGACTTTTATTTCAAACTCAAGCACTCAACAAATGTAAGCATAAAAAAAATCCTACAGTCATTAAATCTTATCCCTGTTTTCTTCTTTCTTTTTTTTTCCCGAGACAGAGTCTTGCTTTGTCACCCAGGCTGGAGTGCAGTGGTGCGATCTCGGCTTACTGCAACCTCCGCCTCCCTGGTTCAAGCAATTCTCCTGCTTCAGTCTCCCCAGTAGCTGGGATTACAGGCACGTGCTACCATGCCCAGCTAATTTTTGTATTTTTAGTAGACAGGATTTCACCAAGTTGGCCAGGCTGGTCTTGAACTCCAGACCTCATCATCCATCCACGTCGACCACCTCGACCTCCCAAAGTGCTGGGATTACAGGTGTAAGCCACCATGCCTGGCCCGTTTTCTTTTAAATAAGTCATTTAACCTTTCTGAAACTCACAGTTCAGTTTCAGAAACTGAATACACAAATGAATATTAAATCCTACTACTTAACTGGGTATTACTAATATGCTAGGCATGCTAGTGCCAAGTAGTTTTCATACTGGATCCTCACACAATTCTATGACGTTAGGGTACAATTATCTCCATTTTATAGATAGGAAAACTGGCTCAGAAGGGATGTCCTTTGCCTGAGGCATGTAATTAATGGTGGAACCAGGACTTCCATCTCTGTCTGGATACCAAAGCCTGGCCTTAGCATTATATAATTATAAATCTCTAAATAGACACAGTATCACAAGAGATAGCATGCAGTTCCATGACAGGGCCAGAATGGCTAAGAAAATATCTGCTCAACAACGAACAAGATATAAAAATATCTTGAAAGAGAAGCTATTACCATCTGAACAGCGCTGATGTACTGCTTTTGCTCCACATAGATGTGTGCTAAGTTCAACCATACATCACTAATATCTGCTGTTGCTTCTCTTACTTGGGCAAATACATCACGAGCTTCACGAAAATATCCTTTGTGGGCCAAAACAGCTCCTAAAGATATAAAAAGGTTCACACTTAAGAATTTTCTAGTTGGAGCCAGAAAAACAACTAAAAATTATATTTTAAAACAACTACATTCATCACATTTTAAGAAAAATTCTGATTTACAAACATTCCTCTGAAAGTATTCATTTAAGACAAATTGTTATAGGTACTCAAGTTTTATAATCACCTATGCCATTGGCAGCATACAGATTCTTTGCATCATTTCTGAGTACTTGTTTGTAGATAGCCAAAGCACGATCTTGATGACGCTTCTCCTATAGAAACAAGCACTCTTAAGATTCAAACAAGAAAGTAGAGTATCAGTTTTGTTTAAAAGGACAAAAAGAGATTACCTTTTCTCGATCTCGGGTGGGCTGATG
The DNA here is from genome assembly GCF_043159975.1 of Macaca nemestrina. Lineage (NCBI taxonomy): Eukaryota > Metazoa > Chordata > Mammalia > Primates > Cercopithecidae > Macaca > Macaca nemestrina. Next base: position 55,052,635 of record NC_092136.1, read on the forward strand.
TAAAGTTTGGAGCCACACGTTGCCAAGGGCTAGCATAGAATAGGTGTCACTCTGTGTGGATGGCTGTTTTAATATCCTCTCAAACTTCTTCTGTCCGGGACCCCATTCTTGTTTTGCCAAATGAAGATTGCCAATCAAAGACCAAGCATCTGGATGATCCTGAAACATACATATATGAAGAAGGAAAATCTGCAGTTTAGTTTGAGATAGATCAATCATCTTCCCACAACAGTTGATTACTGAAGAGGTTTACAAGCTATATTATGACAGTGGTTTTCTTTCTTTTCTTTGTTTCTTTTTTTTTTTTTGCATGGCAATCCAAATTTATTGAACTCCTGATGCTAAGTTATACAAAATTGTACCACTTTAATTAAGGCTTTCAGTTTACATTTGGCCACCTCAAAGTAGTTGTAACATTAGGTTGGTCAATTTAAATACTGTGGCTCCCTGTTGGATAGACACACAATCTTTACATCCAAACATTAATGCATACAAAGCAACAAGGCATTGTTAAATAAAACAGCAATACTTACTGCAAATTAGGCCTTGTGACCAATTACATAAGATTAAAATTACTTCCCCACATTCACATCCATAGTACTCGTCCACCATTTAAAATCTCAACCAAAACATTACACGTGTGAAACCATCACTAACAGGCAAAAATACTAAACCTGTATATTTGGTATTGCAAATACACTTATGCATGAGCAAGCAAGGGATTCACAATGAGAATCTACAGCTGCAGAAGCCTGAAAATGATTTACAAAAATTGTTAAATCATTAAAAAATTGTTTGAAAATACACACTTCTTGTTGTAGACCCCCACATAACAGTGGTTTTCAAACTGAGAGTTGATACCCATTAGTGAGTTGTAAAATCAATTTAGTTAGTATTCAGTTATCTGCATAGTAAATGCAACAGAATGGAATAAAGTAAAAATATCAGTGTGTCGTCCATTGGCAAAAGCAAATAATGATTTGTGAAACTTTCATTTCAGTTGTTTGTCTACATACACATTTGTGTGTACTAGGCTATGATGTGAAATCTATTTCTTTTTGTGGGCCCTCAAAACGTTTAGATGACCTCTATGGTTCCATCCAAAATCCTAAGATACTATGATTCTATAAAGTTCTCTCATATGGTACTAACTAAACTGAAAGTGAAGTAAACTAGAGTAAACACAGGAGCCAGGTCACATTTGTTGAAGTGGAGTGAAGGGACAGGATGGGGGAAGGGAAGAAAGAACAAGGAAGACAATAGGAAAGATTTATATAAAAAACATGGTCCCTATTTATAACATGATTAATAATGCAACCTAATACATTCTTTAGTATCTAACGAGTGAATGAAAACAAAACAAAACAAAACAAAAAGATGGCAAAACCAGGAAGATGTAGCCATTAAAAGGAAAAACTGATTTATGGGGAAGGAAAAGTGAAAATAATTATTTCTCAAACCTAAGAGTTAATATTACCAACCTGATTAATCTGAAGAGCTTCCTTAAACCAATCTGAAGCCTCATAAAAGTTTCCTTTGTCTCTAGCCATGGCTCCTAGGCGCAAATAGCCTGAAAACATATTTAAAAGTTTTTATATCCCAAATATTAGCTATAAAGTATCATAATTTTAAAGTCGTACTTTTGAAACAAATTTTTTTCATTAATACAGCCATACAAGAAACATAAAAGTCCCAAAGGTCAATAATCAATCATCAATCCAACAAGTTAAAGAATAATTTTGTCACCAACTAGACTTACTGTCTGAAATCTAAGACTTACCTCTGCCACTCCACTCCCAATTCTAGGTCCCTGGTCTAAGTCCTTATCTCAAGCTAAGTTATTTAAAAAGCTTGGAACTGGCCCATTTCTAATTTCTCTCCAATGCACACCATTGTCAGTTACCTTTTTAAAAAAAAGCTGCTTGTAATATGGCAAAATAGTGAAAGTCTGATGAATAGGTATTACTACTTAGAAGACCTGGGCTCTAACTGGGGTTCTTCCATTAAATAACAGTGAAGTGCTACACAAATGTAAGTTGTTGTTTTCTCTAGGAAATGTCACTTCTCTAAAGAAACCAATAATGGTTCACTACTGCCTATCAAATCAATTCAAATTCAGTCTGGCATTCAACTGAAATCTTGCTTATTTTAAATCACTTTTGCATCCATAACAGCATGACAGGCACTAAGTTAATAGCTCCCGATATGCCGGGCATGGTGGCTCACGCCTGTAATCCCAGCACTTTGGGAGGCCATGGTGGACAGATCACCTGAGGTCAGGAGTTCCAGACCAGCCTGACCAATGTGGCAAAACCCCATCTCTACTAAAAATACAAAAATTAGTTGGGCGTGGTGGTGGGCCCCTGTAATCCCAATTACTCAGGAGGCTGAGGCAGGAGAATCGCACCAACCCGGGAGGCAGAGATTGCAGTGAGCCGAGACTATGACATTGCACTCCAGCCTGGGTGACAGAGCAAGACTCCATCTCACACACACACACACACACACACACACACAAAAAGCTCCTGATTTACTAGAGTGAAAACATCATGCTTTAGGTTCTTTTTAAAGAAAGTACAAAAACAAAAAAAAAACCCTCATACACACAAATAAAATTAAGTACCCTATGTAAATTATTATTATTTAAAACATAAAGATGGGATCTCGCTATTGGGATTGCTTAGGTTGGTCTCGAACTCCTGGACTCAAGTGATCCCCCTGCCTTGGCCTCCCAAAGTGCTGGGATTCCAGGCATGAGCCACTATGCCAGGTCTAAATTATTTTTTAATTAAAAGCTTTCCATATTTTACAATGTATAGGTTGCAAAACTCAAATTAGGACATTTTAGTAATAATTATTTCAAGGAAAAGCACTTCTCTTTCTCTATAAACATTGCAAAAATGTTCATATGAAATCAAAACAGGATGTTTCAAAGGTAAATGCATTATCAAATACGCCAAGGAGTTGTTAAAAGCCTAACAAAAGTAGTTGACCCACTGAAGATAGCGTAGTCATTGAAATATGGTCCAGTTGGTTTTAGTTGCTTATTTATAGCACAAATGTAAGTAAAGCTGCACCTTTGTTTTAAGGCCACAAATCTGCCCTGGAGAAATGGGGACATCAGAACCTTAAAAATTTTTGACTATCAAATCTAAATTTTTTTTCAGGCTAAATTTTTGCTGCTCTTGTGGGAATGAAGGGATTTCATTACATAAAGAAGTTTAAAATCCTTACAGTCAACATAATTAGGATGTTCCCGTAAGATGTTTTTATACAGTTTTTCTGCTTCATGGAATTCACACATCGCCTCATATAGCCTGGCGAGGTTGTATGATGTGGTCACGGAAATGGCGTTATAGTAATGCTCATCATGTTCTGCCTCTGCTTTTGCACGGTCCAATGATGCCAAAAAATATTTCTATGAGAAAGAAAAATCACACTGTTAAAAGACTTAGTTTATACACTTTTTAAAAAGCCGTGCATTCAACTTGATTCAGTATAAAAGAAGGAAATATTTCTATTTTCCTACCTTAGCCTCCCCTAGGTTTCCAAGTCTAAAATGGAGGGCACCCACATTATTGAGAATCTCTGGGGGGACATCGGCCTGCACTTTCTCCTGCAGGATTCGTGTTGCTGTTCCATAGGCTGAAAGGGCACCCTGTATCATGATTGACAGAAAAAGGTATAAGTGGAAGAGAAACACTACACCAGGCTTACAAAAAACACATCATGTGGGAGATTAAAAAACATGACTCAAACACCTGTATATCAGTCTGTTCCAAGATTTGTGCCAATTCAATCCAAGCTTCAACATCATCGGGATACTGTTCCGTGACCTTCTTCAAATGGCCCTGGGATAAAAGAGATTGTTAAGCTGAAGTATTCCATGAATAGGTTGTCAAAATTAAAAGTGGGGGCTATTTAAGTTTGTTTAATAAGTCCATTGTTTGTTATCTAAACTGGAACAAGCTCAGCTAACAAAACTGTTTATATCATATTTCTACTAGCAATAACAGGAAGTGAGAAATGGAAGTTTTGGGATAACTAACAGTAAACAGCTAAGACTTTAAAAAAAAGACGTACCTTGGCAATATCTCGTTTTTCTTGATCTTCTGAGGCAGCATACAGAGAGCCAAGAATTTTCATAGTTTCATAATTATTAGGATAAGCTTTCAAAACCTTCTCAAAGCATTGAGATGCATTTTCTTTGTCACCTCGATAAATATACATTTGTCCCAAACCAAAAAACGGGAGCACAAAAGAGGAAGAGGCAAACTGTGTGGCTTGATAATAGTACTGAAAAGCTTGGTCATAATCTTCCTAAAGAATGAAAATAAAACAAGACGAATATGAACAGAAGTATTGGAAAGACTTAAAACACCATAAGTAAAAAGATTAGACATTTAGAGAAGTTATAAAATTACCTGAACATGGAATGATCTAGCTAGCTGATAGCAGCTCTCTGCTTGCATAGCTTCCACTTCTGTATTATGGAATGCATGGAGGGCCAGATGCTGGACTTTACTATAATCCTGAACGAAGATCAGAAAGTCAACTGAGTGAACTCATAAGACTAGCTTGCATAGCTGTTTTATCTTAGACTAACATTTCATTTACCTGTAAGATACATTTCCATCTTCTCCATAAATAATTGCCTTTCAGTGCTATAACAGTTATAGCCTAATCAATAACTCACTATGAAAGGGTAGTATGTTTCTACAGCCAGAGAGTAAAGCACTGTGGTTAGTCTAAGGTCACATAGCTATTAACCACAGTGCTTTACTCTCTCTGGCTGTAGAAACATATGCTCCTTTCATAGTGAATTATTGACTTTAGACTATTAACTCTTCCTCAATTTACCCATCCACAAAATGGGAATAAGATTACCTACATCATAGAATTACTGTGAAGATTACATAAGTAAATTCATAAAATGCACTTTTTTTTTTTTTTTTTTTTTTGAGACAGGGTCTCACTCTGTCACATGGGCTGTAGTGCAATGGTGCCACCATGGCTCACTGCAGCCACGACCCCCCAGGCTCAAGTGATCCTCCCACCTCAGCCTTCTGAGTAACTGAGACTACAGGTATGTGCCACCATGTCCAGCTAATTTTTAAAATTTTTTGTGGAGATGAGGTCTCACTATGTTGCCTGTGCTGGTCTTGAAACCCTGGGCTCAAGCAATCCTCCCACTTTAGCCTCTCAAAGTGCTGGGATTACAGGCATGAGCCACTACTCTCAGTAGATTTAGTATTTTAAGAAACCTAAAATACCACTGCTTCTACAGAATTAGTGGCAACTTAAAAAATACAACATGATCAACATGCAAAATAAACAAAACCGTCAGTGACTCCTTGTTCCCTACATAGTATGTCCAAATTCTGATATTACACAAATGCTCCACTATCTGAATCCAAAGCATTGCCTACCATAAAAATATTATATACTATTTCATAGATATGTGTGTCTTTCCTTTTTCAACTCTCTGGTGACCTCTTCCTAAAAACCTAGTTCAAAAGCTCTGCAGCCTTGGTGAAAATTCACCTTAGCCACCTGACCACTTCCTCATTTCTCTACCATAAATGAGTAGATACCTTTATTTTTACACTTACATTTGTTTACATGGCGGCTTTTTCTATGAAACTGAACTCCCTGAGTACAGAAACCATGTTTTACTCATCTCCGCATCACCACCACAGTGTTGGGTACAGTATGTAGGGGTCAATAAATATTAAGCAAATAAATGAATAAAGAAACGTATGTACCCCCACGTAACTAATACAACAAACTCTATAATTTGGAGGGGGGGGAAATCTGACATTTTCAAGTTTCTTTCCAAGTTTAAAAAAGAAATAAAATATCGATTGCAGTATAGAAAAAGAAAAATCAGAATTTAAAAATAAATGATTTCTACCTTTTTGAAGAAAAAGTGATTTGCCAAGTGGTTCAATACCATAGGGTTGCTAGGATCAATAGTATAGGCTCTGGAAAGAAGCTGGACGCCATTTTTAATGGAATCAGCCTAAAAGAAAACATTGCAACAAGGTGGAGTGAAAACAATACTAAATCAGCACTTTTCAAAGTTTTCTTCAGTCACAAGAAATAAGGTTATAAACCCTAAGATCAGACACTAAAACAGATTAGAAGCCTCTTATGATTTTTAAATATCTGTATTGCATTTGTAATTAAATCTCCCTTTTAATCCTTAATTTTTTTGTGTGTCACTTTTTTTTCCCTCTTTATTTTCTTGTTCAGTTCTTGCTTGAGACTTACCTACTTTATTAGTCCCTGCCCCTACTTCTCCCACAAAAAGCCACCTTTGTTTTTATTTATTTATATTCATTTTTATTTTTTTCCAGACAGGATCTCACATGTTGCCCAGGATAGAGTGCATTGGCATGAACACAGCTCACCGCAGCCTTGACCTCCTGGGCTCAAACAACCCTCCCGCTTTGATCTCCCAAAGTGTTGGGATTATAGGTGATAGCCACCATGCCTGGCCTTTACCACCTTTGGTTTTATTGAACCGAGCTGTTTTCTTCATGTGGCTGATACTGGTGGATTACCCAACAGCCATTTTATCACTTATCCTGCTAACAGAATCCAGATTTTGTAGCCTGTGAAAATCTTTTGAGTTTAGGAAGGAAAGCTCCCTTCCCCTCTTCCCCAGGCCTGGGGCATGAATCATGACTGACCTACACCAGTCCAGATAATCTATTCCTCTGGCCTAAGGTAGTGGTTCTCAACTGAGGATGAAGTCATGTTTGGTTATCACAACTGGAGGAATGCTACCGGCATTTAGTGGGTAGAGGCCAGGGATGCTGTTAAAATAAACATCCTACAATGGAAGGGACAGTTCCCCACAACAAAGAATTATCCAGCCCAAAATGTCAATAGTAATGAGGCTGAGAAACCTGGGCATACACGTTTTGGACAATTATACATAAAGGGAAGCATAATGGAGAGCTTCCTTCTCAATACAAGACAGGGCTTCTCTAAGAGAATGCCTTTTTATCCTTTCCCTTTCCTCCCTCTTTATAAGATCAATGGAATTAACGAGAAGCTGGAGATGCTGCAGCCATCTTGTGACTATGAGGTGACAGACATGATGAAGAAAGGCTGCACATTAAGGAAGGGAGGACAGAATTATATAAAATCATAGGTTTGTTGACAAGGAGCTATCAAATTTGAGACCTTTGACAACTGGTTTAGTGAACAGTAAAAGCCCTTATGTTTAAAGCACTGAGATGTGTTTTTTGTTACTTGCAGTGGAAGCATTCCAAACTGATATACAAGTCTACAACCCCTTATCTGAGATTCTGAAATCTAAATGCTCTAAAAAACAAGTTTTTTTTTTTTTTTTTTTTTTTTTTTTTTTGGTAATCTTGGAGCAAACTCATTTGGTGGCAATACTACCTGAATTGTAACACTATCCTACTAGTGTGAACAGTCTATCATTTTGCCACACAAATGTAAGTTTGCTTTTGGGGTAGTGCCCCAATAACTGGGTATTATACATTACAAAGTATAGGTACCTTTCTGTAATCTGTAGTCTTAATTTCTAAGACACATCTGGCTCCGAGAGTTTTAGGTAAGAGGCTGTGGGCTTGACAAAGCAGTTAGAAGCTAGATACTTTTTTCACTTACATACCTCTTTATTGTTGAGTTCTAGAACAGCCAGTCCAACTAATGCTCCCACGCATTTGGAATTGAGTTCCAGGGCTCTGCTGAATGCCAGACGAGCTTTTTCCAGTTTGTTAAGTTTCACAAAGCAATGACCCATTCCTAAACGAACTTCCGCTATAAAATGAAGTCATTCAATTTGTTAAACTAGGGCATTTTTTAGGGTTCAATTACAAAAATGCTTAAACATTCTCTATTTGTGAGTTGCAAAATCCCCCAAATTAACCTCAGTATAACTACACTATAAAATCTTTTGATCTATCACAAACTTGGTTTCCTTGGAGGCTACATCATACCACGTTCCAACCCTCTCCCCTATCACCGACACATTTCTCACCATAGAACAGAATACTATAATACTGGTATTTTTCTTGTCTTCTAACAATGCTGCTAACCATATCTTCAATTTCTCATTACTGAAGAATGATTTTTAAACAGAGAACAAAAGTTCCACTAAGACCTTAAATGTGACTGATTATGTGCACATACCATTGTTCCCTTCAGAGCTATGCTCACATGTGCTACCTCATTTCAAGACCATGCCAAAACACAAACAAGTTCCCATCTAAAGCCAATTGCCATACTGGTCACTAGATGCCCTCTTATCTATTTAAGGATACTGCTTCAGCAACCCTCCCCTATTTTTTCTCTCTACTGGATCATTCATTCTCATCTATACATAAACATTCTTCCATCTTATAAAAATCCTCTCTTGAATATCTCTTTCCAGTTGTCAATCATGTCTGTTCTTCCTTTGATAGCAAAACTCCCAGAAAGATCTAGCTACGCTTGCTATGTCTAATTCCTTTCCTTCCATTTTCTCTTGAATACACTCCAGTGAAGCTCTCACCCCACTATTCCAGTAAAACTGCTTTTATCAAGGTCACTATGGATTTGTATGCTGCTAAATTCAATGATCAATTCTGTCCTTATTTTACTTGGCCTAACAACAGAATTTGACACTGTTGGTCATCATCTTCTTTTGGAAACATTTTACATTTGCTTTTAAGGACAATGCACTTACCCTATTTTCCTCCTATACCTCTGGCTATTATCTTCTCAGTCTCCTTTGCGGATTCTTCCTTATTTTCCTTATCTCTTAATGCCAGAGTGCTCTAGGGCTCCACCTTCAGACCTCTTTTCTATTTGCACTCATTCACAGCTTTATACACTATCTATATGTTGATGATTTCAGCCCAGACCTCTTTCCTGAATTCCAGCCTTTCTGAGCTCTTTGTCAATTTTAAATAACGGGATTTGGAAAATATGATTAAGTATAGAGTTTACTGGGGTGCAAGCTGTGAGAATGGCCACTGGAAAAGTACTGACTCCAAATGAGTGATATCAGCGTTTTCCAAAGTGAAAAAGTTAAAGTTTTAATTATTTGGGGGAAACAGAGAAGTTCTAGCAGGATTATAACATTTTAAAATATAACACCAGGTGCATATGTTACAGCAATTTGATTGGTTACAAACTGCTATATTCTAAAAAGATTATTTTATTGCTCCATGTGAGGGGGTTCTTATTTGTGGCACCATTTGATCTTAATTATTTACAGCAAAAAAAAAGGCAGAAATTGCAACTGCATGCCATGTGACTCAGATTGTATAGCCACATTCTTCTCAAGGCTCAGGATAAAGCTCGAAAAGCTTTAAGTTTGAACTGTTTAATTTGCCAACTTATATGTCTAAAAGGTATTTCAAACTTTTCATGTCTAAAACTAGTTCCACTTAAACTATTTCCCAAATATAATAAAATATAACTCTACTTTTCCAATTGCTTGTGCAAGGGAGTTATCTTTGACTCTTCCTCTCTGTTTCACACATCATATCTACTCCATCAGCTCTCCTTTCAAGACACGTGTAGAATCTGACCACTTGTACCAACTCCACTATTACCTCCCTAGTGTGAGCCACAATCACCTCTGACCTGCCTGCCTGCAGATGCCTTCTTCCTGCTCTCCCTGCTTCTGTCCTTGACCCCCTCCCCTTGAGCCCCACTCTAATCTCAACCCCAAAGCTCCAACAATCCTTTTAAATATAGGTCAGATCATGTCACTCCTCTGCCCAATGCCCTCCAATGGCTTCCCGTCTCTGTCGGTGTAAAAGCTAAAGTCCTTACAATAATCTGTGATGCCCTGTGTGATTAGTCAGTTCCTGGTTATAGTTTTGACCCCATTTCTTACTACTTCTCACCCCCACTCTTTCTCCATTCCAGATACAATGGCCTCCTTATTCTTCCTTAAACTTTCCTCTTTCCTCTGGACCTTTGTACCTTCTATGCTTTCTCTCTAGGAGTGGTCTTCTCCTATATATCTGCCTGGCTTCTGGTTGTTTTTTAGGTCTTCACACAAACGTTACTATCTCTGATGAGTTTCCTTGGTCATCCTTTCTAAGCAACTCCTGATGCTTCTCACACCCTTTTTCTGCTTTATTCTTCTCCTTAGCTCTTACTGGTAGCTTACACATCATACATATTTTACTATTTATCTTGCCCACTGAAAACTGAATTCCATGAGGGTAGGAACTTTCGTCTCTTTGGTTAATTGCTACATTCTCAGGGTTTAGAACTGTGCCTGTCACATACTCAATAAAAATTTGCTACATGAATGACATTTCGGAAAGAAAAATAATATAGGGCAAAAAGATTATATTATAATCTACTATCCAGACTTTTTTTTTCTTGAGACAGGGTCTTGCTCTGTTGCCCAGGCTGGAGTGCCATGGCATGAACATGGCTCACTGCAGCCTCAAATGCCTAGGCTCAAGCAATCCTTCTGCCTTAGCCTCTTGTGTAGCTGTGACCACAAACACTATCATGTGCAGCTGATTTTCTATAGAGACGGGAGTCTCACTTTGTTGTGCAGGCTGGTCTCAAATTCCTGGGCCCAACAAGCAATCCTTCTACCTCAACCTCCCAAAGTGCTGCGATTACAGGTATGAACCACTGCGCCCAGCCCCTATCTATTTTTTTTTCCCCTTGAGACAGGGTCTCGTTCTGTTGCCCAAGCTGGAATGCAATGGCACAATCATGGCTCACAGCAGCCTCAACCTCCCAGACTCAAGCGATCCTCCAGCCTCAGCCTCCTAAGGAGCTGGGACCATGGGTGTGTGCCACCATGCTGATGTAACTTTTTCATTTTTTGTAGAGACAGGGTCTCACTACGTTGCCCAGGCTGGTCTCAAACTCCTGGGCTCAAGTGGTCCTCCTGCCTCAGCCTACCAAGTGCTGGGATTATTGGCATGAGCCACTGCACGTGGCCTTACCATCCAGTTTTTGACTCAAATGTAGCACTAAAAAAAAAAAAAATCATGATTCTGACACTTCAATAATCTAACAATATCTTTTCATAACTAACTTCATAAGCAACTGACAAATCCTCAATGTTTTAAGCTGGGTCATACACAGTTTGGACATAAATTTTTCTCTTACCTGGACATCCTGGGTTAGTACGCAATGCTTTCTTATAGTAAGCAAGAGCTCCTCTGTAATCCTTCTTGTTGAAGGAAATGCAAGCTTTACCTGTAAAGATTTTTTAAAATAAACATAGTGTCTGATTAAAGGCCACAAGTCTATTATGCTTTACACTAACTTATCTAAGTTAAATACATCGCTCAGTAAGAAATACTTGAAAACAGTGAACAAAATTTCATATTAAAAATTCGTTTTTCATAAAAGTATATTAATTTATGTCTAAAAATAAAACTTCCTGTTTTTATGTGAAATGTTATGAAGTTAGCAAACTAACATAGGAACAGACAACTGAATACCGCCTGTTTTCACTTATAAGTGGGAGCTAAATGATGAGAACACATGGACACACAGTGGTGAACAACACAAACTGGGGCCTTTTGGAGGGTGGAGGGTGGGAGGAGGAAGAGGATCAGGAAAAATAACTAATAGATACTAGGCTCAATACCTGAGTGATGAAATAACCTGCACAACAAACCCCCATGACACAAGTCTATCTATGTAACAAACCTGCACTTGTATCCCTGAACTTAAAAACAGTTTAAAAAATGTTATAAAATAATAATTGAAATAGCTTGAAGTTGTCTAAGTAGAGATTGCTTATTGGCTCTTCAGAAGTGAATAACCAATTACTCTTTTTTGAAAAAATTATTTTTTGTAGAGATGGGGTCTTGCTATGTTGCCCCAGCTGGTCTTGAACTCCTGGTCTCAAGTGATCCTCCTGCCTCAGTCTCTCAAAGGGCTGGGATTACAGGTATAACGAGACAGGGTCTCAAAGTGCTGAAATCACACTGTGCCTGGCCTAAATAATAATTACTCTTAACGGGTATATATTTTATTTCCACAATTTCAACAATATTTGTTGTAGGTAATTTCATTTGTAACAACATAAAGCTCTTCTACTGTGCTGTCTAGCTGAGTTATGAAGAAGCTATTACAAAGAAATATATTATAGGCATATGCTGAAAACAATTGTTTCCTAATATGTTGCCAAAGATCACTTACCAAGAAGGGCTGGAATATTATTTGGAGACTGATTGAGTACAAAATGAAACTGTGCATCAGCTTGATCCATTTTGTCACCCTCAAGGAGGCAAAAGCAGGCTCTTCCCAACAAATGGTTCTATAAAGTAATGTATTATCTTAGACTTTACCCCCATATACCATGAACGTGTTAACACTAAAGTGAAAACCAAATAGCAAGGAGGTGGAGCACAATGCAAATTCCCCTATCAAATGTAATGTGCTTAAGCTAATAACAAGTAATTCTTAATTACAAAATGAGAAATTATCCTGAAATGTAAGTCTTCTGCGCCAGTAACAATGACCAAAAGAAAAATTTTAATTCCTTAAAATATCCTTGAAATTCACCTGGAGATAATAAAATTACTGGTGCAAGTTTTATGTACTAAATTTGCCCATATTACTTAAACAGTACAAAAACCAAAGCATTCCAATTTTAATGAGGAACCTTTCTTTTTTTTGACTCTATCAACCATGTTATTTGAAGAAAAACTCTTTCAAAAAATCTGCTCTCACACACATTTTGCTTTCATGTGCTTTTCCCCCCTTCATAAATGGAAAGAAATTTGACTTTATTTTTACCTGATCATACATAATAATTTTATCGGCCATTGTGTACAATAAGGTGGCCTGTGTAATAAGATCCTTTTTATTGTCCTTATTCTTTTCTTTCCGAGCCTGTTGTACATAATACGCTGCCAATGTATCCAAGCAAGTCATCTGGTCTTTTTCATGGTCTCTATAGTCCAAATTGCCATCTATACGTGCTGCTTCCAACAATTTTACAAACTCTTCTGTTTTTCCTTGCTTGTAGTATTCCAGCTATAGGTAATGAAACAAATTAGAATCACTAAAGCATATGTCCATATAAAAAGCTGTACATAAATGTTTATAGCAGCTTTTTTTGTAATAACAAAAAACTGGAAACAATCAAAATGTTGATTAACAGGTGAATGGATAAACAAGCTGTGGTGTATCCATAAAAAGGACACTATCCTACAATGAAAAGGAATGAACTATTAATACATGCTACAACATGGATAAATCTCAAAGTAATTATGCTGAACGAAAGAAATCAGACCAAAAAAAAAGAGTACATATTGTGTGATCCTATTTATATAAAACTCTAGAAAACATAAAACAATCTCTAGTGTCAGAAAGCAGACCAGTGATTGTCTGGCACAGGGATTAGGGGTGGGGTGGGGGGCTTGTGGGGAGTGGTACAGAGGACAGTTTTGGAAGGTGATGGATGTATTCATTAACCTTGATTGTGGTGATGGCTTCAGAGGTATATACAGATGATAAAACTTATCAAATGGTAAATGTCAAATATGTGCAATTTATTATAAATCCATTAGATTTTAATAAAGCTGTTTAAAAAACTGGAGTGACTTAAAATGTTCCAAATCTGCTACTTATCTAGCAATAGTTGATTTCTAACTAAAATTTTCAGACAAGTGGAGTCTAAGAGAGAAAACAAGAGTGAAAGATATGAAGAATTCTAAATAGAAAACTTGGCTTCTGGTTCTAGATCTACCAAAAATTATCTGTGATTTGGGCCTGTTTAATAACTTCTCTAGGCATCTGTTTGACTTATAAATAATAAAAGAAATATCCACTAGGTGTGGTGGTATGCATCTGTAATCTACTACTTGGGATGCTGCAGTGGCAGGATGGCTTGAGCCCAGGAGTTTGAGTCTAGCCTGGGCAAAATAGAGAGACTCTGTCTCTATGTGGACTATCCACCATTTATTAACCACTGACTATTGGTCACATACCATGAAAGGAATTTCATATACATATTCTCTAATCTGTACAACCACTCTATGAGGTAGATGCTAACATCTCTATATTTTAAATGCGGACATATGCTCAGAAGTTAGATCACTTGTTTAAGGTCACATAGCTAGTTAGCAGCCATGCCGAGACTTGATCCAACCCCAAAGCCTACATTCTTTTCCCTATAAAAATCTATATCCCACAATGTTTCATTAATCTATTCTACTACAGGTGCCATGCTAATCCTCCAATATTCTAATTTTTGTTTAAGTGCTGTTAAGGAAGGCATATGTACTTAAAAAAAATTTTTTTTATATACACACACACACACACACACACACACACACACACACACCCCTAAATTACCGTATGGTTTTAAAAAATGTGTGTGACAAGGAGGCTTGGTCTCCATTGAATAAGCAAACTTGGCACTTCAAGTCAAGAAGGCACTGCTTGTCACTGAAAATACTTCTCTGTAAATCCATATCCAAAAGGAAGAAACTCTTAGAGCAGTCTTGAGCATGGGATATAAGCCCAATTCCAGACCTATTTCTCTGATTCTTCAAGACAATATTAGGAGACTCTTCTGTATGTTTGTATGAAAGCAATGTGGCACATCTCCTTAGGAATAATGACTGTAACATTTATATTACCTATTCCTATAAAAAGGAAACATCATTATGCAGCTGATGCTGGCAAGTAGAGGATATAGAATTTTAGGCTTTCTAACTGGATTTTCTTGAGAATCTCCAGTAAGATTCACATTGAAGGAGACTAAATAGGACAAAAAATGTAAGCCTGAGATAAACTTCACCCAAAAGAACTTCTGTGGGGTTTTCCTGGAACCTAATCACTTTCTAGAATATTTTAAGGGAAATGTTTTATTATTATAGGAAACAATGTTAAGCAGCAATGTTCACACAGAAGCACTTCCCTTCTTTTCAGCTTGTCTATAAACCATAAGGCAGCCTTCACTGAGCAAGCACTAAATAATCACATATTCAATATAGAGTAGTACTTAAATGAATTTTGCCTTTACCAACATACACTAATTCACCAGTAGAGTAGCATATCACTTAGGAAAATGGCCTTATTGTTTCATAAATTATTAACACAATTAATTTCCATACACATGGTATAATTAATCTATCATGCAGCCAAGCTGGCTATTACTATATCTGAAAACAGAAACTACATATTTTCCAGTCAACAAATAAAATATATTTGCTACTTGAATACTGACCGCCAAAGCAATCCATATGTGCAGTTGTGTGTGTTCCTGTTTCAGAATACTGATAACTTCATCTCCCTCCGGTAACTGATCGAAGTCAAGTTCAATGACCTAAAATACAAAATGTAGGTCTTAACTCTTATTCCGCTTTAAAATTCAAATTTCATCTGTGCTGCTTTTCTTGAATATAATCAACATGCATATACATAGAGTAGGTGTTCACTTTCAATACGGTTGAGCTAATACATGTTAATGTTTAAGGAGTACATGACAAATAGGTTATACTATAATAAAGAGCGAGCACAGAGAAGCAAACAAACCCTGCTACTTGTCCCCAAATCACTGGAACTATAAAATGCTAGAAATGGTCTGCTTACTCAAAAATAACAAAACAAAATCCTACTTAACATAGAATCCAAGTAAAGTGCAGATAAGCACCCTAGAGACTCTCATGCCATAGGTCTGACTCCTTGAGATGCGTGACCCTACAGGCCATGCAAAGTTGAATGCCACTGCACACATTAATCATGGAGGTGGCACCTGCGTGTAACAGACAGTCCTGACTGTAAGCACAAAAATAATAATAGGAAAATGTCCTGGAATTAGAGGCAATGACTACACAACTTTGCGAATACACTAAAAACCACTGAATTTTATACCTCAATATTATATCTCAAACAAAAAAATAAAAATAAGAGTATAAGATATACAAGAAGACTGAACATCAAAGCTGAGAGCTTTACTCAGACAAGCCACAGGCCACCCATGAGTGAGACATAGGTAAACGAGAGGAGGTTAAATTCTATCAGCACACAGGGGCGGCTAAATCTTGGGCTATCTCGCTGAAGGAGAGTTGATGTAGAGAACATAGTGCACCATGACAGACTCGAGTTTCTAAGGGAGAAGAGGTGACCTCCTATATATTCCCAGGGAAAGATCTCGAGCTTGAGCAGCATATAAACCCCGGTAACATCAGAGCCCACCTCTGTAATCTGCGAGGTGTTTTACAGTTTATCGGGTACTCTCACACCTCTGCTCCCGCGTGTTGTTTAGGAAAAGAGTAGCGCACTGTCAAATACGAATAGGCTGGAGAGGAACTTTCAAGAACTCCTTCTCCGAGTGGCCCTGAGGCTGCAGAGACGCGGTGCTCCCTGCCCGAGAGGGCACAGGAGCTGAAGAAGAAGATGATCAGACCTTGGCCAGGGATTTTGATCAGGGCTCTTAGGGAAGAAGGATGCTTTCGCTTCAGAAACGAAGTCGAGCGAAGTCGGTGGGGGCGATCGTACAAGTTCACGGCCCCCACCCGCCTCCATACACGACACTTACCTCGTCAGTGTCCCGGAGGGGAATCTCGATGGAGCCCCGCGACATGATGGGGTCAGAAGGCGAGCAAGTGTCTCGCCCCGCCGCTCCGCAGCCGGTAGTCTCCGCTTCAGGCTAGTCCAGAGGTGAGTGACGGCTCCGGCTCTGGTCTTGACTGCCGCCCCGCGGCGCCGCCAGAGCTCTGGCTTCTCCTTCCCGTCAGCCGCTTAAACAACGAGCAGCGGACGGCGGACGGCCACTTCCGGCGACCCCGCCCCCTGTCCCGGAAGCACTCCCGCGGGAGCGTGCCCTACGCGAGCTCGCCCTGTGGCTCCGGTGTTTCCGTTTTGGTGTTGGCGGTTCAGAAGCTTTCGTTGGCGTGTCAGCTGTAGGGCTGTAGGGTGTGACCCGAGAGCCTGCAGGACCTTCGGAACCATGTGGCGTTTGAGTTTCCTCAGCGCTGGCTCGGCCCCAGATGAAAGCTTGGAAGGCGTAGCCGCTTGGTCCCGCGGTGGGCGGGGCCTCTGCCTGACGTGGACCTCTTGGGATGGGCCTGGCCAATCCTGTTGTCTTCCCAAGATTTGTTGTGGATAATTCTGTCTTTCGTTCTGCAACCCAATCATTAGTTCATCTTTTGGTCCCCGTTGGGTGTAAGTCATACCTATGATACCTTTGTGACTAGTTTAAATAAAAAATTTACAATTAATTCGGTAATCATTGTGATAATTCATGTCTTTTTTTTTTTTTTTTTTTTTGGTTCTTCGAAGCATGTAAGAGGATCTAGTGTATTTGTGATTTAAATAAAATTGCAGAAGATGCCGGGCGCGGTGGCTTACGCTTGTAATCCCAGCACTTTGTGAGGCCAAGGCGGGCGGATCATCTGAGGTCAGGAGTTCGAGACCAGCCTGACCAGCATGGTGAAACCCTGTCTCTACTAAAAATGCAAAAATTAGCTCGGCGCGGTGGTGGGCGCCTGTAATCCCAGCTACCCGGGAGACTGAGACAGGAGACTCGCTTGAACCCGGGAGGTGGAGGTTGCAGTGAGCCGGGTAGGCCCCACTGCACTCCAGACTGGGGACCGATTGAGACTCCACCTCAAAAAAAAAAAAAAAAAATTAATTTTAGTAATATATTTTATTTAACGTGATATATCCAAAATCTCATTTCAACATGTAATCAATATAAAAATTCAGATAATTTTTACATTTTTAATACTAAGTCTTGAAAATTCGGTATGTATTTCACATGTATACACTGTCTCAGTTGCCTGATTTTAAGTGGAAATATTGGATCTGTGTTTAGATTTCATAAAGTTTGCAGTTGAAAAAATAGGTTCGCATACTTTAGTTTTTCCAAAATTTAAATTAATTAAAATTTTTTGAAATTAAATTCCTTAATTGGATTAGTCATATTTCAAGTGTTCCATAGCCACATGTGGTTAGTGAATACTGCATTGGATGGCATCATACAGTATTTCCCAGAAATACTGTTTAATACATTTTAAAGTTTATAAAGTGAGCATTAAACAAAAGTACAAATAGTGGTGATTGTTATTCTCCATGCACAAAAGCCTCCCTGATATTAAAAACTCTATTGATAGGTTTGGTTTTTCAGTTATTTGCATCCAAAGCATCATACCTGATAATGCATAGTGCCATGATTGGGGCACTCAATTTAGAGTGGGATTTGGAGGAAGTGACATGAAGTTGCATCTGGGAAAATGAGTTTGACAGGTAAAGTATGTAGGGGAATGTGTACCAGAGGGGACAGCATGTTGGGGAAGAGCTTTGAGAACCTGCAAGGTCATGTGACTAGAATGTAGAAAATGAGGGGGAGAGTGGCGTAAGTTGAAGTTGGTATAAGAAGTACCCAGACATGCTGGGCTTTATTCATATAAAGCAAAACTGACATCTTGTCCTGTTTCCAAAATGAATGAGTGTACACATTATATCCCACGGGAAAAACAAAATACTTTGTGTTCTGAAATAAACCGTGAAACAAGAGTATCACACTATCTGTAGTCTCCAAAGTGAACAAAACTTTCAGCATTTCCCATATATTACTGACTCTCTTACAAGTTAATTGCTGACTTTTGTAATGCTACAGTCTGAAGACATGTGGGAGCTTGGGGTCATATGGCAGTCATATGAGAAAATTGCCGTTTTCCTACCATGAAGCAATTAACTGTAAACCTTGGTATGTGTGCATTTGATGTATCAGTTCTTCTAAAGCCTAAATTCACTTGTATACTTTTGCAAGTGTTTTTGTAAGTAAACTTTTTTTTTCTAAATGCTTTTGTCCTTCAGAATTTCTTTTGACTTAGTATATATTAATGATTTGGGGTTTTATCTTACATGCAAAGTGATTGAAAGGTTTTAAGTGATGTGTATGTGTCAATGAGAGGGAGAAAGAATAAAAGAGAATTGATTTTGGCCAGGCGTGGTGACTCATGCCTGTAATTCCAGCACTTTGGGAGGCCGAGGTGGGCCTATTGCATGAGCTTAAGAATTCAAGACCAGTCTGGGCAGCATGGTGAAACTTCGTCTCTACTAAAGATACAAAAATTAGCTGGGTGTGGTGGTGCACACCTGTAATCCCAGCTACTCAGGAGGCTGAGGCACGAGAATCGCTTGAACCCTGGAGGCAGAGGTTGCAGTGAGCCAAGATCATACCACTGCACTCCAGCCTGGGCGAGAGAGCGAGACTCTATCTAAAAATAAATTTAAAAAAAGAATTAATTTTAAAAGATTGTTCTGGCTACGTTGTGGAAGATGGATAGGAAAGTGTCTTGAGAGGATGTGGGCAGACCACTTAGGAAACTGCTGTCCAGGTCACAGATGATAAATAGGAATAGGTTTAAGACAGTGGAGGTGGAGAGAAGTGGATGGATTTAAGATTATCATCTATCTGTCAATCATCTGTTGATACCTTAGTCACTAGGACTTGCCAATGTATTGGATATAGGCCAGGGTCACTGAAAAAGTAGCATCAAGAAGAACATCCAGCTTCTGGCATGAACAACTGGGTGAATGATGTGTCATTTCCTAAAATAGGAAAGATTAGTGGAGGAGCACATTTGGGCAAGGGTAGACCACTAGTTCTATTTCACATGTGTTGTTTGTGCTGTCTCTGCAACAGCCAGATGCAGATTTCAGATAGTCAGTTATTGGATATACAGATCTGTGATTCAGAAGACAGTTTCTAACCTGGAGAAGTAAGTCTGAGAGCCATTGGCATAAAGATAAATTTTAAAACTGTGGTATTAAATTAGATTAGATAACCTAGAGAGAGAATGGAGAGTGACAAGAGAAGGGCCTAGTTCCCAGCCTGAGGAATTCTAGCACACAGAGGGCATGAAGAGGAAGGTGGCCGGCAAGGAATCATCGAGGACAATGAAGAGAGAATCACCTACCAGGGGCCTGGCAACAATTGAGACTTAAACTACACTCTTGGTACAGGTTGCTACAAGCAACCTTTTGTTTTTCCCTAACTGTAGCAGACACTGATGAAATTAGATGTTTTAAAGCTGTAGAACCAGTTTTGGAGCGATTTCAAATATTTTATTTCAACTGGCATGATTGCATAACGTCCATTCACAAAACGCCATGCTCCATATTGAGCCTGAGTGCACCAGATCAAGGCATAGCAATTAGTGTATTTGGCCACTGTGGGTTTTGTTGAGTACATGTTCGAAATAGATTGCTAAGATTCTTAGTTTTTTGTTGTTGATATTGCAGTTGGCTGTAATGTTGGTAAATATATACATTTAGCCAATCTGAAGAGTAAGTTATTTTATATGTTGATAAAATATGCTAATTATTTAATTAACTTATTATTTTTGAGGCAGGGTCTCACTCTGTCATTCAGGATGAAGTATGGTGGCACGATCATAGCTCATTGCAGCCTCAAACTCCTGGGCTCAAGCAGTCTCCTGCTTCAGCCTCCCAAGTAGCTGGGACTATAGGCAGACACCACCACATCTGGCAAAATATGCTAATTATTAAAAAGGAGTGAAGAAAGTTGATCTTAACAAGTGATATATACATATAATTTGTTATATATAATTATTTGTGTGTGTAGATATAGATATAGATATGTTTAGACAGGGTCTCACTCTGTCACCCTGGAGGGCAGTGATGTGATCATGGCTCATTGCAGCCTTGACCTCCCTGGGCTCAGGTGATTCTCCAGCCTCTGCCTCCCAAAGTGCTGGAATTACAGGCATGAGCCACAACGCTCAACCTAAATAATAGTTTAGATCTTAAGTTAGATATCTTTTAAATAGCAGGACACAAATCAAAGTGTTTTAAGTAGTTTGTATAAATTATTAAGAAACAATACGAAGCTATGTTAATTTGCTGGGGCTAGGGCTGCCATAACAAAGTACCACATGACTTAAACAACAGAAATGTATTTTCTGACAATTCTGTAGGTTGAAAGTGAGAGCTCAAGGCATTGGCAGGTTTGGTTTCTCCTGAGGCCTCTTTCCCTGGCTCTTATATGGCCATCTTCTCTCTGTGGCTTCACATGTTCTTCCCTCTCTATGAGTTTAAATCCTAATCTCCTCTTCCTATGAAAACTTCAGTCATTGAATTAGGGTTCACCCTAATGACTTTATTTTAATTTATGACCTCTCTAAAGATCCTGTCTCTAAATATAGTCACATTCTGAGGTACTGGGAGTTAGGACTTCCATAAATGAATTTTGAGGTGAACACAATACGGCCCATAACAGAAGCCTATCAGCAGGACACATCTCTGCAGCTGAATTATTTTTATTATTTTCCTTTTAAAAAAAAATTCAGTAGTTTTGGGGGAACAGGTGTTTGCTGTTATGTGGATAAATTTTTTAGTGTTGATTCCTGAGATTTTGGAGCAACTGTCACCCGAGCAGTGTACACTGTATCCAATGTGTAGTCTTTTGTCCGTCACCCCTCCACCCTTCTCCCACCCCCGAGTCCCCAAAGCCCATCACATCATTCTTATGCCTTTGTATCCTCATAGCTTAGCTCCCACTTATAAGTGAGAACATATGACATTTGGTTTTCCATTCCTGAGTTACTTCACTTAGAATAATGGTCTCCAACTCCACCCAGGTTGCCGTGAATGCCATTATTTCATTCCTTTTTATGGCTGAGTATCCCATGTTGTTGCAGCTGAATTTTTAAATTATACTTTTCCCTATTAATTATTAAAATAAGGTCTGTTTGTGAAATATTAGGACAAATCATCATTAGGCAAAAGTTTTAGGGTTATAATTTATCAGTACAGTTGCCTGGGCAGTTGTCTTAGAATACCCTGTGTCATAGTTTCCTCTGGGGTTTCAATAAATATTCATCTCCAAAACATCACTGTATTTTCAGGAATTTAAAATTACATAAAATGCTCCCTTAGGTAAGAACTGGAAATACAGGTCAACACACCTAATTTGACTGTTAGTAAAACACTGATAGAAATCTTAGTTCTGGCAGGTTTGAATAACCAGAAAACCCTCCCGCTAAAAACACCTAGATCTGCCAGATTGACACACACACACACACACACACACACAGAGTAAATGTCCTCATAAATGAATAGCTGAGCTATCTTATAATCTGAAGAACAGGCATGTAAGCCCATGCTAAGACTACCCAGGTAGTGGTGGCTGATAGCAGGATGTTCCATATTCCAGTGAATTGTGTCTTAATGTTCACACTGAAACAGAATTAGAGGCTTTGGGCTCACGTTGGAACCATTAAAAGATTACACCCTAAGTAAAAGTGGGGGAACTAAAAAAAAATCCCACCAACACAGATGTTCTGGGTATAAAAGTTATAGATGGTGCAATGGGGGAAGAGTCTCTCCTAAGCACTTAAAACCACAGGTCTGTATCGCAGGTGGGTTTGGTGTTTAACATTGTCTGCTTGGTCTGGGAATCTCCAAGGCAAGTGATTAGCATGGATATTATCCCTAAGTATGTGATATCTTTGGGATGTCTGAACAAGTTACTTTTGTCATTGATTTTACTTCCCCTAGTAGTAATTAAATTACAACACCTAACAGGTATGGAATATTTACTTGTGTCAGAATTTTACATACAGAAACTCATTTAATCCTCAGAACAACCCTATAACAGGGGCACAGTAATCTGTCAACAGTGTAGATGACAAGGGTGGGAGTGAGGTTGGGCTGGGGTAGTCATATCTGTCTCCGAGGATTGGTGTGGAAAATAAGATGGGGTGTCAGGTGTTAGTTCAATGCATATGTGTCATTGCTTTAGCAGTGGTCATTGCTTTGGAAGCGGTCACTACTCTATCTCTTGGAGTTTTCTCACTTCAGGTGGAACATAGACTCTCCAGCTCTTCTCATCCTCTCTTTCTTGTCCCCAGTGACAAGCAGCACATGATCTCTCCCCTCGTGTGTGTGTGTGTGTGTGTGTGTGTGTGTGTGTGTATTATTACTATTTCTTTTGGTGGAGACAGGGTCTTGCTATGTTGCCCAGGCTAGCCTCGAACCCTTGGTCTGAAGAAAAACTCTTGGCCTCCCAAAGTGCTGGGATTACAGGTGTGAGCCATTATACCCGGCTCCTCCCTCCTGAAGGATTTTATTATTGATCCTTATTGAAGGAAGGAAGGAAAGAAGATAGAACTTCAGGTAGGCCCTGAAAGATGGGTAGGATTTAAATAAGCAGAATTGTGGGAAGGATGTTTTATGCAGAAAGGGTATCATGAGCAAAATCTTGACAAGAACACTCTTTAAGGCTAGCAACAAAAGCACACGTCATAGCATTAAAACTTACTGATTATCTGACATCCGTTGTGTGTTCCCTCTCCTCCAGGAAGCCTTCCTTGTTATCCTTCTACAAGGAACTCTCTCTTTTATATTTTTATCGTCTCCCGAGATAGCTTGGCATTGAACTATATTCAGCTTTGGAGAACAGTATATCACAGTATATTTACCCTTTTCTCTTTAAAATACATTGTTGTATGTGTGGTCTTGTCTTCCCTCTGCCTCTGTCCTTGAAGAGATACTTTCTGAACACCCCCTCTCCCAGGGTAAGAATGCTGGAAAATGCTCATTACATAAAATTTGAGTTTTCTTGTATTAAAAAAAAAAAAAAAAGGGAAACATAGTAAAGAACTTTGTTTCTAAAAGCAAATGTTGTGTGGAACCCCTATTAACCTCAATAGGGAAAGCTCCAGGTTCAAAAGGTCAAAGAGACCCAGAGCCAGCAAAGGAGACATGGGGTTTTATTAGGGTTCACATATAGAGGAGAGAGTCCAGTGGCGGTGGACTGGGCAGGAGACCCGCCTTACCTACCTACAGAAACGGTCCAGTGGCGGCGGGATGGACTGCATAACCGTATGACCTAGTGGAGGCAGCGGGCTGGGCAGGAAAACCATACTGCTTGCAAACAGCATGCAGTTTATACAGCATTTTCACTTAATACTTTCCTGCTAACAACCTCCACCTGGCAACCTTCATTTAACCCAGAACTCAGGGCCTCAATCTCCTGTATAGCCTGTGTTCCACTGGATGGGCCACAGGCTCAGATGTTCCTCATTGACAAGGAAAGAATCTCCAGGTTGGCCATGCACGGATTCCCTAGCTCGGAAACACACACATTTCAGGTGTATCTACCATACAAAGTCATTCTAAGGTATGCTTAAGTTATTGCTACAGGTGCATTTACCTGACAAATGTACACATGGACTTTGCATGTTACTGCGTTGTGTAGAAGAAACTTTCTGCTTAAGTGTTTAAGTAAATATTTTGAAGATATTTTCAGGACCTTGAAAAGATTATTCTTCACATTCATTCCTAAAAGTTGTAAGAAGTATTTCAAATTAAAAACAAGATGGGTCATTTTGACCAAATGATCTTGGATTTTGTATATTAAAAGATCTTTATAAAATGGGTTTAGAACTGTTTTAAAATATTTTTTCCTGATTCTTTCTCTATCTTTATGTATGTTATAAACATACTGTGTTCTGGGACCTGTCAGGGCAGAGAAAAAAATTAACATGCACTCCAATGAGAATTATTTTTACTTACCCCTGGGGTACTTTTATGCATAAAGAAGTATGCTGTAACCATTTAAGAAATTCTTTCCTGGCTGGGCGCTGTGGCTCATGCCTGTAATCCCAGCACTTTGGGAGGCCAAGGCGGGCAGATCACGAGGTCAGGAGATCGAGATCATCCTGGCTAACAAGGTGAAACCCCGTCTCTACTAAAAATACAAAAAATTAGCCCGGCGTGGTGGTGTGTGCCTGTAGTCCTAGCTACTCGGGAGGCTGAGGCAGGAGAATAGTGTGAACCTGGGAAGTGGAGCTTGCAGTGAGCCGAGATTGCGCCACTGCACTCCAGCCTGGGCGACAGAGCAAGACTCGGTCTCAAAAAAAAAAAAAAAATTCTTTCCCAACTATTCTACCCACACTTGCTTCCTCAGTTAATGTGGAAAATAAATTTGACTGTGTAGTTTATGGTTGGCCACATTAGTGGCTAACACAGTGTAACCAAACTTAGTCAACTCATCAGTGCTGTTGGTCTGAGGATGTGTCAAAGCCAGGTCATACTGACTTATCTACGCCAGAGTGCAGACCGCTGGCGCACGTGAAGGCTATTTACAAAGGCAATTTAAAAAAAGAAAAAGCATTGGGATCAGCACTATTTTTAATTCCTTCTGTTTTATTTGAAAAAATTATGTTCCAATGTTAATAGCATTTTAAAATAACTTTATTTTACAGTGGAATAAAGGGAGAACTTTTCAAGTTTTGGAGAGACTTTCTACTTTTCTGATTTCAGCGATAGGACAGTCCCTTCAAGCAGTGCTTCTCAAATGTTTTGGGTAACAAGCATCACCTGGAGAGTTGACTCAAACTTAGATTTCTCGGCCCTACTCCCAGTTTCTGGTTCAGTAGGTATGGGGTGGAGTGGATAATTCGCACTTCTCATGAGGTGCTGTCGATGCTGCTGGTTTGAGAACCACAGCTTAGAGAACCTGGGGATTAGAGAATCCTAGAGTGGGACCTTAGAGGGAGAAGTTATAATTTCTTGGATACTTACATTGTGCCAGGCACTGTGCAAATCTCCCCCCATACATTATGTCTAATCCATGCAACAGCCTTAGAAGTTGGGAATGACTATTCCTATTTTATGGATCAAGGAACTGAAGCTCAGAAAAATTAATCAAGTTATCCAAGATCACAGAGCTAGGAAGTGGCAGAGACAGAATTTGAAGTGGGTTTTTTTCTATCTCCAGATCCAAGTTGTTTCCACAAAAATATGCCTTATCAGGATTAAAGTTTATCTAGTCCCAGTTCCTTCCTCGTGTGGGGAAAGCTTCTCTACCATCCCTGAACCAGGATTCCTCTGCTTCTGCTCAGCTCCATCAGCAACAGGTACTCTCTGCTTCAGGAAGGATGCCTTGCTGGGGGACAGCTAGAGTGACCAACCATCTCTTGGCCCCATTTGCCTGTCCTAGCAGTTCTCCAAGATGGCACTTTCAGTTTTAATACCAGGACAGTCCTGGGCAAACTGGGAATGTTTGGTCACTCTAGGGCAGCTCAAACCATTTCCGATTCTTTATAAAGAGCCAAGCCTTTCTTCCCATGGTTTTCCACTTCTGTTACAGTTTTCTGTAAAAGGGTCTTGCACATGACAGTCCTTCAGATGTTTGAAGACAGTACTCATTCTACCAGACTCTAGACTGCTTTTTTTTTGAGACAGTCTCACTCCATCACCCAGGGTGGAGTGCAGTGGTGCAATCTCGGCTTATTGCAACCTCCATCTCCTGGGTTCAAGTGATTCTTTTGCCTCATCCTACCACATAGCTGGGACTACAGGTGTGTGCCACTATGTCTGGCTAATTTTTGTATTTTTAGTAGAGATAGGGTTTCACCATATTGGCCAGGCTGATCTCAAACTCCTGACCTCAGGTGATCCACCCGCCTCAGCCTCCCAAAGTGCTGGGGTTACAGGCGTGAACCACGGCGCCCAGCCTCTAGACTTTTTATTCCCCTCAGCTTTTCCTCACGTAACATCATTTATACAGTATTTATGATGTGCCAGGAACTCTTCTAAATGCTTTGTATATATATTAACTAATCCTCACAAGATTCCTGTGACGTGGGTACTGTTATAGTCCACATTTTACAGATGAAGAAAGGGAGGCACATGTTAGGTCAAACAGGGAAAGGTTTTTTTTGTTTGTTTGTTTGTATTGTTTTTTAAATTTTAACTTTTTAACTTTTAGGTTCATGGGTACATGTGCAGATTTGTCATAGAGGTAAACTTGTGTTACAGGAGTTTGTTGTACAGCTTATTTCATCACCTAGGTACTAAGCCCAGTACCAAATAATTACTTTTCTGCTCCTCTCCCTCCTCCCACCCTCCACCCTCAAGTAAGCGCCAGCGTGTGTTGGTCCCTTCTTTGTGTCCATATGTTCTCATCATTTAGCTCCTGCGTATAAGTGAGAACATGGGGTATTTGTTTTTCTATTCCTGTGTGAGTTGGCTGAGGATAATATAAGGAATTATTAACTGTGCTGAAAGGATTACTATACTATGTAAAGAAACTCTGCTCAGTACCCTAGGGCTGAGGCAGGGCACCGAAAGAAGCCAACCTTGGGAGTAATTC
This sequence comes from Macaca nemestrina, assembly GCF_043159975.1. Classification (NCBI taxonomy): domain Eukaryota; kingdom Metazoa; phylum Chordata; class Mammalia; order Primates; family Cercopithecidae; genus Macaca; species Macaca nemestrina. The sequence continues at coordinate 55,079,741 of NC_092136.1, forward strand.
AGATCTCACTGGAGAAGGTGTGGTTCAGCCACCAAGAGCAGTGTCTGTTTAGGACAGGCTGGAGCTGGCTGGAGTTGCTGGACAAGCAGTTGGCCACCCCTAGAATGCAGGAAGACATGCAGGCCATCAGCATGTGGTGGTCAGGGTGGTCAGGGCACTGGTTTGGGCAGGAGGCCTTCAGAGCATGTGAGCCACACAGGGGCTGCACAGGGGCTCTGGTTTTTGCTGAGAGGACTCTGGAAAGGTTGTGGCTAGGCCGAGCCACAGGGTTGCAGAGACACAGTGCTCTGCATGCCTGACTGGGGCAAAGTCACCATGTGTCCTCATGCTCACCCCACCAACCCTCAACCTTGGCAAAATGGCAGGAAGGTCTTTTCCTCCTTCGACGTCCCTCCAGCCTCCAACTGAGAAAGCTTAACATCATGCCCACTTTAAGGGAGAGACACTTAAAGGAAATCTGTTGCTTAGTGCAGAGCATACATTGAAAGGCTCATTCCGTGAGCTGAGAGGCAATAAATTGATACTGAACAATTGAGCACCAGGTTTTTAAAAAAAATTCAAGTCAAAAAATAATATAAATCCAAGGTAAAAATTTTCAAATCCTTTAACTTTACTTTAGAAAGATACAAAATGAAAACAGAGACTCAATTTTCTTTCCTCTCATCCAATTTTCTCTTCCTAAAAGCATACTTTTCTATGATTCTTTCCAGAAAAAAAAATTGCATTTACCTACATTGTGTGTCAGTGTTGTAATTTATACAAAGGGGATAATTTGTCCTCTACACCATGCTTTGCTTTTTTTTTTTTTTTTTTTTTTTTTTTTTTTTTTGACAGTGTCTCACTCTGTCATCCAGACTGGAGTGCAGTGGTGCAATCACAGCTCACTGCAGTCTTGAACTTCTGGGTTCAAGTGATCCTCCTGACTTGGTTTCTCAAGCAGCTGGGACTACAGGCATGTGCCACCATACCTGGCTAAATTTTTTTTGCTGAGAGGAAGGTGGGCAGAGTCTTGCTCTGTCATCCAGGCTGGAGTGCAGTGACACAATCTCAGTTCACTGCAACCTCCACCTCCTGGGTTCAAGAGATTCTCATGCCTCAGCCTCCAGAGTAGCTGGGATAACAGGTGTGTGCCACCACACCTGGCTAATTTTTTGTATTTTTAGTAGAGATGGGGTTTCACTATGTTGGCCAGGCTGGTCTCAAACTCCTGACATCATGATCCACCCGCCTTGGCCTCCCAAAGTGCTGGGATTACAGGCGTTACAGGCATGAGCTACCACACCGGCCCTTTTTTTTTTTTTTTTTTTTTTTTTTTTTTTTTTGTGATGGAGTCTCCCTCTGTCACCCAGTGATGTGAAGTGATCTTGGCTTACTGCAACCTCCCCATCCTGGGTTCAAGCAATTCTCCCACCTCAGCCTCCTCAGTAGCTGGGACTACAGGCACATGCCACCATGCCCAGCTAATTTTTTTTTTTTTTTTTTTTGGTGGAGACGGGGTTTCACCATATTGGTCAGGCTGGTCTCAAGCTTCTGACCTCAGGTGATCTGCCCACCTTGGCCTCCCAAGCTGCTGGGATTACAAGTGTGAGCCACTGCCTCATAACCCCACTTCTCAACCCTTCCATGGCTCCCACAGCACTTAGAATAGAGTCCAAACCCCTTTGCATTCTCATCGAGGCCCTGCCCCCTCTGGCTGCCCTCCAGCTACAGCTACTCCCTACCTCCTATCACCTTTTCTGGGGCCTTCATGACAGCCTTCTTGCGCCTCTGTCTGGAAGACCCGCCCCAAACCCCTTACCCCTTGGATGTGACTCGTATTCATGCTTAAGTTGCCTCCTTATCTTCTCGGAAGCTTCCCCTTGTCTTAGTCTATCCCAGCATCCTACTAAGTTCCTTTATCATGATTCACGACTTTGTATTGTGTATACAGAACAGTAAGTGCCATTTGGGCAGGGATAGTTTCTTTTTGTATCCTTAGTACCAACCCAGTGTCTAGCAAACAGTAGAGATGCAGTAAACATATGACTCATAAATGAATGTATAAACCCTTTTAATCTTCACCCTGGTCCTGTGAGGTAGGGATTATAACCTCTGTTTTGCTTTTAAAAAAAATCGAGGACATGAGACTCAGAACGACTAGGTGACTGTTCACAGGTTCCAGCACGCTGAGGAGTGATGGGTGGGTGAAAATATTGGTGAACCTGTTCCAGCCTCCGGACCACAGAGGAACATGAAAAGGTTGGCCAAGAACCCCCGGTGTTCTTGGTTACTGGTGAGCCCCGGGGCTGTGTAGGCAAGGGCCCAGCAGAGGGCAGCAGAGGGCTGCACTGGACTGGGATCTGCCGGAAGGAGCAGGCCCTGGGTGGAGGAAAGGGTGGGCGGCCAGGCACTGGGCTGGGACTTGGGGAGATGACCTTGTTTTGTCTAGTCCTTTGTAGGACTCTAGAGTGCGCTGATGAAGCGCTTGAGGCAACGTTCCTATTTGTGTTTACATGTGCCGATCCTCGCCACAGAGTATAAGGAAGCCGTCTTTCTTACCGTGGGGCCCTTGTTTTGAAGGTCACTCAGTTTCTGGGTGGGGGAAGTTGACGGAGGGGGTGGGGGTGACGGAGGGCCCTGAGGTGGAATGGTGAGTACAAATGTGCAAATGGGATTTTTGGCCTTGGCTGCTAGGGGACAAACGTCCTAGGGTGGTGTCCAGCAGTTAGCGCCAGGCAGGGAGCTGGGAAGGCTCTGAGACAGCAGGGAGCAGGGTGGTGGAAGTAGGAGGTCATAATTGGCTCAAGGACATACATTGTCAGAAATGACTTTCTGGGTTTCTTATGCTCTCTGAATGGATTTCCTTTCTCTTCTCCTTTTTCGTTAGGAAAGTTGTTAAAATTTCCACCCTGTCATCTCTGCTTAGGGGAAAAGGGATTTTGCTCATGAACTGGGGTGAGGGTGCGGGGATGGGGGAGCCCCTTGGGGGCCAGCAAGGTGGCAGCAGCAGAGTCAGAATGGAAAGCCCCAACAAAAATGATATAATGGACTTCGGGGACTGGCGGGAGTTGGGGGAAGGTTGGGAGGGGAGTGAGGGATAAAAGACTACACATTGAGTACAGCGTACATTGCTGGGGGTACATTGCTGGGGTGACAGTGTCAGAAATCACCACTGATGAACTTATGCATGTAACCAAAACCACCTATACCTCAAAACCTATTGAAATAAAAATAAAATAAAAATTAAAAAAAAAAAATGGAAGGCACACTTAGTCCAGCATATGGTCTTCTCAGCTAATACAAACATACACACACACTTTACCATATATACACAATCACACACAACATACACACTTACACAGTCACATCATGTGCACAATACACTCTCATCCCCACAAGCACACACTTCACACACTGACGCATCACACATTCACACTGACACACACAACACGATCCACCTACACCCACACTGAAGAAGGGTCTTTGGGGTGAAGACCTGCTGCTGCCATTCCTGCAGTTGCTCTCCCTTCCACACCCCCATCCCATTGTGTAAAGCAGCAATGTGGTTTAAGTCTAGGATCAAACCAACTCTTAGTTGCAGGGGTCAGTTCCAATTGGCCTAAACCCATCAACATAATCCCTGCCTCCTTGGCATTCCCTTGGCCACTGCGATTGTTTTAGAGGTGGGCATACAACCACACTGATCCCCCAGACATGAGTGAGGAAGCGCTGAGCCCTGGACGCTGTCAGCTGCCTTGTGCTACCTCAAGGAAAGACTGGTTTAGAAAAAGCCGACTGGGAGGCAGAGGTGAGAAATTTTCAGACAAGCAGAGTTGCAGCCCCCCAAATGCTGGGAGCTCTCAACAGCCTGTGCCAGAGGCCCATGTTACCTCTAAACTTTAGATTTTGTGAACCCATACATTGTTTTGGTTGTTTAAGGCCTTCAAGTTTGATTTTCTTTCCCTCCCTCCCTCCGTTCCTTCCTTCTTTCCTTCCATCTCACTGTGTCACCCAGACTGGAGTGCAGTGGTTATGATCGTGGTTCCTATAGGCTCAAACTCACAGGCTCAAGCAATCCTCCCACCTCAGCTTCCTGAATAGCTAGGATTACAGGCGGGTGCCACTGCGCCTGGCAATTTTCTGTTTCTTATGCCTGAAAACCTCAGAATGGAACTACTGCTCCCAGAACTTTTTTATGGGAAAGCCCATGAGGGGTCCAGCCTCCTCTTTAAGGAGGACTTCTCCTTCCTCCCCCTCCTTTGTCCTCTTGGCCCTCAAAGTCACCACAATGCACCTGACATGGTTCTTGGAGCCTTATGCATATAACAGAGAAGAAGAAAATAGTATTTAAAACCATGGCCCACTGTAGCCGCTTTGCCTTAAAAAGGAAAGTGACACAACAGAAATCTGTAACAAATCTCTAAATGGATTGTGTTCCTTGCAGAGGCCAAGATGAGATTCCAGCCAAGGTTTGGACATTTCAAAGGGCAGGAAACCTTGGCTGACATGGTGGCACTCAAGGCACAGGATTATTATTTATATATGTAATATATTCAATTATATCAGTATATATTATATATACTTAAATGTATTCATTTAATGAGTGAATTAAGCACCCTAAGAAGTGAGCATTACTTTCCCCATTTTACAGATTATAAATGAGGCTGAGACAGAATCACCCGCTCAGCTACAAAGGGGTAGAACTGGACTTCCAAGCCAGGGCTTCTTGGCTCTAAAGTTTGTGGTTGGCCTTCCAGAACAGAATGCCATTTGCCACCCTCATAGCGGCCTCCTGCATGTGATTTGGTCTAGGTGGGCTTCTTGGGAAGGGAAGTGTTAAAGAGGTAGGAGGCAAGTTTTATTTGTATGTTTACTTAACTTTTCATGTTTATTTAAACTTTCATGGGAGTGATGGAGGGGGAATGGGGAGAATAGAGAAACTTTCTACTCTCTTTTTTGAGACAGAGTCTCACTCTGTTGCCCAGACTGGAGTGCAGTGGTGTGATCTTGGCTCACAGCAACCTCCACCTCTGGGGTTCAAGCGATTCTTGTGCCTTAGCCTCCTGAGTAGCTGAGACTACAGGTGCATGCCACCACCCAGCTAATTTTGTATTTAGTAGAGATAGGGTTTTGCCATGTTGGCCAGGCTGGTCTCAAACTCCTGGGCTCAGGTCATCTGCCCATCTCTGCCTCCCAAAGTGCTGGGCTTACAGGCGTGAGCCACTGCACCTGGCAGAGAAACTCTTATACCAGGATTCTGATCATGGTAAGAAGGAGAAGCCCAGTGGACCTTGGAAAGTCAAACTCTGCTGGGGAGGCAATGTGGCATAGTGCTGGGCACACAGGCTTAGAGCCCAGCTAGACTGAGTTCAAGTCCCAGGGTCATGATGTATTAACCGTGATCTCAGACAAGTTAGTAAACCTATTGAGACTTGAGTTTCATCCCTAAAAATGAGACCTACCTCCTAAGGTCTTTGAGTAAATCAAACCAAAAACCACAAGTAAAGAACTTAGCATAGTGCCTAGCATCCCTCAAATGATAGCTGTCATCATACACATTAACATACATAGTGCTTGGCAGATTCGGAGGCATTCTAAAGTCCCTTGCTGGTAAACGTTGCCATGTTCATATACTACGCTCATATAAACGTTGCCATGCTCATATACTACACCATACTGAGAGGGCACAGGAAGGCAGCTCATGCACAGTGCTTTTCTGTGTTTTTGTCCCAAGCTGGTGGGAAGTGGGGTGGGCTTCAGTTTGGACTACCTCAGTCACTGGCTATTGGTATGAAAGAAGAAGGAGCTGCTTACTATACAAAAGACCAGTATCCTTCATGGAGACATGAGGACAGAGGGATTTAAATATATTTGGTTTTTCTGTGCCAGGAAGCCTGGCACAGAAGAGCTGGTTCTCAGAGATCCTGGTGCCCCCTCTGATATCTGGCTGAGAAATCAAGCTGGAGGTGGTAGGAAATCTGATCACCATGCTTGGCCAGGACCTGTTCAGAGACTGTCAAGGCTGGGATAGGAGTGTGGGTTAGGTCTGCCCTGGGAGCTGGCTAGAAGGAAGGTGAGGCAGGCAAGGCACTTGGGGCTCAGCATTTGAGGAGACACTCGCTCTCAGGTGCTGACCCTGCACTTGCATGAGCCAGGGAAGGAGTGTCTTCTTCAATTCTGTGCCATGGGCACCCCCCTTGCCTCACTAGCTAGGGGGGCAGAGAGAGAGAGAGAGAGAGAGAATGAATGCAAGGAAGATGAAAGTCATAGTCCTTTATAGCCTAATCTCAGAAGTGACACCCCATCACTTTAGTCTTATTATATTAGAAGCAACTCACTCTGTACAGTACACACACGCACACACACACATGCACAGATGAGGAGACATACCAGGATGTGACTGTAACTGCCTATTGGGTTCTCCTTGCCTGCTGCCCAGACAGAGCCAATTTATCAAGACAGGGAAATTGCAATAGAGAAAGAGTTTAATTCACACAGAGTCAGAGTCAGCTGTGTGGGAGACCAGAGTTGTTTTATTACTCAAAACAGTCTCCCTGAAAACTAGAGGATTGGGGTTTTTAATGATATGTTGCTGAATAGGGGGTCGGGAAGTGGGGAGTGCCGATTGGTCAGGTGGGATATGAAATCATAGGGAGTGGAAGCTGTCCTCTTGCACTGAGTCAGTTCCTGGGTAGGGGCCACGTGACTGGATGAGCCAGTTTATCAGTCTGGGTGGTACCAGCTCATCCTCTGAGTGCAGGGTCTGCAAAATATCCCAAGCACTGATCTTAGGCTTTACAATAGTGATGTTAGCCCCAGGATGCAATTTGGGAAGATTCAGAATCTTACAGCCTCCAGCTGCATGACTCCTAAACCACAATTTCTAATCTTGTGGCGAATTTGTTAGTCCTGCAAAGGCAGTCTAGTCCCCAGGCAGGAAGGGGGTTTGTTTGGGGAAAGGGCTGTTATCTTTATTTCAAAGTTAAACTATAAACTGACTTCCTCCCAAAGTTAGTTCAGTCTGTGCCCAGGAATGAACACGGACAGCTTGGAGGTTAGAAGCAAGATGGAGTCAGTTAGGTTAGATCTCTTTCACTGTGATAAATTTCTCAGTTGAAATTTTTGCAAAGGCGGTTTCATGAGTACCCAGATCATCAAGATCATTTCAGAAGTGGCCTACCACAGGAAGGGAGTAGAGGCAAACAACTGGGATTTACTAAGGTCTAAACATGTGTGAGGGCATCTCATAATTATCCCATTAGGTTCTTTTTCTTTCTTTTTTTTTTTTTTTTGAGGCGGAGTTTTACTCTTATTGCCTAGGCTAGAGTGTAGTGGTGAGATCTCAGCTCACTGCAACCTCCACCTCCCCACCTCCTGGTTGGGTTCAAGCAATTCTCCTGCCTCAGACTCTCAAGTAGCTGGGATTACAGGTGTCCGCCACCACACCCAGCTAATTTTTGTAGTTTTAGTAGAGATAGGGTTTCACCATATTGGCCAGGCTGGTCTCGAACTCCTGACCTCAAATGATCTGCCCGCCTCGGCCTCCCAAAGTGTTGAGATTACAGGCATGAGCCACCGCGCCTGACCCCATTAGATTCTCATGTTAGGCTTGTGAGAAGACCAGCCTCTGTTATTCTCTGCACAAAAGAACATCGAGGAAGGTTCTGAGGAATTGAAGCCCACTTGGGAGGCCCATATACATCTGAGGAAGACAAGTCTGAGTTCTGTGAGAAACTACAAGTGGGGGCCCTGAGGTTGGAGTTCAGAGATTAGTCAAGTTTGTAGCATGGTTGGCAACTGACAGACAAGCTGACTTCGAACCCAAGGCCACTGCTTGAGTGGGGAAGGTGGAGACTCCTCTCTTGTGATGAAATGTGTGGGGGACAACAACAAGACTGCAGGACAGCTCCCCAGAGGCTGAGGTTGGGATTGGAGTTATGAAGCCACTGCATACGGATGTTCCTGAATTGTCCATGATGTTGGAAGAAACAGCCACAAGCTCCTACAAGAAGAAGTCCTCTGACAAGCTGCCTCTGTGCTTCTGGAAGGGTGTCAGTGGGCCTGTCAGCCCAGCGGAGTGTCACCCCGATGGCTGCCTCAGACAGAAGTTGGAAGACGAGGTGGGTCCTGAGATGATCAGGATAGTCAGAATAGGAGGAACTTGTGAATAGAGGACAGCAAAGTGGGGACCATGCAGAACATTTGGAATTTCTAGTAGATGGACCTATAAGCTAAGCTACCTTTCCTTAGCTTGTATGATTTCTGGAGTTTCCCCTACTGTCCTGGGATGCAGCTGTGTTGATGTGATTGGAGCAAAGGTCACATCTTCTGTATGGGCTGGGTGCGGTGGCTCATGTTTGTAATCCCAGTGCTTTGGAGGGGCCAAGGTGGGAGGATGACTTAAGCCCAGGAATTTCACACCAGCCTGAGCAATATAATGAGACCCTATCTTTACAAGTAATTTAAAAATTAGCTGGGCATGATGGTGTGCACCTGTGGTCCCAGCTACTCAGGATGCTAAGGTGAGAGGATTGCTTGAGCCTGAGAAATTGAGGCTGCAGTGAGCTGTGATCATGTTGCTGCACTACTCCAACCTGGGTGACAGAGCAAGACCCTGTCTCAAAAAAAAAAAAAAAAAAAAAAACCCCACAAAAAAACCTTATTTTCTGCAAGCCTTAGTTCCCATAGTTTTAATATGGTGATAAGGCCTACTCATCGTGTTATAGGAATTAAGAGATATAAGTTACTTCATTTACAGTAGGTGCCTAATAAAAGCAAATTCTCTTCTCCCCTCCACCTTCTTCCTCTCTCCCCCCATTCGAAATGATATGGTGTGTTTTATCTGTACACAGTAGATTGACACTCAACTTTCATTCCGTCTGCCTTCCACTGAACTGTCCGGTATTGCAAAGGCTGGAAAGCTAAAAACTACATTTCCCAGACACTCCCATGCGGTCAGGGAGTTCGAGGGCGTTAAGGCTCTGCGAATCAGATGCACTGTGGGAGATCTGGGCGGAAGCCAGGGAAGACCCTTGCCTGCTGCTCCCGCTGTGTTTTGCGGGCACTGCCGTGGGGGGACTGGCACTGGAGCCCTGTCACCGTCCTCATGACGTTGGGAGGTGAGGGTCATCTGTTCTGCTGGGAGCGGGTCCTGGTCAGAGGCGACCCAGCAGCCCCCTTATTGGCATGGGGCCCAGGTTTCATTTGGGAAGCCTTGCTGAAATCTCAACTTAAAGTCTCTTCTAAATCCCTCCTAGTAGTTTTGTAAGACACTTAATACCCTGTCATAAATCCTCTCTCGCTTAATCTGCCCAGAGTGGATTTTGTCTCTTCAGCTAACCAATATAAATGGTATGGAGAGATTTTTATTGCCGAATTCCTCTTGGAGCAATCACTCTGTGTGTGTTTTGGAAAGATGCCTTGATAAGGGCTTGCGAGGAGAGTAGTTCCCCCCACTCACACACCCCCACCTCACTGGGGTGGGCCCCAGCCCTCGGTGTCCTCTCACACTAAATCTTTAGGAACTTTTTGAGTTACTCCTGAAAAAGAGGGGAAAAGAGACAAAAGTATGGAGAGAAGGCAGAAGGACTCAGCAGATGGCGGAAGCCAGGTGTGTATTATGTGGCACTTTTCCAGGAACCCCACCCCCACCCCCATTTTTCCACAAAGCCTGTGTAAATGCTTGCGGTGGTCAACTTTTTGTTGTGGAAACAAATGAAGTGACTGAATTTTATGGGGAGAACATACTATGGGGACAGAAGAGATGTGAGAGGAAGCCAGAGTTCTGAGAGGTAAAAAGAGCGGGAGACCACGAGTCCTCCCAGGGAACCAACAGAAATACTGGGGAGGGTGTTGGATCTCCAGTCCATGGGATTCAGAAGTCTGAGGCCATCTCACTTAGGTGCTGAGGAGCAGAGGCCCTCGGCAGACAGCTGGAGTACACATGAATAGCAATTAGGGCTGAGTCCTTTGCCCTCTGCTGGGCTCTTTACCTCACAACCTGATCTCTGTCTCCCTGAACTCAAAATACATAAGCTCCGCAGCCCTTCAAAGTGTGGGTCACTGTCTCATCTATATTGATATGCATTTTGTTTATTGTTGTTTACCTTTTCTGCAAGACTGTCAGCTCCTGGAAGACAGAGGCTTGGATCTAATTCATCTTTCGGTCTTTAAAGTTATTACATGCAAGTGCTGTGTGTATGTGCCTTTGTGTATTTTTTCTGGGTAGAGTACCTACAACTTTAATCATATTCTCAAATGAGTCCAGAACCTAGAAAATGTTGAGAATATGCATGAGGAAGTCTTTTGGGGGATGTCTGGATATTGTTTCTTGACTTACATGCAAAGGAGAGTCATCTTTCAAACGTCAAATCCATCATATCCTCAAGTTTGTCTTCCATTGAGGGTGTGTGCCCACTGAGATCTAAAGCTCATGGGCTATGCAGGAAACTTAGACTCAGTCTCTGGTTTCAAGATTTTGTCAATTAGGGGTTCAGCCAAGCAATGCTTGTTTATAGCTTCTTCCCCAGGACGCCTTGCCCTGCATTCAGAGAGGTTTACAAGCCAAGCCGACACCAAGTGAGTCCCACTGTGGGTGGGATCCATGGCTGCCATGTGCTTTCCAGCCTGCTGTCTCTTCAGCTGTAAATATTTATCAAGTGAATGTGGGGATGTCAGGCTCCAAAGAGTGTCTAGGGCAGTGTGTGGGTGTGTGCGGGGGTGGTGCTGGAGAGCGAGAGCCCCATGAAAGCTGGTATGTGATGGTGATGCCTTAAGACAAGAATGATAATAAAAACCCCATCATGAGTCTGTATCTCAGCAGCTCAGGACTGGTAGGAGATGAGTTCCGTTCTAACCTGCACATCTCAGGCCAGAAACCATGGGCGAATGTCAGCAAAGCAAAGCTGGATTCCTGACAACTGCTGAGTTTGTAAACTTTCCAAAGTTCCCATATTTATCTCTGAAATTAATCCAGTGCCACTTCTATTTGACAGCATGGCGTGTGGGTGTGTGGATGAGTTCAGTAAGGGAGACAATAAAAGACTGGAGGGGGCCAGATTAATTTTTGGTTGGCATTTTATGGGTTTTAACTTGGAGTAATTGGTTGTTAAAATGGAACTGTGTAACTCTCATTTGCAACTGAGGCTTCAAAATCCCTGCACTTCACAAGCTAAGATCACCTATGCCCCTCACACACTTAAGGATATAAAAGAGTTGAAGTAAAGGTGGCCAGGAGAAGCAGGCATTGGAAGAAGAATTCGATGAAAGCTGTCTGTGTGCTTTGAGTACCCCCGTAACCCTCCAACTCCAGAAGGGGTTCTGGAAGGTCTGAGAATTTTTTTTTTTTTTTTGTGACAGAGTCTTCCTCTGTCACGCAGGCTGGAGTGCAGTAGCATGATCTCAGCTCACTGCAACCTCCACCTCTTGGGTTCAAGCGGTTCCTGCCTCAGCCTCCTGAGTAGCTGAGATTACAGATGCATGCCACTACAATCAGCTAATTTTTGTATTTTTATTAGAGACAGTGTTTCACCATGTTGGCCAGGCTGGTCTCGATCCCCTGACCTCAAGTGATTGACCCGCCTCAGCCTCCCAAAGCACTGGGACTGCACCCCACCAGGTCTGAGCATTTTCTACTCTCAGAAAGCCACCCCACTACTCTGTACTACTGCCACCCCACAACCATGCCATACTAGCCACAATCTCATAGCAAAAGGATGTCCCACCCTTTCCCTGGACACCCATGAGTCAGGATCTGAACAGTGGGGTTGCTGCCACCTATGATGCCAAGAAAGCACACACCTCCATGTCAGAGCTTGTCAGCAGAAATAGCAAAAGGCATGGGAGCTAAGCTTTAGCACATCTCATTGGCAGGACCTAAATCCTCTTGGAAGGGTTGCCTGCAAGGAGAATGGGGGATGTAGTTTTCTTTCATGAGCCTCTGCAGTGCAGGAAGGATCACCAGGAGGAGGTGATCACCAGCATGGGTGCTGAGCATCATTTCACCTTGGCTAACACACTCCTACTCATGCTCCAAGGCCCACATCAAGGTCCCCACTGAGACTCCTCTCTCACTGTCACCTGCCCACATCCCAGTAGAAAATTTTGTCCATGTGATCCCTGGTTTATTGTAATCCAGGTAACATATCAGTCTCCTGTGTTAAGCTGAGAGTTTCTTGAGGGCAGGGATTTTGATTCATTTCTATGTCTCTAGCACCTTGTACCTGGCCAGATAAGTCATATCTGTAGTGGTTTTAAAACATGCCCAGAAATATTTTGATACTTTTCATTTTTTTTAAGTCTAGTCAAATGAAGCAGTGGAAGGAGAGAAGAAAAAAAGAAATCTGTAACTGGTTGTGATCAATTAGTTGTAAACATCACGGCATTCGGACCTGCCTATGTCTCTCTTCAAAAAGTAGAACCTAATTCCTCTCCCTTTGAGTATGGGCTAGACTTACTGACTCGTTTCTAATGAATAGAATGTGGTAGAAGTGATGCGTGACCCTGAGGCTGGTCACAAAAGATATGACTTGGTCTCTCTTGGATGACCAGCCCTGGGGGAAGCCAGCTGCCATGTTGTGAGGACACTCAAGCAGCCCTCTGGAGGGATCTATGTGTCAAGGAACTGAGGCCTCCTTTCCACAACCAGCGCTAACTTAAGAGGCATTTTCCTCTCCCAGGAGGGAACCTCTTTTCTCATCTAATGTGGGAGGGCATTCAAGTTTCTTGTCTTCTCTGATCCATTAATGTGGTTAAAAACCACAGCCTGTTGACTCATCCATCCTCTTTGTTTCCTATGAGTTGAGGCATGGTGGACAAAAGGAGAAGGAATCAAGGGTAGACAAAATAGAGCTGAGGCTGGGAGTTCCCTGTTCTCATCAGTATTACTGGTTTTGGCTTGGCCAAGTTTGACTAATCTCACTGAGGAAGGTGAGGAAAGACACCTGCAGTTCAGAGCCCGCTCACCTCTCCTCATCAAACAGAAGCTTGTGGTCCTGGTGAACTCCAGAGTCTCTGGCATGTATCACACCTGAGGAAGAAGAGCTCATCAAAGAGTAGCCTTGGCTGGGCATGGTGGCTCATGTCTGTGATCCTAGCACTTTGGGAGGCCAAGGCAGGAGGATTGCTTGAGCCCAGAAGTTTGAGACCAGCCTGGGCAACATAGCTAGACTCTGTCTCTACAAATAATTAAAAAATTAGCTGGGCATGATGGCATGTGCCTGTGGTCCCAGGATGGCATGTGCCTGTGGTCCCAGCTACTCAGCTGCAGTGAGCCATGTTTGCACCACTACACGCCAGCCTGGGTAACAGGCCAAGACCCTGTCTCAAAAAAAAAAAAAAAAAAAAAAAAAAAAGCCATCTTCCAGGCCTGGACCACCCTAGTTGGCCTGCATGCAAGCAAGTGGTCTGGAAAGGCTGCACCCCACAGCAGAGAGAGAGAAGGGTTGTTACCCAGCAGTAATGCAAGAGCATTTAATGCAGGCACATTAAGCCCAGCTCTCCAAGCGACACATCCAACAGGAAGGCCCTCCTTTTCTCTGTTTCTTGAGGCAGCTGGGGATAAATGAGCAGCTGCCCTCAAGCAAACCAGCTGAGTGTAGAAATTTACTTCTTCAAGAAGGCAGGGCCTTGGCATTCCTTGACCTGCTTTTCCGATGCTGAAATCCTGTTTTTTTTTGTTCCTAATTACACAACTAACAAATTTTCATTATTAAAAAGTTTAAACAGTACAATTATATGCAGTAAAAACACAAATGTTCTTGACAACCTACCCCCCAGTCTCATTTCCTCCCTGCAGGTAACTATGGCTAACAGTTTGGCATGCAGCCTGCCAGACCTCGTGGATATAGTAGTATCACACATTATATGTTGCCCTGCAACCTGGCTGTTTTTTTCTTCTCTTCATCTTTTTTCATGTATGTACAGATCGAATTCACTCATTTTTCTGAGAGCTGTGAAATATATAATAGTATATGCAAGAGGAAGAACCTTCTGTAGAGTGAAGAGTGTGGGTGTTGAATGGGGAGTTCCGCTGAGCATCCAGAAGGGTTTGGATGGTGAGGGTTGGGGACAGAGTAATGGAGAGCTGAATTACTCTTTCCAACAGACGGGAGGGAATCTGGAGCTTCTGAAGCTCCCTGGGGTGGAGGAAGATTGGGGGAAGGAAGAGGTTGCTGACAAGATGGAATATGAGTGCCTTGCCCCAGTGACCCTCCCCACAGCCCTCACATCTTCAACAAGTTGACTAAATCAGTGAATGAATATATTCCCCACCTAATATCTCAAGGATGACTATAGCTCTTGGGACATTGTTTGTGAAATTGTTATTTCCAAGGTCTGTAAGAATTACTTTGCTACTTATGTTTCTCTGTGTGGGGAAGTGGAAAGAAACCATAGTTTAGGATGTGCATTTCTGAAATCTGAGAATGGAGATGATCTTCACAAGGTCTGGCAGAACAGCCCATGAATATGGAGGCCTGCTGTGTGCCAGCCCCTGTGCTGCACTGAAATGCCGAGGCTGAGCTGACTCAGGCATCAACCTCAGTGCCCGGCCCCACGGGGCTGACAAGCTTAGGGTCAGGCATGCATACGGAGAGTGGCCACACTGGGCGTGGTGGCTCACGCCTGTAATCCAGCAGTTGGGAGGTCAAGGCAGGTGGGTCACCTGATGTTGGGATTTTGAGACCAGCCTGACCAACATGGAGAAACCCCATCTCTACTAAAAATACATTAACTGGGTGTGGTGGCGCATGCCTGTAATCCCAGCTACTTGGGAAAGCTGAGGCAGGAGAATCACTTGAACCCGGGAGGCGGAGGTTGCAGTGAGCTGAGATTGTGCCATTGCACTCCAGCCTGGGCAACAAGAGCGAAACTCCCATCTCAAAAACAAAACAAAACAAAAGAAAAACAGAGAGTGGCCACAAATACTAGGAGAGCCACAGACGGAATTACAAGTATGTGACGCCTCTGCCGCTCCACTCCCCACATTTACTCTTTTGGCAAATGTCCCTGATTGATCACGGAAGTATTTCTTGCTGAGCCCAGAAGCTGATTTGGAATCTTCTCAACACAGTGCTACAGGCAGCTGTCACCAATTAGTCAGAATTGGATGGTTGATGGGATGTATTTGCCACTCTGCTATAGGCTCAACTTAAAATGGGATTCTGAAATGTTGCCTTGTACAGAAATTTTATTTTTCTTTCTTTATTATTATTTTTTTGAGACCTAGTCTCACTCTGTTGCCCAGGCTGGAGTTCAATGGCATGATCTTGGCTCACTGCAACCTCTGTCTCCTGGGTTCAAGTGATTCCCGTGCCTCAGCCTCCTGAGTAGCTGGGATTCCAGGCGTGTGCCACCATGCCTGGGTAATTTTTGTATTTTTAGTAGAGACAAAGTTTTGCCATGTTGGCCAGGCTGGTCTCAAACTCCTGGCTTCAAGTAATTTACCCGCCTTGGCCTCCCAAATTGCTGGGATTGCTGGTATGAGTCACTGTGCCCGGCCAAAAAATATTGGCATGGTGGGAAGATGGGTGAGGGGAGCTCAGAGGGTGAGCAAGTCCCCTGTACCCACTTCCGGAGGCTGGCCTGGGTCGCATCTGGTGAGCCTGGAAGCCCATACTGGAAGCCCCAGCCACTTGAGGAAGCAATGGTGGCTGGCTGATAGTGGCAGGGGAACCTCAGGAAGGGGCTGGAGCACATCCGCTGGGCCAGTTGGTATGCTATCTGCCAGGAAGTCAGGGCCTGGAATCAGAAGATAAATGAGGGGAGTGTTCTGCCCAGCAGCCGTTAAAGGCCTTTCATGATCCTTGGACTTGAACCAGACATCGCAGGGCCAGAAGACGTGAAAGCCACATGAAAGCCCACAGCAGCTCTGTGCCTGCCGTTGAGTGAACTGCCTTGCACAGGGTTGGTTCCCTTTGCTTCATTTGTCCAATGGTAGTTACTTCTCTGGAAATTAGGCAAGAAGTGCCTTCTCTTCTCTATCTCATTCCCACCAAAGACCCAAGGAATCATCCTCAGAGACCAGTTTCCTCTGACTTTGGGGCAGTGTCTTCCCTGAGGGGCTCCTGTGGCCTCCCACACATCCCACCTTCTGGTCAGTCCTGGGTCACTCTGACCTTGAATTGCAGCTTCCCCGGTCTCTGTGGGTCCCAGATCCTGCCTTTTTGCTCCTTATCTTGTGCTTATATCTCCCCAGGCCCCATCCCACATAACTGTCCACCTGTCTCCTGCCTACCCAGGATCCTCACAGGCTTCTCTTAGTGCCCAAGCCACTCCCTCTATAGAACAGTGACCCAACCTGCCAGATCCTTGAATACTGGCCTCACCTTCAAGCATCCTCCTATCAGCTGGGCCACAATTGTCATCCCTCACTAGGCTGTCGGCCCCAGCTCCTGTGTGGCCATCTGGGAACTGCCAATATTCATCTGTCCAGAGTGGTCTGAGCAGGAAGCCCATTTGTGTTGACAATACAATGAATTGGGCACATCTAAACGGGAAGTACAACCACCAGGCATGGCTCACTGGAGCCTAGGATGCATGGTAGCATCACTCATAAGGACATCCCTTCTGTCTGAGGCAGCAATGGGTGGTGTAGAGAAAAGAAAAGGGACTTCAGAGTCAAGCAGACTTCACAGTCAAGCAGCGAAGTTTGAATAATGGCTCAACCACTTAATACCCTGGATGAATCTCTTAACTCTTCAGGGTCTCGCAGTTCTTATTTGGAAAATGAGGCCAAATAAAAATATCTCACTCATTGAGTTGTCATAAGGACGACTGAAATAAGTAAGCATGATTTACAGTGAGGATTTTAAAAGTGTGTTAGTTTCCTGTGGCTGCCGTAACAAAGCATTGCAAACTGGGAGTTTAAACAACCAGAAACTTAACATCTCACAGCTCTGGAGGCTGGAATTTCAAAATCAAGGTGTTCCCAGGGTTGGTTCCATCTGAGGGCTGTTAAGCATCTGTTCCAGGCCTCTGTCCTTGGTTTGGAGATGGCCATCTTCTCCCTGTGTGTGTGTCTCTGTGTCCACATTTCCTTTTCTTTTTTCTTTTTTTTTTTTTTTAATGAGGACATCCATCAGTCATATTGGATTAAAGCCTATCTTAATGGCCTCATCTTAATTAATTACAACTGCAACAACCCTATTTCCAAATAAGGTCACATTCTGAGGTGCTGATGGGTGGGATTCACCATGTGAATTTGGGGGTGGCACGATTCAACCCATAGTAAGCTGTCGCTATTTGTCATAAGTTTTACTAAAGCCCTGAATATTGATGGGATTTTAGTGGAATTAAATGGTAACCATTCAGCCTTTTCCAGTGAGCTGCATTCTCCTTGAGATGCCTGTTGTATCAGTCACACACTGGTAGTAACAGGTCAGTTGGTGGCCCCACCAGCCTCCAAGTCCATGTGTAGAAGCCAAATGCCAAATGCTGAAAAACTCCCTCACCCCTTTTTCTCTAAACAGTGGTGACAGTGATGACAGTGGCAGTGGCAGTGGTGGGCTCCCAAGTGTCATGCAGGCTACACCTGAGCCAGGTGCCCATGTTGGATCCTTAGGGCCTGGGGCCTCCTTCGGACCCTACCACCAACCCAAGTCACTATCAAGATGCTTCATGCCTCACTGCAGATTCCAGTCTGACTGGGAATTCTTTCCCTAAGAAGTGGAGGGGATGGCAGCCCTAGGGAAGCCTCCATCATTCTCCCTGTTCTGTAGGAGAGCTCGATTCCCACAGAAGCAGTGCCCAGCAGCTGATAAGCAGCCCTTCTTATGCCACATGGAAGGCAATGGGGAAGTGGAAAGCCCAAGGGACACTGGGTGTGATGCAGGTGGAACAGAAGAGCTTCCATGACCAATAAGTCTTCTGCACACCCAGTCCATCTTGGCAGGGTTAGCTGAAGCCTAACATCTTGGCTGATTCTCCCTTCGCCCTCCTCCAAGGGGAGCCATATTCAGGAAAACTGCTCTGAAAGTAAGGTCCAAGAGTGGGGAGCTTGAGTGTCTGGGACATACTTTTTTTTTTTTTTGAGGCCGAGTCTCACTCTGTCACCTAGGCTGGAGTGCTATGGCACTGTCTTGGCTCACTGCAACCTCTGTCTCCTGAGTTAAAGTGATTCTCATGCCTCAGCCTCCAAATACCTGGAGTTACAGGCATGCACCACCATGCCCAGCTGATTTTTGTATTTTTAATAGACAGGGGTTTCGTTATGTTGGCCAGGTTGGTCTTGAACTCCTGACCTCAAGTGATCCACCCACCTCGGCTTCCCAAAGTGTTGGGATTATAGGCATAAGCCACTGCACCCGGCCTGGGACATGCACTTTTGGTGTCAATGTCTCAGCAGCTCAGCACCCAGATGACCTGTAGTTTGGACAGTTGTTGTGTCTACTTCTCACCAGGTCAAGGCTCTGTCTCTGAATGTTGCAGCAGGATTCGTGAGGCTGGAGACAGCTGGGGATTCCTAGTGAGCCCTTGGAGAATGGCGAAGCCCGAGGCTGCTGTTACTTCACTCTTAGCTTCATCTATGAGGCTGTGCTAGTTTTATGGAGGACACAAGGCCTCTCTCTTCTCTCTCTTTTATTAAAGGAAATTGGAATTTCCTTTCTAATTTCATCTTCTAGCTCAGCTCTGATTCAGCAAATATTTATTGAATATCCACATCATGCTAGCAATTACAGCTGAATAATAATATATGATCCAGGCTTCAAGGAGTTTACATTCAAGTGAGGGTTAAAAAAAAAGACGTGGAAAAGCATTCATTGCAACATAGGCAGAGAGCAACAAGGACAGCTATTTAGGTGATGGCAAGTACCAAGAGGCAGAGAGAAAAGAGCGGTTACTTCCAATTAAGGCACCTGGAAGGCCCCATGGAGGAGGTGGTATTTGTTTTGAATTGTGAGGAATGGATGGGATTTCAATGAGTAAAGAGGGAGGAGTGGAAAGAACAGATGGAGCAAAGTTAGGAAGGTTGAAACATGCAGGGCATTGTAGAAGGATAGCATTCAGGTGTGGTTTGAGCGTAGGATGGTGGTAGGGATAGGGCGAGAGATGAAATTAGAAAGGAAAGTTGTGCCTGGATCATATAGGATCTTGGATGTCCCATGGATGATTTAGATTTCATTCTGTAAGCAACGAAGATGACATGTAGAGATCTGGACCAAATTAACAATCTGATCAGAATGCTTTCAGAAGATTCACCAGGCATCTTTCTGTGCCATGGGTTTATATAGTAGAGCTGGAGGCAGGAAAACCACATTAGGGGCTGCGGCAACAGTCCAGGAGAGAGACGAGTCTCACCTTAAGATGGCTGGGGTGGGTTTCACGGATGAGGAATCAGAGCGGATGAATGGTTACTTAGAGCAGGACAAGCAGAAGGGTCTTCCCCCACCTACTCTGTAGCTGAGAAGGAGCTTAGATGTGACCCAGTGGCAGGTCATACCAAGGATTCTGCCTGGTATATGCAGTGATCTACTTGTAAGCAACAATTATTTCCTGTCCCTCACCTGCATCAAGTAAGTTGGTGGGGCATCTTAAGTAGTGAGCAGGAGGCAGGGAAGCCCAGGTCGGCAATAGCTGGAACCCCAGGCAGGTCTCCTGGAGCCAGGAGCTTTGTTACCGGCCCTGCCTAGCTGTGCAGCTTCGACTAGGCATTTTCTCCATTCAGCTGCATACTCAGGTCTCTTGGTCAGATCAGCCACTGTCCAGGCTATCTTGTGGCTTCCAGGTTTGCCCTTATTCAGGTGCTATGGTCCAAGAATTGCAAATTCCATCCCCAACCTGATCTCTGTAGCCAGTGCTTCTTCTCCAAAGTCATCCACATTTTCCGAGGCCCAGGATTCCATTGTGAGAAAGATATGGAAGTGCCAGCTGGTCTTGGGCCCTTTGGGATCCTCTATCATCCTTAGAGATGTGTCTTGGGTCTTCTAATGATTTCATTGCTCTTCCCATGAAATAGGAAGGGGGAGTGGCGGGCAGCCACTCAGCTTTGTCTATGAGGCTGTGCTAGTTTTGGATAGCCTCAGCAGATGCCTTGTTACATGCAGATGCAGGGGCCAGGCAGATGGTATACTTCCATCTGGCCAGGTCTGGCAAAAAGACGATGACCCACCTCTTCTCCTGGAGCCAGCGGCAGCTAGGCCCACACTCTTCCAGCTGCACTAGCTTCTTCATTGCTGGCTTTGTGGGAATGGCTCTATATTTGTTTAGTATTTCCAGCTACTCCACCTCTCAGGGATACTCCATTCTTCAAATGCTGAACATTGAAATTGGATTTTGTTTTATTTTCTTTTTTCTTTTCCTTTTTTTTTTTTTTTTTTGTTCACATTCTCTAGGATTTTTGCACCTCTACTGATGAGCTACAATCCAGAGAGGCTTTGATGAAGCCATTGGCATTCTTTTCAAATGGGGTGACAAACTTGCCCTTGTAACCTAATTGTCAGGCTCCCCTTCGTATTTGAGCTCTGGGAAAGATTGCTCCCAATCCCGAATTCCACAGTCTAGGGAAGTCCAAAGCATTCCCCAAGTCTATTGTGAATTCTCATGGTGCTTCTGCTTCTGGGCTCTTGCAACTGTGTAAGCCATCGCTGATCCAAATACCCCACGTCCCCTGTATGCACAATTCATCCCTTCACTGGGACTACAAGGAATCCACTCACAGGGAGTATTTATGAACTTAGCAGAGGGACAGGGATCAGCTCAGAAACCACAAAGCCTTCTCGTTGGCGTCTCTTTCCCATTACTGTCATGTCTTCCTCCAGAGTGTTGTCTCGCTTCCTCCTTTACAACACAGAGCAGTCCGCCACCTGACACCTCTTTCCCGGCTGACACTCGGATCTTTGAAGCGCCTCTTCCTGCCTAATAGTTCTCAAGGTGCTTTCCTCAACAAAGCCATTTTCTTGCTAGAAAAAATTCTAAAGCGTCACCTCTTACAATAATACAAATTTCTCTCTCTGATTTCACATTTCTCATCCACAGAGTTGGGGGTTTTAAGAAGTTCCCTTTAGCCATTAGGATGTGATTTAACAGGAACCCAATTCAAAGCAGCCTAAACGCTAAAGATTATTATTATCTCACAAAATTAGAAGGCCAGAGGCAAGTTGGCTGCAAGCTTCAGGGCCTCAGCTCTATCTCTTTGTTCTGTTCCAGGCTTAGTCTCCGACTGGTAGCGAGATGACTGCTGCAGTTCTAGTCTTTGTAGCAGACTCCACAATGTGCTGGACAAGAAGGAATGGTCTCTTTCCATAGCTCTTCTTTATAGGGAGGAGTCATTTCCCAGAAGCCCCTGCGCAGACACTGCCTTCCCATCTCATTGGCCAGGTTTGGGCATGTTTAAACCCGTGACTGAAACCTGAGTGGGATCTGCGGCTGGCTTAAATTAAGCAGGAACCATTTTCTGCGGCTGATAGGGTGTGGAGGGCATGCAGTGAAGCATGAAGCTGTGTGGAGGAGGATGGACACCCCAGCAAAGCTGGGGCACCTCAGCATTCCTGCTATTCTGCCTCCTGGCCCTGCCTGATGGCAGGTTGTCTTCCCCCAATATCACTGTCTGTTCCTATAGCAGCAACCAGAGAGGAAGCTGCCAGACCTGAATGTCTCTGTCTTTATAGGTCTCCTCCCATCTCTGCACCAAGGGCAACCCATCACCTTCCTGGAGTAAATTATTCTTATGATTTGAGGAGTTTGTATTCTTGTCTTTGTTTTTCTATTTACAACATGCTAGCAGCCTTCTGTAAGTAATTGCATGAAATATTTTTTGAGAGAAGTTACAGGCATCTGGGGGATTCCAAAACTTCCATTTCACACAAGCTCATAAGAGTCTGTTTTTTATTTGTATTTGTATTTTTTTATTTTTTTATTTTTATTTTTTGCCTTTCACTAGTTAGGACAGTGGTTCTCAAATTTCCATGGGAATTTCTTAGAAAGCCTGTTAGAAATAACTGTGCCCTCCCCCACTCCCCTTCTGCAATCTGGAGTAGAATCTAGGAATGTATATTTAAAGTATGTATCAGAGGTGACCACATGTTGAGAAACACTATTTTAGGAGAAGTTATGCCGATCTAACCCTGCTTTAATAGATTAACTGAAGAGAGGGGGGCAATTCTAATTTCATATAATTTCATTTTTGTTTATACGAGGGACTTGAGGAATGCAAAAGCAAAGGTAATATGAATTTTAGATCATCAGGACATTTTTTTCCTGTAAGTACATTTACAACTCAGAAAACAAATCTCTCACTAGGCTGTCTTCCTAACTAGACTTTAGAATGTCATTTGTTCGGATGAAATGGTAATTGCTTGTTTTCCAAATGCCAAGTGTTGGGCTGCTTAAGACCTTGAACAGTCTGGGCCTGGAAAGAAAAGACTCTGGTACTTGGAGTATTTTCAGGGTGTTGAAGTCCCCAAGTTGGTCTTCCCTGAATAGGTTTGCTTCTTTATAAATGGGAACCTCTCCTTGTGAATTAGGTCAAGTTAACATTGGACCGCGAACTGGCTGCAGAGTCTGCTTCTGGGGTTCTGCCCCTCTTACCCCATTTCCTGGCAGAGTTGGAAGCTCCCAGTGTGGAGGAGGCGGATACAGTAGAGATGCAGTGAGTCAGAAAAGGTGTCCACTCTCAGCAGGTCAGGGAGCAGATGGAATCAAGGACACTCCAGGGTAGCCTTGATCTTTTGAGTTGGAACTGGGCAGCTTTAAGTTTTGACTTTCAGGGTGTGGAGATGGAGAGTGGAGATCCTTTTTCCCTTTGGAGAAGGTTCCCAGCACTGCAGCAGCAGAGGGAGCATCTGAGAAAACAGGCAGAGACATGAAGAAGGACCTGCAAGGGGCCAAGGCCTTTCAGTCCCTGATATCTGGTCCCCCTCCGCCGGAGACCATAAGCAACAGAGTCAATTTTAGAAGTCTCTCCATGGCTGTTACGGGGAGACTGGATTGGACAGAAGCAAGAAACAAGGAGACTAGTTAGGAGGAAGTAGAAAAAAGTATATGCTTATTGAAGGAATGAATTTTGTGCTGTGATATTGAGCTGTGGCTTTGGGTCCCTGCTTTGGGCAAAGGCCACTTGCACCATGTTCCCTAGGGACTGTGGTAGGTCATCAGGCTTCTAAAAGAGTAAAACTCTTCTATTCCTACTCTTCTCCACTGACCCTGTAGATCTCCACTCTTCCCCTTCCTGGGAAGTCCCTGTGGCTGTGGCCCCTGAGATCCCATCCTGCTTTTCTCTGTGCTTTCTGGTGTGTATGGAGCTCAGTCTCAAGCTGGTATTAAGTCTGGTTCTGCTTCGGTGAACCCCACTTTGTTGTCTCTTGTAGTCTGAGCTGTGGCTTGCTTAATAGCAAACACTATTTTTTTTTTCACAGCCTGTTTGGCTCACACCACATTTTTAGCCCACCAGAATTCCCACCCCTGCCCTCTACATCCACATTTGAAACAAAGGCAGGTAATCTCTGGGCCAAGGGATGACAGCTTACATGCAGAGCGAAGGTGGCTGCCAAAGTCTGTACACCTTTGAGGGGGTTACCCACTCTCCTCAGGCTCTTGCTGCTCTTGGGGAACCCACCACCTAGGTGCTGTGTCCCCAGAGTTCTGCCTTGCAGTTTTCCAATCCCAAGATGCTTAAATATTCAGGAAAAAAACAGGCATTATTCCTATCCGTGAAAGATGAGGGAGGTCTCTAGCACCCCTCAAAGCTAGCTTTTGGGCCAGGCACGGCGGCTCACACCAGCACTTTGGAAGGCCAAGGCAGGAATATCACTTGAGGCCAGGAGTTTGAGACCAGCCTAGGCAATATAGCGAGATCCTATCTCTATTAAAAAAAAAAAATTTTTTTTTTTAAACTAGCTTTTGGAGAATCTAAGGCAGGCTTAGATGCTTTAAGAAGATATCTTTTTCTTTTAATCTAGAAGAAGGAAGGAAGATCACAAAGGAAGGCTCAGATCCAAAGTGAATTCTTCATCTAGTACATGGTTTATTTTAAATGGGAAAGTTCAAGGTTACAAAAACAAATGATTCGGATGGGGCATTTGTGAATTTTGAAGCATAGATATTTCTTCATGTTTGAAAGTTGCGCTCAGATATTTGTGCAATTTTTGTCATTGTTGAAATAAAAGAGGTAGTGAGGCTGTGGAACATTGCACTTAGAATGATGTAAAAAATAAATAAACAACAGTACAGGCCCCAGGGTCCCAAGGAAGGGAAGGAGAGAAAATGTGGTCCTGCTTGGTCTTACTCTCACATGGTCCCAGAACACCTTAATGAAAAGTCTCTTCCTGACATACCAAACCATGAGCTGGATGGCTTTACTGAATGAATGGAACAAATTGGCCAGGTAAGGTGTTGTCAAGAAGACTGATCTGCAGAAGTGGAATGTTTACTTTTTCTTTGTCGTTAACCACTTGATTTTGTTAAAATCTCTTTTTATGACCTTGGCGTTAGATTGCATTGACTTGATTAGATAGCTTTTGGAAATGCATTTCTTGGGGGAAAGAATTGAATTCAGTGTCAGTAACTGGATTAAAGGAAAGAGATAGGCTTTGGGTGTTCATGCCTAGTCCTACCATATAGCACCTGTGTGATCTTGGATAAGGCATTTCATTTCTTTAAGTTTCATTATCTTAACAGGAAAATGCAGACCAAACTCTTTTTGCGAATATGCTTTGAGAGTAGGTGATGTATATAAATTGCCCTCTATGGTATCTGGTATTATACAAAGTAAGTCTTTGAGACCTGCTTGTTTTCCTTTTCTCCTATCTCCCTCTTCGACTTTTGCATGTGTCCAAGATGTTCATCTTTAGCACTTTGGGAGAGATGTTTTTCGAGGGCATGTCTCAGAAGCTGAAAGACTGGCTGACTGGTTTCCTTCAATGATTATGACTTTCCCACTGGATCTGAAATGTGGCTCTGAAAATCTTTGTGTCCATAACTGCATGTCAGCATAAACTCTCATACTTAATTTTTGGAATTAAGGTAGAGTGGAAGAGAGTATGAGCTCTGGAGCTAAACTGTCTGTGTTCAAATTCTAACTTTGCCACTTATATGACCTTGGATAAGTCACAACCCTCTAGGCCTCAGTTTCCTCATCTGTAAAATGAAGATAAGAATAGCATTTAACTTACAGAATTAACCTGTGATGAAACAGCTTAATATATATAAATACCCAGAACAGTACCTAGCACTAGAAGTAGCATTTGAATGTTGGCTACAGTGATGATGATGGGATGGTGATGATGATGGTGGTCTCCCCTGTTAGACTATAAACTTGAGGCAAGGAGTATGTCTAATTTGTGCCCCATGTCTAGCACCCAGCACAAGGGCTTAGTCCATGAAGGAGACCCTCAGAAAATGCTTGTGGGATGAATAAATGCCTACATGAATTAATAAGATGAAAATAATAAGGGATCAATGTGCCAATAAGGCAGATGCATGTGGGTGCTTCAGATGTGTGTATTTTCCTTCTGGGTGAGAGTTCTTCAAATATTCCAGTTTCATTGTGAAATTTTTGGAGGAATTAAACCCAAAGAGCTTAAAAATGTATAAGATTTGCATTCAGATTCCATGGCAGGGACTAAATGCTGAGGGCTGAGCACCTTGGTAGGGCAGGGGCACTCCTGCATAAGGCAGGTCACAGCCTGGGATCAGCCTGGGACCCAGGGTCAGGTGGGATGGATCCTGGAGAGGTGGTCTTCATGCCATCCACCGAGGACCTGGAGCATGCTGGAGTCATAGGAGTCTGACCTGAGGCTAAGCAGGACCCTGGGAATGCTCTCACCTGCGTGGCCCCTGAAGAAACCAAGATCCCAAAAGCCACGAGCCATGCAGGACCTCAAGAGCTTGTCTGTCAAGTAGAAGGAGAGTGCCATCTGTCACGGTAGGCTGGCTTTGAGAGGGACAATCCTCAGGCCATGTGAGTGGGATAGGGTCTCCGGCATACCCAAGCACGAGAACAGACATAGCATGTCAGATTCTGATGGGGTGGGGCGGGGGGTGGTCATATGATCCTATCCAGATCCAACACTGTTATCATCCTTAGATATGGGTTCAAATCTTGGCTCTCACTATCTATGAGATCTTTGAACCTCAGTTGACTAATTTATAAAATGTGACTCATAATGACACTTAGTAGGTACTCAATAAATTCATTAATTCATTCAGCCAGTCAGTCAAGAAACATTTACTGACTGCTTACTTATGTGCTATTGTGGGCACCAGGAACACAACAGCTGACAAAACAAAGTTCCTGCTTTCACATTCTTGAGGCAGAATATAGACAACAGACAAATAAGTATATCACATTTTAGATAGCAATAAATGCTGTAAAGGAATGAAAGAGGGGATGGAGTGACAGGGTAGAAAGTGATGCTTTAGATTGGATGGTCATGGAAGGCGACCCTGCATAAGGTGACATTTGAATAGAGACTCAAGAACATGGAGGGAGTGAGCCCAGCAGATAATAACTGGGGAAGAGTCTTCCAGGCAGGGGAACAGTAAGTGCAAAGGTCCCGAGAGTGGAAGATCACTTGGAAGAGCAATGAGGAGTGAGACTGGAGATAAGATATAGGAAACCAAGATTAGATCATGTAGGGCCTCTTAGGCCATGGAAAAGATGTTGGCTTTTCATACTGAGTGATGTGGGAAGCTATTAGCAGGTTATGAGCAGGGGCCAGGGGTGGTGGCTCACATCTGTAATCCCAGTTCTTCGGGAGGCCAAGACAGGCAGATCACTTGTGGTCAGGAGTTCGAGACCAGCCTGGCCAACGTGGTGAAAACCCATCTCTACTAAAAAATACAAAATATAGCCAGGTGTGATGGTGGGTGCCTGTAATTCCACTTACTCGGGAGGCTGAGGCAGGAGAATCACTTGAACCCAGGAGGCAGAGGTTGCAGTGAGCTGAGCTTGCGCCACTGCACTCCAGCCTGAGTGACAGAATGAGACTTCATCTCAAAAAAAAAAAAAAAAAAAAAAAAAAAAGAAGGTTATGAGCAGGGAGTGACATGTTCTAACTCATAAATGAAAAGAATCAGGCCAGGCACGTAATCCCAGCACTTTGTGAAGCTGAGGCGGGAGGAAACACCATCTCTACTAACAATATAAAGATTGGCCTGCCATGGTGGCACATGCCTATAGTCCCAGCTACTTGGGAGGCTGAGGTGGGAGGATCACTTGAGCCCAGGGAGGTTGAGGCTGCAGTGATCATCACCATTGCACTCCAGCCTAGGCAACAGAGTGAGACCCTGTCAATAAATAAATAAATAAATAAATAAAAGAATCACTCTGCCTGCTTTGTGGGGGCAGGGGAGCATTTAGGAAGCAATTGTGTTGATTACGTGGCAAGAAATTGTGGTTGCTTACACTAGGGTAATGGCAGTAAAGATGGTAAGAAATGGCCAGATTCTGGATATATTTTGAAGGTAGAGAAAAAGGACTTTTTGATGAGTTCCCTGTGGGGTACGTGGGGAACTGGAGGAAAATCATGAATGACTCATGTTTTGTGCCTGAGCTACTTGAAGGATGGACTTGCCATTGACTGAAATGGAGAAGACTGAGGGAAAAACAAGTATTAGGGGTTGGATACGTGTTAGAAATGTCTATAAGATGCCCCCGAAAAAGTATTGAGTAGGCACCTGGGTGTATGATTTGGAGTTAAGGGAGAAGTCCAAGCTGGACATAAACATTGGAGAGTTTTCGGAATGTAGATGGTATTGAAAATAATGAGCTTGAATAAGATCATCTTGAGAGTGAGGATAGAAAAGAACCTGGGTCTGGGGCCCCAGCCCTGGAGCCGTCAAGTGTTGCGCATGAGAGAGATGAGGAACAGATACATGCTTCCTTCCCCCACTCCTCCTCCTCCTTCTTTTTCTTTCTTTAATGCAGTTAGCCTTCACTTGAACAAATCTGCTTACAAAACTTCATTTGGGTTTACTCTTTGAAAGTAATATGTGCACTTTTTAACTTCAAAGACTTTTAAAAAGAAAAAACACCCAACTCTGGGCTGTGGAACAAGGCCTCGTGGTGCAGGCATTGAACCAGGAAGGCCAGTGCATCTGGAGATCAAGTTCCTTTTAGGATTAGTGAAATCGAGCTTTTGTTAGCATTCATCTAATGGTGGAATGTCAACGTGAAAACCTCAGAAATCCTTTTCTGCTCCACATCTCTTTCTTTTTTCCGTTTGACAGAAAAACTATGTGAAGCTAGAAGGGAGAATCTGAGAAAGATTTGACTCTTCCTTAGTGAGATAAACAATCTGTTGTGTCATGGCACCAGCATAAAAATCCTGTGTTTGAAGAAACATAGTGTTTCTCAGGATAGTTTAGGAAAGGGCAAAGTAGGGATAGCTCAACTCCTGTGATAAAGATCTTAGGGTCTCAGAGGACCATAGATTTCCTATGAGCCAAGTAATGACATGGCTGATACAAGAGCCAACACAATCAAAGAAGTCTAGTGTACTGGTCATAGGAAATCAGAATCCCCTGAATAAAGAGGATGCTGGTTGGATGACACAAGCAGTCCACGACGCTATTCCAGGCATTGCATTATGAGAGGGACTTTGGCAAAGTGTGTGGTGTTCGGTGGAAGAGACCCACATGGGACAGGTTTTAAACAAACAACAGGAGTTTGGCCTCAGCTGGAGCCTTGGACATGCTGTAGTCACCTGTCTTTAGATATTTGCCAGGGAATCAGGGAGATGGGTTCTGTATTACTCCTCAGAGAGAACTAAAGGAGGGAAAGTGACATAGAACTTTTTATGGTTAGAATGGGCTTACACATAAGGTAATGAGCTCTCTCACCCTTTCTCTCAAATGGAGGGTAAGTAATCAATAGTCAGGGATGCTGTAGAGCAAAGACTTTTAGGTGGGGGCCAGTGGATGAGCCTCAGGAAGTCTGTAAATCCCATGAAAGTAAATGCCAAATGGTATAGGCATGCGTGTATTTTTCTGGGGAGAAGATTCATAGCTTCTTATCAGATTCTTAGAGTTATGGAACCCTAAAAATGTTAAGAAGGGCTGCCATAGCAAATACCTATAAGCTGCAAGGTTTGAACCCTGTGGTCTCCTTAGACTAAGTTCAATGGTTTTAACTAGCTTGAATAACCCCCTTCCCTGACTGAGTGGTCCTGTGGAAAGAACATTGACTTTGCAGTTGGACAGATTTCAATTTGAATTCAAGCTCAGCTACCTTCTACTTTTGTGACTCTGGGCAAATTGCTTAATTTCTCTTAACTTCAGTGTCTTCATTTGTAAAATAGGAATAATAAAATCAATCTCACTGGGCCATTAAATCACATAATGCAGGTCACCTGGCACAGTTCTTCGCTCATAGCAGGAGCTTAGTAAATGCGAGGTCCTTTCCTCGCTCCTTTTCTCTGACATATTTTATTGCCTATCCCACCTACAGTCACCCTGTTTATCACATGGTCCCAGCTATGGCTATCTGGTCAGAGAGGGATATCTGCCTTAAAGGTAGCTAGTAATTTTGGAAACTTGGCTTAAACAGACAAACTAGGTCTTTTTTTTTTTTTTTTTTTTTTTTTTTTTTTTTAAATCTGAAACAGGAGATAGCTGTCAGAGGGTTGGGGCAGGAGAAGGCTAGAGCTGAGAGGCCATGATGGCCCATAGCAAGGTGAGTGTGCAGAAAAAGCAGGAGAAGAGGTAGGAAGAGGAGGAGAAAGAGGAAGAGGAGGAGGAGAAAATAGATTCGCAGAGAGAAGGGGGAGAGAGAGAGAGATATTACATGGCCTGTGAGACCACATGGCTTGTGGGAGACAGGGATGCAGACATTCACACAGAGTGACAGAGTAAGGGCTTCAGTTCCTGACAGCCCTCTGCTCCGTCAAGGTCTGGGTGTACTTAATTACCGGTCCTTGGGTTCTGTGGGGGTTCAGTTATCATTGACACAGGCCCCTTTAACATTTGAGTCAGCCAGAGTTGGTTTCTGTTCTTTGCAACTCAAAGAATCCTGTACTCTCCCCATCCATTCTGCTATTGGGTCCAGCAGAGTCCGCTCACCCAGCTGGCCCAATCTGGAATCCCTTCCTCCTCTCTTGATTTTCCCTATTCAATTCAACACTTAAGGCCCCACCGAAGCTTCTGCCTTTGTTATGAAGCCCTTCCTGACCACTCCAGGAGTCAGAGACCTCTTTTTCCCCAGAGCATCTACAGCTTTTCTAGCATTCCCAGCCCTGCCCCATCTTCGTATGGGCAAGCCAGGTAGAGGTTTCCTTGTGGGCAGAGTCCATACCTCATTTCATCCTTGCCTAGCCTGGCCTGTGCCTGGAACCAAGCAGAGCCCAGCAGGGAAGTAGCTATTGGCTCTATTCACTCAGACCCCAAACTGGCTACACTTGGGCCTCTCCTCTTAGCAAGGATGTGATTTCAATTCCTGTGTTCCCATGGTGTTTCTGGTGTTCTCAAGGCTCCTATCATGTTCGTTTTCTCTTCCCTATTGACTCATTTTCTCCATGCTCAAGTTGCTCAGATCTCCCCTCAAAGACCTAGAACCTATCTCTCCATACCCCGTAATTAGATTTTTTATTCTTCCCAGTTTAATTCAGCCAACATTTTCACTTAACATGTATTAGATGTTAAACTAGGCACGGGG
Source organism: Macaca nemestrina (assembly GCF_043159975.1). Lineage (NCBI taxonomy): Eukaryota > Metazoa > Chordata > Mammalia > Primates > Cercopithecidae > Macaca > Macaca nemestrina. Next base: position 55,110,306 of record NC_092136.1, read on the forward strand.
GCTATTGCATCAGGAGGCAGTGTGAGCTGCTGGTTTTGGATGCTGGTTCTAGAATTTGACTAACTGAATTAAAATCTAAGCTTGCATTCTGACAGCTGTAACCTTGGTCAAATTACTTATCATCCCCAACCCTTAGTTTCCTCACCTTTAGAATGGGTTGATGTTCATAACAACAACATGCCTACCTTGTAGGGCTTTAGTGAGGATCGAATGAGATTATCCATAGGAGGGGCTTAGCCCAGCGCCTGGCATATAATAGATAATCTATGCTTTACTGTTGTCATTGCTGTTACTATTATTATTATAAAGATGCATTGCCTGGGTCATTATCTTTGAGGACCTCACAACCAGGTAGAGGAGGCAGAAAAGCCCCAACATTAGGCCACTGACCATTGTCCATGTAAATTAATAACAATAATAAAGAAAAAGAAAAAAATGTAAAGTCCCAACATCAGATGATAGGTGTGCAATATTGAGTTTCTCTTTGGTGTGCACCAGCATTCTCACGGGCTATGAATGGGGTAAAGATAGGCTGAGATACTGATTCCCACCTGTTCTTTGAATGTATTGGTAGGGTGTGGGGCTACCACAATCCCCAACTGACCACCTGCAGCCATGAACAGTCTTGTTCACTCACCCTTGTGAGCAGGTAGACAGCCATGGAAAGCTCTGCTCTAAGGATGTGTGTGAGCACAGGGTACAGGGGAGCTCAGAGGAGGGAACGAACTCATCCACCACACTTCTCCAAAGAGCAGTACTGCCTGCTCTGAAATCCTCACCTGGCTTCCACCTCATTTCGGGACTTCTAGGTCTCCCTAGTATCACAGTCCATCTCACAACCTCCCTCCTTCTTCCCCCATATACGACAGTAATAGTTGCTGAGTGAATGATGAAGTGACCCTCACAGCCTTCACCTCCATGACCTCATGAAACCCACAAGTCTACTGACAAGGCTTTCTAAGATCTGATAGCTTGTTTGCAATCCTCATCTCCTGGGCTCCCTGCAGTACTCTACAGGCCACCTCCTCCTCTTTTCCATGTACTGACAGCAGCTTCCTGTTTCTTGCCAGTTTTTTACTGGCTCCTCATTTTTTGGTCTTTTGTGTTGATTTTCCCCTTTCTCTCTTTCCAAGCCTTTATTATGTTCTCTCTCGCTCTCTCTCTCTCTGACTTTCTTCTCTTAGCTCTCTTTTCTCTTACATCCACCCTAATCAGTTTACAAAGGCCTGTGACTTAAAGCTCTCCTAGAAATCCATACTTCTGAAATCGATGTCACCAGTCTGCACCTCTCTTAAGCCACAATCCTTGTCACTCTGCATTTCTAACCATTTTCTGGGCCTCTCCATCTGGACCTCCCACCAGCATTTCAAACTGAACTCATGTCATCCTTAACCAATGCACTCCTGCTCATGGCTTCCTCAGGGCATTAACTTCTCTCTACCTGTCCAGACATCAAAACTTTGGAGTCACTCGCTCTGTTCTTCCCATGTCCCACATGCAGTTAGGGCACAAGTTTCTCGAGTCTCTCTCTCATCTGCCCACCTCATCACTGTTGTTCCCACTTCTCTGTGGAGCTTCACATGTTCAACTGTCCAAGTGCCATCTCTACTTGGATGTTTCACAGTCAACCAAACTTAACATGTCCAAAATAATACTCTGTGTCCGTTACTCCTATGTCCCCAGCTCGCTCCTCCCAGGCTTTCTCATCTCAAGAAATGATTTTACTTTACATCAGTTGCTCAACTGGTCATCCTGGACAGCCTTCTATCTCCTGAGGGCCACATCTTTATGGGGTATTTCAGGAGGGCCCAGGCTAATGTTCGGCCCATCCACCCCACTGTGGCCATGAATTGTTCAAATATTAAGGTACTTCCCTGCCAGTTGTATATTGCTGCTGCCCTGAGACCTCTCCCTATCACCCCAGTCACTCTGGCTCCTTCCCTAGGATTACCTGGTCCTTGTCATAATTTGGCAACTGAAGGGTTGATGGATGCCTGGGACTTCCGGGGACCTCCAGGACCCAGCTCTAGCAGGACAGTCACTGGTACCCAAACTAAGTGGCCAGTACCCAGGCCATAACAGTTGCCAACTTTCTTGAAGGCAATCCCCAGTGTTACTGATTGGAAACTGACATTTCCAATGTCAGTTGGAAGATGATGAAACTGACATTGGAGGGGTTAATTAATTTTTCCACAGTTCCCTGGAGTCTGTCTGGCTCCAAAGTCCACTTTCTTTCCATGGCATTTTGCAATAATCCCCTGACTTGTCCCCTGCCCTAGACCAATCTTCTCAAAGCCCAGCTCATATCAGACACTTTCTCTGCTCAGAAACTTCCTGGGGCTCCCAGCCCACATAAAAGTAAGTTCGAACACCCAAGCCTGGGGTTTAAGGCTCTTCATTATCTGACCTACTCAGCCAGCCCCAAAACAGAACCCCTACTACTGCATTCCTGAACACTTCGCCATACCTAGGCATGTACTACTTCTTTCCCTAGGAAGAAGACCCTCCCTGACCCACTCTCCATCCTTTGAAACCTTTACCTATTTGGACTTAATAACTGCCTCAAATGTCAACAAGAAAGCAAATCTTCCCAGTGCTCCACTTCCTCCTCAGAGCTCCTGCAGCACTTGATTCAAGCTCAATGACCCCCAACTACTGCCCACCCATGGTACTGACTGTATTCTTCCTTATAGAATAGTTTTACTAACAACACCTCATGTGAGCACACCAACAGAGCTTGCACACCACTTTCACATAGCTTGTATTATGGATGTTCCTGACTTGGTGGAGTCTTATACTATCAGCTCCTGGAGGGCAGGAGCCATATCTTGCCCACCTCGGAGCCTCCCTGCCTAGCAGAGGCCTAGGCACAAGGTCTGTGCATAGTGCACATCTGTGGAGTGAATGGGTAAGTCATGCTCCTGGGGCGGAATGCAGAAAGTAGATGACAATGTTTTCAGTAGCTGTTCCCTCCAGGCAGGGTGCCAAGACCCCTTTGCTCCCCGCTTCTCCCCACCAGCCTACCTCAGGGCCTCCTTCTAATGGAAACAACACCTAGGCTCTTATTTTATTTTTAAAATAATTTTTAAATAAAAGCAATACCTCCACATTGCTTTTTAAAATAATCAGAAGAGAAAGCCTTGTAACAAAAACTCCTGGTTTCCTACCCCAAGTTCCGCTGCTAGAAGGAACCCCTTTAACAATGTCTTTTTAAATTATTTTCCTTTTTTTGAGAGTCTCTCTCTGTTTCCCAGACTGGAGTGCAGTGCTGTTATCTTAACTCACTGCAACCTCTGCCTCCTGGGTTCAAGCAATTCTCCCACTTCAGCCTCCTGAGTAGCTGGGATCGTAGGTGCCTGCCGCCACGCCTGGCTAATTTTTGTGTTTTCAGTAGAGACAGGGTTTTACCATGTTGGCCAGGCTGGTCTCGAACTCCTGGCTTCAAGTATTCCTCCCTCCTTGGCCTTACAAAGTGCTGGGATTACAGGCGTGAGTCACCATGCCCAGCCTAACAGTGTCTTTAGATGGATACTACTGTAATGATGAATAATATAAATAATGTATGAATTATAGACATATCCCAAGAGGACCTCTTTAATTGTCTCTTTGGATGGTTACTGCCATAACTCTAAATTATAAAAGTAATTTATGAGATTTAGACTTTATCCTTTGACTTTATGCCATAACAGACGTTGCAGGAGCTCACTCACACTACTTCGATTTTCATTCCTTTGCAGGTGTCCTGTTCCCCCTCCCCCGACCCCCACCTCATTCCTGGAAGTTTTTGGCTTCTTCTCTATTTCGTTGTTGGTCTAAATTCCACAGTGTTATGTCCAAGTGTACGCCTTTTCTCATTTTTGTGTGCAAGGCACCCTATGAGTTCTTTCAATCTGTAGACTCATGTCCTTTGAGCCAGAGGAAATTTCTATTATTTCTTTGATAATGTCCTTCCTTCTACTTTATTTGTTTTATTTTTTTTTTCCTGGGATTTCTATTCATTGGGATCCTGTGGTTTGGTTCTCTATGCCTCTTATTTCTTCTCTTTCCTACACGTTTATCTGTCTGTTCTGCTTTATGGAAGTGAAATTCTCCCACCTCACCTTTGGAAATTTAATTTTGGCACTATCTTGATATCCAAGAGTTCTCTTTTGTTCTCATTTTTAAAATTAGATTGCATTTTTAAAAAAATCTTTCTGTGGATACTAGTTAGAATTACTTTAACAATTATCTTCTGTTTCCTGGATTGTCTTTGTTTTCTCCATGACCATATTTTTTCTGCTCATTCATTTCTTCAGTCTAAATTCATTGCAGGCCTACTATGTCCATACACTATTCTAGGTACCAGGAAAAGAGAGATTAACAAAATAGACAAAAACCCTATCCTTATGGAACTCATATCAGGGAGGCTGTGGGAGAGAGAGAGAGAAATAAATAAATAAATTAATTAAAATACAAAGTTTGTCAGATGGTAATAGGTGCAGTGAAGTAAAACAGAAAATAAGGATAGGACTGCCTTGGCAAGGGTGGGGCTCCATATCATGAATAGGGTGATCAGACAATGCCTCTTTGGGAATCGATGTTTGAGCAGAGACCAGAAGAAGGTGAGTGTGTGAGCCATGTGGAGACCTAGAGGAAGAGCATTCCAGACAGAGGGAAGAGCAAGTGCAAAGACCCTGAGGCATGACTGTGTTTGGTTTTATGTTTTCCTTTCATGTGGGCTTTCCTTAAATACCTGGTTGTCCTTTGCTGCCCAGGTAAGAGTGAAGCAATAGAGGAGCTGCTAGCTCTGAGTGCACAGGTGGCCTGCTTTGCTGGCTCGCTTTGCTCAAGGGTGGGGATTGTTCCACTTTACTGTAATTCCCTGTTAGGGAGTGGCTTTCCAAAATCACAAATCATGCCAATTTAATCAGAACATTTTTGGGGTGGGGGATAGGACCCAGGCATCGGTAGTTTTATTAATTAATTAATTTATTTATTTATTGAGACAGAGTCTCGTTCTGTCACCCAGGCTGGAGTGCAGTGGCGCAATTTTGGTTCGCTGCAACCACCGCCTCCCACATTCAATCGATTCTCCTGCTTCAGCTCCTGAGTAGCTGGGATTACAGGCTCCCACCACGATGCCTGGCTAATTTTTGTATTTTTAGTAGAAACTGGGTTTCACCATGTTGGCCAGGCTGGTCTTGAACTCCTGAACTCAAATGATTCTCCCGCTTCCCTAAGTACTGAGATTACAGGTGTGAGCTACAGAGCCCAGCTGATCAGTGGTTTAAAAAACTCCCTAGGTGATGCAATGTGCAGCCAACTTTGAGAACTGGTGCATCAGGACAGTGCACAGTACTGGAATCACCTGAAGAACTTTAGCAAATTACCAATGCCTGGGGCCACATCTCCGAAAACAGTTAAAGCAGTGATCCTAACATATAGCCAAGGTTAAGGACCTCTGCTTTAGAGGATGGGGCTGGGCTTTCAGCCCATTCTGTTTTGCCACCCCACCCCCAAATGCTGGACTGCAGAGGGCTTTCTTAACTTAGGGGCAGCAGCAGCTCCCACAGGAGCTGGTCTAATTTATCCCAGGTTATTCAGTTTCCTTAGAAAGAGCCCTCTGTTGCTATTTTTCTTGTTGTTGGGGGTTGTAAAATCAAATATCTCATTGCCAAACTTGCTTTCTGCTTGCAGAGGTAGGGGAGAGGGTGAGAGTAAAGGGGTGACTGATGTGTGTCTCTAGATCTTGTCTATATTGAGATTTGTCTTATAGACTCCAACTCCCTCTTTTTTTGGCCATAATTTCAGACTTACAGAAACATTGCAAGAATAGTACAAATTGCCCAGGGGCAGTGGCTCATGCCTGTAATCCTAGCACTTTGGGAGGTCGAGGTGGGTGGGTTGCCTGAGCTCAGGAGTTCGAGACCAGCCTGGGCAACATGGTGAAACCTCGTCTCTACTAAAATACAAAAAAAAATTTAGCTAGGCATGATGGCATATGCCTATAGTCTCAGTTACTCCAGAGGGTGAGGCAGGAGAATTGCTTGAACCTGGGTGGCGGAGGTTGCAGTGAGCCGAGATCACGACGCTGCACTCCATCCTGGGTGACAGAGTGAGACTCCATCTCAAAAAAGAAAAAGAAAAAAAAAAAGTATAGTACAATTACTGTAGATCCTTCACCCACATTACCCAAATATTTATATTTTATATATACTTTGTTTTATCCTTCTATCTAGTTAGCCATCTCCTGCCTACCCCCAACCCTGAACTGTCTACAGACCTTTTTCAGAATTTGCCAGTTGTCTCAGTGATGTCCTTTAGAGCAAAAGAAAATCCTGGATCATTTGTTGCATTCAATTGTTATGTCTCTTTAGTATCCTTTTTTGTTTTCTTCAAATAACTGCTCTATTTGTGTCTCCTATGATATTGACATTTTTGAAGAGTACAGGCTAGTTTTGTTGGATTTGGATTTGTCCTCACGATTACAGTCAGGTTATGCATCTTTGGCAGGAATATTGTATTAGTCTGTTATAACACTGCTAATAAAGACATACCCGAGACTGGGTAATTTATAAAGGAAAGAGGTCTAATTGACCCACAGTTCCACATGGCTGGAGAGGCCTCACAATCATGGCAGAAGGTGAAGGAAGAGCAAAGAGACGTCTTACGTAGCAGTAGGCAAAGAGAGAACGAGAACCAAGTAAAAGGGGCTTCCCCTTATAAAACCATCACATCTTATCAGACTTATTCACTACCACAAGAACAGTATGGGGGAAACTGCCCCCATGATTCACTTATCTCCCACTGGGTCCCTCCCACAACATGTGTGGAATTATGGGAGCTGCAGTTCAAGATGAGATTTGGGTAAGGACATGGCCAAACCATATCATTCTGCCACTGGACCCTCCCAAATCTCATGTCCTCACATTTCAAAACCAATCATACCTTCCCAACAGTCCCCCAAAGTCTTAAGTCATTTCAGCATTAACTCAAAAGTCCACAGTCCAAAGTCTCATCTGAGACAAGGCAAGTCCCTTCCACCTATGAGCCTGTAAAATAAAAAGCAAGTTAGTTACAATGGGGGTACAGATACAATGGGGGTACAGGCATTGGATAAATACACCCATTCCAAATGGGAGAAATTGGCCAAAATGAAGGGGCTACATGCCCCATGCAAGTCTGAAATCCAGCGGGGCAGTCAAATCTTACAGCTCCAAAATGGTCTCCTTTGACCCCATGTCTCACATCCAGGTGACACCGATGCAAGAGGTAGATTCCCTTGCTCTTGGGCAGCTCCACCCCTGTGGCTTTGCAGGGTACAGCCCTTCTCCTAGTTACTTTCATGGGCTGGTGTTGAGTGTCTGTGGCTTTTCTAGGTGCATGGTGCAAGCTGTCAGTGGATTTACCGTTCTGGAGTCTGAAGGACAGAGGCCCTCTTCTCATAGCTTCACTAGGCAGTGCCCCAGTAGGGATTCTGTGTGGGAGCTTCAGCCCCACATTTCCCTTCTGCACTTCCCTAGCAGAGGTTCTCCCTGAGGACCCTGCCCCTGCAACAAACTTCTGTAGGCATTTCCGTACATTTCCTTTGCCTGAAATCTAGGTAGAGGTTCCCAGACCTCAATTCTTGACTTCTGTGCACCCAAAGGCTCAATACCATGTGGAAGCTGCCAAGGCTTGGGGTGTGCACCCTCTGAAGCCACAACCCAAGCTGTACCTTGGCCCCCTTTTAGCCATGGCTAAAGCAGCTGAGACGCAGGACACCAAGTCCCTAGGCTGTACACAGCAGCAGGGCCCTGGGGCCATGAAACCATTTTTTCCTCCTAGGCCTCTGGACCTGTGGTGGGAGGAGCTGCTACAAAGGTCTCTGACATGTCCTAGAGACATCTTCCCCATTGTCTTGGCGATTAATGTTTGGCTCTTGGTTACTTATGCCAATTTCTGCAGCTGGCTTGAATTTCTCCTCAGAAAATGGATTTTTCTTTTCTGTTACATCATCAGGCTGCAAATTTTCTGAACTTTTATGCTCTGTTTCCCTTTTAAAACTGAATGGTTTTTAACAGCACTCAAGTCCCTTCTTGAATGCTTTGCTGCTTAGAAATTTCTTTTGCCAGACACCCTAAATCATCTCCCTAAAGTTCAAAGTTCCACAGATCTCCAGGGCAGGGGCAAAATGCCACTGCTAAAACATAACAAGAATCACCTTTACTCCAGTTCCCAACAAGTTCCTCATCTCCATCTGAGACCACTTTCACCTGGATTTCATTGTCCATGTCATTATCAGCATTTTGGTCAAAGCCATTCAACAAGCCTCTAGGAAGTTCCAAACTTTCCCACATTTTCCTGTCTTCTTCTGACCCCTCCAAACTGTTCCAACTTCTGCCTGTTACCCAGTTCCAAAGTCGCTTCCACATTTTTGGGTATCTTCACAGCAGCACCCCCTCTACTGGTACCCATTTACATTATTAGTCTGTTCTCAGGGTGCTAATAAAGACATACCTGAGGCTGGGTAATTTATAAAGGAAATAAAGAGGTTTAATGGACTCACAGTTCTACATGGCTGGGGAGGCCTCACAATCATGGTGGAAGATGAATGAGAAAAGTCATGTCTTACATGGCAGCAGGCATATACCCATGTACATCTCTATCTATCTATCTATCTATCTATCTATCTATCTATCTGTCTGTCTGTCTGTCTGTCTATCTATCTATCTATCTATCTATCTATCTATCTATCTATCTATCTGCCTATCTAGCAATCTAGTTTACTCCAATTCCTATAATTCTAACACAATACTGCGTAATTTATTCCATTTTCCCTCCTTTTTCATATTTGTAACTCCTTCCTTTGACAGTGAGAAACTTTGCTCTCATTATCCAATATTTACTAATTTGTTCAACCACAGAATACAAAGTAAGTATTTCAGAATTGCTAATACACATGTCTATGAAAAAGAAGTCTATTCAATATTTGTTTATAGTTCTTTTTGACTTTAGCCTGATGGCATCTAGTCCAAATCTACTACAAAAGTTTCTTGAATTAATTCCCTTTCTGCCCCTTCTGCCCATAAACTTTAATTCATCCCCTCTCTGTTTGGCTCCATAACTCATTCCTGTCCTTGTCACCCCTGGTTTTTCAAGTCCAGAACCTCTCAGGGGTCTCAAAGCTGGTGAACTCCCTCTCTAGGTGTCGTCTAGGGCTAGGCCGAAGCTTCCTTCTCCCTGCCTCATTAGGCGCCTCTCTTCCATGCTCTTCCCAGTTTCCATGCCTGCCCTCTCCCTCCATTCTTTTGTAAGAATTTATTCCTTTTTAAGGAGTTCTTTGCTATCATTTTAATGGGATTGTGGGACAGGGAGAGACACCTGTGTCTCTCAAAGTCGGTAGTCTCAAACCTGACACCCAGGAATTCTAAAGTCAGAGAGATCTGGGTTTATGCCCTGCAAGACATCGGCAGGCATCTTGACTGCCCTGCATCTCAGTTTCCCCATCTAGGACATAAGGTGAGAAGCTCCGCACCACATGGATTTGGTGAGGATGAACTCTACCATATACGTAAGGTGGCTGACGGTGCTGGGCACCATGTTCAGTATATAAAGTGGCTGATGGTGCCGGGCACCATGTTCAGTAAATGATACCTGTCATTGTTGCCTGGATGCAATTCCTGCAGATGTGGTCTCTTATTTGCTCACTCACTCATCCAAGGCTGAGTGCTGAGCATATCACAGAGTTCCTGTCTAAAAGGGGTAGGGAAGTCAAAACACCCAGTGAAGCCAACCAGCAAGCGGTTGCAGAGCTGGCAGCATTCTTGGCAAGAAGCTGTTTTTCCTTGCTTGGCTCCCCTTGGTTCCAGGATGTGCCTTTTGCCTGAGACTCTAAAACTTCTTCCCTGGCCTTGGACTAAATGGCCTGTTGGGAGAGCCTCCCCGAGCTATGTGCCAGTGTGCCTCTGCTGGGCCCCTGCTTTTAGGCGGAGGACACATGACTGTCTCTGATGGGAATGAGTGAGGAGCTGAAGATTTTGGTAGAGCGAGGCCAAATCCCTGTGTGGCTCCAGGAACAAGGATAAATATAGCCAGAGTAATTGCTCATGCTCTTTTAAGGATTAAAAGTCAGCTTTTGGGCAAGCTGTGAAGCTCCATGATAGCAAGGGACACAGTTCCTTTTTTAGAATTGTGGTCAGCACTCCTTCTGCATTGCTGGATCCCAGGCTTCCATGATGCTATTCCCACTGGAGTTAAGGGATCGCCTTTACTAGTCTACCTGACACGAGGGAGGGATGGGTCTGAGGAGTTCCTGCCACATCCCCTTGTCCAACATGATGTCTGGCGCACTAAAGGTGCCCAATAAGTATTTTTAAATGGATGAGTGAGCTGTGAGAAATTTATGCTTTTAAAAATAACCTTTAGGATACGATCTGTAGTCTAGTTAACAGTAGCATCCCAGTGCCAATTTCCTGGCTTTGAAATATACTGTACAACACTGATGTAAGATGTCTCCGTTGGGGAAGCTGGGTAAACGGTATGTAGGACTCTTTGTACTATTTTTGTAACTTCCTGTGTATCTATAATTATTCCAAAGTAAGAAATAAAAAAAATTATAATAACCTTTAGTCAGGATCATGCCAATACCCTTTGACACTTGGGGGAAGCAGTGCTGGAAGATGAAGTGAGTAAATCCCTGTTTATAGCAATGCTTTTATTTTATTATTATTTGTGAATGTAAACACGTTTTCTCATACAATTCAAAACTTTAAATGTATCAATAAGGCGTACCATGGTCAGTCTTTACCCCGGTTACTTAGTTTTACTCCCCATTGGCAACTAATCTAAATGTTATTCATTTCTCATGCTAATTTTAGAGATGATATGCATACTCACATATGAACTTGTATGTATACATGAACATAAGTGTATATATGTATTTGTGCGTATATATGTACATATTAAAATACATACACACACACTCTTTTTCATTCAAATAGTAGCATTTGATAGACACTGTTATTTTACTTTTTCTACTTAATGTATCTTGGAGTCTTTTCAGGTCAGTACACCAAGAGCTTCCTCGCCCTTTGTTGTGGCTGCACTCCATCTTCTTTTATGGCCCCAGTTGCTAGACATTTATGTTGTTTCCAATCCTTTTGCTTTTGTAAATAACGCTGCAATGAATAACCTTGTTCATTTGTCGTTTCCCAAGTGTGGGAGTGTGTTTATAGAATAAATTCCTAGAAGTGGAATCGGGTCAAAGGGTATAATCTTGATAGTGCTAAGTTATCCTCTATAGAACTTGTTCCATTTTTACACACTGACCAGTCATGTGTTTTATAAAATGGTATCATTAATGCAATGATTAAAAAGTTATTTGGTGATACCTTTGTGTGGTGAATGCTGTGGGTCTTTACCCAAGAGAAACACAAACCACATAGTGGCTTACATGCAATGTCAGTTGGCTCAGAGATCCCTCAAGGTCATCCATGAACCCTGGGTTCAGAAACCCTGGCTGAAGGGTAGGCAGCATGATAAAGAGGACAGAGCTTTAGGGATAGACCACCTGAATTCACATCTCAGCACTGTCACTTACTTACTGGCTGCGGAACATCAAGCAAGTTGTTTTACTTCTTCCAGCCTCGGTTTCCTTTAAAGGAAAGGCATAGGTACTTGTGAGGATACATAGAGTGCTTTTATGTAAAGCATCTAATCTAATGCTAGGAATATAGTAGGTGCTCAATACAATATACGATTTTGAACTCTCTCTCTCACACACACACACACATACACACACACACACAGAGCCAGCCCTAGGTTCCATTTCAACTTCTGATTTTGATTGTCCCTGTAGTACCTGCTGCTGGACTCATAAGATCAACCTTTGAAGCAACATTCCCTAAAGTGGGATCCTTGGACCAAGTGCATAAGAATCACCCAAGGGTCTTCACTAAAATGCAGATTTCTGGGTCCATTTCAGATCCATAGAATTAGAATTTCTGAAAGAGGAGCCCAAGGAGCTTCAAAACTGGGGGTTCTAATGCACATTGAAGTTGGAGAAACAGCACTGAAGAGTTTGGTCGGTTCCTTCTATACCATATACTTGCAATTCTAGTAGTTACTGCCATGTGGCTTTGCAGGGGACGGGGGTTGTGTGGGGAGCCTGCACCTCCATGTGGACAGGTGTGGACACTTGAGAGAAAGCTTGGCTACTACCTAAGACAGCCTGCTCTGGTTTCATTTACGAAAAACAATTATTGATGAGGGTAGCAGACTTCATGCGCTACACCCCTGTTAGTGATCTCTCTTACAACAACTACACAGAAAAAACAGGACTTCCTCAGAACCACATGCCTGAGGAAGGGATGGAGGCTCAGTGGGCCAGGCTCAGTGGAGAACGTCTGCCACTGCTGCACCACTGATCTGTGGCCAGGAGCTGAGCATAAGGACTGTGTTTGCCAGGAGGGCTTGAGGCCATAGGCCTTGGAGCTCCAATCCCTAGTGCTCTCTACCATGAATACTGAATGTTTTCTAGATGGCTAATGATGGCCAAAACTAGGGTTCCGGGATTTATCAAACAAAAATAGAGGATGACTAGTTAAATTTGAATTTCAGATAAATAACAGTCTTTTAGTACAAGTATGTCCCATGTTTATCTGAAATCCAAATTTAAATGGGTGTCCTGTAATTTATCTAGCAACTTTACCTAGGGTTTCTCTGTGCCGCTCTAACCACAGAAGGGGCTGAAGTCCCCATGTAGCTTGCCGCCAGCTTGGAGTTCCATGACCCTGGTCTTGGGCGGGTCCTATACCCAAGGCAGGTGAAGAGTGTGTATGGACAGGGTGTGGATTTCCTGGGCAGGGGCAGGAAGCTCATTCGTGCTGATCTAGCTCTATGAGATGCTGGCAGTGTGTTAAACACTTGACTAATATCTCATTTAATCCCCTGACTACCCAGTGAGTTAGGCATTATCATTATTATTCCCACTTTAGAGATGAGGAGACTGAGGCTCCACGATGTTAAGACCACAGGCTGTTAAGTGGAGGAGCAGGGTTGACACCCCTGGGGCCTGTGCCAAGTCTGGTAAGTCTGGGAGTAGCTGAATCTCCCAGGCCATTCTCTCTGGCAATCCCAAGAGTTTAACGCAGTGGAAGCAGCCCCTGCCCCCAAATCCCCAGGACAGGAACCATTCCCAGTTTCTTTTGGCGCTGGCCCAGGGTCTTCTCCAGGCTCACATGCTTGCTGGAGGCTCCAGGCGGGTGGCGAGATCTGCAGGGTCCCTTTGTCCCCGTCCAGCCAGGACAGTGTCCAGTGGCATGAGTTGCCATGGGGACTGCCATCTGCTGTGTGGATACCCATCGGAAGGGCCCAGGGTGAGCGACTGCCCCAAAGGCCCAGCCTGTCCTGAACCCTGAGGCCAGCTGGTCGGCTTTCCCTGCCATTATGCCCCGAGCCAGGCCGGAGGGGGCTCCCAGAGGAGCTCTCGACTCTAAGTCCCAGCCCCTCTCAGAGGAGGCGTGCGGCCGAGGTTCTACAGCCAGAGGCTTCTCGGCTCCGAGCTCCGGAGCCAGATGTAACATTGACCTTAAATGGTAAAAGCTCCCCAGAGTGAAGGGAGGCTGGCCAGAGGAGGAAAGGAGAATAACTCAGTTTTAGGTAAGCCTCCCCTATATCCTAGAATAACCTGCCTCTTCGGCTGGGAAGCAGAGGGAATCTTCTCCTCCTTAAAGGTACAGGGTGCTGGGATGGGGGCGCTAAACTTTAACTTTCCAGGGGAGCTGGCTTTCTTGGGTGGCATTTCAGCTGAGTATCTTTATTGTTGCTGTCTTAAGTTTTAAATCAGAAGTGAATCTTGCCAGTCCTAACTTAACTAGATTGTGCTCCTTTTGCTTGCTGTTGGAAAGTGTGCACAGCTCAGGGTGAAAATGTGGGTCGTGACAGGCGATTGCAACCCGTAGCTTTCCTGTGGGCCCGTTTGTGGCAACAATGGGGTCTTCAGCTTAGGCAAGTCTGCTAGGCAGGGCTTTCTCCCCTCTGTGCTTCCCATGTCTCTCTCTCTCTGTCCCCCTTCGCCCCTCTGCCTTGAACCTGGGCGGCATGACCTGTCTAGATCCTTAACCCTGCCCCTATTTCTGTCTCTGCCCTTCCCATCCTATGTTCTGGTCACAGCCCCTGTTTTTATCTCTGTCCCTGTCTCCTCTTTTGTCTCCAGCTTCCCCTGGCCTGTGCAGTTCCCCGCTCCCTAGAGGGGGTGTATGTGCCCGGCTCATGCCTGGCCCTGCTCTCCTCCAGGGCTCCGAGTTGAAGCGATTCCTAGAGTGAGCAGCATTTGGACTGGCTTTTTCCAGAGGAAAAGCCAGTGGAAGCCAGAGGCCGGAGAGAGGCCCAGCTGTCTTGCTCCCTCCTGCCCAGGAAACAGTTGTAAAGGCTATAGAGGCTCTGCAGTTTGAGTAAACAGCAGCCCGGGGTCTGGGACCCCTGGCCAGCGCTCCAGCCTCCCAGAACTCAGCAGCTGTTGTTTCCTAACACTTTTCAGGCTGCTCGCCGGGGTGGCGCAGGGAAGTAAAGCTGGACTGAGCAGGGTCTTTTGCAGGGAAAAGGAGGAAGCTTCCCGGGACTGTGAGGCTGGGGGGTCCAAAGGAGTCAGGACTTGCCAAGGATTGTGTTGCCCCCACAGAGGGACAATGACATGCTAGTGAGGCAGGTGGAGTTGCCCATCCCCCTGCACTCCCCTACCCCAACACTTCTATGGGGGAGGGAACTCAGGTTAAGTCACTTGCCTAAGGTCATTCTACCAAGATGGAGTGGTGCTAGGACTCAAACCCAGGTCTGTATGACTCTAACTCCAGTGCCCGTACCTCTCAACACAGCCGTGAATGCCAGGGTATGATCCTACTTCCAACTGTGTCTTGCAATTTTTGACCTAATGGAGAAAACCATTGTCATTATCATGTTTGTGCCATCAATGATTCCATTGTGTGTGTGTGTGTGTGTGTGTGTGTGTTTGTGCGCGCGCGCGCATGCATGTTTGGTGGGTGGCTGTTTATGTTCACAGCAGATGTACCTATCTTTATGCTTGGAGGTAAGGGAGGCATTCCTGTGTCCTTTATCATCTTGGAAGGATAACCATGTGCTAGCTGCTACGACATGATTGGTTATCCCCATAAATGTGTTTCCGCAAGAAAATAAACACATGGTTCTTACTGTGTATTGAACACTGTTCCCCTTCCCATACAGTAACTCATGACTCCCACAGCTCTGCAAAGCAGGAGTCATTCTTTCCACCCTGGTTTTGTAGAGGACACTTTAGCACAGAGAGGCTGCACAGCTGGTGCTCGGCCCCAGGTTGTGGTCTCCGCAGGCTCTTGACCTCCATGGTCAGCTCCCCTCTGCTTGGGACCTCGTGTCAGAGTGCAGCGGGGGAATCACTGGCCCCCTTGCAACACGGTGCATCTGAGGCTTTCCACAAGGGACTTTGCATGCCCCTCACAGAATGCCATGAGGGGTGTGTCTTTACCTCACTGCTCCAGGTGAGGACACTGGGGCTAGGGGATGTTAAATGACTCGTCCAAGCTCACCCAGCCACCAAGTGACAAACCAGGGAATTTAAATAGTATCTTGGGTAGGGAAGTTACGGCCATGTGAAACTTACTTGAAACTGAATCCCTGGGAGGCTGAGAGGGCTCATGGTTTGGGGATGAGGAGTTCTGTGGGTCTGTGTAAGGAAGCTAGGTTCCTTGCCCGATGGGCTGAACTATACATGATGGGTCCTCAGCTTTCTAAAAAGCCCTGCGTCTCTCCTCTAAGCCTTTGTAACAGAGGTGGGCAGAAGCACCCCACACCTCCTGGAGGAGCAGACTGAGCCCTGCAAGGGCAGAGACCTTATCCTGTTCCTCACCCGCTATGTGTCTAGCACCAAGAATGATGCTGGGAGCACACAAAGTACTCAGGTTCAACCACGTTTCTGTGAACACATGGACACAATGCTCATAAAGTGGGTTCTGGTTATACAGGGCCCCAGGTTGATTTTGTACATGTGCCTGATGATCAGATTCATCTAGTTTGACTTGAGAGAATACAATGTCGGGGCCTGAAGTTACCCACCTCTCTCCCCCTGCCTCCTCTCCTGGGTCACCTCACAGAGCCTGGACTGCCCCTCAGCCACTTTCTCTGGGGCTTATTATCAGCAGAGGAATTCTGTTTGCTGACTGAGTAGATGCAGAGGCCTGGGTAGATAGGGAGAAGAGAGCTTGGGGTCCCTAGACTCTGGCCCTGCCCCTGCCCCTTGGGGAGCTGATTCAGAAGAGGGAGATGGAGAGCTGAGTTCTCAGATAGTGATACAAAAGGAAAGAGGGGAGAAAACTGGTATTAACTGAGCTCCTACTTTGTGCCAGGATCTGTGCTAGATCTGTTATTTAATTTAAGCCTCATGTTAGAGATGAGGAGAGAAGCATACAGCCAGTAGGTGGTAGACTCCAGCTCAAGCCACCTTGGTCCGAAGTGGGTACTTCCTGCATTAGATGTCACCTTGCCTCCAGTTAGTAACTTAGGTCCTGGGGCAGTTATTGAGTATCACAGTCCAAATCATGGGAAAATCATGAATAGAGGGAAAGGGGATATCATGTTAGTCCTGTGGACCTTGGAGGCTAGACTCTGAGTTCAGGTGACAGTCCAGGGAAGCCTCATCAATGGGCCTTCAAATTCAGAGTCTTAGCAGAGGCAGCCCATGCCCGTGACCCTGGACAAGCCCTGCCTTCTCTGCAAGGACTTTCTCCAGGGGAGGTGGAAAGCAGAGGACAGTTGTTCAGACAGGAAACTTGTTTTTTTTTTGGAGACAGAGTCTCGCTCTGTCACCCAGGCTGGAGTGCAGTGGTGTAACCACCACCTCCCAGGTTCAATCGATTCTCATTCCTCAGCCTCCCAAGTAGCTGGGATTACAGGGAGTACCACCATGCCTGGCTAATTTTTACATTTTTAGTAAAGTTGGAGTTTTGCCATGTTGCCCAGGCTGGTCTTGAACTCCTGATCTCAAGTGATCAGCCCACCTCAGCCTCCCAAAGTCTGGGATTATAGGCATGAGCCACTGCACCTGGCCAGACTGAAAACTTTTCCTAGCAGGGAACAGATGTAAAAAAAGTCTGCTAAGGCTGGGCTTAATCAGCTCTGGTTACTTTCTTCCTATTACTTTTTTATTTGTAATTTGTAATTTTTATTCAGTTTTTTCTAGTAAAAAAAGTAATGCATGTTCTTTGCCAGACTTTCTTGGAAAATACAGAAATGGATATAAATAAGAAATTCAGAAATAAATATAAAGAAATAAAAAAACCCTCTAGAATCCCATTCCTCAGTGATAAGTATTGTTTATATTATGGTGTGTTTCTTTCTTTACATTTCTCTATATTTTGTAAAACTAGGGTCTTAGTGTATATATTGTTTTTTAGTCTGCTTTTTACAACTGAGCATTCTAATATAATCCTTTTTTCCATACCATTGAAGATTCTCCAAAACATGATTTTTCAATGGTTTTATAACAGAGTCATTTTAGCTGTGCAGCAATTTAATCACCGTTCTTCTTCTTGGCATTTACAAATGTAATTTTTCTTTGGGGACTTTCTCAGTAGCACATGTGACGTGACGGCTTTTCCATAGATTTATAGCATTTGGAGACTCAGCTCTCAGAGGTGGGTTTGTGTGGTGTGGGCTTGCTCTGCAAGATGATTGTATGTGGGATACGGACCCAGCCTTAAACACACAACATCACATTGTAAGAACATTATTCCTTCTTAAGTTCTTTTTATTCCTTTAAATGAAGGAGAGAAAGCCTCTATTTGAGGTAGGGTGACCAACCGTCCAGGGCCACCCAGGAATGAGAGTTGCTGCAGGACCTTCAGTGCTAAAATTGGCACAGGTCCTGGACAAATCCAAAAGGTTGATCACCCTCATTTAAGCCTCATATGCCTTCAACATCTTTCTGTTTGTTTCCTTTCTTGACAAAATGAGAGCAGGCCTTACCTAAGGTTTAATAACTGTTTTCATTTTATTTATTTTTATAACTCTATTTGTGGTAAGTGGTATTGCTTTATCCATTTAAGGTAGGAATATGAAGTTTCCCTTTTAAATAAAAGTAATGACAATGGTAGCTAACACTTGTTGAGTGTGTGCCATGTGCTAGGCACTTTCCTAATGCTTTACCTGCAGTCGCTCATTTAGTCCTCACAGCAACCCTCTGAAGTAGTTACTGTCATTGTCCTCCTTATACAGATCAGGAAACTGGGGCACAGAGAGGGTAAGAAACGTGCCTAACAATACAAAGTTAGTAAATGGCCAAGTGGGGTTTCAGTCTTCATTTTCTGGCCCATTGCTCCTTAAATGAAAGAATATTAAGTAAATAAATGCATAAGTGAAACACAGACATGGCAAAAATTGTGAGCATGGTGTATGAATGAGTCAGGTCATTCCACCACAGCTTGGTGGAAATCGGGTTGTATGAACTGGGTGGAATCCCGGTATTGGTGAGTGCAGGGTGTTGGGGAAGTTGAGTCGTCCCAGCAAAACCAACAGGAATTTAGGAACCAATGGGCTCAGTGAGAGAAGCTGGGAGGGATGAGACTATACACTGCACACAGCCTGGCTCTAGGGGTGGGATGTGGTTCCCAGAGTGGCCACCAGGGAAGGGACACAGAGAGGAGTTCTGTGGCTGACAAGCCAATCAAGAGGGTGTTTCCAGAGACCCCAAGGTTGCTGGCTCATCAGAAGGAGAAGAAAGCCTGAAGACGTCCATGACTTTGCTCATAGAGGTGTGGTGAAAATAACCCTGGACCCTGAGTCAGGAGGTGGACTCAGTGTTGGCCAGCTCTTCTCTTATTATCACAGTGGGGAGATGACATCTTGTAATGGAGGCAGCACAGTGTCCCTATGGAAAGTGCGGACCCTGGAGCGACCGTGTGGCTCCACCACTGACCAGCTGTATCCCTTGAGCTGCACCTAATCTGTTGGAGCCTCAGTTTCCTCTCCTGTAATATGGGTTCAGTATCCCTTATCCAAAATGCTTGGGACCAGAGGTGTTTCAGATTTCACTTTTTTTTTTTTTTTTTTTTTTTGGACTTCGGAATATTTGCATCATATTTACCCAGTTCAGCATCCCAATTCCAAAAATCCAAAATCTGAGATGCTCCAATGAGCATTTCCTTTGAGTGTCTCATCAGTGCCCAGACAGTCTTGGATTTTGGAGCATTTTAGATTTCAGATTTTTCAGGTTTGGGATGCTCGCCCGGTAATGATAGTGTCCATTTTGCAAAGTTAAATCGCTTAGCCCAGTGTCTATTCTTAGCGCTCAGTATACGTTAGATCTTATTATTTCTAGCCCCTGTTTGTTCCCCTCCAGAGATTCCAGCAAGAAGACTTCTGTACTGGGTTTGAGGCTCTGACCATGCACAATCCTGGGTCCTATTCTCAACTCCAAAAACACCCCAAGTAGAGTGGTGGACTTACTCTCAAGAGGATTGGGCATCTGTATCTGGTGAAGTCTTTAAGGAGGCCCAATAAATAACACCTCCTCCTTCACTGAAGCTCTAAGCTCTAAGGAATTCAGAGACTAATATCACCCTTATGACTGATGAAGCTGGTATTGGAGAATGTGGTTTGGATCAACAGGCAAGTAGGTTTTCTAATACTGTATTGAATAGATTTATCCCCCAGCCCTATGGAATGCTCACTGGGGAAAGTAGGGCCCTTTAAATATTAAAGCTTGGAGAAACAGAGCAGAAAGTGTGTCCCCTGAAAGCAACTAATTCCCTAGAGAAACAGAAGAGGGAGGGCTGAGCTCTTCATGCAGACATTTCTCAGAACTCACCATCAGATAGCCATTCTCCAGGCATGGAAGAGCCTGGCACTGAACTCTGGGGTACCACAGTGAGGGCCTGGCTAAAGCCCACTTGCAAGGCTGGTCTCTCATGGGCACCTGGTGAGACTTGTGCCCTGCCCTAGTGAGAGACAGGCAGGGCCAAGGCTGCAGGAGTTGCCACATGGTCCCATGGGTACCCCCTCTCCTCCCTTTTCCAGTTGATCAATCCTCACCTTTTCTCCAGAGATGCCTGGTGGGGAACTTGTTTAATGCAGAGACCTTCCTTAGACAAGGCAAGCATCTGACTAGAAGTATCTGTGGGGATGAATTTTCCTTTTTTCACAGAAGTTTCATTTAGGCAACTCCAGACACGGAGCAAGTGATCACTTAACTCCTTTCTTCTGGGTTACTTCTTACAGGTAGATGAGAAAATATATGGGAAAGGAACTACAATTGTTTGAGCAAGTTTGTATGTGCCAGGCACATTTTATACAATATCTCATTAAATCTGTACTTTAGCCATGTGAACAAACTGATTCAAGGAGGATAGTAACTAGTATGAGAAGAATGAGAGTCTAACCAAAACCATCAGACCACCACGCCCCATCTCTTTCCATCTCTCTGTGGCCTATAGGCCCGGCTGCGGGACAGAGTGATAATGCCTGACCCTTCGTTCCTGCCCCTATAAGACCCTGGAGGTCCCAGTGCTGCTGCTCAGAGCTGAGGTCCAGAGCTCTTGGGGCAGGACACTGGAGCAGCTTCCCCACTAGGCTTGCTCTTTTTTGCACCTCTCTTGGTTTCTTTCAGTATGTAACGATCTTTATCAGGTCTCCTAATCTTGTTTATGAACAAGTTCCTTCCTCTATTTAGAAGGAAAAATACAAATTTAGAATCATAAGCTTTTTACTGGCAAGAAATGCCATGTCCTACATTGTGTGTCTTGAGTCGCTTTCTATGGCTCACCAAGATTTGTGCCCTAAAAGTCTATAAATGTTGCCAAGGTCACCCAGTCTGTTCAAATCCCAGCCCCACAACTTACTGTTTGACTTGGGCAAATGATCTAACCTCTGAGTCCCCTTACCTATGATACGGATTGCTAGATCTAAAGTACTTATACCTGAATAAGTACCCAATAAGTAATTATTATTATGGAGCCCAGATTAATATTGAACACACGGGTCTCCTCTATTTTGGATACCCCCAAATGGTCAGGTTTCCCCAAGGACTCTCTTGTTATATTTTCGACTTGTATGGGTATGGTAGAAAGAATGTTAGAAAGAATGTAATGTCTTCCTGGGCTTCTTACCTAAGACATCTTTCTTGTTTCCCACCTGAGATCTAACTGGTCCCTGATGTAGGTTGCAAGGCAATGATGATAAGGCTAGGTGTCAAGAAAAACCAGGCTAGTTGGATTCTAAGAGGCTTCCCCAAGGAGCATCACCTTGGGGCTGTTCTAGAGTCCTGGACCTATCCCTAAGCCTGGTTAGTGACCTGGAATTGGTTAGTTGATTGCTTATGCAGAGACCAACTCACAATAATCAAACTCACAAGAGACTGAAGTATACAATTTTTTTTTTTTTTCAAGAGAGGCAGGGTCTCACTCTGACCCCCAGGCTGGAGTGCAGTGGTATAGTCACAGCTGACTTGCAGCCTTGACCTCCCTGGCTCAAGTGATCCTCCCACCTCAGCCTCCAAAGTAGCTAGGACTACAGGCATATACTACCTCACTTGACTTATGTTTTAAACATTTTGTTTTTAGAGACAGGGTCTTGCTATGTTGCCAATGCTGGTCTCAAACTCCTAAAGCACTGAGATTACTAAAGTATACAATTCTTTTAATTTTTTTTTTTTTGAGACGGAATCTTGCTGTGCCACTCAGGCTGTAGTACAGTGGTGTGATCTCGGCTCACTGAAACCTCTGCTTCCCAAGTAGCTGGGATTACAAGCGTGTGCCACCATGCCCAGCTAATTTTTTGTATTTTTACTAGAGACAGGGTTTCACCATGTTGGCCAGGCTGGTCTCGAACTCCTAACCTCAAGTAATCCACCTGCCTCAGCCTCCTTTCAAAGTGCTGGGATTACAGATGTGAGCCACTGCACCCAGCCAAGTATACAATGCTGAATGTCTATGTGCCGATATATAATGGGAGAGAAGCCCTTTCCAATGAGGGGAAGGCAGAAAGTTCTGAGGGGTGGGTCACCTAGGCTGTGATGCGGCCTGATGAGCCACCTCTGCCTGCAGCAGAGAGACTTCCCCAGAGCTCAGGAAGGGCCTCTTTCCTCTGGGAAGTTTGGACAAGCCTTTCTCTTTGCTGTAGAAAAATGCTCTATACAATGGTGGTTATTATGTGATATTTACATAGTCTGTTCCAGCACACAAGAAATTGCAGATCCCACCTATATATTGGTTAAAGTTCTTTGATTGCCAGGTCTCAGAAACCTATGTTGGCTCACTTAAGAGAAAGTGGGATTTATTATAAGGTATTTGAGAAAATCAGAGGAAAAGGTAGGTAGACAGCAATGCCTCAGGAAGGCAGGACCCAGGGCAGCTTTTGGGTCCCAGCAGTAGGAACTTGCCAGCCTTTTCTCTACAGGAGTGGTCTTCAGGTATTTTGGATGTTGCATCTTATTAGTTTAGAGAAAATTTTTTTAGCACGCACCTCCAATTTATGTATATTTCTTTATTATAAATCATATTCATGAGCTATTGTACTAATGTTTTACTTTATAAAACATATAAAAATAGAATTTTTTAAAGAATAAGAAAGATGAAATAATATTTTGAAAATCATGCTTTTTTTTTTTTAAACAGTGTCAATGACTTTTCTGTTTTCTCTAAATAAGTGTTCTTTAGTCATGACTCTATGTGCTTCTTCAAGGGGAAAGAGAAGAAAATCATGTTACCAGAAGCCAGTGAGCTCAACAGCCAGGGAAGAGGGTCCATCTAGAATGAGCTGTAGCTAAGGAGAGGTACAGTCACTGTCAGAGATGTGGTGCTGGAGCAAGGAAGGAAAGGCCCAGGCCTCTCTCTCCTCCCATACCCTACTGGTCCATTGGCCAAACTCAGCCAGCAAGCAAAGGAGCCCAGGTTATACATTCCATAGGTGTCATCCTGAAGCACACAGCAGAGAACCAGGGGGCAGAGCAGAGAGAAAGGGAAGGAGGGCAGAGGAAAACCAACTCAGATACCTCATGTGGAAGAGGGACATCCTTACTTCCTGAATTATTATATTAAATTTTCAGTTTCATCCACTAGTTTGTAAAAAAGTTTTTGAGAGTTACTTTTAGCTTTATTGGTAGAAGTATTTTCATTGTACTTTTTTTTTTTTTTTTTTTTTTTTTGCATAAGCCTTTGAAGCCGCATACCCATTTTATGATAGTAGGTTTGGTTAAAACTAGATAAATATGTTTTATTAACCTACTTACTTGGGCACCCACAAACTGTGTCACCCTTCAGGGAAAGCAAATGGATACATGAGGGTGCTACATCAGTTCCGTAACATTGTAGAACTCCCCGTGAGCCCTTATAACAGCTCACAAACTGGACGTAACAGTGGCCTTTCAATACATGAACCAGCACCATTGCCAACCTGTTTATTAAATATTAAGAAGTGTACTTTGTTACTATTTTTAATTAAAAATTGAAGGTTTTTATTTTAAATTTCCTTCCTATATCCCACCAAATCATCCTGCATTCCCTGGATGACATACTCTACTCTGAAGACCACTGCCCAGGCCACAGGCCCAGTTTGACTGGGTTCCAGAAGCTCCTGGTCTCTAGTTCTTGAGAGAAATAATCTGATAAGTCCAGCTTTGATCAGGATCAATCAGTCATGGCCAGGGGACAGGACTGTGGGGTATAAATGTGGTCATGGGGAAGCCATCCGTCATATGCAGGGGTTCGTACTAAAGAAGGGAAAATTGCTTAAAGTAAAAGTGTCTTTGAAGAATGTCAACACCTACTTATTTAAAGTTGTCTTTCTGTCCTGCCTTCTAGAGATGTCTGTTAAGCTTCCCAACTCTGCAACCCCATATACAGAGAATTTCTTGGGTTACTTCCATAGGTAACTAATCATGTCCATTGGGTATAGGGTTTTTTTTTTTTTTAACCTTGTTAATACATTGGAGGGCAGCCCCATTTCCTTGTGGTTATCTCCATGTATAGCCAACATTCCTAACAGGTCTGGGGTTCACAGACCTTATCAGACTTAGAGGAAGACTATTTCTCAGGCCAGCTGGGCCCAGAAAGGAAAAAAAAAAGATATGGTTGGTTATAGACATCAAGGATCTGTTGCATTAGACCTGAAAACATTTGGCAAGTTGTCCCTATATCACGATTCCTATAGTTTATAAAGCACAAAAGTTGCTTAGGCATATGAACAAAGAGAGCCTGACTTTTTAGAGTCCCAGAGGGGAAGATTCCATTTGCTGAATCTCCAGAGACTTGTTTCACATGTCAAGAACAATAATAAATGTGCTTATTTCTGTAACACCTGTGATTTATTGAGCACCAGCTAAATACTATGTTAAGTTCTTTACGTACATTATCCCATATTTTTGCAGCATCGTATGATACAGGTTATAATAATAACTCTATGTTACTGATGAGAAAATGGAGGCTTTGTGAGGCTGAGTAGTCCACTCAGGATTACACAGCTAGAAAGTGGCAGAGCCAAGGCCATATTGCCCTTGGTGCAAAGTGCATGCAGCCCATCAACAGATAGAAACTCATATGTGGAGTTTATCAGGCTGGGAGAGAGTAGAGCTGGGACAATAAGATGTCAAAAAGGGTTAGATCGTTATGGGTTTATAGAAAGGTACTAAGGAAAGCTAGCACCATGGCAAGTTTGCAGCAGGCGTTTGGTAGGGACATTAAGTGAATGAACAAATGCGCGCATGAATGAAACCGCTCAGGTTTAAGGGCAGTTAAGGTCTTCCAGCATCCATCCCTGGTGCCACTTCCTAGGCTGAAATGAAGACAGCGTATAAGCAGTGGTCCTGAGTTGTAGACGTGGTTCTGCCTTCAACTCATGTTGTGCTCTTGAGCAAATCAAATCTTCTTTCCAAGTTCTCATTTTCCTCATCTGTGAACCATTCACCCCCGAAGACCCAGTGATTCACCCCAATAGTTGCATAATGGAGCCTGTCCCAGAGTAATAATTGTGCTGGGCACTGTCCGTGACAAGCAGGAGGACTGCAGGTGTGTTTGAAGAGTCAACTGTTATTGTTTGCTTTCTACAATCCCGTTCAAGTCGTTTGGTGACAGTTAGAACTGGCATCGGGTCCAAAGTTAATGGAAGGTTGTGTTTTTTGTTTTTTTTTAATTTACTGCTTTAGGGAATGTCTATTTATTCTCCTTTTTATTAACAAGGCTCTTGACTCATGCGTTAGATATTTACTGCTCAGATTGGAAACGATGGTCCAGGCAGCCACTAGAACCTGGCCCCTCTCCTCTCACACTGTAGGGCCAGCTTCTCCAAAGTCTCCAGCTCTGGGAGCAGATGACTATGCCCTACAGGAGTAGTGGGTGGTGACAAAAGGACAGGATTTCTGTTCCTTGGAAGGGATGAAACTCATAGGCACCAGAATTTGAGGGGCCTCCAGAAGGCATTGGGCACCCCCTAAGAGCTCCCTAAGTAGATGAGACCTGGTGAACTTGAAAAGACCCAGGAAAATGGATGAAGCAGCTAACTAACATCTGCATAGCAGTTTCTCCTCCCACTGGAACTCACTGACCCTCCCTGAGGACCATGAAACCATGCTATCTGTGTAATCTTTCATTGATTATCTGGATTTTACAGTTTTATGCATCATAGGTAACATAACCCCTCTCACTGCCCCCTCCAACCCGCCCGGCCCCAAGGACCTTATTAAGACTTTTGTGAGCCCTATGTCACGAAAGGCATTGTTTTAAGAAGTTTATATTACTTAATTCACACGATTATTATTATCCATGTTTTACAAGTGAGGAAACTGAGGCATAGAGAGATGAAGCAGCTTGCCCAAGGTCACATGGCAGGGCTGGGATATGAACCCAGGCAGCACAGCTCCAGGGCCAATGGACAAAATTACTGTCCCCTCTCACCTCTGGACACCCTCTAACCTGAGAGGGTTTAGGGCATTTCTGAGTGGCTATTTCTTTCTCCTTCCTTTCTTTTCCTTCCTTTCCTTCCTTTTCTTTCTTCTTTCTTCTCTCTCTCTCTCTCTCTCTCTCTCTTTCTTTCTTTCTCAGTTTCATTCTTGTTGCCTAGGCTGGAGTGCAGCAGTGTAATCTCTGCTCACTGCAACTTCCATCTCCTGGGTTCAACTGATTCTCCTGCTTCAACCTCCTGAGTACCTGGGATTACAGGTATGCGCCACCATGCCTGGCCAATTTTTGTATTTTTAGTAGAGACAGGATTTCACCATGTTGGCCAGGCCAGTCTCAAACTCCTGACCTCAGGTGATCCGCCTGCCTGGGCCTCCCAAAGTGTTGGGATTACAGGTGTGAGCCAGTGTGCCTGGCCCAGAGTGGAGTTTTAAAGAGGACACTTTGAGATACTCCCTGGAAAAACATTTCGTGGTCAAATAAATTTGGGAAATATTATATCCTTCCCCCCCCCTCTTGGAGATTATACTGCACATTTGCTTCTTAAAGGCTCTGAGATGTCCTGCAAGACAGAAACCTATCTCCTGCTGATATTTCCAAATATAATGAAACACATAACCTTTCTTTTCAGAGCTCCTGACAACGTCGCCCAGAACTGGAGTTGTATAGAACTCTATACAACTTTGGGAAAAGTGGCTAGTGGTATCCCTACTTGGGTGGACACAGGATGGATCACATGGCATCTAGAGAGTCCTCGCTGCTTGCAGAACTGCTAAGAAAGGCTCTCAGTGAGCCAGGTCAGCTCACAAAGCTTCTGCCTGAGAGACAGACAGTGGGCCAGAGTGGGGAAGGCATGGCTCTGAAGGCTTCAATCCCTGTTTGGCCACCCATTAGCTCTGTGACTCTGGAGGTCACAGCATCACATTGAACCTCAGTTTCCTTATCTGCAAAGTAGCATCCACCTCATAGGGCAGTTGGGGGATTGAATGAGTAAATATGCCTAAAGCACTAAGCACCAGATCTGTGGTTGCCAGGGTCTGGGGGGAAGGGGAACAGGGAGTGACTGCTTTATGGGTACAGAGTTTCCATTTGGGATGATGAAAGTGTTCTGGAGCTAGATAAGGGAGGTAGGTGCACAACATTGCGAATGTACTTAATGCCACTGAATCGTATGCTTTTAAAAAGCTCTACGCCTCTGATGGATAGAATGTTGTTATTGTTATCGTTGCCTGTTTTGCTTATTTCTACAGTCCCCTGGTCTCATGTGGAACTAGGACACTAAGATTGGAAGCTTCCAAGGAGCAGGATAGACAACTTCACCATGTCAGGCTGAAGGACCTTGTGCCTCTTTTCTACTCCAAAGAGGTCAGGGGATCCCTCGGTCCAAGGATAGTTTCCTCCTGAGAAAGGGAAGGGGATACTCTTGGGTTGACCTTGGGTTGAACAAAAGAACAGGGAGGAAATTTAGAGAGCTGAGGTTAAGCTTGTGGGGCACACTCAGATTTAGACTCATAGCAGCATCAAAAGGGAACATTAACCTGGGATTGCAGAAGGTGACAGAAGACCCAGAAAAGGTAAACATTGGTCTATTTGGTACAGGCAGAATCTGCCCCAGGAAAAAAGCTTCGATTATAAATGAGGTGCCAACTGGCAGAGTGTGTGCAGAGGTCTGTGCCAACATCGACCAGTCGCCTACCAAGAGGGCATTTCTAAACAATGGTGGGTCTGAGAATACATTTCAGAAGGTGGGTATTTTACAAAGACTTTGGGAAAAAAGGCAAACTGAGAGAGGGCTACTGTGGTGGCGTGGAAAGGGCAGTGGGCTGGGGTCAGTCTCAGCTGGGCTCCTAATGGCCGTGTGGCCTTGCCGCATCACTTCATCCTCTGAATCTGTCAGCCTCCGCATCTAAAATACAGACATAATAGTTTCCTTCTTATCGTATTTCTGTGAGGAACAAATTAAATTATATGTCTGAAATGTCTTAGACAAAGGAAAGCTCTAAACAGCAAGAGGTCAGTATTAAAAACTAAGAACATCCTTTAAGGATTGCCATTGGGAGATGACAAGATGAAATTCCTTCCTTCTGAGAAGCTTGGGCTCTCTCAGGGTGAAGGCAGTTAAATAGACCCACTATGTTGGTGAGGCTTGGAGAGAGCAAGGATAAGCAGCTTCCTGGTAAATGTAAAATTTCCATATGACCCAGAAATTCCAGTCCTAGGTATATATGCAAAAGAATTGAAAACAGGTGTTCAAACAAAAGTTGTATAACAATGTAACAGCACTATTCACAATAGCCAAAAGGAGGAAACAACCCAAATGCCTATCACCTGATGAATGAATAAACAAAATCTGGGATGGATGGATAGATAGATAGATAGATAGATAGATAGATAGATAGATAGATAGATAAGATAAGATAAGATAGACAGATAGATAAGATAAGATAAGATAGACAGACAGATAGATAGATAGATATGATGGAATGTTATTCAGCCATAAAAAGGAATGAAGTATGGATTCATGCTACCATGTGGACAAACCTCAAAAACATCTAAGTGAAAGAAGCTAGACAGAAAAAGTCACATATTGTATGGTTCCATTCATATAACTATCCAAAACCAGTTAAAGCCACAGAGATAGAAAGCAGATTCGTGGTTGGCAGGACCTGTGGGAAAGGGGGAACAGGGAGTGACTGCTTCCTGGGTACAGAGTTTCCATTTGCGATATTTAAAAAGTTCTAGAACTAGGTAGGGGTGATAGGTGCACAACATTGTGAATGTACTTAATGCCACTGAATTGTACACTTTAAAATGGTTAAAATGATAAATTTTATGTCACACATATTTTATCATAATATTTTTTTAAAAAAAGAAGTTTACTGGTGAAGAGGAAACGTGACCCAAAGTTTAGGCACCCCTCTCCTACAGTATGGTTGAGGGGAGGTGACAGGGTAGTCAGGGTTTGTCAGCTGGAAGCCAAAGTCTTGTGTCAGAAAATTCACGGAGGGTCTAGAGTGAGCAAATCTTGTGCAAGTGTCCCAGGGGATCCTGAAAGGAGTAAGACATGCTCCCTGCTCTCAAAAAAATGTATAAATTACTCTTACATCATAACCACCAAGAGGTACTATAGTATGTACAAGGGAGACATTGATTCAGGAGAAGGAGACATTGACTCAGTCTGGGGCCATCCATGAAGGCTTCTTGGAAGAGAAGGTAATTGTGGATCTGCCAGGTAGGTAAGAAGGAAGTGAGGAACTTCCTGGGAAAGGGATAGGGTTGGGAGAGTGGAGGGAGCATTTCAGAGTGGGGAAGAGGTTGGCATGAGTGGGGCACAGAGTATGCATGGACCCAGAGGGGAAGGTCATGGGAGAGATGCGCAAAGGGAATTACGGTCAGATGTGGAGCTTTGCAGGTGGATCTGAGGAAGTTGGGACATGATCTCCAGGCAGTGGGGAGTCAAGGCATCTTTTAAACCTGTGTTTGAGAACAGTCAGTGCAGTAAAAGACTGAAGAATGAGAGACTGAGGACGGAGAGATGAGCTGTGGCATTGTCTCTGCAGAGGCCAAGGAGCACCCCCGCCCCAGAGCAATGGCCGTGAGAAGGGTGAACCTCCAAACATATTGAGTTTTGCATTTGCCAGGATTCTGGTTTGCCTGGAGTAGAAACGGATTCAAATTAGATTAGCAAATTAGCAGAATGTTCTGGATCGTATCATTGAGAGTTCTAGGGCAATTTTGGACATGGCTGGATCCATGGCCTCATTCCCTCTCTCTCTCGGCTCTCCTTGGTATTAGAAGTATTCTTAGGTGACTTCTCCTGCATGGTGGCACTGTGGCACCTGCAGTTCCCAGCCTATCCTTTCAGCAATGCTTGCAGCAAGAACTCCTCCAACAGTTCCAACAGAAGCCACCGAACTGAATGTATTGACCTGGTCTGAGTCATGTGCTCATTCCTCAATTACAACCCAGAGCTGGGAGCATGGGATATTCTGTGGGGCCAGTCCAGTGTTATAGCTCCAATTCCACAGTGGGGTCGACCACCCGCATCCCAAGCACAAGTGTGATGAATATGCTGCTGTTACCAGAAGAAGGGGGACTGGGGGCCACATGGGCAAAAATGCAGCTGTCCCCGCAAAGTACTGACTTTGTGCTGAGTCATTTACACATCTCATGTCATCCTCTCAACCACTCTGAGGTGGAAACTGTTTTCTCCCACTGCATAGGAATAAGCCAAGGTGTAGATTAACTTATCCTCCTTCTCACCCCTCCATCACTTTCTCTGTTCTGCTCTTCTGGAATCTCTTAGGGAGGCAAAGTGAAGCCACTAAGAGGCAGTACGAGCATCACAGCTAAGAACCTGAGAACTAAAGCACATGATCATAAAGATCAAATCACGATTCTCTAGGCAGAGAGATACCCAAAGTGCATTGAAATCAAGAAGCCCATGCAGTGGTTACAGATCCTGGCCATTTAGTTGTTTGGGAGGCCAGCCTCCATGAGGCAGGGGAGAGGCTTGTTCCTTCCTCACTCCTGTCCATAAATAAGGCAGCTGAGAATCATGGTTGATCAGTGTGCAGAAGAATGCAGGGTGTGAATCTCTAGGCATGGGAGTGTAACCTGGGTGAAGGTGGCCATTCCAGAGCATTCATTGCTGACAAACTTAGTAAAGACTGCAGCTTCTCACTCTCAGGAAGGCGCTACATAAGAGGATGAAGGGGCATTTGTCAGTCAGGAAAGAGGGCGAAAAGGGTGTTTCCTGCATAGAGCACAGGATGTGCAAAGGCACTGAGGTAGGCCTAGAGTGACAAGTCTTCATGATGATGAAATTCCCTGAGATTCCAAAATAATTTTATCAGAGAAAGACAAGCCACTGTGGAAATGGCTCCCTGTGGCATCAGCAGCAGACCAGACGCTCAGGGTTCCTCAGGTGACTCTGCTTCCCCAGTCATCATTATTAGGAATTAAGTCCCAACTCAATGATAGAGAGCCACCCAGGCTACTTCTGCAAGGAGCCATTTCTGCCCTTGCAAGTCATTTGCAGTGTTAAAGTTCTTGGACCTGGTAACAACAAGTGGCAGGCATAAATTAGCATTTCCTCTTTGGGAGGCAGAGCACGTGACACAGTAGAGGGGAATCGGGCAGGAGCCAACGGACCCAGGAGAGCTTAACAGTGGCCCAGATCCCACTTGGGGTCTGACAAAGGCACTCTGGGTGAATGGGGACATTTTAGAAATGCTGACATTCCCAGGGGACTGGCCCAGCCCAGGGTGGTAAGCAATTTTAGATGCTCTGGCTACTATTTTTGGAGCCTGAATCACATTAATTCACTGCTGCTCCAAATGGTGCACAGCCAGGGAGGCCTTCAGGGAGCCCAAGGGCTGTTTCCCAGCCCAGTACTGGTGCAGCTTGTCCAGAATCCACAGGGCGGTGCCCACTCCTTTCTGCTCCGGGTCACTCTGCATTTCCTATACGTGTGGCAGTACACGGTGTCCAAAGCCCCCAACATCTTCTCCAAAGGGAATCCTTCATATGAGGGGATGAACCCTCATCTTAGGATGTGACTTGAGGCTATTTCAGGAATATTGTGCAGCTTGGATTCTTGCTAAATCTGGAGTTAGAAGAAGAGGGACCCGGGCAAGAGATATCCAAAAACGTCCCTGACCTTCCCTCCTCAGAGTAGGCTGAATCTGAGTCAGGCAGGGAACTGACACTGTGCAGGGAGCAGTCACGTTTCTGTGGAGCTTTAATTCCCTTTCATGAGCCTGTCAGCAGCAGAGAAGCCACAAGACAGAGGAAGGGGCAACATGTGATACCTTTATTGGGCCAGGTCGCCAGGTCTGGATGGGATGAAAGGAGCGTGGAACAGAATGTGTTCTGGGAAGTTTCCAGCTGAAAGCCCAGAGGAGCACAGTGTGCTTGTAGTAGGCCACATTCCTCTCTGTTTCCAAAGCCAGTCTCTCCCGATGAGAGGGAAAGAGTACTGGGAAGCTCTGGAGTGAGGGATGAGTCCTGTCCTTCAGCCTAATTTTTATAGAGACTTCAGGGTGAGAACTGAAAGGTGTCACCCCCATTCGTGCCCTTACTTGTAAAAACCCGTTTATTTGAATGTCTTTGCAGCAGAACTCTAAATGCCTCAGATGAGGAGTGGCTCTCCCTACAAAAATGATTCTACCTTTGGGAATGTTGTGCATGTTGAGTGATGTGGGGTGTGTGTTGCATCTGTGCACTTATGGAGCATCTTGAACTACTGCATCCCAGCTCTCGCTCTTTGTGCTTGCTTGCAAATTGCCTGCTTACTGCTATGTCTCTTACCTCTGAGCTCAGTGCCCTGGTCTACCTGGTTTACTACTGCACAGAGCTTGGCACTTGGTAGACGCTCTGTAAATATCTGTTAAATGGAAGAACAGATGAGTCATCTGCACATTCATCCCAATGAGTCTGTCTTTCTTTTGGGGTGTAGTCTTGTCTCCATGTCTCTGTCTCTCTGAGCCCGTGTCCCTGCCCCTTCATCTCTATTTCTCTTAATCTTCTTGTTGTTGCCTCCTCCTTCATTTCACCTCACACAAGCCCATCCTAGACACATAATCTATCTCTTTTCCTCAACCTGTTTTCTTACATTATGTACACTCAGCAATTTCAGAGATGGAAGGCACCTTATAAATCACCGAGCTTAATGTCTAATATTTATGTTTGAGGAATCTATGCCC
Organism: Macaca nemestrina; assembly: GCF_043159975.1. Classification (NCBI taxonomy): domain Eukaryota; kingdom Metazoa; phylum Chordata; class Mammalia; order Primates; family Cercopithecidae; genus Macaca; species Macaca nemestrina. The sequence goes on from NC_092136.1 coordinate 55,142,908, forward strand.
AGAGAGGTCACAAGGCACTAAGGACCAAAGCTAGCTTCCTTCTCTCTTTTTTTTGTTTAATGGAAGTTAGAAAAAAATTTTAAACAGCTTTGTTAAAATATAACCCACATGCCATATGATTCACTTACTTAAAGTGTACAATTCAATGGATTTTAGTATATTCAGAGAGTTATGCAGCCATCATCTCTGAATTTAGTATATTCAGAGAGTTATGCAGCTATCTAATTCCAGAATATTTTTTATCATCCAAAAAGAAACCCCATACTTATTAACAGTCACGTCTCATTTCCCCATCCTCCCAGCCCTAAGCAACCATTAATTTACTTTCTGTCTCTATAGATTTCTCTATTATGGGCATTTTATATAAATAAAATAATATGTGTGGCCTTTTGTGACTGGCTTCTTTCACTTACCATAATATTTTCAAGTTCATCCTTTCATTCATTTTAAGTTTCATACTTTAGCATGAAACTTAAAACATATCATTACTTCATTCATTTTCTTTGAGACAGAGTTTCACTCCATCACCCAGGCTGGAGTGCAAGTGGCATGATCTCAGCTCACTGCAACCTTCGCCTCCTGGGTTAAAGCAATTCTCGTGCCTCAGCCTCCTGAGTAGCTGGAATTACAGGCGCGCAGCACCAAGCCCAGCTAATTTTTGTATTTTTAGTAGAGACGGAGTTTTACCATGTTGGCCAGGCTGATCTCAAACTCCTGACCTCAAGTGATTCGCCCACCTCAGCCTCCTAAGCGCTGGGATTACAAGCATGAGCCACCGAGTCTGGCTCTTCATTCCTTTTTATGACTGAATAGATTCTATTGTATGAATATACCACATTTTATTCATCCATTAATTACTTTATGGACATTGAGTTTGTTTCCATGTTTTGGCTATTATACATAGTGCTACTATGAACATTGTGTACGTGTTTTTATGTGGATATACATTTTCATTTCTCTTGGGTACATATCTAGGAGAATTGGTAGATCATGCGGTAATCCTATGTTTAACCTTTTGAGGAACTGCTAAGCTATTTTCCAAGGTGGTTACACCATTTTACATTTCTACCAGCAATATATAAGGGTTCTGGTTTCTTCACATCCTAGTCGACACTTGCTGTTACTTGTCTTTTTTATTTTAGCCACCCTAATGGGTGTAAAGTGGTATCTCATTACTGTTTTGATTTGTATTTCCCTGATGGTTGATGATGTGGAACATCTGTTCACGTGCTTATTGGCCATTTGCATATGTTCTTTGGAGATATGTGCATTCAAATACTTTGCCTATTTTTAAATTGTATTACTTATCTTTTTATTATTGTGTAATAAGAGTTCTTTATTCTGGATACCAGTCCTTTATTAGATATGCTATTTGCACATTTTTTTCAATTCTGTGGGTTGTCTTTTTACTTTTTTGATAGCATCACTTTCAATACAGAAGTTTTTTATTGTGATGAAGTCCAATTTATTTACTTTTTCTTTTGTTGCCTGCACTTATGGTGTTGTATCTAAGAAGGCATTGTCTAACCCAAGGACACCAAGATTTACTCACATGCTTTCATCTAAGAATTCTATAGTTATATCTCTCCCAGTTAGATGTTTTGAGTTAATTTTTGTGTATGGTATAGGAAGGGGTTCAACTTTACTCTTTTACATGTGGTTATCCAGTTGTTCCAGAACCATTTGTTGAAAAGACTATTCTTTCTCCATTGAATTGTCTCGGCATCCTTGTTGAAATCAATTAACCATAAATGCAAGGGCTTATTCATGAACTCTCAAGTCTGTTCCATTGATGTGTATGATGTGTATGTCTCTTCTTGTATAGTGTAGAGTATCATACTATATTACAATAGTTTTATAGTAAGTTTTGAAATTGCAATGTGTAGATAATTCAATTTTTTCTTCTTTTTAAAGATTGTTTTGATTATTGTTGGTTCCTTGTGCTTCCATATGAAATTGGAATGAGATGGCATTCCAACAATTTAGGGCTTTAATTTCTTTCAAAAATATTTCATATCTCTGAGAGTAAAAGTTTTGCATTTATTTTGTTAAGTATATTTCTGGTTTTTGTTGTTGTTATTTGTTTGTTGTTGTTGTCGTTGTTGTTGTTTTTAAGACAGAGTCTCACCATGTCACCCAGGCTGGAGTGCAGTGGTGTGATCTTGGCTTACTGAAACCTCCACCTCCTGGGTTCAAGCGATTCTCTTGCCTCAGCCTCCAGAGTAGCTGGGACTACAGGTGTGCGCCATCATTGCCCTGCTAATTTTTGTATTTTTAGTTCAGATGAGGTTTTGCCATGATGGCCAAGCTGGTCTCAAACTCCTGGCCTCAGGTGATCCACTCACCTTGGCCTCCCAAAGTGCTGGTATTACAGGTGTGAGCTACCACACCCGGCCAGCCGTTGGGTGTATTCCTAAGTATTTATGCTTTTGATGCTATTTTGAATGGAATTGCTTTATTAATTTCATTTTTTGATTGGTCATTGCTAGTGTATAGAAATATAATTAATTGTACTATATCAATCATATATCCTGCAGCCTTACTGACCTCATTTATTAGTCCTAATAGTTTTTTAAGTGGATTACTCAGGATTTTGTATATATAAGATCATATCACCTGCAAATAGAGATAATTTTACTTCTTCAAAGGTAGAATTCTTGGGACCTAGTCTAGAGAATTTTTATTTTATTAGAAAGTTTCTGAAAGGAGTTTTGTGGTTGGCCTGGAAAAATACTAAAGCAATTATTCTCCAAAATGTATTGATCGCAACTTCAAATATTAAGTGTTTGAAACAGACTTGAATTTAAATCTGATATGGCTGAGAGATTCTATCAATAGCTATATTAGTTTGTCAGGGCTACTGTATTAAAATATCACAAGCCAGGTGGCTTCAACAATGGAAATTTATTTTCTAACAGTTCTAGGGAAGTCCCAGGTCAAGGTATCAGCAGGCCTGGTTTCTTCTGTGGCCTCCCTCCTTGCTTATAGATGGCCACCTTCTCTCTGTGTCCTCATATGGTCTTTCTTCTGTATAGGCACATCCTTGGTGCCTCTGCATCCCAATTTCCTCTTCTTATAAGGACACCAGTCAGATTGGATTAGAGTCTATTCTAATGACCTCATTTAAACTTAATCCCCTATTTAAAGGCCCAGTCTCCAAATACAGTCACATTATTATGTATTGGGGGTTAGGATTTTGACATAAGAACTAGGAGGAGGATTGGGGGGCACAATTAAGCCCATAACAATAACCTTCTTAGTTTTCCTTTGAGAGATCTGATTTCTGGTTAGTTGCAACTAGTGAAGACAGGATTTGTTAAATAACTCATTCTCCATGACCACCAAATAACAGTGACCTATGGCCAGAATGAGAAAGCACTGCCTATTTCCACTGAGCTAAAGGATCCTTGTGCATGGTTTTGCATGATCCTAGAACTCATTTTAGTTAAGGACTACTCTAAAGCCACGTCAGGGAGGGTGGATGACCAGCCATTAGACTCAGACATGCACATAACACCTAGAATTTTGATTTACACTGCCGGCTTTAAAATACTTCCAGATCCTGTTGTGTGAACACTATGGTGACATAGTTGTATGAGGAGTCCCTCTATGAAGTGAGCTTTATAAAGTTCTAAAATGCAATATCTCGCTTTAATTTTGTTCTCTGTTGGGCTAAGGGTTAGTTTTGGAAGCTCAAGATGTAGCTACTCCTTTCTCTGCAATTCTTGCAATAGCCAAAAACAAGATGCTGCTGATATCAATTTGTTATGTCAGTAGGAACTGAAAAGCAAGATTCCCATCCCTGTTATCCGGACTGAGCAGTCATCCCACCTCAGCTAGTGGAGCTATCTATCTCCCTCTTTCCTCCGCTCTCTTTTTCAGCATTTATTTTTAACTCGCTTGGCCTCTGAGTGTTTTTATTGCCATCTGGCCGCAAGCCCTTTTAGGAAGCAGGCAGTTATAAATCACCTGCTGGGAAATCAATAAAAGTCAGTTCAATCCACAGTTACACCGATTTGCCCCCAGATAACCAGGATCCTGCAGGCTCAGTATTTTATCCCATGGGGGTGTCTGCAAGGAGGGTGAAGGGTAAGCGGGGGAACTACTTTCTGAAAGAGGGGGCGGGTTTTTGCTCCCAAAGGCTCAAGGAAGGGATGGACTTGGGCTCTTATCCATGTGCTTTTCATCTGGCCTCGGGGGAGAGCTGAGTGTTTCCATTTCATCCAGCACAGAGTTTTCCACACCAGGGCATTTTCTTATCTTCTGAAGATCTACTTCAGGGCTAAAGCATCTTCTTTAAGTCTCAAGAAAAGGCAGTAGAAATGAGTCGCTGTATTTGCTGGGGAGGACAGGGAATGTGTTACTGCAGCATGGAAAAGGGAAGACTCTCTATCAAGCTGCATGTTGCCAGGCCACTGTTTTCACTCACCATGAGTTGGTTCATCCCTCTGGCTGGAACTCCAGGGAGTCAAGCCTGAAAGTTGTTATACAGAAGCTGAAAGCTAGGCCCAGAGAGGCGGGTGACTGGCCCAAGGTCACAGAGTAGTTTCATAACCAGCTCACAAAGAAACGGTCTCACTGCTTGGAAATCCTAGTTCTCTTCTCCAAAGGAGCTTTGGTCAGGAAATGCAAATTCATGGGTAGTCAAAACTAAACAACACATAAATCTCCAGAGAAAAAATACCAATCCATTAGGTCATTTATTAAAAATGGGTACACCAAATTGCCCCCTAAGGACCATGGGGACCATTAGACCATCCATTTGTACACTCTTGGATAATGGGAATATACTAACCTTTGAAAAGCCAATTTCCTAGAAGGAGTTCTTCCTCCCCTCTCTATCAGGAGAAATATTACAGCTGCAAAGCACAGAGTGCTGGGTTTTGGGTGGTGGGAGGCAGTGAGACTGTGGGATCCTGAAGCCAGGAACGAGGCAGGCTCAGAGCCAGGTCTGCTGGCACTTGCACTTACCCCATCTTCCCACCAGGGCTTTCAGGAGATGTGTGTACTTAAACTGGGTTAAAAAATTATTCACTGGCCGGGCGCGGTGGCTCAAGCCTGTAATCCCAGCACTTTGGGAGGCCAAGGCGGGTGGATCACGAGGTCAGGAGATCGAGACTATCCTGGCTAACATGGTGAAACCCCGTCTCTACTAAAAATACAAAAAACTAGCCGGGCGTGGTGGCGGGCACCTGTAGTCCCAGCTACTTGGGAGGCTGAGGCGGGAGAATGGCGTGAACCCGGGAGGCGGAGCTTGCAGTGAGCCGAGATCACGCCACTGCACTCCAGCCTGGGAGACACAGCAAGACTCCGTCTCAAAAAAAAAAAAAAAAAATTATTCACTTTAATTTAACATATACCAAGCCCTAATTATGTACCAAATGTTAGAGATACAAAGATAAGAAAGACTTAGTTTTAAAGGACGAATAGGAGTCTGCCATGAAGATCTTTGAGTGTCTCTCAGTCAAATGGAGGAGACTAAACTAAAAACAAATAATTGCAATTATGTTAGAGCAGGGTTGGCTAACTTTTCTGAAAAAAAAAAAGCAGCTAGTAAATATTTCGGCTTTGTAGGTCAGACAGTGTCTGCCTCAACTACTCAATTGCCCTCATAGCATGAAAACAGCCATAGACAATATACAAATGAATGGTTGTGGCTGTATTTTGAAAAAATTTTATTTACAAAAACCATTAGTTGGTCAGATTTGGCCCAAAGGCCATAGTTTGTTGAACTCTGTAATAGAGGAATGCCATCATAATATAGGAATAATAATAATAAAAGTTACCATTTTGTTAGTTATTTTGTGCTAGACCCTGTACTAGACACTGTATATCGAATTTACATATATTTACATACTTTTCAAATTTGAATATTTTTCATAATAGTTTGTGAGGACATTGAAATTCAAGAGCCAAAGTCATAGAGCTAGAAAGTGGCAAATAGAAGGTTAAAGTCTATGTTTCCAACTAAACAATTTAAAATGCTAAAAGGAAATGGGGCAGAGGGTTTAATCTGGTGAGGATCATGAGGTGGCTCCTGAAGGGTGAGTAGGGTCTTTCATGGAGACAGATGGGGGGGATGGGCTTCTAGGCAGAGGGAGGGACACTGAGGTTTGATGGCACATGGAATATTCTGGAAACTGAGCATTAGGTGAGGCTGGGGTGCAGGATCCCTTGGTGCTAGTGGCTAGAGAAAAAAACAGAGAGGTTTGGCAGTCTCAGAGCAGAAAGTTTTGCGTGAGTGCCCAGGAACCCACACTTCATCTGTGGACCAGGGTTTCTCCAGCTCTGGTCTTTGGATCAGATTCTCCTTAGGGGCTTTTAGCCATACAGATTTCCGGGCCCTATTCCCAGATATTCTGATTCAGTAGATCTGGGAAGGGCCTAGGAATCTGCGTTTTATCAAGCACCTCAGATGCTTCTAGTAAGCAGCCAGATTTGGGAGTCAGCACACAGAGGGCCACTGAAGTGTTTGACTTGAGGGAGGCCTGCAACCACAGCTATGTTTTAGAATTCCAGCTGTGTGGAAGATGGATTACTTCATAGGAGAACCACCCTCCACCCACCCCAGGAGTTGATTTTCTGGTTATCAGCTTTTCTCATCTGGACATGCAGAATGAACAGGGCTGCAGGATGGCTAGATTTTGATGAGTAGGAAATTGGGAGGTAACTGAGGCAGTAAGAGGATATCAGGAAAGCATTAAGTAGCTGCTCCCTCCCTCCTGTCCTGGGGCCCCTGCCCAACTTGGGCCTTCCAGTGCTGACCTGCAGGCTGAGCAGCAGCTCTGCTGCTGCTCCCAACCAGTCCCAACCACAAAGCCTGCCAGCCATACCCCAGCCAGCATTCCAGCCCAGGGCCCTAGAGGGCCTTTGCTTTTCCCAAACTCTGCCAACCCTAGAGGAAGGGCCTGTGTAGGGGATCCAGAAGATCAGAGGAAAAGAGATGAAAGGCCAAGAGAACAATGTTCCAGGCCTTTGGGGCTTCTAGGATCCAGGGTGACTCCAAATTAGGTGCTTAAAAAAAAAAAAACAAAAAAAAAAAAACAAAAAAAAAAAACTTCTGTTCTATAAATGTATGTTGTCATATTGAAAGTATCTACATTCCTCTACATTCTATCATAGCATTAATGAAAAAATCATTTTATAACTAGGAAATACCAACTGTGGGCACAGGAAAGAGGGGTGCCTGGGCTGACGTAAGGAGCCTGGGGGCCACCCTGGGAAAATGTTCCCCAAGGTGCAGGAGCTCCACTCAGGCCTTGGTAATGTTGCTAGTGTGATCCAAGAAAACCCTGCCAAAACCCAGTGATTTCCACTGCCTATGCTCCTTGTGGAACCTGGGCCAGGAAGGGGGTCTACTCACCTGCCTGCCCACTCACAGCCCAGAACAGCTCCTGCAAAACTGCTGAGGCATCTCCCGGCAGACCCTGGCCTTAACCTGCCCTCAGATCTCTCTTTACTCAGATTTTTCTAAAAACAAGAAAATGCTTCATAAGAATGACTCAGCTTAACCCCTTGGATAAACTCTATGCTATTTACCAGTTAAGCAGAGATATTGCACATATAACAAACTGCAGGCTAACAGAGAACATAGGTAAATCTGATTGTTAGGGATGATACCTTCTCCACAATGACAAACTGGTGAAGCCTTAGCCAGAAAAACCTCTTCTGGTCCTATGTCAGCCTTTCATTTTTGGTTGAAGTTGTTGCTGCTGCTATCGCCTGGCTCTGTATTGGCCTAGAAGACTTCATTATGGTATACTGAGCAGAACCCTAGCCTTGGAGTCAGGCTACCCTGAGCTCAAACCCTGTTTACATTACTTAGTAATTGTGATGTCTGAAACAAATTACTTCACCTTTCTGAGCTTCAATTTTCTCACCTGTAAGATGGGAAAAATTGTACCACACAGAGCTGTTGTAAGGAATGGATAAGATAAAGGATGTAAAGAGTCAGATAGAGCACCTGGTACAATAAATGTCAGTTTCTCTCCTGCTAATGCCTCAGAATCACTCCCAGACCATCCCCACCTCTCCATGGTGGAAAAATGGCTCCCCTGGGGAGAAATTCTCTATGGTTACTTCCAATCTCATATCATTAAGCAGTCACAGTTGCATGTAGGACCTTGAAATACATGTGCCTCCCATCACCAAAGCTTGCTGTTGGGAGAGCCATTCCCAGGCTCTACCCTCCCGGCTTCTACCCACCCCTGCCATTGCATATCACTGTTTGCCAAAGCCTGTTCTCAACTTGGGCTTAAAGACTCAGCTAATGCAGCTGGTTGCATTGATCTGGATAACCAAGGGACATTTACTTTATCATGTAGCTTCTTGTGCACACATCCACCATCCTGCAGTTCAGCTCAGAGTCTACTGGTGACAAAAAGACCCTGGCCAACATCCACAGCTGCTCCCACCCTGCTACTGGCCTCAATGGGCAAGGTGTGAGCTTCCTTCCTGACGTGTGCATGGGAGTCCCCACCCTAAACTCTGGTGCTGGGATTCCAAGAAGAGGGATGTGAGCCTGTTCACACAGTTAATCATTGTCCAGGTCTTGGGGTCTGCTCTTCTGGGGAGGACTGAGAGTGACAGCCTATCCAACTCTGAGCTGAGGGATAGGCAGGTGGAGTGGTCACCCCCAGGAAGTAATGATGTTTGAAAATCATTTGAAGGTTGAAATTTGACTAAACAAACATATCTTTGTGTGTACCAGTCTATCTTGTAGGCAGGAACATGGAGGTTGGTCAAACCGAGTCCCTCCTCTGGAGCCTTAAGAGTTTAGATGTGTGTATTAGTAGGAAGAAGTAGGGACAGGCATGCTGGAGAGGTGGGAGAAGGTTCTGTGGTTTGGACTGGGGTTTCTGGCCACATGCTGGGCCCATCAATGGTAGCAGGGAATGCAGAAAGAGGAAGAGGTTCTGAGGAAAAGGACATGGTGATATTCTAAGTTACGGAATAACTTAGGATGAGCTCATCAGCTCTAGATCTGAGTTCCCAGCTTAAATTCTCAGGTAAGCAGCAGAGCAGAGAGGTGAGAGAAGACTTTGGTGCCAAGAAGGACCCCACAGGCAGCATTATAAAGGATAGGCTGTTTGCACCAGTTGGAACTCTTTATTGTAAGTACTAGAAAAGCTCATACAAGCCAACTTAAGAAAAAAGGGGTATTCACTGTTTCTCAAAACAGAAAAGGCTGGGGATATCAGGCATGGCTTGATCAGGACCTGAGAAGAAAGCCTCAGGACCTAGTTTCTTTCTGGTTCTTAGCTGTGCTCTGTCTCACATTGATTTCATCCTTAGACAAGTTCTTCTTCATCATCTTAAGAGGGATTCTGTTTTCACCCTCTGGAACTCAAGGTTGCAGTTAAGGATGGCTTTCCCAGGATGCCCAGTAAAGTCTTCTTGCATGTCATTGGCTCTCATCAGCTCACATGCTCACCCTCCAGCCCATCACTGTGATCAGGGGGATGTGATGGCTGCTTCCAGCCCTGGGATGCCAGGAAGGCCCCTAACTTCCTACTGTGTGACTGCTTTCAATAGGCAACATGGACTTGAACTCATGGGACAGAAAGCAGGGATCAGGCTGGCAAGTTAGCCCAGCCTTTACTATAGAGATGGAGAGACTGAGGCCTGAATGGTGAAGGAACTCATTCCTACACAGGCAGTTAACACGGCAGTCTGCTCTTCACTACCCAGAAGGCCCTGTCCCTGAACCCCCATTTCAATCCTGTTTTAGCTTTCTGTAGCACGCTTCACACCAGACTCTGCCCAGAAGCCCAGTCCAAGGTTATTGGGCCTATTTCCATGGCTTTGGAGAACTGGGATTCCCAGAGTGGAGATGAACAGGAGGCAGGGACCTGAGCTGGGGTGCTCCATCCCAGCAGGGAAGAACACTCTCTCCTCCTGGTCTTAGATGATCACAGTCACAGCTGCTTCCTATCTACCCCAGGGGATGCCGTGAGAAGGACTTCCAGTTCCTCAGAGAGGGGCTGCGTCTCAGCTGGTGTTGTTCTTGTCGGCCCTGAAGAAGGGCTGGGATCTGGAACGATCAAGAGCCCTGCCATGTCAAAAAATATCTCCTAATACCCTTGTTCTGTCTTTGCTAGGATTAGAGAAGCACAGGAATAAGCTCTCTCTAAGGACGAGCCAAACATCCCATTTTGGGCACAGGAGACCCAATGTTTAATCCTGACTCTGCCTTCTGACTGTGTGACCTAGAGCGAGTCACTTTGCTTGTCTAAGGCTCTGTTTCCTCATATGTAAAATGGAGATATAATTCCTTTCTCACAGACCTGAGATGGTTCAAGAGCTAGCATATCTACACTGTGCTGGGTGTGTAGTAGGCCATGTGAAAAGTGAGGCTGGATTCCTAGAGTCCTTGCTTTCAAAAGAAGAGATCCACCAGGTATTGAGAACTTTCTCTGTGCCTGTGTTATGTTCCCAGCATAAAAGAAAGTTATCTGCCCTCAGACTTTGCAAATGAGATACAGAAACCACTGCTTGGCAGACTGGGATAGCCACACAGTGCTTTCACAGACCAGAGAGAATATAGCTTCCAGGAGAGGTCTGGGAGGCCCTTCTGGAGGAGGTGGGCTTGGAGGACACACCCCAGAGCCCCAGTGCCCAGCACAGTACCTGATACATAGGAGGCATTCAACAAGCTTTTCTAGAATGGTTGAATGATTTAGGCAGGCACCATGGAGGCCATCTTTTCCTTCTAACTTTCCCAAACCAGTTTCTATGTATATTCCTGTATGTATTCCTACATGTTCCTAATAGACCCTGATGACCTCTTCCTAGAACAAAACTGGGAAGGGAAGGGGAGATGAAGGAGAAGTAGGAGGAACTGAATGAGAGAGCCACACTGGGAACTGGGTGCTAATTTTCTTTTCTTTTTTCACTTATTTATTTACTTATTTGGCTGTGGTGTTGCCAAGGCAAGGAAGTTTTAGTTTTATTTGGAACAAAATTTCTAAAGAATCCAAGGCAATAGGGTGCCGCTTCTGGTTCCTGGTGGTCTAGATGGCCCTTGACAGATCTCTGGGCCTGGACAAAACACCAGCTTGCCTTTATCCATCCTTGCCCCCATCCTAAGAAAAGGGCATCTTCAGGTTCAGAGGCCAGGAGATCCAAGGAAGAGGCCATTGGCTCAGATTCAGCCCACTTGTTGGCTTCTGAAAGAGCCAAGGCCGTCAAGACCTAGTGAGATCCCATCAGGTGGGTGCAATGCCTCCTGCCTTCTCCCTGAAATAAGGTACATTTCCCAGAGGTCTGCTTCATGGGAATGGGCAATCCCAGGTGCTGGATTGCCAGGAACCCTAATACCAGAGTCTTTGCCTTTGCTGGAGCAGGAATCAAGCCATGAGTCCAGGTCTGGGTTTAGAGACAGTGACCACCTTGCAAAGCCTCCTGGCTCTGCTCTGTCAGGAAGGAGATGGTTCCAGAGTACCATGGCAGCAGACACGAGGGTGCTGCCTCATTTGAACACACACAACCAGCTCTTTGAGGAAAAGGTTTGGTCAGCATTCCAAGCGAAGCCAGAAAGGCTAGTGGGGCTGCTCTGTGGTCTTCTGTTGGGCTTAGGTTAAAGCTAGAAGAGTCATTGATAAGTTAATCCGAAAACTCACTTTGCAAATTACTCCTAGGTGGTAGGATAGAAGCATGAAGGTGTCAGAGAAGGAGGCCCTGCCCTTTTGTGAGGTTTTAGTTGTTGAATACTATGGGGGAAATTTGCACATCTGTGTGACAAGGAAGACATGAAACCCAGGTACATCATCGAGAGAAAAACTTGGCCATTAACCTGGGGAAGTTCAATGAGAATGAGGGCAGGCAAGGCTACCCACCTGCTTATATAGCAACCCAGATGATGGCTACGTTTTGTATTTTTAGTAGAGATGGGGTTTCACCGTGTTGGCCAGGCTGGTCTTGAACTCCTGACCTCAAGTGATCCACCCGCCTTGGTCTCCCAAAGTGCTGGGATTACAGGCATGGACAACTGCACCTGGCCTATGTAAAACCTTCTTATCTTCTTTTTAGAAATACAGTGTCATTCATTTATTAATTCAATAAACATTTAGTGAATGGCTACTCTGTGTTTGACACTGTACTGGAGGCAGGTCATAAAAATATGAATATTTATAAGAATATTCTTAAAGCTATGAATAAGGCAGAGTTCCTGCTCTTGAGGTGTTCATATTCTAGTTGGGTTGAGTTCTGTGCAAAGTACCCTGGGAGGATAGGGCAGTAGGCTGAATACTACCCCCTCCCCAAGATGTCTGCATCCTAACCCAGGAACCTATGAAGATGTTACCTTAAATGGCAAAAGGGCCTTTGCAGACATGATTGAATTGAGGATACTTAGATGGAGATTACCCTGGATTAACTGAGCGGGTTCAATGTAATCATGAGTTCTTATAAGGAGGCAGGACAGTGAAAGTCAGAGGAGAAGGAAATGTGAAGGGGGAAGCAGAGATCAGAGGGGAGAAAAGATGCCAGCGACTCTGCCGGCTTTGAGGATGGAGAAAAAGGGGTCACCAGCCAAGGAATGTAGGCAGCTTCTAAAGCTGGAAATGGCAGGAAATGGATTCTCCCCTAGAGCCTCCCGAAGAAGCACAGCCCTGCCGATGCTTAGACTTTAGCCTCCTGAGATGGATTTTGAACTTCTGACCTCAAGAATTGTAAGATAATGAAGTTGTGCAGTTTTAAGTCACCAAATGTGTGGAAATTTGGTACAGACACAGTAGGAAACTAACACAGGAAGGGAGTAACTTTTCCTGAGCTGAAGAGGAGGAATGGGTTTAGGAAGGAGGGGATATGTGAAATGGGTCTTGGAGGATAAGTAGGAACCCATAAGGTATAGAAAGAGGACAGAAGGCAGCCCAAGTATAAGGAGGAGGATGTATGCAAAGGATGTAAAAAAAGCAGGGCATGTTTGGAGGTTGGCTTTTGGTCCACTATGGTTGGGGCATAAGGTGTATGAAGGCTGAAAGAGGGGATCAGCCCCGAGAGAGGGGCTAGAAGCTTGACTCAGAACTAGCCCCTGTGGTAAAAGGGAATCCTCAAAGAGTTTACGAAGGGGAAGGATGATCCGATTTATGTTTCAAAGAGACTGCTCTGATATCATTATGGAGGGTCATTGGAAGGGACCAGGCCAGAGGTAAGGAGACACATGAGGCTGTTGCAGTGACTCAGGTCACACAGAGCCATGGGCAGGGGTGGCGGGGATGGGAGGAAGGGCATTTCTTAACTAGGATTGACAGGACTCAAAGGCATCTAATTGAATGTGGAAGGTGACAGAAATGAAGGAGTCACGGTGACTTCTGGGTTTGTAGCTTGAGTGCCATTCTCTAGGGCACAAGAGGAGTGGGCTGGGGAGGGAAAGAAACAATGAGCTCTGTCAGGGACATGGTGAGTGTCAGGGATCCATGGTCCACTTGAGAAAAGTTGTCCAAAGACAATTGGCAACGAAATCTCCATAACTATGCTCTCTTGGGGTGATATTAAAGTCATCTGTGTTCCTTCTGCACCCTGGTAGGAGCAAGAATCAGGGAGCCTAGGGCTGAGTGGCTCAGTTGTGTGCTGGCAATATTTCACAGCCAGCTGTCTGGGGGAAAAGGCCCTGATATGTATGTAGCATTTGCCGATTTCCATGGTATAGATACTCCCCTATGACCAATGGCAAGCTACTAACTCCACCTCACTGATCATGGAACTGAGAAGAGATGGGCAGTAGCAAATCATTATAGTGTTTCCACCATGCAGAGACAATAGAAATAAATCTTCCTAAGAGCATAGATAATAGTAAACTGTAGTAAAATAATTAAAAAGCAGTTATTTTGAGTATCTCCTTTTTGTTTAATGTAATTTATTTTTTAATAATGTCTGTGTTTAACCGCCAGTTCACAAAATTCTTCAAAATTACATTAGACTCTTATGAGCTAGAACAAGCAGGCTCCTGTGCACCACTAAAGAGATTCCTCCAAAGTACAAGTTAGAAGGTCCCAGAAATCCACCTACTTCTCAGGCTCAGTGACTCTCTAAAGTCACCCATGTGGGGAGGCAGAGCCAAGCCTAGGGCCTAGGAGACAGTTCCTGATCCTCCATGTCTTCCTGGAGACCCCTCGGTGCCCTGCCCTTTATGGGATCTCACAGACCCGGGAATGCCGTGTGGTCCTTGACCCCAGGATGATGACTCATGTCACTCTGGAGTGAGTGACTCAGGGAAGAGGCTGCTGAGCAGCCTGGAACAAACAGAACTGGGCAAGATTTATATCTGCTAGGCACTAAATGGGAGGCTCAGATACTTTGCTGCTATTCTCGGTGCCTTTGAACTGCCTCCGATTGAGCAATTGTACATATTTTGAAGAAGAAAAAAATTTTTCAAGTGGACCTGTTTTTAAAAAAAGAATTCCTGAAGTGAACAAGCCGGAAAGGAAACCTGGGGAGATGTTTGGGCTTATTTCCTGTCATTGGTCTGAGCAGGTACTGGCTCCTTCCCAGGGCACCCCCAGCCAACAAAGCCTATACGAGATCCACAGGAGTGGAGAGCAGGGCTGGAGAATATCAGGCGCTGAGAAGGTTTCCCACAGAGGTGCAAACCCCAGGAGTGTTGGGGTGCATGACTTTGTTTAGGGGACACAGTCATGGGGGAAGTGCCTTCCACTTCCTCATCCTCCCTTTTCTGTTGCCACCGAGGCTTTCTCCCTGCATCTCTACCCTTCACCATTCCTGCTCCCCCACAATTCCCTTCAATCTAGATCCACTTTCAAGAGAGAATCCTGGGGCTTCTACCACACACTGGGGGTGGTCTACCCCCTTTGGTCACTCACTTACCCACTCGTTCAGCATAGCACAAATACCTACGTGGCCAGACACTGTGGCTGACCCTCTTCCAGGAGGGAGTCCACGCTAGGCCTCATGTCTCACCTGTGGAATGAAAACCTCTGTTTTCAGGGAGTCATCATCAGTACAGGGATAGTGGAAAGAACTGTGGCTTTGAAACCAGACCAACCTGGGACTGAGCATAGCACAGACCTGGGGCAACCACAGCACAGACCTGGGACTGGGTACAGCACAGACCTGGGACTGGGTACAGCACAGACATGGGGTAGCCACAGCACAGACCTGGGACTGAGCACAGCACAGACCTGGGGCAACCACAGCACAGACCTGGGACTGAGCACAGCACAGACCTGGGGCAACCACAGCACAGACCTGGGGCAACCACAGCACAGACCTGGGACTGGGTACAGCACAGACATGGGGTAACCACAGCACAGACCTGGGACTGAGCACAGCACAGACATGGGGCAAGCACAGCACAGACCTGGGACTGACAAGATCATGGACCTGGGACTGAGCACAGCATGGACCTGGGACTGAGCACAGCACAGACCTGGGACTGTCCACAGCAAAGACCAGGACTGAGTCTCTTTTACTTGCAGGAGACAAATCTGGGAGCTCTGAGCCAACTAGGATGAACATCAGAGTTTCTCTGAGCCTGGGCTTGGTTTTGTTGATGCCGTGCTTAGAGAACTCAGTTGCCCTGTTTGGAGAATGGCAAGGGCGCTGAGTGTACTCCATGTGCCAGCAGCTTGCATGTATTTCCTGATTTAATCCTTACAACAACCCTAAAAGGTAGGTGCTATTACCTCCATTTTCAAATAAGGAAACTGAGGCCAGGGGAGATTTATCCAGCAAGGGAGAGGCAGAGAAAGGATTAGAACGGAATCTGCAAAGCAACAAAGCCCCGTGAGCAGGCCCAGGTTAGGAAGCAGGATGGGGCTTTCCCGAGGCGGACTCCCCCTCCGGCTCACGTGTGGAGGTGCAGAACCCAGTTCTGCAGTTGGTCAGGCCCAGGGGACCCCCAGAGGCACCTCTCAGCACTTTCAGCAGATCTCCTGTGGGGACCATCCTCTCTCCTGCGAGAGTGACCATGAGAGTAAGGACAATGATGAGCCACTGCCGAAGGACACCTGCTTCCACAGCACAGACACAATGGCTTACCCTTTACTATGAGCAAAACCGTCAAAATGAAAAGTCAGAAAGCTGCTGCAAGCAGCCGGGCTCGGGGCGTGGGGGCTCTGGGGCCTCCTCTGACTCTGCCCCTCACCCGTGGGTGTGGCCTTGGTCACATGCCTGCCCCTCTCTGGGCCTCGGTTCCCCATTGGTAAAAATGGGTGCATGGGTAAGACTGGTGGGCTCCCAGTGGCCCCTCCGTCACCCTCTGGATTTGCAGAAGGGCTAAGAGAGCTCCATGTGCAGTCACCCCAAACAATTCCCCCCATCAGTTGTTCATCTAGAGATCGACTCGTGGTATTAATAGCAACCTAATCTCTTTCACATTCTTTGTGCTGCTAAAATGAAAGCAAAAATTCAAAGCTGGAAGAACAAAAAAAAACTCCCTTCTGAGAATACTGAGTCACTCCAGAAAGGTCAGTGGAGGCTAGGTTAACCCATTGTTTCCCGAAAAGGCTTCTTGGCTCTTCCCTCAATGCTCAGAGATTCACAGAGAGAATCTGAGAGCCGCTCAGCTTACAGGCCGTGCTCCTGAGATATTGTGGTTTCAGAGAGGAGTTTGGTTTCTTCTAGGCAGGTCACAAGGCTCTGGGAGAGGCATCTTTGGGGCCACGATAAGAGACTGCTGCTGCCTGCCGAGAATAGTGTTGGCCCTGCAAGAAAGGGGAGCATCAGACCCAGATTCAGTGAATTCCCAGCACTGCCATTCATGAGTGATGACATTGGGCAAGTCTCTGGGCCTCTGTTTCCTCATCTATAACATGGGTCTAATTTTAATGTTAATAATAATACTACTTACTCTCACCATCTCACAGGGTTGCTGAAAGCACTGAAGGAGATAGTCTCTGTAAATTCTGTTCCTGAACCCTGCGTCCTGATGATGGCTCTGTGCTTTCTAGGATACTGTAAGGCCTTTGAAGCCTACAAGGCAGGGTTGACCTCCCCTTCCTCCACCTGCTGCTATCACCTTCCAGAGGACATGCAGGCTCAACTGTAGGCCACTCTTTAGCCCTCATAAGACCCCTGGCCGGACAACCGAAGTGTAGGTCCTGTTTCCTCCCCTCTGCCTCCCACCATCTTTAGCCTCACTGGGAGTACTCACTGTAGCCGTCCCCTGGGAGGCAGGCTTTTCTGCCACACTCAAGCAAAACTCCTGGTGAAGAAGCCAGAGTGGAAGAGAGGAAAGATGACGGGCCTAGGAGTCAGACTAGCCTGGATTATAACCCTTCGCCAGCTACTTACTAGCTGTGTGATCTTGAGCAATTTGTGAAACCTCTTTGAGCCCTAGATCCTTAATATATTAAATGGAAATAATAAAACCTATCTCAGGGGGGTTAAAGAAAATAGCACTTGAAATACATCTAGCATAGTGTCTGATGCTCACTAGGCAACTTAGAAATAACTGAAGAATGCAAGCATGAACAAAAGCATGTTAGTTTGTTTTCTTTCATGAGCGGGGCAGATAAAATATTTAAATATGGTTTAGGAACTTCTAGCCTCTTCAGTTGCACAAATGATTAGATAGTTATCCCAGCAGAGTCTCTTGGAAAATTTGCACCAGATACAAGGGTAGCTGAACCAGTCAAGTTGTTTCCGTCTCTGCACCTCAGTTTCCAGGCCTGTAAAATGGGCCAGGTTCTACTTAGGCACTAGCTGGGGGCAGAATGAGTAGAGTCATAAGAGCTGATTAGCTCTTGGCACTGGCCCACCTAACCCTTTCTTAACCAGACCGGAGAGGCAGCAAGAAGGGCCCTGAACATGGGTTAAAGAAGGAACAGCTTGGAGACCAAACATTGCTAAATATTTTTTCCTTTTATGGGCTGGTGCTCTAGATCACCACTTCCTGGAGATTATATTCTAAACTTTGCTGTGATGGATGTGAGGTCCGTGTGCCCACAAGCTCCAGCAGAACCCAGATGTCACCCTGGGGGAGGGACTCTGCTTTTACCTTGCTATTTTAAGCAGTGAGTTTATAATAATGGATGGGAGAGACAGCAAACAGGGCAGGAGCAGCGTGGGAATGGCCCTGGCAGGCGGGGCTGCTGGGGCTCCCCCTGAGGAGCCTGGGGTTCCATCTTGTCAAGAGTGGGGCCTCAGCCAGCATCCACTCTACTTTTATGTTGTGGCAGCTGACATCTGACTTAATTCATTTGTTCTATTTTGCTTTCTGTCACAGAGACTGACTTAAGCTCTTTTTGGAAGAGAGGGAGGTGGAGGAAAGAAAGTGGAGGGTTAGAAAATGAGATATGTCTCATGAGACTTCAGACCATAATCCCAGAATCCTGGGATGGAATTGTCAGGTCTTTCAGTTTGCTGTAGCTAAAAAGAGTCCAGGATTTCAGGGACATTCAGAGTTAGAAAAGGCCCCTGAACTGGTTAGGAATCCTGTGACCCTTGTCCCAGCCTTTACCAGAACCCTCCAAGGAATGGGGAGCTCACTACCTTAAAGAACAGCCTGTTTCATCCTCAGGTGGTTCCAACCACTAGAAGGTTGTCCCTTGCCGCCATCTGACCTTTCAGTCATTAGTTATGACATCTATTCTTTGGGGACAGTAGAACCACATGAATGCTTTCCAAACATCTGAGAAGAGATTTTTATTTCTCCCTGCACTTCCTCTTCTCCAGGCTAAAGTTCTCTAGCTCTTTAAACACAAATTTTGTTCTCCTAGCTTCTGCTTCCCGTTTTCAAAACATGTCCCAATTTGTCTAAATCCTTCTTAACAGGCAGAGCACAATATACTTTGTGTAGATTAAGACAAAAGAAAAGTGGAATAGTCACCTCCCATATTTTAGAAACCATACACCTGTTAAGACAGCCTGGACCTGTACATACATCACACATAACTTAAAAAGGTTTCCTAGGAGATGTAGCCAACTTCCTTTAGTAGAATCAGGGTTTGTAGCTACTCTTTTGCTACCCTCAACCCCTGTTACCAAATACTTTACCCAGCACCACTGATGCCACTGCTGCTGAAATCCAAGTAAAGATGATAGAAATTAATCACAGAGCTTACCTTTGGGTGAACCTGATGCTCAGTTTATTCATATAGTAAGAATTTGGCATGGAAGACATAGACAGCATGACCTGGCCCCATAGTTCTCATTCCCAAGAGCCAGGTGAAGTCTGTCCAGTATGGCTTCTCCCCATCCTGTCTTATCTTCCCCACTAGACACCCAGCTAATCTGCTCCAAGAAATTCCACTCAGCATTTGTGTTCACGGCTCAGCTCAAACGTCATTTCTAATGTGAAATATTTGCTAAAATCAGCTAAAATCATGTCCCACCATCCCAGTTTCCATAGTTAGGCAACCCTTTTCCGGGGTCCTGCAACTTCTCACTTTCAAAATATTTACCCCATTATACTGTTCTCCAGTGTCTCCTACCACTGGACTCTGTTCCTTGAGGGCCAAGATTATCATATTTGTGTCACCAGCCCCTGGCACAGGCCTGGTAGAGTAGGTGTAAAGTGTTGGCAGTGAAAGAATGAATGACTCTATGGATGCTCTACTTGAGATTTCTTGAGGTGACCAGTAGGGGTTACCCTAACTGTTCCAGAGCTGAGTGGGCTAACTTGTTCATTGCAGAGAAAGACAGCAGTCAAGATGGTGGTCACCTTGACCAATCCTGGGACTCAAAGTCCCTAGTTCTTTAAACATAAATCAACAATCATTCTTTGCTGAATCTTTTGGGTACCTAGGATGAATCTGACACCTTGCCTATCTCAAGGAGCCCAGTCCAGGAGTCTAGAGGTATGTGTGTTGGCTGGTGGGGAGTGGGGGGGTCTGTCAGAGCTGGGCTGATGGCAGCTCTGGCCTGTTCTGCAGCACTCTGGCTCTAGGGCCTTTCTGAGCCCTTTCTGAAGGACAGGAAGAACACCAAGTATTATGGGAGGTGCAGGGCTTTCTGGCTCTTCCTCCTACAGCCTCCAGCAGTCAGCAGTACCTCCCAGAGGACCTGGAACACAGTTGGTGCTCAGTAAATGACAGTGTCCTTCATCTCCATGCCCACCCACCATGTGTCCCATCAGCCAAAGTTCGCCTGCCTATGTTATCTGCACGGTGGTCTTAATCTACTCTCCAGTGGAGCAGCTCCTTCGGGGAATCTCTAAAAGTTGCAGAACCAGGCCAGTTGTTAGTTCTATAGATCCCTGAAGGTATTGCCCACCCCACTAAGAGAAGAAAAAGGGAGTTTAACAATGGGGAGAGGCCAGGCAGAGCCCTTGGAACTTGGGCCAAACTTCCTGGGCCGCAGACCCCCGTGCAGGTGGCTTCTATGGGAACCTACTCTGAAGTGAGTGTGTTTCATCCTTGGAGCATCCTGCTCAGGAGGCATTCTTATCTCTGTTTCAACAAGAAAAGCGGGACTCAGAGATGAAGCCAACTTTCCAAGGTCACATAGCCAGTGAGTGGCAGAGTGAGGACTCACACCCCGATATCCGGTTCCAAAGCCTGTGTTCTTTCGACATCGCTATCCTGCCTTTCCCTATGGAAACCTGGCATTGCTAGTCTCCTCTTCTAAGAGGAAGCAGAGGAGCTAGACCCATTGGCTCAGGGTTGTTGGCAGGATCATACTCCTAGGCATCTTGACAGACAAGAAGCATGAAAGAGTAGTGGAGTATGTTTTCAGTTACAAGTAACAAAAACCCAACACAAAGTGATTTCAACACCAAGAGGCTTAATTGTTCGTGTCACTGGCTAGTCCAGAAAGTGTTTGGGCTTCAGGCATACTTTAATCAGGGCTCCAGTTCTGTTTCTCTGCAGGTGCCTTAGCTCTGCCCTCCTCTGTGTGTGTCATTTAGATTCTGTCTCGCTTTCCTCATGGAAGCAAAATGGTGTCCGTAGCACCAGGTCTCATATCTTCACACTCCACCACTCAGAGCAGGAGAAAACATCTGGTCCTAGAACACTCCTGGAAGCTCATGGATGTAGGCTGGGTCCATTGTCTGTCCCTGAGCCAGTCACTGTAGGAGGTGGATGAGATTGTGCTGATTGCAGTCCTGATCAGCATTGGGACCCCAGTGGCCCCGGGCTGCTGCACCATGGGGAGGGGATAGTCTGGCTTCTGGGAGTCAATCTAAGGTTGCTGGGGGTGGGCACAGGGCACACGGAATTCACCCTGCCTGAGCCTCCAGGTTTTAGCAGGGCTGGTGTAGGCCCCGTGAGGGCCGAACTCAAATGAGAGAGAGTGTGCTGAGGGTAAGAAGAGCATGAGGGGAGGTGTCAGGGAAGAAGTCAGGAAACAGCACCCCTTACTCCCCATCTACATGGCTGAGGAACACTGTGTGGTATAGCAGAAAGAGCCCCAGCCTCAAAATCAGGAAGATCTGGCTTCAAATTATTGGTTCTCTGTATGATTTGGGGCAAGTAACTTTCACTCTCTGTGGCAGTTCTCTCATCTGTAAAATGGGAATATTAATGCCTACATCAGAGGTCATCTTGAGGATTCAATTAGATCATGGTGATGCTTCTAGGACAGGGCCCGGCACCCAGTAGGTGCTCAGTAAGTGGTAAACAACTGCCAATCTAATCTCAATGGAGTATCTTCCTTTAGCTACAGCTTTGAGGAGTTTGAAGCACTTTTCTCCCTTCTGGGATAGCTGTGTTTACTGTAAAGACCAAATTAGATGCAAAATCTCTAAGGTCACCTCTGACTTTGTAAACAAAGCCAGAGAGCCGGAGGAAATGAAATTCCAAATGCCCTCGCCTAGCCTGGTTTGACCTCCGGTGTTGATGCAAACTCAAACCGGCTCTCACTGTGGCTTGTGGCTCCGGGAAATGGAACCCAGCTTGGGACAGGGATGGGAACGGATTTGACTTGTCCTTTTGGCGTCTCCCCAGCCTGTGGAGCCCAGGCCTCTTGGAGCATCTTTGGGGCTGACGCAGCGGAGGTTCCGGGCACACGTGGCCACTCCCAGCAGGAGGCTGCCATGCCCCACATTCCCGAGGACGAGGAGCCCCCCGGAGAGCCACAGGCAGCCCAGAGCCCTGCCGGCCAAGTAAGTGCCCCCTCTCTGCCCTCAGCTAGCCTGGCTGGGGGCCAAGCCAAGCACCCTGGGCTGAGGCCACAGCTCTTAGGCTGGCCAGAGGGTTTGCTGACAGCTCATGTAGGTTGCAGTGGGTACCTGGAGAAGGTATGTGGCTTCCATACTGAGGAACCAATTACTCTGAGTTGGTTTGAATTGACCGAGGCCCCAAATATTCTGAGTATAGAACCAACCATCTAGGCTGTGTCTGACTGAGGCCTCAGAAGCCAAACTATAAACCACGCAGGCTCCCTCTGAAACTGGGGAAAGACTTAGATGAGAACCATTAGCACTGAGAACCTCTTTGTCAGGGGAGTGGGCACGAGAAAAGGCCACTTAAAGTGAATCCACTTGAAATGGAGATCAAAATTGTATAGTAAATAGCAAAAAAGGTTTTCAGTGAAATTTTATAATAGAAAGGAAATGATGAAAGCAAGTTAATTTAAAGGGACATTGAGATTTTTATTGTACAAATGAGGCATTCAAAACAAGCTATTTTTAGCTATACAGATTACGAAATATAGGTTATGTACTAATTTTCAGATTGAAGAAAGAATAAAATGTTGATTTTGGTGTGGGTATATTTATTTATTATACCAGCAAAATGATCTGTTCACATAGTAATATCCTCTTCACATTTTACTTTACAGCACCTAATTAAGAGACTCTATCTGTTTAATATAATACTTAAGGGTTTCATCCATTTTCCTAAGGATCTCTTTCAATCCCTCAATATTCAAATTATTCCCTTTTGAAGAACCTATTTAAGCATCATCCTCATTGTATTTTCTTCACTTAATTGATAAGCTCTATCTGATCTCCTTGGTCAAAGACCTTGCATGTGAAATTCTCCATCACTGTTTTCTTTGATTTCATGAACTTTGCAGTTGATTTGCATTGAAATGGTATTATCCTGTTATATCAAACAGTCGTCCAAACTGACTGAGCCAGTGGGATAGACACTTGTTAAGTGAGGGAAGAATCTGTGAGTGGAGCATTATTTTTACAAATGGACAGATTCTTAGTGAATATTTTCATGTTATGATGGCATATGTTTTCTGACACATTACGACTCTGGGAACTTAGATAGTAAATACTTAGAAAAGAATGGCCCCTTGTAGCTCCATATCCCAAACTCATGGGATTAAGATGTTGCAGAACTTGGCAGCCTTAGGGGTGAGGGGGTTTTCCTTCCCTTGAATGTCTAAGTGACAGTGGGCCAACCTCCTAGGCCAACCTCAGCCTCAGGCAGCCCAGCCTAGGGTTTTATCAAGTCCAGGCCCCCATTCTGGGAAATAGTGGGTCCTGCTGCTGGAGGGTGCCAAGTTCCAAAAGCTTAGGGATTAAGGAAAGGAGACAAGACACTCACAACTGCGTTCAAAGGCGACTGCTTCCAGACCCTCAGGCCGTGACTTTCTTGGCCTCTGTCTCCTTAGCATCCCTATTTCCTTACCCTGGACTCCTCTGAAAATGACCATCCCGGGCCCCTTCCACTTCACTAACAATGGTAGTGCCCTTGAATCAGATTCTCAGGCAAAATCTAGCTCCTACATCCTGGGCAACTCCCCCAAACAGCTGCCCCAAGAATAAAAGCATTCCTAAAATATAAGATAATGAAAGACCAGCAAAGATGCACCTCTGCTGTCAGTGAAGACAGGCTTTTATATTGAGTTAAGTTCTTCCTGGTTACAAAGCTTTATAATTAAAAGTTCTTTCAAAGTATATCCTCAGGAAACACAAAACAGACAACATAAACACCTGTCACTTAGACATTCAAGGGAAGGGCATCTCCCCACCCATAAGACTGCCAAGTTCTACAATATCTTGATCCTATGGGTTTGGGATATGGAGATCCAAAGGGCCATTCTTTTTAAAGTGTTTGTTATTTAAGTTCCCAGAGTTGTAATGTGTAAGAAAACAAATGTAATCATAACTTGAGAATATTCACTAAGAATCTACCCATTTGTAAAAATAATGTTCCCTCATGCATTCTTCCCTCGTGGGTCCTTCTGCTGGGCCCCAATAACGCAGAAGCTATCAGTACCTGCAAACGTTCTGTCTATAGTCTTGATTTCCCATGAGCGCAGAGAGAATCATGGCACTTGAAGGGTCTTCAGAGACCATCCATTATTTAATAAGAGTCTGGTTCTGGCTCAGGGTCACAGGGAGACTGAACTTGTGGGGAACTGGAATTTGGAGCTCCCACTAGCCAATCAGATATCCCTTACTCTCAATTTCGTGGCAGGCAGGCTCATGGAACCCTCCCCGCATTGTGGCAACCTCTAGAAATTCATCGTGCCAACCTAATGGTGCTGTACCTATGAGCATTTTGAAACCATGATGGTTAGGAAGGCCAGGAGGAATTCAGGGGAGCCGGGAGCTGGGAGGCCTAGATCCTATCAGGGAGGACATGTAGCACAGGATTTAAGAATATAAACTGTGCAGTCATACCAAGCTGGGCTTCAATCCCAGCTCCTCTACGTTCTGGTCAAGAGACCTTGTCTTGGCCAAGAAACTTGAGACCAAGTCTGTCAACTTTGCCGTGCTGCTGGTTTCTTGTGTGTTACCCAGTACAAGGGTTAGTTGCTGCCTCCTGGACTCTGCCTGTTCAGCCCAGCCCTCAAGTGCCTTCTATAGCCTGAGGGACCATGAAGCTGGGGCAGTTTAGACTCCCCAACCAAAGTCCACATCAAACTCAACTTTCTTTTGCCCTCTTCCCTTACTGCCTTGCCCTGGGCATTTCAAAGCTTTTCAGAAGGCAACCAGGCATAGTGGGTAAAGTGCTTCTCCCACTATTGCACCCACCAGACAACCCACATTGGGTTTCTCAGGTAGTCATGGCCTCGGGAGGGTCAGGCCTCAGGAGCTGGCCTGGAGCCTTCAGGGGGTTGGAACCTGAGTCCCTAGGAGCATCTGAGGCCAGGGAGCCAAGGAAGCGGGGTTGGCCAGGATGACTCGGCTGGAAGTCCCAATCCTGCCCGAATTCCCAGTCTGTGAAGCAGGCAAAGAACAGAGCATCCCTCTAAGTTTACAGCTCCCCGGGGTCCAGCCCTACTTGTGATTCCTCAGGTCCCAGCCCCTATTTCCCATCACTGGCGTGAGCACTAGCCGAGGCCTTCTCACATACAAACACAAAATCTGTAGGACTAGATCGTGTTTCTCTTTCTGCACGTACACACACATACACACACACAGACACATGCGCAGATACACATGCATGCACAGACAGACATACCCTTCAGGTCCTTAATCAGAAGCTGCAATCAAATACCACACAAAAAAAGCCCCGCAACAATGTACTCTGCAAGGCTACGTCCTGAGTGGGGTTTTCTGCACTGGCCCTTGAACAGGGAGAGACTCAAAGGGAAGAGTTTGTAGCCAAGGGGTTCTAGCAGGAATAGATGCTGTCAGGACACAAGCGTGGGACCTTAGGGGACCACAGAATGACAGACTGCCAGTGCTAGAAGAATCCCAGGTCACATCTAAGCTCTGCCTAGGCAGGCAAAGCTCTCTATAATGTGAACCCCACTCAGTCACCCTGGGAATTTTTTGAATACCAGATTCCTCAGCCATCCAAGACCTACTGAATTGGAATCTCTTGAGGTAGGTCTTAGGGATCTGTAAGAATATATCTTTTTATTTTTGAGATGGAGTCTTGCTCTGTCACCCAGGCTGGAATGCAGTGGTGTAATCTCAGCTCACTGCAACCTCCGTCTCCCAGGTTCAAGTGATTCTCATGCCTCAGCCTCCCGAGTAACCAGGACTACAGGCCTGCACCACTATGCCTGGCTAATTTTTGTATTTTTAGTAGAGATGGGGTTTCGCCATGTTGGCCAGGCTGGTCTCGAACTCCTAGCCTAAAGTGATCTGCCCACCTCGGCCTCCCAAAGTGCTGGGATTACAGGCATGTACCACTGGGCCTGGTGTAGGAATCTGTAGGAATATTTCTATAATGAAAAGCTCACCACCTCCCAAGGAAGCCTGTGCACTAGTTGGCCAGCTCTGTCCTGGTCAAGCTGGAATCTGCCTCCCCTAAGACTCTCCCTTGGTTCTGCCCTCCATACAACCTATAGTGGGGTGAAATCCTACAGATGCAGGAAGGCAGTTCTGAGTCTTCCCAGAGTCTCTTTTTCTCTAGTTTCTTCAGTATTTGCTCCCATGACAGTGTTCAGAGCCTTCCTAACCTCCGCTCAGGACACATACCAGCCCACCTCCCCCTCACTGTAGGGTCCCGGACCTGGCCCCAGGCTCCAGATGCAATCTTACCTAGGCCTGGATGATTTCCTGGACTGTGACCAGCAGCCACAGTAGGAAGCTGACTCACCTGGACAGTGCAGCATCTCAGAAGTGCCTTGAAAACCTGAGGGTACAAAGAGGCTCACGTTAACTGAAAGAGCCCAGTTTTCATTGGCTCTCGCTTCCACCTGAACAACTCCCATCCTCTTCCAAAGGGTTTTAGAAGCCCCCAGCGGCAGATCAGTGTGAACTCATAAGCAGACTTCACCTCTTCATATCACCAGTTCCAGCACCCCAGCTACCTACCACCTCCCCCTGCTCCCCTACCTCCATTGCACACAAAGCCACTTAATAATAATAGCTAACCCTGTGCCAGGTACTTGTCTACCGTATTAACTCATTTAACCTATAATTAGCCTTATGGTAGGTATTATCATTCCCATTATATAGCTGAGGAAACTGAGGCACAGAGAAATTAACTACCTTCCTCCAAGGTCACACGGCTCATAAGTGGCAGGCCCAGGATCTGGGCCCGGGCAGCCTGACCCCAGAGCCCATGCTTAGTCCATACCCTGCGCTGAGCACTGTTACTGCCCCTGGGTCCTCTGTGAGAGCTCTGGGACCTGGGCCAACAGTACGTTGTCCTGTGTTCCCAAAGCCACTCACCTCAGAGGGGCCAACTTCAGAGCTCGCTGTCAGGGGAATGCCAAAGCACCACCCTTCTGCCTGCCAGCCCTTCGGGAGCACAAGCTCATGGGGCCAGCAACCAAAGCTGCATGTCACATGCCTGTCTATGCCCCTTCCTCATTCTCCTTCAGCCAGGTAATCAAACAGCCCAACTTTAACCTGAGTGGGCTGTCTGATTGCTTGGCTGAAGAATGAGGAAGGGGCATGGACACATTGAGGAAGGGGAAGGGCACGTCGACTCCTAGAAACACAGTCCACCATGCTATTGCCTGGTTTAGGCCACATACATGAGACACTCTGGGTCTCCCCGAGCATCTACGTTGTGTTTCATTCGCTGATGCTCTAGGCAGACATGGATGCTCAGCCCTGTTATGCAGTAGCTGTTGTGACTTAAGGTCACTGCAGCACTCCACTGATGAGTGGCATCCACGCCCCACCCCTCCCCTAACTTTTAAGTAACAAGATGAGGTTGGAGTGTGCGCTGGAGAAGCAGTCCTGTTTGTGTGGCCCTTATAGGAAGGGATCTGCTTGTGGAGCACCTAGAACCTCTGGCCATGGAGCTGCTAGCCTTCCTCCTCTTTTGGCTCAGAAATGGGGACTGACATAAGTGCCACCATAAGAAATCTGGGGTTGGGTAGATAATTGGCTGGCTAGATGATTAAATGATTGCATTAAAGGGCAGAAGACATGGAGGGAGGACTAATGTTAGGAAGGGAGGGAGGAAGGGAGGATAGTAGATATCCTCTCCTTGGAATAAAGTTACTCTCCTTGGAATAAAGCTAACACATATTGTGTGCTTTTCCACACTCCCAAAGTCTGTTGGCATGAGAGTAAAAATAGTGAGCAAGGTTGTAGGAGGCCTTTCCTGGCTTACATCCTCTGTCAGTGGGCTGGGCTCAGAGTCAACCCATCTGTCCTTTTAGAAGAGGAGGATGACCAAGCAGCCGGAAGTTCCAGAAGGTACAGGAAAGGCTCATAGGAATGTGAGGTAGAAGCAGCATGGCAGAGCAGGAAGAACTTAGGCTTCACATCCTTGACTGCTACCTTGGATAAGTGATTCACCTTGCCCCAGTTTC
Source organism: Macaca nemestrina (assembly GCF_043159975.1). NCBI lineage: Eukaryota > Metazoa > Chordata > Mammalia > Primates > Cercopithecidae > Macaca > Macaca nemestrina. The sequence goes on from NC_092136.1 coordinate 55,170,940, forward strand.
CTTATCTAGAAACTAAGAGTTATAGGAATAGCCACTAACAACAGCTAACCTTTATGGAGAACTCACTATGTGCCAGGCACCGTATTAGGCTTGTTTTGTATGTTACATCATCTCACCTAATTCTGACAATACTCCTGGGAATACTATTAGTATTGCCACTAACAGATAAAGAATTTAAACACAGAAGAGTAATATGCAGTAACATAGCTAAGGAAGTGACTGAGGCTAAATTCAAACCCAGTCAGCTTGACTTTAATGATCAGAATAGTATATATAAAGTGATGAGCAAAGTACTTAGCTCACAAGAGGTGCTCAGTCTCTATAGCACAAAATAGTTTGCAAAAAGTTTCCACATGTGTCATTGCAAGTGCAAAACCACTGTGAGGTAGACAGAGCAGAGAGAGTCACCCCCATGAAAGTGTGAATTTAGAGAAGTTAGGTATCTCATCCAGATGAAGGGAAAGAAACTAACACACAGGTTCATAGTGTTTTCTAGGCATTTAACCTTCAGAACACACTCCTACATGGTAGTGATGACTACGTACATTTCACAGATGAGGATACTAAGGCTTGGAAAGGTTAAGCCAGTTGTTGAAAATCACATAATAAGGAAATAGCAAGGCCTGATTCTACTGTCTAATGGCTGTAAGCTGAGGAAATGGGCTATAATTAATTGTTTTCTTATTTCTATTCCAAAAATACCCCATTATGTGCAATAGAGCTTGAGCACAGAGGCAAGGGATGACTATTCACTTACACATGGTAGGCACTCAATAAATATGGAATTGAGGAAATGAAGTACATTTACTCAGTCAATGTTTATTGAATTTTGCTCAACAAATGTTTATTGAGCATTAACTAACTAAGGTCCTGCTCTTAGGAAGCTCACTTCCTGGTAGATTTACTACCAAATGCCAGTTCTGTCAGATCCAATTTGCTCTTGTGTTCTCCCACGGCCTTCTCCCATCAGGACCTGGAGAAGCCTTGTTCTGTGCTGTCTATGGGAATATCTCGAGTTTAGCCATATACTTTACTGCTGAAGGCAGATTGCCAACTTCTCTATCCATTTGACTCCTTTTGGCTATTCAAGCCCTGTCCTCACCGGCCAACAGAGAGGTTCTGCCTATACCTCCCTGGAAACTCCTTGGGAACCGTGTGCGCTCCCCCACTGGAGAAAAGTCATATGACCCAAAGGACCAATTATCTGTCAGGAATGAGAAGAAGAAGAAACAGACAAAGCATGTAAAACACCTGGAACCTGGTAAGGACTGTGTAGAGTAGGGATCCCCTTGCCCCCCAACTTTCCCAGTGAGAACCCTCATACGGTGCCTCCCATGTGCCAGGCACTGCTCTAGGCACTTTACACATAACAACTCACAACAACTCCAAGACACAGGCATGACTGTTATCCCACTTTATAGATGAGAAAACTGAGGCAGGTAAGGGCACTGTAATCACCAGAAACCAGGAAGTACTTGGATGCTTCCATCGAGGATTCTGAATTCATATTCTGAGTTCATTTCCACTTATCACATCCTGTGCAAGAACAGCCTCAATTAAGGCCTTCAATAAAATAAAATAAATTATCAGTAAAATATTAGTATCTGGTATACAAGATAATGGTAGCAAATACTGGGCACCTGGTACGTGGTCTAATCCCTCCAAGGTAGATATTATTATCTCTATTTTATAAATGAAGAAATGGAGTCTCTGAGAGTTTATGTAATTGTCAAAGATCACCTAGCTGTGCTATGGTCAAATGGAGATTCAAACTCAAGTTTCCTGCTGATGTCATCCTGCCAGGTTGTCCTTCCTTTCCTGGCCCTGGCAAGGACACCAGAGGCCCCAGGCATGGGAAGCAGGTGCTTGATGCCCCATCCTTATGAAAAAGAGCTCAAGAGGACAGTTCCACCAGGCTGGCCTCTAGTGGTTCTGGTCACAGGGTAAGAGCTGTGAGAATTTAGCTGTGGAGGTGCCTAAAACAAGGCAAAAAGTGTTTTAGAAATGTTGATGGTTACGGACAGTCAGAAATGCATATTACAATTATTTTCCCTTAGTTCCTATTGTAAGCAAATGAAACAGATTGCTGTTGTTTGTTTTTCTGTCTCCCCACATCGGGCTATGTGTGAGCTACTTGGGGGCCACAGACTGTGCCTTTCACATGTGTATCTCCACCCATAAGCATAGGCTCCAGCTTGCGGTGGGAGCTCAGGGAAGGAGGGAGGGAGGGAGGGAGGGATAGGTAGAAAGGTGGATGGATGCTTGATTGTGTTGTGATAGGTTGGGTAGATAATTGGCTGGCTAGATAATTAAATGACTGCGTTAAAAAGCAGAATAAATGGAGGGTGGAGTAGTGTTAGGAAGGGAGGAAGGAAGGGAGGATAGAAGATATGATGGATGAACTATTAGCTGAGTTACTCTCCTTGGAATAAAGCTAACACACATTGTGTGCTTTTCCACACTCCCAGAGTCTGTTGGCATGAGAGTAAAAACAGTGATCAACAAGGCAGTTGTTCTTTATCCCTGACTTCTAGAAATCAATGCACAATGGCAGGAAAGAGGATCCACCAGAGGCAGGGCAGGCCCTTGGTGCAAGGGAGGACACCGTGGAGCCTTCGGGGAGCCAGGGAACTGGCCCTCTGTGCTTGGCAGGGAGGAGTCCCATGTCCAGCAGACCTCAGCAGAGTCACTTCTGCTCTCTCCTGTGCCCCTAGGACTTGCCGCTGGGATAATAATTTTCTTTCAAGTCCCCAGAGATGATGATGATGATTATTATTTTTTGAAATGGAGTCTCGCTCTGTCACCCAGGTTGGAGTGCAGTGGTGTGATCTTGGCTCACTGTAAGCTCCACCTCTGGGGTTTACACCATTCTCCCACCTCAGCCTCCCGAGTAGCTGGGAATACAGGTGACCACCACCATGCCCGGCTAATTTTGTTTTTGTATTTTTAGTAGAGACGAAGTTTCACTGTGTTAGCCAGGATGGTCTCGATCTCCTGACCTTGTGATCCACCCACCTTGGCCTCCCAGAGTGCTGGGATTACAGGTGTGAACCACCACGCCCGGCCCAGAGAGTCCTTTTATCCTATTGTAAGAGCACTGGCTGCTTTTGCTGCTGGATCTTCTCTCTACCAAGGCAGTCCCTGTTTGCCCTCCAGGCTATAAGACAGGGATCTGGGGATACAGTCTCACAGTGCCCACTCACCACCAGCACCTTCACTGTCATTATTATTGCTTTCTCTCATTTAATACTTAAAACAAGCCTAGAGAATAGTGATTATTAGCTCTATATAATGTTTTAGACCATGAAAGAGAAGTTTGATAACTAGTAACTTGCCCAAGGTCACCCAGGTGGGATTCTGGTCTAGGCCTACCGGACTTCTTCACTAGCCCGCGTTGCCTCCCAGCGGGTCCTCCTCTCCTGGGCTATCTGCCAGTGCCCATCTACAGGATCTAAACCCCCAGTGCCTGCCTGTGCTGGAGTGGACTGGAGCTGGGGCTGGGGCTATTCCTTACGGTTTCCTAGCCTGAGCCTAGCCGTGTGACTCTGGGGAAAGGAAGCTAATATTCCCATCTATGACACTGGCCTATATTTATCCCTGTGCCCAGGCAGTTAGGAAAACTATTGTGCATTCCTGAGAATTTATGAGTGAAATAAACATTGAAATGTTTCTATAAGATTTATTTAAGGAGAACAAAATGTGGCTTGCTGGCTTATTCGAGGGTGAGCTTCTGGGAGATGACCCAGCTCTCAGTGCTTGGCTGATTCCAGGGAAGGGAAATGGACCCCCAGGGAGACTGGGCCCACGGATGAGTGAGAAGGGCAGTGAACCAAGGGCATCCTCTGCCCCTGCTGTCCCTTTCTCCAGCTGTGTGTTCAGCCTCGTGCTGGTTTGAAGGCTTCCTGGAGGAAGAGGTACCCTCTGCGAAGGAGAGTGCAGCTTGGAAGAATAAGAGTGTCAGAGGCCAGCAGGGCACCGGGAACCAGGGGAGGTGAGACCAAAGACTGGGGATGCAGCTGTAAGAGCAGCATGGTGTCATGGGAAGGACACAGCCTGTGTTCAGTCACTTCCACTATTTACAAGTGGCACAGCCCTGGACAAGTCAATTTGTGCATTGATAAAGTGGAGATCAAAATAGAAAAGCAGAAGAGAAAAAAGAAAGATATCAATCTTCTACTCCACGCTCGTGGCCTGCACTTTCATCTTCTCATTTCCTCTTCACAGTTCTATGAGTGCCAGAGGTATTATCACCCCCAATTTGTAGATGGTGTACTGAGGTTTACTCACTGAGTTTCTGGGAGGATTCGGTGAGAACACAAGGAGGGTCTGGGACAGGGCCCACCGTACAGTGGACCTGAGTAACTGCCACTTCCCTCTAGCCACGTTTGTTTCTGTGCTTCCATGTCTGTAACCCAGGAAGGGCATTGATTGGTTTGAGAAGCAGAAGGTGAGAGAGGGAGTGGAGCCAGGTGAAGGTGGCCTTGGAGGTGGGTCCTTCATCACTTGGGCTTATGTGGTCAGAAGCCGCAGGAGAGATGCTGGACCCTCCCAATTTAACTCCAAATGGTTGATGAGACCCAGAACTAAGAGCAACAATCTTCTCCAAACCAAATGCCAAAGTCATTAATTCAATCCCAAAGGGAATAATAAGGGAACATAACATCTAATGCTTAGTGAGCATTTGCTCAGTGCTAGGTGCCCTTCCACAGGCTTGCCATCTAGGGTTACCAGATTTGGCAAATGAAAATATGATTATGTGCTGTACATGGTGGCTCACACCTGCAGTCCCAGCTACTCAGGTGAGAGGATCACCTGAGCCCAGAAATTTGAGACCAGCCTGGGCACGTAGCAATATTCAGGAGAGAGAGAGAGAGAGAGAGAGAGAGAGAGAAATAATACAGTTATGTCCATGGAATATTTGAGACACACTTATACTAAAAAGTTATTTGTTGTACATTTGAAATTCAAATATAACAGGGACATCCTGTGCTTTATCCAGAAATCCTATTTCTATATCAACCTGTTTGATTCTTATAACTACCCTGTGAGATAGATCCATTACAGATTAGGTAACAGAGGCACAGAGAGGCAAGGTAACTTGCCCAAGGTTATACAGCTAAAAAGTATGCCATAAGGTGGTGTGACTTCTGAGCCTGAGGCCCAGAAGCCCCTAAGCCAGTAAGTTGCCTGGCCAGTGATACTTGGTCTCACGGTTCTCCCAAGCTTTCTTGAATGCCTGCCTTGTGCTTGGCAGCTCAGAATGGGAGCAGGGATACGTGTGTGCACTGCGTTAAAATCTGGCAGAATTCACCCCAGAGGGCCCCTAGAATCTTCCCACACACTCTCACCTGGATTACTGTCTCCCCAGTCCCTGACAGAGTGAAAAACAGCCCCCACAAGACCTGAATGTTCCCACAAAAACAGTTTTGCAGAAAAGGAGAAGTCGCCCAGAGCCTGCTCAATGATTCTGTGAGCTGATGAGGGAAATAACACTATGATTTTATGACTTGGGTATTTTGCACACATTAGAAGGCAAGCGTGAAGAGCCTTCCAGGATGTTCCATCAAGGGATTAGAGGATTTCCCCCGATTGCTTTATGCTTCCTGCCTTGTAAGCCACTTAGAATTGTGAGTGTCTGCGGTTACATGCTTGGCACTTGCCACCCATGGCTTCTTTCTGCCTTTTTGTGTGGGCACCTCTGCCCTGGTCCTCCTCCCCAGTGAGGTGCCTACAGTTAGGAGAGCTTTGCTTCAAGTAGCCATTAGCCAGCAAGCAGAGAAAGTTTCTATCGGAAGGCAGCTCACTCCAGTGCCTTGTACCCATTTACCTGGTAGGTATCAACACCAAGGGCACTATTAGTAATAACAGTGGAGGTTACTTCCCCTTCTCTCCCCATTCCATCATGCTAATGAATGAGAAGCATTGCAGAGGCCTGCCCAGTTCACCTTTGTCTCCCCAGACCCTAGCATAGACCCTGGCCACAACAGGCATTCAATGAATGTTTGCTGGATGAATGGACAGAATAAGGTCCAATAATGTGGGAGTGTTCACAGGCTACATGCCTTTCTTGGATGCCAAACAGAATCTGATCACTGCCAGCCCAGTGCCCCTCTCTTCTCCGAGAAGTTCTTTGCTCTGCAAGACTCTTCAGTAAATGTTTATGAGTCAATCATATGAACAAATGAAGACAATCTGCACAAAAAATAACTAGATGGAGCTGCGGGAGTAAAGGCTGGAGCGGGAGAAATTGAGAGAGAAGGTAGACAGAGGATCTGAGCAGCGAGACAAGCAGGGGAAGAGTCAGCAGAGAGCAGGGCATGAGAAAAGTGAAGCAAAGAGAAAAAGGCAGAGGAGAGGTGAGGATGGGAGTGAAGATTTGTTCCCCTTCCATGTCGTTTGAAAGGTGAGAGTACAGAAAGAAGTTCCTTCTATGTTGGTTTTGTTTCTGTTGAACAGTTCTGTAAGGCGAGCCTTCTCAGAGACTGAGCCACATGGATCACGGCTTCATTAGGTTTCAGGGCAAATAGTTTAACCACAACCCCCAATCATAGACAGTTAGGAGCATGAGCTTCTCTTTGTCTGCGGGATATTTATGTTTGTCAAATCATCCATCATTCCCGCATTTATATAGTCTCATGTTTTCATGTCTTATATTTTATTGTTGGTTACTTTAAATCGCTTTGAGAAGTAGATAGTGTCAATAAGATTAAAAATAAATAAACAAAGGCCAGGGGTGGTGGCTCACACCTGTAATCCCAGCACTTTAGGAGGCCAAGGTGGGCAGATTACTGTAGGCCAGGAGTTGGAGACCAGCCTGACCCATACGGTGAAACCCCATCTCTACTAAAAATATAAAAATTAGCTGGGCATGGTGGTGCATGCCTATAGTTCCAGCTACTCGGGAGGCTGAGGCATGAGAACTGCTTGACCAGGAGGCAGAGGTTGCAGTGAGCCGAGATCATGCCACTGCACTCCAGCCTGGGAGACAGAGTGAGACTCCATCTCAAAATAAATAAATAAATAAAATAAAATATGTATTTTACTTATTTTGCAGCCTGAATATATGAAACTCTTAGAAATGGATACATACTGTAACTCTCCTAATACCACCACAATTATTTTTTCAGACTACAACATGGAGTTAGCTCACGCTTGGCCCTCCTGCCACTTTAAATAGCTCATCCTCATCAATGCATGCCAGGAGTTTGTAGAGCCCCACCACAAGGGGTGGTAGAAGCCATATGATAGAATGCACGTAAAAATGATATTTTAGCCAAAATGCATTTCTTCTTGTTCATCAGAGGACTCATACAAGAAAGAAATTCTCTAAATATGACAGACATGAAAAAGGCAACTTTCAGAGCTCAAATTTTCACGGTCGGAATAAAATCCAGGGAAAGAAGCCCATGCATGCTATAAGCACAGTCAGAGTTTCCATTGGCGTTCCCATGGTGATAGGCATGAGGCTGCCCAGATGATGTGGGTGGGAGAGATTTTAAGCACAAACCTCCTGTGCTCTAGAAAACCAGGCCAGGATGAAAACTACATGACACAGGGCAGTAACTCAGATGCCTTTGAGCACAAATCACTGAAGGAAGCCAATTTAGGATAGCTCAAACCGGGTTACTCTGCAGAAATGTGGGCCCAAGATTGTTTGATCTTTCAGTTCAAGGAAAAGCAGGCTATCCAGACCTTTATGTGAATTCTTACAATTATGGAACATTGATAACTAATTAAAAAACTTGTAAACACTGCTAGCAAACAGGCACATGGGTCTCTAATTTGCACCTCTGAGCTCAGAATATGTGTCAGAGGATGCTCATCTCAATTGACATCCAAGAGATCACACCTGCCAGAAACACTGACAAATCCCTGATTCCCAGTAATGCCTTTTGCTAATGCTACTCCCTTTTAATGATGTGAAGAGATTCCTCTGGAAAGACTTCAGCTCTTCCTACTCACCAGAAAACCCACACAGTAGAAAATTCCCTATTCCTTCTTCTTCCCTGGCTCTCCCATTAAGCTTGGCACCTGCCCCTGGCCCTGCCTGCTGCCCCCTCTATCTGGCCACCTGCCATTTGACACGCTGCTTCCCCTTCTTAACCTCCCCAGCCCGTGTGAATACTGTTCCACTGCATGTCCTCAGGGCCCCAGATCATTGTTCCACCTCCCTTCTGGTCCCCTGGAAATCCCCAGCTTCTCTGCTGCTTGCTGGCCTCCCACCAAGGGAGCCCACTGGACAAAAGATGGGAAAAACTGGCTCACCTTGAATAGAACCACCGTTAATTTTAATAATGATCATGACTCAAGGGTCATGACACATATAGACCATATGACACTTACCAAAGTGTATACACATTCGTCATTTCTTTTTACTTGCATAATCTTCCTGTGAGACAGAGCAGGCCTTTGGCCATTGTACCCTTATAGGAACGGAGGGATAAAGCCACAGGAGGACAAGCTTGTCACCAGCCCCTCAAGGCATACTATCCAGAGAATGAGTTGTTGCTTTTTAGAAAACTCCCTGGATGTCTCTTCTAGGGGGAGTCCTTGGAGTCCTTGACAGAAGCATGGGTATCTGTCCTCGGAGGGACCGGAGCTCTGGGGTCATGAGGACAGGTCAGCCAGTCTTGGTTTCAGCCACAAGAACCATGCCGACTTCTCGTCACTCCCTCTTGGCCAACTCTAGGTTTCCAAATGGAGAGTGACACAGCTCCAATTTACCAGGGAACTCCTCAGAATTCCTATAGGGGATGATGGATATTCTAATAACTGGGCCTCTTCTGTCATCTCAACCAGTATGAATAGAGGGATGCATGGATGATCTGCTGTCAACATTTCTGTATTTCCCTTTGGGTAGTTAAGCTATTCTCAAGCCTAACCTTCAGGACTTCCCATCTCCAAAACCATAAAGACCAAACTCATTAGAGTAGCTTCAAGGTCCTTCAGAAGCTGGCTCAATCTCTTATTGTAGTTTCACATTTCCCCCAGCCCTGACCTCTCCTATCTCACATGTCATAGTCCATGCACCTGCAACAGCTACACTAACAAATCCCTGATTCCCAGTAATGCCTTTTGCTAATGCTATTCCCTTTGGCCGAATCCTGTCCTCTAACATCTTTGCTGTGCAAGCTCCTATTCATCCTTCAAGACCCAGCTCAAAAGTCCACTCCTCTATAGAGTCCTCTTCAACTCCTCTCACTAAAGAGTTTTCTTTTCCTTCCTCTGAACTTTCACAGAATGTGGTCCATCCCTTGTTACCTTATATTTATTATGAGTTATTTCCTTGTATCCCTTGCTTGACTGCGAGCCCTTGAGGGTCTTCTCTTCATATCTCAAGTTGCTTTTGGCACATGGTGGATAACCATAAAGTGTTTGTTGAATGAAAGAGAAAGAAATCTGAAGTAATATAAACATTTATTTAAAATATTAATCATATGCTAGAAGCCTAGCACATTAAAAATATCAATCATGGCCTGGCATCGTGGCTCACACCTTTAATCCCAGTGCCTTCAGAGGCAGACATGGGAAGATCGCTTGATTCTGGAAGTTCAAGACCAGCCTAGCCAACATGGTAAGACCCTGTCTCTGCAGAAAAAAATTTTAAAGTCAGCCAGGCATGGTGGTGCACACCTGTAGTCCCAGCTACTCAGGAGGCTGAGCCAGGATGATCCCTTGAGCCCAGGAGGCAGAGGCTACAACGAGCTATGATTGTGGCACTGCACTGAAGCCTGGGAACAGAGTGAGAGTCCCTCTCCATACTAAATAAATTAAATAAATAAAAATATCAATCATGCAGTAGGTACCTTATCAATGTTATTTTTAATCTTCACACTAACCTTGTGAGTTAGACTTTATAATCATGGAGCATAGAGAGGTTAAATAACTTGTCCACGACACACAGCTAGTAGTTTAAATTTGAGCCCAGGTTTGTCTGACTCTTCCAATAGGCAATGCTGCTTCCTACTGCTTCTACACAGCCCAAGCTTCCCTTCCATGTCCCGGGAGATTCTGAGTGCCTCCTTTTCCTTCAGCCACTGTAGCTCCCTGCACTGAAGAGCTCCTGGATAAGAACACAGAGCCCCATGAACATCTCCTCAAGGATCTGGCTCTGAGTTTCCACATAAAAGCATCCTTTCCACAAGAGAAGCAGCATGGTGCTCCCCAGGCTGGACTCTCACCCAGACTTCTCCAGCTCATGTGGCCTTATGCTTGGGGCCAAACAAGGGAAGAGATGAAAAATGAAAATGGGAAAAGCTGGGTTCACTAAAATTGTGGGACTTAAGAAGTCCAGATAGCAGTATGAGACCCATTTCACAACAAGGCATAATGTGAAAAGGAGAGCAGGCCTCCTCCCTACCTTGCAGGGAACCAACACCTGCGCATCGAGGGCTCAAGAACACAGCCTGGCTCTGCCAGAGGCTCCAGCCCATCGGCAGCACCCTCCGCCAGCAGGGCTAGTGGAGGTGAAAACATTTCATGTGCAGGGGCTCTAGAAGGATTTGGCCTCCCAGGGAAAGTGGCAGTAGGGACAGTGGGTACCCACTGCTTTGAAGCTGCAGGAGGCAGCACCAATAGTGGAGGTGGCAGCGACACACTCTGAGGCACTCGGAGGCAGGTCTTTGGCGAAGGCAGTCGGGTGCTCACAGAGGGAGCAGTGGCAGCACACGCCAGTCAAGGGGGTGGGAAGGAGGAGAAGGAAAATGACAGGCACCCTCTTAAGTTGATGGAGGGACCTAAGAGAGAAGTCCAAAAGAGTCTCTTCTAACAAATTACGATTACTGAAATGTCAAAGTTACCCAAAGGTAGGACTGTCATGGAACATCAGGGGTGTGTGGGTGCCACTACGTTTTCTCCAGGCCATCATTCTTCCCCAGCCAGGCTGGCCTCAATCTGAGGACTCTGTATAGTTCTTTTCCTGCATTGCTAGTGAGAACTAACGAGGGATAGCTTGTAGTGTCCCTAATCTTAATGCATGAATAGTGAACTGTGTTAAGCTCAGGTGAGAGCCTGCTGGGGGAATAAAGGAGAAACTGCCTATCTTTTTTGTTTTCTGAGTAAACCAAATAACCTGTATGTGTGCACTATTCACAATAGACAAGGTATGGAAACAATCTAAATGTCTGTCAATGGATGAATTAAAAAATGTGAAAAATATATACACAATAGAATATTGTATCTGTATACACACACATACACACACACAAGGATATTATTCAGCTTTTAAAAAAGAAGGAAATCCCACCATTTGCAACCATGTGGGTGAACCTGCAGGACGTTATGCTAAGTGAAGTAAGCCAGGCACAGCAAGACAATATTGCATGATCTCACTTATATGTAGAATCTAAAAAGGTCAAACTTGCAGAAACAGAGAGTAGAATGGTGGTTGCCAGTGACTGGGGGTGGGAGAAATGGGGAGATGTTGGTCAAAGGATTCAACTTAATATTTCAGTTATGAGATGAATATGTTCTGGGGATCTAATGTACAGCATAATGTATTGTGTACTTGGAATTTGCTAAGTATTGTCCACTATACAAAAAGGTAACTATGTGAGTTGGTGGATATATTAGTTAGCCTGACTGTGGTAATCATTTCACATCAAAACATCACACTGTATGCCTGGAATATATGACATTGTATAAAAACATTGTATCGAGGTAATGAAAACATCACATCGTATGCCTTGAATATATACAATTTTTATTTGTCAACTATACCTCAATAAGGCTGGGGGAATAAAGAGTAAACTGCATTTGTCCCCTAATCAAGATGGCTCTGATCATCATGATGTGAGAATAAATGCTCCGGCTCCTGCCCCTGGAAGCTCCCACCAGCCCAAGCCTAACTCTGTGTTTTTGTTCTAAACCAGCAGGGTCCTCCTACCACAGGGATATCTTACAGTCCACCCCCCACGATTGTCCTGACTGGGGATGCCACTTCACCAGAAGGAGAAACTGACAAAAACCTGGCCAACAGGTACAGGTGCCTGATCCTTGCATTGTGACGAACAATATGTCCTAGAACATGAGGATCTGACAGCTATATTTTTAAATAAATCTTTTCTTTTTTCTTATATCATTTTATTGACTAAACTATAATCAAGCAGTTTTTCAAAATACGAGAGAGAAATTGGAATTTTTCCATTTCTTGGCCTCCCATGGAAAGGGCTAGTCTTTAAGAAAAGCATAAATCACCGCAGGGGAGTTCGAGGTCAGGAGTTCGAGACCAACCTGGCTGACATGGTGAAACCCCATCTCTACTAAAAATACAAAAATTAGCTGGGTGTGGTGGTGCATGCCTGTAGTCTCAGATACTCAGGAGGCTGAGACAGGAGAATCACTTGAACCTGGAAGGCAGAGGCTGCAGTGAGCCGAGATCACGCCACTGCACTCCAGCCTGGGCGACAGAGTAAAATTTAGTCTCAAAAAAAAAAAAAAAAAAGAAAAAAGAAAGAAAGAAATAATATACAGGCATCTTTTCACCTATTTTCAAGTCGTGGATTGATTTTCTGAACAAGATGACTGTTCTGTCTTTCAGAGTTCACAGTCCCCACAAGAGGCCTTCTCACAGACACTTGAAGGTGTCCACTGCCTCCCTGACATCTGTGGGTAAGGACCAGGGCAATCTAAGTCATGTTTGAGTAGAAAGACTGAGGTCTGGCAGCATGGCTGGGCTTGACCCCTTACTCTCTCCTTCTCTTCAAGGTGGTCCCTCCCTATATGCCCAACAAGACAGGGTAGATCAGCCCATCTGGGTCTAGGAGAAACATATTTAATTCAGTTTTCGTTGCTCAAAAGACAAGACCAGGGCACGAAGAGGAAGATGCAGAAGTCAAAGAAAGAAAGAAAGAACAGCTGAGTGAAGCTTGTTTCTGAGGTTTAGGGGGCAGAGTCCTCCAGCCTCTGCTAGAGAGGCCCACATCCAGGTTGGAGTGGGTGCCTGAGTGTAAGGCTGGCTACCCTGGTCATCTGCTCATCCCCAGATGGTGGCTCACGATCTGCCCTGGGCTGTTGGAACATAGATATCATACAGAGTTGGTCACTGCCTTAATGCTGCTCATAGACTATGAAGAGACTGAGAAATGAGCAGATAATTGGGACCCTGTATGATAAGGGACTGCACAGAAGAGCTAGGCCAGCCAAGGCAAGAAGGGGACCAAGCAAGTCTCTCTGGGGAGAGGAAGTTTTAGGAAGGTATTCCAGAGGAGGAATACCTTGAGTTGTGCCTTAGAGAGCTGGACAGATAGGTGAGGGAGGAAGGGCATGCCAGGGGGAATATGAAACACACTGAAAGAGCAGGAACCTCCATGGAGCATGTTGCTGGCAACTGAAACTCTGCCATGTGTACCAATTGGGACTTTTTCAAATGATAGAAACCCAACTCAAACTACCTCACACCAAAAAAAAATTTACAAAAGCCAGCACTTGTGATTTCAGGTAGTGCTAGATCCAGGTGCTCAAAGTGGATTATTAGCAATTGTCCTATTCCATCTCTTGAACCTTTTTTCTTGTGTGTTAGCTTTCTTCTTGGCAGACTCTTCAACACATGGTAGCTACCAGCAACTCTAAGCTCACGCCCCATCAGTGGAGAGTTCCTCTTCCCCATATACTCCACACCAGGATTGCCTCTCAATGGCTTCACATGGCCGTCCCTGAGCCAATCTCTGTGGCCAAGAGGATTGGGTTCATTGATTGGCCAAGACTGGTCCACATTCCCACTCTTGGCACAGGGGAGGGGGGTTAGCTAATGGGGAATCAGAGGGGTTTTTACCAAGTGAAAACCAAGGAGCTGCTGCCCAAAGAAGAATAGAACCTGATGGAGGCGAAATGGGAGCTGTTCACTCCAGCAGGGCTGAAGTGGAGGGACTCGGGAGTATGTGGGGCCAGCAAGATCGGCTGAGATCAGTTTGGGGTTTGGATGCCACACTGAGGAGCATGAGAAATCCCCATGAGATGAGGTAGAGAATGGCTTGGCCAGATATGGCTCTGATAGCCACTCTGATAGGCAGTGGGGGATAGGACGGAGGGGCTTGCCTGAGGGCAGGGACCTCTTAGGTGGCAGACATAGTTGTCCAGGTAAGAGCTAATGAGTGCTAGCGAGGCTGAGGCAGGAGAATCACTTGAACCCAGGAGGTGGAGGTTGCAGTGAGCCGAGATTGTGCCACTGCACTCCAGCCTGGGCCGCAGAGTGAGACTCTGTCTCAAAAAAAAAAAAAAAAAAAGCTAATGAGCAAGAATGGAGATGAGGAACAGGCTCCAGAGATGTTTATAGGTAAATGCAGGGAGGACTTGATCAACTGATTGGATGTTGGGGGAGGGAGAAGTGGGGAATGACTCCCGTGATCCTGAGCAGCCAAGTGAGAGGTGGTGCCATTCACCCACCTCATCCAGAGGGGCAGTTTTGGAGAAAAACGGGCCTGAACAATGTGAGTGGAGGGAAGGTGGTCACGGGGTTGTGGCCGTGGCCGATGATCTTTGGTCTCCCTCTTTTATTCACAAACCTTAAGCGCATTAGCTTGTGAAAGAAACAGACCGGAAACAGGAATGCACTGGGGGTGCAGATGGCGCCAGAGGTAGGGCTCCTGGGTGACCTTCCCTTCCCAACAGAGTTTAGGAAAATTCTGTGAACCTGAGATGGCTCCAGGACCATTTGTGATGGAGGACCACAGGCCATAAGCCAGAGGCACCAGGCCTAGAGAGGAAGCCAGTGTCTGTCCCTATGTGACTCTCTTGATGGCACTGGGCTGAGGTTTGGCTGTCTGGTCAGCTGTGGGCAGAGTCCCTGGGATGAGGCATGGTGTGGCATGGCCTCAGCCTGGGGCCATGGATGCAGTGGCTCTCACCCCAGCTCACCTTCCTTCTGCAGATCCCACGGGGCACATCATTGACCTGGTGAACGACCAGCTGCCAGATATCAGCATCTCAGAGGAGGACAAGAAGAAAAACCTGGCGCTGCTGGAAGAAGCCAAGTTAGTGAGTGAGCGATTCCTGACCCGCCGTGGGAGGAAGTCCAGGGGCAGCCCCGGAGACTCCCCATCAGGTAGGATGGGCCGGGATGTACAGGTGGCTACCCTGAGCCCCTCTAGGGTGGGGAGAGAAGGGCCTGGCACCAGCTGCAGGGGGCACCTCACCTCTGAGGAGGTTGCCTTGGACTCGCCTGCTCCTCTCAGCAGAGGTAGGGATTCTGTCCTGGGCTCCCTTCCCCTGATCTCTAACTGTGGGTGCTGGGAAGGATCCTAGGCCCTCTGGGGAAGGGGAGATGGTCTACGGGGAATTTCCGGGTTGGAGGGAACGT
Source organism: Macaca nemestrina (assembly GCF_043159975.1). Classification (NCBI taxonomy): domain Eukaryota; kingdom Metazoa; phylum Chordata; class Mammalia; order Primates; family Cercopithecidae; genus Macaca; species Macaca nemestrina. The sequence goes on from NC_092136.1 coordinate 55,186,235, forward strand.
TTTCCTGGGCCCAGAAATCCTCCTGCTTCCTCTATGCTAGACTCACTTTTCTTCCTGAGCAAAAAGTTGGGCAAGTGTGTAAGTGTACTTAGGAGGACAAGGGGAGCTTTTGAAGTCAGGGCTACCCTGGGAAGTCTAGAAGGAGCAGCCCCTGGAGCTGTACCTGACAACCAACGCCAGGCCTCGGTTTCTGGACAGTGCCTTGAGGTCAGGCCAGACAGGCTGAGGAGTGTGACTCTATCCTCGAACCCCCAAATGGCCTGAGGACACCCCTCTTGGGCAGCAGCAGGGAGGGGTTGGGCTGTAACAGGAGCATCATATGGCAGTCCGGCATCAGCCCCTGAGCCCAGCAAGGCAGACCCAGTTCCCAGGGCCTGGGAAAACCTAAAAGGATGTCTTTGCCAGGTTGAAGTCCTAAACCTTTACGAATGCCAGCCAATTTGTGTCTGTCTTCACAGCTGTTTCCCCAAACCTCAGCCCCAGCGCTTCTCCTACATCCTCTCGAAGCAACTCGCTTACAGTCCCCACCCCGCCAGGTGAGGCCCAGCTGCCCGGGGACTTCCCGCCCTGCCTCTCGCTCTGGGTGGCAACTCAGCCTGGACTGATCAGCATGCCTGCCAGCCTGCAGACTTCTCCTTCAAGAACTCTGTTTGGCCCCTTCACACCCACAGCAAGACCCCTCTCCAGGGGCCATTTGCTGGGCCACCCAGAGGAGGCAGATAGACTTTCTGTTAGTGTCTTGGCCTTGTGTTGGGAGGCAGATGTACCCCAGGGTCAGGAAGGCTGGGTGGGAAAGGGGACTAGGACAGCCTCTCTTGCTCAGGGAGGCTCAGAGAAGCCCCCAAGAGCTTATACGGAAAGGCCTCTTTGGGGTCTGACATCTTCCCTTTCATTAGGCTGTGCCCAGAACTACACCCTCCAGCCAACAAGGAAAGAGGGAGGGTGCCAGGAAGGGCAGCTGGCCCTCATCAGTACAGCGGGGCACGCTCAGGTTGGGGCCAGGCAGGCTGGGCCCAAATCTCAGTGCTGACATTTCCTGGCCATGAGACTTTGATTTCTCTGTGCCTCAGTTTCCTTCTGTGGTCTCTGAACATTCGGTGAGGGCCCACCTGAGAACCTGGCACATGGGAAGTAGTCAGCAAATCTTCCAGGCCTGAGACTGTGAAGGGAGGATAGTCTGGGGAGGGAGATGTGGCTGAAAGCACGGCTGAGGGCCTGGGCTGCTGGGCCTCACTCACTAGTGTCTGGACCCTTCCAGGTTTGGATGTGTGCAGTGGTCCGCCATCCCCTCTGCCTGGAGCGCCACCACAGGTGACAGGACCCACCCCTCCCCGCTGCTGGGCTGTTTCTATGCCAATGGGTCTCTCCCCTTACTCCGAATACCAGGAGCCCCTTCGTGACCCACTGGAGATGAGGGTGCTGGGTGGAGGGCATGCTAGGGGGCCTCCTTGGGGATATTTCAAGAGGAAACATGGTCTCTTCCCATTCCTGACTGACTCGTGTTCACCTTCTCCAGCAGAAGGGGGATGAGGCCGACATCTCTTCACCTCACCCTGGCGAGCCTGTGAGTTTGAGCTTTGCTCCCTTTGGATGTTTTGAGTGTGGGAGGCACAGTCTCCTAGAAGGCTCGGCTGGCCCCTGGGCAGCCTTCAAGTGTGTGTGCATGCACACGTATGAGTGGAGGGTCAGGGCCAGGAAAACAGCAGATTCCCCTGCCCTATAGTGACTAGAAGTCTAAGGTGGAGGGGTGGGGAGGCAAGATTCAGGGGGATGAACTCCGTGGAGGCAATACTCACAGCGCTGACCCCTAGTCAGGCTGCTGGTTGGAGACAAGGGGGACCTCCAGGCCAGGTGAGACTGGCTCCTGTCAGCTCCAGTGGAAAGGGCAGGAAAGCGCCAGCCCCTGCCTGGGATTCTGTCTGAGGAAGCCGGGAAAACCTCATCGTTGTTGATGAGCAACAGAAGCACCCCACCCTGCTCACAACGAGGGGCCCACATGCTCAGTGTTTCAAGCGCGGCAGTAGAATTTAGTGTCACCTGGAACTGGGTCGGGGATACAGTCCTCTGGAAGAGTCTCAGCACACTTGAGGCAGCCACACAGACCCCCAGACCCACGTGCTGCTCACAGCCCAGGTTTCCCTTGGGGAATGAACAAAGTAAACTAACACTGCAGAATCTTAGAGCTTCTGAGCGGGAAGACATCACCTTTGCAAGAATCACCCCATCCAATGATCCTTAACCTCTTTGGATCATGGAACTCTGAGAAATTGTTGAAAGCTGTGGATGCTCTTCCTGGAAAAACGCCCCTCCACACACAGACATACACATACGTCATTTCAGAGGGTTCACCAACCTGGGTCCCTAAGAGTTAAGGGCCTTGCTAAGCAGCACCAAGGCTAGATCTGGGGCAACTGAGTTAGGGCCAAAGCTGCTTTCTATTCAAGTTTCCTCAGCTCCTATCCCTTGGGAAATTCTTGGCTGGTTTTGAATTGCAGGTTCCATTTTCCTGTTTTACAAACCTCAGGCAGAAGCCCTCTCCTTCCACATCATCCACTCATACCCCATACACACTTATACAAATGGGCCCCTTGGCAAGGTGTGTGGGGGCAAAGACTCCACAGCAGAAGTGGCCCCACCTGTTTCCCCTCAACCTGCCCCTAGGGTTCCAGCTCTACCTTGTCTTTTTCAGAATGTCCCCAAAGGGCTAGCTGACAGGAAGCAGAATGACCAGAGGAAAGTGTCTCAGGGCAGGCTGGCTCCTCGTCCTCCTCCAGTTGAGAAGTCCAAAGAGATTGCAATAGAACAAAAGGAAAACTTTGATCCCCTCCAGTACCGGGAGACCACACCCAAAGGCCTAGCTCCTGTCACAAACAGCAGTGGGAAAATGGCCCTGAACAGCCCTCAGTCTGGCCCCGTGGAGAGCGAGCTGGGGAAGCAGCTCTTGAAAACGGCCTGGGAGGGCAGCCCTCTGCCGAGAAGTCCAACCCAGGATGCGGGAGGAGTGGCTCCCCCAGCCCCCCAGGGGAGAAGCCCAGCTGGAGAGCCGATGGGGCCCAAGGCTGGCTCCAAAGCTGAGCTTCCACCCACTGTGTCCCGCCCCCCCCTGCTGCGAGGGCTCTCCTGGGACAGTGGACCTGAAGAACCTGGCCCCCGGCTGCAGAAAGTGCTTGCCAAGCTGCCACTGGCAGAGGAAGAAAAACGTTTTGCAGGCAAAGCCGGTGGCAAGCTGGCCAAGGCCCCTGGACTCAAAGACTTTCAGATACAAGTGCAGCCCGTGCGGATGCAGAAACTGACCAAGCTCCGAGAGGTGGGTTCCTGGGGGCCAGTTGGGCAGAATGTGTACTCCAGGTACCCCCTGGGCTGAAGACCTTAGGGCTGAACAAAGTGAACTTAGGGCCCCTGGCCAGGGCAGCTCTGGCCTGGACTTGGGCCTTGTGGAGGCGTAAATTTTGCCACTCTGAGAAGTCAGGCCTATTTATGTGGCATCTCTTTCCTAAACACCCGTTTTAGGTGCTTTTTATGTCAGTTACCAGGCAGAGCTCAGTCTAGAATCTAGGGGAAGGCAGACATGTGGAGGGACATGTGGGCCCCTCAGTCCTGGGCTGCTTTCCTCCTCCAACTGGAGTGCAGTGGCTCATAAACAGGAATCCCCTCATGGAATGCCCAGTCATGCCTAGGATTAGCTAACAAGGGTGAAATAGTGATTTCCTTTGCGATGGCCCCAAGCCTTCCTTCCTGATGCCTGTTAACAAAGGCTTTAAGTCCATCTGCAAGTGTGACGGCTGCTCCGCCCATGGTGAGTTTCTTCCAGTGCCCATGGTGTCCCCCCCAGCTTCTGCTGGCCATCAAACCAGGCACAGCGGTCTCGCACGGGGCTGCCGCCCTACGCAGGGTATGGCGGGGCATCCAGAGATAGAGACCAGATAACAGGACAAAGCAATCCTGACCAGTCCTGTCTCCTCCAGAAGGCCCACTTGGAATACAAACCAAGGCACCTGGATTCCACAGAGTGGGGCCCAGCACCCCCAGAGCGGGAGGTTCCTCCTGGCTCCTCTACAGAGGGGAATGTAGGGCAAGGAAGAAAAGAATGTGCCCGATAACACTCAAGCACAAGTGAGGGGATTTCTGTGCTGGCACAGACACATTCCAATGCTGGCCACTATCCTATTCAGAAACCTTCATGATACTCTGAACTGAAGGCTCAGGGGAGCTGGGGTGTGGCTGCTGATGTTAACATTTTACACACAAAACTCTACCTAGTCAGAAAGACCCAACTAACTAGTGGATCGAACAGCACAGGGCCCAGAGGGGTTGCCAAGGTCCCAGATCTCTAGCGGAAGTTGGAGCCAAGGGGCTGACAGCCAGGGATTTGCCTTCATGGGCCTCTGGTCATCAGAGCCTCCTCACTCCCTACACTCCTGTAGGTTTTGCTCACCCAGTGAAGTTACAGGGAACCTGGAGGCCCCATGTCACTAACCACTACCCTGGCACCTGAGCGCCCAGCCCCTACCCGACTCCAGAGTGCTGAAGCTGATGGGCTGTGGGCCTCTGACTTGCTAAGCAAATGGGTAAAGGGTCTTTGACCATGACTTCCACTTGGATCACGAGCACCCTCTGCTGGCCCCTTCCTTTCCTCCTTTCTCGGGGCACAAACCATTCCCAAGTGCCCTCTGCCACACAGCAGACTGAAGATCCATAAGTCACAGGGGCAAGGAGCTCTGCCAGGTGCCTTCACTCAGGGCCTTGGTCTGGTGCTCATTGACTTAGAGCAGGTGTGAGCCCACTTGGGCCGCACACCTGTGGTCAGCATCCCATCTCTCCCTGGGCCCTGCCAGCTGAGGCCCCAAGCCAGCAATTCTCAGGCCTCACTTTTCTGGAGAGTTTAAAAACTCAAGAGGTTCCATAAAAGGCCATTTAGGACCCGAGTGTGTGGGCTAATTGCAGCTCCTGGAAGTGAGCAGTCAGGAAGATCCAGCCAGCCATGAGAGCACCAAAGCTGTTTCCAGGAGCAGCGCCATACACACCCAGGGGACCCTCCTGTCCCAGAGCCCTTAGTTCTGCCCCTGTATGTCCTTTACAAACCTCAGCCACAGTGAGGCCAAGCAGTTCATTTACCCTGAAGCCCACAGACTTGTTTAAAAAGACCATGCCAAGGGTAGTCCCTCACCTGTGGAATGTGGTACCGACAGTAGTGTTTCAGGCACCTTCACGGACTGGGAGAGGAACTGTTTCCTGGTGCTTCTCAGGCCTCACCATGGCCATACCTGCCCACCCACCTCTCAGGCTGCCCCGCTTTCCCACCTCAGATAGTGGTTACAGAACCATAGACAGAGCCAAGAGAACAACCCAGCCCAGTGTCATCATCTGAAATGTTGTCTCTTTTACCACAAAGGAGCACATCCTGATGAGAAATCAGAACTTAGTGGGGCTCAAGCTTCCGGACCTTAGTGAAGCGACTGAGCAGGAGAAAGGTAGGTGGGATTGGGGCAGATACTATCTCAGCGAGTGCTGATTTATCTGTGCCAGATCAAGGAAAGTGAATGTGTAAACAAAAGACTTCCTGTGTCTTCCTCAGGAAACATTTGCAGGTGAATGAATGAATCCGATTGTGTCTTCTGCCCCCTCAGCACCTCCAAACCTGCCTCCTTCCAGCCAGCCCCCAGGCCTTGCTGCCAGCCATCCCTGAGCCCTGCTGGCATCTAGTGGGCCTGGAAGGGCGCCTCAGGCCTGAACTTTTGACACTTCCTGTTCCTCGTACACCCAAGAAGCTGCCCAAATTGAAGAGTTCCTCTTTTCGAGGCATCACGACCATCTCTTGCTTTCTAATCTGCTGTCACCACAAAGTCCATATCCCAGCCCTGCCCCGCTGGGTAGCTGCAGGCGCCTTCCTCCGAGCCTCCGGTTCCCCGCCCACCTCCTGCCAGAACCATCTTCTGAAAATGAGGCTTCAGTCCCCACCCTGCCTCCCTGTCTGCACTCACCTTGCCGATGTTCTCAGTAGGGTTCTGATCCCTCTAGATCTGGCTGGGCAGGTCCAGCCCCGTTCCCAGTGCCCCCAGCACCCTTCCTCGGCCCCGTTCTCCAGCATAAGTATGTCGAGCCCCACTGCGAGTTGGAACTGTAAGCCCCGCTATCACTCAGCCATGTGACCCGGGCAAGCTATTCAGCCTCCCTGGGCCTGATCCCCGCTGCATGTAAAACCGGGCTAAGAACAGTACTTGCCTTCTTAGGTGATTATGGAGATTAAAGCAGCTAATATCTGTAAAGTACCTAAAACAGTACCTGGTATATGACAGGTGTTATCTAGGTGTCAGCTATTATCATCCCTAGAGAAGAAGTCCCCAAGGGCAGGAGTGTGTGTGTGTCCACTGCTTACAACAATCCCTGGCACTACTAGGGCCTGCATAGGTATTTGTTGAATGAACTAATGAAATTGTATGAGATGTGGCAGGGGCCTAGGTGAGCCTGTAATCCCAGCACTTTGGGAGGCAGGTGGCTTGCTTGAGCTGAGGACTTTGAGACCAGCCTGGGCAGCATGATGAAACCCCATCTCTACAAAAAATACAAAAATTGCCCAGGCATGGTGATGCACACCTGTAGTCCCAGCTGCCCGGGAGGCTGAGGTGGGAGGATTGCTTGAGCCTGGGAGGTCGAGGCTGCAGTGAACTGTGATCGTGCCACTGTACTCCAGGATTTCACTCTGGTGTACAGAATGAGACCCTGTCTCAAAATAAAAATTTTTAAAAAGATGTGACAGCAGTGTTGAGATAGGTATGTGAAAATAATCTGTAATTGTAACCATAGTGCCGTGAGGTGGACAAAGAGGCATGGGCAAGTGGAGAGGAATGAGTGTTTCCAACAGGCGAGACTCCTGGCTCTTCCCTCTTCCCAGGGCCTCTTCTCTGTGGCCACTCACCCTCTTGCCTCTGTGCCTCTGTCCCCGCGGCATCTCCCTCCTGCTGGGCTGTTGCCTTCCTCTCTGAATCTATGATACCTATTCCTTAAAGCAGTGGGTTAGTCCCACCAGCTCTGCAATCTTCCTCCTTTCTTGACTTTCTTTTGTATTTTACTCTATATACTATTCCCTTTTTCAGAGGGGGTGGGGGACTATTTTTTATTGTAAATATATATAACTTTCAACTTGCCATTTTAGCCATTTTTAAGTATACAGTTCAGTGGCAGTAAGTACATTCATATTATGCAACCATCACCACTATCCATATCTAGAACTTTTTCATCATCGCAAACTGCAGCACCACACTCATTAAAGCAATAACTCCTTATTCCCTCCCTCCCCAGCCGCTGGTGATCACCTTCTACTTTCTGTCTCTATGTATTTGACTGTTCTAGATCCCTCCTAGAAATGGAATCATACAGTATCTGTCCTTTTGTGTCGAGCTCATTTCACTTAGTAAAACACCTTCAAGTTTCATCCATGTCACTTACTCCTTTAAATTCAATCTTAATTAATAAATTTCCCATGGCATTTTCCACAGTATAAACCATTTTCACCTCTGATTTTATGTAATCTTCCCAGTTAGCTAAGAGGAGCAGGGATTCTTGCTCTTATAGTTGAGGAAACTGAGGCCCAAGGATCTCCTGACTCCAAATCTCATGGTTTGGCCATCTCATGAACAGTTTTACAACTTTTTTTTAGCTGTACAACATTTCAGACAAGCTGATTTGTAGGAGACCAGTGTGTTGGGGAGACACAAGTGGGGCTGCTCTAGTTGAAGGGGATAGAAGGGCTTGGATCCTGCAATTTCTGAGACTGTGGGCCCAAGGTACCTCCAGGGACCCAGGCTTCACAGAGCACCATTTGAAATTCCTTGCCCCGCTTCAAGCTGCTGGGAGCCAGTCTCAGCATAAGAGCCCTCTGTTTATGGATGCTTGTGTGAATGTGTCCAGGATGTCACTAACAGTGGTGGAAGCCCCTAGTCTGAACAATAGTAACTTACACCTACCTATTTATTCAGCTTTAGTAAGAACGTTCCCAGAAGTAAAATTTCAAATGGTATTTTTCCTCGAGGGCTAAATGTTTTAAATAAATTAACCATCTTTAGAGGGATCTTTTGAAAATGCAGTATATACTTCTCTACTTATAATTTTAAATTTACTAAAGCATATTTAAAACACTGGAAAAAAAAACCTTAACTTTAAAATTTCACCCACAACCCCATAAATTCTGAAAAACAATTTTTTTCCTTTGCAATATTTGCCTGTATTTATAATGTTTTCAGTTGATTCGATGAATAGATATGGCTTCTTTTTCTTATTATTTTATACTGAGTAACTTCTCCTCAGTTATGATTTAATGGGTGCATAATTCCTTTTGTATTAACATATCTGTTGTTCTTTGAACTAGGATTAACAACACTAGTATAAACAATTATGGACTGTTAGCTGTTTTTCTTTCTTCCTTTAAATTATTCCCTTGAGATAAATGTTCAGACTTGAGAATCACAAAGTTAAAGAATAGAAACATTTGCATTTCCCAAATTACTTGCAATGAATAATGCTACTGACAAAGACTGAATGGACATCTTTCTCTTACGCGTTACCCGCACTGGTGTTTGCTTCTGCTCCTTGTTATTCAGAATATATTAAGAATAATCAGTAATTATCATTGTTATAACTTTATTATTATTAGTGTGAAGTTTCATTATTATTTCAATTAATTTGCTAGGAAGCTCAAACTTAAAATGTTAAAATAGTCATTTTATTTTCTTTTTGGGTGAATTAACTTCTCACTTCTTTGCCCGTGTATCCATTTGGGTCTGGGGTTTTTCATTGATTTGTTTGTTTTTTGTTGGTAATATATGTAAACTTGATATATTATAGATAATAGCCCTTAATTGGCTTTATCTCTTTTTGGGGTCTGTATTTTAATATATTTTCAGTCTTTTTTTTTTTTTTTTTTTTTTTTTTTGCTTTTTAGTAAGTTTTGTGTTTTTTTAGAGGAATTTTAAGGAGTTTATATAATCATGTTTGCCTATCTTTCCCTTTGAGAAGTCTTCTATTATTTCAATCATTATAAAAATACTACTTCTCCCCAGTTGTAATAATAGATCTATTTTTTACTAGTTTATATTTATTTTGCTAATACCTCTGAAACTTATTTTAATATATATGTATTTTAAGATTTAAGGTCTTTTTACCTCAATAATATTTTAATAGTGTTTATAGTTCTCTTGTGGCTTAGTCATATGTTACATTCTTTTTCATATATACACCAAAAACTAGTTCTGGGCTCCTGATTCTGTTTTATTGGGATCAATACCACCCCATTTTAATTACTGCTGCCTTATATTTTAGTGTGCAATGGGGTTAGTTTTTCCTCATTGCTCTTCTTTTTCAGAATATTCATTGATATTCTAGATACAGCGATTCAGTGCAAAATAATAGAGCAATTGGACTACAAGTCAGGAGATTTGAGCTCATGTCCCAGTCCAGACACCAATTAACAGAGTCCTTAAATGTGTTCCTCCACCTCTGTGGGCCTCCATTCCCATTTGAAATGTACACTATTTTGTATAACATTCTAATTGTGTTTGCTGTAAACCTACACATTGAATTCAGAAGAACTGTCTAAGTTTTGTTTGCTTTACAGTTTATAGACCTTTAAAGTACTTTGCAGACATTTAGTTCTCATTCAGGCACATGGTTTGTTCCTCTACTAATTTACATATTTCCTTCTTTCTCCTCTATTGTATACATTTTCCATCTCTCTTACTGGGGCACATTCTATGTAGCTTTTTGCTTAAGACTCTTTTCGTATTAGATTTTCTAGCTAATAATTTGTGGCATAGGTGAATAGTGCTTGGTGTCATACATGTTTCTTGCATAAAAAATATTGTTACCAAATGGTAGAGTGATTACTATAGTGATTAATCAGTATGATTATTATTACTAGAGTGATTACTACATGCCAGATACTGTGCTAAGTGCCTTCTGATACCTAATGCTCACAACAATCTTGGGAGGTGACCTTATTTCACTCATTTTACAAATAAGGAAATCGAGGTTTGGGGAAGTTAAGGTCACGTGGTTATTAATTGCTAAAGCCAGAACTGGCACCCAGATGTGTCTAACTTAAAAGACTCTTGACCACTTTGCAGAACACCTTTCTTTTTCAAATTCACAATCAAACCATCTGTTATTTTTATTTTATCCAATTCGCCATTTGTCTTAGTTGTATGCTTGTGTATGTGTGTGTGTGTGTGTGTGTGTGTGTGTGTATTTCTCAGTGTGTATCTGTATATGTTTTACTACTTTGGCAATATTCCCTAATTCAATAATGGTGATAAGGAGAACATGTGCCTTGATTTTTTTTTTTTTTTTTGAAACAGAGTCTCGTTCTGTCACCCAGGCTGGAGTGCAATGGCATGATCTCAGCTCACTGCAAGCTCTGCCTCCCGGGTTCACGCCATTCTCCTGCCTCAGCCTCCCGAGTAGCTGGGACTACAGGTGCCCACCACCACGCCCAGCTAATTTTTTGTATTTTTAGTAGAGACAGGGTTTCGCCATGTTAGCCAGGATGGTCTCGATTTCCTGACCTCGTGATCCGCCTGCCTCGGCCTCCCAAAGTGCTGGGATGACAGGTGTGAGCCACCACGGCCAGCCTTGTTTCTGGTTTTAACTGAGTTGTTTTTTATATTTTTCTGTCAAGCATCATGTTGTATCTTGTTACTAAATAGAGGCACAATTTCAATTTTTATTTTATAGTTATAAACTAAAGTATATGATAGGTAATATAAAATACTAAAATACAGAATTTAAACTTTTTATTTCTTTAAGAAAATATTTTTCAAGTTTCAAGATATATGTTGAATTTTGTTAAATGTGCTATGGATATCTACTGAAAAATCATGTATTATATTTAATAAATATTTCCCATATATGAAAATGATTTTCCATAGAAATAAACCCTTGTGGTGTGACAGTGAAACTCATTTGATCATAGTTTATTTCTTTTATATGTACTACCAAATTCTATACATGAGTATTTCTTTTAAAGTACTCTGCAACTTTCCTGCATTAGTTAAGATAACATCTAAGTTGCTATAACATAGAGGCCCAAATACAATAATGTATAGGAGAGAGAAGATTGTTTCACTCTCAAGAAACAACTCCAAGGTGAACTGATCAGGTTAGCAGCAGGCAGTGCTCCATATGATCATCTGGGGACCCTCACTCCTTCCCTGTTGTCATTTTGCCATGCCCTGAGGTGTCAGACTTGATACAAGGTCAAAGCTGGATTATGGACAAATCTGGCTTCTCATGTGAGGGAAGGGGAGAGAATGGAAGTCCAAGCTTCCTTTCTTAGCACAGGAGTTGCACATACCCCTTCAGCTCCCACTGCGTGGGTGATAAGATGGCCACGTGTCCATACCTAGCAGCAAGGGAAGCTGGGGAATGTGACTGCTGGTGGGACAGCTGGCCCTATGCCCAAATTAAACTCCATTCGCATGGAAGGCAGACAAGACATGTTGGGGGATGACTAGGTGCTTCTGTCGCATTGTCGTTTCTACTGAACAACATACTGTAGACAGTTTCTCATTTAAAGCATATGGAACTTTAAACATTTTTAACAGTTTTATTGTATTATGTAAGAAACACTGTATTATTTGACCTATCTCATTAATATTTATGTTGTTTCCACTTTTTTCTCTATTAAAAACAATGTTATAATGAATACACTCTTACATAGATCTTTATAGAGATCTGTTTTTTCCATGGGCTACTATTCTAGAATTGCAATTGATTTATTAAAAGTATTTACTTTTAAATATATATGTGCATACTGCCAGATTAACTTACAAAAAATACACCAATTTAGACATCTACTACCTACAGCAAAACTTTATTATCCAATATTAATAGGGCATAAGATGGATCTTAGAAGTAAAATTATCAGTCAAATGAATTTGATTCCTATAAGCACCACATTTTAAAACTAAAATTAACCATGGTCGGTGTCCAACAACATATACTCCCTCTCATTTTCTGTCAGTTCTAGGGTCTGGATGATTAAGAGCTCAAACTGCGTCACTTACCAGCTGCAAGGCCTTGGTCAAAGTTCTAATTCTCTCCATGCTTCAGTTTGTTCATCTTTAAAAGGAGGTTAATAATAGTACCTACTTTACTAAGCTGCTGTAATGTTTGCATGTGATACTGGTCTTTATTCCAGCAGGAACCTGGCATACATTTTCATTTCTGTCATTTAGGTTGCAGAACTCTATCTTGCCAGCCAAATGGATATTTTCGTACACTGTGCTCCACAGTGCTAGAGATGTGGTGGGCAACCCTCTGTGTTTAATGAATACTTGCAGACTTGTGACTTTCTTTTCTCATATTCTGAAAGCCCCATCAAAGAGCCCCATCCCCTCCCATACCCAGGATAAAAGGCTTTGGGAGCATTTTATGAGAGCTGGCTCAGATTATGTTTATAGGCTCTAAATACAACCCTGCATATGAACTCGTGGGGAAAACTCCAGTCTCTTATGATGGTTGTTAGCTGTTCCTTTGAGAAATGGGAAAAGATAATTATCAGAACATTCTGGAGTCTGAAGAATTTTGGCTCTGCTTCAGTTTGTGAGGACTGGGAGGCTCATTTCTGTGCGGCATCTAGTCTTTCCAACAACACAATCAGTTCCCTTCTCAGAAACTCTATTGTATGCTGTTTTGATCTTTGATCATTTGCAGGTTATTTCAAGCCAAAGATGTGAGACTGACACTGGGCCAGTTCTTAGGTTGTGTGCTGGGGATGCATTAAGTGGAAAGGGTTCAGGCCCTACCATCAGGGAGAAGGCCTTGTCCCAGCTACCATTATCAGTCCCCTTGGCTATCGCAACAGCCTGCAACCTGATTCCTCTCCCTGCATTGCCAACCCCCAACCCAGCTCACACCATGGCCAACATAGCAGCTGCAGGGATCTCTAAAAGGCAAATCTGTTTCAGCATCTTCAGAGGCTTCATTCTGCTCTTAGGAAGAGCACTTGAATCCTCAGTAGAACCTGTAAGTTCCTGGGTGGTTAACCCCACCCACTTCCCCAGAATATTCTAGGGCCACACTCTCTCACTCACAATATTTTGGCCTGCCTTCAGCAGCTCATTCTTTCCTCTTCTTAGGCATGGCACATGCTGTCTTCGGCGTGGAATGTTCTTCCTCTCTCCCTCTTTGCCTAATGAACTCCCACTCAATCTTTAGATATCTGCTCACGTCACTTTTCTTGGGAAGGGTTTGCTGGTACCTTCAGATCCCTTCTCTTTTGTAAAATCTCTCAGTGTGAAATTGTTTGGATGTTTCTCTGATTAATCTCTGTCCCTCTGGACAATGAGCTCCAGAGGATGTGGCATGTCAGTTTTGCTTAGCATTGTATCCTTAGCTCCCAGCTCATTGTCAGGGACATAGTAAACACTCAATAAACATTAAATAAATGTGTGAACAAATGAGCTCACCTTCACTGTCTAGGAGAGGAAACGTAAGGATAGAAAAAGTCACTACGATAAATTATGATAAAACTTTAACAGGCCGTAAAGTACCTAGGAACAAAGAGGAAGAAGCAGCTAGCTCAGTGGGGTTGAGTCAGGGAAGGCTTTCAGGAGGAGCCACCTTGATCTGGGGAAGAGAAAGTCATCCCAAGCAGGGCGACAGCAGAAGCAAAAGCATGTAGGCATCTTTTAGTGCTTGGCATACTTCAGGAACAGAAGGAATGTCATGTGAACTAAGTGTGAGCTACATGTCCCAGAGAGATGGGCAACACGGTGGGAACAGTGGGCTGGGACCAGGGTAAGTGGAGGCTTTGAAGGCCAATTAATGTGTCTGAATTTCATTTAGGACACTTTGGAAAGTCAGAGAAGCCTGCAGGTAAGGAAACATCAGGATCAAATCTATATTTTAGAATAATTCTTCTGGACAGATTGTGAGAGCTGGCCTGAAACAGGAGAGGCTAGAGACAGGGAGACACCAGGTAAAAGGATAGGGAAGTAGCCTGGTGAGAGGTAATGAGGTGGTAGTGAATGTGGACATGACAGTTTGACAGCTATTGGAGATCAGCTTGTCAGGACTTGACGAGGAGATGGAGCTGAGAGGCAGACCAGGAATACCACCAGGTACCTGTCTGTATGGCTGTGAGGGTGATGAATTGTGAGGCAGGAGGAGGAGTCTGCTTGAGAAGGAAGACAGTGAATTTGAGTTTGGACATGTCAAATGCCCATGGAAAACAACTTGAATGCAACAGACAAACGTGGTTTTGCATTCTGGCTCTACAGCGATGAGCTGGACCCTAGAAAATCACTTTAACTTAGCTGAGCTTCAGTTTCTCCAGAAGATGCCTTTCATAATACATTCTTTGTACTTTTAGAAACCAATTTCTCTTCTTTGGAGGAAGCAATTACCAAAATTCAGCAAGTCCTACAGTTTCACTTCACTTCAAGTTCAATTAAATTCTAATACTTTTAATTTCAAGAAAGTATATCTAGTAGAATCTCCCTCTTTTTCCCTTGCTACTTCTGTATTTGTGGATAAGGACGTGTTTAAGCTATTTTTTATTTGCAGGACTATTGTAAGAAGTAACAAAGTGTATCTACTGCATAGTTGATGTTCAGTAAATGGTGGCTCTTGAAATGATTTTTTATTCTCCTTATCCAGGTGGCAATATCTAGGAGGTAGTTGGCTATCTGGACCTGGATTTTGAGGGACATGTAGGCTGAGGCAGAGAAGTACATTGAGTGGACAGTCCTTCCAAAACCCCCAGTCTAGACTGAGAGCCTCAGGTCTCGGGCAGGAAAGAGGCCTCCCTGAGAAGAAAGAGGTAAAGAAAGTTTATCCCCAACTAGCAGCTTTGACTTTTAGGAACCATCCTGGGACTCAGAGCATCTTTAACCAGAGCCCCAAAAGCAATTTTTGCAAGTTGCTGACATGGTCAGAAACAAATATTTTCATTGGAATGAGATAGTACTGGGAGATATATTTGAAAATAATTGTATTACTTTTGTTGAAAGTGGCTTATCTTCATATCTAAAAATTCAACCAATAGTGAAAAATACAAGGAAGAAAGTAAAAATAGCTTACACTAAACACCTCCTCCCCCACAAATACAGAAGGAAGAAGGGAAAAAGAGGGAGATTATACTACATATACTTTTTTGAAATTAAAAGTATTAGAATTTAATTGAATTTGAAGTGGAACTATAAGACTTGCTGAATTTTGATAATTGCTTCCTCCAAAGAAGAGAAATTGGTTTCTAAAAGTACAAAAAATGTATTATAAAATGCATAAAGGGTTTGGAGTTACTGAGGTAGTGTTTTTGTACTATATGTTTTAAATTTGATCTAAACTTTGGACCTGGCATTTGTTTTAATCAGGTATGGTATGACATAGAGACCTGCAAATGATTCTCATGAAGGAATGTACTCACAGATGCCTAATAGCAGGACATGTGGCACATCACACAAAGCCCCTTAGGGAAGGACCAGGGTGGGTCAGAAGGTAGAAGTGGTGAGGGGAATGATGGCCCCAAGCCTTTACTGGGGTTTTCTTGGGAAGGAAAGGTAGAGGCAGGGTAGGTACCCTGAGTATGTTTAGAGTTGGCTAGTGTGAATAATTTTGGCAGGTTCTAGGCCCCCAGTTGTCAGGTACTGGCCCTGGGGTGATTTAGGGGGAGTACTGGCTTGGTGTGTGAAAATTTGATAAAGGCGATGTTTGCAGGTATGGGTTCTGTATTGGTTGGTTTGTATTTCAAAGACGCACTTGAAGGAGAGTTGTTTCCTAACTCTAAGAATCAGCTAGCCTTGAGAGGGGCTGTCTCTCCAGGATTAAGTCATCAAGTGACAGAACATCAAGAATACAGAAGATAAGAATATTTAGTCACTACAGTGGTAGCTACTGACTTCCTGCAGGAAAAGATGAGAATGGCCGAATATCTTCCCACCTTCACGTTTCTTCCTACCTTTCCATTTCTACCTCTACACATCTTGAATTCTTCTTTGTACATCGTCAAGGTTATAACATTTACATTCCATATTCTGTAATTATGGTTTCCACAGTTATTTAGCCTTAGACTTAAATGTAAAAGGATCTCACGTTCACCACTGGTCCTTTTACCATGGTTCATATTTCCCAAATTTATTCTGATTTATGTCTTGTTTAGCTGGATTTTGTTTTCCAACAATTTTCCAGAAAGAGTTCAGAGGTGCTATTTTCCCTGAGTTCTATCACATTTGAAAATTTTGTCTTAATTATTGAAGGACATCTTGCATGGTTATAAAATTCTTGGGCGACTGTTTTCCTTGGAACTGTGTAGATGTTGCTCCACTGTATTCAAAGTTATGGAGAAGGCTGGGACCAGCTGATTTCTAGCACCTCTTAATCTTCACTTTCCCTTGTAGATGTCTGCCTTTTTTTTTTGTATGAAGCATTTGAATGTATTTTTCAACATGATGTGGTCTGTCAACCCGAAGCGTTCAACTTTCCCTTCAAGTGAGGAAAATTTTTCTTCTGTTATATCTTTGAATATGTCCTTTGTTCCATTTGTTTTGTTCACTACTTTGGAGACGACATAACGCATAGATTGATCATCAGTGTCTCAACTCCAGGTCCATTATTTTATCTCTATATACTTCAATCTTTCTTTCCTTCTTTGCATTCCTTATGGTTACCCAATCTCTACCACCCTCCTGTAATTCCATTTGAAGCTATATCTGCTTTATTCCTTCATTTTTCCAATAAATTGGTTGGTTGTATATTTCCCAATTTCTTGATTAGTCCTTTTATTTTGGTCTTCAATTTGATTCCTTAAATAGCAATCATCTTCCATCTTTGCATGATCTTCTCATCCCAACTCTAATTTCTTAATTTTTTTTCAAGTTCTTATTTTTTCTAGAGTCAAAGTATTTATGGTATATATTTTGCACAAAAGTGTACTTTTGCATTTTTTGATGTGTTTCTTGCAACTATGTTTCCATCCTGACATCTGTCTCCTTCAAGTTTCCCTTTTCCTTCCTTTCTACCATCCTTCCTCTTTTGTCTGTAGTATTTTTGTATAGTTGCCATGCCATCTGTTTTCGTTTTCTTTCTTTCTGATTTGTACATTTCTACCTTGATTCCTTTTCCCTAGATATATTGTATTGTAAGTTAATTTTTGTTGACTCCTTCCCACCTTAGCTGAGATCTCTTTGCCTTCCCTTTAGTGCTTTAGTTGAGGATTGTGTATTTTGTGTTTGTTTTGTTACTGCTTGGGTGGTGGGGAAAAGGGGAAGTTAAGATAGAGCTGTTTGTAGAATTGGTTTCTGCTCTTTTTCCATAACTCTCTTCATAGTCCAAAACATGAGTTTGTTATACCAAATTGGGGGCACATCTTATTCCTTTGGAGGTTGGTTAGTAGTGGGTTTCAGATTGTTTCACCAATTTGGGTTGGAATTGTAGAGACAGGCTGTCCATGGGTTTATTTTCCAGATTTGACCCAATGCTTCCCAACAGCCTCTCACTCCTCTGCCAGGAAAGGAAGGGAAAAAAAAGACAATTCCAAGGAGTTTAGCCACTGGTTTTCAGGAGTTGGGGGAGAACATGGTATTTGGGGCTTTCCATGTGTCTCCTGCCATTCACTCCTTCAGAGGGGCATGTTTTATTTACTTTATCTTTAGTCTTCCTTCCTTATAAATCCCTTCATATCATTCAAGATAATCCACTCTGTGCAATCATTCTGACTTTCCTCTCTTCTTCTCATCAGTAAGAAAAGCAAAATGGCAGGCAGCCCAGGCGGTTTTTTTTGTCTCTTTGAAATGCTGGCAAGATGGAATGGCGAACCTTCTATTCTAGGGAAACTTTCTGAATCTCCTCTGACAACTGCCTACTTGCCCCCTCCATCCCTTTCCCTCTCTATTCTGTGGTGTTGCACTCTTTGTAAGAATTTTTTCTCTCCCATCTTCCTTTCAATACTGTTTCTTTGGAGAAGAAGAAAGGGCTATCATGGGTGGAAGCCCTACATTTATTCCTAGTCATGTTTATTCTTTCTGTAGTCAATGTTTTTAAAGACTATTGCCTTTTCTTGTATCTTAGAGTTTCTGGTATATTTTTTCTTTGTTCTGAAGTGTTTTGTTGTTAATTTGGTTGAATTCAAGAGAAAGGAGGTTGGTTCCTGGAACCCACCAATTCTGGCATTACTCTTCAGGCACCATTTTGGGAAACTTTTCTAGGCAAAAACCCTGGTATGGATTTCACTTGATTATTAGACCTCACATGTTTCAATCATCCTATAGATATCTCAGGAGTTTGCTGCTCAGTTGACTCTCTTTTGAGTGTGATAGGGATACAAACATAAAGGTAGAATGATGCCAGGGGTGCCACAAGGTTTACCACAGAAACCTTGTCAGAGAGCTATAAATGCCAGGACAGAACCACAGAGGTAACAGGTAGCTAAGATAACTTCTAGTTCAATCTTATATTCAAAGAAGAGTTGCTAACTGACCCATCTCTGACAGATGATCCTTCAACTCACTTGGATACCTTGAGTACCAAGGAATCCATGCCTACCATTCTCTTATTGGCAAGTTCAAAGTATTTAAATATATTTTACCTTGAGCCAAACTAGATATCCTCTTGTTTCTTCATGGTCTCCCTTGGTGAGACTTCTTTCTATTCACATGATTCCCAATCTTAACTCTTTAGGTGGCTACAACTATGCCTATAGTCCTGGTCTCTAGCCTAGCCTAGGATCCTGGAAAATGACTGAGCAGATTGGAAACATACTAAGTTAAAATCCATGAGAAAGAGTAAAACATGGATAAATATGAAGTTCTGCATGCAAATGGAAAGTAACCATTGTACAGGATGAGGATGCCTGATTTGGGTCAACTAAAGAGGTTGAGAGTTTTGCTTAATGCTAAGTATACTGTAAGCCTGTAGTCAGGCATACAAAATCTGTGCTGCATGGATAACAAACATCAATGCCAGGGACATTTACCAAAGTCCTCCTGTGCTAAGAGCTTGTTAGAGAACATCTGGGCCTCTGGAACAGCAACAAATCAGAATGTGTGCAGGAATGGGATGGTGTCTAGAGACCATGGGCCACAGTGGACCACAGTGAGTTGTTGGAAAAATGGAGTCTGGAGAAGAGAAGCTTTAGAGAGGCACAGGAGCTATTTTCAAACAGAGAAAGATTTATGGAAAAGAGAATACTTGGTTTGTTCATTCTGTCTTCAAAGCACAGACCCAAGATAGTTTTAGAAGGTTAAAAAACAAAAAGCTGTTCATTGTCTCTGTTGACTAGGAGGCACTTATGTTTCTGAGATCTGTAAAAGATCTAGCAACCTTAGGTTTACTCTGGAAAATCTCTTATCTATGGGGTATGGAATCAGATGCTAATTTCTAAGTAGTATACAGAATATAGAACAATTTAATTTATCTGAGGAGGAATAATTGCACAACAGGTCTCCTGAGAAGCCTGCCAAGGAGTAGGTTTTTTCCCCAAACATTATAGCCAAAGAGCCAACCAGCTTCCAATTGCCAGCTTAATACTGAGGGAAGCAAAGGGAAGAACATAACATTTGAAGCAGGTAGACCTTGAAGTCTGGCCATGCCATTTGCTAGTTCTGTAATCTTGAGCAAGTGACTTAACCTTCCTGAGCCTTGGCTTTTCCACATGTAAAATGGGATGACTAAATTCTAGCTTATTGTGAGGATAATGTAAGATAACAAATAAAAAACCCATAACATAGAACTGGATACTTATAAATGTTAAAGCTCTTCCTTGCCCCCTGAAGCTAACTGCCAACACTACTACTGTGATTTCAAAGAGACATTCCATAAGTAAGCACTTTTTTTTCAGGGCTTTCTTCTGAACTCTCCCCAGCTATTGAGGAAGAAGAGTCAAAGAGTGGCCTAGATGTCATGCCTAATATTTCTGATGTGCTGCTGCGCAAACTGCGGGTCCACAAGAGTCTCCCTGGAAGGTAAAATCAGGATGTGGGTTACAGAAGACCCTGTACGGAGTGGCCCCTGTGTTGGATTCTAGGTGGGACACAGAGGAACACCAGTATTAATTCTTGAGCCCAGAAGGGCCAAAGTCCAATTGTCTAGATAGGGATAATGCATTCAAAACAAAAAGCATAATGAAAGGCCAGGCTGGGTGTTTTCAACTCAAAGACCAGGTGGGGTTCTTAGGTGGGCACAGCTCATGAAGGCATGAAAGTCACCAGAAGCTCATGGCAGCAGAGAATGGACTTTGAGCCAGGAGACATGGGTTTCAATCCCAGATACACCATTTACCCATGACTAGTTAAGTTTTCAAAGCTTTTTTGTAGAGATAGGGTCTTGCTATGTTGCCCAAGATAATCTCAAACTCTTGGCCTCAAGTGATCCTTCTACCTCAGCCTCCCAAAGTACAAATAACATTTAAGTAACCAAATGAATGATTTGAAAAAGTAAAGTTGGTAGAAAGACCATGAAATAGGGCACATCTAGAGAATAGCATGGGAGTGGGACATTGGGTAGGAGGTCAAGGAAGGCCTCTGTGATAAAGTAATAATTTGAGATGTGCAAATGACAAATGACAAAAAGAAGCCACTCATGCAAGGGTTTTGGTAACATTTACAGAGGAAAAAATCATAATTTTAACAAATGGTGCTGGGACAACTGGATAGCCACATACAAAAGAGTGAAGTTGGACCCCTACCTCACACAAAACACACCAATTAACTCATAATGGATCATAGACCTAAATGTCAGAGAGAACACTATAAGACTCTTCAAAGAAAAAATGTAAGTCTTCATGTCTTTGGGTTTTTTAGATACGGCACCAAAAACACAAGAGACAAGATTTTAAAAATAAATAGTACTTCCTCAAAATAAAAACTTCTGTGCTGCAAACGTGTCAAGAAAGTGAAAGGCAACCCACAGAATGAAATATTTGCAAATCACTTATCAGAAAAGGAACTTGTTTCTAGAGCATATAAAGAAGTCTTACAACTCAATAAAAAGATAAATAACCAATTTTTCAAAATGGGGAAAGGATTTAAATAGACATTTCTTCAGAGAAGATATACAAATGGTCACACAAAAAGATGCTCTGTCCTTTTAGAGGCTCACAGTTCTGCCCCCGGGTACCTATGCTCATTTATGAGGCACAGTTATCTGTATCAGACACCAGACATGCCATGTAGCTTCTCTGCCTAAATCATACTTCTCTGAGTCCTCAGAGCTTCCTCCCGACCCCCACTTTTTTTTTTAAGGTGGGTATATTCTATCTGGCTGTGGTGGCTCACACACCTGTAATCCCAGCACTTTGTAGGCTCGAGGCAAGAGGATCACTTGAGGCCAAGAGTTTAAGACCAGCCTGGACAACAGAGTGAAATTCTGTTTCTACAGAAATAAAAAATAAAAGAAAAAATTAGCCAGGTGCAGTGGCATGCACCCATAGTCCCAGCTACTCTGGTGGCTGAGACAGGAGGATTGCTTGAACCCAGGAGTTCAAGGCTGCAGTAAGCCACCTCTGCAGTGATCCTGCCACTGCACTCCAGCCTGGGCAGCAGAGCAAGACCCTGTCCCCAAAAATAAATAAATAAAATAAAAATAAGGTGGGTGTCTTCTATAGCAAAAAAGCAGAATGTTAGTCATTGAAATAGAAAAATGTTTGGTTTATAATTTACGAAAATACGTACATTTCACATAATATCCCAACAAACCCAGGAGTCAGAAACAAACCTGGCAAGTTTTGCCAAATCATTTAAATCACATGTGTATGCTGTAGATGACAGTTAAGGCAAGGGTCTGATGGGTGTGACAAGAACTGTAAGCATCAAACATCCCTGCAGCTGTTTGTCCCGTGTTCTGGACTCTGCTGACTTCATGGCCATGGGGTCTTGTCACCTCATCCTGACAGGAAGGCACTCATATCATTCCCTAGGGGTGAGAACCAGCCCCTTGCAGAGATGGCTGACCCTTACCTTTGCTCTTGGGGTCCCTTCACACCCGTTCAAGAGAGGAAGCTGTGTTTCCTGAGAAGCTTATCAATGGCATGCTCTGTTGCCAAGTCCTGTGATGCTGGTAGGACCCCTCCCAAGCCTCCCCGCCCCAGCACAGGAAAGGGCCTGTGTATTATTTACATTGTCTGGGCTTCAGATGGGACCAGCTTTAGTTACCAGCAAGAGCAGCAGCAGCAGCAACACCGAGTGGACGTGCAGATACAGGGACTGCCTATGGCTGGAGAGCCCTGGCTGTGGGAATGGCACAGAGGAGGAGCTGCTCAAAAGGACACCTCTGTGTCGGCTGGGGCTTTCTTGCCACTCTGTGATTCTAGCCATCAGAAGTTCTTGCTGTGGAGAAGAACCCTGGTCACTCTCTCCTACCATTTATTCTCTGGCCTGCATGCACCTTTGTCATGGCCCTCAGAGACAGAGGAGGGTGAGGCTTTGCAGACCTGGGTGGATATCCCCAGAACAACTACAATGGCAACTTAGATGTGTGTGAGTTATCAAGTCCTTATCACAGGCATTTTCTTATTTCTCACAGCAAGGCTGTGAGTTCATAGTTAACATGAACAGGTCACATTTTCTGAGAGCCCACTGAGTGTGGATGCCATATATTTATGCATACAAACACATATACATATATACATGAGTACGTATAGTGCTTATAGCACCTCTGTAAGGTAGGTGATATGATTCCCATTTTGCAGATGAGCAAGCCCGGGCTTAGAGAGATTAAATAACTTGTCCAAAGTCACAGAGATAGTTGTGGTGCTGTAAGAGTCAGTATCTCACAGGTGACAGAGCACAGGCAAGGGGACATTGCATCTTTTCCTTCTCACCAACACAGCTTACTCCACCCCGGGAAACACATGGTCTGCTGGTCATTCAGAGTCACCTTTGGGTCTATTGACTAGGTTGCATAAAGTTCAACTGTGTGTTTTCTTTTTCACAGTGCCCCTCCACTCACTGAAAAGGAAGTTGAGGTAAGTGGCTCAAGTGTGTTATGAAATTTAGTGCCTGTGCTTGACTGGGCTTATTTAAAACATTTCTTCCTCCAGACTCTAGCCCTGACATTTTTAGACAAAAATGAGAAAGAGTGACTGTGGGATAATATGAACATTCATGACCAGCCCTCTTGAACCATGAGATCCCCATTCCCACATCCGTTCATGGAAGATTTTGACAAATTTGGGCAGAGGGGAGAAGGTAGCTGGAAATTTTACATTTCTGTAAGGATCGTTTATATTCTTTAAATGTGCGACTTAGATACACAAAACCAGCTGGGAGCCTGCAGAATTGTTTCAAATTTATTTCAAAATTACTGAACAATGATCAGATTTCAAGTTCTAAGCTTTGGTTTAGTGGGAAAGGGGGCTGGCCACCTCAGGGTTTCAGCTACAAGAATGCCAGCTCAGCGGAGCCAGGAAGCTGTGCTGTCAGCAATCCAGCCTTCCCTGATTCCTCACTGGGGCCTCCTTGTCCCAGCAGGGTTGTGAGAGAGCTGAGGGGAATCTGCATTTCATTCTGTGGTGGACAAAGAGAACTTATCAGAGGTGAGACAGTGAGAACCGCTGATGTGGACCAGATGAGCAGAGGAAGACAGACAGTATGAAGTATCTACCGCAGATAGTATCAATAACTTGCACATAGGCATTGCACTTGCGGTCTATAACACACTCATAGCCATCCTTTCAGCTGATCCTCCCAGCAGCTCTGAAAAGAAGCAAGAATCAGCACAAAAGAGGAAATTGAGTGAGTAAATAACCGCACCAAGTTTCTAGATACTGTAGTTGGCAAAACCAAGACCTGGATCCGAGTGTTCTCACTGAATTCAGAACTTGTTTTGTCACACTGCTGTTAAGGGGTAATCAAAGTATAGAAAATTAAGCATTGAGCATTATTCATAGACTTGGCCAAGTCAGGATAAGGCGGAAAATTTCCATCACTGGGCTATGAGTTCAAAGCCCACCCCCTGACATTTGTGAAGATGGGCCACGGGCGGTTTGTTTAATGTCCAAATGCTGACCGCAGATGTATATGGACACAGCTTTCAGCACGGTGGAAATAAAACAGGCTTCAAATCAGATAGTCAGAGGTGAAATCCTGGCTCCATTACTCCCTGTGTCACCTTGAACAAGTTAATGATGTTTCTGGTCTTGGTCTCTTTACCCATGAACAGGTATAACAGTTCCCACCCCAGAGGGTTATTGTAGAGTGAATAGCAGTGCTGGCATATAGTAGATGCTCAACAAGGAGTAGTTTTCAATATTGCCATAAACATCATCATTGGGTCAATTCTGTGCCTTCAGTTCTGTATCTGGAGATGATTGCCTTCCATGGGCCATGTTACATGAACTTCACAAGCCCCTGTGGTTACTGACCCCGCAGGGTATAAATCTGCTACCACTCAGGGCAGATGATGGCTAAAAAATTGAAGACCATTGCTTCCTTCCTGAGTGACGTCCATCTGTCTATTTCTTCTCCCTAGTAGTTTCCTACTATTCCGGGAATTCCATGTATAACCAATACTACCTTTTCAAAGTCTGTTCATGCAGCCTGCAATTTTGGCATGAAATATTTATTTATTCCAGAAAGCTTAACCTAACAGAATCATACCTGGCCTTATTTAATATCCTGGCAGCTACTTAAAGCTCCTATCAATATACAATTTGGAATACTCGGGCTAGATGCTGGTTGAAGTTTGCTTTAAGTCACCAATGCTTAAATCTCACACGGAGTTTCTTTCAACACAGTATTTTCATGCAAAATCTCCAAAACCCCCCATGCAATAAATCCCAGCATAAATCCAAATGCTTACACAATTAGCTGTGTTGGCCTGAGTTTATCTAAATCCAGATACAGGATGTTATTTTCTTAAAATTCAGGGAAAAGTGAAGTGTTATTCTCTTATTTTTTGGTAGAATACATTTGGCCCTCTAATTCTGGGAAGGGCCTAGCATGGGCCTTGGGTTACTGCTTTACCATCTTTTTTGTGGTTTCCTGTGAAGTGAGCATTTCACTTGCACATGGCTGCTTTGGCAGCTGGTTCCAGGGACTGCCGCAAAATGCTCGTACAAGGAACACACCTGTAGCCTTGTCCTCTGCAATAACTCCTCCTAGCACCTCTCTCACACTCTTATTCCCAACAGAACGTGTTTGTACAACTGTCCTTGGCCTTTAGAAATGACAGCTACACTCTGGAATCTAGAATTCACCAGGCTGAAAGGGAACGCAACCTGACAGAGGAGAACACTGAGAAGGAACTGGAAAACTTCAAAGCTTCCATTACGGTAATTGTGGAGCCTGATGTGAGGAATCCTTGGAGCAGGAACTGTCTCCAAGGGCCATACAGGGTGTCATCCTTCTCTCAGGTACCAAGTAGAGTCTCCTGAAGTGAAAAATTGAGCCAAGACTCTGACAGAGTGTTCCTCAGAGAGCTGGGGGGAACTGAGGCAGAGATCCCAAAGGCCTGGTTCCCCCAGGGCTGTGGGCAAGTCCTCCGAACCCTTGGGAGCTTCTCAGAAGGGGGCAGGGTGGCCTGGGTATGACTCCTCCTTTCAGACCAGCCAGGGATAGTGTGTTCACATCGAGCTTCTCCAAGCACCAGAAGAAACTGTGGCCCAGGCCTGGCAGAGGCCACTTCTCTCAGCCTGGATGGGGCCCAGAGCTGGTTTCATGAGAGCTTAGTCTAGGCTTGGTGTGTGTCTTAGTGAGTTTGAGTTGCTGTAACAAAGGGCCATGGACTGTGTGGCTTAAATGGCAAACCTTTATTTCTCATAGTTCTGGAGGCTGGAAGTCCAAGATCAGGGCACCAGCACGGTCGGGTTCTGGTGAGGGCCCTCTCTGGCTTGCAGACTACCACCTTTCCATTATATCCTACGTGGTGGAAAGAGAACAGAACTCTCTGGGGTCCCTTTTATAAGAGCACTAATTACATTCACGGGGGCTCCACCCTCCTCACCTAATCACCTCGCCCAGGCCCCACTTCCCTATCACATTGAGGAGTTAGGATATGTCCCCCCAAAAGTCAGCAGATGATTTTGTGGGGGGCACATTTAGGCCAGTGGTCCCCAACCCCTGGGCTGGGCCGCAAACCAGTACCGAACCATAGCCTGTTAAGAACCAGGCTGCGGAAGATGGCCGAATAGGAACAGCTCCAGTCTCCAACTCCCAGCGCGAGCGACACAGAAGACCGGTGATTTCTGCATTTTCAACTGAGGTACTGGGTTCATCTCACTGGGGAGTGCCGGACGATCGGTGCTGGTCAGCTGCTGCAGCCCGACCAGCGAGAGCTGAAGCAGGGCGAGGCATTGCCTCACCTGGGAAGCGCAAGGGGGAAGGGAATCCCTTTTCCTGGCCAGGGGAACTGAGACACACAACACCTGGAAAATCGGGTAACTCCCACCCCAATACTGTGCTTTAAGCAAACAGGCACACCAGGAGATCATATCCCACACCTGGCCGGGAGGGTCCCACACCCACGGAGCCTCCCTCATTGCTAGCGCAGCAGTCTGTGATCTACCGGCAAGGCAGCAGCGAGGCTGGGGGAGGGGCGCCCTCCATTGCTGAGGCTTAAGTAGGTAAACAAAGCTGCTGGGAAGCTCAAACTGGGTGGAGCTCACAGCAGCTCAAGGAAACCTGCCTGTCTCTGTAGACTCCACCTCTGAGGACAGGGCACAGTAAACAATAACAAACACAGCCGAAACCTCAGCAGACGCAAACGACTCTGTCTGACAGCTTTGAAGAGAGCAGTGGATCTCCCAACACGGAGGTTGAGATCTGAGAAGGGACAGACTCCCTGCTCAAGTGGGTCCCTGACCCCTGAGTAGCCTAACTGGGAGACATCCCCCACTAGGGGCAGTCTGACACCCCACACCTCACAGGGTGGAGTACACCCCTGAGAGGAAGCTTCCAAAGCAAGAATCAGACAGGTACACTCGCTGTTCAGAAATATTCTATCTTCTGCAGCGTCTGCTGCTGATACCCAGGCAAACAGGGTCTGGAGTGGACCTCAAGCAATCTCCAACAGACCTACAGCTGAGGGTCCTGACTGTTAGAAGGAAAACTATCAAACAGGAAGGACACCTACACCAAAACCCCATCAGTACATCACCATCATCAAAGACCAGAGGCAGATAAAACCACAAAGATGGGGAAAAAGCAGGGCAGAAAAGCTGGAAATTCAAAAAATAAGAGCGCATCTCCCCCGGCAAAGGAGCGCAGCTCATCGCCAGCAACGGATCAAAGCTGGACGGAGAATGACTTTGACGAGATGAGAGAAGAAGGCTTCAGTCCATCAAATTTCTCGGAGCTAAAGGAGGAATTACGTACCCAGCGCAAAGAAACTAAAAATCTTGAAAAAAAAGTGGAAGAATTGATGGCTAGAGTAATTAATGCAGAGAAGGTCCTAAACGAAATGAAAGAGATGAAAACCATGACACGAGAAATACGTGACAAATGCACAAGCTTCAGTAACCGACTCGATCAACTGGAAGAAAGAGTATCTGCGATTGAGGATCAAATGAATGAAATGAAGCGAGAAGAGAAACCAAAAGAAAAAAGAAGAAAAAGAAATGAACAAAGCCTGCAAGAAGTATGGGATTATGTAAAAAGACCAAATCTACGTCTGATTGGGGTGCCTGAAAGTGAGGGGGAAAATGGAACCAAGTTGGAAAACACTCTTCAGGATATCATCCAGGAGAACTTCCCCAACCTAGTAGGGCAGGCCAACATTCAAATCCAGGAAATACAGAGAACGCCACAAAGATACTCCTCGAGAAGAGCAACTCCAAGACACATAATTGCCAGATTCACCAAAGTTGAAATGAAGGAAAAAATCTTAAGGGCAGCCAGAGAGAAAGGTCGGGTTACCCACAAAGGGAAGCCCGTCAGACTAACAGCAGATCTCTCGGCAGAAACTCTCCAAACCAGAAGAGAGTGGGGGCCAATATTCAACATTCTTAAAGAAAAGAATTTTAAACCCAGAATTTCATATCCAGCCAAACTATGTTTCATAAGTGAAGGAGAAATAAAATCCTTTACAGATAAGCAAATGCTTAGAGATTTTGTCACCTCTAGGCCTGCCTTACAAGAGACCCTGAAGGAAGCACTAAACGTGGAAAGGAACAACCGGTACCAGCCATTGCAAAAACATGCCAAAATGTAAAGACCATCGAGGCTAGGAAGAAACTGCATCAACTAACGAGCAAAATAACCAGTTAATATCATAATGGCAGGATCAAGTTCACACATAACAATCTTAACCTTAAATGTAAATGGACTAAATGCTCCAATTAAAAGACACAGACTGGCAAACTGGATAAAGAGTCAAGACCCATCAGTCTGCTGTATTCAGGAGACCCATCTCACACGCAGAGACATACATAGGCTCAAAATAAAGGGATGGAGGAAGATTTACCAAGCAAATGGAGAACAAAAAAAAGCGGGGGTTGCAATACTAGTCTCTGATAAAACAGACTTTAAACCATCAAAGATCAAAAGAGACAAAGAAGGCCATTACATAATGGTAAAGGGATCAATTCAACAGGAAGAGCTAACTATCCTAAATATATATGCACCCAATACAGGAGCACCCAGATTCATAAAGCAAGTCCTTAGAGACTTACAAAGAGACTTAGACTCCCATACAATAATAATGGGAGACTTCAACACTCCACTGTCAACATTAGACAGATCAACGAGACAGAAAGTTAACAAGGATATCCAGGAATTGAACTCATCTCTGCAGCAAGCAGACCTAATAGACATCTATAGAACTCTCCACCCCAAATCAACAGAATATACATTCTTCTCAGCACCACATCGTACTTACTCCAAAATCGACCACGTAATTGGAAGTAAAGCACTCCTCAGCAAATGTACAAGAACAGAAATTATAACAAACTGTCTCTCAGACCACAGTGCAATCAAACTAGAACTCAGGACTAAGAAACTCAATCAAAACCGCTCAACTACATGGAAACTGCACAACCTGCTCCTGAATGACTACTGGGTACATAACGAAATGAAGGCAGAAATAAAGATGTTCTTTGAAACCAATGAGAACAAAGATACAACATACCAGAATCTCTGGGACACATTTAAAGCAGTGTGTAGAGGGAAATTTATAGCACTAAATGCCCACAAGAGAAAGCAGGAAAGATCTAAAATTGACACTCTAACATCGCAATTAAAAGAACTAGAGAAGCAAGAGCAAACACATTCGAAAGCTAGCAGAAGGCAAGAAATAACTAAGATCAGAGCAGAACTGAAGGAGATAGAGACACAAAAAACCCTCCAAAAAATCAATGAATCCAGGAGTTGGTTTTTTGAAAAGATCAACAAAATTGACAGACCACTAGCAAGACTAATAAAGAAGAAAAGAGAGAAGAATCAAATCGACGCAATTAAAAATGATAAAGGGGATATCACCACTGACCCCACAGAAATACAAACTACCATCAGAGAATACTATAAACACCTCTACGCAAATAAACTGGAAAATCTAGAAGAAATGGATAATTTCCTGGACACTTACACTCTTCCAAGACTAAACCAGGAAGAAGTTGAATCCCTGAATAGACCAATAGCAGGCTCTGAAATTGAGGCAATAATTAATAGCCTACCAACCAAAAACAGTCCAGGACCAGATGGATTCACAGCTGAATTCTACCAGAGGTACAAGGAGGAGTTGGTACCATTCCTTCTGAAACTATTCCAATCAATAGAAAAAGAGGGAATCTTCCCTAACTCATTTTATGAGGCCAACATCATCCTGATACCAAAGCCTGTCAGAGACACAACAAAAAAAGAGAATTTTAGACCAATATCCCTGATGAACATCGATGCAAAAATCCTCAATAAAATACTGGCAAACCGGATTCAGCAACACATCAAAAAGCTTATCCACCATGATCAAGTGGGTTTCATCCCTGGGATGCAAGGCTGCTTCAACATTCGCAAATCAATAAACATAATCCAGCATATAAACAGAACCAAAGACAAGAACCACATGATTATCTCAATAGATGCAGAAAAGGCTTTTGACAAAATTCAACAGCCCTTCATGCTAAAAACGCTCAATAAATTCGGTATTGATGGAACGTACCTCAAAATAATAAGAGCTATTTATGACAAACCCACAGCCAATATCATACTGAATGGGCAAAAACTGGAAAAATTCCCTTTGAAAACTGGCACAAGACAGGGATGCCCTCTCTCACCACTCCTATTCAACATAGTGTTGGAAGTTCTGGCTAGGGCAATTAGGCAAGAGAAAGAAATCAAGGGTATTCAGTTAGGAAAAGAAGAAGTCAAATTGTCCCTGTTTGCAGATGACATGATTGTATATTTAGAAAACCCCATTGTCTCAGCCCAAAATCTCCTTAAGCTGATAAGCAACTTCAGCAAAGTCTCAGGATACAAAATTAATGTGCAAAAATCACAAGCATTCTTATACACCAGTAACAGACAAACAGAGAGCCAAATCAGGAATGAACTTCCATTCACAATTGCTTCAAAGAGAATAAAATACCTAGGAATCCAACTTACAAGGGATGTAAAGGACCTCTTCAAGGAGAACTACAAACCACTGCTCAGTGAAATCAAAGAGGACACAAACAAATGGAAGAACATACCATGCTCATGGATAGGAAGAATCAATATCGTGAAAATGGCCATACTGCCCAAGGTAATTTATAGATTCAATGCCATCCCCATCAAGCTACCAATGAGTTTCTTCACAGAATTGGAAAAAACTGCTTTAAAGTTCATATGGAACCAAAAAGGAGCCCGCATCTCCAAGACAATCCTAAGTCAAAAGAACAAAGCTGGAGGCATCACGCTACCTGACTTCAAACTATACTACAAGGCTACAGTAACCAAAACAGCATGGTACTGGTACCAAAACAGATATAGACCAATGGAACAGAACAGAGTCCTCAGAAATAATACCGCACATCTACAGCCATCTGATCTTTGACAAACCTGAGAGAAACAAGAAATGGGGAAAGGATTCCCTATTTAATAAATGGTGCTGGGAAAATTGGCTAGCCATAAGTAGAAAGCTGAAACTGGATCCTTTCCTTACTCCTTATATGAAAATTAATTCAAGATGGATTAGAGACTTAAATGTTAGACCTAATACCATAAAAATCCTAGAGGAAAACCTAGGTAGTACCATTCAGGACATAGGCATGGGCAAAGACTTCATGTCTAAAACACCAAAAGCAACGGCAGCAAAAGCCAAAATTGACAAATGGGATCTCATTAAACTAAAGAGCTTCTGCACAGCAAAAGAAACTACCATCAGAGTGAACAGGCAACCTACAGAATGGGAGAAAATTTTTGCAATCTACTCATCTGACAAAGGGCTAATATCCAGAACCTACAAAGAACTCAAACAAATTTACAAGAAAAAAACAAACAACCCCATCAAAAAGTGGGCAAAGGATATGAACAGACTTTTCTCAAAAGAAGACATTCATACAGCCAACAGACACATGAAAAAATGCTCATCATCACTGGCCATCAGAGAAATGCAAATCAAAACCACAATGAGATACCATCTCACACCAGTTAGAATGGCGATCATTAAAAAGTCAGGAAACAACAGATGCTGGAGAGGATGTGGAGAAATAGGAACACTTTTACACTGTTGGTGGGATTGTAAACTAGTTCAACCATTATGGAAAACAGTATGGCGATTCCTCAAGGATCTAGAACTAGATGTACCATATGACCCAGCCATCTCATTACTGGGTATATACCCAAAGGATTATAAATTATGCTGCTATAAAGACACATGCACACGTATGTTTATTGCAGCACTATTCACAATAGCAAAGACTTGGAATCAACCCAAATGTCCATCAGTGACAGATTGGATTAAGAAAATGTGGCACATATACACCATGGAATACTATGCAGCCATCAAAAAGGATGAGTTTGTGTCCTTTGTAGGGACATGGATGCAGCTGGAAACCATCATTCTTAGCAAACTATCACAAGAACAGAAAACCAAACACCGCATGTTCTCACTCATAGGTGGGAACCGAACAATGAGATCACTTGGACTCAGGAAGGGGAACATCACACACCGGGGCCTATCATGGGGAGGGGGGAGGGGGGAGGGGAGAGGGATTGCATTGGGAGTTATACCTGATGTAAATGACGAGTTGATGGGTGCAGCACACCAACATGGCACAAGCATACATATGTAACAAACCTGCACGTTATGCACATGTACCCTACAACTTAAAGTATAATAATAATAAATAAAAAAAAAAAAAAAAAAAAGAACCAGGCTGCATAGTAGGAGGTGAGCTGCCTGAGAGCATGACCTCCTGAGCTCCACCTCCTGTCAGATCAGCAGCAGCATTCCATTCCCACAGGGTCACGACCCCTGTTGTGAACCCAGCATGCGAAGGATCTAGGTTGTACCCTCCTCATAAGAATCTAATGATCTGAGGTGGAACAGTTTCATCCCCAAACCATCGCCCCCACCAGGTTTGTGGAAAAATTGTCTTCCATGAAACCGGTCCCTGAGGCCGAAAAGGTTGGGGACTGCTGATTTACTCCATAACATTATTTGAGGACCCCAGTTGATGCTCCTACTCCTATTCAGTCCTCAGCTTCACTCTGGCACCACTGTGAGCACCGGGAGACCTACCAGAAGTTGCTGGAGGACATCGCTGTCCTGCACCGCCTGGCTGCCCGCCTCTCCAGTAGAGCTGAGGTGGTGGGTGCCGTCCGCCAGGTGAGCCTCTCCAGCCCCCAATCTTGCCGACTCTGCTCCACTTACATAAAGTAGAGCAATCACCCAAGCAGCGGCAACTACAGATACCACTTAGAGGTGGCTGCCTCTGGGCCAAGCATCCTATGTATACCATTGCAGTATTATTCAGAGTATTTTTGGCAGATCACTGAACCCTCAAGGGGCTTTGTGGAAAAAGGTTTCTGTGGACGCACAAGTTTGCGGACTACTGCATACTATCTTTCTTTCTTGGAAATTTCTAACACATTGGCCTAATCAAGGCTTTGATTGGAGGATAGTGGTGTCTAACACATTGGCCTAATCAAGGCTTTGATTGGAGGATAGTGGTGTCTAACACATTGGCCTAATCAAGGCTTTGATTGGAGGATAGTGGTGTCTAACACATTGGCCTAATCAAGGCTTTGATTGGAGAAGGCTGGTTCA
This sequence comes from Macaca nemestrina, assembly GCF_043159975.1. Taxonomy (NCBI): domain Eukaryota; kingdom Metazoa; phylum Chordata; class Mammalia; order Primates; family Cercopithecidae; genus Macaca; species Macaca nemestrina. Next base: position 55,219,400 of record NC_092136.1, read on the forward strand.
CTTTACCTACGTAGTTCCCAAACATATTGAACTGAAGAATTCCCCCCACAGCCCTCCATTTTATTTTTCTCAAAAAATACCTATTCAACTCCCATCGAGCTAGTATTTGGCAAAACATGCTTTAGGAAAACCTGCTTTGTCTCATTAAATCCACCCAGCAACCTTATAAATATCCTGTTTCCCAGATGAAGATGCAGAGTCTCAGAAAGTAAAAGCACTAGTGAGTGGCAGAGCGGGACACAGGCCCAGGTCTGTCTCTCTCTTGGCCACTTTGAAGTCCTGAACCACAGAGAGCCCCGCCCTGGCCCCGCATGTTTTAGCAGGAGCACACTGCCTGAGTTCCAATCCGGGCTCCACCCTTCATTCGCTGTGTGAACTTGGGCCGCTTACCGAGGTCTCTCTGCTTCAGTCTTTTCAAGTATAAAATGAGGATGGTCACAGTATTTCCCATAGCGGGTTGCTGCCGTACTTGTAAAGCGTTTAGATGTTGTTATTATGTTGCTATGACATGAATCTATGTCCTGCTGCTCTGGTTACAAGAGAGGAGGTTCCTGGGATGGTGCAGCCCTGAGCAGTTCCTGTTAAAGGACTTGCCGCTGGGCCGTCCCACCCTGTGTCCTTCAGGACAAGGACACCTGACTCAGCAGTGGTGCGCAGGAAGTCACTCCAGCTGGGAGCAGCAACACAGGAGGACTCTAGGGAAGTGGCTGGTCTCAGCCATGCATGGCTGTGGGACCTGTTCCTGCAAAGCCACTGGGTGTGTCCCTCTGTGGCCAGGCAGGGCCTGAGCTAGATCCTCTGAGGGATCTAACCAGGGTATGAGCAGAGAGAAATTGTTCTCATTGTGTGCAGGCTTTCCAAACGTGTGCCTAAGCCCAACTGCCACTCACGCCATCTGCTCCCTTCTCCAAATGGCTCCCTCGTCTTGGCTTCTATGCCTCAGTCTTTGCCTTCCTCTCTGGCTCCACTGGGCCAGGTCAGGCTTCATTCGGTCTTTCCGTGCTGCTCTCACTGACACCAGTCTCACTCCCTTGAGTTCCATCTCTATCTGTGACCTGATTATGTTACTCTCTTACTTTAAGGGAGATATTCAATGGCTTCCCTTTTCCTTCAGAGTAAGTTCAAGTTCCTTTGTCTAGCATTCGAGGTCCTTCACAACCCAGACTTACAAATAGACCCAACTGCTTGCTGATTCCTACGGAGGCAGGAGACCTGTAGTGTCTGGGCTTTCTGGGCAGCCCTGGTTTATGTCGATTGTCCCAGCACAATTTGTCATAGTGCCTTTCTTCACTCTCCAGAGGACTCCTATCCAGAGGATAAAACCTCATCTACATATAAGCCCTGTGCTTCCCTGCCTCTAGAATCCTCTTGGAGTTCCCTGGCCTGAATGCTCTGTCCCTCCTGACCTTGTCTGTGTGCCCAGATGCTGTTCACATCCTATATCCACTTCATTCCATCTCCATGAAGCCTCCCCTGACCTGTTCTCTGCAAGCAGAAACAACTCTCCTCTGCCTGTCACCTCCTGCAGTGTGGTGGCTGTGTTTTTCCCATTCTCCCTGAGTGCAGGTGCTGAGTCCACCTCTCAGCTCAGGCAGAGTCTCGTCCCTGTATCCTTTTGATTCTCCTAGCCCAGACCCTTGGGCTTGATCAGAGCAAATAAGTGCCAATGGAGCCTTAACTCCAGTGGCCTCATGTACTCACACCCTCCATCCCTGCAGGAAAAGCGCATGTCGAAAGCAACAGAAGTGATGATGCAGTATGTGGAGAATCTAAAGAGGACGTATGAGAAGGACCATGCGGAGCTCATGGAGTTTAAAAAGCTTGCAAATCAGAATTCAAGCCGCAGCTGTGGCCCCTCTGGTAAGGACCTAGGCTCCTGCCCCATCTTGGCCCTACAAGGTAGACTTCCAAGAGCTCTTGGCTAGGATTGGAGCTGTCAGAGCAGCCCCATGACTTATTTCCAGTTGAGCAGCACCCCTGTCCAGTACTGTCCACAGGGGCCTCCCAGCAGCTGCTTCAGTGGGCCTGGCAGGGCAGTCTGGAAGCAGGAAACAAGAGCATTCCCAAAGTGACTTCCTAACTCCCAAAGCAATAAATCACAGTGGCTGACCATGAATACAAAGCCCACAGGCTACTAGAACTCTTGGACTTATAGGGTCTGAGAGTGACCCTAGACCCTGTAAGTCTGTGTGCTTTGGGACCCCCTTTTAGGCAGCACATGCTAAGGAAGTTGGACTTTATTCTGGAAAGCATTAGGGATCCAGCCAATGATTTTAATCAAGAAAATGACTTGATCATATATGTAGCTTAAGAAGATTCCCTTGAACTATGGTGTGGCAATTACATTACTGGGACAAACCAGGGACAGAAAACTCCATGAAGATGTTCTCGCAACAGTCCAGGTGAGGGGTGAAACCTGGGCAGCTAGGGTGGAGTGTGAGTCTGGCTGAAGATGTTACAGAGAAAAACAGTAGACTCATGGATAAGACAAATGTTTCAAAGAAATATTCTTGTTTAGAAGTTCTATATGAATTGCCATAGGAGCACAGAGGAGGGCCCACCTGATTCTGCTTGAAGGGAGACAAGGAAGGCTTCAAAGAGGGATGGTATCTTGGTGTTTTAAAGTAAAAATAGGAGTTCTCCAGTCAATAGAGGAAGATACATCCCAGGTGGAGAAACCAGCATGGACAAAGATGTGGAGATTGGGGGTGAAAAGAAGATGAAACAAACAGTTTTCCATAGTGGCAGTGTCGGGGTGTGGTAGTGACAGGTTGAAAGTGAGACTTGGTAGACCAGGGCCACATGCCAGGCCATGCTAGCAATTTAAACCTCTAGGCAATGGGGAGTTAATGGTAAGTTTATACCTCATGATGTAATCAGGCTTTATTTTTAGATTATTCTGACTTCAGTGGACAATATATTGGAGGTGTGCAAAAGCTGAGGTAAAGAGAGACACAGTCGGAGACTCTTTCTCAGTCCAGCAGGAAGAGGTTGGTGCCTTGGACCAGATCTCTCTGTGGGCACTGTCAGGGTTTGGACTCTGGCTGATGAGGGTGGCCAGCAGGAGAAAACAGACCTTTTAGCAACAGGAATCCCTGTGGAATGCAAACATCCGTGTTACCAAGAGCTGCAGAAGGGAAAGTACAGAAAGTATAACAGATGGAGAAACCTTTATAAACAGGAGGTTTCACAAGTTTCCTGGAGAATATCAGTGACACGTCCCAGAGTCCAAAGGCAGCATGCACACATGCTCCAGACTGTCTGCTTTGGATCTGTCGGCAAGGCTCCTGACCCATATGCACCTGGGCTTCTAACAAACCATTTTCCGTCCATGTTGCAAGCTGGGGAAGCTGCCGCCAAAGGAATCCTAATGCCATGGGCTCCTACATTTATTGCTGCACAAGGCCTCCTGCAAACTACCTTATCTAAGATTTATAGGATGAGCAGTTACCCATGAGTCTCATTCATTCATTCTACAGACATTTACTAAGTACCTTTGGCTTGCCCCATATAATACTGGAATATAGAGGTAAAGGGCACACAGTCACAGACCCAAAGGAGCTCCCAACCTTTGGGAAGTCAAGGCAGTGTAGCCAGTGCTATGACAGAAGAAAGCAGACTTCCAAGGAGAACACACGACAGAGTCCCATATTCAGTCTAGGAGGATGATAAAACGCTTACCATAGCAAAGGTCAACGATAGCTGTACATGTTTTTCCAATATTTGTTTCCACTCCAGTTGTTCTTCCAAGCTATACCTCAGCTTGGGCTAGGCAGAGGGGCCGTAACCACTCAGCAGGTGTTTCCATAAGACACTCTATGACTGTTCCCTAATAGTGTTTGTGTCTTAAGCCTTTTATACAACCTCTGCAATCTTTGTCTATGCCTGGGGTTTTGAAGACTACAGTAAATAAAATATCCCTGATTTCAAGGAAGGTGATATACATTTTTTAAAAATAATATGTTTCTTTCTGAATATGAAATTTACCAATTGTCTGCATTTTGGATTATTTCCTTAATGTAGATTTCTAGAAGTATAAATACTAGCTCAGGGGAAAGAAATTTTTTAAGGCTCTTAAAGCAAATTATTTTCAAATAACCCATTTATGTTTTCACTGAATGGGTTACAATACTCAATTCACTGTGCCATTGACACCATTCTTGTTCTTTCTTTTGGTAAGTATCCATGACTTCGATAGACCAAAATTGTGTCTTATCTTACTGGTTTAATTGTATTTCTCGGCCTTTCCAAATGTTTATGGAACATTTGTATTTCTACTTTTAAAAATTCTGTATTTATGATCTTTGTCCACTTGTAAGCTTGGTAGTTTACTAATGTATATGAACTCTTCACATGTAAAGAATATTTTCTGGTTCTGCTGTTTTGGCTGACTGGAAAACTTGAGAATCTTTTGACCACAAGCACTTAGAAATTTCTGCTGGACAAAATAAAGCAAACCTATGTCTAAATAGCTGAATCCACAAGAAAAGAAATTGAAATATCCAGATACGAGAAAAGAAAAGAGAACTGAAACCAAGCTGACCCTGCAGCTTCCTTGGGGACAAGTGGCAACCTCAGTTATCTGGGAGCTGAGCTTTTACACTTGCCTGTGATCTGAGACAAGACCTGGAACACCTATGGTAGAGAGTTGACACAGATTCCCACAGAAAGTTAAGGCTGTCCAAGGACTAGATCCTCAGATGGAATTTGGATAAGGAAAAATAATAATCACCAACCAGCAGAGAAACAAGGAAATTTGTTTCACCCTGGGCTCTAGTAGGAAAAAACACTTTCTCCTTCCTCATAGGAAAAGTACATACTCACAAAGTGACAGCAGTGATGATGCAATATGCAGAGGATTTGAAAAGAACAGCAAGATGGTGCCTCTAAGACATATTAGAAATAAGTAGAAAAGCACTCTGGAGAGACAGACGCTGCACCCAGACACACAGGATTCCTCTAATAAAGCCTCACTGAAGATGACTTCACAACCTAAAATTATAAAATACGCAAGAAAACAATTCATCATGAACAAAAATCATCAGGTACCCCAAAGAATAGGATCATATCCTAAGAACCTCAGAAAATAAAATGATCTGATAATTTTTTTAAAGATAAGCTTAAAATTATTAGGGGTAGCTGGGTACAGTGGCTTACGTCTATAATCCCAACACTTTGGGAGACCAAGGTGAAAGGATTGCTTGAGGCCAGGAGGTTGAGACCAGCCTGGGCAACAAAGTGAGACCCTGTCTCTCCAAAAAATAAAAATAAAAAACAATTAGTTGGATGTGGTGGTGAGCACCTATAGTTCTAGCTTCTCAGGAGGCTAAGGTGGGAGGATCGCTTGAGCCCAGGAAGTCAAGGCTGCAGTAAGCTGTGATCGTGCCATTGCACTTCATCCTGGATGACAGAGTGAGACACTGTCTCTAACTTAAAAATCATTGGAGACATAAAAGAATGGATCAAAAACAGAGTAAAAGAAAACAGTTATCAAAGAAGAATAAAATAGAACTTCTCAAAGTGAAGAATAAAGTCACGGAAATTAAAAACTCAAGAGTTTAGGTGTGTTAGTTACTATATTTGAGGCTATTCGTTATTCCAGATCTCCTTCTGGGCACATTTTCCCATCCCCTTAAAGTCACAAGGCAAGGCCATGGGACTTGCTTTGGTGAATGAAATGTGAGTAGAAGGACGTGTCACATCTGAACCTAGGCCTTCAAGAACTAGTATGCAATCTGCCATGTTTCTTCCTCCTAACGTGATAACCATCATTGCTCCAGAATACTAGAAGGCCAATATTAGGCTGAGTCCAGAATGAGGAAACACTGAACCAAGCCTGCTACAGACTCAGAAGTAAATGGGCGTGTAGCATAAGCAAATCACATCTTCCTTGTTATCAGCCACTAATACTTTGGAGTTGCTTATTATTACTATGCTGTTAAACTAGTATAACCTAGCTTAGCCTGATTGATTATAACATTTAAATCAAATTGGGCACAGCTGAAGAAAAATTAGTTAACTTGAAGATAGGTTTGAGGAAGTTACCCAATGTACAGTTCAGAGAAATAAATTGATTAAAATTATGAAAGAAGCATTGAGATATGGGATATAGAATGTAGAATGAGAAAGTCCCAAATACATTTATTGGTCCATCCTTAAAGGGGAAAGACAACGAGAGAAAATATTCCAAGAAAGAATGGCTGAGGATTTTCCAGAACTAAGGAAAGTCATCAATCATTGGATTCAGAAAATACAGTGAATTCCAAGCAGGAAAAATAAAAACACACCAAAGAGAAACTATAGAACAGTAAAGACAAAGGGAAGATCTTAAAAGTCATCAAAGAGAGAAGATTATTTACAAAGGAATGACAATTCTCAATGGCAATAGTAGAAGAAGGCAATGGAATAATCTCTTAAAAGAACTACGAGAAAATAACGGTCAACCTAGAGATAACACAAATGGCTAAGATACCATGCAGGATTGAGGGCTTGGTAAAGACCATTTGGAGACAATTGAGGAAGTTTACCTCTCACAGACCCCCGCTGAAACAACAACTAGAGGATGTACCTAAGGAAGATTGAAATTGAACTCAAACACATGCTCACAAATGTTCATTGCAGCACTTTTCACAATAGAAAAGACATGGAATCAACCTAAATGCCCATCAGTGACAGACTGGATAAAGAAAATATGGTACATATACACCATGGAATACTATGCAGCCATAAAAAAGAATGAGATCACCTCTTTTGCAGGAACATGGGTGGAGCTGGAGGCCCTTATCTTTTGCAAACTAACACAGGAACAGAAAACCAAATACTGCATGTTCTCACTAAGAAGTGGGAGCTAAACATTGAGTCCATATGGCCACAAACAGGGGAACAACAGGTACCAGGGCCTACTTGAGGGTAGAAAGTAGGAGAAGGGAGAGGAACGGAAAAAATAAATACTGTCTACTAGGCTTAGTACCTGGGTGATGAAATAATCTGTATAACAAATCCTCATGACAAGTTTATGTAATGCACCTGCACATGTACCCTGAACCTAAAATAAAAGTTAAAAAAAAAATTGAGCTCAAAAGAAACAAGTAGGATACAAGAAGGAATAGTCAACAAAGACATTTGTAAACATGTAGGTAAATCTAAATAAGCACTTTCTGTAGAAACCAACAAACATAATGAATAATTTAGGAATACAAAAGCAAGGTGAAATAAAAATACTGGAAAGCAATATAATTAAGAGGGAGGGTTATTATTTTAAGATTTATTCAAGAAAAGAATAGAGATCTTGTTTAATTTTAAATTTAAAGTCAATATGTTCAAAAGTTAAGAGGACATGCTGAAGGTTAAAAATAGAATGTATAAGTTCCAAACAAATGTGTAGGGTGGGAGGAGGGGTGGAAAAAGTCAATGAATAAAACAAATAGAAAATATAAAATTACGTGGTAGAAATAAATACAAATATATTAATCACAAGAACTATAACTAGTATAAATCTATTGGTTAATAGAGAATCTTAGATTAGATTATGAAAAAAACAGGCCAGGCGCGGTGGCTCATGCCTGTAATTCCAGCACTTTGGGCAGCCAAGGCAGACAGATACTTTAAGCTCAGGAGTTGGAGACCAGCCTGGCCAACATGGCGAAATGCTGTTTCTACTAAAAATACAAAAATTAGCCAGACATAGTGGCACACATCTGTAATCCCAGCTACTCGGGAGGCTGAGGCATAAGAATCATATGAACCCAGGAGCCAAAGGTTGAGTGAGCCAAGATCGTGCCACTGCACTCTAGCCTTCGTGACAGAGTGAGACAGTCTCAAAAAAAATTTTTTTTTGAAAAAAAAAAAAAAACCAGCTATGTGCTTTTCAAGAGACACACCAAAAATGCATGGATATGAAAGAGAGAGAGATGCAGGCTAAATAATATTGGTCAAACTGAATCAAATTGAATTGAGCTAGCAAATACCTTTCTCTGAAAGTACTCAGGTGTTTCCTGGTGGTAGTATTATCCAGGTGCGAAGTTTAAACATATTACATGAGTTATATCACTTAATGTATGCAGTAAGGAGAAGAAAATCCTGGGGTGGTAGCTTCCTTTGTTCTGAGTCATTTGGTAGGTAACATATTGAAACTACTTTTGTCAGCAAGTTTTCATTATTTACTGGCACCACACCTTCCTTGCTCATAGTTTCTCTGACTGTACATCCTTGAACGAGCATGAAATAACCCAATAAGTCTTGGTATTGCTGAGTAGTTGTCATACACTATCTAGGGTGTTATGCAGAGTGTGTTTAGTGGGGTCAGATAAAGATCAGAGGTCCAAGACTGGGGCTTCCTATAGTGAGAAGCGGAGTTAGGATAAAGGTTTTGTCCAAAAAAACCCCCACTCTGCAGCCCCATCTCAAAGGATGAAGTGCCAAACTCAGCGTCCCCAACACCCAGATCCTTGGGCTATCCCTTGAGGGCCAGTTCTGGCTCATGGATACCATAGCCTAGTTTCTGTTTCCTGCTGGTGCCTAGTCTGAAACTTACTTGTGTTCTCTTCTCTGCTCCCTCCTGCTGCAGAAGATGGGGTCCCTCGCACGGCACGGTCCATGTCCCTCACGCTGGGAAAGGTATGCATGTTCAAGGAATACCAGGGCTCCTGGAAAGAGTATGACAGAAGTTTCCATGGTCACCCAAACAATCATTCATTCTGGGATCCATGGATGCCAGAGAATCTCTGAACAGAGTTTCTATTCGGCTTCCCACGGTCTCAAGTTTAGCCTCTGACATCTTACCTTTCTTGCTCGTGGTTTCCTTAATTATGTATACATCCCTTAAATCAACATGAAATGATCATAAGCCTTCATATTGCTACAGGCAGCTTTAATACAGTCTCCAGGGTGTTACCCAGAGACTTGTGGGGTCATTTCCATTCTGTATCTCCAAGATCTCATAAGCTAAAATAGAACAGATTGAGCGTTCACTCACCACCAATTTGGGAAATTTGGGTCAACTTTGGCCACTCTCTCCGCACCAATTCCATCATTGCTACTGCAAAACCAAAATATCCAGTGAATGCCATTTCAGCATTAGAAATGAGTAGGTTTTTTTCCCAAGCCCTTCTGAATTATGGCTATTGCTACCTCCAAGACAATGAGCCTGGTCACTTCTCTCCCCACAGAATATGCCTCGCCGGAGGGTCAGCGTTGCCGTTGTTCCTAAGTTTAATGCCCTGAATCTGCCTGGCCAAACTCCCAGTTCATCACCCATCCCCTCCTTACCAGCCTTGGTAAGTATGATGATGCCTGCCTCCCAGCACGGAATAGTAAAATAACCTTTCCTTCATACTCAGTCCTAGGGGGGTGACCAAATGGGGGCAGGGTCAACAAGGAGAGGAAATTTCCAGAATAGAATCTGAGTGATAGGCTCAAAAACCCAATACAGACCAGGCTGCATGTATTCTACTACTCTGGGAAGTCCTACTGCCCTTGAGCATGGTGTTGGCAGCTCAGCATTCTTTGCAAACGATAACTCTTTTTGTGCTTACACCACAATCCGCCAAGGTGGTTATAATTTTTTTCTACTCTGCAGTGGGCTTAAGTAGCTGAAGTTTGTAATGTGTGATAGGTGGTAGAACAGCTTTGAACCCTAGGTTCTCTGTTTCAGGAGCCTGAGTTCTTCAACCAACCCATTGTTCTCCCGCCTCAGTTCATTGTAGCATTTGTTCATAACAATGAAAAGCGGGAAACAACTCCGTGTTCACTAATAAGAGACTGGTTAAGCAAACGGATATCCCTATAAGGGGTTTCTGTAGAATGGTCCGTAACTTATTATGAATCAAAAGCAAGTAAAATAGGATATACAAAACCTAGTGTATGAACAGTATAATTCTGTTTTGTACTTTTTAAAAGAGTGTATTTCTGTGCGTAGACAGAAATTTCTGGTAGAAGATACGTGAAACAGCTAACAATGGTTATCTCTAGGCAATGGTAAAATAGTTCATTTCTATTTTCTTCCTGATGCCTTTTTATATTTCTATAATACGAATGTATTAGTAATAATCAGGAAAAATACATTTCCATTTCTTTTAGGCAAAGACAGTTTGAATATAACAAAATATTTTCTGTATCCCAGGCCTTTGTGCATCTGGTTAATTCTCTCTAATTCTTTCTTCAGTGGTTTCTCTATCCCCTGCCTATGACTAGCACTACCATATAAGGAAACAATCTGATTGTGTAAGCAATTGGAAATTCAAGCCCTATGTAATACCAATGGGTGGTACTCACTGTTTCCTGCCTCAAGCATTTCAATCATGTATGAAATCAACCTAAACTCCCAAACTACCCACTAAAATAGAACAACCTGAAAAAAATGTTTAAGGATATTGGAGAGGACTGGTTAGTGTGTTTTAACAGTTCTATTTCCCATATTTTGCCTAAAAGCATAAATTTATTTTCCAAATATATGTTCCTTTAGACTAGGGGCTGGCAATCAGGGCCATAGATTAAAAACCACACAGGGTACTTTTAAAACATTCTTCCCCCAGGCCCCACACCAAGATTCTGGAGTGGATCAATACTTTTTTAAAACTTCCCCCAGGTGATTCTAATGTGCAGCCAACATTGAGAACCATTACTTAAACCAAATCCATTGCAACAACACAACGTGGAAATCCTGGGGAACATATTGTAATGAAATTTCTGATTGTTTGAGCTTTCAATAGTACTGGCATCTCTTGAGAATTGTACCTGGAGCTGTGTCTCTTGGGACAGCGATGGGCTTGTGTGAATCTATCACAGGGAGCCTGGGACCTGCACTTGTAGGAGGCCCACTGGTGTTCAGTCACAGTCAGTAAACAGGACAGAGAAAAACTGATGGCTTCTCTCCAGAATGGAGCCTCAAGATGTAAACTCTCCTCTTTGCTTAAGGAAACTTAGCGGAGGCGAAGGAAAAGGAGCAAGCTGCATGTGCCCTAGAGGAAAGGAATGCTGAGGAAAGGAGGACAGGGAAGGCCCGAGGGAAAGGGCCAAGGTCTGGGCTCAGATGAAGATTGGAAAGTGGGGGCATGGAGGAAAGAGGAGAAGCAGCAGCCCCCCTCCCATCATCAGAAACCCAGCAGCTCTGGCTTCTTCCTTGCATAGCACATCCTCAGTTCTCTGTCTTCTGTTTTTCATTCAGTCGGAATCACCCAATGGGAAAGGCAGCCTACCTGTCACTTCAGCACTGCCTGCACTTTTGGAAAAGTAAGTTTGTTGATTTTCCTCTTTGCTTCAGGGATCTCTCAGGAAAATTTCCCCATTTTACTTTCCTTCCTCCCATTTTCATCCCCAAAATGCAGGGGAAAGCAAATTAAGTTTTAAGGGAAATGAATGAGAGTCTGAGACCCACAAAGATTTCAGAATCCGCTTGCAAGATTCTTGAACCGGGAAGATGCCCTGACTGAGGCCAAGTGTACCCAATCTGAGAGAGCCCAGAGAAGACTGGAGCCTTCTCTGCCAGTTGGGATTCTTTGGGCTACAGACAAAAGAAAGCCCCAACTCAATGGGACTTAGTAAGTCCAAGGTAGAGCTGCTTCTGGTACGGCACAGCAGGGCTCTAGCTCAGCATGCCTACTACTTCCTTGCCTCTGGCCACGTTGTATGTTAACTTCATCATCAGGATTGTGGCAAACGGCTGGTAGTTACTGGCATCCCCTCCAGACAAGACAATACCTAGAGGAAGAAAAGGGCCTGTTTCTTGCCGTGTTCCTTTCTTAGGAATAAACCCAGAAACCTTTCACCAGTCTTCCCTATTATCTCATTGACAAATCTGGAAGGAGGTCCCTTTCTAAAAGAATCACTTTGGGAATGGGATTGTCATCATGGGATTTACACTATTCCCTGGGGTTGGTGAGAGGGTCAGCTTCCCAAAAAGCAAAATGACTCCATAAAGAAGAGTAAATTCCTGAACAGAATCATGTTGCTGTTGGGAACGAGGAAGGAAAATGCATATTGGATTGGCAGCCAGCAGTGTCTGTGATTTTCTAGGCATCTGTGCAATGTGCAGATCTTTTCATCCTCAGCCAGAGGAAGGGAGGCTGTTTCTATGCACTCAGAGGACTTCATAGCTTACTTTTCAAATTCTTTCATTTGCTTGCTGAAAAACATCTGGATCACACCTGCTGCCTCTCGGAATTTTCCCCTTGTGTCTTTTCTCACTTGGTAGAACATATACCTTATTCTTCCTTCTTTCTTGCCTCAAGACAGCTTTAGTCCTTCGTTTTTCTTTGCTGTCAGAAAAGTTTTGCTATCTGGCAGGAAAAGTGTATGTTGGGACCCTTTTCAATACAGACAGGCTCCCACCTCCAGACCCAGCCTGTTTCCTGCATCTCTCATTATGTGCAGCCACCAGCTTATCACCCAGTGATTTGTCCCCTGTTAGTCTTGAAGTTTGCCCAGCATTTCTTCTCTTTACCACCTCACCCCCATAAGCTCACAGGTCCTTCGTGTTATAGAGGGTCTCTTGGGGTCTCTCTCTCTCTGCCTTTTCTTGATCACTACAGGGAAATTGTCAAGAGGTGACACAACCACCACCATGTGGACCACGTGAAAGTGACCGAGTTTACAGAAACTTACCAAGTCCCTAGAGTCATAGGGCCTCATCCTCACCCTAGAGTCATAGAATCTCTCCAGAAATGGTCACCTGATGCTCTGACTGAGAAACCCACTAAAATTCTCCTTGCCAACCTTCCCTTTGGGTGCATGAATCCCTACTTCAGAGAACCCTCAACTCTAGCCCCATTCCCAACTCTAGGCCTGCAGAGCCACTCAAGGCAGAAGATCTCTTCAACAGACTCTAATCATGACAGAGCAGGGCCTGAACTCTGTAGAACTTATGCCAATCCATTTGAGCACTTCTGTCCAAGGCAGTGGGGATCATGAAAACATGAATTATCCTTGGTAAGGGAAACTGAGGTACAAAATTGGAGACAATAAGCAGCAGCCCCAGATTAGGAGCGTCAATGGGTAATGGTCCATAGTGCCATCACCTTTCCAGGGGTTTATAGAACCTGAAGAGATAGGGACAGAGTGGGGATTAAGGCAAGTCAAGCACACTGGGGTTGACTCTCCAGTTGGGAATATACCCATGGAAGAATGGTTGCAAAGAGGCGAGGGCATCTTCAGATTAAGAGGGGTTCAGGATGAACAACAGCTTCCCCTTCTGGATTTCTCAAAGACGTTAAGTGATTTCCATTTAAAACTGGAAACATGGCCAGGCATGGTGGCTCACACGTGTAATCCCAGCACTTTGAGAGGCCAAGGCAGGTGGATCACAAGGTCAGGAGTTCAAGACCAGCCTGGCCAAGATGGTGAAACCCTGTCTCTACTAAAAATACAAATAAATAAATACATAAATAAATAAAAACTGGAAACATTTACTTGATTCCCAATGCACTAACAATCAGACAATATATGAGTAAAAGTGAATTCTTATCTTCTGTCCTATACACAAATACTTAGTCAGTTCTAGCTGCCCTAGCCATGTTGCGAAAGAGAAATAATGTGTTATAGTTTAATATACATTGCTTCAGAGATTGTTGTATTCAGCTTTGTATTAAAATGATTTCACCTTTCCTAAGCATACAGTGACGAAGCAGGAAGGGTGCTGGCTAAGCAAAGGATAAGAAGGTCAAATACCCTGTGGCTAGTTGACAGGAAAATACTTGAGAGCTGATTACACTGCTCCGTGAGATTTCAGAGAATGCTGAGCCTTGTTCTTGGAGGTCATTTAGTAATGAACTGCTCTTCACTCAACAAGGGCCTAGAAACCTGTAGACTTAAACATACGGGTGGAGAGTGATATTTAAAATTAGTCTTGAAGAGAAAACAAAGCCCAAGAGCAGTTCTGCAAGTAGAAATAGCTATGTAATTGTAGTCTTTTGTTCTTTCATTCCTTTAACAATTAATCACCAAGGGCCAGGCACATAGTATGTACTCAGGGAGCTCACAGTCTAGCGGGAAAGACAGATGGGAAGCAGCCTATTCTAATACAACACGATGGGTGGGATCGTAAGGAAGTGTGGGTTGCTAAGGGAATGACGCAGCAGAAAATGAGCACCTAACCCGATTTTGGTGTAAGGTTGGGGGAAGTGGGGAAGTAGGGGGAAGAGGGAGTTTAGGAAATGATTCCCCTTGGCTGGGCAGTGGCTCACGCCTGTAATCCCAGCACTTTGGGAGGCCAAGGCAAGTGAATCACTTGAGCTCAAGAGTTTGAGACTAGCCTGGGCAATATAATGAAACCCCATCTCTACAAAAAATATAGAAATTAGCCAGGCATGGTGGCATGCACCTGTAGTCCCAGCTACTCAGGAGGCTGATGTGGGAGGATGGCTTGACCCCAGGAGGCAGAAGTTTCAGCGAACTGAGATTGCACCACTGCACTGCAGCCTGGAGCCTGAGTGACAGAACAAGACCCTGTCTCAAAAAAAAAAAAAAAAAAAAAAAAAACCCCACAAAGTTTTCCTCTAGGAACTTACTTTTAAAGTAAAATCTAAAGGGTACATAATTAACTAGGTGACCAGGAGGTTAGCAACATTCCAGGCTTTGTCCATGTGACAAAGTATGGAGTATTCAAGGAATGATGATAATGATAAGGATGACAATGATAACCGATGACAATGGTAATTACTGTTGACTGTTTACTGCACTGTTGACAATGGCAATTACTGCTAACTATTTACTGCACCTCGTTTTATGCCAAGTGCTCTACTAATTGCTTTGTATTAAGAATCTCAGTTAATCCTCACAGTAATCCCATGAGGTAGGTATACTATTAATATCTTTGTTTTATAGATGAGGAAACTGAAGCTCAGAGAAATCGTCACTTGCCTGAGGTTACAAAGCTGGTAGATAGCAGAGCACATGCCCTTACCCTTTTAATAGACGGCCCAACTGGAAGGATAAAACAAAGTTCAGTGTGACCATAGAGAAGAGGATGAATTTAAGAGCTATTTTTGAAAGAGCCTGGTGACCAACTGGGCATGGAATGGAGAGTAGAGTTGGGTGAGAGACAGGGTATGCATGGAACCGTTCACAGAGGGATCAGCAAAACCAGGATGTAGATGATGCACAGCGTTAGTGTCAGAAAGGGGTTATTATGTTAATGTATCACAGAGCAATTTTAACTGTCTAAAACTAGCCATGTTTCTATACTCTTGAAGCACCCAGGGTAAATTCGTTAAAGATTTCGTAGGACGCTAAATGTGTACAGTCAGCAACTCCCCTTTGCTGGTAGTATTTTGGAGTGAATTCCGCCCCCCCCCCCACCACCCCAATAAACTTGTGGAGGACCCCAGGTATCTAGGACTGAGTAACGGGGAGTAAGGAAGCTTGGGTTCCCTGGGCTGGGCTTGTCAGAGGGAACCATGTCAGTGGGGGTGACTTGGAAACATTGCTGAGCCCAAGAAGATATGCCCATCACAAAGGATAGTAGTCACTTTCAAATATTGTTTTCCACATGGGAAAAGTTGAATCTAATATACCTGCCTGTCCAAAAACATATTTTGACTAAATAGTTCTTCACATTACTAAGAGCTGAGCACAATGACAAACATTTTTGACCTGGTGCATGTGTGAGAACAATGAGCCTCATTTCCATGAATCATCTCAGAAAGAAAGCACATAGGATTTCAGGCAGGGAACAGATGCCAAGATCCATGAGCCTTTGGGCCAGAAATCCCTAGGGTAGGCACAGGCTGTGCTCAGCTCCAGTTTACAGCCATGATTACAGATTTCTTTAGCCCAACCCAAACACTGGGTTCTCAGGAAATAACCATTTACAGAGAGGACTTGTGCCTTTTACAACATTCCTAGGTGGGGACTGGATAAGTCATAGTGAAACCGATGCAACTTGACAGGCACTTAAAGGTATCCACTGTGTGCCAGGCACTATTCTGACCTAAACACCGTCCTCCTTCCTATGATTACAGTCATATGCAGGTATCTGAAACATCAATGCCCTCCCTGTGAGTCACGCTGTCATAGAGGTGTGGTTGCAGAATAAAGGGAGAGAGAGGGCCAGGTGCGGTGGCTCACACTTGTAACCCCAGCACTTTGGGAGGCCAAGGCAGGTGGATCACTTGAGGCCAGGAGTTCGAGACCAGCCTGGCCAACATGGTGAAACCCCATTTCTACTAAAAATACAAATATTAGCCAGGCGTGATGGTGCACTCCTGTAATCTCAGCCACTTGGGAGGCTGAGGCAGGAGAATCACTTGAACCTGTGAGATGGAGGTTGCAGTAAGCCAAGATCATGCCACTGTACTCCAGCCTGAGTGACAGAGCGAGACCCTGTCTCAAGAAAAAAAAAAAAAAAGGAGAGATCAACTTTAACCAGAGGGTGTGAGGGAGGGGAGAACACCCGCAAAGGTTTCACAGAGGAGAAGACATTTGAGCTTAGTCTTAAAGATGCTTAGGGAGAAACTTCCAGATAGTTAGATAAGATATTTAAAAAACTACAAGCTCAGTTCAGAGGTCAGGAGAGGACAGCAAACATTTTACATATTGTGTTTTCCCCACTTCCCACCCTACCCACAACCCCTCCATTCCCCCCTAACCCCCACACACGCATTAAACAAAGGCCCTCCCAACCACTTACACTCTAGACAAGCAGCCTTGAAAAGAGGGACACCATAGAAGCCACAGTCCAGTCTGAGGGCAGGAAGGGCTTCACTCACCAGAGTGAAAGGAAGAGACTTCTACTGAAAGAAAGGCAGGGGTTCATGGGGGCTGGAAAGTCCATCTTGACACAAACGTAGACGACCAAGATGAGAGTCCCAGCACCAATAACGTGAATTTAGGCAAGTCACTTAGTCAACCTGAGCTCGGGTTTCTTATCTGTGAAATGGGATAATACCCCACCTAGGTGACAGATAGTGTAGTCAGAAGAATGGGTGCATATCAGACTGCACAGGGTAAAATTTGAGTTCTACCACACACTGGTTGTATAATCTTGGGCTGGTCCCAAGATCATATGACAGATATGAAATCACTTGAAATGCGATCTTCATGCCTCAGCCTAATTTTTCTGAGCCTTGGTTTCCTCATCTGTCAAACAGAGAACAGTAAAACCTTCTTGGGTCATTTGTGAGCCGTAAGTGAGATGTTAGACCATAGTCTGATACATATAAGTTAATTTTTAGCTCTTCTCATCATTGGAAAGATCAAGTGAGAGGATGTATATGAGAGCCCTATAGGGGAGCTGAAATGGACAGAAGATCTGCATGTAAAAGGGTCAAGGAAATGGGCTTCCTGGCCCTGGTAACGAAAAGTTTTCTTCTCTAGAGATCAATGACCCAAGGACAATGAGAGCTTTGTTTACGGTCACTCTTCTGCAAAATTCTAAGGTGCATAGTGTGTGATGACATGCAATACATGTGCACCTGAGAAATTTCCTAAAGCCATTTTATGAAAATGTAATTTTAATTTTACCATACCTTAAATTGGTTCACATTTAGGGTTCCTCTGACTCTGACGTGTCTCAGTAATATATAACAAATTCTTCCTTGATGATATAAATAATTGCCTGGATTTTTTATGAGTCATATTTGGAGGTAGCTCAGATTGCTCCCAAAATGAACCAATACATTTCCTATATAACAATAATAATAGCAGATATAATAATTTGTTGAGTATGTAAATAAACATATTCCAGAAAGTTTATTTACATTTCTTCATTAATTCTTACACCCCCACCATCAGGTATGTATTACTATCCCCATTTTACAGTTGAGGAATCTGAAGTTCAGGAAGATTAAATAATTTACATGTCTTGGAGCTGGGATTTGAATCCAAGTTTGCCTCAGGCAAGTTTTTTTCCTCTATACTACACTGTCCTCCTTCATGCATGCTTAACCTTAAGGAACCTCTAAGGCTGACAGCTGTGTATAAATCAAAAGTCTAATACCAGTATCTCATTTCATATATATATATATATATATATATATATATTTCATGAAAGAATTACTTTCCCTGCCCTTGGCTGTAGCTGTGTTTTTCTCCTCTCGCTCTAGTGATTTGGATAAATAGGAAACTGCACATTAGGCCAAGGTCACATGGAAGGGAGTGGATAATGTAATTTGCAAAAGGAGAAATGTTATGAATAGCTGGTATTTTTAGAGCGTTATCTTTCTTGTTCACAATGGGTTGTGGTTTCCAGCCTGACTAAATGTAAATTTTAAAAGGTCTGAGGAAAACTAAGAGATGGGAAACTGATGCCAAGAATGAGGAGAAGATACAAGGCTCACTCATAAACCCTGTCTAAGAGGTCAGGGAGGGTGGCAGCTGTGATCTTTCAGAGTCCTGGCTAGAAAGCTCTGCTCACAGTGTTGCCTTGTTGGAGGACTCCTCCATGACGACATTGCTCCCATTGGGGATCAGGACACGAAGGTGGGCTGCAGGATTTCTAGGGAAAGCATAGCCGTCTGGATACTTCCTTTAAACTTGTGATCTCATACCCGCAATGATCTCCCAGCACCACCCAGACATCCTACCATGATGTTCTAGCATGTCTGTTTTTCTTCTTTCTCATATAACTCTTTTACACCTCTCCTCTCTCCACAGACCTTCCTAGACCCCTCTACCTCTCACTCTCAGCAGATGACCTTGCTGTCTACTTTATAGAGAATACCTAAGCTACACTCCCATAGGAGCCCTCTCACTTTCCTTCACCAGATCTCCAGCCCAACAACTTCATCATCATCTTCCCTTTGTTACAAACAAGGAGAGATTCTCTACTTTTCCAAAGTCTGTCCCTGTTTCGTTTTGCAAAGACTGAGTTCCTTTGGGCATCCCTTTCTCTCATCCTCTCTACTAGATCATTTCTACCTACCTTCAAATGTGCATCCTCCCTTGACCTACTTCAGCTGCACACTCCCTCCAACACACACTTCTACACTCCTTCCTACTCGAATTGCTGTGTCTGTAACTTCCCCTTTCCCACCTCCCCTTCTTTACTTTACATTCCAACCTGTGCTTGGCTCCCACCATTACATAGAGGCTCCTCTTGACCTCTGTATTATCAAATCTAATAGTCACCTTGTCTGTGTGCTTCAAACTCAGAAGTGTGTGGCACTGTTAACTCTTCCCGCCTTGATGTGCTCTTACCTCCTGGCTCCCAAGACTCCACCCGCTCCTGGGTTTCCTCCTACCTCTCAGGCTGCTAGTGCTCAGCCTCCTCTGAAGATGCCTTCTTTTCCACCTGAGCCAAGTGTGGCAAAGCCTCATGGCTTGGTCCTGGCTCCTCTTCTTGTCTTTCCTCATATTATCTCCCTAAGCAATCTTGTCCATCCCCATGGCTTTAAGTAACATTTATGTTCTGATGACATCAAATGAATATCTCCAGCCTAAAATTCTTCCCTGACTCACTTTGATGAATTCAACTGTATACTTGACATCTCCCTTTGGATACCTCACAGGCATTGCAAATATCTCTTGTCCAAAAGTTAACTCCTGCCACTCTGCCTCTTTTTAAGTTCTCAAACAACTCAGCACCTTTTGTGTCTCAGAGTCTTTAAATAACCTGCATTATCTTCCTGGAATGATCTCTCCTCTGCTTTTTCACTGAGTTTTACTTTGTCATCCAGGCTGGAGTGCAGTGGTGCGATCTCAGCTCACTGCAGCCTCTGCCTCCTAGGTTCAAGTGATTCTCCTGCCTCAGCCTCCCGAGTAGCTGGAATTAAAGGCATGTGCCGCCACACCTGGCTAATTTTTGAATTTTTTGTAGAGTAGGGGTTTCACCACGTTGGCCAGGCTGGTCTCAAACTCCTGACCTCAGGTGATCCACCTGCCTCGGCCTCCCAAAGTGCTGGGATTACAAGCATGAGCCACCGCTCCCAGCCCTCTTGTCTGCTATTAATACATCTGACTTCTCATGCTTCAGGCCTGTACTTCAACTTCAGCACCTCAGAGAGGCCTTTTCTAACTATTCACTCTAAACACATTCTCTCCTTGTTATTTTCTGTCATTGTACAGTATTTCTTTCATAAAAGTTATAATTTGTAATTAATCACATATTTTTTCTTTCCTTTTTTGGGGTTTTTCCTTCTGCTAAGTTCCATGTTGGTAAAAACCATTTCTTTATTTTCTAATGTGCCCCCAGCACATTACAATGTGCCTGTGGCTTATTTGAGAAAATAAGTGGATATTTGAAAAAATGAGTGAGGGTCTTCTGGTGAAAGACAACAGGAATGGAATGACCTTAAACATGCTGGTCTGCCCCCATTTTCCTCATCTCAGTGCTGTAGAGCACCCATTACAGCACCTCCTGGAATAAGAATAAATGCCAGTTTGGGAGCATGAGGAGAAGGAGAGCTGGTGAGGTATTTAATGGGCTGGGGACTATTCATGGACTAGGACCTTTATAAAATTTTGTCTCAGGGTAGAAGGATTGAGAAAAACTCTGAAAGCTACTGAAAAAGCCTGAGTTTCCTCACTCCTCATCAGGAATCGGGCCAAAAACATGGTTTTGTTTTTAGGCCTCCACCTTTTTCTGAAATGATGCCCTGTACTTCTCTCTTCTCACTAGTGGAAAGACAAATGGGGACCCAGATTGTGAAGCCTGTGCTCCTGCGCTGGCCCTGAGCTGCCTGGAGGAGCTTAGTCAGGAGACCAAGGCCAGGATGCAGGAAGAAGCCTACAGCAAGGGGTGAGTCAGACCTCAGCCACCCGGAGGGCACCTGGCAGGTCTCAGAAGATGCCTTCCCACAGGTCCTTCCCGTTTCTTAGAGGCTTTAGGGAAGTAACCAGTGGCCACAGGACCTCCTTGCCACGGGAAGGAACTACATTGGAAATAGCAAGACTGTTCCACAGGAAGGAC
Organism: Macaca nemestrina; assembly: GCF_043159975.1. NCBI lineage: Eukaryota > Metazoa > Chordata > Mammalia > Primates > Cercopithecidae > Macaca > Macaca nemestrina. The sequence goes on from NC_092136.1 coordinate 55,240,239, forward strand.
AGGAGGAAGCAGGGTCAGAGGGTGTGGTTAGACAATAACGAGACTGCCCTCTTTTTAGGCAGAGAGCCACCAGAATGCCACCGCTAAGAATAGTCTGGAAATCAGGGGCCCTGGGTGGGTTCCTCTTGGTGGTGCCTGAGGCTTCCTGACACGTGCTCAGAGCAGTCATGTTGCAGCCAGCAGTGTCCAGGAGCAGCTGCAGCTTTGCTTCCTAGAACTGCTTTGGTTACTCCTTCCTCCTATAAATGGAGTCTCTTCAACTTCCAACTGCCTCCTCCTCCATTTGAGCTTCAATAGCACCCATGGCCAGTTGTCAGCACTGGAGAGACCAAGTCCTGAGCAGGGCCCAAGCCTCAAGGTAGAGAATGACCTCCAACCATGTATGGTGCCCTAAGCGTCTCCTGTCTCCATAGCTCGTGAGAAAGACGTAGCTTCCCACTGACACAGAACCCATGGACTTCAGTGGTAGGTTTGCCCAGCCAAACTGCTAGTGTTAGACACTCAGCGTAGGACAAGTGAACAGAGTATGTTTGGGGTAATATTGATCCTGGGGGAGAAAAACCACAAAGGTTTCTCTTGGAAAGTCTGCCTTTTTCACCCACCACTGTCCTCTATCCTTGGAATGCATAGGCATGAACTCCTTCATTGGTTTTGTAAACATTTACTGAGTACCTCTCTAGGTTAAGCCATGCACCTGGCACTTCCAAAAAACATTCCAACACCCTGCGAAATGAGTGTCACCCTTCCTCTTTTACAGATGAGAGGCTGAAGCTCCATGGTCACGTGGAGAACAAATACAATCTCAGCCCTACAGAATGTTTTGTGGGTTAAGAACCCAGTCAGGAGACCCTGTGCCACATTTTTTCCCTGTCAGTTTTATCACACTTTCACGTAAACAGGAAGGATGACTGAGGAGTGAGGGGAAATGGTACTGGCACGAGCTGCCTTGGGATTCAGTGGAGCTTCCCAGCTTTTTCCTGTTTTGTGGAACCACAGGAAGCGCATAATTATTGGAGGTGCTGCTCAAGTCCCCTCCCCTAGGAACTCAGGAGAGGATGCATTGCCCCTGGCCTTTCCAGACTCAACTGTTCCTTTTTGCCCCCCAGATTCCAAGAAGGTCTAAAGAAGACCAAAGAACTTCAAGACCTGAAGGAGGAGGAGGAAGAACAGAAGAGTGAGAGTCCTGAGGAACCTGAAGAGGTAGAAGAAACTGAGGAAGAGGAAAAGGGCCCAAGAAGCAGGTAGGAAGCCTGTGTTTGGAGTCCTTGCCATTGCTGAAATGGGTTACAATTCGTCTAATTTGGAATTGCCAGTCCAGGGCAGCAGTGAATCTCGGGCCCCAGTGAGTAGCCAAAGAAACCAAGAGGGCACGCATGTTGGGAAGGAAGTAGAGGAAATCCCAAAGAGCCAAGATAGCTAGCAATGAGAAGTTTGCAAGAGCTTGAGAGGTCAGGGGCAGTCATGGGAAGGGAGAAGGGCCCTAAGTGGAGTCCCTCCCAGCCCAGCCATGGTTAGCTCATTTCCCAGACGAAATTATGGGTAGCCATCCGCATGAAAAGGCCCAAGACCAAGAGAGTTGACTTGAAGGCCTGGAGTGTGTTTCTTACAAGAACAGGGACAGGGAGGACACATGGAATAGAGGGCAAACTCAGCTCAGTGGCAAAGGTGAGTCTCCAGCAGGTGCCTACCATGCTGACCAATCAAGCTTGGTCACCCAGACAGTGTTTTCACTTTAGTTTGGAAATACTTGGGGTTTTCTTTTAAAATACTTTCTATTTCAAAGGTACGTTCCCCTAAGTTGGGGGAGGAGAATATAACATGTAGATAAAGAGAATATAGACCTGTATCTTGTCCCACTTGTGGTTCCTGCCTGGCCTTTAGGATGCAGAATCATAGAAATGACCTCATTTAGTTCCAGGGCACTCCATGCAATAAAGTATTATGGGAATGAGGTCTCGCCCCACCTGGCCTAAATTATCCCGCAGAAGTACATGCTTAGGGATAGGATAAACTAGCACCCATAGAAGAGGTACACTCTACCCCATAGATATAATAACCATGCCAACATTCTGGATTTTCAGGACAGCCCAATTTCATTTATTCAGCTGTGTTGTCTCTATTAGTGTATTTAAACCACAAGTCTTGAATCTTGATTTTTTAAAATGTAGTAATAGCCACCTTGGAAAAACTTTACCAAAATCTTTGCTTTTAGACCCCTGGGCTATCTTGGGGTCCAGGGCAGCTCCAGACAAAATATCTAACCAGCTGCTGAAATATTATCTAATCCGGGTATGTATCTGTGCCTCATTGCTGGAAAACTCTGGAAACCACATGCATGCAACAAATAGGTAATGAAGTGAAGATTAGAAGCAAAATGGATAGGCACACAGGAGCTACCAACAGAGCCCAGTTGGTGGAGGATTCAACTAAAGTGAGAGGTCTTCACCCATGCTAGTCAACCCCATTGTTCAAGGGAAGAGCCACTAGGAGAACTGGAGAAACGCTTCTCCACTGAAAACAAATCACACACTGCCTTCCCAGTGAAAGAACCTCCAGGTTTAACAATTAAAGTGCAATCCCTACTCCAAGCAACCAGATCCTGTTCTCCTTAGGCCTCACCTCCCTCCTGAGGGTTCTCTGCTCGTATTTCTCAGGCCACCACATTGCCCTCCTCCCCTTTAATGCGGTCAACCAAAGCCCTGGACAAAAAGCCCTTCCTCTGGCACCCGTGAATACAGCAGAAACCAACTGGAACCTCTAACACTTCCAAACACTGAGAAAGAACAAAAGAGAAATAAACAGAGAGAGAGAGAGAGAGAGTACGTGGAATATAAACAGTCTGGTTTGCAAAGCAAGGGGATCAATGTCTTATCTAGCTAGTTCAGTCTCAGGCAATTGTTGGCTCCCTCCCATTTCATGAAACCCCCGGGGAAGTAAGGCTTAGGTTGGTTCCTTTCTGTCCAGCTCCTGGTCATCAGTGCGTGGCAATGGTGCCTGTAACATTTATCATGCACCTGCTCTCAAACATGATTTCTCCCCTGAAATGTTGGTACCTCACTCACAAAGCAAGGTTTGAGGTTATTAAAAGTTCCATGTCCTACTTAGTGCATTTTTAAAACACTGGGTTCAGCCCAGCTGCTGATCACTTAAGAGATTCAACATCACACATTAAAGTCTTTTTGTCTGAGTCACATATCTGTTATATATAACAATTTATATTACAAATATTGCTCTCCTGAGGATCAGTTTAAATAAACTTTGGGTGAACCCCAATATCTTAACCATATTAAAAGAGAGAGCACAGCCTTCTGACATTGAACAAGTGAGACTCATAAGGGGACAAAATAAAACTTTTGTCTTTTCTCCCAACAGCTGTTCAAACCAGCTCTGTGGGGTTAAGAGGACATTCTGGTTCCTTTACTTTTCCAATAACTCTCAAGAAACAGAAGTTTACTTATAACAGCCAAAAATTGACTTCTAAAGAAATTCTATTTCTAATCTATTTCTAACCTCTCTTATAGGCCAGGCATGGGGTGACCAGCTAAGGTCACACAGCCAGATCTTGGTCTCTTCCTTTGGAGCCACAATTAAGAGTGGGATTAGAGTAGGGAGAGGCCACTCCGGCAGCTTGTTTTGGAGGATAGAAATACAGCCCCAAAGTCTCCATTTTAGCATCCAACTCTGTCTAAATAGAATCTAGAGAATCTACAAAGGGCTGAGAGAAAAAAAGCTTCCACTTCTAAACCCTCCCTTCCCAACAGTTGTGAAAATAGTTAATGATTTTCAAATCAGCAAATGTGCTCACTTTCGTGCTTCCCTTAATTGTGACTGAAATGATCTGATGGGGTTCCCACATGGAAGAGAAACCTGTCAATGTTCCCTGTGGCCTTAGCATCCCAGGCAGGCACTCTGAGCATCTGGTCCCTTTCTAAGGATGGCATTTATTGGGTCTTTCAATCCATTGCAAGTCATGCATTTTCTGCTAGCTCTGAATTTGAGCTCTCTGCTTCTCAGCCAATGGCTTGATCATTGCAGTGTGTGTGTGAGCCTCAGGATCTTCAGAAAGCACTTTTGTCACTTTCCCCACCTCCTTGGTTTAGGAATCCTCAGTATTCTCATTTTTCATATTATTTTTTTAAATTGAATTAGAGGTTAAAAATAGCAGGAAATCCTAGCTTAATGAAGGGGCTCAGGGCTTCTTCAGAGAGCTCTAGAATGGACTTGTCAAAGCAGGCCATCTGCCTGTTGTCTTTTCACCACACCACAGAGAGAGAGAGAGAGAGAGAGAGAGAGAGAGAGGACAAAATAAAAGATAGTTGGGAAGGAATCAAGAGAGGAAAGGGGCAAAAATGTAGAGGAAGAGACACATGAAAGGGAAGGAGAAAGAAGTGTGGAGAGAGTGAAGAAAGAAAAGGAGGAAGAGGGAGAAATTAGAGAATAAATATTAATGAGGTCGAGATAACATCATGAACAAACCACCCAGACATTGCAAGAGGCTTCTAATCTTCTGCCTGCTCTTGAATGTTTTGAAGGGAACTCTTGAGGTTGATCTAGTCCCTTGTCATTTATCACTAGATATCAAGCTTCTTAGAGTTTAGCACAGTCCTTCCACTCTGGACAGTTAGATGTGGAACTGAGAACAATGAATTATGCATCTGAGGCAAGGGACAGGTTAGAGCTTGGAACTGACCATTAATGCAGCTAGGTGCTAAAAAGATACATGGCCAGCCAAACCTGTACTCCCAGGCTTGGGAGAGTGCAGATATCAGGAATCGCCCCATGAATAGATGAGGGCATGTATGGATGGATGATCAAACAAGTAGGTAGAATGATCTAGACAAGTAGCTCTCAACATCAAGGCTGTGGACTGGTGGAATCAAAATCACCTGGGAAAATGTAGCCAATGATTCCTAGACCATAACTTTGGATATCCTCGTTCAGTATGCTTGGAGTATTTTGAACAATTACTGCCAACCTAATCTAGGCACAGCTGAGTTTGAGAACTATTGCTCAAGACAGCATAGAAGCTATCCGCAGAGAGAACTATGGGTCTGCGTATCATATGTGTGCCCCGTATACTAAAGCCTCTGCCTGTTTTTTTCATTGACAGCAAATTTGAAGAATTGGTCCATTTCTTACAAGTCATGTATCCCAAACTGTGTCAGCACTGGCAAGTGATCTGGATGATGGCTGCAGTGATGCTGGTCTTGACTGTTGTGCTGGGGCTCTACAATTCCTATAACTCTTGTGCAGAGCAGGCTGATGGGCCCCTTGGAAGATCCACTTGCTCTGCAGCCCAGAGGGACTCCTGGTGGAGCTCAGGACTCCAGCATGAGCAGCCTACAGAGCAGTAGGAAACCTCACACCTAGCCAGTGACCTGCTGTGAGACACTCAGACTACCACCCTTTCCCCAAGTATAACGTCAGGCCCAGGTGTGGACACACTGCCGCCCATCCCATCCCATCCCATCCCATCCCATCCCATCCCATCCCATCCCATCAGGTCATGAGGAAGGTTTCTTTTAACATTTGGCACTTCTGTGGGAGCTATTCATACACAGTGACTTGATATTCTTTGAGGATCAACAAAACTGCCCTGGGAAAGCATCCAGTGGATAAAGAAGTCACCTTCACCAAGGAGCTCTATTGGAAGGGAAGGTCTCCTGCCCCTAGCTCAGGTGGCTGGGGAGAACTAAAACACCTTCACTGGTGGTTGGGGGTAGGTAGCGGGGCATAGGGGAGGAGGAGGTAGCAGGCAGTAAAAAACTTACTCTCTTTTTTCCTCTCTGTAATCAGTTATCAGGAAGAATTTGCTTAATGATTAATACCCTAAGGATCAGACCTGGAATTTGGAGTTGCAAAGTGACTGTCTTCCCATTTCCCATCTCATTTTCAATAACTTCAGCCTCCCATTCTCTCCTTTGGAATGAGAGTTTCTTTTTACAGAAGTAGGAAAGGCTCTCAGAAAAAAAAGTACAGGCTGAATTTAGCTCAGTGCTTGAAATGGGAAGATATGAATTATTATATATATGCATCTGTCCACACACACTGTTGTGTACACACATACAACATGCATGTGCACAGAGCCAAAAACCCTTCAAAAGTGTGCTCTGGGTGTGTACCTCTGGATAAATAAGATGCATGCCAAGCCAACCCACAGATTTTCACTAGCGTGGGGCAGTTACCAGGCACCTGTTCAATGAGCTGTCCACATGGATTGCAGATGTTTTAAAAACACTGAAAACTCATGGCTTCAATGGCAGACTCACTAGTCTCCATTTCAAACGCTGACTCTGAGCTGCTGTACAGCACAATCTATTCCCTATTCTCTCTTTGAAAACAGTTAACCCACCTCACAGGTGAATGAGGAGAGAAGATGTGCTTTCTGCTTCAGTCTCTTACTCTGTGTGTGACTACATGCAAGGGTAAACTTGCACCTCAGTGCTTCAGTTCAAATAGGATTTCCAACCCAAGTATAATTGGGGATGTTTCAGAGCATCCCCAGTTGTTTAGCACAGAATGGAAAGAGCACATCCCCTCTTCAACTTCTCTCCCCACTTTTACAGCCACTGCCTTCATCAGTTTTGTAGGGGTGTTGATTTCCATGTGGGTTTTATTGTCATTGTTTTGCGGTTTTGTTTTGTTATTGATATTGTTTGCTTTCATTGCTAAAACTCATATATGACTTACTATGAACCAAGCACTGTTCTCAGTATTATATAGGCATGAATTCATTTAAGTCCTAAAGAAAAAGAAAAAAAATATGAAGTGGATACTACCCTTCCCATTTTCAAATAAGGAAACTGAAGCACAAAAAGAACAAGTAACTTGACAAGGACACTCAACTAGTAAATCATGGGGCTGGAGCTCAACCCCAGGGTAGGCTGGCTCCAGAGCTGTGCTCTCCTTGACTCTTCTGATAGTCTCCTAGCTGGAAGCCTCACATTCCAGTCTCACTCCCCAAAGTGGCCCATCAGCTACTCCATCTCTGGCTTCCAAACTAAACAGTTTCTCTCATAGCACTGGACCTCCACTCACTAGTTTTTCTCCAGCTGTTCTTCTCTTTTCTTCAGGTTACTCTTCTCGACCAAGTACAAAGATTATCCCCTCCATACCAACTTTGATGACCTTCCTTCCATACTCCTTACCAGACACAATGTAATAGGTCACACTCTCCTCCGTGTTTTCTGGCACTTTTTAAACATTATTATTATTGACCTTTATCTATAGTATATCACAGCCTATTTATTTGTTTCCCCTAGCATTTTTCCTCAAAGACAAGAACCATGTCTTACCCATCTCTCGGGTGAGTGCCTAGCATGGTGGCTGACACTTGGGAGCGTTGTTCGAATGTTGGTCGGTAAATATTGTTCAAAAGAACAAACAAACATTCAAGGTGGTGAAGAGCAGCCTGGGGACAGCTGACATGCTGCATGCTTCCCAGTACCAGCACCATCACCACCATCACAATGCAAAAAGCAACATCTCTCTTAACCTCAGCTTATTCTGTTTCTCAGTCTACTCTGTGAGAGAGCAGGAATGAGACCAGACTAGCAACATCATTTCCAAGCTCAAGGACTGGGCTCAATGCAGTCACTCCTTCAGAGAGACCCCCATCCCAAGGATGCCCCACTTTAAAACAGGATGTTTACCGAAGGGGGCATCCTTTACAGTAGCTAGAAAATGACTGAGGCCCAAGCCAGGGTTGATCAAGGATGTGCCATTAAGGTAAAGAGCTACAGAGCAGGGCAGAGGGACTTTGGAGGCACAAGTGGATGATTTTCCTGGCCTCTTCCAGGGGGTCTGGATACAACTGAAGGAGCTTTAGCTACATGAGGCCCTCAGAGCCAAAGACAGGATGCAAATGGAGTTCCAGAGAGTGGCCGTGGAAGCAGGACTCCGGGTGGGGAATGTTCAATATCTGCCTCTCTTATTGTTCACTTGGTCACAATTTTCCCACCTTTGTTTCTGGATGAGTAACGGCCAGGAAGGCAGATGTGGAAGCTCCTGCACCTCCAGCTGCCCCACAGAAAGGCCTGCAAGAGTACTTCCAGGCACAGGCCCTCTCCCACCCTATTCTATTTGTAAGAAGGGAGGTCAAGGAAAAGGACATCTCCAAAAGGGAGCATAAGAGTAGCCATATGTGCAAGGGCACGACTGAAAAAGTGCTCATGGGTCTATCTTTTCTGGAAAGCAAAGACCAGCCTGAAGCAGTGGGAGCTGCTGCCCAAGCAGTAGTGAACTGGAGAGAAACAGGCCCTGGATTTTCAATGAGGATGTGGATCTGAAAGAAGAGTCGCCCCAAATGCCTCTGAAGTCTGACATCTCTGCTTAGCCCTAGGAGTCTGGTTCCCTGCCTTCAGTTGCAGAGTAATGTGTTTGTGTCATTGTTGATGTCACCTCCTAAAAAGACCTTCACTTTCTGGCTGCCACAAAGCCATATGTGTTGCTCCCCATATACAGTCTGACAGAGTAAATGGAGAGGGAGTGCTGGATTTGTGTATCACTGGCTGTCAGTTCCTCATGTTGTTAAGCCTCACACAGGTGTGCTAGCATTGAACTGTAGAGTGTCACATACCTGAGTTTGAAAATAAAAGCACATTTCCAAACCTCTGGCAGCAGCCAAATGCCTCCTCATTTTATGGAGCTGAGTTACAGTCTTACCCCAACCAAGAATTAGATGCCTTTGGATATATTAGTGCATCCCAGAACCAAGTCAGAGGTCCCCAACCCTTGGTCGTTGTACTATGGGCTACCTCACAGGGGCTGAATTAGTTCCTACTCCTCTTCCCTTCCCCATTCCTGATCCCAGTTTCCTGTATCTTCCTGGTCTATGATTTTTTTAATTAACACATTTTGCTGTGATTGAGTTTGCTGAGTTTTTAACCAACCTGATCTCCACAGCTGAACTGTTTTTTGGTCTTTCTTACAGTTAGCTGCAGGGGAATGTGGACTTTCCAAATCTAGTTCCCTAAAAATAAACTCTCCCGCCCAACACTTCACACCTTTTTTTACTCCCTTCTTTGCCTACCAAAGCCAGAGGATTCAGATGAGAACACTGAGACCCAAGAACATGGCAGAACCACTAGATGGAAGCTGGATCTGTGAATGAGCACTCCCAATTTTGAACTGTGACATGAATAAGAGATAAGATTTTTATGTATTAAGCCACAGAGATTCCAGAATGTTTATAATAGTTAGCCTACCCTACTAATGCATACATTTGAACCAGAAATTGGGTACTTTAATAGCAAAATTCCAAAATATGAGGTTCTAGCTTACCAGCTACCTGGCAAGAAACAAGAAAACTGCTAGAAAGATGGTAAGATGGTAAAGTCTTACCTGTGATTACTTGGAAAGCATCTCATGGTTAGCCTATTGCTTTATAAGTGGTGGAAAGGATCAGTGTTGGAGTATAGAAACTCGGCTGCCTTTAGCAAGGTATTATAGGAGAAATAATTGGCTATGTGGGAGCAGAAATGAAAAAGAATATAGAGTATTCAGAAATGTGAAAGATTGAAGGGTGAGAAAATCTGACAACTTCTAAATCCCAGACAGACTAAAAAGAGCTTGGAGTGGGAGCCAATAAAATGTCTCAGTCGAACAGATCAACTCAGCCTTATGGCAAAGGCTAGATTAAGGATGTGGCCCTTTGTGAGTTCAAATGAACTTAGTGTATTCACCACTAAACTTGAGGGGTATGGTGCTGAGAAACAAGAAATACTTCTGGGAATTATGACTGGGAAAGGATTTGGGGTATGATTATTGGCACATGGAAGCAGAAATCTAACTTTGTGAGGAAATTTACAAAGAAACACAAGTCAGGACTAAAATCCTCTTTGATTGTTCAAGTGAAGAAACAGCTTTTGGGAGGAAAGAAAATATACCAAAGAGATACCTGCACCCTTATGTTTATTGCAGCACTATTCACAATCGCCAAGATGTGGTATTAACATGTGTCCAGCAACAGATGAGTAGATAAAGAAAACATGGTGTACATACACAACGGAATAGTATTCAGCCGTAAAAAATAAAATCCTGACATTCACAGCAACAGAGATGGAAATGGAGGCCATTATGTGAAGTAAAGCCATGAACAGAAAGTTAACACCACATGTTCTAATTCATGGAAGCTAAAAAAAAAGACCTCATGGAAGTAAAAAACAGAATGGAGGATACTAGTGGCTGGAAAGGGAAGAGAAAAGGAAAAGACAGATTTGCTAAAGGACATAAAATTAGGAGGAACAAGTTGTAGTGTTTTATGACACTATAGGGTGACTGTAGACAATGATAACATTTTCAAATAGCTGGAAGAGAAGATATTGCACACCCCGAACACAAAGGATAAATGTTTGAGATGATGAATATGCTAATTAGCCTGATCTGATCACTACATCTTGTTTGTATGGAAACATCAAAATGTACATGTGTATAATTATGTATTGATTAAAAATAAAATTTTAACAAAAATTAAGAAGACTTTTGGGATCTTAGCTTACGCCAGCAGGAAGCAGACTGCAAAGGCTGTGCTATTCCCAAGGAGGGCATACTCCCTAATATCCACTTCAAATGTGGACAAGGAAGATTATATATAAATTAATCTCCCAGAGGGATGCAAAGGGCTGAGGAAAACAGTGGATGTGGGAGTTTCTCTCAGAAAGCAGATCAGAATCAAATCAAGGTTAAGTGACTGTGGAAGGCGGAATTTCTAGAATAGCCCTCCAAAAATGTCCCACCCCAATCCCTGGAGCCTTTGAATAGGAGCTGTCACTCTTGTTGTGTTACATTAGATGGTACAGTTGACCTTCAGATAGGGAGGTTATCCAGGTGGGCCGATGAGTCCTTAAAAGCAGAGAGCTCTGCTTGAGCCCAGGAGGTAGATGCTGCAGTGAGCCACGATGGCGCCACTGCACTCCAGCCAACAGAGCAAGACCCTGTCTCTTAAAAAAGCAGAGAGCTTTCTCTGGCTAACTGTAGAAGTGAAAGAGAGACTAGAAGTATGAGAAGGACTCAGTGCGTCATTGGTGCTTTGAAAATGGAAGGGCTGTGGGAGAAGAGAATGGTCCCCGGCTGACACCCTGCAAGGAAACAGGGACCTCATTCCCACAACCTCAAAGAAATGAATTCTGCCAACAACCTGAATGCGCTTGGAAGTGGATTCTTCCCCAGAGCCTCTGAGTAAGAGCCCAGCCCAGCCAGCACCTTAATGTCAGTTTCTTGAGACCCAAAGCAGAGGACCCAATTGAACCCACTCAGACCTCTGATATATAGAAGCTGTGAAATGATAAATGAGTACTGTTTAAGCCACTAAGTCTATCGCAATTTGTTGGACAGCAATAGAAAGCTGGCACAGCAGCCTTTCTCAGGCCTCTTCGTTGGTATTCCAGAAATTCTATGGCTGGTGATCGCTGTGGCTCTCATTCTCCTCCTTGACACAAAGCCTTGCCTTCCATGATTCATTCTTCCCCTTCCTGTCTTCCTTCGTTCTTATTGTAATAAGTGAACAAATGCTAGAAAGCTAGCTCTCTTTCGGGCATGGTGTTAGGTTTTAAGAATAATCACGAAGAGGCCAGGACTCTGACTGTCTGCCTCCCTGGTACTGTGATGATAGACTCATGCACGTCTCTGGGAAACTGGAGCTTGTGCTCACCCAGGTCATGAGGTCTGTATTGGAGATGTGTAAGGGCTGTTTCCCTGGTCTCTTAGAAGTTCCCTGCATTTGTTTAGAGCAGATTCTTTTTTTTTTTAATTGATATTTTTCACAAAAATATCTAACTTTATGACCAGTACCACTTATATAAAAAAGAATTCATTATCCATATACTTTTCCTATAAAAAACATTCATTTTGGAAAAATCTCATAAACCTTTGCCCAAGACATTGCTTACAAGCCAGAACTCCATAATTACCATGAAGCACAAACCACTGAAAATCCAGCTAGAAAAACATAGAGTACACTCTGCTAGTACACAGCACAGATAAACCTCGTGTTCATCAAACAAGAAAGGTGGAGTCTGACTTGAATTCTGGCCTACCAGAATATTAAAGGAGTTATTAAGAGAAAGTTATGTTATAAAGCACCCCTGCGGTGATTACTATTGTAAAGTTAAAAATCCTTGGGGAAAGTGTAAAATGTTTAATTTTGTAAATTGCCCTCCTAGTTGTGTTATGTAAATGTGAATGTTTATATGTGCCTGGTTTCTTTGAAAAAGGAATCACCTGTAGTGGTGTAGAGATTTCAAATGTGTAAAAGGAGACTCAAAGGAAGGCAGAAGGTTCTAAACTCAGTATTTCAATGGACATTTACTTTCCTGAGCTTCAGCATCATACCCTGCAGATCACAAGGCTGAACAGCTGGGTGGAAAAATCTCTAATTGTGGGAGGAAAAGAGGCACGACCTATGCTCAGTCTCCTTTAGGGACAGAGATGTTTCTAGGAGTACATAAATGATGGACTCCACAGGCAGTAACAGTGAATGGTGTGAGAACTGAGCTGCTGGGGGAGGAGGAACGGCAGGGAATATGGGAATTGGGAGAACCTTTAGCAGTTCACACTGTGCTATCTGCCTTCCTCATTTGTGTGTTTTCTGAGTCAGCATTAGCTAAATTTTCCAGAAGATCATCCACAAAGTACAGCCTGGGCGTTCAAGGGACGTCACTCATTTCCCCCAGTGACCTTGACAAGTCAGAAGCTTGAAAGCAGGGAAATCCGGATGTCTCGGTTATGAAGTGGAGCAGTGAGTGTGAGCCTCAGCATAGTTCCAGAACTCTCCATCCAGACTAGTGATTGAGCATCTGCCTCTCATACCACCAGTGGCCATCTGAGGTGTTTCCCTGGCTCTGAAGGGGTAGGCACGATGGCCAGGTGCTTCAGCCTGGTGTTGCTTCTCGTTTCCATCTGGACCACGAGGCTCCTGGTCCAAGGCTCTTTGCATGCAGAAGGTAGGTTTCTTACCAGATTTCCAAACTGAAGCAAGGCAAGATCTTGCAAACTGTCCTAAGCCTCCTAAGCTGTTGACTATGGATTTCTGGGAATGAGGGTGACCCTCAATGTCAACAGCAGGTCTAATTGGTGGTATTGCTCTGGCAAAAATATTTTACCATATTGTCAGCTTCACCAAAATGATTGACATTTACCTTTGTATCATCTTGACTTTTACTTTTGGTTATGGAATATTTTTAATGAGGACATTTTGAAATAAAACATTGAAGAGAAACCATTTGATTTTTACTCTTTTTTGTATGGGTGGTGTTTAAATATTTTGTAGCAATGGGATCTCGCTTTGTTGCCCAGGCTGGTCTTGAACTCCTGACTTCAAGTGATCTTCCCGCCTCAGTCTACCAAAGTACTAGGATTACAGGCATAAGCCACTGCATCCAGAAGTGATACTTTTTTTTAAGATTATTTATAAAAATTAAAAGTAATAATTTTTATTAAGATTTCATTGAAGAAGCAAACCATGATTGTAAAAAATGTAAAGCAATCACTAAGCTTGGGAATAATGGGTAACTTTCACTAAAATTGGCCTATTTTTATGTTTTTGGGAGTGTTAGCATAATTATTTTAATTTTAATTTTATCATACCATGAATGAAGTGCAATGTTTTCAAAAAAATATTCAGTAAATAGCAAGTTAACAGGAAAAAAATCTGTAAAAATATAAGTTTGAAAATTAAGACATCGGCTGTCTGCTAAAGGAATGACTTAAAGTGATTGCTGGGCTTTTGAGATGCCTAAATGGAAACCTCATTTTGCACTGTAGGCAAAAAATTGTAACCACAAATCACTCATTGCAGCTCTGGGCAAATGAAAATCTGAGCACTTTAATAGGAAAATGTGTGTTCCTATGCTGGAAGATGACCTGAGATATAAAATATGCTAGAAACAGACATCCAGAGTTGATTTATGTATTGTTGCATTACATTTTATAAGGAAGGTCAGAGTTATATGATTAGTTTTTTTAAATACTGTTACTTTCAAATAAGTTTGGTCGTCTTTTAAATCCTCTGGGGAGACTATTTTTCCCCACAAAGCTGCCATTATTGAAACTATTGGACACTGTTTTTTTGAAAATGACTCCATCACACTCTGGACTACGCTCAGCAAGGGAAAAAAAATTCTTAAGGAAATTACATTTTTGGCAACAACCAAAAGTCATCATAACCATATCAGAATAAAGTAGCTGATGAAGGTAAGTGAATGGGGGTGGGAACTATTTTTGAGGGCCAATTATATAGCGATCCAGAGCTAGGTGTGTATATACGATTTCATTTAATCCTCTCAAGAAGACAGTTTATAGGTGAAGTGACTTGCCCAATGTCATGCAGGCAGTACATAATAAATAATGGGTTTGAATTCAGCCCTATCTGATTCCTAAGCATTTACTATTATCTGATTCCACATCCTTATATCTAATTCCTAAGCATACACTATTTCTACTATGTTTGCTGTTTCCTGAGAAATCTTAAGGGAGGAGTTACTAGAGTCCCCCTTAGATTCCAACTGCCTCTCTTGATCCCTAAATGAAATAGGAAAGCATAAAATGACTAATGTTGTTGACTTCCTGCTGGGCCCCACCTCTGCTAGGTACAAGTTATCTAATTTAATTCTGATAAAAATCATGTGAAGAAGATATATCCATCCCCATTTCAGATGAGAATGCTGACTTGCTTGATGTCCCAACAGCCAGTTAACAACAGAAAAAAATATTCAAAGCTAAGTCTATTCACCTAGAATAAGTCTATCACTGCTCTAAATAATAGTATTTAGAGTACAAATGACATATGATGAGAGGGTAGTAAGACCACCTGATAATGTGACAAATAAACCTCTGCAATCCATTCCCAAAGAAGTAGCTATATAAGAGACCTGAGCAATAGCAAACTCGTGAGCTAAAAGAGCCACATTTCAGGGTAAATAGTGTGTTCAGGGAGTTCAACCTAGGGGTGTGTGTGTGTGTGTGTGTGTGTGTGTGTGTGTGTGTGTGTTGTTCATTTCCTTATAGCACGGTGAAAGGTAAAACAGTGTCATTGTTAAGAACTGGGGGCTGGGTTGGGCACAGTGGCTCATGCCTATAATCTGAGCACTTTGGGAGGCCGAGGTGGGTGGATCACCTGAGGTCAGGAGTTTGAGACCAGCCTGGCCAACATGGTGAAACCCCATCTCTACTAAAAATACAAAAATTAGCTGGGCGTGGTGTCTCGCATCTGTAGTCCCAGCTACTCAGGAGGCTGAGGCACAAGAGTTGCTTGGACCCAGGGGTCAGAGGTTGCAGTGAGCCAAGATCATGCCACTGTACTCCAGCCTGGGTGACAGGATGAGACTCTGTCTCAAAACAAAACAAAAAAAAGGGTCAGGCACAGAGGCTCACGCCTGTAATCCCAGCACTTTGGGAGGCCGAGGCGGGCGGATCACCTGAGGTCGGGAGTTCAAGACCAGCCTGACCAACAAGGAGAAACCCTGTCTCTACTAAAAATACAAAATTAGCTGGGTGTGGTGTTGCATGCCTGTAATCCCAGCTACTCGGGAGGCTGAGGCAGGAGAATCGCTTGAACCCAGGAGGTGGAGGTTACAGTGAGCCAAGGTCATGCCATTGTACTCTAGCCTGGACAACAAGAGTAACACTCTGTCTCAAAAAAAAAAAAAAAAAAAAAAAAAAAAAGAACTGGGGTTCTTGCTTGGCCGTACTGGTGCACACTGTAGTTCCAGCTACTCAGGGAGGCTGAGGCGGGAGGATCGCTTGAGCCCAGAAATTTATGACCAGCCCGGGCAACACAGCAAGATCCATCCTTGGGAAAGAAGAAGGAAAAAAAAGAAACTGGGGTTTTAGAATCAGGCATAATTGAGTGTGTGCTCCTAATCTGGCACCACAGCAAGGTTCACATGGAGGACTTAGAAATGCTCCTTTCATGTTTTCAAAAAAAAATTTCCATTAGATATCAACCTAGAAAGTGGTCAAAGCATTTGACTGAGCATCCAATACGCAGAGCTGTGTGCAAGCAATTATTTGAGAGATTTAAATGCCCTTTTATGAATGTTCATGGATGAAGCCCAGTAGGAATAATGTACTTGAATACAATATAGCTTGGCAATTTCATACAGGTCTGTACATCCCAGAACCCAGAGAAAAGGGTTCAAAAGAATTTCCAAATCCATTAGATTTTGTGTAGAAATATTATTCACATCTTACCTATTCAACAGCCTCAGCTTCTGCGGGGTAATCAATCATTAGCAGACCAAAATGAAAATGCTTTAAAGACAATGATAATGTTATGTGTGATTTATTAAGCACCTACCATGTGGCAGGCACTATGCTAAACATTTGTTTAGAATTTACTCATGTAACTTTCACTACCCTGTTCAGTAGACACTGTGACTCTCTTGATTTATAAATAAGGAGGCTCAAAGAGCTGAAGATTAAAGAGATGAAGTATCTGGGCTAAGGTCACAGAGCTAGCAAGTGACATATGCTAGATCTAAGCCCAAGTCTGACTCTATAATTCTGCTTTCTTTATTTAGTTTTTCTGCCATGCAAGGTTTACTGCCAGCTCCTCCAGGAACTTCTGAGTAAGCCTGCCCCCCAATGGCCAAAAGACCTGGAACTGAGAGCACTCACATTTTTTTATAACAAGTGTGACATTTGCAGCCCATCTCACAAATAGTAGTGTCCCCAAACCACATTGGTTTGGAGTATTGCTAACTATGCTATCAACTAGAGCCCTGAATTCTATCTTTCTCAAAGTCTTGGATGCTTCATTTTATAGACTCCAGAAAGGTTTGCAGTAACTTCATCCCTTAGACTGCACCCCAACAACTGGTAGCCAAAGCCCCCATGTGGTGAGCAAGGCAAGGCATCTTAATGCAGTGGGATGGGATAGACTTTGATCGGGTGACATTTACAGCTTGGACAAGAATAAGCATCCATCTAGCCCAGCAGATGGTCCTTGTGGAAAATGCCTGGTCTATGTCCTGTTATTCTAAACCCCAGTCCCAGCCAGATAGACCTCCCTGCTGCATCAAGACAATATGCTCTGCTAGGAAGGAGAGCCTAAGGGCTGGAAACAAGGACAGCAGCAAACTGAGGACTTATGTGATTCCTTTGCAGAGCTTTCCATCCAGGTGTCATGCAGAATTATGGGGATCACCCTTGTGAGCAAAAAAGCAAACCCACAGCTGAATTTCACAGAAGCTAAGGAGGCCTGTAGGCTGCTGGGACTAACTTTGGCCAGCAAAGATCAAGTTGAAACAGCCTGGAAGGCTAGCTTTGAGACTTGCAGGTGAGAAACAGCTAGTTTCACTGTCACTGCTGGAGTTCTTTTTTAGCTCTGTGTTCTTGTTCAGCAATAGAGATGATGCCTTCTAATCATTTTTCTGTTCAACTAGTGTGTATTCTTTTACAGCTATGGCTGGATTGGAGATGGATTCGTGGTCATCTCTAGGATTAGCCCAAACCCCAAGTGTGGGAAAAATGGGGTGGGTGTCCTGATTTGGAAAGTTGCAGTGAACCGACAGTTCGCAGCCTATTGTTACAACTCTTCTGGTGAGTCTGATCTGCAGCCTTTCCATGTGGCATTCTCTGGGTATCTCTCAATCTGAGACCTGTCTGGAAAGAGTAACCCTGAGCAGCAGCAGAAGCAATCACAGCCACGGTCATCTGATTCTCCCAAAACTGTCTCTCTGGCCAGGCTAGGGGTGGCAATATGCCCCTCAGAGGAAAAAGTTAGGAGAAATGTGACTGAATAGCAACACAGGAGAAGACATTCAGGAGGCTCAATTACCACTGCCGCCATCCCTGCATCCTATAAGATAAGCAGGCAGAAGGGAAGGAAACAAAGGTACAGATGTTATGTAATGCATCCATTATGGACAAAGCAATGCACGGTCGTCCCTCAGTGTCAGTGGGGGATTGGTTCCGGCACCCCATCATATACAAAAATCCACAGATGCCCAAGTCCCTGATATAAAGTGGGGTTATATTTGCATATAACCTACACATATCCTCCTGTACACTTTAAATCATCTCTAAGCTACTTACAATACCTAATACAATGTAGATGCTATATAGTCACTGTACTGTATTATTTGCTTTTTTATCGTTGTATTGTTATTTTTTTTTTCCCCAAATATTTTCAATCCAAGGTTGGTTGATTCCGCCTACATGGAACCTACAGATCCATAGGGCTCACTGTACTAGGATATCTCACTGAACCTTGACAACTTCCCTGTGAGGTATGCTTTATCACCCCCATTTTGCAGATAAAGAAACCGAGTTCAGGCCGGGCACGGTGGCTCACGCCTGTAATCCCAGCACTTTGGGAGGCCGAGGCAGGCGGATCACGAGGTCAGGAGATTGAGACCATCCTGGTTAACACAGTGAAACCCCGTCTCTACTAAAAATACAAAAAATTAGCCGGGCATGGTGGCGGGCGCCTGTAGTCCCAGCTACTCGGGAGACTGAGGCAGGAGAATGGCGTGAACCCGGGAGGCGGAGCTTGCAGTGAGCCGGGATCAAGCCACTGCACTCCAGCCTAGGTGACAGAGTGAGACTCTGTCTCAAAAAAAAAAAAAAAGAAAGAAAAAAGAAAGAAAAAAAAAAAAAAGCCCGAGTTCAAAGGATTTAAGTGCATTTGTCTAAGGTCTCATTACTGTAAAGGTTCAGACTCAGGTCTAACTCAAACCACGTTCTTTCCACTGTTCAACATTCTTTTATAATTTTAAGAACCAGACCCAGTCTCCATTTTATGAAGGAAGAAATTGACACCTAGAGGGTAGCACTGATTTGTTCGTGGTCATGAAGTCACCCACTAACTTTGCTTGTAGACCTTGGCTGCCTTAGCCCAAGTGCTTCACCTAAGCACTTCTCAGAAAGTTTTTCTTTTAATAAATACTCACTTGTTCTCAGTTTGTCATAAGGACCCCTGTCTGATTATTACTCTTCACACATACTCATCTATCTGACCTTGTGAAGGTTAGGTGGCTGAGAGGTCATACGCAGGATAGATTTCAAAATCATTCTCTAAGATCCCAGAGATAAATGTGCACCAGCCAATATTAGCAAAAGCTGTCCCAGAAAGGCAATATAGGATCCAAGTAGTTCCCTGATCCGGAGGGCTTTGGCACAGAAAAGGCCCATGGAGAAACTTTGACCAGTTCCCTCACTTCATAGATGAAACAACTACAATTCAGAACAGGGATTTAGCTTGTTCAAGGTCCTACAGTCAGTTAGTGGCAGAATCAAGACTGGAACATAGGGCTTTTCCTAACATTGTATTTGCCATCCTCCTTCCCTTCTTTGCCTCTTTGGTCTCTCATCACTGGCTGGGGAATTGGTAAGCTACATGCCTGCATACCTCATACCAGCCCGTGCCTGTCAAATGACTTTGCTTTTTAACTGCCTTCCTGCCAGCCCGCAATGTGATGATACCCAGCCCTCTGACTAAACAGAGAAGAGCCAGAGAAAGAGGACTTAGATTTGTCTATTTCCTCATGGTTTCATTTAACTTGTACTCCTATCCCATGTATTTCTTTTTTTCTTCCAGAGATTATTTTATTTTATTATTTTATTTTAATTATACTTTAAGTTCTGGGATACATGTGCAGAACGTGCAGGTTTGTTACATGGGTATACATGCGCCATGGTGATTTGCCGCACCTATCAACCCATCACCTACATTAGGTATTTCTTCTAATGCTATCCCTCCGCTAGCCCCCCTACCCCCCAACAGGCCCCAGTGTCTGATATTCCCCTTCCTGTGCCCATATGTTCTCATTGTTCAACTCCCACTTACGAGTGAAAATATGTGATGTTTGGTTTTCTGTTCCTGTGTTAGTTTGCTGAGAATGATGATTTCCAGCTTCATCCATGTCCCTGCAAAGGACATGAACTCATTCTTTTTTATGGCTGCATAGTATTCCATGGTGTATATGTGCCACATTTTCTGTGTATTTCTTATGCTGAAAGTTAAGTCTAGAGGCTTGATTAGGCTCATATTCCATATTTTTGGCAAAAGTACTTCATAGATGATATTATGTATTTTGGATCACATCACAACAAAAGACACTTAATGTCAGTATTTCCCACTACTAATTATGCTAACTTTGATTACTTGATTAAAGTGGCAACCGCCCTATCTCGCTTATGAAACTGTAACACTATATCTTTCCCTTTGCAATTAGTGGGTGATCTACAATGTGATATTTTGACACCATGCAAATATCTTGATCTTCAACTACTTTTTACCTAGACATTTAAGCAGTCATCGATGATCCTTCTTGGAATCAGTTATTATATGGGGGACTGAAAATGGCGATTTTTCTAAATCTATCCTTCCTTTTACATTTATTAGTTGGCATCTTTGATGAAAAATCTTTCTCTCTCTGTCTCTCTCTCTCAAACACACACACACCTACACAGATGCACACACACCCTTTTTTCCTCCCTCTTACACTATCATGGGCACATGCATTTTACTTATTCAATATGTTCAACGTCTTATAATCCATTTTACAATTATTATTCTTTTGTTTGTTTGGATGCTCAAATTGTCCTGAATCTGGCAAGTGGGAGCCCCTTCTAGTTGATTTGTGTGTCCTTTATCCCATTTGCTTTTAGGTAATTCCTGATTTCCCTACACAATACCATGTCCCAGGCTCACTTCGTACTTTCTGTATCTCGGGCATGGAATCAGCTACTTATTTCTCCAAGGAGCCTTCTCCTTTTAAAGGGAAATGTTAATTAGAAACCAAGATTTGGATACAAGTTGTTCTCATTCCTCCTGGAGTTTTCATTGCTTTTCAGTCCTATCAGTGGACAGATAGACAATTTTATGTACATAAGTTTATATTGATAGTTCCAACTCAAATTTAACAATTCGAGTTCCTTGTTAGTCTACTTTGTTTTATGTTTGTATCTCTTATAATGAAAATATTAATTCACAATAAATAATATTAATATATTTTCTTATCCTACAAGTTTCAAACTTACAAAACCAGCATTAGGAATAATAACCTACTAAGTAAAATTAAGACTTCTTTGCCTATCTTTTAGTCCTTAGAAGATATTCCTCTAAGGATGTACAGTCAGTGAATTGTGTATACGAGTGACTTTAAAAATTTGCTACTCTGTGTAGTTATATTATCATTTTGAAATAACTGAGGTTCATTCACTTCTCTTTGTAATCAATTTTAGGGTTTGACTTTTGTCCTATTTTTATTTTTTTAATAACTAAAATATTTACATGGTTCAATGATCCAAAATGCACTTTTTAAAAACTGTATTCAAAGAAGTCTTATTCTCATGCCTTCCACAGTTTCCACCTACCACTTTCATTCATTTCTGGTTTATTCCTCTGTGTTGCTTTGTGTATAAAGGAGTGTGTTTGTATGTGGTCTTGTTGCCCTTTCTTACAAAAGCTAGCATACTATATACACCACTTTGCACCTAACTGTTTCCACTCAAGTCTTAGAAATTACTCCATGTTGGTTCATACAGACTTGTCTCTTTTATTAATGGCTGCATAGTACTCCATTGGGTGGCTGTATCATAGTTTATTCAACCAGTCCTCTATTAATGAACTTTTGAGCTATTTCCAATCTTTTTCTATTCAAAGTAATTCAAAGGTATGTAACCTTGAAAATATGTTGTTTCACATCTATGGAGATATATCATCAGGATAGAAACCTAGATGTTCAAAATGTGTGTGTGTGTGCACTCGTGTGTGTGCATGTGTGTGTGTGTCCATTGACATCTTGGTGAAAATTAGAGTTCCCTAACCCTGATCCTAATGCTAATCCTGACCTTACCTTAATTTTCTTTGTTTTTGTAATTTCCTTTTTATTGCTATCTTGTGAGATTTGAGGATCAGAGTAACCCTAACCCTCCATATAAACCTTATCCTAATTGTCTTTCTTGTTGCTATCCTTGTGAGAATAGGGGATCAAACCCCACTCCTAGTCCTAAATTTATTTTTTTATTGCTGTTACTGTGAGGTCTGGGGATCAAAGCGCTGTTAATGCTCTGCACACACCACTTGTGTAGTGCTGTTCCTGCTGCCACAATGCCCATCCTCTTTATCACCTGGCCAGCTCCTACTCTTCATTCACATATCAAGTGCCATCTTCTCCAGATGCATTTTCCATAACCCTCTCTCTCCCCTTGGGCTCCCACTTCACCCTGTGTTTAATATCTATCAGAGCACTCAGCACATTCTAGAGAAATTATTTGTAGTTTGGAGGGGAAGGAGAGCATCTCACTTCCAGGTGAGATACACTGTACTCTTAATCAGTTAGGGACCACCAATTGCTTTTACTCCTTCATACTCTGTCCTTCTCAGGCACATGTATGAACAGAGAGGTCAAGGAAACAAATTCTTGCAGATCTTACCATTACACCCAGACATTATACTAGGCCCTAGACATTTACTATCTCATTGATCCTCAGTAAAATGAAACCTGTGAATCATTTCTACTTTCAGGAGCAGCAGTTGATGCTTAGAGTGTACCTTTCTTGTGGTCATGGTCAATAAGGGGCAGAGCCAGGATTTAAATCTTGAGCTAAACTGTATTGAGTCATGCTATTTCAGTGTAGCACCTTCCAGGATGATGACCACACATCAGTAATATACAAGGCCTGGGGTGAGTCCTGGACATCAGTAGTTTTTAGAAGCTTCTCAGGTGATTCTAACCTGCAGCCAAGGGTGGGAATCACCTCTCCGTAGAAGATCTCTAGGTTTTAGGAGTCCAGAAACTTCTGATTCTCCTATTTCGGTGGAATTGCAATAACCTCCTTCTTTGCTCCTGGACTATACCCTCTCTGCTCTGCATCTCATCCTCCACACACTTCCATTGATAATTATTTTACCGCTCTGCTCCATAGCCTCAGATAACCTCCTATTTGAGAATATGATGTAAATTGTGAAGCCTTTTGTACATGAAAGTGGATATATATGAGGACTTTTGTATATAATTTGGAAGATTTGTGAAACTCAGTTGAAAATTCCCTCTTCTACAAAATAAATTCCAAATTCTTTAACATAGCAATTATAAATCTTGATAGTCTGACTCCAATCTATCTTCCCAGTCTCATCTCTTGCTTGCAGTCTTTCATACCTCCATTTTCACACACACACCCCCTACATTCCAGTCACACTGTGCTCATTGTCATTTTTCTAACATAACTACACATTAAAACTCCTGGATTCTCAGATTATGCTATTCCTATTGACTGGGATATCCTATTCCCTCTTCTATACTAGATGTGCTGCTTCTCTGTTTCAGTCATCCTGGCCTTCTTATTCATCAAATGGGCTCTTAAACTTTCTGTTCTCTTTCCTTTGAATGTTTCTGCCCCAGATCTTCAATGACTGACTACTTCTCATCATTCAGGACTCAGTGTAAATATTGCCTCCCCAAGAGACCTTCTCTTATCACCCTCTGTCCTCCATTATCCACCTCATCAGTCTAATTCATCTCCTGCTTAATTTTCCTTTCAACATTTATTATCCTCTGAAATTTCTGGCTTATTTATTACTATTTTTTATTATCTCTATCCTTCCAATAGCATGAATGACCCTTTGTCTTGTTTGCTCCATGTCCCTAGCACCTAGAACCATGCCTGGCACAGAGTAAGTGCTCCATAAGCATTTGTTGAATGAACACATTAATCCTCCATACTCTGCCCAAATGCCATGTCCTCTGACTCCCTAGTGATCTCCCCCTATCCTTATCAAAATGCATCCTCTGTTCTTCTGGAGGTGGGAGCGATGTCTTATATTTCTCTGTATTTTCAGTTATATTGAGCTCTGTATGTTTTTTGCCCCTGACACTCAAAAATGTTCATTTTCTGAAGGAAGGGCTTAGCATGTGCTAAAAATGAGAAATGTAGTTAACAGTTCCGGGAAGATAAGGCCAAGGATTATATGTATTTGAATGGAGGTCTTTTCAAAGTAAAATGAATAGTGTAAAAACAGTACACATGTGGTCAAAATGTTTTATCAATAGTATCATTATTTTGATTGGTATTTATTTTAATTTTCAAAAATGAATCACTTAATAGAATAATGATTTATTCATAGCAAACATTTCAGCTGATGCTACCCACTGCCATAAATAATTAGGGACTTAAAATAGATGCAAATTTATATTATAATATATTGTATGGCTCTGCCATTTGCTAGCCATGTGACTTTGGGTGAGTTATTCAATTTCTCGAAACTTCAGTTCCCTCCTGTGTAAACAAAGGTTTGATAATATTGTTCAATGAGGTACCTGTTTAAACACTTACTGCCATGATCAACTCAGATTAAGATGCTTTAACAAGTGTTTCCTCTCTAGCATATTCAACAGATTGGAAAGCAAACCCTTATCCCTCTCCTGGCCCCTTTTTGTTCACTTTTTTTTTAATGAGCCCAAAAATAATAAGTCTTAGCATATCTTTGTCCTGAAGTGACACCACATGTGTATATTTGGTCTTCCAATCCATACTTTCCTTCTTTTCCCTTTTCCTTCCTTCCCTATTCATCAAATAGTTATTGAGCCCGTTCTGTGTACCACACACAGTGCTCATACCATGACGACTGAGACAGATGGGGTTTCTGCTTCCAGCCCGCTTGCAGTCCAGTGGGGAACAGTGTAATGAGAACTGTGACAAGGAGGTACAAGAACATATGCCTAGGGACCCAATCAAGTCAACAAGTCTGCCTGAGAAAAATAGAGGGTCAATCTGAGACCTGAGGGATGAGTCAGAGTAAGCTAAATAAAGAGAGGCAAAGAGTCATAAAGGTGAATAAAGCATCGTGGTGCAAGGCTTGGATGTAAGATAAAGCGTATCAAGGAATTTCAAGTAATTTCAGTATGGCAGGGGCAATGAGAGAAAAAGAGCAGATGAGGCTGGCATGTCAGCAGAGGCCAAATCACAGAAGGCCTTGTAGGCCATATAACAGAGATAGCCACTAAAGCTTCTAAGGATGGAAGTGATATGATTAGATGTGCTTTTTAAAGACCATTCCAGCTGCAGTATAAGGGATTTGGAGGTAGTAAGACTAGAGGCAGGAAGAACAGTTAGGAGGCTGTTGCAATACTTTTATTTCATGTTTCTCTCTCCCGACAGATACTTGGACTAACTCGTGCATTCCAGAAATTATCACCACCAAAGATCCCATATTCAACACTCAAACTGCAACACACACAACAGAATTTATTGTCAGTGACAGTACCTACTCGGTGGCGTCCCCTTACTCTACAGCACCTGCCCCTACTACTACTCCTGCTCCAGCTTCCACTTCTATTCCACGGAGAAAAAAATTGATTTGCATTACAGAAGTTTTTATGGAAACTAGCACCATGTCTACAGAAACTGAACCATTTGTTGAAAATAAAGCAGCATTCAAGAATGAAGCTGCTGGGTTTGGAGGTAAATGGTTTCTGTGTCTACGTTACATATATATGTATGTTCATGTATAACAGACAATTCGTAGAATCCTGCCTGTCTCTAGATGAGGCACTCAGGACCTGTCAAATACTAACAAAAGCTTAACACAAACTCAACTTTCATAGTCATAGAATCTGAGAGCTGTAAAGAACCTTAGTGATTAAGCTAAAAAGTATAAGTATAAAAGAATTTCACTGTTGAAAACTCAAGACTTTTAAAAATAAATCACTATCTGTTCCTATGTAGAAGTTCTTTTTAAAATATATACCCTAAAGGCCTATGACTTTATTCCAGTCATCGCTTTCTCAGGCAGGCTTGTTGACTAGAGTAGGTCTCAAGGCCATGGAGGAGAAATGAACCCTGTCATATTGCAACTGATAGAATTGACAGAGTATGAGAGGCAAGGCCAATGATTCTACAAGCATGAAGCAAAGAAGCTGGTGTGGGCCCAACATCGTAAAGGGCTACAGAGAAGGTTTTTCTCCTGCACTATCTACTGTCTCAATCACCTGGATCATTCAATGAGCATTACACACAATGTTTAAGTGAAGGACCAACAGGCCATGTCTCTGTTCCTTGCAGGTGTCCCCACGGCTCTGCTAGTGCTTGCTCTCCTCTTTTTTGGTGCTGCAGCTGGTCTTGGATTTTGCTATGTCAAAAGGTAGGGTTGCTGGTGCACTGCTAGTCTTGTAATCTTTGTCAAGTTTCTATCCTGTGCTTTTTCAAGGTCGCTATTGGCATTTTGCTGATCAAAATGGAGATAGCAGTCCTCTTATACTGTAAATTTCTCTCTCATCTCATCTCTCTCCCTTCCGCCCAGTCTTTTCTATTTCAGCACATGCATGTCATCTAGCCATCAGTCAATGACTGTCCTTTGAAAATCAAGAAATAAAAAAAATTGACATCTGGGGAAAATGTATATGCTCTATTTGATTTTTGGTTCTTTGTTTTTATGGGAAGAATTATGTGGTCAGCCTAAAGTCTGGCCTGCAAACATATTTTCCCACTTAAATGAATCCATTAAGGTGGTGATGTGTTAATGTATTCGAGCATGCATGTGCTAGCATCACCCTGAAATAAAGGTATCCAGTGTACTGTGCCAATATGTACCATGACCAAAAAAGTGTTATCTATTATTATGTGTGTTACACAGTCTCTCACTTTTATTTCATGTTTATGCCTAAAGGTATGTGAAGGCCTTCCCTTTTACCAACAAGAATCAGCAGAAGGAAATGATTGAAACCAAAGTAGTAAAGGAGGAGAAGGCCGATGATATCAACCCTAATGAAGAATCAAAGAAAACGGATAACAACCCAGAAGAGCCCAAGAGTCCAAGCAAAACTACCGTGCGATGCCTGGAAGCTGAAGTTTAGATGAGACAGAAATGAGGAGACACACCTGAGGCTGGTTTCTTTCACCATCCTCACCCTGCCCCAGCTGAGGAAATCAAACGGGCCAAAGAACCAAAGAAGAAAGTCCACCCTTAGTTCCTTACTGGAATCAGCTCAGGACTGCCGTTGGACTATGGAGTGCACCAAAGAGAATGCCCTACTTCTTATTGCAACCCTGTCTGGATCCTATCCTCCTACCTCCAAAGCTTCCCACGGTCTTTCTAGCCTGGCTATGTCCTAATAATATCCCACTGGGAGAAAGGAGTTTTGCAAAGTGCAAGGACCTAAAACATCTCATCAGTATCCAGCGGTAAAAGGGCCTCCGGGCTGCCTGAGGCTAGGTGGGTTGAAAACCAAGGAGTCACCGAGACGAAGGCTTTCTCTACTGATTCCACAGCTCAGACCTTTTCTTCACCTCTGAAGAGAAACACGTCTCCCACCTGGCATGTCCTTCTGAGCCTGGTAAAAGCAAAAGAATGAC
Source organism: Macaca nemestrina (assembly GCF_043159975.1). Taxonomy (NCBI): domain Eukaryota; kingdom Metazoa; phylum Chordata; class Mammalia; order Primates; family Cercopithecidae; genus Macaca; species Macaca nemestrina. The sequence goes on from NC_092136.1 coordinate 55,267,536, forward strand.
AGAAAAAAGTTTAGGTCCTGAAGGCCAGGGAGATTCTCATAACTTGAGACCTAATGTCTGTAAAGCCAAAATAAAGAAAGAAATACAACAAGGCTGAGGAAACTGACAGAACACTGTCATCAGGGACTGTAAACACAGACAGGGTCAAAGTGTTCTTCTCTGAACACACGGAGTTGGAATCACTGTTTAGAACACACACACTTACTTTTTCTGGTCTCTACCACTGCTGATACTTTCTCTAGGAAATATACTTTTATAAGTAACAAAAATAAAAACATAAATTTCTATTTTTATCTGAGTTACAGAAATGATTACTGAGGGAAATTACTCAGTAATTTGTTTAAAACGTAATAGAATTCAACAAACGTTTGCTGAATAGCTACTATATGTCAAGTGCTGTGCAAGGTATTACACTCTGTAATTGAATATTATTCATCAAAAAATTGCATATAGTAGAATGCTATCTGGGAAGCTATTTTTTTTTTCAGTTTTGATATCCCTAGCTTAATACTTCCAAACTAATTTTTACTTTTGCTGAGGCTAATCTTACTCATTTTCTCTAATATGGCAACCATTATAACCTTAATTTATTATTAATATATCCAAGAAGTACATTTTTACCTCTATATACCAAAGCACATTTTTAAAGTGCCATTAACAAATGTGTCACTAGCCCTCCTTTTTCCAGCAAGGAGGGCCTGAGAGAAGCAGAAATATTTGTGACAAAAAATTAAAGCATTTAGAAAACTTCTTTGCTCTCTTATTTACATAGATGCATTATACCTTTCATGTAAAATTAAAGTGAGGACCAGATCATACCATATTGTTTGCAAAAATAAAAAGGACAACGTTGGTTGTTAAAATACAAGCATATGTCAACCAAACAGCATATATCATATGGGGCTATTCATGCTCCAAACATTTTATTTTGAGTTGGCCAAGTACATACACATTAAGCAGTCCTTTACTCAAGATGCTGGCCCTACATTTCCATCCATTTCAGAATTCACCAGGGAGCTAGAGATTCAGGATGGCCTTTTGACAGCCCTGCTTTTCTAGTTTTCTCTTTCCCTCTCCCTTAGACTGCTAATTATCTTCTTCCCCTCACCAGTGACTCCCACAGCTCCGTGGTTCCTTTAGCCCAGATGCCACAACCTACTGGCATAATCTTTTTCAGTTGGCCCACGGAGTATAATCTTAAAATTTGGTTTCATTGCCAGGCACTAAAAATCAAGAGATTTCACATGTTTGCATTTCTAGGTTTCCTCTAAAAATGGAAGGATCTGGAAGTAAAGAACCCATGTTCCCTCATAGCAATCATTATCTGATACTGAGTAGTGGCTGTCCCCTTTCAACGGGGTCTGCTTTCTGTTTCACCACAGTCCTCATGACTCTCTATTGCACACTCATGCCAAAGTAAAGGTGTCCTTTCCTATGAACTTTCTAATGCTGTTGCCTTTTTTTCCACACCCAGCCCATGTCCCTCATATATATCACCTGCCTGGCCCTGTAGGTCTATGAGTTTGAAACTGGTTTGTCAATCCTTAAGCTTTATCAGCTTCATCCAGTTCTCAGGGAGTGAAGAAAAGAGGGAAAGCGCCTAAGTAGTGGTCTTCTCTCTGTGTGTTAGCTGAAAAAACCAGATCTCCCACACCACATCTCCCATCTTGTGGGCATCTACTACAGATTAGAATGCTACCATCTTCTCCTGTTAAACGGGTTTGTGCCCTATCAAGGAGGAGGAAGGGGGGAGGAGAAAAACCCCACCCAGCCACATAGAATCCAATAGTCCAAATATGTGCAAACATACTGATAAAAATGTAACTTCCATCATTATGGAAGGAAGGAAGGAAGGAAGGAAGGAAGGAAGGAAGGAAGGAAGGAAGGAAGGAAGGAAGGAAGGAAGGAAGGAAGGGGGAGGGGAGAGGAGAGGAGGGGAGGGGAAGGGAGAGGAGGGCAGGGGAGGGGAAGGGAGGGAGGAAGGAAGGAAGGAAGGAAGGAAGGAAGGAAGGAAGGAAGGAAGGAAGGAAGGAAGGAAGGAACAAAGGAACGAAGGACAGAAAGAAAGGAAAGGAAAGGAAGGAAGGAAGGAAGGAAGGAAGGGAGGGAGGGAGGGAGGGAGGGCTGGCTGATTTATGGAGCATCTACTGATAGTCATTTTACATGTTGCCCCATTTAATCTCTACACTTTCCCTGAGAGGTGAGGATAATTACTGCCATTTTTGTTAATTAGAAAACTGGATGTTTAGATAAGTTAAATTACTTTCTGAGGTCACAGGTCTAGTTAAATGGTAAAGGTCAGAGTGACTGCAAAGCCCATGCTCCTTTCCCTACACTACAGTGCTTCTCTTGCAAATGACAATATAGAAATGTAAACTATTCCAATACGCAAGCTTGAAATTGGACACTTACCAAAAACAACAGGGGTGAAGTAAGGAAAACAATTTAGGACTCCTGTGTCAACTTCACAGAATCTATCTTAAAACCGTTGGCAATGACAAGAAGAAAAAGAGAACCACTAAAGAACTTTGAGAACTGCCTCCTCATTGTAGACACCAACCTCAACAAAGACCTACCTGAGCCAGCTCATAGGGTCAGAAAATGTAAGACTTAGAAGGATCCAGAATAATTTCCTCTAAACCCTTCATTCACAGAGTAAATAAAATGAAGCCCAATGTCACAGATAACTAAAGTTAGCACTTGGTCTAGAAATCTTCTCTTTATTTAAATTTTCTTTATTCTCCACTGAACAAAGAGAAATTGGAAGAATACAAGGTATCTCCCCACTTCAGACCTACAGTCCACCTCTCCACAGTCAATCTTCAAAAGAGGCAGGTGGAGAGCCATGTGATGGCATTTTCAACTGTTGCAAAAGATCTTCCCTGCCCTTTCAGAATGCCCCTTCTTCATGCCTGCCTCCCTGGCTTACACAGAATAAATCCACTCCTTCGAGCAAAGATACTCTATCCTGAGAAGGAGTCGTCTGCAAAATTGCATGCTTTTATAAAGGCCAGGCCACTATCAAACATTAACTTGCCAATATAGGTCCAATCAAGCAAAGCCGATTTCCAAGAATAGGAAGCTGGACTAACGCAGATGACTTGAGGCTCCACACAAGGCTTGCATGCACACAATTAGAGTCTACGGATATCATTTGGCTTGAACAGAATTGAATCATACTGATTTCTAGACAAGAATCCTAAATTGTATTGCCTCTAGACCTTCAGCTAGTACCTAAAGCAAAATCAATTGCTCTAGGGAAAAACAAGTTTGTAAGGACAATAATAACATGCAAGTAAATACATTTTTACTAAAGAATGGGAGGGTCTCTCACACCAAAAAGAAAATGTTTTACTATTGTGAATAGTGCCGCAATAAACATACATGTGCATGTGTCTTTATAGCAGCATGATGTATAATCATTTGGGTATATACCCAGTCATGGGATGGCTGGGTCAAATGGTATTTCTAGTTCTAGATAGTAAAGACTTGGAAACAACCCAAATGTCCATCAATGGTAGACTGGATTAAGAAAATGTGGCACACATACACCATGGAATACTATGCAGCCATAGAAAAGGATGAGTTCATGTCCTTTGTAGGGACATGGATGAAGCTGGAAACCATCATTCTGAGCAAACTATCGCAAGGACAGAAAACCAAACACTACATGTTCTCACTCATAGGTGGGAATTGAACACTGAGAACACTTGAACACAGGGTAGGGAACATCACACACTAGGGCCTGTCATGGAGTGGGGGAGAGGGGAAGGATAGCATTAGGATATATACCTAATGTAAATGACGAGTTAAGTGGGTGCAGCACATCAACATGACACATGTATATATGTGAAACAAACCTGCACCTTGTGCACATGTACCCTAGAACTTAAAGTATAATAATAAAAAAGACAAAATAAATAAATAAATATCATGCTTATACAAAAAAAAAAAAGAAAAGAAAAAAGAAAATGTTTTAAGCCTCTGTTTCAGAAAACCTCCTGAGCCTTGGTTTTCCTCTGCTCTCACACCACCAAAACAGTCATCAACAAAGAACTCAATGACCAAAGGTAAGGGGGTTTTTCCCCACACACCAAGCAGCAGACACCAGCTGGGTATCCTCTAATTAAATTCTGACACTATCTACCTGGAGATAGCGTCAGATCCCACAGGGTGAAGGCTCGGCCCCCAAAATTGCCCCCCACCCCACAGACACCAGTCGCAAGTCTGGGCCTCCAGAACTCCCAATGACCTGCTTTAAGTAGGGATTCTCATGACCCCCTCTTTGGGTTCAATTAATTTGCTGGAGCTGCTCACAGAACTCAGATAAACACATTTACAGATTTGTTATAAAGGTTGTTACAAAGGATAACCTTGAAGAGATGCGTAGGGCCAGGCAGGGAGGAAAGGGCACAGAGATTCTATGCCCTTGTCATCCTCCAGTAATCTCCATGTGTTCAGCCATCCAGAAGCTCTCCAAACCCTGTCCTTTTTGTTTTTCTCATAGGCATGATTGACAACTGAATAGAAATGTGATTGGACAAAAAGGGTATGACCTCATACGAATAGACTGAGTTGGGAAGCCCAGCAAGGCATACCTTTTGAAGCTGGAAACCATCATTCTGAGCAAACTATCACAAGGACAGAAAACCAAACACCGCATGTTCTGCCTGGGGTTCCCCTTGTCCTCTCTGTGCAGCTTTTCTTCCTCCAGAGTATGGGTCCGGACTCTGTCTGGAATGATGGTCTTTTGATCCACAATCAGATTAGAGGCCTGCCTTGAAGCAGGTAAAAGGGGGACAGGAGAAGGTCAGAGAGATTCTGTTGGCTGGGCGCAGTGGCTCACGCCTATAATCCTAGCACTTTGGGAGGCTGAGGCGAGCAGATTGCCTGAGCCCAGGAGTTCGAGATGAGCCTGGGCAACACAGTGAAACCCTATCTACAAAAATACAAAAAAATTAGCCAGGCATGGCAGTGTGCACCCGTAGTCCCAACTCCTCGGGAGGTTGAGGCAGGAGAATTGCTTGAACCCAGGAGGCAGAGGTTGCAGTGAGCCAAGATTGCGCCACTGCACTCCAGCCTAGGTGACAGAGTGAGACTCCATCTCCAAAAAAAAAAAAAAAAAAAAAAAAGAGAGAGATTCTGTTTCCTGAGACCTGCTCCTGAGCCCTAAAGCACCTCAACATTGTAACAAAAGACTGTAACAAGGACTCTGGGAGCTATGAGCCAGGAACTGTGGATGAAAACCAATATATTAATATTTATATAATTGTAATATCATAGCCTCCAAACACGAGGAAAAGCAATTATTTGTTAGTTGGATTTTCTAGTTAAAGTAAATAAAATTTAGTGGGTTACTCCTGTAATAGTCTATATATAAGGTCAAGTTTGATCTAAGAGCATTTTTCGTAATACTAAAATCAAATAGGAATTCTCTCCTGTCTCTATGTTCCTCAGGAAATGCCCAAATTTCCAAACAGTGCTGATGTGATTTAAGATCTCCTCTGTTAGCATCTAGAAGACTATTTACTTTTTTAAAAATAAACTTATTTCAGAATAAATTTACCAAAAAAATGTGAAAATAGTGCAAGAGTTCCCATACACCCACACCAGTTTCCCCGTTATCATTATCTGATGGTGCACTTGTAACAACTAATGAAACAATGCTGATATGCTATTATTAACTGAAGTCCATACTTTATTCCGATTTCCTTAGTTTTTACCTAATGTCCTTTTACTGTTCCAATATCCCACCCAGCACACCACGTTACATTTAGTCATCATGTGTCCTCTTGGCTGTGACAACTTCTCTGACTTTTCTTGTTCTTGATAATTTTGTCAGTTCTGAGGAGTACTATTTGGGTATTATATAGGATATCTCTCAGCTGGGATTTCTCTGATGTTTTCTTATGACTACACTGGGGCTATATGTTTTGGGAAGGAAGACCACAGAAATACAGTGTCATTTTCATCGTGTTATATCAAGGGTACATAATATAAACATGATCTATCACTGCTGATGTTCACCTTACGCACCTCGCTGAGGTAGTGTTTGTCAGGTTTCTCCACTGTAAAGTTACTCTTCTCTATACCATATTCTTTGGAAAGACATCACTATGCACAACCCACACCTAATTAGACAGGAGTTATGCTCTGCTTCCTCAAAAGTGGAATATCTACATAAATTATTTGGGCTTTTCCTGCACAGGAGATTCATCTATTCCCCCTCATTAATTTATTCTTTAAATAATTTATTCATATCACTATGGACTCAAGAATATTTTCTACTTTAGGTAATAATACAATACTATTTTATTTATGCTGTTGCTCAATGTTTTCCAAGACTGACTATTGGGAGCTCTTTCCATTTGTTCCTGTATCCCTTTGACATATTCCCTTCTTTGTGTTTTTATTGGGCACTTCCCTACTTTCTGGCACTATAAGATGCTCCAGTGTCCTCTTATTTTGTATCTTTTTTTTGTATCTTATTTTGCCCTGATTCTAGAATCAACCATTTCTTCAAGGAATTCTTGCTCCCTCCTTTTCTTTAGAGAGAGAGAATATCATTTCTTTACCTCCCTGTCACATGACTTCCCCACACTCCTTGACCAGTCAGTGATCTCCATACTCTGGCCCATTCCAAAACCCTTAAAAACCTTAGCCTCAAATTCCCTGAGGAGACAGATTTGAAGTTTCCTTCTGTCTCCTCATTCAGCAGCCCTGTCTATGATTAAACCTCTTTCTCTGCTGCAACCCCCGTGTCTTGGCATATTGACTTCCCATACACATTGAGCAACAGACCTATTACAGTTGCATCTCCTGCTTCCCTACTTTTCTTATTATGGAGGAGATGGAAACTTCCCTAGTAGACCCATTCAGAGATAATTGTTCTGGGAGGCATTCCTGGGGCTGAGACTAGAATTACTCCAGCCTTTCCAATGATTTTATAAGTACCTAATTTCCTGTCTTAAACTTTTTTTTGTTGTTTAAAATAGTTGGCGAGGTTTCTGTAAGAGAACACTAAAATAAATGACGCTGAGTGCATTTTACAATTTGACCTTGAATCCTCTTTTCAAACCTTATTCATTCCTGCAAGGATACTTCATGCTATGGCTACACAAATTCATTTACCATTCTAGAATTTAATCTCTACGATGCCCTCTCATTTTGCAACTGCCATTCCTTCTATTTTAATCACCTTCCTTTTCTTCCTAATTGTATGAGTTATCAATTGTTGCAAAACAAATTATCTGAAAACTTCATGACTTTTACAGCATTTATTATCTAACATTGTTGTGGGTTAGGAAACCAGGCATGGGTACCTGGGTCCCCTGCTTCAGGGTCTCTCACAAAGCTGCAATTCAAGTGTCTGCCAGGGCTTAGTCATCTCAGGACTTGACTGGAATAGAATTAACTTCCCAGTTCACTCGCGTGGTTGTTGACAGGATTTAGTTCCCTGTTTGCAGTTGGCCAAAGGCCTCCCTCAGTTCTTTCCTAGCAGACCTCTCCTTTGACACAGATCGCAAAATAGCTGTTTGCTTCATCAGCGCAACAAGCAAGAAGAGCCAGAGAGGAAGCATGTGCAAGCAAGATGAAAGTCATCATCTTTTAGATCTAATCTTTGAAGTGACATCCATTTATTTTTGCCATATTTTATTCATTGGAAGCAAGTCACTATGTCCAGCCCATGCTTAAGGGGAAGGGATTATAGAAGGGCATGAATACCAAGATGTGGAGATCATTGGGAGCCATTTTAGAAGGCTGCCTCCTACCACATTAATGAATTTTTCTCATTCCTTCTTTTTAAAATTTGTTTATATATCTGTGTTATATGCCGCATTCTATTATGTTAATTGTGTACATATTTTATTTTTCCTTGCATTCTTAGCACTTGGGTAGTATATGTAAATCTAGCACATTTACTGAGTAGGCTGTGAGTAAATGTTGTTGAATGAATACATGTATATACATTCATCATGTATACATTCATTCATTAAGATTTCATGAGCTGCAAGTTATACCTTTATCCAGTTATCTGCATTAAGTGCTAAGATCACTCAGTACAGGGCTGTTTCCGTCCACTTAAATTTTGTTCTTCTTGAAGACTTTATTTTGGTGTAGAATGCAACTGCGAATAAGCCAGAAGAATGCATAAAGGCTACTATACTTGAATTTTACTCTCTGAGTTGGCCATTGACTCACTTCTGTGAGTCAAACTGATATTTATCTTAATAGAGAAACTAAACTGCAATTAAGTAATTCTTAATTACTTAATGTGAGTAATTAAGAACAAATTGAGTTCCCTCAGTAACAACAAAGCTAGTAAGTATTGGCAAAAATTTGATTCCTTGGTCTCCATAGTTCTATTTTAGTGTTTGAAGCCTAGGATGCTTTCTTGGCAATCTGAAATTCTGCACTACATGCTATCATTTTCTGAAAATTAGAATCCTTTCTGATAACTTCCAGACTCATTTTACAACTCCACCGTTATTTCGTTTGAATTTTGCCTTCAGTGAAGTTGAAAATATTTTTGTGATAGAAAAAAGACAAAACCAATTAAGAATACCAAAAGACCAGCCGAGCGTGGTGGCTCACGCCTGTAATCCCAGCGCTTTGGGAGGCCAAGGCAGGGGGATCACGAGGTCAGGAGATGGAGACCATCCTGGCTAACATGGTGAAACTCCGTCTCTACTAAAAATACAAAAAACTTGCCAAACGTGGTGGCGGGCGCCTGTAGTCCCAGCTACTCAGGAGGCTGAGGCAGGAGAATGGCCTGAACCTGGGAGGCGGAGCTTGCAGTGAGCAGAGATCGCGCCACTGCACTCCAGCCTGGGCGACAGAACAAGACTCCGTCTCGGAAAAAAAAAACAACAAACCAAAAGACCTAATTCAGTACTCCACTCTGCATATTTTTAACCTATGAAGATCATCACCACTTAAGCAAAGTCAACATCATAAATGATAACAGTAATAATAAAGACTTCAATGTGGTAAAACATTGATGTTATACAACATCGATATGATGTTATAGTATAACCAAATATCTTAAAATCATGTCACATTTTCTCCATTAGTAAATATTAGTAAAAGAATGTATCAAAGATATACTAGCAAGTTAAAGAACATAATAGAAATTTCTATGTAGTAAAAATATTGGGAAAGAATATTTAAATCTGAAGATCCAGCATGGAAAATATGTCTGGGTGGTCAATCTGGAAAGGAGGGTGGGATGAGGCATACACCATTAGTAGGCATCAGAGATGATGTCAACTCACACTTGGTATTGACTGGCATCTGGGCAGAGGCAAGAGGCAAACTTGATCCTGATTTGGACAGAAACAAGACTTTGCCTGCAAGAGATCTCGCCCCAAGCCTGAAACCCCAAGGCAGGTAGATCAAAGCACCAATATACTCAATCAAAACGATATAATATTCATTCAGTAGTCAGTGGGAAAGCTGAGGAGTCTGCATCTGCTTGAAGGAAAAAACTCATGTGGTGGCAATCGGAGCTGGGGAACACTTCAGACTGTAACATAAGCAGTAGAATATTCCCATCCTTGCTCCCACTTCTTCATGTCCACTTTCCAACTCCCCCCTTATAGGAAGAGGAGTTACTAAGCCTCCTGATAAAGACCAAGACTTTTACTGGTAAGCACACACATTTTACTGATGCGTGAGGTTATCCTTAAACTTCTAGGTGGCTGAGCTACCTTAAAGCTCAGCATCCATTCATGGTACTCATTTGTCTGCTTCCTGTCTCCGCCTCTGGCAGGACTTGAGCCCTAGAGGCAGGTTAGCCACTTTCTACCATTACTTCTATTCTACATATGGAGTTAGATAGCTAGACTCATAGCCCCTGTTGCATCTTTCTCTTTGTGGATCCTACTTAGGCCTCCAGGCCTAAGCCATATGCTTAAAAGAGTTTTCTCAGAGAACTCTGTACTGAGGGTTATTAGTTGATATTAATGAAGTATGGATTGGGGCAAAGATAATTATTTTTGTTGTAATATCCAAACTTCTTTTATTCTCCTTTCCCAGAATGATGGCTTGGGATGTGCCAATGTAATCTTTTCTCTGAATCGATTAAAGCAGAATCCTGCTCCCTACAAAACAACAAACTTCTAAAATATCTGGAAGCAGGTGACTCAAATATGCTCACGAACAAGTGTGATCAGCTTCCATATGGCATTGTGTTTTCCCACTGCTCTTGATCTAATTCTACTCCAATGAGTACTATCATATCTCCCACTAGGCATACTGACCACTTCCACTTGTTTTGTCCATTTTCCTCCATAACTATTTCCTCTAGGTATCACCACATCTAGCTGCTTCTATATCTTCTGGGCACTGCCACACCCACAAGGCACTGCTGACTCTCCCAGACTCTACTGCTGATTCCCTGGTAATATCCTAGGTGGCATCTACCAAGTAACAGTGCTACTTCTCTACATGATGTCTTGTCCACTGGAGACTGCTGCCTTTTCCTACAGCAACCACAAAATTCTCCAGGCTCCGCCATCTCTGCCAAGTACTATTGTGGTTGCTATTGACTGAAACCAGCATGGATATGCTGGAATTCTGAAGCCACTTTAGTATGGAAATCAAGGCACCCTTGCTGTGGTACATTCATTCCTATGGGAGGTATTATGTGTAAACATGGAAATACAGGATTAGAACACGAATGAAAGATAATAATTGGCAATGTAGATTTGGAAACCATCTGAATTCTGGTGAAAATTAAAGCTGTGAGTGCATGAGCCCTGCCCCACCCCCCACAAACATTTAAAAAATTAGAGCAGAGGGCTGAGAACAAAGTTTGAGTAGATGCAGCCAGAAAGAAGAAATTAATGAGATAGAAAAGCTTCAAAGTCCTAGAAAATGATGAAGCTTTCATCTTAATTGTAGGTGACCAGGTGTTCCTCTTATTCCACACTGATAGAATTAAAAGTAGTAATGAATTGTTAGGAAAAGCACTAGACTAGTGGCCAAGAAATCTGGATTCTAGCCCAGTTTAATTAACTTGCTCTGTAGTCCTTAGATGAATCACTTTCCATCTTTGGGTCTCAGCTGCCTCACCTCTAAAAGAAGAATATTGGACCAGGTGATTGTTAGGCAGTTTTTTTCAACTTTATGATTTTATGAATTACATACAGAAAGTCAAAAATGTTTATAATCCATAGCAACTCAGGGTCTTCCTCATATATTCCCACAGTCCTAACACAGATGCTTAGTAACCTTACAAAAAAGCATGAGACACTGGACGTACTTTCCTAGAAAAAAATATACCAGGCTGGGCTCGGTGACTCACACCTGTAATCCCAGCACTTTGGGAGGCCGAGGCAGTCAGATTATGAGGTCAGGAGATTGAGACCATCCTGGCCAACATAGTGAAACCTCATCTCTACTAAAAATACAAAAATTAGCTAGGCATGGTGGCACGCACCTGTAGTCCCGGATACTCAGGAGGCTGAGGCACGAGAATCACTTGAACCTGGGAGGCAGAAGTTGCAGTGAGCCGAGATTGCGGCACTGCACTCTAGCCTGGCAATAGAGCAAGACTCCACCTCAAAAATAAATAAATAAATAAATGAAAAAATATGCCCTTCCAAAAGTCGCCAATTTTCCTGATCTTCACTACAGGACCATGTTTATTAGAATTTATCAAAGCCTCTGTGTTTTCTTTAACTGAAAAATACTTATTTAAAAAACTATGAAAATCTGAACATACAAATTACAAGACTCATGGCAAAATGATCCTTCTTCTTATAAAAAACTTATAAAACTTATAAAAAACTTAATGGCTTCTTCTTCCATAACTCTTACTATTTATACATGTGGTTTCCTAGAAATAGTTTTCTCATACTTTTTTATATGTAAGAAAAATAAAGGTTTCCTTATTCTGCTGCAAAGTAGCTTCAAAATTCCTATTCCACAGAGGATTTCTAATATCTTCTATTTTGGTTTTAAGATAATCTTTATTACTGTCTTTATTACTGCAGAGCACTTTTCATGACTGTTTAGGCCACAATACAAAGCCCTTTAAAATTCAACTAGCTATGTCTTTTTTTTTAACAAGTTTATTGAAGTATAATTGTCATACAATAAACTGTGCATGATTAAAGTGTATGAGTTGACAAGTTTCAACATATGCATCTGTGAAACCATCATTTATAATCAAGAAGATGAACATATCCATCACCCCAAAAAGTTTCCTTTCACCCCTTTGTGGTACTACTGCTCCACCCATCTCCACAACACCGCCCCCGCATTCCCAGGCAACCACTGATCTGCATTTTGTCACTACAGATTAGTTTGGATTGTCTAGAATTGTATATGAATGGCATCACACCACAGGTACTCTTTTATTGCAGGGGAGGATCTGGCTTCTTTCACTCAAAATAGTTATTTTGAGACTCATCCACGTTGTTGAGGTACACTAACCATTCCTTCTTATTGCTTAGTGATATTCCATTTTGTGGATATACCACCATTTATTTTCCATTCACCTATTGATGGACATTTGGGTTGTTTCCAGTTTGGGCCTATTACAATTAATGCTATGTATATTCATGTATAAGCCTCTGTGTAGACATACACTTTCATTTCTCTTGGGTAAATACCTAGGAGTAGAATGGTTAGATCATGTGGTAGGTGTATATTTAGCTTTTAAAAAATAGCCAAACTCTTTGCCAAAATTGTTGTATTATTTTATATTTCCAACATGTAGTATACAAGAATGTCAGTTGTTCCACATGCTTGTCAACATGCAATATGATCTGTCTTTCAAATTTTAGCCATTCTAGTAGCTACAGTGCACAGTGAAATCTTATTTTTCTAATTTGCATTTCCCTAATGATTAATGGTATTAATTCATGTGCTTATTTTGTCATCTATAAATCTTTGGTGAAATGTCTGTTTAAATATTTTGCCCATTTAAAAAAGTTGGGTTGTCTTCTTATTGGGTTGTAAGAGATATTTATGTATCCTAGTTAGAAGTCCTTTGCCAAATATATGTTTTGCAAATACTTTCTCCAAGTCTGTGGCTTACCTTTTCATTTTCTTAACAGACTTTTAAAAAGCAGAAGCGTTTAATTTTGATGAAGTACAATTTATCCTTTTTTTTCATTTACAATTTGTGCTTTTTGTGCCATATTTAAGAAGTCTTTGAGAAATCCAAGGTCACTAAGATATCTTCTAGAAGTTTTGTGATTTTAGCTCTTTTACATTTAGATGTATGATCCATTTTTAGTTAAATTTTATATATAGTATTGATGGCAGTGGTAGCCCCTCTGAAGCAGCTGCTGCAAAGATGCAAGCTGCAGTGAGGGAGGCCTGGCCAGGGCTGCACACTCCACAGAACCACGAAAACAGGAACAGGCAGGAGCCCCACCCACTTCCGAGTTGGTGGGGTGGGAGCCCTACCCTCCTGGCACAGCTGCAGCTGCCCAACCACAGCTGTGGACCTGGGCATCCTTGTGCTCTCAGGGGCCCAGGAAGCCCCTTGCCCCCACAGGCTTGAAAGTGCCTGCTCCTGCTGTCTGGCCGCTCCCTGCTTCTGGGGCAGAGCAAAATTGTGGCCAAGCTCAGATGCTGTCACAATCTGGCAGGTGCATGCATGCTTGGGGCAACATTGACATGCTAGCCCCCTGCCACTTCAGCCCCCTCTGGACTTTGGATGCTGATGAGCATGGGAGGGGAAACTGTGGGGGTACTGAGGGCAGCTCAGTGTGGGCCTGCAGGCTCCCCTTGGCCCAAACAGCCTGGGTGCCATGGACAGTGACATGAGGTAGACAGACTCCTGGGCAAAAAGGGGTGGGTCCTCAGTGAAACCCTACCTTTATGTAACTGACAGTCTGAAGCCTGGGGACTGGGCTGCCAGGTCCTCGGACTGGAGTGAGAACTTATGGTGCTTTTTCTGCTGCCCATGGACCAATCAGCATGCACTTCCTCCCTTTTGAGCCCATAAATACCCTAGGCTCAGCCAGCCAGACTCAAGAAACATGGGGACAATCTGCCTGCATGTAGGAGCTGCCCACTCCAGGTCTCCTCTCCGCTGAGGGCTGAGCAGACATCCTGACCACCTGCCTGCAGAAAGCAGCCACCCACTGTGGGTCTCCTCTCAGCTGAGAGCTGGTCAGACATCCAGACAACCTGCCTGCAGAAAGGAGCTACCCGCTTAGAGTTTCCTGAGAGCTGCACTGTCACTCAATAAAGCACCTCTTCACCCCTACTCACCCTCCAGTTGTCTGCATACCTCATTATTCCTGGATGTGGGACAAGAACTCGGGACCTGCCAAATGGCAGGACCGAAAGAGCAGTAACACAAACAGGGCTGAAATACCCCCTCACTCCCCGTGTTGCAAGCGATGAGAAGCAGAAAAGAGAGAAGGACAGAAGAGCTGTGACACTTCCGGGAGCCCAGACCTAAGAGCTCCCTGAGCCAGGACTGTAACACCCTCTTTGGAGCTCTGCATTTCCTGGCATCTCAAAGCATCCAGGTGCCACCACGTTCCCTGGTACCAGCAGTGGAAGTCACTTGTGGTACTCCGGGTACAGCCACAGCTTTGCAGGAGCCGGTACCCATGCTGGCACCTGTAGCCGCCCACCCCACCACAGCTGGTGTGCCTGGCTGTGCACAGCGGCCAGACCTCATGCTCACTTGGCTCACACACCCCTCACCACTCTGCCTGGCTCGTCCTTGGCAGGCATGGGATCTGGGCCAGTAGCGTGAGCCGAGTGCAGCCTGCAAGGCCAAATGGGCAGAACAAACCCAGTGGGCCTGAGCAAAACTCAGGCAAAGGAGCCGCTGGCCACAGAGGTTTCTGGCTGGAAAAGCAACACTCCAAGGATATAGGGAACTATATGTGACTATATGAGGAAAGGAGCAAGAGATTAAGAGTTTTTTGGCATATGCTGTTCAATTTTTTCAGGTTTATTTGTTGAAAAGATTATCTTTTCCCCCATTGAATTGCCTCAGCGTATTTGTCGAAAATCAACTGACAACATGTATATAGATACATCTCTGGGTTCTCTATACTGTTCCATTACTCTATCTATTTTCATACCTATACTATACTGTGTTGATTAGCTCTTATTATAATGTCTTGAGATCAGGTAGTGTAAGTTCCAAAACTTTGTTTTTCTTGATGAGATGAAAGTCTTGACTATCCTAGGTCCTTTGCATTTCCACAAAAATTTTAGAATTAGTTTGGTCATTTCCATCAAAAAGAAATCTGCTAGAATTTTTATTGAAATTTCATTAAATCTGTAGATCAATTTAGGCAGAAATGATATCTTAGAAATTCTCAGTCTTCTGATTCATTAACATAATGTATCTCTATTTAGGTCTTCTTTAATTTCTTTTAACAATGTTTTTTATTTTATTTTATTTTAGATTCAGGGGGTACATGTGTAGGTTTGTCACTTGGGTATATTGAATGATGCTGCGGTTTAGGCTTCTAATGATACAGGTCACCCAAGTGGTGAACGTAGTACCCAATAGTAGTTTTTTCAACCATTTTGGAATCCCCAGTGTTTATTGTTCCCATATTTGTGTCTGTGTACCAATGTTTTGCTCCTACTTATAAGTGAGAACATACGGTATTTGGTTTCCCGTTTCTGCATTATTTTGCTTAGGACAATGGCCTCCAGCTGTATTCATGTTGCTGCAAAAGATATGACCTAGTCCTTTTTGTGGTTGTATAGTATTCCATGGTATATATGTACCACATTTTCTTTATCCAATCCACTATTGATAAGCACCTGGGTTGATTCCATTTCTGTGCTATTCTATAATATTTTATAGTTTTCAGTATATATGTCTTTCACATCTTTGGTCAAATTTGTCCCTAAATTTGCTACTTTTTTTTTTTTTTTGCTGATGAGATATTTTAAAATTTTCCATTTCTAGTTGTTCATGGCCAGTATATAGAAATACAACTGATTTTTGTGTATTTGATTTTGTATCTTACAACTTTTGTAAACTCACTTTTTAGTTCTAATAGCTTTTTTTGTAGTATTCCACAATTTTCTTATGCAATTAAATGCAGTGCTACAACTTCCTTTCCAGCTTGGATGCCTTTTATGTATTTGTCTTGTTTTATTTCATTGACCAGAACCTCCAATACAATGTTTAATTGAAGGCAATTTTTATAGAGTGATATTTCTAACTCCCAGGCCCGGATTAGGCTGCACTATGGAATCTTGTTGTATTTGATATTTTTTGGAATTTAGTAAATCATTATTTATACTTCATTTTTAAGCTTTTCCCTTTTCCACTGTTCAAATATTCATCATGTGTTGAAATATTGAACCACCACTATGCTGGCTGTCAGGGAAATAATGGTGCACAAACAGGCATGAACCTAGCCATAACTAAGTCTTACCATACTATGGAGGCAGTTTGAAAGAGGAATTAAAAACACAGGTTCAGAGTTCTGTCTGCTTGGGTTTGAATCTGGCTCTGCTCCTTAATGGTTGTTTGACCTTGGAAAAGTTAATCGACTTTTCTAAGCCTGTGTCTTAGTGAAGGTATTAATAACACCTACTCACAGGATTGCTGTGAGGATTAAACGAATTAACACCTTTAAAGTCCTTAAAATAGAGTTTGACATATAGTAAATGGTCAACGAATATTATTATTAGAGGGAAGAATTAGCTCTTCACAGGGTAAATCTACAAGTGACTGGTGAAGGAGGGGTGTCCAAATATTAAGAAGCATAAGAAGCCATTTAACTACTAAGCATAGAGGCAGCAGTGTCAGCTGTACCTGGATTAAAATCCTTGCTCTGCTGTTTATTGTCTAGGCAACTTTGAGCAAACGACTTAAACAAGAGCAATGTCTGTAAAGTGCCTAGTGCAGTATTTGGCACACAACAGATGCTTAACAGACAGCAATTATTGATTCAGACGTCCCGAAGAGCAGCAATATCACTAATATGTGTTCATCATCATATCTATCATTTATCAAAGCTCAGGATTTTGAACTTTGTAATTACTTTTCATACATTCTCTTATGCTTAACAACTCGGCTAGGTGAACACAATCCATTTCCTGATAAAGAAACAAGATGATCTTTGTGTATCTATGATCAGTGGAGAGGCTGGAGGTCTGGGAAGTGGTAACTTGGAGCCCAAACCAGGGCTCCCAGTGCGGCCTTGGTCGCCAGTGGGGCGCTCGACTTTCCGCCCCGGAGATGGCACCAGGAGAGATGGGAGCCGGCCAGGCCGTTTCCAGGGCCACCTCGTGAAGCCCCTGCTCCAGGAGCCTGACAGGCGAGACTCTCTTTCGCCGCCCCCTCTCCTCTCAGATGGCCATCTGGGCTCGGAAGCCCTCAGGAGCTGCAGAGCGCGGGTCGCTAAGGGCGCTGGAGAGGAAGGTTGGGCGCCGTCTCCAGGCAACGCGCTGGGGGCGGGGCTTTGCGTCACAGAGGTGCGACCGAGTCCCGGGCTGAGTCGCCGCCACCGGCAGGTCTGAGCTGCGGGCCGAGGCGGCGCCGCCGCTGCCGCAGGGTGCGCGATGCCTTGAACCTGGGGTGAGCTCCGCGGCGCTGTCCTTTCGTGTTTCCCTTGCTAGCTGCTCCAGGACCCTGGGGCTGGGAAGAGAAACTCCAGCTGGCCCTCCGCTGCCGAACCAGACTTCCCCGGGGAGATAGGCCCGGCCCCGCCGCCCTCCCCGGGCCTCGGATTGGGGCGTGGGGCAGGCTGGGGAGGCCCTTCTGTGGCGCCCGTCTTCTGCCCGGCGGGTTCCGGTTGCCCGGGGTGGCGGTGGTTGTCCCGCTGCGGGTGGTTCTGAGGGACCCGAAAAGAGTTTTTTCTCCTCTATCCCAGAAAGGTTGTTTGAATATTGCCGCCGGCTCAGTCATTCGGCCACCGGACTTAGCTGTTGGTTAAATGTCCAGGTGTGCTTGAGGAGGGGCTGAGGCGGCGTAGCAAGAGCCAGCGCTAGGGTGGCCCGCAGGCTCGGTCCCCGCCGAGCTGGATACTCCAAATAAGAAACCTTTTGCCTGGGACGATAGCTCAGAAATAGCCACGTCGATCTACTTAGCCAGCCCCACACTTCTGAACTGACTTAGGCTGCTACCCCTCCCAGAGATCTTTCCTCGTCAAACTTGCTGCTACCTTGAGACCCGGCTAAGAAAAGAACGTTTTCTTGCTAATAATAAGGTAGTGATTACACAGCAGGACCATAAGGCTTCTGTGTTCGCTTTTGAAATTATTCCTTCAGTTATTTGTCTCGGGTTACAAAATGTGGATTTACGATTGTTATTGAAATCGTTCCCTATGCCCCTTATTAAAGGTAGTGTACCCTTCTGTATTCTGACACTGCTCAATTTAGCGGTGCCAGATAATTCAGTTCTTGCCTCTGGCATATATGTAAAGCTGCTGGAACACTTCCAGTTGTTTATAATTCTTACATCTTCAGCACGAATTTATTCGTTTTCACTCCCTTCCACCCCGTTCTTCTTGATATAAAATAACCTCTATCCATCCAGAATTTTGTCTGGAGACATGAGCTGCCACCGGCCGACGATCCTAAATTAGTCACCTTTATGTCGAAGTCACCCATCTGAGAAGTGATGCTTTCTGAATTCAGAGCTCAAAAGTAGTATGGATTTTTCTCCTTTTCTTTCACATTGCCTGACTTCAGTTTCTAAAACTTTTTCTCAAGAATACGACTGTATGTTTCAAAAATTAATATTTGTCATTTGGTGTAAATGAACTTCATATTTGATGTGTGTAGCCTGATCCTTCTTGGTTCCCGTCTAAATACAAACACACTTTCCTTCCCCTTCCCTTCCCAAACTGGCAAGGAAGGTCCAGAGAGAATTCTTACAACTCTAGCGTGCTTTTTCCAATATGAAATGCATTTAGTAAACACACTGGTACTGTTAGAAATCCATATTCTTAATCTCCTAGTACAGCACTCTATCCTTTTGTAGTTTCTCCCTCTCTCTCATATATATATATATATATATATATATATATATATCTTTTTCTGATCAAGATCTTTGATCCTGGAACAGGCATACCAGACTCTATAGTGACTCTGGTCTAATTATTTCATTATGTATCTATGTTAACTTGTCTTGAAAAAAAAGTTGATACCTGTTTACAGATCTGCAGTTCGAGTAAACAATGAGTAATAAAGTAAATAGTATCCTTAGGGACCCAGTACTTGGTATTTATTACTGATGTTAAAGTTGACTTGACAATGAAAATCATTGATGTTTATTTCAATTAAATCTTTTTAAATGAGGTTGATACAAAATTTGATGGAGAACTGGTTTCAGAGAGGTTTTTAAAATACTACAGTACAGTACTTGTCATTTAGTCATTTTGGTGCATTTTCAGCCTTTTCCATTTTGCTTTAGTTAATTTATGAATGAATTATGGTTTAAATTTTTAGGAGTTTTTGAGCAGTTTTTTCGTTTTTGCTTGGCCAATTACCCATGATGTAATTTTTATATTTTTATAAAGAATATTTGAACTACCACAATTCATTTGTTAGAAAAATAAGTGATTCTCTGTATGTACCACCCACGAGAGAATGTGGCATTTTTGGAATCCTTGATCTTGTGCATTTCAAAATAACAGTTCTTTATTTAGAAAATCCTTCAAATGCTTTTTGAAAGCATGTTTTTATCTTGCAAAAAATGACTGTGTTATAGGTGGCACAATAATATGAGAGCTGCTAGTTCTTTGAGAAACCTTAACCAGAAATTTGTCTTTTGTCGAATTCTATGCCAGTGGTCTGCAAATTATGTTCCGATGTAATACCACTGTTGCATGATCTAGGGGGAGGTATTTTGTTAATATCAAATAGTGAATGTTTCTCAGTTTACATAAGCATTAATTTAATGATAAATTTTCACGGTTTTACATTTTCTTTCATATGTATTTTTAACTTCCGCTTCTGCCAACCTAGTACTAATAGATGGCTGACCAAATTAACAAAAGTCAAAAGAATGCTAAGTGTATAATAAAAAAACAAAAACTGCCAATGGTATTTACTGCATTTATTCAGTAAACATCTATTGAGTGCTTGTGTATCTGCCAGAAGAGAGACCATGGCTGCTCTCCTCAAGAAGCTCACTAGAGGGAAATGGCCAAGTGACTTAATGAATGTCGTAGTATGATAGAAATATGTGCAGTCACCAAAGAGGGACAGTGAAAAGCTGTGGTGGGTGACTGACTAGAGGATGGCTTCAACAGATTGTCTTTGTGAACATGCACTCTGTGTTGTGGTTTTATATTGTATGTAGATCACAGAGTCATATCTTATTTTCACACCCATATAGTGATAGATGTTAATATTTATCAATATTTTATGGTTTTCAAAATAAACTAAATTTCAGGCCCTCTTTCTTGAACCAGGTTGAGAACCACTTTTGCAGGCTCTCTCAGTCTCTAGATAGTGTTGCATTTTAATCCAAGGAGTTAGTGATGAAGTTTCCCAGATACCAAGTACGGTGACAAGATAACAAGTTAATATGCTGCCTCAAATTATAAACCTTACTCAGAGTTAGGGCAGCAGATGAAAACAATGCTGAAACAAAGAGGATCATTTTCTATTAATAACTCAATACATAAGCAACTAACTCTTCTTTTCAAATATGGTTTTGGTGGGTAATGTAGGGTAGCAAAATACGCCACTTTGGCATGAGGATTATTTTGAGTTAAAGGCACATTGAAAAGCAACAGATGTAAGAAGGGCCCTCTGACCCTCCTTATTCTTCTGGAAGGCTGGAGATAAAACAGCCATGTGAAAGATGTCCTCCCTATGCCAGGAGGAAGACATTATCATTACTAGAGGTGGGCAATCAAAGCTGAGAGAAATCTGTTCGAACAAGCCTTCTTAAAGTAACCCTTATCTTCCTAGTCACTTTTCTGCGATTAACTGCCCCAACCCAAACCCTTATGTCTTGTCATGTTTTCACAGTTTACTTCTCCTTCGTCCAATCTACTATGTAAGCTTTTGGCCTTAATTAGTTTTTTTAGTCCTTATTTTTCTTGAGGGCTCCTATGTATGTATAAAAATTACTAAATAAAATTTGTATGTTTTTCTCCTGCTAATCTATCTTAGGTTAGTTTAATTCTTGGGCCCAGCTGAGACCTTAAGAGAGCAGAGGGAGAGAAATTCTATCTCCCCTATACCACGTTGGTTAAATTATCATAGGTATTTATATTAAATATTGAGACTATATATTTCAAAAGTTCAGTTTTTTCTTTGTTAAGTAATGTAGATATTATTTAAAGTTTCAACCTGGTTGATTAGAATCTTTTTTTTTGTGAGACGGAGTCTTGCTCTGTTGCCCAGGCTGGAGTGCAGTGGCGCAATGTCGGATCACTGCAAGCTCCTCCTCCCGGGTTCACGCCATTCTCCTGCCTCAGCCTCCTAAGTAGCTGGGACTACAGGCACCCGCCACCACGCCCGGCTAATTTTTTGATTAGAATCTTGATTACATTTTCATTGAATTGGTACAGGAATGTTAGAGGAAGGTTAAGTTTCATTTTGGGAATAAAATGTTAGGTTAGAGGTCACCTACTCCACTTCCCACCCAGGTAAAAATCCCTATAACACTTATTAGATGTACTTCTAATCTTTACCTAAACACTTCCATACTTCCCATGAGAGGGGCTCACATGTAGCAGCCATTTCCACTTCTGGATGCTGGGACATGCTTATAATCAACTGAAATCTGCCTTTCTAATTTATACTTACTAATTTATACTTATTGGCCATCCTGTTCTCTGTAAATGAATCTTGTTTTTCCACATGACAGCTCCTCAAATATTTAAACAAACTTATGTTGCTTCATTGTTACCAAACTATGACTGTCTAGAATAAACCTCTTTTTTTTTTTCTAGGCCCATGAATATGTTCTAATTTATTAGTATCCTTTAAAGCCAACTGTTTAGAGCTGAATACAGACTTTTCAGTGTGGCCTGACCATTGCAGAGCATAATGGACTAGTAGGCTGCTTGCTCAACACATCTATTTCTAGCAAGAGTTTAGGATTATTTTAGCATACTTGTTGCCCCTGTTATACTGTTGACTTATTTTGATTAAAAACCCCAGACTTGGCCAGGTGCGGCAGCTCATGCCTGTAATCCCAGTGCTCTGGGAGGCCAAGGCGGGAGGATTGCTTGAGCCCAGGAGTTTGTTACCAGACTGGGCAACATAGAGAGACTCCATTTCTTTAAAAAACACAAAAACAAAAACCCAGACCTTTTATATTTTAACTGTTTTTGAGCACATCTTACATACATGTTTTTGTGCAGTTGACTCTTCAGGATTTAACTTTTAGTCATATTAAATATAATTCATTTAAGCATGTAAGTATCTGTTTTAGTCTTGATCCTATTATTCACTGGATATTATTCATTTATTCCAGTTTTCGTCATCTGCAGATTGGGCAGGCATACAGTCTTCAGGTCATCAACAAAAATGTTAAACAGCCCAACTCTTGGTGCCAGTTTCCCTCTCCCTTTGCCTCTCTGCTTTAGTCATTGTGACCTTTTTAAAAATTACCTCAAAGTCACCATGCTGCTTCCTCTCTCAGGCACTTTTCATAACCTCTGCCTGGAGTGTCCTCCTTTTGCCATGTCCCTAACCTCTTTTTTAATCCCTGACTGACCGTTTTGACCTCAAGTAAAATGTTGTTCGCCCAGGCACTTCTTCCCTGATACAAAACTAGGTCAAGTCCCTCTTTTATGGGCTTTCATAGCACCTGTACTTGTTCACCTAGCACTTCTCATTTTGTAATTACACATTTATTTGTATGGTTACTGTCTCTTCTCCACTGTATTGGATGCTCCAAAGTGTTTCTTTTGTTCACTGTTGTAGCTCCAGAACATAAGCATTAGGCATGTGCTACTTGTTGAGTTTAATTTTTAAAAAGTCCTGTAGCACAGTGGCTCCCTGATACCCGTCTGCAACCCTTGACTCCTGATGGTTTTTCACAAGCTTGGATTCAGTCAAGAAAAATAAGGACAATGTATAGTATACCTGGTAAATACATGGTATACCTCATTGTGAAGTTACTGCCCTTCTTGGGAAAGATTTTTTTTCTAATATTATATCCTACTTTTCAGGTTATAAGTTCTTTTTAAGATTTTGTTAAGTTTCGGGGAATTTTTGTTTATTTTTGGAAACTGTGCTTACTTAGAATTAAAAGAAGTATCCAACACCATGGTGCTTTGAGATTTTACTAGTCTTTGAAATTTAGCAATCACTGATGTTGAGTGCCCTAGAGACCTCTTCTAAGCTAAGATATTTAATTGTTTCTTCTTGGATACAGTTGCTGTAAATCCACTTGGCAATATTTACATATAATTTGACTTCGGGGATTTTTTTTGGGTTTTTTTTGGCCTGGATCTTCCTCAACAGCTTCCTTTCATTTATCTCTATAATGTGATATTTACTATTACCAGGTAGGCTCAGATTCAAAATTGTAATTGTTGTTTTTTTTTTTTAAATTACAATTGTCCTTTTCCTATTTTAGGTAACTAAAGGAATAAACTTCAAATATAGTACATTAAATTTTAATACCTAAAGAAAATTTTACATATTTTTGGGTTAATAACTTCATAAAGTTATATATTTTATATTTTACATTTATAACTATTTTTTGATTAATGATAAAGCAATCTTCCTACAAAAACTTTTTCCATAAGAGTATTACTGTTTCACCTGCTTTATGTGATGTGAGTATTAATTTGGATGAAATAAAATGATAGTCTTTGATGGATAAATAAAATAGAATTTCTTGGGGGGGCATCTGATTTTGGGGGCATGTAAAAAATTGATAATTAGATATATATTTTGGGGGTACCTAAAAGACTTAATGAACAAAAGAGCTATCTTTTTCCAAGCAGAAAATGTGAGGTGGTTAAAATATCTAACATTTTAATTTTCTTAGGTTTTTCAAGCCACAAGTCTGTTTATATATTTTTAAAAATTAAAACTAAGGTACATGTCTATAAATAAAGTAATTCAACAGCAGAATTATTTAGCTGATGTAAGTATATTGTAAGTCAGTATGTCATAGTGGATAAGAATGTAAGTACTAGAATCTGAAAACCAAATTCAAAGTTCACTTTCACCACTTACAACTGTGTAACTTTAGATAGTCACCTAGCTCAGTTTCCCTGTCTATGGGAAATAGGTAGGGGTATAATATTGTCTGTCTCTTAGGATTGTCATAAGAAGTAATTGACACAATATATGGAAAACAGTTTGGAGCCTGACATGTGATAAGCAGTCAGGAAATGTTCTTAGGAAAATTATAGAAGATAGACAAACTTCCTCTTAAATACAATTACTTGAATATGTGTGTGGTGTGTGTGTGCACGTGCACACGTGCTTTAGTGGTTTTTGATGTGATAAAATTATAAGAATTAGAGGTTCATCACCCTCCCAATAATATATAAGTGAATCCTGTTTTCTCATTTGGCTATGTGAATCTGAAAACAGAGTCATTTAAATTCTACCTTAGACTCATGTAGGTCTACTCAACTCTCACTTAAAGGTATTCCTAGTTTTTCTTTATTTTTTTGAAAAATGAGTATGTTGCCATTTTTGTATTATATGTAAAAGTAACTTTTCTGTATATTTGACAGAAACTATGTGAAGCAACACTCTTTCTGGATTTTGAAAGACATCATTTCATCATGGGACAGCAAATTTCGGATCAGACACAGTTGGTTATTAACAAGTTACCAGAAAAAGTAGCAAAACATGTTACATTGGTTCGAGAAAGTGGCTCCTTAACTTATGAAGAATTTCTTGGGAGAGTAGCTGAGCTTAATGATGTGTAAGGCTTGCTCTTTTTGTTTTTCCCTTTGTTGTATGTATGCCCCATATGTCATGGCTGTGTAAGATATAACCAGAGGTATTGATTGGTAAGACTTAATGTTTTCAGTTAGCATTAACAAATATTATTGAGTATTTATTATAAGTTGACTTTCTATGTAGCTTTTTAAAAGTATATAATGGGGACAGAAGAGATGGAAAGAACTTAAAATGGAACCTGGAACACAGCACAGGCATATTGAAGCAATTCTAGGATACAGTAGTACAACCCAGCATCTCAATTTTATACCAATAGACACTTGTTTGAAAGCACTAAAGGGGTGCATAACAATGGAATATGAGAATTAGCCACTTGGGAGAAAGACTCCTAGGATAGTCAAAGGTAACACAGAAGGTTTCTGTACATGAAGCAATTCATTCGTGTGTGTGTGTGTATGTACACACATACATACATATATACTGTTTTTTTTAATGAGTCATTATTTTGTCAGAGGAATACATATGTAGTAATAGCTTATTTTCATCACTGAGAAATAATATATTTCATTTATTAATATTTTCTAATTAGCTAACATCTTTAAATTTCTACTTAACACTGACTAAATTTCTAAAATGAAATATAAAATTCTCTGCCTTCTTAAAGAGCACACCTAATACAACTTAGTCTTTTACTTGTTAATTTATTTATCAATTTTGGTATTGATCTATGTAGGAGCTATAAAAATATATAGGGCTCTTTGTCTCTGAATGCCCCCAGACCACTGTGCTTTTAAAATATGACTTTTTTGCTGTTTGTTTTCTCCCTTGGTGACAATTGGTCAGATGTCATGTCTTTCTTTTAAATCTGCCTCTGGCAACATCCACATCTACCTTTATTTATATATCTCTTCTAACCCCTGGGAGTATAATTAGAACCTATGGAGTCACCTCTTAAATGAGATCTTAAAGGTTCTCTGTTTAGTCTCTTCAACTTAGCTAACATTCACTGAGCACATAGTATATGCAGGCACTCTACTAAGGATTGGACCTTTGAGGGCTAAGTCGATTACCCAGGTATTAATGGCATGTCCACCTCTCTGAATCTCAGTTTTCCTGTTATCCCACATTACCTCTTCTTAAACCCTAAAAAGGCTGAATGAAATTGACTAGCAGGTCAGGACCCCTTAATATATAAACTTACAATACTGTAGTCACTAATAATAGTTTAAGGTAAGATATATGAACCCACTCCCTAGGCATTATAACCATGGTGTTAGGTGATAAGAGACATACCTGGCAATCTGGAACACATTAGATAAGCTTGATATACTGTCTTTATGTGAAGACCTACTGTCTTTATTGGGAAGAATAAAGACTGTCTTAAAAGTTATCTTAGAAGATGGTTTCTTTTAAGAAGACTGGATTTCATTCATTAAAACAAAACTAAACAAAACAAAAACCTGTATATAGATATAGGGTGTGTGTGTGTGTGTGTGTGTGGAAAACAAACTAAACTATTCCCAGTGCTTGTCTCTTGGTTGGGAGATGGTGGGAAAAGAGGGCAGAGAGGGAGATTTTACATTTTACTGTGTGTATTTATGTATTATTTTTTATGATAAAAATATAGTTGGTCTTAAAAACTCTAGCATTTTACTTATTTTTTAAAATTATCCAAAGGGTAGTGTGCGAAGCATTACTTCTGGGACCATATTCTTAAAGAATTTTAAAAATAGGATTCTGAATTTAGTAATATAAGAGTGGAATGCTTTTTTATGTTTATGTTTTCAACTCTTATGAGCAGTAATCAATGACATTTACCATTCCTTTAGAGTCTTGAAATTTATATTCATAAACCCAGTCTATTATATAAAATTTTGCCCTTTTGCCTAAAGATACAGGTATTAGATAAAATGTACCCTATAAAACCATCCACAAACTAAGCTTAACGTGTGATACAGATGTCTTCCTTTTAATTATTTAGCACAGGACATTTCTGACTGGATTTGATTCTTAAAACCAATTCCCGTGAGTCAGAGTTGGCATTTCAGACATGCAATGATCTCCGAGAACTGTAGAATTAAACCTATACAGGACGAAGCTTGGCAGCTAGAAAACAGAGCTGGAAACTGGCACAGCTGAATTATTTTCACCGAAGACTTTGTTTCCTAAGCCTAGTTGCTTAACTTTCAGTGGCCTCATTTTATTTAGCTGTTAGTTGAGTGTGATATCCCCAGTGGTGCTCAGAGAGAGTTGTTAGTAATGATAAAAGGAAACTGCAATACTTAAGCATGTCTTTGAACTAATTTAAATTAATGTTGATAGCATGATATTGAATTATCTTCTCAAAGTGATATATTTTTATGTTAAAATCCTGTAGCTCTCTAAATTAGGGGAGGATGGTAGAGCTACATAAAAAGTGTCTCAAGTCATTTGTTTTACTTGATCCAGCCCCAAATTATCTGAACAAAAATTTTCAAGAGGTTTGTTAATATCATTGTTTAAACAAGGACTGATCCAAGAGCAAGATATTTTTCATGCTTTATATACATCCAAGGCAACAGTCAAAAAATTTTGATAAATGACACTAGCTAACCTTTTTTTTTCTTTTGAGACGGAGTCTCTGTCACCCAGGCTGGAGTGCAATGGCGTGTTCTTGGCTCACTACAACCTCCACCTCCTGGGTTCAAGCAATTCTCCTGCCTCAGCCTCCTGAGTAGCTGGGGTTACAGGTGTGCACCAAGCTACTTTTTGTATTTTTAGTAGAGATGGGGTTTCACCGTGTTGGTCAGGCTGGACTCGAACTCCTGACCTCGTGATCCGTCTGCCTTGGCCTCCCAAAGTGCTGGGATTATAGACTTGAGCCACTGCCCTCACCAACTTTTTATTTAATTCCCTGATTTCTCAGACTTGTTTTTCCTAAATGTCTTTGTTAGAAATTTAAAGACCATTGAGATATAGATGTGACAAAGAGAGATTTATAAATATCATCTCACCAAGCTGTTGACTTTAAAAACCTTAGAAATTAAGTTGCATGTTTATATTCAAAATATTCTCTATCCCTGTTTTAAGAATCCAGTTATTATAATTATTATTATTTGTCTTTTTGTGTTTCTTTGTATTTCCTTCTCTGAAAGTGTTTCTTGAATCTAGTTTCATGGCTGTATTATTTTATTAATATATGATTTTTCATAAAATTAACATGTTCTTGTGTCTTTTCAGAACTGCTAAAGTGGCTTCTGGCCAGGAAAAACATCTTCTCTTTGAGGTACAACCTGGGTCTGATTCCTCTGCTTTTTGGAAAGTGGTTGTACGGGTGGTCTGTACCAAGGTGAGACTGATGGAGACTTCTGCCTCTGAGCTTAAGCTATTTTGGTGGCTAGAACCATATTTAATAGTGTAAGATAATATAATGCATATAAATTTTAATAACTCGGTGGTTTTGTAAAACATAGTTTTGATACTGTTATTGCCTTCTAGCTAGCTGTTTGAATCTTAGAGTTGTCTAATTGCTATACAGCAGGGGTTTTTATAATCAAATTCTTTTTTGCCTCAATATCTGTAACCATTACATCATACTAATCTATTTCTGTTTTTGGATTTTTAGCTGGCTGTGGAGTGCTAAGGTGACATCCTATTTAGCTCTAGGATGATACCTTAAAAATTAATGTTATCTCAAGATCTTTTCTTTTGAGAATACATTCATTCATTAAAAAGAAAAAAGATAAAGGGCTTTTTTGTTTTTTAGTAATTTTTAATTATGGGATAGATTTTTTGCCAGCTGTCATTGAGTATTAGAAAGCCTCAACCACCACTGAGTGGATTCAGATAGAAAGTTCTTAACCTTTTTGGGGCCACAAACTTTTGATTAAACGAAGGCATGAATTTTATTAGGCCACCTCCTGTCCCCATCCTGTCTCTAAAACAAAGAACAAAATCATCCATATGCATATAAACCATAAATTGGGCATTCATGAGTGCTCTGAAGTTCATTCCTGACCAACCCATAAAGACTCCTTGGGTTAGGAGATTTTTCCTTTGAGTCACGGACCCTGGAGGTTACCCAAATAATATGCGTTATTTCCTCAGTAGATTGTCAGTTTTACCCATACTATGTTTCGCTTCCAGTTTATTCAAATAAACATTTGAGCAGGTGTGAGAGGCACTAGGAATATATGATAAATAAGACAGATTTCATGCTCTCAAGCAGACTCATCTCTCTCTTCTGATGAAGATTACCACAGATTTTGTATGAATCTCTATACTTCCAGACTCTTCTCCAAATTCTGATTTATGCTCCTGTGAGATTAACCTTTCTAAAGCACAACTTTCACCGGATTTCACCTTGCTTAAAATTCCTCAGTAATTCCTTCTTGCCCACCAAATAGTCCCAACTCCTACGATATGACTCTAAACTATCTTTTCTGCATTAGTCACAATTACCTTCTTTTGCTCTGCATTCTTATCAGGCTTAACTAACTTAAGACTGGATCATTGTTACTTTTCTTTTCCAGTTCATTGCTTCTGCTTATTGTGTTTTCTCAACTAGGATGTCCATTCCTTCCATTAGGAAGTCACGGAAAATTCCTGTTAAACCAGTTTAAACAAAAACAATACTTATTTTCTCACTTATCGAGAAATCCTAGCTCCATAGACTAACTGCAGGATTGGTTAAATTAAAGACCCAGCAGATGTTGCTTCTGAACTCACTGGTCAGTATTGGGTCATATCCCTTTCATACACCTACACTGACAGAGGGAATATAATTAGCCTGATTGGTTTAGATTAGACTAACCAGGATTGACTCCTGAGTCATTTCAGGGAATGGTGGACACGAAAACAAAATCAGGTTCTGCTGGCAAGGAAAAGAAGGAACAGTATTTGGATAATCAGCCAACAGTGTCTGCCACACCTTTTATTTCTGCATATCTAAACCTGATGTCTCTTTAAAGGCCCACCTCAAATACCGTCTCATCCATTGTCTTCCTGAATAGGAGTTCTCTTGTCTCTTCCAGATTCCAACAGCACATTATTTATACTGTATAATTCTACAATACGAAAAAAGTTTTTTAGGTTCTTAGCTCCCCTTTAGAGAGTAAGCTCCTGAGGGCAGGAACTATGTCTAGATTCATTATTGTATCTCTTATATCTGTAATGCAGTGCTTTGCACATAGTAGGAACTCAGTATATATTAAGTGAACAAAATCTGTTGAAATAATACTCTCTTTTTAAATGACTGGGATAGGTTGAAGCTTGTTTATTGATGCAGTATATTATCTAAATTACACTTACTGTGTGTTTGTATTTCATAAAGTACTCAGCTCACATTGAAGAGGCCAATATAAATTGTAGAAAGCTAAGGGAATACGAATATGTCAAGCTTTTCATCCCTTAGTTTTTTGTTGCTCTTCTTTGACAAACACAGACTTAAGGTTTAATTTTATTAGTAGTCAAATTCCTTTTCACCTCAATATCTTTAACATCTGTATGTGATTAGTTTAAACATCTTCCTTAAAATAAGATTCTAAGTAGAGAAACAAAAGTACTAAAGGCAGAGGCAATTAGATAATTTTTTTGTGTGATTTTTCTTGATTTTAGAGCTACTCTAAAGAAATTTTTTTATTTGCATTCCTTAGGTTCTTTCTGAAAGAATCTGAGAGGTCAGTGTTTATATTAGAAAGAGGTCAAGTCTACCATGAAAAACTGATAGGAGACTGAGAGTTTCACATTTCTTAATGTTAAACAACTTTTAAAAAAATTGTACTTTAACCCTGTGTATTTACATTCAGTCTTTATCTTGACTCTCTGCCATCTGCTATGATGATCCTTAAATAATATTTAATCCCCTATAAAAAATGATCTAATATGTTTAAGTGGAATATTTTATGGAAATAATATTAGAAAAATAAGAGATTAATTAAAAATTAGGTACTAAGGTGACTGTTAAGAACTACATGAATTATATTATTTCATCCTTCTTTTTTCTTAGACCAACTTCTTAGAGTCATTCTGGGCTTTTCTTTGTCTCTCATACCTCACAATCAATCCGTAAGTGAATCCTGTCACATCAAAATGTATTCAGAATCTGGCTAGTTCTCACCATCTATGCTACTACCACCCTATTCCTAGTGACCATCCTCTCTCATCAGGATTATTCCAGTAGCCTCCTAACTGATCTCCCTGCTTCTGTCTGTTCTCAGCACAACAAGCGGTCTATTCCAAGCACAACAACCAGCCTATTCCACATCACAATTTGAAATGTAAATTAGATCATATTACTCCTTGGCTCAAAACCCCCTAGTGACTTCTCATGCACTTAGAATCAAAGCTACAGTTATTACTGAGATCAGCAGAGTCCTATATATTCTGCTCCCACCTCACCGTCTATCTACCACTCCTTCCTCTGTCCCTCTGTCACTCTGTTCCAAACATTCTGGGCTTCTTGTGAGACTCTTTGTGCTCCTTGCCAGGTACACGTCTATTAAACAGCCTTTGCATTTCCTGTTGTCTCAGCCTGGAATGATCTTCCCCCTAGACATCTATATGACTCATTTCTGCACCTTTCAGTTTTTAAATGTCAGCTTCTCTGTAAGGCCTTCCCTATAACCCCTCAGCATTCCTTCTCCCCTGTTTCATCTTCTCCATTACACTTATTTTCATCTAACCTAATCTGTATCTGTATTTTATTTGCCTGTCTCTCCTACCTATCATGTAACTTGCTTGAGGGCAGGGATTTTGTTTTATACACACTGTGGCTAGTGCCTAGAGTAGTGCACATAATACCAATAACATCCACATAATGGTACTCAATAAATACTTGTTTCAGGAATCCTATGATGAGAATAGTTACAGTGTGATACACTTTGCTATTTCTATACTAACCTTATATGGATTATTCCATAATTTCTTCTGTACTCTGCAGTTCCAAAGGACTACCCCAATTTCCTCAGCTCTGAAGATCTATTTTGTAAGCCTCTTAAATTCCTGTTACTTTTTAATTCTGTTTTTTCTGTAACTCATGTACAGTCTCGTATTTCAAAGAACCGTTTATATTTGCATCTCCAGATAGATTTTACCTTCCCAAAATTTAATCAACTTTCTGATTATTAAAGATGGTTCTAAAATTTCTTAATATGGTATATGATGACTCATTCTTTTTTTTTTCTGAGACCCAGTCTTGCTCTGTCACCCAGGCTGTAGTGCAGTGGCGCAATCTCGACTCACTGCAACCTCCACCTCCTGGTTCAAGTGATTCTCCTGCCTCAGCCTCCCAAGTAGCTGGGACTGCAGGCATGTGCCATCATGCCCAGCTAATTTTTTGTACTTTTAGTAGAGATGGGGTTTCACTGTGTTAGCCAGGATGGTCTCGATCACCTGACCCTGTGATCTGCCCACCTTGGCCTCCCAAAATGCTGGGATTACAAGCATGAGCCACCACGCCCGGCCCCATGACTCATTCTTGTGTCTCAGTATTTTTTTCACTGCCTTTTCAAATAGTAAGCAATTAATAAATGTGTTACAACTATTATTTTCATTCAAAATATTCATATGTATAATAATATTTTTCAATATGTAATATACCTCACTTTCTGATATCCCTAGTTCCATCAATGCATTCCAGAATCTAACTTAAGTCACAATTTTATGGCCCTGTATCTTTGTCTGTCTCCTATATTCTTCATTTCTTTCTAAATATTTTCTGATTTTGCTTGTTCCACTTACTCTTATATGTACTTAATAGATTTCATGGCTTACTTCTTCTTCCCCAGTCTTCCATCCTATGTCTTGTGCTGAAAGGAAGTCTTTCACATCTCTAGTCTTTCTCTGATTACAAGTTCTTCATCCAAGAACATTATACCTTCACCTTACTGGCCTCGGTCATTTCATTATGCCTCACTCCATGGCTCCCCAAAGCTTATGAAAGCAGTCCCCTCTACTTGCCCCAAATATCTTCTACATTCGATTGTAAACTGGATGGGGGAGAGGTGCAACCTGTAAAGGTACAACCTTTGGGCCACTGGTTTCACTTCGTATTAAATGAGTTTTTTGATAAAGCTCAAAATGGCCTGGGAAAAGTCCAACCACCTTTTGTTAGGATTTATTTTAAAGTAATTTTCTTGCTTTAGTTTAGAAGTTTTGCTACAAAATAGAACTTAAAGATATTTAAGAAAGTACTTGTTTGAGTTGTAGAATCTCATGCGGTTGTTGGATTCAAATGAATCCTTTGGTTAAGAAATTCTTTAAGAAATTAAAGTGAAAGAATTGTTAATACTGATCTCTAAAATTTGTTTCTTAACTCTGAGAAAGTCACTTTACCCATCAATAGGATAATGCCTAATTAATCTTAAAGGGTTATTTTGAGTATTAGATAAATTTGTATAAGAACTTTGAACCCCACAAATGTAGGGGACATGGTATTATTTATTCAGACTCTTGCTTTCTTATGTAATTTGCAAATCCTGAAAACTCCTATTTCCTAGGATGTTTGACTAAATATTTGTTCCTGCTTTTTGGGAAAAAATGGTCAGAGAAATTATCAACTTTTCTTTTTTTCATGTGCTTTGTATTTTTAGATTAACAAAAGCAGTGGCATTGTGGAGGCATCACGGATCATGAATTTATACCAGTTTATTCAACTTTATAAAGATATCACAAATCAAGCAGCAGGAGTGTTGGCACAGAGCTCCACTTCTGAAGAACCCGATGAAAACTCATCCTCTGTAACATCTTGTCAGGCTAGTCTTTGGATGGGAAGGTATATAATGCATAAGTACTGTATTTCACCTATTTTCTAATATGAAAACAACTAAAATCTTATTAATATTTTTGCTGGTGTTCATTGTAGCATCTTAAATCTTTTTTTTTTTCTCAGTTGGTATTGTATCTGAGATCAGTTTTGGGGTTATTTTGTGCTTCGGATGTTGTTACAGTGCTAAATTAAAGTGGCTCGGTGGGGCCACTTTAATGTTACTGTTTCTGTCACACTGGTCTCTAGGAATCCACTCTATATGCATGCATTTGTTGACAAAGGAGATAGTTAACACCTTCCTTATAATAGGTATTTAGGTTCTTAAACAGTCAAAGCTTTTTAGGGAATTAGGTCCAAGAATTTGGCAAAATTATCCAAGTTTTTCTTAAAAATGTCTAATTGAAGCATTAAAATTTTAAATATTGGCTTCAGGACTTGGCAGTCCATTCAGGAACGAACTGAATGCATATACTGAGTTACCAGAAGGAAATGAAGCCAGCCAGAGTTTTCTCTGATGATGCTTGTTTACCCAGGCCTAATACATTATTGTTCTATCTAAACTTTCTTTTCCTTCTCTGTTATGCTTTTGGCACATGAAAGCTCCTACCTCTTGACATTTGACAATCATGATCATAATTTAAATTTGTAAATGTCTCATTGGAAAAAGATTTACGTGGGTCCAAACATGTTGACCTCCTGTCTTACTGTCATACTGGGTAGATAGCAGAAATCTATGTTCACCGTGTCCTTTACCTTAAAGTTAAGAATGTATGTAACAGTGATTTCTTTTCTTTTTTTTTTTTTTTTTTTTGGTTGAGACAGAGTCTTGCTCTGTCACCCAGGCTGGAGTAGTGCAGTGGTGCGATCTTGGCTCACTGCCAACTCCACCTCCCGGGTTCACGCCATTCTCCTGCCTCAGCCTCCCCAGTAGCTGGGACTACAGGCGCCTGCCACCATGCCCAGCTGATTTTTTGTATTTTTAGTAGAGACGGGGTTTCACCGTGTTAACCAGGATGATTTCAGTCTCCCAACCTCATGATCCTGCCCTCCTGGGCCTCCCAAAGTGCTGAGATTACAGGCATGAGCCACCACGCCCAGCCAGTGATTTCTTTTTTTTTTTTTTACTGCTCTATTTACAGTTGCAATTTCTGGTTCATTCTTAACCAACTGGGTTTCAAGTACTATGTTACAGTTAAACTGTATTTTCCATTTTTTATTTCCTGATAAATAGAATTACTTGGTTTTCTAGGTTTGGTCTATACAAGTGTTACTGATACGCCAAGTGACTTTTAGAACATGGTAGGCAGTGTTTAGGCTTGTCTTTCCTGTATTCTGTAATCTTTCAAAGATGGATCTGATTTTTCTGCTTTTCCTCTCCCTCTTCAGAATGGTGGTGGTGGTTTTGTTTAATTGTTTTAAAAGCTGAGGATGGTGTTTGCCAGTGTATTCAAGCTATATGGTAGCACATGAAAAGGAAGTATTGTTTTTTCTTGTTGCAATCTTCTTAATGAAGAAGGTAAAGGTGTTATCCATTTTCATGTGCCCTCAAAACTGGAAATTCAGTTCCTGGTTAGTTTGTTAGGAGTGCTTCTTGTTTTTGTGTGTTTTTCAGTTTATAATAATACCCTTATACACTAGTTCATAGAAGGAGACTTTCTAAATTGAAGGAGGTCTTAAGGGATATTTATGTAGTTGAACTTTACATCTGATGCATAATTCCTTTGATGGTTTTCATTTATTGATTACTTACAGGGTGTAGAATTGTGATGAGTGTTGTACAAGTATAAACTCATTAAATTCTCACAACCCCATATGGGAGTACAATTATCAGCCCATTTCAGCCGAAGAATTTGAGATTTAGCTAAGTAAGTGTCATGATTAGAAATTGTCCTAGCCAAGACTCACATTCAGACCTGTCTGGCAATACAGCTGTGCTAACCTCTGCATTATTATTACTTTATGGTGCATAAAGATCTTGCTCACAGAGCTTCTCAAACTTTAATACTCAGTGGTTTTGAGGAGGAGCCTGAGAGTCTGTTAAGCTCCCAGGTGGGGCCAATGCTGCTGATCCTCAGATAACACTTTGAATAGCAAGACTCTGCTTACCCACATTTTGCCAAGTCCGACTTGCAAGTACAAGTAACACTTGCAGTTATGTGAGACTCACTGCCTCAAAAAACCAAGCCTTTTCATACTCAGATGGCTGTAATCACTATGAAGTTTTTCCTATTGCTTCATTTTCCTCAGAGTATCCAAAATCTTTCTTAAGGCAGCACAGCACAGACTCTCGCAGCAAATTGCCTGTGTTTAAATCCTGGCTCTACTGTGTGATTATTTTGACAAATCAAACTGTGTCTTCAGTTTCCTCATCTTCTAACAGAGGTTGATAACTATAGTGTATGCTTTATAGGATTTCTGAGAGAATTAAAAGACATGAGATGCTTAGAACAGTGCTTGGCACATAATAATTTGTCTATAAGAGTTAACTGTCATTATTATTGTTACTATATTATATTTATTGTTTTCAATGGCTGTGCCCTCTGGAATTCTTCCAAACAAATCTGTTCTCTCTTCCAGCCTTTCAAATATTTGAAAACAGTCATCAGATTCTCACTGAGCCTTCTGTTCTCAAGGATAAACACCCCCAGTTCCTTTGGCCTTTGTTTATGTGGGTCTCGTCTACATACTGGAGACTTTCCCAGATGATCTTTTCTCTGTCAGTATGTGTGCCTTTCAGAGTATGAGGCATAGAACCAAATACTCCAATCTACAAGTGATCTAACAGGAACAAACAGCACAAGACTCTCCTTCCTTCTGGTCACTGTGCTGCTAAGAAGGTAGCAAAAAATTAAGAGAACTTTGTACTGGTTCCACTGGCTATTTCTGTGTCTCCCATTCTTTTATCTCTCTTCACAATGCTCTTCTTGGTAGTCTGCTGCTTCTCACTTTTAAACTCCAGCCTTCAGAATATTCTGTCACTCTGTATGGATTCAGTTATATCTCTGCTACTGAGAAACTCAGGTACATTAGACCCATATCCATCTAGGTTTCTATTCAGTTTTCCCATTCCAATTCAGTGGCTTCCCTCTTTTCCCTGTTACTAAAGCATAACACTTAATCTATTACCACATAAAAGATTTGTCCTTTATAATGCTTCTTAGACGTAATTATCTCTCAGATGAATTACTGAAATAAGGTCCTAACCAGTTTTCCTGTCTCTAGACTGTCCCTCATACTGCACTCCCAATTAATCTTCCTAAAGTACTATATCAGTGGGAGTTCACTTCCCCTTGATTATACCTGATTGTAGGTTGCTTGTCAGAACACATTCAAACTTAATATTTTGACATTTAAGCATGAGATTATCTCCACTTTCATCAATTTTTTCCCTCAGTTTTCCATACCGAAGCATCATGCCAGCTTCCTGGTTGCATATACACAGACATAAACACACATGATTTTGCTTTTTACCTCTACAACTTTGTTTATGCATCTAGAATGTCCTCTATTAAAATCCTATTATTTTTCTTTCTAATCTTTTCAACAAGTTTGAGATATATTCATCTCTTCCTTCTTTACTTAGCACTTACTATATTAAATATACATTTGACATTTTTTTTATGTTCAAATCAAAATTTTAAGTACTATCTCAGTATCTTATATACAGTGCTAAAAACACAGCAGGGAATGGAAAACATAGTAGTGATAGCTCCTATCCTTAAGAAGTTTATAGTCTAGTGGCTGTACTTTTGAACATTCTGTTTTTATATGATTACAAAAGTAATACATGTCTGATGAAGAAAACCTTAAAAATTACAAAAAAGCACAAAGGTTAAAAGAAATTAAAATCACTTCAAGAAGTATTTATTGAGAATCTAAGACAAACATCCTGTATTCAAAGAGTTTACAGTTTATGGAAAGGCCAGCCAATCGATATGCAGTATTTAAATCCTTTCATTGAGGCAAATGTTGATTTTGAGAGATGATGATGTTTTGAGCTGAGTTACCAAGGTTGGAGCTTACTAAACTCACAAGGGCAGTTTCAGGAAAGGAAAATACCATATGCAAAGGCATATGGCTCATTCAGGGGCTCTCTGAATTGTGACCGGAGCAAAAGGTTTGAAATCTTTTTTCTTCCCAAGAAGATAAAAGAGCTCCTGGAGGACAGAAACTGCTTTTTATGCCCTTTATGTCTCTCATAGCACCTGATACTTAAGACCAAACTATTCTTTCACTTATATGCACATTATCAATGTCAGCATTGTAAGGCCCTGATGGCAGGATCTGTATGTTAGGGAGATTTGTGTTACACATAGTGAATAAATTATATAGTCATGCATCACCTAACAATGTTTTGGTTAATGACAGACTGCATATGTGATGGTGGTCCCATAAGATTATAATGGAGCTAAAAAAATTCCTGTTGCCTACGGACATCATAGCCATCCTAATGTTGTAATGCAATGCATTACTCAAATGTTCGTGGTGATGCTGGTGTAAACAAACCTACTGTGCTGCTCATAGTATAAAAGTATAGCACTTACAATTATGTACAGTAATATTCGATAATTATGTTACTGGTTTATGCATTTATTATACTATACTTTTAAATCATTATTTGAGAGTATACTCCTTCTACTTATTAAAAAAAAGGTAGCTGTAAAACAGCCTCAGGCAGGCCCTTCAGCAGGTATTCCAGAAGAAGGCATTGTTATCAAAAGAGATGACAGCTCCGTGCATGTTACTGCCCTGAAGACCTTCCAGTGGGACAAGAGGTAGAGGTGGAAGACAGTGATGGTGATGATCCTGACCCTGTTTAGGCCTAGGCTAATGTGTGTGTTTATGTTTTAGTTTTTAAGAAAAAAGTTTAGAAAGTAAAAAAGTAAATAAAACTTAAAAATAGAAAAAAGCTTATAAAATATTTCAATACAACTGTACAATGTGTGTTTTAAGGTAAGTGTTATTACAAAAAGAGTCAAAAGTTAAAAAAGTAAAAAGTTTATAAAGTTAAAAAATCTATAGTAAGTTAAGATTAATTTATCATTGAAGAAAGAAATATATTTTTATAAATTTAGTGTAGCCTAAATGTACAGTGTTCATAAACTCTGTACACTACTGTGCAAGTGCTGTATAGTAATGTCCTAGGCCAAGCTTGTTCAACTCACGGCCCACGGGCTGCATGCAGTCCAGGATTGCTTTAATGTGGCCCAACACAAAATCATAAACCTTCTTAAAACATGAGATTTTTTTTTTGCATTTTTTTTTTTAGCTCATCAGATATTGTTAGTGTTAGTGTATGTTATAGGTGGCCCAAGAAAGACAATTCTTCCAATGTGGCCCAGGGAAGCCAAAAGATTGGACACTCCTGTCCTAGGCCTTCACATCCACTACTCACTGACTCACCTAGAGCAACTTCCAGGCCTGCATGCTCCATTTGGTAAGAGCCCTATACAGGTGTACCATTTTTAATCTTGTATACCATATTTACACAGTACCTTCTCTGTGTTCAGATATATTTAGACACACAGGTACCTACCATTGTGTTACAGTTGCCTACAGTGTTCCATACAGTAACATGCTGTATGTTACTGTAGCCTAGGAGCAACAGGCTATGCCATATAGCCTAGGTATGTAGTAGGCTAAAGCATCTAGGTTTGTATAAGTACACTGTGATATTTACACAGCAGTGAAATCACGTAACAATGAGTTTCTCAGACCGTATCCCTGTCTTTCAGTAATGCAATAACTATATCGGTTAAATTTGTTTATATAAGTCCATTATGATTAAAATGGGCTAAGTTATTTCCAGAAAGATTTGACTATTTACACTTTTGCCTGTTTTATCACAAAATGTATCTTTTATCTAGTCTTTCTTTATGAAATGTACCCCTCTTAATACTTTTTCCCTAATATATTTGCTATCCCTAAAAGATAATGTTAACTTTAGTCTGATTTTGCACATGAGTCATACTGTGCTTTATACTGTGGGCATATAGATGTTTAATAATGCTTTTTAAAGCAACAAAAACAAAGTATAAAGCATAATGACAGAGAATATAATTGTTTCAGCTCAGTTTTCACATTGCAGGGTGAAGCAGCTGACCGATGAGGAGGAGTGTTGTATCTGCATGGACGGGCGGGCTGACCTCATCCTGCCTTGTGCTCACAGCTTTTGTCAGAAGTGTATTGATAAATGGTAAGTTACCTACTGCATTCATGGGCTAGGCCAAGGTCAGTGGGATAGTGTACACGAATAAACTTTGAAAAGTGCAAAAATACTGTGGTTAAGTATGAGAGAGATTTTATTCTTTAGTACTTTGAATTTTATGGCATGTCTTCTGCTGGTTAAAACTATTTTTATTTTTACACCTAACATTTATTAAATGTGGGGGTGTACCTTAGTTTTGACACTTTTCTTTTGCTGTATGAAAATTTGTGCCTGACTTAAGTCTAAAACATTTCCCTTTTTCCT
The DNA here is from genome assembly GCF_043159975.1 of Macaca nemestrina. Taxonomy (NCBI): domain Eukaryota; kingdom Metazoa; phylum Chordata; class Mammalia; order Primates; family Cercopithecidae; genus Macaca; species Macaca nemestrina. The sequence goes on from NC_092136.1 coordinate 55,307,549, forward strand.
CCTTTTTTCTCCTCATTTCTACTTTTATTCTGTATATGTGTTTAGAAGGAATAAATTCTTGAATACTGGACCTGAGGGAACTTTAGAGATCAACTAGTCAAGTTCATTATTTTACAAAATAAGACTTGAGCGTTTAGGAGAATTTATAAAATACATGCAATAAACTACATGTGTTTGATATACAATTTAATATGTTTCAACATATATACACACCCATAAAAATTATGAATTTTTATAAATGGAATCATATGTGCTTTTTTGTCTGGCTTCTTTCATTCCGTCTAATTGTCTTGGTATTTATCCATGTTGTAGCATGTATCAATAGTTCATGCCTTTTTATTGCTGAGTAATGTCTGTTATGTGGATACCATAGCTTGTTTATCCATTCACCTATTGAGGGAAATTAGATTGTTTTCCATTTTTAGCTATTACAAAATCAAGGTACTAGATACATTCATGGACAAGTCATTTTATGGATGTATTTTGGTTTTTATCTTGGGTGAATACCTAGATGTGGAATGGCTAGATCATATGGTAGGTGTGTGTTTAACTTTTTAAAAAGCTGCGAGCTATTTTCCCAAGCAGTCTTGTGCCATTTTACACCCTCACTAGCAGCATATGAGATTACATTGAATAAATATATCAATTTAGGGAGAGTGAATTTCTTACTAATAGTCTTCCCATCCACATACACCGTATATTTCTCCATTTATTTAGGCCTTAATTTCTCTCACCAATTTCTGTAGTTTTCAATGTTGCATATCTTTGACATCTATCCCCAAATATTTCATATTTTTATGCTATTTTAAACGGTATTTAAAATTTCAATTTATGATTGATACTAGTGTATGGAAATACAATAGATGTTTGTATATCAACCTTGTATCCTGCACCTTTATTAAAATCATGTATCAGTTCTGGTAGTATTTTTGCAGATTCCATAGGCTCTTCTTGAATGTCTGAATATCATTTTTCAAAGACTTTTTTTCTGATTCAGAATTCTAGACTTGAGAGTATTTTTTCTTTCAGTATGTTAATAATGTTGCTTCACACTCATCTTGCTTGCATTGTTTTTAATGAGAACTCTGTCATCCTTTTTTCCTCTGTAGGTAATGTGCCATTTTTTCCCTCTGTTTTTAAGGTTATTTTCTTCTCGTTGGTTTTGAGCACTTTGATTATGATGTGCCTTAGAGTAGTTTTTTCATGTTTCTTGTGCTTGGGGTTTATTGAGCTTCTTGGATTTGTAGATTTATAGTGTCATCAAATTTGGAAATTTTTCAGCCATTTTTTTTCAGATATTTTTCTATCTTCTCTCCCATCTCCTGTGATTCCAATTACCATATATTAGCCCCCTTGAAGTAGTCCCACAGCTCACTGATGCTACTTTTTTCCTTTCTTTTTTGAGTCTTTCTCTGGGTTTCATCTTGGATAGTTACTATTGCTGTCTCTTTTCATATTCACCAGTCTTTTTTTTCTTTAGTGTCTAACTTGCCATTAATTCTATCCAGTGTATTTTTTTAACCTCAGATAATTTTCATTTCTAGAAGTTTGATTTGAGTTTTTATTATCTTTCATGTCTCTTCTTAGTATCTTTGAGTTTCCTCTAGTTTTTTAACTATATAGAATATAGCTATAATCACTTTCCATTTTGCCTGCTAATTCTAGTATCTGTGTTAGTTCTGGGTGGTTGTGATTGATTTTTCTCTTTATTAAAGGTTATATTTTTCTGCTGCTTTTTTGTGTGTCTGGTAATTCTCAACTGGATGCCAGACTTTGTGAATTTTACCTTTTCAGGTATTGGATATTTTTGTATTCCTATGAATATTCTTGAGCTTATTTCTGGAATATAGTTAAGTGACTTGGAAACAAGTCACTTAACTTTTGATTCTTTTGGATCTTGCTTTTGTGATTTGTTAGGCAGGACCAGAGCAGTATTTAGTTTAGAACTAATTATGTCCCACTAATAGCAAGACCCTTTAGAGAACTGTACTAATGCCCCAAGAGTTATGAGGCTTTCCAATCTGGCTGGTGAAACAGGCAGTTTCCCAGGCCCAGTGAGCTTTAAGGGACTATCCCCTCAAAGCCCTTTGATTGATTGTTTAGCCTCAGGTAGTGTCCTCACATGCACACACTGCTCAGTACTCTGCTGAGTATTCAGCACTCTGCTGAGTATTCTGGCGGGGACACTTGCGTGGACCTCTGGAATTTTCCCTCTGTGCAGCTTTCCATTACCCTGCCCTGTAAACCCTAGCTGTTTGGCCCCCCAAGATTCTCAGCTCTGTGTGTTCAGCTCAGGAAGTTTGTCGTGTTCCATCAAGGTTCCCCCTTCTTGATCAGGGGCTAGAAACTCTCGAGGCTGTAAGCTGGGGCAAGTATAGGTCTCACCTTCTTTTACCCCCATGTCCCAGGGATCACTGTCCTTTGTTGTCTGATGGCCAGTGCTTTATTTGAAAGATTATATGAAACCATTGTTTTAGTAATTTTAGGTGGGAAGATAAATCTAGCCTCTGTTGGTTGGAAGCAGAAGTTGACTATTTTTAAATTGTGATGTTTTGTGCACAGAAGAGCACACATAAAATTATCTTGTAAAATATCTCTGAGGAACCAGAAATCAACCTAAATAATATATGCCAGCTCTAGCTTTCACATTTAGTTTTTGGAACAGAGTTCGAAATTTTTGTGTAAAAGCCAAAGAGCAGTTGATATAAATAATTACTTTGGTCCCAGATTTCACTGAGAAATGAATAGAAAAACGTTTTTTCCTGCATGATATGTGTCTGGCTCAAATATGGTATTTTTTAAATTACCAAAATAATGTTTGACAAGAAAAAAATCCTTTTTGAAAACATAATCTTAAAGTGATCATATATGAGTTCTTTCCCTGTCAGAAAAATTATTGTGCATGTAAAGTTTGTCTTTTATTTTAACTTTGTATGCTCCATTTTTATATAAGTCTTCCTGTTGCTTATGAGCCATAGGAATTTTTTCAGACCTTTAAGCAAGCAACAGGTACATACAGTGTTGAAAGTCATGTAGATGTTATTTAGAAAAATAATTAATAATATTCTTTCCTCTTGTCATATTCCCCTGCCACTGCCAAGAAGTTATTCCTAGAGTAATGGCTTCCATTTAAATAATCACAAATAAACATTTATACTTCACACTTTGACCAACTCTTCCATTGGTAGGAGGGAATTTCCTCTTAGGACTCAGAAGGAATTTTTATTATAAAGGAAAACTTTACCTGTTTAGGTATGGGAATGTGAATTGCTGCATTGTTGGTAGCAACAAAAGACGGAAAAAAAAAAACCTAAATGTCCTTCTGTGAGAGACTAGTTAAACAAATTATGGCATAGCGATACAGTGTATGTTAAAAAGAATAAACAGCTCTAACAGGTGCTGATACATAATAGTCTATAAGATATATTGACAAGTGGAGCAGTGATGTCTGTGTACGTGCATGCTTGTGTGTACACATAAAGCTTAATCAAGCTTAGTCTATCTCTAGAGGAATATATAAGAAACTGGTAACTGTGGTTGCCCCTGGGAAAGAGAATTGAAGATTGAGATAGGAGGGAGAGATTTATTTTTCACTGTATACTTCTATGCTATTTCCTTTTTTAAAGCCATGTGCATGTATTAGTTTAAATAAAATCCTGTTTTTAAAAAAGAAGAAAAAGCAAACTGTTCTTGTTTTGACTTCTCTAATAGGAGTGATCGACACAGGAATTGCCCTATTTGTCGCCTACAGATGACTGGAGCAAATGAATCTTGGGTGGTATCAGATGCACCTACTGAAGATGATATGGCTAACTATATTCTTAACATGGCTGATGAGGCAGGCCAGCCCCACAGGCCATGACCTTGGAGTGAAAGTCTTCTGTTGCTATTGTGCGCTACAAATATTTGGTCATGGGGGAAGAATGCAGGGTTATGGCACAGACACAGAAAAAATCCATTTTGCCCACTCTTTTATTTTTGCTATTCTGATCATTTGTGCCCCTTTTAAAAATAAACTTCCCATGTCTTCCATTTGTGGTACTAAAATTTGCTACTGTTTTAGAGCATATTTTCCTGTTATTCATCTGTTCAAATTTGTATTATTACAACTAATAGCTCTTGAATTCTTTGCTAAAGGTAACAGCAGCACTTCCAGAGGCTTCTGAAACACTACTGTTTTGCAGGGCAGGAGTATTCTGGAATCTTTTTACTTAGATATAAAATAAACCTCAAACATTAAAAAGTTGTAGCCATCGGAGAGAGGAAATTTTAAGTGACTGAAAATGTAGAATACTTCAAAGTGCATGTTACTACTTAAAACTAGTCTTTCTGCTGGAATCTAAGGAGTATATATGCCCCCTTGTGGTTAATTATTGCTCCTTTAATAATTTTTACTTGAAATGATCCACAATTATTTCATAACTTTAACAGTGTGTTTTGGAACTACTGTGCTTAAAGATTTGTTTGTTTGTTTTTGCCATACTGTATAATTTTGAGTGAGGTCTACAAAGTTGGGTGTGACTTTCCTTTGCAAATGGATTTCTCCTGGGAAATTTTCTTGGCTGTTCTGGAAGTGCTTTCCCACAGCTGGGTAACTGTTCTAAATGGCTTTGATAATGCTCACACATCTTGGAGTTTCAAAAGGAAATTCTTCTGCATCACAAATACTAAATTTTATATTTCTAAATTATTATAAGTCATTTAATATTGGTTTATGGTGCTTTTATTTCCTTAACTTGAAAACATCTTTCTGAGATTTCAGAGTCCTCAAATTTCTTAGATTAAGAGACAAGAGGCCAGTGCAGTGGTTCACACCTGTAATCCCAGCACTTTGGGAGGCCAAGGTGGGCGGATCATTTGAGGTTAGGAGTTTGAGACCAACCTGGCCAACATGGCGAAACCCTGTCTCTACTAAAATAACAAAAATTTAGCTCTACTAAAATACAAAAATCGTGGTGGCAGGCGCCTGTAATCTCAGCTACTCGGGACGCTGAGGCAGGAGAATCACTTGAACCCAGGAGCTGGAGGTTGCAGTGAGCTGAGGTCACACCACTGTACTCCAGCCTGGGAGACAGAACAAGACTCCGTCTCAAAAAAAAAAAGACATGAAAATAGAGTGAGGCTTTTTTACCATATATACATAAAATACTTATGAAAATTAGAAGATAATTTGGCATTCTTACTGTTTCACAGTACTTCCATTGAAATACTCTTTCCATTAAAATATTCTGATAGAATATAGTAATAATGGAATTGTGATCTTCAGTCGCACCTCAACCATTTTTTTTGCTTATGAACTAAAATTTCTAAAATTAACATTTCAGCATGTAATAAAGCAAGGGCCTGTCTCCTTTAAAATTTAACATTCCATATAATTTTTTGACTTATTCATAAGTTGCAAATATTACTATTTTCCTAAACCAGGGTACACAATTTAAGTTGCCACTTATTGATGACAGAATTTCTGGATAATAGGATTTTAATAGGCAAGCAAATAAAATTAATTTCAAGGAAAAACATCTGGCCAGAGGTAGCTTGATTTTGCCCCCCAAAATACTGAAGACTAATCCATTGACATTCATAATGGGACAGCTAAATACCAAATAGCTAACTACTCCCCGTGGAGGTTTATGCAAGCGGAGTACCAGGGGCTCCATCATATCAACCTGGCAATGCACTTGGTGGTTGTGCGACCTTGAGAAAGTCTCTTACTCTTGTTTGTAGGTTCCTACTTTAGAAACTGAGACTTTATTTGTGGTTTTCACACTATTTCAGCAGCAAAAACTTTTTCAAGGAAAATCTTACAGAACCCTTAAACACACGTGCATACACACATACCCTGCACCCCACTATATAAAAGTCAAATTAATATAAATGTCCTTATTTATTGTATAAACTTTATATACTATAAATGTGATTAAGTCAATGAATAAAAACATATTAATGCATTGGTGATATCCAGCATGTTTGAATTTGGTGAGTAACACATATAGTGGGAGTTGTTTTTTTAAAAAAAAATTTAATTAAATTCAAGTCAAATGTGCAGAATCCTGTATCTCCTCCATAGATTCTTAGTATTCCATGGAACGTATTTTGAAAACCTTGGGATAGATGATCCACTGAAACCTTTTCCAGCTCTAAGATTTTAAATTGTCCTTTTAGATTAGACTTGCTGAGTTTAATTCAGTTTGCATAATTTTAAAATGTTTCTGGAAAGTGAACAAAGTTACCTTACAGAGTTTTGGATCTTTCCAAGGATAGCCAATGATTTTATCCCCCAGAATCCTTCACCTTTCAAGGAATTATTTAACATTGAGCCCAGTGACTCAATAGGGCCCAAACCTTTTTATTTTACAATGTGAGCTCCAAGACACTTACTGATCTACTGTGAATATAAAATGTTATTATAGCCTTAGCAAATAAATGAGCACAGCTCTTTGTTCGCTCTATTAAACTGGGTGATAATTATTTAGATGTGAATGTTAGGTCAGTTCTACTGTAATAACTAATCGTAGAAGTTGTAAATTTGTTTAATGGATGAAATGTACACTTTTTGTATTCTGTACAGCTTTCTCTTTTTTAAATATGAAGTACTTAAATGTACTTACCATGATAGGAAATATAATGTGTGCCTTCTAGGATTTGTGAAGTGGTTTCATGAACTCAAGGAATTTGTTTTCCCTATCCTAACTCAATAACAGGGTTTACTCTGATTATGTATAGAACCTTAGTTTGAGAAAATGAATTTTACTATGTACTGAATTTAGAGGTTGAGAATAATAGTATCTGTGTTATTCTTAGTACCCACTGATAAATTGTGCAATAAATAATCTTTCGCAAGTAATTTTAGCTAATTGAAGAGATTCTTTTCTTACGTAATTTCACATTCTAATATACTAAATGTTTATATTCCGTAGAGAACTATTTTATATTGTGTGCTGGGGGCTTGTAATGTTTGTGTGCTGTTTTAAAATTCATTTCAAAATGGACTTGATTTCCTTATATCTAATATATATCTGGGAGAAAAGGCTGCTTGAAAATATCTTTTGATTTGGTGATTTTTAACATTGGGAAGTTGAGTTTATTAAAAGATAGTCTAAAGAATTTCCATTTTAACTTTTATTGTCTGAAGTCAAGTCCAGGAATAAGAAAACTACTTGGAGATTAGGGAAGTCAACAGGTCACTCACATTTATGCTGGGCCACGCAATGACAATATAATATAAACATAAGCAGCTGACAACAGACTCAATCTTATGTCTTTTCACCTCCCATAGTGGTCCTCAACCTTTTTGGCCCCAGGGACTGCATTCATGGAAGACCATTTTTCCACAGACCAGGGGTGGGGTGGGAATAGTTTCGGGATGAAACTGTTCCACCTCAGATCATCAGGCATTAGAGTCTCATAAGGTGCATGCAACCTAGATCCCTTGTATGTGCAGTTCACAACAGAGTTCACGCTCCTTGAGAATCTGATAGCGCTGCTGATCTGGCAGCAGGTGGAGCTCAGGCGGTAATGCTCACTCGCCTGCGGCTCAACTCCTGCTGTGCAGCCTGGTTCCTAACAGGCAGCAGACCAGTACTGTCCACAGGCTAGGGGTTGTGGACCCCTACCCCAACAGACAGTAAAAATAAAATGCTCAACCCTATTGTAGTTTGTTTACCATGTAAAATTGTTTACAAAATATAAGAATGTAATTAGAGAAACATCGTAGAATCTCAGTGCTGAAAAGTGCAAAGACATAAGAATGAGTGGCAGTTGGTAGTTAAATTGACTGTATCATCATACTGTGGAGAAATGCACATTTTACTGTCAAAAGACATAAAAGCCTTTGCAGAGATAGGTTTTGACACTCTTGCAGCTCTGTCATCTTCTACCTTACTAATTGCAAAAATTTCCAAGGAACTATGTTTATCTGGTTAGTATTCCTTTTACTGGAATTAGTTACACTTGTTCTTTATAACGGTCATAGTTTAGGCAGAGAGTATTTGGGTATATCACCTTCAGTCATGTCTCAAACCCAGGAAATGAAGAATATTGTTTCACCAACACTCAGAAGTAAAGAGAAAGCAGGAGAAATGTGCTTTCAGCTCTTTTTTAATCCAAGAGGCCATGAGAAATATCAACCCAGGAACTGTGATTTGTTTCCATGAGGCAAAGAGCAATGATGGCGATCGTTTCAACGGTACAATTTGAAGTAACACATAAAGGGAACTTGAGCCCTTAAGGATAAGGAAGGGAAAACTGCCTCAAAAACTGTTCCTCTCGAAACCTGAGCCAGTATGCTATTAATTACCTTTTATTCCAATTGCAAACACAAAGGAAAGTAGGGATTTGTCCCCCAAAAGGCCAATTAAGTATAACAATGTAATAAAAGCACAAAGTGCTATAGAAAAGATGTCAGAAAAGCTTGCAGGACAGGTAAAATCCAACATGGTGTTAGCTGGACAGACTAAAATAATATCCCGGGAAACGGAAATGAACGTGTGTAGTTTGCTCATGAACTATAACAGGGTAGAAGTTAGAGAAGATAATAAAAGATTTATCTTCCAGGTCTAGTGAGCTTCAGTTTGAAAATTTTGAGTTTTCCTAGTGAATGTCATTCATGTCTGAGTCTTAGTAAAAGATAAATTAGCTATTATTATTGATAGCTTTTCATGGTGCCCAATCTTAAGAGTAAAAAAACCTTAACATATGCTTTAAATATGATTATCTTTAGTTTTAAATTATTAAGCCACAGTCCTATTAGACTTTATTTAACAATTAAAAGATACTTGATACAGATAAAATGACAATGAGAAACTACACAATACTTCCTATGTTAGGGCAAATGTATATAAATAGGGGCTTTTCACAACTAATCCCTAAGATAACAATGGATTTTCACTCAATTTCATAATTAGCTGCAAGATAGCATATATATCTGCCAAATAAAAAGACTGCATTTGTAGTTCCATATGCTGAATTGACCAGGCATTGTAAAGTCACAAGATGAGACAGTCTAAAGTCAGATAAGTTCACAGGCAGAAATCGGGTTCTTCTAAATATAATGATTCAAAAAGACCTCCTGTAGTCTGAATTTGACCACAGAAATACATAGGAAGGTCCTTGAGCAGCCTCTTGAGTACTAAGAGCACATGTCCTTAAAAGGTTGCCAAAAGAAATTCACTTAGTCATTCAAGATGCATTTATTGAGCACCTACTACATACCAGGCACTAGTAACACAGATGAAGAGCACATTGATAAAGCTTAATTCAGATTGGTCTTTAAAATGCTTTCTACCTGGCCCCTGGGACCATTGTATCTTCTGAAGTCATCATAGTAGGTAAGGGAGAAATTTTGCCTTAAAAAAATGCACCCGGTTACAGTGATTTAAAAAAAACACACGCACACACACAACTAACATTTGTGGGGTCTAATGGAATAGTGGGGAAAAGGCAGGATTTGGAATAAGAAAATCCAGTTGTAGGCCTATTACTTAATAGCTGTGTGACCTTCAGTTAAATTTCACTTGTCTGGCCTAACTCTTAACTGGTAAAGTGATAATTGGCCTACAGTTGTAGCATATTAGAGCCGAAAGGAACAGAGGTCATCCAGTCCTGTGCTTTTTGAAGTTCTTCATTCAGACAAAAGTATTATGTAGCAGTCCCAGTGTGAAACTGATGAACCAGAGTCAGTTTGACAGCCCCTGAGCATCACTTACTCCCTTCCGTCCCCCACCCTAAAGTATTCATGAGGGGATTCACAGAACACCCTGAAAGCCACTTGTCTAGTCCAAACCCTCACTTTCTAGGTGAAGAAACCAAGACTCAGAATAGGAGTGGCTGCTTTGGGAGGCCAAGGTGGGCAGATCATGAGGTCAGGAGATCGAGACCATCTTGGCTAACACGGTGAAACCCCATCTCTACTAAAAATACAAAAAATTAGCCAGGCGTGGTGGCAGGTGCCTGTAGTCCCAGCTACTCGGGAGGCTGAGGCAGGAGAATGGCGTGAACCCAGGAGGCGGAGCTTGCAGTGAGCCAAGACCACGCCACTGCACTCCAGCCTGGGCAACAGAGCGAGACTTCAACTCAAAAAAAAAAAAGAATAGGAGTGGCTGTTTTCATGAGTACATTTGGCTTCCAACTAGAAATGGGGGAAGAGGGCTAAATAAAACGGTTTAAGAAATTCACTAAAAACAGAAATTATCAAGAAGGAAGTCTTCCATCTTAACTCCCTCAAAGAAGCCCTTTTATGAAATGGAGCTTTGAAACTGATTGTGTTTAAGGCAGCCAGCCATCCAGAGGCTGAAATGAACAACTACCAATAAGCCTACTTGGGCCAATGGAGAAAAGTATGGCAGAAAACCTCACAGACCTCATGTTACTTGGCATCTGACCATGGAAAATCCTGGCCCCAACAGTTCAGGCACTGGCAGTTTCAAGAGAAATAATTGGAAAATTGGGAGCAAGTATAGACAAGTGCTCAGCTCCCAGATCCCCAAGGAGAAGTCACCATCTTGTTACTCAGAAATACAAGTGAGCATGTTAAATCTTAAAGTGAGCAGTGCCACCAAAATCACCAGTTTAAAATTTCTTCAGAGGCATCCTCTTAACAGAGGAAAGTCCTAGTTTAGAATCTTGACCACTATTAGCCACAGCAGACTTGAAATTGAACCAGAAAGTTAAAATGCATGTCAAATGCTGGACCTATTTGGTCAACGCAGTGATCTCTTCTGATTTCATAGCATCAGACAGGAAGCTGAGCTCATTGCATAAGGTCTCATATCGGAATGCCATCCGGATCTGAGCCACATTTGTCTTTCGAATATCATTTCCTTCAGGTCCTTCTTTATAATAATTTTGTCCCAGAAACTTTTGCTTTTCCTGTGGACCAAGAGAAATACAAATGAAACGATGTACTTTTGATTCACTTTCTATAGCCATGTAGGCAGCTTTGACATCAGTCACAGCAAATCAGACTAGTCCCCCTGAAGCAGATCTTTAGTCAGGACATCTTATCCCCACAGAACTCATAAAATTCCTTCTGGCCTCTGTGTCCTCAAGGATGTCACCCTGACAACCTCAGTCATCCTCAGACAACCCTTCATTCCTGGCTGTGCTTTCCTTGATCAGAGAGGAAAGATAAGGTCTGCAGCAGCTGCTGGGGATGGGAAAGGCAAGGGGAAGGAGGTAAGACTAATTAAGAAGTCCCTCCTGGCTGGACGTGGTGGCTCACACCTGTAATCCCAACACTTTGGGAGGCTGAGGCAGGCAGATCACGAGGTCGGGAGATTAAGACCATCCTGGCTAACATGGTGAAACCCCATCTCTACAAAAAATACAAAAAATCAGCTGAGCATGGTAGCAGGTGCCTGTAGTCCCAGCTACTCGGGAGGCTGAGGCAGGAGAATGGCGTGAACCCGGGAGGCGGAGCTTGCAGTGAGCCGAGATCGCACCACTGCACTCCAGCCTGGGTGACAGAGTGAAACTCCGTCTCAAAAAAAAAAAAGAAGTCCCTCCTGAGAGCTGACAAGGACAGACAATGTTTCTGGGGAGGGCCAATCCAAGGCACCACACTGCACATGAAAAGAATCTTAAGCCTTTAACTCTGCTGCATCATCATCTGACAAGCACAGGCCCTAATGCAACCTCTCCCTAACCAGTGACATCACCCAGGGAGGTGTCGGGGGACCTAAGATACATCAGAACATGGGTCTCAGTGCTAGCTCCACATCAGAATTACTTACGGGGCTTTTTTAAAAATGACGATGTCTAGGTCCCATAGTCTAGATTTTTATTCAGTCTAGATACTGTTCATCTATTCAAGAAATATTGAATGCCTGCTATGTGCCAGGGACTATCTAGGGCTCAGGGATATAATTCTGAACAAGCTTCTGCCCTCACAGAGCTTACACTCTAGAGGGAAAGACAGAAAAACACATAACTAAATATCTGCAGGAATAAATGGTATGGAGAAAAACAGATTAAGGGGATAGAGAATAATAGCAAGTGTGTGACTACTTTAGAACGGGCAATCAGGGAAGGCCTCTCCAAGGAGGCGTAGAGGTCTGAGAAGGGTGAGGAAGCAACTATGAAAACGCAGGAGGCTGCCACGTTTTCTCTCCCTGTGCCTGAGTGTCTCAGAGGCCCTGCCTGCTGTGTTCATCACAGATCCCCAGTGCCTGGAAGGCTCCTGGCACACAGCAGGCAGCCTTCCCAGGAGGGACACAGGCAGCACCGTCACACTCCATACCTGATGCGAGAGGCCACTCTGCAGCACGCTGTTCCTGGCAATCTCACACAGGTCGCAGGTGCTCAGCTTCCACACTTGAGCTGCAATGGCATATTCTTCCATAAGTGCTTCCTAGACCCCCCAACAAAGCATGTGGATTAGACAGGAGGATTTCCATGTCAATCGTTCACACATGTCCGAAGCTAACAACATCAGACACTGCAGGTTTAACTTTTCCTCACCGAATGACACCTGGATCATCAAACATCACACCTTCAACACCTAAGATCTTTTCTTCTGTGAAATCATGGGTTGTCAAAGAGAAATCTGAACTCACGCCTCCACATTTGTTCATTGACCAGCACTGAGAGCTCATGTTGAAGCCCTGTGCCAGTCATCAGGGATGGCAGTCTCTGCTGTCCTGTGACAAGCCTCTAGTCATACCACTTTTAGCACTTGCCCTCTAGCTTTTCTTTCTAACACACTATTTTCTCAAGTTCGCCATAGATAGATAGATAGATAGATAGATAGATAGATAGATAGATAGATAGATAGATAGATACATAGAGTAAAGTACTAAAAGCAGAGATAGAACATCAAAAAAAAAAAAAGAGAGAAGTGATCATAGGATAAGCGGTAAAATGGTGTAATCCCAGAAGGATCTGGGTTTGAGCTGTGGTTTTGCTTCCCTTCTGGGATGTGAAGTGTCTATTCATCACAAACCCTCTGTGACCCCTTCCCCGCCCCACTGCCGCTGTAGCCTACAGCAATGGTTCTCGAAGTACAGGTCAAGGATCCCTGAGGGTCCTAAGACTTTTTGAAAGGTCTTCTCTTTTCCAATTATGTATTTTCATGAGGCAAGATTTCTATTTTTACATATTTTGATTAAAAACAAATTGAATGCAAAAGTGGCTAGGAGAGTCCTGCTGACTTCCATTAAGACATTAAAGAGGCTTAAAAATGCAACACAAAGGCAGGGGAAACTTACTTTTCAGGAAAAAAAAATTGTTATTATGTAACATTTCATTGATTTATTGATGTGGTTTTTAAATGAGATAATAAATATTTTTAAATTTCTTATTCATTTCTAACATGGTAAATATCAGTAGATATAACCCACATAAACAACAGGTATTTGAAAGCTTCAATTCTTAAGAGTATAAAGGGGTCTAGAGACCAAGAGGTTGGAGAACCTCTGTCCTGAAAGACTCTGGTGCTTCTGTTTTTGTTAAGCAATGGCTGGTCTTGTCAACACTATCAAAACATGCTGGGTGCACTTGCGGCTGGTACCCATGCATGACACCACTTTTACCTTCCTCTTTTCTTTTCCCAGAGACCCAAAGTGTAGAAATAATAATAGCATTGACTTAAAAGGTAGCAACTATTTTGAATATATGCAAACACTATATTAAATCCTTTGATTCATTATCTTCATGAATCCTCACAGGGTAGGGATAGAGACAATTTTATCTCCATTTTACAGATGAAGAGAAACTTGATCCAGAGGCCTAATAACTTTACCAAGGTCACAGAGCTCACAAATGTCAAAGAAAGGAAAAATAGAGGAAGGCAAAGATACTAAATTGTGCCTTTGAGGGTTCAAGAACCCCAAAGAAAGGGCTCCTGGAAGGCAAAATTTTCCCCCAACAGTGGCTTCCTTTTCGCCTTCACTGGGCCACCAGCCCCACCCCAAAAGCAGAACTGAGCCAAGGGCTCGGGTCCCTAAAATGGGAAGACAGGCTAGGACTGGTGCCTACTGAGGCACTACTGTCCTCACCCCAAAGTCCTCACCTTTGTGTAGTGGAACTGCATAGGGTCATCGGTGGAAAGAGAAACGTGCAGTCCCTTGTGCAGGAATTCCCTCAGAGGGTTCTTGGAATATTCGAGGAACAAACTGTTATTGCTAAGAGGAGACATAGCAATGGGGATCTGAGCAAGGTAGTAGAGATACTGCAATACCGGACTCTGCAAAAGAACCACCAAAAACTCATGTGACAAGTGCCAGAGAGGGGAGAAGGGAAAAGGGAAGGGAGAAAGGGAGGGAAGAAGCATTCACCAGTGGAAACCAGGGGTCTGAACGGTGTCTGCCCAAGTCCTCAACCCGAGTTCCTGGAAGCAAGGACACTCAGACCCACTCTCCCTCTTCCCCACTGTTCATCTCGTTCCTGCATTGCATGCCAGCCCTCCCTGGTGCCTCTACCTATTTTTGGAAGCGCTCACTCTTGCTCCAAACTGGAGGCAAGGCTCAGGGCAGGAAGGGCAGCCCACTCCAGCCTATACCTTCAGCTCCTTGCCTTTAGGCATGGACCTAGTCTGGAAGATGCCCCACTTTAGTTGTTTTGTTGCTTTGACTGCAAACAGCCAGGCTGAGACTATAAACACTCCAGCTCCCGGGAGATGATCCCTGGAGGGATGGGAAGGGCGGACCTGCCCAGGACAGAGTGGCGTTCTACTGTAGCACCCACCCTACCCAAACACGTGACCCATGGTTACACCTCACCGGCATCAGGGAAAGGGAGCATTTTGATCAAACATCGTGCCAGTGGAAAGTGATCCAAAATATGGAGAAGACTGCATGCACAGAGCTCAAGGGTACACCAGTGAAAAGGTGGATGGACTCTGTGTCCAACTAGTGTGGACTGGTTGAGTCAATTACAGGTAAAGTGGCAGACCCTTCATCCTACAACAGCCTTTGGAAGGAAAAGCATAGACATTATGTTGCAGCATCAAAAAATGCTTGTCATACAACAATAAGGGACAAGGCAGGAACTAAATTCTGTGTTCATTATGATAATAAACACATTAAAAATATGCTGTGGATAAAAGATGGAAATTAGATATACTAAAAAGCTAATAATGGCTATTTCTATTAAAGTAATAGCAATGAGGGCTGGCTTTTTTTCATTTCTCCAGTTTCTGGAAAATCGAAATTGCAATGAGTTTGATTACATTACTTTCATAATTAAAAATAAAACCAAGATAAGGACAGACACCCCAGCCCAGAAGAGGGCCCAGCCTTCTGGCCTCACTGGCCGAGCCTCCCAGAAGCCCAAGGCAGGGCAGTCACTCAGGGCAGGCTCCCGAGAGTGGCCTGTTTACCTTCTTAAGGAGCAGCCCATGGGAAATGTTGTCAGCAGTGAGGAAGGCAGACACCAGGTGGGTGATGGAGCCGGCCTCCCCACAGTGCGGCCGGAACAGGAACGTGCTCAGGCCGCGCTCCCTGTAAGAGAAGGGGCCCCGAATCAGGAAGGCCCCCCCAGTTGGCTCTGCCTGGGGCCTGCAGCCTCAGCTCAGGGTCAGCTCCAGGGGGAATGACCACCTACGGTCAGCTGTGCTGACCCAGTGCACCCTGGAAACTACCTCTCCTAAAATGCAGAGGCCCAGGCCCCAGGACCCCTTAGAAGCAAGAAGCATCACCTCTACCGGCAGAGAGTGGGCCTCGCGGTAGAAAGGGACCCTGCTGTGCCCTCCAGCCACTCTCCTGTCTTCCTCTCCTGGCCTTGTGTCCCGCATTCGCAGAACTCCAGGGCAGGGAAGGCCATGAGAAACCATGGAGTCTGACCTCTGTGTTATGGAAATGAGCAAACCAAGGCCCGGAGAGTGAAGTCTATGTTCCATGCCACTGAACAGGTCAGTGGCAAAGCCAGAACCAGAGCCCCGATCTCCAAAAGCTCAGCCCAGGACTGCCTCCACCCTGCCAGGCCATTTCTTTCAGTCAGGACCCCATTCAAAACCTCCACACCCAGCAACTAGCACCAGTTTAGGCTGAGCTAGAGAGGCCCCAGAGCCCAGCAGGGGAAAGTGGGATGCAAGACTTGTAGGGAAGGGAATGGCTTGGTGTCCTGCTGCCCTGGGTAGCTAACTCCTGGCCAAATGTGCCTCGTCTGTGTGCATATTGGTGGGAGCCTCTGCCTGTAAGACCTCTGCCTGTAAGGGCGTGCATGGATTTAGTCTGTTTTTTTCCCTGTTATTTGTCCAGTGCCCAGGGTAGTGCCTATCGCATGCCAGTGATTTGCTGAACGAAAATATGCACATGTAGATATTGTTGGTGTGGCAGTAAGTGAACATGCATGTGTGTGATAGCATGTCCTATGCTTCTGTTATCTCAGGGATGTACAGGTACACATGGAGTGTGCACTGGTGTGTGTACATATAAACGTGTAGACACGTGTGGACTGTGGCTGCATTGCATACTGTACATGACATATGTCTGTACTGGTATGTGTGTTATGGTGGGCATGTTTGCATGTGTGTGATCATGTGGAGACACGCCTCATATAGCAGGCTGGAAAGTGCTGTGTGTTTTGAGGTATGTGGGCACATGGACACGCGTGTTGGTTCAGGTGCACATGGACACAAGGATCACATGCATGAGTGTGTGCATGTGTGCACATGCTAACACATGAACCCAAGCGTGTGCAAGGGCAGGCCTCACGCACCTGCGGAGGTTGTTGAGCACCATGATGTTGGCATACATGTAGTACAGGTAGTAGCTGTAGGGTGGGTTCTGCTCGCTGGTCCAGACATCCGGGCTCGGGCTCTTGTCAGAAAACATGTGGTCGCTGTGCTTGGACTCATCATCCACGCTGTCGAACCCCGTCACCTGGGCAGGAGGAGAGGTCCTGAGCACCAAGGACTCAGTCTCAGCTCAGCTTCCCGGGGCTCATAACTGCCAGAGGCCTGGGGGTCTGGGCCCCTCAGGTTCACACCTCAGCTGGGGACCCCTTAGCCTAGCTGAGGCCACATTCCTCTCAGGGATGAAAAGTGAGTACAACACCAAGTTCTGCCCCTTCGGAGCATCCATAGGTACTCTGGAGGTGAGACAGGAGAGTGCCAAGCCCCTGTGTGGTGATGGTTGACAGTGGGGGAAACTGCCAAGCCAGGTAAAGGGTGAGCCAGCCATGCCCACCAGCTGCCCCTCTGCTGTGCCGAGGTCAGCCTGCAGGGAGCAGCAGTCACTGCCATCAGCAGCAGCGACAAGCTGTGAGGGGGAAGGGTCCTAGTACACATCACGCATCAGGCCCTGCTCGAAGCACTTCACTCACATCAGTTAATTCATACTCAGAGCAACCGGGGAGGGAGGGCTTGGCTGCCAGCCCCATTTTACAGTTGAGCAAACCAGGGCCAAGGCAACTAAGAAAGTCGCTCAAGAAACCAGGTTCGGCCAGGCACAGTGGCTCACACCTGTAATCCCAGCACTTTGGGAGGCTGAGGCAGGCAGATCACGAGGTCAGGAGTTCAAGGCCAGCCCGCCCAACATGGTGAAACCCAGTCTCTACTAAAAAAAAACACAAAAATTAGCCAGGCATGGTGGCACACATCTGTAATCCCAGCTACTAGGAGGCTGAGGCAGAAGAATTGCTTGAACCCAGGAGGTGGAGGTTGCAGTGAGCCGAGATTGCACCACTGCATTCCAGACTGGGTGACAGAGCAAGACTCCGTCTGAAAAAAAAAAATTGGTTCTGGTCTCTGGGTCTGCACTCCTTGGGGCTGTAGTTGGAGGATACACTAGCGCATGTCCAGGTGAACCCAGGAGAAACCACCCAGCTGCCTCACAGACAGACAAGAGGGTCCTTGCTGGGCTAAGCCGTGGCTCCTGGGAGGCAGCTCTGCTCTCCGATCCCCACTGGGAGCTGCCCTCTGAGATGGGTCTGAGTAGCCTCAGGAAACCCCCACCCTTCCACTGCAGTTCTACCTTAGCTGAGACCCCTGGGGGCCCCTCCCGAGTCACTGGAGCCTTCTGGCTGATCCCAGAGGTCATCCCCAACCACGACCACATTCATGGAGCGTGCGGGCTGTCAGCGCAGAGGGGAGGCTTGCTACCAGGCCACGGCAGTGCTTTGCAAAGGGGCCTCTGAATAGCAGAAGGGAGAAAGAGACTGTCCCTCTTAATCCACAACTGGCCCAAACTGGGGGGCTCCCAGCCCAGGCCCCAGGCCCCAGCCAGGTCTGCCGGCTTCTCCTGTTCCTACCGGGGGCAGCAAGGGCCCAGAGGAGCAAGGCAGCATGAGGGTCTTGGCCAGAATCTTCCGTGTCACAGAGCCCTGTGTGTCAAAGGAAATGACAGGGTCCCTGCTATGACCCTAAGCACGCCCTAGACGGGTTTGGGGGGCCAGGGAGGACCGTGAGCTCTGCTCTATGCTTACTAGCCCCATACTTCACCCAAACTTTCTGGGGCCTGACATGGGGATAACTTTAGCCTTTTTTCTGAGCTCTATCCAGCTGAAGCAGGGCCTCACCACTGCATCTCCCACAGCCTTGGGCGCAAAATACGTTGTCTCCTCCTCCTGCTCCTCCTCCTCCCCACACCTGCTCTTCTTCCACTGCTGGCAGCAACCTTCGAACAGTGCGCCATCCATGCTCCTGCAAAGCCAGGCACCTGGGAGGCATCCTAGACTCCCCCCAGTGCCTCCTTCAGTCTCTGTCCAGGTCCTGCCAGGTCTACACCCACCCCTTCTCACCAAACCCCACACTCTGTGCAGAGTCCCTGCACTGCCACACCTCAGAGACACAAGCTGGTAGCTGCTGTGCACCTCACTGTTCTCACTTGGGAGGCAACATAGAATAGGGGTTCGGGGCACATCGCTGGAGTCAGCCTGCCTGGACACGCATTCCAGCTCTGCCACTTTTAGCTTTATGATCTGTTTTAATTTCCTTGTGTGTCAATTGGAGCTAGCAGCTTCACAGGGCTTTGGTGAGGATTAAATGAGATAATCCAGGGAGAGCACTTAACACCATGTCCAACACACACCAAGCACATAATAATTCTTCTTATTGTTAATAACAAAATGGTGATAGTAATGGGGTAATTGTGAGGCTTAGGTGAGATCACATCGTGGCGTCTGACCAGGCCAGACAGCACACATGAGTGTGAGCTGTTTCCACTAGGTCAAGCTCCCCTCCTGTCCCCAGGCAGGCCCCTGACTCTCACCCTTGCCCCCACCTCCAGCTACCTTCTCTTCTGGGCCATCTCCACACAACAGCCAGAATATGTTTGTCTAAAACATAAATTCGATGATGTCCCTCAGCTTGTCCAATCACTTTCTGGGCACACAGACTCAATCCTTCCCCCTGTGCCCCAGCCCTCGGGCTCCCCCCTGCACCTCTCCCTGTAGAAAGTCATCCATCACCGGGCACTGGCCTGTATCACCATCTGATACCCCCTGGATGCCAGGCATCAGAGGGAGGGACTGGCTCCCTCCCCCTCTCCCTCCCTCCCTGGTTAAGTCTCTCCCAGACTGCTCCTCTCCTTCTCCTACAACTAACTGAATCTGGAAAGGAAATACGTTTTGGGGGTTTGTACTTAATCACACATGGTGTGAGGACCTTTGTTGCTGGTAAAGCAGGTGAATTAAAGTGTTTGCATTTCTAAAAAAAAAAAAAAAAAAAAACCTGAGGCTGCTGCTTGGTGCTATCGGGGGCTAGATCCAGCCTTTCCAGCCCCACCTGGCAGGAACCAAGTTCCCAGTCTTTGTCCACTGTTGCCTTCCTCTCTGGAAAGGCCTGCCCCAAGACCCCCCACCCCCACCCCGCCACCCACGACTCCCAGAGCTGCCCCTGAGGGGAAAGGGACTTTTTAGAAATCCAGCTTCTTGGGGCTGGTGACCCCATGCCTGGATCACAGGTGGCAGGACCTGAGATACCTCGGTGAAGGGCGGGAGCAAACCTGACCCAGCTCACAGCGAATCCATTCCTGCCACTATGAGCCCTGCCTGGGGCACCACCCACACTTACATATTTAAGGAAGAGGTGAAGCTCTCGATGATCTTGGGGGTTGATTGTAGCCTCGAAAAGGGGCAGGAAGATGTTCTCCAGCATCTTCCCAAAGTTTGGCAGCAGCTTCTTCGACCTAAATATGTCGCTGGGGGACAGCAAAGACTCGCTTATCAGGTGGATCCAACAGCCCGCTGCCCTGTCAGAGAGCAGCCCCAGTCACTTCCTCAGGCACCCTGTGTCCCCATCAAACACCCAGAGTCAAGTCAGATGTGGCCTGAACACAGATCCCTCCTCTCTCCTCCTCTCCCAGCAATGTCTGCAATACTCTGCCTTGGTTTGCAAGCTCCACACCTACCCACGCCCATCAGAGCACTTCCTCAAGCCAGAGGCCACTGGGAGTGGGATGTTGGCATTCTGGCTGACCAACAGGCTGAGATATGAGTCCTCAAACTCCCAGTGACCCAAACATTCTGTTACTCAGCTGTTTCCCTAAACCACATACCCCAGTCCATCCTGGAGCCATGGGCTCCACCCTGGCCAGCCACCTGGAGAGGACAGCAGTCATCTGAGTGACATCCAGGGAGAGGGCCAGCAATGTAGACCACTACCAGCTCTCCCCATACTCCGGGTCTCACCAGAAGGACAATCCATCCTCAACCCACAATGAGAAGAAGGTGAGGATGGTTGTTCCCCCAAGGCTTTTGCACTGCTATATTTTTCAAAGATCAAGAGTCCTAGTGTCGGCCGGACGCGGTGGCTCACACCTGTAATCCCAGCATTTTGGGAAGCTGAAGCAGGTGGATCACGAGATCAGGAGTTCAAGACCAGCCTGGCCAAGATGGTGAAACCCCATCTCTACTAAAAATACAAAAATTAGCCAGACGCGGTGGCGGGTGTCTGTAATCCCTGCTACTTGGGAGGCTGAGGCAAAGAATTGCTTGAACCAGGGAGGTGGAGGTTGCAGTGAGCCAAGATCACACCACTACACTCAGAGCCTGGGTGACAGAGTGAGACGCTGTTTCAAAAAAAAAAAAAAAAAAAAGAGTTCTAGTATCATGCAGACATCTTTGCTTATCACTCCTTCCATAGAAAAAATCCCTGGAAAGGACAAGCCTAAGCTGGCACCAGAACAGGCCCTACCTCTCAGGAGTGCAGATTCAGCAGCCCACGAGGGACAGACTGTCACCTCCGTAGGGCACAGGGCAGACAGCGGGGCCACCTGACTTACTAGATCCGGGGCACCTGGATGATCCAGCGCATGTTGGGAGAGTAGACCTTGTGCTGGATGAACCAGCGGGCCAGGTTGGGCCACTCCTCAGGACTGCGGCCGTAGATGGAGAGCCGTGGCTCTGAGTACTGGTACTTGCTCTCCTCCAGCTCCCGGGCAACCTCCTGGCGTAAGAAGAGCTTGGGTCAGCCCCAGTGCATCCCAGCTACATAGGAGACCCTCACTCTCCATCACCAGCAGGGTCCTGTGGCTCCCCCAGCCACCTTGTTCCCACTCTGGAAGCACTGATCTAAATCCCCAGGGCTGCCTGCTCCTGTAAGCTCTTGTTCCACTTTAGCAGAAGCTCCCTCTGGGGAGGAAGGCCTTGGGTCTGCAGAACCAGGCCACAGCAGAAGCGTCTCCACACGGAGCTCATCTGCACCCAGCCGGGTTCATGCTGCAGAGACAGGAAAGCCAGGCCAGGTGCTGTGAGCTCGTCCAAGGTGGATACCCTTCCCTCCTCTTCCCTGCAGTTGGCACATGCCACAGCACTGGGCACCTGGGCACCTCACCCTTGCCTGAGTTGATGGTGGACAGAGGGAGGGGAAGGGGCCAGGGGCACACAGGGCCCCCACCCTCTGAAGGCCACAGCACTGGGCACCTGGGCACCTCACCCTTCCCTGAGCTGATGGTGAACAAAGGGAGGGAAAGGAGCCAGGGGCACACAGGGCCCCCACTCTCTGAAGGCCACAGCACTGGGCACCTGGGCACCTCACCCTTCCCTGAGCTGATGGTGAACAAAGGGAGGGAAAGGAGCCAGGGGCACACAGGGCCCCCACTCTCTGAAGGCAGATGTTGGCAGGCACCTGAGAGGCCTTAGAGAGACTGAGGGTTCACTCACCTTGACCATCCGAGCAAAGTACTCTCCTCCCAGATAGTTTTCAGTTTTCAAATACAGGTCACGCAGCTCACTGGCCCCCACAGGGTTGTATTTGGAGTTGAACTTGTCGAAGCGGTGGAATGTCTGCCGGCCCTGCGGGAGGAGACCACACCAATCGGCGCATCATTCTGCAGCCACCACGCACATTCCCCTCTCTAGACCTTTACGAGACGGCCTTCTGTATGGCCACACCGAAAGACATCTTCTATGTCAATTCTTGCATGAAACCTTAGAAACTCCTGGGAACCAGGACCATGGATCCTTACTCGGTCAGCTTGGGATCCTTTGGCAAGGCCCCCTGTGAAGGAACAGCAGGGGCCCCATCTGCAAGTCACCACAGCTCAGCTTGGGACACGGCTGGCTTAGTGAGCAGAGAGGCTGGACCACTGAATAATAGAGCATTCCCTATCACTGCTCACATTTTGTAAAGCACTTTCTCCATATTATATCATTCAATGTTCTGTTTAACAAAGGTTTTTTTTGTTCTAATAAAGCATGCACAACACAACACTTACCATTTCAACCATTTTTAACTGTACAGTTCCAGTGGCTTTAAGTACATTGACACTGGTGTGCAACCATCACCACTAACCATTTCCAGAACTTTTTTATCATCCCAAAGTCTATACCCACTAAACTAACTCCCCATGCCTTCCTCTCGCCTGCCCCTGGTAACTTCTATTCTCCTTTCTATTTCTATGAATTTGCCTATTCTAGGTACCTTATATCAGTGGAATCATGTGATATTTGTCCTTTTGAGTCTGGCTTCGATTTAGTGTAATCTTTTGAAAAGTTCATTGATGGTTGTTGCATGTATCAGTACTTTACTCCTTCTTATGGCTGAACGATATTCCATGGTATGGATATACCACATTTTGCTTACCCATTCATCTGTTGATGAACACGGGCTGTTTCTATCTGTTGGCTGCTATGAATAATACTGCTATGAATATTGGTATGTGAGTATCTGTTCTTCAAGTTCCTGCTTTCAGTTCTTTTGGGTATATACCTAGAAGTGAATTGCTGAGGCATAGGTAATTCTATACATAACTTTCTTAGGAACTACCATACTGTTTTCCATAGCAGTTACACTATCATTTAGTGTTTCAATATTTTTTTTTAAGTGAATAAGGCACATGGCTGTCACCATTTTATAGGCAAGGAAATAAAAGCTTCTGTGAGTTGCCTAAGGGCACAAAACTCCTAAGTGGCAGGAGTGGGATTAGTGCTTAGACCTGTCGGGCCCCAAGCCACACACCCTCTTTCCCTGTCCTATGGCTGCCCCAGACCTGTTATTCTCTGAGGCCACATGATCTCTTAGTCAGATAGAAGAGAAAGAGTTGCTTCCATAGCGCCTCCCCGCAAGCACAGTCACGGTGGCTTTCCAGGGGGCTGAGTCCCCAGCCAGGGCTGCTGTCTGCTGGCGGCACTGGAGCGGAAGCTCACTCACCGCGTGGACATCCAGCGAGTCCACAGTGAGGTCGTAGGGGTCCATGTGCAGGCTGTCAAACACCTGCCGCAGGGTGATCTTCTGGCCCCGCTTCTCCACCACAGTCCTGTCAGGCTCCGTCTGGTACGTGTGCTTGATGAAGCGCAGCAGATGTTTTTGGTTCATGCAGGCAGCTGCATGGATGTGCGTGTCCACCTGGAACACAGCACCCACCAGGCCCTGAGTCAGGCCACCTCCCCTAGCAACAAGAGTTAAGACATCCAACCCTTAATGTGCACAGAACCCCAGCACCTCATGGGCCATCGGGGCGGCCCCACCAATGCCTGGATCCCACTCCGCATCTCTCCTCAGACTTCGAAACCGGCATCCCTCCCTTTCAGCCTTGCTGCCCATTCCACCTCCTTACAGCACCAGGAAATCTTTTTAAAATGCAGATTGGATCAGGCCATTCCCCAGTCAACAAACGACCAGTGGGCCCATCAGCCTCACAATACAGTCCAAGTGCCTTGGCCTGGGATTCAAGGCTTATTTCAAGCCTTAACTCTCGCCTTGCCACTGCCCCATTCTGTGCTACAGCCGTGACAAACCACTTATGGGCACACAAGACACCGAGGTACAGCACACTGTGTCACTTTGCCCATGTGTTTCTTCAGTCTGGAATGCCCTACTTTCTCTCCACCATCTCATCCACCTAGAAATTTCCCACAACCTCCTCCATTTGGGAGCCAACCTTGTTCCTCCAAACACAACTGAATGTTCTTTCGCTCGCCCAACCTCAAAACCTGGCACAGGCATCCCATTGCTGTGCAGACCCTCCTGATCACTCTCATGTCTGGGTGTCTACTCTTTCACTAGACTGGGAGCTCCTCAAGGACAAAGGCCATGTTTGATGCCTCTAAGTCTTCAGCACCTACCCGAGAGCCTAGTACAAAGTCGAACCAATGGATGAATGAATGAACAAATTAAGAGGTGTGACAGGTTCTCATGGTTTCAGTGATAACTTTGAGGGCCCATCAAATCCCACTCTTCCCATTGATCCCTCTCAGAACCCTCAGAGCATTCCCAAAGCAAACCTCCAAGTGGGAATGAATGAGAACAGACACTAGAGGCCAACCCCCGAAACATACCCTTCCTTGACTAGTCACACCTCACCCAAACTCCAGGGCATCCAAGTCCCAAGAAGAAGCCACTCTACTGGAAGCTGCTCTAGTGACCCTAAGCCAACATATGGACTCAAGCCATGGGGCCCAAGGCCAAAGATCTTAGAGCAAATCCTAAAAAGCAGAAATGAACAGTCAGCTTAGACTTCTCCCCACATTGCTGGGAAAGGCAGTTTTTTGCAGAAGGCACCTTTGCAGAAGGAGCCCAGCAAGATCTCGAAATATGTCCTCTATATCGTGCGAAGTCCTGTGATACCAGACTGACCCCTTGCATCTCTGTCCTCTCCTTTTCAGCCTCCTTAGTCAGCTCATCCTCACTACCAGACCTCTTAATAATGGAATTTCTTGATGCCTGGTCCTGGGCTCTCTTGTCCTCTCACTATAAACTCTCTCCAAAGGTGATCTGTTCCATTTCTGTGTATTTAATTATTTTACTTATACCAATTCCCAAATTTATGTCACCAGCCAAAAGCTCCAGAACTGTACATACTACTGCCTACTTGACACCTCTATCTGGATAACCCAAAGGCAGTTCAAACTTAATATATCCAAAAGCGGACTCTTCATCTCTGACCCCAGCCCAAGCCTGATGATTATCTCCCAGATTCTGGAATCCTAGGAAATGGAGTGTCCTGAATCCAGTTGGTCACGCTGAAAAACTGGGAGTCATCCTTGGCTTTCCTACTACTCCCTTCCCTCAGTGAGTCTCATCAATTCTGCCTTCCAAATGGATGTCAAATCCATACAATATTCTCCAACCCCACTGCCACTACAGGAGTTCAAGCCTGCATGTTCTCAGGCCTGAATTCACAGTGACCTCCTAACTGGTCTTGTTCCTTTTTCTTGTGCTCTGGTTCAATTCATTCTCCATACACAGAAGCTAGAAGGGATTTTTTAAATGTAATTTGTTTCTGTTACTGAACCCTCTTCATTAATCTTAGGATGAGGGTTCTGCTAATATTACCTGGATCCTACCCATCTCCCCATCCCTCATCCCCACTCGCCCTTTTCACTGTGCTTCACTCACAGGACAGCCATAAGCCCTGAGAAATGAAGCCCCAGCTAAGCTGAGGGATGGCCTGAAGTCACTGTGGGCAAACTGGCTCCCCCTCCCTGAGCCCAAGGGACCTACGGGAGCTCCCGGGGAGGATGACAGCAGCCTCACAGGCCAGGCTGCTGACAGCCATTAGACCACACTCTGGAGCTACTGTTGCGGCCGACTGGGCGCTCAGCCTGGGCTGGGGTGAGGAGGCGGCTGACCTCAGGGCAGGGAATGCTGTCCATGGCTGGCTGAGCATCTCCAAGTCATGCCAAACCAGATATTTGATCCACTGGACCTCTGTGAGCATTATGCCAGCCAGCCCATGTCATTAGCCACAGCTCTCACTCATCAGGGTCCTTCCTGCCATTAATCTTGCCATTCTTACCAGAAAGACAGACCACTGGACATTGGGGAAACAAAACAAAGCAGAAAACTAAAACATCCCCAAAATCCAGGCTCCTCAGAGATGAGGCTGGGCTCACGTGGGATGCACAAGAGAAGGTCAGCCTGGCTCAGCTCAGCTGGACACAGCTTGGTGCAACGAACTCAGCATGACTCAGCGGATTCTGGGCTTTCTGATCCTGTTCTCTAGCTTACCAATGACACACCACAGGGGGGTCAACCTATCCTTACCCCCGTGAGTCACAAGATAAATGAGGAAAACAACTGGACAATCCAGGAAGCACCCCATCCAAACTTCAGAATCTCAAGGGTGATTATTTTAGGAACAAAATAATTGAAGGTCATTGGAGGTCAGTGTTTTCAATTCACCAGAGGATCTAAGTGCATTCCCCATGTTCACCTAAGATTCAGATGTAAACAAAGAGCAGAGTTTCCAAACCTGGGACCTAAGCCAACACTGACCATTTCCATACCCATGGCAGGCATTGATAATCGAGGACAGCACTCTTTTCACTAAGCTTTAGGAGTGGCCTCTGGTAACTACCCCTAATTGGTCAGGTTTAGTACAGAAGATAAAACCTATTTGCTATTCTTAATATGACACTTAAACCACAGTAGACCTCACCTATTTCTACCCAATTCCCAAGCAGCAAACACACTCAGCCCTTCTATCTTGCTTCTGCATAGAAAACAAGTGTCTCGGTCACACAGTCCTGCTGGCTGGGCCTCGGGGTATCTCAGCCCTTCACCTGCTGCAATGTGACGGGTCCCTCCACAGACACCACCCACACAGATCCATGGCCACGTCACAGCTCCTGCCTCAGACCACAGCCCTGTTCTGCCCCCGGGACACCAACAGCACTTTAGACAGATGGAGGCCACCATCCAGCCCATTCTGGATTTTAGAAAGCAGCTCTCCTCCCCATAGTAGAGGCTATGAGAGTGCTATCAAGGCCAAGTGTGGTGGCTCATGCCTGTAATCTCAGCACTTTGGGAGGCCAAGGCAGGCAGATCACCTGAGGCTAGGAGTTCGGGACCAGCCTGGGCAATATGGCAAAACCCCATTTCTACTAAAAATACAAAAATTAGCCAGGCGTGGTGCCAGGCACCTATAATCCCAGCTACTTGGGAGGCTGAGGCAGGAGAATCGCTTGAACCCAGGAGGCGGAGGTTGCAGTGAGCCGAGATTGCACCACTGCACTCCAGCGACAAGAGCAAAACTTCATCTCAAAAAAAAACCAAAAAAAGAGAGTGCTATCAAGTAGGCAGCACCCAGGGGCGGGCACAGGCCTGGCTCATAGCAGCCCTGCACCCATGTTTATGGACTGACAATGTGCCTAAGAACAGGCCACTGTGTCATAGGTATCAAGGTCATCTCTGTCCAGAGAAAACATTAACCCCAAGACTGCAGGAGAACCCTGGGGATAGGCTCTGATTTGTTACCCTAGCCCCACGCCAGGACTCGTTCTCATGTTGGGACCAGAGAGCAGTTGGTAGACCCAGGAACACCCACGGGGGCCCCACCTTAGAAGCAAACAGTGTCAGTGCCAGCACAGTCAGTAAGGACACCTTGGCCCCAGGCAGCAGGAAGCAGGTAAGCCCAGGGCATTCACGTATGCGCGGGACAGGACTGCAACGGGCTGGGAGAGGCGTTTCTTTGGACATGGGCCTGGGCACGTGCTAGGCATGTGAAGTTCTTTGGGCAGGGCTGAGAGGCATTCACATAGTGATAGAGACATCCACCTGTCTGAACACCTAAGGCTCACAGAGAAGGAACAAATGGTGCTTGAAGGTAAAAATGCCAGGGTGCCCACGTAAGTGGTGTCTAAAACACCTTTCACTTCTGCCTGGAAATCGCCAAGACACTTCCGCAAGCCTCTCAGGGCACATGAGCTGAAGCCAAACACTTCTTAAACCTCTTGATCCCATCCAAGTGGGAGTCTGTGTTGGACCCCCTGACGTGTAACAGAAGTGGGCTTAGGGCCTCCAGATATGGTCTTCCATCTGCATTGCTGAGTGCTCCCAGTCAGGAGGTCAGGGAGCCTAGAGCTGGGCTTTCCCAGAGGAGCCACATCCTCCCCTGGCCTACCTTCCCTTATCAAAGCTGACCCCAAAAAGAGGAAGTCCCCAGGAGGTCCCAGCTGGGACAGAGCTCCTGTGGAGATGACAACCCCACTGTGACTCCATTCAGCTTTGGCCATCCCTCCTCCAAGCAAAGCCTGATCCCCACTCTTCCCCAAGGAGCTTCTCTCCCAGCTCACCACACACCCCAGCCCACCTCCCTGCCTTCTGTGGGAAACCCGTAGCCCCCGCATGATCCAGGACCTCCCCACATATCTGCAGCCTTACTCTCCCCACAACCCACTGCTCCCTGCTCCCGATGACTGCGCTCCAGCCACACTGCACTGCTTGCAGTTACGTCAACGCACTGTTTTGACTCTCTCATATCATCCCTCCCTCCTGACATTTGCACATCACGTGCCTCTACCTGGAATGCCACCACTTCCATTCCCCTACCACACCCTCTGCCTGGCAAGCTCCTACTCACTCTAAGCCAGCTTAGTTCTGGCCTCTCCCTCAAACCACCTGGCTGACAGGAAGTGACTCTTGCTCACCATCAAACGCCCCTTGCCTAGCACTGACCCTGTGCCTCACTGCACAGCGCTTCAGCAGAAGAGAATAGAAAGGCTGGAGTCACGATCATTTAACCTTCACTCCTACCGCAGCTGCAGCCCCTGCAGGCGAAGACTGCCAGGAGCCCCAGGCAAGGCTGTCATCCCCTCGGTGGGAGAAGAGAGGCAGAGATCTGAGCATATCGGAGACTTTTCTTTAAATCCACATGATCCTGAAGGATGCAAAACCACAAACTCCCAACTCCAGAGAGATTTTTTTTCAGGGAATTTAAATTTTATTTTATTAACTTATTTATTTTACTTTAAGTTCCAGGATACATGTGCAGAACGTGCCAGTTTGTTACATAGGTAAATGTGTGCCATGGTAGTTTGTTGCACCTATCAACCCATCACCTAGGTATTAAGCCCAGCTGGAAGCCATCATCCTCAGCAAACTAACACAGGAACAGAGAAACCAAACACCGCATGTTCTCACTCATAAGGGAGCTGAACAATGAGAACACATGGACACAAGGAGGGGACCAAAGAGATCTTTACAGCTGTGTCTTTCCTTGATGACTCTCATACATCCCCTACCTTAAAAGTAGGCTGTGCTCAACTTTTATGACCAATTAATAGGCTGTGCCCTATTTTCCAAGGAAGAGGGCACATCCCAACAGATATACAATGAGGACAAAGGTTTCCACCTAGAGTGATTCAAGTGCTGTCTGAGACCCAGCCTGACACAAACATAGCTCACCCATCTTCCTTCTGCATGTATGCTTCATACCCCTCTGGCCACAAAGGCGGCCCTTAGCCAGGAGCCCTGACATTCTCACAGGGGACAAACCT
The DNA here is from genome assembly GCF_043159975.1 of Macaca nemestrina. Lineage (NCBI taxonomy): Eukaryota > Metazoa > Chordata > Mammalia > Primates > Cercopithecidae > Macaca > Macaca nemestrina. Next base: position 55,337,144 of record NC_092136.1, read on the forward strand.
CAGACTGGCTCAGGGCATCCCATGGGCTGGGAGGGGGACCGGGAGGGGCAGCTGTGAACACTGGCCCCTAACGCACCTTTCTCACGTTATAGAAGTCCCGGTGGGGGTTACTCTTCAACTCTTTGAACTCAGACATTTCGTTTAACATCTCATGAAGGCTGAACTTGGATTCCAGAAAGTTCAGTCGTCGGTGACAATAGGTTTTCCTGCAAGTTGGAGATGGGGAGAGACCATAGTTGAGCAGAAGTCACATCGAGCTCTCCAGTTTGGAGGCCCCCAGCATCTGCAGGGGCCAACCCTGGCTGGAAGGGTCAGGATGGAGCAGGGTAGAATGAGGAGGTTCCGGCTTTCTGCAGACCCTGCTGAACTGTTGAGTCACACCACAGACTCTATAAAGTCAGTGGAGAGTCAGGAGATGGGGCAATAGCAGGCCAGCTCTGGGACCTCATACAGGTGTTTTGACTTCTAGTTTACGTGTTTAGGGAATTAACCGCAAGCCTCCATTTCCCATAAGTAAATAACACCCAAGGCTGAAGTAAGGGTTAAACTGGTTTACGCCTGGGAAAGGGCCTGGCTCCAAGCACAGTGGACACTCAGTGGAGGTCTCCCTCCTTCATCCCCTCCTTTCCTTCCTCTTTTCTATCCTCAGCCACTTGTCATTCCTTGAAGAAGGAATTTGTTGCCCGGAGGACTGATAACACAGTCAAACTCCAAGGCATGACCTGCCCACCTTGGGTTGCAGAGGAACCAGCCCCCCGACCTAATGGCCATGGCCCAAGGACCTCTCAACTCTGAGGCTTCACGACAAGAGGAGGATGTTTTGCATCATGGGCAGGTTGGGACTGTAGGGATATTTGTTACCAAGACAGAAATCTCTGTAAGGACTGATGCCCCCAGATTCCCACCAACTCAGAGAAGGGGTTTTTATGATTTATCAGCCAGTAAAGGCCACTGGGGATGGGGATGCTCACTGCTGTGGCCAACCACCAGCCCACACCCAGCCCAGGTGCCTAGCCACACACCTGCATCCACAGCCACACAGAACCTTTGACCACAATTCATGCTACCCTGCTTCCTTGTGCCACCAGAACAAACAGCAGCTTCCTTGGCATCTAATCACCTAGACTTCCATAAGAGCATCTGTCAGCGCTGCAACAGCACAGTCATCCATCTGCCCAGACAAGCCCCAGAGTGGACAGAGCACAGGACAGCCTCAGAGTCGGAAGGGAGTTTAAACGCCGCCTCACTCAGTCTCTCTCCCCAGGCAGGATCCTCACAACCTCCCAGATGGGACAGCCACTGCCTGCACACCTGGCTGAGGACAGCCTCTGAGGAACCGCCCCTGCCCTTCCCATGCCTGAGTTCTGCCCTCAGATCAGGGAGGACTAAGAGTCATGCTGCCCATCAACCTTGGGCTCACTATGCCACTTTGGAGACTGGCATCACAGGATTCCCAGAAAACCAGAGAGAAGGTCCTCAGGAGTGACCAGCACCTCCCCTCACCCAGACTCCCACTCCCAGCACAGCCACTCTGAGGCTCACAGGGTCCGGGCATTACTGATCAGCCTAAGTGCCCACCAAGAAGTGAGGGGGCCAAATTCAGAAAGATGGCTGCCCACCAGGTTAGCTGGAGCCAAGCCCACAAGCATCATGGGGCATCATGCCCATGAGCAAAGTTCCCCAGGCTCGCTGCAGGCTCCTCTCCAGAAACCCAGAAAATCCAAGGCCTGAAGCAATGTTTTCATCACTCCTCACCAAATACAGTTATGCTCTGGGCTGGTAACTCTCTACAAGACTGCTGTCCTGCCTGGGGAGAGGAATGACAGCCATTCAGAGGCACCCGGGTGGCCACCAGCAAGCAGAGGCTCCACATTATGCATGCAGAAGGGACAAGGAGGCCGGGCATGGTGGCTTACACCCGTAATCCCAGCACTTTGGGAGGCTGAGTTGGGTATATTACCTGAGCTCTGGAGTTTGAGACCAGCCTAGGCAACATGGCGAAACTCCTGTCTCTACTAAAAATATAAAAATTAGCCATGGTGGCACATGCCTGTAGTCCCAGCTACTCGGGAGGCTGAGGCGAGAGAATCACTTCAACCCGGGAGGCAGAGGCTGCAGTGAGCCAAGATCATACCACTGCACCCCAGCCTGGGCAACAGAGCAAGATGCTGTCTCAAAAAGAAAAGGAGGCGGGGACAGGGAGTACCAAGTCTAAGGCTATGCCAGCCTATGAAGGAAAACTGTTGCAGAAACCCACAAAGCACTGAGGAAAGGAGAAACCGCACTCTTTCTGGGATGCTTTAAGTACAGAGGACCCCAGGGCAGAGGGGTAAGGCCTTTCTTATCTCCTTCCTACAGAACAGCACCTGTGCAAAGAAAGGCAGCTGCAGAGAAGCTGGCTTACGTGGGGCCATCGGTGATGAGAGCCAGGATGTGGCTCATGTCCACTGTGTACGTCTCCAGGTCGGGGTAGGGCAGGCTGTGCGGCTCCTGGCGCTCCAGCATCTTCTTGTTATCATACACAAAGAGAATGCCCCCCTGCATGTGGACCAAGTAATCCAGGTTGGGGGGTGCATCATCCAGACAGTAGGGGTCTTCCTGGGGCAGTGGAGGAGGGTGGAAGTCTGCAAAACAGGATTGAGGGATGGCAAAGTGCCCCCCATGGGCTCAAAAGACACGGAGGCCTGCCTTGGTCTTCGCGCCCAAAATCCAAACCCACACCGGCCCCGCATCTGATGTGCTCTTCCCTGCTTCCTTCCCAGCACTTACCACCATGTCAAACCATGTCACTTCTTTATCTCAGATGTGACATCTTCTCCACTCCAATAGAAACTCCATGCAGGCAGAGACTGATTTGTGCTGTTTACTGCTACGTGTCTAGAACAGTCCCTGGCACGTGGCTAGCACTTCAACAATTTTTTAAAATTTAACTGAAATGGGCTTCATTTTCCTCAGCACTTCAGAGATCCCAGGAATATTAAGAAGGGCAGCAGTGTCTTCTCCCAGGAAGAGAACAGATTGCACCTGGACTGCCCAGTGGAAATAATTGTCCTGGGCCCAGGCCAGCTGAGGGGCTAAAGAAGCTACTCCCTCCCCAAAGGAGCAAAGGATAGGGAACTTGTCTCCCTCAGAGCGGGGAATGCCAATGATAAAGCCATCTGCTCCCCACCACTATGGGTTAAGGTTAGAATTAGCCAACAGGAGGCAGAAAACTCCTCTATGCAATTTCCCTGCTGTGAGACTTTCAGCAAACTCCTTTACCTCTCTGAGCCTATCTCCTCATCTGAAGATAACACCCCTTGCCTTAACAGGCTGCTGTGAGGGTTGCAATAGTATGTATAGAAAATTCTTCATAAAGAGTAATGTACTACGAATAATGAATTATAGGATATTATTCTTATTATTCTCATAATTAGTTTTCCTGACTCTTGATAAACTCTGTCCCTAAGGAATGTATTGATGCTAACTATCAGTAGAGCTGGAGGCTTCAACTCCACGCAGCTCAGTCGGCACCATCCAGGATCAGCTGCTCAGCTGCCGGCATAGACAGGAGCAAACCTCAAGATCTGCATCAAAGGAAGTTGCCAAGGCAGAGTGACCTGCCTGGGCCTCCTCCATCCATGCTTGGAAGGAACAGGCCATCCCTAGAGCACATGTAAGGAGCCACAAAGGGGCTGATGCAGGCAGAGGTGGAGAGGGACGTGCCCCATCAGGTATGGTCACAGGCCAGCTCAGGAGGCCCTAATGCGTGTAGCGGTCTGCGAGATGCAGGCAGTTCAAGCTCCAGGTAAAGCTACAGCCTGCACACTCGGAAGTTGCTCCTCTTCCCCATACTCATGCCCAGAACACGGGGGTCCTCTGTCCACGTAAAGTACACATTTGACGGTTATTTCTGTCTTTGCCAAAACCGAGATGGTAGGATCTACTTCCCTCAGATAGGGAAATGGACCCAAAGGGCTGAAATTTACCTCAGGCCCCAGATGCTCAAAATACAGGACTTGAAATTCAAGGAAGCCAGAGACTGGGGCAACTTGGCACCACCAGCTACCCCCAGAGGCAGCCAGGGTCCCAGGCACTGATGGAGACCACCAGGGCCCTTATGTGTCCCCCCACCACCAACTTTCAGGAGTGGGGTTTCCTATTGTCCTCATTACCGCCCCTGCTGCTGTTAGGTCCTTCACGGCGAGGCTTCATGAGGAAACCACCCAGACCTCTCCGATCTCCCCTTCCCTGAACTCGGCAGCATAAATGCAGCTACCACTTACTGAACACTCACTAGATGCCAGAACTGAACTAAGTACTTGACATGCATTCTCTTGTTTAATCCTCACGACAGCTCTTGGAGACAGATATTATTTGCATTTCCATTTTATAGATTACATTTTACAAAGTGAGGCTTGGAGAAATATCTTTCCCCAAATCCCAAGAAATTGATGGAGGCCAGATACAAATGCAGCTGTGTTTGACACCAGAGCCTACATCATCTTCCCAGGGAACATGCCCTCTGTTCCTACTCCCTCCCCAATCCACCCTACCACCAATTTGGCATTTACTGTGTGATTGTGTTCTTTTAAATATGCCACATGAGGCCGGGCACAGTGGCTCACATCTATAATCCCAGCACTTTGGGAGGCCAGGGCAGGAGGATCACTTGAGTCCAGGAGTTTGAGACCAGCCTGGGCAACATGGTAAGACCCCCATCTCTACAAAACATAATAATATTTTTTTAATTAGGTGGGTGTGGTAGTGTGTGCCTTTGGATACCAGCTACTCGAGAGGCTGAGGTGGTAGGATTGCTTGATCCCAGGAGATTAAGGCTGCAGTGAACAGTGATTGTACCACTGCATGCCAGCCTGAGCAACAGAGCAAGACCCTATCTCAAAAAAAAAAAAAAAAAAAAATCCCACATGAGACTGCCTGTCTCCCTGATGGACTCCCAAGAACAAGGACTGTCTTTTACTTCTCTCTCTTAACTTCAACAGTTCAGCTCTGCACAGGTGAGGCATACAGTACACATACAATCAATCCTTGGGGGAACCATCAAACATCAGTGTGGGAGAAGTCAATGCAAGAACACTGTCCTCTTAAAATACCATCAGGGGAAATAGATCAAGCCAGCAAAAAGCCCTGAGTAGCTCTCCGTCCACCCACACTTGGGACCCAACCTCCAGCCAGAGCTCTGTACCTGGAAGGCCCTCTTCCGGAGGTGCAGTATCTGCCCGCGGATGACCCAGGTACTGGGATGTGATCCGCGGGAAGCGGTGGTAGGCGAGCCTTGCATACTTCTCCCGGATCATTAGGGCCTTGGCCAGGCTCTTGGCTGCCTGCTCGTAGTCCTCCAAAGTGATCTGCAGAAGGGAGGCAGGCAGGAAAGGGTTCACGCAGCAGGCCTGAGACTGCCATCCTTGGAAAGACGTGCTTGTAAGACTGGCCCTTGCCTGGTATCTGGGAACCTGGATTTCAGGAGGGTTCTCACCACTCCCTGACCAGTAAGAGTGGTTCACTGCACCTAAACTGTTTGTGCAAACAATATGGTTCACGTTGGACACCTGCCTTCCTTCTGGGAGCCTGGAACTTGAGATCTGCTATGCAGATGTGTGACCAGCCTCAGTGAAAACCCTGGGCACGGAATCTCTAATGAGCTTCCCTGGTAAACAACACTTCCCACATGTGCTGTCACAATGTGATGCTGAAGGTATCCGGTATGTTCTGATGACTCCGCCGGGAGAGGACCTTGGAAGCTTGCACCTCGTATCTTCCAAGTATCTCTCCCTTTGCTGATTTGCTCTGTATCCTTTACTGTAATAAATGAAAGCTGTAAGTACAGCTATATGCACAGTCCTGTGAGTCCTCCTGGTGAATCATCCAACCTGGGAATGGTCTTGGAGACCCCCAACACAGGAGACACAGGAGGAGTGAGGGTCGTTGGAAGAGAGACAAGTGCTCCAGCCTGCACACCCAGAAGCTGGCTTCACATTCAGCTAATTAAGCCAAAAGTCTGTTTTTGCACCAGGCCCATGAAGGAACAAAGCCTGAGTCCTACCCCTGAAGGCGATGAGCGCCATCATTTTCAGTTGATAAAATTCATGTGTCCTTCATATGTCGAAACAAAACAAAAAGCAAAAGCAAATTCTGCATGCTCAGCCTGCTTCTTTGCCAACCCCACACTTCTGATTAAATCTGTTAATCACCCAACTCATCCAGGCCACAAGACCCATTGTCATGTGTTATGTGCCAGACCTTTCCATAGATTTCATTTTGCTCCTTACTGCAACCCATTTTGCAAATGGGAAAACTAAGGCCCAGGGAGGATAAATCACTTGTGAAGCTACAAAGTCAAATTTCAGACTCTAACCTGATTGAGTCCCAAAGTCTAAGGATGTTCTGCTTTACCAGAGCAGCCTCATATTCAAAGATGAATGAGATAAATTCCCACCTTCCAATGGGCTCATTAATCTTAATCTGTTTGGGAAGGATGAGAATCACAGAAAAATGCTTGGGGAGACAAGTGGCCATACAGACATAATGCGGGGTAAGGGGTGCAGCAGAGGGAAGCACCACATGCTGGCATAGCCCAGAGTGGGGAGGGCTGGGGCCTGAAAGTGTTCCCCTCTGCTTTAATAAAATCATCATTTTCAATTTTGCAATATTTTAAACATACACACAGGCACCAAAGATAATATAATCTACCTTCTAGAGCTGACAATATTAATATTTAGCATAATTCTTTCAAATTCCTCACAAGTTTAAAGAAATAAATCATCACAGATACAGCTAAAACTCTACCCTCCTCCCTACCCCATCCTCAGAGGGAAGAAGTCTGAATATATTTTTCCTATGCATGTTTTTATACTTTTACTAAATACTACTTCTTGCTTTTTGTTACGGTGGTAGATTCTCCTTTCCTGCCTCTAAATGTCCCCATAGGGTATGTTAATTCCTTTTATACCTCCCAGTGGATGGCTTCTGAGAGCAGCAGGAATAGGTGAGCAGACACAGGCATCTTAGACAAAAATACGTCCCAGCCAACAACAAAGCCAAACACTTTCTCTGGGCAACCAATGGACTCAGCATGACAGGGGCTCAGGCCATGGCTAAGGACATCAGAGAGGATGCTCAGGACCCCTGTGGACTAGTGGCCACCAGCCAAACTTACAGGCATCACAGGACCCATGGCTGGCAGCAGACCTACTGCTGCCAGGAGATCTGCAAGATCAGCCTGCCTCTCATGGACACTTAGCTTTCTGAGGACCAATTGCCCAGTTCAGGTGCTCCATGTACTACTCTGTGCCAGCCAGGAGACTAGGAGAAAGAAGCTAGTACATGTTAGTACATGGTACGGGCTGATGTCCTCCCGTTCAGCTGGTGGTCGGCCCACCTCGACTCTTGCTTTCCAATGCTCTGCCCACCTGCCTGAGGCTGGGTGAACACCAAAGACTCATGGTCAAGACGCTAATCTCCAGACAAGGCCTGCATTTTTCTCAATCCAATCTAAACTCCCAACCATGGGAACTTAATTAAAATAAACTATGATACATCCTCACAAAGGAATACTATGTACATATTTTTTAAAAGGACAAAGAAGTTATGTACATATTGATATGGCATTATCTTTAAGATGTATTGTTAAGTGGAAAATGCAAGATGCAGTATAATGTATATTGTAAACTACGATTTTTATAAAAATAAGTAAATAAACTATGTATGCATAAATAATTGTAGGTACATAAACCATATATGTGAGAATACATAAGAAACCAAAACTAATGGTTGCCTCTGAGGAGGAGAATGGGTGAATTGATACCATTTTTGTATCTTTTAAATTTTGTACCATATGCAAGTGTTCTCCATTACATATAACCAAAAAACTTTTGAAAGCTAGGGGAAATTTTATAGGAAGAGCAATAAGCTGCATTGCTGTCTCAGATTCACCATATTTTCTCAGCTACTGTTAAAAAGAGAGACTAATGAAGCCAACTGAGGCGTAAGTAGTGAGCTGGGGCCAGGGCACTGGAGCCAAACTTAACCCTGGCACTAACTCAGTGATATTTCTCTCCAAGAAGTAGGCATGCATAAAAAATGCATCATCCAATCCGGTGAAATTAGCACATTTTCAGTGACTGCATTAACTCACTTAGTGTAAACCAATTTGCTCAATTTCTAAACAAGATTCTCTCTTCCCAGCTGAGGGGATCTAGCCTATATTTATGGGTACTGAACCTACATGTAAGAAGAGATGATTTAGCAACAACTAATTTCACACAAACCATTCAGTACCATGACTTTGAATCTACTAAACATTTGGCAACACTGAAAGGCCCAAGCTGGCACCTTTCTCATCGGGCTACAGGGACCAATTCCAGCTTTCTAGACTTAGAGAACATGTGGAAGTTACAAGCCACAGACACAGTGTGCCAGCCTGCACCCCGGGGCCCTCCTCACAGGGAACAGGCAGCCACTGAGACACCACACCCACACCCCACAACCTCTGCTAGGACCCTCCTTGCCTCCTGTGCCTCCTCTTTACCTTCTCCCAGACACCCACGGACAGGACCAGGCTCCAGAGGTGGGCACAACCCTGTGGCCCATGGGGCCCTTGGCCTCTGCACGCAAGGCACATTCAACACTCCCACCGACGCCTTACCCCGGCACAGTAATCTCCGCTGATGGTGACCCGCTGGAACTCAGGCATGGCATAGGGTGCTGGCGTGGGCTGGGAAGTGGCTCCAGTGACCACAGGGGTTGTGGGAGACATGACCGGACTGGCTGCCGGGGGGCCCTTCCAATCTTGCTGTGTCGGCATTTGCAGAGACAGGGACTGGGACCGAATCATCTTGAAACTTTTCTTTCTAAGAGCCAAGGACAAGGAAAAGTGGGAGACATCAGCAGCTAATTGGGGCGAGTGATAAAGACTCTTTGCTATGTGTGTGGCAGGAGAATTTTGCTATGATTAATCACTGGTGCTGGCCCTACCATTAAGAAGTTTCTAATTATTCATGCCTTCCTCTTACACATGTCTGCATGAGATAGAACACAGCCCTCCAGACACCCCTACCTGTGGTCACCATGCACCACTCAGGGCTGTTTGCACAGCCCACAGAAGATTAAAGCAGGCAAATGCCTCAGGAGACAGACAGACAAATGGCAGACCACACTGCATGGGCTCTAAAACCACAGGGCACTAGAGGGGAGGACAATAGCAAATCATGTGGGCTTTCCCCACAGTGTGGACAGCATGCTAGCTTCAGATAACACAAACTCTCAGTCCCAACATATGAACAGTCTCAGAAAGGACCAGGAATAGGGTCACAGAGAGACAAGCACACTGCATTTCACACAGTTAGACATTTGGGGCACTGGAGCCAGAAGAGACAGGGATGCTCAATGAGTCCGATCTCCTTGTTTTACGAAGAAGGAGTAGAGAGAGTGCTCAGGACCCCCGTGGACTAGCGACCGCCATCCAAGCTTACAGGCATCATAGGCCCCATGGCGGGCAGCAGACCTACTGGGTGCCAAGGAGATCTACAAGATCAGCCTGCTTCTCACAGACACTTTCCCAGAGATAGGAAAGGGCTGGCACAAAGTCACACGGCACAGTGGCTGCTCCATCCAGCCTCCACCCCTGCTGCTCCCTCCTCTAGCCTGCCATGTGCCATCCTGGCTGCCGCTGCTGGAGCAAGCACAGATATGTACCTCTGTTTGGGGAGAGGGATTGATCAGCACCAAATGCAGGTCCCTCTGGACCTGTTGCCTTGGCACCAAAAGATGAGTACACTGGCTCTTGGGCCCAAGGTTGGTTTAAAATGCCACAAGCCCATGCTTATTTGCAAGGCTGATTTGTGATGACTCCACCTTCCTCATTCATGAAATAGACATCACATGATGTCACCGCAAGTCTCTTCTGCAGGAAGAGAATTACCCAGCATTAAGATGAGGCCATCAGTACTCTTCTCCCACCTCGTGTTTCTTTCTGCTTCCAGTGGAACCCGGCCTCCCCACGGTGCCAGCCCACAGTGCCCAATGCCAGAAACCAGTTAACTACCTGCCCTACCTTGTGCCATGGGCCCAGTAGCTTCCTAAGTGCTTATTCTGCCACAACCACAGCCACTAGCAAGGACTCAGTAACAACTGTGACCCACCAGAGCCCTTCTCCTCCCCAGGTACTAGTGTGATACCCACAGGCCTGGAGAAATCGGTTGATCCCCAAATAGGTTTCAGGGCTCACCTGGAAGCAGCTCTCCTCCTCTTGGCCTGTGGCCAGGTCTCCTCACTGACGAGTTTTCAAGAACCACAGTTTTCCTCCTGTGTTTACACACCCAGTGCTTGCCATGGTCCTCTGGTTCCCACCTGCCTACACCGTGTTATCACATCTTTGGGACAAGGCTATTTTAACCTGAAAGACAGAGGTGGCTCCTTTTCAGGAATTTACCTTCCCCTTGCCTCTGGTCTTGCTAAGAGACGCACTGGGCTGCTTCGGGAAACTCAACCTGAGCCCTGGGAGCCCCCAGCCTCAGCTTTCGCTGGTCTGTCCTCCATCAAATGGAGCTCAGTCAAGCATCCCGCCCCAGGGATGCCACCTTGTCAGTCACTCCTCACAGGCGGATTCACCTTGAGGATGAGGTTCTCCCTTTGGCATCTTTTGGATGTTCACACCCAGAGAAAGAGCCATTACTTCGGGCTCCCCAAAACATTCTGACCTCAGCTGAGACGCATGAGATTCTGGTTTCTGTGTCACTCAAATGCCTGCCAGATCACTGTTTTTATTTCCATGCAACCTCACCCCCAAATGCCTTAGCCAAGGCTGCCTGAGGTCTGGCCCTACCAACAAGAAGCAACAGGTGACATCTAAGGTGAGCAACAGCTAAGAAAGGTTAAAACACACACACACAAACACTACAACCCAAATGCTGGGAGGCTGCCTAAGCCAACGGCCTGCCAGGCTTATCCTGGGAATGTTCTTCTGCCCCAGTGAGGAAGTTAGGCCCCACAAACTGGTGCCCAAAGAATTCTCCTTCCTGGGGATATCCATTATGGCGACAACCTTGGTCTTCAGATGAGCTCCAGATTGTCACGTATGAGCATCTGCAGGCCGGGAGCTCAGACTTTGCAGGCACGAGGGATAGGTTTAGCCACAGATGGGCTAACTCCTCAGGGCTCACTCCCCTTGGGCTTGGAAGAACTGGAAGTTAACCACAGCTTGTATCTCAGAAAATTGGAAAAGCTGTGTGGAGCCCAAGGATGACCCTGGATTTGTTTTCTATTGCTGCAGAACAAATTGCCACAAACTTGATGGCTTAAAACAACAGCCATTTATTAGCTCACAGTTCTATAGGTGAGAAGTCTGGGTGGGCTTGGCTGGGCTCTATGCTCAGGGTATCAAAAGGCCAAAATCAAGATGTTAGCCACACTGTGCTCTTGTCTGCAGGTTCTGGGAAAGAATTCACTTCCAAGTTCATTCCAGTTGTTGGCAGAATTCAGGTCTAGTGGCCATAAGGCTGAAGTCCCAGGCTGCTTGCTGGCTTTGACCAGGGGTCACTCTCAACTCCTACTGACCTCATGCCAATCCCTGCACATAGCCCCCTTCATCTCCAAAGCCAAGAGTGGTCATTGTGCTGTTGCTTTGACTCTCTCTGCCCTCCCCTCCTACTCTCAGAAAGCTCTCTATTTTTAAGGGCTTATGGGATTAAATCAGGCCTACCAATAAACCCCCATCTTAAGGTCAGTTGTGCCATGTTCCATAACATCATCACAGGAGTGATGATATTCACTCATCTTATTCACCGCATCTGGAGATTAAGGAGGGACATCTGTGTGGGCCATTTTAGAAATTCTACCTCCCCTAGGCCCAAATCTAGCATCCATTCTATACAACCAAGGCCCAGCCAGTAAAGGCAGAGGGTTGGAGCTGAGTGACTGGGTGTGTGGGTGTAAGTGTCAGAGGGTGTGTGCGTGACATGGTTTGCATCCATGTCTCTGCCCAAATCTCATGTGCAATTGTAATCCCCAGTGTTGGAGGTGGGGCCTGGTGGGAGGTGATTGGATCATGGGGGTGGATCCTTCATGAATGGTTTAGCACCATCTCCTTGGTGCTGTTCTAGTGATAGAGTTTTCATGAGATCTGGGCATTTAAAAGTGTGCAGCACCTTCCCCTACCCACCCTCGCTGCCTCTTCCTCCTGCTCCCACCATGTAAGACAGCTGCTTCTAGTTTGCCTTCACCATGAGTCAAAGTTCCCCGAGGCTTTCTCAGAAGCAGATGCTGCCATGCTTCCTGTACGGCCTGCAGAACTATGAGCCAATTATACCTCATTTCTTTATAAATTACCAGTCTCAGGTATTTGTATAGAAGTGCAAACTAATACAGTGAGTGAGTGTGTCTATGAGTGTGTGTGTGAACAAAACTGATCTGGTGCCCCTGTTAGAAAGTACTTCCTTCTGATGGGCCAAGGTCTGTCTGTCCACTGTCTCACCTGCTGCACCTTGCACTAGCCCCTGGGGCACCAGCATTTGCTGGGCCACAGCTGGCACACCCCCTCCTGCCCCCACCCACACTTGCACCTGGCAGAAGCACACTCCTGCCAAGGAGCCGGCAGAGTGTGGGGCTGTGAGGACACCAGCTCCAGGCCAAGCCTGAGGGCTCAAAGGGCCAGAAGCAGTTTTGTCATCCCTGAAATAGATGGTCCTCCTGACGCACAAGCACATTCTTGCTAACCAGGTCCACAAGACAAAGAGTTGATCAGGTCACTGGGCTGTTGTTACAGCATCTCGCCTCCCAGCACCTGTCTGGTGCTCCACCTGCTCTATGGCCCTTGGTTGCCCCTGACAGTCACTAAGTCCCCTCCCTTACTCTGCTCCACTCCCCAGCCATCCTCCACTCTGGGTAATCAGGCTCCCAGGGTCTTCCCTATATAGCACTGATATGCTAAAGTGAGGAGCCTTTCTGGCCCTCCTTGCTCTCCTAGAGAATATCCAGCATCTTCCCAGGGGCCATCTGAAGCCCACTGCCCTGTGTGGTCTGTCCAGATAACTAACAGGCAGGGAGGGGCACTGAAGCCAACCTTTCACCAGGCTCTCATATGTGCACTATGAGCCGGGGGCCACACCTGGACCCCACTTCATTCAATAAACTACTGTGTGCCAGGCCCTGGGGGTAGAGGAGTAGATAAAATATAACTCCTGCCTCTGGAGGGCTGACTGATGGCCGAGATGAACCCAGACCCTTCCACAGATTATCATACAATGTGGTTGGGGTAATGAGATGGCCTGGATATTTTGGGACCCCAGAGGAGGCACTTAATCCAGACTGGGGTGGGAGCAGTGGAGCAACAGGGTCAGAGGGGGGACATTTCAGAACATGGAGGCTGGTTTGAACTCCTCCCCCACGCACACTCAGCCCATTCTGGCAGCCCCTCCACATGAGAATTGTTACGCTAAAGGTTGGAATCAGGAGTCACAAACCAGCACAGGGTTTTGCGAATACTGGGAATCTGAATGCCATTAGGTGGGACAGGCATCCTCCACTTCCACAGGCTCACACTGCTACTGCTGTCCCTGCATGGGCTCACTTGGAATTGGGACCCCCATCTAAGGAGGGAACTAAGAGGAGGTGGCACCACCTCTGTACTTGAGACCAGAGGTCCCAGCCTATCTGCACGATGGGTACTATAAGAGGGGTCCCTACAGAGAGAGCAGGGGCCCACAGAGACCCCTCACTCTGCATGTGCAGCCAGATGACCAGCATCCTGGCCAGGTGGGTGTAACTTTGATTTTCACACTTTGCAGCCAGTCAGGTGTGGACACCCACAGCCCCACCCTGTCTCTCTCCCTGAGCTCCGCTCTGGAAACCTACCCCGTCCTTCTCCATCCTCCCTTCCCCCCAACCCCTCCTGGCCTACTGTAATCTCCACTCATCTTCTGCCACTCACCTTTGCTTCTCCCTTCCTCAATCCTTCCCAGCTGCCCTTCCTCCCTAAAGACACGGAGATCAAAATGAAGTATAATCTGTACTATCTGTTAACTTAAGTGTTACAATCTCTCTCCCCAACTTTATTTTTATTTTTGCTTTTTTTTTGACACAGGGTCTGGCTCTGTCACCCAAGCTGGAATGGAGTGGTATGATCTCAGCTCACTGCAACCTCCACCTCCTGGGTTCAAGCAATTCTCGTGCCTCAGCCTACCAAAAAGCTGGACCATAGGCGCACATCACCACGCCCAGCTAATTTTTGTATTTTTTGTACAGACGGGGTTTTGCCATGTTGGCCAGGCTGGTCTCAAACTCCTGGCCTCAAGTGATCCACCCACCTTGGCTTCCCAATCTCCCTGTTTTTTTTTTTTTGTTGTTGTTGTTGTTTTTGTTTGTTTCTTTTGTTTTTTTTGTTTTTTGAGACCGAGTCTCCCTCCCTCAGCCAGGCTGGAGTGCAGTGGGGTGATCCTGGCTCACAGAAACCTTTGCCTCTCAGGTTCAAGCGATTCTCCTGCCTCAACCTCCCGAGTTACTGGAATTACAGACATGTGCCACCACACCCAGCTAACTTTTATATTTTTAGTAGAGACAGGGTTTCTCCATGTTGGCCAGGCTGGTCTCCAACTCCTGACCTCAGGTGATCCACCTGCCTCGGCCTCCCAAGGTGCTGGGATTACAGGCGTGAGCCACTGTGCCCAGCCCAATCTCTCCCTAACTTTAAAAGGGGATAAACTGACTATTTCAAATGAAGCTCCTTTGTCAATGACCCTGAATTTTTAAAAAGTTCCCCATTCTTATTTTCACAAGTGTCATAAAATGAAGTGACTTAGCAACGCTTTAGCTGTGCTATGCTCAGTTCATAATGCACATATGTTTCTCAATTTCACTCAAAACATTCTAGGGAAGTGGCTGTCCTAGATAGCCAAATTTTTCAATGATGTTTGTTCCCTCTATATCCTAATTTTTTTCTTTTTTTTTAATTATACTTTAAGTTCTGGGGTAGATGTAAAGAACGTGCAGGTTTGTTACACATGCCATGGTGGTTTGCTGCCTCCCATCAACCCATCACCTACATAGGTATTTTTCCTAATGCTATTCCTCCCCTAGCCCTCCACTCCCAAACAGGCCCCAGTGTGTGATGTTCCCCTCCCTGGGTATATGTGTTCTCATTGTTCAACTCCCACTTATGAGTGAGAACATGCAGTGTTTGGTTTTCTCTTCTTGTGTTAGTTTGCTGAGAATGATGGTTTCCAGCTTCATCCATGTCCCTATAAAGGACATGAACCCATCCTTTTTTATGGCTGCATAGTATTCCATGGTGTGTATGTGCCATATTTTCTTTATCCAGTCTATCATTGATGGACATTTGGGTGGGTTCCAAGTCTTTGCTATTGTGGATAGTGCCACAATAAACACACATGTGCATGTGTCTTTATAGAATGATTTATAATCCTTTGGGTATATACCCAGTAATGGGATTGCTGGGTCAAATGGCATTTCTAGTTCTAGATCCTTGAGGAATCGCCACACTGCCTTCCACAATGGTTGAACTAATTTACACTCCCACCAACAGTGTAAAAGTGTTCCTATTTCTCCACATCCTCTCCAGCATCTGTTGTTTCCTGACTTTTTAATAATTGCCAATCTAACTGGCATGAGATGGTATCTCATTGCGGTTTTGATTTGCATTTATCTAATGACCAGTGATGATGAGCTTTTTTTTCATATGTTTGTTGGCTGCATAAATGTTTTCTTTCAAGAAGTGTCTGTTCATATCCTTTGCCCACTTTTTGATGGGGTTGTTTTTTTCTTGTAAATTTGTTTAAGTTCTTTGTAGATTCTGGACATTAGCCCTTTGTCAGATGGATAGATTGCAAAAATTTTCTCCCATTCTGTGGGTTGCCTATTCACTCTGATGATAATTTATTTTGCTGTGCAGAAGCTTTTTAGTTTAATTAGATCCCATTTCTCAATTTTGGCTTTTGTTGCCATGGCTTTTGATGTTTTATACATGAAGTTCTTTGCCCAAGCCTATGTCCTGAACGTCCTAGGTTTTCTTCTAGGGTTTTTATGGTTTTAGGTCTTATGTTTAAGTCTTTAATCCATCTTGAGTTAATTTTTGTATAAGGTGTAAGGAAGGAGTCCAGTTTCAGTTTTTTGCATATGGCTAGCCAGTTTTCCCAACACCATTTATTAAATAGGGAATCCTTTCCCCATTGCTTGTTTGTGCCAGGTTTGTCAAAGATCAGATGATTGTAGACGTGTGGTGTTATTTCTGAGGCCTCTGTTCTGTTCCATTGGTCTATATATCTGTTTTGATACCAGTACCATGCTTTTTTGGTTACTGTAGCCTTGTAGTATAGTTTGAAGTCAGGTAGCGTGATGCCTCCAGCATTGTTCTTTTTGCTTAGAATTGTCTTGGCTATACAGGCTCTTTTTTGGTTCCATATGAAATTTAAAGTAGTTTTTTTTCGAATTCTGTGAGGAAAGTCAATGGTAGCTTGATGGGGATAGCATTGAACCTATAAATTACTTTGGGCTGTATAGCCATTTTCATGATATTGATTCTTACTATCCATGAGCATGGAATGTTTTTCCATTTGCTTTTGTCCTCTCTTATTTCCTTGAGCAGTGGTTTGTAGTTCTCCTTGAAAAGGTCCTTCACATCCCTTGTAAGTTGGATTCCTGGCTATTTTACTCTCTTAGTAGCAGTTGTGCATGGAAGTTCACTCATGATTTGGTTCTCTGTTTGTCCGTTATTGGTATACAGGAATGCTTGTGATTTTTGCACATCGATTTTGTCTCCTGAGACTTTGCTGAAGTTGCTTATTAGCATAAGGAAATTTGGGGCTGAGATGGTGGGGTTTTCTAAATATACAATCATGTCATCTGCAGAGACAATTTGCTTTCCTCTTTTCCTGTTTTAATATACCTTCTTTCTTTCTCTTGCCTGATTGCCCTAGCCTGAACTTCCAATACTATGTTGAATAGGAGTGGTGAGAGAGGGCATCTTTGTCTTGTGCTGGTTTTCAAGGGGAATGCTTCCAGTTTTTGCCCATTCAGTATGATATTACCTGTGGGTTTGTCATAAATAGCTCTTTTTATTTTGAGATATTTCCATCAATACCTAGTTTATTAAGAGTTTTTAGCATGAAGGGGTGTTGAATTTTATCGAAGGCCTTCTCTGCATCTATTGAGATAATCGTGTGGTTTTTGTCATTGGTTCTATTTATGTGATGGATCACGTTGATTTATTTGCGTATGTTGAACCAGCCTTGCATCTCAGATATGAAGCTGACTTCATCATGGTGGATAAGCTTTTTGATGTGCTGCTGGATTTGGTTTGCCAGTATTTTACTGAGGATTTTTACATCAATGTTCATCAGGGATATTGGCCCGAAATTTTCTTTTTCTGTTATGTCTCTGCCATGTTTTGGTATCAGGATGATGCTGGCCTCATAAAATGAGTTAGGGAGGAGTCCCTCTTCTTCTATTGTTTGGAATAATTTTAGAAGGAATGGTAGCAGCTCTTCTTTGTACCTCTGGTAGAATTCGGCTGTGAATCCTTCTGGTCCTGGACTCTTTTTGGTTGGTAGGCTATTCGTTACTTCCTCAATTTCAGAACTTGTTATTGGTCTATTCGGGGATTCAACGTCTTCCTGGTTTAGACTTGAGAGAGTGCATGTGTCCAGGAATTTATACATTTCTTCTAGATTGTCTAGTGTATTTGCATAGAGGTGTTTATAGTATTCTCTGATGGTAGTCTGTATTTCTGTGGGATCAGCGGTGATACCCCGTTTATTATTTTTGATTGTGTCTATTTCATTCTCCTCTCTTTGTCTCTCTTTATTGGTCTTGCTAGCAGTCTATTTATTTTGTTGATCTTTTCAAAAAAAAAACCCAGCTCCTGGATTCATTGATTTTTTGAAGAGTTTTTCGTGTCTCTATCTCCTTCAGTTCTGCTCTGATCTTAGTTATTCTGCTTGTCTTGTCTTCTGCTAGCTTTTGAATTTGTTTGATCCTGCTTCTCTAGCTCTTTTAATTGTGATGTTAGGGTGTCAATTTTAGATCTTTCCTGCTTTCTCTTGTGGGCATTTAGTGCTATAAATTTCCCTCTACACACTGCTTTAAATGTGTCCCAGAGATTCTGGTATGTTGTGTCTTTGTTCTCACTGGTTTCAAAGAACATCTTTATTTCTGCCTTCATTTCATTATTTACCCAGTAGTCATTCAGGAGCAGAGTGTTCAGTTTCCACGTAGATGTGTGGTTTTGAGGGAGTTTCTTAATCCTGAGTTCTAATTTGATTGCACTGTGGTCTGAGAGACTGTTTATTATGATTTCCATTCTTTTGCGTTTGCTGAGGAGTGTTTTACTTCCAATTATGTGGTTAATTTTAGAGTAAGTGCAATGAGGTGCTGAGAAGAATGTATATTCTGTTGATTTGGGTTGGAGCTCGGTCCAGAGCTGAGTTCAAGTCCTGAATATCCTTGTTAATTTTCTGTCTCGTTGATCTGTCTAATATTGACAATGGGGTGTTAAAGTCTCCCACTATTGTTGTGTGTGAGCCTAAGTCTCTTTGTAGGTCTCTAAGACTTGCTTTATGAATCTGGGTGCTCCTGTATTGGGTGCATATGTATATTTAGGACAGTTAGCTCTTATTGTTGCATTGATCCCTTTACCATTATGTAATGCCCTTCCTGGTCTCTTTTGATCTTCGTTGGTTTAAAGTCTGTTTTATCAGAGGTTAAAATTGTAACTTCTGCCTTTTTTTTCTTTCCATTTGCTTGGTGGATTTTCCTCCATCCCTTGATTTTGAGCCTATGTGTGTCTTTGCACGTGAGATGAGTCTCCTGAATATAGCACACTGATGGGTCTTGACTCTTCATCAAATTTGCCAGTCTGTGTGCTTTAATTGGGGCATTTAGCCCATTTACATTTAAGGCTAATATGGTTATGTGTGAATTTGATCCTGTCATTATGATGCTAGCTGGTTATTTTGCCCATTATGCAAAATGCAGTTTCCTACTTATTGATGCAGTTTCTCATAGTGTTGATAGTCTTTACAATTTGGTATGTTTTTGCAGTGGCTGGTACCAGCTGTTCCTTTCCATGTTTAGGGCTTCCTTCAGGAGCTCTTGTAAGGCAGGCCTGGTGGTGACAAAATCTCTCAGCATTTGCTTGTCTGTAAAGAATTTTATTTCTCCTTCACTTATGAATTTTAGTTTGGCTGGATATGAAATTCTGGGTTGAAAATTCTTTTAAGAACGCTGAATATTGCCCCCCACTCTCTTCTGGCTTGTAGGGTTTCTGCAGAGAGATCCACTGTTAGTCCGATGGGCTTCTCTTTGAGGGTAACCTGACCTTTCTCTGTGGCTGCCCTTAACATTTTTTCCATCATTTCAACCTTGGTGAATCTGATGATTATGTGTCTTGGGGTTGCTCTTCTCAAGGAATATCTTTGTGGTGTTCTCTGTATTTCCTGAATTTGAATGTTTGCTTGTCTTGCTAGGTTGGAGAAGTTTTCCTGGATAATATCCTGAAGAGTGTTTTCCAGCTTGGTTCCATTCTCCCCATCACTTTCAGGTACACCAATCAAACGTAGGTTTGGTCTTTGCACATAGCCCCATATTTCTTGGAGGCTTTGTTCATTCCTTTTCATTCTTTTTCCTCTAATCTTGTCTTCTCATTTTACTTCATTAAGTTGATCTTCAATCTCTGATATCCTTTCTTCCATTTGATCGATTCAGCTATTCATACTTGTGTATGCTTCATGAAGTTCTCATGCTGTGTTTTTCAGCTCCATCAAGTCATTTATGTTCTTCTCTAAACTGGTTTTTCTAGTTAGCAATTCATCTATCCTTTTTTCAAGGTTCTTATCTTCCTTGCATTGGGCTAGAACATGTTTCTTTAGCTCAGAGGAGTTTGTTATTATCCACCTTCTGAAGCCTGCTTCTGTCAATTGGTCAAACTCATTCTCTGTCCAGTTTTGTTCCCTTGCTTGCAAGGAGTTATATCATTTGGAAGAGAAGAGGCATTCTGGTTTTTGGAATTTTCAGCCTTTTTGCACTCGTTTACCTCCCCATCTTCGTGGATTTATCTATCTTTGGTCTCTGATGCTGGTGACCTTCAGATGTGGTCTCTGATTGGACTGCTATTCCTTTCTGTTTGTTAGATTTCCTTCTAACAGTCAGGCCCCTATGCTAGAGTTTGCTGGAGGTCCACTCCAGACCCTGTTTGGCTGGGTATCACTAGCAGAGGCTGCAGAACAGCAAAGACTGCCGCCTGTTCTTTCCTCTGGAAGCTTCATCCCAGAGGAGCACTTGCCTGATGACAGCCAGAGCTCTCCTGTATGAGATGCCTGTCAGCCCCTACTGGGAGGTGTCTCTCAGTCAGGAATACACGGGGGTTAGGGACTCACTTGAGGAGGCAGTCTGACACTTAGCAGAGCTTGAACGCTGTGCTGGGAGGACTACTGGTCTCTTCAGAGCTGTCAGGCAGGAACGTTTAAGTCTGCTGAAGCTGTGCCCACAGCTGCTCTTTCCCCTGGGTGCTCTGTCCCAGGGAGATGGGGGTTTTATCTATAAGTCCCTGATTGGGGCTGCTGCCTTTTTTTCAGAGATGCCCTGCCCAGAGAGAAGAAATCTAGAGAGGCAGTCTGGCCACAGCGGCCTTGCTGAGCTGCTGTGAGCTCCACCCGGTTTGAACTTCCTGGTGGCTTTGTTTACACTGTGAAGGTAGAACCTCCTACTCAAGCCTCAGCAATGGCTGACGCCCCTCCCCACACCAAGCTCGAGTGTCCCAGGTTGATCTCAGACTGCTGCTGTGCTGGCAGTGAGAATTTCAAGCCAGTGGATCTTTTTTTTTTGAGACTTGTTTTGCTCTTGTTACCCAGGCTCAGTGCAATGGTGCAATCTCAGCTCACTGCAACCTCCTTCTCCTGGGTTCAAGCGATTCTCCTGCCTCAGCCTCCTGAGTAACTGGGATTACAGGAACCTGTCACCACACCCAGCTAATTTTTTGTATTTTTAGTAGAGACAGGGTTTCACCATGTTGGCCAGGCTGATCTCAAACTCTTGACATCAGGTGATCCACTCGCCTCGGCCTCCCTAAGTGCTGAGATTACAGGCATGAGCCACCACATCTGGCCACCAGTGGATCTTAGTTTGCTGGGCTCCATGGGGGTGGGACCTGCTGAGCCAGACCACTTGGCTCCCTGGCTTCAGCCCCCTTTCCAGGGGAGTGAATGATTCTATCTCACTCATGTTCCAGGCACCACTGGAGTACAGGAAAAAAAAAAAAAAAAAAAAAAAAACACACACACACACACAACTCCTGCAGCTAGTTCGGTGTTTGCCCAAACAGCTGCCCTGTTTTGTGCTTGAAACCCAGGGCCCTGGTGGTGTAGGCACCAGAGGGAATCTCCTGGTCTGCAGGTTGCAAGGACCGTGGGAAAAGCACAGTATCTGGGCCAGAGTGCACAGTTCCTCAGGCTCAGTCCCTCATGACTTCCCTCGGGTAAGGAAGAAAATTCCTCCATCCCTTGTGCTTCCCGGGTGAGGCAATGCCTCACCTTGCTTTGACTCACCCTCCATGGGCTGCACCCACTGTCCAACTAGTCCCAGTGAGATGAACCTGTACCTCAGTTGGAAATGCAGAAATCATCCAGCTTCTGCATTGATGTCGCTGGGAGCTGCAGACCACAGCTGTTCCTATCTGGCCATCTTGCCAGCCTTAACTATATCCTAATTTTTTTAAAATCAATTTTGGTCTGGCTTCTTCAAAAAATACGTAATTCCTGCATTCTTCCTCAAGGCATGCTGAACATAATTTAAAGTTTTCTCAATGACTCAGGATTATCACTGTATTATCCAGTTATGATCTCATAGGTGTGTTATTCCTAAACTACTGTGCTTCAAATTCTTATGTCTGCTTTTTGTAATTGTTTCCTCTCTCACTGTTGACTGTCAAATAACAACAATAACAAAACAGGAACATTAATGGTGCTCCAAGCACTGTGCTAAGGATTTGTTGTGTATTAGCTCATTTAATTCTCACAAGGTACGTCCTTTTATTATTCCAATTTTGCAGTTTAGGAAACCAGCTCAGGCAGTCAAGAGCTTTGACCAAGGCCATTCGTAGTAAGTGACAGGGCTGCCACTTGAACCCAATAAGTCTGACCCCAAAGCCCAGGCTTATAATCACCACACATCATCTCTGTGACCCTGCCTATAGGCGTCTCTCTCTCTACTTCTAATTTGCTTCTTTAAATCTGTCACAGGATAAGAAACAAGATAGCCAGATTATAGAACTCTGTGTAAAGTAAGAATAAATAGGAGATGGGATGGGAGGTGCCACGAACAGAGAGGGAGCTGGGGAGAGGGTGTCCTCCATGAAAATGTTAACTTTTGAACATTTACATATAAAGGCACCTCTAGTGAGAAGAGAAACTAAAAGACAAAATTGGGTGTGCATGGACCCCAGAAGAGGATGCTGGGGCGTCTGACAGTCCAGGCACCAGGCTTTCTTTCAGGAAAGAAGCTAATGGACAGAGCAGGAGCTTTGGCCAGTTTCCCTCCATTTCATTTAGAAGCAACAACTACTTTCTAGGGAGCAGCACCTAGTGTCATTCCAGGGTCTACAGACCAGGGAACCGAAGACTCCACCCCTGCCTGAAGAGGGGATAGCCTTGTGGTTGAAGTGTGGGGTCTAGATTCAAAAGATGTGGGCTCTAGTTCTTGCTCTGTCATTTACTCACTATGTGTCTTTGTGAAAGTAAATTCAACTTCTCTGAGCCTTCATTTCCTAATCTGCAAAATCAGAATACTAAGAATATCCACTTGATAAGCTTGATATGAGAATTAAGGAATGAATCCAACCTACACAGGCCAGTACTTAGTCCACAGTAAGTATTCAATGGCAGGAGTTGCTATTTCTCCCTGTCTCAGCAGCAGGAACTCAGAGAAATCGCTTACATTTACTCGGGATCCA
Source organism: Macaca nemestrina (assembly GCF_043159975.1). Taxonomy (NCBI): domain Eukaryota; kingdom Metazoa; phylum Chordata; class Mammalia; order Primates; family Cercopithecidae; genus Macaca; species Macaca nemestrina. The sequence continues at coordinate 55,360,095 of NC_092136.1, forward strand.
CTGTAACCAGACACCGTCCTAAGCCTTTTACCTGTGGATTCCCTCATTCCTCACAACACCCCATAAAGTGGACAGCTGTTAGCATCTCCACTTTATAGATGAAGACGGGGCCGAGGCCCAGAGAGGTTTCCTAATTTGCCCAAGATCACAGGGCATGCCAGTGAGTGGCAGAACACAGAGGTCCAAGAAATTGCAGCCACTCTGATGTAGTGTCTGTGGTGGCAATGAGGAGGCAGGATGTCTTCCTCTGCCGGATATCCACTGCCCACCAACAACTAAGTTTCACGCTGGATCTAGTCCTCAAGAAGCTTCTAGTCAAATGGGGCAGACAGATACAAACTAAGACAGCATAGCCTAGGCAAGGACAGAACAAAGTTTTTGGAGAGAAGTTTGCAGGGGAATTTCTGGAAACCACAGAGCACCATTCGGACTTAGAGTAAGAAAGCTTTCATTTCGCCCTGAGTCTGGGCATTGAAAAGAACACGGTCTCTTCAGCAGATGTCAGGCCCAGTGTCACTCTATAGTGGAAACTGGTCCTAGAAACTTACTGTTCCTGGAAATAAAAAATGCCAGGATTCCTTTTCCTCTCATTGTTAAGGGTCTGAAATGCTCAATTCGTAACACACAGAAGGCCCTGCAGACCATTCAGCTGATGAAGTCAGCCCTTCTGTTCCACCCATGGAGTGTGACTGAGAGTCTCTACAGTCATACTCTTCTTGACCCTCCAGGGATGAGCACACTGCTGGGGCCGGGGCCACCCCACCCTCTCCAACACAAGGCTGGCACTCAGAGGTTGACCAATGGCACCAATGACTCCTGCCTTTATGGGCTCACCGTCCTTTCAAGGAAGGAAAGCACTGGTCTTATGAGTGGTGAAGCTCTGTTCTTGCCTTTACACCAGTAGTCAGCTTTTTACTTCTTTCCAAACGAGTTAAGGAAATGCTGAGCTTCTACATAACCAAGACAGGAAAAGACTTGCCTTTAAAACTGAGGCAGTATCTACTGTGATCACGGACTAGGTCCGAGAGGGTTCAAAGGTCTACCATGTCAACTATTGATGTTTGCAGGGTGGAAGACCAGGCGGAAACTTAGATAGAGCCCGGGGTGAGATAAACTGTGAAAGGATGAGGGCTTCTCATTACACTTAGACTCCAATCCAAACTTCTTATCAGGGAGCACAAGGCCAGTCTGATCTGGGCCCCACAAGTCCTCCAACCCTGGCCGCAGCACTTCTTCCTTTAACAGACCTCTAACCACACGAGCCTCCTCGAAGAAACTGGGAGGCCTTTGCCCTAGCTGACTCTTCTACCTGGAAGCCCACATAGCTAGCTCCTTTATACCCTGAAGCATCCGCTAAGATGTCACCTCCTTGGAGAGACCTTCCCTGACTTTCCAGTCTAAAAAAGGATTTTCTCTCTCTCTTTCCCCACCTCTCTCTCCCCCAACCCCTTTTCCTCCTTATTCATCCCTTTCATAGCACTTGCACTGCTCCTGGGCCTGTATGCCCTCAGATCCATTCCTTATCCTCTCCTGTGTTTCCCAAGGGTGCCAGCAGGATTCTGGCTAGGTTTGGCCCATGGCAGCCACTGGGAGAACCTCGAACGTGCAGGAAGGGTCAGGCTAGGTATTGCCTGCCTCCATCTCTGCCTTGAGAGGCATCTCTGCAGCTGCCACCTCTTCCCCTTGGCTCCAGTTTCCACTGGAAAGGCCACCACAGTTCTACCTTCCCCAGTGCGATCCCACCTTGCCACCAGCAACACTACTGCTTTCCTTGTCACTCCTGTCCGGGGTAGTAGCTGCTCCTTACTGTGTCTAATCTCTGAGCTGCCTCTCTCTCCCCTGTTTGGTTTCTCAGCTCTTCATCACCTGTGTAACCAATTCCCTGCATTAAAATTCTAATACTTCATTGGTTTCTGATCTTCTGATTGGACCCTGACTGATACAGCACTTATCATAACTTGTAATTTTTAAGTTAATTTGTCCAGTTACTTATTTATTGTCTAGACCCAGGGACTTTATCTATCTTGTTCATTATAACATCTCCAGTCCCAGCACAGCACCCGGCAAATAGTAAGCTGCGTTCATTAGTAATGCAAAATGCTTGTCAAGTGATGAGAAGAAGTACAATTGCTGTCTCCTAAGAAATCCTCACATTTCCAAAAAGGAAAGAGAAATGCCATTTGGAAATGGTGTGTATTTTTACACATCAGCAGCAAAGTGGGTTTTGATCTTTTCAGTGTAACAGAGGCACCGAGACATCCCTCAACAAATAAGAGGTGAGTTAAGTGGTCTTGGTTAAGAAACCAACACAGCTCCAGGGGCATACCAGTCTCCATGAGGTGCCTCATATCAGGACACACACCCACAGCCTGCCTGTGGTCTGCATGACTCTGTGTACACGAAAACCAAGCCTTGGGAACAAACCTTTTTGCGGTCTCCACAGACTTCTGCTCCGCCAGCTCCTTCTGCAGCTCCCTCTCCTTGGCTTCCTTTTGCCCGATGGGGCAGTCCTCTGGGACAGTGAACAGGGACAGTGCATCTTTGCTGTCCTCTTCTCGGAGCACTTTAGCAAACACCTTCTCCGCCAGGAGCCGGACTTGCTCATCCACTTCAGAGATGTTCAACTTGGGAAACTGCCGCGGCATCTCGGCTAGCAAAGAAAGAACAAGCATTAACTTAATGAATAGCGGGATGCCCTGAGTCAACAGCACCGGGGAGGAGAAGGCACTGAAGTTAGGGCCAGGCCTACCTGGTACTTGGGGTCAACTGTCTACTTAGGAATTGCCCAGACCAAACCCAGCATGCCAGTTTCAAAATTAGCTCAATAAGTAACTGGATGTGAAGCATGTAGGGCCACTTACGCGTCAGGAGACAGCAAGTGTTCAAAATTCAAAGAATGAACTGTTCAACTAGGTGGGCTTCCATTTTCCCAAACTCAGGGAACCTGCAGCACCTGGCAGCCCTGCCCTCTGACTTTGTTCCCATGTTTGAGAAGGGACAAGAGAGCGTTCAGCTCTCCCTCCTCCAGACTATGAGGATACTGTTATAGCTGCAACAATAATCAAACCTCACTCCCCAACTTCACAGAGGGGAAGTCCAAAGGCTTTAATAGCTAAGGTCCCACAAGATTACAGCAGAGCCCTGGGAAATCCAAAGCTGCATTCTTCATTACATAAAACAAGGCCTTTTGCTGAAGAGAAAGAATCTGCTATTGCAGTTTCAAACCCTCTGGAACCCCCTAACGAGACACAGCAAATAAAGGTTTTAGGACAGGAACACTCTTTACCCAGCTGAAAACTCACTCTCTCAAAAGAGCTTTCTCTATCTACCTCCTCGCATACTGATTCCTTACTAACAGTCACTGGCCTTAATCACCTGCTTGGTTGGTTGGGTTTCATTCTTGCTTGCTTGCTTTCTTCATTTCCTTATTTCTTTTCTTTTTTGCAATTACTTATATAGCAGTTAATATGTACGCTCTGGCCAGGCACAGTGGCTCACGCCTGTAATCCCAGCATTTTGGGAGACCGAGGCGGGCAGATCACCTGAGGTCAGGAGTTTGAGACCATCCTGGCCAACATGGTGAAACCCTGTCTGTACTAAAAATACAAAAAAAAATTAGCTGGGCGTGGTGGTGGGCACCTGTAATACCAGCTGTTTGGGAGGTTGAGGCAAGAGAATCGCTTGAACCTGGGAGGTGGTGGTTGCAATGAGCCAAGATTGAGCCACTTCACTCCAGCCTGGGTAACAGAGTGGGACTCTGTCTCAAAAAGAAAAAAAAAAAAAGTACACTCTGGGGCCAGGTGTGGTGGCTCACGCCTGTAATCCCAGCACTTTGGGAGGTCAAGGCGAGAGGACTTCTTGAGCCTAGAAGTTTGAGACCAGCCTGGAAAACATGACAAAACCTCATCTCTAAAAAAAATTTTTTAAATTAGCCAAGTATGGTGATGCATGCCTGTAATCCCAGCTGCTAGGGAGGCTGAGGCAGGAGGATCTCTTGAGCCAGGGAGGTTGAGGCTGCAGTGAGTTATGATCGTACTACTGCACTCCAGCCTGGCAGACAGGGTGAGACTTCATCTCAATTTTAAAAATAATATATATATGTGTGTGTATACTCTGCAAAGAACTTCATACTTAATAACTCAGTTAATCTTATTATTCCCACTTGACAGAGGAGAAAATGAAGGCATAGAGAGCTAACACACCCAGGGTCACACTTTTAATAAGTTAGCAGAGGTTTGTGCTGTTCTCAGCCTTTCTTCCTCATCCCTTTCCTCTCCGATCCTCAGCTCAGGGATCTGAACCCAGGCACCTGGTTCCCACCTCTGTGCCCTCACCCACCATGCTGTGCTGCTTCTCTTTGTCCATGTACATGTCCAGGCAGGGGCTCCTCACAGTCCCTAGCATAACACTCGTGGAATGGATTAATACTGCACACTTTTCGACAAGCCACCCTCGCTGGAAGCAGCTCTGGAAGAGGAGTTTCCCATCTACCTATGACCACAGTTTCTTTAAGGTTGATTTAAAGAGAGAAGTGGTTTTGTGGACCAGACAGACAAGGATGAAGGTGAGACAGATCTCCGCTGCCGTCCGGCAGGGAGAAGTGCAACTACAGGGGAGAGGAACATACTAGGCCATCTTGGGGCATTCTCCAGCCTCACAATGTTCTCATCTGTGAGATAAAGGGATTGAGCTAAGTGGTCTCTAAGGCCCTCTCAGCTCTAAGTGGCATAATTCTAGGTACCAGAGAGATTTCCGGTGCCTGAGGAGGGCTTGCTGCTCTGAGTCTGAGTGGCTTGTGGGACTAAGTCATGACACAGACAGGAAGGAGGAAAGCAGGCTAGTAACAGGCAATCAGAGTGAGGTCTGTGGCTCCCTTAACTCTGAGACCCAAGGACCTGCCACTCCCTGATGAGGGGAGTGGGAGGGAGCTGGTGGGGAAGAACCTCTCAGCACACAACTGTCTGGGGAGCAGATACCAAGACAGTGAGGCCTGGCCTCTGCAAAGAGGAAGAGGAACAGAGCTGACTGTGGAGATTTTCATGTCTTGATAGCAGAGAGTGGGGAAGCTGGAGGCCATCAAAGGAGGTGACAGGGGAGAGAAAGTCTGTAACAGCACAAAGAACCAGACCCAGGAGGCTCCATCAGGCTGAAATGAAGCTGGATCCTCACCTCCCCCTCTTATGCCAAGGCCACAAGTCAAGAGCATTGTCCCAAAACCTCACATTGCATCTCAGAAGACGACATCCAACAGGCCCAGGCAAAAGGCCGCAAATGCCATAAAGCACCACACGATTTGACTAAGCAACTCCACTTCTAGAAATTTCTTTTAAAAAAAGAATCCTAGGAATGAAAAGCACAAGGATATTTACCTGCATTCTTTACATAAATAGCTTTAAAATGCCCAAATTAGAGCATACTCACTTGAAAAAGATGTTAAGTAATGAGAATTATAATTATGAGGATGGTGCAATCACATTAAAAAACATAAAAATACAGTAAATGAAAAAATTAATACATAGAACTGTACCCATACTTTATTTATAGTGATAGGAAAATGCATCCCTTTATGGGCAAGACCTGCAAGAGATTCACGCACTCAAAATGACCAGGTGGCAGGGCTGCCTGTGTGCAAGAGGATATTTTATTTTCACGATGAGTGCTATTATAATGCCATTTTTAACAAACACAAAGAGAATAGAAAGAAAATGAGTAGACTTAAGACTCTATGAAATGAGAGAAAAATAGGAAAGCAAATCAAACTTCTTTTTCTGGCAGGTTTTGGCAATTAGGGCTCCCTCCTTAATTGCCAAAGGGAGGGAGGGAGCATCACCATACCTGGCTAATTTTTTTTTTTTTTTTTTAGAGATGAGGTTTTGCCATGTTGTCCAGGCAATTTGGGAGGCCAAGGAGGAAGGATCACCTGAGGCCAGGAGTTTGAGATCAGCCTAACCCACACTATTGAGAGACCAGGCCAAAGAGAGTTTAACCATTGAGACCTATCTCTGCGTTAGCTCCTACCCTGGACAGAAGCCATCCACCACCACCAGCACCTTCCTACCTCCTCCATGACCTCAGACACACACAGGCCTGACTCAGACACCCCCAATCAGGTTCCCTTGGCAATGGGTATTTGGAGGGGGAAGCAAGTCCTTGATGTCTGAGGGCTCTTATGCCAGATCTTGCCATGTTTGTTCACGACGCATTTATCTATTATTTATTTATTTAGAGACAGGGTCTCTGTTACCCAGGCTGGAGTGCAGTGGCATAATCCCAGCTTACTGCAGCCTGGACCTCATGGGCTCAGGTGATTCTCCCGCCTCAGCCTCCTGAGTAGCTGGGACCACAGGCACACACCACCCCGCCCGGCTAATTTTTGTATTTTTAGTAGAGATGGGGTTTTACCATGTTGGCCAGACTGGTCTTGAACTTCTGGTCTCAAGTGATCTGCCCGCCTTGGCCTCCCAAAGGTCTAGGATTATAGGTGGGAGCCATCACATCGGCACACAAAGCATTTCTAGCTTGCTCCAATCAACTTAATATACTTTTCAGGACACAGCTTTCTATAAAAGATCTTCCTTTCTCTTTAGCTTAAATCAACCTTTCCCGAACTGGATGCCATAAGAAATTGATACCTGTTGCTAGTAAAACAGGTCCTGTAGTCAGTTATTGGGAGATGCTGCATTCCACAGCCCCTCAACTCACATTCACAAGGCTCATTAAAAATCAAGGATCAGAGAGTAGTATTACCATACAGAACGCTTTTTGTTTTACGGAACCCTTTTTGTTTTACAGAACCCGTAAAAGTCTTCTGCAGAACTACGACCAGTGTCTTAAATAGTTGGTAGATAATTCATTCCAAGGCCGGGCACAGTGGCTCATGCCTATAATCCAAGCAATTTGGGAGGCCGAAGAGGATCGCTTGAGGCCAGGAGTTCGAGATCAGCCTGGGCAACATGTTGGAACCTCGTCTCTACAAAAAGTAGAAAAGAAAAAAATAGCCAGGTGTGGTGGTACGCACCTGTAGTCTCAGCTATTTGGAAGGCTGAGTTGGGAGGACTGCTCGAGCCCTGGAGGTGGAGGCTGCAGTGAACCATGATGGCACCGCTGTACTCCAGCCTGGGTGACAGAGCAAGACCTTTTCTCAAAAAAGCAAAACAAAGCAAAAAACAACGGCAACAACAACAGAAGAATTAATTCCATATCTTAGCATGGACCAAGTAATCCCCTTGGGGTGCTGCAGGCCTTAGCAGCTGCCCACATATCTGCTGCCTTCTGGATGTCCTTGGCAGACAGGTACCACCTGCCAACCTGTCCCTCCAGAGTATCTCTCCTCTCAGACCCTCCAGACACCTGCCAGGCCAGGCATGACAAGGAAAGCCCACTCTGCAGATGCCAAGCAGAGCTTCAGCTCCAGATGCCTGTTCGCGCCTGGCTTCCAACCATTTGTCAGCTAAAGCCAGCAGGCTTGGGAGGCTCAGCTGTGAATTTACCAGCATCAGTCAGCCAGTGATACAGCTTATCTCACTGTTACATGCAACACGTTCTGATGAACTTGAAGAAGAGTCCCAAAGTTAGAAAGTTCTAAAACACTGCCAGTTTCAACAAACAGTAACTTTTCATGGTGCCACACTCCCCCCAGAAAGGAAACCCAGTGCCACTGAAATTCCCTCCTTATACAAAGGAAGCTGGTTGCTACTCTTGCCAGACTCCCCTCGCAGAAGCCCCGACACAGACCTGAGCCTGGCTCCATGACTGGTCCTGAAGATGCCACTCAAGCGATGCACCCGGGCCAGGTGCTGCCTGCCGCCCAGGAGGCTCAGCTGAGTCAGTGCGTGCGTGCGTGCAGCTGGCTAGGTCCTGTCTGCCGGCTGGAGTGGGAGGTCTCTGTTTTGCATATCTGTGAGCAGCAGTGAGCCAGAGCAGGAAAAGCCTGGGCTGGAAATTCTTTCGTGAAAATGGAATATGAGTGGAAAATTTCCAAGACTCCTGAAGTCCCCAGGTAATGCCAGTTATCTAAGGCAAAATGGCTGTGGTATCCCAAATGTAGTGTTCTGGCCCTCTTCACAGCCCTCATAAGAAGAAACTAAAGCGGCGGCTTCCTCATTACAACAGTAAACTCAGCCGTCCTGCCCAGCTGCAGGAGATAAGCCACAGCCTCCCTCTAACGCCCGGCCTCCTCCTGAAAGCTGAGTAGCAACGAGCGATATAATCACCTTTGCTGCTTCCGTTCTGAACGTGCTTCAGGCCTTGCCAGACAACTGGGTCCATTTTATCAAGGGGATTTGTCTCAGGTACAGCCCGCCTTGCCTCTTCTCAGAAAGCCCCCCCAAAAGCAACCCTCCCGAGGGCACCCCAGAACTGGCAGGGGGAGCTTCATTCCCAGGTGCTAATACAATTTTCTCCATCCCCTCCTCCTCTGGAAGGGAAAGACCATGAACTGCTTCCACCTTTCCCAGGAAAGCACTGCAGGGAGACTCAGGGAGCGGGAACTGCCTCAGCAGAGAGGCAGACAGCAGACAGGGGCAGGCTAGGATGAAAAGCTGACAGCCCCATCCCACTCCTTCCTTTCTTCCCAGAAAGAAGCCCACATCACAGGTGACTGCAAAGCCTGACAAGCTTTACCAGAACCCCCACCCCCATCCACACACACAGAAAAGGAGTACACCCCAACTGACCCACCGGAACCCACCCCAAACCCTCCCCTGCTTACAGCTGCTCACGGCTCCCACATGGGCCTCCAGCTCGGAGTGCTGGCTGGACTCTGCCACTCCTCCTAGAGAAGGTGGAGCCTGCCTCAAGTGACCCACAGGAGTAGTCCTCTAAAACCAAGCAGGGTTAATTAAAATGGCATCACAGGGTGCAAAGCTCTGATCTTCATCTGCCCTTTAGAAGAGTGAGAAGGCTCAGAACAGACACACAGCCTCCCAGTGACTTAGGCAAATCGCGTGGGTCTGGGAAATAACCATGAGCAAAATGGCTATTTCTGTGGTGCTGTTGAAATCCTGGGGAGAAGAGCCCAGGAAGGATGGGTCAGTTGTTTACCAGGAGGCTAGCTGTAACCCTGACTTAGGCCTGAGTCACCTCTGCATGTCCAATCGTGAGGCTGTGTCTTACTGAGCTCACATCATAATTCCTTGGTGCACAGAGCAGTATTACAGGGTTGACACATGATCCTCGGGCTGCTGCTGGGCTTTAGCTACCCAGAGATTATGACCCACCTGTCCTCACAGCTGTTTCATAAACAGTGCAATCAGCAGGCTACAAGCAACCTAGAGGGAAGGTAATGTTTATTCATTAAACAATTAAATGAACTTACAGTATGAGAAAAAAATTCAAGCCCTTAGTACTATTCTGCCAGAAGGAGGAGGGGCAGATGATTTTTTTCTGCTCGTGTTTTGGGGAAGGGGGAGGTAGAGTGGGGACTGCAATGGAAGGATTCCAGCCCAAGGATTTAAGTCCAACACGTTCAGGGAATTTTATTCTGCACCTTTAACCAGATCCCAACTAGCCTTAGTCTAAACAAGCATTTTTCAAAGTGCAGTCTGCAGAACATGAAAGGTCAGAAGACTTCGAAAATACTGCATCCCGTAGTTCCTTATGGGTATTCATGCACAATTTCTACTAGCAGATTCAACACCTGAGAATTTCTGCAGTAAAGAAAGCTGCTTAACGTTGTTTAACCCGACCCACTTATTTGACCATCCTAGAACTGCTATCATAGGAAAGAAACACCTATTAATATCTTGTGGCATGGGCTTTGGGAAACACCCTCCACCATGAGTCTTCATTTTCCGACTTAGAGAAAGCTGCCTTCCTGGAGCCCAGTTTACAGGTATGAGACCCATTGCATCAGGTTCAGACAGAAACCAGCAGCAGCTCCACTAAGATGACACAGGTTGTAACAATGGCCAAGGGTCCTGCTGAAGCCAAAAGGAGGGAAGACTCTCCAGAACATGAGCAGTTTAGAAGAAAAATACAGTTCTGTCCCAGAAGAGCAAGCTCTTCTCAGGACCTCGCAATTCCACCTTGAGCGTAACTTGTTGCTGCTCCTTGCAGCCACGATGTCTCCATGGACTGAAGACCACTGATCCCAAGCTAAAGCCTTATTTCCATTTTGAACAAACATCAAGACAATTTATGATAACCAGACACAGGGCCTGCTTCTCCTGCCCAAGAGACTAGATTGCATCCTCTTTTATCACTTAAGCACCCCTTACAAACGCTAAAAGACAGAAGAGGATGGAATCAAATCGTGTCTCATCAAGAAAGATAATGGCCGGGCATGGTGGCTCATGCATGTAATCCCAGCACTTTGGGAGGCCGAGGCAAGGGGATCAAGAGGTCAGGAGATTGAGACCATCCTGGCCAACATGGGGAAACCCCATCTCTACTAAAAACACAAAAATTAGCCCAGTGTGGCAGTGGGTGCCTATAATCCCAGCTACTTGGGAAGCTGAGGCAGGAGAATCGCTTGAACCCAGGCGGTGGAGGTTGCAGTGAGCTGAGATTGTGCCACTGCACTCCAGCCTGGGTGACAGAGTGAGACGCCATCTCAAACAAATAAACTCCAGCTAGACTCCCTGCATTTGAATCCTGTTCCACCACTTAGTTGCATGACCTTGGGCAAGTTAAATAACTTTTCTGTGGCTCAGTTTTATTCCCTATAAAGTGGGGATAATAAAAAGCCAATCTCCTAGGTTACCATGACAACAAGCATACGTAAAGTGTTTAGACTGGTACCTGGCATAGAGTATGTGTTTTATAAGCATTATCTGCCAGCATCATTGTCATTATCATTATATCAGATACGAGAGAGTATAACTAGGAAAATGAACATGAAGTTTTATCTAGACACTGAATCCTTTTATTCAACCTTATTTATTGAGCACCACCATGTGCCTGGCACTCTCCATTTCTATTACCTGGGTGCAGGAAGAAGGAAAACATATTTAAATGTGAAGCCAGATCAGCAGAAGGAACATCCTTCTCCCCTATGAATGGTACTTCTCAGTGACTATACACAGCCAGGACTCCAGCATGAGCTCATCTTCCCATGCCCCAGTCAGTTCCTTACAAATCAAAAGCCCAAAGCAATTGTCTGTTGTCCTAGATATGCAACCAGCATACAGAAGAACTAAGAGATTATTATATCTGGTGGAAGAATCATGGAGGCCAATGGGCAGCTTTAGGGGAGAAAGGGTATCTCCCTGTTAACCTGAAGGCTACATATTATCTGCCCATGATATTTTCAACACCTCAGGCAGATTTTGAGGTCATTTGAAGAGTGATCCAGTCAGTGTAGAGGCAAAAAACTAAAAAATAAAAAATTTTAAAAAAGCCTTATCTCTCAAAGAGCTTCTCGACCTAGCTGAGAGCTAGGAGAACCTTAGAAGACTGAGGCTGAGCTAAGGATGGGCCTGAGAGGTGAAAGAGTCTCCCAGCCACCACCTATGCAAGAGTCATCATTCCTAGAGAGGGCAGTCCCATACCATCATCTTCAGAGCAAGCCAGGCCCCATGGAGCTGCAGCCAGGCCAGGTCAACTACCCCCAGACCTGCTGTCAACAGTCCCAGAGGTGTGAAGTGACAGAGGCTCTGTCTGCCTGGCTCAACGGCTCCACTAACACTCGGCCTTAATGCTGCACAGCCAAGGAAAGAATTTCTCCTCTGCAGGTTCCAGCTGCAGGCAGCTTTTCCATGACGATGGCCAAATGTTGGTCACCACATCCAGAGGAAAGCCAGCAAGGGCTCAAGACCATGCTAAAATCCCTCCTTGTTCTGCCTGCTTTGGCCCTGCTCCTTTTTTGATGTGTCAACATCAAGCTTTCAGCCACATACAGTTTGAGGAAATGATACTCTAGTTAGCAAGCCTCTCCTATTCCAAGGCCTCTCAAAACTCTCCCCAACGACCTCTGCCAGCCTAGACCAGCCATTAGCAGCTCTGCTGGCAAAGCAGCTACCAGAAGATCAAGGGCAGAAAGCAGACTGCCAGAGCCCAAGGCTGTACACCTCCCTTGCCAGGAGACAGCCAAAGAGGTAAGGATGAAGGTCTCAAATGACCTCATCACCCTATCATCCAGTCTATCCTCCGCCTCCAGGTAGAAGTCCACCTCAGCTGTCCACATCCAGCCAGCCCTCAAGCACCTAGAAACTTGTCCAGGCGCTTAAGGGGCGGCAAGTCCCAGGTCCCTTTATTTCTCTAAATCTTGCGATTCCATTCTAGGCCGCCAGGGAATCGGGATGCTGCCGGCTCACCTGAGGCTGCTGGGGCTCGGGCCACCGCAGAGGCAGGGGCAGGGACAGGGACAGGAATAGGGGACAGGGCAAAGGATGAGACCGGGGTCGGCGCCACCGCCTCTGCGAGCAGGGAAGGCGGAAGCCGCGGTTCAGACCCCAGGGTGCTGCCGATTCCCGCCTGGGCCGCAGGGTCCGCGGGGCTGGCCCAAGGTCAGCCGCGCAGCCGCGCGCGCACTCACCCGGTTCTGAAGACAGGGCCATGCCGCGGGCCGAAGGGGACGGCCGCAGGGCTGGAGCAAAGGGGATGCGCTGGGCACGACGGAGCGGGGCTGCTGGGCACTGACGCCAGCTAGGGCCGGGGCCGGACCAGGCCGCGCCCCGCAGCAGGCGCGGGGGCCGGGCGTTCAGAGGGTGCAGCGCTGCGGATCCCCGGCCGGGCGGGCCCCGCGGGAGCCGGGAGGGCCGCCTCCGCAGGGAGGAAGCCGGCCGGCCGCGTGCAGCCCCCGTCGGTGCCCTACCTGGGCGCGGAGCAGAGCAGAGAGAGCCGAGGGGCTACCTGAAGCGCCCGGGCCGCGCGGCCAACGGGAAATTTGAGAGCAGCAGGGGCGCGGCGGCCGCCAGGGCCCTTGGCCGGAAGCACCCGCCGTCTCCTGGGCTCCGCCGGGCCGCGCCGCAGCCCCGGGCAGATGCCAGCCGGGCTCCCAGACCTCAACTGCGCTGGGCTCCCACACAGCTCCCCATGCCGCCCGGGCTTACCCGACGTCCTCCCCTCCCCACACAACTTTTCCCGGGGCGAGACTCTGGGGGTCTCGGCCCCACACAGGTGACTTACTCCCTGTAGCTGCAGCAACCCGCAAGCATCGGTTTCTTCCAGGCGTTCTTCTGGTCACTTAGACACACACACACACACACACACACACACACACACACACACACACGCTCCCTCTCCAACCCTCCGCGCTCTGCCTTCACCCGCCCCTCAAAGTCTGAATGACCTCCTAGTTGCCAAAGCCACTGGGTGCCGTGCAGCCTCCCTCGCTCACCTCTTCCTGGCATCTGAGCCTGCTGACCACGTTTTCCTTCCTGAAACTCTTGGAGTGCAGTTTCCAGAGTTGGCACCCGCGGCCCCCACCTCCGAATTTTTCACATACCTGGGTACCTACAGCTTCTCTGCCTCCGCGGTCTGGCTTTTCTTTGTGGTCCCACCCCAGGGTCCCACTGTGCCAGCCCCCTCTCCCACTCCGAGGCCCACTCTGGGCATCTCAGCCACTCCCATGGTTTTAACAACCTCCTGCCTGATGATGACTCTTGAACTTCATCTCCAGTCCAGAATGCCCCCGAGCTGCTGAAGATGGTGAATCTAACTGTCTAGGGAACATCTCTAGCGCTTCCTAGCCTCGAGGAAGCTGTCCAGACCCAAACTCCTAATTGCTTCCCAGGAAAACGCCAGAGCCTGCTTCTGTGTTTCCAATCTTAGTCCAATCGGCTTCTGTGTTTCCAGTCGTTACCACCGCGGGGCCACAGTTGGGAGCCATTCTTGACTCGGTCTCCCTTTCCTCTCTCACCAAGTAAGTCACCAAGCTCGGAGAGGAAACTTCATTAGTGAGCCCCCACTGTGTGTCCTCACTGTGTCAACCACTTTCACAGAGTTGTCTCATGTAAGCACCAAGTTTTATTCTTTCTACCCCATAGTCTGATTAGTCTGGTATTCACAATTCATGTATTCATAAACGTTTTGCACATAAGACTGCATTAATGAGTTACATATTATAAAGAACACTAAAAAAATTAAAGGTTGTGGCCGGGCGCGGTGGCTCAAGCCTGTAATCCCAGCACTTTGGGAGGCCGAGACGGGCGGATCACGAGGTCAGGAGATCGAGACCATCCTGGCGAACACGGTGAAACCCCGTCTCTACTAAAAAAATACAAAAAACTAGCCGGGCGAGGTGGCGGGCGCCTGTAGTCCCAGCTACACAGGAGGCTGAGGCAGGAGAATGGCGTAAACCCGGGAGGCGGAGCTTGCAGTGAGCTGAGATCCGGCCACTGCGCTCCAGCCCCGGCGACAGAGTGAGACTCCGTCTCAAAAAAAAAAAAAAAAAAAAAAAAATTAAAGGTTGTGGTAAAGATGAAACAATTTTAAATTACTTCATTTTTATGAATGGTACGATATACCTTTTTCCTTTCACTTTGAAGTTATTAGCAATAATCTGTTTAGTGAGAGTAACATGGTTAAAAATGATTTAAATAAATCTTAGTTTAATACTTTATGAGACCAGAAAGTGTGCTTGTAAGTTCAGTTAATGGTAGTACTTGGTCCTAATGGCTATTCTTTAAATTAAAAATATATATATATTTATTTAAAAATATATATTTAATTAAATATATATAAATATATTTAATAATTAATTATTTAAAAATATATATTTAATTAAAAATATATATATAAATATATATATATATATATATATCTCACAAGGATTAAATAAGATTAAATAGGCCTGAATGGAGAACTGTATCTTTGCACTTATTAAATCAAAATTCTTACTGTTTAAATTTGATCTATCAATTTTGCAAATGTGAAAACTCTTCTTTGTCCATGAAAACAACATTCTCAAGGTGTTTTCCTCAGCTGTTATTGCAAATCGTTTTAACAAATGGGACTTTTAAAACACTTGAAATTCTGCATTTGGAATATTGTAAAATGGATTTAGAAGTATGCTTCTACATTTTGCAGATTGTGACTGTGAGAGTATAGGTGACACTGGGGCATGCTTCATTTTGGCATTAAAATCACATGATAACAGAAACAGTTCCAAATGTCAATTTTCAAAGTGCCTTCCCTGTAACACAATTCTTCTAAAGCACATTTGTTATGTCAGTTCATTGCTGAAATATCACGTTTACCCAAAAGGGCACTGTGTGTATGTGTGTGTATATATGTGTGTGTGTGTGTTTCTTTCTGCTATGTATCACACTTGTGACAATCGCAGGCCAGCACATCGGAGGTCAGCAAATTTGGAGCACTTGTTCTTTGTTAAAGAAACTCATCTTTAAATTCACAACGTTCAAGTTGTTTGCCTTGAGATAATCAGTAAACCTTTGAATCGTAAGAAAGATTTTTAGTCTCATTCCACGTCTCAATACAAGGTGCTATAAAGATTCTGCTATATTTTAATTTTTAATTAACCATATTATTGACATCCTATAGTATTTTGTGCTCTTCTTGCTTCAACTTCTTGTTGTACTTTGTAAATGAATAATGTAATTGCTGAATTTCACATGTAGTCCCCATGGACCAGAACACGAACCACCCCCCAGTTTTGGAGGAGAGATTGGTGGTGCTGCTACTGCTTGGAGTTGGATGAGGGTGACAGCGGCAGTGAGAGATGGAGGGGGTGAGGGATAGAGGAGGTGGTTGTACTGGCAGAAGACTAGTTAGGTGGTATTCATGTTGAACTGAGGCAATGGAAGGGTTACATTAAATCAATAGTCTTCAAAGTAGAATGTGTAGAATGATCCACTGAAATGTAAAAGAAAAATTTAGCCGGGCGCGGTGGCTCAAGCCTGTAATCCCAGCACTTTGGGAGGCCGAGGCGGGTGGATCACGAGGTCAGGAGATCGAGACCATACTGGCTAACACAGTGAAACCCCGTCTCTACTAAAAATACAAAACATTAGCCGGGCGAGGTGGCGGCGCCTGTAGTCCCAGCTACTCGGGAGGCTGAGGCAGGAGAATGGCGGGAACCCGGGAGGCGGAGCTTGCAGTGAGCCGAGATCGCGCCACTGCACTCCAGCCTGGGTGACAGAGCAACACTCCGTCTCAAAAAAAAAAAAAAAAAAAGAAAAATTTAAACTTTTATTTCTACTTATTTTTTAGTCTAAAAATAGAAAAAAACAATTAACATTCACCAATGTTAACTACATGGAACTCTTATTCAACTCATGCGTCAGGTGACCATGCCATGTGTCATATCAGAGGCATAGTCAGGGACGAGAGGAGGTTGTGCAACATGGGGGACAGAGAATGGTACCATGACACCCTTGCCTTCAAAGTCTATTACTAGGCCTTATGAACTATTTGTATCCTGGACAGTAGATAGACAGATTATGTTATCTGGTTTTCACTAAACTCTTCTCACAAAAGAGACAAGTGGTAGAACAAAACATTTACATGTCTTGCTGAGTTTATAGCATTTACATGTCTTGCTGGTCATACAAAACATGAACCACCCCTCACTTTGTATTCCAGAGAGGGCAGCCACTCCCTCAGTGGTTTACTTTTACCCATAAAACCACAGCATGTTTTACTAAGTTGTTTGCTGTTGTGAACATATCTATCTTTCCTTTCGTAGGTCACAAAAATATTTCTTTATGCATGTCATTATCAAAAAGCATAGCAAAGACTCAAGGTGAAACATGTTAGCAACTTGCATCCAACCATATAGCCAACCTCCACAACACACCATGTGTTCTAAAACCTATTCTTCAAACTTAAAGTCTGTGTGTCTTCCAACAGAATACATTTTTATGTATTGCCATCTTCTCTCTGTATTAACTCAGTCACTTTAACCACAGCAAATGCCACAGCTGTTTTTTCCAGTGATATTGACTGATATTTTGTCTTTTACTGTTAAGTAAGAAGCCTCAAAAAGAGATTTCTGAGCATTTTTATGCACTCAGTAATAGTTCACAAAAGCACGCAACTAAGTATTCAGGCGCAGTGAAGTGTGACTACACTCCCAGCTATTTGGGAGGCTGAGGCAGAACCTAGGAGTTCAAGTCCAGCCTGGGCAAATGACATATTTAAAATAATTTTTTTTGAGACAGAGTCTCGCTCTGTCACCCAGGCTGGAGTGCAGTGGCGTGATCTCAGCTCACTGCAATCTCCGCTTCCTGGGTTCAAGTGAGTCTCCTGCCTCAGCCTCCCAAGTAGCTGAGATTACAGGCATGTGCCACTATGCCCGGCTAATTTTTTTTGTATTTTTAGGAGGGACAGAGTTTCACCATGTTGGCCAGGCTGGTCTCCAACTCCTGACCTCACGTGATCTGCCCACCTCCGCCTCCCAAAGTGCTGGGATTATAGGCATAAGCCACCACGCCTGGCCAAAAAATAATTTTTTAAAAGTACACAACTAAGTATTGCATGACTTGGAATATCCCTGAAAAAAAAAATTGTAGAGGTTTGTCTTCTTGCCCTGAGTTTAGAGCATTTACATGTCTTGCTGATCATGATGTCATATTTATATTATTATTAGCTAATACCTCAAGGGCCAATATATGGTGGTGTAAATCCATATTTCAAGTAGTCTTTTTTATAAAGGTGAACTTCTTAATTGTCAGAGCTGACTACTACTGAGCTGACTAATCACAATGGATATCATATTAGTAGTACGAAATTGTCAGCTTTGCCATTTTCTGAGTTTGCTTTTGCTTGCATTATTCATATTATTTTCAGTCTATGGGTTCCTTTGAGGAACGTCTTCAAACCACTTGTCTCTTTTGTGAGAAGAGTTTAGTGAAAACCAGATAATATGTCTATCCACTGCCCAGGACGCAAATAGTTCTTAAGAACTAGCAATACATTTTGAAGGCAGCTGGGCTGGGGAGGGTGCCATGGTCCCCTTCTCCATCCCCCATGTTGTAGAACCTCCTCTCTTCCCTGACTTGCCTCTGATATGATGCATGACATGGACACCCGATGCATGAGTTGAGTGAGGGTAAAATGTATAGTAGTAAACATTGGTGAAGGTTAATTTTTTATTTTTAGACTAAAAAATAAGTAAAAATAAAAGTTTTCGTTTTTCTTTTACATTTTAATGGATCATTTTACACCTCCTGTGAAGACCACTGATTTACTGTAACCCTTCCATTGCCTCAGTTCAACATGAATACCACCTAACTAGTCTGCCAATACGACCACCTCCCCGACCCCTCACCCCCTCCAGCTCTCAATCCCACTGTCACCCTCACCTCACCCCAAGGAGTACCACCAGTCTCTCCTCCAGCTTCACACCAGGGACAGACATTCTGTGCCATCGGCTCCTCTCCTCCAATCGGCTTGATGCTCCACTCATTCAGACCTTTGAACACCTAGGAAAGCACTTGGACCAGAGCTTCAGGTTACCTCCAACAATACTCTGACTTCTAATGTACTGGGGGATGCATTTTTGGAAGCCAATATCCGTTTGGGGTCTCTGTTCGCATGCCCTGACTTATGCTCCCTTCTGAATAATGGTTGCACAATGCACACATATATACAAGATGGGCATGGCAGCCTCCGAAAACCCAGTTTCTCTATCACCTTTACAGTGTTCTCTGCTACAGAGGTCCAAATCTCCCCCCAGGAGGCAACAAGAGAAGGACTCTGCTTCTGAGAGTGCTTAGCAAAGCCTCATCAGATATAGCCAGTTTTCAAACCAAAGTGCCCTGGGGCCTTCTGCTAATTGAGTGGACAGAAATCATGGCATATGGCCTGACCCTAGGATAGAAATAGGTCACCACTATCTTGTTTCCATGTTTGTGTATCTTTCATAGTCTCCAAAATGCCACCAGCAGCCTCAACATTACATTATTCTGGTGAGACTCTGCAGCTGAACATCCATAGGTGAGAGTCACAGCTTCAAACAGAATTTCCCAAGCTCTCTGCCCTCAATCTGCTTCAACTCTTTTGCCTTATCATCTGAAATTCAGACTTCAAATTCTAGCCTGACCATAGCTGTCTAAAATTTTTGGAAGCAGGGAGAGGGAGGTGAGTAGAGTGGAACTCAGGTGAGGCTATGACCTCTGTCTCCCAGAGATGCAGTCTTCCCCATTGCCGCCCACCTGCCCACCACACACACTTTCCCCTTAGGCCATACTCTTTCCCAAGAGTGCTCCCTGACTGTAGTTTCCAGTTTTCCTAGTCTCAAGCTACCTTCCTCCCGGTGCCTTGTTCAGAACTGCTCACCCAACCATTCAATGGGCAATAGGGTCAAAAGCTGAATCTGAAGTGAGGGTCTGTAGACTTCCTGTCCCATGGTGTTTTCTTCCCAGTTGAACGTCAGACTCCAGGGGCTGGCCACCATCAGCCTTCCACAGTACCATCAACACCCAATACATCCACAACTCTGCACATTCTACCACGGACATCTGGAGGAAGGGGTGGCTTAAATTATACCAGAGAAAAGCACGGAGATTTTTCAAGTTCCTGAATTCCTGTTATTTAAAAAGGAGCCTAACTATGACCTCACTGGGGCTACTACATCTCTGGGTCAGGAAAGAGGACTCTACTTAAGAATTTAATTTGGTAGAAGCCTAAACCTCAGCATTACACAATGTGCCGATGTAACACACCTGCACATGTACCCCCTGAATCTAAAATAAACTAAAATAACACAAATTTTTTTAAATGTTTAAACATTTTTTAAAGCATTTAATTTAAGAAATCAAAAAATTGTGATGATTATATGACATTGTGAATGCAATTAATGCTGCTGAATTGAAAATGGTTAAAATGGTAACTTTTATATTTATATATATTTTGACTACAGTAAAAAATTATCAAAAGAACAACAAAAATTAAAAATTGAATTTTTTTTAGAAACTGTTATTTCAGAACTCTACTATTTCTTTGGAACATTAAGTATGAACAGGGCAGGGCATGTGGGTCTCTATCCACCATCCAGTATTCCCAAGCCTTCAGGCAAAGCGGTTTAGCTGTGTTCTAGGGGAACACAGAAGAAAGAGTCATGTTCCACACTCGCAAGGCTCAGAAGAGGAAAGGAGGGCAGCAGCCAGAGAAAGAATATAAACACCAAACAAGGACTGAGGCTCCATAGTCAGAATGAGGACTCCGACACAGAAGCTCCAGCCAGGTCCTCAGAACTCTTGAGAAAAACACAAGCCCCAAACAGCTCAGGGTGAGCAATCGCTTCCATAGCTCACAATTCATTCAAAGGATGAATCTTTAAGAAACAGGAATAAATCAGCTAGAAATCATCGGTATCTATCACCTGTCAACTGCTCCCAAAAGGTAAGCCCCCGTCACTGGCCCATCTGCACATTTCATGTCTCGATCACATTCCAGACAATCCCCACTGAAGCCAGATCACTACCAGTCACCTACGGCAAAGTTCAGATCCCTATCTAAATGAACATGGTGAAAGCTTATGATGCACCAGTAATTTAGTATTCACAAATATATTCACAGGAATTAAGTTCAGCTGATAGTCACAGAGACCCACAATAAACAAGAGAAAAGTTTCTTTCTCATTTCCTTTCCCTAAATAATGCAGAGTTGGACATTACAGGCTGTTCCACAAAATCCCCACACTTCTTCCAGCCATCACTCTACCATCACTCGAGTGTGGCCCTCATGCTTTGTGGTGGGGGGATGGGGAATTAGCTCTTCCTTTGTTATGAAGAGGCGGAGGCTAGAGCTTCAGCCGTTACACCCATGTTTCATGGAGCAGAAAGGAGGAAGTGATGAAGAGTAACAGGCAGAGGGCACAGGCCAGAGGCCTTTTAATTAAGCCACCATATCACACCTCCCACTGGCCTTACTAAGCTGCTCTCTAACATCACTGACCAGTGACATCAGTATTTTTTGTGTCTCACATATAATTTCACCAGGGCATAGTCTTCCTTTCCAAATATAACCGCCATTGGTTTTTGTGGTTAACTTGAGTATACCAGGCCTAGAAGCTTGCATCAAAGAGAGCAGATAAAAATATCAACACAGCACAGTTTAGATATCCTCATAACCTCAGAATCTCCAGCTTGGTCTTGGTGCACCACGATATTTGCATAGTTGTAGCAGCCACTGAAAGGTCCAAAGACCTATGAGTTCAGCAAGCACCTTTTGGCAGTTTCAGGGAGATCAAAGAGAAGTATGCCTCTCCTGCTGTAAAGGTAAGATTTTATCTGATTAAAATTTTCACCCCTCTTCCTCGTGAATTCCTGACATCAGCAGGACTCCCTCCTGGTAACGTGTCAGAAAAAGGTCTTTACCCAGAGTAATGGAGGCAACATAGGCCTGAGGTTACCAGGATTATATTAATATAGTATGTGTCACCTTCTCTAATTTGGGAAGCTAGTCTCAACTTGACATGCTTTAAAAGTCCTTCATGCAGTCATCCATGAAATATCTATTGGGCATCTAGGTGTCAGCCACTGGGTCCTAGAGCAAGAATGGTGAGCAGAGCACCATTCTTGTCTTCATGGAGGTCATCAGCTAATGGGTCACATGGGACATTAATCAAATGACTTCCAACTATGATAGAACTGTGAAGAAAAAATACAAGAACCATACCAGAGCATAACAAGAAAACTCAAACTTCTTCAGGATATCAGGAAGGAGACATTGGGAATGGCATGTGCAAAGGCCCTGGGAGAATTGAGGAGAATAATACCTGAGTCATTTCTTCCCCTACTTTACTTCTATCACATACTTGTGATTGGACATTCTGTTAAGTTTACACATTAAAGTTTGGTTTTCAATGTGTATAAATTCCTTACTTTACCAAAGGGAAATACCAGATGGCCTGGGTAAATAAAACCAGATTCAGTGCTCCAGGGTGGTGCTGTTTTTCTGTTAACTTTTCCAAATCCTGTCACTTTTCCAGCATTTATTAAATATATAAAAAACCTATTTTAAGATTCCTCAGGCCAAAGCCCTTGTGTTTGCTCAACATTTCCAGCTGTGTGTCTCATGCATTCCTTCCACATGAGTATGTTCTGAACGTCAGAGGGGAAGAAAGTCCATCTCCCCACAGCTACTCTGTAAGCACCTTGCTTGCTTCCATCAAAGTTGCAGAGGTGCCCACTCATGCCACTCCCTGTGCAGACACTCTAGTGCCAGGTCCCACTCATTCCACCCTACCCCTTCTTCAGGGAACACTTCAACTTTAATGCCTCTCTTCCAGGGTCTGGCCTTCTGTTCAGCTCCTCTCCATAGAGCAAGAGTGATGATCATGGCCCTGGGCTGAGGTCTGACTGTAGCTTTCCTGTCCCCTAATGCCACCACCCCATTCCTGCCTCAAATCAGATCTCTTTAATCTCTACTCATCCTGATGAGTTAGGCTGCCATGTATTACCAAATTTCTACCAGGGATCTCTGAATTATGTCAATGAAGTCACAATCTGTATCCTTAGTTTTATGTGATATAAGGGGTCCACCATTTAAACTCCAGTCCCTGTCTTTTATCTCCAGAGCTGGTTACTGAGAGCCAGAGTTCCAGAGGGTCTCTCTGGAGCCATCAACAGAATGGCTTCTGCATCAGTAGAGTCCCAGCAGCAGGCAGATGGTGCATTCATATTAGGCTAATTGATTTAACAGGTCATTTAATAGAAGGACTATTTTCAAAGGTGTGGCAAGTGTGTAGGGAAACAATGAGAGTCTGTGCAAGATTCAAGAGCTAATATCAGGGCTGTTACTTTCTGGGCCTAAAGGGCCAAGGTGAGAGAGCAGCTACAGTGATTATGCAGCAAGCTTCCAATGAAGCCAGATTCCAAGTTATTTATTTGTATCGTGTTCCCTGGCTAACTCCTGTGGTCCTGATAGGCCTTTTTAATCACTACCCTATCCTGTATCTTCAGATCCCTTGCAAGATCTCACAAGGCCCCTCTCCAAGTTTTACTCTTCAGCACAGGATCTTCCTGCCTCAGACCTGACCTCAAGGCCTCCTGTGAACCTGATGGCTACAAGTACCTGGCCAAGCCCACCTGTCCCTCTAGCTTTTCTTTCCTCCTCAGTGAGGATCTGTAAACAGTGCTAAGGGTCACAACCTTTGCCCCCTGACCTTCCTTGCCTTTTTTGTAACTGGTGACTTGCACTCAGTCAGGCCGTATGGCTTATGGCCTTAAGGCTCAGCAGTTGTGTCCCAGGGTTTTCACCATGAAGGGGAGAGATCCCTCCCACTATCACCTCCCTGTCCCCTGTGAATCACTATTACTGAGAACACAAAACACGGTGACCCTGTGCTCTCACAGCAATTTCAGTGAACTGCCCTGTTTTTATTCACTTTCTACTACGGCCCCTCCCTCTGAGGCTGGGCCAGAGTGAACAACATTCGCAGGCTAGACTCTTTCCCAAGAGGTTTCCAGATCCTTCTGCAAATAGACTTCTGCCACCACAATTGCTCTGGACCATCCAAATGCACGTGAATCCGACAGCCCTGGTGCTCAGAACACTAGGCTGTCCCACTAAGACCATGCCTCTGGCATAGTCTTGCAAGGGACAGCTCTGTCCAAGCAGTCTCTCCACAGACATATTTAGAAATATTCTTTCTGTCTAGCTGTCAGCAGCTGAAATCATGCAGCCCAATTTGTTACATGTTTTCTGCCCAGGGGGTAGGATTTTGGGGAGTTGCATGTTCTTCTCATATCCTTTAGGACTGAAAATTATATTTTTAAATAGGAAAAAATGTGAATATAAAACAGATGTTTCCCAATATTAGTCAGTAATATGGTAAATGCTTATGATAGAACATTAAGTTAGAAAAGCAGGCCACAAGAACATGATTTCAACTATGTAAAAAATAAAGCAAATGAAATAAAATCAATAAAAACCTGAGCATAGAAGTAAGTAAGTAGCAGTACAATAAAGAAAAATACCACTCTAGATTCTGGGGGAAAACCCTCTCAGCTCAGGAGGGCCTGCCCTGTTTTTCCAACAGTCTTCCCACTGCTCCACTGCTGCCTCACAGACATCTGAGTATGCATCGGTCAGCAGAAAAGAGACCCTGAGTAAGAATCTGATTTGATCCAAGGTAAAGAAAAGCCATAACAGCAAAGCTGGAGAGCTTCGGGTTGCTTTGGAATAGGACAGATGGGAAGAAGCGAGAATATGGAATGTGAGGAAAGAATTTAAATAGAGAAGGAGACCTTAAAACTTGACAATAGGTCAGAGCCAAACCTGAAAGACAGGTAATGAAAAATTCCCTGGGAGAAAGAGGGGAATGTATATTAAATTAAAATTGTTTTGTCTCGTATGCAATGCTGTAATACCCCTCTGTTAACTCCACATCTTCAGGAAAAACACAACAACAATCTCCTAATATTGATGTTTGGGGAATCAATGGGCAGTCTTGGCAAACTGCAATATGGACAGATAAAAGAGCTGATGTAAAACAAGCCCTCTTGGCCTATCCTATCCTAGCAAGCCTCTTAAGAAAGAAACAAAGCAGTTCAACACATCAAAGTTATGTTTCTTGCACATATTACAAGCCAGTGCATGTGAGGTAACTCTCCTGCACAACTGTCCTCCAGACAGTGACTCAGAGATTCATGCAGATTCATTCTGCATTTCCATCATATCCAGAAGTCTTTCACTACTGGATATGAGGGGAAAAGAGAAGTAATGTGGTCAGTAACACTACTAAAGCAGTGTCTAGAAGGAAATATATATCACTAAGTCCATATATTAAAAAATAAGAAAGGTTAAAAACCAATGATCAGGCCGGGCGTGGTGGCTCATGCCTGTAATCCCAGCACTTTGGGAGGCTGAGGCCGGCAGATCATCTGCAGTAGGGAGTCTGAGACCAGCCTGGCCAAAATGTTGAAACCCCATCTCTACCAAAACTACAAAAATTAGCCGGGCATGGTAGTGGGTGCCTGTAATCACAGGTACTCGGGAGGCTAAGGCAGGAGAACTGCTTGAACCCAGGAAGTGGAGGTTGCAGTGAGCCGAGATCGTGCCACTGCACTCCAGCCTGGGCAACAGAGCAAAACTCTATCTCAAAACAAACAAACAAGCAAACAAACAAAAAACAACCAATCATCTAAGTTCTCAACTCAAGAAAAGTTGCCAGGCATGGTGGTTCACACTTGCAATCCCAGCACTTTGGGAAGCCAAAGCTGGAGGATTGCTTAAGCCCAGGAGTTTGAGACAAGTCTGGGCAACACAGTGAGACCCTGTCTCTATGTAAGAAAAATCTTTCTTAAAAATATATTTTAAAATAATAGGAAAAGTGCTAAAAAAAAAAAAAAAAAACAGAAAATTAACCCCCTCAAAAAGTAGAAGAGAGGAATACAGAGCAGGATCAATGAAATAGAAAACAGACATTTAATAGAGAAAATCAACAAAGTCAAAAGTTTATTCTTTGAATAGATTAGTACACTTAATAAACTCCTAGCAAGACCATTCAAGAAAAGAGAGAGCAAGAGAAAGAAAAAAACATAAATACAAAAACCAGACTTGAAAAAGAGAGTATCACTACCAGCCTTACAGACATTAAAAAGATAATGAGAGGATGTTAGAAAACACTTTATGCCAATAGATCTAGGCATTCTATACACCAATATTTATGCCAGTAAATTAGAAAATCTAAGTGAAACATATATTTCTTAAAATACAATTTGCCAAAATTGCCACAAGAAGAAATTTTAAAATACCAATAGCCCTATATCTACCAAAGAAATCAAATCTGAAATTAACACTGTTTCCAAAAAAAAACTATATGCCCAGATGGCTTCACAAAAATTTAGGGGATAATTAATACTGGCATGCAGAGGTGTGTCCAGAAAATAGAAGAAGGGAAACATTCAAACTCATTTTATAAGGCCCACAAAACACTGATACCAAAAGCTCAGAAAGATATTACAAGAAAGGAAAGTTACTGGACAACATCTTATGCTGGGAAATTTAGAGAAGCACATGGTGAGTCAACTTGGTGAGCAACAACAGTCTCCACTGCGGTTCACTCTTCTGGCCATGAAATATCCCTTTGTTCCCTTCTTCCCGAAGGTAGAGCATCTTCCACCACCCCTCACGGAAGACAATCCAAGGTCCAATCTATTATAGCATTGCATTTCTTAGTCCTCTCTATCAGGAAAAGACATGGCTTCTCTTACATCTGTGAACTGAAAAGGCAAGATGTCTGCCTCATATCCATGTGATATGGTTTGGCTGTGTTCCCACCCAAATCTCATCTTGAATTATAGCTCCCGTAATTCCCACGTGTCATGGGAGGGGCTTGGTGAGAGCTAATTGAATCATGGGGTTGGGTCTTTTCTCAGGCTGTTCTCATAATAGTGAATAAGTCTCACAAGATCTGATGGTTTTATAAAGAGGAATTCCCCTGCACAAGCTCTCTTGCCTGCTGACATGTAAGATGTCAGTTTGCTCTTCCTCTGTCTTCCACCATGATTGTAAGGCCTCCCCAGCCACGTGGAACTGTGAGTCCATTAAGCCTCTTTTCTTGTAAATTACCCAGTCTCTGGTATGTCTTTATTAGCAGCATGAGAACAGACTAACACACCATGCCAGCATACAAATATACTATAATAGAACAAGAATAGGATAACAGTAACAGGAACAGGATAACTCCCATTCAGAAAGGGGAAGACTGTGAGACCCACAGTAGTCACTGCCTGTGACAGTGCTGAAATACCAATGGGCAGATGTTATAAAGACTACCTACCCTAGAGCAGGAACTCCCTCCTCCACTATTGTTTGTGATCCTTGGCACCACACTCTAAGGGGCTTCCTCCTGGACCCTAATTCTGCTTGACCACATGTAAAGAGGGAGTTAGGGAGAATACTCCCTTTAGGGGATGTGCAACTTCCTACCAGAGGTTGCTTTAAGGCTTAGCTAACGGACTGGTGCTTTTTATACAGCCTTGTGGTTTCTTTAACAATACTGTTTCCTCAAAAATTTGGTAAGTATCTGATCTATTTGCCAATATCCACATTCAAGGTTGCTTTTGTAAGAGACAGTTTTTTGGTAAGTATCTGATCTATTTGCCAATATCCACATTCAAGGTTGCTTTTTGTAAGATACAGTTGCTTTATCTTTCACCTTCTTGTCTCCCTGCTCACTCTCTCTTTCAATGTGATAGAGTCTAGAAGCTAGCTAGAACAAAGGAATGCACCTTTAATCAGATATTTTCTTTTTTCTTTTTCTTTTTTTTTCTGAGACAGGATCTCGCTCTGTCATCCAGGGTGGAGTGCAGTGGCACGATCATGGCTCACTGCAATTTCAACTTCCCGGGCTCAAACAATCCTCCCACCTACACCTCCCAAGTAGCTGAGACTACAGGTGTGCACCACCTTGCCCAGCTAGTTTTTTAATTTTTTTGTAGAGACGGGGTTTCACTATATTGCCCAGGCTGGTCTTGAACTCCTGGACTCAAACAATCCTCCCATTTCAGCCTCCCAAAGTTCTGGGATTATAGGCATGAGCTGGGATTTTAATCAACTGAGGCATTTTCTTGGGCCTTATTATGCAAAGCCTTTTAAATTTCCATCTCTTACTCTCCGGAAACTAGAAACAGTCAACTTTTTCAATTCTACAGGTCTCAATATTCTGGATTTTCTCTATTTTAGTTAATTTCTACTGGCAAAACAGGCAACTCTTTTTTAATTTTTAAAAATTTACACATAATTCACATACCATGATATTCACTGTTTTTGAAGTGTACAACTCAGTGGTATTTACTATATTCACAAAGTTGTGCAACCATCACCACTATCTAATTTCAGAATATTATCACCAGCCCCAAAAGAAACCTTAGAACCATTAACAGTCACTCTCTATTTACCACTTCTCCTGTCTCCTAGAAACCATTAATCTACTATCTATAGATCTGGATATGGATTTGCACATCCTAGACATTTCAGATAAATGAGATAATATAATACACAGCCTTTTGTGTCCAATTTCTTTCAGTTAATGTTTTCAAGGTTCAGCCATGTTGTAACGAGGATTAGTACTTTATTTCTTTATATGAATGAATCATATTCCATTGTATAGATATACTATTTTTTAATCTGTTCATCTGTGGATGGACATGTGGATTGTTTCCACTTTTGAGCTATTATAAATAATTGTGCCATGAAAAATTATATACAGATTTTTATGGGGATGTGTTGTTTTATTGCTCTTAGATACCTAAGAGTGGAATTGATGGGTCATATAGAAATTCTGTGTTTAACATTTTGAGGAACTTTCAAACTGTTTTCCAAACTGACAACACCATATGACTTCCCACCAGCAGTGTATAAGGGTTCCAATTTCTCCACATCCTCACCAGCACTTGTCATTGTCTCTATTTAATTACAGTCATGTTAGAGAGCAGGAAGTGGTATCTCATTTTAGGTTTAATTTGCATTTCCCTAATGACTAATGATTTTGAGCATCTTTTCATGTGGTTCTTGTCTATTTGTATATCTTATTTGGGAAAAACATCTGCCAAATCCTTTGTGCCTTTAAAAATTAGGTTATTTCTTTTTATTATTGAGTTATATAGTTCTTTTTATATTCTGGATACTAGATGTTTATCAGATATACATGACTTGCAAATATTTTCTCATGTTCTGAGTTGTCTTTTCACTTTCTTTATAGTGTTCTTTGAAACACTGAATGGTGTCCTTTAATTTTGATGAAGTCTACTTTTTCTTTTGTTGCTTGTGCTTTTGGTATCATATGTAAGAAATCATTGCATAATCCAAGGCCAGGTATACCTAAGATTTCTTCTAAGAGTATTATAGTTTTAGCTCTTAAGTTTAAATCTTTGGTAAATTTTGAGTTAATTTTTGTGTACAGTGTGAGTAGTAGTCCAACTTCATTCTTTTGCATGGATATCCAGTTTTCTCAGCTCCATTTGTTGAAGAGACTATTCACTCCCTATTGAATGGTCTTGGCACCTTTCTCGAAAATCAATTGACTATAAATATGTGGGCTAATTTCTGGACTCTCTGTTGATTGATGTATGTATCTATCCTTATGCTAGTCCCACACTATCTTTATTATTACACTTTGTAGTAAGTTTTGAATCTGAAAGTGTGAATGCCCCAACTTTGTTCTTCTTTCACAAGATGATTTTGGCTATTCTGGATCCCTTGCATTGCCACATGAATTTTATTATCAGCTTGTCAATTTCTGCAAAAACCTGGCTGGGATTTTCTAATTTCGTTCTGTTATGGTTAGGGAACATATTTTATATTATTCAAAACTATACATCAGTTTGGGGAATACTGCCATCTTACAATATTGAGTCTTCAAATTTGTGAATATGAGATGTCTTTTCGTTTATTTAGGTCTTCTTTAAATTCCTTTACCAGTGTTTCATCTTTTTTTAGTGTACAAATATTGCAATTCTTTTGTTAAGTTTGTCTCTACATGTATGATTCTTTTTGATGCTACTGTAAATGGAATTATTTTCTTAATTTCATTTTTGGATTGTTCATTATCAGTGTACAGAAATACAACCAATTTCTGTATATTAACCTTATATTCTGCAGCCTTGCTGAACTCATTGTTAGCTCTAAGAGCTTTTTTGTGGATTCCCTTGATATTCTATATTCAATAAGATGTTATCTGCAAGTAAAGATCATTCTACTTCTTCCTTTCAAATATGGATGCCAATTTTTTTCTTGATTAAGTTCCCTAACTAGAACCTCCAGTGCAATGTTGAATAGAAGTAACAAGAGTGGACATCCTTGTTTTGTTCCTATCTTAGGGGTAAAGCTTTTATTCTTTCACCTTTAGGTATGATATTAGCTGTGAGGTTTTCATATATGCTTTTTAGAAGATTGAGAAAGTTTCCTTCTAATTCCTACTTTATTGTGTGTTTTGACCATGAAAAGGTGCTGGTTTTTGTCAAATGCTTTTTCGTCATCTATTGAGATGAAAATGTGGTTTTTGTCCCTTATACTATTAATATGGCATATTACATTTATTTTTTTTATGTTGAATCAATCTTGCATTCCTGCCATAAGTCCTACTTTGTCATGGTATAAAATACTTTTTATATGTTGCCGATTCAGTTTCCTGATATTTTTATGAAGATTTTGCATCTATATTTATAAGGAATATTGGTTTCTGCTTGTGATATTTTGTTCTGCCCTTGGTATCAAAGTAATACTGCCTCATAGAATGACTTGGAAAATGTTCTCTCCTCTTATAATTTTTGGAAGTATTTGTGAAGTATTGGGCTTAACTCTTTAGATACTAGGTATTATAAAATTCCCCAGTGAGGCCATTTGTCATCTACTTTTCTTTGTGGCAAGTATTTTTAATCACTAATTCAATCTCTTTACTTGTTACAAGTCTGTTCCAATTTTCTATTTCTTCTTGAGTCAACTTTATCTAGATTATCTAACTCATTAACACACAAACGTTCATAATATTTCCTTATATTCCTTTCTATTTTTGCAAAGTCGGTAGCAACATCGCCTCTTTCATTCTTGATTTTAGTAATTTGATTCTCTTTCTCTCTCTCTCTCTCTCTCTCTCTCTCTCTCTCCATCAGTCAAAGTAAAGGTCTGTTAATTTTGTTGAACTTTTCAAAGAACCAGCTTTTGGTTTTGTTGATTTTCCCTATTCTTTTTTATTTACATTTGATTTCTTTCTGCTTTAATCTTTATTAGTTTCCTCCTTCTGCTTGTTCTGTGTTCAGTTTTTCTAGTTCCTTAAAGTGGAAGTTTAGATTACTAATTTGAGGTCTTTGTCCTTTTTTTCAATTTGGGTATTTATAGCTATAATATTCTCTAAGCACTGCTTTGGTTGCTTCCCATAAGTTTTGGTATGTTATGTTTTCACTTTTATTCATCTCAAGGTATTTTCTAGTTTTGTTTGTGATTTCTTCTTTGACTCATTGATTATTCAGAAATGTTGTTTAACTTCCATATATTTGTGAATTTACCTCTGTTATTGATTTCTAATTTCATTCTTTGTGGTTAGGAAACATACTTTATATTATTTCAAAACTTTTAGATTTATTGAAACTTGTTTAATGACGTGACATACAGTCTAAACTGGAGAATGCTCCTTGTGCACTTAAGAAGAATGTATATTCTGCTGTTTTTGAGTGAAGGGTTCTATTGCTATTAGGTCTAGTATGTTTATATTGTTATTTAGTCTCTATTCCCGTACTGATTTTCTGTGTAGTTGCTCTATCCATTGTTGAAAGTGGAGTATTGGAGTCTTCAACTATTGTCATATCAATTCTGTCAGTTTTTGCTTCATGTGTTTTGGGTCTCTGTTATTAGGTGCATATATGTTTATAATTTTTATATCTTCTTGACAAATTAATTTATTTATAATTATAAAACTGTTATTTGTCTCTGATAACAATTTTTGCCTTAAAGTCTATTTTGTCTGATATTAGTATAGCCACTCCAGCTTTCTTTTGGTTACTGTTTGCCTGATATATCTTTTTCCATTCTTTTTTTTTTTTTTAATTTATTTATTATTATTATACTTTAAGTTGTAGGGTACATGTGCATAACGTGCAGGTTTGTTACATATGTATACTTGTGCCATGTTGCTGTGCTGCACCCATCAACTCGTCATTTACATCAGGTATAACTCCCAGTGCAATCCCTCCCCCCTCCCCCCTCCCCATGATAGGCCCCGGTGTGTGATGTTCCCCTTCCTGAGTCCGAGTGATCTCATTGTTCAGTTCCCACCTATGAGTGAGAACATGCGGTGTTTGGTTTTCTGTTCTTGTGATAGTTTGCTAAGAATGATGGATTCCAGCTGCATCCAAGTCCCTACAAAGGACTCAAACTCATCCTTTTTGATGGCTGCATAGTATTCCATGGTGTATATGTGCCACATTTTCTTAATCCAATCTGTCACTGATGGACATTTGAGTTGATTCCAAGTCTTTGCTATTGTGAATAGTGCTGCAATAAACATACGTGTGCATGTGTCTTTATAGCAGCATAATTTATAATCCTTTGGGTATATACCCAGTAATGGGATGGCTGGGTCATATGGTACATCTAGTTCTAGATCCTTCAGGAATCGCCATACTGTTTTCCATAATGGTTGAACTAGTTTACAATCCCACCAACAGTGTAAAAGTGTTCCTATTTCTCCACATCCTCTCCAGCACCTGTTGTTTCCTGACTTTTTAATGATTGCCATTCTAACTGGTGTGAGATGGTATCTCATTGTGGTTTTGATTTGCATTCCTCTGATGGCCAGTGATGATGAGCATTTTTTCATGTGTCTGTTGGCTGTATGAATGTCTTCTTTTGAGAAATGTCTGTTCATATCCTTTGCCCACTTTTTGATGGGGTTGTTTGTTTTTTTCTTGTAAATTTGTTTGAGTTCTTTGTAGGTTCTGGATATTAGCCCTTTGTCAGATGAGTAGATTGCAAAAATTTTCTCCCATTCTGTAGGTTGCCTGTTCACTCTGATGGCAGTGTCTTTTGCTGTGCAGAAGCTCTTTAGTTTAATGAGATCCCATTTGTCAATTTTGGCTTTTGCTGCCGTTGCTTTTGGTGTTTTAGACATGAAATCTTTGCCCATGCCTATGTCCTGAATGGTACTACCTAGGTTTTCCTCTAGGATTTTTATGGTATTAGGTCTAACATTTAAGTCTCTAATCCATCTTGAATTAATTTTCGTATAAGGAGTAAGGAAAGGATCCAGTTTCAGCTTTCTACTTATGGCTAGCCAATTTTCCCAGCACCATTTATTAAATAGGGAATCCTTTCCCCATTTCTTGTTTCTCTCAGGTTTGTCAAAGATCAAATGGCTGTAGATGTGTGGTATTATTTCTGAGGACTCTGTTCTGTTCCATTGGTCTATATCTCTGTTTTGGTACCAGTACCATGCTGTTTTGGTTACTGTAGCCTTGTAGTATAGTTTGAAGTCAGGTAGCGTGATGCCTCCAGCTTTGTTCTTTTGACTTAGGATTGTCTTGGAGATGCGGGCTCTTTTTTGGTTCCATATGAACTTTAAAGCAGTTTTTTCCAATTCTGTGAAGAAACTCATTGGTAGCTTGATGGGGATGGCATTGAATCTATAAATTACCTTGGGCAGTATGGCCATTTTCATGATATTGATTCTTCCTATCCATGAGCATGGTATGTTCTTCCATTTGTTTGTGTCCTCTTTGATTTCACTGAGCAGTGGTTTGTAGTTCTCCTTGAAGAGGTCCTTTACATCCCTTGTAAGTTGGATTCCTAGGTATTTTATTCTCTTTGAAGCATTGTGAATGGAAGTTCATTCCTGATTTGGCTCTCTGTTTGTCTGTTACTGGTGTATAAGAATGCTTGTGATTTTTGCACATTAATTTTGTATCCTGAGACTTTGCTGAAGTTGCTTATCAGCTTAAGGAGATTTGGGGCTGA
The DNA here is from genome assembly GCF_043159975.1 of Macaca nemestrina. Lineage (NCBI taxonomy): Eukaryota > Metazoa > Chordata > Mammalia > Primates > Cercopithecidae > Macaca > Macaca nemestrina. The sequence goes on from NC_092136.1 coordinate 55,393,398, forward strand.
GACAATGGGGTTTTCTAAATATACAATCATGTCATCTGCAAACAGGGACAATTTGACTTCTTCTTTTCCTAACTGAATACCCTTGATTTCTTTCTCTTGCCTGATTGCCCTAGCCAGAACTTCCAACACTATGTTGAATAGGAGTGGTGAGAGAGGGCATCCCTGTCTTGTGCCAGTTTTCAAAGGGAATTTTTCCAGTTTTTGCCCATTCAGTATGATATTGGCTGTGGGTTTGTCATAAATAGCTCTTATTATTTTGAGGTACGTTCCATCAATACCGAATTTATTGAGCGTTTTTAGCATGAAGGGCTGTTGAATTTTGTCAAAAGCCTTTTCTGCATCAATTGAGATAATCATGTGGTTCTTGTCTTTGGTTCTGTTTATATGCTGGATTATGTTTATTGATTTGCGAATGTTGAAGCAGCCTTGCATCCCAGGGATGAAACTCACTTGATCATGGTGGATAAGCTTTTTGATGTGTTGCTGAATCTGGTTTGCCAGTATTTTATTGAGGATTTTTGCATCGATGTTCATCAGGGATATTGGTCTAAAATTCTCTTTTTTTGTTGTGTCTCTGCCAGGCTTTGGTATCAGGATGATGTTGGCCTCATAAAATGAGTTAGGGAGGATTCCCTCTTTTTCTATTGATTGGAATAGTTTCAGAAGGAATGGTACCAGCTCCTCCTTGTACCTCTGGTAGAATTCAGCTGTGAATCCATCTGGTCCTGGACTTTTTTTGGTTGGTAGGCTATTAATTGTTGCCTCAATTTCAGAGCCTGCTATTGGTCTATTCAGGGATGCAACTTCTTCCTGGTTTAGTCTTGGAAGAGTGTACGTGTCCAGGAAATTATCCATTTCTTCTAGATTTTCCAGTTTATTTGCGTAGAGGTGTTTATAGGATTCTCTGATGGTAGTTTGTATTTCTGTGGGGTCGGTGGTGATATCCCCTTTATCATTTTTAATTGCGTCGATTTGATTCTTCTCTCTTTTCTTCTTTATTAGTCTGGCTAGTGGTCTGTCAATTTTGTTGATCTTTTCAAAAAACCAACTCCTGGATTCATTGATTTTTTGGAGGGTTTTTTGTGTCTCTATCTCCTTCAGTTCTGCTCTGATCTTAGTTATTTCTTGCCTTCTGCTAGCTTTCGAATGTGTTTGCTCTTGCTTCTCTAGTTCTTTTAATTGCGATGTTAGAGTGTCAATTTTAGATCTTTCCTGCTTTCTCTTGTGGGCATTTAGTGCTATAAATTTCCCTCTACACACTGCTTTAAATGTGTCCCAGAGATTCTGGTATGTTGTATCTTTGTTCTCATTGGTTTCAAGGAACATCTTTATTTCTACCTTCATTTCGTTATGTACCCAGTAGTCATTCAGGAGCAGGTTGTTCAGTTCCATGTAGTTGAGCGGTTTTGATTGAGTTTCTTAGTCCTGAGTTCTAGTTTGATTGCACTGTGGTCTGAGAGACAGTTTGTTATAATTTCTGTTCTTGTACATTTGCTGAGGAGTGCTTTACTTCCAATTACGTGGTCAATTTTGGAGTAAGTATGATGTGGTGCTGAGAAGAATGTATATTCTGTTGATTTGGGGTGGAGAGTTCTATAGATGTCTATTAGGTCTGCTTGCTGCAGAGATGAGTTCAATTCCTGGATATCCTTGTTAACTTTCTGTCTCGTTGATCTGTCTAATGTTGACAGTGGAGTGTTGAAGTCTCCCATTATTATTGTATTGGAGTCTAAGTCTCTTTGTAAGTCTCTAAGGACTTGCTTTATGAATCTGGGTGCTCCTGTATTGGGTGCATATATATTTAGGATAGTTAGCTCTTCCTGTTGAATTGATCCCTTTACCATTATGTAATGGCCTTCTTTGTCTCTTTTGATCTTTGATGGTTTAAAGTCTGTTTTATCAGAGACTAGTATTGCAACCCCCGCTTTTTTTTGTTCTCCATTTGCTTGGTAAATCTTCCTCCATCCCTTTATTTTGAGCCTATGTATGTCTCTGCATGTGAGATGGGTCTCCTGAATACAGCAGACTGATGGGTCTTGACTCTTTATCCAGTTTGCCAGTCTGTGTCTTTTAATTGGAGCATTTAGTCCATTTACATTTAACGTTAATATTGTTATGTGTGAACTTGATCCTGCCATTATGATATTAACTGGTTATTTTGCTCGTTAGTTGATGCAGTTTCTTCCTAGCCTCGATGGTCTTTACATTTTGGCATGTTTTTGCAATGGCTGGTACCGGTTGTTCCTTTCCATGTTTAGTGCTTCCTTCAGGGTCTCTTGTAAGGCAGGCCTAGTGGTGACAAAATCTCTAAGCATTTGCTTATCTGTAAAGGATTTTATTTCTCCTTCACTTATGAAACTTAGTTTGGCTGGATATGAAATTCTGGGTTTAAAATTCTTTTCTTTAAGAATGTTGAATAGTGGCCCCCACTCTCTTCTGGCTTGTAGAGTTTCTGCCGAGAGATCTGCTGTTAGTCTGATGGGCTTCCCTTTGTGGGTAACCCGACCTTTCTCTCTGGCTGCCCTTAAGATTTTTTCCTTCATTTCAACTTTGGTGAATCTGGCAATTATGTGTCTTGGAGTTGCTCTTCTCGAGGAGTATCTTTGTGGCGTTCTCTGTATTTCCTGGATTTGAATGTTGGCCTGCCCTACTAGGTTGGGGAAGTTCTCCTGGATGATATCCTGAAGAGTGTTTTCCAACTTGGTTCCATTTTCCCCCTCACTTTCAGGCACCCCAATCAGACGTAGATTTGGTCTTTTTACATAATCCCATACTTCTCGCAGGCTTTGTTCATTTCTTTTTCTTCTTTTTTCTTTTGGTTTCTCTTCTCGCTTCATTTCATTCATTTGATCCTCAATCGCAGATACTCTTTCTTCCAGTTGATCGAGTCGGTTACTGAAGCTTGTGCATTTGTCACGTATTTCTCGTGTCATGGTTTTCATCTCTTTCATTTCGTTTAGGACCTTCTCTGCATTAATTACTCTAGCCATCAATTCTTCCACTTTTTTTTCAAGATTTTTAGTTTCTTTGCGCTGGGTACGTAATTCCTCCTTTAGCTCTGAGAAATTTGATGGACTGAAGCCTTCTTCTCTCATCTCGTCAAAGTCATTCTCCATCCAGCTTTGATCTGTTGCTGGCGATGAGCTGCGCTCCTTTGCCGGGGGAGATGCGCTCTTATTTTTTGAATTTCCAGCTTTTCTGTCCTGCTTTTTCCCCATCTTTGTGGTTTTATCTGCCTCTGGTCTTTGATGATGGTGATGTACTGATGGGGTTTTGGTGTAGGTGTCCTTCCTGTTTGATAGTTTTCCTTCTAACAGTCAGGACCCTCAGCTGTAGGTCTGTTGGAGATTGCTTGAGGTCCACTCCAGACCCTGTTTGCTTGGGTATCAGCAGCAGAGGCTGCAGAAGATAGAATATTTCTGAACAGCGAGTGTACCTGTCTGATTCTTGCTTTGGAAGCTTCCTCTCAGGGGTGTACTCCTCCCTGTGAGGTGTGGGGTGTCAGACTGCCCCTAGTGGGGGATGTCTCCCAGTTAGGCTACTCAGGGGTCAGGGACCCACTTGAGCAGGGAGTCTGTCCCTTCTCAGATCTCAACCTCCGTGTTGGGAGATCCACTGCTCTCTTCAAAGCTGTCAGACAGAGTCGTTTCCGTCTGCAGAGGTGTCTGCTGCGTTTGTTTAGTTTACTGTGCCCTGTCCCCAGAGGTGGCGTCTACAGAGACAGGCAGGTTTGCTCCACCCAGTTCGAGCTTCCCAGCAGCTTTGTTTACCTACTTAAGCCTCAGCAATGGCGGGCGCCCCTCCCCCAGCCTCGCTGCTGCCTTGCCGGTAGATCACAGACTGCTGCGCTAGCAATGAGGGAGGCTCCGTGGGTGTGGGACCCTCCCGGCCAGGTGTGGGATATGATCTCCTGGTGTGCCTGTTTGCTTAAAGCGCAGTATTGGGGTGGGAGTTACCGATTTTCCAGGTGTTGTGTGTCTCAGTTCCCCTGGCTAGGAAAAGGGACTCCCTTCCCCCTTGCGCTTCCCAGGTGAGGCAATGCCTCGCCCTGCTTCAGCTCTCGCTGGTCGGGCTGCAGCAGCTGACCAGCACCGATCGTCCGGCACTCCCCAGTGAGATGAACCCAGTACCTCAGTTGAAAATGCAGAAATCACCGGTCTTCTGTGTCGCTCGCGCTGGGAGTTGGAGACTGGAGCTGCTCCTATTCGGCCATCTTGCTCCGCCCCCATCTTTTTCCATTCTTTTACCTTGAACCTATTTCTGTTTTCGAATCAAACATATGTCTCTTATACGTAACATATAGTTGGATCATGTATTATCCATTCTGCAAGTCTATGGCCAGTCCTATTCTGAGGTTTTCTTTTAATACTTGCCAAATGCAGAAATAGTAGCCAACACATCTACTAATGTTCTGTTTTTCAGTCTTTTTTCCTAGAGATGCCATGTAAGTAAACACGAAGCTTGCCTCCCAAGTTAGATTGGTTAATAATATTTTGGCACAACATAACATGCATTGACATATTTCTGGTCTCCAACATCAGTCTTCCTCTCAGCACACCATCAGCTATTATAGCAGTGCCTTATTTCAATGTACCTATATCTGTCTTAGTATGATATTTATATTAGTCATAGTACGATAAACTATACCCTAGTAATAAATTAACTCAAAAATCTTAGTGTCTATTCACAATAGCCAAGATTTGGAAACAACCTAAGTGTCCATCAATAAACAAAGGGATAAAGAAAATGTAATACACATACACAATGGAGTACTATTCAGCCATAAAAAAGATGAGATCCTGTCATTTGCAAAAATGTGGATAGAACTGGAGGTCATTATGTTAAGGGAAATAAGCCAGACACAGTTAGACAAATTTCACATGCTCTCACTTATTTGTGCGAGTTAAAAACTAAAACAATTGAATTCATGGAGATAGAGAGCAGAATGATGGTTACTGAAGGCTGGGAAGGGTAGTTGGTGGGGTGAGGGGGAAGAGAGATTGATCAGTGGGCACAAAAAAATAGAAAGAAATAAGATCTAGTATCTGACAGTAGAACAGGGTGGCTATCATTAATGATAATTTAATTATATAGTTTAAGTTACTAAAACTGTATAATTGAATTGTTTGTAACATAAAGAAAGAATAAATGCTTGAGGTGATGATACTCCATTTACCCTGATGTGACTATTATACATGGTATGCACATATCAAAAGATTCTATATATCCCATAAATATATACACCTACTATACAGTCATGAAAATTAAACATTAAAAAAACATTTTTAAGTTTAAATATTAGCAGTCTAACACAATAAAGGTTTATTTCTCACTCATGTCACCATTCAAGGCAGGTCAGGTAACTCTTGTGTGGCTTTCTCCAAGCAGTAAAGGATGCTCACATCTGGCAATTTAGGCATTTCAGAGCTCTTCATTTCTGGAGCCATAGAAAGGAGTGAAGAGGAGTGGTTGATAATGCGGCGGGGCCAGGGGTCGGGGGTGTTATTTCCAGGATAGAAAATGGCACAAATTTTTCTGCTCACTTCTGATGGGCTACACATAATCACATAACTCCAAATCAACTACAACAGAAATAGGACTTTATAGGAACACATTGGTATTTGGTGATCACTAGTAGTCTCCACCACACCTCTATTCCATAAACAAATCAAAATTTCGCCTTTGAAAGGAGAGAAGACTGTCTAGAGTCAACTATTTTATGAATACAGGCCATGTAGAGTTCTAAGAAGCATCATGATTAAGTGGTATTAACTCTAGAGCCAGTCCATCTGGGTTCAAATCTTGGATCTGCTGTCTATTAATTATGTCACCTTAGGCATACTTAAGCCCTATAAGCTTCAGTTTCTTCATCTGTAAAGTGGGGATTAAATATTACCTACCTCCTAGGTTTATTGTCAACATGAAATGAGACATTCCAGTGCAGTACCTAGCACACATTAAATGTATAACAGATATACCTATTATTAGCTAAAGAGCTAGAAAATAATGGGACATGAAATAAAACCATACAGATAATATTATAATTGTTAATGATATTTCCCTCTGCATGCCTGATTGGAAGTGCTCTTGTCTGGGGGCTCTAAGCAGTGGCAGGAAACAGGAGGCAAGACAGCTGAGGCGCTAATAGACCTACTTATATGAGAAGAACAGGCATCTGATAACGGTATTAGCTCTCAGAAGTGCATTAGTCCAGGCCTGAGAATGCCCCCCTGAGGACTAAGAGAGGAGAGACTTAATTGAAGTTCAATTTAAATCTCAATCACATCCCTCCTCACAGGAGAGTAGAGCTGCCTGCCTGGTGGCGAGAAGCTTGGACTCTACTTGGGCTGCCTCTGATATTTCTAACCACTCTGTAGATCTGTGAATCCCAGTGGGAGAGCCTAGAGGGAAAACAGCAAGTGTGAATCTTGCAGCACCATTCTGGGCAGCAGGACTAGGAGCTCTTGTTGCTGCCACAGCTAAGAGGTGATACTATAAGGGGATCTGTGAGATAACATAATTCATCTGAGCTGTGCACAGTCAATCTGCTGTCTGATTTCAGGGTCTCCACCTGAGAGGTGATAGAGCCTGGTGGTTAAGAACACAGGTTCCAGAGTCAGACTTACTGACTTCAAGTACTAGCTCTTCCCTTGAGTTGACTGTGTGAATCTAAAGAAGTCACTAAGTCCTTCGAGCCTTAGATTATTCATCTGTAAACTGGGATTTGCATTATTGTCTCGGTTGTCTTCTATTTGCCCTTCCATATGTGCTCTCATCCCTCTCTACCCTGACCTGTGTCCCAGGAGGCTGACTTATATGAACCATATCCAGGGACTCCTTTGCTCTCTGGCTTCCAGTTGCACCCATGAAACGGGAGGGTGAGAGGAGAGTGACATCTTGGTGCTTATTCCCCTGGTACCCACACCACTGGGTTGCTTGAGGGTTACTTATGACTCTCTCCCAAAGACTGAAGCTACTTTCAGGCAGCCTTTTGACAGCTCTTTCCATAGGTTCCAGAAGCCACTACCTCCTCTTTCCCCTTCAGGCCTGGGATGGTAACAGCTCCCACACTCACTAGCCCCAAGATACTTCAATATCCTTTGTTGCTTTCCCTAAACTCTTCTTACTTAATCCCCTTATTAAATGCTCTTCAATTACCTACTTTTGAGTGTGCCAAAACCCTGACTGATACAACTATGTGCTTGCAGTTATCACTCTTTGAGTGACCAATCAGCTCACAGGGATTCCATTTCTCTGAGCACAGCTCCTATATAAAGCTGAGAGCGCCTGGTGGCCATGCCTATGCTACAGGGTCCTTCAACCTGGTTGGTCCAGGAATATATACCTGACCCAAGATAGGCCAATCAGATTCTCCCATCCTGAAATGTGGTATTTGTAACAGAGCGATAATAGGGACTAGGAGCCAGTAGTGCTGCACCAGGTTTATTCCCCAATCCACCTTCTAAGGGGACAAGATCAGGAAAGAATGGGTTCTTGTCCTTCCAAGTTTTGATTGTTCAATCCTTCCTCTGACAGGGTATCCATTAGATACTCTATCATCCTTTCAATTCATTTCTTCTTTTCCTAGCTAGATTTGGTTTCTGTTGCTTACAATCTAAAGAACCTCAACAGACTCAGCACCTCATGAAATTTTTATTAGATATGTGTAGGGCAAAGTGTTTAGTTTATGGCAAGCTCTCATTAATGTTTTGCATTTATTATCTTTAGAAGTAGAGCTAATAATTGCCTTACAGGTTTTGTGAAAATTAAGTGAGTCTGTACAGTCTCTACTAAAACCTGATGGGCACCCACAGAACTCAGGTCTGGACAATTAAGTAGAGGTTCTGAACGAATCTCAATTGGTTCTAACGTTCTTCAAGAGTAATAATATTAACAATGCCTCTCAGACTGATACAGCCTTGGAATGGACATGTTATTTGGTCTGCTTGTGTTTCTTCATTTAGAAACTGTTCTGTCCATGCTTCCAAGGGAGACTTGTGGGACTACCACTCAAGTAATAGGGAGGAAGTGGGGCAAATATGATAAGCTGGCCAGACATAAGACCCATCCCCTGGACACAGGGATGCCCAAGACACCCGAGCAAGGAGCAGTTGGAGTCCTCTGAGGAACAGGCTGGGTCTCTAGGAGGAGTCTCTTCTTCTGAGGTCACAAGCTTAAGGATTCTGAAAACCTGGAGTCTTTGAGATTCTTTCAACATGTGGGAAAAGTATGCTAGGGAAGAAATTCATCATAGAGAGAAGCAGGCCCACAAGACAGGAAAAGAGAGAAACAGATTCCTGGCAAAATTTTTGGGTTTCCTGAGCCAGCTACACTTAAAGCTGAAAACTAGAGTTTTCAGTTATGACCACCAATATATTTCCTTTCTTTCTATGTTGATTTAGATGGATACCTGTTATGTGCAATTGAAATAGTCCTATTATATAAGCCTGTCTTCTGAAAAGTTTAGACACTGTCAGAGTTATTTCCTTTGTCTTAACAAAAGCCCTGGGAAATGAACACGTACAGAAAGTTTTCTTCTCATTTTTCTGGCAGAAAAAAAAACTCTTATGTTAAGAAATGTATCCAAATTTGCACAGCAAGTCAATGCACCAAAATGACCAATGAGTCAGGGTCCTATCAGGGCCACATTATTTATGGCTTTCATGAGCCCCCAATACTTTTGTCTTCCTGAAGTCCTTCCTCTATAAAATAATACTTAAAATTATATTTTATGAGGTCATGAGTATAAAGACACATATAATCCAGTTTGGGTTCATTGTTACATATTTTATATTCATTTTTCTATATTTAAAAGAAATTAAAATTAATACTTTTGTATAGGCCTTGGTCCCTAATGTGCCTAATGGATAAGCTTTCAGTCTTCTTTGCAAAAGAAATTAGAAGAGAATATGGGGAAGTGGTGTTTTGGAGGGAATCAGGGGCAAGCCCAACTGCAGTTCCACTGGAGAGACATGAGGCTTGCAGTCCTGGGCCTGGGCAGGTTGCAGCGGCTGAGCTAGAGGTTAAGGATGCACTCCAGGAGAGTTCCATAAAAATATATCATCAGCTCCAACCTGATGTTTGACCAAACCGTGGAAAACCTCATTGGCTCCTTACTAGATCAAAGCATAGCTGGCACTCTTAAAAACTCTTCCCATGAAAAAGTATCAGGAATGAAAACTTAAGATACATTCCTACCACTTCAAGATGTTCTTATACAAGTCAACAGTCTAGCAGCTCAGCTAGTCTCTTTCATCAAGCTGACATACTCGAGGCACCAACACAGCAAAGGGCACAATATGTCTCTCTGTGAGTATTTTTTATACTATATGTGTGACCCATTAGTGAGGCATGAAATCAATTCTGTGAGTCACAATAAACTTTAAAAAAAAAAAAAAAACATGTAGGTGGCTGGCAAGATGGTTGACGGTTGAATAGGAACAGCTCCAGGCTGCAGCTCCCAGCTAGATCAACACAGAAGGCAGGTGATTTCTCCATTTCCAACTGAGGTATCCAGTTCATCTCATTGGGACTGGTTAGACAGTGGGTGCAGCCCACAAAGGGTGAGTTGAAGCAGGGTGGGGTGTCGCCTCACCTGGGAAGCACAAGGGGTCAGGAAACTCCTTCCCTTAGTCAAGAGAAGCCATGAGGGACTATGCCATGAGGAGTGGTACACTCCAACCCAGATACTACACTTTTCCCACAGTCTTCGCAACCCAGGTGAGATTCCTTCAGGTGCCTACACCACCAGGGCCCTGGGATTCAAGCACAAAACTGGGCAGCCATTTGGGAAGACACCGAGCTAGCTGCAGGAGTTTTTTTCATATCCCAGTGGCACCTGGAATGCCAGTGAAACAGAACCGTTCACTCCCCTGGAAAGGGGGCTGAAGCCAGGGGGCCAAGTTGTCTAGCTTAGCAGATCCCACCTCCCTGGAGCCCAGCAAGCTAAGATCCACTGCCTTGAAATTCTCGCTGCCAGCCCAGCAGTCTGAAGTCCACCTGGGATGCTTGAGCTTGGTGTGGGGAGGGGCATCCACCATTACGGAAGCTTGAGTAGGCAGTTTTCCCCTCACCATGTGTACAAAGCCACGGGGAAGTTCAAACTGGATAGAGGCCACCACAGCTCGGCAAAGCTGCTGTAGCCAGATTGTCTCTCTAGATTCCTCCTCTCTGGGCAGGGCATCTCTGAAAGAAAGACAGCAGAACCAGTCAAAGGCTTATAGATAAAACTCCCATCTCCCTGGTACAGAGCATCTGGGGGAAGGGGCAGCTGTGGGCGCAGCTTCAGCAGACTTAAACGTTCCTGCCTGCCAGCTCTGAAGAGAGCAGCGGATCTCCCAGCACAGCACTTGAGCTCTGCTAAGGGACAGACTACCTCCTCACATGGGTCCCTGACCCCTGTGCCTCCTGACTAGGAGACACCTCCTAGCAGGATGGACAGAGACTTCCTACAGGAGAGCTCCAGCTGACATTTGGCAGGTGCCCCTCTGGCACAAAGCTCCCAGAGGAAGAAACAGGCAGCAATCTTTCTTGTGCTGCAGCCTCCATTGGTGATAACCAGGCAAACAGGGTCTGGAGTGGACCTCCAGCAAATTCCAGCAGATTTGCAGCAGAGGGGCCTGACCATTACAAGGAAAAGTAACAAACAGAAAGGAATACCATCAACATAAAAAAAGGACATCCACACCAAAACCCCATCCGAAGGTCACCAACATCAAAGACTAAAGGTAGATAAACCCACAAAGATGAAGAAAAATCAGTGCAAAAAAGCTGAAAATTCCAAAAACTAGAATGCCTCTTCTCCTCCAAAGGATCACAACTCCTCGCCAGCAAGCGAATAAAACTGGATGGAGAATGAGTTCGACCAATTGACAGAAGTAGGCTTCAGAAGGTATGCAATAACAAACTTCTCTGAGCTAAAGGAGCATGTTCTAACCCAATGCAAGGAAGCTAAGAATCTTGAAGAAAGGTTAGACGAATTGCTAACTACAGCAATCAGTTTAGAGAAGAACATAAATGACCTGATGGAGTTGAAAAACACAGCACAAGAACTTCGTGAAGCATATACAAGTAACAATACCAGAATTGATCAAGCAGAAGAAAGGATATCAGTGATTGAAGATCACATGAATGAAATGAAGTCTGAAGATAAGATTAGAGAAAAAAAGAATGAAAAGGAAAGAACAAAGCCTCCAAGAAATATGGGACTATGTGAAAAGACCAAACCTATGTTTGATTGATGTACCTGAAAATGATGGGGAGAATGGAACCAAGCTGGAAAACACTCATCAGGATATTATCCAGGAGAACTTCCCCAACCTAGCAAGACAGGCCAACATTCAAATTCAGGAAATACGGAGAACACCACAAAGATATTCCTCGAGAAGAGCAACCCCAAGACACATAATCGTCAGATTCACCAAGGTTGAAATGAAGGAAAAAATGTTAAGGGCAGCCAGAGAGAAAGGTCAGGTTACCCACAAAGAGAAGCCCATCAGACTAACAGCAGATCTATCTGCAGAAACCCTACAAGCCAGAAGAGAGAGGGGGCAATATTCAACCTTCTTAAAGAAAAGAATTTTCAACCCAGAATTTCATATCCAGCCAAACTAAACTTCATAAACAAAGGAGAAACAAAATCCTTTACAGACATGCAAATGCTGAGAGATTTTGTCACCACCAGGCCTGTCTTACCAGAGCTCCTGAAGGAAGTAATAAATATGGAAAGGAACAACCAGTACCAGCCACTGCAAACATACCAAATTGTAAAGACCATTGACACTATGAAGAAACTGCATCAAGTGATAGGCAAAATAACCAGCTAGCATCATAATGACAGGATCAAATTCACACATAACAATATTAACCTTAAATGTAAACAGGCTAAATGCCCCAATTAAAAGACACAGACTGGCAAATTGGATGAAGAGTCAAGACCCATCAGTGTGCTGTATTCAGGAGACCCATCTCACTTGCAAAGACACACATAGGCTCAAAATAAAGGGATGGAGGAATATTTACCAAGAAAATGGAAAGCAAAAAAAGCAGGGGTTGTAATCCTAGTCTCTGATAAAACAGGCTTTAAACCAAAAAAGATCAAAAGAGATAAAGAAAGGCATTACATAATGTTAAAGGTATCAACGCAACAATAAGAGCTAACTATCCTAAATATATATGCACCCAATACAGGAGCACCCAGATTCATAAAGTTCTTAGAGACCTACAAAGAAACTTAGACTCCCACACAATAATAATGGGAGATTTTAACACCCCACTGTCAGTATTAGACAGATCAACAAGACAGAAAATTAACAAGGATATTCAGGACTTGAACTTAGCTCTGGACCAAGCAGACCTAATAGACATCTGCAGAACTCTCCACCCCAAATCAATAGAATATACATTCTTCTCAGCACCACATCACACTTATTCTAAAATAGACCACATAATCGGAAGTAAAACACTCCTTAGCAAATGCAAAAGAATAGAAATCATAGCAAACAGACTCTCAGACCACAGTGCAATCAAATTAGAACTCAGGATTAAGAAACTCATTCAAAACTGCACAACTATATGGAAACTGAACAACCTGCTCCTGAATGACTACTGGGTAAATAACAAAATTAAGGTAGAAATAAATAAGTTCTTTGAAACCAATGAGAACAGACACACAACATACCAGAATCTCTGGGACACAGCTCAGGCAGTGTTTACAGGGAAATTTATAGCACTTAATGGCCACAGGAGAAAGCAGGAAAGATCTAAAATTGACACCCTAACATCACAATTTAAAAAAATAGTGAAGCAAGAGCAACAAATTCAAAAGGTAGCAGAAGACAAGAAATAACTAAGATCAGAGCAGAAATGAAGGAGATAGAGACACAAAAACCCCTTCAAAAAAATCAGTGTATCTAGGAGCTGTTTTTTTAAAAAATCAACAAAATAGACCACTAGCCAGACTAATGAAGAAGAAGACAGAAGAATCAAATAGACACAATAAAAAATGATAAAGAGGATATCACCATTAATCCCACAGAAATATAAACTACCATCAGAGAATACTATAAACACCTCTACGCAAATACACTACACAATCTAGAAGAAATGGATACATTCCTGGACACATACACCCTCCCAAGACTAGGAAAAAGTCAAATCCCTGAATAGACCAATAACAAGTTCTGAAATTGAGGCAGTAATGAATAGCCTATCAACCAAAAAAAGGCCAGAAACAGACAGATTCACAGCCGAATTCTACCAGAGGTATGAAGAGGAGCTGGTATCATTCCTTCTGAAACTGTTCCAAACAATAGAAGAAGAGGGACTCCTCCCTAACTCCTTTTATGAGGCCAGCATCATCCTGATGCCAAAACATGGCAGAGACACAACAGAAAAAGAAAATTTCAGGCCAATATCCCTGATGAACATTGATGTGAAAATCCTCAATAAAATACTGGCAAACCAAATTCAGCAGCACATCAAAAAGCTTATTCACCACGATCAAGTCAGCTTCATCCCTGGGATGCAAGGCTGGTTCAACATATGCAAATCAATAAATGTAATCCATCACATAAACAGAACCAATGACAAAAACCACATGATTATTTCAATAGATGCAGAAAAGGCCTTTGACAAGATTCAACACCACTTCATGCTAACAACTCTCAATAAACTAGGTATTGATGGAACGTATCTCAACATAATAAGAGCTATTTATGACAAACCTACAGGCAATATCATACTGAATGGGCAAAAGCTGGAAGCATTCCCTTTGAAAACCAGCACAAGACAAGGATGTCGTCTCTCACCACTCCTATTCAACATAGTATTGGAAGTTCTAGTCAGGGCAATCAGGCAAGAGAAAAAAATAAAGGGTATTCAAATAACAAGAGAGGAAGTCAAATTGTCTCTCTTTGCAGATGACATGATTGTATATTTAGAAAACCCCATCATCTCAGCGCAAAATCTCCTTAACTGATAAGGAACTTCAGCGAAGTCTCAGGATACAAAATCAGTGTGCAAAAATCACAAACAAATAGAAAAACATTCCATGCTCATGAATAGGAAGAATCAATACCATGAAAATGGCCATACTGCCCAAAGTAATTTATAAGTTCAATGCTATCCCTATCAAGTTACCATTGACTTTTTTCACAGAATTAGAAAAAACTACTTTAAATTTCATATGGAACCAAAAAAGGGCCCGTATAGCCAAGACAATCCTAACCAAAAAGAACAAAGCTGGAGGCATCACGCTACCTGACTTCAAACTATACTACAAAGCTACAGTAATCAAAACAGCATGGTACTGGTACCAAAACAGACATATAGACCAATGGAACAGAACAGAGGCCTCAGAAATAGTGCCACACATCTACAGGCATCTGCTTTTTGACAAACTTGACAAAAGCAAGCAATGGGGAAAGGATTCCCTATTTAATAAATGGTGTTGAGAAAACTGGCTAGCCATATGCAGAAAACTGAAACTAGGCCCCTTCCTTACACCTTATACAAAAATTAACTCAAGATGGATTAAAGACTTAAATGTAAGACCTAAAACCATAAAAACCCTAGAAGAAAACCTAGGCAATACCATTCAAGACATAGGCATGGGCGAAGACTTCATGTCTAAAACACCAAAAGCAATGGCAACAAAAGTCAAAATTGACAAATGGGATCTAATTAAACTAAAGAGCTTCTGCACAGAAAAAAAAAAAAAAAATCCTATCATCAGAGTGAACAGGCAACCTACAGAATGGGAGAAAATTTTTGCAATCTATCCATTTGACAAAGGGTTAATATCCGGAATCTACAAAGAACTTAAACAAATTTACAAGAAAAAAACAAACAACCCCATCAAAAAGTCAGCAAAGGATATAAACAGACACGTCTCAATAGAAAACATTTATGTGGCCAATAAACATATGAAAAAAATGCTCATCATCACTGGTCATTAGAGAAATGCAAATCAAAACCACAATGAGATACCATCTCTCACCAGTTAGAATGGTGATCATTAAAAAGTCAGGAAACAACAGATGCTGGAGAGGATGTGGAGAAATAGGAATGCTTTTACACTGTTGGTGGGAGTGTAAATTAATTCAACCATTATGGAAGACAGTGTGGCAATTCTTTAAGGATCTAGAACTAGAAATACCATTTGACCCAGCAATCCCATTACTGGGTATATACCCAAAGGATTATAAATCATTCTACTATAAAGACACTTGCACACATATGTTTATTGCTGCACTGTTCACAATAGCAAAGACTTGGAACCTATCCAAATTCCCATCAATAATAGACTGGATAAAGAAAATGTGGTACATATATACCATGGAATACTACGCAACCATAAAAAAGCTTGAGTTTATGTCCTTTGCAGGAACATGGATGAAGCTGGAAACCATCATTCTCAGCAAACTAACACAAGAACTGAAAACCAAACACCACAGGTTCTCACTCATAAGTGGGAGTTGAACAATGAGAACACATGGACACAGGGAGGAGAACATCACACACTGGGGCCTGTTGGGAGGTGGGGGGCTGGGGCAGGGATAGCATTAGGAGAAATATCTAATGTAGACGATGGGTTGGTGGGTGCAGCAAACTACCATGGCACGTGTATACCTATGTAACAAACCTGCATGTTTTGCACATGTATCCCAGAACTTAAAGTATAATTTTAAAAATGTAAAATATCAATGTGCTTTGCATGGATCCTTTGTCTGAATTGTGCATGTTGCAAGGAATACTGAGGTCAATTTCAATATGTGAGAACAGTATTTGATGGAGGGGATATGATGAATAGAATGTATACTGGCTAAGAAGTGGTTTTCAGTCATTTGCTCTTGGATGTCTTGCTTGGTTTTCATATTAGCAAAGTTAATGTTGTGCAGTCAAGTTTTATATTACAATGACTTGAAACTAGAGATATTCAACTGAGATTCAATTGCAAACTTGGAGTGTAGTTTTTGAAAAGATGTCATTTAAACTATATATGTATGTGTGTATGTGTATTTTGTCTTCTTTTTTGAGTTAGTACCAATTATACCATTTTAATCAAACTGGAACAAATTGCTATTAAAATACATAATTTCTTTATTAAAAGAAAGAGGAATCATGAGATGAAATATACAGAAGCATGTTCAAGTTCATCCGTTGTATTTGGAAGTGTGAGTAGTGACAATACAGAGAAAAACACAGACTCTAATCTGCAAACTTAAACTTCATTTGAGCCTCATTTCAAAAAGAAAAACTTCAGTGCAAGACACTATTATGAAGATTACTTAAAGTATGGCTTTATCAAATGTGAAAAACCCATTGAAAACGACAGACCTCAGTGTGTTATTTGTGATAATATTCTTGCAAATGAAATCTTAAAACCTAAATTTAAAAGGCACTTAGAAATTCAGCATGCTAAACTTATTGATAAGTAATATTTTCAAAGAAATAAAAAAGACATAAAATTATCAACACAATTTCTTAGTTGCTCTACTACTGTTAGTGAGAAAGTCTTATCATCATATCTAGTTGCATATCATGTGGCAAAAAGAACATAGCTAACACAGCTGCTGAAAAAATTATTCTTCCAGCATGTTTGGATACGATGCATACGATTTTTGATGAGAAATCAGCTGATAAATTAAAAACTATACCTAATGATAACACAATTATCTCTTTGGGTTTGTACTACTGCAGAGCATTTAGGTTTTTTTTGTTTGTTTGTTTGTTTTGTTTTGTTTTGTTTTTGAGACAGAGTCTGGCTCTGCCGCCCAGGCTGGAGTGCAGTGGCCGGATCTCAGCTCACTGCAAGCTCCGCCTCCCGGGTTCACGCCATTCTCCTGCCTCAGCCTCCCGAGTAGTTGGGACTACAGGCGCCCGCCACTGCGCCCGGCTAGTTTTTTTGTATTTTTTTTTTTTAGCAGAGACGGGGTTTCACCGTGTTAGCCAGGATGGTCTCGATCTCCTGACCTCGTGATCCGCCCGTCTCGGCCTCCCAAAGTGCTGGGATTACAGGCTTGAGCCACCGCGCCCGGCCGAGCATTTAGAAACAATGCTTATTACTCGGTAACAGTCTGGTATAGATTTTGCAATCCAGTGTGATGAAAGCACTGATGATATTGGGAGCTGCACAAGACATTCAGTTTATGTCAGATATGCGTGGAAAGATGATTTTATGAAGGGTCTTTTGTGTTTTTTAAATTTAACCTCACATCCAAGTAGATTAGATATTTTTACAGGATTAGAAAGGCACATAGTTGGTCAATATAAATTAAACTGGAAAAACTGTAAAGGAATTGCAGGTGACAGCACAGCAAACGGAACTGGAAAACATAGCAGAGTAATTTAAAAATTACTAGAAGTGACTAATAGTTGTACTGTGTGGAATCATTGTTTTCTACATCATGAAGATTTAGCATCCAGAGAAATTCCACAGAATCTCATGGAAGTATTGAAAAACGTAGTGAAAGTTGTCAGTTTTATTAAAGGAAACTCACTGAACAACCAGCTTCTTGAAACATTTTGTTCAGAGATTGGAACTAATTGTACCCACTTTCTGTGTCATACCAAAGTTCATTGGTTGTCTCAACGGAAAATACTAAGCAGGGTTTATGAGCTCAGAAATCAGATTTACTTTTTTTCTCATTGAAAAATATCTCATTTGACAAATATTTTTGAAGATGACATTTGGATTAAAAAATTGGCATATTTAACTGATATTTTTGGTATTCTTAATGAACTGAGTTTAAAACCACAGGGAAAAAATGTATTGTGTTCCCCTGTGATGTATTCCAACATGTCAAACATATCCAGGGATTTTGAAAGACATCATTGTTATGGCAAGCAAGACTTAAAAGTAACTGTCCTAGCTACTACATGTTTCCAAGATTTTTGCAACATATTGAAGAGAATATTATTAATGAAAACATTTGAAAGAAATAAAATTAGAGATATTGTTGAATCTCACTTCTCTATCTCAAACTTTTAAACATTTCTTTCCAGAAGAAAAATTTGAAACATTAAGGGAAAACGGTTGGGTAAAAGATCCACTTGTGGCAAGATGTGGTGGCTCACGCCTGTAATCCCAGCACTTTGGGAGGCTGAGGCGGGCAGATCACGAGGTCAGGAGATCAAGACCATCCTGGCCAACAAGGTGAAACCCCGTCTCTACTAAAAATACAAAAATTAGCTGGGCTTATGGTGCACTCCTCTAGTCCCAGCTACTCGGAAAGCTGAGGCAGGCGAATTGCTTGAACCTGGGAGGAGGAGGTTGCAGTGAGCCGATATGGTGCCACTGCACCCCAGCCTGGTGACCGTCTCAAAAAAAAAAAAAAAACCATTCACTTGCTTTTTGAAACCCAGAATCAATAATTGGGCTTAATTAATAACTGGTGCCTGAAGTAGAGAATGAATTATCTCAGCTTAGTCATTCATATACATTGAAGAATGATTATGAGACCTTAAGTTTATCAGCATTTTGGATTAAGGTAAAGGAAGACTTTGCTTTGTTAAGTAGAAAGAGTGTCCTACTATTACTACCATTCACAACTAGTTTGTGTGAACTAGGGTGTTCTATGTTAACTCAATTAAAAGCAACAGAAAGAAATGTGTTGAATGGTGCAGCAGCTGTGTGGGTAGCATTACCTTCCTGTGTCCAGACTGGAAGGAACTTACGAACAGGCAAGCACACCCATCATAATTGAGAAAATCTTATCTAGGTTTTGGCCAGACAGATCTAGGCCAAGGAAGAGCTTTAGAAACAAGGCTGGAAATAGAGTTTTTATTCCAGTTGCCATAGGTGGAATAGAACCAGCAGCATGGATCAAATGTCAGGTGCAAAAGACAAGGTGAAGCCAAACATGGAACAATGCCAGGTCAGGAACGGGCAGGATTAGGAACAAGCCAGAACACAGTGTGTGGAGCTGTCAGCTGAGGTTCAGGTCCAAAGCTATCAAGCAAAGAATATTGAGACCCATGTTAGTGTCATGCTGGCTTTGTGACCCAAAGGCAGTCCCTGGTATCTTAAGGAACCCATGCAGAGCCAAACATACTGGATAAAAGTAAACTTCCTCAAAAACATGACTACTGGGCCTGGAGCAGTGGCTCACGCCTATAATCCCAGCAATTTAGGAGGCTAAGATGGAGGGATTGCTCGAGGCCAGGAGTTTGAGACCAGCCTGAGCAACATAGCGAGATGTCTATAAAATATTAAAAATTACCTGGGTGTGGTGGCACACACCTGTAGTCCTAGCTACTTGGGAGGCTGACACGGGAAGATCACTTGACCCAGGGAGGTCGAAGCTGCAGTGAGCCATGATCACCACACTACTGCATCCGCCCTGAGTGACAGAAAAAGACCCCCTCTCTTTAAAAAAAAAATAGCTATTGAAGATTTTCTCCTTTACTGTGAGCTTTCAGCACCTGCTGATGGAGAGACTGAGAATTCCCTACTATTGATATTAAGACACTTTTTATTTGAGATGGAGTCTCACTCTGTCTTACCCAGGCTGGAGTGCAGTGGCACAACCTCGGCTCACTGCAACCTCTGTATCCTGGGTTCAAGCAATTCTCCTGTCTTAGCTGGGATTACAGGCATGTGGCACCACACATGGCTAATTTTGTATTTTTAGTAGAGATGAGATTTCACCATGTTGACCAGGCTGGTCTCGAACTCTTGACCTCAGGAGTCCTTGGCCTCTCGAAGTGCTGGGATTACAGGCATGAGCCACTGCGCCTGGCCAAGACCCATTTTAAGAAAGCAGATCATTTCAATGCAGACAGTATGGCATGCAGACAGCTTGAGATGCAGAAAAGGACTTAGAAGCAAAACCAGACAATAAATGAAGAGGATGCTGACAGAATCAGGACAGGGATAATCTCCTGGCCACATCTGGCTACAGCTGTCACAGTCCCCTAGAGAAGAGGGACTGGCATCAATAACTGAACAGCACTTCACCCTTTTTGTGATGATTTTGTGTCTATACATTTGCTTAATTCCGCTTGCATAGTTCTCATCTCCTGGTGCCAGTATAGTCATTCTGGACTGACCTCTGTGTTGCCATGGTCTTTACAGAGTTCAGGAGAAAACAAAACTCCTCTCTGGGTATGGTAATAAGAAATGCTTGTTGTTATTTAAAAAAAAAAAAAAAAAAAAAAGATCCCTAGGCCAGGTGGATTCCAACAGGTAGTCACTGTTTAGGTCCTGCTGCCCGAATGGAGCCAACCAGGTAACTGCTGTCCTTGCCCCCTTAGCAAATGTAGGACAAGCCAGAACATTAAAAAACACAGCCTAAACATGCCTCATGGCTATGTGGGTGTGCCACATATTACACAAGGACATAAATTAATTAAGAAGCAAGGAAGGGACTAAGGACTGGGTAAGACATGAAGGAGTCCAAGAAACAGCAAGAACTCCAATCACTGAGAACATGACCTGGGAACCTGCCAGCCAACTGTGCCATCAAGTTAATAAGAACGTGCCAGGCGCGGTGGCTCACGCCTGTAATCCCAGTGCTTTGGGAGGCCGAGGCGGGTCGATTACAAGGTCAAGAGAAAGAGGCCATTCTGGCCAACATGGTGAAACCCCGTCTCTACCAAAACTACAAAAATTGGGTGGGTATGGTGGTGTGCGCCTGTAGTCCCAGCTACTCTGGAGGCTGAGGCAGGAGAATCGCTTGAACCCAGGAGGCAGAGGTTGCAGTGAACTGAGATGGCGCCACTGCACTCCAGCCTGGCAGCAGAAGGAGACCCCGTCTCAAAGGAAAAAAAAAGAGAGAGAGAGAGAGAACATGTCGCTGAGAGATGCCAAGTCTCTGCAAGATGAGTGAGCGTTTTTCTCATGCCGCCTCTTTTCTAAGAAGCTAAAGAAGAGGCGATCACAGCTCCAGGACTGCAGGCACATCAGGAAGGAGGTGGGAGGTCCTGGGGAAGCCGCTGCCACGGCTCGGTCGGCTCATGCTCTTCTCAGGGCAGCAGGAGTTGAGGTTTAGCATGCTGAGGTTTCAAAAGTTTGGCTGACTCCAGTCTTCCTTAGTTCTGTAAAAATTCCACAGGAGTGCTGTGATCCCCCTGGAGCCTCCAGTCACTTCTAAAGGAAATATTTTCAGGTGCCTGACTCCCCTCTTTCCTCTCTTCCAGATGTTAAGTTTTAGCTCTCTTCTTTGTTCATAAATATGTTGCTATTTTTGTTTTTGTTGTTTTTCCCCAAGCCAAAAACTTCAATAACACAAAGGAAAGGAAACTGTGATAAATCGCCATTGCCCACATTCCAGTCCAAACTCTTAGGGAGAGTGTGCTCTTAACATCTGCTCCGAGCTATAAACCACAGATATTAGTTTTAACATGGAGGAAAAATATGCTTCTTTAAAAAGAGCCACAAAGGAACATCCTGTATGTCACAGTCCAGTAGCCTCCTACACAAAGGGGAGCTGGGAGTCAGTGCCGGGTGCAAATGACACGCGTCTTCCCTGTCTGATGGTCTCGGGGCCTCCCAGCCATTGTGAGTCCCACTCCTCACCATTGCACTTGATGGAGCTGGCTGACCACGTGGAAAATTACCCAAAAGCTGTAAAAAAACAATTCACAGAAAGTTACAGAATGTCACGATGAAAACGCTGTGCCGCTTGGGACAAAAGAATGGAAAAAAATCTTTGCAGAGCAACACCTACTGCACCTTCACTGAGCCGTGCCACGCTCCCCACACCCACTGCCCCTGCCCTCACCTTTCCCTTCAATTTGTGCTTGCTGACCCTTTATAAAATTAGAAGACTTTGTGTCATACTGTGGCCTAGAATGAAGCAAGAGTTCAAGAGACACACTGTGGAATGCCTGTTCTACCCACATCCCCCTCTCCAGGGACTGTCTCTGCTCCTAGTCCCTTTAGCTTAACTGGTCATTCATTCATTTAGAGTACAAGTATGTACTGAGCACCTATTGTGTTCCGAGCACTGTGGTAGATAAAGATATGAAAAATGAACAATACAGACAAGGACCCTTTCTCACAGAGTCCATTTTTTAATGGGGAGAGTTAGCTGGTATGCAAGTAAACAAATAAACAAAATAATTTTGGATAATGATACCTACTATGAATTTTTTAAGACAAGCAAAACAAAGTGATGTTCTAGAGCACAGATCCCCAGGGCTATGAACCAGTACCTGTCCATGGCCTGTTAGGAACTGGGCTGCACAGCGGAGGTGAACCGTGGGCCGGCAAGCAAGTGAAGCTTCATCTGTATTTACAGCCTCTCCTCATTGCTCACATTAGCACCAGAGCTCCACCTCCTGTCGGATCAGTGGTGGCATTAGATTCTCATAAGAGTGCGAACCCTATTGTGAACTGCAAATGGAGGAATCTAGGTTGTACGCTCCTTATGAGAATCTAATCCCTGATGATCTGAGGTGGAGCAGTTTCATCCCAAAACCATTCCTGGAAAAATTGTCTTCCACGAAACCAGTCCCTGGTGCCAAAAAGGTTGGGGACCACTGTTCTAGCAAATGATTTGGGAGAAGGGGTTCCTACTTTAGATAAAATAGACTAAGAGAGCCTCTCTGAGAATGTATGAGCTTGCGCCTGAGTGATGAGGCGTTGTGGCTGCAGTGAGAGTCAAGATTGTGGCTGCAGTCTTCCTTCTTGGACAGAAGGAAGAACAAGTATAAAGGTCCTGGGGTAGGAATCGGAAAGGACCAGAAAGGCCAGAGTGGCTTAAGCCTGTAAAAAAAAAAAAAAAAAAAAAAAGGTTTAGGCTGGGCACAATGGCTCACACCCATAATCCCAGCACTTTGGGAGGCCAGGAGTTCAAGACCAGCCTGGGCAACATAGTAAGACCCAACCTCTTTTTTAAAAAAAATTAAAATTAGCCAGGTAAGCTGGTGTACGCCTGTTGTCTTAGTTACTTGGGAAGCTGAGACAGGAGGATCACTTGGGCCTGGGAGTTTGAGGCTACAGTGAAACATGATGAAGCTGCTGCACCCCAGCCTGGGCAATAGTAAGACCTCATCTCTAAAAAGAAAAGAGAATGAATTTGCAGAGTAGCAGAGGCCTTGGTAAGAAGTGTGAAATTTATTTTAAGGGCAACAGGAAATCACTGGAAATTTTTAAACAAAGGAGTGGCATAACCTGATAGACATGTTCAATGGAATCATTTGGGTACTATGCGGAAGGTGGATCCTTGGAGGGCCATAGTGGAAGCCAGGAAACCACTCAGGTGTCAATTGCAATAGCCCAGGCAAGACATGATGGTGGCTTTGACAGGAGCAGTCAGTCAGCAGTGGCAATGGAGAAGTAGACTCACTAATCATATATCATGGAGGCACTGACAGGGCTTGCTGATACAGTAAATGGGAAAGGAGAAGGGAAGAGCTGAGTGAAGCATGATCCTGAGTTTTGGCCTTCAGCCACTCAGTGTATGAGCATGACTTTGATGGAAAATACTAAGAAGGAACTGGTTTGGAGGTGAAAATCAAGAGTTCAAGTTTACCCAGTTAAGTTTAAGATTAGGCATCCAAATGGAGATGTCTGGGAGGAGCAGGTAGTTGAGATTCAGGGAAGCTATCAAGGCCGCAGATAAATATGTGAGAGTCATTGGTATATAGAAGGTGTTTAAAGCCCTAGGACTAGATGAGATCAACTAGGGAAAGTATATAGATAGAGAAAAGAAGAGGACCAAAGAAAGAGTCCATGGGAATTCCCAAAAGAGGGTGAAGCATGCCCAAAGGATGTAGCAGACAAATCAGAAGCATGTGTTATCATGAAGGTCAAAAGAAGCAAGTTTTTCAAGAACGGGGTGGTCAAGTGTGTGGAATGCTGCTGAGAGACTGAGTATTATGAAGACAGACAGCAAAGTGACCATGAGATTTGGCAACATGGAAATGATGGTTTCCTTGACAAGAATAGCTTCAAAGGACTGATGGAGCCGAGAGAATGTACTGAACAGTGACTAGAACTTCTAATGAAACATAGGGGTGTAAACATATGTGGTATGTCCATTCCATCCTGACACCCATTAAAGTAAAAGTAATGAAAGTTTGTTAAAAAGAAAAAGAGCGAGCCCACAAGAGCAAAGAGAATGGCATGAACATGACAGAGGACAAGAGAAGTCAATAATTATTGGAAGAGGTAAAAAACTAGATGATAACCAACTTAGCAAAGCAGAGAGAGCTGAAACCAAGGTGAATGCAAAGAAAAATGTTAGCAAGAAGCAAGCAAGCTCCAACCACCAACCCCACAAAGCCTCATACATTGGAGCCAGGGTGAGAAATGGGGCTGAAAACAGGTGGATAGGGCAGAAGTGTTTATAAGAAAGTGTTCCTACCCCAGTCCTCCTCCCAACCCTGCACGGCCTGGAAACTACCCTGGTAGGCTATAGATGATTTCATCTCCAGATAAATTGATCTAGAGAGACTCAAGGATAAGCAATACCTGGCAAAGAGGAAGTTAAAGAAGCACCTTCCTGAAAGCAGGGAGATTAAGTGAAATCTACATATGGGATGGTAAGACCCTCCCATCTTCCCCAGTTCAGCAGCCAGCCCTGTTGACAGTCCTCTCTGGAGGGGACTGAGGGGCTGTGGGTTACTCCCACTCTAGCTGGTAGCCAAGTTGGCCATGTACAGGCAGAGGAAGCCAATCAAGATGAGAGGAGAGAGAAAGCAGTAAAGAAGAAAGATGCTGCTGTCCCTGGGAGATGTGGACAGCTCAGAGATCTGCTCTGAGGCCAGGAGCAGATAGCTCTTCCAATCTCATGACCTGGTGCATGCTCACAACACCTTTTCCTTGAGCCGCTTGAGTAGCTTCCAACCTCCTAGGCAGATGATCTATAGCAAAGGCTGGAAGCATCCAGAAGAAGGCTGATTTTCCAGACCTTGTCCAAGCTCCACTTGCAGTGCTCTCGGTATTTGTTATGCAGAGGTGGCCAACTGAGCTGCAGACTTCCCTTTCCCCCAGGGACTCCAGAATGTCCAAGAAGAGCCTATCTACAGGTCTGAAGGTTCTAGAAAGTCAAGCAGTGGTCCCACATCATAGAAGGCCAGGCTGTTAGGCAATATCTTGTGTAGCTACCAGATGTTACAGATAGGGAAGGTAAACCCAGAGGCATTAAGCCATTTGTCTAAAGTCACAGAGCTTTATTATCCAAAGAACTGGTTAAAGGTAAATTCCAGTCTCTTGACTTTCAGCCCCTAACTCTTTCCACTACCCCATATTGCCTCCCACTAGACTTGATTAATTTGAAACATGGGCTGTGCCCAAAGACTACTTGGACAGGTGAGATTTGCTTATTTCCATGGCACTACTGATATCAAAATACTAAAGCATGAAGCTCTAGATTCACTATTGTGTAGCAGGTAACATGCTGAATGCAGAGCCCAGCAATGTGGGTTCCGGTCTTACCCTTACCTCCTTGTTCTGTGTTATCACATAGGCAAGTTGCTGACGCACCCCTCCAGACCTTATTTTTCTCATTCATAAAATATAGACATAGTGACAGTGCTAAGGGCAGAGGAAAGAACATGAATTCCAAGGGTCTGAGAGCATCGCCTAAATATGCCTCTAAAACTCGAAATTTCTCTCCAGGCTCCCTATTTCCTTAAATATATATCTATGCAAATTCAGTATTTTTGTTTTATGTATTTTTTTGTGTATTTTGTTTTATGTATATTTAGTATATTTGTTTTAATATAAATATAGGTGGGGGTGCTATTCCCCTCCAATGTTCACATCAAATTGATGCTCCAGGAAGATGACCCATATTTGTCCGAACTTTGCTTGTCCTTCATATAACCTGATGCTAAAAGGCCTCCTTTTAATGTCCTTTGTGAAGAAAAGAATAAACGTGTTAAAGACTCAAGCAGCAGTGTCAGCTCAGGCCAGGGCCACGCTGTTATGGTCCAGTCCACCATTTCTCCAAGGCTTCAAGGGTGCCTCATACTATCCACAAAACAATGGGGCCCAGAGAGATCCCCTTCCTTCCACCTAAAATTGCCCTTTCCCACAGCAGGTATCCTCTGGCACCCACAGCAGACAAAATCTGAGAGTTGAAATCCCCTCTTATAAGAACCCAGGAGAGTTGTGAGTTTGAGTCTCCAGTGCTCCGTGATCAGTCCCCAGGGATGCCAAGGAAGCTCTCACATGCCTGTAAGACATAGCTCTCCCTGTGAGGCATGGGAGGCATCCAGCTTCTCTCCATCCTTCCCGGGAAGGGAAGGCCCCACAGGAAACCCACATCTCACTCCCCCTGCCCTCTGCTTCCTGCTGTCTCTGCCCCTGCCCCATGTCAATGCTCCTACCAAAGTCCCTTTCTGTAACCTGACCTTGTCCCCAAGTCCATCTCCATCCCTCTCTGCCCTGTGGTGTTACAGGACTCCCTCCTTGGTCCCCATTCCACTCCACCCCTCAGATTCCTTGTTAGTAAACATGACAAAATGTTCTGCAGTGTAGCAACAGGCAGGCATTCTCGGTGGCTGAGGGCCCCTGAGGACAGGGCAGGAGGGACTGGCTACAGCTCCCAGTTTCTAGCCAGGCCTGGGCAGATTCCAGTAGTGAGCTGCTGATTCAATTCCAGACAACAAATGTTATCAAGGCCCACTCTGGGCCCAGCCCTGCACTGGGTTCAAGAGGGGCAGCTATGAAGCACACACAGCATGGCACAGCCCCTGGGTTGGGGTGCAGGCTTGAGAACCCATAATTACAATCTGTGGGTTACACAGACAAGATGCCTGCTGAATGGAGAAGGGCAGAGCGGGTGAGGGAAGGGAGCAGAGAAGAAATCAGGGAGGCCAGCCCTCCCATAGCCACAGCACACCAGCAGCAGGACTCTGATGGCCAGCTCCCTAGAGGCCACTGTAACACACAGACCAGCAGTCAGGGCTGCCTGGGCTGGGGCAGGGGAGGATGTGAAAGGAACCAGGGCTGTTATCCAGCTTAGCTAGTCCTGGTTTTTTTTTGTTTTGTTTTGTTTCTTTTTTTTTTTTTTTGTAACTTTTTTTTGTTTGTTTTTTGAGACAGAGTCTCACTCTGTCACCCAGGCTGGAGTACAGTGGAGCAATCTCGGCTCACTGCAACCTCCGCCTCTGCCTCCCAGGTTCAAGCAATTCTCATGCCTTAGCCTCCGGAGTAGCTGGGGTTACAGGTGTGAGCCACCACACCTGACTAATTTTTGTATTTTTAATAGAGGCAGGGTTTCACCATGTTGTCCAGTCTGGTCTAGAACTCCTGACTGTGACTCAGCCTCCCAAAGTGCTGGGATTATAGGCGTGAGCCACTACACCCAGCCAGCTTACTATTCCTGAGCCAAACTGCCATTTTCACAGACATTGGGCCCAGGAGAGCCCAATTCACAGACATTGGGCCCAGGAGAGCCCCACCAAGTGACCAGAGTGGGAGGGCTGGGAGCTGTCCAACAGCACCACTCTGAGGTACCAACTCCTGATTTCAGCAAAAGCCTCCAAGATCAAGACCAAAAAGACAGTGTGTGTTGTAACAAGGAGGAGGAAAAGGGAATCATAGAAGGAAGGATCCAGGGATGCAGAATGAGAGTGAGACGTGGGACTCAGGAGGGAGAAGACAGCAAGCAAAAAGCAGAGTTGGCCATGGGTAGCCGCAAGTGCAGTCAGAGCTAAAGCACACCTGCTGAAGGTGTGCAGGTGTTCAGCATCACGCAAGGCCAGAGAGAGGCCCAATCCCACCCCTTCCCACAGGGCGTGCCTGCCCCGGTACCAGAGGAAGTGACTGCAATGCACCCTTGTTCCACTGTCAAATTAGCTACTGCTAGTGGTACCTCGAGGGGCTCCCACCCTGGACTTTATCCAGGTAGTCACCCCACACACATCTTTTTTTTTAAGCTCTCAAAAACACAGAATTTGACTATTCATAACCATTAGTTGCAGGCATTCCATTGTATGACCCTCTTTTATTATTTCACTTATGTCATGCCTAATGATTTCTGAAAACTTCTTTGAAGGTCAAATTCAAATGACTGAAGGTCAAAAAATACATCTGTATTATGGATGGGAGTTTTAGAACTGAAATATATTAGTGCCTCCAGGGGCTAAGAGAACTTCTGGGTTCCATACAAAACACACAGGAACTGAAAACATCCTAGAAAAGCTAAATGTGATTGCTTCTTTAGCAATGCTGACACTCAGAATTCCAAGAGCCACACCTTTCCCTAAGTCCTCCACCCTCAGGACCCCCCACACTACATACACAACTCTAAACCAGGAGTTGGCAAGCGATGCCCCAACAGCCAAATTAGGCCCACCACCCGCTTTATGTGCATGATGAGCTAAGAATTATCTTTACATTTTTTATGCTGGGCGTAGTGGCTCCCAGCCTAAAAACCCCGTCTCTACTAAAAATACAAAAATTAGCCAGGCGTGGCGGTGTGTGCCTGTAATCCCAACTACTCAGGAGGCTGAGGCAGGAGAATCGCTTGAACTGGGAGGCGGAGGTTGCTTGCCACTGTGCTCCAGCCTGGGCAACAGAGCAAAACTCTGTCTCAAAAAAAAAAAAAAAAATTGTCTTTACATTTTTAATTGTTGAGAAAAAAATCTAAAGAAGAATATTTTGTGACACATGAAAATTACATGAATTCCAATTTCACCATCCATAAATAAAGTTTTCTTGGAACATGACCACATTTATTCATTTACCCATTGTCTTTGGCTGCTTTTCCACTGCAATGGCAGAGTTGAGTAGTTGTGACAGACACTATATGAACCCATGAGCCTCAGACATTTACTATCTAGCCCTTTACAGGAAAGTTTGCCAACACTTGCTCTAGACCAAAGCCCAGAAAGAGAATTTAAGACCCATCTGGCTGACCACTCTCACTTCTCTTCCCCTCCCACTCCAATTCTCCTTGCATTGCCCCCGCCACCGCCCTCCACTCTCCACCATCTCCCGTCCTCCCTCCTTCTTCCTCCCACAATTCCCTGGGACCAAGAAATGGGTGCTTATTTGCTTCCTTTATGTCAGATCCTCCCCCTTTCTACTCTAACCTCACAAGTAAGCCTTAGGGACAGGCACAGGTACCTTCCCTAGGCCAGAGCTTCCCCATGGAAGTGCTTCAGATGGGCCACAGGTGTGCAGCACAATGGTGATGCCTTGGGTCCTCAGGTGAGAGAGCAGCCGGAGTGCACAGGTTGGGTATCTCTAGGGAGAACCTCACCTACAGCTCTTTGGAGGGCAGCCAAGAGTGGGCCCCATCAAACAGCAAGGACAGTGATCTCATCCCAAGCAGCGAGGGAGGCGGCCCCCCGGGACACGTCCTTTGGCAGCTTGCTGCATAGTGTGCCACCCCCACATGGACAGGGCCAGAAACCCACTGGAGGAGTGTGTGTCCCTTGTGTCGAGTGAGCACAGAGCACAGGCCAGGAGGGATGGGGCCGGGGGCAAGGAGAGAAGGAGGGAGCTCCTGGCGGCCACAGTAGCAATGGCAGGCCTGAATCCGTCTTCACGCATGTGTACAGAAACCATATCATTCATGGTCCAAAATAGTACAGTTTCTTTTTTCAAATTGACTTTAATGAAGTATAATTTACATACAATAAAATGCATCTAGTTTAACTATATATTGGTATGAGTTTCTGCAAATGTATACAAGGGTGATCCACCAGTGTCACCACTCCATGATCAAGATACACAATGTTGTCACTACCCCCCAAAAGCCCCATGTTCCCCACTGCGGTCACTCACCCCCACCACTGCCTGAGACGACTACTCATCTGTCTTCCATCACTACAAATTAGTTTTGCCTGTTCTGGAATTTCAAATAAATGGAATCATACAGCATGTACTGTTTTGTGTCTGGCTTCTTTCATTCAGGGCAATGTTTCGAGATTCATCCACACTGTGTATCGACACCAAGCTGGCATACTTCTTGTTTGTTTTTGAGCAAAAGGAAGTGCTCTGAATAGTCATGTCATGTCAGAAGAATGAATCAGAGCCCTTCGGGACAAATCAGGACAACAGTCACTAGATGTATATGGGCTATTCCTGTCTTTCTCGGCAGGTGAGCCTCTTTAGTCACATCCACACTGGCTGCAGGATATCTGATGAAAAGCGCATGTGTATTCTGCAGATTAGGGCTTCACCACTACCCAAGTGCACTTGAATCCAAAAGGTTTGAAGGGTGCTAAATCCAATGCACATCCAAGAAAGTTCAACACCACATTTGTTGTTGAAAAAAAAGAAAATGCCGTTACAGTCTTTATATAGTGTCAACTGGTATATATTTTTTAGTAGGTGCAAAATTGTTTTTAACTTTTTACCACCAATCTGTACAAACAAAATTTCCTGTTAATGATGATTATGGGTACAATGTACACTATTCACGTGATAGTTACAGGAAAAGCCCAGACTTCACCACTTTGCAATATATCCATGTAACAAAATGGCACTTGTACTCACTAAATCTATAAACATTTAAAAATTAGAAACATAAAATTTGAAACAAGAATTTGAAGAAACTCTTAAAAATCTTGATCAGAAATTCCATGTAGCCATTTCAAGCCTAAAACTACATTAAAAAAAGCATATGCCAATTTGAAGCAAGCTCATGTTTAACAATACAATATTGAAATGATTTTATTTAGAATGTTATATAAATTCAATATTTAATATTTTGTTTCGTATATTATTGTAATAATATAACATGAAGAAAATGTGAATCTTTTTCACTAGCTCCCATGTAGGTGTTCCCAAATGCCCTTTAGCTAACCCCAGTGTGCCATACGCATATTCTCACTTTCTAAGTGCGTTGTGAACAGGGAAGCACTAGTCAGCACTGCCCCCACACTACGGGAGAAGCCAGTACCCTGGGCTAAGACACATGTTTTCTTGCTAAAGAGACCTCTCCTGCCCTCTAGTGATAATTTTTGTAGCTGGGTCTCAGAGGGAAAACAGTGATGTATTGAGTAATTAAATATACCTGTTTTATATTTGCAAAACTGCCATCTCTGTCACATGCATTATACCTATCTTGGGTCCTGACAGATAAAAGCTTTCACAAGCATCCTTCTGTTGCTCCATGGGGCCTGAGAGGTCGAGCCTGTGGCTTCTCTTCCATGATTCCGCCACTTCTCTCTGCCCTCATCTTCTCCACTTCTGTGATGTGGCAAAGCCTCCACCATCCCCAGCCAGTGACACCACCCTTGCCATCACCTAGGACCATTGGCCCCTGAACCCCCTTCCCACCCTTACCAGACGCAAGGACTGTAGTGGTGGAGAGGGGAGCATGGGCCTGGGAAGCAAACACCCAATTGTTCATTGTACAACAATTTGTTATCAACGGACAACTCCAGGCATTCAGAGAATTTGGGATTCTCTTGGCACACAGAGGAAAGGGGGGCAGCTCTACCATAAATGCTTCCCATACCCCCTTGTCTCTGTAGAAACCCAGCCTTTTATCCCCAAGCAGCAGCACGTAGCAAGTGGCCACACAAGAGTGAAGGCAAAATCACCATCCGTCAACTAAAGGATGAAGTATCTGTTTGAGTTATCAGTATATAGTTACAGAAGTGAAAGATATATGAATGAAAATTATGTGAAAATTGGAACATATCAAAGTTGAGGATCACCTGTGCAAACAACAAAAAAGTTATTGAGAACAGCTGAATTTCCATCTGAAATGAGAACTATAGAATATTTTGTATTGAGGTAATTTCTGTTCTGTTGAGTAGAAATCCAGCAAACAACAATTTTTTTTTTTTTTTTTTTTTTTTTTTTTTTTTTTTTTTTTTGAGATGGAGTTTCCCTCTCGTTGCCCAGGCTGGAGTGCAATGGTGAGATCTCGGCTCACTGCAACCTCCGCTTCCCAGGTTCAAGCCATTCTCCTGCCTCAGCCTCCCGAGCAGCTGGGATTACAGGTGCCCGCCACCATGCCCAGTTAATTTTTGTATTTTTCGTAGAGACAAAGTTTCACCATGTTGATCAGGCTGGTCTCGAACTCCTGACCTTAGGTAATCCATCCGCCTTGGCCTCCCAAAGTGCTGAGATTACAGGCATGAGCCACTGCGCCTGACCACAAACTACAATTCTATATCTACTTGGCCCTACATATCCAAGAGTTCCATAGCCATGGATTCAACCAAATGTGGATGGGAAATGTTCGAAAAAAAAGTGGCATCCATTCTAAACACATACAGACTTTTATTCTCTTCATTATTTCCAAAAAGTAGAGTATAACAACTATTTACACAGTATCTACATTTTATTAGCTATTATCAGTACGGTTAAGCATCCATTAACAACAGGGATATGGTCTCAGAGATGTGTCATTAGGTGATTTTGTTGTGCAAACATCACAGAGTGTACTTCCATAAACCTAGATTGTATAGCCTACCACATACCTAGGCTATATGGGGCAGCCTGTGGCTCCCAGTCTGCAAACCTCTACAGCATGTTCTCTACTGAATACTGTAGGCAACTGTAACACAATAGTAAGGATTTGTGTATTTAAACATATGTAAACAAAGAAAAGATACAGTAAAAATACAGTATAAAATATTTAAAAATGAACAAATGGAGCTTGCAGGACTGGAAGTTGCTCTGGGTGAGTCAGTGAGTGATCGGTGAGGGAATGTGAAGGCCTAGGACATCACTGCGCACTACTGTAGACTTCACAAATGCTGTACAATTAGGCCACACTAAATTTATTTTAAAAGTTTTATCTTTCTTCAATAATAGATTAATCTTAACTTACTGCAACTTTTTTACTTTGTAAACTTGTTAATTTTTGCAAATTGTGACTCTTTTGTAATAACATTTAGCTTGAAACACATAGTATAACTGTACAAAAATTCTTTATATCTTTATTCTATGAGCTTTCATCTATTTTTGATAAACTTTTTCTTTTTTACTCTCTAAAACTTTAAACTTTTTTGTTAAAAACGAAGACACAAACACACACATTAGCCTAGGCCTGCACAGGGTCAGGATCATCCATATCACTGTTTTCCACCTCCACATCTTGTCCCACTGGAAGGTCTTCAGTAACATGCATGGAGCTGTCATCCTAGGATAGGAGCTGTCATCCTATCCTAACAGTGTCTTCTTCTGGAATACCTTCTGGAGGACCTCCTGAGGCTATTTTACAGTTAACAATTTTTTATAATTAGAAGGAGTAAACTCTAATGATAAAATGTATAGTATAATATAGTAAACACATAAACCAGTAACATAGTCATTTATTATCTTATCAAGTATTATGCACTGCACATAATTGTATGTGCTATACTTTTATGCAACTGGCAGTGCAGTAGGTTTGTTTACACCAGAAACAATGTGAATGGTTGTTTATCATCACAACACATAAATGATGCATTGCACTATGACTTTATGAGGGCTACGATGTCACTAGGCAATAATAATTTTTCAGTTCCATTTTAATCTTATGGGACCCATTGTATATGTAGCCCATCGTTGACTTAATCATCATTGTGTGGCACATGACTGTAATCAAGAGATGATTAAAGTATACAGAGGATGTGCATAGCTTATAGGCAAATACTGTGCCATTTTATACCAGGGACTTGAGCATCCTCAGATTTTGGTATCTGTGGGAGGTCCTGGAACCAATCCCCCATGGAAATCAAGGGACAATTGTAGTATGTTCCAGTGTTCAGTTCCATCTAATCTTCATTCTGCTCTGCTACATTTTCAACCTCTGCAGGCCAAAAGCCCTGAATTCTCTGCCTAGCCCTCTTTTGTCCAGGTAGAGGCCCAGAAGTCCATTTGGGGAAGAGCTGTCAGAAGGGTAAATCATAGACAGGAGTGGCAGCTTGTATGACTATGATGGACATCAGAGGGATACAGGATTTCTCTCCTAGCCTTTATTTCTAAGTAGACCCCTTTCAGAAGCACCCTCTGCCCCAGATGGGTTTGCCAAGTCCTAGTCCTGATGTCTAACTAATCCCTTTCCCTGGACTACGTGAGCCTACTGGGCTATAGAGCTAGGCAGTAACCAGCCAAATCTCTTCTTAGTCACAGATACATGGGGCACAACAAGGCAGGTGCCTCAGTGTCCAGGTGGACAGGCTCTGATCATAGCTCATTTGGAATCAAAGAGCAGCTGTCTTGGGCCCCCAGACTGTTGGTCTCTAGATCAGTGGGGCCCCCATTAGATCCCACACAAGATGGCAGTCATCAACAATTGAGCTCCACCGAGTCCCTGTGGGACTGAGGTCTGACGATCTCTTGAGGACTCTTCCCCGATCACACTGATCTTTCTGAAGACAAATTTTATCATCAGATATGTGTCAGGTAGGACTCTTCTGGTTGCAAGTGAATTTTTAAAAATTCTAATTGGCTTAAGCAAAAAAGAGTATATGAAACTAAAAAGGACCAGGGTCAGCTGGCTTCAGGCAAAGCTTCACACTAGGTTCAAAGAATGGCATCGCCCAGTTTAGCTGTGCCTCTGCTCTGCTGTCTCTGTTGGTTTCAATCTCAGACTTCACATCTATGGAAAAATGGCTACCAGCAATTCCAAGCTTCGTCTTCCCAGATACATGTCCAATGAGAAAAGAACAAGCCTCTTCCCCAGTGCTCAGGATCAATTCCTGGAATTCACTCAGAAAGAGCACTCTTGGGCCACGCATCTGTCCCTGAACTAATCACTACAGTCATAGCGATGGAACAGGACACATTTCCAACACATCCAAGCTGTGCTCTCCTCTAAAGTCTGGCCACCAAGGCAGCAGCAACCTCAAGTCCCAATTTCTCAGTCAAACCAATCTGCCCATGTCCACTTCCAGGTCTCAGCTTCTACAGAACTCTTTGTCCTCCCATCTTTTTTTTCCCCTGGGCTGTCCACCCAGAGGCTACCTCACTGAGCCTGTTGGCCAGCTGGCCCTCCCTGGTTCTTGATATAACCTACTCCTCGGTGCCCTCTCTTCCACCTCCAAGTTTAGGCCTGAACTCAGGAACTGGAAAATCGTCTTTCAAAACCCTAAATCTGTTAGCACCAGGCAGCCAGAGTTCCTAGAGAAAGACAGAGCTTCCCTGTGCTCAGGTGCCCAGAGTGTGCCCCTGCCCGGTTGCCTGGCACAGGAGACCAGCTGTGGTTCCAGATGAGGCGTGTGAAGAACTGGTAAGACAGAGGGCAGAACAAGAGCCATTCAGGAAACAAAACCTCTAATCCAGCTTCCTCCTAGATGGTACAGACTGTGAAGGGCCTTAAATGCTGTGTCAAGGAGCTGAGACTTGATCCAACAGGAGGTGAAGGGTAGTCAAAAGGCTTGCTGGACAGGTGAATGGGTGGATGAACACACAAACAAGTAACCTTAGCTCAGAGATGGAAAGCGACTTGCCCCATATCACATAGGAAGCAAGTGGCAGAAACAGGACCAAACTCCAGGCCTACCTGTGCCCATCCTAGGGCTCTAGTATCAGCCCAGGCTGCCTCCATCTCAACAGGGCAGCCTGGGAAACTTGGAGATTGTCAGGCACTTCTCAGAGGCACCAGACCTGGGCTTCTGAGCTTGGAGCAAAAACAGAGGCCTAGGCATTAGAAATGTGGACATTGGGAAATTTCAGGAAGGCTTGAGCTGGTGCCTAAAGTTGAGGCTGGGGAATTTGAGTAAGACTGAATTCTCTAAGAGTGAGGTAGAAGAGGGGCAGAGGGAGCCTGCCTGAAGCTCTGCTATGCTTTGCTCTGGGAGAGTCTGGCCAGATCCCCAGAGGGCAGCCCATCCCTGACAAAGCCCAGAACTCAGCAGGAGGGGACCACGACTCCTAGGGAAGAGTTGGGTGGAGATGAGGGCTGTTATCTTTGGCTTCCAAAGGCCTTGCCAGTGTTCCTGCTGAGCCTGGCACTTTGCCCCAGGGCACAGAGCTGTAATTTAGAGACAGCAGGGACTGGGATCCAGGGCGGAGGGGAAGAAGCCTTCTGGCCCTTGGTTTAGGGAGGCTGAAACTAGTTTAGGACAGGATACGTCAGGATATCAGAGGTGAAGAAAGATCTAGGATTTTCATGAGAGCAAGAACTTTGCTGTCTGGCTCACCATTGTATCTCCAGAGCCTGGAACAAACCCTGACACATAATAGGTCCTCAATAAATATTTGTCGAATTAATATTTTTCACTCCCTTTTGCTGCCCACAATTTCCTCTCTACTGGATCTCCAGCATATAATAAAAAGTCTGCATGGAGTCAAGCCAGCACATTTACAGTGGTTGGCTGACGACTTTCTGTGCCCAGAGTGGCTGCATATCCCAACTAGAACGGTTTGCCCTTAGCTCCATCAAACATATTTGATGGATACAAAAAGTATGAGGCTGGAAATCAAGAAATTTAGGTCCTAGGTACAGCCCACTGTTTATCAATGACAGATGTGAAAAAACTTTCAGAACATCTTCACAATTAATTCTCCTCTTGTTATGCCCATTTCATAGATGTGAAAACTAAGTTGAGGCTGGCACTAGATCACACAGCCTCGGAGTGGCAGAGCAAGCCTGACATCCCAGGAACTTGCTGTGCAACTATCAGTAGCTTCTTTCCCCTCTCTGTGCCTGTTTTCTCACCTGCATTATTGAGGTTTCCAAAGACAGTCCCAGATCTCCTATGGTAAAGGCAGGAGGCAACTGTCCGAGTACCCCACCACCCCCGCTAAAGGCTGGTCCAGCTTAAATGTACTGCAGAGAGGGGTCCACAGGGCAAGATCAGGCCACAGTGGATGTCTGGGGCTGCTTGGGCCCAGCATGTCTGAGGCCATCTTTCGTTTGGATCTTTCTATTACCTCTTCCTAGAACAGAGTAGAAGACCGGAAAGGACTTTTCAGGAGAAGTGAGAGGTGAGGTTAGAAAGGCAGGAAAGAAAGAAAAGGGAAAACAAAAGTAAAGAAAGATACACTAGTGCCCAACAGGTAAAATAAAAGATAAATCAAAACCACAATGCAAATCAAAACCACAGTGAGTGATCACCTCATACCTGTTAGGCTGACTATTATCAAAAAGACAAGAGATGACAAGGGTTGGCAAGGATGTAGATAAAAGGTAACCCTTGTATACTGTTGGTGAGAATGTAAATTGGTACAACCATTATGGAAAACAGTATGGAGGTTCCTCAAAAAGTTACAACGATCTGGTAATCCTACTATTGGGTATACACCCTAAAGGAAATGAAATCACCACCTTGTAACGATAGCTGCACTCCCATGTTCATTGCAGCATTATTCAAAACCACCAAGATATGAAAATGACCAAAGTGTCCATCAAGAGATAAATGGATAAAGAAATCATGATATATATGTATAAAGATATGTGTATATATATATTTCTTTGTGTATATATAAACATATATATGTGTTACATATATTTATATATAAATGTAAACACACACGAAGAAATATTATTCAGCCTTGAAAAGAAAGTTATCCTGCCATTTGTAACAACGTAGATGAACCTAAAGGACATTATGCTAAGTAAAATAAACCAGACACAGGAAGAAAGAAAAATACTGCATGATTTCACTTATACATGAATCTAAAAAAAAATTGAATACATAAAAACAGAAGAATGATGATTGATGGGAGGGACTGGACAGATGTAGGTCAAAGGGTTGAAAGGTGTAGTTGTATAGGATGAATAAGACTAGAGATTAAATGGACAGCATGAGGACTATAGTTAATAACATTATATTGCATACTGGAAATTTGCTAAGAGAGTGAATTTTAGGCTCTCTCACCAAAAAAAGAAAGAAAGGTAACTATGTGAGATAATGGATATGTCAATTTCCTCGGCCATAGTAACTGCTTCGGCTACTGATAGAAAGAAGCTACTGATAGTTGCACAGCAAGTTCCTGCCTATGTACATTATGCATACAAATGTACATTAAAACATCATGTTGCATGTTTTAAGAAAGGAGGGAAAGTCAGCACTCCTCTTGACAATGACAGAAAAGGCCCTGCAGCCTGACAACATGCATACAGTTAAGGTATCGCCACCTACTTCAAGGCATCAACTACTTCCACTAACCATCCTTTTTAAAAACGCAAAAGGTTTGCTTTGGGGGCGCTTCCTGGTAGCTGAACACCTGGAGGCTCCTGGAAGGTGGTGCATCCAGAGAGGGCATGGAGCCCCTCGCTCTTCACACATCTCTTGCCCTAGGCATCTGTTCCATCCATCTGGCTGTTGTTCATCTGCATTCTTTGTAATATCCTTTATAGTAAATTGGTAAACTTTTTTTAAAATTGTGTCCTTCACTGGCTCCTTTGTAAACCCACTGGCAGGAGTGTCCCACTCAGAACCTAACAGTTCAACCTCCATAGCAAGGCTGCAATCAGCTGTACCATGCTCAGGGGACCCATGGATGAGAGACAAGCCTGTCCCCCAGGAAGTCCAGTCTCTGGTTGGGGGTGGGGGTAGCAAGCACACACAGTCACCAGCAATCCAGCCTGCAAAGTGCTTTGAGGAGGCAAGCCCTGGGGCTGTGAGAGCAGGGAGGAGGAAGTGACTGGTTCTGCTCTCGAGGTCACAGAAGGACAACAGCCTGGGGCATGACGCCAAGCACGTGTATGAAGGAGGATGGAGTGTTCTAGCCCCAGGGAAGAGCATAAACAGAGGCACTGGGCATGGTCACCGTGAGGAAGCAACTGTTCCTATGGAATCCCCCTTAGTGATCACAGCCTCCGTCCTTCCCCTGATTTCCCTGCTTTGGCTTAGCCTACCCTTGACACTCGGCATGCCCTCACCCTCTGACCTCTCCCAGTTCTCCTCCTGCAGGGGAGACTTTCAGTCCCCTGACTTTCAGTCCCTGACTTTCAGTCCCCTCTTCCCTGATCCCAAACCATTTGCCCACGAGGACTTCAGGAGAGTATCTTCCGAGAGAAGCCTGGCCCCACTGCAGAGTCAGGCTGTCCATCTTCCAGGGAGTCTTCCTGCAGACCCTCATTCAACATAGGTGTCTCCCCAATCTCTGGCCAACAAGCTACCCTTCTTTTCTCCCCTCAGACCCCAAAACCTCTTTTGCCAAGCTCAGCATTTGCAGAATAGCCTCCCCCTGTAGCAACAGGCAGTGGTCATTTAGCTGCCACTCCCTCCATTTCTCTTCCTTCCACTCCAAATCCACACTCTCTCATCTCCCATTCTTTCCTCCTGACTCCCCCTCTCCAGCCTTACCCATCTCCTGTCCACGCTCCACCTTACTATCTGATATACAAAGACGACTATCTGATATACAAAGTTGTCCATGTCACCCATGCTTAAAATGTTTTCTAACTCCCTATCATTCGCAGGAGTAAATCTAGACTCCTCAGTTGGCATTTGAAGCCCCCCACACTCTCTCCAGGTGAATTCTGTACCGGTCCCTCACACACCCTAAGATCCAGCTTCTTGGCCTATCCCGACCTGCCCTGCATTTTATCATACCTGTCACATCTTGAAGCAGCTGCAAGGTTGGGAAAGGCTGGATGCTGGTGGTAACTCAAGACTGGAGGGAGAGGGATTAAGCATTGGGCACCTCACCCACAGAATAGCGGTCTTGGCATTTTGGGGGTCACCTACCTTTTTTTAGTGTCTCTTAGAAGCCATAGGTCCCCTTCCTACAAAAATTAATATATAATGTACCTAAACACAAATTTTATACCACATGTCTGGGAAGTTACAGACCTTTCCCTTACAGTCTGATACGGTTTGACTGTGTTCTCCCCATCAAATCTCATCTTGAATTATAGTTCCCATAATCCCCACGTGTCATGAGAGGGACCAGGTGGAGATAATTGAATCATGGGGGCAGTTCCCCCCTACTGTTCTTGTGATAATGAGTGAGTTCTCATGAGATCTGATGGTTTTATAGACAGCTTTTACCCCTTTTGCTCGGCACTTCTCCTTGTTACTGCCATGTGAAGAAGGATGTGTTTGCTTCCCTTTCTGCCATAACTGTAAGTTTCCTGAGGCCTCCCCAGCCCTGCAGAACTATGAGTCAATTAAACCTCTTTTCTTTATAAATTACCCAGTCTCGGGTATGGCCTTATAGTGGCGTGAAAACGGACTATGCAGTCCATCCACGAACCCAGGTTTTGAAAGTCTCGCTCCAGAGAGCAGGCAGGAACTGTGAAAGCTGACCTAGCCATGCCTTGCAGGTCCTTGTGCCACCAACATCCAGCAAGGATCTGAAACTGAGTTGGTGTCCATAAGAACTTGTGGGACTATGCTGAATTCAACAGAAGGCAGGAGCTGCCTCAGAGAGAGAGAAGGCTGGGGCTCAAGATACAAGGAGAGCTGAGAGGCTCAGGTAGAACTTCCCACAGGTATAGCTCATGGGGTTACCATCCCATAGGTGGACTTGCTGATAAAGGAAAGCAGGTGAATTCCAGGCAGCCACTGGGAAAAAGTTGCCCTGTCCAGGTTTCAGCTCAGGTCTGCCTCTTTGAAGCTGGCACCAGATAGGTGACCAGGCCTGACCACATCCCTGCATACCTAAGAGGCATTACAAACCTGATTGCCCACTTTTACCCTCCACCAGCCATTGCTTCTCCCATCTCAGTTAATGAAAGCACCATTCAACAAATTGCTTAGACAAAAACCCAGGAATCTTCCTTCATTCCTCTTTCCTTCATCTGCCACATCCAATTCATCAAAAATGCCTGTCATTTTAACCTCCAAAAATGCACCAAATTTACCTTTTCTTCATCTGCACTGTTGTCACACCGCTCCAAGCCACCATCATCTCTGGCTTGGGTGACGTCTCCAACAAGGCATCCTGCTTCCACTCTTGCCCTGTGTGGTCCATTCTCTACACGGCAGCCAGAGTGACCTTTTATAAAATGTGAGATTATAGCATTCTACCACTACAGACTTTCTAGCAGCTTCCTTGAAATTAAAATCAAGTCCCAGGATCCTAACCATGACCTGCAAGACCCCCATGACCTGGCCGTTCTTTCTCTCTGACCTCACCTCGTGCAACTCTCTCTCTTTCATTGTGCACCTAGCAAACAGCCTTCTTTCTGGTCCCCAAGAAGCCGCAGGCTCAGGGCCTTTGCACTTCCTGACCCCCCTGCTCCCCAGATCTGGGCATGACAGACTCCCACACATCCCTCACTCTCAGTTCAAATGGCACCTCCTCAGAAAGGTGAGACCCCATCACTACCAATCCCATTGCCCTGTCTTATTTTCTTCATAGTATTTATCACGGGCTGAAATATTTTTGTTTATTTCTTCACGTTATTGACTGATTTCCAACTAGAATGTAAGCTCCACGTGAATAGGGACTGATTTCTCTCTTTTTAGTCCTGGAGCTCAGAATAAATGAAGTGACAAAAGGGAAAAACTAGGTAATGACTCAGGGCCCCCAGGGATATGGGTTTGACGTAAGGGTCGGGCCAGAGGAGGGCCAGAACAAGGCAGAATAAGGGGCTTGAGCACCCCCTCCCAGTCCTTCCTGATGGGGCCGCACAGCTCACTAGTGTGACTTGCTGCAGGAGGACTCCACCAGAGGCATGAATGAGACAAGGCACCTTGGCAGCTCCTCCTAATTCTAAGAAACTGCAGCTAGTGGACTGTTCACCAGCATGTGTACTGCTGCCAAGGTGAGTCCCTGGGATAGTTAATTCTCTGCACTAGGCTATGGTGGCCAGTTGTTTGATCAAACACCAGTTTAGACATTGCTGTGAAGGTGTTTTTGGCATGTAATTAACATTTAAATCAGTAGACTTTGAGTAAAGCAGATTACACTCCATACTGTGATGGGCCTTAGCTTATAGGTTGAAGGCCTTAAGAGCAAAGACTGAGAGTTCTTGAAACAGAAGGAATTCAGCCTCAAGACTGCAATATAGAAATTTCCTGAGTTGTCAGCTTGCCGGCTTGCCCTACAAATTTCAGACTAGCCAGCCCCGCAATCATGTGAGCCAGTTCCCTAAAACCCACCTCTCTTTCTCTCTCCTTCCCTCTCTCTTCCTCCCTTCCTCCCTCCCCCTCTCTTCCTCCCATATGTATGTGTGTATCTATATATTCGACAGGATATATACCCAATAGGGTGGATGGGTAGATATCTTACTGGTTCTGTTTCCCTAGAGAGCCCTGACTAATAATACACTCCTTTCCCCTACTTCATCCGCAGAGAGGGAAGTAGCCTCCATCCCCATCTCTTCCTCCCGGATGTATGTGTGTATCTATATACCCGATAGGATACACATCCAATAGGGTAAACGGGTAGATATCTTACTGGTTCTATTTCTCTTGAGAGCCCTGACTAATAATACACTCCTTTCCTCTACTTCATCCGCAGAGAGGAAGTAGCCAGGGAAAATCAAGTAAGAGTGAGGTCACTGTGGAAGTCCCAGAAGTGCCGTGGTTCTCTTCTCAAACATGAAGGGCCCCAGGGTACCAGCCTGTGCATCCCCCTGCGAGCCTGTCCTGCAATCCTTCCAGGAACAGCCTGGCTTGTGGCCTAATGCTCAGGCGGTCCCCTGTACTAATGAGATAATACGATCAGAAAATGAATCTAGTTTTAAAAGAATGTTGATAAATGCGGCAAACATGCACTCAACAGATTACATATCAATGTTAAAGAGTCACCAAAGCCTCTCTTCTCGTCAGATGTAGTCATTCATTCACTCACTCAACAAATATTTATTGAAAGCCTGCATGTGCCAGACATTCTTCTAGGCATCAGGAATGCAGCAGCAAACAAAACAGTGACATTCAGGCAGAGAGAGAAAGATAGTAAAGAGATTGATACAGAATACGTTATGTGGTGATGATAAAGAGCTACAAAGAAAAATGAATCATGGTAAGGGGAGTGGGGGTGTGAGTGAAGAAAGTGTCTAATTGATGTGGGGTGTGTAGAGAAAGCCTCTTTGTTAAGGGAGCCTCTGAACGGAGGCCCAAAAGGAGTGAGGGAGTGAGCCAGGCAGCACTGTGCGAGAAGAGCATCCCAACAGAGGGCCCAGCAGATGTGAAGCCCCGAGGCTTGGCATGCTGGCATCTTCCAGGAACAAGGAGGCCAGTACGACCAGAATAGAGTACACAAAAGAGAGTCCAGGAGAAGGGGTTGGAGGCCAAGTCATAGAGGGTCTTAAGTCCATGAGAAGAACTTTCAATCTTACTGAGGAAGTCAGAAGGCCTTTGGAGTTTTTGTTCAGGGGAGGAGTACTAACTCCATAAAACTCATAAGAGGTAGAGAAAAAAGAAAGGGGCAGGGGTGGTTTTACTTCCAGTACTTCTGTGCCAGTCACTCCTGGGCCACATATGCCCGAGAGAGGCCTCCACGATTGAATTTTCAACAGCTACTGCCTTGCCTCCCATTTATGTTGCCTCATCCAAACAGGACCAGTTTTAACTTCAGGGTGACACACCTGGGGGTGGAAGAAGGGCGGTGGAGGGAGGAGGACCACTGGGGCCACACTAACCCCCATCTCCACAAGTTTGTGCTGCTGCTTTCAATGCTGCTTTGTCTAATCTTTTTCCATCATCATCTTAACAACTGTCGTGCCACTATACCACCTTGAAAACTGTCTTCCAGAAATAATCCCGTGGAGACAGTGGCTCTCTCTTTCCTAGCCCTCTGGAGTATTGATCCTCACCCCAGCCCTCCTCTTTCATGCTCAAGACCACAGCCTGGTGGCTCCAAAAAGGACCTTCTGGGTCAGTGCACAGAGCACTTAGAAGCACCTCTGCCCCTTCCTCACTTACTTCCTGTTAATCCATCAGCATTCTGCAGCTCTGGCCAACGCTATCAGCCTCTACTCAATACGGTGCTTCATTCCACTGTGGGAGGGAAAGTGAGGAAATAAAAATATGACAAAGGAAGAGAGAGCTGAGAGAGAAGGCCAGAGGAGAGGAGAGCCACGATCAGGAAGGAACTGCTAAGACACTTCATCCCTGAAGGAGCTCAGGAATCACTGCATCTGGTGAGCAGGGACAAGGAGCTCATCAGAAAAGACTCTGCTTCCTCAAGTGTGTCCTCTAAAGCCAAGAAGAGTGACAGCAGGAATCTCCATGGTGGGGGGAAG
Source organism: Macaca nemestrina (assembly GCF_043159975.1). Taxonomy (NCBI): domain Eukaryota; kingdom Metazoa; phylum Chordata; class Mammalia; order Primates; family Cercopithecidae; genus Macaca; species Macaca nemestrina. Next base: position 55,437,341 of record NC_092136.1, read on the forward strand.
GAGGCGCCTGCGGTCAAGTCGGGGACCTTTTTTTTTTTTTTTTTTTTTTGACATGCAGAAGGGTTCAGCAGGTAAAGGGAAAACTGCACCTATAGAAGTCCTGTCCTTTTCACAAGTACCAGCTCAGATGCCCCAAGAAAACAGCCCACATCTCCAAGTGGGAATGAACATCTCCCTCCCTCTCTATCCCAGAGAGCTCAGCCATAGGGAATCCAGAGCCCTAGGCAGGAAACATTCTTCATGGAAGCCAGAGAAGCGTGTCGTGTTCTCATGCCACACCAAAGTGACATTTTCTCCTCTCTTTCCAATTCTACCCTTCCTGCCTTGAATATTAGACTGACTGAGTGCCCCTCTCCCTCCACATCATGTGATGCTCTGCGTGAGTTTCTCAGGGGTGAAGGGGTGACTCAGCCTGGCTGCCTGAACCTACTTTCCAGCTCTCTGGCCCACGGCACATCCTCAGCACGGTCTCCACACCGCAGAGCAAGATGTGCCCTCTCTGCCTTCACTGCATTCAAATCCAAAAGAATTTTTCCATGATTTGTCACTTTCAGAGAGGGCTTACATAAAGAGTAGTTGTTTCCAGAGCAAAGCAAAGAATAATCAATGGAATTTAAAACAATCCTAGGAAAGGCTAGTCCCAGTGGAGCCAAGAAAGTTCTCCTGCCCCAGTTGAATCACTATTTTTTTTTTTTTTTTTTTTTTGAGACGGAGTCTCGCTCTGTCGCCCAGGCTGGAGTGCAGTGGCCGGATCTCAGCTCACTGCAAGCTCCGCCTCCTGGGTTCACGCCATTCTCCTGCCTCAGCCTCCCGAGTAGCTGGGACTCCAGGTGCCCGCCACCTCGCCCGGCTAGTTTTTTGTATTTTTTTTAGTAGAGACGGGGTTTCACCGTGTTAGCCAGGATGGTCTCGATCTCCTGACCTCTTGATCCGCCCGTCTCAGCCTCCCCAAGTGCTGGGATTACAGGCTTGAGCCACCGCGCCCGGCCTGAATCACTATTATGCACAGTTCTGGCCCTGCAGGAACCCAAGAGCCCTCATATTGGAAGGGTATTCCAGGTCCCCTGCGCCCAACGTATTTACTCAAGGCTGTTTGAAAGACCTTAGCTTTAGTGCAAGGCTCCCAGGGAAACAGATAAGAGGGTGTCCCTCCTACCTTACCTTTTCTCCATATGTTGGCAGTTCAGCTTTCGCTCTAGCCCAAGCCTCTTCTGGGTTCCTGTCTCATTTATTCAAGTGCCTACTTGACCTTTTGCGGATGTCTAATGGAGATCTCAAACTTAACACGCTCAAATCTGAACTCTGGATTTCCTCCCTGAACTCCGAAGCTTCTCTGCTTGTGATCTTCATATCTCAGTTGAAGATGCCACTATTCACTCAGTTTCTCAAGCCAGAAATGTGGCAAAAGTACATGAATCTCCCTTGTCCACCACATCCTACTCTACACCCCAAACATGTCTCCAGTGCCGTCCCATCAGATTAAGACACCGTTATCCCTTGGCTAAAAGACCAGCAGTTCCCTGCTTCCATGTGACCCCCTCTCCAATCTATTTTCCACGTAGCAGCTAGAGCAATTTTTAAAATCAGATCACATCAATTCCTGCTTTAGTCGTTTCCTTTTATAACTTCCTCACTGAGGCCAAAAAGCTGGGCATGAATATGTCTCCTGCCTTCTTTCCTGGTCTCATTTTATGCCACTTTCTCACTTGCTGTACTTCAGCCACATCAAGCTTCTTTCCAGTTCTGGAACATGTTTTCTTCTCCACCTCAGGGCCTTAGCACTTGTTTTCCGTTCTCTGCACATTTTTTCCCCTACAACATCCTTCAGATCTTAGCTTAGTCACTTCCTCAGAAAGCCTACTCCTAATACCCTTCCTAAGTAGGTGCCCCCATAATTTGTTGTCATTTTCTTTTGCAGTCTCATTTATTCTTTATATAACATTTAGCCAATTAGCAGTTGACAATTAACTCTATGTTTACATGTTTATTGCCAGTCTCCCTGCCATTGTCTGCTATCCCCATAAGAATGAGCCTAGACTGAAGGCATGTTAGTGAGTCCAGCTGGAGACAGTCCAGGTCCCGCCCGAGAGAGGCAGGGTTTGAGGCCTGAGGCAGACACAAGGCTCCTTGCAGGAAGAAACCATGCCTGAGTTGTTTACACAGGACTTGGCAGATACATTGATTGGATGACTGGATGGATGGATGGATGGATGGATGGATGGATGGATGGGTGGATGGATGGATGGATGGATGGGGGAATTTCAGCTGTGGGCAAAAGGCAGTAGAAACCATGTCTGAAGAATGGGAGTTGACTGAACAGAACGGACCCTGCACTGGCAGGAATTCTATAGACCCAAGTTCAGAGACAATGCCATTTTAGCACCTGGATGAGAAAGAGACTAGGACAAGTCAGCCTTGCATGTGCTCAGGTAATACCTGCCTGCATCATGAGAGGGAGAATTAAAACCAAAAGAATAAAGAATATCTATAGTCTGACTTTCTCCTTCTTCACTTTGGCCAGAGTTGCCTTGACTCAGGTCAATCACATGGGTTGATGAGCTGATGTGGGATGACCCATAATACTCTGGGAGATGTCTACATGAAGAATTTGACTTTGGAGTCAGTAACCCTTACCGGTACATGAGGAGATCTACTTACTGGGGGAAGGGCTGCTGTCCATAGACTCCTAATGACCTTTGCAACCAACAGAAGGGAGACAAATGGAAAGGAGAGAAGACTCCTGGGCATGACTCAGTGGAACAGGAAGCATAGCCCATGCCAGTGTCATTCTCTACAGAGAAAGTATGTAGGGCCAAGGAGAGGAACAAAGAAAATGGAGAAAGCCTCCTCACTAACTCTGAGCCACGGGTTCCAGCCCAGCTGCAAAATGGGCTGGTAAACTCTTCAGGGGTCATCCCTAGTTAACATCAGTATCAAAGATAGCCAGGCCAGTGGGCAGAGATGATAGAGATGGGAGGTAACATAGAGCCAGGTGAAGGTTCATCACCATGCCCAGGGTTCCCTTCATCAGTGGCTGGAGTAATGGGCCAAAGTTTATAAGCAGGTATAGAACCCCAGGAAGGCTTAGAACCTGAGTGTAGACCCACAGGAAGGGTTCAAGGAAGTATAACCAAGTGAACTAGGACGAAAGGACTAAGGCAGGACCCCAGTCCTGTGGATATACCAACACAGCAAAGCAGGAAGCCCAGCCTGGTGCTACCAGCAGGAAGATGATTCCAAGCCCCATGGAATGGGATTGCGGCTGTTGTCAGGATTGGCTCAGGTTCCCAGATGGGCTCAGGCCTGGAAGTGGGAACATCAGTGACTCCAGCCATGAGGTGCTGGAGAGACAGATGCAGGGATAGCAAGGTGCACATAAAACTGACAGCATCTGGAAAAACATGAGTATCCTTTCCCACACCAAGACGGTGGAATGAGGGAAAGTGTCATTGCTCTGCAGGATTACAGATGACTAAGGAGACACCAAATGTCCTACCCCTTGTAGTCCTTTAGGAGCTGGCTCTCTGGCCTGCCTTGGGGACCCTTCTCTCCAGCTTCAGAGAAAGGCCTTTTCCCCCAACACCATTTTATGCCTCAGTGTGATTCCTTAGTGTGAGGTGGGACTCAGGAGAGAGAGGCTCTTCTTCCCTGCCTTGCCTGGGCCTTCCCTACATTCTGTCTAGGAAGCAACCTCAGGGTAAAGAAGACCATCCTTGGTAAGGGCCCATCCTTCCCCCAGGATCCTGAACCCTGCGAGAGGTCACCCTGTCCGGGATCTATGACACGCTCCTTCTGATAACCTCCCCAAGGGTTGCAGCTAGCCATACCACTGGTGTTTGGCTCCCGGCTCGTTCCAAGGCCCGCCAACAAAATCCTATTTAATCAACACTGCTCGTTCTGCAGCTGCTCCCAAGGGGAAACCACATAGGCACAGTCCATTTCACAACTGTTGGCTCCACATCAGGACCAGTGGAACAGAGTGTAGTGGAAAGAGCACTGGGCTGGGAGTCAGGAGCCCTGGGTCCAGCCTTACTCTCACACTAATGCCTGGCCGCCATTTCCCTGTCCTGTCTCCCTCCCAAGGGTGGAGTTGCATCAAAGGAGAAGCTGTCTGTGACTTATAGTTCACTACTAAGCACTTTCTATAAACAAGAACCCCCAGGCATGGGACCTCAGGGTGGGCTCCTCTTAGCCATACTCATACATGTGACTCTGAACCCCTAGCCATCGCTGCTTTTACCAAAAGTGAGCCTGTCACCCACCAAGGCTAATTAGCACCTTTCCCCCAAGGAACTTGGAGTGGGGGAAGAAAGACAGAGAAAGAGGCTCATGTGGACTCAGGACCTGTGGGGCAATTGCATTTTCTGCCACGCTGTCAGGTGATCAGAAAAACCTGTTCTGCAAGGAGAGAGAAACATGAAACAAATATGCAAGACTTGCAGACAGAGGTGCAAAGAGAGCCAGTGGATTTTAGTTCTGGTTTCCAGGTCTCCCTGAAACCTGCCTGCACCTTTTTTTCAAGCTGGCTTTTAAAAATGAGTCTCTCTCGGATCCCAAGTCTCCAGACAGCTTCAAAGTGGTGAGCCCTGACAAGCTATCAGGGTCCCGCTCAGCAGTCCACCTGTGTAATGCCTGTCTGTTCGGGCATCTCTCCTCGGCTGCACTGTGCTCCGGCAAGCTGGGCTCAGGCGCTGGTCCACACCTGTGCTTCACCCCTGCCCCATGACACAGCCCAGTGTTTCGGCCAAAGTAGGTGCTCACTCAACTGGTGTCAGGTTAAGACAGAAAATCCAAAGACATCATTCCTCTGTGAGGCGTGTTCCTCAGAGCCAGGCCAGGCAGCAACTCCCTCCCTGCACAAGGTTGTCCACAATAAATCCATGACCTGCTCAAGACCTTCCGGTTCTGCAATCCATGGCCCTGCATGAGCCCAGAATTCAACTCCTGATGCAGCCAGCCCACAACTTCCCAAGTTTTATTTTCATTAACCCAACTGGAAAATTGGACCTCACTCAGGATTGTGCTGAAAACCAGATGCTGGAGCTGGGCTCTGGTTTCCTAGATAAACACATTGCAATAATATGCATCTACCCGTGAGATGCTCTGTGTGGCGGCACGTGGCAGCACTCCAGAAGAAAGAAAAACAATGTCAAAGCTTCATTTGAGGCTTCTCACTCCCCTTCCTGGCCAGCGGCTGGGAAAATTGCCACATTTTTTGTTGGCCCCATTGCAGGCCAGCTCTCTCTCTCTGCTGGCTACCCTCACCCTGTCCCTACCTCTGGCCCAGAACTTTACAGCTTCTAGAAAGAACTTCAAGCTTTTCCCAATTGCCCTGTCTAGATCCAGCCCTTTTCCTCTGTGTTCCCACCATGCCCTGTGTCGACCCCATCCTAGCAGCGGAAGACAGTGTTGCGATTGTTGGGGTTGTCTGGCCCCTCTAGAGGGCTCCAGCACAGTCAGTGAACATAGTTCTTAATGTTGTTAAATGAATGAATGAAAATGAGTCATGCCAGTGGCAGTGGGTGGGGGACAAAGTGGGTTGCACATGTGGAGGAGGCATGGGCTTCAGGGATGTCATTGAGGGCTGATTTTCTACAGCCCGAGTATTTTCGCTTACTCATCCAAGGTTCACTGAGCTTTCCCCTTGCAACAGACCCTGTGCTTAGTGTGGGGACAGGTGGGATTCTGACACATCCCTGCCCTCAAGGGGCCTGCCACTTGGGAGAGGAACGGTGGTAGCAGGATAAGGTTTCCTGTTCCCCTTGCCCACTTCATCCCAACACATAACCCCACCATCCTTGTAGAGAAGGCTTGTCTCTAGATAGTCACCATAGAGTGGCAGAAACTCTGTTAGCATAAAAACCCCAAGCGATGGAAGGCAATCAATATTAGAAAGAGAATGACTTGGGTTTTGGGGCATGGGAATTTGAGACAAAGTCTCGCTCTGTCACCCATGCTGGAGTACAGTGGTGCTGTCACAACTCACTGCAACCTCAACCTCTTGGGCTCAAGCCATCCTCCTACCTCAGCCTCCTGAATAGCTAGGAACACAGGCAAATGCCATCACACCCAGATAATTTTTTACATTTTTTTAAGAGACGAGGTCTCCTTATGTTGCCCAGACTAGTCTTGAACTCCTGGGCTCAAGCGATCCTCCCTCCTTGGCCTCCCAAAGTACTGGGATTGAGAAAGACTTGTTTATGATGCTCCTCTGACAATTTTGAAAGACATTAAGACCTGAAGACCTCAGGATATGATGCTATCACTCTATAATGGAGTAGGAATCCTAGGGGAGGCCGAGGAGTGCAAAAAAGAAACAGGGGGTCATAAGGGAGGCAAAGAGAGCAAAGAGAACACCCATTTGCCTATCTAAGGCTGCTTCTATATGAACCAGTGGATGATTTGCTGAGAAAATTAAATGCTTTGCTGTACCCTTTAGTCTTCACAGGTGTACATGAATCCCTGACAATCAGAGGTGTTAGAGCTGTGTACAAGAATAGTTAAAGAATTATAAGATACTTCCAATGGGGCATAATTGGGAATGGTACAAGAGCCTGTGTAGCATAAAGGAAGGGAGGGTTTTTTAGGGAACCCATGCCCTCATTCAGGCATGTACGCTATGTGGCATTTGGCTTCGAATCCTGCTGTCGTCCTTCTCGTTTATTTCCTTGGCCTCTCTGGACCTCAGCTGCTCCAGGTGGATAGTAAAAATCCCATCGTGCAAGGAGGAGAGGCTCATATCAGGAAAGATGAGCACATGGATTCACAGAGCTGCCAGGGGAATCACAATCACAAACCCAGCTGTTGTTGTCAGGGACATCTCTCTGACGAACTCACAGCTCACAGAACTGTGGTTCTGCTCCAGTCCACGTGGTGTTTCTCTCTTCTGAGGCCAGTCAGATCCCAGAGAGGAATTCAGTTGCTGCCCCCTTTCCTGGCCCTTGGCCCTGTCGGGTACTGAAGGGTGGTGTATCCTTAGGGTAATCCAGGGAAGAAGTCACATCTCCTTTGAGGAGAGTAGGGAGGGCAGAGCAAATTTCTTAACAACTTCAAAGCCTGACGTAAAAGCAAACAAATACCAAAAAAGGTTTAGTTTAGACAATAACATGTAATCTACATAAATGCAAATTGGGCCACTTTTCTATGTGGAAGAGGATTAAGTCCTTAAATTTTAAAAACTAAAGAAAAGTCAAGGTTTTAATTTAAATTAAATTTTAAAAACTTAGGAAATTGACACGAGCATTATAATGAAACTGTGAAGACTATTTTTAATTATAATTACAAAAATGTGTTGGGAGGCCGAGGCGGGCGGATCACCTGAGGTCAGGAGTTCGAAACCAGCCTGACCAACATGGAGAAACCCCGTCTCTACTAAAAATACAAAACTAGCCAGGCATGGTGGCAGGTGCCTGTAATGCCAGCTACTCAAGAGGCTGAGACAGGAGAATCACTTGAACCTGTGAGACAGAGGTTGCGATGACCCGAGATTGTGCCATTGCAGTCCAGCCTGGACTACAAGAGCGAAATTCTGTCTCAAAGAAAAAAAAAAAAAGTGAAGACCACTTAATTATAAAGACATTTTTGTGTATTTCAGACTTCTGTGTGACTTCTCTCATAGGAATGGCAGGATATACTTTTTTTTTTTTTTTTTTTTTTTTTGAGACAGAGTCTCGCTCTGTTGCCCAGGCTGGAGTGCAGTGGTGCAATTTCAGCTCACTGCAACTTTGCCTCCCAGGTTCAAGTGATGCTCCTGCTTCAGCCTCCTGAGTAGCTGGGATTACAGGCGTGCGCCACCACGCCCAGCTAATTTTTGTATTTTTAGTAGAGATGGGGTTTCACCATATTGGCCAGGCTGGTCTCAAACTCCTGACCTCAAGTGATCCACCCACCTCGGCCTCCCAAAGTGCTGGGATTACAGGCGTGAGCCACCGCGCCTGGCCAGTTGTGCCTTTTTGATGGATTTACACTTGCTATATATTTTTTATGAATCTTGATATTTTGTTCTATATACATTGCAAATCTTTCCCATGCTGTTTTTTTTTTTTTCTTTTTCTTTTTCCTTATTGCTTCCTATGAATGAAACTCATCATTTGTCTGTCCAGGACTCGTCTACTTTTCTTGAGGAAACAGATTGTGAGACAACCCAAGAGAAGAGGGAGGAGACAAGATAGCGGAGAAAACCAAAGACCGAGGATGAGAGACTCAGAGCTAGGAGCTGAAACTCAGGAAGGAAGGAGCCAAAACAGGGAAGGAGGAACAGCCTCTGAGAGGGAGGAGCTGAGACTCAGAGAAGGAGGAGCCCAGACTCAAAGGGGGAGGGGCTGAGACCCAGAGAGGGAGGAGCCGAGACTCAAAGTGGGAGTAGCTGAGACTCTGACAGGCTGACAGGGACTGGGGAGAGGCCAGACTTGGAAAGATAGACACCAGAGAGAGGGGACAGAGATGCGGAAAAAGTTTCTTTTGTGTTCTTAATGCTTTTATGGTGTCTTAACTTGCAAAAAAGTTTTCGAGTTTATGTAGTCAAATCTACCAGCCCCTTCTTATTAAGACTTCTCAAGTTTAGAATCTCAGAATGGTCTTTCCCACTCCAAGATTGAAAAACTGCTCTCAAATGTTGTGTTCTAAAACATTTTAGTTTTGTTCTTTAGTGTTACTTCCGTAATCCATTTGCAAATGTATTTTCATTTGTATATGTGTGAGATAGGAATTCTAATCTAATTATTTTCCAGATAGATATCTAATAACATCATCTGTTATAATATTCACCCTTATTCCCCTCTTTCTGCCCTGTCATTTCAAATACGGTGTTCATTACTTCTCAGTCTTTTGGCTAAGATCAAGTGTGAAATACCATATTCATCATATACTAAACTTCTACATGTTGGTGAATCTGTTTCTGGAGTCTCTATTCTGTTCCACTGAATTATTTGTCTATACTTGTGCCAATCCCACAATGTTTTAACCACTATAGCTTTATGGTATATTTTGATATCTAATAGGGAAAATTCTTCACTATTGTTCTTTTTCAAAATGTTCTTGGCTAGACTTCTGCATTTTTTCTTCCAGATGAACTTAAGAATTTGTGGTCAAGTTGCATAAAAAGTTCAGAACCCACCAAATACTTTGTTTCTAAATGTTACTCCTTTTCTAGTTACTGATCTATTTCTCCTTCTTCCCATCCCACCTCCTTTAAGCAGTACATATGGTTATCAGCAAGGCACTCCCAAAATTCTAAGAAGTAAAAATTTTAAACCCCCACATTATAAATAAAATTAGAACATGCAGAAAGCAATAATCATAGACTATTCTGGGGTCAGGAGTAGTAAGCACAGAACCTAATTGATTCCATTTAACAAACTTACTTTAAAGAATAAAGAATAGGCCGGGCGCGGTGGCTCAAGCCTGTAATCCCAGCACTTTGGGAGGCCGAGGCGGGTGGATCACGAGGTCAGGAGATCAAGACTATCCTGGCTAACATGGTGAAACCCCGTCTCTACTAAAAATACAAAAAAAAACTAGCCGGGCGTGGTGGCGGGCGCCTGTAGTCCCAGCTACTTGGGAGGCTGAGGCGGGAGAATGGCGTGAACCCGGGAGGCGGAGCTTGCAGTGAGCCGAGATCACGCCACTGCACTCCAGCCTGGGAGACACAGCGAGACTCCATCTCAAAAAAAAAAAAAAAAAAAAAAAAGAATAAAGAATAAAGAGGCTGGGCACAGTGGCTCACACCTGTAATCCCAGCACTTTGGGAGGCTGAGGTAGGAGGATCACTTGAACCCGGTAGTTAAAGACCAGCCTGGGCAACATAGAGACCCATCTCTACAAAAAAATAAAAATAAAAAAATTACCCAGGCGTGGGGGCACACAACTATAGTCCCAGCAACTTGGGAGGCTGAGGTGGGAGGATTGGTTGAGCCCAGGAGGTTGAGACTGCAGTGAGCTATGATCACACCACTGTGCTCCAGTCTGGGTGACAGAGTGAGAACTTGTCTCAAAAAAAAAAAAAAAAAAATATATATATATATATATACACACACACACACACACACACACACACACACACATAAATAAAAAGAATTGACCAATCATAAAGGGTCAAGGATACAAGTATAGAAAAAAAAAAAGCGATGAGCTTTTTTAAGCAAAGTCAATTCATGACTGCCTACAATACAGGGATGGGCAAATATGCGACTTGTGCCCTTCTTATATCCCCTCAGCACTATCCATTTCAGACCCACCAGCACAACTTCTAACCACCACATCTGTTTCTCTTGACCTGAGGACTCTCTGGCCACCAAAGCTCGTTCTTCCCATGTACACAGTAGGAAAGATGTGTTGACAAATTAGCCACCCAATCCGCTCCCTGGTCAGGAGTATCACTCAGTCAACGACTTATGAGAGTTGGTGCATAAAGACCCAGATCTTCGGCTGAGAACAGTGGCTCGTGCCTGTAATCCCAGCACATTGGGAGGCCAAGGTGGGCAGATCATCTGAGGTCAGGAGTTCAAGACCAGCCTGGCCAACATGGTGAAACCCCATCTCTATTAAAAATACAAAAAGTAGTTTGGTGTGGTGGTGCATGCCTGTAATCCCAGCTACTCGGGAGGCTGAGGCAGGAGAATCGCTTGAACCCGGGAGGCAGAGGTTGCAGTGAGCTGAGATCACCCCACTGGACTCCAGCCTGGGCAACAGAGTGAGACTCTGTTTCAAAGAAAAAAAATAAAAAGACTCAGATCTCTGGCCCCTAGGTTGGATTAACATGGGGATGCATATTGTACACTGTCTCCCAGAGTCTCCAGTGAGGCCAAGCTTCAGTTACCCACAGTGGTATCTTGTTTGATAGCATACCTGTATTGGTTTCCTTCCTTTCCCTGTTTCATTTCACTCTGCTACCACTGTTTCCCGGAACCACTTCCCAATTAAACTGTTTACACTCAAATCCTTGTTTCAGGGTCTGCTTCTGGAGGAACTCAAACAAAGAGGGGCAGTCCCCTGACCCAAGGCCTTAACCTACCCAGCTTCAAAGGTAGGCCTTCCCCCATCCCAGGCATGGGGGAACAGTTGATTAGAACCTGTTGCCATCAAACCCCACCATCAAAACTGTCACCCCTAAATCTGATTCCAAGTTCACCAAGCAATCTTCTGATGATGACCTGGTTTCCCAGATGGTTTTCCATTAAAAAAGAGGGGATGGTGACAAGAGGCAGCAAATGCCCAGTCCCCAAGTGGTTTTGCTTCTCATCGCCAACAAATACTTAGCAAGTAGTTTACACAATAAGCACTTGCAAGCTCAGACAACAAAACCCTATTCTGAGTGATATACAGCCACTCTCAGTGTTGACAAACGTGTGTTTCCAAGCCTACCAAGATGAGAACCAGGCTCTGGGCCAAGGAGACTTTCCAACCTAAAAGCTGATTCATAAAGAGCCTAATGGAAGTCAACCAGCCTCTCCTGCCAGCACCTGACCTGGCCACATACCTTCTTACAGGCTCTGGTAGCAGTGTTCCACCTCTGTTAAGGGAAGCAATAACAGATGGCTTCACAATTTTTCAAACCTCTATGCTCCCTCTTTTATGCTTCCTCCTTTTACTAGAGGAAAATCTGTGCACCCTCTAGTACCTTAGTTCCCAGGGCATTCACAATGCCAGGACCTCTGTTTCCTGTTAGACTTCTCTCTTCTACCTGAGTCATTCTAGACTGCTGGTTATGAGCAAGATAAGCATAACTCTGGATTTTCTGGGACAACCCAGATTCCAAATATGCTGAACTTTAGCCTTAAACCATTAAAATATCCATGGAATTCTAAGATTTCTGTGTCCAACTAACCTCTCCCATATTGCATTAATGCTGGGAAATAGCCCAAAACAATTTTTGTAAGACAATGTGTTCTCGATGTTGATTTGGTTCTGAAAATTCTGTTATAAAAGATTCCTGAGCTGTGATACACACCCATCCTTGAGCTGTTTCTAATTCAATTACTCAGGCTCTTATATTTAGCCAAAGGTCCTTTATTTGGACCAACTCATTCCTTTATATACATTGGGTATCTTAAAGAATGAAATCTCTTAAATTGGAGCTTCTTACACCAAAGTGAATTTTTTAAGAAAGAAAGAGCAAGAGAAAGACAAGCCAGTGTTCCCAGAACACCAGTGGCCCAGGGGCCCCACTGAGATGGGGGAGATTCTGGTGGCTGATGGGGAGCTGTCCACTAGGGAGGTGCTGACAATTTCCTGGCGTTTAGATGGGGACCGTCCTCAAGAGTTGTGAAAGAGTCCACTCCATACCCCTACTACCACCACATTCCCCAGAAAAAAAAAAAAAAAAGTAAAATATTGTGAGGGTTTATGTAAACATAGGCCATGCCCCCAAGTTGGAATGGGAAAGACAAGAATTGGCCCCGAGAGTTTTCTGAATCTTCTCCACTTTGCTCAAATCCAGATACAATATCTGCCAGGACTCCTTTACTCTGATTCTAAACATTCTGTGTGATGGATGCTATAGATGCCTCCAGGGAGGTCTTGAAGTCCCTACAGATGCTAATTATGGCAGATCCAATAGGAAAAACAAGACTAGCTGCTGAAGAGTGGGAGGTTGCAGTCCCAATCCCCCTCCCATGCCCTAACATTGCCTTCCTGTGCTGAGAATAAGAAGCTGAAGCCCTACCACCTTTCCTTACTCATAGGACTTGGGGGAAAATACTGAATGCCTTTGAAGAGACAACTGATTGCCTTTGCTGTGTGTGGTAGGCTGGCTGACTCTGAACAAGCCACTCTTCCCCTCTAGGCTTGCTCTCCTCCTATGTAAGATGAGAAATGCCTGGACTCACAACCCTTTTGCTGTCTCACCATCCTCTGGCTGTCTTTCCTCCTCTCCTCAGCTGTATGTTTCCCTGCCAGGGTATCCACAGCCTCCTTGCAAAGAATTTCCACCACTCAAGTTCCCCAGCACTAAGGACCCCCGAGCTCTGGAAGCAAAAGCCTCTGGAACAATCATGGGTATTGGGATATCAGATGAACCTGAAAGCCTTGGTTCTGGAGTATATAGGGTGAGGGAGAGTAGGAAAAGCAAGGAAATCCCCAATTGTTTGGGGGAAATTCAGGAGCACTGCCTCCCTCTGTTTTTTTAAAGATAATACTTTATTTTTATAAACATGATACATGCTTATTATAAAAAAATCAAACAATATTGTAGAACACAAAGAAAATATTTAAAAATCTTCAATATCCCACCACCACCAAATAACCATGGCTGACACAAGTGAGCATTGTTGCAGATGTCACTCTCCTTATGTGTACAGAGAGAAGGATGGATAGGTAACTAAGAAGGAAGAGTGAATGGATGTATGGATAGTTGAATATAAAAAGTGGTTTAGAAAGAGATCATACCGGCCGGGCGCGGTGGCTCAAGCCTGTAATCTCAGCACTTTGGGAGGCCAAGATGGGCGGATCACGAGGTCAGGAGATCGAGACCATCCTGGCTAACACAGTGAAACACCGTCTCTACTAAAAAATACAAAAAACTAGCCAGGCAAGGTGACGGGCGCCTGTAGTCCCAGCTACTCGGGAGGCTGAGGCAGGAGAATGGCGTAAACCCAGGAGGCGGAGCTTGCAGTGAGCTGAGATCCGGCCACTGCACTCCAGCTCGAGCAACAGAGCAAGACTCCGTCCCAAAAAAAAAAAGAGAGATCATACCTTACATGATATTTAATAAAAGGTATAAAATTTAATTTTCCTTGAATTTAAGAGAAGACAAAGATGTTAATAAAGGTAATGGAATTGCTTAACTTGGTGTATTCTCCACAAGAGATATTTTTATTTTTATTTTTTTGAGACAGAGTCTCACTCTGCCACCCAGGCTGGTGTGCTGTGGTGCAATTACAGCTCACTGCAGCCTCGAATTCCCTGGCTCCAACAATCCTCCCACCTCAGCCTCCCAAGTAGTGGGGACCACAGACATGTGCCACCACACCTGGCTAATTTTTGTATTTTTGGTAGAGACTGGGTTTTGCCATGTTGTCCAGGCTGGTCTCAAACTAGTGAGTTCAAGCAATCCACCTGCCTTGGCATCCCAAAGTGCTGGGATTACAGACATGAGCCATTGCACCTGGCCTAAAGGAGATAGTATTTCTCAAGGATGTTGTACCTCTAAGGTTAAGAAAATATGTTATGAAAAATATTCAGAGACTGGAATAAACTTTTTTACATGCTTCAATTTTAGGCAATATCAATTGACTGACTGCTACAAAAGTTAAGGAAATTACCATTCTTACACTTCCCCTTCCTCCCTTCCCCCACTTCCCAAATATTATGAGTAATACTGTTCTTTCTTTCTGTTTTTACCTCTTAATATGAGTCATTGTCAGTGCATGTGATCAAGATGAAATGATGAATGTCATGGAGAAATGTGATAACATGGATGTCTATATTTATAGATATGAAATAATATCAAAAAAATAATAATAATTTTATTTGGCTACATAATTACAATAATGTCAATGATTTATGTGGTCCACTGACCTTATGCACCTAATTACTATGCATCTAATAATTGTGTGTGATTATCTTCAAAGGTCAGATCAGAAAAATAATAATAAAATCAAATGAGCAGACAAACTGGATTATCACTGAGGCTTTTGTAATGCTATGACTTTTGAAATCTATCTTCTTAGAGATCCCCTGGAGGGATCTTTATATGAGCTCTGTGGAAGCTTTTCCTGTCACACAGCAGAGACAGACTTGATAATAATAGCAACAATTGGCCAGGCGCTGTGGCTCAGGCCTGTAATCCCAGCACTTTGGGAGGCCAAGGTCAGGAGTTTGAAACAAGCCTGGCCAACATAGTGAAACCCCATCTCTACTAAAAATACAAAAATTAGCCGGGCTTGGTGGCTTGCACCTGTAGTCCCAGCTACTCAGGAGGCTGAAGCAAGAGAATTGCTTAAACCCGGGAAGCGGAGGTTGCAGTGAGCCAAGATCGCGCCACTGCACTCCAGCCTGGGGGACAAAGTGAGACTTTGTCACCAAAAATAATAATAACAATAATAATAGCAACAATTTCTAACATTGCCACTCACTGTCTGCCAGGCACAGGCTTAACTACTTTACATATATTGGCTTATTTAATCTCCCAACATCTCAATAAAGATGTACTATATTCTTAATTTAAAAATGAGGAAACTAAGGCAGAGTGATTAAGTAACATTTGAGGTCCCACACTAGTGAGTTATAAACCTCAAATAGTCACAGTAAGTAGCAGAGGTGGAATTTGAACACTGTTTCCTTGACCTCAATAACTCACCAAGCCATGTGCCCTTGGGTTAATCACTCATTCTCTCTGGGCCATCCTGTCTTCCATAAGTTAGGTACTAATAAGGACTTCCCTGCCTGTCACCCAGGGCTTCATTGAGGATCAAGTAAGCAGTGCTTGGGAAAGGGCTTTGAAAAGCAGCATTATTATCTTCTTTTCCTCCAGTCCTCACTATGGCATGCGACCAGTGGACTTGGTCAGGGCTCGGGCAGGAATTAGCCTCTGCTGATGAGAAAAACATTACCAATGAGACCACAAAAACAAAACAGTCCTCCTGCCAGAAGACAGTGAGATGGGGTGGGCAGGGAATTCCGATGGCCACGAACACTTAACCAAGTTCGTGTTCAGGGTGAGTTACAGCGAGACACTTCATTTATAAGGTTTGTTGTCAAACGACGATTTCACAGTAGAAGTCATTGCATGGAGAGAATATCAAGAGAGCCATTGGCTATTGTCTCCACTCTTTGGGCCAGCTCTCTTTTCTCAGGTTCTCAACACTTGTTGTCCCCTGAAGCAGACACCCTTTGGCTGGCTGAGCTACCAGCCTGCCTCTCTGGATGCGATACCTGAAAAGTGAGGGCCAGAAAAAATGCCTTTTTAAAACTCAGCCAGTGTAAAGAAGAACACCAGGCCAGGATTAGGAGCCCTGGGGGCTCTGGGAGACAGAAAATCTGATTTCTGGCCCTGACTCAAAACCATGACCTCGGGCAAGTCCCTTTTCTTCTCAGGGGTTTTGTTTTCCCATCTGTAATACAAGGGCTTCCTGGATGCTCTCTCAAGGCCCTTCTACCTCTGCCCTCATGCTGACTATTCCAGGGAGAGGTGCAGTGCGGATATGACTGGCTGTGACTTATCTGGGAGATTTCCAGAAAGAGAGCAATCAAGCAAGAATCCAGAGACCACAGAATAAGACCAACTGCAGTTTCAGAACCCACAGCCAACAATGCAAAGTTTCAAAACCACAGCAGTTGGTTTGTAGGGCAAAAAGGAGAAGATAGTACTGTCTAGAGGAGCATCTGGGGATGTGTTTTTTAACAAATGTTGCTGGGATCTTCTATTGTATGCAAGGCACGGGGAGAAGGGGAGGGAAAGAGAAGCTATGGAAGCTCCCAAGACGAATAAGACATGGTGTCAGCCCTCATAGACTATAAACTAGGGTAAAAGACTGTTGTATACTAAGCTAAGAGGAATGAAAAGGGTATAGGATAGGGCTGTCTGCACTCGCCGTGGGATGCAACAGGAGCCACTTTTAAGTCCTGTGCTAGGTATGGCAGGGTCAAAGGGCAAAGAGAGGGTCCTCTCCAGTCTAGAAGTAGGAAAGCTGGCTAGGCTGAAGGGATACTCTTAAATACTATCCCAGAACCTTGAAAAAGAGGAGAGAGCTCTAAAGGTCTGGGAATCAGTTGTCACTCCAGTTTCATACCTTTAAGTCAAGCCCTGTTTCTCTAAAGGTCTTCCATTTCTCCATGAGCAAATACAAGAGCCACAGCTTCCCTCCCCACTGCCCCACTCCCAGCATCTGAGGCCTCATTCCTTTCAAAAGAAGCCAAGATTTCCAAACTTGTTCCCAGACTTGTCACCTTGTCACTGGCAGGGCTTTTCTCTGAGAGATGGGTCAGGGTCCTGTCTCCCAGCGAGCCTGCAGCTAAGTCTGGTCAAGAGAAGCGAGGCCGGATCTTCCCATTAGATAATCAGAATCATGGTGCTGTTTCTGCCTTGCTGGCTTTCTGTGCGCTGCTTCTGGTCTAACATGTAGCCCAAACAGATAGGCACAAGAGACAGCTCATCTGGGACATACACTCAGTCCAGGAATGATGACTACAATGCCAGCAGGTCCATTCATTCAGACCTCCCTCCTGAACAAAAGCTTCTATGATTCAGGACTTTGTAAAGATGACAAAAGGATCATTTGAATGACTCAAATGTCCCTATGATATTAACCATGTAATACTGTTTGTGAATTATACATACATATAGATACACATGCATGCATGCATAAACATACATATACATACACATCCATGCATATATGTATATATACATGTATATACATTTATATGCGTTATGTATACATGTGTGTATGTATATACATGTACATACACATATATACAGATGTGTGTATATATAGCCTATACATATATACACATACGTGTGTGTGTGTACGTATGCACGTATACACATATACAGTGACTTCGAATAAAGTACAGTCATGGCCTAGGGGCCTGGGGTTAACTGCCAATCCCCCTCACCAGAAGGAAACTGGCTACAGGTAGAGTTTCTGTGATGGCCTTTTATGGTCTACCTCTGCCTGATCTGATTGTACATCTGCTCCCCCATTTCTCCATCTTGATGATCTATGTCCCACACAGACCCGCACTTCCTTGACAGGTCCCATTTACCAACTGATAAATATGGAAAATTATCAGTAATTGATCTGATCTATATCTGTGCAGGCTATAGATCATCACTTCTGCCACAATTAAAAATAAAAATAAAAAAGGAGACCATCTCCTTTTTTATTTTTATTTTTAATTGTGGCAAAAAAACACATGCACAATGGAAAATTTACTATGTTAACCATTCTTAAGTGTACAGTTTAAAGTGTTAAGTATGTTCACATTGTTGTTCTCCATCTCCCCTTTAGCACTTACCTAAAAGCCTTGAAGCAACACAGTCTTCGTTTGTTATGGTTAGATTGCTTCCAGAAATTTGACTCCTCTTTGCTCCTGCACAGATCTGTGTAGAGCGGAAGTTCAGGAAGTTCATACTTGACCTCAAATGCACTCTGCTAATGGCTACTATAAATTATCTTCACATTTTGCTGACTCTGTGGATAAAAGCAGGTCAGCTTCCTGCAGCCAAGAGTCTTGGGCCAGGCAGTGGCATGGGATCCCTTCCAGGGAATCAGTCTCAAAGAGGAGTGGATCTACTTGTGTTCACAACACAAGAACCGGACTCTTTGCATCAGATGGGGATATCAGAGGACTGTGCCTTTCAGGGTGGTAGGCACCCACCTGTGTGGCCCCAGCTTTGACCTTTGGAGGAGGCACTTGGAAGAAGCAAGTTATGTAATGTCAGGTTCCTCATCTGAAAAATGGGAATAATATTCACCTTATAGATTATTTCAAAGCTTGAAAAAGATGATGCTCAAGATGATTTTCAAGTAGTAAATCGTTTAAAACACTCATATGGTAAGTGCTTTTTTCCCCAAGTTTAATTTTTCAAATTCATTTCTATCTTGTAGTATACTATACTTCATAATATGTCCACTCTTTGAACTTCTAGTTACTTAATTGACAAATAAAAGTGTATATATTTGTGTAACATGTACAACATGATGTTTGATAATGAATACACTGTGGAATGACTAAAAATTAACATAACAATTATCTCACATACAAAGAGACTTCAAAAAGTTTATGAAAAATGTGTCTTACGAAAAAACTACGCATGGATTTAAATTTTTTTCTGCACCAACATAAACTCACACTAACTTGTTATAATATGTATGAACAGAATCTAGTTTGAGGCACTAAGGAGGATAAGACATGAGTTTGAAAAGAGCCTCTATCAGAGCAACATGAATTCTGCTAAAATTGAAGAACAAACATCAAACTTATGGTGAAGCTTGGGTGGAAGAATGATAAAATCACTGATGCTTTACGAAAGTTGATAGGGACAATGCCCAAAAGAAATCAGCAGTTTGCAAACAGATGCCTCATTTTAAGAAGGGATGAGACAATGTTGAAGACGAAGCCTGCAGTGACAGACCATCCACATCAATTTGTGAGGAAAAAAATCATCCCAATTGTGCCCTAATTGAAGAGGACTGACAATTACCAGCACAAAAAAATAACCAACACCATAGACATCTCAATTGGTTCTGCTTACACAATTCTGGCAGAAAAATTAAAGTTGAGAAAACTTTCCACTCAGTGGATGCCAAAACTATTGCACCCAGATCAGCTGCAGACAAGAGCAGAGCCTTCCATTGAAAGTTTAAATAAGTAGGATCAAGGCCCCAAAGCATTTCTTTGAAGAATCGTAATGGGAGATGAGGGATGGCTTTACCAGTACGATCCTAAAGACAAAGCACAATCAAAGCAATGGCTACCAAGGGGTGGCAATGGTCTACTCACAGCAAAAGCAGACAGGTCAAAAGCAAAGGTCGCGGCAACAATTTTTTGGGCTGCTCAAGGCATTTTGCTTGTTGACATTCTGAAGGGCCAAAGAATGATAACATCTGCTAAGTATGAAAGTGTTTTGAGAAAGTTAGTCAAAACGAAAAATGTCCGGGAAATCTTCAACATAGAGTCCTTCTCCACCATGACAATGCTCCTACTCATTCTTCTCATCAAACAAGGGCAATTTTGACAGCGTTTTGGTGGGAAATCATTAGGCATCCATCTTACACTCCTGATTTGGCTCCTTCTGACTTCTTTTTTGCTTCCTACTCTTAAAAGGTCTTTAAAATGTACCCATTTTTCTTCAAATAATAATGTAAAAAAGACTGAATTGACATGGCTAAGTTCCCAGGACCCCTTGGTTCTTTAGGAATGGACTAAGTGGTTGCTATCATCAGTTACAACAGGGTCTTGATCTTGATGGAGCTTATAGTGAGAAATCATGTTTATATTTTGTATTTTAATTTTTTAATTCCATTTTTCCATGAACTTTTTGAAGTCTCACACTTATCATTTTTTTCTTGTGAGAACATTTAAAATCTACTCTCGTAGCAATTTTCAAGTATGTAATACATCGTCAACTACAGTCACAAGGTTGATATTGAATTTGTTCTCTGTGTCTAATCTTATATCCTTTGAACAACATCTCCCAATCTCCCTACCCCAATGGTAAGTGCTTAATAAGTAGATTAATAATATTTGTTGTTATTATTGGACCCCAAATTTTCCCAATCCCTGCAAGCCTGCAAGCATGAGTGAAGATGCTTTAACAGTAATAGATCTGATTTCACCAACAAATGCTCCCCTTTAATAACTTAGGCTTTCACTTTTGTGGAGTGTGTCTCACAGAAGTTATTTTTGCCCATGAGCAAATCTCTCTTTGGGGCATCTGCTGTCCCACAGGTTCCTAGTTTCAGATACTGCTCTTTGCATTCAGCACCACCAGAGATGTGTGGAACCTTCTCGGTGTCATGTAGGCTCTCTCCCTGTGTGTCACACTCAGCAAAAGTATCCTAAAGAACTGTGGATGGTGCACCAGTGTTTTGCATTATTTGTAAAATGGCTTGAGTTTTTACTTAGAACTCCCTGTTTAGCACAAGACAGGCCTGAGTGAGTCTTTTGAGTCGGGATCAAGAGAGATTTCTAAGGGATAGACAACAATCTGTATTAGTATTTCTCACCCCTCCTCCCCTGGGTTAGAGTGCTCTCAGCAACCATACACAAAGACATATGGGAAGCCTGACCCTTCAGGTCACCAGCCATGGTGGCCAAATCTGTCCCAGATCAAGGGACACAACCTATCCTAAGCAGAGATCTAGCATTGTTATTCTACTGGGTTTTGACATCCCAAACACAATCTCCCAAACACCTGCCCCCTATTAGTTATTTATTGCTGCATAATAAATGACTCCACACTTCGTAGCTTTTGTTATGAGGTCAGGAACCTGGGAGTGGCTTAGCAGGATGGTTCTAGTTCAGGGCTTCTCCCAGGGTTGCCATCAATGAGTCAGCCACGGCTGCAGGCATCTGAAGCTCAATTGGCAGGCGGCTTTAGTTCTTTGCCACATGAGCCTCTCCACAGCTTATGACATGGCCTCCCCAGAGCAAATTATCCAAGACAGGGTGACTGAGACAGAAACTACAATCATTTATAACCTAATCTGGGAAGTCACATACAATCACTTTGCCATAGTCTACTGATCACACAGACTTACACGGGTACCAGGTGAGAGGGGACTACCCAAAAGTGTGAATATCATGAGGTGGAGATCACTGGGAGCTGCCTTGGTAGCTGCCACCATACGCCCTCTGCCCTCTCCAGCTCCAGCCTCTACAATCTTGCCTGAAAGGAGCCCATCTTTCTTCAAAGTCAAAGAGGGGAGTTTAGAGGCCCTGAGGATAGAACTAAGCAATGGCAAAGTAGCACTGGGACCCAGGGATATGTGTGTAAAAGATAAGAACCAGGAAAAGAAACAGCAGGACATAAGAGGACAGAAGTAAATCAAAGGGCACAGAGCTTTGAAGGAAAAAAAAGAAAAAAAAAAAAGCAATACTGTGGGACAGTAAAAGCTGAAAATAGACAGAAGGCCTCGATCCTCAGGGAGGTATATTGACAGAGGTCAGTGCTTTATAACAGCAGAGGTGCTTTCCCTCTTGTGCTACCTGTCCATGGTTGGGACTTCACTCTGCACCTCACTTGGGAGCCCAGGCTGATAAAGCAGCCATCATTTGAACATCACTGCATGTGGGTGGAAAGAGCGCTCTGGAGGGTCTTGTATTGGCCATGAAATATGCTCTGGCCCAGAAATGATTCACGCCCCTTCCATTCACAACCCTTTGTCTACAGAGGGTCACCAAGGAGCCAAAAAGTGCAATCCTATCATGTTCCTGGAAGAGGGGAAAACTGGAAATATTTGGCAACAGCACTCATGACTCCTCCGGGTCTAAGAGAAGAACAAACTTTTCAGAGAGAAAGGTATAGAAGGGACTACTGGGGACTAGACTAGAGTCTTGCAAATGAGGCTTTTCCAGAGCTGTGCTCTACAAGGTCCTCTGCCTGTGATCCCACCCCCACCTTGGGCTCAGCTCATCCTTTGCTGCCTCACACAGCAGGCCAAAGGAGCAAGCATCTTTTGAGGCCTCTGTCTCAGGCCTGGGTCATTCCCCGACCTTCACCTTACACTGTTTTCCTCCCTCACCCAGCCCATTGATCCAGGGCAGGATGCCCAGACACCAGGTCACATGTTGCAAAGCAAGACCCAAGCCATGGGATCCGTGGGGGCAGCCCTCAACTCACTTCCCAGAGATGCGTATACCTCTAGCCCTAATCTGACCACCTGACCATGGTTCTTGGTAGATAGAGCTGGGCCAAGCTCCCATCAATCTGAGAGGTCCCTGGAGAAGTAAAGCCCTTTCTTGCCTAAACCCATTCTCTCTCTTTTGACCAGAAGCCCAACTCCTAAGAATCTCAAGTTCTCATCCATACTAGCTGGCCCAGCCTACCCAACCAGGCCAAATATCTCATCTCCCTAACAGGCTTTTCAGAGAAAGATCTGGAGGTGGCTATAAGACAACACATGGTAGCAGTCTGGCTTGTCTCTCTGCAGACTCCATGTGACCTCACACTTTTGTTCATAGTCTTACATCCAACAACTGCTTAGGTTAGTGCTGATTTAGTTATTGGCCATTCTTTTTTTGTTTTGTTTTGTTTTGTTTTGTTTTGTTTTGTTTTGTTTTGAGACGGAGTCTCGCTCTGTCGACCAGGCTGGAGTGCAGTGGCCGGATCTCAGCTCACTGCAAGCTCTGCCTCCCGGGTTCACGCCATTCTCCTGCCTCAGCCTCCCGAGTAGCTGGGACTACAGGCGCCCGCCGCCTCGCCCAGCTAGTTTTTTGAACTTTTTAGTAGAGACGGGGTTTCACCGTGTTAGCCAGGATGGTCTCGATCTCCTGACCTCGTGATCCGCCCGTCTCGGCCTCCCAAAGTGCTGGGATTACAGGCTTGAGCCACTGCGCCCGGCCAATTGGCCATTCTTAAGGACTCCATTGGCTCACTCACAGATCAGGAATATCCATGGTTCATCAGCAGGGCCAATGCCACCTGACCCCAACCTCTTACCCCCATCCCCTAAGCCATCCCTAAAAATTATGCAGTGTAAGTGAAATCAGCATGTTTTCCATACAAAACAAGACTTCTAGCTTCCCCTTCCACTGCAATGCCTCCTAACCCCTCCAACATAGAAATGCTGGAGCTGGCAGGGTGTGGTGGCTCACACCTATAATCCCAACATTTTGGGAGGCTGAGGCGGGTGGATCACCTGAGGTCAGGAGTTCAAGACCAGCCTGGCCAACATGGTGAAACCCCCATCTCTACTAAAAATACAAAAATTAGCCAGGCATGGTAGCATGTGTCTGTAATCCCAGCCACTCAGGAGGCTGAAACAGGAGAATCACTTGAACTCAGGAAGCAGAGGTTGCAGTGAGCAGAGATCATGCCACTGCACTCCAGTCTGGGCAACAGAGCAAGACCCGGTCTCAAGAAAATAACATAAAAATAAAAGAAATGCTGGAGCCAATAGCACCTCTCAGGCTCAGGCACTCAGAGATCAACTCTTGGGGTGGGTTTGGGGGGATGTCCACCAAAACTTAGGACATTCATCACACAAACTTTGACATTAAATTCATTCTCAGAGACCAATCTCATCCAGTTCTTGACTGAAAATAGTTACCATGGCTGTGCTGCTACAGGAGGCAGAGAAAAACCTCTGAAGGGGCAGCCAGGAACTCTTCATGGAGTAGGTCATACTTTAACTTGGGCCTTGACAGTTGGGAAGATTCTCAGTCAAGGATGCTGAGGAGGTTAGTCTGAGTGCAGAGAGAACAGCATATACAAAGAGGTGAAAATTTAGCTGACTAATACTGTATGTGTAACCGAGTAGTGGAGATAAGGCTGGAAAGACAGTTCATAAACTGACCCCAACCTCAAGAGAGCCTTGAATATCAGTGAAGAAGTTACCCTGATTCTCAAGAGAGACACAGAACAATCAGGATAAAGAATAATCTTAACTAATGTATTAGTCCATTTTCATACTGCTATGAAGAAGTACCTGAGACTGGGTAATTTATAAAGAAAAAGAGATTTAATGGACTCACAGTTCCACATGGCAGGGAAGGCCTCACAATCACGGCAAAAGGTGAAGGAGGAGCAAAGGCACGTCTTACATGGCGGCAGGCAAGAGAGCGTGTGCAGGGGAACCACTCTTTATAAAACCATCAGATCTCGTGAGACTTATTCACTATCATGAGAACGGCACAGAAAAAACCTGTCCCTGTGATTCAAGTACCTCCCACCAGGTTCCTCCCACAACACATGGGCATTATGGGAACTACAATTCAAGATGAGATTTGGGTGGGGACAGAGCCAAACCATATCGACTAACATCTATAGAATATTTACTAGGTTGAGCATTAGGCCAAGTGCTTTATATGCATTATTATCTCACAACAGCTTAACAAGTATATCTATTATTTTTCTGTTTTAAAGATGATAAAACTTGGCTCAGAGATGCTGAGTTACTTGCCTGAAATCACAGAGCTAGTAAGTGGCATGCCCAGAATTCAAACCCAAATCTGCCTGATTCTAGAACCACTAGGTGATATTAAATAGTGATGAACAGCATACTTACAAAAGTGCCTCTCCATGGCCTTGGTCTTAGATGGCATCAGGGGGATGGCAAGGAAGGTGTCAGCCTAAAGCCAGACAATTCCATGCACAGCTCAAGCGTCCCTATCTGGTGTCATTCACAGTTGACAGCTGAACAGAAAGGCTGGACATATACGTTGTCTCAGTTAGCAGGGAAGGACAGGAAAGAAGCACACTGGGCAAAGGTCCAGACTGAATGTGATCCATTCCCCACTCCAGACTTTGCAGAGCTGTCCTGCCTGGCTGCACCAAGCCTTCTCAGAGTTGTCCTTTGGCAGAAATGTAATTCATGTTCCCCACTGAGGGCAGAGTCCAGGCTTTGGGTCTATTCTGGCACCCCTTTTCTTCAGAGGCAGCCAAAACAACCCATTGCCTCATTGCAGCACCCCCTTCAAACCAGTCACTTTGGAGAACTTCCAAGGGCTTCGAGACATCTATGAACACTGGATCTGTTGAACAGAGTCCCATTCTCAATGCTTCTGCCTGCGGGAAGTCACGACAAGGACAGATGTTGTGGCTAGAGGGCAGCAGAGAGCTAGAGGCAGAAGCCCAAGGAGGAGCTAAAGATCACAGCTGGGAGAGCTCTTGGAGGAAGTAGGGGGATGGGGGGCACATGGAGAACCTCCATCTGCCAAGGAAATCCCCTCCCTTGAGTTCACACAGAGGCCAGTTCAGGTTGAGCCATAGATGCTAGGGGATCACATTGGGAAGCCAGACCAGAGGAGAAACAGAGAGATGCCAGAGACAACACCACCAAGGTCAAGAAGAGAGCTGGGAACAAGCTGGAGGTCACCAGAGGTCCTGGAGCAGGTCTGAACACAGGCCAGCCTTGTTCTCCCCAGGCCAGGAGAGCAGAGAAGAATTTGGGCAAAAAAGCAAAGAAGAAAAGCTGCCCAGTTCATTTTACGAGGTTATCATAACCCTGATAGCAAAACCTGTCAAGAACAGCACATACACACACATAAAGAAAAAACAGACCAGTCTCACTTTTGAATGGGGACAGAAAAACATCTGGAAAAAAATTAGCAAATTGAATTAAATCTCATCAAAAAATCATCCATAATAGTCAAGGAGGGTTTAACAACGTTAAGGATGGTTTGACATTAGGAAATGTATTAAAATTATACAGTTCATCCTTAAGAAAATAAATCACCCAAACCTATATTCTGAAAAGCACTTGATGAAGTTCCACATCCATTTCTGGTGGGTTTTATTTTTAACTTTTAAATTTCTAGGAAGAGCAGAAACATCCCTTAACATAATGAGTGGTGGCAATATCTTACTTAAAATTGAAATACTACAGATTGTTCCATTAAAATCAGTAACCAAAAAAGAATCATCAGTGTTATTATTATTATTTAATATTGTTCTAGCAGTTAAGGTCAATGCAATAAAGGAAGGACTAAAACAAAAACCAGATGTGGCAAGAAGACAAAATTATCATTACTTATCAGTGCTATACCTTGGTTATAAAAGCTGTATTTTAAAATTCCAAGGCAACTTCCGGAAATAAAATAATAGTAAACAAGAACTTAAAAATCACTAATAAAAGTAATGTGAATAAAACAATAGGCAATGTAAGTTGTTTACCACGTAGAATGTTAATGGTCAAAAAGTTTGAAAACAATGTTGATAAGGGTTTGGGTAAACAGGCACCCTCAAACGTTGCTGATGGTATTTTGTATAGGGGGACAAAAACGTTTCTTCTCTATACTCTCATAATGTTTCTGGCCACTAAATATGTATGAGCTTTTCCCATACCAACCAATTCTCCAATTCTCTGTAGGCACCAACTGGGTATCCTACAATTTAACTCAATTCTGACACCAACTTTCCTGAGTTACTGCAGACCCCACAGGTTAAGGGCTCAGTGCCATAGGACTGCCCCCAACTTCAGACACCAAGTAGGTCCCCAGGTTACCAAATTGAGGGTTGTCACAACCCCCTCCCCAGGTTTGATAATTTGCTACGATGACTCAGAACTCATGGAAACACTTACGTTTACCAGTTTATTATATAATAAAGGATCTGATAAGGATACAGACGGACAGCCAGAGGAAGAGGTACATAGGGCAAGGTCCAAAAGCAGGACAGGCATAGGAGCTTCTGTCCCTGTGGAGTTGGGGTGAACCACCCTCCCATCACACGGATGTGTTCACCCACCCAGAAGTTCTCCAAACCCTGTACTTCAGGGACTTTTATGGAGGCTTCATCACGTAGGCATGATTCATTATTAACTCAATCTCCAGCCCCTCTCCCCTTCCCTGAGGATGGGGTGGGGTGGGGCTGAAAGTTCCAAGCTTCTAATCATGGCTTGGTCTTCCTCGAGAACAGCCCCCACCTAAGAGCCCACTAAGAGTCATTTTATTAGAACACAGATGCTCCTGGTACCCTTTTACTTCAGAAATTACAAGGGTTTTAGGAGCTCTGTGTCAGGAACCAGGATCAGAGACCAATAAAAACATATATGTATTTCTTATTGTTTCACAGTATTATATATTGGTACAGCCTCTATGGAGAGCAATTTGGCAATATTTAAAAATTATAAATGCACTTGCTTTTTAGACTAGCAGTTCCTCTTTAGGAATTAATCTGACAGATATTCCTGTATCTATGTTAAAAAGTGTATGTACAAAATTATTTTTTATTTATTGTCATGACATAAGAAAATGGAAATGACCTAAATAACCATCAACAGAAAATTGTTCAATAAATTGTGGTATTCATTCATTGGTATACTATGCGGTTGTAAAAAAGAATGAGGAAGATTTTTATATATTAAAATGGAATGAGCTCTAAGATACAAAGTTAAGTGAAAAAGCAACATACATAAGACCATGCACAGTTTGCTAGCATTTGTATATATACATTTGAAATACAGGAAAAATCATATTTACTAGTTTATGTATAAAATATCTGTGGATGGATATACAAGAAACTAGTAACGTTTATTCAATATGTATACCGTATTCTATAATTTGAGTTTAAAACTAAGTATATATATTACCTGTTATTAAATATATTTAATTTTAAGAAAGAATGGGGGAAAACGTTCACAAAAGTATGGGACATCCTTTGCTTTGCCAGACAGAAAGTATATTTTAAAACTACTATTATTAAACACTATGCAACTATAATACTGGCAGAAGTACTGACACAACATGTAAATTAGTAACTTAAAAGACAAAGGAAAAATGAGAAATTAATGGAGAAATATCAAGTTGTTCCCTCACCAAATGATATTGTAAAAAACACCACTTTGGCAAAAAATTATATTCCTACCTTAGCCCCATACACCCAAATTAATTTCAGATTATTTAAAATCTTAAATGTACAAAATAGAACTATATAAAAACTAGGTGAAATATATGTAAGTAGTTAACTGATCTTTAGATGTTGATGATTTTCTGTTTCAAATGTTAAGTCTGCCTTCCATTCCTGGAATAAACCCCACTAGGTCATGATATATTTTCTTTTTCAAATATTATTGGTTTTAATTTGCCAAAGTATTACCATTGGTTTTAATCTGCTACCTCTATTCATGAGAGATGTTGGTCTTCAGTTTTGTTTGTGGTATCAAGATAATGCTAATCTCCTAAAACAAGTTGGGTGGTGTTTCTCCTCTATTTTTTAAGTGAGTTTGTATAGAATTGGTGTTATTCCATTCTAATGTATAATAGAATTTACCCGTTAAACATAAAGTTGTTCATAATATTCCTTTGTTTTTTAAATATCTATAGAATCTATAATCACGTCCCCTCTTTCATTCTTTCATTCTTAATGCTGGTAATTTCTCTCTTCTCTTCTCTCTCTCTCTCTCTTTCTCTCTGTTAGCCTGGTAAGAGATTTTTTTTTTTTTTTTTTTTTTTTATTTTTTTTTTTTGAGACGGAGTCTCACGCTGTTGCCCAGGCTGGAGTGCAGTGGCGCGATCTCGGCTCACTGCAAGCTCCGCCTCCCGGGTTCCCGCCATTCTCCTGCCTCAGCCTCCTGAGTAGCTGGGACTACAGGCGCCCGCCACCGCGCCCGGCTAATTTTTTGTATTTTTAGTAGAGACGGGGTTTCACTGTGGTCTCGATCTCCTGACCTTGTGATCCGCCCGCCTCGGCCTCCCAAAGTGCTGGGATTACAGGCTTGAGCCACCGCGCCCGGCCTAGATTTATTATTGACTTTTTTTTTTTTTTTCAAAGAACAGCTTTTGGTTTTATTTACTTTCTCTATTATTTTTCTATATTCTATTTCATTGATTTTCACCCATTTCCTTACATTCTTAATTGTTTCTACATCGACTTATTTTGTGTTCAATTGCTCTTTTTCTAGTTTTTGTTTTAAGGTGGAAGATTAGATCATTGATTTTTTTTTTAGACTTTTTTTTCTCTAATACAAACATTTAATGCTCAGATTTATCTGAAAGTACTGCTTCAGCTTCATACCACCAATTCTGTGTGTGGTGGGTGAGGGCGGTTGTTGTTTTGTTTTGTTTTGTTTTAGACAGAGTCTCGCTCTGTCATCCAGGCTGGAGTCCAGTGGCATGATCTTGGCTCACTGCAACCTCCGCCTCCCGGGTTCAAACAATTCTCATGCCTCAGCCTCCCTAGTAGCTGGGATTACAGGCATGGGCCACCACACCCAGCTAATTTTTGTATTTTTAGCAGAGATGTGGTTTACTATGTTGGCTAGTCTGGTCTGGAGCTCCTGGCCTCAAGTGATCCACCCACCTCAGCCTCCCAAAGTGCTGGGATTATAGGCGAGAGCCACCGTGCTTGGCCCATACCACCAATTCTAATTTGTTGTGTTTTCATTTTCATTCACTCCAAAATATAATTTCCCTTCTTTGACCTATGAGTTATTTAGAAGAATGTCATTTAATTTCCAAATATTTGTGAATTTTCCAGTTATGTTTTTGTTGTTGATTTCTAATTTAATTTTATTTTTAAACAGAGAACCTACTCAGCTTAATTTCAGTTCTTTTCATTTTATTGAGACTTGTTTTATGGCCCAGAATGGGTTTTATCTTGTTCAATGTTCCACATGCACTTGAAAAGAATGTGTGTTCTGTCATCACTGGTTGTTAACATTCTACCTACCAATTAGATCAGTGGGTAGATAATGTTCTAGCCTTCTTTATTCTTTTTTTTTTTTTTGGAGACAGAGTCTTGCTCAGTTGCCCAGGCTGGAGTGCAGTGGCGCAATCTCGGCTCACTGCAAGCTCCACCTCCCGGGTTCACGCCATTCTCCTGCCTCAGCCTCCCAAGTAGCTGGGACTACAGGCGCCTACCACCACGCCCGGCTAATGTTTTGTATTTTTAGTAGAGATGGGGTTTCACCGTGTTAGCCAGGATGGTCTCGATCTCCTGACCTCGTGATCCGCCTGCCTCGGCCTCCCAAAGTGCTGGGATTACAGGCGTGAGCCACCGCACCCGGCCTCCTTCTTTATTCTTACTGATTATCTGTCTCTTTTACCAATTACTAAGAATGCAGTGCTCATATCTCCAATCATAAATGTGAATTATTTCCATTTCTCCTTTCATTTTTGTTAGTTTTTATTCATTTTTTTCTTTTTTCTTTAGTTTTGTCTAATTGCAATTCATATATTTTGAAGCTCTGTTATTGGGTATATATATATACTTAAAATCTTCTGATTAATTGATATTTTCATCATTAGAAAATGTCCCTCATTATCCTTGGTAATATTTCTTGTCCTGAAGTCTACTTTGTTTAATATTAATATAGCCACTGCACTTTTTTGATAAGTGTTTGTGATGTCTATCTTTTTCTATCCTTGTTTTTTTATTATTATAAATAAATGAGACAGGGTCTCATTCTGTCACCCAGGCTGGAGTGCAGTGGTGTGATCATTGCTTACTGCAGCCTCAACCTCCTGGGCTCTGGTGATCCTCCCACCTCAGCCTCCTCATTCGCTGGGACTACAGGTGTGTGCCACTATGTCTGGCTAATTTTTGTAGATACAGGGTTTTGCCACGTTGCCCACGCTGGTCTCAAACTCCTGGGCTCAAGTGATCTTCTCACTTCAGCCTCCCAAAGTGCTAGGATTACAGGTGTGAGTCACCATGCCCAGCTACTATCCTTTTAATTTTAAACTGTGTCTCTGTATTTAAAGTGGGTTTCCATAGATAGCACAAAGCTAATCTCTGTTTTTACTGGACTGTCTGGACCATTTATGCTTAATGCAATTATGTATATGGTTAGATTAAGTTTATCATCTTGCTGTTTGTTTTCTACGTGTCCCATTTTTTCTTTTTTTCTCTTTTCCTTTTTTTTTTTTTTTTTTTTTTTACTTTTTTTCCCTTATTTTATTTTACTTTTTTGAGATGGAGTCTCACTCTGTCACCCAGGCTGGAGTGCAGTGGTGTGATCTTCGCTCACTGCAACCTCTGCCTCCAAGATTCAAGTGATTCTCCTGACTCTGCCTCCTGAGTAGCTGGGACTACAGGCACACGCCACCATGACTGGCTAATTTTTTTTTGTATTTTTAGTAAAGATGGGTTTTGCCATATTGGTCAGGCTGGTCTTGAACTCCTGACCTCATGATCTGCCCACCTCAGCCTTCCAAAGTGCTGGGACTACAGGTGTGAGCCACCACATCTGGCCTTTTTTCTTTCTTTCTTTCTTTCTTTCTTTTTTTTTTTTTTTTTTGAGATGGGGTTTCACCATGTTGGCCAGGCTGGTCTCGAACTCCTGACCTCAGGTGATCCACCCGCCTCAGCCTCCCATAGTGCTGGGATTACAGGTGTGAGCCACTGGTGCCCAGCCTCCATTTTTTCTTTTTTGTTGTTGTTCTTTCTTGTTCCTTTTTTTTCTTTTTCCTGACTTCTTTTGAATTATTTGATTGCTTTTTCAGTATTCCATTTTACTTCCTATTTGAGGTTTTTTAGCTGCACTTATTTGGACATGTTTTGTTCTGTTGCTTCTTGTTTTGCATACGCATATTTACCCTACCACAGCCCACATTCAGACAATATTACACCACTTCATGTATAAGATCTTACAACAACATGCTTCTATTTACCCTTCCATCTTTTGTGCTGTTGTGGTCATAATGTTATAAGCATCAGGAAAAGTTGTTATCTTTAAATAGTGAATTATCTTTTAATGAAAGGTTTAAACTAAAAAAATTGCATAAATATATTTATCATTTCCTCCACTCTGCTTTCCTTTATGTAGCTCCAAGTTCCTATGTAGTACCATATTTCTATAGTCTCAAGAATTTCATGGCCAGGTGTGATGGCTCATGCCTGTAATCCCAGAGCTTTGGGGAGTGCCAAGGTGGGAGGATTGTTGAAGGCCAGGAGTTCAGGACCAGACTGGGCAACATAGAGAGACTGTCTCTACAAAATGTTTTTACAAAAATAAGCAAGAGTATATCTGAAAAAAAAAAAAAAAGATTTCCTTTAACATTTTTGTATCCAGGTGATAGTCACAAATTCTCAGCTTCTATCTGTCAAAAAAAAGTCTTTATTTTACCTTCATTTTTAAAGGATATTTTTCCTGGGTAGAGAACTCTAGGTTGGCATATTTTTTTGTTTTAATATGTACTTTGAAGGTGTTGTTAGAAACAAGGGCTTATTTTTGCATTCATTCTTATCTATATGCCCCTATAAGTATCTCTTTTTCTCTGGCTGAGTTTCAGATTTTTCTCTTTGTCATTGGCTTTCAGCAATTTGATTATGTTTTACTTTGGTTTGACTTACTTTGTACTTATCTTGCTTGGGGTTTATTGAACTTCTTAGGTCTGTGGATTTATAGTTTTTGTCAAATATGAGAACTTTTTCTGCCATTATTCCATCTGCCCCTTGCCTTTAGGACTCCAGTTATACATCTGTTATACTTCTTGTTGTTGTCCAGTAAGTTGCAGAGGCTCTGAACATCTTTTTCAGTCTTTTCCCGTGCTCTGCATTTTAGTTGGGATAGTCTATTGCTCTGTTTTCAAGTTCACTGATCTTTTCTGCAGTGTCCAATGCATTATTAGGCCCATCAGTGAATTTTTCATTTTATGTATTCTATTTGTCAGCTCTGGAATTTCCATTTCATTCTTTTTGATATCTATCGTTTCCTTCCTTATTAGGTTCATGTTACTCTTTAAATACTTAAGCATATTTATAATAACGGGGTTTTTTTGTTTTGTTTTGTTTTGTTTTGTTTTTGAGACGGAGTCTTGCTCTGTGCCCCAGGCTGGAGTGCAGAGACGCGATCTCGGCTCACTGCAAGCTCCGCCCCCCCGGGTTCACGCCATTCTCCTGCCTCAGCCTGCCGAGTAGCTGGGACTACAGGCGCCCGCCACCTCGCCCGGCTAATTTTTCTTGTATTTTTAGTAGAGACGGGGTTTCACCGTGTTAGCCAGGATGGTCTCGATCTCCTGACCTCGTGATCCGCCCGTCTCGGCCTCCCAAAGTGCTGGGATTACAGGCTTGAGCCACCGCGCCCGGCCTATAATAACTGTTTTAAAGTTATTTTCTGCTAGTTCCATTAGTTATTTAATATCTACATCTGTTTCTGTTTACTGATTCTTCCCCTGCTTGTGGGTCACACTTTCTTGCTTCTTCTCATAACTAGTAATTTTTTGGATGCTGAGCATTGTAAACATTGTGTTGTTACATGGCTGTAAATTGTTGTCCTCTAATGTAAGTAACTTTATATCCTCAAACAGAAAAGGGACATTAGAGAAAAAAATGGTGAAATACAGAGTCTGTAGTTTAGTTTATAACATTGTACAATGTTAATTTCTTAGTTTGACAAATACACCATAGCCATGTTTACAATAAGGTAAGCTAGGTGCAGGTCATACAAAAATTATCTGAAATATTTTTGCAACTTTTCTGTAAATCTAAAATTATTCCCAAAATAAAAGGTTATTTTGTTCAATTTCTCCTTTTTTCCTTCTATTTATCTTAAGGCATTATTTGTTTTGTCTTCCCCTTCCATTGTCTTCTAATTTAGTCTTCAGTTCTAAAACAGTTTTTTCCCGTGGTTTCAAATCTTTTGTTCTATCATCTCATTTCCAAGTTTTCTGATTCTAATTTACTTTGCTCTCAAATCTTTTGTTTGAAATAGAATGTTGTATTTTGATCTCCTTTTTGAGTATGTCTCTCTGACATACATGCTTTTGTTATCTGTAGGTATAATATTGCTTATTCCTTTTCCTCATAGAATTTTTCTTTCTTTTTTTTTTTTTTTTTTTTTTTTTTTGAGATGGAGTCTTGCTCTATCTCCCAGGCTGGAGTCCAGTGGTGCAGTCTTAGCTCAGTGCAACATCTGCCTCCCAGGTTCAAGCGATTCTCCTGCATCAGCCTTCCAAGTAGCTGGGATTACAGGCACGTACCATTATACCTGGCTAATTTTTGTATTTCTAGTAGAGATAGTGTTTCACCATGTTGGCCAGGTTGGTCGAAAACTCCTGACCTCAGAGAAGCCCACCTCCGCTTCCCACAGTGCTGGGATTACAGATGTGAGCCACCATGCCCGGCCTCTTCATAACATTTTTGACCTTGATACTTTTCTGTGGGTTATGTTGCTATGAGTTTCATTTTTTATTTTTATGTTTTGAGACAGAGTCTCACTGTAGCCCAGGCTGGAGTGGAGTAGCTTGATTTTAGCTCACAGCCTTTACCTCCTAGGCTCAAGTGATCCTCCCACCTCAGCCTCCCAAGTAGCTGGGACTACAGGCACACTCCTTTTGGGATTTTATCATAAGAAAATAATTCAGCAACAACAAAAGGCCAAGCACATAAAGGTATTTATGACAGCATCATCTCAGGCAGCAGAAAAAGGGAAACAGCTCATGTGTCCACCAAGGGACAGGCTGAGTAAATTTTGGTATGGAATATTCTGTAACCATAAAAATGATCACTATGAAGATTATGTACCAAAGGTTTGCTCCTCAAGACTACAGGCACACTCCTCAGCTAAGAGTGTGTGTGTGTGTGTGTGTGTGTGTGTGTGTTTCCTGTAGAGACAGGGTCTCGCTATGTTACCCAGGCTGGTCTCAAACTCCTGGGCTCAAGCAATCTGCCCACATTGGCCTCCCAAAGTGCTGGGATTACAGGAGTGAGTCACTACACCCAGGCTTGAGTTTCATTTTTTTAAGTTTTGTTCAGATAGCCTTCAAAATCTCACAGAGCTCCCTCTTCTGTTGTTTTCATGTAATGTCAAGAAATAGCAGTCTGCATTCTAAAATTAAAACGTTTATTTTTAAAAGTTTTCTTTTGAGATTTCCTAGTTCTTTTCTTCTTCTCCACTTTTTTTTTTTTTTGAGACAAGAGTCTTGCTCTGTCGCCCAGGCTGGAGTGCAGTGGCACGGTCTCAGCTCACTGCAACCTCCGCCTCCCGGGTTCAAGTGATTCTCCTGCCTCAGCCTCCCGAGCAGCTGGGACTACAGGCGTGTGCCACCATGCCTAGCTAATTTTTTTTCTTTTTAGTAGAGATGGGGTTTCACTGTGTTAGCCAGGATGGTCTCCATCTCCTGACCTTGTGATCCGCCTACCTTCGCCTCCCAAAATGCTGGGATTACAGATGTGAGCCACCGCACCCAGCCCTTCTCCACTTTTATCTAAACCTTCTTTCTTTAGTTTCTTCTTTACTTATCTTATTCAATTTTGATTCCCCTCCTAGAAGTTTCCTTAGATGGGGGCCTGTCTTTAAATGGCATACCACAGGCTACTCAGTTTCAAGAGTTCATGTTCAAACAGTTCCCCAGTCTCTTCAGGCCTTACCTTAGCCCTTTGTTCTCCTCCATTATTGAAGTGGACAAACTTCTTTCCAGTTTTAGCTGCTGCTCTCAAATTGACTCTCTGTGCTTTTCATCGTGTCTGATGTTTTCTCATAATTTCTCAGGTCCGTTGGATGTCCTATTGCTTCCCACTGCTTTCTCCCCCTCAGATGCCAATAATATGTCTGTGGTTGTTGGTGACTGCATTTTGTCACCTAGCTTTATTATAAAAGTTGTCCCCAGGTCTTCAGTTTTGTTAGCTAATTGCTCTGTTTTTTAATGTGGTGATTCAAGAAGATTCATAAACCATGCTGCTCTGCTCCTGCCATCTTCCCAGAATCCCAATACTATCTATGATTTTTTAGATTGGAGCAGGGTGGGGAACATTAGATATTTTGAAGTAAGCTGGGTGCTATGGCTTACACCTGTAATCTCAGCATTTGGGGAGGCCAAGGCAGTAGGATTGCTTGAGCCTAGGAGTTCGAGACCAGCCTAGGCAACATAGTGAGATCCCATCTCTACAAAACAATTTTACATTAGCCAGGCATGGTGTTGCATACCTGTAGTCCCAGCTACTTGGGAGGCTGAGGTGAGAGGATCGCTTGAGCCCAGGAGGTGGAGGCTGTAGTGAGCCATGATCATGCAACTGCACTTCAGCATGGGTGATAGAGTGAGACTTTATCAAAAAAAAAAAAAAAAGATATTTTGAAGTAACTTTTGTATTATTTTTGGGATTTAACTACAGTGATAGGAACTTGGAAAAAATTAGTTGCTTGAGACAAAGAAGAAACATGCAACACATTTGCACTAATAACATATATAGCATTTGGTATACTTCTTTTGACCAAATTATTTATTCTGTGTTTTCTGTATTTAGTACCTAATCTTCACAGTGATCATTTTTATGGTTACAGAATATCCATACCAAAAATTAGTCAGCCTGTCCCTTATCGGTGGACACGTGAGCTGTTTCCATT
This sequence comes from Macaca nemestrina, assembly GCF_043159975.1. Lineage (NCBI taxonomy): Eukaryota > Metazoa > Chordata > Mammalia > Primates > Cercopithecidae > Macaca > Macaca nemestrina. Next base: position 55,473,730 of record NC_092136.1, read on the forward strand.
CTTCTGCTGCCTCAGATGATGCTGTCATAAATACCTTTACGCACTTGGCTTTTTGTTGTTGCTGAATTATTTTCTTATGATAAAATCCCAAGAGTAGGATTATTGGGTCAAGAGTAGGAACATCTCTCTGGTTCTGGCAATCTATAATCTGAAAATATTTTTTGAGAATTATTTTTCTTATTATAGGGGAAAGGTTGAAGCTCACTTGGTGGTGGTAAGGATCACATGAGGAAAACAGCCCGTTTCCCTGATCCCGTTAGCCCAGGATCACTGCTAATCTATCTTTTCTCCAGCCATCAGCCTTTTCTATTTATTTTATTCAATTTTCATCATTCATTTAACCAATCTTTATTAGGAGCCTACTATGTATCAGGCACTATGATTTCTCTCTGCCACACTGCAGTGAATCCCAGAAGTGAATCTAATACACAGAATGTAAAGAGACCCAATCCAGATGTGCCCTGGCCTATCCTCTCTGAGGACTATGAAAGGTATTGGAGCTTGTCCTCGCCAGGGTTCCTGCACCCCTTCTAACATATCTGAGATTGTTCATGGAACCCTGGAATCTCTTGCCTGGACAGATCTGGCATTAGCAATCTAGCCCATTCCATAGACAGGCTTGGTACCATGGTAGGGCAGGCCTGAGCAGGAAAGGGAGAGCCTAAGCAACCTCAACTGCACCAGCTGATCCAGTTGCCCTGACATCATCTTGATACTTCTGTCCCCAGAACTGGTAAGCTAGAAGTAACCCCAGGGTCTCCTAGCCACAACCTAGCAGCTGTATTGATTCAGTCCATATACTTGACTTTCAGCCTCAGTTTCCCTCAGTCTGTCTTTTCAGTGCCCCCCTACCACGAAAACTGAGACTTGTCCTGAACCCAGGTCCTCTTGGCTTGGGTTCTGGTTGTGATTCTGAGTCCCTGACTTCCCTGGCCAGCATCCTTTCATGTCGGGGCTGACCTTGCTCCACTGGTTGAGTCTGTGTGTTTGAAGTGAACAAACTCCTTCCAGTTTTAGCTGCTGTTCTCAAGCAGCAGACTAGTTGACTCATGGGACTAGTCCATGACCAGCTGACTTGTGGGACTAGTCCATGGTGCTGAGAACCCTATATAACTTGTGTCTAAGCCTGCTAAGTTATTAATAATAATCACAATGTTCTAAATGTGAGGACCCCAAGGGCTATAGAGTAAATGTGACTTTGTGAAAGTCAAATAGCAAGTTTGTATCATATTAGGCCTAGAGCTCAAGGTTTTCGCAATCTAGTCCCCTCCATAGGCAGACTTAGCCCCATTCTAGGGTAAACTGCTCTCCTCCTAGTTTATGCCTAGAAATTTAGGAAAATATTCCAAAGCAGAAGCCCAATTACAAGGCCTGAGACCCACAGGGTGGAGGAGAGAAGATCCCAGGATTTGAGAATAAAATAAGTTCTACTTTTCAAAAGAGGGGCATGAATCAGGAAAGTCCTGAGCAGCAAGACTGATTTTATGTGGAGCCCTAGACCATCAGGCTGGATCTAGTCATCTTAAGATGCTTCTTACATCTCAAGAATGTACCAGGAACCTAGAGCAGGGCTGGGCTCATAGGTGAGAAGAGACAGGGTAGAAAATTGAGGAAGGATATGGGGGCGAGAAACCTGGCTGGACCTGACACAGAGATGCTCAAGTAGCCCACATGTCAGTTGAGACCTCTCTGCTTCATAAGTCTTAGGTAACAATTGGCTTAAAATACACATCCCCATGGCCTTTGGAAGTCTACAGCTTTCTCCAAAATTTCTGTAAATACCCAGGACACATACATTCTCCTGTCCTAGTCTCTCAGGGATAATGTGCTTTGAGTAGCCTCTGATCTCTGTACTACATCAATCAAAGCACAAATTTAGCTCTTTAACAGAAAAAAATCTTAATATACCATATATGAATTTAAAAGACTTTGCTGAAAATGTTGGGAGGGGTTTCACCGAAAGGGAGTCCTCTCATTCACTGTACCCTGGACAACCTAAAAGTCTCATTCCTCATTGCACATTCTTGCTCTCTGCAGTCCTGGTCAGCCACCCACTTAAGATGGTTTTCTCTATTGGCTTCAACACTATACCCACCCTCAACTCACTGCACCCACCCTTGCACGCTCCTCTGGTTCTTCTGTGTTCCTTCTCTTTCCTCTTTCCTCTGTTCTTTCTTCTCCACCCAATCTCTCCAAAGTCAGACATAAATTCCTTTCCTTATCTCATGCAGAGAGGCTCTAGTGGGGGAAGGAGAAATTATCCCTCTATTGCTTCATTATTAAACTCTTTTTTTCAAACAAAAACACTTCCTTCCCATCAAGAATTCTAGTGCCAGATGTTAATTAAGGTAATTCAAAAAATTACTTAATACACAAGTGTAAACAAAAAGTATGTAGAGTTATTCTGATGGATAGTTCATGCCAGACCAAGCACTATGATAGTCCTATTCAAAATGGACTAATGAGAATGTTTAGAACATCCTATTTGATTTAGGAGTATGCCCTTGACCATAAAACTCAGTTGAATCCCAGAACTGAGCCTGGGAAAACTTGATTTGTCCGTGCCCTTTGAAAATATTTTACAAACTGCTGCTACAGGCAAGACACCCAAAATGGGGTGCTGCTTTTATTAGATAAGACAAAAAGGTACCTACAGTAGCCAGAAAGTTATGAGATTTTTCAGATCTATGTGGACTCTTAAGGTATTTTCAGCTTGCAAACTTTGAGCTGAACTATGATATCAATCCAGTTGCAAAAATTGGCACGGGCAAAAACGCAATGGTCATTTCATATGGTCAAATCAGGTGACAAGCTGAACAATGAAACTTCAAGATATGTGGCTTGTTCCAGTTGCTACCTAATGGTGTAAAACAACAACAGTTTATTATTCTCAAGGATTATATGGGTCAGGAGTTTGGGAAGGACATGACAAGGACACCTTGTATTTGCTCTACAACATTTAGAGCCTCAGCTGGAAAGTCTCAAGGCTGAGGGTTACTGAGTAGCTGGGAGCTGGAATTATCTGAAGGCTCTTTCACTCATGTGTCTTGGTGTTTGAGGTCAGAAAGTCTTCATATGACCTCCTCATCTGGACTTTCTCATAGTGTGCTAGTTAAGTTCTATGGTAAGAAGCCTCTAAAATGGTCCCCAGTGATTTCCACCTGCTGGTATTCACAGCCTTGTGTAATCTCATCCCCTTGATTAACTTGCTTCTAACCCATAGAACATGGCAACATTGAAGGAATATTTCTGCTATCATTAGGTCACAAAATAATCTCTCTCTCTGGCTTTGATGAAGGAAACTGCCACACTGAAGAAGCTCACATGGTAAGGAATTGAGTGTTACCCTGGCCAATAGCTATACAAAACTAATGGTCTTCAGTCCAACAATCCCTAAAGAAGTGAATCCTGCCAAAAACCACAAATAAACCACATAAGTGACTTTGGAAGTAGATTCTTCTCCATTCAGACCTTCAGATGAGACCCCAGCCCTGACCAAAATCTTGATTATAGCCTCGTGAAAGATTCTGAAGCAGAAGACACAGTTAAATTGTGGTTGAATTCCTAACTCAGAAACACTGTGGGATGGATAATAAATGTGTATTATCTTAAACTGCTAGGTTTTGGGGTTATTTGTTACATAGCAATAGATATCTACTACAGGTTCCAAGAGCAAGTATCTCACAAGAACCAGGCAGAAACCATAGCTTTTTATGACCAAGGCTCAGTAATTGCATAGCATCATTTCCCCCAAATTCACAAGCCTGCACAGATTCAAGCAGATGGAATATAGACTCCATGTCTCACAAGGAGGGGTGTACAAGTGCCAACATGTCATCATAGGAAGAACATGTGGGAGGAGAGATGCTGCTGTGGCCATTTTTGGGGAACACAATCTGCCTCATGGCTCTTTGGCCTTGACATGTAGCATGGCATGCTCTGCTCATGTGAAAATTTCAAGAAAGATTTATGTTGTTTTGCTATTTTGAAATTGAGGTTTTGTTTGTGTTCCTCCTGACATGTCTCCTCTGCTTTTAGGAAATTCTCAAGCAATTCATCAGCATGTCACAAGATTCATGGGAGTTTCCCCTCCTGCAACCAAGGAGACCTCAGAGCGATAATTTCCAAGAATGTGAATGACTATCTGAAGAACAAGATCCTCTCCACTTAAGAGTGACTGCTAATAAATTACAACATTGCTCTGGCTACATGTTCTGAAACATTCCTGTATTGCCCCACATTCCATGCCAGTTGAGGGGAAAGAAGACAGTGAACGAGGAGGATGTGGTTGGGGGACCTAATGGACACTCAGGCCGAGCTGACTCCAGTGGTATTTCCAGTGCCCCATAAACTCACAGAACTTCTGAACATGAAGGCATCTCAAAGATTGATCAATTCAATTTATACTGGAAATGATCGTAGCTACATTTAGTGAGATCTGACTATAATAGTATGTCCTTTATAGCTGAATGAAGTAGATATTAGTGTCTAATAGAACTCAAGTATGTCAGACTTCACCAGTTTGTAAACTCATCCTTCTATGTAATGCACCATTATTGTAGCTTGAGCCTCATCCTACTTGACTTAAATCAGGACTGTTTCTCTTTTCTTTTCTTTTTTTTTTTTTTTCTTGAGATGGAGTCTTGCTCTGTCTCCAGGCTGGAGTGCAGTGGCACAATCTCGGCTCACTGCAACCTCTGCCTCCCGGGTTCAAGTGATTCTCCTGCCTCAGCCTCCCAAGTAGCTGGGACTACAGGCACATGCCACCATGCCCGGCTAATTTTTGTATTTTTAGTAGAGACGGGGTTTCACCATGTTGGCCAGGATGGTCTTGATCTCTTAATCTTGTGATCCACCCGCCTCGGGCTCCCAGTGAAATCAGGATTTTATCCAGTTCTGCTGGGGAACACTTACATGGTCCACTCATTTCCTCTGTACTTTTCATCTCTGCCAGCTGCCTGGCCCCACATGGGGGACTCCTATGTCTGAACACCTGCTTCCTTCAGGGTACAACTTTCCTAACCCCACTGTTGTGCCCCAATGTGGGCTGTACAGACTCCTCCACCATTTCCCTGTTGTGATAAAGCAGCCTAGGCTGAAACTTTTAACAAGACGTTACCAAAGGCTTGGAGAGAAAAGAGAATTGCAACAGAGAGAAATTTGAAACTCAGTACCTTTGCCCAGATTCCCCAGTCTCTGGGTTTGACTTCTACATTGCTCTCTACTGCTGCCATGGAGGAAGGGCCAGCCTGCCTCCCCGCAGTGGGAAGATACTTCATTCTACAAATCTTTGAGGTTCAGTTCAAGGAGGCAGTTATCTCCCCCGCACTTCAACCTAAGCCCCATGTCCTTAGTCTTTATTTCCTGCCTTAGGATTGATCATGTTCCAGGAGGTCTGAGAATTAACGTGTCTATTTCGTGGAAAACTCCAACTTCTAAACAATAACAGAACAAACATTCTAACCATGGAACACTGTGTGTGATAATAACAGCCCAGTCAATGCTGAGTCCCATAAAGCCCAATTAAGTTATTTTCCTCATTCTGTCCTCTAGCATGATCATGGTTATACAGTTGCTAGCCATCTTGAGTCTCTCAGCTCTTGAGTTTCTATGATTGTCTAGTTGGAAAATGGCTTATTCGGCCTGGCATGGTGGCTCACACCTTTAATCCCAGCACTTTGGGAGGCCAAAGTGGGCCAATTGCTTGAGCCCAGGGGTTCAAGACCAGCCTGGGCAACAGGGCAAAACCTCATCTCTACAAAAAATACAAAAATTAGCTGGGCATGGTGCTCCTATAGTCCCAGCTACTCAGGAAGCTTAGGTGAGAGGATCGCTTGAGCCCAGGAGACTGAGGCTGCAGTAAGCAGAGATCATGCCATTGCACCCCAGCCAGGGCAACAGAACAAGACTCTGTCTCAAAAAAAAGAAAAAGAAAAATGGCTTATCCGTTAGAAATGTTCAAGAGCAAGCAATAATAAAGCAACAAATGGCAGTGTAAATACACAGGAAATTTTAGGCTGGGCATGGTGGCTTTCATCTATAATCCCAGCACTTTGGGAGGCCAAGGTGGGAGGATCATTTGAGCACAGGAGTTTGAGACCAACATTGTGAGACTCCATCTCTACAAAAAAATAAAAATAAAAAAAATTAGCCAGGTGTGGTGGCACATAACTATACACCTAGCTACTCGGGAGACTGAGATGGGAGGACTGCTTGAGCCCAGGAGGTCAAGGCTGCAGTGAGCCATGATTGTGTCACTGCACTCCAGCCTGGGTGACCGAGCTGGACCCTGTCTAAAAAGAAAAGAAAAGAAAAGAAAAGGAGGGAAGGCAGGGAAGGGAAGGAGAGACAAAGAAAGAGAGAAAGAAAGAAAGAAGGAAAGATAAAATGCTCCAAATAAAACCTTTTGAAGAGATCAATTCTGCCTAATATGTTGACATTTTACACAATTTTGCCAAACATTTTAGTTCTTGGAATCATAGTAGCGGACCTTCCCCATTCCAAGGTAAGACTTTTTTCTCTGTATTTGCGTACAGCTTATAAGAAGCATTTTCTGAGACATTTCCTCTTTTTAGAGACACAAAAATGTGTACGGATTACAGATGACAGTTCTTTTTCAGTCTCTACTTCTCAAGTGATCCAAAAATATTTGGGTCTAATCTCAGCCAAGTTCACCTTGTTATAGCCACCTTATGGACAAAGGAAGCTGAGGTTCTGTGAAATCCAATTTACTGAATTACACAATTAGAAAATGGGGCTGGAAATGGTGGCTCACGCCTTTGGGAGGCCCAGGAGGGAGAATCACTTGAGCCCAGGAGTTAGAGATCAGCCTGGGTAACATAGGGAAACCCCGTCTCTATAAAATATAATAATAATAATTTTTAAAAATAAAACAATAGAAAATGGGAAGGCTGAAATTCAGAACACCAGCTGCCCTGGACGCTCTGGCCCTTGCAACTATACCAGGCCACACTTGATCTAAAAGGAAATGTTACATATCACAAAAACACGCTTTGTGAAGACCAGCCAAGCATACAACAAATCAGTCTCATTCAGTTTGGGATTACAAGCCGGATGAACAATAGAGCAGGCTTCAAAATAAACTTCCGTTTCCAGGATGAGAAGGAAACATAGGGACATAAGCTCTTAGGAGACACCTGCAGTCAGCAGGGACCCGCGCCAGAGAAAGGGTATAAAACAGAGCCTGAAAAGAGGGGACTCCGAGGAGGACACCGTGTTCATTCTTCCATCTCACAAACTTTTGCCAAGTGCGTCCTTCGTGCCCGGCTTTGTGCTTGGCTTTGTGCTATGCAGCAGGCACATGCTGTTGAGTCAGGTAGAGGCGCGTGCCCCCCTCGGGCCTCACAGTCTGATAGAAGGGACAAACAAGTAAACATAGAACTTGCATTCCTCTCATTCAAGTGAAAAGGACATCCTGATTAAACTATCTATGGCAGCTCTGAGAACATTTGTGCCCAATCACAGTAAGGGCCTGAACTGATTGTCATTTCCTTTGTTTAACCAATTCTCTTACACCTGGAGCAGAATCCCTGGGGCCAGCCTGGCTGAGTACCCAACGTGATCCCTCTAGATCTCTGGAGCAGCTTGTCTTCCTCATAATCATTTTACCCTGGGATGTTTCAGCCTTTGAGGTACAATGTGTGACTAAGGCCATGGTCAACAGGCAACGACACAAAGCATCTGTCGTCTGGCAAAGACCAGCTGAGCAAATGCTTAACTCAGAAGGCTGTTACAGTTTTTGTGAAAACAAATTACATCAGCGCCTAACCCAGGAGTCTCCCAACAAGGCTAAAGGGTGTTTTCTTTGGTGAGTGTGTGTGCTCCTACCTCACACAGCATGAAGGAACTGTGCATAGAGTGAAGTGGCACAAAGTCTCCATATCTCAGAGCTTGGTGATGCCATCAAGAAGATTCCTTGCAAAATCGGCTTAGCAGGGAGGCAGACATTCTGAACTTCTTGGCATGCAAAGAACCCTGTGCTGTGGGAAGGGACACACAGGAGGTCAGCCAAGGTCATGGGCTCCCAAGGAAATATTTACTGATTAGCTTCCGTGGGCCAGGTGCTGGGTGGAGATTTAACTTACTTTATCTCATTTAATTATACCCCACGTATGCTCAGCCCCATGGCATTACTCTGGACCTGCCTTAAGGCCAGCACTTCACAAAGATACCTTTAAAGCAATAGTGAATAATGCAGATTCTACCACTAACTCCACGGGGACATAGAAGGGACATTTATATTGCAGACCACAGGGAAATATTAATCTTCAAGAGATCTATTGTACAACACGGTGTCTATAGTTAATAACAATGTCTTGCGTTCTTGAATATTGCTGAGAGGAGATTTCGAGTGTTCCCACCACAAAAAAAAAGTACATGAGGTAATGCATATGTTAATTAGCTCCATTTAGCCACTCCACAACTTATACAAATTTCAAAAATCATGTTGTACACAATAAATACATACAATTTTATTTGTCAATTAAATACATAAATAGATAAATTTGAAAAAAATACTTAATTTAACGCTTCCATTGTCTTCTCCCTTCTTTCCCTTTCTGTTCTCTCTAATTTCCCTGTGACAGTTTCCTCTCTCTCTCTCCCCATTTCTCTCTCTGCCTCCCCATATACACAGCTTCTTCAAAATCCCCTCCACATCTTCCCCGGTCACTTGCCTAACCCCACACACAAAAGCCTAATAATAGCCAAAAGGCAAGAATATCCAGTTACTCTTTAAGCAAAATCCTTGTGAACCTCAGTTTGTCTCATGCATTCATTTAACAAATCATTGTCAAGTGTCCGGCACTGTTTTGGGTACAGGAGATTAGCAGTGAATATGAATATCTGCCCTCATCTAGCTTCCATAATCCTTATAGCAATCCATTCTTATGTATAAAAAAACAGAGGTTTGGACTTAATTTATCCAACCGAATCAGACACTTGGGGCCCAGAGGCAAATTCCAGCCCAGAGAAAGCATCTGGCAGGACCCAATGAGGGCTTCAGGGACCCAGTGAGCACTCTGGAGTCTGGTGGTAAGACTAGGTGCCTAGAGCCTGGAGAACGAGGGGAAGGGACTCAAGTGTCATGTTACAAGGACAGTCCTTGGAAACAAATACATTGGGTTCAAGTTCAAGCTCAGCTATTTACTTGGACTAGTTACTTAATTCTCTCTAAGTCTTAGTTTTCTCATCTATAAAATGGGGACAAAAATTAAACTTACCTTAAAGACTGTTATTACATGTACACACACTGTGTATACACACACAGACACAATCATTAAATTCTCAGAACCCTATGTTGTGCTAAACATCATATATCTTTCTGTGGTCTCACAGAGTAAATGCTGTAAATATTAGTTACCACTTATTTATTTATATTTGTAATTATTATTAGGTAGAAAAATGGGTCTACTTAGTAATAGAGCCCCATAGTTTGTCAGCCCAGCTCCCTTCTTTTTCTGGGAACAGACTTTCTCACAATCACCTCCCCGCCCATCCTCAACCTCCTGATCAACCAACTCTATCCAGGAGGTTTCCATGGAAGCCACATGTTGGTAAAATATGACCTCTCCCCCAGATACTTGAACCAAGTTTGGCATATCAGAGTCCTTTCCCAGAATGCTTGCCACTGGAATAGGAAAGAAATTAGTCTTCAGGTAGCTAAAGCTGTTATTACTAGCAGCCATGTTTTCAGCCACGTGAACTGAGGGCAGAAATCAGTCTGCGATAAGAACAAAGAATGAAATTGGTGTGCAAATAGATAGAAGTGGAGATAGGATATGGGGAGCTGTACCAGCATCTGAGGGCTTGTTCCACTTCATTGAGTTCCAAGAGACAATTCTGTAAGCAAATACCTCATTTTTCCAAACTGGTTTGATTTAGGACATTATGCCTTGCCATTAATGAGTCTTAACTAACTACAGGTCTAATCCAGCAGACTTGGCCTTGATATATGAGTCACACCAGTCTCTAAGAGAACTTCTCTGAAGAGAAATTCAATTCCTCCTTAATAGTCAGGATTAGTTATCCCAAGCCAGTTTAGTAGCCCTCTCCTTTTCCTGTTGATTCACTGGCATGATGAGCCCAATGTGGCCAGGTGGTCATCTTCACTTCCAGGTTAATGATACAATTGCTGTGCTCCCTGGAGGAAATATTCTTCCCCTGAAAAACAAGACTTCTAAACCAGCAGAGCCTAAAGTTGTAGATAGGAAGATAAAATTTCATAGTGGATGACTGAATGTAATAAGAAGAAGAAACTCTCTCATTTCCACTCCTTGATTCCTGAACCCAGAAAAATTGGCTATGGGAAAACAGCAATATATGTTGGTCACTAATTTAGGACATATGCTACATCCTGAAGGACACTGTCCCAGCTCTACAAGGTGTTTTCACCCAGCTGGCACTGTAACTATGCCTTCAAAAGGTCATTCTACCACTTTATCAGGACAGCCGCTTCGAGGTAATGGGGAATTTTGCAAGACTAGTGAATTCCATGAGCATGAGCCCATTGCCACACTTCATTTGCTGTGAGTTCCCTGGTCAAAAGCAATGCTCTGTGAAATACCATGTGAATAACACATTCTGTAAATCCCTGGATGGTGGTTTTGGAAGAAGCATTGTGAGCAGGAAAAACAAATCTTTATCCAGAGTAAGTGTCTATTCATTCCAGTGAGAACAAAGTTCTGTCCCTTCCATGATGAAAGTGATCCTTTATAATCAATTTTTCACAAGGTGGCTAAACTGGTACTCCCAGGGAATGGTGCCAAATAAATGCTGTGTTAATCTCTGCTGTTGGCAGGTTGGACACTCAGCAGTGGTGATTCGAAGTCCATGTTGCTGAGCCCCTAAATAGCCCTATGGACCATTTTATGTGGCTTCCATAGAACAAAAAAGGGGAACCTAGGGAAAGAGGGTAATAAATGTTCACAAAACCGGCAATCTCATCCACCTACTTATTAAGATCTTCTTCTGATAAGATTGCTGTTTGGTGAGCATTCACACAGGATATACTATCTTCCCATTCTGTGCAAATTCATAACATTCTACCTACAAACCTCTTTCTCAGCTCTCCCTGCCACCAGTTTTTAAATCATGATCCTTCTAAGGTTTGACCATCCAGCCAAACCATTAGCCACTATCCTAAGTCAATATAGACTCATACTGTCCACTGGGAAGATTTTCCTTCACCCCATCTTTCAAGGCCATGCTGTGGTGGAACTGCAATGGTACAACCACCTACTTTTGGGTAGTGCCAGCATATTGGACAGAACCATCTTAAAACAAGGCCTGGAATTTTTCCTCTTCAGCCAACTTGTTATAGGGAACTACCAAAAAAGACACAGATGCAGATTGAGAGGGAAGAGAAATTAATTAACATAGATTTCAAATTAATACAGATAATCATAACAGATAACATTTACTTAATATGTGATGTGAGGCCGGGCGCGGTGGCTCAAGCCTGTAATCCCAGCACTTTGGGAGGCCGAGGCGGGCGGATCACAAGGTCAGGAGATCGAGACCACAGTGAAACCCCGTCTCTACTAAAAATACAAAAAATTAGCCGGGCGCGGTGGCGGGCGCCTGTAGTCCCAGCTACTCAGGAGGCTGAGGCAGGAGAATGGCGGGAACCCGGGAGGCGGAGCTTGCAGTGAGCCAAGATCGCGCCACTGCACTCCAGCCTGGGCAACAGCGTGAGACTCCGTCTCAAAAAAAAAAAAAAAAAAAAATGTGATGTGTACCAGACACAGTTCTAGATGCTTTACATGTATTATCTCCTTAATTCTCACAATAATATTCCCATTTTACAGATGAGAAAAGTGAGGCACAGATATTTAGTAACCCGCTCCAAATCACATAGCCATTAGGTGGCAGAGTTGGGATTAGAACCCATACCTTCTCATTCTAAAACCTGTCATGCAATTCTGCCTCCCATGGTAAAACAAATTCACATATGTTTTTGCAAGTTACATTGTAAACTCCCAAAATTAATACTTTGATTGCCATAGGAATCCTAACCCTGGAACTGTGTGTTTTCAACAGAGGGTTATTTTAATATACATTTTTATATATGATAACAAGTGCAATAGGGCTGCTGGAAATGTTATTATGTGCCAATTTCAACTGCTCTTAGATCTCAATGTGATTTTCAACTTAAAATGAAACAATACAGGACAAAAAATATGATGCTTGTTATTCAAAGATAATGTCTCTTCAACAGAACCTACCTTCAAACAACTGAAACTTAACGCAGGAACTCAAAGAAGAGAACTTTATTACAAAAAAAAATTGAGTTTCCATATGTTGAAGCCCAGAAACATCATTTTCAACATCCTCTGTCTCTCACAGTTAAATAATCATAGACAAAAAGTTGTATACAAGGTTTAAAACATCTGAAGTGGAAAATTAAACTGTATCAATGAAATATGATTATTCTGATATTTCAGACTACAAAAGGCAGGCTGGAAGTTATAGTTTGGATGCTAAAACATTGATATTTTCCAGGTATTCTGGTGGCTTATGGAGATAGAAAACTTGAAGTCAGCGCTGTCCTGGTTTTTCTAAGTTATACAGCAATGTCACTTCTCTGGTTTCACTTGAATAGTCCCTGCAAGGATTTTTGTAATAGAAAACTAATGTCATTTGTAGATGCAGAGAGGAGATTTTGAAGAAAGAGGTATAGCATTCTGAGGATGATGATTCTGCTAGGGATGGGAGTAGAGATGGAGCTGGTTGGAAACGGGAGAACCTATATGCTTCAATTTTTTTGAATATAGCTTCAAAACATGTATTAATTACAAATGTATCCAGCTGGAAGTAACAAAAAATAATAACAACCAAAAAAGGTGTTTTAAACCACTGGTTCTTAATCTGGGCTACGTATTGGAATCTGCTGGAGAGTTTTTTAAATTACTGAGGCTAGGGCTGGGTGCAGTGGCTCACACCTGTAATCCCAGCACTTTGGGAGGCAGCAGAATCATTTGAGGCCAGGAGTTCGAGGCTGTAATGAGCTATGGTTGTGCCACTGTCCTCCGGCCTGGGAGACAGAATGAAATCCTGCCTCTAGTTACTGAGGCTTACGTCCTACCACCAAAAATTCCTATTCATTTGGGGGTATATAGGGAGATCTTAAAACTGAGAAATTTAAGACTCCACAGGTGATTTTAATGGGTAGCTAAGTTTGAGGGCCACTTTACTAACTAGTTCAAAAAAGTAAAGGCTTAGCCAGGTGTGGTGACATGCACCTGTGGCCCCAGCTACTCAGGAGGCTGAGCGGGGAGGATCGCTTGAGCCCAGGAAGTTGAGGCTGCAGTGAGCAGTGATTGCACTACTGCACTCCCACCTGGGTGACAGAGGAAGACCCTGAATCAAAAAACAAAACAAAAAGTAAAGGCTTTTTTTTTTTTTTTTTTTGAGACGGAGTCTCGCTCTGTCGCCCAGGCTGGAGTGCAGTGGCCAGATCTCGGCTCACTGCAAGCTCCGCCTCCCGGGTTTACGCCGTTCTCCTGCCTCAGCCTCCCGAGTAGCTGGGACTACAGGCGCCCGTCACCACGCCCGGCTAGTTTTTTGTATTTTTTAGTAGAGATGGGGTTTCACCGGGTTAGCCAGGATGGTCTCGATCTCCTGACCTCATGATCTGCCCCTCTCGGCCTCCCAAAGTGCTGGGATTACAGGCTTGAGCCACCGCGCCCGGCCCAGTAAAGGCTTTTTTTAAACATAACACAAAATCCAGAAGTGGGTGGACCAAAACCAGCATAATTGCTAAAGGTTGTCATCAAGGAATCAGGATCTTTCCATCCTACTGCTCCACCATACTTAGCTCTCAGCTTTCATTGTCTTGGTAACTAAATGGCTGCTGCTACCGCATTGGATCAAAGCTCCAGACAGGGAGAGGGCAGAATGGCAAAAACTCATTTTTACCTTTTTTTTTTTTTAATTTCAACTCTCTGAAGTAACTAATTTTTTTTTGGTTGATACTATTTTCCTAATTTTATTTTTTTAATTTCTATTTTTTATTATACTTTAAGTTCTAGGGTACATGTGCACAACATGCAGGTTTGTTACATATGTATACATGTGCCATGATGATTTGCTGCACCCATCAACCCATCATCTACATTAGGTATTTCTCCTAATGCTATCCCTCCCCTAGCCCCCCACCCTCCGACAGGCCCAGGTATGTTATGTTCCCCACCCTGTGCCCACGTGTTCTCATTGTTCAATTCCCACCTATGAGTGAGAACATGCAGTATTTGGTTTTCTGTCCTTGTGACAGTTTGCTGAGAATAATGGTTTCCAGCTTCATCCATGTCCCTGCAAAGGACATGAACTCATCATTTTTTATGGCTGCATAGTATTCCATGGTGTATATGTGCCACATTTTCTTTATCCAGTCTATTATTGATGGACAATTAGATTGGTTCCAAGTCTTTGCTATTGTGAATAGTGCTGCAATAAACATACATGTGCATGTGTCTTTATAGTAGAATGATTTATAATCATTTGGGTATATACCCAGTAATTGGATGGCTGGGTCAAATGGTATTTCTAGTTCTAGATCCTTGAAGAATCGCCACACTGTATTCCACAATGGTTGAGCTAATTTACCCTCCCATCGACAGTGTAAAAGCATTCCTATTTCTCCACATCCTCTCCAGCATCTGTTGTTTCCTGACTTTTTAATGATCACCATTCTAACTGGCATGAGATGATATCTCATCACGGTTTTGATTTGCATTTCTCTGATGACCAGTAGGCTGAGCATTTTTTTATGTGTCTGTTGGCTGCACAAATGTCTTCTTTTGAGAAGTGTCTGTTCATATTCTATGCACACTTTTCGATGGGGTTGTTTCTTTTTTCTTGTAAATTTGTTTAAGTTCTTTGTAGATTCTGGATATTACCCTTTGTCGGATGGGTAGATTGCAAAATTTTTCTCCCATTCTGTAGGTTGCCTGTTTACTCTGATGGTAGTTTCTTTTGCTGTGCAGAAGCTCTTTAGTTTAATTAGATCCCATTTGTCTATTTTGGCTTCTGTTGCCATTGCTTTTCGTGTTTCAGTCATGAAGTCTTTGCCCATGCCTATGTCCTGAATGGTATTGCCTAGGTTTTCTTTTAGGGCTTTTATGGTTTTAGGTGTTACATTTAAGTATTTAATCCATCTTGAGTTAATTTTTGTGTAAGCTGAAAGGAAGGGATCAAGTTTCAGTTTTCTACATATGGCTAGCCAGTTTTCCCAGCACAATTTATTAAATAGGGAATCCTTTCCCCATTTCTGGCTTTTGTCAGATTTGTCAAACATCAGTTGGTTGTAGATGTGTGGTGTTATTTCTGAGGCCTCTGTTCTGTTCCATTGTTATATATATGTATGTTTTGGTACCAGTACCAAGCTGTTTTGGTTACTGTAGCCTTATGGTACAGTTTGAAGTCAGGTAGCATGATGCCTCCAACTTTGTTCCTTTTGCTTAGGATTCTCTTGGCAATGTGGGCTCTTTTTTGGTTCCATATGAACTTTAAAGTAGTTTTTTCCAATTCTGTGAAGAAAGTCATTGGTAGCTTGATGGGGATGGCATTGAATCTATAAATTACCTTGGGCAGCATGGCCATTTTCACGATACTGATTCTTCCTATCCAAAAGCATGGAATATTCTTCCATTTGTGTGTGTCCTCTTTTATCTCGTTGAGCAGTGGTTTGTAGTTCTCCTTGAAGAAGTTCTTCACATCCCTTGTAAGCTGGACTCCTAGCTATTTTATTCTCTTTGTAGCAATTATGAATGGGAATTCACTCATGATATGGCTCTCTGTTTGTGGTGTATAAGAATGCTTGTGATTTCTGCACAATGATTTTGTATCCTGAGACTTTGCTGAAGTTGCTGATCAGCTTAAGGAGATTTTGGGCTGAGACGATGGGGTTTTCTAAATAAACAATCATGTCATCTGCAAACAGGGACAATTTGACTTCCTCTTTTCCTGACTGAACACCTTTTATTTCTTTCTATTGCCTGATTGCCCTGGCCAGAACTCTAACACTATGTTAAGTAGGAGTGGTGAGAGAGGGCATTGTTGTCTTGTGCTGGTTTTCAGAGAGAATGCTTCCAGTTTTCGCCCATTCAGTGTGATATTGTCTGTGGGTTTGTCATAAATAGCTCTTATTATTTTGAGATACATTCCATCAATGCTTAGTTTATTGAGAGTTTTTAGCATGAAGAGCTGTTGAATTTTGTCAAAAGCCTTTTCTGCATCTATTGAGATAATCATGTGGTTTTTGTCATTGGTTCTGTTTATATGATGGATTACGTTTATTGATTTGCATATGTTGAACCAGCCTTGCATCCCAGGGATGAAGCCAATTTGATTGTGGTGGATAAGCTTTTTGATGTGCTGCTGGATTCGGTTTGCCAGTATTTTATTGAGGATTTTCACATTGATGTTCATCAGGGATATTGGCCTGAAATTTTCTTTTTCTGTTGTGTCTCTGCCATGTTTTGGTATCAGGATGATGCTGGCCTCATAAAATGAGCTAGGGAGGATTCCCTCTTTTTCTGTTGATTGAAGTAGTTTCAGAAGAAATGGTATCAGCTCCTCTTTGTACATCTGGTACAACTCGGCTGTGAATCCTTCTGGTCCTGGACTTTTTCTGGTTGGTAGGCTATTAATTACTGTCTCAGTTTCAGAACCTGTTATTGGTCTATTCAGATATTCAACTTCTTCCTGGTTTAGTTTTGGGAGGGTGTATGTGTCCAGGGATTTATACATTTCTTCTAGATTTTCTAGTTTATTTGCATAGAGGTGTTTATAGCATTCTCTGGTGGTAGTTTGTGTTTCTGTGGGATTGGTGGCGATACCCCCTTTATCATTTTTTATTGCATCTATTTGATTCTTCTCTCTTTTCTTCTTTATTAGTCTTGCTAGCAGTCTATCTGTTTTGTTGATCTTTTCAAAAAACCAGCCCCTGGATTGATTTTTTGAAGGGATTTTGTGTCTCTATCTCCTTCAGTTCTATTCTGATCTGAGTTATTTCTTGCCTTCTGCTAGCTTTTGAATGTGTTTGCTCTTGCTTCTCTAGTTCTTTTAATCGTGATGTTAGGGTGTCAATTTTAGATCTTTCCTGCTTTATCTTGTGGGCATTTAGTGCTATAAGTTTCCCTCTACACACTGCTTTAAATGTGTCCGAGAGATTCTGGTACGTTGTATCTTTGTTCTCATTGGTTTCAAAAAACATCTTTATCTCTGCCTTCATTTCGTTACTTTCCCAGTAGTCATTCAGGAGCAGGTTGTTCAGTTTCCATGTAGTTGTGCGGTTTTGAGTGAGTTTCTTTATCCTGAGTTCTAATTTGATTGCACTGTGGTCTGAAAGACAGTTTGTTGTGATTTCTGTTCTTTTACATTTGGTGAGGAGTGCTTTTCTTCTAACTGTGTAGTCAATTTTAAAATAAGTGCGATGTAGGCCGGGCGCGGTGGCTCAAGCCTGTAATCCCAGCACTTTGGGAGGCCGAGACGGGCGGATCACGAGGTCAGGAGATCGAGACCATCCTGGCTAACACGGTGAAACCCCGTCTCTACTAAAAAATACAAAAAACTAGCCGGGCGCGGTGGCGGGTGCCTGTAGTCCCAGCTACTCGGGAGGCTGAGGCAGGAGAATGGCGTGAACCCGGGAGGCGGAGCTTGCAGTGAGCTGAGATCCGGCCACTGCACTCCAGCCTGGGCGGCAGAGCGAGACTCCGTCTCAAAAAAACAAAAACAAAAACAAAATAAGTGCGACGTAGTGCTGAGTATATTCTGTTGATTTGGGATGGAGAGTTCTGTAGATGTCTGTTAGGTCTGCTTGGTCCAGAGCTGAGTTCAAGTCCTGGATACTCTTGTTAACCTTCTGTCTCGTTGATCTGTCTAGTATTGACAGTGGGATGTTAAAGTGTCCCATTATTATTGTATGGGAGTCTAAGTCTCTTTGTAGGGGCTGCTCCTGTATTGGGTGCATATATATTTAGGATAGTTAACTCTTCTTATTGAATTTTTTACCAGTATGTAATGGCCTTCTTTGTCTCTTTTGATCTTTGTGGGTTTAAAGTCTGTTTTATCAGAGACTAGGATTGCAACCCCTGCTTTTGTTTTGTTTTGTTTGTTTTGTTTTTTGCTTTCCATTTGCTTGGTAGATCTTCCTCCATCTCTTTATTTTGAGCCTATGTGTGTCTCCACATGTGAGATGGGTCTCCTGAATAGAGCGCGCTGATGGGTCATGACTCTTTATCAAATTTCCCTGTCTGTGTCTTTTAATTGGGGCATTTAGCCCATTTACATTTAATTTATATTTAATTTATATTGTTTAAATTACATTTTTTAATTTATATTGTTTAAATTACATTTACATTTAATTTATATTGTTATGTGTGAATGTGATCCTGTCATTATGATGCTAGCTGGTTATTTTGCCCATTAATTGATGCAGTTTCTTTACAGCATTGATGGTCTTCACAATTTGGCATGTTTTTGCAGTGGCTGGTACTGGTTGTTCTTTTCCATGTTTAGTGCTTCTTTCAGGACCTCTTGTAAGGCAGGCCTGGTGGTGACAAAATCTCTCAGCATTTGCTTGTCTATTAAGGGTTTTATTTCTCCTTCACTTATGAAGTTTAGTTTGGCTGGATATGAAATTCTGGGTTGAAAATTCTTTGCTTTAAGAAGGTTCAGTATTGCCCCCTCTCTCTTCTGGCTTGTAGTGTTTCTGCTGTTAGTCTGATGGGTTTCCCTTTGTGGGTAACCCGACCTTTCTCTCTGGCTGCCCTTAACATTTTTTCCTTCATTTCAGCCTTGATGAATCTGATGATTATGTGTCTTGGGGTTGCTCTTCTCAAGGAGTCTCTTTGTGGTGTTCTCTGTATTTCCTGAATTTGAATGTTGGCCTGTCTTGCTAGGTTGGGGAAGTTCTCCTGGATAATGTCTTGAAGAGTGTTTTCTAACTTGGTTCCATTCTCCCCATCACTTTCAGGTACACCAATCAAATGTAGATTTGGTCTTTTCACCTAGTTCCATATTTCTTAGTGGCTTTGTTCATTTCTTTCTACTCTTTTTTCTCTAATCTTGTCTTCTTGCTTTATTTCATTAATTTGATCTTCAATCACTGATATCCTTTCTTCCACTTGATTGAATCAGCTATTAAAGCTTGTGCATGCATCACAAAGTTCTCGTTCTGTGGTTTTCAGCTCCATCAGGTCATTTAAGGTCTTCTCTACACTGTTTTTTCTGGTTAGTCATTCGTCTAACCTTTTTTCAAGGTTTTTATATTCCTTGCGATGGGTTAGAACATGCTTCTTTAGCTCGGAGAGGTTTGTTATTACCAACCTTCTGAAGCCTACTTCTGTCAACTTGTCAAAGTCATTCTCCATCCAGTTTTGTTATGTTGCTGGTGAGGTACTGCGATCCTTTGGAGGAGAAGAGGCACTCTAGTTTTGGGAATTTTCAGCTTTTCTGCTCTTGTTTACTCCCCATCTTTGTGGTTTTATCTACCTTTGGTCTTTGATGTTGGTGACCTACAGATGGGGTTTTGCTGTAGATGTCCTTTTTGTTGATGTTGATGCTACTCCTTTCTGTTTGTTAGTTTTCCTTCTAACAGTCAGGACCCTCAGCTGCAGGTATGTTGGAGTTTGCTGGAGGTCCACTCCAGACCCTGTTTGCCTGAGTATCACCAGTGGAGGCTGCAGAACAGCAAATATTGCTGCCTGATTCTTCCTCTGGAAGCTTCATCCCAGACGAGCACCCACCTGTATGAGGTGTCTGTCAGCCACTACTGGGAGGTCAGGCTACACGGGGGTCAGGGACCCACTTGAGGAAACAGTCTGTCTGTTCTCAGAGCTCAAACGCCATGCTGGGAGAACCACAGCTCTCTTCAGAGCTGTCAGACAGAGACGTTTAAGTCTGCAGAAGTTGTCTGCTGCCTTTTGTTCAGCTATGCCCTGCCCACAGAGGTGGAGTCTATAGAGGCAGTAGGCCTTGTTGAGCTGCAGTGGGCTCCACCCAGTTCAAGCTTGCCGGCTGCTTTGTTTACCTACTCAAGCCTCAGCAATGGTATCCCCACCAGGCTTCAGTCTTGCAGGTCGATCTCAGACTGATGCACTAGCAGCGAGCAAGGCTCTGTGGGCATGGGACCCGCCAAGCGAGGAACAGGAGGGAATCTCCTGATCTGCCAGTTGCTAAGACCATGGGAAAAGTGCAGTATTTGGGCAAAGTGTACCAGTTTTCCAGGTATAGTCTGTCACTGCTTCCCTTGGCTAGGAAAGGGAAATCTCCTGACCCCTTGTGCTTCCTGGGTGAGGCGATGCCCTGCCCTGCTTTGACTCGCCTCCATGGGCTGCACCCACTGTCTAACCAGTCCCAATGAAATTAACCAGTTGCCTCAGTTGGAAATGCAGAAATCACCCGTCTTCTGCATCAGTCTTGCTGGGAGCTGCAGACTGGAGCTGTTCCTATTCAGCCATCTTGGAAGTGACCCCAAGTCTTTGCCTTTTTATTCAGAAATGAAAGCCCACCTCAGGGACATGTGCTTACTTACCACACTATATTACACAGCTGTCTTAGATTGTGATGAAGTCTGGGAATTTGTGTGTGTTGTTTGTAGCCTCTATAATAGAAAAAGTCAACAGAGAAAGCAGTTGGGATGGTTATTGAGTGAGCCAGTCCACAGCATCTGCCAACCATGAATATACTACTTTTGTCAGTTTTTAAATGTAAATATAGGCTGGATGCAGTGGCTCACACCTATAATCTCAGCACTTTTGGAGGCCAAGGCAGGTGGATTGGTTGAGCCCAGGAGTTTGAAACCAGCCTGGGCAACATAGTAAGACCCCTTTTCCACAAAAAAATAAAAGAACTAGCTGGGTGTAGTGGTGCACACCTGTAGTTCTAGCTACACAGGAGGCTAAGGTGGAAGGATCACTTAAGCCTGGGAGGTAGAGGTTGCAGTGAGCTGAGATAGCACCAGCACCACTGCACTCCAGCCTGGGTGACAGACCTTGTCTCAAAAAAAAAAAAAAAAAAAATGTAAATATAGTGACATAAGGACTATAGGGATACTGCCCAAGCATGGTGGCTCATGCCTGTAATCCCATCACTTTGGGAAGCTGAGACAGGAATGCTTGAGCCCAGGAGTTTGAGGCTGCAGTGAGCTATGATTGTACAACTGCACTGAAGCCTGGGCAACAGAGTAAGACCCTGTCTTTAAAAAAGAAAAGGCCCTAGGGAAACAACATACCTGGGAGTAATTTCATCATAACCTGGTCTATCTAACACTCCATTTTCTGCTTATGTCATTCTGCCCAAGCCCCAAATCTCTCTGTTACTTTTTCTGAGGCTATGCTAATTGGTTAACACAGCAGCCTTTTTAAGTCTCAGAGTTTCATTCTAGTAGAAAAGAAGGAGCATTTAGTTTAAGCCTGGAGAGTAGAAAGACCACAAAATCCTCCCCAAAGTCCTGGCCTCCTCTTGCCTGATAGTCTCCAAAATAAATTTAATTTCTCTGCTGACCTGAAGTTCACATTCAACTGTTTACTGCCAAGGGTTTGAATTACTGCAAATATGGCCCTTGGGTTTATCCCAGTTGAATTAATAATCACAGCCCCTGCCACAATCTCTTGTTTGCCAATTACACTTATTCCAACATCCCTCCTAAACTTAAGACTCATGATTTCCAACTTCCTGCTGGACAAAAACACCTCAATACCCCACAGACAAATTAAACTCAGTATGTCAGGGTGATCTCATGATGCTCCCCCTCCAAACTCCTGTATTCCCCATCTCAGTAAATGGCACGACTATTGATCAAGTAATTTGAACTACAAATCTCAGAACTGTGCTCAAATTCTCTCTCTTTTTAATATCATAGATCCAATCAGCAAAATCCTGTCAATTCTACCACATATATATTTTCTAATCTGTTCCTCCTCCTCTAACCCAATTATCTTCTACCTGGACTATTAGCACCTTCAAGAAACGGAAACAGAGGGCTGGATGCCATGGTCACTGTAATCCTAGCACTTTGGGAGGCAAAGGCAGGACAATCTTTTGTTTTGTTTTGTTTCATTTTTGTTTTTGAGACAGGGTCTCACTCCATCATCCAGGCTGGAATGCAGTGAGCCTCCTGGGCTCAGGTGATTCTTCCATCTCAGCCTCCCAAGTGGCTGGAAATAAAGGCCATCAGATCTGGCTAATTAAAAAAAAAAAAAATGTTTATAGACATGGTTTCACCATGTTGCTCAGGCTGGTCTCGAATCCTGAGCTCAAGTGATCCACCTGCCTCAGTCTCCCAAAATGCTGAGATTATAGGCATGAGACACCACACCTGGCCAGGAGAATTACTTGAGGCCAGATGTTGAAGACCAGCCTGGGCAACATAGCAAGACTCCCTGTCTCAAAAAAAAAAAAAAAGGTTTTTTTATATTAGCTGGACATGGTGTGCATCTGTGGTCTCAGCTACCCAGCTACTCAGGAAGCTGAGGCAGGAGGATTGCCTGAACCCAGGAGTTCAAGGTTGCTATGAGCTACAGTCACGCCACTGCACTCCAGCCTGGGAGACAGGGATGAGACTTCATCTCTTAACAAAAAAAAAAGAAAAGAAACAGAAGCTCATGGGCTTGGCATAAAGAACAGGGAAAAGAGTGTCAGCAGATGAAGTCAGAGAGGCAGACTGGGTCCAGATCCTGGAAGGCTGTGTGAGCCACATTAAGGAGTGAGTTATTTTGTTTTGTTTCTTTAATAATGGTGAAGGTAAGACACTGCAGGGCTTGAAAATGAAAGGGTACTGACTTAATAAATTTGAACTAGTTCACCTTCCACATTGGCCCCATATCACTTTTGTAAAACACAGATCAAATGGTCTTTAAAACACATAGTACCCACAACCCCAATCTTGTCATGTGAAAAACATCAGAAAAATTCCAATAAAGGGGCATCCTACAAAATGCCTGGCCAGTACTTCTCAAAACTTTCAAGTTTATCAAAAAAAGAAAAAAAGTCTGAGAAACTGTCACAGCCAAGAGAAGCCAAAGGAGACGCGAAAAATGTAGGGTCCAGATAGGGTTCTGAAACAGAAAAAGAACATTAGGCAAAAACTAAGGAAATAATAAATGACAGACTTTAGTTAATAATAGTATATCAACAAAAGGCCAGACACAGTGGCTTATGCCTATAATTCCAACACTTTGGGAGGCCGAGGCAGGAGAATCACTTAAGCCCAGGAGTTCAAGACCAGCCTGGGCAACATAGTAAGACCCAGTCTCTATAAAAAATTTGAAAATTAACTGGGTTTGGTAGTGCATACCTGTGGTCCCAGCTACTCAGGAGGCTGAGGTGGGAAGATTGCTTGGGCCAGAGAGGTCAAGGCTGCAGTGAACCATGCTCATGCCACTGTGCTCCAGCCTACATGACAGAGTGAGACTCTGTCTTAAAAAACAACAACAACAAAAAGTGTATCAATATAGATTCATTAATTGTAACAAATGGATCATGCTAATGTAAGATATTAATAATAGGGGAAACTAGGAGGCTATGTGGGAACTCTCTATACTATTTGCTTAGTTTTTCTATATTTCCAAAACTACTCTAAAAAATAAAGTATATTAATTTTAAAAAACTCTACAGTAATCCCCTAGTTCCCAAAAGACAAAGGACAAACAGCATTTGCTTAGGACATTTTCCCAAGTGAATTTCTTACTCTCCTCATGCCTCCAAATTACACCTCAGTCACACTAAACATTTTACTTTTCCTTGGACATTCTAGACCCTTTTGTGCCTCTGAGCCTTTGCATATGCTGGTCCCTCTACCTGGAACGCCATACTTTGCCCTTCTCAGCTTAGCTAACATTTCAATTATTCAACTCAGTGCTTCCCCACCTCTCCCAGTTGACTTCCCCTGTGTCATCCTATAGCTCTTAAACATTCACACACTCTCGGCTCACAACAAACTCTAGAAGAGCAAGCTGCCCAGGTCAACCATCTCCCCTTTATTCCCAAGGTTCAAGCATCTAGTCAAACCATCTCCATCTTTTAAATTTTCCAGGCAGAAGCCAGATGAAAGGCCAGTATGGAACCTCCCGCCCCACAATGGCAGGAGATATATAACAAGTTCTCAGGGTGGTTCTGTTTAATCCCTTCTCTCCTGACCTGAGGTGATAGGAAAAGCAGTCAGCCTCATTCCTCGGGGGTTGATGGAAATACAACTCACTGCACAACTTTTCCAGAGAAATCCTCTTTACAAATCCTCTCCTTTTTAATGCATTTGATACCTTTGATATAGGAGGGAAGTTTAATGAATTATGTTGTCAGTTTCAGGTGTCTACTCTGAGTACCTACAGATTGGGCACTTGCTTTCATCTGATATCTAGCATACTGTGCTGGATATGTCTGCATGCTTCAGTGTCCTTTCCTGCTCCTTTCTTTGTGTCTTCCTGTGCTACAGAGGCTGGAAGGTTAAAAACTTCAGATCCCATGCAGCTAGGATACTAGATTCAATTAAGTGCCCTCACATGAGATTTGGAAGGTATAACTGGGATGGAGGCCGTCACCCTGCTGCCATTTTCTCCTGGCGGTTGAGATCATGGGCACCTGAGATGGGCAGTTGACCTCAGCTTTTCACTGACTCAATTGTGAAGAGGCAGCTATGATGGCCATGGCAGAGCCAACAGAAGAGGCATCAGTTTCACAGTCCCCAGACCACAGGCAGTGCATTCTTAAACACATTAGTTCTAGTGGCAGCCCCAACTCCAGCTACTCCAGCTCTTCCAAAGATTTTGAAAGCACCTAACTTCCTATATTAAATCTTTCTCTGCTTAAAATATCTACAGTAGTTTTTATATTTGTGTTAGTTTGCTAGAGATGCCATAACAAAATTCCACAGGCTGGGTGGCTAAAACATCAGAAATTTATTTTCTCATAGTTCTGGAGGCTAGAAGTCCAAGAATAAGGTGTCAGCAGATTTGGTTTTCCTGAGACCTCTCTCCTTGGCTTGCAGATGGTTGCCTTTTGGCTGTCCTCACATGGCCTTTCCCTGTGTGGGTGCATTCTTGTCATCTCTCTGTATGTCCTAATCTCCTCTTCTTATAAGGATCCCAGTCACATTGGATTAGGGCCTATCCTAATGACCTCATTTTAACTAAATTTCCTCTTTAAAGGCCTATCAAGATTTTTGTTTTTGTTTGTTTGTTTGTTTAGAGATAGGATCTCACTCTGTCGCCTCAGCTAGAGTGCAGTAGCATGATCATAGCTCACTGCAGCCTCCAGCTCATGGGCTTGAGTGATCCTCCCACCTCAGCCTCTGTATTAGTCCATTTTGACACTGCTATAAAGAACTGCCTGGGCCAGGTAAGGTGGCTCATGCCTGTAATACCAGCACTTTGGGAGGCCAAGGTAGGCAGATCACGAGGTCAGGAGATCAAGACCATCCTGGCTAACACGCTGAAACCCCATTTATACTAAAAATACAAAAAAAATTAACTGGCCAGGTGCGGTGGCTCATGCCTGTAATCCCAGCACTTTGGGAGGCCAAGGCAGGCGGATCATGAGGTCAGGAGATCAAGACCATCCTGGCTAACATGGTGAAAGCCCGTCTCTACTAAATATACAAAAAAAAAAAAAATTAGCCAGGCGAGGTGGTGGGTGCCTGTAGTCCCAGCAACTCGGGAGGCTGAGGCAGGAGAATGGCATGAACCCAGGAGGCAGAGTTTGCAGTGAGCCAAGATGGCGCCACTGCACTCCAGTTGGGGCAACAGAGCAAGACTCCATCTGAAAAAGAAAAAAAAAAAACAAAAAACAACTGCAACTGCTTGAGACAGGGTAATTTATAAACAAAGGAGGTTTAATTGAATCACAGTTCCACATGGCTGGGGAGGCTTTAGGAAACTTATAATCATGGTGGGAGGAGAAGCAAGCATGTCTTACATGCCAGCAGGCGAGAGAGAGCATGTGTCAGTGCAGGAAAAGCTACCATTTATAAAACTATCAGATCCCATGAGAATTCACTCACTACCATGAGGCCAGCATGGAGGAAACTGTCCCCATAATCCAATCACTTCCCACCAGGTCTCTCCCTAAACACCTGAGGATTACAATTCAAGATGAAATTTGAGTGGGGACACAAAGCCTAACCATATCAGCGTCCCAAGTAGCTGGGGTTTTAGGCATATGCCACCACACCCACTAGGGGCCTTATCACAGTCTAAGATGTTGGGAGTTAAGGTTTCAACATATGAATTTGGGGATTGATGTGGTTTGGCTCTGTATCCCTACCCAAATCTCATCTCAAATTGTAACCCCCACGTGTTGGGGCAGGGACCTGGTAGGAGTGATTGGATCATGGGGGCAGTTTCTCCCATGCTGTTCTTGTGATAGTGAATTCTCATAAGGTCTGGTGGTTTAAAAGTGTTTGTCAATTTCCCCCACCCTCCATCTAATGCCACCATGTAAGATGTGCCTGCTTCCCTTTCCTCTATGACTGTAAGTTTCCTGAGGCCTCCCCAGTCATACAGAACTGTGAGTCAATTAAACCTTCTTTTCTTTATAAATTACCTAGTCTCAGATAGTTCTTTATAGCAGTGTGAAAATGGACTAATACAGGGAGACACAATTCAGTCCATGCCAATAGCTTTTCCTGAAGGCTGACTGATACACATATCTCTACTTTAACATCTTCAACAAATGAATGAATGAATGAACACATGTGGTAGAGCTTCACAGCAAAAGTCCTTTCCCTAGTCACTTTCTTCTCTTCATAGAGGTTGCTGGAGTTCCTTTTCAATCTCCCTTCCCTACGATCATTTTTTTTCTCCTGCAGTTCTTATGGAAGGTAAAAGAGATTAACTATTAGGATATTAATTAACTATTGCTGCTTAGCCATATTACCACAAGTTTAACTGCTTAAAAGAGCCCAAATTTATTATCTCGGTTTCTGTGGTTCAGGAGTACAGGTTTGACTTAGCTGGATTTTCTGCTTAGGGTCTCACAAGGTTGTAATCAAGGTGTCAGCCAAGGCTGTGATCTCATCTGAGGTTGGTCTAGGGAAACATCTGCTCCAAACTCACTCAGAATTCAATTGGCAGAATTCTGTTTCCTGTGGTTGCATTAATAAGACTCAGGGCTTCAGTCTCATGGTGCTTGTCAACCAGTGGCCACCTTCAACTCTTAGAGGCTGCCCACAGTTCTTTGGCATGTGGGGCTCCCAACATAGCCATCTGCTTCCTCCAAGCCGAGACAGCAGTTCAGTAAGACAGCACTAATATTCATATCATGTGCAACATAATCAACAATCACATGTAATTCATCACCTTTACTATATTCTGCTAGGTAGAAAAGGTACAGGCCATATCCACACTCAAGGAGAGGGGATTATACCGAGGTATGAATTCCAGAGGTGAGGTTTCATGAAGGTCACCTTAAGAGTCCTTCTGCTTCTTCATGGTTCCTGTTTTTTGGCCTTTTCCTCTTTCTCCCTCTGTCAGGGTCCCTGTGGTCAGGACCACATGGCCTACCTGATGGCCATGGAAAAAAGAAAGGGGAAGCAGACCCTTACCGAAAGTAAGTGCCTCTTCTATCACACACTGCCCAAGCAGGAGCTGCCTAAAGGCAGAGGGCCCATCAATTTTCCTATCCTAGGTCCAAGAGTGGCAGAAGAACTTTGCTTGTGATGAGAGCCTCAGCTGCCTGAACATCTCTTGGCTGCTGCTCCAAGTTCCAGCGAGCCTCACAGAAGAGAAAATTATAGTTCTTTGTATTTAATCAAGGCCCCAGAGCACATGGCATACTCCCCTGTAGTAGACCCTAACACAGAGAGCCTTGTTCCAACACTATAAATGTGCTTATTTTGTGACCTCTATCAGATTCCAAGTCTCTGGAGGGCCAGGCCCTTACCAGTTTTTCTTTTTAATTCCTCAGTGTTCTGACGCAAGGTCTGACATATGGTGGGTATTTAATATACATTAGGAAGAATGGATTAGGCTGGGCATGATAGCTCATACCTATAATCCCAGCACTTTGGGAGGCCAAGGTGGGAGGATTGCTTGAGCTCAGGAGTTTGAGATCAGACTGAGCAATGTAGTAAGACACTATTTCTACAAAAAGTACAAAAATTAGATGGCTGTAGTGGCACCCACTGGAGTCCCAGCTACTCGAGAGGCTGAGGTGGGAAGATCACTTGAGTCCAGGAGGTCAAGGCTGCAGTGAGTCATGTTAGCACCACTGCACTCCAGCCAGGCAACATAGCAAGACCCTATCTAGAAAAAAAAAAAAAAGGAAGAATAGATTAACTCCATAATTTGAAAATAAATGATTCTTATGTCAGAATCTAATGAATGTAAACAGATAATGTGTTAAACACTTAGAAGAGACTAAGGTTCATGCAATAAAATTCTACTGAACAATAGGAAGGTAGCCAAAATAGATGAAGTCAAAAAATGAAAAAAATAGATTAAATTTTAAAAATGCACATGATTATGTTTTTTGTAAAAAAAAATTATAATTTTGGGTATTGATAATGATGATAGTTGGTATACTGTATATTATCAATCATAGTTGACATTTTATTTTCCTGTAATGTGTGACATTTTCACTTAAAACAATAAAAAGGAATATAAAGAGCACTGAGAGCCCAAGTGGTTCATCAGTGAATCATGCCTCATTTCCTTCTTTTAAATATGTGTTTATTATGCTGATGATTCACAGAATTCAGTTTAATTCCACAAACTTTTATTGAGAGCCTATTACGTGCAAGATACTGGGCCAGGGCCAGGCCGCCAGGGTAGAAATGCTAGAGTCAGTGTAACTTGATTTCATAAAGAAAATACACAATGCATCTCATGATCCAATGATGGATAAGGTGGAGAGGGAAAGTGGTATAAAAGTACCATGAGACCAGGCATGGTGGCTTACATCTGTAATCCCAGCACTTTGGGAGGTCAAGGCAGGTGGTTCACTTGAACCCAGTTGTTCAAGACCAGCCTGGACAATATGGTGAAACCCCATCTCTACTAAAAGTACAAAACTTATCCAGGCATGGTAGAGTGTGTCTGTAGTCCTAGCTACTCAGGAAGCTGAGGTGGGAGGATCACCTGAGCCCTGAAAGTTGAGGCTACAGTAAGCCAAGGTCACGCCACTGCACTCCAACCTCGGCAACAGAGTGAGACTCTGCCTCAAAAAATATATAAATAAAAATAAATATATGTGTGTGTGTGTGTGTGTGTGTGTGTGTGTATGTGTGTATATATACCGTGAGATGGTTTGGCCACTGACCAAATAGCTACACACACACTCACTCCATCCTCACTCCATCACCCAGGCTGGAACAAGGGCAGTGGAGTGATCATGGCTCACTGTAGCCTCAAGCTCCTGGGCTCAAGCAATCCTCCTACCTCAGCCTCCCAAGTAGCTGGGACTACAAGCACATATCACCAGACCCAACTGATTTTATTTTTAATTTTTTGGCAGAGATGGGGGTCTCACTTTGTTTCCCAGGCTGGTCTTAAACTCCTGGCTTCAAGTACTGGGGTTACAGGCATGAACCACTGCACCTGGCCCTAGTCAATATTTTTATACATGTCTTAAATGATGAAGAAGGTAAGCATAAAGTTTAGAGTAATAGCTAATAGACAAAATAAGCAAGATGCAAAATATCTGACCAGCATGACTTTCAAGAAGAATCATTGTAAAGTTCTGTATTTGGTTCAAAGAAAATCAACAACACAAATTCATAGGGATTCCTGACTTGGCAGCGTTCATGTAAAAAACAACTGGGCTTTTAATGGACCATGGATTCATTATGAGGCATTATTGGAATGTGACTGATAAAAACAAGACTAGGGCAATTCTCTACCACAGCCATAAATCTAGTGTCCCGATAAGAGGGTGGCAGCTCAATCCTGTTCTGGTCAGACCACACTGGAGTTCTATTTTCATTTCTAAGCATCCATTTCACAGTTGGAACATGGCACCCTTGACCCACTTTTGTGAAGTAATGTTTTCTCACACTCCTTTTCCATCCTGTGTTCTAGCATACTCTGAAGCGCAGTATGCTAAACTAGGAAAAATGAGCTCTACTCTTGTAATATAGCACAATTGCAAAGCAGTAATGTCATGTGAATCAAGTTCCTTCAGATTTCAGTCATGTCAGCTTTTTGTTAACTTTTTCTTTTATTGCAATCTCCTCTCCCTGGTGACTTGGGCTAAATCTAGGGATAATGAAATGACCGAAATCTGACTTACAGCCACTATGTGTACTCCAAATGATTCCTCCTTTCTATTAGTCATAACATAACCCTTCGTCCTTGAACCAGGCTGCTTTGCCTAGTTTCCTGTTCTTCATGCAAAAACTCCAAGAAACCAGTTTTGCCAACCTCCGATAGGAGTCTAAAGCTACCATTTAGTCTGAAAACTGAGATCTGTGCTATACTTGGATGCAAAGTCATCAGAATTAGCTTACACAAGTTCCCCTTTCTCCCTCTGGCATATACTTCCATTCCTTTGCCATCCCAGCTTTTTTTTTTTTTTTTTTTTTTTTTTTTTTTTTGAGACGGAGTCTCGCTCTGTCGCCCAGGCTGGAGTGTAGTGGCCAGATCTCAGCTCACTGCAAACTCTGCCTCCCGGGTTGACGCCATTCTCCTGCCTCAGCCTCCCGAGTAGCTGGGACTACAGGTGCCCGCCACCTCAGCTTTTTGTTAACCCGGCTAGTTTTTTGTATTTTTTAGTAGAGACGGGGTTTCACCGGGTTAGCCAGGATGGTCTCGATCTCCTGACCTCGTGATCCGCCCGTCTCGGCCTCCCAAAGTGCTGGGATTACAGGCTTGAGCCACCGCGCCCGGCCGCCATCCCAGCTTTAACTTCCCTTTCTTCTTCAGCCCTAATGAGAACTGGGAGTGAGAAAAAATGTAAGGAAGAGAGGAGGAAAAAGAAGAAAGAGAGGAGAGATTAATATCAATCCCAAAGATAGGTAGGACCTTTTGTTATTGCACCAGCAAATCATGGCTCTCTCCTTTCTTCCCTCTTTGTCTCCCAACCCTCTTCAACATGTATACTTGCCAAGGGCTAGGGAAACCCCAGGTTATGAGATCTACTCCCTCTAAAGGGACTGATCTTAAAATTAAAGCCAGTCCAGAGGGTCCACCTTTCCAGCCTAGGCAAAATATTCAAGCCTCAAACTAGGTTAAGGTCTTGCTGGAGTCTACACATGCCCTCTTCTTCCCTATCCAACAAAGGCCTGAGAAACGATGGTCTCCTCCATTAATGCCGTTGGATTGGACAGGCAGGGATCATATATAAATTCTGTGCTAAATACTATGATTTTTTTTTTCTTGTTTCAGCATGAGACAGATACTGTGAATGCTATATCTCATTTAATACCCATAGTAAATGCTGTGCTATAATGTATTAATTAAGATGACTTCCATTAAAAGGAGCAGAAAGCTCAACTCACTATGGGATACTAAGTGAAGGGGATGACTGGTTTACACAATAGAAGTATAACAGGATTGAGGATGGGTCCGTTTAGGAGTTCAACAACTTTGTCAGGGAGTTCTATTTTCCATCACTCCACTCTGCCATCCACAGTGAGAGCTTCCATCTAGGGCTTACCCCTGTTTTAGTCTCAGAGTGGCTTTCTATTGCTACTGAGACTGCATATGTCATGCATTCTTATCTAGCAGGAGAAAGGGAACTTGTTTTTCTGGAAATAAGCCAGTGAACTTATGCAAACTCATCGGCCTGAATTGCTAGTGAGACCACATATGTCTCCCATTCTTATCTAGCAGGAAAAAGGAAACTAGTTTTTCTGGAAATAAGCCAGTAAACTTATGCAAGCTCATTGGCCTGAATTAGGCCAGCACCCATCACTGGGTCCTATAATAGTGGCCTTAAAATGGAATTGCGCTAGGCCCGAGTCTTCAGGAGTGGAATGGTCTATTGGGGGAGATGTGGATACCCTAACAAAAGTCATGGTAGTTACCAAGAGAAGAATAAGTGCTGGGGAGGCAACTCCAAGGCTCTCTTAGCTACATATTATCCCATTTCTCAGAGGAGAAACTGAAGCTTGGAGATGCTGCTCTGTGTAATGATAGAGTCAGGATTCTCACCCTTCCCTACACCAGGATATCTTGAAGAAACAAACAAAAGAAAAGCTGGAATGGTCATCCCTTCGCTTTCAGCCTAAAACATGTAGATAGGAAAGAGACGCAGGGATTTCATGAGACTGGGAAAATCTCAGCCACTGTGCACCCAGGAGCCACTGAATCTACCTATTCCACAAAGCTGCAGTAGCTTTGTACCTTCACATCACCTGGGACTATGCCTAGCTCAGCAATTATTTGTAAACTGAAGAGCAGAGACTACAAATGTATTGCCCATAATGATGAGTTCTAGAGCACTGCTTTCCAAGCCCATTCTGGGTTAAATCAGAGGTGTGGGCTAGCCTGGGAGCCTTGCCACAGTGCATAACATTGCTCCTCCTGGGGAATGTCTTCCAAGTTCCAAAGGACAGATTTGCAAATAGACTTCTGGAGTATAGCCCCATCCACTGCTGGGAACTGCCTTTGTTTGACTTGTTTATTCAGGAGAGCTGCTCTGGACTTTCACCCAGCCGCTGCCTGGCAGGAGGTGACCTGGCCTTAGCCAACAGTGGGTGGGGACAGCAGGAGAGCAGCTTCTGCTCAGTGCTAACTGGACAGGAAGTTATACCATAGGAAGGGGGAAGGGCAGAGTATTCAAAGGCCGTAAGACAGCTGGTCTTTGACAAGGGACCTCATTTAAGGAGCATGAGTCTCCCTGTCTCACTTCTACCTGATGGAAGAGGGAGACAAAGTTAGCTCACATGACTTGAAAGGCTTTTGCAATTTTTGAGGGCCACTGAGTATAAATTTTTCAAAAAGCAGCTGTTGGAGTTTGTTCCTGCTGAGGTCTCTCACAAGGCAGCATCAGGTTTGAGCGTCATGGTCTGCCATGGCCACACTGGCCTTGAGGGGTTTCTGTGGCCTATTTTGAGTGATTTTACTGTTCATGGTCCTGGCAAACATATCCATTTTTCTGACAATATTTATAGTCTGATGTAAGTGTGAACCAGATAATGACCTTTCAAGTCATGGCACAATGTTCTGTTTAAAGTTTTCATTTTTTGCTCAGAACATCTGCAAGATCCTTTGACTCTTCTGCATGGCCTCTTGGAGATTTTCCTAACTTTCTGACCACTTGTGGGGATAGAGGGTTGAATGATGGGCAGAACTTTCACATGTCTTGGGTAATGTAAGCATCTGAGCCTACAGAGAACACTCCTTTTGCTTCTGAAGCTCTTGCAGCCTGTTCTGAGATATGTAATGCTGACCAGCTCATCTTAGGCATTTCTTTCTCTCTGGACATTATAGGATCATCCTCAAAACACGTGTGAGGGCACATACATCATCAGCTTCCCCCAATGAATAGTTACTAGGACTTGGATAACATTTCAAGCTTGACATGGCTAAAACAATACCATATCTGCAGTTAACTTTAGGTGACTCACCAGAAGAGCTATTTTAAACAGAATTTGTAGCGACTAACATTACGTTTGTTCTAGGGAAAACAGACTGAAAGGACAAAAGGCTAATGCAATATTTTTGAAATGCTCTTTTTAAGCTCAATGAAGTCCTGCTGTATTTTCTTGACAGCATCCTAGTTACCAGGCATAACAGGAGGGGCAATAACTGGTAACTAAAATACTCAAGAAACAAGCATGTCTTGACACCATCCAGCAGGAGTATATGTTCATCAGAAGACAGGTTTGTAGAAATAGTGATGGCCATGTTCATGTAGTCACCAGGGATTCTAATATATTCCCCTGCAAAATAATATTGGTCAGGCGAGAGCTTTGGTAGCCTTGCGAAGGGTACGGTTTACCAGTCACCTGGCCTGCCTTAAGGTCATCTTCAGTTCTCCTGGCAATTACTGTACTCTCTTCTCTACCCTGGAGTGCAGACAAAGTTCTGTATTTAGTTCAAAGAAAATCAACAACACAAATTCATAGGGATTCCTGACAGAGCCAGAAGGTCAGAGTTAGAAGCAGACTGGGGCTTCTAGCTCTGACCCTTCTGTCAGGCCTGTAAGCCCAAGCTAAGCCATCATATCCCCAGTAACCTGCACGTATACATCCAGATGGCCTGAAGCAACTGAAGATCCATAGAAGTGAAAATAGCTTAGCTTGATGACATTCCACCATTGTGATTTGTTTCTGCCCCACCCTAACTGATCAACGTTCTTTATAATCTCCCCCACCCTTAAGAGGTTTCTTTGTAATTCTCCCCACCCTTGAGAATGTACTTTGTGAGATCAACCCCCTAACCCCAAAACGTTGCTCTTAACTCCACCACCTATCCCAAAACCTGTAAGAACTCATGATAATCCCATCATCTTTGCTGACTCCTTTCTCGGGCTCAGCCCACCTGCACCCAGGTGAAATAAACAGCCATGTTGCTCACACAAAGCCTGTTTGGTGATCTCTTCACATAGATGCATGAAACACTTTCAGCTGAGACAAGATTTCTAAAGGGAGAAGAATGAACAGATGCGAGGAATGGGGTGCTCTCATGCTACTCAAGTGAAGCACAGAGGTAAACACCAACCTCATTATTCTCCTGAGAAGTTGCTTCTTTACCTGGGGTGGGCGGCCCGGGAGCAGGCAGAACCTTCAAGGCCTGAGAACTATCAAGAGACTCTCTAGGAGGCAAGGAGAAGCTGAAACCACTATCCCAACCCAGTTCTCCTGAGTTTTCCTTCCTGCTTCGGGTTTCCCACTTCATTTCCCATTGTCGTGGCATCATGTTAGCCCCTACCTCTGAGGAGATACTGATGTTTCTTTAGTGTTACACAAACTCCTTCTCTGAACTCTTATTCACATAGCTAAGATAGGCTGGAACTTTTCCAAAGCCTTTACAAAATTCTAAGGGAGAACAACGGGGACATAAACAAGAAAATACATGAAGCATAAACATGGTCAAACTTGTGCAATACATTAACAATCATAATATTTAGGGAATGAGACAAGGAAGGGAGAAATGTTGTACATAATAACCTTGTTTGATAATTTTTAGGAACTGTATATACTTTATAAGTAACACACATATATTTTGACATATACAGTATTAGTTTTGGTCCTACCATAGCATTCTAGCTCCCGTGGTTCACTCCACTTACAGATTTTCCACCTGATTAACTCTGAGACTCTTCCTTCTGTTCCTGTCTATCTCCATCCCTCCCCAACAGGTCTCACAAACCTTCTGGGAAGAACAACGGGTGATAAGTTCGATCATTCAGTCAATAAATGTGCCAGCTATAATGCCAGACACAGTGATAAGCCATCACTTACCTTCAATGCTTACGGGTAACACTCAAATGCCTTTTCTCTTTGATAGGAGAAAAGACCAAGGGTCATTTCCTTAACACTTCTTTCTGTGTCCATCTAAAAAGTCACTTAGAATTACATGAAAACACACTCAATAGACTCAGTAATCTCTGCCAAGAGAAAGATCTTGGTTGAAAGAATTCTCAGCTACAACAATGACCGCAATCAAAAGGAACTCATTTACATACAAATGGATCTTCCCAAAGAAGGCAAAAAGGAAAATCCCACTTTCTGATTTGGAGCAGCAACGAGCTACTAATACAGTGAAGGCAAGGCAGCCTCTGTCCTCTGGATGCCTCCAATAAGATGACTAAGGGCTTTATCAAGCCCATCTAAGCTTATAACTATATTAACTCTCCAGTGCTCTTTATTTGAGCTCCAAGAAGCCACTGTTTTTCCTCATCCCTCTCATCATCTAACCTGAGTTCAAGTATTCTCACGTGGGTGTGACTCAAATGGAGCTAGCCTTTACTTTCCTGGGGACCCCTCTTCCTTAATCTGCCTCAGTTTCCTCAAGGAAGACAAAGATGAAACATTTGGAGACACCACAAATGAACCTCATCACAAATGAACCTCAAGCTGAGAAGAGCACTTCTGAGAGGCACTTCCAATACCACCCACTGACACCCAGCGGAGAACAGTCTGTGCTTGGGGAATTTACCTGCTGTTACAGTTTTCAGACATCCTTGGCCCATAAGGAAAAGACACTCAAACCTATAAGCCTCCTGGGCTTTGCTCCGGAGCCTCACTGGTCAGAGCCCTGCGTGAACTCCCTTGGAAAGTTGTCTGGGATCAAGGAGTCTGCCCTTGAGTCTCAGCAAGGGATGGGGCAGGCAGGACTTAGTGGAATGAAAGACAGAAGCCACCCATGTGGCCCAACAGTTCATCCTAGGAAATGACAGTCCAGTTGGTACACAACGATATAAACACATATTCCAAAATCCCCCAAATTCACCACTAAGGCACTTGGCTAAGATAAACCAATATACAATCAACCTAGAATCGGTTCAAAAATGTATTCCTAAAGAAACAGCAGGTGGCAGCAAAGTTTTACATTTTTTTTTTTACCCTTTCGTCTGGAATGAAAACAAAGTGTCAAGCAATAATCTCCTCATCCCTGAGTCAACCAATTGGCCCAGAAACGGGCATATTGCCATCTTGTAACGTGAAGAGTATAGCATCTTCTTGAGTGGGCTCTGTGCATTTTGACAAGACAATACAATATCATCCGCCACCCCCAGGCCAGAGGCCTGCCTGGTTCTGTAGGCCTAGTAGGAAAATGACTGCCCCAGAATGACCAGATCACAGAGGCTGTGGCCCTGAGTTTCATATTCATTTTCCCAATATCAAGGTGTTGCTCATTTACAGTGTGGAAGCCCTCCAAGAAAACCGAGTATGATTAAGTGGAAGTATGGCTAGGAACTGAATATACACCTCACAGCATTTTCACCATCTATTATGATACAATCTATGGCAGAAATGTGGGGGCAAAAAAAAGTGGATGAGAAAAGGGGAGTTAATAAAATCTGGTTTCTGGTGTACTTAGGGATTTAGAGATCTCTGAAAACTGCATCGCCACCCCACAGCTGCTGCAGCTTGGGCTCAGCAGCAGGCCATGCCAAGACCACTGTCTGCTTTGGCCTCAAATACCTTCCTTGACTTAGTATTGTGCTTGGCTCCCAGCTTCCAAGTTGTGGCTGGAAAGTTTCCATTGTCACAGTGCAGCACCAGAGTTTGGAACCCAAGTTTTTGCTGAATTGTTTTGCAGAGCAAATCCAGTTTTGCCTTTAAGAAGTGACTGGTCAGTCGGGCGCCGTGGCTCACACCTGTAATCCCAGCACTTTGGGAGGCCGAGGCGGGTGGATCACGAGGTCAGGAGATTGAGACCATCCTGGCTAACATGGTGAAACCCTGTCTCTACTAAAAATACAAAAAATTAGCCGGGCGTGGTGGCGGGCGCCTGTAGTCCCAGCTACTTGGGAGGCTGAGGCAGGAGAATGGTGTGAACCCGGGAAGCGGAGCTTGCAGTGAGCCGAGATTGCGCCACTGCACTCCAGCCTGGGCGACAGAGCAAGACTCCATCTCAAAAAAAAAAAAAAAAAGAAAAGAAGTGACTGGTCAGTTTGTTCCATCCCAAAATGGTGATTCAGAACTCTCTCAGACATACCTTAGACTGAGATACTTACTTCTTTTTTCCCTTAGATTAGAGAAGGGGGATTTCCTTATGTTGCCTAGGCTGGTCTTGAACCCCTGACCTCAAGCAAGACTCCTGCCTCCGCCTCCCAAAATACTGGGATTACAGGCGTGAGCCGCCTCACCCATGCTGAGATGCTTAATTCCCATCCAAGAGGAAACTTTCTTATCATTTAAAGTAGAAATGAAAGGATGGAGGAAGGTGGGGGTAGGGCTGGAGGATTTTTAATTGTTGCTATTTTTTTTAAATATAAAACTTGTTCAGGAAAAAGATAAAGTTAAGGACCTTGTTTCCAGGATCCCAAACAGATTTTGCAAACATATATTTGTGGGTTTTCTTTTTGGAAGTAGAGATGACAGAAAGTGAGTAGCTTTAACTCTGTAGCAGCACAACTCCTGGTGACCAAAGAGAACATTCCTGAAAGATCCGGTGGAGGTAGAAGACGTTCATTTATTTACATGACACGTAGCCTCAGCCCCAAACATGTTTTTTGTTTTCTTTTTCTGCAGAAAATAAGATTTTGTTTTGACAACTTAAGGACAAACTTCACAGCTCTCAGCCCAGAAAGGGTCATTTAAGATTATCTAATAAGAAAAACATTGTATAATTCCTTTGAATGTAATAAACATCTTTTGGGGCAACTTGCAGCAAATGTTCCAAATTTCACATCAATATTTAATTCCCCCTCTGTGTGTATGTTCTACACTCCACAAAAATGATGTTAAAACATTTAATGCAGAGAATTGACAGCACCAGGAAAATATTTGGGCTGTCTGGAGTTGCCATTATTGGCTTTAATTATGACCTACTGGCTCTTGGGTCCTAAAGCAGCCAGAAAATGAGATATGTGTGCCAAAATATTCATTAGAATTCCCTTCTCAGTCATTGTACGGAAAGAACAAGTTTCCTTCTGGCTCCCATCTTCAGTATTTTAAGTGGAGTTATTAATATGCCAGATTTTTTAAAGGATCAGTCAGTAAACAAAATTATGTGCATACCTTGTATTTTGCATTTTAAAAATCTTGAAAAGGTCAAATGTCCCCTTTGCTCTCATTGTATTACTGCGAAGAAAGAATTGTTTTTGCAGCCATGGAGTTAACCGGTACTCTCCACCCAGGTCTCCTTGTCCAAGCCCTGCTCTGGTGAACTGACTTGATCCTATACACTTTGGAACTGAAAGTACTGATGAAACACAACTTGAGTCTCCCCAGGAACTAGTCAGAAAGATGGTTTTATTTCTCCCGCTTTTCGGTGTTCATTTCTCCGTGAATATAAGACCTCAGACGGCTGGAATATAGAGGAGGAATCTTGGAGATCCTTGATGCCAGGTCCTCATTTTAGAGATGATTAATCTAAGGAGAAACGGTAGATTCACTGCTTTACCTTTGTGTTCTGGCATTGAGAAAGAGCAGGTGCTTTTTTCTCTTTTTCTTTTTTTTTAAACCACAGCATCCTTAGTCGTTACTCTTAAACAGAGTTGCCATTTAATGAGCTTATACTACACTGCCAGACAGGGGTTGTTGCTTTCATCCATGTTATATCATTCATCCTCACAGCAAGCCTATAAGGTAAATATTGTTATCCCCATTTTATAGCTAATGAAACTAAGACTTGGGTTAAGAGATAATTACAGGGCTAGGAGGAGGGAGAGTCTGTGTAAACTCAAGGTTGTCTAACTTCAAAGCCTGTGTCCTCTACTATACCATTTCCCTGCCCCCATCCTGCCTGCCAAATGAAACAAGGCCAGACTAGAAATCAGTTGACATATCTTGGGCTCTCACATTGCTTTAATTTTTCAAGTAGTGAGGTGAAGAAAGAGTCCTCCATAGTGATAAAGTGGAGAGAGATGCCTGTGCCCAAGCAGTCTTCACTTACCAGAATGTGCAAAGAGAGAAACAGGGACCATATAGATGCAACTCTCACCTATTATCTATTTGTCAGGTTTAACATGACAGTTCACCCTGAAAGCTTTTGAAAGATTTCCCAGTTTTTAATAAAAGTTGGCTGATTTGGTCCTGACAATTTGTCTTTCATTTAATAGAAAATTGGAAGGGCAATTTGGGTCAGATGCTTATTTTGGGAAAAAATAAATTGGAGTTTTGTTTTCTCTGTGTGTGTGTGCCTCTGTGTGTGTGTGTGTGTGTGTGTGTGCCTGTGTGTGTGCTCAAGGTCATACAGGGCTAAGAGAGCAGATGTGGTATGAATTAAGGAAGTTTATCTGATGGTTGTCTACAGTGGCACAGATGATAGGGATATTGCCTGGAAATGCTTGTGTTTTCCATGGAAACATGGTTTGGGAAAGAAACTCTGATGTTTTAGAAAAACTAACAAAGTTAAGATAAAGTTGGAATGTTATGTGTTAAATTTAAGAGCATGAGATGAAGACATCTGGGCAAACATCTAAGTTTGCTAACGTAGGTGCCAGTGAAAACTGTAAACTGAAAATTTCTTTCTCTCGAAGAGAAAATTCATATACCTGGGTTATATGAATTTTCATATAGTTCCCTCTCTGAAAATGAAGTTACTGGAACCCTTTGCAAATAGGTACTTGCCTGATCAGTAAGACTTAAAGGACATCACCTCCACAGTGGGTTGTTTGAGTGTCAAATCACCCTAGCCACTGATATCCTCCTAATCTAAATGAACATCATTTTTTATCTGGACCACTGCAATGGCAGGCTACTCAGTGTCTAGAACAGGGCCCTGCATGGAGCAGATTGTTGATCTAAAACATCATTGACTGAATGAATAAATGAAATCCTGTTTGCCCTAACTCAGTTACCCTGTCCTGATTCCCTAACTCTTGTTGCGTGTCTGGTGCTGAAATCCAGCCACAATACCACGTTTCTAGGCCTGTCGCCCTGTGCTGTTCTCACCAATCCCTTAGACAGAAGTACATTCATTTGTAAGGACCGTCATAACAAAATACCACAGACTATGTGGCTTAAACAGCAGAAATTTATTTTCCCACACTTCTGGAAACTGGAAATCCTTTTCTGCCTATTAAAGTCACGTGGGAGAAGCTTTAAAAAAAAACCGATACCGAGCCTTATCCCTAACCAATTGAACTGGATTGTCTGTGGGTGGGGCCTAATGTCATTGTGTAATTGTGAGTAACATTTTATCTTTGTGAAGCCACTTAACTTTGTTCGGCCTACACATCGTCCCCATACAGCTCTTTCAAAAATGCACCCTGGTGGTACTAACAGACTGAGAACAAGAGTTTATTTATTTATTTGTTTGTTCTAGATTGAGGGTTGTATCTAGTCAAACATCCAGAAATAGAAGGGTTAACTGCAGCCAGTGGGGCAGGTGTTTGGAGAGAAGACAAGCTGCAGGTGATGGGGTCAAGGAGTCAGCAGGTTTGGTTTCTTTGGGAACCTCTCTAGTTGGCTGGCACGTGGCTGCCTTCTCTCTGTGTCCTCCTGTAGTCTTCTTATAAAAACACAAGTCATATTAGATTGAGGACCACACATATGACCTTATTTTTCCTTAATGTCCTCTTTAAAGGCCCTATCTCCAAATACAGTCACATTCTGAGGTTAGGAGTTTAGCATATGAATTTGGCGTATGGGGGTGGGGAACACAATCAAGCCCATCATAAGGAATAATTCCAGTCCTGTCTGCTGCCTCTGGCTGGACCTCTCTGGGGCCTGCCTATAGTTTGCTCCTAAAATGCATGCTGCCGTTCTCCCTGACATGCCTGATGCCCTGTCATTTCCTGCTGTTCCTCCTTGATGCCAACACCCTGCAGCACAACCACCTGTTGTCTGTTACCCTGCCCTTGGCTGGGGCTGGCCTCCTTCCCATCACCTGCAGCTTGTCTTCTCTCCAAACACCTGCCCCACCGGCTGCAGTTAACCCTTCTATTTCTGGATGTTTGACTAGATACAACCCTCAATCTAGAACAAACAAATAAATAAATAAACTCTTGTTCTCAGTCTGTTAGTACCACCAGGGTGCATTTTTGAAAGAGCTGTATGGGCACAATGTGTGGGCCGGACAAAGTTAAGTGGCTTCACAAAGATAAAATGTCACTCACAATCACACAATGACCTTAGGCCCCACCCACAGACAATCCAGTTCAATTGGTTAGGGATAAGGCTCGGTATCGGGTTTTTTTTAAAGCTTCTCCCACGTGACTTTAATAGGCAGAAAAGGTTAAGGATCACTGCTTTATCTGGTGGAACAAACCTATTAAATTGAGACAAAAGGTTACCAACTAGCTGAACATAGGAGCAAAACAAGGCTGGGGGATCCCCTTCCATCTGTGACTTGTGAATGTAGTAGAGTACGCCTCCCCAGAGTCCAGTCCCTACCAAACACAGGGGTGGGTGACTCTTCCTTCAGCTCTAGCACCCCTTTGGTGTTAAGTGCTCTGCCCTTTGGTCTGAGAAGTTGGGGGTGGCTTATTAGTGTCCTCTGCCATGTAGGGCAATGTGGGTAAGGTTCAGCAATGACTCTAGACATAGGCAGGTATCATGTCTGCTGGGCCATCTGATCATGACTTGCAGGCTGTTACTGATGAAAGATCTCCGGCAGTAGTAAAAAGAGCAGCTAACATGGCTCTTTGGCTCAGGCAACAGTAGGACTCACTTGGATGGTACGGGATGAGCTCCAGGCATTTAATTGGCCTCCACAGGTTTGCTGGGACTGATCTGCAGTCTCTCCATGCTGATGTCCTCCTCTCTGTGGGGCTCTTTCCCAAGGCCTCCCTGCAACCTCATAGGTCCCTGCTCTCCCCCAACCCTGGATGAAAGCGGCTTAGTCCAGCTCTCCCTCTAGTCTCTTTCCGGTGTGGGTAAAGCCCAATCCCTCATGCTTCCGGGCCTTCCCTTTTGATTCTCAAGAGGCTTTTCTTCTCTCAACAAAACCTGGTTCTCTGCAAACAAAAGGCTTTGGCTTTCAAAACTATTGTTTTTGATGTGGGCTTCAAGAGGCTATTTTAAAGTCAGAAAACTGAACATTTACTGTTTTATTCTGTTTCTTTCTGTTAGCATTCCGGTTGTACCAATCCTAATTCTCCTCAAGGCAATGCCTCTGATTTACTAGGGAAAAGGTCAAGTGGAAAAAGTGTAGCAAAGAAAAGCATGAACAATAACATTTCAAGATACCCTTTCTCTATGTAAGAAATACTGCAACACTGGCCACGCCACACCTCCCCTCAGGCAAGCCCCAACAAGTGAGCAGGCCAGGATGTTCTGGCTGAGTCCACACAGGCAGAGTGAAGACGAGAATCAAGATTTTTCTTGACAATAAAAGTTCTAAATCACAATTATTAAATCATTGTTTTCTTTAACAAGCCAACGGCTAAAAACAAAAGGTGGGAGGAGCTTCCTCTAGATTAAAGAAACACTAGAGATAGAATAATTTTGTCCGGATTCTACTGTGAACAAACCATTGTCAAAAGACATTTTTGAGGCAACCGGGCAAAGTTGATTATGGCATGGGTATGAGATGATACCACAGAATTATTTTTAATGTTAAGTGTGACAATGGCATTTTGGCTACGTAAGAAAATATTATTTTCATTTTTTTAAAACAGATGCATACTGAAGTATG
Organism: Macaca nemestrina; assembly: GCF_043159975.1. NCBI lineage: Eukaryota > Metazoa > Chordata > Mammalia > Primates > Cercopithecidae > Macaca > Macaca nemestrina. The sequence goes on from NC_092136.1 coordinate 55,516,887, forward strand.
TGTGGGTGATATGATGGGATGACTGGACAAAAGAAAATTGAAGAAAACAAAAAAGTTATTAAGAAAAGAAAGAGGAAGGAAGATGAGAAAAGAGAAGGATAGGCAGGAAAGAAAAGAAAAAAACATACTTTGGCAAAAAAATTTTTTAAAAACAAAAAAGAAAAAGGATAGATGAATCAAATGTGGCAACGTCATGATAATTATTGAATTTTAATGATGAGTATATGGGGGTTCCTTATATTATTATTTCTCTGTTGTTGTGTGTTTGAAAGCTTTCATAATTTTTTAAGTTGTAAAACTGGTGCAGAAAAAGACACACTGAGCAATGGAAGAGATTAAAAGGGCCAGAAACAAATTTAAATATTTACTATTTAAGAATTATTATATTACTGATTTGCAGGAAGATGAATTGTTTGTTCAAGTAAAATCTTCAAATAAAATCTGACAAGGAGCTCCAACAAAAAGGAATAAAACAAAAAAGGGATAGAGATGTTCCACTAGAAGCTGGAGAAAGAGACTAGCATTTTTTTCTTCCCCCTTTTCTCCCCAGGAAACTTCAGAAGTAACTCAGGGAAACTCTGTGTCTCTGTGGAACACAGTTTAAAAACCTCTAGTGCATATGATGAAGGAAGATCCTCAGGTCCTACAGAAAATATGCATTACTCAGTATAAATACCGGACAATTGGCTCACAATTTAGGGGAAAATAAAAGTTAAATCCCTACCTCATCAGATGCCAAAATAAATTCCATTTGCTTTAAAATGTTTAGCCTGGGTAATATGGTGAAACCTCAACTCTACAAAAAATTTAAAAATTAGCCAGGCGTGGTGGTGTGCACCTGTAGTGCCAGTTACTAGGGAGGCTGAGATGAGTGGATCACCTGAGCCCAGGAGGTCAAGGCTACAGTGAGCCATGATCACCCCACTGCACTCCAGCCTGGGCAACAGGCTCAAAATAGTCTCAGTATGGAGTGAGGCCACTGGTATAAGTTGAAAACCTCAAAAACCATTTTTGTCTCAAAAAAATAAATAAAAGAAAATGTTTAAAGTACAAAACAAAATTATAAAAATATTAGAAAAAAGAGATGGCTATTCTAAAATATTGAAGTAGAGAAAGACTTTGTAAGCAAGCCAGTAAAGACAGAAATTATAAAGGAAAAGATTGATATCTTTGATTATATAAATATTCATAAGTTTTATATGGCAAAAAATAAGCCACACTCTACAAAAAGAATAAAGGTGTGTCTCTATGTGACAAAACTTTAGTATTCTTAATCAATAAGAATATTAAAGTATTTCAGATCAACAGAAAAAAAAAATTCCAACAGAATGAATGAATTAAGAACTCAAAAAAAAAAATGGCAGGGTGTGGTGGCTCGTTTATAATCCTATAATTACAATTCTATAATTCCAGCACTTTGGAAGGTCAAGGCAGGAGAAACACTCGAGCCCAGGAGTGCAAGACCAGCCTGGGCAACATAGTGAGACCTCCTCTCTACAAAACATTTAAACATTAACCAGGGTGGTACACGCCTGTAGACACAGCTACTCAGGAGGCTGAGGCAGGAGGATGGCTTGAACCCAGAAGCTGGAGGCTGCAATGAGCTATGAGTTATGATCATGCCACTGCATTCCAGCCTGGGTGACACAGCGAGACCCTGTCTGTTACTAATAAATAAAATAAATAAGTAAATAAATAAACAATAACAATATATGTAAGGGGAAATATAAATGATCATGAGTACATGAAAAATACTCAAGCTACACTAATAATCAAGGAAATAAGTTAAAGTAGTGAGAAGAGTTGATGTTGTTAAATTAAATTTAGCCTAAATCTGCTTCCTTACGTATTTTAAGTTTGGCCAAAAGCTTTTTGCATACATAGTGAACGGTAACCTAACAATGTGAAAACACACTGTAACCTACTCTTGTAATAAGTAGCCAAGTCTCAGCCAATCACAGAAGCCATACTTTGACTACTCACAGGTGGCTAAGTGTTCAAACCTTGTTTTTAAAAGGCAGACACAGAATTGTAATCAGTCTGGCTGTTTCTGTACCTCACTTCCATTTTCTCAATGTCACTTTTGTTTTTCTGTCCATAAATCCTCTCCAACCACGTAGCAGCACCAGAGATGCTCTGAGCTTACTCTGGCTCTCCGGGGCTGCCTGATTCGTGAATCCTTCTTTACTCAGTTAAACTATGTTAAATTTAATTCGTCTAAAGTTTTGTTTTTTAAACAATGCTGATTCCTCTTTCTGGTGATATAGCAGACCAAGTCGAAAATCCTGCTACTATAAAACATCTAGAAATGTTAAGTAAAATACACTCAATATCCTTTTAAATGCATAGCTGAACCCCATGAAAATACAGAAAATCCACAGAAAACTAAACCAAGGTAACTAAAAACCAGAGTAGAAAACTTGAGCTGAAAAGCAGTTGCCTGGGTTTTGGGGAAGGAGTTTCCTCCTTTTGGTAACAGAGATTTGTTTAGGGACAGAAGAAAAGGAACTGAGATACTCACATAAATCCAAGGACTCTCAAAATGCTACACCCCACATCACCAGCACAGATGCACTTTTGCATGGTTCATAAACATAACATTAAGAAATTAATATAAAGAATGGTCTCAGATAGGTAATAACCTTGGGACAATTGGCAGAAGCAAACATAAATCTCTCTGAAGGGACTCAACCCAGTCCACAAGAATTACCATCAACTAAGCTTTAAAAAGATGAGCTCGGAACCCCAAATTACAGGAAATAGGAGGAAATACATCACAATGAACAAGAGTCAGCTGATAAAGGTAACAGAGTTATTAGAATGAAACTATAAACTAAATGTTTTAAATTATTAAGGATATAAAATGCAGTCTCAAAAACATGAGAAAAGAATAAAACTTTTTAAAGAACAATAGGAAACACCATGTTTACCTATTAGATGACACAATATTATTAATTGAAAAGAAGAATAATGTTCAGTGTTTCAAAGGAAATAGGAAATTGATTTTTTTTTTTTTTTTTTTTTTTGAGACAGAGTTTCACTCTTGTCACTCAGGCTGGAGTGCAATGGTGCAATCTTGGCTCACTGCAACCTCCGCCTCCCAGGTTCAAGAGATTCTCCTGCCCCAGCCTCCTGAGTAGTTGAGATTACAGGCACCTGCCACCACGCCTGGCTAATTTTTTGTATTTTTAGTAGAGATGGGGTTTCACCATGTTGGTCGGGCTGGTCTCGAACTCTGAACCTCAGGTGATCCACCCATCTTGGCCTCCCAAAGTGCTGGGATTACAGGCATGAGCCACCGCACCTGGCCAGAAATAGACTTTTTTATACTGTTAGTAGAAGTAAAAATTGATCTTTCCAGAGGGCAATCTGGCTCAAATGCTTTAACAAAAAAGAAGACAGACCCAATGACCCAATAATTTTACTTGTAATAATTTATCCTAAAAAATAGTCATAAAAGTACTCAAAGATGAAGTGAATGCACATAAAAATGTTCACTGAAGGCTTTAAAAAAATTGTTTAGTGATGGGATCCCCCTATGTTGCCCAAGCTGGTCTCAAACACCCAGTTTCAAGTGATCCTCCCACCGTGGTCTCCTCGTAGCTGGGATTATAGGTACAAGCCACAGCACCCAGCTATACTAGGGGCATTTTTAATCATAAAAACACAGAGGGAAAACCTTGACATTCAGCCAGGCATAGTGGCTCATGTCCGTAATCCCAACACTTTGGGAGGCCAAGACAGGAGGATCACTTGAGGCCAGGAGTTCAAGACCAGCCCAGGCAACACAGTGAGACCCCAGTCTACAAAATATTTTTAAAATTAGTTGGGCATGGTAGTGCACACCTATAGTCCCAGCTACTCGAGAGGCTGAGTCAGAAGGATTGGTTGGGCTCAGGTATTTAGGTTGCAGTAAGCTATGATTGTGCCACTGCACTCCAGCCTGGGACAGAGTGAGAAACACACACACACACACACGCACACACACACACCAAAACCAAAATAACCTTAACATCCAACAGCAGAGAATGGTTAAACAAATTATGATTTGTTTCATAATTTGTTTCATTTTAATAAAATGAAATAATGTGCAGGAAATTAAAATGATGCTGCACAGATATATTTATTGGTATCAAAAATGCCCAAATATTCTGAGAAGTGAAAAAAAAAAAAGCAGATCAGCAGATCATGGACAAATATGATCTCACTTCTTTTTAATTGTGTAACCCATTAGGAAAAGTTCAAATGATCAATAAATAAATGAAGATATGTCAACATTCACCAGCAACCAGTAATGGAAAGTAAAACAATATTACTTTTATACTCATCAGCAGGGCAAACATCAGAAGAGGATCCATGCTATATTTCTCAGGGTTCTCTAGAGAAACACAATCAGTAGGATATGTATAGATTTGTTGATTTGTTTCTTATGGGAACTGGCTCATGCAATTATGGATGCGGTAAGTCTCAAGATAGGCTGTCTGCAAGCTGGAGAACCCAGAAAGCTGGGGGTGTAATTCGGTCCAAGTCCAAGGGACTGAAAACCGGGGGAACTGATGGTATAACTACCAGTCTCAGTATGGAGTGAGGCCACTGGTGTAAGTTGGAAACCTCAAGAACCCAGAGGTCTGATGTCCAAGGGCAGGACAAGATGGATGTCCCAGCACAAGAAAACAGAGTGGATAATTTGTCCTTTCTCTGCCTTTTTTGTTCTATTCCAGGTCTCAACAGATTAGATAATGCCTGTCCACATTGGTGAGAGAGCTTCTTTACTCAGTCTACTGGTTCCAATGGTAATCTCCTCTGGAGACATCCTCACAGACATATCCAGAAATAATTTTTTACCAGCTATCTGGGCATCCCTTAGCCCAGTCAAGTTGACACATGAAATTAATCATCATACATATAAATATTGCAAAGACATAGGGAGGTGAGAACTCTCAGGCACTGCTCATGTAAATGCATACTGGTACAGGCATTTTGGAAAGCAAGCTCATACAATTTAGCATAATCTATATGTAGAAGGCTTTTAAGTAAATGATGCCATTTCTGGGTATATATCTCGAAGAAATTTTCATTTAGACCCATAAGAGGACATGAAATGGAATGTTAATTTACATATTGTTTGTGGCAGAGGGGTACTGGGGGCAACCCAAGTGTCCCTCATTAAAATACAAGAAAAGTAAAACGTGGCAGATCCATAAAATAGTGTAATATTCAGCAGTAAGAGGAAACAATCTACCTGGGTAATTTTTTTAAAGTGTTGAGTGAGATTAGGAAACAATAAATATTTTAACACAATGTGTTTGCAGGTTAAAAACATGCAGTTGTGAAATAACAGCAGATTTTACAAGATTGTATACTATAATAAGCACAGATATCAAATACATTAAAGAGGGTTCCTATAAAGGAGATGTGAAGGGATACGGAAATTAAAGAAGAAAAAATAAAATAATTTTAAAAAGAGAGAAGCCTTGCACAGATTGGTAATGACAATTTGCCTTAAAACTGAGTAGGTTTAATTCAACTCTCTCCACTGAATTCAATTTTTTAAAGTGTGTATATGTATAATACATAAAAATGTCTAAAAGGAAGTTAGCCAGGCATCATGCCTATAGTCCCCCCTACTCAGGAGTCTGAGGCAGGAGGATTGCTTGGGCCTGGGAGTTTGAGGCAGTGAGCTTGATCAAACCACTGCACTCCAGCCTGGGAACTGAGCGAAACCCTGTCTCTAAATAAATAAATAAAAGATTAAAATGTCTAAAATATTAATAGTGGTTATATCTGAAAGTAGTATCACAGGTGCATCTTTTTCTTCTACACTGAATAAATATTGTAAATAAGTAAAACACCTTTTTATGCTTTAAAATTGTATCTTAATACTCAAAACTACTTTCCTAATGTTGGATAAATGTACAAAAACCTACTAAATTCGGCTGCCTGTGTGGCCACAGTTATTTTTATTGTTTTTCCAGAATGTTCCAAATAGCTCTGGAACAAGAACAGTGGGACCACCAGATAGCTATCTAGCCTCACCCTTCTTCTCATGCACGTGAAGACCAAGCCTCCAGCCTGGCTTTGGCAGAAACCTCTGTGGGACTCAGGATAACAAGGCCTTCTCCTTCTCAGCTGGGGAAAGGAGGGGCCTTATGTTATAGCTCTCTCTTACTCTCTGAGATTCAGCTCGGAACATCCTCTGAAAAGCTGCTTTAAGCAGCAGTTGCCAAGACAAAAGGTCCCACCTCAAGGGTGGAAACTCTATTTGCAGTTTTGTAGACACAGGTGTTCTTCCAGGCGACTTAAGATCTACAGTGTGGGACTGTATTTGGCCAGGAATAGCTCAGAAGGCCTTCCCCGCCGAAACCAGCTCTTGAAGCTCCAGTGTATATTTTAACTATATTTGGCAATTCAAACCAAAGAGGTCAGTGGCTTAGCTCAGGAGGGGAAAAAGGTTGATTTATAATCCCTTCTTCAAACCAAGACCAAGAATTTAAAACTCAGTTCATTTATTTATTTTGCACTCATTGAGCTTACTGCTGAAGCAGCTCTCCTTCCCTATTCTACCAGCCCTCATGTAAATCTTTCAGAACCACAGGTGTAAATCACCTATACAAGCTATCCCTGTTTTAGAGGACATTTGGGGACATTTGGCTGGAGAATCTAAATGTTAAAATTATCCCACTTTACTCCGTATGTCTTTAGAGCATCAAAACAGCCTGTAGCACTTGGGTGCAAATCCAGGCTCCAGCGCTTATTACTCACTGTGTAACCTTGGCTGAGTTACTTCATGTCTCTGAGGTTGTTTCCTTATCTATAAACAGATAACACCCACTTCACAAGGCTGTTATAAGAATTAAATGAGATAAGGTATATAAAGTGGCAAAGAGAATATCTGACACCAAGCAAGTGCTAAAAAATGAATCTGTCTGCATTCCTCCCCATCACTCCGCTTCACCCTTAGCTGTTCAGCCAAGGTGTTTGCTTTTCAAGAAATTGCCTGATACCCTGTGTTTGATTACACTTGGATGGTACCATTCCCATAGCAAGCAACAGTAGCTAAAGATAAAAGCTGTGACTACTCCTCAGCTGTGGACAGGTCGAATCAGCTCACAAATGACTCATCACTGTTGATAAACGATGTGTTCTTGGCATCAGGAGTCCCTATCCTGATAAGCTTCAGCACCTCAAAGAGAAGGGCCCAGGGTTTGATGGTGACCTTCGGTTAATCCTGAACTCATACCAAACTGGTCCTAGGAGGGTCTCTGTCTCCTTGCACATGTCTCCAGTCACAGGATTCTCAGCGGGAAGGACTCCAGCTGAGCAGCTGCCTCTTTCATCTCAGAGCTGAACCATCTTCTTCACTTGCCTTGAATTCCCTTAAGTCATAAGACTTCCTCAGCACAAGGCTAGACGCCTGTTCCCTGCTCATAACCGCCCTAAGCTTGTGCCCAACCTGCCTTTGGCAGCTTTGTTTGCTGGCTGACGCTGTGCCAGGGTGAGGTTTGGCTGGAGTGCTTTGTGGCTACAGGACAAACCTTGGCTCAAGGAAAGGAGTGAGTGTCTAATCTTGAGCCACCGTCTGTAAGGCTGAAGTGTTTGCTGCTCTCTGCAGTTTCTGTAGCCCCTTCAGACCACCCAGAACCCACTCACTGGCACAGAAATTCCATGACAGGAATCTTTAGTCACTTTTTCATTCATACATGCCTGGTACATTTTCGGTGCCTGGCACAGAATTCCCACAAAGTGAATCTTTTTCTGAAAGGCCCTTGAGGACAAGAATGGTCTGTAGCTGCATTTCTAATCCCCTCAATTCTGGCAAACCTCACACAATTATTAAGATCAAACAGGACAATAAACTATATGAGATTGGCACTGTCAACAGCCAGGTGCCCAAACTGAGGCTTTGTATGGTCTTAAGGAAATTCTGCGTGCTTGAGTTTACTTTCTTCTAAATTGAAACTGCTTTGAAATGAGGTATCTCTGGACCCCAGACTAGGACCCCTCTCTCTCAGTGAGTATGCAGTCCTCTTCTGCAAGAAACTAAACAATCTAGTCCCTCAGAGGGGGCCTTGTAATGTGCAAAAGCCCTAGAAGGCCGTAGGCCACCCTGGAAACATTTCCATTCTCCAAACTCACCTTCAGGTTTTCTTCACCAGGAAGGTTTCTGAGATCACCTACAAGCACTGACATTGAGGCCAGGGAAGCTTTTTGGAAAGGACAAGTAGCTGATCTCCATCTTGGGTCCTTAGGATATTGGATGAGACAAACGGGGCACCCTGAAATCAAAATCAGGGGTCCTTCTCTTTACTCTCCCCTTATGTCCTAACTATTCCCATGTCCCCTGCCTTTCTAGTCACTCAAGGAGGGCTTAGTGTCTGTCTATCGCCGGAACTGGGATCAACCTTCTTAGAAGATAAGGCATATAAAGAAAGTAAGGAGGAAGGAAGGAAAGAGAGAGAGAGGAAGGCTGGAGAGAAGTGAAGAAAAAAAATGAAAAACGGCTTGGGAAGGAGGAAGGAAGAGGTGAGCGGCTAGGGGAGGCGGAACAATGAAGGTCTCAGGCCGTCGGAGGCTCACGGTTCCGGCGGCACGTCCGTCCCGCCCGCCTCCAGCCGGCAGCTGCACACAGCGCAGCGTGTGGGCGCTGAGTCACTGTCCCAGAACAGGGAGCCACGGTGCAGGTCTGGGGGGTGTAGGGGGACGGCCCTGGATGGCATCTGCAAACTGTTTCTTTTTTTCTTTTTTTTTTTCTTTCTTTCATTAAGGCTATGTGCTGACTCCCACGTAGCAGAACTTATTAAACCGCACGTACTGCTTGGCGGCGCTGGGCCTGTCTCAGCTGCCTGCAGGGGGCGCCACAGCCTCGCCCATGAGCCCGCGGTTCGCGGGCGCTCAGGCCCGGGCAGACCCGGGGTTACTGGGGGTTACTGGCGGTTACTGGGTTTTCCGGAGGTGTCCCCACGCATTGCTGGGGCGCCTTGGAACTTTAACAGCCGCGGCAGGCAGGGGGAACGCCTCTCTTAGAAGGCCTCAGAGACCACCCCAACTTTTCGAAGCGCGCTTTCGCGCAGGGTTCTGTGAGCAACCCTATAAATCTAGGACTCCGTTGCGCAACCCGAAAGTCCAGGCTTGCCAACCCACTAGGGCTCCCCCTACCCCCGCCCGGCCTGGCCGCCAAGCCAGGCGGTGACCTCCGGCGTCTCCGCGAAGCCCTGGTTCGCACCCAGGACACGTGCTCTGCGCGCCCCACGCAGAGAACAGAGCTCGTGACAGCTCAGCCGGCTCAGAGTAGAGCCAGCACCTGCGCGCGCTGCCGTCCCACGTTCCCAAGCCCGGCGGCGCGACCCCAAGGCTCCTGGGCGGGCCGGGACCAGGGCACACTCCCTCCCTAGACGCGAGAGCCGAGCCGAGAGAATGAATCAGCATTGAGACAGTTTATTGGTTTGCTGTTCGCATATCACCCATTTCATGTAAATAGATTATACAGAGACTTGGTGTTTCCTTCTTCCAAACAGGAGGTAATCAGTCTTTCTCTTTCATGCACACAAACACAAACACACTCACATTCCACGCAGCGAGCAACTTTACACCTCACTGAGACATTCACGTCTTAAAATAGGGGGAGGAGGACAATATAATTGCTTTTAAAATGCCCTTAATACAATATATAACGTACAAAAATATCTCTATATTTGAAGTTACAAAAAAACTCTTGACAGCAACAAACTTAAATATTGATAGTTACCTCTATATGTACAACACACATTGCACTTTTCCTCTCTAGGTTTTGGAAAGTTCAAGTAATAGTGAGGCTTGTGCCCTGGTGGGGTGACACGCCGTGAGAAATCAGTTTGTGGGCGAATACGGCTGTGGCTCAGACCCCTGCCCCGGGGGTCTCAGCATTCATTTCTCAGTTTCTCCTCTCCTTAAGCCTGGCAAACACTCACTCGGATTCTGCTGCATCCCGCCCCCACGGGGCACCCGCACTGAGCAAGGCTAAGGAAGCGATACCCCCAGAAGGAGGGGCCCTTGCAAAGTCAGAGATCGCCGCCGGACGGTGCTTCCCGGATTCGGGGTCTCTGCGGGGCTGTCACAGCCCGGTACCCACACCGCTCGGGAAGTCCTTCGTCCCGGGAGGCACCAGCGGGATGCTTGCGCGACTGTTCGTTGTGCTATGGGCACCTGAATCCTAAAGAAAGTGGGGAGCACTTCCACTCGGCGGGGGTGGAGCCCCAGGTGCTTGTGGCTTAGAAGACATCAGAGTCCGACCCGGGCCGGCCTCAGGCAGGGAGCGCCGGCGCCGGCGGCCGTAGCCCTGGGGGCTGATCTTGCTCCTGGGGGCGACGTTGTCCTTGTCCTTATCTGTGAACTGGTAGATCTGGTGTGCCAGCTTCTGCACCGTGCATGTCCCGAAGCGGCAGCCAAAGCTCCGGAGGCCCTGGAAGTTGTTCATGCTCTGGCGGTAGCGCTTGACTCGGATGCGGGGGGCATCCGGACTGCTTCGGGGGAGGGGGAGAGAAAGGCAACTTGAGACCCCATCAAGCAGAGCTTTGGCCCCAACACCGGGAACGGGAGCCATTCTAGGGCCAGAGGGAGCTGGAAACTGCTCGCGCCATCTGAGCTGCGTCCAGCCCCGACGATCCCCCGGGCCAGGGGAGTAGAGACGGAGAGCTCCTCCCGCACACCTTCCTTCCCTCCCGTCCCTGGACAGCACAGGGCGTAGTTACCTGTCTTCGGGGCTTGGAGAGGCACCCTTCATGTCCTGGGGCCGAATGAGAGTCTGGGCAGGCCCAGCCTTCACGTCAGCGAGCCCAGTGGGGTAGCTGCTGGACATCCGCAGTTCCCTCTTCCCACGACTCAGAGCCCACTTATTCCACCTGGAAAACACAAGCAGACCGAGTCGCGTGCGTTCAGGCGATGTCCTGGCCTGTCCCTGCTCCCATTCACTTCTAGACCTTCGGGACCAACGGTCAGTTCCCCTTGCCTGCCAGGTACCAGGACCGGGGACGGGGTTTGCCCCGGACTCACTTCTTTCGAAACTGCGATGCGACATCCAACCGAGCGGTTTCAGCGCCTAGGAAGGCGAGCGAACCCAGGTACATCAGGGCGACAGAAACCAGCTTCATCCCCGCTGCGAAGCGCAGACCCTGGAAAAGAAGAAAGAGTCGAACGTGAGCACCCGGGCCAGCTGCACCACCCGGGCGGGGCACGAAGGGCGGGCAGGGGCCCCGGCGAGGCGGGTTTAGCCCGCGCTTTCCCTGGCGCTTATCTCCCTCGGCGCAGAGAGGCGCCAGAGACGTTTGCACGCGCCGGCCGGGTGACAGGCCCCGCACGGGAGGCCGCTGCACTCCGCCAGGCTCCCAGAGGGTCTCTGCTCAACTTCTTGGAACTTGGCTGACGGAGCATAGGGGACTGGGTCTCTGGATCTCCAGCTGTGTGCACGAGCTGGGCCCAGGATATGGGGTGTATCCCTCAGAGAACCCCCCAAAGTGGGTTGCTCCCCTCACCCAGATCTCCCAGTTTAGGGCCTTGGCAAGCACTGCCCCCACTCCACCTCTTAACCCGCAGCGTCTGCGGCACCTACCTGCTAAGAGAGTGATCTGCCAAGTACTTGGAGGAGAAAGTCTCAGACGTCCCACTGGCAATGGCAAAACCCCAAAGTCCAAGCCCAGCTGCAGTGAGAAGCCCGAAGTGGCAAGGCTCGAGCTCTTCTATCTAGTGTCACCAAGAAACCACTGAGTGGCCAGCTCTGGTTCCTGTGCTTTATAAGCGCACGGGTGGGGGAGCGGCGGGGCGGGGCCTGTGCTGCCCAGTTGCCTTCCCTTTCTTTCCTAAGCCACGCGCGCTCCTGCTCTCGGACGCGCGCATTGCTTCCTTTGGGGCTGGGGTTGGACGGGGGGAGGGGGAGTTGGGGGGAGAGGAGGTCCCTGGTGCCCAGAGGGCTTAGGTATGGGCTCCGGGCGGTTGGTGCAGGAACTGCCACAGCCCTAACTCTTTGGGCACAGGGTTCAGACAGTACGCCGGGGCGAAGGGGCGCCACTACAACCTCTTGAGGTCCTTATCCAGGACCTATGAAGCCCAGAGTGCAAAGCCTCCTGGCGAAAAATAGCAAGAGCCCGCGGGAGGGACCGCGCGGATGGCCCGAGCCCCGGACCTGGGGAGCTGTGGACTCAAGTGGACCGCGCCCCCTGCCGGCTTGGCGCCTGACCTGGCCGCGACCCCAGGCTCCCGCGGAGGGGCCGGGGCAGGGACCCAGCAGAGCCGAGAGGAGCAGGACTCACTAGTACCCCAGAGGACCGAGACCCCGGGGTTTCGGGATGGGCTAGTAAGATTTCACAGTAGGGACAAAGCTCAGAAAAGCTAAATTGAGAATTGGGATTTGGAGGGGGGAATTATCTGAAATTTCAGAATTTACATTTCTATTTGGAAACATAGGAATAACCAAAATTAGGAGGAAATATACTGTTTCATTTTGCCTCCTTGTAATCCTATTATGCCTTATAAGGTCATAACCTGAGAGTGCGCCTGGCTGCCTTCATTCATCCATCGTAAACGTGAGGACTGACTGCCAGGGAGCACACTAACGCTTCACGTATGCTAATCATTTTACAGTTTACCAAGCACGGCCACATCCCAGTCTACTTTGAGCTTCACACCCACCCTTGAGTCAGGCAAGGAAGGTAACATTACTTTTCCCATTTCAGCAGGTAGAAAATTCAAGCTCAGAGAGGGGAGGTATCTGCAGAGAGGGGAAGTCACCTTGCAGGTAGGAAGCAGCAGAGTCCCTACTCGGCCCGACACGCAAGCACGGCCGACTGGGGCGCGGTGTAGATTCCTCTAGGCTGGGGTCACCGTCTTCTCAAGGGGAAAAGGAGAGTCCTAGCCCCCGCCCAAAGAATTTGTGCCTGTTCATGATGAATCACGCTAAACACGTTTGTCACCCGTTTGTGCTCTTCCATCACAGCTTCTGCTCTTTCTTACTTCTCTCCTGGGGGCCAAACTGGGAAGGAAAGGCTAAGCCACGGGGCTTCCTGCTTCTTGCTTGTGGGTTTCTGGGGTCCTACAAACCACTCCTCTACTCGAATGTCCTGAAGCCCAGCGACTCGACGGAGAGGCCAAGGGTGCAAGACCACTAGCCAAAGAGGCTTCTAGTCCTCACCTCCCGGCAATTCGCTGTGTGAAGGTGGGCGAGTCACGTCCCATCTCTCGTGTCCCCATCTTAGAGCCGGTCCTCAGCAGACCTTTAAGCTTCTTTCCTACTCTGCCATATGGCTCTGAGCTCCGGTGCAAAGGCGGCTGGGCGGTGGGTCTCGTGGACCTTGCCCAGAGTGGTCTGTCTGGGCCGCGCACCGCTGGCTCAGCCGCCTTTTCACTCTCGGGACTCTACAGTGGACATTGCACCTGGGGAAGAAATGGCCGCGCCGAGGTTGTTTATTTTAAGGACTCTTCCTGGAAGAAGCCACCTGAGCGGACCTGAATTCCGTCTGAAGACGGAGGACAGATTCTGGGCCCTGACCCTGGCCCTAGTAAGGGGTTAGGACGCAGGGGGTTCGAGGAGTGCAGCACGGAGCACTGGTCGGGATCCGACCGCCTGGCTGGGCGCAGGGCGGTCACCGCAGCGGCCTGGCCGGGCGGCTAGTCCGTCTGCACCGCAGACAGCAGCTATTACTGCACGCCTGCTGGATGACCAGGAGCCTCCCCAGCCTAACTATTGTTCTTCTTCCTTGTCTCCCATTTCCTTTTCCTTTCACTTTATCCTCTGCCAATCAAGCTCTTCCCACCGATCCAGGACTGGCTATCAGTCTCTCTGAGGATGCGACCTACTTGTCGCCACTTTCCACTTGGGTCCACGCCAGGACAGGTTTTACTTTCATTTCTCCCGCGCGCGCCTCTGACTGCTGGAGAGGTCAAGGACAGCTAGGCGTCGGCCCACAGCCAGGGAAGGTCCCGTGGTCTGGACTCGTTCCTTCCAGTCTCCACCAGTCCTGGGGGGGTGGGGCGGGGCGGGGGTGTTTGTTCTCCAGAGAACTCTGCGACTGTACCTCCCTGCCCTTTAGAAAAGCCCGTGATTCCGTAGGGGAAACTGAGCTGTCGCTCTGCCAGGAGGATCGCGAAGCGAGTGCTCTTGGTTCAAACACCTCTTTGAGCTGCAGGCGGCTTCAAAAAGGAAAGCAAGCCCAGGAGTGGAGGGAGACTCAGAGGCTAGGCTCTGCCAGCCTCGGGTGGGTTCCTAGGCCAGCAACGTTGTGGCTGTGCCAAGAATTCCCACCTGAGAGTCTTTGCACGCACCTTATCAGCCTGGTGCACTTTGTCGCTCTGGCACTTAGAGATCTGTCACTTGAGAACTAAGTCAATTCTTTCTTTAAGTAAAATATTGGATTGGCAGCTCAAAGGATTTTGCTAGAAAGCCCCTATCTTGGAGGGGGTGTGTGTGTGTGTGTGCACGCTCCCCACTTGCAGGGGCCAGAGTACTCCCCAAAGCGTCGTGGGTTTAAGTCGAAAAAAGATAAGGAATTTGTTAAATCTGGGCATCTATGTTTTTTCTCGTGAAATCTCAAATTTGCAAATTAATCATCGTTAACGACAAAAAAATCACTAGAATGCATTTCTGATTCAATGGTTCTATGGAGAAGGAAATGCTGCAGTGGGAGTTCTGATCCTGGGGATTTGTTAACATAAGTTGCATTCATTCAAGTGGCAGTGATTGTAGATTCACATTGAGCAAGGACAGTACAAGGAAGGAAGGAAGTGGAGGAAGAAACATCTTTAAAGTTTCTGGCAAGAAAAGAGAAAGAAAAAGAAAAAAAAAACCCTTAATGAAGATCTACTTTTTTTTGTGCTCCAGAATTTTAAAAGGTCAGATTATAAATAAACCTCCAAAGCACTGTAATAAATGTGTACATCCTGACATTAGAGCAACATACATACACATATGCTAAAGGGTTTTTGCACAATGGTGTTTCAACTTCTTCACATTCCAATTGAATGATTTTTAGGCCCTACATCCAAGCCTGATTCTTAGAAATGTTTGGAGTTTTAAAAAAAAGTGTGGTAGTGGTTTATCAGCCAGCACTGTGGACACAGTTCCTAAAGCCAGAGTGGCCATACTCAGGTCTTTCAGGGAAGCAATGAAAAATAATAAATATCAATGATATTAATAAGAATAAATAAAATGTAAGTAGCTAAGTGCATTGCATAATTATCTCAGATGCCTCCTTTATCAAACAGGACATTTTATGATGCATTTATTATTAATATAGTTCAAAATGTCTATTAAGCTGTTTACAAAGTTCACTTGAAAACAAAGTTCAAGATGCATCCTGAAGTCATAACACAAAGTGATTTAGAGAAAGGACACAATTGGCCTTGTGGATTCAATCACTTACAGGGAGAAGTAAAGCAGGATACAAAGCCCAGGGCACTTTTTTGGGATCTCTGACTTCTCTAACAACCTAATAAAAATATAGATCCTTTCCAGAAAAATGAACATGTACATAAACCAATTAAAGCATAAAATAGGCATACAGTTCTGGGAGGTTGACCAAGTTTAAAACCCTGACACAGAATAAAAAGCACTGTTTCCATATTTTAAATTTCTGTCTGGTTTGCAGTGGTAAGGGCAAGGAGGACAGTTAACCTCCCTCTTTAGGGCATAATATTTTTCAGAGCATCAGCATAAAGAAAAGTAATGCTTTTGCTGCCCCATTTTTGTGCTCCTGTACAAAATAGGCAGAGAGTAACAGTCAGTTCTTGTACCTGATAAAGCCAGAAGGCAAACCTCCCTGAAGCTTAAATAAGGTAAATCGCTGCAGAACAAATAAAAGAGAAGAGATTATCCAGTATAGTGGCTCATGCCTGTAATCCCAGCACTTTGGGAGTCTGAGGCAAGTGGATCTCTTGAACTCAGGAGTTCAAGACCAGCCTGGCAACATGGCAGAAATACATCCCTAAAAAGAAAAAAAAACGAGACAGAGAGAGAGAGAACAGAAAGTAGTAAACCTAAAGAAGCTTGTTACAATAACACCTGTAACAAGACAAAATGAAATTCCTTCAAGAGAAATTTGCTACAGAGGTCACAATAAATGGCATTAATGAATGGATGATAAAAGAGATGATGATTAGGCTATTTGAATCATCCATAGCCAAAGAGAATGGTGTTAATGAGAGCAACCATCATGTAGGGATCTTGTGGTATCAGATTAGAAGCACCTGGAAAGAAGCAATTATTTTATATATGTATATACATTTATATTTTTTATTTTTTATTTTTATAGAGATGTGGTTTTATCATGTGCCCAGGCTGGTCTTGAACTCCTGAGCTCAAGAGATCCACTCGCCTCAGCCTCCCAAAGTGCTAGGATTATAGGTATGAGCCACTGTGCTCAGCCAAGAAGCAATTCTGATGTATAAGCCTGAATGAATTGATAGTGTATTCATTCTTTCAACAGATATTTACTGATTATGTATTATGTACCTAGCACTGTGCTAAGTTCTCAACATACAGTAATCACCAATGCAGTCATCAACAAACTTACCCTCAATGAGCTTACAGCCTAGTGACGTAGCCAGATATAAACAAATCCTTATCGGAATTACATATTTACATGATTATAAACTGTGTTAAGTATTCTGAAGGACAAAGCAAGACTGGGGGATCTAACATTCCAAATGGAGGAAACAGCATGTGCAAACACTCATAGATGGGAAAGAACTTGGTACATTAGAAAAAATGAAAGGAGTCCTGTTTGATTAGAATGCATTGAATGATGGAAAAAAGAGGCCTGAAATGAGATTAAAGAGGTCATCAGGGTCAGAGTAAATAGGACGCTTTCAGACATGAAGATTTTGCACTTTATTTAAGGTGACATGGAAAACTATTGACAGGTTTGAAGACAAGAGAGACATGATCTGATATACATTTGTTTAAACGATCGTTTTGGCAATCTGATATACATTTATTTATTTAAATGATCGTTTTGGCAATCTGATATACATTTATTTATTTAAACGATCGTTTTGGCAATCTGATATTTATTTATTTAAACGATCATTTTGGCAATCTGATATACATTTATTTAAACGATCGTTTAAATACATTTATTTAAATGATCGTTTTGAATGTGGTAGATAGTCGAGAAAGGAGCAAGAAAGGAAGCAGCGCAGTGGTGGTACTCTAGAGAGACTGGAGAGGGTCTAGTCCCCCCATAACGTTATTACACTCCCTCCCCCACATACACATACTCATTCCACCCTGAAGTTTACCAGCTTCACTGACGTGCATCCTGTTCAGTAGCACACGGCCTGCTCTCAGAAGAGCCCACACTTGGTGGAATGCTCTGCTGAAGCTGTTTTGAAATTCTCCAACACTTCTGAACAGGCAGTCCTACATTTCATTTTGCACTGGACTCCACATATTATGTAGCCAGTCCTGCTCATCAAACATGCAATCTAAGTAAAAGCAGCCTATAAACTCTTACAGTACCTACCTATACTGTAGCTGCTAATGTCAGGGATACTTCAAATGAATGAATGTTAAGATTCAACCATTCATCTCATCACACATGTGACCTCAACTGCAGGACACTTTTTTTTTTTTGAGATGGAGTCTCACTCTGTCGCCCAGGCTGGAGTGCAGTAGCACGATCTTGACTCACTGCAAGCTCCACCTCCTGGGTTCACGCCATTCCCCAGCCTTAGCCTCCTGAGTAGCTGGGACCACAGGTGCCTGCTACCATGCCCGGCTAATTTTTTGTATTTTTAGTAGAGACGGGGTTTCACCGTGTTAGCCAGGATGGTCTCCATCTGCTGACCTCATGATCCGCCCGACTTGACCTCCCAAAGTGCTGGGATTACAGGCATGAGCCACCGTGCCCGGCCAGGACACTTTCTGTGTCATCTATGAAGCTTCTTCTTTGCACCCCAAACACACTCAAGATAGAAATGGTTTGCTATACAAATTTAATTTTGAGACAGGTTCAATAACCTGCTTACTGTCCTTAACTTTTACCTATATAGAAAGTTTGGAACCAGCAGTGAAGCTAGGAAAATAGTTAAGAACCTATTGCAATAATGAAGGTAGAAGGTGATAATGGCTCAGACTAGTGGGGTGGCAGTGAGAGTGGACAGAAGTGGACATATTTGGGAAGTAGGAACAATAGGACTGAGTGATGAATGTGGGGCTGAGAGACAGCTGTCAAAGGTAATATTCATTAAATTTCTTGCTTAGGAACTAAATGGTTGAAAATATAGCAATGGATCAGGGAATTTTCCAACACAGCTGCATAGTCTCCTTTGTTATGCTTTGGTAGAGACGCTCTGAAGAGGCCCCAGCCCTGCCTGCTGACATTTGCTCAAGTCTAACTCTCATACTGCCTCCTTGAACTACTGTGGCTAACCACAGCAAGCACTTGAAATGACTGTACAGATCAAACCACTTACTCCGTAATAGCCCACTAGGAGCAATGGGCTGATACGCCTCGCTCACTGATAATCAGCTCTATTTTGTCTTTTTGTTTTGTTTTGTTGTTTTTTTGAGCTGGAGTTTTACTCTTGTGGCCCAGGCTGGAGTGCAATGGCGCAATCTCCGCTCACTGCAACCTCTGCCTCCCGGGTTCAAGCAATTCTCTTGCCTCAGCCTCCTGAGTAGCTGGAATTACAGGCACCTGCCACCACGCCCAGCTAAATTTTGTGTTTTTAGTAGAGTCATGGTTTCACCATGTTGGTCAGGCTGGTCTCGAACTGCTGACCTTAGGTGATCCACCTGCCTCGGCCTCCCAAACTGCTGGGATTACAGGCGTGAGCCGCCATGCTCCACCTATTTTGTCTTCTAAAGCAAAAAAGAAAGGCATCTGCCAGGTACACATCGTGAGAGTGTTACATATCCTTCCTCCCTTCCTGCTCCCACCAGCCTTCAGGAAAACAAATCTGGGCTTGCTTTACTCTCTCTCTCTCTTTGGTGAAAGGTGATGGTGGTTATCGTAGGGGATGGTCTGGCTTTCCGCCAACCTCAGTAATCAGGCTGCCTTGTCAGGGCTTATCAGTTTCAGCAGCCTGGCAGCTGTTGGCTGAGAAGCAAAGCACAGCTTTAGTGTATACAAAATATGTTCACATGTATATACAAACATACAGTGCCTTTCTACGTATACCTAGGATATGTTAAAATCTCTATGTGACAAAATGGGCATTTACAAATGGACTGGAAGTCTATTTATGACAGTAACAGATGAAATATGCCTAAAAGCAGATAGCATTTGATTCTGGGCTTAAAAACAAATAAACTTTAATTTTAAAAAATTAAAATAATTTAAATGAGTACCTGCAAATGAAATAAAAGCCAAGACATTTAAAAGGTAAAATGAGACCCCTTACCACTACAAAATTAACTCAAAATGGGTCAAAGTACTAAATAGAAGAACTAAAACTATGAAGGAAACAAGAGTAAATCTTCATCTCACCTTTAATATGGCAATAAATTTTTAGATATAACACTAAAAGCATAGAAACAAACTAAAAAATTTGACTTCATCAAAATTAAAAACTGTTTTGCGCCAAAGGACATTATCAAGAAAATGAAGTCTGGGTGTGGAAGCTCATGCCTCTAATCCTAGTACCTTGGGAGGGCTAGATGGGAGGATTGCCTAAGGACAGGAGTTTAAGACCAGCCTGGGTAACATCATGATACATCATCTCTACATAAAAATAAAATGAAAAATAAAATAAAATAGGAAATATCTGGGGGGGGGGGAATAGGGCATAAAAATTTTAAAAAGAAAATCAAAACAACGTACACAAGGGGAAAATATCTGCAAATCATATATCTGACAAGGACTAGTATCCAGAATATACAAAGAATTCTTACAACTCAATCTCAAAAAGACAAAGAATCAATTTTAAAATGGGCAAAGGACTTGAATAGACATTTCTCCAAAGAAGATTTAGCAATGGCCAATAAACACATGAAAAGATCCTCAACATCATTAGTCTTTAGGGAAAGGCAAAACAGGACCACAATGAGATATCACTTCACACTAAGATAGCTATAACAAAACATACACAACAGGAAAACAAGAGTTGACAAAGATGCAGAGAAATTAGAACCCTAGTACATTGCTGGTGAAAATGTAAAATGATGCAGCCATGGTGGGAAACAGTAGTAACAGAATTGCTACTTAATCCAGTAATTCCAATCCCAAGAATATATCCCCTAAAATTGAAAACAGGTACTCAAATACATGTACATGCATGTTTGCAGCAGCACTATTTACAATGCCAAAAGGTGGAAAGAACCCATATGTCTATATGGGTTGTTACAGATAAACAAAATATGGTATATACATATGATATGGTTTGGCTGTGTCCTCACCCAAATTTCATCTTGAATTGTACTCCATAATTCCCACCTGTCATGGGAGGGATCCGGTGGAAGGTAATTGAATCATGGGGGGCAGGTTTTCTCGCGCTGTTCTCGTGATAGTGAATAAGTTTCACGAGATTTGTTGGTTTTATAAAGGAGAGTTCTCCTGCATAAGCTCTCTTGTCTGCCGCCTTGCTCCTCCTTGCCTTCCGCCATGTGCAACTGTGAGTCAATTAAACCTCTTTTCTTTATAAACTACCCTGTCTTTATTAGCAGCATGAGAACAGTCTAATACAACATACAATGGAATATTATTGAGTCATAAAAAATAATGAAGTGTTGATACTTCAACGTGATGCTACAACCTTGTACTGCATCTGCCCGTATACAAGCTGAGAACAATATACTAAATGAGAAAACCCAGACACAAAAAGTCACATATTGTATAATATAAACATGAAATATTCATAATAGATAAATCCATAGAGACAAAGCAAATTGGTGATTGCCAGGGGCTGTGGGATGGGGGAACGAGAATGACTGCTTAATGGTTGTGAGGTTTTCTTTTGGGTGATGAAAATGTTTTGTAAGTAGATAGACACGGTAGTTGTACAGCATTGGGAATGTACTTAATGCCACTGAATTCTAGATTTTAAAATGGCTAATTTTACGATATGTGAATTTTACCCTATTTTTAGAAAAGAAGTCGGGAAGGAATATGATAGCTGCCTTAAAAATCTATCATATGAAGATAGATTTTATTTTTTTTCTGGATAGTTCCAGAGAGCAGAATCAGGGGAAATTACAGTAAGACAACTCTAATAAGGAAGAACTTTCTAACAAGAGGGCTGTTAAACGGTGGAATGGGCTGCCTCCCAAGGAAGTAAGATTATTCTTTGCTGAAAGTGATCAAGTTGGATGATGAGCTCTCAGGGAAGTTACAGAGAGGATTGCTACATGGGGTATGACAGGTTTTTTTTTTTTTTTTTTTTTTTTTTTTTTTTTTTTAATCTCAGGATCAAGCTATCTTCCCTCCACGTTTGCAAATTCAGCTGATTCAGTTTTACCATTTGCAATTGACATAGAGCTCCTGGAGTTAAAGTATTCCTTCAGTTTCAGTTCTAGTGCCCCCCAACCCTCCCAATTTGTAGATGAAACAAGTGTGGCAGAGGAAGGGGAAATAGTAAATTACAGCAGAGTAAATCTGCAGGAGCTGAGATGTCAACTCCCTCAGTTCAGAGTTGGAACCACTGCGGCTTCCTGCTGGTCGTTGGGGAAAATCGCATTTACTCATTAAAAATATTTGGTAGGCACTTACTACATACTAGACACTTTGCCAAGAGGCCTTGTCTTATATGTAAATATGAAGAATCAAACCCTCAATTAATAGTGAACAGTGATAAGCAACCACAAAGACAACTTCTAAACCAGAGATTTCCAAAACTTTGGTCTACCACTTGCTCAAATTCTCCTACCAAAACTTCGTGAGAGATTAACAAATGACAAAATAAGTTCACCTGAATGTCGCACCACCTAAATTCGAAATGGTCAATATGAGGTTCAACAAAAAAGCATGCGACTTGGATAATCCCGAGACGGAAGGACGGGACCATTTATTCATTTTTGTGCGTGTTTGAGCAGGGAAGTTGGAAGTCACCACCTGTACGGGCTGCGAGAGCCCTGGGACCGCTGCGAGGGAAGCAAGCCGAGGCGGGCGGGGCTCCCCAGGGAGAGGCCAGCCCAGTTCGGGAGGATCCCGGGGATGCCGCGTTCCTCGGTGGAATCTGGCTCCCCGGGGCGCTCCGGGGGAAGCCCAGGCCGACCGCCCCCGGCCCACCCGGCATTGAAACCCGAGGCGCCTTGGAGAATTGCGCAAAAGCCTCTCCCTCCCCCGTCTGCTCGGTGGCATGTTTCTAAAATTCCCATCTACACAACATAAACAGGAAACATGCAGCAAAAGCCCTGTCGGTGCAAATTCCTTGCTTCCAACCGAGGGCGGGAGAATTTCATCTTTGGTGGTGGTGGGGAGCAGAAGCAGCAGCCAGCTTTCCAAGTGACCCCTCAACTCTCCACGTCCCTTCTTGCAAATCCAAACAGAATAGAGAAGGCGGAAGGAAGGACCCCCTGCTTTAGGAAAAACAACGAGGGGGAGGGGGCCGTGAAGTAACATCCAGGCCTCAAACCACCTCCAGGGGCCGCATTGGCAGCGCGTGGCGGGAACGCGCCTGGCCGCCCACTCCCCAAGTGCAGCAGTCCGCGAGGCCAGCCGAGGGTTGGGGTGGGCTCGCCGCCCGGGCTTGGGGCAGCCGAGCCAGCGCGGGTGGGGGCGGGGTAGGAGCGGGCACGAGGCGCCGCGCAAGCGCAGAGCGCGCCTCGGTTGTCAAACATGGCTGAAGCGCTGCCGCTGCCGCTACTGCCGCTGCAGGGAAAATGCTGAGCCCTCCCGGGCCGGGTGGGCGGCGGCGGCGAGGGCGGCGACGGGGACCCGCTTCCCGAGCGCGGCGGCGGCGGCCATGGCCCGGCTGGCTGACTACTTCATCGTGGTAGGCTATGACCATGAGAAGCCAGGTAAGGGTGTGGGGCGGCGCCGCCCCCGGGCCTCCCCGCCCCCCGGCCGCTGTCCAGTGGGCTCCGCGGGGCCGGGCATCGGGGCCGGGCGTCGGGGAGGGCCAGGCCGAGTCTCGGAGGAGCGGGCGGTCGGCGTCCGGCCTTCTCGGCTGGGCCGAGCCTGGCGGTGGGCGTGGGGGCCGGCATGACGGTAGTGGGAGGGAAGAAGCCGCGTCTGCCCAGCCCCTGGGCGCACCCGCTGGGCCGGCCGGAGGCGAGTTGGGGTCTCGCTACCCTCCCGCTGGAGGCTGCCGGGTACCCGGGGCAGAGCCCTGGGATTGGGCCCAGGACCGCAAGGCTGGGAGGGCAGGAGCCAACTGTGCTAAGTTCCTCAGGGATAAACTTCTGCCCTGCATCCTGAATGAGTAACCAGTGACGCAGGGGGTTGTCCTCTCCGAAAGGAAGTGCTGAGAGTCCAGTGCTACCTCACCCCTGTGCTGTTGGGGGCCTAGTGACCGTCCTAAGGAACGCGTAGTACCAGGGAAGGGGAAAGGATTCTTTGTACTTTTACACCTTTCTAGGAAATGCTCCCTATTCTTTCAGGACAAATGTGACGGTCACTTAACAATGACATGACTTGTCTTTTAACTAGGGACAGCCAGCTGACCGCTGAAGGTGATCTTGTTTCACTCTAATGTGTTTTCATTGTTCTTTTGTCACAGAATTTTCTTAGGAACAATTGGGCAAATGCATTGTATTTTATACTTTAATTGATGGACTTCCACAACTTAAGAGAATTCGGGGTTCATGCACGTTTATTTCTGTATTTGTATTCTTTTGTATTCCTGTGTAGCTAAGCATAATGTAATAACAAATTGAACTGGGGAACCACTTCTATTTCAGGGCAATTCTAGTCCCACATTTGCAAGGAATTTTAGATATCAGCTCTACAGCCCCTTCATTTTTCAGAGATGCTGAGATTGTGTTTTCCTGATGGTTATAGCCATTGGTAGCCCAGAATGCCGTTGTTCTACCCACTCGTGGTCCACTGTTTCTTTTATCATTCCTCTCCTAAGAACTTCCTCTCCTTTAGTGGGAACTTTTCATGTTCTTTTGTCTCTCACCAGTCATGACCTGATTGAGGTCAGTTGTTAAAGAGAAATATTAAATTTTTAAACTTCTGGCTCCAAAATTTTATTTCCTAGTAATTTTGCATAGTCTGATGTTTCTTTTCTATCAAGATTAAGTGTGGGAAATCAGTTTTTTAACCTTGTTTAGTTTTTAGTGACATTGTGCCGCCCCCCCCACCCCACACTTTTAAACAATTTTTTTTTTTTTTGAGACGGAGTTTTGCTCTGTTGCCCAGGCTGGAGTGCAGTCGTGCCATCTCGGTTCACTGCAGCCTCTGCCTCCCAGAGAACAACCCCAGCAGTTCTCTGCCTCAGCCTCCGGAGTAACTGGGATTACAGTTGCCCATCAACACGCCAGCTAATTTTTGTATTTGTAGTAGAGACGGGGTTTTACCATCCTGGCCAGGCTGGTCTTGAACTCTTGACCCTGTCATCCACCTGCCTCAGCCTCACAGAGTGCTGGGATTACAGACTTGAGCCACCACGCCCGGCCAACAGTGTCGAAACAATAACAGACTTGCAAAAAAGTTGCAAGAATGGTAGAAAAAATTCTCCCCCACCCCCAACAATTTGAGAGGAAGCTGTTGACCTGATGCCCTGTCATCCCAGAATACTTTAATGTGCATTTTCTGCAAACAAGAATGTTCTCCTACATGATCACAGTGCAATAACCAAAACAGGAAATGAATAGTGATACAGTACTCCATCTAGTTCTCGGACTGGTTCAAGTTTTGTTGATTGTGCTGTTAATCTCTTTACTGGCAAAAGGATCCAGTTTAGCAATATGTGTTGCATTCATGTTATGTCTCTTTTGTCTCCCTCAATATGGAACATTTCCTTTATCTTCTCCTAACTTTCGTGACCCTGACATTTAACAATTACAGGTCAGTTACTTTGGAGGCTGCCCCTCAATTTGGGATTGTCTGTTCCTTCATGATTAGATACATATGAATATGTGCTTGGGAAGGATATCACAGAAGTGATGCTCACTGCATCCTGTCAGGTGGTGCACAATTTCACTTTGTTTCATTGTTATTTTTACTTTGATTACTTGATATAAGTAATATCTGTCAGTTTTCTCCACTATAAAGTTAATAGTTAATTGTTTTTGTCATGTACTTTGAAACTGTGTAAATATCTTGTTCCTCACTAAACTCTTAATCATTTATTGACATCTACATGGAGTCTTGGTTTTGTGTGTGTGTGTGTGTATGTGTTTAGTGGATTATATTCTGTTACTATTTGCCTTAGTCCATTCGGGCTGTTGTAACAAAAATACCTCAAACTGGGTGGCTTACAAACAATAGAAATTTATTTTTCACAGTCTGGAGGCAGAGAAATCCAAGATTAAGACTGACAGGTTCAGTGTCTGGTCAGAGGACCTGCTTCCTCATAGCCATGTTCTCAATTTAACCTCATAAGGCTTAAGGGTCACATGAGCTCTCTGGGGTCTCTTTAAAAAGGGAACTAATCCCATTCACAAGGGCTCCACCCCCATGACCTGATCACTTCCCAAAGTCCTCACCTCATAATACCATTACCTTGGGTGTTAGGATTTTAACATATGAATTTTGGGAGAGTACATAAACATTCAGACTATAGCATTATTTATTTTGATGTTCAAATTGTTCTTTATTTGGCCAATGAGAGCTGTTCAAGCTGGCTTCTGTGTTCTTATGGTACATCCCCATCACTCTTTGAGAACATCTTTTTACTTTTTGGTACAAGAACCTGTACCTGGCTCATCTTGTACCTTCCCTGCCTTGATTCTGGAATCAGCCATTTAGGGATCCCTGGTTCCTTTGAGTGGAGAATGACATTTAGAAGCTAAGATCTCAATCAAGGCTAGTATGTTTATTGCTGTTGGGTTGTTACTGCTTTCAGGTCCTGTTAATGGTCAGGGCTGGTAAGTATAGGTATGTATGCATAAACATACATATGTATTTATATCTATATTTATTATCTCTGTATATTGAAAACTATGAATTCATACTGATACCTCCAATTTCAATAAAATATTCCAGGATCTATTCTAGTTTTCTCCTTTTTCATATTGTAATGTTCTTCACTGACAGTGAGAAATCTGGCTTCCATTATCCTTAATGTATATACTTATTGTTCAGTCTCCCATCTTCACTACCATCCATTCCTCTCACTGCTGGGACTTGGATTCTTCATTACATCTCCTCCATCCCCCTACCCCATTCTGGATTTAAGAGTCCATACCAGCATGCTTCAATACAGGGACACCCCCCCCAGCGCTGTGGCTATGACTCCTCATGTTGGTCTCTCCACTGTTGGTGGACACACTTCTTACCCCACTCAGACTCTGACACCCCACGGTGAGCTGCTTCCATTGGAAGACATCCTTCTCACTCTGTTGTACCCCAGTGCCCTTTGCCAGTTTCCCCCTCCTGCCTTAATGCTTGGGCTCTGAAGCAAAATGTTTGGCTCTTCCCCTACCACACATTCTCCCTCCTTAGCTCTCTTCGTCTATGACAATATGACAGGCTCCACCCCAGGGATCCACCTTCACCCCAGGGGTACCATGACAACTGCTCTTCTCACAGCAGGAAAAGGGAAGGAGAAGGAAGATTAATTTTTTAAGTAACACAATCCAGAAGCTTGTATAAATTGTAGAATGTCAATAGTGAAATGTGTAACTTTTTAACTTGGGATAATTCTTCTTTAGTCATGGGGAGGTGCGGGCGGTGGTGTCAGGAGCAGCTGTGGGAGCAACAGTCATGCTGGTGGGT
Organism: Macaca nemestrina; assembly: GCF_043159975.1. NCBI lineage: Eukaryota > Metazoa > Chordata > Mammalia > Primates > Cercopithecidae > Macaca > Macaca nemestrina. Next base: position 55,543,673 of record NC_092136.1, read on the forward strand.
TCCCTGTGCCCTGTGTCCCTGAGATAGCCGACTGTACCGCCCCCGCCCTTGTGCCTCTGGCAGGACCTGCCCTCAGGGCCAGAGCCTCCCGGGCTCCTGACCCTGTGTCACCACTCTTGCCCACCAATGCTGCAGGGAGGGTGTGAGTAGGAGGCGGAGCTGGAGGTGCAGTTTGGGGGTCTGGGGCGGGAAGTGGGAGCAGTGCCTGCTTCAGGGACCTGGCCAGCAGCGTGGTCACTGTACCCACCCTGCAGAGGGCACCCGGTTCCTGTGCCTCACAGTGAGGCTCTGAGCAGGGCTGCCCAGGGCCGCATCCCTGGGTTCCACCCTGCATCAGGGTGATTGCCAGGCCTGACACTCCCAAGGGCCGGGCCCAGGACCCACAATCTGCTCCTGGAGGCATCCCCCTAGGCAGGGCCACAAGCTGGGTGAGGGGGAGCTGGTAGAGATGTTGCCTCTGCCCTGGATACCGGCCTGGGCCCAGCGAGAACCTGGAGCCCCTGCTCCAGGCTACAAGGGGGCACACTCCACAGACCTGACGAAAGCCAGGAGCAGGCAGCAGCCCCGCCCTCCTCGGTGTGCTGCAGCCACCCAAGTCAGAGCTGTGGACCCAGTTCTCCCTGTGTTGTTGGGGGCCACGAGTAGGAGTCCCCCACCCCACACAGCTGCAGCTGCCCAAGTTGGGGCTGTGGACCCAGGCCTCTTTGCACTCTTAGGGGCCAGGGAAGGCATCCCTCCTCCCCTTGTAGGCTTGGAGGTGCCTGCTCCAATCTCGGAGCGGGGTAGGGGCCAAACCAGGGTGCTGTCACAGCCCAGCCGGATGTGTACACACTTAGGTCAGCGCTGACACACTAGGCCCCTGCCTCCTCAGCCCCCTCTGGACTTTGGGCCCTGACAAGCACCGTGGGAGGGGTTTGAGGGCAGCTTGGTGCAGGCCTGCAGGTACCCCTTGACGCGAGCAGCCTGGGCTTCATGGATGGTGGCAGGAAGCAGACAGGCTCCTGGGCGGAAGTGAGCAGTTCTCTGGTGAGGCCCCACCTTCAGGCTGGGGAGGGCTTGAAGGCTGGGGGCCAGGCTGCCAGACCTATGGACTAGAGTGAGGACTTGTGGTACCTTTTCTGGGCCCACCAATAGACAATCGGTGTGCCCTTTTCCCCCTCTGAGGCCCATAAAAGTTGCAGGCTCAGCCCAGAGCAGAGCAGAGAATGGAGAGATGATGAGACAACCAGTTACAGAGAGGAGTTACCCTCTCTGCTGAGAGCTGAAGAGATGATGGGACGATCTGCCTGCAGAGAGGAGCCACCCACTCTAGTCTAGGACCTCTCTGCTGAGAGCTGCAGACAGCAGGACAACCAGCTGCAGAGAGAAGCTGCCCTCTCTGCTGATAGCTGAACACCTGTTGGGATGACCAGCTGCAGAGAGGAACCACTCTCACTGCTGAGAAAATACTTGCTGGGGTGACCTGCCTGCATAAAGGAGCTACCCTCTCTGCTAGGAGCTGAACACTCATCAGGATACGCTACTGCAGAGTAGAGCTGCCCACTGTGGGTCTTTGAGCTGTTCTATTGCTCAATAAAGTTCCTCTTTGTCTTGCTCACCCTCTACTTGTTACCTGAGGACCTCATTCTTCCTGGTCACAGGACAAGAACTTGGGACCCTTGAATGGCAAGGGTAAAAGAGCTGTAACACAAGCAGAGCTGAAGCATGCCCATTGCTCACCATGTTGCAGGTGAAGGAAGGGGGAGAAGAGCTGTGGCCCTTCTGGGAGCCCAGACCTGTGTATTTTTTTGTAAAGCCCCAAGCTAGGGCTGTGACTCCATCTTTGGGGCCCTATGGTTCCTGGCATCTTCAAGCTTCTGAGTTTCACTGCATTCCCCGGTGCCGGCCAGGGAAGCTGCTTGTGGTGCACCTGGTCCAGCCACAGCCTTGCAGAGAGCTGGCACTCATGCCAGTACCTGGAGCTGCCCACCCTGTGGCAGCAGCTGGCATGTCTAACTGCGCAGTGGCCAGACTGTACGCTCGCTTACATACCCCTCACCGCTCCACGCCTGACTCCAGTCTTTCTTGGAGGCATGGGGTCCAGGCTGGTAGCGTGAGCTGAGTGTAGCCTACCAGGCCGAGTGGGCAGAACAAGCGTAGCGGATCTGAGCAAAACTCGTGCAGAGGCGCCACCGGCCACAGGTTTCTGGCCAGAAAAGTGACACCCTAAAGATCCCATAACAATGTCTAATAAAGTATAAATTACGTGCAATAAAATTTACTCTTTTAAGTGAACATTTCAGTGAGTTTTGATAAATATATACATTAGTGTAGCCACTACTGCAATCAAGGTATAGATATAGGGCTGGCTGCTGTGACTCATATCTATAATGGCAATGCTTTGGGAGGCTGAGGCTGGAGGATGGCTTTAGGCCAGGAGTTTGAGACCAGCCTGTGCCACGTGGTGAGCCCCATCTTTGAAAAAAAAAAAAAAAAAGTAGCCTGGTGTGGTGGCACATGTCTGTAGTTCCAGCTACTTGGGATGCTAAGATGGGAGGATTGCTTGAACCTAGGAGTTTGAACCTGCGGTAAGTCATGATCACTCCACTGTATTCCAGCCTGAGTGACAGATTGAGACTCCGTTTCTAAAAATAGGTAGGTAGATAGATAGGGAACATTTTCATGCTTCTAAAAAGTCCTCTCATGCCTCTTTGTAGTCAGTTCCCTTTCTAGCATCTGGCAGTCACTGATCTGTTTTCTGTCTGTATGTTTTTGTCTTTTCTAGAATGTCATATAAATAGTATACAGTTTTTTTGCATCTGGCTTTTCACTTAGGATCATACAGTTGAGATTTATCTATGTTGTATTTACTGACAGTTGTTGCTTTTTATTGCTGAATATGATACGATTTATCCTTTCACCAGTGGAAGGACACTTGAATTTCTAGTTTTGGGCTATGGTGAACATAATTGTTCTGAACATTTGCATACAGATCTTGGAATGTTTATATGTTCCTGTTTTCATTTCTCTTGGGTAAATATGTAGGAGAAGAATTGCTAGGTCGTAAGTGTCTTGTTTGTATGAGACTGACAAATTTTCCTAATTGGCTGTTCCATTTTACATTTTCACTAGCAATGTATGAGAGTTCTAGTTATTTTTAAATTTAATCTATTACTTAAAAATATTTTTGGCTGCTCTGCCTGTGGAGTAGCCATTTTTTTTTTGTTAACTTCTCTAATAAACTTGCTTTCACTAAAAACAAAAACAAAAAACAAAACAGGCTGGGCACAGTGGCTCACGCTGGTAATCCCAGCACTTTGGAAGGCCGAGGTGGGTGGATCACCAGGTCAGAAGAACGAGACCATCCTGGCCAACATGGTGATACCCCGTCTCTACTAAAAATACAAAAATTAGCTGGGGGTGGTGGCGGGCGCCTGTAGTCCCAGCTACTTGGGAGGCTGAGGCAGGAGAATGGCTTGAACTCGGGAGGCGGAGATTGCAGTGAGCAGAGATCGTGCCACTGCACTACAGCCTGACGACAGAGCAAGACTCTGTCTTTAAAAAAAAAAAAAAAAAAAAACTTCCCCTAGCTTTATTGAGGTGTAATTTACAAATAAAAATCATATATATTTTTGGTGGACAGTGTGATGTTTCATGTATACATTGTGAAATGATTACCACAGTCAAGGTAATTAACATATCCATCACTTCACATAGTTACCCTGTGTGTGTGTGTGTGTATGTGTGTTTATGGTGAAGAAATTTAAAATCTGTCTTGGCAGGGTGCAGTAGCTCATGCCTGTAATCCCAGCACTTTGGGAGGCTGAGGTGGGTGGATTGCTTGAGTCCAGGATTTTGAGACCAGCGTGGGCAACAGGCTTTTTTCCTCCAAAAAAGAGATCTACTCTCTTAACATACCTCATTTGTGGTTTTAGTTTGTGTTTTCCTGGTGACTAATGATGTTGAACACCTTTTCAAGTGCTTGTTGCCATTTATGTATTTTTTTGTAAAGTGTCTGAACAAATTTGTGCTCTTTTTATTGGGTTGTTTGACTTCTTACTGTTACTGGTGGAGGGTGTCCAGGTTCTTGGTGTTTTGAAAAAAGAATTGGACAAAATGCACAAACAAAGCAATGACAGAAAAGCCACAGATTTATTGAAATGAAAGTACACTCCATAGGGTGGGAATGGGCTTGAGCAAGCAGCTTGAGAGTGCTGGTTATGGAATTTTCTGGGATTTAAATACCCTGTAGAGGTTTCTCATTGGTTATGCTGTGTATGCCTTATGTAAATGAAGAGGATGAAGTGAAGTTACAAAGTTACTTGGTGTACACCCTATGCAAATAAAGAAGATGTTTCCTGACATAGCTGAAGTGAAGTTACACAATTATTTACTTGGATGTAGAAAGTTGGGGTTTTTCTGTTTGATTTAGTTCTACAAAGTCCTTAGGTTCCCTGCCACCAGACCCTATTCTCCTGCCTCAGTATTATTGAGATTTTTTTTTCTAATTCTAGATACAAGTCTGTCCCTCCCTCCCTTTTTCCTCCCCTCTCCCCTCTCTTCCTTGCCTTGCCTTCCCTTTCCGTTTTCCTTTCGTTGCACTCTGTTGCCCAGGCAGGAAGGCAGTGGCACAATCACAATTTACTGAAGCCTTTATCTCCCTGGCTCAATTCATCCTCCCACCTCAGCCTGCTGAGTAGCTGGGACTACAGGTGCACGCCACCATGCCCGGCTAATTTTTGTATTTTTTGTAGAGATGGGGTTTCACCATGTTACCCAGGCTGGTCTTGAACTCCTGGCCTCAAGCACTCCTTTTGCCTAAACTTCCCAAAGCACTGGGATTACAGCCATGAGCCACCTCACTGGCCAAATGATACACTCTTTATTTTTGTTCCTAAAGTGTCTTTGCAATTAACAATACTTGCAGTTGAATTTTTAAATATTTATATTTTATAATTGGATTAAAAAAAAAAAACCAAACTCAGCTAGGTGCAGTTGGCTCACACCTGTAATTGGGAGGCTGTGCCCAGGAATTTGAGACCAGCCTGGGCAACATAGTGAGACCTCGTCTCTACTAAAAAATAAAAAAACGTAAAAATGAATTAGCCAGGTGTGGTGATGGATGCCTGTAGTCCCAGCTGCTTGGGAGGTTGAGGTGGGAGCATTACTTGAGCCCAGGAGGGCGAGGCTGCAGTGAGCTGTGTTTGTGCCATTGTACTCCAGCCTGGGTGAAAGAACAAGATTCCGTCTCAAAAACAAAAGCAAAAACCCCTTGTCTTTTGAAAAATTTCTTTTACAAACTGGAAAAAAGAGGTAATGCATGCTATTTGAATTATATAGAAAGAAGGGGCCGGGCGCGGTGGCTCAAGCCTGTAATCCCAGCACTTTGGGAGGCCGAGACGGGTGGATCACGAGGTCAGGAGATGGAGACCATCCTGGCTAACACGGTGAAACCCCGTCTCTACTAAAAAATACAAAAAACTAGCCGGGCGAGGTGGCGGGAGCCTGTAGTCCCAGCTACTCGGGAGGCTGAGGCAGGAGAATGGCATGAACCTGGGAGGCGGAGCTTGCAGTGAGCTGAGATCCGGCCACTGCACTCCAGCCTGGGCGACAGAGCGAGACTCCGTCTCAAAAAAAAAAAAGAAGGGTGCCTGGTACATCATAGGTAGTTAACAAAGATAACACAGAATGAACACACAGTTGTTGAAAATATGGGGAAAAAAGCTATAAAAAAGGAGGTTGGGAGGTGGATGTGGTTATAAAAGAGTAATTGGGAGGAATTTTTGTGGTGATAAAACTTTTATATTTTGACTGGGTGGTGGATACCTATATCTACATGTATGAAAAAATTGCATAGAACTAAATACACACTTACAACCACAAATGAGTATAGGTAAAACTGAGGAAATGTGAATGAGATTGGTGGATTCTATTATATCCTGGTGGTGATTTTGTAATTTAATTTTGCAAGATGTCACCAATGGGGGGAACTGGGTAAAAGGTACATGGTTTCTGTATTAATTCTTACAATTATGTGTAAATCTGCAACTATCTCAAAATTAAAAGTTCAATTAAAGCTATAAGAAAGATAGAAAGATACCCTTACTATCTTTTTAAAAACTATTAATGACATAAGGAAAATTTATTTTATAAAATTTTAGAAAAACATAATGTCCAGTGGCTGTATTATTATATAATTTGAGTGTATCATTTTAACTTAGTCACTTTACTATTGGACCTTGTTTCCAGTTTTGTGTTCTTATAATGCTGTTATGCTGAGGAGAACATAGCTTGAAAACCACTGATTTTTTATGACAGTTTGGTTTTGATAATTTGAAATTAAGACCTTGTTTTTCTGACTCTGCCTGTGTACTATGGCAGAATAATTAGGAAATATCATTAGCTTCTAATATGTGGTTATTTAGCCAACCATATTTTTCTTATTGTTTTTACTTTCTTTTACTGAGATTTGTCCAGAAAAATTGATAATGACTACCTGGGTTAATTATTTTATATGCCTTTACTTTTTTTTTATTTCTGCTGTCCATTAATACATTTATAATTCATTTATCTTGGTGGTATTTCATCTGGAGTCAATTATGTTAATCATTTGAAGTTCTTGTATTTTTTTCATATCAATCTGCTTAAATATATTAGAGAATGTTTGACATGTTTCTTAGGCATTTAATCAGTATTTAAGCAGTATTTATCTAAGCAGTATGAGATAAGCTAGAATGTAAATTTATGTATAACACCTGAAATACATTTTGAGACATTGTAAAAAATTGATAATTGATTGTGATTAAACCATTGTAATACATAGCTTGAGTTTTCTCCCCTGAAGTAGTTGGTATTTTCTAGTTGCTGTTTGTTGCCACCTGTCAAGAACCATTTGGGATTCACCGATTTAACAGTTATTTATTGCTTTCCAGGCATTGTGCTAAGTGCTAGGCTAGATACAAATGAGTCAAGATTAAAACTCTATCCCTAACCTAGTCATTAGTGGACAGAATCTTGAAACAAGTAATGATAAATTATTTCAGGAGGATGGACCCACTTTACTGAGGGAAAAAGAGAATACTTCTTATGAGAGGTGATGTTTAAACCAAGTTGTATAGTTTGCATAAACATTCGCTATGTGGAAAAGAGGACAGAGGAGATTATAGGCATAGAGGAAAAATGTGTGTGTGTGAATGTCTTGTTACAGGAATGGAGAAGTGAATGTAGATGGAAACTGAGATGGGCTTTGATGCCTGAGTGGGTTGACAATTGGGAAAAGCTCTGTACATCAGGCTATAGAATTTAGCCTTTAATCTATAGATGGTAGGGTCTGTTGGAAAACGGTAGCTCTTGAAAAGCAATAAACAACAGAAACGTGACTCAAATGGCAATGAACTGAAGGGAGAAAGACCTGTATGAGAAAGCTCAAGCGTTTTTATGGTGGAAATGGCAAGGAAGGTGTGGATGCTAGAGAAATTTGAAAGTTGAGGTTAGTAAAACTTAGTAATGAATGAATGTGAGGGGTAAAGTAGAAAGAGTGGATGAGGCTAACAAAGTTTGTAGCTTGGGTAATATGTGTCGTGATGCTATGGATACAAATAGGGAATTCAGGAGAAGAAATGAATTTGGATGAGGGAAGGAAATGCTGAGTGAAAGGTGACAGTCTATGATCAAGGTAGAGATGTCATTTAGGTGTTTAGACGTGAGTCAGGAGGTAAGGAGAAAAGTGAAGATAGAGATTTAACTTGGCAATTGTCAGTAGCCAGCTGATTGTCAAATATGAAGAAAAACGTGAGATTGCGTAGGAAATGTGCATAGAGTGAAAAGAAGAGTGGCCTCAGAATTGTACTCAGAGAAAAATCAATATTCAAAAGGTAGATAAAGCAGTGGCAGCCTGGAAACTAAATAGAAGTAGTCAGAGGTATTGCAAAAGAATCAATATAGCATGATATGGTCTCATGGAAACCCTGGGTATAGAGAATTTTGAGGAGGAGGAAATAGCAAATGTCAAATGTGCTGAAAATGTCATGTATAATAAGGACTAAAAATAGGCTTATGGATTTAATAATTAGGATAACTTTAGAACATTATAGTAGAGTTGTGGGGGCCATAGTCATTTTAATGAATGCATGCCCCAAGTCATATGCTATATAAACCTCATGTAGTCCAGTTTGTTTCATTTCTTTTTAGAAGTTTAATATGACCTGCAACTCATGGCTTGTTGAAAATGGAAAGAGGAGTCAGAGGCAACTTCAAAATTGCAGATCTGGGGATCAGGGGTACTTGTGATGTTGTGACTTAAATTGGAAGAATGAGAATGTTTTTCTTTTAAAATTACTTATTTGTGTTTGTGCGCTTGACATAGAATGGTGCTTATTTTGTAGCTATCCAAGTGGAGACTTCAAAAGATGGGACAGGTAAGGACTGGGTGCAAAGACTTGAGAGTCATTAGGGTATATAGAGTTATGAAATTGTGTAGGTGTCCCCAAGAAGTTGGCGTAGAGACAGAAGAATAGAGTACCAAGAACCAAGCTTTGGAAACACTATTGATAAGAGGATGTAAAAGAAAAGGAACCACAGAAGGGTTTGGAGAGTTTGGAAGAGACATTTGGTTCTCCATGGCGATTCTTCTCCTTGATGGTTTTGACTAATCATGTGGACATGCCGAAGAGAGACTCTTTTCAAGTTTCTGACAGCTATAAGCAGTGAGTAAGTTCTAGTCAGTTGGATGTAAGTGGAAATGATGAATGTAGTATCCTATAAATGTTCTTAAAGGGTGAGGGTATGCCTTCCTAGCTTTTCTTTTTCCTAAGACTGGCATTCTGATATGAAGGCTGCAGCCCAGCAGCCATCTTGGGCCAAGAGGGTAAGGCCCAAACCCTAGGTATATCAGAGCAAAAAGCTAGAAAGAACCTGAGTCCCTAATGACTTATAGTGGGATTGTCATAGCAGACCTGGATAGCTACCCTCTGGATTTATTATTTTAATATGAATTATAAAATTATTTATTTATTTTGACATGAAAGGCTATAATCTTGTATATTTAAACCACTATAAATTTGAGTTTATTGCTTCATGTGGCTAATCTAAATCCAGATACACAGAAGAAGGCGAGATCAGAAAAGTCATAGAAAGTGAAGGAATATTTCTTAGTGTCAGGTGTGGCAGATAGTGATCAGTAAGATGAGGAGTTAATGAAAAGCTTTGCATTTCACAAAACTTTAGGGCTGAAAGTTAACTGTACACAAACTCTATTTCTGTCCAATTTTTGGGTAAGGAGAAACCAGTGAAGGCTGCCCGCCTCCCCCACCCCCAATCCCCAGTTGTTACCTGTGGGTAGTTACACAGCTATTGAGTGGTAAATCCTGTCCTAGAAGTTTTCTCATGACCATACTCCAGTACACCATGCTGTATCAAGGGTAGTTTTACCCCTAAATTGTTTCAGCTGGAATGTTGTGTTGTAAACCATATTGTAGAATTTTAGCAGGATGAAGAATAGGAAGTAGAGGCAGCATATTAAGATGATTTGTTTCAGTAATCTGATTTTGAGAGGTAAGAGTATCTGGTTGGAAAACTTTGAATGCTTATTCTTCAGGGTAAAAAGACAATTTTTTGTATCCCAGAGTTACCTGGCTTATTATTGCTCTCAGTAACATGTTCGTTGAATTAAATTTCAGACTTAATAAGATACAATGAGAGTTTTAAAAAATGTGTGGAATAGATGTGACCATTTTAAAGGCAGAAGAGTGGAAATCAATGGAATGAGAACAGTTGATGCTGGAGAAAGTGGGGATAGTATGTATAGGAATAAAGTTCCTTAGGATGTGAGGGTCTCAAGCACATGTATTGGGAATACAAATATTATCAGTCCAGCTCTTAGTCATCCCCTCTAGAGTGTGTACTTTGGAAAATAAAATTGTCATTTCATTAATCTTGGAGATACAGGTTGAGTATCCCTAATCTGAAAATCTGAAATACTCTGAAATCTGAAACTTTTTGAGCACTGACATGACACTCAAAGGAAATGCTCATTGGAGCATTTTGGATTTCGGATTTTTGGATTAGAGATACTCAACTGGTAAGTATAATGCAAATATTTAAAAATCCAAAGGAATCCTGAAACACTTCTGATGCCAAACATTTCAGATAAATGATACTGAAAACTGTATTCTATAATGATGTACATTAAAACATATCACTGATCAGCTGGGCGTGGTAGCTCAGGCCTGTAATCCCAGCAGTTTGGGAGGCCGAGGCAGGCGGATCATGAGGTCAGGAGTTCGAGACCAGCCTGACAAACATGGTGAAACCCCCGTCTCTACTAAAAATACCAAAATTAGGCGGGCGTGGTGGCGTGCACCTGTAATTCCAGCTACTCAGGAGGCTGAGGCAGTAGAACCACTTGAACCCAGGAGGTGGAGGTTGCAGTGAGCTGAAATCGCGCCATTGCACCCCAGCCTGGGCGACAGAGGGAGACTCTGTCTCAAAAACAAACAAAAAAACATATCACTGATCTGGTGTAAGGACACTGTGGGAGGCGACAAGTCACATAGGCATATAATAAAACTGGAAATCTACAGGTAAACTTAGCGCTAACGGACAGGGAGGTATTGGGAAGATAGTGGTGATGTGTGCCAAGAAGTTTCAGGGTAAGCTTTTAAATTTCAGGTACTAGTATCTAAATAATGAATTCCAAGAGACTTAACCTCTTGAAATAACTTTTTTTTTTTTTTGAGATGGAGTCTCGCTCTTGTTGCCCAAGCTAGAATGCAATGGTGCGACCTCAGCTCACTACAGCCTCCGCCTCCCAGGTTCAAGCAATTCTCCTGCCTCAGCCTCCTGAGTAGCTGGGATTACAGGCACCCGCCACCACACCTGGCTAAGTTTTTATATTTTTATTAGAGATAGGGTTTCACCATGTTGGCCAGGTTGGTCTTAAACTCCTGACGTCAGGTGATCCACCCACCTCAGCCCTGGAAAGTGCTGAGATTACAGGCATGAGCCACCACGCCTGGCCTTTTTTTTTTTTTTTTTTTTTAATAAGACACGGGGTCTTGTTCTGTTGCCCAGGCTGGAATGCCTGCAGAAGTGCAATCATAGCTCACTGCAGCCTCAAACTCATGGCCTCAGCCATTCTTTCACCTTGGCTACCCAAAGTGCTGAGATTGCAAGAGTGTGCCAGAGCCACTGCACCTAGCCTTGAAATAACTTTTTGAGTAGTTTTATTCCCAATTGTAGGTTAATTTGTAGATTATAGATTGTTATGCCCAATATGATAAAGATCATTTTTATTAAAAACTGTTAGGAAAGTGAAAGCATTAATTAAATCATTGTGTTGCTGGAATTGTATTTCTTTTTTTTTTTTTTTGAGATGGAGTTTTGTTCTTGTTGCCCAGGCTGGAGTGCAATGGGGTGCGGTCTCGGTTCGCTGCAACCTCTGCCTCCCTGATTGCAAGCTGTTCTCCAGCCTCAGCCTCCCAAGTAGCTGGGACAGGCGCCTGCCGGTCTTGGCTCACTGCAACCTCTGCCTCCCTGATTCAAGCTGTTCTCCAGCCTCAGCCTCCCAAGTAGCTGGGATTACAGGCGCCTGCCACCACGCCCGGCTAATATTTTTGTATTTTTAGTAGAGACAGGGTTTCACCATGTTGGCCGGACTGGTCTCAAACTCCTGATCTCAGGTAATCCGCCCGCCTCGGCCTCCCCAAAGTGCTGGAATTACAGGCGTGAGCCACCGCGACCAGCCAAAAATGTTTTAACAGTAGTACTTAGTTAAGCTCCAACACTGTGCTAGTTTCTTGGGGTTGATGTAACAAATTACTACAAACTTGTGGTTTAAAACAAACACCATTCTTTCACAATCTGGAGACTAGAAGTCTGAAATTAAGGTGACAGGTGGGCCTTAGTCTCTTTGAAGGATTTAGAGGAGGATCCTTCCTTTCCCTCTTCCAGCATCTGGTGGCCCCAGGTGTTCCTTGATTTGTGGTAGCATAACTCTAATCGCTTTCTCTCTCATCACGTGGCCACCTTCTCTGTTACTGTGTCTAAATCTCCCTTTCCTTTCTTTTATAAAGATGCTAATCATTGGATTCAGGGCTCACCCTAAATCCATGATAATTTTCATCAGAAGGTCCTTAACTAATTATATCCACAAAGACCCTATTTCCAAATAAAGTCACATTATGAGATTCTTTCTGATGGACGTGAATTTTTGGAAAACGCTGTTCAACTCACCACAAACACAATGGTTCATGCAGTCTTTATAATAATAGTAGTTTGTAAATATTAGGAAATTTATCTGGATAGAACAGTGCTAAATAGGCTTAATTTTTTATTTTGCAACAAACAAAATTATTCAAAAAGCCAAATATATGAAATAGAAATCATTCTCACAACATTATAAGTTAAATCAGCATCCACTCTAAATACTTCATTGAAAAATATGCTGTAGAAAGTTCATAATTCCTTGGAAGACAGATACATAGCTTTGCATGATTTTTGTTTGTTCATTTGCTTGTTTAGAGACAGAGTCTTTGTGATGCCCAGGCTGGTCTCTAACTCCTGGGCTCAAGCGATCTGCCCACCTCAGCCTCCTAAAGTGCTGGGATTACAGTTTTTTTGTTTTTGTTTTTGTTTTTTTGTTGTTGTTTTTGAGACAGGGTCTCACTCAGTTGCCCAGGCAGGAGTGCAGTGGCACTGTCTTTTTTAATGTTTTTGTAGAGATGGGGTCTTCCTATGTTCCCAGGCTGGCCTTGAACCCCTGGCCTCAAGGGATCCTCCTGCCTTGGCCTCCCAAAGTGCTGGTATCACAGGCATGAGCCATTGTGCCAAGCCTGCTTTACACAGTTTTAAGAAAGGCTTAAATTTGTGTTGTGTTCTTTGTTCTAACTTTAAATTACTAGTGCCACCTGTTTTCTCTGTATTATTATATTGATAACCAGTAGATACTTTCTTTGGATCTAGTGTCACAGCCTACATTTATTTCTCTATACACTTGCTTTACAAGCAGAGACTATCAGATTGAATATTCATTCGTTAAAAAAAATTGAGTGTGTTCACATTATTGCATCGACTCTTCATGGTTACACTGAGTTATCCTTGAAGGTGCATAAAGGTTAAATAATTTGCCCATGTTCATACTGATCATGAATGGAATTAAAAGGGATTAAATGAAACTTGAACACAGTTTCTGGCTTTAAATAAAAACTTTTGTCTATAAATACATTGTGGGGACTGGGAGGTTAAGATGAGTAGTGGCAAAGGCACTGAATTGATAAACAATGAGTAGATTCTCAATTTGGCTGGAATATTGGGACCATAAGAGGAAAACTAATAAGTAATAAACGAAGATTATATTAGAGCAGCCAAAACAGGTTTTTTTCCAACTGTTTTTCCAGGCCAACCACTTTACATTGTGTTTCGTCTGTCCTTCATCTCTGGGGTTGAAATTCTTGATATTTTGGCAGCCACACATGATAAAATTGATACAAATAAATAAAAGAAAATTTAAAACTTGTTACACAGGAAGGTTTAAAAGTGTTTTCACTTTTGGTAGTGGAAACTTTGGTAGTCAGGAAGATTGAAAATGCTTTTGCAAATTTTTTTTTTTGTTGCAAAGTATGGTTGCTGTTTTTGGCATAACAGGTAAGTCCAGATTCCTAATTATGGTAGAAAATTTTTCCCCTTATCAGTAAAGTATTTTTGTGGGAAGTAAAAAACTATGGAAATTGACTACTGTTAGAAGATCATTGTCAGAAAACATTGTTTCTTTTCAAGCTTCTTGAATTTAATGCTTTGCTTTTAACTATGGTTACAACTCTAGAGAATTTTCAAATGTTGACACCTGTATAGCATGTTGTAATCTGTAGTGTAGTATTACAACTCCAGAGAATTTTCAAATGTTGAAGCCTGTATAGTGTGTTGTAATCTGTAGTGTTATGAATACCACATAAATTTAGAGACAGCAATGAAACATCACATTTTTTCCTCACTCTTAAATGTTGACTTAAGAAGTCACCTAGTAGACTCTCACTGATATGTATGATTAAAAATGGATAGAGCCTATAGAATTTTATGTTAAAATATTTATTTTGAAATAATGAATAGTTCCCCAAGAAGCAATTTTTGTTTTACCCCTTCTAGTGTATTGGATTTTTTGTTTTGTTTTAAGATTGTGTTGCAGCCTTGGAAATGAGGAGGATTGGGATACTTTTTTTTTTTTAAATTAATGATAGAATGTTAAACCATAGAATACAAGTTAATGACAAGTCATGTAAGTAAAAAGTAATTTTAGTTTTGTAAGGTATACATGTGTTTTACCGTAGAAACTGAGGACATGAATAGTGAAACAATATTCAGTACATCCTACAAATAACTTAAAATATTTTAGTTTTATCTTGTGTAAGTAGGAAATCATGCAGAGATGGGTGTCATACCCATCAAGATGCTCCAACAGAGAATAAAATATACTTTGGTCTTAGAATTTAGAGTTTTGTCACTAAAGACTTTTAAAGCCATATCGTGCTTTTATAGTTACATGCACAAATGGGGGCAACACCTTGGGAAAAGTACTGGCTTTCAAAGGAACCAGGTTAATTGCCTTTGCTTTCAGATTGGTTGTCTGGTGTTCTTTCTCTTTTTTTTTTTTCTCTTCTCTCTCTTTTCTTGGTCTCCTTTCTCTACAAACTGTGTGTTTTGTTTTAGTCACATTTGACTTTACCTCCTTATAGACTTAGTTTCTGACTGATTCTTTCTCCCTGGCTATTGAGTTCACGTGTCCATGTGATTTGGAAACTGCTGCTCATCTATTTTTCTACCCAATTTTTACTTATAATTCGTAACCAGGATGGTGGTGGTTCTGCTGCACATTTCTGGTGCATGCTCCTGCATATTCTTTTGCATATTGCTTCCACTGACGTGTCTATGCTAAACTGTTTTACTTACTGTAGTAATACATACTTGTTAAAAATTTTAAGCATTACAGAAACTCGCTGACTCTTGAATGTAGTACGTATCTCTGCAGATCTTGTCACAATGAATTTGTTTCTAGGTACTTGAACAGAAACTTTCTAATTCTTTTTTTTTTTTTTTGAGATGGAGTCTTGTTCTGTCACACAGGCTGGAGTGCAGTGGCATGATCTCGGATGGCTGCAACCTCCACTTCCTAGGTTCAAGTGATTCTCCTGCCTCAGCCTCCTGAGTGGCTGAGATTACAGGTGCCCACCACCACTCCCAGCTCATTTTTGTATTATTAGTAGAGACGGGGTTTCACTGTGTTGGCCAGGCTGGTCTCGAACTCCTGACCTCAGGTGATCTGCCTGTCTCGGCCTCCCAAAGTGCTGGGATTACAGGTGTGAGCCACTACTCCAGCTGAAACTTTCTAATTCTCTTAATAAAATGAAACTTTCTAATTATCTTAATAAAATGAAACCCTTAATAAAATGAAACCCTGTAATTTTAAACACTACAGAAACCTGCTGACTCTTGAATGTAGTCCATATCTCTTCAGATTTTGTCACAATGAATTTGGTTCTAGGTACCTGAACAGAAACTTTTAAATTCTCTTAATAAAAGGAAACCCTAGTCCTCCAAGGTTGGCAGGGGAAGGAGCGCCTGCCTCCACATGGGAAGGATTGGCTTGAACTCAAAGCTCCAATTCTTCTATTTCTCCAGTGATCTCATGGAGTGCCACTTTTTCCTAACCTTCTGGCCTAACTCCCACTGCCAAATCATTCATCCCTTTATTTGCTGAGGCACAGCTGCAGCAGTGAAATAAAACTTTTCTAAAGGTTAAAAATAAGATAATGAAACCAGAGGATAACTTTTAAGTCAATTGTCTGGTTTGCAAGGTATAGTTTCCTCCTTTTCAGTCTGTAGTGTCCTAAAGGGATTCCACCCTGCCTAGTTTGTGGTCTGCCGTCATATGATGAAGGTCATCTTGCCTGTCAACATGTTTCCTTAAGTCTAGGCCCTAGATGGTGGCCAGACAGACAGCCCATTCCTGTCAGGTCTATCTAATGAGGTCCATTTTCCTGGTTCTAGTTTTCCATTCAAATGTCTGTTTCTTTTCTGTATGATTGATACCAGTACTATGCTTCAGGAGATATTCCATTTCTTACCCAAGGCCTTAAACTACAGCACTAACTGGTCTGCTACATTATAATGTAGCACAAGAAGAAGAGGGACACACATCCAGCAGTGTGGGAAGGGACATCTTTGTTTTTGTACCTGTTTGCCACCCATGGTCCTAGCGTCGACAAAACTTTGATGTTACCTAGAAACGTGGTCATAACATTCATGTACAAATCAAAGCACAGCTAAGTAAGCTTTATATTTTCTGTTTCTTTTACAAGAAAAATAAGTTCTCTAGAAGTATATGCTCATATTTATTTTTAACTGATTCATTGCAGTCTTTCCTGTTTGATTTTAATCTGAACAAATAATGATACCATTTTTATTACGTAGGAAGCATGAATGTTGAAGCAGTTTTTTAAAAAACAGTAGTTCGAGTTCAAAAACATCTAGATCCTGGACTGATTTAACTTGTGCAATTAAGTTGAAGTAATGATTTCTGAAAGCTGTCCTATCCCTTTCATTTGACTCCGCTTTGTATAATGGGTCTGTTCTTTCTACTAATAATTAAACAGAATAATTAGTTATCAAATAATCTAATTCAAAAACTAAAACAGAACAGTCTTTTATTTACATGTTACATAAAGGCTCACTCCAGGGATTTATTTAGTTATTTTATTATTATTATTATTTTTTTGGAGACGGAGTCTCACTCTGTCACCCAAGCTGAGGTGCAGTGGCGCAATCTTGGCTCACTGCAACCTCTGCCTCCCAGGTTCAAGCGATTCTCCTGCCTCAGCCTCCACAGTAGCTAGGATTACAGGCATGGGCCACCATTCCTGGCTAATTTTTGTATTAGTGGAGATGAGGTTTTACCATGTTGGCCAGGCTGTCTTGAACTCTTGACCTCAAGTGATCCATCCACCTCGGCCTCCCAAAGTACTGGGATTACAGGCATGAGCCACCGTGCCTGGCCTGTTGTTATTATTGTTGTTATTTTAAGACAAGGTCTGGCTCTGTTGCCTAGGCTGGAGTACAGTGGTGTCATCTGCAGAGCCCACTGCAGCCTCTGCCTCCCAGGATCAAGCCAACCTCAGCCTTCCAAGTAGCTGGGACTACAGGTGCATGCCACCATGCGTGGGTAATTTTTGTATTTTTAGTAGAGACGGGTTTTTGCCATGTTGCCCTGGCTGGTCTTGAACTTGTGAGTGCGCACTTTGGTAGTGCTGGGATTACAGGTGTGAACTAGTGTGCCTGGCCTGGTATTTTTTGTTTTTAATGAATATTTTTAAAGAAATGGTATGGTGAAATCACCGTGTTTGCCCAGGGTTGTTTGTACTTGTGGCTCATGAGGTTTGAAGTTATTGAAGAAATTGTTGCAAGACTGAAGGAAATTGTGTGAGTAGCGAGTAACTAGTAAATAAGTAAGCCTTAGCTATAGTGAACTACTTGTCATTCTCCTAAAGAATCAAGATTGCTGTCCTTGATTTTGCAATTGCTACTCCCTTGTTATTCTGTCTTTTTGATCATAACCACTCCAGTGGGTAAGAAGTGGCATACTGCTGACATTTTAACATATGTATTTCCAGAGATTTCTGTGTGCATCCATATACATATATATGTATCATTAATTTTACTACTACTTTTTTTCTTTTTCTTTTTTTTTTTTTTCCGAGATGGAGTCTCGGTTTGTCACCCAGGGTGGAGTGCAGTGGCACGATTTTGGCTCACTGCAGGCTCTGCCTCCCCGGTTCATGCTGTTCTCCTTCCTCAGCCTCCTGAGCAGCTGGTACTACAGGCACCTGCCACCATGCTCGGCTAATTTTTTTCTGTTTTAGTAGAGACAGGTTTCACCATGTTAGCCACGATGGTCTCGATCTCCTGACCTCATGATCCACCTGCCTCAGCCTCCCAAAGTGCTGGGATTACAGGTGTGAGCCACCCTGCCCAGCCTAATTTTACTTCTTAAATACATATTTATAGCATCTATCCATTTATATAAGCTGTGTTTTTAAAACTTAACTGCATGTTATTGGAAGCTTTCCATATTCTGTATACAGTTGACCCTTCAACAACATGGATTTGAACTGCATGGGTCCACTTATACACATCTTTTTCTGCCTCTGCTACCCTTGAGACAGCAAGAACAACCCTTTCTCTTCCTCCTTCTCAGCCTACTCAACATGAAGACAATAAGGATGAAGACCTTTGTGCTCATCTACTTCCACTTAATGAATAGTAAATGTGTTTTCTTATGATTTTATTAATAACATTTTCATTTCTCTAATCTGCTTTATTGTGGAATATATTATTTAATACATATAAACATTAACACTATGTATTAATCTACTGTTTATATTATCTGTAAGGCTTCTGGTCAAGAGTAGGCTATTAGTAAAGTTTTTTGGGGAGTCAAAAGTTATATGTAGATTTTCGACTGCACAGGGGTTGGTGCACCTAACCCTTGAGTTGTTCCAGGGACAACTTTGTGTATATAAAACATAACAACATTAATTTTTATTAACTGCGAAATGTTTTTATCATTTTAATATATAATTTAAAGTAAATTAGTTTATCAATTAATCTCATGATTAGACAATTTTATTTTCAAATTTTTGCTATTATAAATAGTGCTGTGATGAATTGTTCTAGCCAGATTTTTGCATTGATTTTTAATTTCTCAGGATCAATAGAGAGGCAGTAAAGTTTAGTAGTAGAAAAGTTAGAAGTGTGGGATGAACTAGATGCGGTGGCTCACTCCTGTAATCCCAGCAAATTGGGAGGTTGAGGTGGGAGGATCATTTCAAACCAGGAATTTGAGGTTCCAGTGAGCCTTGATTGCACTACTGTACTCTAGCCTAGGTGACAGAGTGGGACCCCGTTTCTACAAGAATAGATAAAGTGTGGGATGGAGCCATGTAGTCTGGGCTTGATTCTTAGTTTTGCCTCTTAGTAGTTCTGGCTTTAGACAAGTTACTTGATTTTTCTGTCTCAGTTTCTGCATTCATGAAATTGGATAATAGTAAATAGTAGTATCTACCTCATAGAGATATTGTGAAGATTAAATGAGTTATTTCATGTAAAGTCAAACAGTGTCTGGTACACAATAATAGTGCTACATTTTCATCATAGAAATGGAACTGCTGGGTCAAGGATATGTATGTTTATGTGGATGTATGTGAATGTTCTTCCTGGCATCCCTTCCTTTGGGAACCATGCCTTCTTTTCCCTATGGTTCCAGGGAAAGTTTCAGTCCTAGTTACCCTACCCTCTACTTTAAGGTGGGCCAATTAGAGCTTGGGTGTTTTCTTTTGGAACAAACTGGCACGCCTGTCTTTTCCCACTAGGATGACTAAGGTAAGATACTGTGATTAAGTTGAGGCTGCCAGTGTGTGTTTTCCTTACTGTGTTTAGAGAGTCTCTGAGTATTCAACACAAGCTGAGGCAGGGATAGTCAAAAAGTGAAAAGACAGACATAGCTTTGGAAACACTGTCTAAACTTCTGGTTTCAGCTGTTTCTGAAAGCCAAAAGAACATTTTGAATAGTTTTGAGGTATATTGCTAAAATGCCTTTCAGAAAGATGTGTCAGTTTATACTCTCAGTAGTAGTATAGAAGTATACCCACTTCCTTCAGGGAGATTTTAATTAGGAAAAAAAAATCACTTAATGAGGTATTGCTTAAGAAACAACAGAGGCAACTGCATAGCTTCATGGAGATGAAAATGCTAAGGGGCTGGTTCAGAGAGATCAGACCTTCAGGTTACATCTCTGAAACATTTTGCTGCTTGTCTTTGGTCTTTATTGTGTCCTAAGAATGTTCGAAACAAGGAATTGGAGTTCTGAAAATTTCAAGGTCTTTCCTTTTATATTTGTCTAATTTTTTTAGACTGAAAAAGAGTTCCTTGAGAGCATGGCCCAAATATATCCCAGTATGTTATCAGTAGAGAAACTTTTGAAACTGGAAAAAAAGTCCTTTCAACAGAGATACTACTATTATTTCAGCAGAATGCTTTACATATTGGGAAGTAAACAATTATTTACTGATTGTTTATTGAGTAGACAGTTGAAGGGATTTTGGCAATTTTCCTAACAGACTGAGTTAGGAGAAAGAATTCGTATTGTTTCTGGAAAGGCCTATTTTCCACTGATGAGACCATTCTATAAATGTCATCTTTTTCCTTGATCCATTGTAGCTTTTTGTGTACAGTATTAATAATTTACAAGATTCACTAATACCATGATTTGAAGAAAACAAATTGTTTGGGAACTTGACATCTCTCTCTGTTTTTTCTTCAAGCAAACATTCTATCCTTATAGTAATTTAAAATATAGGTTTAAGAACTTTAAATGGAAGATTCTTGTTTAAAGAAAATAACTGGTTTTGCAGCAAGTTTTTAAGTGGAAAAAAAAAATCTGTATAGTTAATGACATCAGCTTGTAGGTAAAACTATGTCCTTTGTTTTTCCTAGCTTAAGTTAATTCTAGTAACATTCACAGAGAGAAATCAAGTGTCAGAACAAACTTGGACAATAATAGTATGAAAATTAATTCACAGTGCAAAGTAGCAGTTGGGACTGGAGTGAATTTTATAAATGCTTCATATACTTGTCCTACATGGTCTTCTAGGGAGTTTGAAAAGAATGTTACTTGCTTTTCTTTGGAGACAGATGTTTTACCAAATCTTAGCCTCAGTAAACTCAAATCCACATGAGATTGGGGTTAATAAAACTCATTTTTTTTTAACAGGAGGAAATAAATGAGAGGGAACAACAGAATAAATATAAATTTAAGATAGTGAAACACTGAAGATTTTTGAAAATATAAATTACTATATTACCAAAAAACCGTATTACTCCCTTCTCCCTCACCCCCACCTTAAACTCCCTTTCATTGCTACTGTTCAGATTGTGTGTTGGGGGAATTTAGTTGTAGAAGAATAAAGAAAATTCTAAGAGTATAGCACCTGATAAAGTTATCGCAATATGAATTAGAAGAGGATTATATGGTGACAGTCTTTGGCCTTTTTTTAATTGTATGAATGATGGAACATGTAATTCCTACTATATGCCAGAATTTATCTAATTGTGTTAATTTCTCACAACAAGCTGGTAAGATGGGTGAAGTTACTGTGATTTGGAGACATTAAGTAATTTGCCGAAGGTTATACAGCTGGTAGTGGTGATATTGGTAACTGAGTTAAGTCTTTTTTTCTTTTTCTTTTTTTCAGTCCAAGACCCATGCTCTTAATACCATGCACAAAACCTCTGTTGACCTTGGGGGAATCCCCAAATATTATTTAGTTATTTGTTTATTTGAGAAGTGTTTATTGACCATTATGTGCATGGCATGATGCCACTAAAATAAAGCAAGTCAGATACTGAATGTGCCTGCTTGCAGATTGGAGTAAGTAGAACTAGCTCATTTAGGAAAAAGTGAGGCTTTTCTCCTTTAAGGAAGAGTTAGCAACCTTTCGTAAGTGGAGTGCTAAATGACATCCTTTTAGCCATTCAGTCAAATATCTATCGAGTGATGGGGTATTGGCTTTTTTCCTAAGGAATTTATCCAGTTTTGCTAGGTTTAATCAACTTTATTAGCAGAGGAATGAAAAATTCTTCTTTTAAAAGGCTCACATCGGCTGGTTGTGGTGGCCCACACCTGTAATCCCAACACTTTGGGAGGCTGAGGTGGGCAGATCACTTGAGCTCAGAAGTTCAAGACCAGCCTAGGCAACATGGCGAAACTCCATCTCTACAAAAATACGCAAAAATTAGCCAGGTGTGGTGGTGTGCACTGGTAGTCTCAGTTACTCAGAAGGCTGGGGTAGGAGGATGGCTTGAGCCTGGGAGACAGAGATTATGAGATTGTGCCACTGCATTGGAGCCTGGGCAACAGAGTGAGACCCTGTCTCAAAAACAAAACAAAACAAAAAAACAAAAGTTCACATCCATATTATTAATAGTATTCAATCTGCTAAATTTGTAACAATCAGGTGGTTGTGGACAGCTGTGAGGCATCAGGAGGAACTAGCATGGATGTGTAGGAAGGGAGTAGGACGTGGAACTACCTACAGAAAAAAAATTCACCTAGATGTTTCGTAAGAATGGAAAATTCAGGCTGGGCACAGTGGCTTGCACCTGTAATTCCAGCACTTTGGGAGGCTGAAGTGGGAGGATTACTTGAGGCTAGGAGTTCAAGATCAGCCTGGACAACATAGGGAGACCCCATCCCTAGAAAAATAAATAAATAAATAAATTAGCCCGGTGTGGTGGTATGCACCTGTAGTCCCAGCTACTTGGGTGGCTGAGGCAGGAGAATTGCTTGAGCCCAGGAGTTCAAGGCTGCAGTGAGCCATGATCACACCACTGCATTCCAGCCTGTGTGACTGAGTAAGACCCTGTCTCAAAAAAAAAAAAAAAAAAAGAAAAGAAAGAAAAAGAAAAAAGAAAATTCAGCACATTCAAGTATATCTGGCTCATTCAAACCTCTTCCCCTTGGCCATTCGCTCAAGTCAGAAACTTGCCACACTCTCTCCTTTCTCTCTCACCTTCACTTCAAAGTGTTGTTTTTTTTTCCCCCTCAAAATTTTCTCACATTTCTTTTTTTCTCTCTGTTCTCACAGTCACTGCCATAGTTTAGGCCCTTATCAGTTCTTACTCGGATTACTATAAAGTGCACTCTGTTAGGATAGAGGTTTGGCTACCAGTAATAGGGACTTAAGTGTCTTAAACAATATAGAAACTTATTTCTTTAAAAGTTAAAGTCTGGGTGTAAACAGTTTTGGGTTTGTATAGCCATCTGGACCAGGCTGCTTCTAGCTTTGTACTTAGCATCTTGGCTCCATCCCATCTATATTCCAAGTAGGAGGATGGGGGAAGTGGGGAAGAAGAGATAGACCCCTTCCCTTTTTTATGTTATGTTATGTTATGTTATGTTATGTTATGTTATGTTATGTTATGTTGTTTATTTTTGTGATGGAGTCTCACTGTCACCCAGGCTGGAGTGCAGTGGCGCGATCTCAACCCACTGCAACTTCATCCTCCCAGGTTCAAGTGATTGTCCTGCCTCAGCCTTCTGAGTAGCTGGGATTAAAGGTATGTGCCACTACACTTGGCTAATTATTGTATTATATTTTCAGTAGAGATGGGGTTTCACTATGTTGGCCAGGCTGGTCTCAAACTCCTGACCTCAAATCATCTGCCAGCCTCAGCTTCCCAAAGTGCTGGGATTACAGGCGTGAGCCACCATGCCCGGACCCTCTTCCCTTTAAAGGCCCAAATCAACTACATTTCTTTGGCCAAAACTTATCCTGGGAAATGTGGTCCATATCCCTCATGTTAAAATTGGAGCTTCTGTTATCACCGTCATCATGATTGTCATCATCATCATAGCTGTTAGGAAATAACTAATCAGGTGTAGACATCTCTTTCTTTCCTTGCTTTCGGTTAAATTCTTCTCTAGCTAGTTGCATGTTGCCACCAGAGTAATTTTTTTAAAAAAGAATGTTTACGTCACTTTGTATTTAATCTTTTAGTAGTTTGCTACTAGCTTCAAATTCATACTCAGAATGTCTCACAGTATCTAAACAGTGTCAGTAGCAGAGGAAATCTGTATTTACCTGTATCTAGACTGGGTCCTGTTGTCCTGCGTGCAGGGATATCCCCTCCTTCCCACAGTGATCAGTGTCTTCTCGTCCTTTACAGTATCAATGCCCTGTCCTTGGCCGAGAGGTCTTTAATTGCACAAATAGTGTCCTGTCCTCTGTAATTCTGCCGTGAGGGTCTGTATGAGGTAGCATGGCAGATTGATTGGTCACAAGTAGCATAAGTTCTAGCATCAAACAACCTGAGTTTGTGCTTAGCCACCCATTGGAGTGTGGCTGTGGACAAATCACTTAACTACAGAGCTGAGTTTATCCTTTGTAAATCTGGGATAAAAGTACCAATAGTAGCTGCCTCATATGATTGTTATGAGGATTAAATGAACCGATAAGCAAGGTCTTCTGCCTAGCAGAAAAAGTACTAAAAAAATGGCAGGTTGAGCTGCCAGGCATGATGGCTCATGCCTGTAATCCCAGCACTTTGGGAGACTGAGGTGAGAGGACCACTTGAGGCCAGAAGTTCTAAACCAGCCTGGGCAACAAAGTGAGACTCCCATCTCTAAAACACGCCCCCCCCCCCCCCGCCCACACACACAATTAGCCTGGCCTGGTGGTGTGCACCTTTGATCCCATCTACTTGGGAGGCTGAGACAAGAGGGAAGAGTGCTTGAGCCTGGGAGGTTGAGGCTGCAGTGAGCCATGATTGCACCACTTGTACTCCAACTCAGGTAACAGAGTGAGACCCTGTCTCAAAAAGAAGGCAACTGTTATTATTTACATATACGCATATATGTTCTTCACATAAGTCCATAATATTTAGGCATGTTTCACAGAGTTTAAGCTGTGTGTGGTTTTCATTGAGTTCTCTAGATGTTTTTATATTGACTGTATGTTTGTATATTCATTGACATATTTTAAAAAGATAACGTGTGTTGATCACCCCACCCCTACCCCCCCGATTTCTGTACTTGACTGTGAGTTTTTAAAGATAGGAACTGTTAAATTTACAAGAAAAAAACAACCCCATCAAAAAGTGGGCAAAGAATATGAACAGATTCTTCTCAAAAGAAGACATTTATGCAGCCAACAGACACATGAAAAAATGCTCATCATCACTGGTCATGAGAGAAATGGAAATCAAAACCACAATGAGATACCATGTCACACCAGTTAGAATGGCAGTCATTAAAAAGGAAACAACAGAATGCTGGAGAGTATGTGGAGAAATAGGAATGCTTTTACACTGTTGGTGGGAGTGTAAATTAGTTCAACCATTGTGGAAGACAGTGTGGCGATTCCTCAAGGATCTAGAACTAGAAATACCATTTGACCCAGCAATCCCATTACTGAGTATGTACCCAAAGGATTATAAATCATTCTGTTATAAAGACACATGCACGCTTATGTTTACTGCGGCACTATTCACAATAGCAAAGACGTGGAACCAATCTAATTGTCCATCAATAATAGACTGGATAAAGAAAATGTGGCACATATACACTATGGAATACTGTGCAGCCATCAAAAAGGATGGGTTCATGTCCTTTGCAGGGACATGGATGAAGCTGGAAACCATTCTCAGCAAACTATCATAAGAACAGAAAACCAAACACCGCATGTTCTCACTCATAAGTGGGAGTTGAACAATGCACATGGACATAGGGAGGGGAGCATCATACCCCAGGACCTGTTGGGGAGTGGGGGGCTAGGGGAGGGATAGTATTAGAAATACCTAATGTAGGTGACGAGTTGATGGGTGCAGCAAACCATCATGGCATGTGTATACCTATGTAACAAAACTGCACGTTCTGCACATGTACCACAGAACTTAAAATATAATGAAAATTAAAAAAATATAACAAAAATAAAAATAATAAAGTAGGAACTGTTTTCTGCTCATTTTTTTCTGGTACCTGGCACATGGAAGACTCTTGGTAAATACATATTGAATTAATATTGAATGAACAATTTACTAAGATGGGATGGCAGCCTAGATGCTGTCCTTCTGCTCCCATTTTCTTTTCAAGCATGCATCTCCCTATATCATCTTCCCTAAAAGAATTTTTAGTATACATGGGTGAGATCTTTATTACAACTCTGTCAGTTATTCTCAACATTTTTTCTAACGAGAAGCTGAGCTTAATTTCCCTAAAGTATTGTGATTATTAGGATTAGAGAAGAAGGTGACCAAGTATCACTGTACCAGTTACTGGTAGGAGTGAGAGGAAGATTATGGTTGCTGAGCATTCCTTCCCCATTATAAGGAATACTCAAGAACTATAAAGAGGGCAGTTTAGCAGTAAAACCATCTTGGAATTTGACGACGTAAAGCTTGAAGATGTCCAAGCTGCCTGCTGTTGACAAATATTCCTTAGTAAGCTTTACCTAAGGTGGAAGCACATTCACATAACCACCTAGGATTATCTTGTAGTTCTTATTTTTTAATATTGACTTTATAAATCATGAATATTTTTGTAGTTACCAGGTTATTGTTAAGACCCGTTTGGATAATTTTCCTCAGATAATGCTTGAATGATATGGTTTTTGGATATTGTCGTTTTTTTTCCTTAAAAACTTAAAAGTGGGTAATTTAGACTGTTCAAGTGTTTCCTCACCTTTCCCATAAGGATTTTCAAATGTGTTTAATATGTTCCAGAGAGTTTAATTTCAGCCAGGATAAAGTTTTCATTTGATATGGTATAGTCTTCGATGTCATTTTCCCAGGTGAACGGAGTCGAATATTCTCTAATATAGCCAAAGCCTTCTGTTCTTAAGTACAACAGAGATTTTATACAAACCCTTCACTTTGTAAATGAGGAACCTATGTTTAATTAGGTACTTACTAGGTTTACATGGCAAATTAGTAAGAGTCTCTCACTTATTTAAAGGTCAGAGTTTATTCTAGTAGAAGTTACTGCATGTCTCTTGGTACTAGTAATTAACCTATTATAGCTTGAATTAACCATAGTTATTATTAAAGTTTTAAGAAGACCATAATTCATGCTCTTGGTCATTCCTACATGGAAGTCAGGGCAACCCCTCTAAATAGAAAGTAGGGTGTAGTTTCCTCCAGCATTATGTCATTATAATTCACATAAATTTTAAAAAAAACTTGGAAAACTGTATCTGATAAAAACTGTATCTGATACTTCCAGCTTCATAATTTTTCTTTGGGGGATAAAAATGTGTAATCATTATTAAAATGTAAAATATGAATAATGTGCTTATTTTCTTTTGTCCTTAAATGTTGAATTTATTATGCTGATTATTTTTATTTAAAAGGATAACCGAAGATTCTTGAATGGTTTATTAATTGGCCTTCAATAGGTGTAGAAAGAAGGTATCTATAAGGAGGAGGTTTTAAGATTCTAAATGTATATAATTTTTGAAACAAGGAAGTAGTACAATTTCTTTAGGATTAAATGTTGTATTGAACACTGATAAAATATTTATTAGTTTTAAAGAATGTCATTACTTGTTATGCAAGTTTTTTTTTTTTTTTTGTCTTAATGTGGTAGTAAAATTATAGACTCCCTGAGGATCCTTTTACCCTCAGATAAAGAATCTGAGACCTCTGGTGTCATAGCTCTTTGCAGAACATTTAGAGAAAGCATCAACCAATTCTTTTTGCATACATGAACTATTAAGTTGAATTCAGTAGGTATAGGATATTTCATTAATCAAGGACTCAAAAAAATCAAGGATACTTGGTTAAAAGTTTTTAGCTTTCAATGTGTGTGTGTGTAGCGTATGCATATACTTCCATGTATTTACATTTTAGTTGACTGACAGTTGTCTTTTGGAAGTTATGGTTTATAAAATAATTTATATGTACATAGAAAGCATAATAAACAGATCACTAAACTCTTTTCTACCCTCCCATCAGAGAGCAGGCCCTAAGAGGCTTATAGTCTATTTTATAAGGATGAGATGTATATGGAAAGATAATTATCATATTGCCAGATGAGTGCTCTAGGCACTAAGACTAGGGTTCAGAAGGCTGAGGGTGACAGGAAAGGGCTTATGGAAATAGTTGATTTTGAGTTGCACTTTGAAGGATTGGGTGAGGCTTTTTTTCCTCTACAACATTTGATTATGAAAAATTTCAAATACAACAAAGTTGAAAGAATTTATACTGAACACCTGTATACGTGCTACCTACACTTTCTACAATTAACATTTTATTATACCTGTTTTATATCTTACTCCATCTGTTGATTCCTATATCATCCACTAATCTATCTTTTTGTTTGGATGCATTTCACAGTAAATTATTGATACCAGTTGTCTTCTCCCAAACTAGTTTGGCATGCATATAATTAACCATAATGCGATTTTGGGGACGTTTTATTCTTTTATTCTTTTTTATTCTTTTATAATGAAATCTTAAATTTTCATTCCTGGAATTTTGCACATCTTTGTAAAATAAGCATTTATTAAGATACAATACATTATGTCCCTTCTGAGTCACTTCCTGCCCTGTCTTCCCAGAGGCAGTCACTGCTCTGATTTTTTTGTCTGCCATAGGTTAATTTTTCCTATTCTAGAACATCACAGAAATGGAATCATATAGCATATATTTCTTTATGTAAGGCTTCCTTCACTCAGCATGTTTTTGAAGTATATCCACATTATTATGTCTGTCAGAAGTTTGTTCCCTTTTTTTGCTGAATGATATTCCATTATGTGCATCAACAAGTTTGCATATCCATTCTATTGATGAATACCTGGACTGTTTCCAGTGTTTGGCAATAATGAATAGACTGCTATGAATAGTCTTATAAGTCTTTTTGTAAGTGTAGTTTTTAATTTCTTTTGGGTAAATACCTAGCAGTTGAATTTTTGGGTTATAGATAGGTGTATGCTTAGTTTTGTAAGAAATGACCTCATCTTTTCCCAAAGTGGTATACCATCTTATGTCCCCACCGACAATGTATGAGAATTGCAGTTGTCTGGGCACAGTGACTCACGCCTGTAATCTCAGCACTTTGGGAGGCCAAAGTGGGCAGATCACCTGAGCCTAGGAGTTTCAGACCAGACCAAAAAATACAAAAATAAGTTGGGCATGGTGGCATGTGCCTGTAGTCCCCACTACCTGGTAAGTTGAGATGGGGAGGATTGCTTGAGCCCAGGGGGTGGAAGTTGCAGTGAGCAAAGATGGTCCCACTGAACTCCAGTCTGGGTGACAGAGTGAGACACTGTTGCAAAATCAAAACAGCTACAGCAAAAAGAGAATTTCAATTACTCTATAGTCTCATCAGTATTTGGCATTGTCAGTCTTTTTCATTTTAGTCATTCTGAGATACATGTACTAGTATCTCATTGTGATTTTAATTTCTAGATTTCTCTGCTGATTAATGATGTTGATCAATTTTTTTCTTGTGCTCTTTGATGAAGGGTCTGTTCAGATCATTTGCCTATTTTATAATTGGATGGCCATTTTATTACAGAGTTGTTACTATATGTGTAGTGGTGCTTAAATATTGGCTATTTTTTTCTTTTCTCCCTCCCTCTCTCTCTCCCTCCCTCCCTCCCTCTTCTTTCTTTTTTGAGACAGGGTCTCTCTGTTGCCTAGGCTGGAGTGCGGTGGCACAATCACAGCTACTGCAACGTCATACTCCTGGGCTCAAGCAATCCTCCTGTCTTAACCTCCTGAGTAGATGGGACTATGGGTGCACACCACCCCGCCCATCTAATTTTTGATTTTTTTTTTCAGATGGAGTCTCGCTCTCTGTTGCCCAGGCTGGAGTGCAGTGGCATGATCTCGGCTCACTGCAAGCTCTGCCTCCCGGATTCACGCCATTCTCCTGCCTCAGCCTTCCGAGTAGCTGGGACTACAGGTGCCCGGCACCACGCCTGGCTAATTTTTTGTTTTTTTTTTGTTTTTTTTGAGATGGAGTCTCACTCTGTCGCCCAGGCTGGAGTGCAGTGGCACTATCTCGGCTCACTGCAAGCTCCGCCTCCCGAGTTCACACCATTCTCCTGCCTCAGCCTCCTGAGTAGCTGGGACTACAGGCGCCCGCCACCGCGCCCAGCTAATTTTTTGTATTTTTAGTAGAGACAGGGTTTCACCGTGGTCTCGATCTCCTGACCTTGTGATCCGCCCTCCTTGGCCTTCCAAAGTGCTGGGATTACAGGCGTGAGCCACCGCACCCGGCTTAATTTTTTGTATTTTTAGTAGAGATGGGGTTTCACCATGTTAGCCAGGATGGTCTCAATCTCCTGACCTCGTGATCTGCCCACCTCGGCCTTCCAAAGTGCTGGGATTACAGGCGTGAGCCACCGCGCCCGGCCTCTAAATTTTTTTTGTAGGGATGGGGTCTTACAATATTGCCCAGGCTGGTCTTGAACTCCTGGCCTCAAGTGATCCTCCTGCCTTGGCTTCCCAAAGTGCTAAGATTACAGGTGTGTGGCATTGTGCTCTGCAAATATTGGCTCTTCTTTGCATATGCCAAAATATGCCCTTAGTGAATATAATTACTTATGAAAGATGAGTAATAGTCTTATTGAAATAAAAGTAATGCAGACTTCTAATTTTATTAACACATTGTGGGTTGTGGGGCAAATAAGAAAACTATTGTGGCCTTTTAAGTTTTTTTATATTATTTCTAAAGCTGATCTGAATAACTATTTTGCTGTCAGGCAGGAGAACCCAAACTATCCAAATCAGAGGAGAGTGATGTAGATAGTGAAATTAACATGAATCAGGCATTAGTTGTGTTAAAATCAACTAATAAATGGTAATGAGATCACTTGTTTTTGGATTTGAAATTGTTTGTTATTAAAAGGCCTCAAGAGAAGCTACTATTTTTTTCTTTTTAATTTTTTGTTATTGTAGTAGGTCTGCATATTTATTCCAAATATAATAATCTTAGAATAAAAAATTATTTTTATTTTATAAAGTAGACTTATTTTGTTGCCCTTTAAAATTTGTTATGTTTTAGAATCTTTAAAAATGTTGATGCTTTAGATAAGTTATATCTGGTGTTGATGTAACATTTTTATCCTGTTTTGGAAGAATTATTTTGTTATGATCAAACATATTTTCAGAGTATTTAATATTATTAGTTCTATAAAAACTACAAAGGGTGAGAGATTCCCTACGGCTAAGGCCTTGTGGCTACAGTGTACTAATAATTTTTTGAAAAGCAATATTTATCAGATGTTTACCTCCAGAAATAGGAGTTTTCTTTTTTCTTAGTTCTATGTTCTAAGGACAAGGTTTTCCTGTTGAGTGAGAGAAAAGAAAATCATGCAGATTAGTAGTGATAATAGCTAACGTTTATTCAGTGCGTTCTATGTACAGAGCACTTTACAGACAGCTCATTTAATCTTTGAAGCCTTACTGAGGTGTAGATACTTTGATTTCTATTTTATACATGAGAATTGGAGGCTTTAGTTAACTTTCTGCAAATGTTGCATCTTAACAATAAAAGATGTGGGCTTAATTACAGGTATTCTAACTCTACAACCTGTGCTCTTAACACCTGACTGGTACTACTTCATTTCAGTGTAATTAAACTCTCATTGTTTGAATTTAAATACTGTTGGTTGCAAGGAAAAGACAACTTCTCAAGCTAGTTAAATCCAAAGGGGTACAATATTATAAGGGTACAACAAAGATCTCATAGAAGTCCAAGGACTAGGTTCCCAGGAGCTAGAACTAGCTCCAAATGTGAACACAGACTCCATCTCTTACTTTTCTCTATGCCTTCTCTGTTCCCTGCCCCTCCCTTTTTTCCGTTGGCCTTTGCTCTGTTTCTTTGCTTATTAGTAGTTTCTTACTCCTTTGTGATTTCCATGGACTGCCCTTTTGTTGTGGTGTGGCTCTTCTGAACCCTCTGCTGTATTGTTTGTTTCCCATTTTTAAAAATAGATTATTTTTAATTGCCCAACTAATCTTTTTGAGGCAGACTATGTAAGTGAATGGGCTATATCCCTTTGGTGACTATTCTGTCCAGTTATCTCAGAATAGGAGTAAAGTTACATGACCCAAAACATGGTCACTGGCCCTCCGCGTGGCCATGACATTTTCATCTAGAAGGGGTGTATGGATGAGCAGTAATCATAAGATTTACTGATTAGTAACTGACCTAGTTTAGTTGAAATTATCAAAAAGATGGTCATGTGACTTTTTTTTTTTTTTTTTTTGTACTAGATAAGCATTTTCTAAGGTGCATTCCACAAAACATGAGTTCCAGGCAATGGCCTGTGAAGAGTGGTAACTTTGGCTAAATAATTATGAGAAACTCGGCTTAATATCTTTACTTATTTACTTTTTGGCTGGGCACAGTGGCTGATGCCTGTAAATCCCAGCACTTTGGGAAGCTGGAGGATTGTTTGAGGCTGGGAGCTTCAGACCTACCTGGGCAACATAGAGAGACCCTACCTTTAAAAAATAAAAATAAAAAATTAGCTAGATGTGGCAGTGCATACCTGTAGTCCTAGCTACTCTGGAGGCTGAGGAAAGAGGATTGCTTAAGCCTAGGAGTTTGAGGATACAATGAGGTTTGATCGCACCACTCACTCTAGCCCAGGTGACAGAGGGAGATCCTGTCTCAAAAAAAAAAAAAAAGTGTGTGTGTGTGTATTTATACCTCTTAGAGATTCATAGTTTGGATTGGCATATTAAAAATACTGATATGTCCTACAATATAGAAGTTTGAGCTCTTTTAAAAATTTATTTTTACTTATTTTATTTTTTTGAGACAGTCTTGCTCTGTCACCCAGGCTGCAGTGCAGTGGCACGATATCGGTTCACTGCAACCTCTGCCTCCTGGGCTCAAGCAGTCCTCCTGCCTCTCCTGGCTAATTTTTCTAGTTTTTATAGAGACAGAGTTTCACCATGTTGCCCAGGTTGGTCGCGTATTCCTGGGCTCAAGTCATCCACCCGCCTTGGCCTCCCAAAGTGCTGGGATTATAGGCATGAGCCACTGTGCCTGGCCAAGCTCTTTTTAGAGTACAGTGATGCTATCATATTTCACTGCAGCCTCTACTTCCTGGGCTCGAGTGATCCTCTCACCTTAGCCTTCTGAGTAGCTGAGACTGGAGGCACACACAACCATGCCTATTTTTTTTAATTTTAATTTTTAGTAGAGACAAGGTTTCTACTGATAATAGGTGATCCTGAATTTCTGAGCTCAAGTGGTCCTTCCACTTAGGCCTCTAGAAGTATTGAGATTGCAGGCGTGAGCCACTGAGCCTGGACTGTAACTTACCTTATGCCTATTTGGTCATAGAACTTTTTTATTGTATGATATCTCACTGTATAGTGTTTTGGGAATCATTGCATTAGAGCATATTGGAGGATTTTTTTGTGGGGAAAATGTTATAAGTATTATAAATGTTAACAATGTTATAAGTGTCATAAATCCTATACACAATTACCTGGTCCAGGTAATTGTTGCAAAGAAGAATGGCCTCAAGTCAATGTTATAAAATCCTTTTGATGATTCTACTTTGCAGTAATTGACAGTATGGGATAATTGTTAAAAACATGAACTTTGGCATCACAGAGATAGAGTTTGAATTTCAGTTGTGCTATCTATTAGATGTGATCTTGGATAAGAACTTAACCTTTCTGGGCCTCAGTTTGCTAATGCGTGATGTTTCCTGTCAAGTGCTTAGCTCAGTGCCTGACATGGTAATAATTAATAAATGGTGATCAGTAAAATTTACCTGTGTGTTTTTACTAGGAAATGTTTGGATGTACCAGTTAGTACAGTCATTCTTCTATAATAAGAAATAATTATCTTTCATCTGAATAGTTTTGCCTAGCATAATTCTTGTGTCAGATTTCATTGTAGGATAAATATGGAATAAATGCTGGGTCAAAGGGAAATTTCAATTTAGAGAAAAAGGATTTTGATGAGAGAGAGGCTATTACATTTTCCAGGTCGGGAGTAGAAATTATGGGGGCTGGTGTGAGATGAGATTGCTGTTTTGGATCTGCTGTGAAAGGAGTGTTATGTATAGGGGTGACAGTATGAGACTATTCCCTGGAGAGGGTAGGCCAGATTTTTAAGTCTGAATTTATCTAATGAGGTTTTGGTTTATAATCCAAATGTATATGGGCAAACAGTGCTCTTAGTGGGAGCTACAACCATAGCTCATTTCTGACTAATGCAGCTTCAAGGGCTTGTATCAGTTGTTATGCTTTGTTATGAGGCCATTCTTCTTTGCTCACAATTACCTGGACCAGGAGCTGGCATCAGTGATATATAGATAGGCCAGTGACTTATAGGTTGGCCTAGCCCAAGAACTCTAACGGCTCTGTAAATGATGAGTTAATTCAATCTTATCTTTCTTAGGGAATTTCAGTGTGAGATATCAGAGAATGCAGTAAGCAGAAGCTGCAGTACAGAAGAAATCATATAGTAGAAAGAGAGTAGTCATCGTGGAGAGTAAAATAAAACTACAGTCATAATGGCAGCAGAGTTGGGAAGCTAAAGTTTGACAGTAATCAACCAGAATTCCTTCCTATTGGGATACCAATTTTATTTTATTCTGACCAGTGCTCCAGTTGTCAGTGAAGCCTGATTGTGGAGATTTTTCTTATATTTTCATATTCCCCCACGTTTTCTTGTACTAAATTTTCTTTATGAAGTAGTCAAATAAGTCTGCCTATAGTTTGGCAGTTGGAAAGAGTCCATCTTGCGTAATACATCCTGTAAGTAAAGCACAATAATTTACTTAGTTGATGTGAATGGTGTTGACTGATTTGACAGGTGGGAGCCCTCAGTAATGGGGTAAAGAGACCTGGTTTTATGTCTCTGCCATGCATTAGCTGTGTATGATCTTAGGTAACTCTTAATTTTATGGATGATCGTTTTCTTTCTATAATTTGAATTAGTCAAACTGACTTTTTGATTCAGAAAAAATGCTTTTTAAGGTTATTGTTCATAAGTATTTAGAAATGGTCAGAGATAATAAATCTTAAAAAAGTTAGAAAAGGAGGAACTATTATGGTCAATCTAAGTAAACATTAAAATATTGATGCAGCTGCGCTAGGAAAGCCTAATAGAATTCAGTGTTACTCTGCCACTTTTGTTTATGTAAAAGGAATATTTGGAGGATAATGTATCATCACAGAAGTGACAGTAACTTATTTGCTTTTGCTACCATGTGTTTTTGTTTTTTCTCCTTTATTTATATTTCAAATATTAATAACCATTTCCCCCAAAGAACTTGACAAACCAATATATTTGTTTTTTTGTTTAAAAATTTTTATTTTTAATTGACAAAAGTTATGTATATTTATCATGTATAACATAATGTTTTGAAATACGTATACATTGAGAAATACATAATCTAGCTGAATAACATATATATTAACTTACTGATTTTTTATACTGAGAACACTTAAAATCTTCTCTTTTAGTGCTTTTCAATACAGTGTATTATTTTTGACTATAGTCACCATGATGTACAATAGATCTCTTGAACTTTTTCTTTTGGCTAACTGAAGTTTTATGTCCTTTGACTATCTCCTCAATCCTCACTTCCTAGTCCCTGATAACCACCATTCTACCCTCTGCTTTTGTGAGTTCAACTTTTTAAGATTCCACATATAAGTGAGATCATTCTCTTCTTGGCTTATTTAATTTAATATAATGTCGTCTAGGTTCATTGATGTTTTTGAAGATAATAGGATTCTTTTTCCTTTCTTTTTTTTTTTTTTGTTTTTGTTTTTTGAGACAGAGTCTCACTCTGTTGCCCAGGCTGGAGTGCAATGGCACAATCTCAGCTCACTGTAGCCTCCGCCTTCTGGGTTCAAGCTATTCTGCTTCAGCCTCTCGAGTAGCTGGGACTAAAGGCATGCACCACCATGCCCAGCTAACTTTTTAAATATTTTTAGTAGAGATGGGATTTCGTCATGCTGGTTAGGCTGGTCTTAAACTCCTGACCTCAAGTGACCCACCCGTCTCGGCCTCCCAAAGTGCTGAGATTACAAGTGTGAGCCATGGTGCCCATCTTTTTTTTTTTTTTTTAAAGGCTGAATAATATTCAATTGCGTATGTATACCACATTTTCTTTATTCATTCATCTGTTGATAGATACTTAAGTTGATTCCATATCTTTGGCTACTGTAAATAATGCTGCAATGAACATGTGAGCACATATATCGCTTTGAGATATTGATTCCCTTTTCTTTGGATATATACCTAGTAGTGGGATTGTTGGATCATATAGGTAGTTCTTTTTTTTTCTTTTGAGACAGGGTCTCTTTCTGTTGCCCAGGCTGGAGTGCACTGTCATTGCAGTCTCGACATCCTGGGCTCAAGCAGTCCTACTACCTCAGCCTCTCGTGTAGCTGGGACCACAGGCACACAGCACCATGCCCAGCTAGTTTTAAAAATATTGTTATTTTTTGTAGAGAGAGGAGTCTCACTATGTTGCTCAGGCTGGTCTTGAACTTCTGGGCTCAAGTGATCCTCCCTCCTGGGCCTCCCAAAGTGTGGGAATTACAGGCATGAGCCACCGTACCTGAGTATTTTTAATTGTTTGAGCAGCCTCCATACTGTCTTCCATAATAACTGTACTAATTTACACTCCTTCCAACAGTGTGTAAGGGTTCCTTTTTCTCTACATCCTCACCAACACTTGCTATTTTTTATCTTTTTAATAATAACTATTTAACAGATGTGAGGTGATATTTCATTGTGGTTTTAATTTGCATTTCCCGTACTATTAGCGATGTTGAATTTTTTTCATGTATCTTTTGGCCAGATTTGTTTTTCACTCAGTGCTTACCTAGGCTTTTTATCTGGGATCAGCCTGATAAGGGGGCAGAAGACCAAAGAAGGCATTTTTTTTTTTTTTTTTTTTTGAGATTTGGAGATTCCTAATGTGTGAATTATGGTAAATAACTGACAAACTAAATTATACTGTGATTCATTATAGTAATATCTCAGGGCAATAGTGATTTTTCCTTTATGAGAAAAAGTGCCCCTTTTAGCAAAAACTAATGCAGACTTCCCAAAAGTAATCATTATGGTTTTGTATTGGTAGAGTCTGTGATTTAGAGATTCTTTGCCATAATATTCTGTTTCTCCACGGAATCAAGGATATATCTAGGAACAAAAAGAAATTAAGAAAAGCGTTTCCAAGCAGTTAAAATGACTGTCTTAAAGGTCACGTACTAATGTGCAGACAGGGTTTACTTTTGATTTTACATAGTTCTTACTTCTATCTCTTGCATCTCCTCCCAAAAAGAAAAAGACAGGCTTTCAGAAACAAGTTGTGGCTCATTTCTGCTTTCCTTTCTCTCATAACTCTTTTTATTTTCATTGTATTATATATGCACATAGTTTAAAAAGTCAGATAGTTATGTAAAAGCATATTACAGAAACTAGTATTCCTTACCACCATGCTCTAATTCCTGCTATCATTTTCTTTTCTCCAGAGGCAAATTCTGGAAACTTCTAAAGCTGAATTTTTTTTTTTTTTTTTTGGTATTTACCTCCTGTGTGGAGGTTGCTAGTTGTCTGCCAGTATGTTTTTCCCCTGTTAAAAGAAAAACTTAAGCCAAATTAAATCTAAAGGAGTTTAATTGAGCAATGAACAATTCACTAATTGGGCAGTCCCTGGAATCACAGCAGATTCACAGAGACTCCAGTGCAGCCACATGGTGAAAGAAGATTTATAGACAAAAAATGGAAAATGACATAGAGAAATCAGAAGTGAGATACAGAACTGCTGGAATGGTTATAACTCAGTGTTTGCCTTATTTTCTTTTTTTTTTATTTTTATTTTTTGAGATGGAGTCTTGCACTTTCGCCAAGGCTGGAGTGCAGTGGCGCGATCTCAGCTCACTGCAAGCTCCGCCTCCCGGGTTCACACCATTCTCCTGCCTCAACCTTCCGAGTAGCTGGAACTACAAGCACCCGCCACTACGCCCAGCTAATTTTTTGTATTTTTAGTAGAGATGGGGTTTCACTGTGTTAGCCAGGGTAGTCTCGATTTCCTCACCTTGTGAACCGTGATCCGCCCGCCTTGGCCTCCCAAAGTGCTGGGATTACAGACGAGAGCCACCGCACCTGGCCAGTGTTTGCCTTATTTGAACAGTTTTAACACTCAGCAGTGTATGAATGGTTGAAGTATGGCCGATGGGATTGGCTAAGACTTAGCTTACTCCTAAGTTAGGTTTTCAGTCTTGTCTACATATTAAGCTAGGTTGCAGTTCGTCCACAAGGACTCAAATATGGAAGTACAGAGTCCTTCTCAGGCCATATTTAGTTTGCTTTAACAATTTACCACTTTTGGTCATTTTCTCAATTTTGCGAGATTGACCAAAACTTTAGTTACTGATGTCACTATCACCATTGTAAATGTAGTTATTTGGTCTTGAAACCCACTGGGAAATAGTAGAACAGTGAGTTTTGCAAAGATAAGAACAAGGACTGAGTAGAGGGTACCTCCTTATGCTGGAACATCCTGTTTACAAGAGAAAAACAAAACCTGGTCTGTTCTAGGACCTAGGTGTTTCCTTGAAGTCTTTTTTTTTTTTTTTTTGAGACGGAGTCTCGCTCTGTTGCCCAGGCTGGAGTGCAGTGGCCGGATCTCAGCTCACTGCAAGCTCAGCCTCCCGGGTTTACACCATTCTCCTGCCTCAGCCTCCCGAGTAGCTGGAACTACAGGTGCCCGCCACCTCCCCCGGCTAGTTTTTTGTATTTTTTAGTAGAGACGGGGTTTCACCGGGTTAGCCAGGATGGTCTCGATCTCCTGACCTGGTGATCCGCCCGTCTCGGCCTCCCAAAGTGCTGGGATTACAGGCTTGAGCCACCGCGCCCGGCTCCTTGAAGTCTTAAGTTTGATTATGTCACATTTAGCATGATGACTCCATTTTAGTTTGGTTTGGCCTGGTGGGGCCTCTTGCATGAGCTTAGTCCAAAACAGTAGCCTCCCATAATTTTGCTTAAAAAAATTTCCCCATTTTGGTCAGCTTCTCACTTAGGTGAGAGAGTGACCAAAACTTAGGGCCTTAGTGCCACTCTCTGTTTCTATCATTTTGGGTTTCCGGTCTCAGCACATCATTCATAGATTAAGGTGTCCTCACAATCGCATGTTTCTTTCAGCTTTTGCCATTCCAGTTGAAGAAAGACCATCTGACATTCTAGAGATGGCTGCATGCAAACATTTAAAACCTTTGAGTGAATTCAGCACACCAGGGAGACTATTATCATGACTATTGGGAGGATAATACCAGGAGTTTGGAGTGTGCTCCTTACCCAGGGTCCCCATAAACCAAACCACCTAACATTAAATAGATTAAAGAAAGAGCTAGATGAAGAGTCTACTCGCTTGACTAAGTAGTCTTTTCATTAATCCCCTACAACTGAAGTTTTATAATCTACACTTGGTGGATTTCTCCATAGGCCACAAGTGTCAGTGGCTGCATAGGTACTTTTCTGTTTAGCCAATTCTATTATTTAGCATGTCTTTCACAAGAGAATTTAAAGTCTCTTGTGTAACCATAGCCTTTACAGTAGAATCTGCTATAGAGCCTATTATGAGGGATACATTTTGATTATTGCCTCTTTTATTCTAAACCATGGAAAAAGGATCTAACAAATAATGTCCTTCTAGAAGAGTGAAGGCTTCCTGACAATATTCTCTCTAGCCCATGATGTGGCTTAAGAGGAGTTTTGACTGATTATGAGGCAACATATGTACCATTAAGGTTTCTCATCTACATTGGGCCTTCATCTTTTATCTACCAAAGTATAAGGTTATTCCTGTATAAGGCTGGCTGCAAAATCCTCTACAAATAAGTGCACATAATAGACCCCCTTTACATTTCTATAGTTCATGGAGGCATAAACAAGGAAAAAATATTCAAAGATAAGAGTGTAATGATAGTAGAAGTCTTGATCCATGATCCTGGGAAAAGCTGTTCACATTAAGGATGCCATTTTCTTCTGGGGAGAAACTTGCCTGGTTAGTTTTACCTTAAGGGTTCCAGTGGGTGTACAGTTTCCAAGAGTGTGGAGGGACCCTTCTTGGTTGTGAGACTATTAACCCAAGGTTCAGGCTTCCCAAGTTTTGTTGCAGTGTGAATGGCAAGGGCAGTCTTTCTCTGATGTTCTCAGAAGTTCTAGATTGTGAAGGGGTTGATTGTCCTTAGTGAACCATAAAAACTTTCTTTACCTGGTGAAAATATACTGTGGCATAATAATTAACTGTTATAACATGAAACATACATTGAAAATGACAATTGAATGAAATCCCTTTATAAATGTTTAAATGACCCATCAGGTAGCCAAATGTACCTGAAGGTTTGATTATCTTCCCAGGAATATGGAACCAAACATTGGTTTTAAACTATTTACACAATTTATAAGTCACCACATCTACATATTCAATTTGGATCATTTTATCCTTTCCATGGTGAGTCATGGAATGCAGACCTTTTAATAACAAGAGCTTAAAGGACTCAGGAAGGACAAGGCAGCTGTCCTGGTTCTGAGTCCAGGCTTAACATTGGACTTACGTCCTCTTGAATACCACTTGTTTCTACAATTCAGGTGCATAGCACAGATAACTAATGGGTT
Source organism: Macaca nemestrina (assembly GCF_043159975.1). Lineage (NCBI taxonomy): Eukaryota > Metazoa > Chordata > Mammalia > Primates > Cercopithecidae > Macaca > Macaca nemestrina. The sequence goes on from NC_092136.1 coordinate 55,583,871, forward strand.
ATCATAGGTAGTTTAACTTAGACCATGGAGTTCAAATTGTGTATCTAAACAATTTTAGTATCAGCTAGTTTAACATGAAAATCTGGCAAAGTATTTTCTTGGTATTTAATTAATTTTTTTGTTCTGCTTGGGTTAGCAGTTTTACACAAGGATATTTGGTTATTTCTGCGGTGTACAAAACATAATAACCGTAATTATGATTGATAGCATATACTCAGATATATTAGAATTTTAGAAATCCCATACAATTTTGGAGCATACATTAATATTCACTAAAATATAAAATATAAGATTAAACATTACTTTGACAGTGCTTCCCATGTAACTTAACATGTTAAATAATTCTCTTTACCTCTCTTTTAGATGCTTCAGGGAGGGGCCCTGCATAGCATTCCAAAGTTAGAAGTCAGAAGAGACTATTTGGAAGCTGAAATTTGATTTGGGGAAGCTTATTAAATATGTTAAAGCTTTAAAACACTTGATATTATGAACTAGAATTCCACATTACTGTAAGTCATTCATTTAGCCAAAATAATGAGTCAAAAATTTTTAAAAAGGTAAAAATGTTTACTCATTGATAGAGGGAAGGCTTAGCTTTTCAAGCAATCTTTGTCTTTCCCTTCTTTTTTTTTGTTGGTAGTGTATTTAAAAGGTAAATAAAATTTTCATTATCTTTTAATATTACATGAAAATCTTGTTCAAGAGAGAAAGCCATATTTCACTCTTGCATTAGTAGACTATTAATGTCAACCCCAATTTTTAATAAAATCTTATAGACAAATCTATCCAATCTTAATCAGTTTGACCATAAGGAGAGATTTTTATAAACCTTTTATAACCCTTTAATATTTTTTGTGTTAAAGAACAGATGAGTGATTTAAGAAAACTCTGTTGTGCTTTTATTTTGATGTTCAATTTACAGAAAAACTGGATAATACCCCTTTAAATTTAATCCATATTTTCACACATAGAATTTCTTTTTTTTTTTTGAGATGGAGTCTCGCTGTGTCACCCAGGCGGGAGTGCAGTGCGATCTCAGCTCACTGCAAGCTCTGCCTCCCGGGTTCACGCCATTCTTCTGCCTCAGCCTCCTGAGTAGCTGGGACTACAGGCTCCTGCCACCACATCCAGCTAATTATTTTGTATTTTTAGTAGTGATAGGGTTTCACTGTGTTAGCCTGGATGGTCTCAATCTCCTGACCTTGTGATCTGCCCACCTCGGCCTCCCAAAGTGCTAGGATTACAGGCATAAGCCACCACTTCCGGCCTAGAATTTGTTTTACAGAGTTAATTTTTACAAACTTTCCACAAGTTGTTTAAACCTTTAAATTTTTCCTATTTCTCTTAAAATAATCTTTTAACTAAAGTTAGGCAAAAAATTCCCATTCCCATGACTTTTAATAATCTTTTACCAAAAACACATTTAACTTTCTTTACACACCTTGCATGTAAAACTGTTTCATCAGTAGTTTCAAATACACATTACACTGTTAACCCTTAGCATTTTTACTTTTGTTGAAAAATCTTGGTAAGTTCGTCATTTTATTTATGTACTAGGTATGGAGTCTAAGACCCAGACAGAAATGCAGGTGAGGTCTGACTCTTTCCAGCATCTCACTCCACAAGTCCCAAGCCGTACCTAACTGGAAAGCAGGCAAGTTGTACAGTTAAGAGTCATAGTGGCATTTTATGAAGAATTTAAGAGGCCTAATCACCTTTAAATTGTACAACATCTCTTGCATAAATTCCCTTTCACCAATTATGACTTACACAGACCATCTACAACATGCTTAGACTTTTTGACTTGTCCTAAACATCCCTCTTTTTAAATGACAGTCATTTTACTTTAGCTTTAGGACAAATATTTACTACACAAGATCCTTTTTTTATATAAAATCTCTTTTCTTTAATACCTTCTTTGCCTAGCTAGGGGGCATGGGTAATTTCACATATTGCCAGGCCTTATCTAGAATGTAATGCTCCAAAATAAATTGAACAATTTTTAAAAGTCAAAGAAGCAGCTTATGACCTTAAACTATTTAACAAACTTAATATCCGACCTGCATAATTTAGACCAAATGTTTATACTTTTGAAGACATTTTTATTTTACCAATAATCTTTAAAGCTGGGAAGTGGCAGTGTCAGCAATTCAAGACTGTTCATTCTACCCTCTTCAGTGCCTCTTTGAACAATATGAAGTTAAAACCAGGTACTGTGAGGGCTCACCTGATTTTTGTTTTTTAATGAAGGTGTTTTCTTCTGTGGATAGTTGTTCAATTTGGTGTTCCTGTGAGGAGGATGATTGTTGTAGGCTTCTATGTAGCCATCTTACTCTGCCTCTTATTTTGATTGTTATTTTATTTTATTCATTTGTTTTTTCGCAATGGAGTCTTGCTCTGTCATCCAGGCCTGGAGTACAGTGGCACGATCTTGGCTGACTGCAACCTCTGCCTCCTGGGTTCAAGCAATTTTCCTGCCTCAGCCTCCCTGAGTAGCTGGGATTACAGGTGCCTGCCACCACACCTGGCTTTTTTTTTTTTTTTTGTATTTTTAGTAGGGACGGGGTTTCACCATGTTGGCCAGGCTGGTCTCAAACTCCTGACCTCAAGTGATTTTCCCACCTCGGCCTCCCAAAGTGTTGGGATTACAGGCGTGAGCCACTATGCCTGGCCTGATTGTTGTTTTACATTCTTAAATTGTAGTGAATGACAGAGACTGATTTTCAGATGTTAAGCCTATTTTACACTTTTGAAGTAAGTGCAACTTGCTTTGCTATATTATCCTTTGTGTAGTTTGCTTGATTTTGTTTGCTAATGTTTTAGGAGTTTTGCATATGTGTGTATGAGTCACGTTGTCTTGTAACTTTTCTTGTGTTTTCCATGTCATTTTTTGGTAATAATGTGCTGGCTGGGAAAGTGTTACATTCCACCCCATTTTTCTTTCACTGAAAGTTTATGTAAGATTGGTGTGACTTCTGTCTGTCTTCTCTTTTTTAAAGACAGGGTCTTGTTACGTCACCTAGTACAGTAATGTAATCATAGCACACTTTTACTTCAAACATCTGGGCTTAAGTGATCTTCCTGCCCCAGCCTCCCAAGTAACTGAGACTATGGGTGTATACCCCATGCCCAGCACCATGCTGGGCTACTTTTGTAAATTTTTTGTAGAGACAGGATCTCACCATGGTGCCCAGGCTGGGCTTGAACTCCTAGACTCAAGCAGTTCTCCCCCTTTGACCTCCCAAAGTGGTGGGATTACAGGCATGACCCACCATGCAAGGCCAGTGTTACTTCTTTCTTAAATGTTATAATTCAGTGGTGAAGCCATCCGGATTTGGAGTTTTATTTGTGGAAAGATATTAGATTCATTGTTTTTAATGGTTATAGTATTTTTCAGATTTTTAATTTCTTTATTGACATATGATTTTCTTTTTATCATATATCAATTGACATGTGATTGTCTTTTTATTGACAGAAACCTGTGCATATCAGCCGGGTGTGGTGGCTCTTGCCTGTAATCCCAGCACTTTGGGAGGCTGAGGCAGGTGGATCACCTGAGGTCGGAGTTCAAGACCAGCCTGGCCAACATGGTGAAACCCTGTGTCTACTAAAAATACCAAAATTAGCTGGGCATGGTGGCACATGCTTGTAACCCTAGCTACTCAGGAGGCTGAGGCAGGAGAATTGCCTGAACGGGGAGGCAGAGGTTGCAGTGAGCTGAAATCGCGCCATTGCACTCCAGCCTGGGTGACAAGAGCGAAACTCAGTCTCAAGAAAAAGAAAAGAAAAGAAAAGAAAAGAAACCTGTGCATTTTTTTTTTTTTTTTTTTTTTTGAGACGGAGTCTCGCTCTGTCGCCCAGGCTGGAGTGCAGTGGCCGGATCTCAGCTCACTGCAAGCTCTGCCTCCCGGGTTTACGCCATTCTCCTGCCTCAGCCTCCCAAGTAGCTGGGACTACAGGCGCCCGCCACCTCGCCCGGCTAGTTTTTTTTTTATTTTTTAGTAGAGACGGAGTTTCACCGTGTTAGCCAGGATGGACTTGATCTCCTGACCTCATGATCCGCCCGTCTCGGCCTCCCAAAGTGCTGGGATTACAGGCTTGAGCCACCGCGCCCGGCCTCCTGTGCATAGTTAATGTATACAAATTGATGAGTTTGGCAATAAGTGACCTTTTAAAGCGTCACTACAGTGTATGCCATAAACATATCCAGGACCTTCAAAAGCTTCTCCCCACTCTTTCTTTTTTTGTGTGTGATAAGAACACAACAGAAGATCTAGTCTCTGTATAATTTTAAGTATACAGTAATGTTAACTATCGGCAGTATGTCGGACAATAGATCTCTAGGATTTATTCACGTGTATAACCGTAACTTTATACCCTTTGACGAATACCTCAGCAGTTCTCCACCCCCAACTCATGGTAACCACCATTCTACTGTTCTTTTGTGAGTTTGACTATTATAGATTCCCCCTATAAGTGGTATTTGTCCTTCTGGGTCTGACTTATTTCACTTAGCATAGTGTCCTCCAGATAAAATGGCAAGATACCTTTCTTTTTGAGGGCTAAATAACACTTCGTTGTATATATATCCCACATTTTTCTTATCCATTTATCTGTCAGTGGACATTTAGGTTGTTTCCATGTCTTGAGTATTGTGATTAATGCTGCAATGAGCATGGGAGTGCAGATATCTTTTTGATATCTTGATTTCCGTTCTTTTGGGTATATATCTGGAAGTGAGATTGCTAGCTCATATGGTTCTTCTATTTTTAATTTTTTGAGGTACCTTCATAATTTCTCTTATAGTGGCTGCACCAATTTATATTCCCACCAACAGTATACAAAGGGTCACTTTTCTCCACATCCTTGCCAAGATTACTTATCTTTTTTTTTTTTTTTTTAAATAATAGCCATTCTAACGTAAGGTGATATCTAATTTTGTTTGTTTAAAAATTTTTATAGATAGTGTCCCGCTGTGTTGCCCAGGCTGGAGTGCAGTGGCTATTCAGCGGCAAAGTCATTGTGCACTATAGTCTGGAACTCCTGGGATCAAGCAGCATTCTTCTGACTCAGGCTCCTGAGTAGATGGGATTACAGGCATGCACTCCCACACCAAGACTCCATGTGGTTTTGATTTTGATGAGTAATGTTTTCCACCTTTTCATATACTTGTTGGTTATTTGTATTTCTTCTTTGGATAAATATCTAATTAGTTTGCCCATTTTAATTTTTTTTTTTTTTTTTTTTTTTGAGACAGGGTCTCACTCTGTTGCCCATGCTGGAGTACAGTGGTGTGATCTCAGCTCACTGTGGCCTTGACCTCCTGGCCGTAAGCAGTCTTCCCACCTCAGTCTCCTAAGTGGCCAGGACTACCCACGTGTGCCACCACATCCAGCTAATTTTTTTGTGTTTGTAGAGACAGAGTTTCACTGTGTTGTTCAGGCTTGTCTTGAACTTCTGAGCTCAAGTGATCCACCCACCTTGGCCTCCCAAACTGCTGGGATTACAGGCATGCACCACCGCCCCTGGCCTGCCCATTTTAAATTATGTTATTATTATTGTTTGCTATTGAGTTGTAGGAGTTCCTTGTGTATTTTAGATATTAATCTTTTATCAGTTATATAGTTTGCAAATATTTTCTCTCTTCCATAGGTTGCCTTTGTATTTTGTTTATTGTTTCCTTGGATGATCAGAAGCTTTTAGTTTTGGTGTAGTTCCTGTCAAAATCCCATTGGCATTTTTTACAGAAACCCCTAAACATGCCTAAAATTCGTATGGTACCAAAAAGGGCCCAAATACCCAAAGCAGTTTTGAGCAAGAACAACAAAGCTAGAGGCATCACACTTCCTGATTTTAAAATATGTTACAAAGCTGCAGCAATCAAAACAGTACAGTACTGGTGTCAAACAGACTTGTAGACTGATGGAACAGAATAGAGTACCTAGAAACAAATCTGTGCATATAGTCAACTGATCTTTTACAAGGGTGCCAAGAATATACAATGAGGAAAGAACAATCTGTTCACAGATGGTGTTGTGAAAACTGGATATCCATATGCAAAACAATCAATTTGGACCCTTACCTTACACCATAAACAAAAATCAACTCAAAGACTTAAATGTAAGACCTGAAATGATGAAACTCCTAGAAGAAAATGTAAGGAAGAAGCTTTTTGACCTTGGCAATGATTTGTTGGATATGACACTAAAATCACAGGCAAGAAAGACAAAAAATCACTTGTCTTGAGTTATGTATATTGGCCTATGCTTACGTCCCAGGAGGGAAGTCCCACTTGGTCATGGTTTATGATCTTCTTAACATGCTGTTGAATTTGGTTTGCTAATATTTTGTTGAGGATTTTTGCATCTATTTTCAGGGATTTTGGCTTGTAGTTTTCTTTGTCTGGCTTTGATACCAGGTTGATGCTGTCCTTATAAAAGAAGATTAAAAATTTCCTTGTTTTCATTTTTCTGAAATAATTTAAGAACTGGTGATAATTCTTCTTTAAATGTTTGGTAGAATTTATCCCTGAAGTCATCTGGTCTTGAGCTTTTTCTTTGTTGGTTGGTTTTTGATTATAGATTAAATCTCCGTATTTGTTATTGGTCTTTTTGGCCTTTTCATTTCTTCTTAATTCAGTCTTGGTAGATTATACATTTCTAGGAATTTATCTGTTTACTCTAGGTTGTCCAGTTTGTTGGCATATAATTGTTCACAATAGTCTTTTATCGTGTTTTTTTATTTAAGTGGCATCAATTGTAATGTCTCTTCTTCCATTTCTGATTCTGAGTCTTCTTTTGTCTTTTTCTCTTAGTCTAGCTAAGGGTTTTCCAATTTTATTTTTTCAATAAACTCTTAATTTTGTCATTAAAAAATTTTTTTTTCTCATCTCTTTTTCATTTATTTTGACTCTAATTTTTATTATTTGATTCCTTTTTTTAACTTTAGGCTTGGTGTGTTCTTTTTTTTCTAGACCCTTAAGGTATAATGTTAGGTTTTTATTTGAGATCTTTTTTTAATGTAGGCATTTATCATTATAAACTTCAATCTTAGTACTGCTTTTGCTGCATCCCATAAGTTTTGAGATATATTTTTGTTTTAATTAGTCTCAAGGTATTTTCTAATTTCCCTTTTTGGCTGCTTCTTTGACCCATTAGTTGTTCCAGAATATTTTGTTTAATTTCCATATATTTTTGAATTTTTTTCTTTTTGTTTTTGATTTGGTTTCATTCCATTATGACTGGAAAAGATATTTGGAATTATTTCAGACTTCTTATATTTGTTAAGATTTGTTTTCTGACCTAGCATGTGATCAACCCTGTAGAATGTTCTGTTTGCACTTGAGGACACTGTGTTCTGCTACTTTTGGGTGGAATGTTTTGTATCTGTCTGTTAGGTTTATTTGATATATATAGTGTTGTTCAAGTTTGGTATTTTCTTTTGATTGTCTGTCTGGATGATTTGTTCATTATTTTAAATGGTGATTGAAATATCCTAGTATTTTTCTATTGCTATCTATTTCTCCTGCAGATCTGTCAATCTTTATGTATTTAGCAGCTTTTATGTTGCATGCATATATAATTGTTTTATTTTCCTGTATTCCATTTTCCCTTTTATTATTATGTAATGACCTTTTTTGTCTCTTGTTAACAGTTTTTGACATAAAATCTATTTTGTCTGATATAACTACAGTCACCCTTGCTCTCTTTTGGTTACCGTTTGTATGAAATACCCTTTTTCATCTCTTCTGTTTCAGCTTGTATGTGTTCTTAAATTTAAGGTGTATTTGTTGCAGACAGCATATAGTTGGATCTTGTTTTTTAATTCCTTTCACTACTTTGCCTCCTTTGGTGAATTTTACATTTAACATGATTGATAGATAAGAACTAACTAGACATTATTAATTTTTTTCTGTTTGTTTTATATTTCTTTTTGTTCTCTATTGCTGTCTTCCTTTTGATTTGATGTTTTTTTGTAATAATATACTATTTTTTTTCTTTTTATCTTTTTTTTCTACCTACTATGGGTGTTTTCCTCATGGTTATCATGAGGTTTGCATAAAATTTCTTAATAGTTATGACAGTCCATTTGAAGCTGATACAGTCTTTAATTGCATATAAAAACTCTACACTTATATTGCCTTTGCCACACACTTTATGTTATTTATGTCAGAATGACTCTTTATGTTGTGTATCTATCAGCACATTTTTGTGGGTAGTTTTTATTTTTTTAATACTTTGGTGCTAGGATCAGTCCTTGGACCTACCACTGCCCATAGATACCAGTGGACCTAACTTGCCCATAGACCCTAGGACCTAACACACCTGCCCTGGTGTCTGTGGGCAGGCATGTTAGGTCCTAGGGTCTATGGGTAAGTGGGTCTGCAGGGAGTAGGGTCAGCCTGGTGGTGTGGTCTGTAGGTGGACAGGCCTGGTGCTAGGATTTGTGGTGAAGGTAGACACTCACCTTACTCTTTCTCCCATGGGAGAACTTGTGGGCCAAGGGAATCTGCTGGAGGCTGATTTCTGGAGTTCTCTTGAAGGTAATTTTGTATTTAGATGGTTGTTAATTTTGTGTTTCTATGGAGATATGAATTTTCGAACCTCCTATTGTGCCGTTTTATAGATACCTGCTTCTCAGATTTTCAGTTTCTTGAACCAGTTTCAAGAAGTTGTTTTCTAGGAATTTGTCCATTTCATCTAAATTTTCATATTTATTACCATAACATTGTTCATAATATACTTTTTTTTTTTTATCTTTTTGACGTCAGTAGGATCTGTAGTGTTTCCTGATTTTGATTATTATTGCCTTCTTTTTTTGTTTTGTGTTGCTGGGAGCTTAACAACCAACTTTTAGCTTTGTCGTTCTTCTCTATTGTATAATTTTTTTCTATTAAAAATTCTGTTCTCATCTTTATTTACTTCCTTCATTGGATTTAATCTGCTGTCCATTTTCAAAGTTCCTTGGATGAATTTTTACATCATTGACTTTTAGCATTACTTACTTTCTTCTTTTTTGTGACAGTCTCGCTCTGTTACCCAGGCCAGAGTGCAGTGGCATGATCTCAGCTCACTGCAACCTCTGCCTCCTGGGTTCAAGTGATTCTCCTGCCTCAGCCCCCCAAGTAGCTGGAAGTACAGGCGTGTGCCACCACACCCAGCTAATTTTTTTGTATTTTTAGTAAAGATGGAGTTTCACCATGTTGGCCAGGGTGGTTTCAAACTTCTGACCTCAAGTGATTCCCCCCTCCTCTGTATCCCAAAGTGCTGGGATTACAGGCGTGAGCTACCGCGCCCAGCCTCTTTCTTTCTTGTATATGCATTTCAAGCTATACATTTTTTTAAGCACTCTAATCTGTGACACAAATTTGTTTAATCTATTAATATTAATTTTTCAAATTGGTATATCTTTAGATATTAGATAAGTATTCTTATATTTCTTATGCAAATAATCAAACTTATTGATAACACAATAAACATTCCCAGATATTTAAACACATATTGCAAACTTAAATACTTTTATTGATTGGAGTAATAAAATTTAATAATAAGTGTTTTTAAGTGATCTAAATACATTAAGAAGCAGAAAAAAAACACACCATATATCTAAATTATTACCCCAAACCAGTTACATCATTAAATACCATGAATTTAACTGTTTCTTATCCTGATCATAATATAATTCTACTGTTCTAATTTTTCTGTTTTTGTAGGTATAGGTAATTCAACCACATGCAATTATATTTTGCTTTTATCTTCTCTGGGTTTTAGTCATATCACCAAACTCAAATATAAAGAACATGCATTCTCAGACCAGCAAAGATACTGATTCTGTGTCACTGACCAGTTGATTTTTGTGTTGGACATGAAAACTGATTTCTTAGTCCATCATGATTCATATTTCAGTTATTGTTCTCTAGGCCAAGTCTCCATTTAATCTGAGTTTTATGTGTTATATCAAGGTACTTTTAAATTCCCATCTTTCCTATAAATTTATTTTGAAAATTTGTTACCTTTCTCAGAAATAAGGAAGTCTTTAAATTTTGTTTGGCCAGACAAACTTAACAGGTAATCCTGTTTTTTTTTTCTTTATTCTTTTAATTGTATGCATATCTCCTAAAATGATCAGCAACTTATGCCTGCACTTCATTACTCATGTTCATCTCGGGTTTCATGTCCTGAGATAAGGTTTTAAGTCTATATAGTTAGTTTACTTCTGGGGACTTTTGTCTAATGTATTATTGGGACACATTGCAGAATCTTTCTTTTAATTGGTTTTTGGATATGACTGCCAATACTAATCAGCTGTGGGACTCACCTTATACTTTGTTACTAAAGGGCGCCTCCAGTGCTGATTGGGTCTTCTTGTTTGTAGCATAATTCCTTCTTTTGGCTAATGCTGTTTGGCTCACTACTAATTTTATTCATGCTCTGCTTACAAAGATAAAAACAGACACATTTATGTGTTTTGTAATGAACACATAAAACATACTCAATTTTAAAACCCAAAATGTACGTATATATCAATACTTTTCAATAAATTATAAAAACAAGCTACTATATTTACCATTAGGTTTACATAGTGTATTTTACGTTTTCTCTTGAGCATTATTGTGACGTCATAGTCTTTTATAAAATAAAAAACGTTGATGATCATTAGTTGGTATTTTTATTTTATGTGCAGTTTTTCAAAATGTAGTTAGTATAATCCCCTATTTACCTTTTCCTCGTTTTTTAGTGATGTCTATGTAAAATTGTTTTCCATTTACAACAGGATGTTATAGACATATCCAATTTTTTCTCCTACTCCATTATATTGTGGTTTGTTTACTGATAGAGTATTAGGCACCAAAATATGAATGCTAAGGAAGCATCTCACAAGTTTTGATATTGTATTTTTAATCGTTTTGTTTAACATATTTTCCAGTTTTTATTGAAATTTAGTTTTTAACCCATGGATTATTTAGGAGCGTATTTTAAAATTTCCAAGTATATGTCAATTTTCTATTTATTTTAGTCTTATTGGTATTAGGTTAATTGAGTTGGTTAGGGAAGAAACTCTATGATTTCAGCCCTTTTAAATCTGCTGAAACTTGCTTTATGTTGCAAACAAATTTAATTTTGGTAAAATTTTGTATGAGCTTGAAAATAATTTTTTTCTGTAGTTTGTGCAGTGTTTTATATATATTCACATACATGCACATATACATATACACACATATACACACGTTTGTTAATATACATATTTTATACATGTATATACACATAAACGTGTATTTGTGTATATATGTATAATTCAGGTCAGTTTTGTTTCTTCTGTATTCCTGCTTTGTTTGTTTGCATGTTCTCATCAGTTGCTGCAAGAGTTATATTAAAATCTTCTACTGTTATTTATTTTTTGTTTGTTTTTTGAGATGAAGTCTCACTCTGTCGCCCAGGCTAGCGTGCACTGTGGCAATCTTGGCTCACCGCAACCTCTGCCTCCCAAGTTCAAGCGATTCTCCTGCGTCAGCCTCCTGTGTAGTTGGGATTACAGATGCGTGCCACCTGGCCAATTTTTGTATTTTTATTAGAGACAGGGCTTCACCATGTTGGCCAGCCTGGTCTCAAACTCCTGACCTCAGGTGATCCACCCACCTCAGCCTCCAAAAGTGCTAGGATTACAGGTGTGAACCACTGCGTCCAGCCATGTTATTTTGGATTTGTCTTTTTATCTTTGTGTCGCTCAATTTTGCTTTATATCTTTTAAGGTTATACTATTAGATACTTAAGAATATGTTAATCTTCTTGTGGAATTCAAGCTTTTTTCTTTTTTTTTTTTTTTTTTTTTTTTGAGACGGAGTCTTGCTCTGCCGCCCAGGCTGGAGTGCAGTGGCCGGATCTCAGCTCACTGCAAGCTCCGCCTCCCGGGTTCACGTCATTCTCCTGCCTCAGCCTCCCGAGTAGCTGGGACTACAGGCGCCCGCCACCTCGCCCGGCTAGTTTTTTGTATTTTTTAGTAGAGACGGGGTTTCACCGTGTTAGCCAGGATGGTCTCGATCTCCTGACCTCGTGATCCGCCTGTCTCGGCCTCCCAAAGTGCTGGGATTACAGGCTTGAGCCACCGCGCCCGGCCTTCAAGCTTTTTTCAATATGAAGTATTCCTAAAAGCCCACTTTGAAGTTAATGGAGCTACACCAGCCTTCTTTTGGTTAGTGTTTTCATGTTATTTTTATTTGATTTTATTTTTGAGACAGGGCCTTATTCTGTTGCCCAGGCTGGAGTGCAGTGGTACGATCATGGCTATCGCAGCCTCAGCCATCCCAGGCTCAGGCAGTCCTCCCACCTCAGCCTCCTGAGTAGCTGGGATTGCAGGTGTGCACCACCACACCCAGCTGGTTTTTCTATTCTTTGTAGAGATAGGGTTTCAACATGTTGCCCAGGCTGATCTCAAGCTCCTGGACTCAAGCAGTCTTCCCTCATCCATCCCCCAAAGTGCTGAGATAACAGGTATGAGCCACCGCACACCAGCCTCCATGTTATATTTTTGAATCCTTTTATCCTTTCTGTATTCTTGTACTTTAGAATCTAATAGGAGTGTTATCAGAAACAGGCTTCAAAATATTCATACCTTATGTCCATACATAGACTTATATAAGGATGTTCCTAGTAGCTTTATTTGTAATAGCCAAAACCCAGAAACAGCCCAAATGTCTTTCAGTGGATTAACGGATCAACAACTTCAGGTCTACTTATACAATAGAAGTGACCCCTCCTAAAGTACATACCATTTATTTACATGAAATTATAAACTAATTAAACAAACTAATCTATAGTGACAGAAGGTCCATCGGTGGTGGTTTAGGAATGTGGAGTACTAGGGTAGGAACAGGTAGAAGGCAAGGATTACAAAGGAGCACAAAGAATCTTTTGGGGGTATGGCTGTGTTAATTACATTGACTGTGATGATGGTTTCACCAGTGTATATACATGTCAAATCTCATTTAATTGTACATTTTAAATATGTGCAGTTTATTTAACATTATACCACAATAAACCTGAAGAAAATAACCCTGCTCAATACATTCAAAGAAATAAAAGACAAGATAGGGGTATTAGTAATTCTATATCACCTTAATCCAGTGTTAAGTACTGAGATGATTTGAGGCTAGGCAATATTCCCAGGGATAGTCAGTTTATTTTAGGTTTCCTAGGGTAGCCTTCAGTGTATGGTCTCCAAGCATCAGGTATTTAATAACACTCTCTTATTTGTCTCCAATTTTTTTTTTTTTTTTTTTTTGAGACAGAGTCTCGCTCTGTTGCTCAGGCTGGAGTGCAGTGGCGCCATCTTGGCTCACCGCAACCTCCTCCTCCCAGGCTCAAGTGATTCTCATGCCTCAGCCTCCCAGATAGCTGGGATAACGGGTATATACTACCACACCCAGTTAATTTTTGTATTTTTAGTAGAGATGGGGTTTTGTCATGTTGGCCAGGCTGGTCTCAAACTCCTGGCCTCAGGTGATCTCCCTGCTTCAGCCTCCCAAAGTGTGGCTCCAATTTTGTTCCGTATTCTTTTATGCCTGTCAAAAGCCCTGCCTATCTTCTAAACCTTCATCTGGATTTCAGATGTGCAGATACCCTAGGGGAAAAGTGCCCCCAAATGCTGACTTAATCTCTGGGTTTTCTTTTTTTCTTTCCAGATCTGTGTCCTGTAATTTATTTTCTGTTTTCTTCACTCATTAATGCCTTTAATCAGATTTATCAAGCTTTTCTATTTGTTTGCATCAGAGAAGTTAGTCCAAATTACTGAATACACATTACTAGAAATGATGTAATTTGTTTACATTGAATGCTCTTTAAATTAAACATTTTAAGAGACTCTTGGCTGGGCACGGTGGCTCATGCCTGTAATCCCAGCACTTTGGGAGGCCTAGGTGGGTGGATCAAGAGGTCAAGAGCTCAAGACCATCCTGGCCAACCAACAAGGTGAAACCCTGTCTCTACTAAAAATACAAAAATTGGCTGGATGTAGTGGCGCACGCCTGTAGTCCCAGCTACCTGGGAGGCTGAGGCAGGAGGATCGCTTGAACCCAGGAGGCGGAGGTAGCAGTGAGCCGAGATCACGCCGCTGCACTGCAGCCCGGGCAACAGAACAAGACTCTGTCTCAAAAAAAAAAAAAAATAAATAAAATAAATAAATAAATAAATAAAAAGAGACGGACTCACTCTGTTGTCTAGGTTGGAGTACAGTGGTGCAATCATAGCTCACTGCAGGCTTGAACTCCTGGGGCCAAGTGGTTCTCTCACCGTCAATCTCTTGAGTAGCTGGGACTGCAGATGCATACTAGTATACCCAAATTTTTTTTTATTATAAAAAATTGTTAATAGAGAAGGGATCTTCCTATGTTGCCCAGACTAGTCTCAAAATCTTGGCCTCAAGCAATCCTCCTGCTTGGGCCGCCCAATTTGCTGGGATTACAGGCATGAGCCACCATGCTGGACCTAAATTGAACATTGTTTCAGATGTTCTTTGTTCATTTTTATTCATTTGTACACTTTCTGGTTATATGGGGAATCCTTTTTTTTTTTTTTTTTTCCTTTTTGAGACAACGTCTCGCTCTGTTGCCCAGGTTGGAGTGTGGTGGTAGGACCACGGCTCACTGCAGCCTTGACTTTCTGGACTCAAATGATCGTCCCACCTCAGCTTCCTGAGTAGCTGGGACCACAGCCACAAATCACCACACTTGGCTAATTGTTTCTATTATTTGTGGAGATGGGGGTCTAACTATGTTGCTTAGGCTGATATTGAACTCTTGGGCTCAGGTGATCCTCCGGCCTCATGCTGGACTACATTTTTGAAAAGCAAATTTGCTACCTATCTTGGATGATGGATATTTGGATGCAGCAATGATTCAGTTTTCCTGTTACGGATTAATAAAGTTCTAGGACATTGTCAATGATAGTTCCTCGGATCTGGTCAGTGATAGTCATTGAGAAATTATAATATGAACTATAGAAATGTTCAGAGGATTGTTGATGTGAAAGTATCTTCCAATTTTTCAAAAAAAGGGAAATTTATGTAAATAGGCTTGCTGTTAGTGTTGGTCAAGGTTCTCAGTTGAGGTTTTGTTTTTTTTTTCTTTTTTGAGATGGAGTCTTGCTCTTGTTGCCCAGGCTGGAGTGCAATGATGCAATCTTGGCTCACTGCAACCTCTGCCTCCCGGGTTCAAGCAATTCTCCTGCCTCAGCTTCCTCAAATAGCTAGGATTACAGGCATGCACTATTGGCTAATTTTGTGTTTTTAGTAGAGATTGGGTTTCTCCATGTTGGTCAGGCTGGTCTCAAACTCCTGACCTCAGGTGATCCGCCTGCCTTGGTCTCCCAAAGTGTTGGGATTACAGGCGTGAGCTGCCGTGCCCAGCCTCAATTAATTACTTTTAAAAAATACTTCACATTCACTTAAAAGAGGAAGTATAATTAGATGTATTCTTGAAAAACAATAAAATGTAAATTAGTTTTTGTTTATTAAATACTCCAAAATGTTGGCAATGAGCTATGAACTTGATATTATCTCATTTCAATCTTTATAAGTACCATAAGGAAGGTATTTGTATTTGAGGCTACCAGTGCTTACTCATACCTGTTTCTCCTTCCTTGGCACAAACCCTATGTAGTTCTCTTTGTACATAGGAAGTGCCACGTAACTAATTTTAGGCAATGAAATTTTAACAAATTGATGTGCCATGTCTGGGCTGAGCCATATAAGAGATACTGTACCGCCTGGCCACCTGTATCCCTTTTTTTACCAAGCTGTAACCGTGCTGACTTTCTTTTTGTCTAGCCAACACACTAAGGTTGTTCCCCTTGTTCTTTCTATTTTGGATGCATGCATTCTTTTCATCATAGAAATGGAGGATTGTTCCTTTGAGAAGACGACATTTGTGACCTGAATTTGAAGATAATTTTGAAGTAGAGAATTTAAATCCGAATAATATTTGATCCTACCTTTGGATGGGGTAGACGTAACACAAATAAAAGCTGTTATAACAGCACATGGAAAATTTTGTTGTCGATTAAAATCTGATAGGAACCCTATCATCTTGACAAAATTTAGATCTGTAAAATTTGACCTTGGAAAAATAGACTTGGTTAGAAAAAGGCAAAAATTGGGCCACTCTCCCAAATTTTACTGTGATACAAGCTAACATTTAAAAAAAATTGATATGGTTATAAAACAAATTTGTTATAAAATCTACGTGAATTGCTTTAGCAATTCAGTGAAATGAACATTTTTTAATAAATAAATGGTCTGACTATGCTATAGAAAATCAAGATAGGATATTGGCTTAGTGAAATTGGCTCAGGAAAAAAAGATACATCCTTGATGTCAGGGTAAAAGCATTTACAAGATCAAAATGAAGAGTAAAAACAGCTGCCTCAACCAACATCTCAAATCCTCTGCATGCCTCTTTTTAACAGTTTAATATACCCGTATTTAAAAAATTTTATCTGATAATTATGGCAGAATGTAAGGGGGCATATAAATGAGATAAACAGATATTTGTACTAGAATTATAATTTTAAATCTGGATCTTTGTTGAATAATATTCATGTGTCAATATTAAAACATTCTGTCTATTGGGTCCTTTGGGAAGAAGATGCTGAGGTGGAGTTAGGAGTGCAAGAGGTTGATTGGGGAACAATGTCTGTGAAGGATTAATGAAAACAGCATAGGGCCAGGGGAGTCTCCTCACCATGATGCAGAGCTGACAGTCTCAGCCAGCCCAGTAGGGAGTCCAAGAGTAAAGATTGCATATCAAAGGAGTCCCATGTTAGGCAGACGTGACCAGGGACGTCACTTTGTAAATGACTACTTTGTAAGGAAAAATTAAAGAATTCAATTTGTATATAAATATGAAACTTTCAAAGGGAAGACATGATAGAGTAAATGAAAAGATATGATAATTAGTACTAAAAATCTAAAAACAGGTCTTCGTATGTGGCTAATTAGCTTCTTTGGCTGAAAATATTTGCTTAAAAGGACGGTGTAGACCATTTATGTTTTCAGTGTTTTACATTATAGACTGCATTCGTGACCCCTGGCAACTGGGGTTATGCAGATGGCAAATTTGTACTGTTGGTTTTCCTGAATGAAACAGCACAAATTCATCACTCCCTATCAGAGATAACAACTTCTAATTCTAGGTACAAAGTAGATGACTTGTCTGAAGGACTCCTTGTTGTTATAGAAGTAACAGAATTTAGTTTGGGGAAGCTTAAAAATAGGCTTGATATTTAGGAAATAAACTTTTCCCAAATGAAAGCATCTTTTCCCTTGTCATAGAAGTAGGAGATGCTCGTTTTAAAAGGTCTAAACTGGTCACAATTGTGTGTACCTGTAGTCCCAGCTGCTCAGGAGGCTGAGTCAGGAGGATTGGTTGAGCCCAGGAATTTGAGACTGCAGTGAACTATGATCTCACTAATGTACTCCAGCCTTGGTGACAGAGCAAGACCTTGTCCCTTACAAAAAAAAAAAAAAAAAAAAAAAGGAAAACCCAAAAATTCAGACAAAATAAAAATATGAAAAAGAAATGCTACTATTTTCATGTAATTCTGCTAACATTTTGGTCTGTGTATTTCCTGACTTCTTAAAAATACATGTGTACCACATGCAAAAAACATGTTTTGTTTCTTAAATATTACTTCATAGTATAATGCTGTTTTGTGACCCCTTTTTTTATTTCTAGGTTTTTTGGGACTTCTTTCTATGCTAATAAATAAAGATATATGCTATTTTTAATAGCTGTACACTGTCTTTTAAAAAATGAATAACCTTTATTGTGACTGGATTATGACCATGACTATGCCATAATTTATATAAAAAATTGCCAGTGTTAAATATCCACATGACACATAGGTCATTTAAATTTTTTCAGTGTTTTCAGTTTTATAGTAAAACTATAGTAAAACTTTTGGCTGCTAATACAATTTTAATAATGACAATCCTGGTTTAAAAGGCATGAATATTTTTTAAGACTTTAAAAACATACTACCAATCGACTCCTGTGCATTTTATTTCGAACAGTGGGGTATATGAGTACTTTTTTCTTTTTTAAAAAGATCTCATCGGCTGTGGGCATTATCAGTCAATTTAACTTTTGCCAATATTACTACAAATGGTTGAGTCTGAAATGATGAAATGTTTTTGGGAAGAAGTTGAAATAATTTCCCTTGAGATAGAAGTAAACTGCACAAAATGTTATTTTAAGAACTTTTATGACAGAATGGATGAATGTTTTTGATAGAATTAAATAAATGAGGTAAAAAACTCAGCACTTTTTTCTTTTTAAAAATGATGCGTCATCTAGAATTTCTGTAAAGATAATACAAGACACAAAAATAGAACACTTATTAGGAAATAAATTTCTATTTATAATAGCACAAATACAACCTCTATGACTAGTTTTTAGAGACAGAGAATACTCCTTGTGTGGGATTTAGATGTATACTATTTTCTTAAGAACATTCTTATACCACTTAGACAACTGTTTTTTTGTTTGTTTGTTTCTTGGTAGGAAATTGGGTTTTCAAAATGCTGCCTCTATTAAAAAGATCTTTTTCATTTATCTGGCATAATTTCATGTTCCATTTGTGTCTTTTTTTTTTTTTTTTACAGAAGTGTTTTTGTTTGTTGAAACAGTGAAATATTATCAAAAATATTCTCAAATTGGTATATTTTAAGATATGAGTTTATTTGAAAGATTGCCAGTGATTTGTTGAGTTTTTAAATTTATATAAGTTCAGTTGTTTTTCATCCTAATTCTGAGTAACATAGATTATCAGGGACAACAAAGGGAATGTTTTTATGTTCACTTTATTTTTAATAAAAATACACCAAGAGCATTTATCAAATTAGTCTCCTCATACCTCTCTATCTCCAAGATGGCAAACCTATTTAAAATGAAACACTATTTGAAATTTGTGAAAATTTGAGTTTATCTTGAGCTTTCAGTTAATAAAATTTATAAGCACCATCGCTTACTCTTATTGTATTAGCCGTTGGGCATCTTGGTAGATCATGCAGGTGTGGTCCCTGTTTTCGTGGAGCTGTAGGCCTGTAGGGGTCTTAGACGATAAAAGCAAAACAAAACAACAACAACGTAATTACAATTTGCAACAAGTACTATGAAGGGAAAATATAGTGTTAAGATAATAATGGGAAAATCTGTTTTCAACAGGTGGTCAGGATAGGTACTCTGAAGAGTTGACGTACAAACTAATGTGAAGGATTCGAAGGAACCAGCCATGTATGCAGAAGGGGGAGTAAACCAGTTTGAGGGGGCAGCCTATTAAAAAAACTTTAGGTATGAAAGAACTTGGTATGTTCAAGGAATTGAAAGGAGACCTCTGTGGCTGGAATGTGGTGGGTGACATTGAGACTAGAATTGGATGAATGAGGTTGTGGAGGTAGGGGCCAGATCATACAGATCTTGTAAGCTTAGTAAGGAGCTTAGATTTTATTAAAAGTGCAATGGGAAGCAAATGAAGTAAAGTGACATGATCTAATTTATTTTGGCTGTTGTAAGGATTATGGATGGGGAGTGGGGAGACTAATAAGAAGTGATGGTGGCTGTATCTAGTGTAAAAGCAATAGAGATTGAGGGAAATACATTCATTCAAAATATAGTTGACCATTTAACAACATGAGCTTAGACAACATAGGTCTACTTATACCTGGATTTTTTTTCAATAAATATATTGGAAAATTATTTGGCGATGTGTGACAATTTGAAAAAACTTGCAGACAAACTGCATAGCCTAGAAATATTGGAAAAATTAAGAAAAAGGTATGGCATGAATACATAAAATGTAAGTAGGTACTAGTCTATCTTACCATAAAATATACACAAATCTATTATAAAAAGTTAAAATTTATGAAAACTTATGCCACAAACACTGTAGACTATACATGTTACCTTTCAGTTAAGAAATGTAAACAAGCCGGGCGCGGTGGCTCAAGCCTGTAATCCCAGCACTTTGGGAGGCCGAGACGGGCTGATCACGAGGTCAGGAGATCAAGACCATCCTGGTTAACACGGTGAAGCCCCATCTCTACTAAAAAATACAAAAAAAACGAGCTGGGCGAGGTGGCGGGCGCCTGTAGTCCCAGCTACTCGGGAGGCTGAGGCAGGAGAATGGTGTAAACCCGGGAGGCAGAGCTTGCAGTGAGCTGAGATCCGGCCACTGCACTGCAGCCTGGGCGACAGAGGGAGACTCCGTCCCCCCAAAAAAAAAAAAAAAAAAAGGAAATGTAAACAAATGTAAAGATACAGTATTAAAACTGCATGAAGTGTACTGAAGTATGTACTATAGTATTGTAATAATTTTGTAGCTGCCTCCTGTTGCTGTTGTTGTGAGCTCAAATCTTGTATCTGCTTAAAATACCGTGTCATGCCAGTCATCTCCAAGTGAACAGTTTATCTCTCCAGTAAGTTGCATACGGTAGTTAAAAATGATCTCTCTTGATTATTTTTCATCATGTTTAGTTGAATAACACTATGGGACTCATACACAGTGCCACTAGCGATGCTGGAAGTGTTCCTGAGAAACAGACAAAAGTCACGCCATTACAAGAAAAAGTTTAATTGCTTGATATGTAGTGTAGATTGAGGTCTGCAGCTTTAGTTGCCCACCATTTCAGAGATTCATTTATAAACAGATGACATAAACTTTCAGTACTGATAAATTCAGTACAATACTATAAATGCATTTTCTCTCCCCTGTGATTTTAAAACATTTTCTTTTCTCTAGCTTACTTTATTGTAAGAATACAGTATATATACATATAACATGCAAAATATGTGTTGTTTATTGGTAAGGCTTCTGGTCAGTAGTAGGCTATCGGTAGATAAGTTGTTGAAGAGTTAAAAGTTATGTGCAGATTTTTGACTGCTGTGGGGGTTGGGGTTCCTAACCCCAAAGTTGTTCAAGGGTCATCTGTATATTTAGAAGATAAAAATGACAGGACTCATTGAGGAATTGAATGTGGGACAGTAGGGAAACATAATTGATGTTAGTACTTCTAGCTTGTTAGATTTTATATAATCAGTGACTGCATAAAAGTATTTATTTAACAAATAATTTGTTTCTACTGAGTTACTTTTTATTTGTATTCTTGGTTTTATAAAATGAATATGACTTGCAAATACAGTTTGAGAGGTAAATGGTCTAAATATAGAGATCTACCAATAAAACGTCTCTGAAGATGTAGCATAAATTAATAAAAACGATTTATACATAAGGTTACTGAAACTGATTTATTGCCTAAAGGACATTATCTGTCCTGGGTAATTAACCCATTTATGCCTAGTGTTCCATTATTGGAATGCTAAGCTTGTGGGAGTTATTTATATCCTACTGCTCAAGGTCTTTTTTCACAAAAGAAATTTGCAACCTCCAACATAAATGGGTTAATAAATATTTGTTGAATTAATGAGTGTATTTTAAGACAGATCTGATGCTTTCTTTCCTTCTGAAGACTTGAGTTTCCATCTAGCAACCTTCAGAATCTTTTAGCATTGTATGTGCAGACCAGTCGTGAAGCTCTGTTCCTTTTCCTCCCCAATTCGCTTTTTTGCAGTTCTTCAAATTCAGTAATTTTATTGATCTGTTTTCAAGTGTATCTTTTTCTCTGTCATCTACATTCTGCTGTTAAGCCATCAGTGAATGGTTTTATTTTAGATATTGTATTTTTCAGATCTAGAATTTCTACTTTGTTATTTTTTAGGTTTCTATTGCTTTATTTTTTTTTTAACTTGTTATGATTGTATTTTTCTCTGCATCATTAAGCAGAATCATAATAGTTGCTTGAAAATCTATGCTGATTCCAACATCTGGATCATCCTGGAGTTAGTTTCTATTGGTTTTCTTTTCTCTTGCAAATTGGCTACTTTTTCCTGATTTTTTTATTAGTCAAGGAATTTTAGATTGTGTTTTGGATATTGTGAATATGAAGTTGTGGAGCCTCTGAATTCCATTATAATCCTCCAGAGAGTGTTGATGCTTTTATTTAGCAGGCAGTTAACATGATGGGACACAAACTGCAAGCTCTGTCTCTTGAGCGGTAGTTCTTAGTTCAGTTCTTTTATCTCTACCTGGACTGCTTGCAATCCATCCTTTGCATGTTTGGTTTGGGGTCAGCCAGAAATTTGTACAGAGTTTGTACCTAGATTTTGTGTCTCTACCTTTCTGGGTCTCTTCTTTCTAGGGCGTGTTTCTCACTTTTCAGCCACTGTGGTCTTCCTGAACTCTCTCCTTTGATTCTTCAAGATAGTAAAACAGTGGGGTTTATCTTAGAGTTTTAGGCACTTGCTATGGTGCTGACTGGATCCGGTCAACTTTTGCCCTCAGGCCAAAAGTTGTAGATGGGAAATTCACCTAATGCCATACTCTTCCAAGTATTGACTGCCCTCTAATATTTGCCTGCTTTTGGTCACTCTTCAGTGCCTTATTTTTATATTTTGGTATATGCCTATTTATATATAGGTAGCTGATTTTTATATTTTGTTCAGAATTTGTAGTTGTTACCTGTGGGAAGGTTAATCTGGTAGGTGCTTACTCAGCCATAGCATAAGCAGAATTCTCTCTTGTTCCTTTTTGTGTGGGGAAATTCCCTTCAAGATTGTTCCCCCTAATGTAGATACTAGCTTTGTAGCTGTATGATGCATAAATTAGTTAAGAAATTGTCATTTTGAATATCACTATTGTAAAGTGCTTGACTTGTGAGAAAAGCCACAGCTCTTAAGAAGTAACAGTCTTGGTTGGGCACAGTGGCTCACGCCTGTAATCCCAGCACTTTAGGAGGCTGAGGCAGGCAGATCACTCAAGGTCAGGAGTTTGAGACTAGCCTGGCTAACATGGTGAAACATTGTAATTTTTGTAAAAATACAAAAATTAGCTGGGTATGGTGGCTCATTCTGTAATCCCAGCTACTTGAGAGGCTGAGACAGGAGAATCACTTGAACCCGGGAGGCAGAGCCTACAATGAGCTGATATTGTGCCATTGTACTCCAGCCTGGGCAACAGAGCGAGTCTCTGTCTCAATTGAAAAAAAAAAAAAAAAAAAAAGGAAGTAACAGTCTAGTAAGGAAGGCAAATAGGTAAATAGAAAATAGTAATATAAGTGAAAGGAGCCATGACAAGAGGTATACAGGACACTATGGAGAACACAGAGGAATAGAAGCTTAACCCAATCTGACAGGAAAGAGAAGAGGTGAAAGAAGGCTTTCTAGAAGAGGTGATTCCTGTGTTTTATCTGTGAGAAATAGGAGGTGCCAAGTGAGGAATTAAATAAAGGGCTTTCTAGGAAGAAGAGAGAGGAACACAAATATGTATGTGGGAGCCTAAGAATGAATGACCAGTTGAAAGAATTGCAAGTAGTTTTGGTGGGGCCACAGTATAGGGTATATATGGGGAGAGGGCGAAGTGTCAAACTATGAGGCCAGAGAAGTTAAACTGGAGCCACATCATTAAAGGCTTTGAATGTCATGTCAAGGACTTTGAACTTTAAATTATAGATAGTGGGAAGCCATTGTTGCGCTTTAAATGTGAGTATGATTTCAAATTTGCATGTTAGAATGATTATTTTGGTAGCAATGTACAGGGTAAGAAACAGGAGGTAGGGATACCAAGTCAGGCAAGAAATTATGAAGGCCTAAGGGAGTGGTGGTGGAAAGAGGGATGAACTCACATGAGAATTTATCAATAGAAGCTATAGGTCTATTTAACAGATTTGTTGTATGTGCTGTAAATGTTAATGAACAAGAATCTAGAATGATTGGAGGTATCATTTGACTGTGTCTCCACCTAAATCTCATCTTGAATTGTAGCTGCCATAATTCCCATGTGTCATCAGAGGGACCCCGTGGGAGGTAATTGAATCATGGGCTGGCAGGGCAGGGGTGGGTTTTTCCCATGCTGTTCTCATGATAGGGAATAAGTCTTATGAGATCTGATGGTTTTAGAAAGGGGAGTACCCCTGCACATGCTCTCTTGCCTGCTGCCATGTAAGATGTTCCTTTGCATCTCCTTTGTCTTCCGCCATGATTGTGAGGCCTCTTGAGCCATATGGAACTGTGAGTCTGTTAAACTTCTTTCCTTTGTAAATTACCCAGTCTCTGGTATGTCTTTATTAGCAGCATCAGAACTGACTAAAACAGTAAAGTGGTACTGTGGTAGGGGGGCACTATGTAAAGATACTTAAAAATGTGGGAGCATCTTTGGAACTGAGTAACAGGCAGAGGTTGGAACAGTTTAGAGGGCTCAGAAGAAGACAGGAAGAGGTGGGAAAATCTGGAACTTCCTAGAGACTTGTTGAATGGCTTTGACCAAAATGCTGATAGTGATATGGACAATAAAGTCCAGGCTGAGGTGGTCTCAGATGGCAATGAGGAACTTGTTGGAAACTGAAGTAAAGGTCACTCTTGCTATGCAAAGAGACTGGTGGCATTTTGCCCCTGCCCTAGAGGTCTGTGGAACTTTGAACCAGAAAGAGATGATTTAGGGTATTTGGTGGAAGAAATTTCTAAGCGGCAGAGAGTTCAAGAAGAAGCAGAGCATAGAAGTTTGGAAAATTTGCAGCCTGACAATGCAGTAGAAAAGAAAACCCTATTTTCTGGAGAGAAATTCAAGCTGGCTGCATAAATTTGCATAAGTAACCAGGAGCCAAATGTTAATCACCAAAACAATGGGGAAAATGTCTCCAGGGCATGTCAGAGACCTTTAAGGCAGTCCCTCCCATCACAGATCCAGAGGCCTAGGAGAAAAAAAATGGTTTCCTGGGCCAGGCCTAGGGCCCCCCTGCTGTATACAGCCTAGGGACTTAGTGTCCTGCATCCAGCCACTCCAGCCACGGCTAAAAGGGGCCAAGGTACAGCCCAGGCCATGGCTTCAGAGGGTGCAAACCCTGAGCCTTGGCAGCTTCCACATGGTGTTGAGCCTGTGGGTGCACAGAAATCAAGAATTGAGGTTTGTTGAACCTCTACCTAGATTTCAGAGGATGCATGGAAACTCCTGGATGTCCAGGCAGAAGTTTGCTGCAGGGGTGGAGTCCTCATGGAGAACCTCTGCTAGGGCAGTGCACCAGGGAAATGTGAGGTCAGAGCCCCCACATAGAGTCCCCTCTGGGGCACTGCCTAATGGAGCTATGAGAAGAGGGCCACCATCCTCCAGACCCCAGAAAGGTAGATCCACTGACAGCTTGCAACATGCACTTGGAAAAGCCACAGACACTCAACAGCAGCCCATGAAAGCAGCCAGGAGCAGGGCTATACCCTGCAAAGCCACAGGAATGGAGCTGCCCAGGGCTGTGGGAGCCCAACTCTTGCATCAGCATGACCTGGATGTGAGACATGGAGTCAAAGGGGATCATTTTGGAACTTTAAGGTTTAATGACTGCCCTGGTGGATGTGAGACTTGCATGGGGCCTGTAACTCTTTTGTTTTGGCCAATTTCTCACATTTAGAATGATGTGTTAACCCAATGCCTGTACCTCTGTTGTATCTAGATGAGATTGGGCATGTTCAGGGTGGTGTGGCTGTAGACTCTCCATTGTATCTAGGAAGTAACTAACTTCCTTTTGATTTCACAGGCTCATAGGTGGAAGGGACTTGTCTTGGATGAGACTTCGGACTGTGGACCTTTGAGTTAATGCTGAAATGAGTTAAGACTTTGGGGGACTGTTGGGAAGGCATAATTGGTTGGGAAATGTGAGGTCATGAGATTTGGGAGGGGCCGGGGTGGAAGGGTTTGGCTGTGTCCCCACCCAAATCTTAGCTTGAATTTTAGCTCCCATAATTCCCACGTGTCATGGGAGGGATCTAGTGGGAGGTAATTGAATCATGGTCGGGGGTGGGTCTTTCCCATGCTATTCTTGTGATAGTGAATAAGTCTCACGGGATCTGATGCTTTTATAAAGGGGAGTTCCCCTGCACACACTCGCTTGCCTGCTGCCATGTGAGATGTGACTGCAGCCTGGCATGGTGGCTCACGCCTGTAATCCCAGCACTTTGGGAAGCCAAGGCAGGTGGATCATATGAGGTCAGGAGTTTGAGACTAGCCTGGCCAATATGGTGAAACCCTGTCTCTACTAAAAATACAAAAATTAACCGGGCATGGTGGTACACGCCTGTAATCCCAGCTACTCGGGAGGCTGAGGCAGGAGAATTGCTTGAACCCTCGGGAGGCGGAGGTTGCAGTGAGCTGAGATTGTGTCACTGCACTCCAGCCTGGGTGACAGAGTGAGACTCTGTCTCAAAGGAAAAACAAAAAAAAGATGTGACTTTGCTCCTCATTTGCCTTCCACCATTATTGTGAGGCCTCCCCAGCCGTGTGGAACTGTTAGTCCATTAAACTTCTTCTTTTTTTTTTTTTTTTTTAAATAAATTAAGCAGTCTTGGTTATGTCTTTATTAGCAGCGTGAGAACAGACTAATACAGAGGTTATCCTTCCCTTCACTGATTTTTATAAAATAGAGTAATACCTCTCCAAGGCTTAGAGTTTTTTTCTCTCATAAAATTATCAGGAAGTAGCAGCACATTTTGGCCTCTGATAGAGGCATCTCATCATCTCTGACTTGTAGCAGTGAACATTTTGTGATTTTATAGCAATGATACTTTAGAACTAATAGAAGAAACTACTTAAAGTTGTCAGGGGTTATTTGCTTTTTATTGTCTTAAGTATGTAATCACAGATTTTCTACTTGTTTTCTACCATGTTATAGCATTGGTAACTGTTTTATTAAGCTACTTGTATGTGTGTTTTGTTTTTGTTTTTTGTAAACAAAACAGTCATTAAACTGGAAAACATAAAGTAAAAAGTCTCCTTTCCAAGAAAAAAGAAATAATCTTCTTGCACACTCAGTCCTACAAAATAAGACTGACCTCTTTTCAGTCAGTTTTTGTTCTGTTGCTGGATGCTTTATGAGCAATGAATATATTGGACAACTTCAGACAGCATCTGTTAGTTCTCCAATATGAAGGATGGGGAATTTTGTATTTTTAATAGTAATCTTCTCCTTCTACCTCCTGGTATCTGTTTGCCATGTTAATATTTAATGTTGTCAGTCTAGAGAATACTTTATTACATTAAACCTCTATTTCTTGAATTATCAAATGTGTACTATCCATTGATTACCTACTATAAAAGACAAGGAAAGTGGTTTACTTTGTATTTTTAGCCCCTGTATTATTTGTTATGATTTTTAAAAATATTCATTTAGGCAATTATTTATATAAGTTAAATCTTTGCATTTTCCTGAGATGAGTTCCACTTTTTATCCCTTTGTCCTTTTTTTTTTTTTTTTTTTTTTGAGACAGATTCTCCCTTTGCCGCCTAGGCTGGTGTGCAGTGGTGCAATCTCAGCTCACTGCACCCTCTGCCTCCTGGGGTCAAGCGATTCTCCTGCCTCAGCCTCATGAGTAGCTGGGATTACCAGAGCCTGCCACCACACCCGGCTAGTTTTTGTATTTTTAGTAGAGACAGGGTTTCATCATGTTGGCCAGGCTGGTCTCGAACTCTTGACCTCAAGTGATCCACCCGCCTTGGCCTCCCAAAGTGCTGGGATTACAGGCGTGAGCCACTGCACCCAGCCCTCTTTCTACTTTTTAATCCTTTTAGAAGTTCTTACTCTCAACTAATTCTTCTACATTCTTTAAATTGTTTCACTTTAGTTGAACACTATTAAGGATTAGAGCAGTCTAAGATGGGAAAACTAGTTACGTTAGAGAGGATTGGCGAATCATGATTATGGCCTTCAAACAGCTGAGAAGCTATCACTATCATGTTAAAGAAGGAATAGATGCATTTTTTCTTATGTCAGGTAACATCAGTTGGTGAGAGTACTTCAAAAAGATTTTGACTCAGTGTAAGGAAAAAGAAAGTTTCTAAATGATTTAGATCTTTCAACAACAGAATGAAATAATCTCTCAGCCTTCTCTTAGAATCATTTTTATTTTTTTCTTTTATGTCTTAGAGTTAAGTCCTATTGGAGAAGATTACATAACTGTTTGCATTTCCTCCCTTAAGGATTTTGAGTAAGATATTATGGAAGCATAGGGAAGGACCACTCTTAGTCTAGGGGAATAAGGTGTCAGGAAACATTCCTAAAAAGAGATGACACTTTGAAATGTGTAAATGTTAACCTGGTAATGGGAGAAACGGAGGTGAGATTAAAGAGGAGAATGTCCACAGAAGGGACAGTATACTTAAAAGAAGGTAAATGAGTTTGAATGGACTTGACTTATTTGGGGAGCTGTAAACAGGTTGTTGAAACTAGAGCACTCTTAAGGACATAGATGAGCATTTGGTAAGTCAGATGGAAATTCAGTCATTATTCTGAATGTGATGAGAAGTCAAGTGGAGTAACATGCTATATAAATTCTGGTACTTTCGGGAAAATGAAGTGGACAACAAGCGAAGTCAGGGAGAGCAGTTATGAAGGTATTGCAGTAGTCTGGGCAAGAAATGATAAGGATTCGTTGTAGTAAGTGTGGGAGAGTGTTGCGGTTCAGAATCACAAGAGGTACGTGGTTTTTTGTTTGTTTTTTTGAGTCAAGGTCTTGCTGTGTCACCCAGGCTGGAGTGCAGTGGAATGGTCATGGCTCACTGCAGCCTTGACCTCCTGGGCTCAAGTGATCCTCCCACCTTGGTTGTTACTGATGCAGAGGATTTTCCTTTATGGAAGTCCAGATGATTACACAAAGAGGTTGCTACAAGGTGACATTAACCTTAGTTTGGAATCTATATTCCAGTAATCCAGGCTCAGGAAACCGCATTATTGATAGGTTAAAAATGCAACAGTGCAATAATTGATAGGTTACATCTCTTGGAGAATACCAATTTTTAAGATGACAATGAAAAACATGAGAGTGCCTAATAGTCTTCTTGGCTAGTAAATTTTTTTTTTTTTTTTCCTGTAGGCTGCTTTGTTTTCTGGACATGATTTAGGTTCCACCCTTCGGATGCACTTTGATTTGGAAGTGAACCACCTGGGGAGAGAGGAAGGCTGTGGGCTTAGATTATGAGAAAAGTAGAATGGTTCTGAGCTAATAGTTTGTGGGGCAACTTTCTCATTTAGCAGTGGCTTTCTAATTCTGCAGCTTCTACAGGAGCTTCCTGGCTTGCCAGCTTCCTACAATGATGGTACCAGCTTTTGTGATTATGGCTGAGGCAGAATGGTTCTGTGGGCTAGGAGTTGTTTCTAGGAGTTCAGTCACTCTGAACCCTGCCTCTCTACTTTTTCCAATGATTTTGTGAGCATCTGATTCTTATCTTAAACCCCCTTTTTGCTTAAACTACCTGGAGTGGATTCTGATCCTGGACCATTAAATTGGTGTAAAACTGTTTTGGGTAACAAATCCTCAAGGAATCTAGAAGGGTCGCTGGTAACCAGTTCATGGCACCTACTGTTTTTGATTTGTGGTTACCTGGGATGGAAGTACCTGTTGGAGGCAAAGCTTTGCTGAACTAATGGATGATCCATTTAGGAAAGTAAAGATATGAGAGGACTGGCTGTTTTTGTTTGTTTGTTTGTTTGTTTGTTTTTTGTTTTAGACGGAGTCTTGCTCTGTCGCCCAGGCTGGAGTGCAGTGGTGCTATCTCAGCTCACTGCAACCTCCACCTCCCAGGTTAAAGCGATTATCTTGCCTTAGCCTCCTGAGTAGCTGGGACTACAGGTGTGTGCCACCACGCTCGACTAATTTTTTGTATTTTTAGTAGAGACGGGGTTTCACCGTGTTAGCCAGGATGGTCTGGATCTCCTGACCTCATGATCCGCCTGCCTCGGACTCCCAAAGTGTTGGGATTACAGGTGTGAGCCACCGCGCCTGGCCAATTGGCTGTTTTTAACTCCACTGTAGAGTTTAAAGCAGTGGTTCTCAATCTGGGGTGATTTTGCTCTCCAAGGCATATTTGGAAATGTCTGGTGGCATATTTAGTTATCAGAACTGGGGGAGCAGGGTGCTACTGGTATCTAGTGAGTAGAGACCAAGAACGCTGCTGCACAGGATTGTCCCCTCCCCACCACGACAACAAAGAGTTACCTGGCCCAAAATGTCAATAGTGTTTAGTTTGAGAAATTCTGGTTTAAAGTAAATTTAAACCACAGGGCTAAATTTTTAAATCTTGGCTAAAGTTATGGTTAGAGTACTAAGGAATTTGGTGATTGGCTTAAAAGAGTCTTTTATGTCTTACGACTCCAGGACTGTTACAGTCTAAGGTACGGAGTCTGATCCAACAAGTTATTAAACTGCGTTCAGTGCAGAGTGAACTCAGAGCTTCATCAGATTTCATAGGTGTAAATTGGGTTATTGATTGGGAAAGAGTAAGATTCCAGGAATTGGAATCATGACATGGAACCATTTGAATGACTCCAGGTATTCTTAACCTGTGGTTTGTACTGAGCCTCCCTTGCCAGCAGAAGTAACCCCTCTTCCTTTGAGTGATCCTTAAAGATGCTGTAATGACTTCAGCTTGTTGAGTGATAGCTGATTCCCACCACCTTCTGGCCTGTAGACCAGTAGCTAGAGTCAGATCCCAGGAAGTTCAAGGGGCCAACTTTATGATGAAAGACAAGTTTTATGCATCAAAAGAATTGCAAGAATTTTACTAGTTTATGTTAGCAAAAACCTATGCAATTGATATGAAATCAAATTCAAAGAGATGTTGGACCAGGAAAGGAGGAACCTAATTTTAGTTTGGGCTGAATCTATTAATGTAGATTCATCTATGACAGATTTTAGATTTGGTTCTTGCTCAAGCAGCTAGGACTGGTTCTAATTGTCTGCTTGTTTGTTTGACTGACATGTGGATTTGGTGGTGACCTCCATTGAGTAAAGTTGAGATGGCAGACTTGGGGAGTTAAGAATGTTGAGGTGGACTTATTTTGTGCAGCTGGCTTCCTTACTCTGTAAGTACATCCCCAAGATAGGTGTTCTCTACTACCTTTAAGAAAATACAACAGTGAGAGAAACGCTAGCATCCTTAAAAAGTACTCTAGTGGCTGTCTTCTCTGGCCTTGGCATGAATGTAAGAGATGCTGCTACAAAATGAGCTTTCTGAATGTAGTGGAATCCTGGAATGGCAGAGGCAAGTAACAGAACTTTTTTTTTTTTTTTGGAGACAAAGTCTCGCTCTGTTGCCAAGCTGAAGTGCAGTGATAGGATCTCAGCTCACTGCAACCTCTGCCTCCCAGGTTCAAGCAATTCTCCTGCTTCAGCATCCCGAATAGCTGGGACTACAGGCACATGCCACCACGCCCAGCTAATTTTTGTATTTTTAGTAGAGATGGGGTTTCACCATGTTGGCCAGGATGGTCTCGATCTTTTGACCTTGTGATCTGCCTGCCTTGGCATCCCAAAGTTCTGGGATTACAGGCGTGAGCCAGCGTGCCCGACCGCAAGTAACAGAACGTAACCATCAGACACAAGATAGGCTTGCTTAATATAGTATGCAAATTGATTAAGGGGTTCCTAGGACTGACGTGGAAGAGTAGCTCACTAAGGTCTTGATCTAGATACTGGAACTGAACAAATGAAAACAGAACACTTTAGGTCTAATGAATGTAGGATTGATTTTAGGTCTCCATAATGTCTAATACCTATAGCTTTATTACTTTACAGATCTAGAACTCCTTGAAGAAAAAAAGAGGCAGCATACCTTCCTTTATGGAAGGACCTTGTGATAATATCATGGGTAAGCACAATTAATTTTCTTCATAACCTTCCCTAAAGAAAGGGGTCTTTTGTTATTTACAAGCATAACTGTTCATCAGAAGGCAAATACTCAAACCTTTCAGGAGTTATTGGAACCTGAGCTAATGATAATTCCCAGTGACTGAGGATACCATTGTGCTCCATGAGGCAGATGGGAGCTTATGGAAATCAGGCATGGAATGGAGCTTTGACTTGAAATTATTTCACAATCCATGAATTCGTACTGTGATTATATCTTGTTTCTTACTGCATGTTTGGAATAAATATACTCAACAAATGGAAGAATCCCCAAATTAGTTCCCATATCCATGAGTTAATGAACTTTATGGTAGGAAGAGCCAAGTGTAACCCCCTGAAGTTCTTTTTACCAAAGCAGTCTTACATCCTGAATCTGAGATTAGTGCCATATTAAAGACTTGAAAGGTTCAGCCTGCTGACTCTTGTTTTACCTATGCAGAAGATAGATACCTTTTGGAGAATGATGATGTATTATCATAAGCTTCTTCTACCCTTCCAGTTGTATCTTTTTTTCCACATGTGGTCTCTTTTCTAGAAACAGAACCTGGTACTTGGTAGTTAACTATTGATCTATCAACTGCCTTACTGAATCTAATTAACAGAGAACATCAGAAATACCCAGCAATGCAGTACACTGTCATCATATTGCCTCCATGGTTAGGTCAGCATTTTGGCTCTGTAGGGATTTTGTTCATCTCACTATCCCACAGTACATCATCCTGGTCCCCTATAGTGATGACATCATGCTGATTGATAGGACAT
Source organism: Macaca nemestrina (assembly GCF_043159975.1). Classification (NCBI taxonomy): domain Eukaryota; kingdom Metazoa; phylum Chordata; class Mammalia; order Primates; family Cercopithecidae; genus Macaca; species Macaca nemestrina. Next base: position 55,616,398 of record NC_092136.1, read on the forward strand.
TATGATAGTGAACTAGTAGGCAGCTTAGATCCTTTGTAAAGATGCTAAAGACACAGCTGATGATGGGACATGAAGTCCATAAAAAATTGGAGGACTTGACACCTTAGTGAAGTTTCTGAGGTAACAGTATTTTGGGATATATTGGGATGTCCTTTCTGAAGTGGAAGATAAACTACTGCATCTTATGTTCATTGCTACCAAAAAGAAGTACAGTAACTGGTGGGTCTCTCTGGGTTTGAAGTCAGGATATACTAAATTTTAAGTGTACTGCTCCAACCTCTTGACTCAACAATCCATAAAGACTGCCATCTGGTTGCTATGTGGAATTTGTGGCAGGCTCTGACAGGAGGAGAATCACAGTGAAGGATCCTTCATTTTAGAGCTAACTGTATCTTCTCTGAAAAAGCTACTGGCTTTGTTGTTATACGTGATAGAGAACAAATTTCTAAATACTGGATACCAGTGACATGAGCATGCATAGCAGTATTACATCATCAAATAGAAGCCATATACCTGGGATTGGGCAAAATGGAAGTACTGAAAACACATGTACATTGAGCAAGCAAGAGGCTCTTTTTTAAAAATTTATTTATTTTTTTATTTTTTAGAGTCAAAGTCTTGCTCTTGTCGCCTAGGCTGGAGGGCAGTAATGCGATCTCAGCTCACTGCAACCTCCGCCTGCCAGGTTCAAACGATTCTCCTGCCTTAGCCTCCCAAGTAGCTGGGATTACAGGCACATGCCACCACATCCTGCTAATTTTTGTACTTTTAGCAGAGACGGGGTTTCACCATGTTAGCCAGGCTGGTTTCGAACTCCTGATCTCAGGTGATCCATCTCCCTTGGCCTCCCAAAGTGCTGAGATTATAGGTGTGAGCCACCTCGCCTGGCCACAAGAGGCTCTTTCTATACTGTGATTCCTTTCACAACCCCACACCCATGGTTTTATTCCTGGGCAGTCTGCTGTGTTCTTGGTTAACAGATGGTTCTACATGATGTGTTGGCACCTATCAGACTAAGAGCAGACTCTGGTAGAAATGGCCAGTTGCCTCCTAATACTATTTTTTCTCCTTTAGAAATAAAACTCTTGTTTTTTAGCAGGGCAATTGTCTAAGAGACTAAGAGACTCCCTTGCTGTTGGGTGTAGTCATGTGACAAGGCTTTGGCAAGTGATATGTAAGTGAAATTGTTCTTCTAGAAATTCTCCTTAAAATATTCTATACCTTCCTCCTCCTTCTCTTCCTTCTCCTTCTTCTCTCCCTCCTCCTTTCTTCTTCTCCTCTTCTTCCTTTTCTTCTTTTTTTCTTTGTGCAGGGAGCATAGGGTCTTGCTCTGTTGCCCAGGCTGGAGTGCAGTGGAGCAATTTTGGCTCACTGCAGCCTTCACCTTGTAGGCTCAAGCAATTCTGCCACCTCAGCCTCCTGAGTAGCTGGGACCACAGGTGTGTGCCACCACACCTAGCTAATTTTTTAGAGATGGGGTTTTGCCATGTTGCCCAGGCTGGACTGGAACTCCTGGGCTCAAGTGATCCTCCTGCCTCAGCCTCCCAAAGTGCTTGGGATTACAGGCATGAACCACTGTGCCCAGCTTCCTTCCTTCCTTCTTTCTTGATTTCTACTTGAAACATGGATGTGATGTTTGGAGCTCCAGCAGACATATTAAACCATGAGAACAAGGGTCTAAACCTGTAGATGGTGGAGTGATGAACCTGAAGAAGCTGGATCTTTGAGACCTTAGATCTAACATTAATCCTGAATGTTGTCTTTGAGACATCTTTTATATGAAAGGAAATAAACTTTTATCTTGTTTAAGCTATTAATGTTTTAGGTTTTCTGTCATATACAGAGGAACATATTCCTAATGGAGACACTGAATGCTTAGATGGATAACGTGCCATTCTCTGAGATACAGAATGGAGGGAGAGAAGATACAGATTTTGTAGAAATAATAGAAAAATCCCAATTTGGTCATGATTCATTTGCTGTGTTTATAGAAATGCTTAATAGGGGGTACAAACAGCATTGGGATTTTGAGAAATACTCTGTTTTATCTGTTGGGAGAAGGAAATGATTGTCTTCAGGAGATTGAAATGTTAAGGAAAACAGCTGGTAGTAAAGTGTATTGTAACCAGCCTCATAACTTGTTTGGACAGATAAACAATCTGTAATTCTTTTTGCAGGATAGGAAGTTTGCATTTGAGAAGAGTTGAGCAGAAAACACATGGCTTGGATTATCTGTGGTGTAGATGCTCCAAGGTGAACTTTGAGTTGCAGATAGGAAGTTAGAGATGGGAAAAAACCAGAAATTTGTGGAGAGGAGAGCATTGTACGCTGGGGACATGTTTAAACTGTATTTGGGAAGAAGAAATTTGTCACCTGTATTTCTGTAACGAGAAAGGCCGCATTGATTTTGAAGGCACAGGTTGCTGGAGAACTAAGGATTTTGGTATCTTCTGGTTCATTGACTTAGGGTTAGGGAATACATTGATAGGGACACATTGAATGAGTTTTAATGAGAAATTTATGTGTATCATGTCCAGTTGCATTATGCAACAGATACGAATTTCTCGTTTAAGGAAGATTAACATAATAGCCTTTGCTGTTTTTCTTTTCTTTTCTTTTTTTTTTAGGCTGGAGTGCAGTGGCCGGATGTCGGCTCACTGTAAGCTCCGCCTCCCGGGTTTACGCCATTTTCCTGCCTCAGCCTCCCGAGTACCTGGGACTACAGGGCCCACCAGCTCGCCTGGCTAGTTTTTTTTGTATTTTTTTAGTAGAGACGGGGTTTCACCGGGTTAGCCAGGATGATCTTGATTTCCTGACCTCGTGATCCGCCCGTCTTGGCCTCCTAAAGTGCTGGGATTACAGGCTTGAGCCACCGCGTCCGGCCTTGTTTTTCAATCAATAACTTTCCTCCCTAGTTTAAAAAGGTTGTATTTAAAAAATCTATGCTAAAACTAAGCACTTGCTATGTACTAGTTTTATCTTCAATTGGAGGAAAATGTAAATATAACTTAAACATAGTGAAAGTGATAGTTAAGTCATAGTAGAGAATTGCGTTTTAAATTTTCAGTTGTCTTTTTATTCTGAAAGGATCAATGTTTTATAGATAGTACCAATATATTAATGTTTTTAAAGCTGGTTCCAAGAAATTTGTCTGAAATTTTAATGTGGCAGTGTTTTCTCTGCTGAATTATCAAGGGAGGCTAAATATTCTGTGGTACAATGGTAATACATTTTTATAATACATTGATAGGCATAGATAATACTGCAGAAATTGCCAAAACACAGCTTTTTTTTTTCTCCCTTCTGTCCCTCCACCTATGTTCTTTCCTGCCCCACGTCTCTGCCACCTCCTTCAACCCCTCCTTTGTTGTAAACTTACTTTCTCAGAATTATATAATAAGCATGTCTTCGTAAATTTTCAGTTTGTTTCATGATAACTGTAACTAGTTCAGAAAGAGGTTTCTCATTCTACATCATACAAAATAAAAGTGTTTCTGAAGTAGCCGGGAGTTCTTTGCCAGCAGACGAGTTATTGAGGCTTAGTTTAAATTGGCATAATTTAAACTGGTGTAGTTTTCTTAACAAGGTAATCTGTCTTGGAGGAGATTTTGGTCTGCTTTTCAGATCAGCAATATTAGTGTTATGCCATCTAGTGGCAGATGTATGTATTTCACATTTTTTGTTGGTTTACCATGCCTAGAAGTTTAGAGCCAGGAGGGACCTAAGATCACTTTACAGGTGGGAGACCAAGGCTCAGAGAAGTTAGAGGATTTGCTTAAGGTCACCACTTAGTGACAGAGCTAAGATAAGCCTCAGGTCTCCTGATTACCAATGTAGTATTCTTTTCAAAACATGGCAGTGTTTTTTTTGAGGACTCTGTTAGATTAGTTTGAGGATATCAACCATGGGAAGGTATTTATATTTTAGGTTTTTTTGTTTATTCATAATTACTGTTGATAGCTTTAATGTAGTGGTGTTTTAATAGGCCCTTGTACTCAGAAGATAAGGGAAATGGATATCATATTTACCTTTGATAAAACACAGTTTTCTTTAAGTAGTTAAATAACTGCTTGTGAGAGAGGGTTGAGCTTGTTTTCCATTTGTTACAGTGAGAACAAATATTAATTATTGTGCCTTTGGGCTTGCCCTTGTATGATGTATTTTTTTCTCATAGAAAAGGAAATACTAGGAGAGAGGGCCCTAGGACTCAACTTCTCTGTTAGGGTCATACTCAGATTAAGTTTTGTGTTGAAAAAAAGAGTTAATTCTGACAGTGCCTTCTGGTCCCTCCTCACCCTATCCTGGCAACTAAAGGTTGCAGATCAGGCAAGCAGTAAGCTTCAAGGACAGAGAAGTTTTAAGCAATCTTAAAGACTGTTGGAATAAGGGTGAAGAATATTGCCCTGGGAAGAGGTTTAGAGCCAATTGACATCAGGACACCAGCTATTGGACTGGAGAAGTGTTTGAGTAGTAGACTGAGGATGACTTGGATTTGCATTTTTGTTTTGCCTCTGATGCTCCAGTGTTGCTTCTTTTATAATTTCTTTTCTGTTTAAACAGCTTCCTTCAGCCAATCTTCATTTGAATTGGTGTTTTCCTGTAGGTAAAATGTTTCTCTCTGGCTTCTTTCAAGACTTCTTTGTTTTTAATTTTCAGATGTTTAATTATAATGTATCTTAATGTAAATTTCTTTGAGTTTAGTCAGTATGAGATTCACTCAACTTTTTGAATATGTTTGGTGCTTCACCAACTTTGGGAGTGTTTTAGCCATTATTTCTTTGAATATTCTTTCAGTTCCCCTTTTCCTCTTCTCTTTTCTGGGACTCCAGTGATATGAATAGTGAATCTTTTGTTATGGTCTATGGATCTCCTGTGGGTCCCCAATGTTCTTTTCTTTATATTTTAATTTATTTTCTCTCTGTTGTTCAGATTGGGTAAATTCTACTGATTTCACCTCAAGTTCACTGATTCTATGCTATATGCCATTTTCACTCTACTATTGAAACCATCCTGTGAGATTTTAATTTTGGATATTTTATTTTTTAGTTTTATAATTTCTGTTTGATTTATAACATATTTCTGTGCTGATATTTCTATTTTTCATTTGTTTCAAGATAATTTATGATTTGATGTATTTTTAAGGTAGCTGCTTTAAAATCTTTACAGATAATTCTGACATCTGATTCATGTCTGTGTTGGCATCAGTTAATTGTCTTTTTGTCATTCAAGTTGTGATCTTTTCTGGTTCTTGGTGTGATGGGTGCTTTTTTACTATATCCTGGACATTTTGGCTGTTATGTTAGTTTTTGTGTTTAGAGTTAGTGTGTAGACCATAGTCTAATTTTGTAGGCTGTTGTTCCAGTGGCAGTTTAATTTTCAGAGCCTTTCCAGTGTTATTTTGATTTTCTTGGTTATTTGGTTTTGTTTGTTTATTTAATGCTGGGGCCATTAAATAAAGCCTTTCTGTCACCTCAGGCAGCACTAGAGCTCCCACTGGTGCTGCCTGAGGTGGCCGAAAGCATTCCCCAGGCTGAGCTGTGTGATGTCTCTTGGTGGGGGAGGGTACTCTCAGGCTACAGGGACAAAGAGGTTTTGCTGGACCAGGCTACTTTTTGTGGCACAATGTTCGCTATTGGTGCCATTTCACTGCCCTCATGTCACTGGGGAGTACATGAGAGATTCTGACTCATGAGGACAAAGAGGCTCCCTGGGCCAGACTGCTTGTTATGGTCGAGTCCCTCTTACTGGTGTCCTCTGACTACCCCAGTGTTTCTGGATTGGGGAGGGAATTCTTAAGCCCATAGAAACAAAATGTCTGCCGAGGTCACTTGATACAGCGAGCTGCCTCTTGCTGGTACTGGCTGGACACCTCAATATCTCTTGGTTGTATAGGAGAGCCTCAGGCCTGTGGGGACAAAGTCTTCCCAGGCCAGCCTGCTTATTGTGATGGGGTCTCTCTTGCTGGTGATGCCTACTTACCAGTATCTCTCTTTAGGGGAAGGGAGTCAGGGCCAGGAGTGAAGGAAAGTGCTTTCCCTGACTGCTTATTATCATTGTGGCTGTCTATCCCCTGCTCATGGTTCTGGGCTTTCCCTGTGTTGTTAGTGAAACTTCTGTTTGATCTGGGAGATGAGAGAGCCTACCTTGGCTGCCTTCTGTTGTTAGTTTGGGGACTGGGACACGCTAGGCCTGGGTTGGCTTCTTCTGTTTGGTAGAGATACGTAAGATGTCCTGCCATTGTCTTATTCCTCCAATCCTAGGGTTACAAAACAGTTTACTTTCCTCTTACCACCTTTCAGAGTTCTCCTTTGATTGCCTCATGTGTTATTTCTAGGTTTATACTTAGTCGGGAAGAGCAAGAAGAAAGGAGTCTATACCATTGTGTCTGATCAGAGATTCGTTAAAGAAAATCCTTTATTGAGATATAATTTACATACCATAAAGTTCATCCTTTTAAAATGTAAAATGCAGTGGTTTTAGTATATTCAAAGAGTTGTGCGACCATTACCACTATTTATTTATTTGTTTATTTATTTTAAACTTTATTTTAAGTTCTGGGATACATGTGCAGGACGCGCAGGTTTGTTACATAGGTAAACGTGTGCCATGGTGATTTGCTGCACCTATCATCCTGTCACCTACATATTAAACCCCACATGCATTAGCTATTTATCCTAATACTCTCCCTCCCCGCTCCCACCTCCCTGCAACAGGCCCCAGTGTGTGTTGTTGCCCTCCCTATGTCCATGTGTTCTCATTGTTCAGCTTCCACATGGAAGTGGGAACATGCGACATCACCACTATTTACTTAAAATATTTCATCACCCCAAAGAAACCCTATATCCATTAGCAGTCACTCCCTTTACCCCCTTAAGCCCTTGTTAGCCATGAATTTACTTTCTGTCTCTTTGAATTTGACTTTTCTGGGCATTTCCTATAAATGGACTCATACAATATGTAGCCTTTTGTGTTTGGTTTCTTTCAATTAGCATACGTTTTCAAGGATTATCCATGATATGTAGCATGTATCAGTACCTCATTCTTTTTTTTCTTTTCTTTTTTTTTTTTTTGAGATGGAGTCTTGCTCTGTCTCCCAGGCTGGAGCGTAGTAGTGTGATCGTGGTTCACTGCAACCTCCGCCTCCTGGGTTCAAGCGATTCTCCTGCCTCCGTCCCCTGAGTAGCTGGGACTACAGGCACATGCCACCACACCCAGCTAATTTTTGTGTTTTTAGTGGAGATAGGGTTTTACCATGTTGCCCACGATGGTCTCGATCTCTTGATCCCGTGATCCACCTGCCTTGGCCTCCCAAAGTGTTGGGATTACAGGCATGAGCCACTGCAGCCAACTTTCATTGCTTTTTATGTTCAAACAATATTCGATTATATAGCTATACTCAGCTTTTTTTTTTTTGGAAGGATATTTTCTTGGGTATAAAATGTTGGGTTGATTTTTTTTTTTTCCTTTAGGTATTTTAAAGATGTGGCTCCACTGTATTCTAGCTTGTACTGTTTATAATGAGAAGTCTGCTGTCCTTCTTATATTTGTTACTCCGCACAATGTATCTTTTTTCTCCAGCTGTTTTTAGATATTTATCTGCATATCTAAGTAATTTATTTTGATATGCCTTTGTGAGTTCTGTGTGTTCTTCGTGTCTGGGATTTGATGAGCTTCTATGATCAGTGTGTTTATAGTTTTCATCAAATTTGGAAAAGTCAAATTTCATTAAATTTGGCCATTATTACTTCAGATATATCTCCATCTCCTCCATTCCATTCTGGGACTCCTGACTCCTGTTACATGCATATTAGGCCACTAGAAGTTGTTCCACAGCTCTGTTTTTGTTTTTTTGTCTTTTTCCCAGTCTGTTTCTCTGTTTCATTTTGGAAGTTTCTATCACTATAACTTCATTAACCTTTTTTTCCTTGTAGTGTCTAATTCATTAGCTATATCCAATATATTTTTTACATTTATATTCCTGAAAATATGTAACATAATGGTAATTTAGAATATCTTTATCTACTAATTAATACCTGCATCATTTTGGAGTCTATTTCAGTTGATTGATTTTTTTCCCTCTTTGTGGCATATACTTTTCTGCTTCTTTTCATGTCTAGTGATTTTTGTTTGCATGTTAGAGTTGTGAATTTTACTTTCTTGATTGCTGGCTATTTCTGTGTTCCTGTAAATATTCTTGAACTTCATTCTGAGATGTAATTAAGCCACCTGGAAATAGTTTGATCTTTTTGAGGCTCGTTTTCTAGCTTTGTTAGGTAGGTCTACAGCAGCATTTTATCTAGGGTTAATTTTTCACACTGAGGCAATACCCTCTGGGTTCTCTGCCTGATGCCTAGTGAATTATGCAAGTTTTTTTCTTTTTTTTCCTTTTGGCTGTTGGGAACAAAAACAGTCCCTGGCCTTGTGTGATTTCTAGGGATTGTCCTTTCTGTTCCTTTCATGTGCTTCATTCAGCCTTCTGCAGGTCTCTGAACTTCTTTCTCCCTGTTAATCTCTCTTCTCTTTGATACTCTGTGAACTCTTAACTTCTTTGAGTTCCCTGGATTCCCAACTCAATTGCTTCAGTTTCACCAGGACTTCTGGATTTTCCTTGATTGGACTGCGGTCTAGAAACTGCACCCCTTTCCCACCGCCCACCCCAGCTAAGCATCTAGATCCTGCATGGAAACTCTTACCAAGAAGTAAGCTGGGGACTTTATAGGGCTCATATAATTTGTTTTCTTTCTCTCTGGGTTCATTGTCCTCTATTGCCTGATGTCAGGTGTCTGAAAACCATTGTTTTGTAGATTTTGGTTTTTTAATTGTTGTAGGTTGGAGGGTAAATTCAGACCTTGTTACTTTACCTCCGATGAGGTAGAAGTCCCTAAGGTGATGATTTTGGACAATTTTTTTGTTTTTTTTTGAGATGGAGTCTCACTCTGTCGCCCAGGCTGGAGTGCAGTGGCACGATTGCGGCTCACTGCAAGCTCTACCTCCTGGGTTCACTCCATTCTCCTGCCTCAGCCTCCTGAGGAGCTGGGACTACAGGCACCTGCCACCACACCCAGCTAATTTTTTTTTTTTTTTTGTATTTTTAGTAGAGACTGGATTTCACTGTGTTAGCCAGGATGTTCTCAATCACCTGACCTCGTGATCTGCCCGCCTCAGCCTCCCAAAGTGCTGGGATTACAGGCATGAGCCCCTGCGTCCGGCCAATTTTGGACTATTTTATTATGTAGCTAGTGGAAGAATTACTGAATTATTTTGATCAGAGATGTTAGTGTGAAGAAATTCGGTTTTGCAGAGCTTGTTTCTAGACTGCCAGAAACTTGAACATGACTATGAGTGAAGTGAAATAGGAAGCAGGGAGATGATGAGGCTGCTGCTGTTATCCAGGTGAAGATAATGAGAGTTTGAACTACTAGAATGATTGTGAATGATGCTGGGGGTGGGAACACATTCGATGCATATTTGGAGAAGGGAGTTGATAAGACTTTCTTTTCTTAAATGTTGATGTACAACCATACAGTTTTTGCAGCATTCCAGACTGCCAACCATTCTTTCTTCATTGCTGTTAAAGAAGACATTTTATTTAATTCAGTAAAATGACACAGTCTGAAGAATTGCATCAAAATTCTAGATCATATGTTTAGTTTTAATTTCAGTTTGTATTCATTTCTCAGTTTTTCTTAATCTTGACATTCTCTAAATTGCTGGATTTATACATTCTCAATGAACTGTGAATTTATAAGGATTAAAACTGTAGCGGCTATTTATTATTTTTAGTGACATACCTTGTTCATTATGTATTCTCGTCAACTTAAAAATGCATTTTTTTTTTTTTTTGAGACAAAGTCTCGTTCTAGCACCCAGTGATTGTATTTTTAGTAGAGACGGGGTTTCACCTTGTTGGCCAGGCTGGTCTCGAACTCCTGACCTCAAGTGATCCGCCTGCCTTGACCTCCCAAAGTGTTGGGATTACAGGCATGAGTCAGTAAAAATGCATTCTTTTTCACTTCTGTAAAAGCCTATGAGCTCTTTGCTAAGTTTAAGTCTGGGAAAAATAGCTTGTGTGTTCCAAATAAACCTTTTGAATAATAGGAGATTGTACTGGACAATCAGAAACTCACATTACATTCCTACCTAAATTTTTAAATAACCACAAAAAAGGCTTATGTCAGTTGAAATAAACAGACTTCTCTCATTAAATGCTAAATGGATCAAATATGAAAGCCTTTTGTAGTATGATTTCCTGCATGCTTTCTTTTCAGTGAATGAACAGCTTTTATTTTCCTTATCTTTTGAAAGTTGGTCTATACTGGCACAATTAGATCTACTTATTTTGGTGAACTTTGATTTTCTGGCTGTCTTGGCATTATAACACAGGTCTTCTAGGGAACATGAAAATAATATTTAAAAAAAATATCATTTGCTCAATAGCAGATTTTCCAAATCACAAATGGGAAACTTGGGACTTGCAAGTTGAATATGGCTTTCATCTTAGTTCTGTCTTTGAACAAATTTCTTTAGATCAGCTTCTATTGTATTAAAATGAGTAAATCAATACATGTACCCAAAAGTCTGATTTTCTAGTGTTGTGCTTTTGCTTTTGCTTTATCCATTTCTTCTGAGATGATATTCTTAATGAAGGAGAGGGAAGAACAGGTGCCAGGTTACAATGCTGAAGTTCCAAGCAGATTGTTCTGGGATAGAATGGAATAGAAGCACTGGTGCCAATGTCAGTAATGTGTATATAGCATGTTTTGACTAAGACTTTTATCCTGAGGAAATTTTGATTATTATTGGGAAATTATAATTGGACTTAGGCCAATATTGATGAATTCTTTGGGGAGATATTTTCTGGAGGAACTCCTTAAGCAATATTTTAATATAGCATAATTAATTTCCATTTTCTCCATTTTTGTTTTTATTCTACTGCAATTGTTTTTATTGAGAATTTGTCAATATATATCAGACTGTTAATTTAAAATGGTTGCATTTTGTAGTATGTATCTGTAACTAAAAAAGAGTAAGTTAATTAAATTAAAAATGGATATAAATACACTGGGTAACTGTCATAGGATCCAAAAAATGCATGTATTGAACTGACTAAAGAAATTTAACAGGGATAAAACTTGAGTCTGAAAAATCTTTTGTACAGGTACACAACAGCGTTAAACATGTTTTTAAAAGGGATTTACATGTTTCATTCAAAAATAACTCCAGTAAATCAGGAGTCCTGTGGCCACCAGGAGACCTTATGTAACACCATTCTTCATTGTTAATAACATAGTTGTCTAGAACAGTAATAGTTTTCTTCTCTACACTGTATTATTCAGACCAGCTCAGTAATCTCAACAATTATGTTCAGGTTGGAGTGCTATTCTGAGAAGCATGCACGTACTCATACTGGTATATATTTTACATCCACATTAACTTAAATTCTTCCTCACAAGAGCTCTAAGAGGTAATAGTATCTTCATTTTTTGTATAGGGAAAAATGAAGCACAGAGAAGTAATGTAATTTTCCCAGGGTAAAGTAAAGGTGAAACTGGACTAGAGTATAGGTAACGTGGATCCTGAGTCCATGTCCTTAACCCTGTTTCATATGTATATAAAACCTCACATGATAGGTCACAATCAAAATGCAGATAAATGTTAATTTCTCAGTTTTGACAACTGGGCTCAAGCAGTCTTCCTGCCTCAGACTCCCAAATTGCTGGGATTACAATAGCATGCCCCTATGCCTGACCAACGTCCTGCTTTTAATTCCTTTGGAAATATACCCAGAAGTGGGATTGTTGGAACATATGATAGTTCTATTTTTAATTTTTTGAGAAGCCTTCATACTCCATACCTCCATATTCCATATTTTCCATAGTAGGCCCACCATTTGACATTCCTACCAACAGTGCACAAGGGTTCCAATTGAGTCTCGAGTAGCTGGGACTGCAGGTTTGTACCACCATTTGCGGCTAATTTTTGTAGAGATGGGGTCTCAATATGTTGCCAAGGTTGGTCTTAAACTTCTTACCGCCTCACTCCTGGGCCTCCTAAATCCCTGGGATTACAGGTGTGAGCCAGTGCACCTTGCTTTACTTTTCGCTTAAAATTTTCTGACTAAAACTCCTTTTTATAGACAGACATACTTTGTTTTATTCTTTGCTTATTATTTATTATTACTTGTTTATTTTGCCTGACAGATATTGTGGGTGGGGTTTTGTTTTTTTTTTTTTAAACAAATTGAAGATTTGTGGCAACCCAATGTTGAACAAGTCTGTCAGCTCCATTTTGCCAACATCTTGGGCTCACTTTGTGTCTCTGTGTCGCATTTTGGTAATTCTCGCCAGTTTTCAAGCTTTTCCATTATATGTATTTTGGTGATGCGTGATCAGTGATCTTTGATATTAGTGTTTTGTTTTGGCATGTCACGAACTACCATGAAAGGTGGCAAATTTAATCCATAAATGAATTATGTATTCTGACTGTACCACTGACCAGCCATTCCATCATCTCTCTTCCTCTCCTCAGGCCTCTCTATTCCCTGAGGCACGCCAGTATTGAAATTAGGTTAGTTGATGACTTTACAATGGCCTTTAAGTGGTCAAGTGAAAGGAAGAGTTGCATGTCTCTCACTTTAAGTCAAAATCTAGAAATGATTACATTTAGTGAGGAAGACATGTCAAAAGCCAAGATAAGCCAAAAGCTAGGCCTCTTGTACCAAACAGCCAAGTTGTGAATGCAAATGATAAGAAAATGAGACAGCATTATTACTGATGTGGAGTCTGAGTGGCTTGGATAGATGAAATTAGCCACAACATTTTCTTAAGACAAAGCCTAATCCTGAGCACAAGGCCCTAACTCTCTTCAATTCTGTGTAGGCTGAGAAAGTTGAGAAAGTTGCAAAAGAAGTTTGAAGCTGGAGGTTGGCTCATGAGGTTTAAGGAAAGAAGCTGTCTCTATAATGTGAAAGTGCAAGGTGAAGCAGCAAGTGCTTATGTAGAAGCTGCTGGAAGTTATGCAGAAGATCTAGCTAAGATGATGAGGGCAGCCACACTACAACCACAATGTAGACGAAACAGGCTCTATTGGAAGAAGATGCCATGTAGAGTTTTCATAGCTGGAAAGCAGAAGTAAATGGTTGACTTCAAAGCTTCAAAGAACAGGCTTACTGTCTTTTTAGCAGCTAATTCCGCTGGTGACTTCAAATTAAAACTATTTCTCATTTACCATTCTGAAAATTCCAGTGCCTTTAAGAATTATGCTAAATCTACTGTCTGCTCTGTAAATGGAACAACAATGCCTGGATGACAGCACATCTATTTATACCATGGTTTATTGAATATTTTAAGTGTACCGTTGAGACCTACTGCTCATAAAAATATTCCTCTCAAAATATTACTGCTCATTGACAGTGCACCTGGTAACATAAGAGCTCTGATGGACGTGTATAGGGAGATTAATGTTGTTTTCATGTCTGCTAACACAGCATCTATTCTGCAGCCCATGGATCAAGAGTCATTTTGACTTTCAAGTTTTACTATTTAAGAAATACATTTCATAAGCCTGTAACTGCCATAGATAGTGATTCCTCTGATTGAATCTGGGCAAATTAAATTGAAAGCCTTGTGGAAAGGATTCACCATTCTAGATGCCATTATAACATTCATAATTTATGGGAGGAGGTAAAAATATGAACCTATTAACCAGGAGCTTAGAAGAAGTTGATTCCAACCCTATGGATGACCTTGAGGGATTCTAGACTTTAGTGGGGAAAGGAACTGTAGATGTGGTAGAAATAGCAAAATAACTAGCATTAGAAGTGGAGCCTGAAGATGTGACTGAATTGCTACAATCTCACGATAAAACCTTTAACAGATGAAGATTTGCTTCTTATGGATAAGCAAAGAAAGTGGTTTATTGAAATGGAATCTACTTTTGGAGAAGATGCTGTGAATTTTGTTGAAATGACAAAGGATTAGGATATTACATCAATTTAGTTGATAAAGCAGCAGCAGGGTTTGAGAGGAATGATTTCAATTTTTGAGAGAATTTGTGCTGTGGGTAAAATGCCATCAAACAGCATTGCATGCTATGGATAAATTTTTTGTGAAGGAAAGTGTCAATCGATATGGCAAACTTCACTGTTGTCTTATTTTCAGTAATTGCCGCAGCCATCACCCTGATCAGTTAGCAGCCATCAACATCGAAGCAAGACATTCTACCAGCAAAAAGATTACAACTTGCTAAAGCCTCAGATGATTGTTAGCAGTTTTTAGCAATAAAGCATTTTTAAATTAAATAAAGCATTTACATATTTTAGACATAATGCTGTTGCCCACTTAATAGACTACAGTATAGTGTAAACATAACTTTTATATGCATTGAGAAACCAAAAGATTTGTGTGACTCACATTATTGCAATATTCACTTTATTGCTGTGGACTGGAACCAAACCTGCAGTATCTCCCAAGTATGACTGTAATTGTTTCCAGATCCTCTACTACTTTGAAAGAACTCTATCAATCAAAGTGCCTCTTACAGTAGTGTGGTCTCATTTAGGTTCTTTTCTTATGAGGAATACACACCAATTCTAGCTTCATGTAAAAGAAGAAGTATTGTCAAAATGCCTCAGACATTTGCTGACAGATGCTACAGTGCTGCCACAGTTTACTAGAGGTAGAATCTGGAAAAGACTATTTTTTCAGGAAAAGTGAGATGAGGATAAAGATTTGTAAATAAAGATGTTTATTGTAGTATTATTTATAATAGTGAGAAACTAGAAAATGTATGTTCAACAACCTCAAAGGCCCTTTGTAAAATATCAGGTAATAAGCCCGTATATAAAGTTAGGTTTAGTGTGGTATTCATTCGGTAGGAAAAAAATAGGTATTTATGCAAGGAAACCTAGGAATAAATGGATAGTCCAAAATGCTGATAATAATTGTCTCCAGGTGTGGGATTATGGGTGATTTCTTCTTTATATTTTTATGTATTTAAAATTCTTTCTGCACTTAACATTACTTTTATAATTAGTAAGAGTTAACGTGATTGGGCTGGGTGCGGTGGCTTACACTATAATCCTAGCACTTTGGGATTCTGAGGTGGGTGGATTGCTTGAGTCCAGAAGTTCAAGACCAACTTGGGCAATGTGGCGAAACCCTGTCTCTACAAAAAAATATGAAAATTAGCTGGTTGTGGTGGTCTGCACCTGTAGTCCCAGCTACTTGGAGGCTGAGGTAGGAGGATCGCTTGAGTCTGGGAAGTCAAGGCTGCAGTGAGCCATGATTTTGCCACTGTACTCCAGTCTGGGCAACAGAGTGAGACCCTGTCCAAAAAAAAAATTAATATGATAAATATTTCTTGAACCTAAAATACATTAGGTATGGCCTTCAGAGTTGAATAAACAATATAGGGACATGGTTAAACATGATAGAATAAGTACGTTAATTTATCTCTTTCAAAAGAAGGGAGGAATAAACTTAACAATTTCGGTCAGTACCAATGAATTTATTAAAGTAAACATTTTGCTCAGTATAGACTATATGCCAGGAATTCAGTGTGCCAGGTGCTTGGGGAAACAAGTTGGTTACTGAAAGAAAGCAAGCTTGCTGTCATTTCTTCCAGAAAGTTTTATATGGTCTTTCTATCACTGATTGAGCTTACCATAACATAACTGAAATTATCGGTTCATTTGTTTGTTTCCCTGAATTGATTATGAGTTCCTTTAGGATAGGGACTATGTCTTTTTCATTTGTGTACCTCCAGCACCTAGCAATTTGTTTCATTAACTCTGCTTGGGATGTCATAAGTGATGATGCTTGAGGTAGATTTTGAAGAATGAGTGCCTATGATAAAAAGTTGGTTTAGTCTTAACGAAATCCTTCATTCCCCTATAACAAGAGACAGATAAGTTACTGTACTGTAGCAATTATTAATTTTGATTGAGAATATTTTTATTTTGTCTTTTTCAAATAGATTTTGGTTAGACCTCGTTTCAGAATACAGTTCTGAGTTGGTCAGTAAAGTGAATGTCACTTTCCATTTACATTTTAAACATAGAAATTTGGCCGTAAATTGGTTGCAGTTTAGGTGAGGGGCAAGGGAGAAGCTGCATTCATAGAGATGAGGTTGAGAAATCATAGTGGATGAATTTTAAAGTATATTAACAAAATGAATTCGTTGTGCAGACTTCCTCAAGTTAGATATACAAAACAAATAATCAGAATATTGTTGCCTTCATTTCATATGAACTAGGACAACATGTAGAATATACAAGCAACATGAAGATCTTAAAAAACTATAGCAAGAATTAGTTTAGATTTAACATGTACCTTCCATTCCCAATTTGCTCACAAATTACATCCCCAAAGTTCAATGATAAGTTGATTCCTTCTTCGTTGTCACAGGATAATTTTATAACAATAGTGATAGACATCTGTGGTTTTCAACCCAGGGAACATTTGGTAACGTCTGGGCACATTTTTCGTTGTAACAACTTGCTGGTGGTAGGGGGTGCTACTGGAATCTAGGAATTGAGACTATGAATACTGCTAAACATCCTACAATGCACAGGACAATCCCCATCCCCGCAAAGAAGTATCCATCCCCAAATGTCAGTAGTGCTGATGTTGGGAAATCCTGCCTAAACAATGGTAAGGTTCCCAGGCCAGCCTCAAAAACTTTAACCAGTAACAGTACTTATAGCCCATAACTGAAACTTAGTGCTAGTGGTGCCATTTCATTTGTTACTTAAAATTGTTTCATCTCCATAGAAAAGTTCTTCTTAAATTTCAATTTGGGATTAATTTCCTTATTGGGGCACAAAGGGCGGTTACTCCCATAATGTGGTAGAGACTCTAGATTTCAGTGCCTCTGGCTAGTGTTTTTTAGCTTTTCATATGTATCAGTCAATCTTATAGAACAGTGGCCGGGTGCGGTGGCTCACACCTGTAATCCCAGCACTTTTGGAGGCCAGGGCAGGTGGACCACTTGAGGTCAGGAGTTCAAGACCAGTCTGGCCAACATAGTGAAACCCCGTCTCTACTAAAAATACAAAAATTAGCTGGGCATGGTGGTGGGTGCCTGTAATCCTAGCTACTTGGGAGGCTAAGCCAGGAGAATCGCTTGAACTCGGGAGGCGGAGGTTTCAGTGAGCCAAGATCATACGACTGCACTCCAGCCTAGGCAACAGAGCAAGACTCTGCCTCAAAAAAAAAAAAAAAAAAAAAAAAAAAAAGGTTCGTAGACTAGAGATTGCCTTTTATTTCAGTACAGTTATCCCTGGGTATTTGTGGGGATTTGTTCCAGAACCCTTATATAAAATGGTGTGGTATTTGCATATAACCTATGCATATTTTCCTATATACTCTAAATAATTTCTTGATTACTTATAATACCTAATACAATGAATATGGTGTGGAAATATTTGTTATACTGTATTTTTAAGATTTGCGTTTTTAAATTGTTGCATTGTTAATTTTATTTTTTTTCATCCCAAATATTTTCATTTCATGGTTGGGTGTCTCCTGCAGATGCAAAACCCATGGATATGGAGGTCCAACTGTGTAATTTCTAGATGATGCATACTTACATGTTTTTTAAAACTTGAAAATGTTTAATCAGTTTACCAAATACTCATTTAGAAATAAGTAAGAGTAGAATGAGTATTTGTATTTTTTAGGATCCCATAACTGATTCACTTTGGTTTTATTAACAGGGTCAGGAGAAGGTCTAGGGAAAATAATCCAGAGATTTCCACAGAAGGACTGGGATGATACACCTTTTCCACAGGGAATTGAGTTGGTAAGTGGTTGTTGTATTTTTGCATGTTTATAATGTTATTTTTCTTTTTTGTCACATTGATTTTTACATTTATGTTACATTTGCTGTTAAGTAATTTGATAATTTAATTGTAAGTATTACAGTACTAGAAATAATTATCTTCCCTCCTAGTCCCTCAAGTACAGTCATCTTTGAATATATTAATTCTAGAATGCCTATTTTGCTCTTCTTTTTCTCATTTAAATTTGTAATATTAAAGATGAAATTGATGATTTTCATATACTCAGAAGGAGAAAAATTCCACTGATTCTTTAGTAAAAGTCTTAGCCCAGTAACTTTAGGGATACACATATATATATTTTTTTCCTGAAAATGTCCAGGTTATTGTCTTAGTAAAAATGAAACAAAAAAACACAGATAAATAAAATACCAAAAGTTTGTTTAATGTTAACCAGTCATGGTTTGAATTTGATCTTAAAATCACAAATTAGATTTCTTTTGTTTCTAGCTACAAGGTCTGAAGGTTATTTTATAATAGTGCAGTTCAACTCCTTTTGTTGTTGTTGTTGTGGTTAGCCATTTTAAAGGAATTTATTAATTGAACATAATTTATGCTGCCCAAGATATTCTGTCTGGTGGTGGATCCATGGTAGTAAAATGAGGGACTAGAAAGGTGATTACTAAAGTACTTTGCAATATATGTCTATGAAGTTTGGTTCTCTGAATTTACTGGGGGGTGTGTGTGTGTACTTATTTATATTGTGTTTATGGATACGCACACACATACACACATAGAAGCAGTGTCTTCAAGGCAGTCCTGTTGAGAGGCCATTTGGTGTAATATGATACTTAAGAGTGCAGGCTGTGGAGCAGAGTGCCTAGGTTAAAATCTCAGCTGCATGGTATGACTTTTGAGAAGTTACTCAACTACTTTGAGCCAGCAGAACACTTATCCATAAAATGAGAATAATTGTTATATCAATCTCATAGGTTGTTGTAAAGATAAAGTGGAAAAAATACACATAAAATGCTTAGAACAATGTCTTCCATAAATGAGTTGTCCGGTTGTTTAATTAATATTGTTGCTGTTTGTTCAGCATCTCTCAGCACCTTACCCACAGGAACGATTGTTCATTCTCTTGTTGGCATGGATCGGAAATATCTATTAGATATTTTGTATTGAAAATTTGAAATTTTCTCATCCTAGCTAATAACTGTCCAATTTTGCTTCACTGAAAATTAAAGATATGTTGCTAAGTCCTTAGTTTTGATTGTTACAACTCAGCCATGTAGAGAAAGCTGAGGGTTCTGTAGCCCTACAGAGGGGATAAATCTTGAATTTTGGCATTAAAAATGGGGAAGGAATGTGAGGATCCAAGGAAAATGGCTTTTTGGAGAGCCCTTTGTATTCCTTTCTCTTTTTCCCCATATGCCTGCAAATACCAGTACTTGGCCTTACAGTGTGAATAACCAGGCATTTGTTCTATAAAAGCTTTTAAACCCTGTTTCAATGTCTCTTTTAGTGTATTGAGGGGAAATTTTTGGTGCTGGGGACCTGTTAGAACTTTTTGTGGGTTCCTACCTCCATTCACATCAAAGTGTGGAGAGATATAAACTATACCAATTTAACAGTGTGAGCAGTGATTCACCTTCATAAGTTTCAAGAACAGCAGACATCATAGAGGGAGAGAGAAATCATGGATTGGCATAGCTATTTAGCTAGGACAGAGAAAGGATAATGTTGTTTTGAAAGCCAAGAGAATAGATACCTATGATGCCTCTCTTGTTTCTCCAGTAGCAAGGGAGAGAAACATACTGGTTTTACTACTTAGTAAATGGATATTTTCTCTTTGTGTGACAGACACTGCCATGTTCAAGTGCTATAAATGTCTCTCCAATAAGTGGAGTCTTGTGCTGCTAGAATAGTGAAATGGAGGTGCTTAAGAGGTAGACAGAACTTTTCCTCCCTAAGATTTTCCTAGATGACATCTTGGCATATTCTTAACATAGCATTTCAAGATTCATTGGGCTAGATTAATATTTAAAGAGTAATCTGTTGGATTATGTCAGAAATTTTCTTTTTCCTTTTTCCATAATGGATCACAATTTCAATTCTTTAATGTCTATAATGTTGTCAAATACAAAATAAATTTATCTTTTTTTTTTTTTTTTTTGAGACGGAGTCTCGCTCTGTCGCCCAGGCTGCAGTGCAGTGGCCGGATCTCAGCTCACTGCAAGCTCCGCCTCTCGGGTTTACGCCGTTCTCCTGCCTCAGCCTCCCGAGTAGCTGGGACTACAGGCGCCCGCCACCTCGCCCGGCTAGTTTTTTTGTATTTTTTAGTAGAGATGGAGTTTCACCGTGTTAGCCAGGATGGACTTGATCTCCTGACCTCGTGATCCGCCCGTCTTGGCCTCCTAAAGTGCTGGGATTACAGGCTTGAGCCACTGCGCCCGGCCATAAATTTATCTTGTATCTATCAAAGTACATTTTTTTTCTGTCTCTCAACTTTTCCTATTTTTAATATCTCACAAAAATATACAATTATCAAGAACAGGAAATTAACACTAGTACATTATTACTAACTAGACTGTCTACCTTACTCAAACTTTTTCTATCAAAGTACATTTTTAAAACAGAATAAATCACTATTAATTTTTTGTCTAGTCTTTATTGCCGTATTTTTGCATATGTTTAGAGAGTGTGAATAGTCTGTATATGAACAGCAATAACTTGAATAATTGTGATGCCTTATGTGATCTTGAGTAACCCTGTGGCTTCAAGACCAAAGATACATATACTGCAATTTTAGTCTAATTGAAGGTGATCTGGCTTAGTCCTTAAGTGGTTTGTTGTTTCTGGTGTAGTCATGACCCTTTTCTGATGATTTATGGGAAAAATTCTTACCCCTTCCACAATGGTGGAACAACGTTAGCATATAACATTCATGTTAATATCTGACAGTTGTATAGGGTTAATAAATTATGATGAACTCACGTACATAATGGTAGTAGTATATTAATTCACAAATAAGTAAACAGAGGCTTAGGAAGTTTAGATAACTTTACTGAGATCTAACAGCTAGGATACAGCAGAGCTAGGATTCAAACCCTGATCTTCTGACTCTTAGTGTCAGCCAAGATCTGAGAGATTTCTGGGAGTGACACTTTTAGCTATGGTTAGCATTTTAGTGTAAATGGTTAGTATTTTAGTATAAATGCAGAATCTGAAAACAGAATTCCATGATTTGGAAGAACTAAGGTTGAGAAATGTTAAGAGAAGGCTGTGTTATTGAATAGGGACGAGCTTTATTATTTATTTTATCTGAGAACACACATGGGTTCAGAATATAATATTATATTCAAATTATTTTCTATTGCCACTTCTCCTTCCCAGGGAGTTCTAAATGTATTAAAATTCTAAATGAAAAATAGATATGTTCAGCCTTACAACTGGTGGAAAAGGATTTTAGGCATTCATTCACTAATTAATCAAATTCCAAATTTAATTTAGAAGATGCCGAATTTCTTTTTCCATTTTTACATAAAGAAATTGCCTTCTGTTTTTCTATTGAAAAATGGTGAACTTTAATTTGGATGGATTTTAAAAATAGAAATATGAAAGTAAGCTAAACTGAACATAATGACTACTTTTCTAGTTCTGGGATATTTTTCTTTCTCTTGTGCTTTTTAGGCATACATGAAAACCACAGACAGTCATATAAATAAAGTTGCAGTTAATTTTAGTAACAGCATTTCAAAGAAAATTAAATTGGTTTTCAGAGGCATTCTATGGTTAACAATCTATTCCTGATTATAGGAACAATATTTTTATTGGCTAGATCAGAGACATTTAAACAGCTTAAAGAATTAAAGCAAAATAGTATTGTTTTGACCTTAGCTCCTTTTTTTTTTTTTTTTAAGACAGAGTTTCACTCTTGTTGCCCAGGCTGGAGTGCAGTGGCATAATCTTGGCTCACTGCAGCTTCTGCCTCCCAGGTTCAAGCAATTCTCCTGCCTCAGCCTCCCAAGTAGCTGGGATTACAGGCGTGTGCCACCACACCTGGCTAATTTTGTATTTTTAGTAGAGACATGGTTTCACCATGTTGGTCAGGCTGGTCTCGAACTCCTGACCTCAGGTGATCCCCCTGCCTTGGCCACCCAAAGTGCTGGGATTAAGGGTATGAACCAACACACCCAGCCTACCTTAGCTCCTTTTTAAGATGCCTTGTCTTAGGAGTGAATGTTTTTATATCATGATTCAGAAAATACACCACAATCTCAATAGGGCGTGCCTGTACTAAGATTTTTGTTAGACGTGCCTGATTTTTTTAGAATACTAAAGTACTGTGATAAATAAATTTTGTGGCTTGAAAAAAAGAAGCATTCAGTTAGAATATCTAACTTTAATATTCTTAGGAAATTAGTTCTGTTATTTAAATTATACACTAGCGATTCGACTACCTGCAATGTGAATTAGGTCTTCTGTAAATGTAGATTGAGGAGAAGAGAGGAAAAAGAGCTTGTATTCCACATTGTGCAGGTGTAACATAGGAAAAGTGACTTTAATATGGGATGTTATTTGAGGGCAGAGAGGTAAATATAAGTACCATGTAATGCTTTAATTCTTTAAGCTGTTTATAATGCAATACATGCAATAAATGGGTAACAATCATCCATTTGACATAGATATAAATACTATATAGTATTTATATATAGTATTTATAAATACTATATAGTATTTATAATATATAAATACTATATATAATATAAATATATATTATAAATAAAGTATTTATAAATACTATATATAAATACTATATAGTATTTATATCTATGTCAAATGGTTAGGAAACTGAGTATAGAAAAGATGGAAGAGACTTTTCCTTTTTGTAGAAGAATATGCTTGAAAGGAGAATGAGCTGACAGAATCAGGGTTCACAAACATTTTAAAAGGCAGGAGTTATGGGATGTTTAAGAAAATGAAATATAATAAGTAAAACTTTAAGTTCTTGCATGTGAGTATATAAAGCTAGATTTATAAGTAATCATATCCAGCTAGAGAGGCTTGAGAAATATAAGAAGACAGATTTTTAAAAGTTTATAAAAGGTATGTATGGTAGATACTATAGAAAGCATCTGAAGCCTCTGTGCTGAGGTAGGATGCAAGATAAAATACTCAGTTTTAAAGATGGTCCAAAGCTTGGTGTAAACGGTGTGTGGAAGGACTCTGGATTTAGCATACAGTTGAGGCTGAAAACTTAAGAATACTGCTATGAAGTATGAGGACATGGCTTTTAAAACACACTAAGAACTATAAAAAGGATTTTAAAAGTTATGTTCACAACAAAGCAAGTGGATATAAATGGGGGTTAAGCCAGAAAATGGTGGTTTGAGCTCATATTTTTGGTACCCACTTCCAGACTGTTGTTTCTTTGAAGTAATAAAACCACAGGGCAGGGTACCTGATGAAGTCTGGAAGGTACATTTGAGGTAGTAGATTCTTTTATCATCTCTGAGGAAGAGATCAGTTAATCTTAGTGTTATGGTTCTAATACACTTCTCCATACTCACTACAATGGTTTGTTTATCCTGTACTAGAACTAGTGTCTCTCAATTCTGCTTATTTTGCCAGTGCATTGATACCCTCAGTTATGCTAGAAAATCTTTCCCCTACAGTCACATACTTCACTACTGCTCTCAGAACCACTTTAGACAAAATTTTCTTGTCATGCTAGGGTTCTGCTCTACCTGATGCTTTAAGACAAAAGAGAACTTCCTGAGGAAGATGTAGAGCTACATAGGCCTCATCCACTACGTCTGTGTATTGTTTGCAGACAACCTGGACTTCATTACATGGTACCATACTGCTACTCATCTCTCATGTGCTTGTCTGTCATATCACCCTTATGGCTTATTCTGTACTTCTTAAGTTCCAGTTCCTTTTTGCTACTATTCTATTTCTATTCATCCTTTTTCCATTGTACCTATAATTTTAGCAAAAAAAAAAAAAAAAAAAAAAAAACTTTTTTCTTGACTTTATGTTTTAGCTACTATCCTATTTCTTCTTTATTATAAAATGTTTTCAGTGACTCTTCATTTGCTGTCCCAATTTCTCTAAGAGACTAATGTGGTTCAGTAGAAAGAATACGGGATTTGAAACTTAAAAGCCTTGAACGAAGTTAATTTACTCTCTCTGATAATAGTATTTTTCCTACAGGATGTTATTAGGTGATCATCTGTTAATATTTTAATATTTGTAATGTTACAATTTCTTATTTACTCTCATTTCATACCTCTATCTCACCCACATTTCAGAGTGAGGTCAAGAGTTTGAGACCAGCTTGGCCAACATGGCGAAACCCCATCTCTACTAAAAAATACAAAAATTAGCTGGGTGCAGTGGCAGGTGCCTGTAATCCCAGCTACTTGGGAGGCTGAAGCAGGAGAATCCCTTGAACCAGCGAGGTGGAGATTGCAGTGAGCTGAGATGCGCCATTGTGCTCCACCCTGGGAAACACAGCAAGACTCCATCTCAAAAAAAAAAAAAAAAAAAAAAAATTATCGAAACAAACAATAGTGAAAACACAGCATACCAAAGTCTATGGGATATAGTGAAAATCGTATTAAGAGGGAAGTTTGTAGCTATAGGTGCCTACATCAAAAAAGAAGAAAAACTTCACATAAACAACCTAATGATGCATCTTAACTAGAAAGGCAAGAGCTAACCAAACCCAAGATTAGGAGAAGAAAAGAAACTAATAAAGGTCAGAGCAGAAATAAATTGAAATTAAGAAAACAATACAAAAGATCAACAAAGCAAAAAGTTGGTTTTTTGAAATGATAAACAAAATTGACAAACCTTTAGCCCGAGTAAGAAAAAAATAAAGACCCAAATAAATAAAAACAGAGATTAAAAATAAGATATTACAACCGATACTGCAGGTATTCAGAGGACCATTAGTGACTACTATAACCAACTATATGCCAATAAATTGGAAAACCTGGAAGAAATGGATGAATTCCCAGAGATTTACAACCTACCAAGATTGAGCAATGAAGAAATCCAAAACCTGAACAGACCAATAGCAAGTAACAAAATCAAAGCCATAATAAAAAGTCTCCCAGCAAAAGAAAGCCCAGGACCCAGTGGCTTGACTGCTGATTTCTATTAATATCAAGCTTTTAAAGAAGAACTAATTCAATTTCTACTCAAACTATTCCAAAAAATTGAGGAGAAGGGAATACTTCCAAACCTTATTCTATGAGACTAGTATTACTGTGATACCAAAACCAGGCAAAGACACAGCAAAAAAGAAAACCATAGGCCAACTTCCCTGATGAACATTGATGCAGAAATCCTCTATAAAATTTTAGCAAACCAATTTTAACAACATGTTTAAAAGATCCTTCATCATGACCAAGTAGGATTTATCGCAGGGATGCAAGGATGGTTCAAGACACACACACTAATCAACGTGATACATTTTATCAATAGAATGTACAAAAACCATGTGATGATTTTAATTGATGCTGAAAAAGCATCTGATAAAATTCAGCATCCCTTTATGATAAAAACCATTTAAAAACTGGGTATAGAAGGAACATACCTTAACACAATAAAAGCTATATACAACAAAGTCACAGCTAATATCATTCTGAATGGGGAAAAACTGAAAGCCTTTCCTCCAATATCTAGAAGATGACAAGGATGCCCACTTTTACCACTGTTATTCAACATAGTACTGGAAGTTCTAGCTAGAGCAACCAGATAAGAGAAAGAAGTCTAGGGCATCCACATTGGAAAGGAGGAAGTCAAATTATCCTTCTTTGCAGATGATGTGATCTTATATTTGGAAAAATCTAAACACTTCACCAAAAAACTATTAGAACTGATAAACAAATTGAGTAAATATGCAGGATACAAAATCAACATACAAAAATCAGTAGCATTTCTATATGCCAACAATGAATGATCTGAAAAACAAATCAAGAAAGTAATCTCATTTACAGTAGCTACAGATAAAATATCAAGACATTAACCAAAGAAGTGAAAGATCTCTACAATGAAAACTATAAATCATTGATGAAAAAAAAAACTGAAGAGGACACAGAAAAAAAGGAAAGATATTCCATGTTCATGGATTGGAAGAATCAATATTGTTAAAATGTTTATACACCTAAAGCAGTCTATAGATTCAATGCAGTCCTTGTCAAAATATCAATAACATTCTTTACAGAAATAGACGAAACAATTCTAAAATTTACATGGAGGCAAAAAAGACCTAGAATAGCCAAAGCTATCCAGAGCTAAATAAATAAATAAATAAATTAATTAATTAATTAATTAAAAAACTGGAAGAATTACATTATCTGACTTGAAATAGTAACCAAAATAGCGTGGTACTGGCATAAAACCAGACACACAAACCAATGGAACAGAATAGAGAATCCAGAGACAAATCTGTTTATCTACAGGGGACTCATTTCTGAAAAAGGTGCCAAGAACATACACTGGAGAAAAGACAGTCTCTTCAGTAAATGGTGCTGAAGAAACTGGATAGCCGTATGCAGAAGAAAGAAACTAGACTCCTCTTTCTCGCCTTAAAAAAAAAAAATAAAATCAAAATCAATTAAAGACTTAAATGTAAGACTTCAAACTATGAAATTACTACGTGAAAACATGGGAAAAACTCTAGGACATTAGACTGGGCCAAGACTTCGTGAGTAATACCCCATAAACACAGACAACCAAAGCAGAAATGGGCAAATAGGATCACATTAACTTAAAAAACTTCTACACAGCAAAGGAAACAATCAGCGTAAGTGAAGAGACAACCCACAGAATATATAAGGAGCTCAAACAACTGTGTAGTGAAAAAAATCTAATAATCTGATTAAAAGCTGGGCAAAAGATCTGAATAGACATTTCTGAAAGGAAGACATATGAATGTCTATTAAGATCTGAATAGACATTTCTCAAAGGAAGATATATGAAAGGAAGACATATGAAACAGTTATATGAAAAGGTGCTCAGCATCACTGATCATCAGAGAAATGCAGATCAAAACTACAACAAGATATCATCTAACCCCAGTTAAAATGGCTTATATCCAAAAGACAGGTAATAACAAATGCTGGCAAGGATGTGGAGAAAAGGGAACCCTCACACAGTGTTAGTGGGAATGTAAATTGGTAAAACCACTATGGAGAAGAGTTTGGAAGTTCCTCAAAAAACTGAAAATAGAGCTACCATATGATCTAGCAATCCCACTGCTAGTCATGTACCCAGAAGAAAGGAAATCAGTTTATCGAAGAGATAATCTGCACTCCCATGTTTATTGCAACACTGTTCACAATGGCCAAGATTTGGAGGCAACCTAAGTGTCCGTCAATAGACAAATGGATAAAAAAAAGTGACAATACACAATGGAGTATTCTTTGGCCATAAGAAGAATGAGATTCTGTCATTTGCAACAACATGAAACTGGAAGTCATGTTGAATGAAATAAGCTAGGCACAGAAAGACAAACTTGACACATTCTCACTTATTTGTGGGAGCTAAGAATTAAAACAATTGATACCATGGAGATAGAGAAGAAGGATGGTTACTAGATGCTGGGAAGGGTAGTGTGGCAGGGGAGAGGAGGTAGTGGAGATGATTAATGGGCACAAAAATATAGTTAGGTAGAATGAATAAGATTTAGTATTTTATAGCACAACAGGGTGACTACAGTGAACAATAATTTTTGTATATTTAAAAATAAGGAGTATAATTGCATTTTTGTAACACAAAGGATAAATGATTGAGGTGATGGATACCGCATTTACTGATTGTTATGCATTGTATGCCATATCAAAATATTTCATGTACCTGATAAATGTATACACATGTGTACTCACAAAAATTAAAAATTCAAAAAAGATTTCATTAAAAGTACTAACAGCTTCAGGATTTTTCTCCAATTAAATGCTCTTCAAAAGAAAGAAAAACAGTACAATATTATGTACTTACTTTGGAAAGAGGATTAAACTGCTTTAAAACTTGTGTGAGAAATGTGGTCAGTTGGTTAATTTATTGTGGTTTCCTTTGCTTAAAGTTCACTGGCTTTTCCCTTATGCAGTATAACTGCTTTTCCTGAGACTTCTGCACTTTGATAAAAAGATGAGGTGGAACCCTGGATTGTTTTAAATATTTTATTTTCTGACAAGCCAAAGAAGCAGAAGAAGAGACATGTCCTTAGTTAAGAAGCAGCACAGGAAGGCTACCTGCTCATAAATAATATCTTCCCCTCATTCTATTAACTACAGATTCTTTTAGACTGATTCTAGCCTCTTTAAAATTTCTAGAAGATACATTTCAAATTCACATAAGTATTTACCTGGATTAATATTGTTCTACCTGGGTATTATCTGTAATTTCATCTCGCATAGCAACCTGTTTCCCATTGGTGACAGTGACATCTTTGAGTAAGAATGACCATGTGATGCTGATATTAGTAAAAGGGAAGAATTGTTTCTTGAACATGAAACAGGGGTAAGGGTGGAGTCTAGAAACTAATAAGTTAGTTATAGATCACTCACAACTGGCTTCCAGGTACTTAGAGAAAAACAACCTTTTTTGGTCATTGCTCATTTATGCAGAATTTTGCTTTAAAATTTATAGCCTTTTTGAATATTTAGCAATGATAGATTCTAGTCTGTTCATTTAATGATATCTATTTGGTACTTACTATGTGCCAGCAACTGAGATCAGGGTTGAAGATATAACTGTAAACCAGATAAAAGCTATCTTCTCAGAACTTAAATTTCTAGTGGAGAGAGACCAGTATTAACCATAATAAGTTAGTAAATTATGTAGTATGTGATAATTGATAAGTACTCTAAAAAACAATAAAACAGTGATGGATGGAATGTGGCCTATTACTTTGTTTTTGTTTTTTGTTTTGATACAGAGTCTCACTCTGTTGCACAGGCTGGAGTACAGTGGCACAATCTCTGCTCATCACAGCCTCCGCCTCCAGGGCTCAAGTGATTCTTCTCCCTCAGCCTCCCGAGTAGCTGGGATTACAGGCATGTGCCACCATGTCCAGCTGATACTTGTAGTGTTAGTAGAGATGGGGTTTTGCCATGTTGGCCAGGCTGGTCTTGAACTCCTGACCTCAGGTGATCTGCCTTCCTCAGCCTCCCAAAGTGCTGGGATTACAGGCATGAGCCACCGTGCTTGGCCATGGCCTATTACTCCGTAAATAACCAAGGCAACCAGTTTTCTGCTGCTGTTTGCCAAACAGAGTCTAAGGAAAGCAAATGGTCTAGGTAAAATAACTTTTAGCATTTTTCATATTTCCTATATTACCAAACAAATTGTAACTAGATTTTACTTATTTATTTGTTTGTTTATTTAGAAGACAGGGTGTGCCTCTGTTGCCCAGGCTGGAGTACAGTCTGTCGTCAGGGCTCACTGCAGCTTCGACCTCCTGAGCTCAAGTGATCCTCCCACCTCAGCCTTCCAAGTTGTTGGGCCTATAGGCATGATCCACCATGCCCAGCTGATTTTTAAATTTTTATTTTTGTAGAGACCAGGTTTCAGTATGTTGCTGAGGCTGGTCTGGAATTCCTGGGATTACAGACATGAGCCACCGCGCATGGCCTGTAACTAGACTTTTAATCTTAACAAATTACTGAAGAAAATATCTTTAATGTGAAGTATATTGTGGGAAATTATGTGAAGTTCATTAATGGTGGACATTAGTTTCTTACCTTAAATTAACCATTATTTAATGTGTGACCTATTTGTATTTAATAAGAAAATTTCAAAAATATTTGTATTTTATAGAAGGGCAGAGAAAAGAGTAGGGAAATACAGAGTCAGATATTTGCAGCTTATTAAGTACAAGTATAAAAATCTTGTGTGTTTCTAAACTAATCCTGTAACTGAACAATTGCTTAACTGGTACTGAACTTTTCAATTAGTAGCCCTTTTTTTTTTTTTTTTTTTGAGACAGAGTCTTGCTCTGTTGCCCAGGCTGGAGTACAGTGGCATGATCTTGACTCACTGCAACCTCTGACTCACGGGCTCAAGTGATTCTCCTCCCTCAGCCTCCCAAGTGGCTGGGACTACAGGCGTGCGCCACCATACCCGGCTTATTTTTGTATTTTTAGTAGAGATGGGTTTCGTCATGTTGGCCAAGCTTGTCTTGAACTCCTGGCCTCAAGTGATCTTCCCCACCTCAGTCTTCGAAAGTGCTGGGATTACAGGAATGAGCCACCGTGCCCAGCTAATTTGCAGCTTTTAAGGAAAAAATAATTATATTACTTTCGATACCAGGGATTTTCCCCTAATTATTAATACATCATTTTTGGATTTATTCTTTAAACACAATTCATAGACCTGTCATTTTTAGGTTAACTTTTTTAGTGTCTAAATATAGAAGTATATAAACAAGGTTAGTTTATCCTTTAAGATCACTAATGTTTTATGGTTTCTCTTGTGCTTCCTTTACCCCCCTCGCACTTGACAGTTATTTGTATAAAAATCCTTACTGGTAGATTATAATGCATCCTGTGGTTATTGATAGACTTGTTTCTAGTAGTCCTTTCTATAATAGAGTATGACCTTCATTTAATACCTTCACTGGCATAGTGATGAAAATGTTATGAAGTCTTGGGGTTTAGAAAGCACCTTAAAGATTTCCTGGTCAAATTCTAACCTTCCGTTTACTGATTAAATAAGTTTGTATACAGTACCCTTGTCAAGTGATCATCTAATTTTAGTTTATATTAAATATTTGCTATGGTTCATTCAGCCTTATGTATTTTCTTAGTGCCTATTATGTGCTAGTCAAGGTGTTGGGTGCTGGGAATATAGTGGTAAATAAAACCAATGTGGCAATGCCCTTATGGACTTGGTATTGTATGGTTTTTGCAGTGATTGTGAATTTCCTCTTGTATATATACTTACCTTCATTGATCCACATTATCTTCAGGAGTCTTGTTCTTTTTCCTTGAGTTTATAGGATCATTAACTTGACATATGCGAAAAGTACAGTTACTATAATTGAAAATACTGTGAGATCTTTTTCTTCTCAGAAGCCTATTTGCTAAATTTGTATTAAAATACATACATATTCAAATTCCTTTTTCAAGAGTTGAAGGTCCTAATATGTATGGATGTGTCATTAAGTTATAAATATAGAACCCTTAACCTAATACAGATTTCTAGAACTTAGAGCAGAATGTGGAGTATTTCCATCTCATTTAAGTAGATTATACTAAGGGTGAGATTTTAGATACTATCTAGTTGAAGTGACTGACATGGAGATTTGGTTCCGTTTAGTGCTGGTACAGTGTACAGTGCTACAATGTACTGGTAGAATCTTAATGAAGTTGTCGTCTGCATTTCAAAAAGAAATTCAACTTCGACAAATCTTTGGACACCATTTTTGGCTAATTTTGCAACAGATCATATTGGAAACTGGAAACTAGTGCCAACTATTGCTAATGGAGCCATGAGCTCTTGCTGTTATTCTGGCAGTCATTTTTAGAGATGTTAGCTGTAGTGCTATTAGGGCATGAAAGCATGGCAAGGCATTGGATAATGTAAAGTTGATCTAATCCATATCACACTGGATTAATATCTGTGGCAAGCTTCAAATACTAATAGCAATGTATTGTATCTTATAATCTCACATCACCTTAGCGCTTTGGATCATGTAGCTGTCCCTTGTCTGTGGAGGCAAGAGCTCACCTAAAGACCAAAATCATTTATATAGTAAGTTACCCAGGCTGCTAGAAGAGGTATTTCTCCAGATTAAAAATAGAAAATAGGAGGGCCCAAGGTATAGGTCAGAATTAGCCATTGTTTCTTTCTTTCTGTCTCTCAAGAGAAAGTACAGAAGACAGCACTTTCTACATCCTGTTGTAAAGGGAGCTGGGAAGCAAGGAATCCATTTGAGGGACCTTCAGAGTTGTTCCAAGGTTTTGGATGACTATCTGGTTTGGAATAGATTAGGATTTATTAATGCTGAGAGCAAATAAATTGTGGTAGTTTAGTGTGAAACTTGATAAGAGATGCCCTGAGGCACTTGGCTCAGCCCTAAGTGTGTTGAGATACTGAGATCTCTGTGAGCAGTCTTGTGATTAGCCGTCGTATGGTGTATAGATAACATCCTGTATGTCGCATGAAGTGAAAAAGGTTGGAGAGCACTGTAATTTATTGTATTCTATGGACTGTTTTTAGCTATTTGGTTATTTCCATTTGGTAGTCTTTTTAGTCTTCAAACTGTCTCAGTGATACTCAGTGGAACCCAAGATAGATTAAAGGAATCACCGTGCTCCTGTGACAGTTATATAAATAGGGATTTTGGTAATTGAACTAAGAGTGCCCCACTCCAAAGTGTAACTTATGTGTTAAAAAGTCACTTGATTCAGCTACTCTCCCTGCCTATAGATTCTATTAAATATTTCCAGTGCTAAAATCTTAAAGGCTGTGTGTTTCATTTGAATACGAAATGTGATTGATTTCTTTTAGTTTGCTTTAAAGTTTTGCCTATCCAATTTGTGTTTGGTAAATATCTGGAAGGGAGAGTTAATATGTAGGCTGGAATAATGGACTGAAATTAATAAAGTGAATTTTTATGAGGAAATGTAAAATATTTTATTATAATTATGTCCTATAAAATTATGATGTAAGACCTGCAGTTCATGTAAAAAAGACCTAGATGTTTTATTAATAAGACTGGCATGAGCTGTTAGCTTATAGAAAAGCTGATGCAGTTTTTGGCTGTGGAATATCCAAGATCAGTGACAATAGGAGTGGGAATGGAGTATTTAATTGACAGGGTTTGGTTGGATGACTAATTGAATATGGGATGCACTGAGGGACCAAAAGTTATCTCACTGATTCAAATTTGGATAACTGGGAGAGAAACAGTACCTTGATAGAGTAGTGAGAAGATAGAAATAATTGCAGCTTTGTCCAGCTTGACTCTCTAAATGAACTTAAGGTATAACACTGAGAAAGTAATTTGGTAAAGTGGTCAATATCATGGACTCTAGACCAGTCTTCTTGAGTTTTAGTTCTGAGTTCTCCACTTGGTAACACTGTGACCTTGGACAAATTATTTAAAGGCTCTGTACCTTTTTTTTATCAGTCTAATGGGGATAAACTTCATATACTAAATACCAGAAACCATTTTAAGCACTTTATGTATATTAAGTCATTTGATCCTTATGTATCTATTAAATGTTTGCAGTACTAAAATCTTAAAGGCTCTGCATTTCATTTGAATAGGAAATGTGATTGACTTCTTTTAAAGTGTTACTTATCAAATTTGTGTTTGGTATATATCTGGAAGGGAGACATGTGGATCAAATGGCTTAAAACACATAAAGTGCTTAAAATGGTTCCTGGTATATAGTAAGCATAAAAGTGAAAGCTGTTGCTATTCTTATTGTCATTTTTAGGGTACGTTTTCAAAAATAATACTGTGGTTTCAGTATAAAATCTAATGTTACCAAAAGGATCTCTTTCATTAGGAGCAGTTCTAGGAAACTTCATTTTCTTTCCTTACTTGCCACCTCTGCCCTCTCAAACTTGTAGATCCAAGGTGTGGAAAATTAGTTGTGCAATTTTAATTATTAAATCTTGTCATTGTTGTGTATTTTAGGGACGAGAGAGAGTCTTTGAAAAAAATTTTTTTGGCTGTAATTACAATTCTTTTTGAATTTTAAAGAATCATATTGAAAATGTTTATTTCCCACTTTCTGTCATTCTCATCTGGACACTGTGTTTAGCTTCAGTTCAGAGTTGTGATTTCAGCTTTTTTTTTTTTTCCTACTAGACCTCACTTAATGACATTAGCTTTGTCCCTCAGTGAATTTGTCTAGTCCTTTGGACTTCATGTTTTATGCTCTCTTCGACCCTCATACGTTCCCTGATATTTTCATGAAACATACAGGAAGCAATTTGTATTCTTAGAGGAACTAAAACTAGTCTGAAGACTCAGCTGAAAAAGCTGGGTTTTTTGGAAATTTCCAGATGAAAGGGACAGTCTGAGGAATGCTGTCAGACTGGAAGAAGCCCCACATATAAACAGGGCTGTTCCTAGTTATTCTTGGATCTGTAAAGGTCATATAGTTTTGGATGTTTCTTCTGATTTCCTTCCATCTATCACTATTTAAATAAATTATGCATATCCATTTCTGTTCATTCAGTGTTTTAAATAGAGCCTGCCTATTTAACCGCATGTCAGATAAGGATGTTAGAATATGGAAGGGGGTGGAGTACTGGTAATTTGGTTCTGATAATTTGACTGTCAAAACTTGTGACTGTTTTATTAAAAATTTTAAAAAGAGTGCATTTAAGGGTATCTATAAAATAAAGTTGTTCTCACTTTTCTGCATTCTGATATCTTTCTGAATGGAAGAGAAACCAATGCTATTTTAGTTACTGCTCTGGCCTGCAGTGAAGCTCAGACAACATGAAACCCTGCGTTCTTATTTCAAAGACATAATAAAAACTCTTTGGGTGCTCAGCATTAGAGTTTGTCTTTTCACTCTTGGCTATATTTATCATGCTCAATTATATTATTCCTTTGCCGCAAGGATAGAGATTTCAGTTGGTTCCACTAGTTATCCTCAGTCTCCGCTGAGGCATGTATTCAACTAAATGCCTATAACAGAATATTCACACTATAGTGGAATAAATGAGGTAGGGATGTATTTTTCTGCCCTGTTGGAAAAAGCGACAAGGTAGATAACTTGGGGCTGTTATAGTAACTTTGTGATGTTGTCAAAGACTCATGCTCTGTCCAGCTTTTTATTCCTTCCTATATAGGATATCACTCTTATCTTCATGTTGTCATCCTACACAAAAGGAAGAGGAAAGGGAAACAGTGCTAAAAATGCAACTGAGTCTTTCTCCTATTTTTATTTATTTATTTTTTAGACAGGGTCTCACTCTGTTGCCCAGCCAAGAATGTAGTGGCACAATCACAGGTCACCACAGGCTTGAACTTCTGGGCTCAAGCAATCTTCCTGCTTCAGCCTCCTGAGTAGCTAGGACTAGAGATATGTGCCACCTGTCCTGGCAAATCCTTATTTTTAAATTTTTTTTTGTAGAGAAGGGGGTCTTGCTATGTTGCCCGGGCTGGTCTTGAGCTTCTAGCCTCAAGCAATCCTCCTGCCTTGGTGTCCCAAAGTGTTGGGATTACTGGCATGAGCCACCACGCCCACCCTCTTCCTCCTTTTAAAAAGAATTTTCCTGAAAGTGTGCCAAGTGACTTCCAGTGGTATCTCTTTGGCCAGAACTGATGTGTAACCATGTCTGACTACAAAGGAGGCAGAGAAATTTAATGTGTATTTGTTTGAGTTAGGCATATTGCCATACACAATATGGAAAAATGGATATTGGTGGACAGCCAGCAGTCTCTCCCATATTATCCAATATGGAGAGTTCTTAACAGTGCAGGCTTCAGCTAGTCATTCCTGTGCTAATCATTTGTGGTTAGGAAGTTAAAATTGGTTTCTCTTGTCATTCTTGGCTTTATAAATTATAACAGACTGCTTTGGCTTGCTTTTAAAGATGAGGCAGTATAACTGGCAAACACTATGAGGCTTCATACCCTATTCATTAGGAGTAGAGTTATTTAGCATGTTGTGGGAAGAATACATAACTTTCGATGTGTCCATGTTTGTGGCAGCCAGAAAAACATGATTGAAAACTGCTATTTTCTTATGACCCCCCCCCCCCTTTTTTTTTTTTGAGACAGAGTCGTACTTTGTTGCCCAGGCTGGAGTGTAATGGTGTAATTTAGGCTTAC
This sequence comes from Macaca nemestrina, assembly GCF_043159975.1. Classification (NCBI taxonomy): domain Eukaryota; kingdom Metazoa; phylum Chordata; class Mammalia; order Primates; family Cercopithecidae; genus Macaca; species Macaca nemestrina. The sequence goes on from NC_092136.1 coordinate 55,651,998, forward strand.
TGCAAATTCTGTCTCCCAGGCTCAAGCAGTTCTCCTGCCTTAGCCTCCTGAGTAGCTGGGATTACAGGCATGTGCCACCACGCCTAGCTAATTTTTGTATTTTTAGTAGAGATGGGGTTTCGCCATGTTGGCCAGGCGTGTATCGAACTCCTGGCCTCAAGTGGTCTGCCCACCTTGGCTTCCCAAAGTGCCGGGATTACAGGCATGAGCCACTGAGCCTGGCCTCATGTGACCGAATCTTATTTCTATTTAGAGTCTCTGATCTTTCTAAGCATCATAATGTATTTTGTTATATGTTTTAATAGAAATGTACTTTTTAACTTTAGAGGCAATTCTCTAGTGTTTGTTTAGTAGCTTTGAAAATTTAATCAATATCTCTCCTCTCCTCTTCCTACCTTAAAGGTTAATGAGAGAAGAACCCTGTATTTTGTTACTCATCCTTGTATCCTAATGCCAGGCTTATATGACATGTACTAAATACGTGTTTGATGAATAAATGATTGGCCAAAGGAACAAGAATGGTAGCATTCTGCCAGCTGCAGTGGCATGCACATGTCATCCTAGCTACTCAAGAGGCTGAGATGGGAGGATTGCTTGAGGCCAGAAGTTGGAGACAAGCTTGAGCAACATAGTGAGACCTTGTCTCTAAAAAGTTAAAAAAGTTAGCTGGACATGGTGGCACCCCCCTGTATTCCCAGCTACTCAGAAGGCTGAGAATTGCATGAGCCTAGGAGTTGAGGCTACAGCAAGCTATGATTGCACCACTGCACTCCAGACTGGTGACAGAGTGAGACATCATCTCTTAAAAAAAAAAAAAAGGTAGTGTTCTGTTTCATTTTGAACACTCCTGACTAATTGGGAATCTGTTATTTTGGGAAATTAGAGAGGCAAAACAATATGGTTCAAATAATGTTACTTTGGAGTCATTTGCGTAACAAATGTTTTTTGATCCCCTACGATGTGTCAGGTACTGTGTTAGGTACTGGAGATAGGAAAACAAAATGTGTTTCCTTTTATCAAGGAAAGAAGAGGACTTTAATTATTGAAATTACTGTGATAAATGCTATATGTGTACAGTGGGTCCTAAAGATGCACCTAAAAGGGCTATTTAAACAAGGTTTTGGAACAGTGAGTATGGAAACAGCAGGTTTGTGGTACAAGAAGATTTTATGGAGGAGTGGTACATGTGTAGTTTTGAAGGATGAATAGGAATTAGCCAGGTGCAGGTAAATGGGGATAATGTTCTAGGAAGAGATAGCTGCTTGTGCAGAGGTACAGATATGAAAAGATACAAGGGTATGGGGTGTGGCAGGAGATGTATGAACCAGATAATGAAGGGCTTAGAGTTCTTTTAGAATATCATTAAAGACATTTTCAAAACAACTTCTTTTCTCTCTCTGGTGAAAAAGGAAGCAGTTTTTAAGGACAATCTCAGAAATACAGAAAGGTGTATAAAGAAAAATATGAAGATGACTCATAATCTCTTCAACCAGAGATAACCACTGTTAACATTTTGGCATATGTACTGCCATAATTCCTCTCTTTTTTCCCCCTCTCTTTTTCCTCCTGTCTTTCCTTTTTTTCCTTCTTCCTTTTCTCCTCTCTTTCCCTCTTCTCTGGCCAGATCTTTTTGGCCCTTATGGCAAAAACTTGAAGCACTCAACTGAAAATAGAGATTAGGGGTGGAAAGAGGCAGGGTTTTTATCTTAGGGTCATTTTCTGAAATAAATATTATAGAAAAAGATATAATGTTGGGAATGGAGAGTTTGAATTTGGTCATTAGACATGTTTTTATTTCACCGAAACTAATGTAGCATGTAATATGTGTCCACTTCTATTTTAAGAGCTTTAAAAATTACATATTTAAACCTTTTCATGATCATGCAAGGTAAGAGCAGGTTGAATATCCCTTATCTGAGATGCTTGGGAGCAGAAGTGTTTTTGAAATTTGGATTTTTTTGGATTTTGGAATATTTGCAGATACCATCCAGTTGAGCATCATTAATCCAAATATCCAAAGTCTGCAATGCTGCAATGAGTATTTCCTTTGAGTGTCATCTCGGTGCTCAAAAAGTTTCAGATTTTGGAGAATTACAGATTTTGGATATTGGATTTTCATATTAGGGATGTTTAAACTGTATTATTATTCCCATTTTATAGGTGAGGAAATTGAGACACAAAGAGATCTAGTAATTTGTTTAAAGTTAACAAAACTAGTAACTGAAATCCAGGCTCTAGATTTAAATCAGGGCAGTTCTGGCTCCAGAGATCATGCTCTTTACCACTATGCTATGCTACCTCTCAGAATGAGGCCAAAATATATGTGAGATAGTCAAGTAAAGATATTCAGTAGGCATGCGATTATCCATTGGAAACCCAGGAACAGGTTAGGTCTAGGGATATATATCTGGAAGTAATTTGTATTTTTTCTTTGGAAAAATGTCTATTCAGGTTTTTTTGTTTTATTTTTTATTTTTATTTTTTATTTATTTATTTTTTTTGCCGTTGAGTCATTTGAGTTACTTATACATTTTGGATCTTAACCCCTTATCACATATATGGTTTGCAAGTATTTTCTCCCATTCTGTAGATTGCTTTTTCATTTTGTTGATTGTTTTCTTTGCTGTGCAGAAAAAGTTAAATTTGATATAATCTTATTTGTTTATATTTGCTTTTGTTGCTTATGCTTTTGGTGTCATATCTAAAAAATTGTTGCCGAGAACAATGTCAAGGAGCTTTTGCCCTCTATTTTTATCTAGGAGTTTTACAGTTTCAGGTCTTATGTTATATCAAACTTTAATCCAGTTTGAGTTGATTTTTGTGTATGATGTAAGAAAAGGGTCAAATTTTACTCTTTTGCATGTGGATATTCAGTTTTCCCACCACCGTTTATGGAAGAGACTGTCTTTTGCCCATTGTATATTCTTGGTAACTTTGTCAAAAATTAGCTGACTGTGTATGTGTGAGTTTATTTCTGGGCTCCCTATTCCATTCTATTCGTATACGTGTTCGTTTTTATTCTAGTACTGTGCTGTTTTGATTACTGTACCTTTGTAATACCATTTGAAATTAGGAAATGTAATGCCTCCAGCTTTGTTCTTCTTTCTCAAGATTGCTTTGGCTATTCAGGGTCTTGAGGTTTCATACAAATGTTAGAATTGTTTTTTCTACTTCTATGAAAACTGCCATTGAAATTTTCATAGGGATTGCAGTAAATCTGTAAATCATTTTGGGTAGTATGGACATTTCAATGATATTAATTTATTCAAGCTATGAGCATGATAAATATTCCATTTATTTGTATCTACTTCAATTTCTTTCATTGATGTTTTATAGATTTCCAGGTACAGATCTTTCACCTCCTTGGTTATGTTCAATTTCTAAGTATTTTATTCTTTTTGATGCTATCATACATAGGATTGTTTTCTTAATTTACTTTTTTGGATAGTCCCTCGTTAATATGTAGAAACACAACTGATTTTTGTTTGTTTTGAGATGGAGTTTCGCTCTTGTTGCCCAGGCTGGAGTGCAATGGCATGATCTTGGCTCACTACAACCTCCGTCTCCCAGGTTCAAGCAATTCTCCTGCCCCAGCCTCCCAAGTAGCTGAGATGACAAGCACACACCACCACACCCAGCTAATTTTGTATTTTTGGTAGAGACAGGGTTTCACCATGTTGGTCAGGCTGGTCTCGAACTCCTGACGTCAGGTGATCGCCCGCCTTGGCCTCCCAGAGTGCTGGGATTACAGGCATAAGCCACCACGCCTGGCCCACTACTGATTTTTATATGTGGATTTTGTATCTTACGACTTTACTGAACTTGTTTATTAGTTCTAACAGATTTTTGGTGGAGTACTTAGGGTTTTCTCTCTATGTATACATAATATTACGTCATCTGCAAAGACATTTTTTACTTCTTCTTTTACAGTTTGAGTGTCTTTTATTTCCTTTTCATGTCTAATTGTAACTGCCCAAGGGGTTCACCTTGCCTGCTGCCTAGCCAGAGCCGATTCATCAAGACACGGGAATTGCAGTAGAGAACGTGTAATTCACGCAGAGCCAGCTGTGCGGGAGACCGGAGTTTTATCATTACCCAAATCAGTCTCCCCAAGAGTTTTTAAGGGTAACCTGGGGGGAAGCCAGTGAGCCCACAGTGCTGATTGGTCAGGGATGAAATCATAGGCAGTCGAAGCTGTCTTCTTGTGCTGAGTCAGTTCCTGGGTGGGGGCCACAAGATCAGATGAACCAGTTTATTGATCTGGGTGGTGCCAGCTGATCCATCAAGTGCAGGGTCTGCAAAACATCTCAAGCACTGATCTTATGAACAATTTAGGGAGGGTCAGAATCTTGTAGCTTCCAGCTGTATGACTCCTAAACCATCATTTCTAATCTTGTGGCTAATGTTAGTCCCACAAAGGCAATCTAGTACCCAGGCCAGAAGGAGGTCTGCTTTGTGAAAGGGCTGTTACCATCTTCTTTTAAACGATAAACTACATTTCTCCCAAAGTTAGTTCAACCTACGCCAAGAAACAAACAAGGACAGCTTGGAGATTAGAAGCAAGATGGAGTCGGGTAAGTTAGATCTCTTTCACTGTCTCAGTCATAATTTTGCAAAGGCAGTTTCATAATTGCTTGTCTCTGATGTTAGAGGAAGAACTTTCAGAGGAAAAGCTTTTTGTCATTGAATATGATGTTATAGACTTTATTATTTTGGGGGTACATCCTTCTTACCTAATTTGTTGAGAGTTTTTATCATTAAAATATATTGAATTTTATCAAATGCTGTTTGTGATCTAATGAGATGATCGTGTGATATTAATAATGCTGTTAATGTGGTATACTAAATTTATGGATTTGCATATATTGAACCATTCTTGCACTCCAGGGATAAATCCTACTGGATCATGGTATAGGATGTTTGTAGTGTGCTGTTGAATTCCGTTTGTTTAATATTTTTGAGTCTGTATTCACCAGGGATGTTAGCTTGTACTTTTCTTTTTCTGTAGTCTTTATATGGCTTTTTATGATTTGTATGATTCAGTCTCCTTGCTAATTATTCATCTGCTCAGATTTCCTATTTTGTCATGATTTAGTGATAGTAGGTTTTATGTTTTTAGGAATTTATACATTTCTTCTAGGTTATTCAGTTTGTTTGGATATGATTGTTCATAGTAATCTCTTATGGTTCTATTTCTGTGACATCAGTTGTAGTGTCTGCTGTTTTATTTCTGATTTTATCTATTTGAGTCTTCTCTTTTCCTAGTCTGGATAAAGGCTTGTCAGTTTTGCTTATCTTTTCAAAAAACCACCTCTTAGTTTTGTTGATTTTTTTCTTTTGCTTTCCTTGTTTATATTTCATTTATTTCTGCTCTAATCTTCATTATTTTCTTTTCTATTGCTGACTCGGACTTAGTTTGCTCTTCTTTTTCTAGTTCTTGAGGTATAAAGTGAAGTTGTTTATTTGAGATCTTTGATTTTTTTCTTAATGTAGGCATTTAGTACTATAAACTTTCCTCTTAGAACTGCTTTTGCTGCATCCTATAAGTTTTGATATGTTATTTTTTCATTCTCACTTTCTCAAGATATTTTTTGACTTCTCTTTTAGTTATTCTTTGATCCATTAGTTGCTTAAGAGTGTGTTAATTTCCATAGATTTGTGAATTTTCCAGTTTTTCCTCCCATTATTGATTTCTAATTTCATACCAATTTGTTTAGAAAATATTCTCGGTATGATTTCAGTTTTTGTAAATTTATTAAGACTTGTTTTGTGACCTAATTTGATCTATCCTGGAGAATGTTTAATGTGTGCTTAGGAAAATGTTTATCCTTCTGTTGTTGGGTGGAATGTTCTGTATATGTCTGTTAGGTCCATTTGTTCCAGAGCAGTGGTCCCCAACCTTTTTGGCATCAGGGACCAGTTTCGTGGAAGACAGTTTTTTCATGGATTCTGGGCAGGGGGATGGTTTCAGGATGATTTAAGTGCATTACATTTATTGTGCACTTTATTTCTATTATTATTACATTGTAATATATAATGAAACAATTATAAAACTCACCATAATGTAGAATCAGTGGGAGACCTGAGCTTGTTTTCTTGCAACTAGAAGTTCCCGTCTTATTGTGGGGTTGTTTGTTTTATTCTTGTAGGTTTATGTTCCTTATAGATGCTGAATATTAGACCTTGTCGGATGCATAGTTTGCAAAAATTTCCTCCCATTCGGTAGGTTGTCTATTTACTCTGTTGATAGTTTCTTTTGCTGTGCGGAAGCTCTTTGGTTTAATTAGATTCCATTTGTCAATTTTTGCTTTTGTTGCAATTGCTTTTGGCATCTTCGTCGTGAACTCTTTGCCAGCTCCTATGTTTAGAATGGTATTGCCTAGGTTGTCTTTCAGGGTTTTTATCGTTTTGGGTTTTGTATTTAACTCTTTAATCCATCTTGAGTTAATTTTTGTGTATGGTGTAAGGAAGGGGTTCAGTTTTAATCATCTGCATGAGGCAAGCCAGTTATTCCAGTGCCACTTATTAAATAGAGAATCCTTTCCCCAGTACTTGTTTTTGTCACGTTTGTTGAAGATCAGATAGTTGTAGGTGTGCAGTCTTATTTCTGGGTTCCCTGTTCTGTTCCATTGATCTGTGTGTCTGATTTTGTGGCAGTCCCATGCTGTTTTGGTTACTGTAGCCCTGTAGTATAGTTGGAAGTTGAGTAGCATGATGTCTCTCAGCTTTGTTCTTTTTGCTTAGGATTGCCTTAGCTATTTGGGCTCTTTTTTGGTTCCATATGAATTTTAAAATAGTTTTTTCTAGTTCCATGAAGAGTGTCAATGGTAGTTTAATAGGCATAGCCTTGAACCTATAAATTACTTTGAGCAGTATGGCCATTTTAACAATATTGATTCTTCCTCTGATAAGCATGGAATGTTTTTCCAGTTGTTTGTGTCATCTCTGATTTCTCTGAGCAGTGGTTTGTAGTTCTCCTTGTAGAGCTCCTTTACCTCGCTGGTTAGCTGTATTCTTAGGTATTTTATTCTTTTTGTGGCCTTTGTGAATGGGAGTTCATTCCTGATTTGGCTCTGCGTGCTGATTGATCCATGGGTAGCCACGGGCAGGCCTGGAAAAAGCACCATCTGATTGGCTGAACAGTCATCAATGAAGTTCTCACTCTGAGCCCCAGACTTCACCCAGAACTGGCACCCCAACTTCACCCAGAACTGGATGGCCTAGACCCCAGGCTGCAGGCTCTCCTTGGCCTTAAGGTGGGGGTTTCACTGGGGACCCGCCCCTTCCTGCCTGGTAATCTATCTGCCTCCCACTGCCATTGACATGCTGTCCATGGTGCCAGGCTGTTCGCACAGAGGGTCAGCGGCAGGCCTGCACCCAGCTGTCTTCAGCACCACCCCAAAGCCTCCCTCCCGTACTCACCGGTTACCAAAGTCCAGAGGTGGGTGAGGCAGCAAGGGGCTGGCATGTCAGCACTACCCTGAGTGCACACACCTGGCCAGGTGGCGACAGCACCCGGGCTCGGCCACAACTTTGCTCCGAAATCGGAGTGAGCACTGGGAGCGCGGAGAGGCCAGGGAACAGGAGCAGGCACTTCCAAGCCTGTGGGGATGGGGGGCTTCCTGGGCTTCCGAGAGTGCAGGGATGCCTGGGTCCAGAGCTGCAGCTGGGCAGCTGCAGCTGTGCCTGGTAGCACAGGGCTTGTTTGGTGGCGGGGCTCCCACCTGTTCCCTACCCCCATGGGCTCTGTGGAGTGCACAGCCCCAGCCCCACGTCCCCGACTGCAGCTGGCATCCCCACAGTGGCTCTTCCAAACTGACCACTGCCACCATCAATTTGTATTCATTCTTTCAGTAAAGTAAATGATCTGATAGCTTGATAAGTTGTATCCTTGAAAAGATATGAATAGTATCAAGTGCGTGGTAATTTTCCCCATTTGTAACTGTTTCAATAATGTGAAAACACCAGTAGGCATGGAAAAATAAAATTATGAAGACATTTAAGACGTTACTCTATTTTAGAATAAGGTAGAGTTGAAAATTATCAGAAATACAAACGTTATTTCACTATTTAATCCTTTATATATGTGAAGTTTTAAAATATGTATGACCTTCCCCTCTGAAATAAGAATAAAATTGGTGGGAAATTTTAACAGAAGAACACATAAAATTCTGGACTATAAACATAAATATTATTGTTTGGCATTACCCCAAAGTTCCCCTTTAAAAAAAAACAAATAAATGGAAATAACATATATTTGAGTGTTCTGTCTCTATGTTCTTTGAACCAAGCAGGCCTTATACTTTATGAATTTGTTCCACCCTCTTCTAATATATCTATCAACAGAACATGGCAACAGTGTTACAAAATTTAATGTTTTAAAATTTTGAACAAATTAAAAACATTAAATTTATATTTCTCTTACATTTTACTGTTCTCTAATGAGGGAAAATGATTTAAATTTTGGACTAAATGCAACCAGTGTATAAAATAATTCTCTTCTGAGTGATAGTGAAACAATTACTGAATTACAACTATATGCAGAAAGTATTGTTACCTAACGTGTTTTCTATGTGACTAACATTATAGCTTACTGCAAATGGTTTGTTTTCTAATTAATAAAGAAATCCAGTTGGAGTTTAACACAAAATCAAGATAGAGAGCATTTAATTTTTGGGAGAGCTTTCAGTACTAAAATAGGGAGTCAGAATTTTCTGACTTTAATGGAGTCAGAAACTGGGTAACTTTTATTCTTTTAACTTAAATCAGTTTCTGGATTTAGTTTGTCAAAATAGATTATATTGTATGTGTATTGGTGAACTAGAAATAGATCAGCTCTTACTGGGACTGAATCCTAACCTTGAATAATTTTAACTGATTGGATTAAGGCGATTTGTTATTTCGAGGGCCATTAGGCTAGCTGCCTGCTAAAAGAAAACATAAGTTTAATTTGGATGAAGGTAGCACCATTGAGAGTCTCAAGTTACGGCCACATAAAAAACATACAGCATTTAGCATTCAATCAAAAGTAGTCAGACATTCAAGGAGGTAAGACAATGTGATTAAGAAACTAAGAGAAATATTAGTAGAAACAGACTCACAGGGGATTTAGCTAATGACACTATCACACATGGCTGTGCTTAATATGTTTAAGGGGGAAAAAGACTTAGTATGTGGCAGAGAACTAGAAACTAGGAATTACATCAAATATGAGAACTGAAAAGGTATGATAACTGAAATTAGCAATTCAGAGGATTGACTTAGCAGCACATTATGGCATTGTTGAAGAAAATTAGTGAACTAAAATGTAGGCCAGAAGAAAATACTGAAACTATTTAATGGGGATTTTCTTTAAAAGATAAAAAATACAGAAAAGAGTTGATAAAATGATCCGGTATGTGGAATACTTTCCAGAATCTCTAAACACTACTAAAACTAATTAAGGAGTTCTTAGAAGTTGCAAGATAAAAGATCAATTTACAAAAGTTATTTTTGTATAGGATAGCAATAATCTATTGAAATTCAAATTTATATGTAAATGCAAAAGACCTAGACTAGGCAAAACAACTTTGAAAAGTAAGAACAAAGTTTGAGGACTTCCACTAATTAACTTGAAGACACATTATGATGACAAAAATAGTTTAATACTGTAGACGAGATAGACAATAAACAATATTAATTTAATCAATAGTACTAAATAGAGAATACAAACATAGACCCACACATATATGGACAACCGATTTTTTTGAAAAATGTATAAAGATTATTCAGTGGAGAAAGGATAGTCTATTCAACAAATGGTGCAGAATAACTGAATAACCATATTAACAAATGATCTTCAATCCATATCTCATAGTATATTAAAAATGATCCAAATTAATTGTAGACCTAAATGTAAACTCTAAAATTATAAAACTTCCTTCTTTCTTTTTTCCCTGATCAATCTATAAGTTTTGTTGATCTTTTCAAAACCAGCTTTCATTTATTTTTTTCTGTTACTTTTGTTACCACTTTCATTGATTTCCATTCGCAACTATATTATTTTCCTCCTTCTGCTTACTTTTGGGTTAATTTGCATTACATTTTCAAGTTTTTAGGGTAGAAGCTGAAGTCACTGATTGGAGACCTTTAGTCCTTTCTGGTAAAAGTGTTTAGTGCTATAAATTAATCTTCAAGTACTGCTTTAACTGCATCTCACAAACTTTATTAAATTGTGTTTTATTTTATTCAGTTAAAATATTTTCAAATTTTTCTTTTGAATTATTCTTGACCCATGACTGATTTAGAATTGTGTTAGAGTAGTATTTCCTAATATTGTGAGATTTTGTAGATAAATTGGTTTTGAATTTAATTCCATGGTGGTCAGAAGATGTAGATTTGTATGATTCAAATTATTTTAAATTTTATGAATGCTAGTTTTGTGACCCCAAATTGGTCCATCTTGGCCTCTACTACTTTTTTTTTTTTTTTTTTGAGACGGAGTCTCACTCTGACCCCCGGGCTGGAGTGCAGTGGCACAATCTCAGCTCACTGCAAGCTCCACCTCCCGGGTTTACGCCATTCTCCTGCCTCAGCCTCCTGTGTAGCTGGGACTATAGGCGCCCGCCACCTCGCCCGGCTAGTTTTTTGTATTTTTTAGTAGAGACGGGGTTTCACCGTGTTAGCCAGGATGGTCTCGATCTCCTGACCTCGTGATCCGCCCGTCTCGGCCTCCCAAAGTGCTGGGATTACAGGCTTGAGCCACCGCGCCCGGCTGGCCTCTACTACTTAAATTTAAGGCTCTCATTATCTTTCTTCTTGGTAATCATAAACATTTCTTATCAAGTCTTCCTCTAGTTTATCTTGCTTACATTTCACTGTCACCAGAGTTATTATTCCTAAACAGTAATTTGATTTTGTCACTTTTATCTTACTCCAAAAGTGTCAGGGACATCCCACTATCTGTAGAATGAAATGAATCCTCTTTATCATTGTAGAAAATGCCTTTCATTAATTGCCTGTAAGTTATTTTTCTATGAAAATCTCATCTGGTACTATCATCCTTTTCTGCTTCTTCCCAAACATTCTGTATGAGCCATGTTTTATTGTTTTTTTTTTTTTTTCCCCAGAAAATGTATTATGGATTTTCAGACCTCTGTGCCTTCTATCAAGCTATTCCTTTCTCTTTGCATTCCCCTTTTCTCGCCTTCTTGCTTTCCATTTAATACCCATGGTTGATTCTGCAGCACATGTGGAACATTTTTGATTCCCTTAGTCAGAATCCTGCTTTATCTTTGGTTCATTGTTTATATGTTTCTTATGGTATACTTTTGGGTGACACTATTTGTGTCATTGTTCTCACCTCTGAGTAAATGTTATTTTTCTACAAATCTTTTTTTTTTTGAGACAGAGTCTCGCTCTGTCGCCCAGGCTGGAGTGCAGTGGCCGGATCTCAGCTCACTGCAAGCTCCGCCTCCCGGGTTCACGCCATTCGCCATTCTCCTGCCTCAGCCTCCCGAGTAGCTGGGACTACAGGCGCCCACCACCTCGCCCGGCTAGTTTTTTGTATTTTTTAGTAGAGACGGGGTTTTACCGTGTTAGCCAGGATGGTCTCGATCTCCTGACCTCGTGATCCACCCGTCTCGGCCTCCCAAAGTGCTGGGATTACAGGCTTGAGCCACCGCGCCCGGCCTACAAATCTTTTAACACCTGAAATACAGTAGGCATTCACTGTATCTCAGTTGTGAGGAAATTAGGACAATATATGGAGTATTTTATTTTATTTTATTTTTATTTTATTTTATTTTTTTTCTGAGATAGAGTTTCACTCTTGTTGCCCAGGCTGGAGTGCAATGACACAATCTCAGCTCACTGCAACCTCCGCCCCCCAGGTTCAAGCCATTCTCCTGCCTCAGCCTCCCAAGTAGCTGGGATTACAGGCGCCCGCCACCACACCCGGCTAATTTTGTATTTTTAGTAGAGAGGGAGTTTCTCCATGTTGGTCAGGCTGGTCTTGAACTCCTGACCTCAGGTGATCCACGCGCCTCGGCCTCCCACAGTGCTGGGATTACAGGTGTGAGCCACCGCTCCTGGCCTATTTGGGGTATTTTCTAATTAATAAATGTGCCTTCCTTAATTCAGCGTATAGATCAATGGGTCCTGGCATGAAGAAAATTTTTAAGTTATGTTTTAAGATAAATTGGATTCAAAATCATAGATTCTATACATCTTTTACAAGTCATCTGCATTATGGATAGTTTTTACAACAGAACAGAATTCCCAGTTCAGTTCCACAGGTACAGCAGAATTCCCAGACTAATTTTTAGTAAATCTTAGAGAAAAACAAAAACTAATTTTGACAATGCTACAGAAAATAATGAATCACAAAAAGAACTAAAAATGTAGTTTATTGGCCGATAGCTATAAAAGTATGTGTTCCTGAAAGTTTAGTGAAGATGGCAGTAATAGTTGATTAATGTTGACTATTCACTGGAAAATGAAATTATGGGTGATGTAGGAATCATACTCATAGTGACAGCAATAGACCTATTTAAATATAAAGAGGAAGATGGCCAAAAATTACCTGCAAAGCTAGAAATTTCTTCTGTGCTAGCCAAAGATCCCCAGTCCATAATTTTATGTTATACTCAATAATTTAGTTTAATTTACGATAGAACAGTAGGAAAGTTATTCAGGAAATCATCACATTTCTTCTAAATCTAAAAGTGTTTTATTATAGTAAAAGTTGTACATTTATGTTTTAAGCTAAAATGAACAGTCAGAGATGTTTATCATTTTTTCTGATTTCCTGCATTTGTCAACTAGTTTAAGTAATCAGATTAACCTGCTGTATACTTTTTGATCTGTAAATAATTATATGAATGGGAGTTATTCTTATAACCAAGAAAATAAGCTCTGTGCAGTAGTAACATTTGAATACCACTTTTACCATTTTCAAAGATATTTTGGGTGTGCCATTTCTTTGACTTTCAACAACTTGGGGAGTAAAGAAATCCTAATTGAAGATATCAATGGATGTATGGAACCTTGTGCTCTTCCTCCCTAATTCATGAAAAAAGATGGATCCAGATGGCTGAGCAAGCAAAGAGATGCCAAGGGATTTTCTGGTCAACATTATAGAACCTCTTTAGAACTGGATTACTGGATATTTTTAGAGGTATAAAGTATTGTGTATGTATGCATAGATGTTTTCAAATGTCATTGAGTCCCTGAAGGCTAGAGACTGTGTATTTTGGAATATAATATTTGATAACATATAGACATGTTCTCCAAGGGAAATACATGTCAACCTTTAGCATTGAAAGTTGGGAAGAACCTTTTACTTATCTAGGAGTCTTACAAGAAATGCTGACTGGTGTTTCTATAATGATTTCACCCCAATTCCAGAAGGTTTAAGTCATATGTGATTAATAATTTAATATATTAAGTAATTGCTCCAGTTCTACCTTTATCCTTATTTGGTAATTTATCCTCCCATTTCATTCCTATTCTTGTTTTTACTTAGCAGTTGATCTTTTTATATAGACTTGAGGGAAAAAAACAACAACTAAATGCCTCCATTTATACTTAAAGTATGTTTTTCTTTGAAGCATTTAAGTCTTTACTGTTTTATCCAAGTACAACATGTGGGACATTTATGTTAAGGTAGAACTAAAACAGATGATCAGTTATTTCTTGATAAAGAGTTTTCAACTGAACAGGTTAAAAACTAGCTTTTGGAGTTGATTTCTAGTCAACAAAATATTTTTAATTGTTTAAACAAGACAGATTATTGTAACAAAACAATTTTTTTCTTTGAAATAGATTTTAAAACATTTTAGTCAACTTAAAGTAAATTTAAATATTAAATTATTATATTTCCATTTAAGTACCCCCTCTTCCATCAGTAATCCCATTCTCCAGAAATAACAGATCTTGATTTGTTCATCATAATCTTTTATGTAGATATTTGGTCAGGAATGAAAATGGTGTTTCTTCCCTGAAAAAGTAATGAGTTTTCTGTCATAAATTTTATCCAATCATGATTAAGATAATCTATCTTTAAAAGAATGATGATAAAATTTTTGATTTGGATTAAGTTCATATGGTTATGTCAGAATTGTACTTTACAGTAACTAAATGAACCTATTGAATTCACTTATTTAGTATTCTTCATCTGTGGGCTGAGAAGGGTCTGCTTGAAATGATAGTCTTGGATTTTGGCATAGATAAGAGTATGCAATTTTTGTTCAAGGATAGAGATATGGCAGAGACTGGGTGCTTATTCTTTTATAACCATTTTCTCTCTTCTGTGGCATACTGTTAGACTGTACTTCCTTTTGTATTAGGTGGGTCCATGATACTAGCTCTCGAAAGTGGAATGTAGGTGAAAATAATGAACATGACGTTTAGACCTAACCCTAAAATTTCCTTCAAAACTTTCCATACTCTCTTCATTGAGGAATATTTAGTGGGAATTTCCAAGGCCCTAGAATAGACACTAGTAGACAAAATGTCATTGAGTCACATAGTAAAAGACCATCTTTCCCTGTCCCAAATCGATTGTGACATGAGGGAGAACTTTTGTTGTGTAAGCCACTGAAGCTTTGGAGTTGGTTGTTACAGCAGAGAGAGTTACTTACCCTGATCAACACAGAAATTGACATTTTGAATTGGATTGCTGCTGTAACAAGATCCCAAGGTATATGACCTTGGCTTAAGGGTTGGGCAGTGGGGAACACATACAGCATACTAGGATGGCTAGATATCCATGTCATGTGATGAATATTTGCAAAACTCTTACCTTTGGCAACTTGGAGGCCATTCCATGTTTCTACCAAGATTGAAGGTTTAAGAAAAGAAGTTGTTAGTAGTATGTGTTCATTGTAATTGCACTACCTTGCCAAATGTAGTCAAGGAGGAGATGAGTTTAGGAAAGTATTGTTTTGTTTCCAGGAGTGAAAGAAAATAATAATCAGAAATTCAGAATTGGAAAAAAATGACTGTTTTTAAACTCTCAAAAATAAAAGATGGGTTTTAAGAAGGCTTTGAGCAAAAAAGACCCCATAAGACTTCTCAGTTGAGCCGAGTGGCTACACATTGATACAATGGTCAGATTAAGATATGTGGCTTTCTTGAGCCTGAAAAGTCAAAGTAGCCACCAGTAAATTAACGAAGAGATGAGGCATTGGGAAAAGAAGCAAATAAATAAAGCAGATTTGAGAATGATAAAAAGTAATTTTGGGGTTGGTTATTAGCATTTGGGTCTGACTGGAAGCTGCTATGATTCTGATGGAATTTTGTTGCTAGAGAAACTGTGAACTTGGCCTTAGAAGGCATGTGACTGTTCACTGAGCTCTAGCTATCCTCAAGTGGCATACTTCTCAACACCAACTTCATTTGTGGCCACGGGAAATAACAGGCAAGGAAAACTCATAGAGGGTGAAACCAGGAACCATGGAGAACAACAAAGGACTAGGGAGTTTCTCCTGGAGAACAAAATTAGGGCCTTAACAAGGAATTTCTTCCTTCACAATGTTCATACATCCAGTGGGATTTCAGAATGCTACAGATTAGCAACCACCAAGTATTTTCCTTTTTTTTTGGCCTTTCTAAATGTGGTTATCCTTTCTCTGTTTTCCCATGGTATGTGTTTTGTACAGAGGGAGATGGGACAGAAAGCTTGTCTTTAAGGCATATGTTGTAGGGGCATGGAAAGCAACATCTACATCTGATGAAGAAGATTATATATGAACTGGAGATCCTAGATTTTGTCCTGGCTGGGATCTTTGGTAATCTTCCTAGTGGAGAGCTTGAGTGCATTCTGTATCTGGGAGGAAGAATTTAAAGAATAGGTATTTAGTGACTTAAATTAGGGATTGTGGCAGAAACTAATTAGATTCTGTCTTTGCTCTTCTGGGGCATACAGAGACTCAGATAGCCCTCATGTATGAAGGCTGTGTGACTATTCGTTGTCAATGGAATGTTAGCAGAAGTCATTTCAAGGCAAAGGTAGGGTTTGCTTTCTTTTGCCTTTCAATTATGTCCTCAAAAGTAGATCTCACAAGATTTTGGAACTTAGTTCCCTAAATGACCATGTACCAAGTATTCTCTCTCTACTGCAATACTCCTGCTCACCCCCACCCCCAAATTATTATTTAATGAGTATTAGACTTTCATTGTGTTAAGACATTGAGATTTGGGTTATAGCAGTAAACTTACTCAGTATTATACAATAAAGCACACATATAAAAATATTTTACATTTATAATATTTTGGCGACATTTAGAAAATAACATTTCTTGATTATTTACAATGTTTTAGGTACCATGCCAAGCATTTAGCACATTGTCATCTTATTTGCTCTTTCTTTATCACTTATCGGAAGTGAATGTTATTCCTGTTACAGAGATTTAGGAATCTAAAGCTGAGAACATTTATAAGTAACTTGATCTAGTAGCTGCTATTTATTGGGTTCGTATTTTACCATCATTACTTATTTAATTTCATTCTGATGGACAATAGTGTTTTAAGAACCAGACACAAAGTCTGCCTTATTCACTGCTATTTATCACTAGTAGGTTATAGAATTTGTAGTAGTTGTGGAATAAAAATACACATTTTAAACTTTTGTTATAGTTCAGGGGTTCATGTGCAGATTTTTTATATAGGTAAATTTATGTCATGGGGGTTTGTTTGTATAGATTATTTCGTCACCCAGGTACTAAGCCTAGTACCTAGCAGTTATTTTCTCTGATTCTCTCCCTTCTTCCATCCTCCACCTTCAAGTAGGCCACTGTGTTTGTTGTTGCCCTCTTTTTGTTCATAGGTTCTCATCATTTAGCTCCCTCTTAAAGTGAGAACATGCAGTATTGGGTTTTCAGTTTTTCTGTTAGTTTGCTGAGAATAATGGCCTCCAGCTCCATCCGTGTTCCTGCATAGGACATGATCTCATTCTTTTTTATGGCTGCATAGTATTCCATGGTGTATTTGTACCACATTTTCTTTATCCAGTCTACCATTGATGGACATTTAGGTTGACTTCATCTCTTTGCTATTGTGAACAGTACTGCAGTAAACATATGGGTGCATGTGTCCTTATGATAGAATGAGTTATACTCCTTTGGGTATATACCCAGAAATGGGATGGCTGGGTCAAATGATAGTTCTGTTTTTAGCTGTTTGAAGAATTGCCACACTGCTTTCCACAATGGTTGAACTGATTTAGACTACCACCAAGAGTGTATAAGTGTTTCCTTTTCTCCGCAACCTTGCCAGCATCTTTTTTTTTTTTTTTTTTTTACTTTTTCATAGTAGCCATTCTGACTGGTGTGAGATGGTATCTTATTGTAGTTTTGGTTTGCATTTCCCTAATGATCAGTCAAATCGAGCATTTTTCACATGTTTGTTGGCCACACGTGTGTCTTCTTTTGAAAAATATCCGTTCGTGTCCTTTGCCCACTTTTTAATGGTTTTTTTTTTCTTGCAAATTTAAGTTCCTTATAGTTGCTGGATATTAGATCTTTGTCGATACATAGGTTGCAAAAATTTTCTCCTGTTCTGTAGGTTGTCATTTACTCTGTCGATAGTTTCTTTTGCTGTACAGAAGCTTTTTAGTTTTAATTAGATCCTACTTGTTAATTTTTCTTTTGTTGTAATTGCTTTTGGCATCTTTGTCATGAACTCTTTGCCAGTTCCTATATTTGGAATGGTATTGCCTAGGTTGTCTTCCAGGGTTTTTATCATTTTGGGTTTTACATTTAAGTTTTTATTCTATCTTGAGTTAATTTTTGTATATGATGTAAGGAAGGGGTCCAGTTTCAATGTTCTGCATATGACTAGCCAGTTATTGCAGCACTGTTTGTTAAATAGGGAGTCCTTTCCCCAGTGCTTGTTTTTGTTGACTTTGTTCAAAATTAGATGGTTATATTTATGCAGCCTTACTTCTGGATTCTTTATTCTGTTCCATTGGTCTGTGTGTCTGATTTTGTGGCGGCCCGTGCTGTTTTGGTTACTGTAGCCCTGTAGTATAGTTTGAAATAGGGTAACATGATGCTTCTAGCCTTGTTCTTTTTGCTTAGATTTGCCTTGATTATTCTGGCTCTTTTTTGGTTCCATATGAATTGAAAATTTTTTTTTCTAGTTTTTGAAGAATGTCATTGATAGTCTGCTAGGAATAGCCTTAAATCTATAAATTTCTTTGGGCAATATGGCCATTTTAACAATATTGATTCTTCCTCTGATGAGCATGGAATTTTTTTCCCATTTGTTTGTGTCATCTCTGATTTCTTTGAGCAGTGTTTTGTAATTCTCATTGTAGAGCTCTTTCACCTTCCTAGTTAGCTGTATTCCTAGGTATTTCTTTCTTTTTTTTTGGCAATTGTAAATGGAACTGCATTCCTGATTTGGCTTTCAGCTTGGCTACTGTTGGTGTATAGGAATGCTAGTAGTTTTTGTACACTGATACTGTACCCTGAAACTTAGCTGAAGTTGTTTATCAGCTGAAGGAACTTTTGGGCCAAGACTGTGACATTTTCTAGGTGTAGAATCATGTCATCTGCAAACAGGGATAGTTTGACTATAGAATAAATATTGAAAAACTGTATTTGTGACATTAGTATAGAGCACTATACCAGGTGCTGTAATGGGATATACAAATTATGAAGCCCATCTCTCGAGGAACTCCCAATTAAATGGGAGGTTATATTAAGTACCGTGATGATAATAACTATAAAATACTAAGAGTATATTGGGAGAATTTAAGTTTGCCTAGGAAGAGTTTGTAAACATTTTCTTGGAGGTAAAAATTTTGCATGATTATAAAAGCTGTGGTAGTTTTTAAACACAGCCCTCAAGTTCTTTTATACCCCTCCCATCACGATGTATACCTCTTTCTTCTTTCCTTAAATCTGGGTGGTCTCATAACTGATTGGAACAAAAGAATATGCATTTCTGAGGCTGGGTCATAAACGATGATCCAGGTGTATTCCTTTTTCTTGGAATACTTGCACTTAGATCCCTGAGCCTATAGTGTAAGAAGTCTGACTACTCTGAGGTCTGCATTCTTTGAAGAAATCAAGCCATTTGAAAAGGCCAAGGGTTGGTACTCTGTTTGGCAGTCGTAACCTTTGAGTCTCCTAGCCCAGGTACCAGGCGTATGAGGGGACAAGACTTCAGATGATTCCAGCCTCCAACTGTTGCATCATCTTCAGTCTCCAGGTTGTCCTAACTGAGGCCCCGGACATTGTAGAGCAAAGACAAGCCATTGCCTCTTTGTGCTATCTGAATTCCTAATCCCCAGACTCCTTTTACCATGTTAAGATGATCCTTAATTTAAGCTATGTTTGGGATTAATTTATTATGTAGCAACAGTAACTGGTAATTTATTATGTAGCAACAGTAACTGGTAATAGTAGTAACAGTAACATAGGTGGAACTCGAACACATGCTAAAGAGAAGAGGCATTTGTACTGCTTTAACAAAAGTCCTGAAGTAGTATGTTTAATTGCTTGACCCTTAGTGTTTATTTTGGATTTGGAAGGATGTTAGGTTGTAATAGAAGAGAAGTCTGGAAAGTCATTAGGGGCCAATTGTTTATGGCTCCTAATGTTTCATTAATGGGTCTAAACTTCTTCCCTTGTGCCATGAGACTATAAAGATTTTTTGAGCATAGAAGAACATGTAGAAAATGACTATGGAACTTTCTCACTTTGTTTTACATCATCTCAAGTTCCTGGAATGTGTTTAAAGTTTATACTTATATATGTTCACTCAGCAAACATTTCTCGAACATGTACATTCTGCCAGAAGCATAGTTCTTGTAAAGTGAAAATATTTATTTTTTCATGAAATTGTTTTGAGTAAGAAAGCCAGAAATAATGTTTATTTTATTTTACGTTATGTTATGTTATGTTATGTTATGTTATGTTATGTTATGTTATGTTATGTTATGTTATTTGAGATAGGGTCTCACTCTGTCACCCAGACTGGAGTGCAGTGGCACAGCCTCAGCTCACTGTAATCTCCACTTTTCGGGCTCAAGCAATCCTCCCACCTTAGCCTCCCAGGTAGCTGGGACCACAGGTGCACACCACCAGCTTGGATAATTTTTGTGTTTTCTTATAGAGACAGTGTTTTACTGTGCTGCCCAGGCTGGTCTCAAACTCCTGGGCACAAACCATCTGCCCACTTCGGCCTCCCAAAGTGCTGGGATTATAGGCATGAGCCACCACACCTGACCTATTATGTTATTTTTATTTCTAAATAGGGCACTAAAAATTATTTTGGCTACTTGCATATATTAAGTAATCATATTGAATATGTAAAGCATAAATGCAGTAGAAAAGGCTTGAAGGTTAAATGAAGATCAGGAAATATTATTTAGTGGGGATACATATCTCTGTGCTTTTGTCAAAACTCAGTTGTTAATATCTACAAAAATGTGTGCTATAAATTTGGTGAAGATTGCACTGAAATCTGTAGATCAATTTAGGGAGACATGACATCTTACTGATATTGATCTACCAATCTATGAACCCAGAATTTTTCTCCAATTACTGTTTTAGTATAGGTATAGTAGTAATTAGTATTACTTTCTTTCATTGCATGTTGTTTCTCATGGGATTATATCACACAGAGCCAGGTGGTTTCTCCCTGCTATGCCTTTCTTTGATTTCATTTTATGGGCAAAAATTCATGGGAGGCCAAGGAGGGCAGATCACCTGAGGTTGGGAGTTCAAGACCAGCCTGACCAACATGGTGAAACCCCTTGTCTCTACTAAAAATACAGAATTAGCCAGGCGTGGTGGCACACACCTGTAATCCCAGCTACTTGGGAGGCTGAGGTAAGAGAATCGTCTGAACCCAGGAGGCAGAGGTTGCGGCAAGCCGAGATTGTGCTATTACACTCCAGCCTGGGCAACAAGAGCAAAATTCTGTCTCAAAAAAAAAAAAAAAAAAAAAAATCATATAATTGACTAGAGCCTGCAATGTCAAATTAATGGGAAGAGTGAGGATGAGGGTCCACTGTATCAGTATTTTATAGAGTAACCAAAGCGGGTAGAATTGGCAATAATTTAAGAAGAGGAATACTTTCACAAACCTGTTAGCTTTGTAGCAGAGACGTCTACTTAATAGTACCTACCCTTACAAGTTCAGGAGTTTGCAGAGTGATTCCCTAAGAGTGTTTGTATCAGTTACATATGCTATCATTGCATTGCCAAGTTGTACCTTTCTTTAGACCATTCTCTTTGGAGACATCTCAAGTTACAAAGTCTTAAAACAGTCAAAATAAATTCTGAGTTTGAATACTTCCTCAAACAGAAGTGAAGTAGTTGTATTGGTTGATTAAAATCAGTCTACGAGTTTTATGTGATTTGTAGGGAAGTGCTAAGTATCAGTGGTTTTATAGAATTATAGCCTATCATTTATGATATTCACATACCAGAAGTCATTTCTGTAGAGAATGGTGACTTCACAAGTTTTTTGTGGTTTGTGGGGAAGTGCTAAGTATCAGTGTTTTATGGAATTATATGCTATCATTTGTAATTCACTTATCAGAAACCATTTCTATAGACAATGGTGACTTCATGCTAGTTATATTATAAACTCTTCTTTGAGAAAAGTATAATGGGACTTCAGGAATTTGGGTAGAGAGAAGGGAAAAATGTTTTGTTCCAGTATAACTAATCTTGAAAAGCAAGGTTATTCTTATAACCTGTGGCTTTTAATGGAAGAGGCTTTCTACAATGATTCCAATTTTTAAATTAGTTGTGAGAGTCAGACCTTGCGGTCCTTTCACATTGCAGGAGGACCTAACAACATAGTTCCCTTAAATATTGAAAAATACAGAGTCAAAATGTATTTCTGAGTCTCTAGCAAATAAGGAAATTAATTTACCTCTAAATGACAGATGCAAGATAAGAAATTATAAGCCTTTGTGCAGTATTTCAGGTTATAGAACTGGTTATCCCTATCCGTGCTTCTTTGCTAAGAGAAATGTCTAAAACATTCAGAAGTGGTGCAGTTCATATCCATGACACAGTTTACTCCTCTGCTAATGATGATAACTTTAGTATTTGCCGCCTTCTCAGAACTGCAGTATTAGCAGTGAGAAAAATCTAGGCTGAAATATTGGAGGAATGATGTTTCTAAGAAAAGGTGCAGAGCTCTAAGGTTAAGAGCTTAAAGAGGATGGATAACTTTTACTTCTGTTCTTACTATCCTGAATGTTACGTCAAATGCTCTACGAAGTCACATTTGAACACATTTAAACTCAGAAATTTTATGACATGGTTTCTTGGTGAATGCAAGTTTTGTAATAAGTTTGATGGTGACTGCTTTTAAGATTATTTTTGAACTGATATATCAGCTGGGGAGTCTTGTTGGAGAACTGGATAGATGCTTCACTATGATTTACGTTCTGATAGGATTTCCAATCCTATACTTACTAGTATTTATGAGAGGGCTATGAAACTATGATATTTATCTGAGGACAAAAGATGTGTGGTAGTTTATCAAGCAACATCACCTTATTAAAAATTTGAGGGAAGCTATAATTTTGATGATTTAGTTTGATGGATAATAAAAGTTTTAATGTCTTTTGAAAGAAATGATTTATAGCGTTCATACAGACTAGTATGCATATTACATTAGCTAAGGGAATCAAGCCCCATTCTTGTTCTAAAATAAATACATATTTACAGTCTTTTCCAGAGAGGGAGGAGATGGCCTCTGAAGGAATAAAAGAAGGTCAAAACCAGCAAGCACAGAAAGCACTGTTTGAAATGGAAAAATTAACTAATGGCTCCTTCTTTAAATTTGATATTTCTTTAGCTATTCCCATCAAGAGCACAGTTTACATTCAGCCGGAGATAATTGTGTACATAGTGACTTCTAATAACGTAGCTTTCTCTTCTTTCCTGGGTCCCAAGAAACACTGTTATAAACCTTTTCTGAATACAGAACACGATACTGTAGCTATTACATGGGTTTTATGCTTTTATTCACAGGGATAGATTTAAGTCTGTATTTTTGGTAAGAGGAGATCAAGCATTTTTATGTTTGCCACACAGTAAGGATATATGCATCTCTCTGGACTGAGTTGTTTTCATTTACTTATCTTTATTTTTCTTCCTTTTTTCTTTTTTTCTGGGCATATTTTACCACCAATCATCATTTGCTTGTCTTTGAAGAAAGTTATATGAATAAAAAAGGAAAAATAAACTGTTTTCCTATACTTAAAATATTTTTCTTCTGAAAACAGATGTCTGGGAATTTTTGCCACATCAACCAATTTCCAACTCTCTGACACCAACTGGGTGTATTACAGGTCAATGCAATTCTGATAGTATATACGTGGGGTTACTACAGACCCCACAAATTAAGGGCTCAGTCCCACAAGACTGCTCCCCACTTCAAATGCCACTCTCAAGTCCAAATTGTCACCTGTGCTTCTGACTGACTAGCTATAAATGGGAAGTTCTCATGACCCCTCCTTGGGCTTGAAAATTTTCTGGAACAGCTGACAAAACTCAGGGTAACACTTTACTTATGAGTGTCGGTTTATTATAAAGAGTACAACTCAGGAATAACCAAATGCAAGACACACATAGGGTAATTAAGGGGGAGAGACACAGAGCTTCCATGCCCCAGTTAGGCATACCACCTCTCAGAACTTCCATGTGTTCACCAACCCAGAATCTCTTGAAACCGGGTCCTTTGGGGTTTTATAGAGGCCTCATTGTGTAGGCATGATTGATTAAAATCATTGGCCAATACTGATTAACTCAACCACCAGTCCCTCTTTGTAAGACATCAGGAGAGGAGAGCTGAAACTTCAGTGCTCTAATCATATTGTTGGTTTCCCTGGAAGCCATTCTCCAACCTAAGGCTTTTCAGGAGACTTTAGCCACCGGATATCTCATTAGCATACAAAAAGACACTTCTGAGATTCCAGAGATTTTAGGAGCGGTGTGTCTAGTCACAGACCAAATATTAGAACAAAAGATGGTCCTGGCACTCCTGTCATTCAGGAAATTACAAGGGTTTTAGAAGCACTGTGCCGGGAACTGGTGGCAAAGACCAAATGTATATTTCTTACTGCAAATCACAATATCAAAGTGAAATACAAGTTTAATCTCCTATATTTACATGTCCAAAGGCCTTTTATTCATGGAAACCACACCTAAGGATTTCCCTTCTGAATCTCCGGATAGCATCTGCATCATAGTTGACTTATACTTCTGCTGATCCGCACCCAGTGGGTAGGAGCAGAAAGATCTAGCAAGTAGCTACATAGGAATGTAGATGGAAGGAGCTATGTAGAAGGCTGGCATTTTCTGTTGATTCTTCCTTGGCAGGGAAACTAATGAGGACAATAACTCTTACTTGGCCGAGATTAGTCATATTTTTGGAATGAAGGCAGGAAGACAATTACTTAACACTATCCATTTTATTGAACAAAAATTAAATAAAGCAAATAGCTAAGATTGGACAGGAGCTTATATACAGGAGCAGTTTTAGCCCATGTGATAGAAAATGTAAAAGTAAAATCTGAAGCAGTCTAATGTAAAACTAGGTATCCTAGTCACTCCTGTCTTATTCGCTTTAAATTCAGACAAATCTTGCACAGCTTTAAACAAAGAAGGTGTAATAAATGCAAGGGGCCTGTATTATGTTCTGATGCTACGCTCTCTAATATGGTAGACACTAACCACATGTGATTATATAAATTAAAATTATAAAAATTTATTCTGTAGCATTAGCCACATTTTAAGTGCTCAATAGCCTCATGTATCTAGTGACTACAGTCTTTGACATCACAGATGAAGAATAGTTCCATCATCACAGAAAATGCTTTTGGATGGCAGTGATCTAACACAAGGAAAAAACTGCTGGAGAGTCTATAAGATACCTGGTTTATGATCCCCTAGAAAGTCTGGACCAACCACAGTCCTTTGTATATGATAGAGTGCTTAGTAAATATTTGTTGATGGGCTAAATAAATGAAAATCTTAACATTTTCCCAAAAGTAAGTAATTTTGAATACTCATGTAAACTAAAAATAATATACACTCCTTCCCAAATGAAATTTAAATATGTAATTTTCTGGAGTTATTGTAGTAATAGTTTATGATATGAATAATCTCCCCTTCCATTAGTACTTTCTTATTATATGGGTTAGTTTCTTACATGATTTTCTATAGTCACATTTGTTAAAGAGTCCAGTTGATGGGCAAATTAGCAATCTTATCCTGGGATGCATGAACACTTTCCAAGGAAAACACAGACATGGAACATTCTATCCATGAATAGCAGAATACACAGTGTTTTCAAATGTTCATGGAAAATATACCAAGACAGACCATAGTCTGAACCACTAAGAAATCTGAAAAATTTTTTTAAATTTGAAACATATAGAGTATGTTCTCTAACCACTATGGAATCAAACTAGATATCAATAATGGAAAGAAAATAGGAAAATCTCTGGACACTTGAAAAGTAAACAGTATGTTTCTAAATAGTTAATGGTTCAAAGAAATAAAAATACATTGAATGAAAGTATAACATATCAAATTCTGAGATTCAGCTAAAGCATTATTCAGATGGAAGCTTACTGTACTACATACGTATACTGGAAAAGAGGAAAAGTCTAAAATTGATAATCTAAAATCCTGCCTCAAAAAAAAAAAAAAAAAAAAAAAAAAAAAAAAAAAAAGAAGCTTAAAATAGTTAAGCCAAGCAGTAAGAAGGAAACAATAAACATGAAAACAGAAATCAATGAAATTAAAACATAGAGAAAAATCAGTGAAACACACAGTTGGCCCTTTGAGGGAATGACACAATTGTTACACCCTTAGAACAAATGGACAAGATGATCAATATCAGAAATGAAATGAGATATCACTAGAGACCTTATAGTCAGCCATCACCAAGTTAATAAGAAACTACTGCAAATAACTCTTTGCATGTAAATTTGAGTCATTTAGATGAAATGGACAAATGACTTGAAAAGCACAAACTGCTGTAACTCACCCAATATAAAATAGATAATTTGAATAACTCTATAACTATTAAGAAAGTTGAATTCATAATTTTAAAATTCTCAAAATAGAAATCTCCAAACCTAGATGATTTTACCAGGTAATTATCGTAAATGTTTAAAGACTAATTAACATTCATTCTATACAATTGGTTCCAAAAAAAACAGAAGAGAGAAGAACACTTTATTTATTTATTTATGGAGATGGAGTCTCACTCTGTCTCCCAGGCTGGAGTGCAATGGCACGATCTCGGCTCACTGCAATCTCTGCCTCCTGGGTTCAAGTGATTCTCCTGCCTCAGCCTCCCGAGATTACAGGCGTCCACCACCACACCCAGCTTATTTTTGTATTTTTAGTAGAGACGGGGTTTCACCGTGTTGGCTAGACTGGTCTTGAACTCTGGACCACAGGTGATCCACCCACCTCGGCCTCCCAGAGTGCTGGGATTACAGACGTGAACCACCACGCCCGACCTCAATTTATTTTTTAAAGCCTGTGTTACTCTGATACCAAAAGCAAAGACAAAGACAAAAACAGAAAACTACAAAATGTATATAAATGTGGAAAAAGCATTTGACAAAATTCAACACCCATTTATGATTTTTTAAAAATCTTAGAAAGCTAGGAATAGAGGGAAACTGCTTCAACTTGATAAAGAACAGCTACAGAAAGCCAAAGGTAACATTATACTTGTGAAAAATTGGGCCGGGCGCGGTGGCTCAAGCCTGTAATCTCAGCACTTTGAGAGGCCGAGATGGGCGGATCACGAGGTCAGGAGATCGAGACCATCCTGGCTAACACGGTGAAACCCCATCTCTACTAAAAAAAACAAAAAAAAAACTAGCCGGGCAAGGTGGCGGGCACCTGTAATCCCAGCTACCCGGGAGGCTGAGGCAGGAGAATGGCATAAACCCGGGAGGCGGAGCTTGCAGTGAGCCCAGATCTGGCCACTGTACTCCAGCCTGGGCTACAGAGCAAGACTCTGTCTCAAAAAAAAAAAAAAAAAAAGAAAAGAAAAATTGAATGCTTTCCCCCTAAGATTGAGAATAAGAAAGGATGTCTGCTCTCATTGCTGCTGCTATTCAATATGCTGTTGGAAGTTCTAGCCAGCTCAGTACCACAAAACAAGGAAATAAAAGACATACAGATCAGAACAGAAGAAATAAATCTGTCCATGTTTGTAGTTGACATCATTATGTATATAGACAATTCCAAAAAGTACACAAAAACACATCTAGAACTAATAAGTGAGTTATATAGATTCATAGGTTATGAGATCATACAGAAACTAATTGTATTTTTGTATATCCTATCAATGAAGATGTGAAAAAAAATTAAAATACAGTGTAATTTATAGTTTCTAAAAGAAATGATGTATTTTAGGTGTAAATCCAGCAAAACATATACGGGACTTATATGCCTAGACTACAAAATGTTGGGAAAAAAATTAAAAGATCTAAGTAAATGGAAATACTGTGTACATAGATTGGAAGACTCAATACAATAAAGATGCTAATTCCACTCAAGTTGATACACAGGTTTAAAGCAATTCTTATCAAAATCCCCAAAGATTTTTTCAATACATGGACGAGATTATATATATGGAAAGATGAGGGAATTAGAATAGCTAAAACAATTTAGAAAAAGAAGAAAAAAGTAGGAAGAATCATCCTATTGTATTGGCAGAAAGATAATGAAAGAAAAACAGTTTCTTTATTCACAACACTTCTTATATCAAACGTATGGGTGTTCCACACCAAGCAGTTCCTCAGTTGTCTGTGGATACCGATAGAGTGTCCTATAGTTTAACTCAATTTTTGACATTAATTACCTAGAATTCCCACGAATTAAAGGCTCAGTCCCACAAGAGTACCGTACCTCCCATTTCAGGTGCTAGTTGCAAGTATGGAGTATCCACACTTTTGTCTGACTTGGCTATACAGCCCCCTCCTCAGGTTTGATAATTTGTTTGTTCTCCAAGCCCTGTAGTTTTGGAGGCTTCAGCAGATAGACTTTTTATGGAGGCTTCAGTGTGTACACATAATCAAATACTAACTCAATCTCCAGCCACTCCCTGGAGATTGCAGATGGGGCTAAAAGTCCCCAGCTTCAAATTATGGCTTGGTCTTTTCGGTGATCAGCTCCCCATCCTGAAGCCATTCAGGAGCCCACCAAGAGTTTCCTAATTAGAGCAAAGATATGCCTGTCACCAAGGAAGCCTGATATGATTTGGCTGTGTCCCTATCCAAATCTCATCTTGATTTGTAGTTCTCATAATTCCCATGTGTTGTCGGGGGGGACCCTGTGGGAGTAGAGTCATGGAGGCAGGTCTTTCCCATGATATTCTCATGATAGTGAATAAGTCTCATGAGATCTGATGGTTTTATAAAGGGGAGTTTCCCTGCACAAGTTCTCTTCTCTTGTCTGCCACCATGTGAGACATGCCTTTCACCTTCTGCCATGATTGTGAGGCCTCCCCAGCCAAATGGAACTGTGAGTCTATTAAATGCCTTTCTTTTGTAAATTGCCCAGTATCAGGTATGTCTTTATGTTGCTGATAAAGCAACATAAAAATGGACTAATACAGTAAATTAGTACCAGGAGAGTGGGGCGCTGCAGTAAAGATACCCCAAAAATGTGGAAGTGACTTTGGAACTGGGTAGTAGGCAGAGGTTGGAACAGTTGGGAGAGCTTAGCAGAAGACAGGAAAATGTGGGATGGTTTGGAACCTCCTAGACTTGTTGAATGGCTTTGCCCAAAATGCTGATAGTGATATGGACAATGAAGTTCAGGCTGATGTGGCCTCAAATGGAAATAAGGAACTTACTGGAACTGGAGTAGCAGTGACTCTTATTATGTTTTAGCAAAGAGATTGGTGGCATTTTGCCCCTTCCCTAGAGATTTGTGGAACTTTGAACTTGAGAGAGTTGATTTAGGGTGTGGGAGAAGAAATTTATAAGCAGCAAAGCATTCAAGATGTGACTTGAGTGCTGTTAAAGGCATTTAATTGTATAAGGGAGGCAGAGCATTAAACATTCAGATAATTTGCAGCCTGACAATGTGATAGAAAGGAAAATTCCATTTTCTAAAGAGAAATTCAAGCAGCTGTAGAAATTTGCATAAGTAACAAGAAGCCAAATGTTAATTTCCAAGGCAATGTGGAAAAGATCTCCAGGGTATGTCAGAGACCTTTGTGGTAGCCCCTTCCATTACAGACCCAGAGGCCTAGGAGGAAAAAATGGTTTACTGGGCCAGGCCCAGGGTCCCACTGCTGTGTGCAGTCTAGGGACTTGGCACCTTGCCTCCTAGCTGCTCTAGCAATGACTGAAAGGGGCCAAGGTACAGCATGGGTTGTGGCTTCAGAGGCAGCAAGCCCCAAGCCTTGGCAGCTTCCACATGGTGTTGAGCCTGCGGGTGCACACAAGTCAAGAACTGAGGTTTGGGAACCTCCTCCTAGATCTCAGAAGATATATGGAAATGCCTGGATGTCCAGGAACAAGGTTGCTGCTGGGGCTGGGTTCTCAGGAAGAACTTCTGCTAGGGCAGTGCAAAAGGGAAATGTGGGGTTGAAGCCCCCATACAGAGTCCCCACTGGGCTGCTGCCTAGTGGAGCTGTGAGAAGAGGGCCACCATCCTCCAGACCCTGTAATGGTAGATCCACTGACAGCTTGACTGTGTGCCTGGAAAAGACACAGACACTCAACAGCAGCCTGTGAAAGCAGCCAGGAGGGAGGCTGTACCCTGCAAAGCCACAGGGGCAGAGCTGCCCAAGACCATACAACTTACCTCTTGCATCCCTGTGACCTGGATGTGAGACCTGGAGTCAAAGGAGATCATTTTGGAGCTTTAGCATTTGACTGCCCCGCTGGATTTTGGACTTGCACGGTGCCTGTAACCCCTTTGTTTTGGCCAATTTCTCACATTTGGAATGGCTGTATTTACCCAATGCCTGTATCCCCATTTTATCTAGGAAGTAATAAACTTGCTTTTGATTTTACAGGCTCATAGGCAGAAAGGACTTGCCTTGTCTTGGATGAGACTTTGGACTGTGGACTTCTGCATTAATGCTGACATGAGTTAAGACTTTGGGGGACTGTTGGGAAGGCATGACTGGTTTTGAAATGTGAGGACATGAGGTTTGGAGGGGGCCAGGGCAGAATGATATGGTTTGGCTGTGCCACACCCTAATTTCATCTTGAATTGTAGCTCTCACAATTGACATGTGTTGTCATGGGAGGGACCCAGTAGGAGGTAATTGAATCATGGGGGCAGGTCTTTCCTGTGCTGTTCTAGTGATAGTGAATAAGTCTCATGAGATCTGATGGTTTTATAAAGGGGAGTTTCCCTCCACAAGTTCTCTTCTCTTGTCTGCCGCCATGTGAGACATGCCTTTCACCTTCTACCATGATTGTGAGGCCTCCCCAGCCACGTGGAACTGTGAGTCTATTAAATGCCTTTCTTTTGTAAATTGCCCAGTCTTGGGTATGTCTTTATTAGCAGCATAAAATCAGACTAATACTAAGTCTAAGGAATTTAGAAGCTTTATGTAAGATGCTCCTATCATTGCTATCAGTCAGGGGTTTTAGGAGTTCTGTGTCAGGAACCAAGGTCAAAGACCAAATATTAGAACAAAAGATGCTCTTAGGACCCCTGTCATTCACGAAATTACCAGAGTTTTAGGAGCTTTGTGTTAAAACCAGGGGCAGAAACCAAATATATATATTTGGTTTGTTCCATTGACCACTAGGTCAGTGGAACAGAACAGCAAACCCAGAAATAGCCTATCCAATTACAGCCACCTGGCTTTTTACAAAGGTACAAAAACAATTCAAAGGAAAAGAATAATATTCTTCAGAAGTGGGGCCAGTGCAATTGGATATCCATAGACAAAAACATAGACCAAAAAAAAAAAAAATCTTGACCTAAGACTCACAGTGGTATCAAAGTAACCCAAAATGGATAATAGATTGAAGTTCAAAATGTAAACTATAAAACTTTTAGGAGAAAACATAGAACATCTTTGGGAACTAAAGCTTGGTGAAGAGTTCTTAGACATGACACAAAAAACATGATCTATAAAAAATTGCTAAATTGGAATGTATTAAGAACTTTTGCTGTGCTAAATACCCTGTAATGAGAATGAAAAGACTAGGATAAAATATTGGCAAACCACTATCTGACAAAAGACTTGTATATAGAATATATAAAGAACTCTCTAGACCGGGCGTGGTGGCTCAGGCCTGTAATCCTAGCACTTTGGGAGGCCGAGGCAGGCGGATCACCTGAGGTCTGGAGTTTGAGACCAGCCTCCAGCCTGACCAACATGGAGAAACGCTGTCTCTACTAAAAATACAAAAATTAGCCAGATGTGGTGATGCATACCTGTAGTCCCAGCTACTTGGGAGGCTGAGGCAGGAGAATCGCTTGAACTCAGGAGGTGGAGGTTGCGGTGAGCCAAGATCACGGCATTGCATTCCAGCCTGAGCAACAAGAGCAAAACTCCGTATCCAAAAAAAAAAAAAGAAAAAGAAAAAAAAAAAAAAAAAATATATATATATATATAAAGAACTCTCAAATCATAATCTTTTTTAAAAACAACAGTAAGCAACAGTTCATTTAGAAAATGGGCAAAAGACACAAAAAGGTATTTTGCAACAAAGGATTTAGGGTGGGAGGAATCTACTTAAGCCCAGGAGGTCAAAGCTGCAGTGAGCCGTGATCATGCCACTGTACCCCAGCCTGGGCGACAGAGCCAGACCCTATCTTAAAAAAAAAAAATTAGTGGCAATATTAAATGTTGGCAAGGAACAGCCACTGGAGTTGGCAAGGATATGGTAATACAGTCTCTCACATATTGCTGGTAGGAGTTGTAAAATAGTATAGTTGCTCTGGAAAATGGTTTAGCAATTGCTTAAAATGCTAACTATACACTTAACCATATGACTTAGCCATTGTGCTCTTGGGAGTTTCTCCTAGAGAAATTAAAATTTATTTCTGCACCAGAAACCCATACATGGTTTTATTTTCAATGGACCAAAATTGGAAACAACCAAAATGTCCTACAATAGTAGGAATGATTAAACTGTGATACATCTGTACTATGGTATATCTCTTAGCAATATAAAGTAATGAACTATTGATACCCTCAAAAATTTGGACAGATCTCAGTCAGGAACATTATGTAAGTGAAAAAAATCAGTCTCAAAAGGACACATAGTGTATGATTCAATTTATATAGCATTCTCAAAACAACAAAATTGTAGAGGTCATCGACAAATCAATGGTTGTCATGGGATTTTTGTGGGGGCGGGGTTGGGTGAAACTATAAAAGTGTGGCATGAGGAAACTCTTTATAGTGGTAGAATAGTTTTATTTATTGATTGTGATTGTGATTACACAAATCTATGCGTGTGATAAAATGGCATAGAACTATATACACATTGTACCAATGTGATTTTTCTGGTTTTGACATTGTATTATAGTTATATAAGAAATAACCATGAGGGGAATTGAGTAAAGAGTACAGGGGACCTCATTGTATTGCCTTGTAACTTGATGAATTTCTGTAATTTAAAAATAAAAACTAGAAAAATTGTTTAAGGGTGTATTGTTAAGAGTGTTAAGAGGTCTATTCATTTTTTTTTTTTTTTTTGAAATGGTTTCTTGCTCTGTCGCCCAGGCTGGGGTACAGTGGTGCGATCTTGGCTCACTGCAACCTCTACCTCCTGCGTTCAAGTGATTCTCCTGCCTCAGCCTCCCGAGTAGCTGGGACTACAGATATCCACCACCACACCCGGCTAATTTTTTGTATTTTTACTAGAGATGGGGTTTCACCATGGCAGCCAGGATAGTCTCAATCTCCTGATCTCGTGATCTGCCCGCCTCAGCCTCCCAAAGTGCTGGTATTACAGGCATGAGCCGCCGCGCCAGTGAGATGTATTAAAATTTAAGACTACTTTAAGTTTTCCAGTCCCTTTTTGGTTTTTTCTTTTTTAATACTTTGAGATTGGGGTCACCTTCTTTCACCCAGACTGGAGTGCAGTGGCATGATCTTGGCTCACTGCAGTCTTGACCTCCTGGGCTCAAATGAGCTTCCCACCTCAGCTTCCCAAGTAGCTGGGATTACAGGTATGCACCACCATACCACATTAATGTTTGTTTGTTAGTTTGTTTTTTAGAGATGGGGGTCTCACAATGTTGCCCTGGCTGGTCTTGAACTCCTGGCCTCAAGCAACCCTCCTGCCTGGGCCTCCCAAACTGCTATGATTACTGCCTTTTTATTATATTTGATTAAAGATACTGTCTCTAGGTAAAAAATTTAGAGGCATCATTAATATTCATAAGATAGTTTTTGGGAAAACCATTTTGGTTTACTTCCCAGAAGATTAGAAACTGAATAATTCTTATGTCTGTGTACAAACCCTATTAGAAGTTAGATGATTCCCAACTAATTGCTTTCAACAAAAGTAAAGGACGATCTAATTAGGTGTGAGCTGATATAAGAGAGCACCTGCCTTACTTATAATTTATTTTTTAGTTTTCTCACTTCTTAAACACGGCACATGGCTATGTGTTTGATATATAGCTGTTGATTCTTTTGAAGAAAGGAGAGAAAAATGGCCGGGTGCAGTGGCTCATGCCTGTAATAGCAGTCTAGGGGGCCGAGGTGGGCAGATCACCTGAGGTCAGGAGTTTGAGACCAGCCTGACCAACATGACGAAACCCTGACTCTACTAAAAATACAAAAATTAACTGGGTGTGGTGCTGCATGCCATAATCCCAGCTACTTGGGAGGTTGAGGCAGGAGAACTGCTTGAACTTGGGAGGTCGAGGTTGCAATGAGCCAAGATTGCACCACTGCACTCCAGTCTGACGGAGCAAGACTCTGTCACAAAAAAAAAAAAAAAAAAAAAAAAAAAAAAAAAAAAGAAAAGAAAAAAAAGGGGAGAGAAAATTGCATGCAAATAACAAAACCATTTTTCTCAATGCTTCTTATCACCAAGAAAATGGTAACAAAGGAGTAAGAAATAGTATTTCATGGGAAACATGACTCTTTTAGCCTGTAGTCAACTTGTTTGGATACTATCTGCATTGGTGCAGGTGGAAAGGAATTCCTGTTTTGATAGCTGAATGGAACTAGGTAAGAAAACAAGTAGGAAAATAAACATGTATTCATATAAAATTATTAGCAAATGTAGTTTGAAAGAAAACAAACTTATTTCCCCTACATGTTTTAAACAGATGAAATGTTTACAGTTCTCTAAATTCACTCTCTTTTATTTTGTTGAGCATTCTTTTTTCTACAAATTGAGTTTATAAATTAATAAAACTGCCAAAGTGTACCGTTTCTCATTTTCAGTCTAAACAGCAGTATTTTCTTTAGGACTTCGAAGTTTAGTACTATAGTTTCATCTAATGCCAGAGTCATCAGAGTTTTTAACCAGTGTGTAATGTACAACTACAGATTATTTTTCTTTATCTAGCGTATGTTCTTGGGATTAGACCATGTTGTAAAATAGGCAGGGACTGAAACAGATTGATATTCTATGGTTACCTTTGTAAAAAATGTAATTTCTGCTTTTGCTGTTCAAGAAGGCAGAATCATCTTTTCTTACAGGGAAAAGAGGAAGAGGAGTTGTTGTTAGTAATGTAAGCATCTGTGTTTGAATTTTACAAAATATTGGCTTTTTGATTAATTTATTCAGTAGTTATTTGAATGCCAAATTTGTGTGCAGTATATTTCTCCCAACTTCTGTGTTGGGTGCTGTCTATATGGTAATAGGTAAAACTGATAAAATGCCTGACTTCACGAAGGTAGTGTAGTTAGGAAGACAGCTAAAGAACTGGCAAACAAACAAGTGTGTGTTTAATCATATTATTTTCTCAAGTTTGTCACCAGTGTGCTGTAGAGTCACCAAAATCGAGTTTCACTTCTCAGAAATTTGCTAAACATCATTTATGCTAAATAGTATCAGGCACTTCTAATAGTGATACTGAATGCTAACCTTTATTGAGTGCTTATGTTCTTTTAACATTCATTATTTTATGTAATGCTCGTGTAATGTTATAAAGTATAGATACTTTTATTCTTGCCATTCTGCAAGTGAGAAAAAAGAGACTCAGAGATCAAGTAACTTGCCTAACCTCGTAACTTGCTTAGCCTCATAATTTGCATAGCCTATTTAGTGGTAGAACTGGTTTTTGTATTGAGTTAGTAATAGCAGATCTTGAGCTCTTAACCACTGTGTATTCTGTTCTGTATTATTTAGCACTGTGTTAGGCCATGTAGTGATATAAAAGAAACATGACCAAAATCCCTATCTCTTAAGGTGCTTTCGGTCTTATTCCAGTAAAGACAATATATTTAACTGTTAGATGATGTTAATAGATAAAATTCTAAAAGTATAGTCAAGTGACATACTTTGACACAAAAGGATTTTGGGATAGAAAATAGAGATAGAGAACCATCAAGTAGAATTACTGGGAAAGACTCCATGGAGGAGAACTGACCCTTAGAAGATGGTTAAGATAACGGTATAGATGGGGAGGTGGACTGCGGAGGCAATGGAGGGATGTTGATGAGATAACAGCAATAGGAAAGGATGCATTGCAGGAATTAGCATGACTCTTTTAGAAGGTTGTGAGGATAAGACCAGCCTAACAGAGGAAACAGTTTTGCCCATTCATTCTTTAAACTTTGAGAGCCAGATACTTTGTCAGTAAATAGTAAAGCATAATATGTGAAAAACATTTCAAACTAATTATGTAGGATCTTCAATTCCAGGTAGTAAGGAATCTGTATTTATTTAATTTTTTAAATTATGATAAAATATGCATACACATAAAATTTACCATTTTAAGTGTTTTAAGTGTACCATTCAGAGGCATTAAGTGCATTCACATTGTTGTGCAACTATTGTTGCGCAACTATTGTTGCTATTCATCTCCAGAACTTTTCCTTCATCTGAAACTGAAACACTGTATTCATTTTTTAAAAAACTCTCAATTTCCCTTTGCCTCCAACTCCTGGTAATCTCTGTTCCCTTGTATGTCTCTATGATTTGCCTGTTTTAGGTACCCCTTATAAGTGGAATCATGCAATTATTTGACCTTTTGTGTCTTATTTCACTTAGTGTAGTGACATCAAGGGTTATCCATGGTATAGCAAGTATCAGAATTTCTTTCCTTTTTAAACATGAATAATATCCTGATATGATTATAGTACATTTTGTTTAACCTATTCTTCCGTTGATGGACAGTTGGATTACTTTCACTTTTTGACTATTGTGAATAGTGCGGCCATGAGCATGGATAGACAAATATCTGTTTGAATTTCTGGTGTCAGTTCTTTTGGATATATACCCAGAAGTAAAATTGTTGGATTGTATGAAAATCCAACAATTTTTCAGTATCTATTTACTAAATACTAGTGTTTAATTTTTCAGTGTCTATTTACTAAATATAATATTTTATTCCCACTTGTTTAATGTTGCTTACATCTATTCTTTTTCATTCCTGCATATATTATATATTATAGCTAGACCAGATTACAGATTATATGCTCCGTATTTTCCAGCCTTCTGTGGCTGTAGTCATCTGGCTTGTTCCCTTTGCCTTCCACTTTCCTTCTTGCTCTGTCTACACGTTGACCATTTATCAAGATCTAAATACCATTCCTTTGATACATAATGGAATTAAATAGTGATAGTAAATTAGAAAACCAAAATATAATTGATAATGAAACTCAAAAGATGAACAAATTAGGTATACCCTAAAGAAGCCTAAGAAAAAAGAGAAAGAAAACAGTAATATACAGCATTAGGGTTGAGAAAAGCCGTATAATCACAGATTTAGATAATACCAAAAATAATAAAACATTTTGTGCAGTTTTAAACATACATAGTTATTAATCTAGATGAGACAAATACATTTTAAAATAAAATATAAAGTATCAGAATGAAACTTAAGAAGAGAGAGAAAACCTGAACAAACTGATAACAATGGATGAAGTGAAAAGAACTGTTAATAACCAAGTAACCAAGACTCACATCACCAGTAAATAAGTCATGTGGGTAGAATGTACCTCCTAATATGATGCAATGAGAAGATCACTTCACCTTTGTGGTATCCTTCCCTAAATCTGTAACACAGTCTAGGCATGAGAACACAGAAAATAAACCCAAATTTTGGAACATTCTACAAAATTTCTGACTCATACTTTTTAAAATTGCCAAGTTTATGGGAAAAAAAGAAAAAAGAAAAGGTTGAGAAATTATCACAGAGCAGAGGAGAATGATTAAAGAGTCACGGTGCTAAATGCAGTATGGTGTCCTGGAAGAGAAAAGGACATTAGTGGAAACACTGGGGAAATCTGGATAGAGTCTGTAGCTTAGTTAATAGTATTATACTAATGCTAACTTCTTAGTTCAAACAACTGTACCCTGTCTCTAAGATGTTAATATAGGGGGATGCTGGGTGAAGGGTATATAAGGACTCTATTCTATATTTACAGTTTTCTTTAAATCTCGAGTTGTTAAAGATCACACACACACACACACACACACACACACACACACGGCAGCAGGCTATGTAGTTTTATAGACTTACTGCCCTTTCTAGTGTCGTTCATTAACAAGTAACTGAAAATTTTTAAATTACTATTAAAACTATTTCAAAATATTAAAAATATAGAAAGCATTTCACTGTATTATATGAAGGCGGCATTACTTCAGTACAAAAAAAACTTAATGAAGATACCAAAAAAGAGAAAATACGGATGCAAAAATCCTAAGCAAAGTATTAGAAAATTGAATCTCGTAGTCTGTTGAGAGAGTAATATGCTGTGTAGTTTTCATTCGAGATGTACAGTATGTTTCATTGTAATGAAATGTGTCAATATAATTCATTACATATTGAAAGAGTAAAACTGCATAATCATACTATTCATGGTAAAATTCTAAGTAGAATTTTTTTTTGTTTTTGTTTTTGAGACAGAGTCTTGCTCTTGTCGCCCAGGCTGGCGTGCAGTAGCAAGATCTTGGCTCACTGCAACCTCCACCTCCCGGGTTCAAGCAATTCTCCTCCTGCCTCAGCCTCCTGAGTAGCTGGGATTACAGGCGCCTGCCACCACGCCTGGCTAATTTTTGTACTTTTAGAGACGAGGTTTCACCATGTTGGTCAGGCTGGTCTCCAATTCCTGACCTCAGGTAGTCCGTCCGCCTCGGCCTCCCAAAGTGCTGGGATTATAGGCGTGAACCACCGCGCCCGGCCAGAAAATTTTTTTAATCTGTGGAAAATAGATGAGTGTGTGTGTATATATGTGTGTGTGTGTGTGTGTATATATATATACACACACACACACACACACACATATATATATATTATTCACAGTGCAGAGATGGAGATGACCTTCCTCAGTTAATGAGAAAGCCCAGGTGATTTAAAGGAATAACATTGATAGATCTATCTACAAATAAATTAAATGTCAGGTAATTTTCATACATTAGAAAAATGACTCTTATGAAAATATAGAATGAACATGTGTCAAAAACTTAGGAACCAGTAAGATGATAAAACTTGATATTAGAGCATTTGAATAATAGAGACTTATATAGTCCACCTTTCCAGGACAATTGAAAAATGATGCCTTCAGAATAATAGTGATTAGATACAAATTTGGTTAATTTTCTAAAAAGTTATAAAACTATAACCTTTGGGTTTATGCTTTCTCTAGGACAGAAATGTACAAGTTACATGGAACTTCACAGTGTCTAGACTCTAATCAGATAGAGTAAGTAGGCAGGTTAACAGTTTTCTAGTATGCCACTGGAAGGATAAATTTTCTTACTGTGGTAGACATTGTCAACCAAGTTAAAAGATAAAAAGGTTGATTACCTTGATCAAAAAGCACCTTAGAACTTAATAGTAAAACTAAGCAACAACAACAAAAATACAAACTGTCAGTTCACTGAAGAAGTACCTATTGCCAGAAACCATGAGAAGCTGCCTCCAATCTCAGTCATAATTTTTAAAAGGCAATCTAAAATAAAAGTGAATGAAGATTTTGGCTATCAGATTGGCCAAACTATAAAATGTTTTTATAACTATTAGTGTTAGGCTGTTAATACTCACACTTTAATAGTGAGGTTCTGATTTGTTATAAGCATATTCATTGTTGTTTCTTGGAATAGCAAAATACTGAAACCCTTCTCAGTAGTCTTGATGTTAGGTAAATACACCATGTTTTAGAAGTGTAGAAAAGAATGAGATTGTTAAGTGAGAAAAGCAAGATGTGGACAAATGTACATTTTTATTTTAAAAAGCTATTGCATGTGTATGTTTGTACCTAGGTCTGAATAATATAGACAGTAAAGCTTATTTATGTTAGTGGAAGTAAAGAAATTTTTTTTTTTTTTGTAAGGAAGACTTTATAGTCAAGACTGGGGGGAGAGAGATTAAACTTGACTCTGAATACAACAGGAACTAGTGGAGATCTATAACCATTAGGCACTGTTAGAAAGTAGATTTCTCTCACTTTTTTCAAGTAGGGATAAGTGATTTTAATTTTTGTATTTTTAAAGAGAGTTCAAAAAATATAAATACGAAAACTTAAATATCACATTCTCTTGGTAGATTTCTTATTGTTGGGATTTATAAAACTACCCAGATAACAGGGAAATCCTTCCGTTTTTCCTAGTAATTTTAAAGACAGATAAAGTAGAACAAGTGATTAGAGTATATAGTACCTCAAAGTGTCTGTCAGAAATAAACTACTTAGAGAGGAGGAATGAATATTTTGTACTCAAATAAATTGCAAGTATTTGTGAGCTGAACCCTATGTTTCCCTTCTTATTCCAGTTTCTGTTTGTCGAACTCTTCCTCCCTGACTTTCTCTTTCAAAGATGAACATACATGGATTCATTTGGTTTTGTAGTGTTTTGTGACACTCTAACTAACCCTGATGTTTCCTTCAGTAGGGAAAATCAGAAGGGTTTTCTATAGTTGAGCCAGGTGATTGGAGTGGTGAAACCAAGCAGGGAGAGGTAAAGCCAAAGTAAGAGCTGCCTGTGTGGGTGACTCATGAATTGGTTGAGGTTTGAATAGCTTTTGGCAGAAAGCAGAAGAAAAACGGAGACAAGGTATGGGTGTGTATGTGTGTGTGTAACTACACGCTGTACAAGCTATGCATATTTCTGAGAGCACATACTAATATAATTTAACCTTTGATGACTAAGGCTATTATATAGAGTTTCAATTCTTGTAATCTACTCTAGTAAATGATGCATACAAGTAATATGTAAGTGTGTAGTTATGAAGGGCTGACCTAGCCTACTGTGCGTGCTGAGACTCCCATGTCTCCATCTTCACCCCCAGTGTAAATGCATTTGTTATAAATTGCAAAATGACTTAGTTGAATTTGCTAGAATTATGGGTAAACTAATAGTATCTAATAACTGAGTGAGTGTCAAATGATTCTCCTATGAGGAAAATCAAGTGCCTTTTAATAAAGATTTGTGATATCTAATTTTAGTTTTTTATAGTTTGCTTGTTTGGCCTACTTTTAGGACCGTGGCTGTGTGCCACATAATTGAGGGTGTTGAACAAGTGAGATGTTGGAAAAGTCTCATAATTCAAATATTAAGCAAGTTTTTAGGGCCTGTTCTGAGTTCTAGCTGTACACTCTAAATACATAAATATACAGTAGTCCTCACTTATCTGAGGGGTATATATTCCACGACTCCCAGCCTGAAACTGTGGACAGTACCCACTTGATTGCCATCAGTTGGAATACATTTTTATTCCTGTCTTCCACCCACAAATTTAATGCCTTTTTCATCCTAACTAAACACTCACTATACACTGTAGCTGTAACTTTGACAGCTTGAGATGTGATAGCAAAACTAGCAGGAATTTCTTTTTCCTTCTTCACAATGTCATGGGTAGAAGATTTATTCTTACCATAGATCATAGCAGCCTAAGCATACGATTTTTTTCTTTCCTTATTCACTTGAGAATTTTCACTTTTACCCTTAAAGGAAGCACTTTATGGCTTCTCTTTGGCATATCTGAATTGCCAGCATCACTACTCTTGTACTTTGGGGCCATTATTAAGTAAAATAAGGGTTACTTGAACACAAACCCTATAATACTTCAGCAGTCATCATAACCAAGGTGGTACTGAGTAACAGGTGGGCAGATAGCATACACATTGTGGATTCATTGGACAAAGGAGTGATTTATGTCCAAAGCTGGATGGAGCGGTGGCAGATTTCATCACACTGTGCAGAATGGCATGAAATTTAAAACTTATGAATTATTTATTTCTAGAATTTTCCATTTAATATTTTCAGATCTGAAGGCACAGAAAATGAAACTGTGGGTAAAAGACGACAACTGTAATTTATTCTACAGGTTCCCGAGTAAATGCTTGGCTTGTACAAAAGCATATTTTTATATTAATGTCGGTTGTTTTTGTTTCTAAAAATCGTCAGTCTTAGGTGAAATAGGGGATCAGCTACTAGTCATATTTAAAATTGGCTGTGAGAATACCAGCCCTGCATACCTCTACCTCGTAGCTAAGTCTTAAGGCTTTATCCCATCCTCCTTACCATGTGGTGGTGGGAGGAGGATATATCTTTCCTTTTACAGTGTTAAGACTTCA
This sequence comes from Macaca nemestrina, assembly GCF_043159975.1. Taxonomy (NCBI): domain Eukaryota; kingdom Metazoa; phylum Chordata; class Mammalia; order Primates; family Cercopithecidae; genus Macaca; species Macaca nemestrina. The sequence continues at coordinate 55,693,680 of NC_092136.1, forward strand.
TACATAAATGTCCCTGGGAGAAATAAAAAATGTTCCTCAAGTCATATTAAATCCTTTGTTAAAAGCAGAATTGAATTGAAAGAATATAGAAAAAGGAGAGATTGGAGAGATTTCAAAGAGGGAAGCAGGCTGTCTTAGATGGAAGGAGCAAACCAGTCTTACTTGAAAGTTTTGTCTATCATCTAATTGTATTTCAACCATTACCTCTCTATGCATTATCTTCTGAGTGCTGATCCCATATTTCTGACTGGATGTTATTATGTGGATGTTTCTTAATATCACTAATCATTAGAGAAATGCAAATTAAAACCACAATGAGATGCCACACCACACCCATTAGGTTGGATACTATTTAAAAAACAAGCAAACAACCAAAAAAAAAAAAAAAAAAAAAAAAACCGGCTGGGCGTGGTGGCTCAAGCTTGTAATCCCAGCACTTTGGGAGGCTGAGGCCAGGATCACCTGAGGTCAGGAGTTTGAGACCAACCTGACCAACATAGTGAAACCCCGTCTGTACCAAAAATATAAAAAATTAGCCGGGCATGGCCGGGCACAGTAGCTCACATCTGTAATCCCAGCACCTGACTAACATAGTGAAACCCCATCTGTACCAAAAATATAAAAAATTAGCTGGGCATGGCCGGGCACAGTAGCTCACATCTGTAATCCCAGCACTTTGGGAGGCCAAGGCAGGTAGATCACAAGGTCAGGAGTTCGAGACCAGCCTGATCAACATGGTGAAACCCTGTCTCTACTAAAAATGCAAAAATTAACTGGGCATGGTGGTGCACGCCTGTAATCCCAGCTACTCAGGAGGCTGAAACAGGAGATTCTCTTGAACCCAGGAGGCAGAGGTTGCAGTGAGCCGAGATCACGCCGCTGCACTCCAGCCTGGGTGACAGAGCAAGACTGTCTCAAAAAACAGAAAAAAAAACAAATAGAAAACAACAAGTGTTAATGAGGATGTGGATTAAATTAGACCCTTTTGCCCTATTAGCGGAAATGTAACATGTTACAGCCATTGTGGGAAACAGTATGAAGGGTCCTTAAAAAATTAAAAATAAAATTAGAAAAATTATATTTACTATATGATCCAACAATTCCACTTTTGGGTGTATTTCCAGAAGAGCTTCAAGGAGAATTGCAGATATTTGCACACCCATATTCATGGCAGCATTATTCACTGCAGCCAAGAAGTAGAAGCAACCCATATGTCTATCAGTGGATGAATAAAGAAAATGTGGTGTATACATTCAATTGAATATTACCCAACCTTAAAAAAGAAGAAAATCCTATTACATATTATAACATGAATAAACCATGAGAACGTTATGCTGTGTGAAACAAGCCAGTCATGAAAAGACAAATACTTAATAATTTCATTTATAACAGGTCTCTGAAGTAGTCAAATTCATAGAATCAGGAAGTAGAATGGAATTGCCAGGGGCTAAGGGAAGGGAAAATGGGGAGTTGTTCAGTGGAGTTTCAGTTTTTCAGGATGAAAAAGTTCTAGAGATCTGTTGCACAGCAATGTACATCTAATTAACACTACTGAACTATACATTTACAAATGGATAAGATGGTAAATTTTATGTTTTTACCACAATTTAAAAATTTAAAATATTGATTCTAAGGCCTGACTGCCAAGGTATTCTGATTTATACAATTTGAGATGGAGTCTTGGTATTGGAAAATTTAAAAAGCCTCCCAGGTTGATTCCACAGCACAGAGTTGAGAAACACTGAAGTAAACATAAAAACATAAGTAATTGTAACCACAAGGTACTAGGTAGGTGATTTTTTTTATGACCCTATAAGTAATTTTATTCCAGGAGATTAAACATTCTTTGGTTCACATACTGTCAGACTCCAATTTACTAAGCAATTATTTATTAATTTAGCCATCAGAGTTTAAATCAGAGAATCATTTTAATAAATGAAGAAATATGTGAAAACAGATATGTCAGATTCTCTTATCAATGATTTTGACCAGTGTATACAAGATAACAGCATTATCACTTGGTTAAGAACTTTTGAATCTATTTTTGCCCTGCAGTGACCTGTGTACAGTTAAACATTTCTTTAACTTAAACTTTTGCTTTGGGAGATTAAGTACAGTTCAACTGGAATAGTGTTTGTTGCTTATGCCTTTATTGTTTTTATCTGTATATATCTTTAAATTTTTTCTGGATTTTTCCAGAAAAATTGTCTCTACTTTGTTCTTCATACTAGTATTTACTCATGAGAATCATAAATGGTAAATATAGTCCTTGGGAAAAACAAGCGGAACAGGGAGTACTGAGACAAGTTTTATCATATAAAGTTTTAGAAAACATGGTACAAATTGGAGACTTAGACACTAAGTGGCAGACTTAGTAAAATATATTAATTAATAATATAACTACCATTTAAATATTCTGAGTATGGAATTTCCACCTTAAATATTTGATCCTATAAAACTATTTTTTTCAAACATTGTTCTACCCTGAGCGTTGCAAAATATCTACTGGCAGGATATGAACTTGGAACAGCAGATTGTTCTTTTTATAGTAGCCTTTTTCCTGCAGATGTGACTTTAACAGAGGAAGATGCTGAGTGTTATTTTTTGTTTGTTTGTTTGTTTGTTTAGTTTTGTTGGTTTTTTTTTTTTCCTTCCTTCCAGTACTTCAGGTAATCAGCAAAAGTAAAGACAATAGTTATTTGCTAAATGAACCCTAGTTAATTTAGAGATAGAGGGAGTATACCATTTAAAAATGTTTGAGATTTTCTAAAGTTCTTTTTAAATTGCTTATTTTCTTTGAAATTCCTCTAGGGAAATTTTAGAAATTTTAACTCATTCAATTATGTCATCTCTGATTTTGGGGATAGCAGGTACATTTAATCCATCTTCTAAAATTGGAGTTGGAAAATTGATGGTAGCAATTTTTACATCTGATTATCACATGACATTAGAAAGAGGATATATGGTACAACCAAATATTATTATAGAATTTAAATTCTTTGTAAATATTTTCTGCTTACATATGTTAGAAACGTGTACCTTCTGGCTATATTTTAAAATTTAATATTAAGCCAGGATTAAATTTCTTTGGGCGAAACTTGATAATATTCTTTGTAATTTTAAAATAAAGATTAATACCCTGGTGAATTTGACCTAGTCTTACCTACATATGTGTATGCTTATGGATCTTATTCTGCCTGACACTTGACTTTTTGCATTTTTTTCTTTGTTGTACTTTAGTCCCTGTCGTAATCTGGAATGCAAAAAGAACTTCCGGGAAGGACATAAGTATTACTTTAAAAATGTACAAATAGGAATCGAGTCATCAGTCAGTGACTAAGGATAGCTGAACTCAATTTGCTGATGTTTAAATTGTCTAATGTCCTGTCTTTCAGAGAGAACAACATTTGGCCTTCAATATCTGGGATTGTGGGTGAGGTGAAAGGAAAGGTGAATTCTAATAATGAATCAAGGCAGGAACTGAAGGAGGCTTTGTTTGTTTCTTTAACTTGTTTTGTAATAAGATCAGTTGTTTCAGTGAATAACCAAGTTGTAGTGACATGAAGAATTGCACGTTGCTTGTGAGATGCAGAATGACATAGAAACTGCCAAAATTCTTTTCATTTATCATGAATTCCAGAAAAAGAACTTTTGACCAGAAGTATCACATTCTTTGTTTTAACAAAAAACTAAACAGTATTAATTCTTTAGAGAATACAGCATTCCAATTTTACTTGAAATCCCAAATGGAGTCATATTGCATAAGTATAATCAGACCAAAAAAAAAAAAAAAAAAAAACCCAACAACATGGAAATAGCACCCAAGAGAGACTCTTAAGACTGCTTTCCCAAGTTCAAATATGTCTTGTGTCTCTAAGCAAATCCATAATTAATCCTCCCCATCTCCCCAGCTCTCAATCATCACACCTAATTTGTATTGATGTGAACTTACACTTGAAAGTTCATAAACTTTCAGTCTCATCAGGAAAGAGGAATGTCAGTGGATTAACATGCAATAAACAGAAATGTGTAACGGGCCCCATTTGTGATTTTCATTTTTATATTAAGCTAGCTGAAAAGCAAAATAGGACACAGGATTTGATACATATCTTTTGTTTTGCTCCTTTCTTCATGTATCAGTACTATGAAAGTAAAAGGTCACTAACCTGGGTTTTTGACTAGCTTGAAATATTTAACTATTTGATCTGGGCACTTCACTTAATTTCTCTGAAATTTAGTTTTCTGTCTTTACAATCTCTTTTCTTTTTAATAGAATTTCCTCTAATGAAAAAGAGAAATGATCAATAATGTTTTCCATATTCAACATAAATTTGAAAAAAGTAATAGTTTTGAAACAAAGAATAGACAAATGCCATGGATAACTTACATAATAATGACTCTGACTATAAATAGGAGCTCAAAATGATGTAGATTAAGACTTGAATGGGCCTGAAGGCTGGGCAGGGTTTTTCCTGCTAGTAAGAGGATGACACAGGAAGTGAGGACCAAGGCAGAGTTGTAAGCAAGATGGGTACTTACTTAAAGAGACTGATCTGACTAAAGCAGAGAGCTCATGGAGAATTGTGGAGGAAAAAAAGACAATTAAAATTGCATAAATTGATGAAGCCAGGTAATAGAGGGCCTTGAAAGTTGTGTAGAAGTTTATATTTGAATTGGGAAGCAATTAGAAACCATTATAGATTCTTGAACAGGGAATTAATATGACAAATGCAATGTTTTAGAAAAATAATATATCAATTATTTTTGAAAAATTTAGAAGAGAATATCTTGATTTTTTTCTGATGCATAAATCCTCTCCTGGCGTTGTAATTCAGCAACCAGTTCTTAAAGACTTCATGTTTTCCACTATATTTAATTAAATGCCTTACCTGGTATATGACAATCAACTTTATATGTATAGTCTTACTTTCTGTTTCAGAACAGTATCACAGTATAATCTTTTTAGAAAATTAGACAACCAGGGATTAAATGAATTACAGTTCAGTCACAATGACATACAAATGCAAATACCTCAACCAAAGTAATATTCAGATAAACAAATATATATATTCTCTTTTTTTCTTTTTGAGAGGGGGTCTCACTCTGTCACCCAGGCAGGAGTGCAGTGGCTTGATTTCGGCTCACTACAAGCTCCCCCTCCCGGATTCACACCATTCTCCTGCCTCAGCCTCTTGAGTAGCTGGGATTTCAGGTGCCCACTATCACGCCTGGCTAATTTTTTTGGTATTTTTTTTAAGTAGAGATGGGGTTTCACCATGTTAGCCAGGATGGTCTCGATCTCCTGACCTCGTAATCCGCCCACCTTGGCCTCCCAAAGTGCTGAGATCAGGCCTGAGCCACCACCGCCTTCTGCCCAAATAAACAAGTATTTTATGTGCACAATTGTGTTTACAGTAGTATTATAACTTACTTTTCTACCTGATCATCAGAAAGTTTCCTTTGACATTAATTGAAAGAGATACATCCTGATTGTAGAAACATTAAAGTGTGAAAGGTATTTTTTAGGTTTGAGGTTATATAGTGTTTTCATGATGTCCATAGCATTTTGTGTCTCATAGATTAGGAGTGCCAATTAGTGTTATATGTTAATAATTGAAGAAGGAAAATAGGTGGGAAGAGTTGCAGGATTTAGTATCTAGAATTTAGCAGAAAACAAGAAAGAATAATTACCAATGTGAGAATATCAAATATGTGTACTCCAAATGAACAGTAAGTGGGAATGTAGTATATTTCTGTGTATGCACATGAGACAGTAGGTTTGGATCTCAGATCTTCATGTCTCAAATGGAATTAGTAAACCATGCCCTTTCTTCCCAAGATGGTTGCCAGGAATACATGGAATACACCATTTTTTGAATTTACTTAAAGGATTATATAAACTCTTAGCATACAACTTGAATGTATTTAATATCATTTTTATCATGATTACTTCTAAAAATACACAGCAATATATTGTAGTCCTTTATTAAAAAGATGATTTATAGAAAAGGTTAGAACTGCCAGTACTTGGGATAGTAGTATACATATCTGGTATGATTTGAATATATTGTTCAGAGAAAAACATCTAAAGGAACATTAAATTGTCTACCGAGGCCAGGAATTTCATTAACAATGATGAAGTCATTCATATCAAAATCAAAAATACTGTAAAATAAGCAAAAAAGTATGCGTAAATAAACAATTCCTACAAACTTGAGTTGCATATGAACGAACCTCTTTCCCATATCCCTGGTTGGAACTAATAAGAGCTCCTGGAGCCTGGCAGAAGCAAATGTCCAAATGCAACTGCCCTGTAGATGGGTTTCCGTAGCTCCAGGCACACCAGGCTCCCACAGAATAAACTGACCTTTGCTGCCGGTTATAGATATTATAAACCGCAGGAGAAAACAAACCATCAGGTGAAAGAATGTGCAGACATAAGTAAGATAATAAACACAGCAAGAACTGGAGATAATAGAAAAACCTCAAAGAGACTGTGAAACAAATTTGTTTGAAATGATTATAGACAAAAAGGACAATAAGATCATAATGGAAAACCTGTGCAATACAGAAGGAACAGGAAGATTTGAAAGAGGTCAAACAATACGTAGAAATGAAGGCATAACAGTAATTGAAATTAAAATGTCATTGGTTTTCATTCCGCAAACTTTTGAGTTCTTTCTATGTGCCACTGTGTAGTTCTTAGTATAGTATTTTATGATCATGCAAAGACAGACTTACATAATCTGAAGGAAGATTTGAGGATGTCACCTAGAAAACAGCATGTAGATATAAAGAAAGAGGAAAGGAAGAGAAATGTTAAGAACATGGAAGACAGAATGAGAAGCTTCAACTTATGCCTAATAGGAGTTTTAGAACCCAAGAATAGAAAGAATAAGAAATGCCATCTGAAAGGAAGATAAAGCATATATATTTTCCAAAATTAAAGAAAAACATGAGATCTCAGATTGAAGACAGATACTGAGTTCCAAATAAAGTATATGCAAATAAATCTACACTTAAAAATAATACGTAACATTTATTGAACACTTATTATGTTATATCCCAGGCATGTTCTAAATACATGCATTATCTAATTTAATGCTTTGGGAGAAAGTACTGTTTTTATTCCTTTTTTAAAATTGAGGAAACTGAGACCCAGAGAAGTAACCTACCTAAGGCCACACAAGTAGTAAATGGTGGAACCAGTGTTTGAAATTGTGCAATCTTCCTGACATTGATCAAGAAATAAGAGAAATACACAGTAACAATATTAGGAATGTGAAAGGCACCTGTTGATATTTTAAAAATTATAATAGCAGCTTTGAACAAGTTTATTCTAAAATTATGAAAATTTTGAACAAAGAATTACCAATTTTCTGGAGAAATGTAAAAGCAAATAGAAAATCTTAAAGAACTCTAACCTTTAAAGACATTGACTCGTTTTTTTAAAAAACTGCATGTAAGAGAAACACCAGTCTCATACATTTTATTTGTGAATTTTCCCAAAACTTCTATTAGTATTTCCAGAAAATGTAAAATTGAATAGTTTTTCTGAGTAGCATTTACCACACATCTCTACCTAATGTATGTTTCACTGCCCCACTAAAAAGTAACCTTTATAAGGGCAAAAACCATGTTTTTCTTATTTGCCAGCTACATCTTTTGTCTTTATAGTGAAATACCTGGCATGTGTTATGGTCTCAATAAATATTTGCCTGAAAAATAAATATAGTAATATCTTAATGTTTTTAAAATATTTAGAAGTCTTTCATAATTATATTTGCTCTCAATATTTGAACTATCATAATTCCTATAGAAAAATATCAGATGAAACAAGTTTGTTTATATTTTTTATATCTTATTATTTATTCTCTGCAAATATTTCAGGTTTAAATACTTAAGATTTTTAATGTGTGTCACTTTGAATATGTATGTTGTTGTTAGAAAATGGTTTCAGCCAGGCGTAGTGGCTTATGCCTGTAATCCCAGCACTTTGGGAGACTGATGTGGGAGGACTGCTTAAACCCAGGGGCTTGAGATGAGCCTGGGCAACATAGTGAGACCCCATCTCTACAAAAAATAAAAAAATCAGCCAGATGTGGTGGTGTGCACCTCTGGTCCCAGCTACTTGGGAGACTGACATGGGAGGATCGTGTAAGCCCAGGAGGCGGAGGTTGCAGTGAGCTGAGATTGATCCACTGCACTACAGCCTGGGCAACAGAGTGAGACCCTGTCTCAAAAACAACAACAACAGCAAATAAACAAAACGAGAGAATGATCTCTATGAGATACAAGAGTGTTTTTTGTTTTATTACTTTTTAGAAATAATTCAGGAGAGATGATAGAAAAATTGTTTTCTGTTCTCCATCATAAGTACACATATTTAATGCACTTCTTTCCTATTTATTCTTCATTCTGTTTTCAGCATACTTCAGTAGGTTTTCCTTTTAATAAGGAACATTCTCATATTATTTTCTTTAATGTACTTCTTATTATTTAAAGAGCTGTGTCAGAGTCAGATTTACATGATTTTGCTTTCCCTGATCTTACGTCTTCTGTTTTTTCATTTTGCTTCTGTGTTCTGTTTCTTGAGCCTTACAAATTTTATTTTCCCCAAAGATATGTTTGCTAACTGACTTATTAAAGGTTGCATTATCCTTGTCTGGTAGTGTATTAGTCCACTTCACACTGCTGATAAAGACATACCTGAAACTGGGTGATTTATACGAGAAAGTTTAATGGACTTACAGTTTCACATGGCTGGGGAGGCCTCACAATCATGGCAGAAGGCAAGGAGGAGCAAGTCATGTCTTACATGGATGGTGGCAGGCAAAGAGGGAGCTTGTGCAGGGAAACTCCCATTTTAAAAATCATCAGATCTTGTGAGACTCAGTCACTATCACGAGAATGGTGCAGGAAAGATTCGCCCCCATAATTCAATCACCTCTCACTGGGTTCCTTCCACAACACATGGAAATTGTGGGAGTTACAATTCAAGATGAGATTTAGATGGGGACACAGCCAAACCATATCAGGTGGTAAATGCGCTCTTTCCTCTCAGGTTTTTTTATTTTGCTTTCAAGAATTTAAATAAAGACCAGATGTGTTTTAGAAATTAAGGGTTCAAGCTTTATCATGTGTAGAATGTAACATTTAGTTCATGGCTGGTCTTATTCATACTTTGATTCTTGAAATTAGAGACTACATCTTTCTGTGATTCAGAGTAACTTATGTCATTCAAATATGATATCTAAATACAGCTTATAACTGGTTTCCTCTGAAATAGGAGATTTGCCCTCGTTAGAATTTGTTAAATCGTAAAACAAAACATCTCTAACAGAATTCTAAGGTTTTTTGTTTGTTTGTTTGCTTGTTTTTGAGACTGAGTCTCACTCTGTCACCCAGGCTGGAGTGAAGTGGTGTGATCTCAGCTGACTGCAAACTCCGTCTTCCGGGTTCAAGCGATTCTCCTGTCTCAGCCTCCCGAGTAGCTGGGGTTACAGGCGTGCACTACCACGCCCAGCTAATTTTTCATATTTATAGTAGAGATGCGGTTTCCCCAGGTTGGCTAGGCTGGTCTTGAACTCCTGACCTCAAGTTATCTGCCCACCTCTGCCTCCCAAAGTGCTGGGATTAAAGGCATGAGCCACTGTGCCCAGTCAAGTAAAATTTTTGTTCTTAATTTATTTGTATTTAAAATCCAACTACAGTTACTTTTTTCTAAAGAGAAATTCTTAAAGCTCTAGAGTTATTGACACACACCAAAATTATGCATTAAATAAATATGTGTTTATGAAAATGATCTACTTCTGATTTTTTTATAGTATAAAATACTATGTAAATACTTTATAGAAACAAAATACTATTGCTATGATTTGAGTGATTGTACAACTTTACCGAAGCCTAAAACATACATTCTTAAAAAAAACAAAAAACAAAACAAAACAAAAAACATACATTCTTGCCGACTACTTCGCATTTATTTCTGATGCATATGGGAAACCATCCCTCTTCCATAAATTAAAAAGTAATTATTTATAAAATATTTCTTAACTGGAAAAGTTTCTTCTTTTTGTTTAGAATTTTAATTTTTGGAGTAAGCATGAAGTGTTTCTGTGAAATCATTTAAAATCATATTTTTATTAAATTAAAATGGGTTACTAAATTTAAAATATTCATTTTTGTGCCAGCATATAATAATTTTAACATTCTTATTAAATCCTTGACAACCTAAGCTGTACAAAAGTTAATTCAGTTTAATGTGGTTGTATGTGTATATTTATACTCTTGTAATTTGCATTGATATATGACTAGCTACTGTGTCTTGGTAAATTAAACAATTTTCATATAAAATAAGTATCGTTATACCTGTTTACAACTATTATAACTAAATAGTATATGTGTACATTCTTTTCCTGGGTAGAATTAAACATTTCAACTAGATCATCCATTTTCCTGATTTGACTTTCTTTAACATTTAAAAAGAATTGTTAAGCATTTGAAGGATCTCTGGTAGAGGGCAAAGGAAATATATGTGCCAACAGAACCATTTTTGTTTGTTTCTAGTTAGTTGAACTCTTAATATGATGGAGGTTGGTTTTGTGATATTAAATTTATAGCTTTTAAAACTCGTGTCATTGGTATTTTAAAGTAATTTGAAATTTTGAGACCATGCAATTAGATCCAGGTGTATTACTAATTTTATTAAATTTTGTTGTGATCATTAATTTGCCAGTGTAGATCCGTGTTTTCTCTGTGCATAGAAGTTTATTTTAGATCTTGAAGTCATGACATTTTAGTTAAAACTGAAGGAATACTTTTTTTCTTTAATTTGCAAATAATATGAAAACAAAAATTGTTTTAAAAATTTCTGTTTTAATTAGTATGGCTACTGAATACCGAGAAAAATGGTGGATTATAAAAATGATGTTCAGTTGATTCTGATTTACTAGTAACTTTATTGTGCATTGATAATATGAAAACTACTCTATATGTAGTTTGGTTAATTTAGTAATAATTCAATAAATGATTCCTTCAGAACAGTGTTGAAGACTCAAGATTTGTAGGATTTCCTTTTTGCTATTTTTATCTAGTGTATTTTTAAGTGGCCTCAAATAAAGGCAGTGAAGAAATGTTTTATTTTTCCTCATACATGTGAAATACATCTGGAAGAATAAATCCACATCTGGTTCGTGGATTTCCTCCATGGAGATGATCCAAATTCAGTGTCAAGATTAGAGCTTGTACTCATGGGTTTGCAGAATCTTGTGAGGAATTTGAAATATTTTGTTTGGAAGTAGTTGGGGAAACAATTGATTCACATGTTTGTGTTAAGTTCTAATTTTAGATATAGTTCTCCCTCATGAAAAATAAAAATGTTTTGTGGTTCATAATATAATCAAGGTATGTGAAAACACGGTTTACATTTAACAAGATGTTTTAGGTGACCATTCTCAAACATTGTTTTATGAAAGGGTGATCAATTAAATTGTTAAACTTACTAGGTAATGATCATTGGTAACCATAACCCTTACTAGAAACATACTTCTAGTACATAATGTTATGTGGTCTGAATTATACCATCTTATTTCATTGAGTCCATGTAGAAGCAACAACAGTCCTTTTTAAATTATTCTAAGTGTCTACCCAAATAAGATGATAAATTTGGATTCTCACAATATCATGTTGTGTGCACTGAGTGCCTCCCTCAGCCTCCTGGTCGCTAACAAATGTATTTGTATCTGAATGGAGTCCCTAGAGTAGCATAAAGCAGGAGCATTTGTGGGCTGAATTTAAGAAGCATGTGAGCTAAAAATAATATTGTCAAACTTTTGTGAATTATTTGTCTTATGCATTGAGACTGCCAAATCAAGCTGCTAGTCATGTGAATTAAACTCAGTACACTAGAACAAATGGTTGCTGCTTAGTAAATCTCCCTCATTAAAGAAGATGTTTGATCTTTCTCAAGGATTATTTTTTGGTCCTTTAATGTGTAATATATTTTTCATGTAATAACATTATAAAGTTTATTCACAGATAAATCTACAGCTATTTGCATATATATATATGACTTTGAACTTTCTGTGGAATAGAAAAAAATGCCTTTTGCATATGTATTGTATTTGGCGGTTTCTAAACAATATGGCAGGAATTTTTATGTTCAGCATATTTTCCAGCACATCACCAAATTGTAGGTATTATAAGAGGCTTAGAAGGGGCCAGCCTTTGGAGGTTCCTACTCTTTTCGTCTTATTCTTTCTTCTAACTTTTCCTCCTCCTCTAGTCTGCACCATGTAAAATTTTTTTCTTGGCAAATGAGAGTTCAAGTGGAAACCTTAATTTATTTGATCTTATGTTTGCTAATGTTACTATAGAAATCTGGTTTGTTGTACTGGTACATACAGTCTGCTTAAGAAGGTAACTATTACTGTTTGTTTTTGCAGCCTTCTTTGAGGTTCTGTGTGCCTTACTTTGTCCCAACAAGCACCCAAACTGCCCTGAATCTATAAATACTGCTTCCTAGTTAACACAGGGAACTCTGAATTAGTGCTTCATTGATCCATTGACTCACTCCAGCAATATTTGTGTTAGGGTCTATGTAGAAGACAATGCTTAGGGAACTAATTTTAAACTGTCTGATTTACCTGTCTTCCCTTTTGGGGTAGCAGAACTCGTTCTTCCTTAGTCTCTGTCATTTATTAATTTATAACTCAGTGGTCTGCTATCCTTTCTCAATTCCACATCTTTTTAAAACTATTTCTTCTATCGTGTTGGAATTTATGGTTACTTACTTAGGTTATATTTGATGGTTGTATTCAGAGACTCAGACGTGAGAAATTATGATATTCTTGTCACAAAGTATATACTTTGATAACTTTTAATATACATTTATATCTATGAAGTCACTACCACAGTCATGATAGTGGATATATCTATCACCCTAGAAGTCTTCTCATGCCTCTTTGTAATTCTTTCCTCTAATCCCTCCCCATCTCCAGATAACCACTGATGTGCTTTCTGTCACTAGAGCTTTGTAGTGGGTTGAATGGTGCCCCCACCCCAAAAGATATGTCTATCCATAACCTGTGAATGGTACCTTATTTGGAAAAAAACATCTTTGCAAATGTAATTGAAGGTTTCAGATGAGATCATCCTGTATTAGGATGGGCCCTAAATCCAATGTCAAATATCCTTAGAAGAGAGGGGAGGAGACATAAAGAGGAGGTGATGTGATGGAGGTTGAGATTGGAATGATGCATTTAGAAGCAAAGGAATGCCAAGTATTGCTGGCAGCCACCAGAAGCTAGGCAAGAGGCACAAAATACATTATCCTTCAGAGCCTCCAGATGAACCAATCCTGCCACCACTTTGATTTTGGACCCTGGCCTTTATAACTGCAACAGATTAAATCTCTGTTGTTTAAAACCACCAAGATTCTGGTAATTTGTCACAGCAGCCCTGTGAAACTAATACAAGATCAGTTTGTATTTTATAGAATTTTACCTAAATGGAGTCATACAATATTCTTTTTTATCTAGATTCTTTAACTCAGTGTAATTATTTTGAGATCTGTCTTTGTTATTGCATGGATTAATAATTCATCTTTTATTGCTGAATAGTATTCCATTTATATGTATATGCCACACTTTATCTGTTCACCTGTTGATGAATGTTTGGTTGTTTTAGTTTTTTGGCTATTATAAATTAAGTTACTATGAATATTTGTGTCAAGTGAACACATGATTTCATCTCCCTTGGGTAAATTTGTAGAAGTTGAATGGCCTGGACTTATTTAACTATATATATGTATATAGTTAACTTTTGGAATAAACTGCCAAAAGTATTTTTCAAATATATTGTACACCATTTTACATTTCTTCAAGTAGAGTGAGGTCCATTGCCTCCACATCCTGCTAACATCTAGGAAGGGACAATTGGTGTAATTTTAATCATTGGACTACAGTGTAGTGGCATCTCGTATTTTAATTTTCATTTGTCTAATGAATTAGAATATTGAGCATTTTTATGAGCTCATTTTCCATCTGTATATCTTATTTGGTAAAGTACTTGTTCAACTCTTTGGCCCATTTTTTAAGTTGGATTTTTATTTTAAATTTGATTTTTCTTGGTTTAGAGATTTTAAAAACTCTATCTGGATACAAGTCCTTCAGTTATATGATTTGCAAATGTTTTTCTTTCAATCTGTGGCTTTTTTATTACTTTATATTTAAAAAAAAACTGAGGTTTAACAATTTCATCAATTTTTTAAATTGTGTGGATTTTTTTTTTTAATTGAGTTGGAGTCTCGCTCTGTCTCCCAGGGTGGAGTGCAGTGGTGCGATTTTGGCACACTGCAACCTCTGCTGCCTGGGTTCAAGCGATTCTCATGCCTCCAGGCACATGCCACCTGGGACTACAGGTTCACGCCACCATATCCAGCTAATTTTTTTTGTATTTTTAGTAGAGACGGGGTTTCACTATGTTGACCAGGCTGTTCTCGAACTCCTGACCTCTGGTGATCTGCCTGCCTCTGCCTCCCAAAGTGCTGGGATTACAGGCATGAGCCACTGTGCCTGGCCAGTTGTGTTTTTTGGTGTGTATCTAAAGGATTACTGCCTTACTCCTGGAACAAAGGCTTTTCCCTATCTTTTATTTTCTTTATTTCAAAAAGGTATTCAAAAAGATATAATTTACACACAGTGAACTACACATATTAAAAACTGCAGAGGGAAGTGAGGAAGTGGGGTAAGGGTTCAAAAGCCACCTATTGGGTACTGTGTTCACTACTTGGAAGATGGGATCATTAGAAGTTCAAACCTCAGCATCAAGCAATATACCCATGTAACAAACCTGGACATGTACCTCCTGAGTCTAAAATAATAATAAAAATAAAAAATAAAACTACACACATTTGAAAAGCTTTGGCATATCTAAACAGATATGAAGTCACTTTTGAAGATAATGTCATATTCATCAACTCTAATAATTTCCTATTGCCTCTTGGTAATCTCCCTCCTGCTCTTCCCCATGTGCCTCCCTCTGTCAGCTATCACTGATATGCTTTCTGTCACTATGCATTACATTGTATTTTTAGAGGTTGATATAGCTGTAGAAGCCAGAATGTGCTTTGAAAATTGGATTTGACTATTGCTTCCAGTTACCTATTCATGCTTCAGCTGATGGCTGATTGACATAGGTTAGGTCATGTGCCTTTCCCTGGCTGCAAAGAAGACTAAGAGAGCAAGTGTTTGACATTTACAGCATATGTTAGTGAAATGGCCTTACGTTGGATATTCTGTAAATATAAAAAAAGTGAGCTCTTACTTTTCACAGGCTAAAAGAATATCAAATGCCTTCTCTGTTATTCAAAAGTTACATAGCATGTAGTGATACCATGTTCACATTGTATAAGTGAAGAATGGTACAATCCATTTACTTAATCTATTTACTTTAGTAAGATTATAGCAGTGTGATTATTCTTCATGAAGTGATTGAAAGTTGGAGATATAAATTCCTTGTATGTTTCTATCATCATGTTTTAGTAGCTTATTACCAATGTACCAAAAGTTTCTGAGTTACAGCAAAGTAGGCTGCTTATTTCCTTGGTTTGTTTTAAAATTTCTCATATTTGTTCCCTTAGTTATGGTATTTCTTCACCCTTCCTAAGACTGGCTTTAGCAGGTCAGATTTCACCAACTGTATCAGTCCTCTCAAGACGCAGTGTTTTCTTTTGAATCCCTACTGCGCTAATCTATCTGTAGCTGATCGTTCACAGAGTCTTTCAGTGAATAGAGGAGGAGGAATACTTTCCAACTAATTATGAGGCCAGCATTATTCTCACCTTAAAATCAGGCAAACACGTACAGGGGGTGAAAAAGGCCAGTGTTCCCATTGAAGACAAAAAAAATATCCTTAACAAAATATTAACAAATTGAATCTAGCAATATATAAAATAGATCATATGCTATGACCAAGTAGACTTTATCCCGGGAATGCAAGCCTTGTTTAATACTCTGTGAAGAAGAGAAAATAATATAGTCAAACATGACTTCTGAAATGATAGCGTGAGATGCTCAAGTATTTTAAGTCTCTGGAAATGGTCCTAAGGTCATGTAGCAAATAAAGGAAAATTTATTTAAGAAAATCTATTGGAGGATTATGGGAAGAGGCTGAGTAGGAAGCAGTGGGAATCTGTCTCCCCACCTAGACAACAGTTGCACTGGTAGAATCTAATGTGACTCTTTTGGAACTCTGGAGACTGTTTAATGCTTACAGTTTCCAGGAAAAGGTTTAGACGATAAATGTAGTTAGTTTTGGTCAGTTTCAGCTCTTAGCACAGTACCAGCTCCCTATCTCTCACACCCAGCCCCATGATGGTCAGCCATGTACATATTCCTGGAGCAGTTTGCACCCACATTGCAGAAGAGAGGAGCCTGTTCTCCACATATTGGGGATCTTTCCTCTGATTGCTGATTGCTGCTTCTGATCACAGATTTCCAGACAAAAAGGTGGGCAGCCATTGTTGTTATACCTTCCACCATTGTTTCAAACTGTTCTTCTTTTGACAAGTGACCTCCAGGGGATTTAAAGGGCTGGTACTGTTTCCTTTTTCTTTTTTCTTTTCAAATTCTTCTCAGTTATGCATGGAATATTTCCCAGGATAGATCATGTTTTAGGACACAAATTTTTGCCTCAGATTTAAAAGAGATATACAAAGTATCTTCTCTGACCATAACAGGATGAAGTTAGACTCACTAGCAGAAGTAAAATTGAAAAATTCTCACATTTATGGAAATAAAATGGCACTCTTTTTTTTTTTTGAGACAGGGTCTCACTCTCTTGCCCAAGATGGATGGAGTACAGTGGTGCAGTTTCAGCTCACTGCAGCCTCCCCCTCCTGGGCTCAAGTGATCCTTTCACCTAAGCCTCCTGAGTAGCGTGGACTCCAGGTGTGCACCACCATGCTTGGCTAATTTTAAAAGCTTTTTGGAGTGATGAGGTCTGACTGCGTTGCCCAAGCTAGTCTCAGCTATTGTCTTGGCACAAGAAGTCCTTTTGCCTTGGCCTCCCACAGTGCTGGGATTACAGGTGTGAGCCACCGCACCCTGCCAAATCATGAGGGAAATTAGAAAATACTTAGAGATGGATAAAAATGACAACAAAACATACCAAAATTTACAGGACGCAGTGAAAGCAGTGCTAAGGTGGAAATTTATAGCTATAGACACTTACCTTAAAAAACAAGAAAGGTCTCAAATCAACATTTTAACTTAACAACTTAAGGTACTATTGAAAAAAAAAAAAAAGACTAAACCAAAAGCTAGCAGAAGGATGGAAATAATAAATACTGGAGCAGAGATAGTAAAAAAGATAATAGAGAAAATAAGAAAATCCAATAAACCAAAAGTTGGCTTTTTAAAACAAAATTGACAAAGTTTTAGTTAGATCGATTGATTAAGAAAAAAAGAGACAAGACTCAAATTGCTAAAATCAGAAATGAAAGTGGGAGCATTACTACTGATTCTGCAGAAGTAAAAAAGATCATACTGTGAGAATACTATGAACAGTTCTACACCAAGAAATTGGGTAACCCTAGATGAAATACACAAATTCCTAGAAACAAAATCTACCAAGACTAGGTCATGAAATAGAAAATTTGAAAAGACCTATAACTAGTAAGGGATTGTAATAAAAAAATCTTGTGACAAAAGTCCTGAAGTTAAAGACTTAACTGGTGAAATCTACCAAACATTTAAAGAAGACTTAATACCAATCTGTATAGCAAACTGTTTTCATGCTGCTGATAAAGACATACCTGACACTGGCTAATTTACAAAGAAAAAGAGATTGAATGAACGGGCTCACAGTTCCACATGACTGGCAAGGTCTCACAATCACGGTGGAAGGTGAAAGGCTCATTCCACATGGCAGCAGGCAAAGAGGGAATGAGAGCCAAGTGAAAGAGGTTTTCTCTTATAAAACAATCAGATCTCATGAGACTTATTTACTACCATGAGAACAGTATGGGGGAACCACCACAATGATTCAGTTATCTCCCACCAGGTCCTACTCACAACACGTGGGAATTATAGGAGCTACAATTCAAGATGAGATTTGGGTGGGGACACAGCCAAACCATATCACAATCCTTGTCACACTTTTTCAAAATATAGTAATGCACCACATAATGCCTTTCAATCAATGATGGACCATTTATATGATGGTGGTCCCATAAGATAATACTGGAACTGAAAAATTCCTTTGCCTAGTGATGTCATAGCTGTCATAATGTTATAGCATAATACATTACCCTTAATATGTTTAGGTATGCTTTGATACACAAATACTTATCATTGTATTCAGTTGCATATAGTATTCAGTATAATAACATGCTGTAGAGATTTATAGTCTAGGAGCGATAGGCTATATCACAGCCTTGGATTGTATAGTAGGCTCTGTCCTCTAGATTTGTGTAAGTATACCCTGTGATTTTTGCACAGTGATGAAATCACCTAACAATGCATTTCTCAGAATGTATCCCATTTGTTAAGTGAATCATGCCTGTATTGAAGAGGAAGGAACACTTCCTCTTTCTATGATGCCAACATTACCCTGATACCAATGCCAGACAGAGACACTATAGGATAAGAAAACTATATATCAATATCCTTTATGAACATGGATGTAAAAATACCCAAGAAAATACTAGCATATCAAATTTAGATGTATGTTAAAAGATTATATACCACAACCAACTGGGATTTAGTCCTGTAATATAAGGATGGTTCAACATTAAATTGATCATGTAATACACCATATTGAATGAGTAAAGGAAAAAAAAATCACATGATCACCCCAAGTAATACAGAAAAAGACTTTCACAAAACTCCACACCTTTTCATGATAAAAACACCCAACAAACCCTTGTGGTTAGAAAAGATACTTGATATGATTTCAGTCTTTTGGAATTTGTTAAGATTTATTTTTATGGGCCAACATATGATATATTCCAGAGAATGTTCTGTGTATTCTTGAGAAGAATTTGTATTTTGGTGCTATTGGATAGAATGTTCTATATGTATCCGTTGGGTCTATTTAGTCTAAAGTGTAGTTCAAGACCATTATTTGCCTGTTTATATTTTGTCTGGATGATATATTCATTGTTGAAAAAAGAGCTATTGGAGTCTCCTAATATTATAGTGTTGCTTTCTATTTCTTCCTTCAAATTTGTTAATATTTTCTTTATATTTAGGTCCTTCAGTGTTAGGTACATATATGTAAGCGTATATATATTTTTTTTGTTTGTTGTTTTGTTTTTTTGTTTTTGGGACGGAATCTCACTCTGTCACGCAGGCTGGAGTGCAGTGGCAGGATCTCAGCTCACTACAACCTCCATCTCCCAGGTTCAAGTAATTCTTCTGCCTCAGCCTCCCAAGTAGCTGGGGTTACTGGTGCCAGATAACACACCCGGCTAATTTTAGTATTTTTAGTAGAGACAGTTTCTCCATGTTGCCCAGGCTGGTCCTGAACTCCTGACCTCGAGTGATTCTCACCCACCTCGGCCTCCTAAAGTGCTGGGATTACAGGCATGAGCCACCGCCTGACTGCATATATTTGTTAAATTGTTATATTCTCTTGATGAATTGACCCCTTTATTATTATGTAACGAATCTCTTTTTCTGTTGTTAAAGTTTCTTACTTAATGTCTATTTTGTCTGTTTTAAGTATTGCAACCTCCACTCTTAAGGACAACTTGGTGGGTTGGGGGAAGCCAGTGAGCCAGGAGTGCTGTTTGGTCAGGTCAGAGATGAAATCAGGGAGTTGAAGCTGTCTTCTTGCACTGAGTCAGTGCCTGGGTGGGGACCACAAGATCAGAGGAGCCAATTTATCTATTTAGGTGGTGCTAGCGGATCCATTGAGTGTAGGGTCTGCAGAATATCTCAAGCACTGGTCTTAGGTTTTACAATAGTGATTTTATCCCCAGGAGCAATTTGTCGAAGGTCACAATCTTGTAGCGTCCAGCTGCATGACTCTTAAACCATACTTTGTAATATTTTGACTAATTTGTTAGTCCTACAGAAGCAGTCTAGTCCCCTAGTAAAAAGGGATTTGTTTGGGGAAAGGGCCGTTTTTAACGTCTTTGTTTTAAACTACAAACTAAGTTTTAAACTAAGTTCCTCCCAAAGGTAGTTTAGCCTATGCGCAGGAATAAACAAGAACAGCTTAGAGGTTAGAAATAAGATGGAGTTGGTTAGGTCAGATCTCTTTCACTGTCTGTTATATATTTTGCACTGGCGGTTTCAATTCCTACCTTTGGGTTTTGTTAACACCTTAAACTAAGGTGTTGGTTAATGAAAATGGGGAAAGGGTGAATACTGCTGTAATTTCTTCCTACTGACCAGGGCATAATGGGGGTAGGTGTTACCCCAAGGCAAGAGTAGTGGAACTGCTTTGCAACTGTCTGAATGTACTCACGCAGGCCTGGCTGGAGTTCCAAGGCTTGCATGACAAAGGAGTTAGTATTGTCATATATAGTTTTAGTACTGCATTTAAGAGAACAGTGTACTATAAGGTAAATCATGAATATTAAGATTAAGGGGTGCAATTCTCAGTTTTAAAAGTAAAGATTTGAAAGCATTAGTATGGGGACTGGTAGCCTGCCAAGAATTTGGGATTTAGTCCAAACTGCAGGGAAAAAAAAAAACCTTAAGAACAGCTAAAAACAGATGTACTATAGTTTTTGTAAAGCATAATTGTTCTCTTTCTAGTACCCATTTTTATTAAACATAAATCATGATAGGACTGATTTATTTGCAAAACAAACTTTAGTCTGATTATACTTGGCCTGATTATTTGCATAAAATGCAGCAAGAATAATCGTTTTCCCCATAGGTTTTGATGGAACTCTGTTCCCTAAGGAATCTCAGATGAGACTTTTTAAAAGCCATGCCCAGCCATGGATTTGTACCCTCAAATACCTCTAAGTTGGGTAAATTCCTTTCCTCTTGAGGTCTGAAGATAACTTGGGGCTCCTGGGCCTGTCAGAAAGTGGCATTCTTTACTTACCACAGGTCAGGAACCCTGCACAGGGACTGTGTAGACAAGGTATGACACCAGTTTTCCCAAGGGGATTTGATTGGCACTCTAAGTCAAGTTTGATTCCTTAAAGGAAAGCACTCCATTCCACTCAAAGCCTTGGTAAAATAACTAGTTTCTCTAGTTGTATCCTTTTAAGGAAAACAGATTCTTATTTATTTTTTTATTTTTTTATTTTTTTTGAGACGGAGTCTTGCTCTGTCGCCCAGGCTGGAGTGCAGTGGCCGGATCTCAGCTCACTGCAAGCTCCGCCTCCCGGGTTTACACCATTCTCCTACCTCAGCCTCCCAAGTAGCTGGGACTACAGGCGCCCGCCACCTCACCCGGCTAGTTTTTTTTTTTTTTTTTTTTTTTTTGTATTTTTTAGTAGAGACGGGGTTTCACTGTGTTAGCCAGGATGGTCTCGATCTCCTGACCTCGTGATCCACCCGTCTCGGCCTCCCAAAGTGCTGGGATTACAGGCTTAAGCCACCGCGCCCGGCCGAAAACATATTCTTTTTGTACTTATGCAAATAACTATACTGCCATGAGTTGAGAAGACTCACAGTTTTTATATTCTGGAGAAATCAGGTAGAGAGAAGCAAATATGCTCCAAATTTTGTTAACAGGAGTATGTTTTACTCAATGGTTAAAAGTTGTAAATAGCTCAAAAGGAAAGTTCTTGGCTCTGAAAAACAAAAAGGATCAGCAACATTTTAGGCAAAAAAGTTAAAAAAAAAAAAAAAGTTTACTTCCATTTTCTTTCTTTCTTTCTTTTTTTGAGATGGAATTTCGCTTTTGTTGCCCAGGCTGGAGTGCAATGGTACGATCTCAGCTCACTGCAACCTCTGCCTCCCGGGTTCAGGTGATTCTCCTGCCTCAGCCTCCCAAGTAGCTGGGATTACAGGCATGCGCCACCATGCCCAACTAATTTTTGTATTTTTAGTAGAGACGGATTTCTTGATATTGGTCAGGCTGGTCCTGAACTCCCAACCTCAGGTGATCCACTGCCTCGGCCTCCCAAAGTGCTGGGATTACAGGCGTGAGCCACCACACCTGGCCTTCATTTTCTGTTAGTTCAGTCCATTCAGTTAACTCCTGTTTTGCTTGATATTCATGAACATATCAGCTCTCCATGAGAGTCCTGAAAGTTATTTCCCTTCATTCTAATATCACAATCTTCAAAGTTATCAGAAACCTGCATTTAAGAACATCTGTTAGAGTTTTACAGCGGATTATAAAATCACCATTTAAAGAGGATCAAAGCAAGACAATAATTGTCTGTGTATTACAAAAAGTCTTAGGTTAGCCACAGGTAAAGACAAAATTGACAAGGAAATTTGTTACTTTTGTGGCACACAATAATTTAACATAATTATTCCTGGTACCATATACTAAGTTATATTAGAATTATGACTTTCATATAATTTTACAACATATACCAATAACACATTTACACAAATATAGCACAAAGAAAGCCAAACACTATTTCATATTTGAGTGTTTCTTTTATGATTTTTATACCAAATAAATCAAGTGTGTCATTTTTGGGCTTTAGAGGACATAATATCTAAAAGATTAATTAAGTCAGAAACAGACATACTTCATAATTTGATTTTGGAAAGTTTGTTAAATATCAAAGGTTTAAAACACTGGATATCACAAAATAGAATTTCAGGTCACCATAAGTCATTCATTTGGCCAAAATGATAACTCAAAATTTTTTTTTAAAAAAAACCTTTACTCTGATAGGAGACTCAGCTTTCCAAACAATGTATTAGGACCCAATGAAGACACCCTGAGGCCAACTGAATCTGTTTCTTCTCTCTCCCCTCTCCCCCCATTTTTTGTAGTTTATTTAAAAGGCAAGCAAAAAATCTTTCATTGTCTCTCAATATTACATAAAAATCTTTTTCAAAAGAGAAAAATTTTATGTTTTTATTAGTGTATCTTTAATGCTAAAGCTAGTTTTTAAATAAAATTTTATAAATCCATCCACTTTTTATTAGTTTTACCATAAGGTAAAATTTTTGTGAACTTTTTAGATCTTTTTATAATTGTCTGTTAAGCAGCAGATAAATTTTCTAAGAAAACGCCGTTACTCGGACACATGGGCCCAGATTCTGGCCCCACATCAGTGTGCCTTTATTTTAGTGTTCAACCTACAGAAAAAACGAAATAATCCCTTCAAACCTTAGCCAACTTGCTTGTACCCCCGGAACTTTTTTAGAGGATCAACCCTTCACACACCCTTTTCAACTTGCTTAAACTTTCAGTTTTGTCCCTTTACTATTTTAGGTTAAGACAATCTTTAAAACCCTCTGAATTACACAAAATTACATTTTCTTTCACAAAACCATATCCCCATGCCTTCTTTTGATCTCCCACCAAAACTTTCCTACTATACCTTGCAACCTTGTATGTCAAGCTGTTTCTCCATAGTCTCAATTACATATTACAGTGTTTATCTCTTAGCGACTTTTATTTTTGGTGAAAAAGCTGATAAATGGGTGATTTTAATAATGTACTAGGTGTGGAGGCTAGGACATTAGTGCAAGATGAGATGAGACAAAAGTGCAGATGAAGTCTTACTCTTTCCAGCATAGCTAGGGAACCAGGCTAAATCCACATGTTCCCATGCCTTATCTAGAATCTAATGCTCCAAAGTAGGTAAACTGAACAATTTTCAAAAGTCAGAGAAGCAGTTTAGGACCTTAAAGCATTTAGCAAATCTGATATCTGACCTTAATTTAGACCAAATGTCTAAATTTCGAGGCCTTTTAATTTTACCACTAATCTTTAAAACTGTCTTTATTCCCATAAGATTACTAAAGTCACATGTCTTCTGGATGGTAGAAACCAAGAGAAAGTATCACCACATGGTCACAAGGTTAAGCTCTTAAGGACATAAAATAAGACAAAGACATTTCATCCAGTATTGGTTTCAGGGACCCCTAGCAAAGTTTGCAACTGACCAGCCTGAAAGGTAGGCTTATAGGGGTCCTAAACCCATGTTCTATCGTGTGATACCCCCCTCTCCATTACAGAATGACACTGAAAGAAAATTCTTAGCACAAAGTGCACCAGATTTGCTACAGCCTAAGACTAGTCTCACAAATCCTTTTTTCTGTTAGTCAAACCCTTGCAGAGGAGATAAATACTGACATTTACCACACACACACACACACACACACACACACACACACACACACACACACACAGAGTGAGAGATAGAGACACCAGAAACTTTTGACTGGCAAGAATTTCTTACCCTTTTTGCCGGCCTACCAGGTTTCCGGGTTCCATTTCTCTGCAGCTTCCAGAAAAATGGAGCGGTTTTTGATGACACTGCTCACTGTGCCATAACTGTGGGGGTTAAGCCACTTTACAAAAGGAAATCACCCTTTTCTGTTTTATGGAACTATTGGCAAAAGATTCCCAATTTTGCAAGATGCTGCCCAACAGACTGCATGGGGAACTGAGTTAACATTTTCCATCCCAACTGAAGCAAAATACATAGAACAAAACGGACACTAGTCAACTCATTCAGCACCCAATATTAAACTGACAAGGCTCAAACTTTCTCCTCTTGGTCCCTGTTGCCTTTGGTTCACTCCAGGTGGGGAGGGATGACCTCCAAATGGTAATTCATTGGGTAGTTGCTGGGTAAGACCAAGAATGGATAGTCTCCCCAGGTCAGGCCTGTTGAGATTTCTTCAGGGCTCACTGAATGTGACCAGACAAATAAGGAGGGTTCTCTGAGTTAGGCGTGCGGAACTTGTGTCAGCAATTACTCTAGAGATTCCCTTCACATAAACAAACACGCACACAAAGACACGACAGGCAGAGGGCCTTCCAAATCCAAATCCCTAACCAAGAACTCTAAGAGTATCTTTTCTAAACTATCCTATTTTCTATCTGAGAAATCTCCCTGAAATCTTCCTGACTGAGATGTATGCTGAACCAAGACGACTCCTACTAATTAGGGAGAGCCAACCAAGACCCCCAAAAGGGCTGGACCAAGATAACCAGCCTGCAGTGGAGCTACAGACACCCCCACACAAGGCTACAAAAAAACCAAGACCCCTGATGGAGCCTAACCAAGACAGACACCATGCAATGGGGCTACAGACAGACACTCCACCATGGGGCTACAGAAAAACAAACACCCCTGAAGGAGCCAAACCGATCTGGAGAAGGAAGGCGGCATGGGCAGCACCTAGGATACTCACCAAACCAGATACCCCATAATGGGGCTACAGCTATGAGCACTCCATGACCAGGCTATAGACCTACACCCTGCCATGGAGCTACAGACAGACACCCTGTGGTAGGGCTATAGTTACAGGGCGTCTCCCCAGTACTGTTTCTCTATTGCAGTTAAATCCATGCACATTGGATCAGCAGCACCCTGCCAGTGGAGAGATTACCAGAATCAGCCCCCAGTCCAAGACAACTGTGACCGCTTGGGCTGGCCTTTGGATCTATCACCAGAGAGGGGGCTACTGAACCACAGGCAGGCAGCCACAAGGGCAAACCCAGACGAGCCCCCAAATTCATAACTCTCCAACAGGTTCACCTTGCCCGCTGCCTAGACAGAGCTAATTTATCAAGACAGGTGAATTGCAGTAGAGAAAGAGTAATTAATGCAGAGCCAGTTGTGCAGGAGATTGGAGTTTTATAATTACTCACATCTGTCTCCTTGGTTTCCATTTTCACGGAATGTCTTTTTCCATCCCCTTTTAGCCTATGTCTGTTTATAAAACTAAAATGAGTCTTTTGTTGGCAACATACAGTTGGGTCTTGTTTTGCTATTCATTCACCCACTCTGTCTTTTTATTGAAGAATTTAGTTTCATTTGCAATTTTACGTAATTATTGATAGATAAGAACTTAGTATTGCCATTTTGTTAAGTTTTTTTCCTGCTGCTTTGTAGGTCCTGTGATTCTTTCTTCCTCTTTTGTGTTTTTCATTGTAACTTAATTTTTTTATAGTGGTATACTTTGATTTCTTTCTATTTTTTGTGTATCTATTAGAGGTGTGTGTGTGTGTGTGTGTGTGTGTGTGTGTGTGTGTGTGGTTTTCGTAAGACTTATATCAAAGATTTTATAGTTTTAACAGTCTTTTTTAAACTGATAACATCTTAAATTCACTCACATATAAAACCTCTGCACTTTTACTCCCCCCACCCCAACAGTTTGTTATTGATGTCACAATTTACAACTTTGTATCTTAATATACTTATTAACACATTATTATGGCTATAGTCATTTTAATAGTGTTGTCTTTTAGCCTTTATACCAGAGTTAAAAGTGGTTTGTGTATCATCATTATAGTATAATATTCTGACATTGACTGTCTACTTACCTTTACCAGTTAGTTTTATACCTTCATGTTTTCATGTTATTAATTAGAATAGTTTTGTTTCAGGTTAAAGAACCCCATTTAGCATTTCTTGTAAGGCAGGTCGACTGTTTTTGAATTCCCTTAGCTTTTGTTTGGGAAAGTTTTTAATCTTTCATTTCTGAAAAACATTTTTGCTAGTTATAGTATTCTTGGTTCACATGGTTTTTTTCAGCACTTTGAACATATTATCCCTTTCTCTGGTCCGTAACATTTTTAGGGAGAAACTAGTCTCATTGGTGTTTCTTTGTCTCTGATGAGTCAGTTTTCTCATGCTCCTTTCAAAGTCTTACTTTGTCTTTGACTTCTGGTCATTTGATTAACACATGTCTTAGTGTAATTTTCTTTGGGTTGGTCTTGATTTTAAGGGTCTTTGAGCTTCATGAACATGAAATTCCATCTCTCTCTCAAGATTTGGATAGTTTTAAGCCATTATTTATATAAAGAAGCCTTTTGCTCCTTTCTTTTTGTCTTCTTTTTCTGGGACCTCTATCATGCATATATATATATATGGTTCATTTTGTCCCATAAATCCTGCAGGCTTTCCTCACTCTTTTTCATTCTTTTTTTTCTTTTTCTCCTCTGACTGGAAATCAAATGACCTGTTTCTGAGTTTGCAGATTCTTTCTTTTCTTTATCAAGTCTGATACTGAAGTTGTCTGTTACATTTTTATTTCATTTATTGTGTTCTTCAGCTCCAGAATTTCTTGTGTGTGTGTGTGTGTGTGTGTGCATTTTTTATCTTTGTTGATTGTATTTTGTTGATATATTGTTTTTCTGGTTGCATTGAGTTGTCTGTGTCCTCTTGTAGCTTGTTAATTAATTATTATGAGTTCTTTGTCAGACAATTCATAGATCTCAATTTCTTTGGTGTTAGTTACTAGAAATTTACTTTGTTTCTTTGGTGGTATCATGTTTCCTTCTTTTTTTTTAAAATTTTCCTTGAAGACTTGCCTTGCCATCTTCACATTAAAGAGTGATGTTATCTTCTTTGCTCTGTAGTGACTGGCTTCAGGAGAAAAGACCTTCACCAGTCAGCTGAGGTAGGGATTCTGGAGGTCTTTCAGACCTTTTCTGTGGATATAACCACTCTACTTCTTCCCTTTTTGGGGGGAGAAATCTTAGGTTTATGTTCCTTCTCTCAGTTCTGCAAAGCTATACCCATTGTTGAGAGCCTCCTTTAATTTTCCCTGTGGTAGTGTCTTGAAATGTTTAGAATCAAACCAAGTCTGTGGATGCTTGTATGTGTTGTCTGCAGGGGTACATGCAGAGTGCCATGTACAGGAGAGAGGGGCACATGGTGTGTTAGGGGAACATATAGCCTAGTTGGCAGATGGGACCACAGGTGAGATGTTCTTGGAAATACCTCTTGGTGGAGTGTGGGAAGCAATTAGCAGAAACCATGGTGTTTTGTTGAGTTCTGTGCCATAGTTGTTTTGAGTCCCAACCCTTTTCTCCTGTTTCTAGCTTCTCTCGTGAGTGTTCTGTGTGTTGTGGGTGGGGTTAGAAAGAAGTAGGCCTCTTAGGCAGTGACTCTTAGAGCTGTAGAAGATAGGAACTCACTATGCTATTACTTTCCTTTCTGGGACAGATCCAAGGCTGATTGGATCTCTGTTGGCACTGGGCTGTGCTGCTTTAGGGGAGGGATGAAGAACTAGCTAAAGTGAACTTGTTCTTACGCTTTTCAATGCATCTATTTATTTAAGTTATTTTTCCTAATGGGGTGCTGGCCATATCTGCCTGACTTTTGGGCTCCCACAAAGCTACTCTCATCTGTGAGTGGTTGACAAAATTGTTTCTGCAGGAGGATGATGGCTGAAATTTCCTATTTCTACATCTGGATGCCAAATTTTTGAGAATTTTCTTTCTAACAACTTTTTCTTAAAAAATGTGTTTTGGAATATTTTAAATTGTTTTGTTTTATTGTGTTTCGTGGTCTCTGCCTGAATAAAGAGGCACTTGCCTGGAAAGTAATGCCGTTTCACTGCCTCTTTTTTACCCGTTTACTCTAGAACCAAATTGGGTCAATGTGTCAGCCTGTTTGTGCTTTTATAACAAAATACTACAGACAATAATTTATAAAGAACAGATATTTATTTCTTCACAGTTCTCAAGGCTGCAAGTCCACGCTTTCCAGAGAGTTTGTTGTCTGGTGATGGCTTGTTCTCTGTTGTAAAGTCCTTGTTGCTGCATCCTCTGGAGGAGAGAATGCTGTGTTCTCAAATGGCGAAAGTGACAGACGGGGTGAACTCATTTCCTCAAGCTCCTTTTTAAAGGTTGCTAATTCCAATCATCAGGGTTGTATTTTCATGACTTAATCATCTACTAAAGGCCTCACCTCTTAACACTATCACATTGTTGATAAAATTTTAACACATGAATTTAGGGGCCTTTTAGACCATAGCAATCAGAATAGTAGGTTCTAGAGAGAGTCATACTGACTGAATACTATAAATGTGTTGGTTTATTTCTTCTTTATTCATCCTTTATATACATGTCCAGTTTCCTTAATTTCTATTGTTGCTGCCTGTCAGAAAAAAATGAATCATTAACACTATAATTTGGAAAGCAAATTATTTTGTACTTTATAAAAGAATTTTTTCCCTTACGTTTTATGAGAAAAAGTAATGACTCATTGCAAGGTGATAAAAAAAGTGCATTATTATTGTCACACATGTACTATTGAGGTGCCTTTTGACATTAACAGAAAAGTAATATTTTTAAAAGACCTAAAGAGACTTGTATGAGATTTTGTGAATACTTTGTTCCAGATCTTGAGCAGTTCTGTTATTTTGTACTTGCATAATTACTTTATTCTAAGTCTCATAAGGCTTTTTTTTTTTTTTTTTTTTTTTTTTTTTTGAGACGGAGTCTCGCTCTGTCGCCCAGGCTGGAGTGCAGTGGCCGGATCTCAGCTCACTGCAAGCTCCGCCTCCCGGGTTCACGCCATTCTCCTGCCTCAGCCTCCCGAGTAGCTGGGACTACAGGCGCCCGCCACCTCGCCCGGCTAGTTTTTTGTATTTTTTAGTAGAGACGGAGTTTCACCGGGTTAGCCAGGATGGTCTCGATCTCCTGACCTCATGATCCGCCCGTCTCGGCCTCCCAAAGTGCTGGGATTACAGGCTTGAGCCACCGCGCCCGGCCCATAAGGCTTTTTAAAGTATTGTTATGATAACAATATTGTTAATGCCTTGTGTAATAGACAGCAAGGAATTTAGATTTAAATAACTAATTCCTGATAAAGTAATAGAGATAAGTAAGACCTTTTGCTCATTTCATTGCATTTTTTTTTTTTTTACAGAACTTTGACATATAAGGCTAATCTAATTAAGTTGTTAAAAAGATGTATTTCTAGGGAAACATTTCATTTTGTTATATACCAAATCTTACATATCAATCAAAGTAAAATCTTGATTCACCTGTATTGTTTATTAATGTATAGGTAGTTTTGATTTTAAATCTCTGCGTGTAAACTATACCTAAAACTTGATGATAAACTAACTGACATGTAGAAAAATACAATTCTCTTGTTTTAGAAAACCTCTAGCATCTATTTAGCCAAATATTTTTAAAATATGAAGAGATTTGTTTATGAAGGTCTCGTTTGTGTTGAGTCAGTGTGGCATGGTTCATTTGTATTTATTAGATGTTAGGACATTTTATGGCTCCTGGTTCAGTTTACTTTTGAAATAGTTCACTGGTTATGTCTCCTGATTCAGTTTACCTTTGAATAGTCACTTAGTTAAAGTAACTAAGCAATGGCAGGATGAAATGAAAATAACATTTATTTGTTTAGATATGTGCTTCTGATGTTAGCATACTTCTTTTTTTCCTCCGCTCTGAGACTCTATATGGCTGTTTTATTTGGGACATTTTGCTCAGCTGTGTAATATAAGGTTATTTAAGTCTAGAAACAGGTAATATGTGATTAAAATCAGTATGTGTGGCCATTAGTTTGTTCTCTGAGACAAAAACTTGAATCCTTTTGTTATCCTCATGCAACTTTCTTTTAAACCTTTTAAAAATGGACTATTTTCTTTGGCACATGACTCATCAAATATACCATGTGCTTTCATTTTCTTGTTCTATGCCATATTATTACATCTAGCAGCAGTTGATTTTTTAAAAACATAAGCTGGTGGAGTTCAGTGATATTCCTTTTTATTTGGGGAAAAAATGTATAATACTGTCATAGTTGGCTGTTGAAAGTACTAAATTGTGGGTTTAAATCTGTTTCCATTAAACTATTTCTATGTTGTGTATCTTAAGTTTGTGTGCAGGTGATATCTTGCATTCTCTGTACATGTTTAGCCCACCAGTCTTACATCAGGAGTTGTCATTTTAGTGCTGATACAGACTAAATCCTATTACTTCATTGTTAATAGTATTTTCTTACCGTTTAAATGTTTACAGTAACTTGCAGGTGATATTGTACTACTTAAAAACCAGATATAGGCAGGACACTGTGGCTTATGTCTCTAATCCCAGCATTTTGGGAGGCTGAGGTGTGAGGATTGCTTGAGGCCAGCAGCTTGAGATCAGCCTGGGCAGCATAGCAAGACCTTGTCTGTACCAAAAAAAAAAAAAAATTTAGCTGGGCATGGTGGTACATATGTGTATAGTCCCAGCTACTCAGAAAGCCAAGGTAGGAGTTTGAGGTTACAGTATGCTATGATTGATTGCATCACTGTCCTCCAGCCTAGGAGATAGAGCAAGTCCCTGTCTCTTAAAATGTGCTTGTGTGTGTGTGTGTGTGTGTGTGTGTGTGTGTATATTTAATGGCTTTGGTGGTTCCTTTTTTCGTTTTTTTCTCAGCTGGCCATAAGCTATGCTGTTTAAAAATGCGATTGTGTAGGATTCCTTTTTATTTTTTTTTGTTATGGTTCATGAGTCTAAGAAGGCTTGTCAATGATACTCACTTCCCATTACCACCACCCAAAAATCATATGATATTAATACACATATAATCTGTATGTATTTGGGCCAGGCACAGTGGTTCATGCTTACAATCCCAGCACTTTGGGGAGGCCGAGGCGGGAGGATCACCTGAGGTCGGGAGTTGAAGACCAGCCTGGCCAACATGATGAAACCTCGTCTCTACTAAAAGAACACAAAATCAGCCAGGTGTCATGGCGGGCGCCTGTAATCCTAGCTACTCGGGAGACTGAGGCAGGAGAATCACTTGAACCCGGGAGGCAGATGTTGCAGTGAGCCGAGATCACGCCATTGCACTCCAGCCTGGGCTACAAGAGTGAAATTCCATCTCAAAAAAAAAAAGAAAAAGAAAAAGAAAATCTGTATGTATTTGTAGTATGGAAAAAAATTTTTAAATGTATATAGTCACATACCCACAGACTCATATGCACAACCTTTATAGGCAGTTGGGTTTAATTGTTAAAAATAAATGCCTATATGTTGAAAGTGATTCTAAATGAAAGTGGGAAATTCCAAGTCTTATTTTGAATAAAAAGTTTTTATATATACACATATTTTTTTTGAGATGGAGTTTCGCTCTTGTTGCCCAGGCTAGAGTGCAACGGCACCATCTCAGCTCACTGTAACCTCCGCCTCCTGGGTTCAAGCGATTCTCCTGCCTCAGCCTCCCAGGTAGCTGGGATTATAGGCATGTGCCACCATGCCTGGCTAATTTTGTATTTTTAGTAGAAACGGGGTTTCAGCATGTTGGTCAGGCTGGTCTCGAACTCCTAACCTTAGGTGATCTGCCTGCCTTGGCCTGCCAAAGTGCTGGAATTACAGGTGTGAGCCACCGTGCCCAGCCAGAAGTTAATATATTTATAGGAACTTTTAGGAAACTCTGAGAAGTACTTTCCAAATTTTATGCTTTACCAAATATCCTTGTTTGTACTTTTTAATGCTTTTTAATGTTTATGTCATCTTACCATTACTGAATGGGATTGTCTAAACTTTATTGTGTCTATTTAACTACTGTATGTAGTTTGTGATTTATATGTGACAAGAATATTGGTATTATTTACTTTTCTTCCCACAGTTTTTCAAGATTTCACTCTACTACAAAATATCCAAAATTGGTGTTTACTGTACACAAAGGTATTTTGGGATAACCTTTCTCTATTTAGAAAAAGAGAACATACTTTAAAAGGTATTATTTTTGAAACAAACAATCACAATTTAGTGGGAGAATAGAAGTTACATATCTATTATTTATTGCTTTAAGAAATAAAACTAGATAGATATTTAGCGTATGTTAACTATCATGCATAGTTTTTAGTACATATGTGTACATCATATGTTATAACTGTGTTCTAAAGTTAACACATAAGGAAAAAAATCTTGTATTTCCAAGGTTGTCTTAAGAAAATGATAAATTATCTGTATAATTACAGAGTTAATATAAGGATAAATCTTATATCTAAAGCAGCTTATTCTTTCAACATTGGAAGAAATGTTTTGTTTTGTTTTTTTTCCAGCTGACTACTGGATGAAGCTGTTAGTATATTTGGAGTTTATGTTGATCAAAAATTATGAATTGTAGGCTGGGCATAGTGGCTCACACCTATAATCCCAGCACTTTGGGAGGCCAAGGCGGGTGGCTCACTTAAGTCCAGGAGTTCAAGACCAACCTGGTCAACATGGCAAAACTGTCTCTACTGAAAATGCAAAAATTAGCTAGGCATGGTGGCATGCACCTGCAGTCTCAGCTGCTTGGGAGGCTGAGGCAGGAGAATCGCTTGAACCCAGGAGGAGGAAGTTGCAGTGATCAGGGATCATGCCACTGCCCTCTAGCCTGGGTAACAGAGCAAGACCCTGTCTCAAAAAAAAAAAAAAAGAAAGAAAAGAAAAGAAAAAAGAAAGAAAAGAGAATGAGGAATTGTGTGACTTCAATACTTGAATCCACACAGTGTAAATGTATTCTTTTTTTTTTTTTTTTTTCCTAAAAGGCATTCCTAAATTGAGGTACATTGTGGATAATGCGTTTTTGTTTTGAATCTTATGTTCATTCCAGGATATAATCTTACTGAGAGGAATATCAAGTAAAATTGCCTACACTGCATTCATGATATTCTGTCTGTCTCACTTGGGTGTTGGTCAAGCTCCATTAGTTAACTCTTGAATTTAAATGCATGTGTCTGTGTCATCCCTTTATTTTAGCATTAGTGGATGTTCTTTTTCTCTAAATCATACCCTCTTTCATTCCTATCACCAATAGAAATTACGGCTTCTGTGCAGATAGCAAGTTGACTCAGATCTGCCAGAATTAATTTCTAGTTCTAGAATATTAGAGAAAACAGATCTGTGATAAATAGTTTAGTGGAGCTGTATGATTGCATGGTAGCACAAATGATTAATGATACACTCCTTTCTGATAACAGTATGGGAAAATCAGATTCTGTCTTAGACAAGTCAAAGTTTTTCACTTGTGATTTCGTTCTTCAGCTAATTACAGCCATACATAAGCTGCAAAAATTACAACTTCGGCCTTGTATTTACAGAGTCCTTCTTTTTAGAGAAAAATGTTTTAAATGTTTAAAACTAAATATAGGAATAAAAATTACATTTTCTAGGAAAAATTAAAATCATGTATATGTTATCTCCAAGAAAAAAATTAGGGTATTAGCAGTCATTTTGATTGCCAAATGATGGATCTTTCTAGGGCCCTACACCCTTACTGTTCCCTTGGGACTTGTTTTAATTTCTGTTTCTCCAAATTACTTACTTTACTTTTGCTCTACTTTTATAAGTGATTGGAAGAGTTATTTTCTCTAAATATTGTCTTCATATCATATTTTGCATTATTTTTCCTCTGTATGGGGAATTTGATTATCTTTGGTAGTCTTGAAATGTTTAATTATTTTAAATTTCTTAAAAATCAGATTACAGTTATTACATTTTACAGTATAAATAAATTCAACTAAATTTTTACTTGACTAATCCAAATTGTACTGATATCTTCTGGACCTCTTCCAAGTAACAGAAATCAGGGAAGCAAAACCCAAAAACTCCCTAGGAATCTACCAAGAACTAACGTCTCATCATAACCAACAACTGTCTTGGTTTTAGATCATTTCATGCTTTCTTTATCTCCTTGTGCAGGAGACCACAAAAGTATGTACTGGGTTGTCCCAAAATAAAGGCAGCAAGTAGTTGTTGAATGACTGCCATATCCATAATGCTAAAACTTTTTGGAGTGGGATAAATGATGAGATATAGTTCCTCCTCTATGCAGCCTCCCCACCCCCAGAATTATCTGTATAACAAACATTAGCTAGTAATTGTTTGCTTTATTATGTACACAGGCAGCATTCCTGAGTGCTTATAACGGAAGCATTCCTTTCAGTTCATTGGGTCTTTATGGAGCACTTTCTTTATGTACAGAATTATACTTAATAATGTACTTTATTTTAGCTCAGTTGTTATGGTGACAAGATGGCTTATAAGAAAATTGAATATAGATTACAGTGTAGAGTACAGCAAATGACATATAGAGGCTAGAATAATTAGGGAAGACTTCTGTGGAGAAGGACAGTAACTAAGTAGAGAATTGATAGTTCTTCAACTCTATAGGCAAGTTTATAGGAAAGTTTGTATCACGTCTGGAGGTTCCTTTCTTGTCTTAGCTCCTTTAAAATCTTTGTTTGTGCCACTCATTTTGAACCTTGAATATGTTGCTTTGTATTGTATATAGTTTTTAATGCTTACCTATCTAGTCCCAAACTGCATTGTATTCCCAGAGAGTAAGGATAGTATTATACTTCATTGTACTTAATTTGTTAGCATAGTATCTTGAGTATAGTAGGTATTCTGTGATGCTTAGTAGCTGTATCAATCCCTAGAAGGTGTGCTGATGAGTTTTCAATAATTATTTCTCAGATACCATTTTCTTGGATTTTGGTGTGTAAGAATTGCATTATAAGTTAGGTTTTATAGTAGAAGCTCCTTGTTCATAGCCCCTGGAGCTGGAAATTGAAGAAAAAAGGAATTGCATTTTATTTAGCATACTGACCTCACACTTGGAACTTAGGAAGAGGGGAATTGTTTTTTTGATTGTTTAGTTGTACTAGGTTCTAAGAGGTTTTTTTTTTGTTGTTTTTTTTGTTTTGTTTTGTTTTGTTTTGAGATGGAGTCTTGCGCTGACTCCCAGGCTAGAGTGCTGTAGTGCAATCTTGGCTCACTGCAACCTCTGCCTCCCAGATTCAAGTGACTCTCCTGACTCAGCCTCCCAAGTAGCTGGAACTATAGGCGTGTGCCACCACACCCAGTTAATTTTTGTATTTTTAGTAGAGACGAGGTTTTACCATGTTGGCCAGGCTGGTCTCAAACTCCTGACCTCAAGTGATTCGCCCGCGTCAGCCTCCCAAAGTGCTGGGATTATAGGCATAATCCACTGTGCCCCCAAGCCTCTAATAGTTTTATGTGGTTATTGCTTATTTTTCACAGTAAAGTTATATCTGTAAGGTGGGCATGGGTCGTCTGTACCTGGGTCAATGTTTGGGTGAGACCTGTCAACTCTTCCACCACTAAGTTTATATATATAACTGTGTTAAAATATATACAACATAAAATACGCAATTTTAACCATTTTAAAGTGTATGGTTCAGTGACATTAAGTATATTCTCATTGTTATGCAACCAGCACTGCTATCCATCCCCAGAACTTTTTAATCAGCCCATACAGATGCTGTGCCCATTAAAGAATAACCCCATTTCCCCCATCATTCATCCTCTCGTAATCACCATTCTATTTTCTGTCTCTAGGAATTTGACCATTCTAAGTACCTTATATAAGTGGAATCACCCAATATGTATCGCTCTGTGTGGCTTATTTCACTTAGTGTAATGTCTTTCAGACTCATCCAGGTTGTGGCATGTATTAGAATTTCCGGCCATCTTAAGACTAAATAAATTTCATTGTGTGCTTGTGCCACATTTTGTTTATCCATTCATCTATTGATGGACATTTTGGTTGTTTCCACCTTTTGGCTATTGTGAATAATACTGCTGTGACTATTGGTATACTCACTGAGTTTTTATTGTTAAGTATTTGAATATTTCTCATTTCTCCCCACCTCCTTTCTACTTAATATAATTCTCTTGAGAATATATTTTTAAGTAAATGCCATTAGTTTTGTGTTGGTCTGGCTTGTGGACCAGAAATTTTTGAAAAGATGATACTTTATTGAAATATATGTTAATGTTTAAAATTTTATCTTGGAGAACAGCTTTATTTCTTTCATTTCCAAGCTTTTTTGGTATGTAACTGCCCTGTATACATGTAATATTTGTTTACAAGAGGTATTAAAGTACTCTGGGTATCCATGAATGTAACAAAGTTGTTTTAATTAAGGTAAATCAGGGAATAGAGAAAGTGAGATTGAGCCAACACTTGAACGATTTATACTATTTTGATGAATAGTTGGAAAATGAGGGAGGCATTCAAGAAGAAACATTTTGAAAGACACAGAATCAAGAAACAGTGAAACTTTTATTGGCATGTAGGTTGTTTAGGCCAAAGAAGTACAGTCGTGCTCTGCATAATGACATTCCAGTCAACGACAGGCTGCGTATATGATGGTAATTTCATAAGATTAATGCCATATTTTTACTGTACCTCAAGGTGTATATACGGACATACAGTGTGGACTCATAGACGTTGGAGACCTGAAAGGTGGGGGGGTTTAAAGGATGAGAAGTTACTTAATGGGTTCAATGTACACTACTTGGGTGATATGTGTTACATTAAAAGTACAGACTTCACCACTATGCAGTATATCCATGTATCAAAACTGCACTTGTACCCACTAAATTTATACATTTTTTAAAGACCATCTTTTGGAGGAGGGCAGGACCCAGATTCTATGTGTCAGTATTTACATAAGCAGTGGGAATACTGATGATGATCCTGGGGCTGATGATAATTATTTCACTTAGTTTATGGAATAACCACTATATGGAAAGGCCTGTTTTAGGATCTGAGAATACAATGAGAAAGATAAAATCCTTGCCCTGTGGAAGTTTGCTTTTTGGTGTTTCTCATTATTCTGATTACCATAGTTTGGCTGTTTGTCCCACCCAAGCCTCGTGCTGAAATTTGATCCCAATGTTGAAGGTGAGGCCCTAATGGAAAGTGTTTGGATCATGGGGGTACACTCCCTCAAAAATAGATTAATGCCTGTCTGCAGGGGGATGAAGAGGTGAGTGAGTTCTCACACTATAATTTCCAGCGAAAGCTGGTTGTTACAAAGAGCCAGGCACCTCCCCTTCAGTTTTTTGCTCTCTCTCTCATCATGTAGTCTCTGCACATGTTGGCTTCCCTTCCCCTACCTTGAGTAGAAGCAGCCTGAGGCTCTCACCAGGTGGCTAATCTTGAAGAGTCCAGCCTGCAGAACCGTGAGCTAAATAAACTTCTTTTCTTTATAAGTTGTCTACCCTCAGGTGTTCCTTTATAGCAATGATAAACAGATGAAGACACTGTGGATGTAGTGTATAGTAACTGTCTTTTCTGTGGAATGGCTACATCTCTTAGACTACTCATGCTATGAAGTTTGCTGGGCATGGTAGCACACGACTGTAATCCCAGCACTTTGGGAGGCTTAGGTGGGTGAATTGCTTGAGTCCAGAAGTTTGAGACCAGCCTGGGTAACATGTCAAAACCTCGTCTTTTACTACAAATACAAAAAATTAGCCAGCCATGGTGGTGTGCGCTTGTAGTCCCAGCTACTCAGGAGGCTGAGGTGGGAGGATCACCTACACCCAGGAAGTCAAGGCTGCAGTGAGTCAAGATCATGCCACTGCACTCCAGCCTAGGCAACAGAGTGAGAACTTGTCTCAAAAATAAAAAAATTAAAAAGTAATTTTAAAGCTTGCAAAGGAAATGACACGTTGACACTTCAGATTACAGTGATATCTGACAGAGAACCTACCACATATTAAGTACATAAATCTCAAAAAACACCTGTAACAAAATCATTCTTTGCCTGCCAGGAATCAAATGAAAATAAATTCCAAAATACCAGTTCAAATCATGGCTGAGATTTCAATGGCAGAAACAACCCAGATTTTACTGAAAATGCCGACTGATTGAAATACTCCACAGTCATTATTGTTTTTCAAATCACAGGATACGGTATAACTTGTGACTTGGAAATAAATCAAAATATACATCTAAAGAAAACTAATGAAATATGACTGAAGCAGTTCAAAATTTGTTAGTTTTAGCCCTCATGAGCTTCGTGAGCTTCATAAAAATATGTTTGGTATGAAATACTAACACTGTTTTTGATAAAAACCTGTCTAAACAAGATGAGTATTATTTACCGTAACAGAAAAACAACGTTTTAGGCAGATTTGGGCAGTTAGCTAACTAAATTTAACTTCTGTTATCGCAGTCATTCGGAATATTTACTGCTTGTTTACTTAATGCAACCTTTCTGAGAAAAGCACTTGCAGAATATTCACTGGCTGCTAAATGTTATTGTTAGAATCAGCAACCAGAGATGGTTATCTGTTTAAGCTGTTTATCTTTGTCTCTTGAAAAAAAATTACGGCAAATGGAACACAATGTTCTACTGCAACGGCTCAGTCTAAATTGTATCTGGATAATAGCAAAATGGGTGTTTCCTTGGAACTTCAGATTGAAAAGCAGCCTGGAGGAGAAGATTTTCAATAATTACATTATCAAAAGTAAAACGTACAGTGACAAACTTTTCCCTTGAAAATACACATCAAAATTAGCCATCACAGATGAGAGAATGATTGACTGACAAGCACCAGGACCCAGAAGAAGGAAGATTTAAGTGCAAGATCTGACCTACACACCAAACAACAAAAAAGACAAAATGGCTAAGTGGTCTCCAATTAGATTCACTCATGAGAAAACTTTGGTATATAAAATAAAATAAAATAATAGCACATCTTCCATTTACATAGCACTTGGCATTTTCAAAGGACTTTAGATCAAAGTGAAGTTTTTACTCACTTCCTCAAGTGTTAATTGTACCTTTTGGAGGGTGGTCTTAATTCATTGTTTATACCTAATTTAGTGTTTACCACAGTCCACATTGCTTTGTTACAACTGATAATAAAACAGGCAATCTGGACCACAGTATTATAAATAGCCAAAGGGCTATGCTTCAATTTTTATTTCCCTAGACCTAGCAATATATCTCTGTCCAAACAGAAGCTAAGTAAAACTTTGTTGAATTTCACTTTTTTCCCTGTAGTATCCTCAACAACTCCATGCTAAGGTGAACATAGACATTATTATACCTGTTTTATAAAGGAGGAAATTGAAATACAAAAGTGCCCAAATTCACTCACCTAGGCTCCAGGACTTTAGACTTCTGGTTTAATTATTCTCCTCTGATTGTACCATAGTGCTTAGAAAACTTGGGGGCAGGAATTCGTGGAGAACTTACAGAATTCAGAATGAAGCCAAGCAATTGCACATTATCAATAAGGAAACCAATTATATATTATCTACTGCAGAGGACCAGCAAGTGAATTACATTACATTTATCATCCTAACTTTTCCTTGCCTTTCCTTGTCCAGTTAAATCGGTAAGAGTTATGTCAGGTATATTCAAAAATCTACTAACTTAGGAACCTGTCTTCAAATCAGGATGGCATGATAGTGAACCATCAATCACTGATTGCACACAAAAAATATGGCCAGGACATATAAAACATACGAAAAGATAAAAGACAGAGCCAAGTTCAAAAGCAAGATAAACACCTCAATTGCCAATAATTAAACAGAAATTGTATAAAGTAGAAAAAGGAAGTAGCCTGTTGATGATAGAACTTAAACAGAAATGACAGTTTAGTAACACACCAGCACTTGTCTCTAAGAAGGCAGGTTAGAACACACACACACATGCATGCACACATGCACATGTGTGCCAACCTCCATTTACATTTTTTAACAAACTGCTTGCCTGAGTATACTTGGGGGGTTGGGGGGAAGGACAGCTGACATGCCTATTAATCTATTAGAAACGGAACCAAAGTATCAAATGTGTCTATGAAAGAGTCTTCCATATGTACAATATAACTGGTGATAGAAGAAGAATTATTTTTGGCAGGGGACAGGAGGGTCAAGATGAAAGATAAGGACAGACAGGTATGAGCAGGGAGAAGGAAGTGAGAGAAAACAGCCTCACAAAAACATCTTCCACTCAAAATGAGCCAGTAAAACAATATTCAAAATCATATGGAGAAATCTGCTGCTAAAAATTACAACCAGAAGAAGAAAAGTCAGAACCTGAATTTGCTTAATATGAAATTAATTTTACAGAAATAAATAACCTTAAAAATATGTGCATACCAAATGTTCAAAAAGACAAATGCAGACAAAACATCAAATAAAAATGAACAGAAAATGATAAAAACAAAAGCAGGACAGAAATGTATGGATGAAGAGAATCCAGTTAGAAAGTTGAAAATGAAAAATACAGTCGTTGAAGTAAACATAAATCAGTACATTAAATAAAAGCTTCTCTAGATAGAGTTAAAGAGAGAATTCAGGTAGTCCTGATACATTTACCAGAAACTCAGTATAGGGTCAGAAAAAAGCAATTTAATTTACCACAACTAAAAGACATATAAGGTAGACTGAAAGACTCTAATATGAGTTTGAGAGAAAGGGATTAAAAGAAACAGTGAAGAAACAATAATTGCTAAAAGGTTTTGAGAACAAAAGAAAAATGAATCAAGAAACTGGATGTTTGAAGTCAGCATGAAAAGACGATATTTTCAAATTGTTTCTTAATCTGTGAATTTCCCATAGATTTGTCTCTACCTCAACATCCTAGTCTTTCCTGTTTTGTTTTGTACTAATTTGTGGAATGCATATGCGATTTTATTATATGCATAGATTATGAAGTCATGTCAGGGCTTTTAGGGTATCCATCACCCAACTAATATATATTGCACCCATTAACCAATTTTTTACCATGCTACCCCCGCCATAGCTCCTCACCTGAGTCTCCCTTATATATATAATTCCACTCTCTCATCCATGTGAACTCATTTTTAGCACCCATTTGTAAGTGAGAACATGTGGCATTTGACTCTGAGTTATTTCACTTAAGATAACAGCCTCCAGTTCCATCCATATTGCTGTAAAATACATGATTATATTCTTTTTTATGGCTGAATAGTATTCTATTGTATATACCTACCACATTTTCTTTATCCAGTCATCCATTCGTGGACACTTAGTTTGGTTTCATCTTTGCTATTGTGAATAGTGCTACAATAAAAATACACAAGTGTAGGCATCTTTTTGATGTCGTAACTTATTTTCCTTTCAGTAGATACCCACTAGTGGAATTGCTGGATATAATGGTATACTTTTTAGTTTGAGATGTCTTCATACTGCTTTCCACAGAGGTTGTGCTAATTTACATTCCCACCAACAATGTATATGCATTCTCTTTTCTTTGCATCCTCACTAACATCTGTTATTTTTTGACTTTTTAATAATAGTCATTCTGTGTGGTGTAAGATGATGCCTCATTGTGGTTTTAACTTGTATTTCTCTGATTATTACTGATTTTCAGCATTTTTTCCCATGCTTGTTGGTCGTTTGTATGTCTTCTTCTGAATAGTGTCTGTTCTTGTCTTTTGCACACTTGTTTTTTTTTTTTTCCCAAAAGTTCCAGGGTACATGTGCAAGATGTGCAGGTTTGTTACATAGGCAAACATCTTTCCACACTTTTTAATGGGGTTAATTTTTTGTTTCGTCTTGTTCTTAGTTTGAATTCCTCATAGATTCTGAGTATTAGTCCCTTGCTGGATAGATACTTTGCAAATATTTTCTGCCATTTTGCAGATTGTTTGTTCACTCTGTTGATTATTTCTTTTGCTGTGCATAAGCTTTTTAGTTTAATTCACATTTGTTTATTTGTCTCTGTATGTTTTATAGAGATGTGGTCTCACGATGTTGCCTGGGCTAGTCTTAAACTTGTGGCCTCAAGCAGTCCTACTCTATTGACTTCAGAGATGCTGGGAGTCCAGGTGTAAGCCACCATGGCCAGCCATTTTTACTTTTATTGCGTTTGCTTTTGAGGTTTTATTCATGAATTCTTTGCTTAGGTCAATGTCCAGAAGAGTTTTTCCTAGGTTTTCTTCTGATACTTTTTATAAAGTTTCAGGTTTCATATTTAAGTCTTTAATCCATCTTGAATTAATTT
This sequence comes from Macaca nemestrina, assembly GCF_043159975.1. Taxonomy (NCBI): domain Eukaryota; kingdom Metazoa; phylum Chordata; class Mammalia; order Primates; family Cercopithecidae; genus Macaca; species Macaca nemestrina. The sequence goes on from NC_092136.1 coordinate 55,736,333, forward strand.
TTGTATATGGTGAGAGATATGGGTTCAATTTTATTCTTCTCCATATAGCACTCCAATTTTCCTAGCACCATTTATTGAATAAGGTGTCCTTTCCCCATTGTATGTTTTTGTTGACTTTGTCAGAAATCAATTGTCCATAGGCATGTGGCTTTATTTAGTTCTCTGTTATGTTCCATTGATCTGTGTGTCTATTTTTATATTAGTACCATGCTGTTTTGGTTATTATAGCCTTGAGTAATTTGAAGCCAGGTACTGTGGGGCCTCCAGCTTTGTTCTTTTCGCTCAGGATTTCTTTGGCTATTTCAGCCCTCCCTTGATTCCATATGAATTTTAGGATTATTTTTTCTAATTCTGTGAAAAAATGATGTTCCTATTTGGATAGGGATTGCATTGAATCTGTAGACTGCTTTTGTCAGCATCATTGTTTTAATGATATTGATTCTTCCAATTCATGGTGTGGGATGTTTTTACATTTGTTTGTGTCATATTCAGTTTTTTTCATCAGTATCTTATAGTTGTCCTTGTAGAGATCTTTCACCTCCTTGATTAACTGTATTCCTAGGGTTGTGTTGTTGTTTTGGTTTTGGTAGCTGTTGTAAATGGGATTGACTTCTTGATTTGGTTCTCACCTTGGTAGTTATTGGTGTATAGAAATGGTACTGATTTTTGTATGTTGATTTGTATGCTGAAACTTTAATGAATTCTATCAAATACAGGAGTCTTTTGGAGGAGTCTTAGGGTTTTGTAGGTATAAGATCATATTGTCAGCAGAGATCATTTGAATTCTTCTTTTCCAATTTGGACACCTTTTATTTCTCTTGCCTGGTTGCTCTGGCTAGGACTTCCAGTACTATGTTGAATAAGAGTGGTGATAATGGATATCCTTATCTTGTCCCAGCTCTTAGGGGAAATATTTTCATCTTCTTCCCCCTTCACTAGTGATGTTGACTGTGGGTTTGTTTTATGTGGCTTTTATTATATTGAGATATGTTCCTTCTGTACCTATTTTGTTGAAGGTTTTTATTATAAAGGAATGCTGAATTTTATCAAATGATTTTTTGTATATGTTGAGATGATCATATGGTTTTTGTTTTTTATTATGTTTATCTGGTGAATCACATTGATTTGCATATGTTGAGCCATTCTTGCATCCTGGGAATAAAACCTACTTGATCATGGTGCATTATCCTTTTGACATGCTGTTGAATTCAGTTTTCAAGTATTCTGTCAAGGATTTTTGGGTCTATGTTCAACAGGAATATTGATATGTAGTTTTCTTTTTTTGTCATCATTATTGTGTATTTGCTGTGCTTTGATATCAGGGTAATACTGGCATCAGAGAATGAGTTAGGGAAGTTTCTCTCCACACTAATTTTTTGGAACAGTTTTAGTAGGACTGGTACCAGCTATTCTTTGTACATCTTGTAGAATTTGGCTGTGAATCCTCTGGTCCTGGACTTTTTTGTTGATGGATGAATTTTTATTACTAGTTCAATCTCACTAATTATTAGTCTATTCATAATTTCTATTTCTTTCTGGTTCAGTCTTGGGAGGTTGTGTGTTTCCAGGAACTTATACATTTCCTCTTGGTTTTCTAGTTTGTGAATGAAGAGTTGCTCATCATAGTCTCTGATGCTCTTTTGTATTTCTGTGGTATCAGTTGCAATGTCTCCTTTTTCTTTTCTGATTGTGTTTATTTGAATCTTTTTTTTTTTTCTTGGTTAATCAAGTGTTCTATCAATTTTGTTTATATTTTGTAAGTATCAACTTTTTTATTTTTGGTTGATCCTTTGTGATGTATTTTTTGGTCTCAATTTCTTTCTATTTGCTTGATTCTTTGTTATTTCTTTTGGCTTTGAGTTTGGTTTGTTCTTGGTTTCTAGTTCCTTGAGATACAATGTTAGGTTGCTAATTTGCAATATTTCTTTTTTTTTCCTTTTTTTTTTTTTTTTTGAGCTGAAGTCTCGCTCTGTCACCCAGGCTGGAGTGCAGTGGCGTCATCTCGGCTCACTATAACCTCCGCCTTCCAGGTTCAAGCAATTTTCCTGCCTCAGCCTCCCAAGTAGCTGGGACTATAGGCACATGCCACTATGCCTGGCTAATTTTTTGTAATTTTAGTAGAGATGAGGGTTCACCATGTTAGCCAGGATGGTCTCAATCTCCTGACCTCAGATGATCGATCCGCCTCAGCCTCCCAAAGTGCTGGGATTACAGGTGTGAGCTACCGCTCCTGACCATTTATTTAAATGGAGGTATTTAATGTTATAAATTTCCCTCTTAGCACTGCTTTTGCTATATCCCACAGGTTTTTGGTATGTTGTGTCTCCATTTTCATTCTTTTCCATTTTTGTTGTAAATTTCTGCCTTAATTTCATTGTCGACCCATAGATCATGCAGGAGCATATTCTTTAATTTCCATGTGTTTGTATGGTTTTGAAAGTTCCTCTTGGAATTGATTTCTAGTTTTATTCCACTGTGTTCCAAGAAGATACTTAGTATGATTTTGATATTTTTAAAAAAATTTATTGAGACTTCTTTTGTGACCTAACATATGTACTGTCTTGAAGAATGTTCCATCTGTTGATATATTCCTTGTATAGAATGTTCTATAAATGTCTGTTAGGTCCATTTGGTCTAAAGTCCACTTTAATTTTCTGTCATGATACTCTATGTAGTGCTGTCAGTGGGATGCTGACATCCCCCGCTAGTATTGTATTGCTATCTATATTTTTCTCTTAAGTTTAGTAATACTTGTTTTATGAATCTGGGTGCTGCACTGTTGGATCCATATATATTTAGGATTGTTATATTTTCTTGGTGAATTGATTGCTTTATTATTACATAAAGACTTCTTTTTTTTTTTTTTTTTTTTTTTTTTTACTGTTGTTGATGTAAAGTCTGTATTATCTGATGTAAGTAAAGCTATTTCTGCTTGCTTTTGGTTTTCGTTTGCATGGAATATGATTTTTTACCCCTTTACTTTCAGTCTATACATGTCTTTATGAGTAAGACACATTTCTCATAAACAGAATATAGTTGGATCTGTTTTTAAATTCATTCCATGAATCTGTATCTTTTAAGTGGAGCATTTAATCAATTTATGTTAAAGAGTAATACTGATATGTAAGGTTTTTGTTTCTATCATAATGTTAATTATTGTCTACTTGCCTTTGGGATTCTTTTTTTTTTTTTTTTTTTTTTTTGTCTGTCTTTTTAGGTTTAGTAGGGTTTTGTCACATGGCCCTATGATTTATTTGTCTTTCTCATATGTATAATTGTTTTATAAGACCTGTGAGTTTTATACTTTTGTATGTTGTTAGAATGGAGAGTGTCAACCTTTTGTTTCCATGTTAAAAACGTCATTGGTTTTTTTTAATAGGACTGGTCTAGTGGTGATGAATTCCATCAGCGTTTCCTTGTCTGGGAAAGACTTTATTACTCTCTTACTTACTCTAGCAGGATATAAAATTTGGGGTTGACTTTTTATTTTTTTTTTTTGAGATGGAGTTTCACTCTTATTGTCCAGGCTGGAGTGCAGTGGTGCGATCTCAGCTCAGTGCAACCTCCACCTCCCGGGTTCAAGCAGTTCTCCTGCCTCAGCCTCCAAGTGGCTGAGACTACAGGCACACACCACCAGGCCCGGCTAATTTTTGTATTTTTAGTAGAGGCGGGATTTTACCATGTTGGCCAGGCTGGTCTCAAACTCCTAACCTCAGGTGAACCACCCGCCTCAGACTCCCAAAATGCAGGGATAACAGGCGTGAGCCACCGCGCCCGGCCCACATTTTTTTTTTTCTTTAAGCACTTTGAAAATAGAATCTCAATCTTTCTGGCTTGTAAGGTTTCTGCTGAGAAGTCTGCTGTTAGTCTGTTGGGGTTTCCTTGATAGGTCACTAGATGCTTTACTCCTGCTGATTTTCGGATTTTTTTCGCCCTCTTAATGTTAACCATAGGCATTCTGATGACTATGTCATGGTGAGTTTCTTCTTGCAATGTATTTTCTGGAGTTCATTGAGCCTCTTGTATTTGAATATCTAGATCTTTTGCTAGAATAAGGAAGTTTTCAATAATTATTTCCTCAAATCAGGTGTCCAAACTTTTTTCTTTTTCAGGAGTACCTATGATTTCTAGGTTCAGTCCTGTTTTCATAGTTCCATACTTCTCAAATGTTTTGTTCATTTTTTAAATCCTTTTTTAAAAAAATTTTGTCTAACTGGATTTGAAAGACTTGTCTTCAGTTTCTGAGATTCTTTCTTCCATTTGGTCTAGTCTGTTGTTGGAACTGTCAACTGCATTTTGGAATTTCTTCAATAAATTTTTCATTTCCAAAAGTTTGGTTTGGCTTTATAGATAAGATAGATGGATGTAGATATCTTTGGTGAATTTCTCAGTCATATCCTGTAAATGTAGATACTGATGTAGTTGTATAATATATCTTTGCAGATTTCTCAATTATATCCTGAAATCATTTTCTAATTTATTTGCGTTGGTTTTCTGGTTTCTCCTATACATTGTTCAGAGATTTCTTTTTTGTTAGGCTCCATTGCTGTTAGAATTATGGTGTTTCTTTGAGGTGTCATAGCACCTTGTTTTTTTTTTTTTAATATTTCCAGTATTATTGCACTGATACATTTGCACATGGGGTGACAGTTGCTTCTTCTTATTTTTGAATTTACTTTTACTGAAAAGTAACTTTTTCCTTCTTCAGGATGCATCTATGATGTATGTTGAGTAGGGTTCTCTGGCTTTGCTTCTGGGTGCATTTAGTAGCATAGACTATGTATGATTTCCTTGGTTATAAATAACCTCAGTTTGGTGGATTTCTTAAGTGCTAGTTGCAGTCATAATGTAAGGTTGAGCACATGGGTTCAAGGTCTCCTGAGTAGCCAGGGTGTGATGTTGGTAGTAGAGGTCACACAAAGCTTGTCTGTTTTTCAGTTTTTTTAAATTTGTGTTTTATTATTATACTTTAAGTTCTGGGGTACATGTGCACAATCCACAGGTTTGTTACATAGGTATACATGTGCCGTGCTGGTTTGCTGCACCCATCAACTCATCATTTACATTAGGTATTTCTCCTAATGCTATCCTTCCCCCAGCCCCCGAACCCCTGACAGGCCCTGGTGTGTGATGTTCCCCTCCCTGTGTCCATGTGTTCTCATTGTTCAGCTCCCACTTATGAATGAGAACATGTGGTGTTTGGTTTTCTGTCCTTGTGTTACTTTGCTGAGAATGATGGTTTCCAGTTTCATCCATGTCCCTGCAAGGGACATGAACTCATCCTTTTTTATGGCTGCATAGTATTTCATGGTATATACGTGCCACAATTTCTTTATCCAGTCTATCATTGATGGACATTTGGGTGGGTTCCAAGTCTTTACTATTGTGAACAGTGCCGCAATAAACATACGTGTGCATGTGTCTTTATAGTAGCATGATTAATAATCCTTTGGGTATATACCCAGTAATATGATGGCTGGGTCAAATGGTATTTCTAGTTCTAGATCCTTGAGGAATTGCCACGTCTTCCACAATGGTTGAACTAATTTACCCTCCCACCAATGGTGTAAAAGTGTTCCTGTTTCTTCACATCCTCTCCAGCATCTGTTGTTTCCTGACTTTTTAATGATCGCCATTCTAACTGGCATGAGATGGTATCTCATCATGGTTTTGATTTGCATTTCTCTGATGACCAGTGAGGATAAGCATTTTTTTCATGTGTCTGTTGGCTGCACAAATGTCTTCTTTTGAGAAGTGTCTGTCCATATTCTTTGCCCACATGTTGGTGGGATTGGTTGTTTTTTTCTTGTAAATTTGTTTAAGTTCTTTGTAGATTCTGGATATTAGCCCTTTGTCAGATGGATAGTTTGCAGAATTTTTCTTCCATCCTGTAGGTTGCCTGTTCACTCTGCTGATAGTTTCTTTTGCTGTGCAGAAGCGCTTTAGTTTAATTAGATCCCATTTGTCAATTTTGGCTTTGTTGCCATTGCTTTTGGTGTTTTAGTCATGGAGTCTTTGCCCATGCCTGTGTCCTGAATGGTATTGCCTAGGTTTTCTTCTGGTTTTTATGGTCTTAAGTCTAACAAATAAGTCTTTAATCCATCTCGAGTTAATTTTTGTATAAAGTATAAGGAAGGGGTCCAGTTTCAGTTTTCTGCATATGGCTAGCCAGTTTTCCCAACACATTTATTAAATAGGGAATCCTTTCCCCATTGCTTGTTTTTGTCAGGTTTGTCAAAAATCAGATGGTTGTAGATGTATGGTGTTATTTCAGAGGCTTCTGTTCTGTCCTATTGGTCTATATATCTATTTTGGTGTCAGTACCATGCTGTTTTGGTTACTGTAGCCTTATAGTATAGTTTGAAGTCAGGTAGCATGATGCCTCCAGCTTTGTTCTTTTGGCTTAGGATTGTCTTGGCTATGTGGGCCCTTTTTTGGTTTCATATGAACTTTAAATTAGTTTTTTCCAATTCTGTGAAGAAAGTCATTGGTAGCTTGGTGGGTATGGCATTGAATCTATAAATTACTTTGGGCAGTATGGCCATTTTCATGGTATTGATTATTCCTATCCGTGAGCATGGAATGTTCTTGCATTTGTTTGTGTCCTCTTATTTCCTTGAGCAGTGGTCAAACCCCATGCCATTGTATCAGCAGATAATGTAATAAGCTCTATGGGTTGACCTTGCAGCCAGTAGGTGGTGATAGCATGTGAGATCCAGCTGAGGTGGTGGCAGTATGCTTGACCTTTGTTAACCAGAAGTACTGTGGTGTCTTAGGTGATGGACCAAGCTGTGTAACTCCCAGGGGCCCTGTTCCCATGCTCTTCCTCAGATGCAGGTTGATAGGGGCAAGGCCAAGTGGGGCTAGACTGGACAGTCCCATGCTCTGGCATCCCCAGCACCAAGCACAAGTGCTGTCCCCAACAAGGATCAGAAAGCAGTTCTCAGGCCCCTGGGACAATGCTCTAGGGAGGAGCAGAGCAACTGTTGCTGTGTCAAAGAGCCAATACAGAGAAGGGTCGTTTGGTCTCCACAGCCTAGCAGGCAGTAGTGGGACCTGCCTGACGTCCACACTTTCAACCTGGCAGGGCTCCCTCCCATAGCCTGCTGCCAGTAGTATGCTAATACAGCCAGCCAGGTTATCAGCAGTCCTTCTTTAGATTGTAAAGTCGACCCAGGTCTCAAAGCTCCCTGCCTGAGACCAAAAACATGACTCCCAGGCCACACCCCTCCTGGTCCTATCCTGCAAACAGGTAATGCCCAACTCCTGTACCCATAGCTGGAGCCCACATATACTCACCTCTCAGTTCTGGCCGTAGGGGCTTCTGTCCCACTAGAGACTTGATTGCAAATCCTGGTCTGAAGATTCTCCAAACCAGCACCTGCCACCTGTGCTGGCTGGCTGGTTTTCATGCAGTCCCCTTAGTTAGGATCAAGAATGGTCTGTCAGTACCGGAAGATGGGAGTGCATGTGGAGCACTTTCCACTGCCATTCCTTCTCACAGTCTCCCTGTTGTTCTCCAAGTTAGATCTAGCTCTCAGTAGGGTCACGGAGCTCCCCAGTGGCCTGGATTGCCTTGTTCCTTAGTGGAAATATGTATTGTAAGATACTCTTTCCCTTGTCATACACTGGTGATTCACTCACAGTTTTCCACCAGATCTACAGCGCAGCCTACTGCCCACTGTATTTTTCAAAGTATTCAACTATTCTCTTGCTTTTATGTTCAGTTCCCATTTTCCTTCTTGGATAAAAGTTCACCATGTGAATCTGTACACACTTTTGCTATTTCTGAGTGGGCGAGTTATGGTAACAAAGCCTCTAATTTGCCATCTTGAAGAAGAAAAAAAAAAACTACCAGAAATGGTATTCTGTTTCCTCTACAATCCCATCCTTTATGTCTCAGGCTAGAGGTGTCCTCTGTTCCATTCATCAATTACTGTGTTAGTCTGTTCTCACACTGCTGTAAAGAACTACCCAAGACCAGTAGTTTATAAAGAAAAGAGGTTTAATTGACTCACAGTTCCACAGTCTGGCTGTACAGGAGGCATGGCAGAGAGGCCTCGGGAAACTTACAATCATGGCAGAAGGGCAAAGGGGAGGCAAGTATGTTTTCACATGGTGGCAGGAGAGACAGCAAATGAATGGGAAAGTGCTACACACTTTTAAACTACCAGATCTCGTGAGAACTCATTCACTATTATAAGAGCAACAAGGGGGAAATCTGCCCCCATGATCCAATCACCTTTCACCAGGCCCCACCTTCAACACTTGGGATCATGATTCAACATAAGATTTGGGTGGGGACACAGAACCAAACCATATCAACTACCTATTATTCTCTTATATAGCAATAGCAGTAGTAGTGAAGATGTTACTCATTACTTGAGTACTGATTGTGTGATTGGTCATAACTCTATAACAGTGTTTATTAATCACTGACGATGTCTGAGGCAGTATGCTAACCAATTTACATGCATGATATTATTTAATCTTAACAGTAATGATATATTTTGTGTTCAAGGAAAACTGATGTTTAGAGAAATTAGGTAACTTACCAAAATCATAACCTAAGTTAAGGGTCAGATCAAGATTCTTGTTTGTCTGGTGGCACAGGCCATGAGATTATCAAGTTTTAGCCTTCTCTGTGAGTCTCTTTCAGTATGTTTGATAAATCGCCATCCAACTTCTGGTTTAATATGTGAAGTAAAGGGTTCTCATTCTCTAGGACATAGTTTATTCCATTGTTTGACAACTTTAAATGTTAACAGGTTCTCCCTAATATTAAGGAAACATTAATATATTTTTCTGTAACTTTTAAACTATTATATCTTAATAAACCCTTCCAGATATACAGAGGGTAAAATGAATCTATACTTATTAACATTGGCTATATTTAGCAAATTTTGTTTAATATATGTATAAACAAAACTGGCCTGACTATAAGCAAGAAATCTCTTTTCAGATGGATAAACTGGTATTTAAAATTGCATGTGTCTGATGTAAAAAGCAAAAACAAAATTACTCCGGGGAGCTTAATGTATACATTTTCAATTTTCTCTATTCTCTCTAGTCTACACCTACATCTAAACTTCATAAACAGAGATAGGTAATGGAGTTCAGTGCAAATGTTTTTTAATCAGCCTAAGTAAAATAATATAAAACACTTACTTAAAATAAGGAAAAGAGGAATATATAGCTATCACAAACTCTGAGAGATAACTTTGAGAGATAATAAAATCTGCAGAATGAAAAGTCAGTCACATGTGAGAGTTTTATAAAATTCGAAGAACATTTTGTTTCTAATTTTTGTCTTTCCATTTGATCTTCCTTTGCCGGTCTGTGTTTTTGTGAATTCATCATTTCTTACAGATGGACCTTTCTAAGAATATTGATTTAAACATGTTCAACATATATGTTTTTGGTATTTATTATTTATAAAATATAGTGCTAATAAGCATTAGGCAAGGCACAGTTGTATAAGGTAGGGTTCTCTTGGTTTTCTTGTTAAAAACATTGAAAAACTAAAACATAAAAATAGAGAACAATGAACTCCCATGTACTCACCATACACCTACTGCAATCGTTAACTCTGGGTCACTCTTTCTTTCCCCTCTATTATACCTGTATACCTACTGGCCTCAAACCCTTCTAACTGGATTATTGTGAAGCAAACTACAGATACTATATTAATTGAATCATAAGAAATTGTCTACGTCCATTTATTTTAACCTATAAAATGATAAATTACATATTCAACTTCATATCATTTTGTTCGTAAATATTAGAGTACTTCTAAAAGATCTTTTTTCTTAACACAACCACAGTGTCATTTATCATACCTAAAAAATGATAATTAATAATATCCCCAACCATCTGCAGTCTTTGTATTTCCCCACTTGTAGTATGTATGTGTGCATATTGCTCATTTACTATATTTTCACAGTTGGTTTGTTTGAATTCATATCCAAACAAGGTCTACATATGCATTTAGTTGCATAAATCTTTATCTTTTTTTGTTGTTGTTGTTTTGAGATGGAGCTGCACTCTGTCACCCAGGCTAGAGTGCAGTAGTGCGATCTCGCGATCTTGGCTTACTGCAACCTCTGCCTCCCAGTTGCAAGCAATTCTCATGCCTCAGCCTCCCGAGTAGCTGGGACTACAGGTGCATACCACCACACCCAGCTAATTTTTGTATTTTTAGTAGAGACAGGGTTTCACCATGTAGGCCAGACTGGTCTTAAACCCCTGACCTCAAGTGATCTGCCCGCCTGGGCCTTCCGAAGTGCTGAGATTACAAGTGTAATCCACTGTGCTGGGCCACTTAAATCTTTATTAATCTATAATTTCTTCTTTGATTTTCTTCCATGTAATTTGCTAAGGAAATTGCTCTTCCTTAATTTCAATTTAATAAGGTATTTGAAAATTTTAATAATAATAAAATGAAAATTTTAATAATTTTTATTTCAACTTTACAAGGGGTATAGAAAACACATAAATATAACTCATTGTAAGTAAAAACTTACTTTATTTCTCTTCAGATAACCTTTATTAATTACTTACCTGCTAGGCACAATTCTAAGTACTTTCATATTCATAGCAACCCTGTAGACCCCATATTGCAATGCATCCCATTACTTAGATCACATTATATATCGGCCTTTTGAAGGAGTCAATTGAAAGCAAGATTCCCACTGGGTGTGGTGACTCACACCTGTAATCCCAGCACTTTGGGATGCCAAGGCAGGTGGATTGCTTGAGCCCAGGAGTTCAAAACCAGACTGGGCAAAATGGTGAAACCTGTCTTTACCAAAAAAAACCAACAACAACAAAAAAGAAATTAGCCACATGTGATGGCACGCATCTGTAGTCCCAGCTACTTGACAGGATCATGATTGCTTGACCTGGGAGGGTGAGGCTACTGTGAGCTGAGATGGTGCCACAGCATTCAAGTCTGGGCAACAGAACGAGATGCCGTCTCCAAAAAAAAAAGATTCCACTGGGTCTTTTGTTTTTTGAGAACGTAGTAATGCAGCTATTAGTGGAAAAGCCCCAAATGATAGCATTCCTTCTATTTGTTGTCCAGGAAATTAGTAAAATTCCAACGTTTATAATTTACAAGAAAGGAAAAGGAATTGAAATGGAACTCACCTTATTTCCTCTATTTAAGTACTTTTAAACTTATTCTTAAAAATCAAAGAATTCTTATTACTGTTTGTCAATTTCAATTAAAAAAAAAGAAAGAAAGAAAGAAAGAAAGAAAGAAAAGTATATCTTCAACTGTTTCCTGAATCATTATACATAAGATTTCTGACTCTTAAAAGGTAGTGAGCTTCAAGAAGTGAGTAGGTTGTTGGGCCTGAGAGATTTTGAAATGTCAGCACTTTGTGCTGACTAGAATCTTAAATTTCCCTTAAAATATACAAATCCTTGATGATATGAGTTATATTTTCTTAAACTGTTTGTAAAGTTTTGGCTTTAGGAACTATAGTCTTAGTATCTACCTTAAAGGCTATATAAGATATAAAATATATTTTGGCTAAAAATCAAAATTAGGTATTTTTATGTGGTGAATTATTGGCAGTTAGTGAATCTAGGTAAGGGTAAATGGGTTTCATTGTACTATTCAAATTATGCCTGAATATTTATATGCACACATTACATGTGTATGTAAATGCATACAAAAATATTTGGAAGGAAACACATAAAGCAATTAATAATGATTCATATGACTGGAGGTGAAGGGTAGAGTGCCCCACATCATTGGGTTGGACAGCAAGAACTTGAATGGTTTCCCTACAAATTTCTGTATTGATGCGAAAATCCTCAATAAAATACTGGCAAACCGAATCCAGCAGCACATCAAAAAGCTTATCCACCATGATCAAGTCAGCTTCATTCCTGGGATGCAAGGCTGGTTCCACACATGTAAATCAATAAACATAATCCACCACATAAACAGATCCAATGACAAAAACCACATGATTATCTCGATAGATGCTAAAAAGGCCTTCAGCAAAATTCAACAGCCCTTCATGCTAAAAACTCTCAATAAACTAGGTATTGATGGAACGTATCTCAAAATAATAAGATCTGTTTATGACAAACTCAAAATCAATATCATACTGAATGGGCAAAAACTGGAAGCATTCCCTTTGAAAACTGGCACAATGGCCGGGCACGGTGGCTCACACCTGTAATCCCAGCACTTTGGGAGGCCAAGGCGGGTGAATCACGAGGTTAGGAGATCGAGACCATACTGGCTAACACAGTGAAACCCCGTCTGTACTAAAAATACAAAAATTAGTTGGGCGTGGTTGTGGGCGCCTGTAGTCCCAGCTACTCGGGAAACTGAGGCAGGAGAATGGTGTGAACCTGGGAGGCGGAGCTTGCAGTGGGCCGAGATCACACCACTACACTGCAGCCTGGGCGACAGAGTGAAACTTCCTCTCAAAGAAAAACAGAAAAGAAAACTGGCACAAAACAAGGATGCCCTCCCTCACCACTCCTATTCAACTTAGTGTTGGGAGTTTCACCCAGGGCAATCAGGCAAGAGAAAGAAATAAAGGGTATTCACATTGGAAGAGAGGAAGTCGAATTGTCTCTGTTTGCAGATTACGTGATTGTATATTTAGAAAACCCTGTTGTCTCAGCCCAAAACCTCCTTAAGCTGATAAGCAACTTCAACAAAGTCTCAGGATACAAAATCAATGTGCAAAAATCACAAGCATTCCTATACACCAATAACAGACAAACAGAGAGCGAAATCATGAGGGAAGCCCCATTCACAATTGCTACAAATTGTGAATCCAGTTTACAAGGGATGTGAAGGACTTCTTCAAGGAGAACTACAAACCACTGCTCAACGAGATAAAAGGACACACACAAATGGAAGAACATTCCATGCTCATGGATAGGAAGAATCAGTATCATGAAAATGGCTATACTGCCGAAGGTAATTTATAGATTCAATGCCATCCCCACCAAGCTACCAATGACTTTCTTCACAGAATTGGAAAAAACTACTTTAAAGTTCATATGGAACCAAAAAAGAGCCCACATTGGCAAGACAATTCTAAGCAAAATGGACAGAGCTGGAGGCATCATGGTACCTGACTTCAAACTATACTACAAGGCTATGGTAACCAAAACAGCATGGTACTGGTTTCAAGCCAGAGAGAGAGACCAATGGAACAGAACAGAGGCGTCAGAAATAACACCACACATCTACAAACATCTGATCTTTGACAAACCTGACAGAAACAAGAAGTTAAGAAAAGATTCCCTATTTAATAAATGGTGTTGGGAAAACTGGCTAGCCATATGTAGAAAGCTGAAACTGGATCCCTTCCTTACATCTTATACAAAAATTAATTCAAGATGGATTAAAGACTTAAATGTTAGACCTAAAACCATAAAAACCAGAAGAAAACCTAGGCAGTACCATTCAGGACATAGGCATGTGCAAGGACTTCATTACTAAAACACCAAAAGCAATGGTAACAAAAGCCAAAATAGACAAATGGGATCTAATTAAACTAAAGTGCTTCTATCCAGCAAAAGAAACTATCAGCAGAGTGAACAGGCAACCTACAAAATGGGTAGAAATTTTTGCAATCTACCCATCTGACAAAGGGCTAATATCCAGAATCTACAAAGAACTTAAACAAATTTACAAGACAAGAACAGCCCCATCAACAAGTGGGTAAAGGATATGAACAGACACGTCTCAAAAGAAGACATTTATGCAGCCAACAGACACATGAAAAAATGCTCATCATCACTGGTCATCAGAGAAATGCAAATCAAAACCAAAATGAGATACCATCTCATGATAGTTAGAATGGCGATCATTAAAAAGTCAGGAAACAGCAGATGCTGGAGAGGATGTGGAGAAATAGGAACGCTTTTACACTGTTGGTGGGAGTGTAAACTAGTTCAGCCATTGTGGAAGACAGTGTGGTGATTCCTCAAGGATCTAGAGCTAGAAATACCATTTGAGGCCCGGCGCGGTGGCTCACGCCTGTAATCCCAGCACTTTGGGAGGCCGAGGTGGGCGGATCACAAGGTCAGGAGATCAAGACAATCCTGGCTAACACGGTGAAACCCTGTCTCCACTAAAAAGTACAAAAAAATTAGGCGGGTGTGGTGGCGGATGCCTGTAGTCCCAGCTACTTGGGAGGCTGAGGCAGGAGAATGGCATGAACCTGGGAGGCAGAGCTTGCAGTGAGCCAAGATCCCACCACTGCACTCCAGCCTGGGTGACAGAGCGAGACTCCGTCTCAAAAAAAAAAAGAAATACCATTATACCATTTGACCCAGCCATCCCATTACTGGGTATATACCCAAAGGATTATTAATCATGCTACTGTAAAGATGCATGCACATATGTGTTTATTGTGGCACTATTCACAATAGGAAAGACTTGGAACCAACCCAAATGTCCATCAATGGATAGACCAGATTAAGAAAATGTGGCACATATACACCATGGAATACTATGCAGCCATAAAAAAGAATGAGTTCATGTTCTTTGCAGGGACATAGATGAAGCTGGAAACCATCATTCTCAGCAAACTATCACAAGAACAGAAAACCAAACACCACATGTTCTCACTCATAGGTGGGAATTGAACAATGAGAACACTTGGAATAGGATGGGGAACATCACACACCAGGGCCTGTTGGGGGTGGGGGGCTATGGGAGGGATAGCATTAGGAGAAATACCTAATATAAATGATGAGTTGATGGGTGCAGGAAACCAACATGATACATGTATACCTATGTAACAAACCTGCACATTGTGTACATGTACCGTAAAACTTAAAGTAGAATTTTAAAAAAATCAAAATTGGATATTTTTATGTGGTGAATTATTGACAGTTAGTGAATCTAGGTAAGGGTAAATGGGTTTCATTGTACTATTCAAATTATGCCTGATTATTTATATGCACACATACATGTGTATATAAATACATATAAAAATATTTGGAAGGAAACACATAAAGCAATTAATAATGATTCATATGGCTGGAGGTGGTGGGTAGAGTGCCCCACATCATTGGGTTGGGCAGCAAGAACTTGAATGGTTTCCCTACAAATTTCTGTATTTGAGTTTTTAACAATACAAATATATTCTTATTTTAATTGTTTAAAAAATTCAAAATAATCAGTATGTACTTTCATTTATCAGCTCCTTGAGGGCAACAATGCTGTGAATTAATTCAAGTTTTGAAGTAGAGAAGAATCAAGTTGAAATTATTTTGAAGGGAGTGACTGGGGGTGAGTCGGTAATAATATTAGTAATAATGATAATACAACAACTACTATTAAATATTTATTCTTTGCTAGGTACTGTGTTAAACATTTTAGGTGCATAGAATAGTTTTTTATAAAGACTAGGTAAGGTATACCATAGTATTTTCATTAGGATTTTATTAATTAAAGAGTGTGGGGAGCCCACATAGCTAAGTAAAGAGCAATGCTGAAATTTGAATATGTCTTTTATTCTAGAATCCCAAGTCTTAAACCACAGTGCTAGAGTCTGAATAATGAGAATAGGGAAGAAATAGGAAAACAGTATTTCTAAAGTCATAGTTCTGAAAGTGGTTAAAATGGTCAGGTCAGTGGTATGTAGAACCCTTAGCCAGAGGGCTAGACCTTGGATTCAGACAGAAAAGGACCTTGTTTCTCAAACTGACCAAAATGAGGATTCAGGAAAGGGTGAATTGTAATCAGATCTCAATTGCCTATGATTTATTCTTAAAAATCACTTAAGGAAGCACTTAATACTGTATAAATACATGTAAAGTAAAATTTAATCATGTGGGTGCTATGCTGGGGTTGCAGTTGGCAGTTTGCAGGTAGCAATAGATCAGGTAATCCAATTTGCAGGGAGAATTTCTGCTGTCAAGGTACCTTCTCTATTAACACATTGCTTCATTTCATGATTTCATTAACCCCTGCTTTAAGAACACCTAACATTAGTTATACTTTTCTTGAGCGAGTGTTAAAGTTTCTCATTAATGTACAGGGATCAGTTGTCCTTGTATGTGTGGGTTTCTGTGTTTTGTTTTATTTGTCTGTTTGCATTTCTTTTTTGGGGGGGTGGGGGAGGGGTATCATTCTGTTGCCCAGGCTGGAGTGCAGTGGCATGATAATAGCTTACTGCAGCCTCAACCTTTTGGGCTCAATTGATCTTCCCACCTCGGCCTCCTGAGCTGGATGCACAGGCAGCCAAGTTTTTGTTTTTTGGTTGTCGTTATTTTTTATAGAGACGGGGTCTCCCTGTGTTGCCCAGGCTGGTCTCAAACTGCTGGATTCAAGCAATCCTTCTGCCATGGCCTCCCATGGTGCTGAGATGACAGGTGTGAGCCACCACACCAGACCTTATTTGCATTTCTTTACTCCAGTAGTATGCTGAGCTTTTTTTGTTGTTGTTGTTACTGTTGCTTTACCACAATTCCTGGAATCAATAGTGTTACTTCTCCAATTTAGTGTTTTTCAGAGTTGTTTTGGCCTTCTAGGTTCTCTACATTTTCACTGGAATTTCAAACTCAGTTTTACAACTTCTACTGTCCTCACTTTCTCCCTCCCCCTCAAAAAAACAAACACACAACCAAAAAACCTGGTGACATTTAGATTGGGATTGCATCAAATCTGTAGATTTATTCAAACAGATTGACTTGTAGGAGAATTGACATCTTGACAATATCAAGTTGTCCAACCTTTGAACAACATACATCTTCCTATTTGTTTGGGTCTTATTTAGTTTTCCTCAGCAATGTTTTGTAATTTTCATTGTCCAGCTCTTTCACATCTTTTGACATATGTATCCCTAAGTAATTCATTTTCTAAAAAATAGGGACAGGGTCCCACTGTGTTGCCCAGGCTGGTCTCAAATTCGTGGCCTCAACCAATCCTTCCATCTCAGATTCCCAAAATGCTGGGATTACAGGTGTGAGCCACCATACCCAGACTAGTTCATATTCTTGATGCTATCATAAATGACATTTTTATTTAAATTTCTGGTTTGCTCATTGCTAGTAGGAAGAAATGTAATTGATTTTTATATATATTGATCATGTGTTCTACTACCTGGCTGAACTTATTTGTTCTAGACACTCTTTGTAGATTCCACTCTTTGTAGATTTTCTCTGTAGATTTTCAGCAATCAGTTTCCTTCCTTTTTTTTGCTTGATTGCACAGGCTAGAATCTGGAGCACAAAGCTGAATACAAGTGGTGATAGAGGACGTGCTATCTTGTTTCTGATCTTAGTGGAAAAGCATTCAGTTTTTCAACATTAAGTATGATGTTAGCTGTAGATTTCACATCAATGCTCTTTATTAGGTTAAGGAAATCTGGTTTTTCTCCTAGCGTACTCAGAGGTTTTAACAGAAGTGTATGCTCACTTTTGTCAAATGCGTTTTCTCTTTGTATCCAAATGATCATGACATTTTCTTAGTTTGTTTCTTTTTCATGTAAACATGTTAAAAAGAATTCTGTTGATTGCTTTTCAAATGTAAATCAACCCTGTATTCCTGTGTTAAACCCCACTTGGTCATGATAGGTTAGTCTTATTACATTGTTGGATTCTATTTGCTAAAATAAAACAATTTTTTTTTTAGTATTTTTACAACTGTGTTCATGAGGGATATTGAACTGTAGTTTTCTTGTAATGTCTTTATCAAGTTTTGGTATCAGGGTAATGTCGACCTTATAGAATAGGTTGGAAAGTATTCTGTAGTTTTCCATTTTTTTAGAAGAGTTTGGGTAGAATAGCTATTTTTTTTTAAGGAAAAAACCTTAAATGTTTAGTAAAATTTACCAGTGAAGCCATCTGGAACTGTAGGGTTTTTTGTTCTTGTGGAAAGTTTTTTTAACTATAGTTTTAATTTCTTTAATGGATATAGGGTTATTCAGGTTGTGTCTTCATGAGTGAGGTTTGGTAGTTTGGGTTTGTTTGTTTGTTTGTTTTTTGAGAAGGAGTTTCGCTCTTCTTGCTCAGGCTGGAGTGCAATGGCGCGATCTCGGCTCACTGCAACTTCCGCCTCCTGCATTCAAGGATTCTCCTGCCTCAGTCTCCCAAGTAGCTGGGATTACAGACAGGCACCACCACGCCTGGCTAGTTTTTGTATTTTTAGTAGAGACGGGGTTTCACCATGTTAGGCTGGTCTCAAACTCCTGACAAGTGATCCACCCGCCTTGGCCTCCCAAAGTGCTGAGATTACAGGTGTGAGCCACCGCGCCTGGCAAGTAGTTTGTGTCTTTTAGAGAATTTCTTTATTTCATCTAAGTTGTCAAGTTTATTTATAGGATGTTTTTCATAATATTCCCTAATGTCCTTTTAATAGTTATAGAAGTTCTAGTAATATCATCTTATTTCAAATATTAGCATATTTTTTCTCTTTGTGTGATCAGTCTGGCTAGAGTTTTTTTTTTTCCATCTCAAAGAACAAACTTTTGCTTTAGTTGATTTTTTATTACTGTGTCTACTTTTTGTTTTATTGATTTCTGTATTTATCCCTATTATTTCTTTTCTTGTTTATTTACTTTGATTTAATTCCCTCTTCATCTAATTTCTTAAGGTGGAAGCTGAGTTCATTGATTGAAACTTTCTATAACATTTTAAGTGTTTAGTGCTATAAATTTCCCCTTACATACTACTTTAGTAGCATCCGACAAATTTTTATAGGTTGTTTTCATTTTCATTTAGTTCTAAATAATTTCCAGTTTTTCTTTTGACTTCTTCTTTGGCTCATGAGTTATTTAGACACGTATTTAGTTTTTAAATTTATGAATTTTCAAGAGATGTTTCTGTTTTCATTTCTAATTTAATTCCCTTTGACATAAAAACTTATTTTATGTTGTTTAAATCATTTTGATTGTATTGTGGCTTATTTAGTGGCCCAGTATATGGTCTGGTTTGGCAAATAATTCAGATGTACTTGAGAAGAATGCATATTCTGCTTCTGCTATATGGAGTATTCTATAAACATCAAATAGGTGAAGTCGACTGATAGATTGTTCAGATCATCTGTATCCTTACTATTTTTCTATTTGTTCTATCAGTTATTGAGAGAGGGTTTTGAAATCTTTGACTGAAATAGAGGATATTTTATCTTCCCTCTTGCTGTTCTATCAGATTTTTTCATATAGTTCAAAGATCTTTATTATGTACAAAAATGTTTAGGATTTTATGTTCTCTAGATTAATTGGCCCATATATCATTATAAAACGTCTTCTTTGTTCCTGTTTAAAAAAATTTCTGAAATCTACATTGATATTAATATAGCCACTCTAGCTTTATTTAATGGTAGCATAATATATCTGTTTCCCCTCCTTTTTCTTTTAACCTTTTCGAGTCTTTGTATTAAAAGTGTTTCTTGTACACAGTATGTAGTTGGGTCTTGGTTTTTTACGTGGTCTTAAAATCTGTTTAATGTGATGATTAATATGGTTAGGCTGGAATCTATTATTTTACTGTTTTCTGTTCATTCCATTGGTCCTTTCTACCCTTTAGTTTTCAGTCTTCTTTTAGGTTAGTCCTTTGTTGGTTTATTAGTTACAACTCATTGTTTTTTCATTTTAGTGGTTACTTTTGGGCTTAAACAATACTTGTATAACCTATGCAGTCTTTAATTTGAATATTCTACTTTCAAGTGATACTGTTTCACTTTTCCTATACTATAAGAACTGTATAGCAAGAGTACTCTTTCATTTCTCCCTTCCCAAATTTTGTGCTATTGTTGACATATATTGTAGTTTTATATATGCTATAAACCCCATGCTGCAGTGTTATTTTTATTTATATAGTCAATCATCCTTAAAAGAGATTTAAATAATAAGAAGGAAAAAGTCTTATGCATTTATCTGTGTAGTTACTCCTTCTGGTATTCTTCATTGTTTTATGTAGAGTCATATTTTAATCTGGTATTAGTTTTTGCCATTATTTCTTAAAATATTTTTGCTCCCCCTGACACCTTAATTCCTGTTACTTATATTTTAGGCCACTTGAAGTTGTCTTACAGCTCACTGATCCTCTTTCATTTTCTCTCTCTCTCTCTCTCTCTCTCTCTCTCTCTCTCTCTCTCTCTGTGTGTGTGTGTGTGTGTTTTATTTTAGATTATTTTTATTGGTGTAAACTCAAGTTTACTAATCTTTTCTTCCATAGCATCTAATCTGTTGTGAATATCATTTGATTTGTCTTTTATCTCAGACATTATGGTTTTAAACCTTAGAGGTTTGAGTTTTTTTATATTATCATTTCTAACTTTTAACAAATTTTTGACTGGGCACGGTGGCTCACGCCTGTAATCCTGACAATTTGGGAGGCCAAGGTGGGCGGATCACGAGGTCAGGAGATCAAGACCATCCTGGCTAACACGGTGAAACCCTGTCTCTACTAAAAATACAAAAAATTAGCTGGGCGTGGTGTTGGGTGCCTGTAGTCCCAGCTACTCAGGAGGCTGAGGCAGGAGAATGGTGTGAACCCAGGAGGTGGAGCTTGCAGTGAGCCGAGATTGCACCACTGCACTCCAGCCTGGGCGACAGAGCAAGACTCCGTCTCAAAAAAATATATATATATATTTTTTGCTTTAGGTTAGAGGGTACATGTGAAGGTTTGTTACATAGATAAACATGTGTCAGGGGGTTTGTCATACATATTACTACTTTACCAAGTTATTAAGCCCAGTATCCAATAGTTATCTTTTCTGTTCTTCTCCCTCCTTTCACCCTCCCTTGTCAAGTAGACCCCAGTGTCTGTTGTTTCCTTCTTTGTGTTCATATGTTCTTATAAGTGAGAACATGCGGTATTTGCCTTTCTGTTCCTGCATTAGTTTGTTAAGGATGATAGCCTGCAGCTCCATCCATGTTTCAGCAAAAGACATGATCTCATTCTTTTTTATGGCTGCATGATATTCCATGTGTATACGTACCACATTTTCTTTATCAAGTCCATCATTGATGGGCATTTACGTTGATTCCATGTATTTGCTGTTGTGAACAGTGCTGCAGTGAACATTCATGTGCCTGGGTCTTTATGGTAGAATGCTTTATATTCCTTTGGGTATATACTCAGTAATGGGATTGCTGAGTTGAATGGTAGTTTTTCTTTTAGCTCTTTGAGGAATCACCATACTGCTTTCCACAATGGTTGAACTAATTTGCACTCCCACCAACAGTGTATAAGGGTTCTCTTTTCTCTACAACCTTGCCAGCATCTGTTATTTTTTGAATTTTTAATATAGCCTTTCTGACTGGTGTGAAATGGTATCTCATTGTGGTTTTGATTTGCCTTTCTCTAATGATCAGTGATATTGAGCTTTTTTCCTTATGCTTATTGGCTACATGTATGTCTTTTTTTAAAAAAATGGTCTGTTCATGTCCTTTGCCCACTTTTTAATGAGGTTGTTTTTCCCTTATAAATTTAAGTTCCTTATAGATTCTGGATATTAGACCTTTGTCAGATGCATAGTTTGCAAAAATTTTCTCCCAGTTTGTAGGTTTCTGTTTACTCTGTTGATGGTTTCTTTTGCTGTGTGGAAACTCTTAAGTTAAATTAGACCCCATTTATCAATTTTTGGTTCTGTTACAATCGGTTTTGGTGACTTTGTCATGAAATCTTTGCCTGTTCCTAGATCCATGAAGGTATTACTTAGGTTGTCTTCCAGGGTATTTATAGTTTTGGGTTTTACATTTAAGCCTTTAATCCATCTTGAGTTGATTTTTGTATATGGTGTGAGGGAGGGGTCCAGCTTCAGTATTCTGCATATGGCTAGCCAGTTATCCCAGTACCATTTAGGGAGTCTTTTCTCCATTGCTAGTTTTTTGTCAGCTTTGTCAAAGATCAGATGGTCATAGATGTGTGACTTTATTTCTGGGCTCTCTATTGGTCTCTTCCATTGGTCTGTGTGCCTGTGTTTGTGCCAGTGCCATGCTATTTTTGGTTACTGTAACTTTGCACTATAGTTTGAAATCAGGAAACATGATTCCTCTAGCTTTGCTCTTTTTGCTGAGATTTGCCTTGGCTGTTCAGGCTCTTTTTTGGTTCCATATAAATTTTAAAATAATTTTTTCTAGTCCTGTGAAGAATGTTGTTGGTAGTTTGATAGGAATAGCATTGAATCTGTAAATTGCTTTGGACAAGGTAGCCATTTTAATGATCTTGATTCTTCCTATACATGAGCATGGGATGTTTTTCCATTTGTTTGTGTCTACTCTGATTTCTTTGGGCAGTGTTTTGTAATACTCATTGTAGAGGTCTTTCACCTTCTTGGTTAACTGTATTCCTATGTATTTTATTATTTTATGTGTGGGAATTGTGAATGGGTTGCCTTTCTGATTTGGCTCTCAGTTTGGTTGTTATTGGTGTAATAGGAATGCTAGTGGTTTTTGTACACTGATTTTTGCATACTGCAACTTTGCTGAAGTTGTTTACCAGCAGAAGGAGCTTTTGGGCTGAGACTATGGGGTTTTCTAGATACAGAATCATGTCATCTGCAAACAGAGATAGTTTGACTCCCTCTCTTCCTATTTGGATGCCCTTTATTTCTTTCTCTTGCCTGATTGCTCTGGCTGGGATTTCCAATACTAAGTGGTGAGAGAGGGCATCCTTGCCTTGTGCCAGTTTTCAAGGGGAATGCTTCCAGATTCTGCCTGTTCTGTATAATGTGGGTTGTGGGTTTGTCGTAGATGGCTCTTATTATTTTGAGGTATGTTCCTTCAATATCTAATTTGTTAAGAGTTCTTAACATGAAGGGATGTTTTATTTTATCAAAGGCCCTTTCTGCATCTAGTGATATAATTATGTGGTTTTTGTCTTTAGTTCTGTTTATATGATGAATCACATTTACAGATTTTTATATGTTAAACCAACTTTGCATCCCAGGGATGAAGTTACTTGGTCATAGTGGGTTAGCTTTTTGATGTGCTACTGTATTCAGTTTGCAAGTGTTTTGTTGAGGATTTTTGCATTAGTGTTCATCAAGGGTATTGGCCTGAGGTTTTCTTTTTCTGTTGTGTCTCTGCCAAGTTTAGGTATCAGGATGATGCTGGCCTCATAGAATGAGTTAGGAAGAAGTCCTTCCTCCTCAATTTTTGGGAATAGTTTTTATAGGAACATTACCAGCTTTTCTTTGTACACCTGGTAGAATTCAGCTGTGAATCCATCAGTTCCTGGGCTTTTCTTTGGTTGGTAGGCTATTTATTACTGATTCAATTTCGGAGCTTGTTAATGGTCTGTTCAGAGATTCAGTTTTTCCCTGGCTTAGTCTTGGGAGGGTATATGTGTCCAGGAATTTATTCATTTCTTCAAGGTTTTCTAGTTCTTGTGTGCGTAGAGGTGTTCATAGTAGTTTCTGATGGTTATTTTTGTTTCTGTGGGTTCAGTAGGAACATTCCCGTTGCCATTTCTAATTGTGTTTATTTGGGTTTTCTCTCTTCTTAATTAGTCTAGCTATTGGCCTATTTTATTAATTTTTTTCAAAAAGCCAATTCCTGGATTATTGATCTTCTGAATGGCTTTTTGTGTCTCAATGTCCTTCAGTTTAGCTCTGATTTTTGTTATTTCTCATCTTCTGCTAGCTTTGGGGTTGATTTGTTCTTGCTTCTCTAATTCTTCTGTTTTGTGAAGTTAGGTTGTTAATTTGAGATATTCCTAACTTTTTTATATGGGCATTTAGTGCTGTGTATTCTTCTCTTAACACTGCTTTAGCTGTGTCCCAGAGATTCTGGTATGTTGTATCATTGTTATCATTATTTTTAAAGAACTTCTTTATTTCTACCTCAATTTCATTATTTACCCCAAAATCACTCAGGAGCATGTTGTTTATTTTCCAAATAATCATATGGTTTTGAGCAATTTTCATTGTGTTGACTTCTATTTTTATTGCACTGTGATCCAAGAGTGTGTTTGGTATGATGTCGGTTCTTTTACATTTGTTGGGGATTGTTTTATGTCCAATTATGTGGTCAATTTTAGAGCATGTGCCATATGGTGATGAGAAGAATGTATATTCTGTTGTTTGGGGGTGGAAACTTCTGTAAAGGTCTATGAGATCCATTTGGTCCAGTGCTGAGTTTAGGTCCTGAATATTTTGGTTAATTTTCTTATTTAATTTAGGATAGTTAGGTCTTCTTGTTGAATTGAACCCTTTATCATTATGTATTGCTATTTCTTGTCTTTATCTTTGTTGCTTTGAAATCTGTTCTGTCTCAAATTAGCATTGCAACTTCTGCTTTTTTCTGTTTTTCATTTGCTTAGTAGATCTTTCTCTATCCTTTTATTTTGAGCCTATAAGTGTAATTATACATGAGATGGATCTCTTGAAGACCACATATCATTGAGTCTTATTTTTATCCACCTTGCTACTTTGTGCCTTTTAAGTGGGTCATTTAGCCTGTTTACATTCAAGATTAATATTGATATGTGTGGATTTGATCCTGTCATTGTACTGTTAGCTGGTTATTATGTTGGCATGTTTGTGTGGTTGCTTTACAGTGACATTAGTCTGTGTGTTTGTTTTTGCATTAGCTGTTAGAAGTCTTTCTTTTCTATATTTAATGTTCTTTTCAAGATCTCTTGTAAGGCAGGTCTGATGGCAATGAAGTCCCTCAGTATTTGCTTATCTGAAAAGGATCTTATTTCTCCATCACATAGGAAGCTTAGTTTGGCTGGATATGAAATTCTTGGTTGAAGGTTTTTTTTCTTTATTAATGTTGAATATAGGCCCCCAATCTCTTCTGGCTTGTAGGGTTTCAGCTGAGTGGTCTACTGTCAGCCTGATGGAGTCCCCTTTGTAGGTGACCTGCCCTGTCTCTCTAGCTGCCTTTAACATTGTTTCTTTCATTTCGAAAATCTGATGATTACTTGTCTTGGGGATGATCTTCTTGTATAGAGTGTTGCAGGAGTTCTCTATATTTCCTTAATTTGTTGCAGGTGTTAATGTATTTCCAACTGATTGGCCTCTCTAACAAGGTGGGGTAAGTTTTCATGGACAGTATCCTGAAATATATTTTCCAAGTTGTTTGCTTTCTCCCCCTCCATTTCAGAGATGCCAATGATTCGTAGATTTGGTCTCTTTATGTAATCTCATACTTCTTGGAGGTTATGTTCATTCCTTTTTATTCTTTTTTCCTTATTTTTTTCTGACCATCTTATTTGAGAGAACCAGTCTTCAAGTTTTGAGATTCTTTCCTCAGCTTGATTTATTCTGCCCTTAATACTTGTGATTGCATTGTCAAATTATTGTATTGTGTTATTCAGCTCTATCAGACCCGTTAGGTTCTTTTTCATATCAGCTATTTTGTCCTTTGGCTCCCATATCACTTTATTGTGATTCTTATTTTCCTTGGATTAGATTTTGCCATCCTCCTGAATCTTAACAATCTTTGTTTCTATCCATATTCTGAATTCTATTCGTCAATCCATCCAGTTTGGCCTGGTTAAGAACTCTTGCTGGAAAACTGGTGCAGTCATTTGGAGGACATAATGACACTCCGACCATTTGAGTTTCCAGATTTCTTGCATTGGTTCTTTCTCATCTGTGTGTGTGGGTGTTTCTTTAATTGCAGTGTAGACTGAGTACACTCAATAGACTTCTTTTCTGGATGTTTTCACCAGGCCAAGACTTTGTGTAGGGTCTTTATTTGAAGCCTACTTCTTGTCTCTGGTTTTAGAAGGGGGGTATGTTAATGAGGTATTTTTGGTGTTGAAGCTTTGGGGTATGATCCAGCAGGTGACACTTAGCCTTATTGGTCAGTTGGTTGATTCTTGCTTGGTTGTGTGTCTTCCCTATGTTTCCTCACAGTGTAGCCATGTTCCTTCTCAGTGCTGTGAAAGTATGGGTTCCTCTCCCACTTGAAAACTGGCTGTAGTTCATGACTTGGTACTCCTGGGCTGCCCACTGCAACTTTGGGGCAATCTCTGTGTTTATGTTCCTTCCTCAGCTTAGAGGCAGCAGAGGAAGAGATCTTAGTAGTGGTTGTGGCCAAGGGTCATTTGCTTGGCTCCTGGAGGCTCCACCCTAGAGAGATGCAAGTCAGCAATTGCTCAGTGCAGTCATCCCAGGATGGAGAGTTTGTGCTGTAGACCCAAGCCAGGGGTTCCCTTTCTGATGATAAGACATGGGGGGTTTGTGGGACCCGTGGGAGACAGACTAGTCTCCTCTCCTTGGGTCAACTGCCACTTGTTGGAGGTGTGGATAAGGTACTTAGAGTCAGTCTTTGCTCCTTCGTCAGTCCAAGAGTGACAAGGGCAGTTACATTGCAGAGATAGTGGCAGAGAGGCTGTGTCCAGGGTGTTGCTGAGTTGGTACTGGGTTAATAGTTCTAGCAGGGGGTGGCTGGAGGCTTAGGCCTAGAGGACCTGCCCAGTGAGGAGATATGGGAAAAGGCACCCATGTAACAGTCTGACCACTTTTCCATAGGGCTGCTATAGTATGCTTGGGGCCCACAGCAGTCTCTAGTCACCTCAGATTTTCCAGAGCCTAGAAGTGTCACCAGTGTAGGCTGTGAAACAGCAAAGATGGGAGCCTGTTTCTCCCTCTGGGAGCTTTGTCCCAGGGAGGTACTGACCTGTTGCCAACCCAAAGGCATCTGTAGGAAGTGACTGGAGAATCCTGTTTGGGAGGTCCCGCCCAGTGAGGAGGAATGGGATTGAGACTGCTTAAAAAAACAGTCTGGCCACATTTTAGTAGAGCAGTTGTGCTGTGCTGGGGTCCAATTCAGCCCCCAGTTGCCTCAGACACTCCAAAGCCCAAAGGCTGGAATGGTTAAGTCACCCAAACAGCGAAGATGGTGGCCAGTCCCTCCCTCTGGAGCACCATCCCAGGGGAAATTCAGTTCTCTGTTGGCTGGAGACCTTAGGCGGGGGTGGCTGGAGGCCCTGGTTGGGAGGTCCTGCTGAGTGTTGAGGAACAGGATCACCCACCCATGTAAAGCAGCAGTGTGGCCACGTTTTGTTAGAACTGCTTCTTCAGCTAATAAACAACTTCAGCAAAATTGCGGGATACAAAATCAATGTATAAAAATCACTAGCATTCCTATACACCAACAACAACCAAAACTGAGAGCCAAATCAGAAAGGCAACCCCACTCACAACTGCCACACACAGAAATAATATACCTAGGAATACAGCTAACCAGGAAGGTGAAAGATCTTTACAATGAGAATTTAAAAACACTGCTCAAAGAAATCAGAGAAGACACAAACAAATGGAAAGACATCCTATGTTCATGTATTGGAAGAATCAGTATCATTAAAATGGCTACACTGCCCAAAGCAATTTACAGATTCAATGCTATTCCTGTCAAACTACCAACGACATTCTTCACAGGACTAGAAAAAATTGTTTTAAAATTTATATGGAACCAAAAAGGAACCTAAATAGACAAGGCAAGCCTCAGCAAAAAGAGCAAAGCTGGAGGAATCATGTTACCTGACTTCAAACTGTAGTACAAGGCTACAAGTGGCCAAAACAGCATGGCATTGGTACAGAAACTTTTCTTTTGTGATCTTCGTCTTGGAATTATTTTAAACTTATAATTAGTTTGCAGGATATTGTATCTGTTTTGTTTTTTCTTTTCTTTTCTTTTCTTTTTTTTTTTGAGACGGAGTCTTGCTCTGTGCCCCAGGCTGGAGTGCAGTGGCAAGATCTCGGCTCACTGCAAGCTCCGCCTCCCCGGGTTCACGCCATTCTCCTGCCTCAGCCTCCCGAGTAGCTGGGACTACAGGCGCCCGCCACCTCGCCTGGCTAATTTTCTTGTATTTTTAGTAGAGACGGGGTTTCACCGTGTTAGCCAGGATGGTCTCGATCTCCTGACCTCGTGATCCGCCCGTCTCGGCCTCCCAAAGTGCTGGGATTACAGGCTTGAGCCACTGCGCCCGGCCTGTTTTGTTTTTTCAAAACTTGAATCTTCAAAGCTATTCCAAATGTTTGTTTTTCTCTTTAATTTTCTTCTTGAAATTTTTATATTCATTTATAATTTTTAAATTTTTTTATTTCAATAGCTTTAGTGGGGCATAAGTGGTTTTTGGTTATATGGACAGATTATAGCATGGTAAAGTCTGGGATCTTAGTATACCCTTTACCAAGATAGTGTACTATGTACCCAATAGGTAGTTTTTCATTTCTTACCCCATCTACCTTCCCCATTTCCCCACTTCTGGGACTCTGTTGTGCATTATACCACTGTAGGCCCTTGCATAATCATAGCTTAGCTCTCACTTAAAACTAAAAAATGTGGTATTTGATTTTCCATTCCTGAGTTGTTTTTCTTAGGTAATAACCCTCCAGTTTAATCCAGGTTGCTGCAAAAGACATGATTTTGTTCTTTTTTATGAGTTAGTAGTATTCCATGGTGGGGTGTGTGTGTGTGTGTGTGTGTGTGTGTGTGTATCATTTTCTTTATTCACTCATCTGTTGGTGGGCACTTAGGTTGATTCTTTATCTTTGCAATTGTGAATTGTGCTGTGATAACCATAATTCATGCAGGTGTCTTTTTCATATAATGAATTGTTTTCCTTTTGGTAAGATACCCAGTAGTGGGATTGCTGGATCAAATGGTAGATCTACTTTTAGTTCTTAGAGAAATCTCTTTACTGTTTACATTCCCAGCAGCAGCATATAAGTGTTCCCTTTTGACCACATCCATGCCAACATCTTTTGTTTTTTTACTTTTTAATGATAGTCATTCTGGCCAGGCTTGGTGGCTCACACCTGTGATTCCCGCACTTGGGGAGGCCAAGGTGGGTGGATCACCTGAGGTCAGGAGTTCCAGACCAGCCTGGCCAACATGGTAAAATCCCATCTTTACTAAAAATATAAAAATTAGCCAAGCATGGTGACACGCACACTTGTAGTTCTGGGAGGCTGAGGCAGGAGAATTGCTTGAACCTGGGAGGTGGAGGTTGCAGTGAGCCGAGATCTCGCCACTGCACTCCAGCCTGGGTGACAGAGCAAGACTGTCTCAAAACAAACAAACCAAAAAAAAAAAAAAGCAAACAAAAATAATGGGCATTCTGGTTGCGGTAAGGTGGTATCTCATTGTGGTTTTAGTTTGCATTTTCCTAATGATTAGTGATGTTGAACATTTTTCATGTTTCCTGGCGATTTGTATATCTTCTTTCAAGAAGTATCTGTTCATGTCATTTGCCCACTTTTTAATACAATTATTTGTTTTCTTCTTACTAATTTAAATTTTTTACAGATTCTGGATATTAGTCCTTGTCAGATCCATAGTTTAAAAATATTTTTCTCCCATTCTGTAAGTTGTCTGTTCACTCTGTTGATTATTTCTTTTGCTTTGCAGAAGCTTTTTTAGTTCAATTAGGTCCCCTTCATTTATTTTTGTTTTTGTTGTATTTACTTTTGGGGCCTTAGTCATGAAATTTTTACATTTAAAGCCTTAATCTGTTCATGAGACTGATATACCCAAATATTCAAAACTTAGAAGTTAGGTTAGCTTATCCTTTGTCTTTGAGAACATATTAAGATTACAAATAGGATCTTTTTTTCTAATTGCTTATTGCCGGTGTCAAAGAAAACTTTTGATTTGTGTATATTTGTATGTCTGCCTACCTAATTAAACTCTTACCAATTCAAACAGTGTTTAGTCAGTTTGTATGTATTCTCTAGGCAGACAATCATATTATCTTACACATAATGAAAGTTTTATTAGAGTGGTGAGGACAATGCAAATATTGTATGGTAGTAATAAAATATCTGGATGTAAATTTTTGCCAAAAGCAATATAGGTCTCCCATTTCAGTTAAGCTTCCATTTTAAGCAAATAATTTTGGATAGTCCCTTTTAAGTATATACTTTATCAAAAGCTGCTTATTAAAATTGGGCATATATGTGACATGCATTATTCTGTAAAAACAAAATATTTGAGATTTCACAAACTCTTAAATTGACTTCTCTTCCAAAGTCTTCTGCCCACTATATTTTCTCTGAACTTTTTTTTTTTTTTTTTTTTGGTGGAAGAACAGAATGTCGCTCTGTCACCCAGGCTAAAGTGCAGTGGCGTGATCACAGCTCTCTGCACCTTCAACCTCCCAGGCTTAAGCAATCCTCCTACCCCAACCTTCTGAGTAGTTGGGACTACAGGTGCATGCCACTCCCCTTGGTTATTTTATTTTATTTTATTTTATTTTATTTTATTTTTTCAGGACAAGGTCTCACTCTGTCACCAAGGCTGAAGTGTAATGGTGCAATCTCAGCTCATTGCAGCCTCTTATGCCTAGGCTTAAGTGATCCTCTGGCATCAGCCTCCCAAATTGCTGGGATTACAGACATGAGCCACCACGCTGGGTCTTTTTTCAAACTTTTGAAGAATATCTATATAATGTTCAGAGCACACATCTGACTCTGCCCTGGCCTGGCTTGGCACAGACTTCAGTCTCCTAAAGCTTCTATTACTTTATTCACAAATCAGTTATTCTTTGGTCAGAATATAGTTTATAATAACAGTTCTTTGTTATCACTTCTTTTCTATCCTCTTTAGAAATGTATTAGCAAAAACAAAACAATTTTGGGGTTACTTAACCTTTAAAAAGGAATTCAAGGACAATTAAACATTTTTGTGCTCAACTTGTGCATGCTCTAGAAAACCAGTTCTATTTCCCTGGGAAAATAAAAAGACATGTCTGGAAATATTTATATACTACTATGCTTATTTCAGCATTAATTATAAAAAATAATAAACATCTTAACCAACAATAGGGAATTGGTTATATTTTATTTATATCTACATGATAGTATAATATTCATGATAAATATATAATATATAAATATTATTCATAATAATATTTATATAATGTTAAAAATATATAAATACATGGGAAAATACATGTTAGAGGAAGTGGAGAAAAACAGGATTCATAACTGTATATACAGTATGCCCCCATTGGATAAACACACACAGACACACACACGCATACCTTCAGAGATAAATGGTTGCTAGGAAATGTTACATGTTACAGAATTTATTTCACTTTCATTTTATTTAAATTTTTCTGCCATGTATTTATATTAGTATAAAATAATATGCATAAGGTGATTTATGAAGATAATTTAGAAGTGAAAGAACATGGGTTCTAGAGATGCAGAGACTTGGATTCTAGTCCTGCCAGTGTCACAAACTCTTTATAACCTTAATGTCTAACAGTCTTGGTTTCACTGTTTGTAGAATGAGTCTTGTGAGATATGGTTATATATAAAGTATCTTACCAACTAGAGAGATTATTATATTAGCACGTACCTTTTATTTGCAGATGGATGGCCTAATTGCAAATTATCTACTTCATACATTTTGGCAATTAAACAAGCAAGTAAACGAAGCAGGTGTTTGTAATGCATTAACGTATAGACTTTAGCAATGTCTAACAATTCCAGCCTTGCAACCTTGAAGTATAATTTGCTTATAGGTTATACTAAGTTCTTGAAGAAAAGTAGAGATAAACAAAGACAGAACATCCTGAAAAGGATTCCCCCATTGCCTGTTCCCAGACATGTTGTAACATTTTTATGGGCATGGTATGTGTGAAATGGTGAGGTCAAGGTAGAAGGGAGTTGTCAAAAACATACGTCATTGCTCATACACTCATGCATGTATGAAAACAGTATTATTTGTCCGATTATGTGGTATGTTTTGTCACTTCAAATATATGTGTTTTCTCAGTGACTTGAAAAAAGGAGGGCGCAATGTTAAGTCAGTCTGTTATGAAGTCAGTTCTAAACATTTTGGGTTTTGCACCTGTGATAGCTTTTTTTTTTTTTTTTCTGTTTGCCTATAAAGACACTGGGGAGAGAAAAATCCTGATTTTTATCCTGTTTGTTTAATGCTTATCATCCTGCTTACTATCTTTTAGTGACTACTCTCCAGCTGTCTAAACATTTTCCTCACGTTCCTGTCGGAAGTGTGACTTAAACCCAGGTTCAGGAATTGGGATGTCCACATCCTCATTGTTTATTTCTCTAACACATTTTTAGTTAAGAATGGAAAAGACTAAGCCAGCTAGCATTATTACATTTGAAACCCAAATTCTATGAGGAGTACTTCTCTTTAAATTGTGGGTTTGTATTCTTATACTTCAGAATCTATTATTGTTTAATCTTATGATACGGTGAATTTGAAAAAGAGTCATTTAACTGCAAGTTAGGGTCATTTCTTTTCATCCTTTGAAAAAGAATATTTGTAAACTGAATTGTGTAAATTATTGTTATATTTCTGACTATGTCTGTTAGTGTTTTGTTTTATTTGAGAATATAGAATTCAAAATATTCTGTAAAATGTGATTCTAATGGTATTTTTAAATGCACAGTATATTTAATGTCATTTACATGTGAAATAGAGAATCTCATATGTAACCAGTGTCTAGTTAACTATCTTGACAACCTCTCTGTCAAAAATGTGGTAAAAAAACATCTGACCAGGCCAACCGTTAATTACTATACTATTTGAGCTGTGGTCACATTAAGCTGAGTTTTGAAGAAGTCTGTTGGATCTGAAAATTGATCCTTGGAAATTCCCAAAAGTTTTAAGGGTAATACTTCCTAATCGCAGAATTATCTTATAGTGTAAGCTAACATATTTATGAGGCTATTTAAGTAACTAAGGTGGTCTTACTACCTAAACCCTCACATTCTTTTTTTGGATGTTATATGTTTATTATTTTCTATTAGAAGAAGGAATTTTCTTATAGGCTTTTTAAAAAGAGACACATTTCATTTAAAGGTTATACATTAAAACATGGCTCAATAGCAAAGGTCTTGGGAAATATTGAGAACCTATAATATTTCATTTCAAGAGATCATTTAATTTAGTCACAGTGCTATGGACATCTTTTGTTATTCTGTTATATTTTTCTTATATTGTCTGTGTGTGCAAAGCATTTGAGAAAAGTGGGCACATTAATAGTTATTTTTTCTAGTTTCAGGCAGCAAAATATCTCACTGCCCATTTAAGTAATAGATTTACTGTAGTTTCCCCCTTAATCCATGGTTTTGCTTTCTGTGGTTTTATTTATCCATGGTCAACTGAGGTACAAAAATATTAAATGGAAAATTCTAGAAATAATTCATTGGTTTTAAATTATGCACCATCTGAGTAGTATGATGAAATCTCACACTATCCCACCTGGGATATGCATCATCCCTTTGTCCAACATATCCACACCGTATACACTATGCATGCATTAGTCAGTAACCGTCTTATCTGATTTACCATCAGAAGGTCAATAGTAGCCTATAGCTGTGTCACTGTGTTTATGTCATTCACCTTTCATCTCATCACAAAGGCATTAAATCATCTCACATCATCACAAGAAAGGTAAGTATAATACAATAATACATTTTGAGAGAGACCCCACTCATATAACTTTTATTATAGTCTAATATCATAATTGTTATATTTTATTATTAGTTATTGTTCATCTCTTACTATGTATACTTATAAACTAAACATTATCATTGTTATGTATGTATAGGAAAAAACATAGTACATATAGGGTTCCATATACATACATACATACATAGTACATATAGGGCTCAGTATTATCCACAGTTTCTGGTAACCACTGTGGGATCTTGAACATATCCTCCAGGGTAAGAGGGGACTTATATGCCTATATGTATATGGTTATAAAAAGTTGCATTGTTATTTCTGTTAGGTAACTTCAATTTGAGAAGTCAAATATATTTGGTAGAATTAGAACTAAAATGAAGAGATTTTGCTTTTTCTTATTGAAAACCTGTAGTTTCTTTAAAAATGTGAAAATAAGCAGTCATCATTCTCTAGTGTATGTTTTTTGTACCATTTACCAAGCCTAGTGATTAGCTAATGATCATGAATGACAGACTTCTATGCAAATGGAATTATTTGCTGTTAATTCACAGAACTGATTCACTTTTTATCAGAGGGGCAGTTTGTGGTGGTGGTAGAACTGATGATGCAGGCTGTATCATTACATTATGTTATAACCCAAGCTCACATACTTCTTTCCTGATTCTGAGGCTCATTTTAGAAAATGATGTACCTTATTCACGAAAGAAGTTTGTTGAGAGAAAGTAAAAGGATTTTGAAAGATATTTTTGGCTTTTGTTGTAGCCTGATAAAACGTTCCAGTTCTACCAAGGATTATACCTTTCTATTACCCAAGCAGTTTAAGCCAAGGGTAGTTACATGTTAACACCCATTCTCATTAAAATAGCAGTTCCCATAATTTTAGTCTCAATACCCTTTATACTGTCACAAATTATTGAGAACTCTAAAAGAATTTTGTTTATGTGGTTTTATCAGTTCATTTATATATTAGAAATTACAACTAATTTTTTTTTTTTTTTTTTTTTTTTGAGACGGAGTCTTGCTCTTGTTGCCCAGGCTGGAGTTCAATCACGCGATCTTTGCTCACTGCAACCTCTGCCTCCCAGGTTCAAGCGATTCTCCTGTCTCAGCCTCCCAAGTAGCTGAGATTGCAGACATGTGCCACCACACCCAGCTAATTTTTATATTTTCATTAGAAGCGGGGTTTCACCATGTTGACCAGGCTGATCTCAAACTCCTGACCTCAATTGATCCACCCACTTTGGCCTCCCAAAGTGCTGGGATTACAGGCGTGAGCCATCGCACCCGGCCACAACTAAAATAATTTTTTAAAAAATTTTACCCACTTTTAAATAACAAAATCCCATTCCATGTTAACAAAAATACCATGTTTTTATGAAAAATAACTGTCTTTTCCAAAACAAAAAAAATACAGAAAAGAGTGATACTCTGTTACATTTTTGTAAATGTCTTTGATATTGGCTTCATAGAAGCAGCTGGATTCTCATACCTGCTTTTGCATTCAAGCTCTTGGATTTGATTTTTTTGGTTGAAGTATATGAAGCAAATCAAATCTCACAAATATGTCATTGGAAAAGTAAGGAGTATTTAGTAGCTTTTTCAGATAATTACGGATACTCTTCTTTATATACTGCTCCAATATCCAATGAATAGTAGTTTCTTAAAGGTTAATTACTGTGGAATTTATAACCACGTCTGTGAATTTTTTATATTGTTACATTAAAATCTGTTGGTGTACTGGGCACTTTGAATGGATCTTTCACATGCATGATTTTATATCATGCACTGGTCATTTGGCAAATATGGGTTTAGTGAGTTATATACAGCTTCCAAATATTGACACATGTCACTATATAATACTTAAAATATAACATTCACTAATAGTATAATATTTGTCATAGAAGTCTTAAAATATTGCAAAACTGTCAGGTACTTGAAAGCTCATATTTTATCATTGATAACAAATTTTCTTAGATCTTTATCTTGAAGTGACAGGCCCAGATGATTCATGTTGAGAAAATATCTGCCAAATACATGTCTGCCAAAATATGTTTGGCATATATAATGCCAGTTATAATGAAATTAAAATGTTTATTGCCTCATCAAGGGCCTTTTCAATTAAGACTGACTTTTTTATTGCAAATGTGCAGCTATAAAGAATACAGCAATTACTAGTATGGTTTGGTGCCACTGCTTTGATTCCTATTAAGACACAAGCAGTTTTACTCACAGGAAAGAAACAACCAATATCTCAGTTTTATTATGAAAATAATTTTGACATTGGGGACTCTTTTGATAGCTGCTATTCTAGAATAAAATAGGTTTATTGCAGTCACAAATAAGCCTGAGATATAGGGTTATAGAATTTAGTATAGATGGGTTGTTGAGAGAAAAATATATGGGTATCAAGGGCAATTTTTAATATCTGCAGGTTCCTAAGGGCTGACTGTGGGACTTGATTATCTGCAGATTTTGATATTAGTGAGGGGACCTGTAACCAATCCTCCACAGATACCAAGGGACACATAAAGACAATGATGTCGGTTTTTCTTTACCAGATTAGTATTAATAGATAAGAAGTTCTAGGGAAATACAGAGGAGAATAGGTTGTCATTATTATTGTTGTTGTTATTCATAATAAAGATGATTTTGGAGTATAGTAGAGGAACAGCCTGGCCTGATTCTTTGGTTTGGAGAGGGCTAGAGAAGCTAGGAAGTTTCAAAGAAGACTTCATAGAATAAATGATTCTTAAGTGATCAGTAATATTTTGAATAAATTGCTATTTTAAACTGAATATATAATAGAAATGTTTTTACTGATTTGCTAATTAAGGTACGGTTAAGCCTTTCTCTAGAGAAACTGTGAACATGATTAACATCCCTCTCCAAATGTAGGAAATCATGTCGATCTTATTTTCTGATGTCTCTAGACTCATACAAGGTAGGCAATGAGACAGTGAAAGCAGGAGCTAGTTTTGAAAAATGTCTGTGCAAAAGAGGAAAATGTCAAAGAGATGATGATAGAAACATGGGTTGGATCAAAGAGGGTCACGGTCATAATACCTAACATTTACATCCACTGGATTATATACCAGGGGCTTCTCTGAGCACTTTGCCATGTGTATGTAAGATCAGTTGAATGTATTTATGTAAGTCTACTTCTGGGCTTTCTGTTCTGTTTCGTTGATCTGTTTGCCTATTCTTTTGCCAGTACCACACTGTCTTATTTACTATAGCTTCCTGATAGGTCTCAAAGTTTGGTAGTGTCAGTCCTCCAACTGTTTTTCCTCAATATTGTATTGGCTATCCTGGATCTTTTGCCTCTCTTTATAAACTTTAGGATCATTTTGTTAATATCCATAAAATAACTTGCTGGGATTGCTTTTGGAATTATGATGAATATGTGGGTCAAAGTGGGATGAACTGACATTTTAGTCAGTATTGAGTCTTCCTTTCCATGAACATGGAATCTCTCATTTATTTAGTTCTTTGATTTCTTTCATCAGAGTGTTATAGTTTTCCTCGTATAGATCTTTTGCATATTTTGTTAGATTTATACCTAATTATTTCATTTAGTGGAGTGCTAATGTAAATGGTATTATATTTTTGCCTCCAATTCCACTTATTTCTGACATAAAGGAAAAGTGGTTGATTTTTGTATATTAACTTTGTACCTTAGAACTTGTTTTTGTTTTGTTTTGTTTTGTTTTGTTTGAGACGGAGTCTCCCTCTGTCACCCAGGCTGGAGTGCAGTGGCCGGATCTCAGCTCACTGCAAGCTCCGCCTCCCAGGTTTACACCATTCTCCTGCCTCAGCCTCCCGAGTAGCTGGGACTACAGGGGCCCACCACCTCGCCCGGCTAGTGTTTTGTATTTTTTAGTAGAGACGGGGTTTCACCGGGTTAGCCAGGATGGTCTCAATCTCCTGACCTCGTGATCCGCCTGTCTCGGCCTCCCAAAGTGCTGGGATTACAGGCTTGAGCCACCGCGCCCGGCCTTAGAATTTGTTTTTAATTGTTTATTAGTTCCAGGGGTGGTTTTTGTTTGTTTGTTTGTTTTGTCCTTTCAGATTATCTGTTTACACAATCATGTCATCTGTGAACAAAAGCAGTTTTGTTTCTTTCCTCCCAATATATATACTTTTTATTTCTTTTTCATTTTATTGCTTTAGCTAGGACTTCTAGGATAATATTAAGAAGCGTGGTGAGAGGGGCATCCTTAACTTTATTCCCCTGATCATTTGAGTTTTTCATCATTAAGTATGCTATTAGCCATAGGAGTTTTTTTTTTTTTTTTTTTTTAAAGATATTCTTTATCAAGTTGAGGAAGCTTCCCTCTACTTCTAGTGTACTGAGGCTATTTATCATCAATAGGTATTGGATTTTGTCAAATGCATTTTCTGTATCTATTGGTATGATCACATGATTATTCTTTAGCCTGTTGATACGATGTAATGGTTTAATTGATTTTTGAATGGTTAACCAGCCTTGCATGCCTGGGATGAATTCCACTTGGTTATGATATTCTTTTTATTCATTGTTGAATTCAACTTGCTAATATTTTTGCTTTTATGTTTATGAGCAATATTGGTCAATAATTTTTATTTCTGTAACTGTCTATATCTGGTTTTGGTATTAGTATAGTGCTGGCCTCATAGAATAAAGAAGGTATTCCCTTTGCTTCTGTTTTCTGAAAGAGTTTGCAGATAATTGGTGTACAGTTGTCCTTTGGAATCTGCAGGGGGATTGATTCCAAGAATCCCACACATATACCAAAATCCAAAGATGCTCAAATGTTTTATATTAAATGGTGTGGTATGTGCATATAACCCATGCATATCCTCCTTTATATTGTAAATCATCTCTAGATTACTTATGCCTGAGACAATGTAAATGTTATGTAAATAGCTACTACCTGGATTTTTATATATACTATTTTTATTGTTGTATTGTTATTTTTCTTTTTTTTTTTTCCAAATATTTTTGATCCATGGTTGATTGAATCCACAGATGTAGAACCCACAGATACAGAGGGCTGACTGTAACTTCTTCCTTAAATGTTTAAAAGAATCCACCAGTCAATTCATCTGGGCCTGGGGCTTTCTGTTTTGAAAGTTATTAATTATTCAGTTTCTCTGACAATATAGGACTATTCTGATTGTCCATTTCTTGTGTGAGTTTTGGCAGATTGTGTCTTTCAAGAAATTGGTACATTTCATCTACATTGTCACAGCTGTGGGCATAGAGTTGTCTGTAATATTCATTGATTATCTTTTAAAAGTTCATGGGAACTTTTGTGTGGAGGAAAAGTTAAATATTAAATTTGAACTCAATTGAACGTGGACACAAACAATGGTCACCAAGTCCTGGAACAGGTTGTGTGAGCCCCTTGAGGCGTTCTTCCAGCACTGTTTCAGAGAAATCTCTATTTCAATCTATTCCTATACCTTGGTTATTGAAAAGCAATAGGCTGGGTGCGGTGGCTCACACCTGTAATCCTGGCACTTTGGGAGGCCAAGGCGGGTGGATCACTTGAAGTCAGGAGTTCAAGACCAGCCTGGCCAACATTGCAAAACCCCATCGGTACTAAAAATACACGAATTAGCCGGGGACGATGACAGGCACCTGTAATCCCAGCTACTCAGGAGGCTGAGGCAGGAGAATCACTTGAACCCAGGAGGCGGAGGTTGCAGTGAGCCAAGATCGTGTCACTGCGCTCCAGCCTGGGCGACAGAGCAGGATTCATCCCCAAAAAAAAGAAAACCAATAGACAATCATAAAAACAAGTTGGCCTTTTTGTGTTCCTTGAGCACACTCACCAAGGGCCTTCGTGACTGGACCTCCTGCCAAACAACTCGTTACAAAAACAGCTAGGTTCCCACGCTGCGCCGAAGCTTCATGAGACCTCTCCTTGTCTGTGTACAGACAAGTGGCTGACTATGGTGCCCAGACTGTTGCTTCCCAGTCTGGTGGTTGTTAGAAACAAGTGCTCGGAGCCACAAAGTGAAACCAGCACTCAGGCAAAAAGCGTTCTCAGCAAGGCAATTTACTTCTGCCAAAGGGTGCTCCCTGCATCAGCCACGATTGCAAGAGCACACTGAACAAATAGGGTAGATGCGCAATTCGCAAGCGAGTGGGTAGCAATTGTTCTTCTGCTATGGCACAAGATGTGTCTGGACATGTCTGGGCAAGTTAGGGCACGGCAAGAGCAGGAGGGCTGCTTGCAGGCTAAAAACGAGAAATACAAGGAGATAGGGCCTTCGAACCAAGGACATTACACAATTAAACCCTTTGAAGAGGAATTCACCACCTCTGGCATGGTGAATCCTCCATAGTCTGGTGAGTGCGGTGTCCAGCTCTGGAGCCCAGGCTGTTGCTTCCCAGTTTGGTGGTGAATCCTCCATAGTCTGGTGGGTGTAAAGACATTTATCTCTTTTTCCCTTCTCCCCTTCGCATTGCAATTTGCTTATTATATCATTTGCTTATTATATCAATTTGCTTATTTTATTAGTTTGCTTATTGTATCATTTGCCTGTTAAATCTACATATGGGATAAAGCTTGTTTACCTTTAAAAGTATTGTGTGTGTGCCTTTTCTTCTCTCGCGGGTCTCCCGCCCAGAACAATCTGTACTGATATTCCCTCTTTCATTTCATTTGTTAGTAATTGGTGCCTTTTTTTTTCTTAATTAGCCTGGCTAGAGGCTTATTGATCTTTTCAAAGAAGCAGCCTTTTATTTTATTGATTTTTCTCTATTGATTTTCTGTTTTCAATATCATTGATTTCAATTTTAACTTTTATTTTCTTTATTTGCTTACTCTGGATGTAATTTGCTCTTTTCTAGTTTCCAAAGGTCAAAGCTTAGATTACTGACTTTAGATCTTTCTTCTTTTCTAATATGTGCATTCAGTGATATAAATTTTTCTGTAAGCACTGCTTTCACCACATCCCACAAATTTTGATGTTGGATTTTCATTTTCAGTTAGCTCAAAATATTTTTTAAATTTCTCTTGAGATTTCATCTTTGACTCATAATGTTATTTAAAAAGTATTATTTGGCTGGGTGCAGTAGCTCATGCCCATAATCCTGGCACTTTGGAAGACTGATGCAGGAGAATTGCTTGAGTCCAGGAGTTCGAGACCAGCCTGGACAATATGGAAAGACCCTTTATCTACAAAATAAAAAATAAAAAATATTAGCCAGATATGCTGGTAGTTGCCTGTGGTTCCAGCTACTCAGGAGGCTGAGATGGGAGAATTGCTTGAGTCCAGGAGGTTGAGGTTAAAGTGAGCTGTGATCATGCCACTACACTCTATCCTGGGTGACAGAACAAGACCCTATATCAAAAAAAAAAAAAAAAAAAAGTGTTGTTTAACCTCCAAGTATTTCTGGATTTTCCAGCTATCTGTCTGTTACTGATTTCTAGTTTAATTCTGTCATGGTCTAACAGCAGACATTGTATGATTTCTCTTCTTTTAATTTGTTAAAGTATGTTTTATGGACAAGAATATGGTCTGTCTTGCTGAACAATATATCTCTTTTTTTTGTAATGAATTGAAGACTCTCAGATTCATATGGAAATTTTAAAATAACTCTATTTTCTCTCAGTGATACATATTTTGCACTTGATTTCCAATTTATTCCATGATTTGTTCTCATAGTTAGGAGGGAGTCTTTCATTTTGATGTGGTGTTCCTACATATGCCAACCTAGGTCTCAGAAATGGCACCCAGAGTGGCATCTGTGGGAAATCTAGGCTGTCTTCATGAAATATATATGCACATTGGTGAAAGTTTTCAACATTATGAATCTGTACATGAACTTTTTTTTTAAATATTGGCTTTAGAGTCATACCTCATCAGGTAGGAATTTGTTAAAATGGGCAAACATTTAAAATTTCTCAGAGATTAACTACTAATTAACTTCTATTATTTTTAAATGTTACTTTTTTTTTTTCTATTTCATTTAGTTTTGTCAGCCTGGCGGGTGGCAACTGTCCAGAGAGAGGAAGCAGCCAACGTTCTTTGTGGTTGTCCTGACAGATATTGACT
This sequence comes from Macaca nemestrina, assembly GCF_043159975.1. Taxonomy (NCBI): domain Eukaryota; kingdom Metazoa; phylum Chordata; class Mammalia; order Primates; family Cercopithecidae; genus Macaca; species Macaca nemestrina. Next base: position 55,777,732 of record NC_092136.1, read on the forward strand.
CAGATCGACATTACTGCTCATGCCTGACCTTCTATGAGGCAGAGATTAATCTTCAGGTACAAAAACCTTTACTAGCTAAAGTACAGTTGAAGGTACAACATTTAGGAATGTTTTTTATATGCCATATTTTTGTTAAAACTGCAAGTTTGAGTTTTATGGGCTAGCTTAAGAAGCATGTAGAAATTTTTATGTTTAAGGTTGGAGAGGAGAGCAACATGTTAAAATTACTTTCCAGATTTAATTGTCCTTTTTCGAAACATTGATCATAATCTAAATATTTCTAAAAATAGTGCATCCTTGAATTGGTTTATTAAGAATATTAATTTCTTCTCTTGGTGAACCTATGATTTTCCCTGCCAGCCCTTCTCCTGGGAGGTCTTTCATAGAATGTGGAACATTTACTCAAAATGTTTGCAAATCGTAATTACAATGCCTGACATTATTGTTTAGGCATCCAAATGTTAACTCATTCTTCTTAGGGGTAATGTTATCAACATGATCAGGCAGAAATTCATAAGCTAGAACTATGAAGACTTAGAAAATAATTGCCCTTTCAGACTATTGGTTGAGGTTCTTAATTTCACACTACTGGCTCTACTTTCTCTAAGCAGAAAGGAGTCATAACAAAGTATTTGGCAGCTTATGAAATTTTAGGGGTGAGGGACAAGCAGGGAACCAATTCTGGGTACTAGGAACAGCCCAGCTTGGTGCTAGTCTCATAGAAACCATATTCCTTCCACCTTTTACCACTTGGCACTTACGATGCTGGGTATACATCAGACATTATAACCTTCACCATAGTTGTGCTAGAATATCCATTCTCCTGCAGATATTCACACTGCTGACTTCTGCTTTAGTCTCACACTGCTGACTTCTTTTAAGTTTTACATGAGTTGTTTCTTTGGTGGAAGTAAGATTGCATACAGAGCCCATTTTGCCCCAAAAAATGAAGGGATTTTTTTTTGTTGCTGCTGGTGGTGGTGGTTTTTCTTTCCAGGCTCTATAATACAAGAAGGAAACTGTAAAGGGGATTTGGAAGATACTGAGTAAGTCAGTTTGCATAATCTGCTGTAGTTTCTGCTACATATAGAGTATCACTACTGGGGGGAAAAGATTGGCCTGCTTTCTGAAATAGCTTAACAAAGGAGTGTTTGGTAGTTTTGATTATGTTTATTAAACTCTAAGATCTGAATTTTTTGGATGCAGAAATCTGATTTTTGAGTAAGAGGAGACAAATTACCTTTCATGATGCAGACTCATTACTCAAGTTCATTAGACTGATGTATTAAAACCAACATGCTAGATTACTAATTTATAGAGAATGTGAAAAGTGCTGAAAATGCATATAGAACAAAATATGCATCATCAGCACGTTGTCTTCCTGTCACCAGATCTTAGTAGAAAGCCATATCAAAGTATGGACTTTTGATTATGGAATCAAACTAAGGGATATTTGATGTTAAATACTTAAAGACTATCAGACGAACATAGCCTGTTGCTTCTATTTGAAATCAGAGATTATGTTATCAATGGGGACAGAAAACTTTAAGTGTGATTTAAAGTCTCCTTTCCCCTGGATAATGTGTGGATGTATGTTGCCAACAAATAGCTAATCAACTTCTCATTTTGATCAATTCAATCTGAATAAGTTAGAGAGTGTTCTCTACCCAAGAACCACTTTGTCTCTTTTATTGGCCTTTCATTTCTCTGTTGATCTTTAGCATTTAAGTTAATGCTGAGAATTCAATATTTTCTGTTATTTCCATATTCTTGAGGGTATTGCTTCACAACTCCTTGGAATTATCTAATGAAACTAACTATAATTATTTAGATTCTCCCTCTTCACTATTCACCCCTCTTCTTCTAGACAAACTATCAGAAAGGCAATATATTGACATTATATTAATAGCAGATGTTTATAAATAGGTTCTAGGAATTCTTGGGTATTTTTCAAACTTTTAATTTGGAAATAATTTTAAACTTAAAGAAAAGTTGCAAGAATAATGCAAACATGTATATAGCCTTTACCCATATTCACCTGTTGTAATATTTTGCCCCATTGATTTATTTGAGGTCTTTCTTCCCTACCCTTCCTTCCTCCCTTTATCCCTTTTTCCCTCTTCCCCTCTTCCCCTCCCTTCCCTCCCCTTCTCCCCCATACACACATACACAGTTTATTTTTTCTGAACCATTTGAAAGAAAGTTGCATGTATCATTTACCCTTACCCTAAATTCTTTAGTATATGCTTCAGAGGTACGTGGACAGTATGTAAACAGTACAGTTATCAACCTCAGGAAATTTAACATCAATATAATAAAACCTACCATCCATGTTCCAGTTTTGTCATTTGACCTAATAATGTCCTTTATAGCACCCCCATCCCTTTTTTCTTCCAGTACAGGATCTAGAACATACTACATATATTGCATTTAGTTGTCATTTCTCTTTTGTCTCTTTCCATGTGGAATAGTTGTGCAGCCTTTCTTTGTCTATAATGTGGACATTTTTAAATAATGTAACTTTTCACCCCCATTTTTAATACAATGTTTCTTATTTTGCGTTTGCAATGTCTCTCATTGTTAGTTTCAGGCTCTGCACCAACAGTTGGAATATTACCTGTGTTCCTTCTAAGGGACTCTTTCTTTTTTCTTTCTTTCTTTTTTTTTTTTTTTTTTGAGACGGAGTCTTGCTCTGTCGCCCAGGCTGGAGTGCAGTGGCCGGATCTCACCTCACTGCAAGCTCCACCTCCCGGGTTTACGCCATTCTCCTGCCTCAGCCTCCCGAGTAGCTGGGACTACGGGCGCCTGCCACCTCGCCCGGCTAGTTTTTTGTATTTTTTAATAGAGACGGGGTTTCACTGTGTTAGCCAAGATGGTCTTGATCTCCTGACCTCGTGATCCGTACACAATGCCTATCTGTCCCTCATTGATGATGTTAATTTTGGTAACTTGGTCAGATGGTTGTCAGATTTCTCCACTTTATAGTGGCTATTTTTATGTTTGCAATTAATAATCAGTCTACTGGAAGGCATTCTAAGACTATGCAAATATCCTACTATTCATCAATCATGTTCCCCTAGACTCAGCATTTACTAATGATTCTTGCCTACAGCAATTTTGATTCTGATAACAAAAAATGATTATTTTCTAACTCCATACTCCCTCTATATTTAGCAGTCAGCAGTCGACCTTTTACTATAAGCTAGAATTCTCTCTTCCTGTCTATTTGAGCTATAGACTCGTGGATTCAGGTTTTTTCCCCCAATAATATATAAATCATTAATGCTTTTTATTATTTTAATGCACAAATTATCCCATATTTGACCAGCGTGCACCACTCAGACAGATTTCCGTGTTCTTTTCACAGATGTCCTTTTAGAAAAAGTACTTTTTAACTTTTCATCATAACAAGTTGATCTAGGATCATTTTATTCCTTCCCTGCCTCTGCCTTGAAATCAGCCATTTCTTCAAGGAGTCTGGCTGTTTTGAGTAGGGAATAATATTAGAAGCTAAGATCTGGGTTCTTGTGTAGTTTGAATCTGTATGTCAAAAGTTATTTCTCTTTTTAGCTTAGATATTTTCCTACTTGCTATTTTCAGTGGACCCAGAAATCATAATTTATTTTTTACGATCACCTTACAGAAGGTTACAGTTTGCTTCATACCAGATTTTTCCAAGATTCTAAAAATGTAGATAGATTGTGAGAATTCTGGATTCTATATAATTGTACTTAAGTACTAGCCAGAATTGTAAGATCACTTTTCTGGAAACATAAGTTAATGTCTTTTGGGCTTGGTCGGAAAGAGGGACAAACAATGAGGCAGAATTTGGAAAAAAAATAGAACCCAGAAGATGTTTCTTTCTTGGTCATCAGTAAAGTTGTTTTCATTTTTGGCATGAACTGTTTACGTCCCTTGAAAAATGTGTTTTTCTTTTCTTTTTGGATCATATCATCAGTTCAAAATAGATCTTTTAATTCTTGTTTGGTGTGAATTACTTCATACCAAATATACTATGACACATTATTTGGAATCCTAAAGAGGGGGAACTTAGGGACATACACCATCCAAAATATGATTGTGCAACTTTAAAAATGTTAGCTCTGTTATCTTTCCAAGATACAGTAACACTGTCAGTAATCATAAGCAAACCTTTGGCATTAAACTTTTGATAATATGTTCCCAAAATTACTCAACTAGGTAATGTGATCCTAAATTTTTTTAAGTAATCAGTAAAATATGATAGATTTACATTGACTTTTATGACTTAACTAAATAAGAAGTTGATTATCTTAAAATATATTAAGTATAAAATTTTAAATATCTAAAATTTAAATTTAGTTCTGTATCTTTTTAAAGTCATTTCATATGTTTATATACTTGTCTCTGAATCAGTGATAATTATGCAGTTCTCAGTGAGAACATTTGGTATGTCATCAAATTGTCATCAAAGAAAGAGAGAGGGAATGAATTTTGTAATTTCGAGAGATAAGATGAGGAAAAAAGAGGGAGAGACATAGAAAGCATGAGATATGTTTCTCCATCTCAGTGGGCTTCAAATCTAGCTTGGGAAGCAGAACCAAAACTTAAGTACAAAAACATTCCAAAGTACCATATGCTAAGTATCATTCAGTGAAATAGATAATAATTGCAGACCAAGCAACTGGAATAAATCATACGGAGTTTAAAAGACTCAGTGGACATTTTAATAAGAGCCAACACCTAGAGTAAGGGAAAGAAAAAGAGCAATTCAAACAAAAAGCTTGTGAAAAGGAAAAAAGATTGTAGTGCTTATGCTAAATTAAAGTCTTACGTTCTGGGCACTGTGCTAAAAGTTTCACAACACTTTATTTCATTCTGTTTTATTTAACTCACATATAGTTTATTCTCACAAAACAGCATTTGATAGGTTTTAACATTTCCATTTTACAGATGAGGCTTACTTAGGGACATTCAGTACCAAGTTGAAGTGCTTGATTGATTGTGTCTCCAAGGACCAAATAATAACCACATTTACTACAAACCTGCGAAAATTGTATCAGTGTGCTATAGGTTCAAGAATTAAGTGTCAAGGATAAAAACAATTATGGGAACAAAAATGATACCCAGGAGCAGACTCTATTGTGTATAGATCAGTATCCAACAATAGAAGCTTTATAAATCAATGGAATGTGTGTATTTCAACAAATATTATTTAAACAGTTGATGAGCTATTTGAGAAAACAATAAATTTAAACATAATATCATACAATTAATTCCAAGTAGTTAAGTAATTACCTGGAAAATGGAGTCATAAAAAGGAATTTATAAATTCATCTCTAGGCCGGGCGCAGTGGCTCACACCTGTAATCCCAGCACTTTGGGAGGCCGAGGCGGGCGGATCACGAGGTCAGGACATCGAGACTGTCCTGGCTAACATGGTGAAACCGTCTCTACTAAAGAAAAATACAAAAAATTAGCTGGGCGTAGTGACGGGTGCCTGTAGTCCCAGCTACTCGGGAGGCTGAGGCAGGAGAATAGCATGAACCTGGGAGGTGGAGCTTGCAGTGAGCCGAGATCGCGCCACTGCACTCCAGTTGGGGCGACAGAGTGAGACTCTGTCTAAAAAAAAAATTCATCTCTATATGTTATAAAACAGTGGAGAACACCACATACAAAACATTATATAGATTTAGCTGAAGTACTACAACCCAATCATTTTTGGTACTCCCCACCCCCACTGTCCTGCTGTTTATCATAGTAAACTGTGCTCGTTGTAGAAAACATAGAAAGAACATGCAGGAAAAAAATTGAGAGAACAGAAAAAAATGGACATATTTTCTTCCAATAAAAAGGATTTTTTTCTTTACAAAAATTGCTGTACACTAATTGACCATATGGGTAGGTTTAATTAATTCCCTGATGGACATGTATTTCCTGTTTTGTCAGTATTATGAATAACTGTGATGAATATCTGGAAAAATCTTGATTCCTTCAAGAAGAACTTAGTCCAAGGTAATACAACTCTTTGAACTAAAAGTTAGAAATAGCGGCGTTTGGGAATTGGGCTTGCTGATATTGTAATCAACTTTACACTTGGTAGCATTCTAGAGACTAATTCTTAGGTCTTATTCAACAAGACTAGACTTTGTTAGAGTCTAGTGAAAACTAGCATGTGTAACATAATTCACACAGAGAAAAAATTGGGAGACTTGTATGTTCTGAGTTTATTCTGTAGTTTGATAATTTACAACCTTTGCAAATATCCACATGGGATTCTCCTTAGAGTATGGATGGTGAAGATTATGTTTTTTACCAAAGCATCTGTCTTCTCCTCCCCCTTTTTGAAATGAGAATTGGCAAATGGACAGAATGCTGGATCTTAACAGTCACCTTGGTGTCCCTCACAGTTGTACTTTGTAGGAAAAAACTGTCACTGAATTAACTAAGATTAATTGGTACTACATGCTTAAAATGATATAAGACATTAAAACAGCAGGAGAAACTTTTAGGAGTAAGTTTCCAGAATCCTTCAACATCAAATACTTTTTCTTAAATTTTGACAACAATTTCAGGCTAGGAAGGGCTGCAGTGAGAATTGTGTATTGTTACTATTTCATTTTAAAATAAAGATTACTACATTCAATTATAATTAAAGGAAAACAAATCTGAACATCTTTTCAGATTGGCAGTTTGGCTTCTCAGATGTTATCTTAAACAGCTTATTTGAACTAATATGTTATTTCTTACAAAGTTTACACAGAAGAGTATAAGATACTGAAAGGAGAAGTAGCTTAAGAGAAGACTTGGCTTGTTAATCCCAGTTATGCCTTTAATGATCTGTATGACTTTGGCAAGTCATTTCATCTCTCTGGGCATGTGATTACTGATTTATAAAATGAAGCAGGTAGCATAGATTTTAAATATCTTCCACTACTGTATTATTTTTCTTATTCTGTCATTTTAACTATGTCTGATTTTAAAGATATATTTTAATATTTTTCATAGCAGATACACTTTAAATTATGTCCCACAGAACACTATTGCAAGTCATCCTCTCAAAGTGTACTTTTAAAAAAAATTTTATTATACTTTAAGTTCTGGGGTACGTGTGCATAACATGCAGTTTTGTTACATAGGTATACATGTGCCATGGTGGTTTGCTGCACCCATCAACCTGTCATCTATGTTAAATATTTCTCCTAATGCTATCCCTCCCCTAACCCCACTACCCACTAGCAGGCCCCAGTGTGTGATGTTCCCTGCCCTGTGTCCATGTATTCTTATTGTCAACTCCCACTTATGAGTGAGAACATGCAGTGTTTGGTTTTCTGTTCTTGTGTTAGTTTGCTGAGAATTATGGTTTCCAGCTTCATCCATGTCCCTGCAAAGGACATGAACTCATCCTTTTTTATGGCTGCATAGTATTCCATGGTGTATATGTGCCACATTTTCTTAATCCGGTCTATCATTGATGGACATTTGGGTTGGTTCCAAGTCTTTGCTATTGTGAATAGTGCCGCAGGAAACATACGTGTGCATGTGTCTTTATACCAGCATGATTTATAATCCTTTGGGTGTATACCCAGTAATGGGATGGCTGGGTCAAATGATATTTCTAGTTCTATATTCTTGAGGAATCGCCACACTGTCTTCCACAATGGTTGAACTACTTTACACTCCCACCAGCAGTGTAAAAGTGTTCCTATTTCTCCACATCCTCTCCAGCATCTGTTGTTTCCTGATTTTTTTAATGATCGCCATTCTAACTAGCATGAGATGGTATCTCATTGTGGTTTTGATTTGCGTTTTTCTGATGACCAGTGATGATGAGCATTTTTTCATGTGTCTGTTGGCTGCATAAATGTCTTCTTTTGAGAAGTGTCTGTTGATATCCTTCGCCCACTTGTTGATGGGGTTGTTTTTTTCTTGTCAATTTAAGTTCTTTGTAGATTCCGGATATTAGCCCTTTGTCAGATGGGTAGATTGCAAAAATTTTCCCCTATTCTGTAGGTTGCCTGTTCACTCTGCTCATAGTTTCTTTTGCTGGGCAGAAACTCTTTAGTTTAATTAGATCCCATTTGTCAATTTTGGCTTTTGTTGTCATTGCTTTTGGTGTTTTAGACATGAAGTCTTTGCCCATGCCTATGTCCTGAATGGTATTGCCTAGGTTTTCTTCTAGGGTTTTTATGGTTTTAGGTCTTACGTTTAAGACTTTAGGCTGCGTGCAGTGGCTCACACCTGTAATCCCAGCACTTTGGGAGGCCAAGGTGAGCGGATCACGAGGTCAGTAGATCGAGACCATCCTAACACAGTGAAACCCCATCTCTACTAAAAATACAAAAAAAAAAAAAAAAAGAAAAGAAATTAGCTGGGTGTGGTGGTGGCACCTGTAGTCCCAGCTTCTCAGGAGGCTGAGGCAGGAGAATGGTGTGAACCTGGGAGGCAGAGCTAGCAGTGAGCCGAGGTTGCACCACTGCCCTCCAGCCTCGGTGACAGAGCGAGACTCCATCTTAAAAAAAAGAATTTAATCCATCTTGAATTAATTTTTGTATAAGATATAAGGAAGGGGTCCAGTTTCAGTTTTCTGCATATGGCTAGCCAGTTTTCCCAACACATTTATTAAACAAGGAATCCTTTCCCCATTGCTTGTTTTTGTCAGGTTTGTCAAAGATCAGATTGTTGTAGATGTGTGGTGATATTTCTGAGGCCTCTTTTCTGTCCCATTGGTCTATATATCTGTTTTGGTATCAGTACCATGCTGTTTTGGTTACTGTAGTCTTGTAGTATAGTTTGAAGTCAGGTAGCATGATGCCCACAGCTTTGTTCTTTTGGCTTAGGTTTGTCTTGGCTATGTGGGCTCTTTTTTGGTTCCATATGAAGTTTTAAAGTAGTTTTTTTCCAATTCTGTGAAGAAAGTCAGTGGTAGCTTCATGGGGATAGCATTGAATCTATAAATTACTTTGGGCAGTATAGCCATTTTCATGATATTGATTCTTCCTAATCATGAGTGTGGAATATTTTTCCATTTGTTTGTGTCCTCTCTTATTTCCTTGAGCAGTGGATTGTAGTTCTCCTTGAAGAGGTCCTTTATAGATGAATGTGTGTTGTAGAATTTATTGCATGATACTTGTTTATAACCAAATGTCCTGTTTCTTCATGCAGTATTTTAATATGCCACATTACATAGTCATTAAACAAGGTTTTGACATTTTGTATCATATAATACTTCATGACAGCATTTCCCAGTATGTGTTCCATAGGGCACCAGGTCTTCTAGATGTGCCATAATGTAGAGATCCAATAATTTTGACAAATACTGTGCTTTGAATTGAACAAACAATACTTTCATATCAAAATTTGAGAAATCCTGCAGTAAAGCAACCTTTTTAACGTATTGTTTCCAACATTCTTTCATTAGGAGACCCTTTTGCTCAGTAATGTCTTTTAGGTTCCAGGAGAAAACACTTCCTATTTTAGTGCCACTAAAACCAGAATTCTTTTTTTTTTTTTGAGACGGAGTCTCCCTCTATTGCCCAGGCTGGAGTGTAGTGGTGCGATCTTGGCTCACTACATGCTAAAACCGGAATTCTTTATGAGCAGATATATAGTAGACATATAATAGAATTTGTCCTGTCTTCTGAATACTGTAGAGCCCCAGGGCTCTGCTATTGAAGGGGAAAATCTGCAGTATATTCTCTTTGCTAGAGGTAAACTTGATTCTGAACTGAAGACTGGTGGCCTAGATGGTTTGAAGGCTTGTTATCCTAAAATGTGTATTTCTTATGTATTCATTATTTTCCAGACCAATGAAAGGGCAAACCTGGTTTGATCATGTGGACATGTCAACATGATTAAAATATTATTTGGCAAGAAATGAAGGGTTTTGGGGAGAATTTTAGAACTTATAGAATTTTGCAACTACTTAGGCTCCATTATTTCCAATTCTGGAAAATTTTTAAGTTCTTAAATTGCTTTACTGAGACAATTCTATATAGTGGTACAATTGCTATATATTACATTTTGGAAAGGAAATTTAGGACTGAAAATGTTTTACTTGTGGAATTAATTTTATCCTCTTTTTATAAGTGATTATTTAAGAAATGCTGTGGGAAGATTTTTACTGTGATACAGTATTGTTAAAAATGAACATAGCACAGAGATGTTGGATGGCACAGGTCCTTTAAGGATAGAAGGATCAGGACTTGACAGTTATTTTGATACTAAAATTAAGCATCAAGATACAACAAAGAAGAGGCTGAAGTGTTCAACCTGAATGGTAAGATAAACTTCCTTAAAGCTTGTGCTGATCTGCTACATCGAGTTATTGCATGCAATCAGCAATCTAGTACTTTTTGTCTCAGGATATGTTTTAGGAGCAGTAGTAGCACTTTTAGTCCAGATTGATATGGTGAGTACTAATTTATCCCATATTATTGAAGCACAGAGACTATGAACTACACATAATATAAGTTACACAGAAGCTGGGAATCACTGGCAAATGTAATCCATAGTAGTAATTGGTAGGCAAAGATATCTACAAATGGGCAAGTTGTGGCATGTGATTATGATATGTATTGACCTTGTAAGTCAATGTGAGATAATTGAGTAAACAGTGTTTAAGTTAAATTTGTATCTTTAATGAGACCTACTAAAAGCAAGGAATAATCTTTAAGTGGCCAATTTAATGAGAAGAAATAATCTTAAGTTGGCAAAGCCTTTAAAATATTGTTCAGCTGGATAAAATATGTGAAACTGTTTTATACTGAAAAATATTGAATTTAGAAGCATTATTAGAGTATCTCATATTCATAAACTATGTTTTGAATTTCCTGCTTATTTTTAAGTTTCTCACATCTTTTCAGTAGGTGAAATCTGTCATTGTAAAACACACACCAAATAAAACTAGTGTCATTATATAATTATTACACAGGATATATCTAGCAGCTGTGTAGAAGAGGGAGTATTTCTCTTACATAATAAATTATTTCTAGAAAAATTTTATCAAAAGTGTCACTTTACCATTCTATAACAAACTTTATTTTACCTAACAAATTTGGGGTTTATTTGGGGGGGGGGTGTGTGTGTGTGTGTGTGCGTGTTTAATCACAGCAGTACATTTTGCTTTAAAAGCAGAAATAAGAATTTTTCTCTAAACTTGGGACATTGCATTCCTAGAGATACTAAAATTAAGAACTAAGAATATTTTAGGATTTGTAGCACATTTACAAAGGAAAAGTCAACATCTATAATAAAAAGTGATATAAATAAAAATTATTTTTTACTTAATACTGATTTTCACTCTATTGGACCTTTTTCTTTTTCTTTTTTTTTTTTTTTTTTTTTTTTTTTTTTGAGACGGAGTCTCGCTCTGTCGCCCAGGCTGGAGTGCAGTGGCGCAGTCTCGGCTCACTGCAAGCTCCGTCTCCCAGGTTCACGCCATTCTCCTGCCTCAGCCTCCTAAGTAGCTGGGACTACAGGCGCCCGCTACCGCGCCTGGCTAATTTTTTGTATTTTTAGTAGAGACGGAGTTTCACCGTGGTCTCGGTCTCCTGACCTTGTGATCCGCCCGCCTCGGCCTCCCAAAGTGCTGGGATTACAGGCGTGAGCCACCGCGCCCGGCCTTTCTTTCTTGTTAATAACTTTTTCTTTTGGTGAGTGTTTAATTGAAGAGCAACTTTAAGAAATGACCAATGGCATTCTATTTTGTGTTTTGGTCAAAGTAAATTAATGGTCATATATTTGAAATGGTTTTCTACTTACTCTCGCTGGCTTCTAATGGTACTCTAGGGCATTTATCACAATCCCATAAAAATGTGGATAGCTTTATCTCTTCCAAGAATTTTAGTCATTCTTTTGTCATTTTGAATTTGTTGGTAATCCATGAAGAATATGATTCATTAAGTGTGGAAATCTTTGGTAAATTCATATTCATCACATTTTTATTATTTCTAAGGATTCCAGAAACCAACCAACCTAATTTTTGTTTTTGCTTTGTAATAAATGAAAATCTTTCAAGAGCATATGGCCTTTATCATACATACAAAAAGTAAACAGTTCCCTTTGGATGTGCGCATTCCACAGACATCTAATACTGTTATATTGCATTGTAATAGAAACTAAATGAGCTCTAAAGGAAATAGAAAATATAATTCTTGGCCTCTATGAATAGGGGGGAAAAGACTTCCCTTGATAAAATGCTTAAAAAACTATGCCAAGAAAATGTATTCATGCATGTATGCAATGAATAAATATTAAGTATCAACTATGGGCCCAGCCCTTATTTTAGGAACTGGGAGATCACCATTGAACAAAACTGAAATCCTGGCCTTTATGGGAGCATGTGCTAGTGTGGTTGACAGACAAACTAAAAAACAAGATAAGCGAAATAGATATCCAATATGTTGGATAGTAACAAGTGCCATGGAGAAAAATAAAGCAGAGAAAGTGGGTAGAGAGTGTTAGGGCATTGCAGTTTTAAATAATGTTGTCAGCAAAAGCTTAGCAGAGCAGAAGATGCTTGAATGAAAACTTGAAAGTGATGAGGAATTGAGTCATTAAAATATCTGTGGAAAGAGTATTTAGGCAAATGAATAACACAGAAGTGCATAGATCAGTGGATGGGGGCATGCCCAGTGTGTTTAAAGAGCAGCAAGGAAGCAAAGTGGGGCTAAAGAAGAGTAAAGGAGATGAAGGGAGGCTGGTAGAGTAATCCACACAAGAGATTATAGTAGCTCACAGCATTATGGTAGCAATAGAGTAGGTAAGAAATCAGGATTTGTTGACAGTGGGATATAGGCTATTAAAAAGAGGGGAATCAGGATTTTTTGGTTTGTTAAGTGGGAGAATCATATTTTTCCAAGTTTATTAACTCGTGTTTAGTTATTAAAACTTATGTATTGTTTTAAGCCTTTTTTATTGTGGTAAAATATATATGTAAGATTTGCCATGTAGCCATTTTTAAGTATTCAGTTCAGTGGCATTAAATACATTTTGAAATTCAGTTTTGTATGTAAAAATGTTCTCTCAGCCAGGCATGATGGCTCACACCTATAATCCAGCACTTTGGAATGGTAAGGCAGGAGCATCACTTGAACTCAGGAGTTTGAAATCAGCTGGGCAACATAGGGAGACCCTGTCTCTACAAAAACTAAACAGTTAACCTGGCATGGTGGCGTGTGCCTGTGATTCTAGCCACTCAGGAAGCTGAGGTGGGAGGATCCCTTATGCCCAGAAGGTTGAGGCTGCAGTGAGTTGTGATTGTGCCACTGCCCTCCAGCCTGGGCAAGAGAGCAAGACCTTGTTTCAAAAACAAAAACAAAGTTCACTTTTCTCAAAATATCAGCATTGTCGCTTATGAACAAAAGCAATTTGGAGCCGATTGTGCTTTACTGCCAAGAGCATTGAGCACCAAGCATTCTGCAAGCCTTAGAATCCTTGTTTGAGAGATTGAGACAAGTAGAAAAACCAAAATGAAAATTAGCATCGTATTTCCAAAACAGATCTTCTTCTTTTGAAAACTGACTTTTCATTTAAATATCATTTTTTAACTTTTCATCTAAGTGAGTATAATTTTAAATTGTTTGGGTCACTATTTAAAATAATTTGAACATGTCTTATTTGCCTTTGATTCACTCAGAAAGGAAATGCTCAAATAAAGTTGTGTTATATTTCCAGAGCTTAAGGAGCTTTTCAAGAATGAAATAAGTATTCCCTGCTTCATAATTTGTCTACTTTACTTTTAGATTGCTCTTAAAGTCTATTCTTTATTTGTAGTTTGATTTTTTGAATTATATTTTATAATTAATTTTGAATTTGTGTAAGTTATGTTTAAGGTGATGTTCATCTTTTGTGAATTATGAGTCTAGGAAATCCCTTCTGTTTGTTGATTTCAGTGTCTCTTTTTCTAGGGAACAAAGAAGGAAGAGATTGAAGGTGAAGCAGAAGTGTCTGGTTTAATTCAGCCTGCAGAAGTGTTTGCTCCCAAAAGCCTGGTGTTGGTATCCAGATTATATTATCCAGAAATTTTTAGGGTAAAGAACACATAGTTATTATTAATTTGTATTATTGTGTGAGTCTCTTGAGTGAACCATGGTACAATTTGTTTGGATTGAAAATATTGTTAGATTGATTTAGGAATTCATCTATGAAATACAGTTAGCGTGAACAGAAGAAATATTTTCATGTTGGATGAAATAAATACCTGAATAAGTTAATGTGACTACTAAAACTTCTAAGGATAGGTCCCACATTTATTAAATCCAGAATGTATACATCCTAAAGAAATAATTTGATTACCTGTAGTAAATGTAAATGCATGAGTGATTTAACAACTTTATGTATGTTTATTCACCTTACGCGGAATCAGGTTTAAGTAAATAGGATGAATGTTTGAGATTTCAAATAATTCTGATCATATTTCTGTCAAAATACCTTAAAATATTGCTTCCAGTTATTTTCTTATTTTAGAAACACAGAATTTTCAAACATAAGAGGAAATTTTTATTCATTTGTAAATGTTTGTGCTAACATAAAATTTCTGTAAAACTTTTCCAGAAATTGAGATTATTTATGTTAAGAAAGAATTAATTTAGTGCCAAGATTTCAATGACAATGGGTAACTCCAAGCCAATACTAAGTTTTCAAAGTCACAAATTTCGCTATACTGAAAGAGATTCATAAAGATTGCATCATGTCTGTTTTACCACCTACCTTCTTCTGAACTCAGTGTTAATCGTACAATCTTGTCTCTGTTTTGCAATCCTTTCTTACAATTCACATGTTAAATTTTTCTGTAGAATAAGCATTCCAGATTTATAAAAACCACCAAACAAGATAAAATTTCTAAGTTTCTATCTTGAGATTTGGAGTTTAACAAACTAAGTTGAGGCAAAAACAATATTAGCGCTACAGATTTGCTAAAGTAGTTATCAGAGCACACACATCTGTTTTACGAATTGTGGATTTCTGCTTTCCATAAACTCATCTCAGAAGCTCATTTGGAGGTTCTGGTTCTAAGGAAAATTTAATAAACTTAATTTTTGCTGTTTAAAATGTATTCCATGTTCACTGTATAATATACTTTACTAGGTTCAAAGAGAAATTGTCCTAGAACAGATGTCATAACAATTTATTTTTAATGCTTTTTCCATGAAATAATTACATGTATCTATCTTTTTGCAGGCTTGCCTGGGTTTGATCTATACTGTGTATGTGGATAGCCTGAATGTCTCCTTGGAAAGTCTAATTGCTAACCTTTGTGCCTGCCTTGTCCCAGCGGCTGGAGGGTCTCAGGTAAATAGAATAGAAAGAGGGGTGGAGAAGGATTGTTTCTCTTCCCCTCTCCTCCAGTTAATTTAATTTATGGTGAAAGAAAGAATTCTTTAAATATTTTTGTTTTAGGGAAGATCCTAGTTTAGTTAAGCATTGTCCCCATGGTCTGCCTTCTAGACACTCAAGATTCCATTCTTTTCTTAGGTCATGAGGTTAATTTTAACACAGGGTTCGTCTTTCACATAGCATAATTAGAAGTCATATTTCGTGTAACTTGAACTGCAGTTTGTATTTTCTTGGAAATATATTAAGTTGAACTTTTAAATGTGCTCTTTTACCTTTCTTACTCTTGTATATAGTTACACCTCATTTTTATTAACCTAGATTGAAAAATGTTGGAGTGATAAAAATTAGAAGATAACGCTAAGAAAACTCTCAACACAGTTCTTTGTTACATTGTAACTACTTATTAATAGATTCATGTATTCTGTATGTCTTGAGATTTTCATATTTGTCTCTAAAGTAAAAAAATAATCTCTGCTGCTATGATTTATTTATTGTTTCTTGGTCAACCACACTTTTAAAAGAATAGATTTTTTCCTTAAACCCTAAAAATAGTTGATAATTTATTTTGCTTATTCTTATATAATATTGGGGAAGAGGACAGTCTTCTAAAAATCACATTGTCTTCAATCTGACAAAGATCCTGCTTATAGTGAGATTGGCATTTCTTTTTCTTGCCCTTTGCCTTTTTACTTCTCTTCTGTCTTTCTCATTGTCTTTTGTCTTAAATTTTTATCCTTTTTTTTTCTCTCTCTCTCTTGCTCTCTCCTCCTTCATTCTTCTACCTCTGCTTAAAGGGCAGAACATTAAATGTGAGTTTGATCACAGATGATTCTAAACTTGAATTGCTTTATGAGCCTTTATTAATGTTGTTGACTTTAACATTTCATTATTTTTTAGCCAGTTATGATTATCAATGATTTTTGTGTCTTATCTTTACTAGATTTGCAACTTTCAACCACTGAATTTTCTTATGCCACTTAAGTATACAAAGAACTTAAATGTTATGGGGTATCCATTGTTGCCCTTTGTATCTGTTAATTGGATCTTATATGGTTGTTTGCTCTAAAAATGAACATCAAAGATACTTTTATTTTTTAAAAAATGTCTGAAATCGTGTGTGCGTGTGTGTGTGTGTGTGTGTGTGTGTTTGTGTGTGTATGTTTCTCCCATTCTGCAGAAGCTGTTTTCTTTGGGTGCAGGAGATAGACAGCTGATCCAGACTCCTTTACATGATAGCCTTCCTGTCACGGGCACTAGTGTGGCTCTCCTGTTCCAGCAATTGGGTATGTCTTTTCTCCCATTTTCAATGTCATCTTGTAGAAACCTGTGATTAAAGGATTTATTTTAAGTTGACATCACCTCACATGAATCAAGAAAATATCTTTTAAACCATTAAATATTTTATATATAGGATATATATAATTTTGTGGGTCCTGATCTTACCTAGTATTCATTCTTTTTAAAAATTTTAACCCAGACCCCTTTTTTTCTTAGGTCAGTTAGACTTTTAGAAAGTGGATGGGATGAGTGTGATAGCTCATGCCTGTAATCACAGTACTTTGCAAGGCCGAGGCAGGAGGATTGTTTAAGCCCAGGAATTTGAAACCAACCTGGACAACATAGTGAGATCCCATATCTACAGAAAATTTTTAAAACATTAGCTGGGCATGTTGGTGCACACTGTAATCTCAGCTACTAGGGAGGCTGAGGCAGGTGTATCACTTGAGCCCAAGAATTCAAGACTGCAGTGAGCTGTGATGGTGCCTCTGTACTCTAACATAGAAAGAAAGAAAATGGACACATTTTCTTTATGCTAAAAGACGAATAGATGATATATTTAGCATTTCCATAGATGAACTGCTTTTATAGAAACCTTGTCAGGTGGGACTATGAGTCTCATTCTTCTCATCCCACCATCTATATGAGGACTTTATCTCCAGTTTTTCAGCAATGGCTAGGATGAAAGATTGGGAGGATTCTAGAAAGTGTCTACTGTACATTGGACAGCTTTTACATTATTTAAAAATATAACACAAATGAGGATGTTTCAAACTAGAGCTGCCCAAAGATTCCCATTTACATTACCTCTGATTTGTCCTTTATATATACCTGCCTATGAGTGTCCCACTCTCATTGTTCTCCATCTGTGTTTGTCTTTTCCTAGTTATGCTGAAATCTTCCCTTCCCTAAGGTCCATACCCTGCCTCTTCATGAAATTCTTAATTTCTTGCACAGAAATTCTGCCCTCTTGCTTCCCTCTTGTCTCTTGTTGAATTTTGCTCTTAGTTTTGCTCTGTAACTTACCACCCTTTTCATCAGTGTCCCTGTCCATATTCTTCTGCTTTAACTTCAATCAGTGAAAGTTAGAAAGCCTTAGAGGAAATTAGTATAAATATAAATAGAGTCTTCTAATATCTGAATTAAAATGAATGGTGATCTCAATTTCAAAGTAATTCTTTCCAGCTACATTTGCCTCTTCTCAGGCCAACTCTAAAATAATATTTCCCTTTGGTCAAAGAATATAAAATTTCAATTAGGAGAAATATCAAGATATCTACTATGCAACATGGTGACTACAGTTAATAACAATGTATTATATACTTGAACATCATTAAGAGAGTGGATTTTAAGTGTTTTTACCACAAAAAAAGTATGTGAAGTAATGCATATGTTAATTAGCTCAATTTAGCCTATCTGCAAAGTGTACGTATTTCAAAACATCACATTGTACACTGTAAATATATAGTTTTTTGTCAATTAGTGCAAGTTTTTACTCATTGAGCAATCATAGTTAAGCCTTAAAATATTTAAAGCTATTTTCTTTAAATTCATTTCATATTATTTAATGCATATCTATTTAATATGAAATCATAATCCTTTCCTGGTGGCATATCTCCAAAGAACATCTTGTTGATTACATTCTCCCTCCACAAACTTTTGGAAATTAAAAAAAATTTTATTTTTGGAGACAGGCTCTTAGTCGTCACCCAGGCTGGAATGCAGTGGCATGAACACAGCTCACTACAGCCTCCAACACCCTGGGCTCAAGCAATCTTCCCTCCTTAGCCTCTTGAGTAGCTGGGATGATAGGCATATGCAATCATGCCCAGTTAATTTTTTAAATTTTTTATTTTATAGAGATAGGGTCTTGCCATGTTGCCCAGGCTGTTCTCAAACTCCTGGGCTCAAGCAGTCCTCCTGCTTTGCCCTCCCAAAGTGCTGGGATTATAGGCATAGCCACTGCACCCAGCCTGGAAGTAAATTTAGTAGATTCATGGACTACCTGCTTGCAGCTTGTCCGTGGTCCCTACTAACCATTGACTTAATTGATTTTGGCCAAGCACCATTCACTTGACGTTTTTACTTTAAAAAAAGGTTGCATACCTCTAAAGGGTCAAAGCAGAGATTTACTATGAAGAGGAATAGAAGGATATGACACAAATATTTCACAAATGAAATTATTTCACATTTCCAAATGCTACCATTTTTTGTGAACTTAATGAGTACCTTATAAACCTCTACGGTCTTAGTTTTACAAGGAGTTGTGAGTGGGGAGGAGAGGAGAAGGTTGTAACCAGCATTTAGCATCAAGGACCAGGGATATTAAGCATCCTGCAGTTTGTTTGATGTTTAGGTACCAGAAAAAATTTTACCCCAAATACTTTAAAAGAAAAAAAAACTGTAGATAAAGTATACATTTATAAAACCCAGACCTCTCTGCCAGTAATGGTGGCCTGTGTAATTCAGAATAATCCTCTTAACAATGTCAACTTGAAAAGATACACAAATATAAACAACATCTGCTAAACCAGGCACAGTGGCTCATGCCTGTAATCCCAGCACTTTGGGAGGCCAAGACAGGTGGATCACTTGAGGGCAGGTGTTTGAGACCAGCCTGGCCAACGTGCTGACACCCCGTATCTACTAAAAATAGAAAAAATTAGCGGAGCATGGTGGCAGGCGCCTGTAGTTCCAGCTACTCAGGAGGCTGAGGCATGAGAATCGCTTGAACCCGGGAGGAGGAGGTTGCAGTGAGCCAAGATCATACCACTTCACTCCAGCCTGGGTGACAGAGTGAAACCCCGTCTCAAAATAAACAAATAAAAATAAGATCTGCTTGAAGGCATCAGACCCAGTAAATAATTGCCAAACCACAATCCAAGAGAAAATGAAGTGAGCCAAACATTTGGGACCATTTTTTCCTAAGGGCACATGTTGATTTTTGAAGAAATGGCTGAGAAGCTGATCAGTACTATTGATATCTTATAGGGAAGAGGGAAAATTGGAATTCAAGTTTTACCAAGGTGGATTTTTTTAATGAAACTCTCATAATTTGAGTTGAGACCATAAAAGGCCACAGCCTAGGAGTGGGTAAATCAGAAGTAGATTGGCTCCCTTGGGAACTACATTACAGCCTGAAATCATTTCAGTTTCTTGAGTTGGATTAAGGTAATCCTTGATGCTACTGTCTATCCATCTCATAGAAGTAAAAGTATATCCTCTCTGAAACAAGATAACTACATTCTAGACCTCCAATTTGTCTTTAAACTTTTATATACCTGCCCTGTACTCAATCAAAAATAACCAGAAACGTGAGAATCAAAACTATATGAAAGAAATGCAAAAGAAACCATAGACAATGTGAAGGACCACAGGGACTTTAGCAAATAGAGTTATCAGATGCAGTTATTAAAATAACTATATTTAAAATAGTGAAGGAAATAGTCAAGACTGAGAATTTGGGAGTGACATTAACCAGATAGAGGAATAGGAAATTCCAGTCCTCCCTCCCTGACAGAAACACTGATTTAACAAAGATTTACTGACAAAAATCCCTGCATGACAATTCCACATTCCAGTTAAGAAATTACAGTACCTCAGACTTGCACAAAGCAGAGAATAGCAGCATTGAAATGTGTAAATAGAGCAATTTTATGTTACCTGTATCAGCCCCTTCCTCAACTCTCTTAAGGCTTGGGGGTACAGGGAGGAGGGAAGAGTGGAGCTTGCATCCCAAATTCTGGCTGTTGAGCAAGCTGCCTAAGGGATTTGTTTCTGTGTTGCCTCATTGGAAGTACAAGCAGGAGCTGACATAGTTTGGATGTCTGGGGTGGCTGAGAACAAAGAACAAAGAAGGGGCTTGGGGAGACACTTGCTGTGACCTACACAGCTTGGTGTGATTGGAAGAAGGCACACAACTTGAGGCTTATCCCTTGGTGAGAAGGGGGAGGAGCGTTTTGTGTTGAGACTTCAGAGTGCTTCCCTGAGTACTGGTGAAGATGTGAATGAATTAGACCTCTTATTCATGGCTAATAGGAATATAAAATGGTACCACTATCTTGGAACACAGTTTGACTATTTTTTTTAAGTTTAAAAATGTTCATGAAAATATTTGTATGTGAATGTTCATAGCCATTTTATTTATGGTAGTGAAAAACTGGAGACAAACTCAATGTCCACCAGTGGTAACGGATAATTGATTATGGAAATGGATAAAACATCTGTGGTATATTCATATGATGCAATACTACTAAGCTATATGAAAAATGAATGGCTGATACACGCAACATAGATTAACCTGAAAATAATTATTTTGAATGAAAAATGTCAGAAAAATTATATATCGTATGATTCAGTTTCTCTAAAGTTCTAAAAAATGTAGTCTAATCTATGGTGATGGAAAGAGGTCACTGGTTGTTTTGTGGATAGGAAGAGCGAGATTACAAAGGGACATGAGGAAACTTTCTGGATGATATTTGTGTATACAGTCTTGATTGTGGTGATGGTTTTATAAGTATGTACATATGTCAAAACGTATCAGATTCTTAAAAAAAAGAAAAACATATATTCCCACCAAAACTTTTACATGAATGTTCATAGCAGCCTTATTTATAAGAGTCAAAAAGTGGAAGCAATCCAAATGTCTTTCAGCTGATGAATGGATAAACAAATTGTGATATATCTGCACAATGGAAAATTATTCAGCCACAAAATGGAATGAAGTATTGATATGTGCTGCAACCTGGGTGAATCTTGAAAACATGCTAAGTAAAAGAAACTAGGCACAAAAACCATATATTCTGTGATTCTGTTTATGTGGAATGTCCAGAATTAGGCAAACACATAGAGGCAAAGCAGATTAGTGATTATGAGGGGCTTGAGGGATGGGGCCATGAGAAATAACTGCCAATGGGTGTGGGGTTTCTTTTGAGGAATGAAATTCTTCTACAATTGGATACTAATGGTGCTTGTGCAGCCTTGTGACTACACTGAAAACCACTGAATTGTATACTTTAAAATGGTGAATTTATGGTATGAGAATTTAAAAAAAAATTACTCTTAGAGGCTTGTTAAAAGAACTCAGGAGCCATCTTTTTTTTTTTTTTTTTTTTTTTTTTTTTTTTTTTTTTTTGAGACGGAGTCTCGCTCTGTCGCCCAGGCTGGAGTGCAGTGGCGCAATCTCGGCTCACTGCAAGCTCCGCCTCCCGGGTTCACGCCATTCTCCGGCCTCAGCTTCCCGAGTAGCTGGGACTACAGGCGCCCGCCACTGCGCCCGGCTAATTTTTTTCTATTTTTAGTAGAGACGGGGTTTCACCATGGTCTCGATCTGCTGACCTTGTGATCCGCCCGCCTCGGCCTTCCAAAGTGCTGGGATTACAGGCGGGAGCCACCGCGCCCGGCCATCAGGAGCCATCTTGAAGAGGCTCACAACTGATCTAAGCTGATAGAATTTGAGCTTCAAAAATTACAATAATTGCAGCTGGTTGAAACCCAGCAAATATTTTAAGATCCATGAATTCATAATATTAAAAAGGAATTGTCGGGCCGGGCGCGGTGGCTCAAGCCTGTAATCCCAGCACTTTGGGAGGCCGAGACGGGTGGATCACGAGGTCAGGAGATCGAGACCATCCTGGCTAACACGGTGAAACCCCGTCTCTACTAAAAAATACAAAAAATTAGCCGGGCGAGGCGGTGGGCGCCTGTAGTCCCAGCTACTCGGGAGGCTGAGGCAGGAGAATGGCGTAAACCCGGGAGGCGGAGCTTGCAGTGAGCTGAGATCCGGCCACTGCACTCCAGCCTGGGCAACAGAGGGAGACTCTGTCTCAAAAAAAAAATTAAATTAAATTAAAAGGAATTGTCACCTACCTCAGAATATCATAAAGAGCAATTTATCTTGAAAACTTATCAGTAAAGAAAAAATCATGATAACCAATAGTAGTTGAGGGCAATTATCTGTTTTAGAAAGTCTTCTAATTAATAAACATAAAAGAAATGATAGAAATAGAGTATCATTTTGCAATCCTCAGTGAACCAAGATCTAAGTATCAACAGCTGTTACCACAAAAAGAAAAACAAGCAAGTATTATGTGTCTACCCTTACGAAACACTACTTATGGTTTTGCCAGAGGGATTAAACCTGAGTCTGATCACAGAAAATGTAGAAAATAGAGGAACATGTTAAACTGCACCAAGAGAATGTAATTGCCAAAATCCAGGCTGTTGGAAACTCTCCTAGTCAAATGTCCCAGGTTCTTTAACAATCTAGAGGTTCCTCAACCTCGAGATTGAAAGAAATTTAAAAGACATCCAACTTTTTAATAGAGTGGGACTAAACTATAGTGTCTACAGATGTACTTTTGGGTGATAAAAACTGCCTATAGAAAAAATCAGGAAAGTGGATAATATTAAATAAAAGCATGGTTACTCTTGGCAGTAGAAAGGAGATTATGATTGGGGGGCACATAAAAGGGGCTTCCAGAGGCTTTTACAGTTGCTGGCAAAGTTCTCTTTCTTGATATGGGTGGTATATTTAAGATAATGTATTAAGCCATACATTTGATTTGCGTGGTTTTCTATATCTGTGTTTTATAATAAAAAGATTTTTTAAACTTGTAAAATTATTTATGTCCTTTATGTGCATACCTAATATTTTTTAAAAACCTTAAAAATATATATATTTAAGCAAAATACAGATTTTATCCTTCTCACATAACAAAAAGTCTGCTTACAGGTAGGCAGTCCAGGGCTGATGTATATTGGTTCCAGTATATCTTCAGGGATGTTACAGAAATTCTCTCCTATGCTTTTTTCCCGTTTGTTTATAAGAAGTTTTTCCTAAAACTTACATGTCTTATTATTGTGTACTCTATATCTGGCATAGTGCCTCAGGTGCAAAAGGCATCAGTGTTTATTGAATAAATAAAAGAAGGCACTAGCTATGTGGAAGTCATAATCATACTGTAGAAGATTTTTCTGTGTACTGATGAAGTGTGCTGGAATACATAATAATTGCTCATTTGAAGATCAAATTTTGTCATATTATTTTACTCTCTAGTATTTTCAGCTTCATTATCTTTTGCTTGCATGTTGTAAATTGACTTTTTTCTGGGAAAGAATAGGGAAAAGATAAGGAAGGAAAGCAGAAAGAAAGATGCAGTGCAGTGTGCAGAGTTGTTGTTTCCAAAGCATATGGTGGCGATAATTCTATGTAAAGGCATTCTCTTATCACCATTTTGTTTGGACTTTGTCAAAGGCCAATATTAGGCCATTATCAGAGTTCTCGAGCTGAGTTGGGGGTAGTGGTGGTAGCAGATTTTACAAAGCACAGACAGGAAGCAGATAAGACTATAAGATCCTTTTGTAGCCTTGACTAGTTTTCCTGTGAAAGGTCTAAATGTAATGATAGCATTTCCTTTGTTCTTCTCTCTAAGAATTGTTATCATAATGAATTTGTTTTTCACAGTTTAAAAGGTCTCTGTGTTTTTCTGAAATAATTATATGGACTCTGCCGTTCCAAGCTTCACTCCCTACAATTTCCTGTTAATCGCTTTCATCTCTTGTTTACTGTCTTTTTTGTTTATTTGGGTTTTTTTTTTAATTTTTTGGCAGCCTATGTGAACTATTTTTGTTTACCTGAGGATTAGTGTTTTAAGTGTACTAACAATGTTGGGATTTTTAATGTTAATAAGTTTGTATTCATAGGAACTGGTTTTTATAGACCCTGTGATGTTTTAATCTAATCCATACCCGTTTAATCTTGGGTGTCCCTCCCTGCCCCAAATAATCTTGTAAAATGCTCTTGACATCTTTTGTCATGTCTGTTCACTTGTAATTTGGATTTTACTAGCACATGTACTAGTTTTAGAATATGTATCCCCCAGTTTTCACAGTGCACAGTATACTGTTTAACAGACATTTTTGAAAACTGACTAAAATGATCCTGGGCCATCAGCTATCAACTCTTTGTTTCCACAGTTAAACCACATTAATCTTGTGTCATTTGTGTTTGTACCTTTTTCTATGCATGCTTTCTTTTTACTTGTCTATGTTTAACTTTGGCCAGTTTTTTATTAGCTATTAATGGGTCAATATGTCTCTATTGATGATCTCTGATATTAAATATAGATTTTTTTTAAGTTCTTAAAGTTTTTGTTCAGTTTATCTTACAAATATTATTCTTACTTTGTACATAAAAGTTATTAAAATGTTGACTGTAGCCATTCCTTGCTATTGTACCTAAAAGTTATTAAAATGTTGACTGTAGCCATTCTTTGCTATTCAGAAAGTTGTTTCAGTTTTAAAATGTTTTAATGGAAAACATTTGGTAGTCTCACTTTTGTCTTTCCCTGGAAAAACTTCTATCTGTAACACTATGTGATTATTTTTGAAGTGATAACGTTACTGGCAGTGAACCCCTAGGGGTCTGCAGCAAAAATTCTCGCCTCCTTAGAAGAAAGAATTCAGCCAAGGGGCCTAAGGCAGAGTGAAAGACCGAGGCAAGTTTTAAAGCAGGAGTGAAAGTTTATTAAAAAGCTTTAGAGCTAGAACAAAAGGAAGTAAAGTACACTTGGAATTGGGCCAAGCGGGCAACTTGAGAGAGCAAGTGCACGGTTTGACTTTTTGACTTGGGATTTTATAGGTTGGCATGCTTCTGGGTAGTTGCATTTCTCCTCCCCGGATTCTTCCCTTGAGTGGGCTATCTGCATACACAGTGGCCTGCTAGCACCTGGGAGGGGCTTCACATGCAGTGTGTTTACTGGAGTTGTACACATGCTCACTTGAGGCATTTTTTTCTTTACTAATCCAGTGTTCCTAGAGGAAGGTCATATAGCAGTTAAACTCTGCCATTTTGCCTCTTACTGCACCTGCGTGAGCCCACTCACCCAACTCCTGAGCTCTTATCAGGAAGCTGCTGATCACCAGTTTCAGGTATTTCTATCTATTGGGAAACTGCCCTTCTCTGGCATCACTGTGACCAATTATTATTTTAGAGAGACAGTTTAACAACTTTCCTGACTATCACCTGATGGTCACCTGACATTGCTGGTTGGGGTTGGGCAGGGGGAGGAGGTTCTCCTGCTCTGCTTATGTCTGCCTGAATACCTACTATAACAATAGGAACATTTGTAGGAACCTTAAAAATAACTTATGTTCCCAAAACATCAAGATGAAAAGATGCCAGAGGTAAAAATGAAGCTTAGGATGTGTAAAAATGTTTTCTTTAAAAAGAAAATACTGATTGGTAAATTGCTGAACCACCCAATTCATACATCAATTGTAGGATGATTTTTGTCCTTTTTACTTGAATGATCAACATCTAGGGCCTCAGATCATGGTTCTGTCTTCACTTAGTTTTCTCAGCTTATTCATATAGCATTATTTACTTGTTTTAGTCGTATTCTCACTTATAAGGGGAAAAAATGAAGTAGTCCTTTTTTTTCAATGTTTGACTTTGAAGGAAGCTTCCTTATGTTTCTCATTAATCTGTCTTTTTTCATAAGGGTCTGTCCCAACAACAAACTTATCAGGGCTAAAAAAATATTTAAAGAAAATATATTTCCTCTCTAATCATAAAAAGATAGTTTGCAAATTTGAGTACACAAGAGTTTAAACTATTACTAATAATGGCATCTTGTGCCCTATTTTACTATATCTATGATTACTTATTTTTTGACAGTTGAATGTCAGCTATGTTCTTTGGGATTTGAAGCAAATTAAATCTCCTTGCTAGCATTCTGGAGCATTTTTCTGAAGAAACTGCTTACCACGTATACCATGTGCTTACCTTTAGAGGCCTAAGGATCTCTAACGAAGACAGTTCTAATGTAATTTCTTCTAATAAATGGCATGGGAGTCTGTAATAAAGTCCCCATAATGCCCTCCTGCTTATATGATGGTAGAAATATGTTTTTTCCACCAAATGTTTACAAAGCCATTTTTATGTGCTAGCTCCTGAGTTAGTCACTGGGGATATAAAGATGAACAAATCACAGCCCTTATCCCAGATACACTTTTAGCCTAATGGTAAAACAGGTATCGTTTTAAAACTACAGTGCAATATAATTAGTGCAATAATAGAGATACCAAGAGCAAACTCTTACTTGCTAGAAAAGTGGAAGAAGGGCATTCTAGAAGGAAAAGCATATTTAGCAATATAGGAAGTTACAAAAGGCCTTCATGGAATAGTAAGATGTTTGGTGAAGCCTGATCACAGGGTTGTAAGAAGTAGTCAGAATGTTATTAAGAAACTGATTGCTTTAATTTCAAAATTAAAGACTAAATATTTATGCTAGTTTTATAAAGAAACCATTGTAAAAATATCAAAGACTGACAGTCATTGACCGATTGAGTCCTTGTGAACTGGTGTACTATGCTTGCTCAAATCACATGTGAAGAAAGTATGTAGTTGCTACATGATATAATCTGAGGAAAGTTCAGAAAGATCCTGGTTCAAAACTGTCCTGCCCATTGTCTTTGTATGGCACTTAGGTGCTAATATTAAATAGCTCTATCTTTGTACTGAATTATCTATAAAGAATGTAAATGCTCTAAGGCAAGAGAGTCATTAGGTATTGTTCTTCCTTGTCACAAAGTTCTCTTGTCTAAAATTTCTGTTTGCTCTTTCAGCATTTTAGTCTTTAATATTTTTATAAAATATGGCTACTCCAGCATTTAAGTATATAGCTTCCAAACGGTGGCAGGAAGAAGTACCTTTTTTTTTCCTGCGCTCTGTAACATTTGGTACATAGCTCTATTCTTTTATGCTTTAACCGTTTATTTACCAGTCTTTCATCTTCACTGAACTGTGAGCTCCTAAGAGCCTGCCTCATATTTCTTTTCTTTTCTTTTCTTTTCTTTTCTTTTCTTTTTTGAGACAGAGTCTCACTCTGTCGCCCAGGCTGGAGTGCAGTGGCCGGATCTCAGCTCACTGCAAGCTCCGCCTCCCGGGTGTACGCCATTCTCCTGCCTCAGCCTCCCAAGTAGCTGGGACTACAGGTGCCCCCACCTGGCCCGGCTAGTTTTTTGTATTTTTTAGTAGAAACGAGGTTTCACCGTGTTAGCCAGGATGGTCTCCATCTCCTGACCTCGTGATCCGCCCGTCTCGGCCTCCCAAAGTGCTGGGATTACAGGCTTGAGCCACCGCGCCCGGCCTGCCTCATATTTCTATATATCCATCCCTAGAATTTTATGATTGCTAATATATCTCAGTAGTTCAGTAATAATGTAATACTGGCAGAAGGGAAGAAAGAGGAAAAGAAAGGAGGAAGTTTGAATTAAAAGAGTTGTTTCTGCCAGTACAATTCCCTCCTATTTGTTACTTGCATAATTCTCTAGTTATTCTCTATTCTTCTTCCCCACTGCTTGTGCTCTACTCACAAGGCTCCTTTTGCTTCCTAATTCTTAAATTTAAAATTGAAAGTAGATTAAAAACCAAGTCAATCAGAACAGACGTAGTCTAGGAATTTGGGTCATTGGAGGTTGGAAAAATCTGATGTTATTACCTTAGAGCTAGAAAAACAATTAGAATGTTCAAGAAGGAAAAAGGTATGCTGTACCTTTTTACACAGTTTTGGTTGAGTTGGCCTTTTACGTATTTGAATTATTTTTAGTCATATGTTTTTGGTAATTGACTTCTTATATTTAGTCTCCCACATTGCTAAGCTCTATTTGTGTGTGTAAAATATATTTAATTCATGTCATAGTCAGGAGGGTAAGCCTGTGTTCATAAGGACTAAACTACACCTCCTTTCAGATGCCCAATTGACCACACTTTTTACTTTTTTACTTAGAATATTTGCCATATCTACCATATGTGGAACTAATGCTAAATTTGTAACAGGTAGTAAACATTACCTCTCAGTGATAAATTTGAAACTTTATTAGTTAATCCATGAAGTTAGGGATATTGTCTTCATTCACTGCTATATCCTAGTGCCTGTAGTACACAATAAATGTTGGTTCAGTGAATGAGAAATCTCCTTTTTCATGATTTACATTAAGCTGTGACCAGTACTATACTGTTTTCCCCATTGTGAATTGACCAGAAAGAACTATAATAAATTGTGCAGGCCGGGTGCAGTGGCTCATGCCTGTAATCCCAGCACTTTGGGAGGCCGAGGCGGGTGGATCATGAGGTCAGGAGATCAAGACCATCCTGGCTAACACAGTGAAACCCCATCTCTACTAAAAATACAAAAAAATTAGCCAGGCGTGGTGGCGGGCACCTGTAGTCCCAGCTACTCGGGAGGCTGAGTCAGGAGAATAGCATGAACCCGGGAGGCAGAGCTTGCAGTGAGCTGAGATCACGCCACTGCACTCCAGCCTGGGTGACAGAACAAGACTCCGTCTCAAAAAAAATACAATTAAATTAAATTTAAAAATGTGCAGGACTTTTTGAACTATATTCTGTTTTGAAACATGGTCTTCTGTTCCACCATTTACCCATTTGAAAGCTGACACATAGTCTTCTATTTTGTAACGTATCATTATTATTAAAAGAATGGAGGCCGGGCGCGGTGGCTCAAGCCTGTAATCCCAGCACTTTGGGAGGCCGAGACGGGCGGATCACGAGGTCAGGAGATCGAGACCATCCTGGCTAACACGGTGAAACCCCGTCTCTACTAAAAAAAATACAGAAAACTAGCTGGGCGCGGTGGCGGGCGCCTGTAGTCCCAACTACTCGGGAGGCTGAGGCAGGAGAATGGCGTGAACCCGGGAGGCGGAGCTTGCAGTGAGCTGAGATCTGGCCACTGCACTCCAGCCTGGGCGACAGAGCGAGACTCCGTCTCAAAAAAAAAAAAAAAAAAAAAAAAAAAAAAAAAAAGAATGGAGGAGTCTGGAGAAAGTTTTTTTCTTTCCCCCAAAAAGAAACAGATACATTTGTTAACATGTGGTGCAATGAATTTTAGAACTCTAACCTCTCAAGAAAATTGAGATCAGGAAGCCATCTTTCAGAATGTTTTACTCTTTGAATAATCAACAGGATGTATATGTACCATTGTAGTGAAATCACTAGTAATTATCACTGGAATGTCTGCTTTTCATGTTTTCTTCTCCTGTGTTATTGTGCAGCTTTGAATGGATG
Source organism: Macaca nemestrina (assembly GCF_043159975.1). Taxonomy (NCBI): domain Eukaryota; kingdom Metazoa; phylum Chordata; class Mammalia; order Primates; family Cercopithecidae; genus Macaca; species Macaca nemestrina. The sequence continues at coordinate 55,807,415 of NC_092136.1, forward strand.
TTGGGCTACAGAAGATGAGACAATTCAAAGTTATATAGAAAACTGATTTTGACTTAGAAAATTCAAAGAAACTGGATTTCTCAATAGCTATGTAACTGTGAACACAGCAACAAAGACTGCTACATAGGAATAAAAATCATTAATGTAATTTAAAATATTTGAGATTATTAATTATGTAAAACTTGCTGGGCACAGTGGCTCACGCCTGTAATCCCAGCACTTTGGGAGGCCAAGGCAGGCAGATCACGAGGTCAGGAGATCGAGACCATCCTGACTAACATGGTGAAACCCCGTCTCTACTAAAAATACAAAAAATTAGCTGGGCACGGTGGCGGGTGCCTGTAGTCCCAGCTGCTCAGGAGGCTGAGGCAGGAGAATGGTGTGAACCTGGGGCCAGAGCTTGCAGTGAGCCGAGATCGCGCCACTGCACTCCAGACTGGGCGACAGAGTGAGACTCCATCTCAAAAAATAATAATAATTATTATTATTATTATGTAAAACTTAAGAAAGCGTGTGACATTTAAGAATAAAGAATATAAGTGGTACTTCAATTAGGCTTGGGTAAATTGTTTTGTATTATACTATTAATTTTCTGGATAATGAAAAACTTACCCTTTAAGCACTAGAATATTGTTCCTATCTCATTTCTACATTATGAGACATATGTCCTCTCAGTAAATATAGTATAATATTGCCTCTCTTGACAACATCAACTGATTGTTTTTACTAGTATGAGTAAGGTAAAGTTCCTCACAACTGCATGCCTCCATTCTTCACAATTTATCTGATACTAAATGATACTGATTATGAATTTTATTTTCTGATGAACTACTTGTGAATTTTTGTGGGGTAGGGCAGAGAGTTCAGATAAGAGCAAAGTGGGGGCCTGGCATGGTGGCTCATGCCTGTAATCCCAGCACTTTGGGAGGCCGAGGCGGGTCGATCGCCCGAGATCAGGAGTTCAAGACCAGCCTGGACAACAAGGTGGGACCCTATCTCTACTAAAAATACAAAAATTAGCTGGAGTGGTGAGGGGGGCATCTGAGGCAGGAGAATTGCTGAACCCGGGAGGCGGAGGTTGCAGTGAGCCAAGATCATGCCCCTGCACTCCAGCCTGGTGACAGAGTGAGACTCCGTCTCAAAAAAAGAAAGAGGGGTAAGTTTTTCCCCAGAGTCTTCATTAAAAAGACTAGACTTGACATGACATACAGATTCTTCATAAATTTGTCTTTGGCCAAGTTACTTGTAGGTCTGTTAATGCCGTTTACTTCCTCACTCTTTTGTCAGCTTTGAATGCTATGCTTTTCTTTTCTCCTTAACTAATGCTTCTCTGTCAAAATCTACTTCAAGGGTCAGTCCCTTTAGGAAGCTCCCACCCCAGGTGGACCCACAATAATCTCACGAGTCATTAAAAGATGAAATAGGGTGGCAAAAGATTCACCTTCAGAGTAATACAGTATGACTGGCCATTGTCAACTTTGAAGATGGAAGGAAACCACAAGACAAAGAATGTGAAAAGTCAACAGAAGCTTGAAAATTTGATCACAGGACTTCCACAACAGTGAAATAATAAATTTGTCTTGTTTTAAGCCACCAAATGTGTGGTAATTTGTTACAGCAGCCATAAAAAACTAATACATGCACAGACTTTAAAAAATATCACTTTTTATTTTAAATAGTTTGACTCACAAGAAATAACTAAATTCATCTGGAGTCCGTATGTATGCATTACCCACCTTCCTACAACAATATCTTACATAATCATAGTACATTATGGATATCAGGAACTGGCATTGATACAGTATTATTATTATTATTTTTATTATTATTTTTGAGACAGGGTGTGTCTTACTCTCTTGCCCAGGCTGGAGTGCAGTGATGCAAACTCAGCTCACCGTAGCCTCGACCTCCCAGGCTCAGGCAGTCCTCCTATGTCAGCCCCGACCCAAGTAGCCGAGACTATAGACACGCACCACCGTGCCTGGCTAATTTTTGTATTTTTTAGTAAAGATGGGATTTCACTATGTTACCCAGGCTGGTCTTGAACTCCTGGGCTCAAGCGATCTACCTACCTCAGCCTCCCAAAGTGCTGGGATTACAGGCATGAGCCACTGCGCCTGGCCTAGTACGGTACTATTAACTGAGGGAGGGAATGACACTTCTCTAAGTGTGTCTTCCTGAATTATTTTGACTTGTGGCAGCATATTTGTGTCTTATATAAAAAAATTAGGATGAGAAGAAAGGAAAAGAAAGAAAATATTATGTTAAAAGTGAAAGCATATGTAAACAAACTCCACTGTCATTCAAATAATGTAACCACACTGAAGAGGGAAAACTAAGTTACTTTAGTAACTTACGAGTATTTGACTGTACAAACTCAGCTTTGGACAGTTTTGGGAACAGAATTGCAAACAAATAGTGAACTCCATTTTCTTTTTTTTTTTTTTTAGTTGAAATGGCTGAAACAATTCTGAAGCTCTTTTATGTGTAATATAGGATTTAGCAAATGAATAAGTATGTTGATGTTATTAGGACCCAGGATTCTCAGTGGAAGAAGGAACATACAAATATGAATTGGGATAGTGAGGGATACCCTTTGGGGATGGAATGGAATTGAAAGTAATGGCATAGACTCAGGATTTCTCAAATATATATGCATGTATATGTTCTCATGTATGTATGTGTATGTATATATGTACATGCATATATTTCCTAGCTCCATCTATAGGCAAAAGTGGCCTAGAAGCAAAGTCACCCCAGTAAAAATGATCTAACACATGCCCTAACACCTAAAATTTTGGTCTTTGATACCATTTCTCACCAAAGGGAACCAGGACTCTTAGGAGAAATGGCTGGATTGGGGCTAGGACAGGGTAGGTACAATATGAGCCTGGAAAAAGAAAAGAGCTCTGTCTCAAGGACGCAGGAACTAAGTTAAAGGGTTCCTACTGCATAAATCTAGGACATGTTTAGCACCAGAATAATTAAGGATAGTAATGACTTATAGACTGTTAGGAAAAATATAGGTATTCATGAGTCCACACTGCTAATGAATAAAGTAAGTAGAGAAAAAGGGAGGATTTTGCTATGTAGAATGCCAAGTGCTGACTGGTAAATACAGAGTGAGTGCTGGATTTGGAAAATAATTCTATAATCATTATAGTAAAGATCTATTCAGGCAGAAATTATCAATAGATGCTAAATCTAGCCAGGCATTTTGATGAGAGATGAGATATTTACGTGATCTTAAAGTGCCTTGCTACAGATTGCTTTTTAGTTGCAGGAAAAATACTAAGTATTCATTGGAGAAATTGGACAGCATTGGACAAAATTTGGGAGAACAAAATTAACATCACCAAAGACAGTACAAAGAGTTTAGCAAATCCTTTCCCCCAAAGAACCAGTATAAAACTAGACAAAATTGTTGAATACAACTATTTCAGGGCTCTGGAAATTGACCAAAAGCAAATGACAAATTTAGAAACGTTTATTCATGCTAGAACTTTGTGTAAAAACAGCAGGAGTCTGCAGCATTCTTATCTGGTGGTTGCCCTCTCTCCCCTACATCCCATCTCTGCCAGTGAGAGTGGTAGTGGCAGAGTAGGGCTGGGTAGCAAACCAGCTTTGCTGCCAGATGGAGTGGAATTTATTTGGGGTGGAGGGCTAAAACCCATGGCATCATTATCAGTATAAGTATTGAACCCAGTAGAAGATGAAAGGAGAAAAACATCAGATGCCTGTCTGAATTACAGTCATAGTTGGGGCTAGTGCACATCAGCCAGAAATTTAACAGAGAAATTGTGGAGAGGAGAAAGTCTTAGAAGGACTAGACAGTGTCTCTATACATCCCTGGCTGCCTGGGAAACTATGCACATATGCAGGAAGACCCAATAAAATTCAGCTGGAACTGAAAGCATACTTAAAATCTGGATAAACTGTGAACGCACTTCAACCCGTGCAAAATTGGTCAGCAGTACATAGAAGCTTTACTGGTTCAAGGTCTTTGAGCACAACCTCTGCCCAAATTATGGACTGACCAAGTGGACCATGCAAACGCAGGGATAACCCCTAGGAAGCCAAGCTAAACAATAAAAATTTTTAAATGAGACATCAGCAGCCTAACATCACAAGCAGATTTTGCAGCTTAAAGCAGTGACCACCCTTCCCCACTCAAAAAAAAAAAAAAAGCTTTCAGGAAAAAATAATTCAAATTTAATGCAGTGTATTATTTATAATGTTCAATTTTTACCAAAAAGCAAGAGACATTCAAAGAAACAGTAAAGTGTAACCCATACTCAGGGGAAAAAAAATAGTATTAACTGCCTTGAGTGAACACACATACTGGATTTAGCAGATAAGGACTTTAAATCAGCTATTATAAATATGCTAAAAGAATTAATGGTAGCCATATTGAAAGAATTAAGACAAAATATAATGAGAGTGGCTCAACACCTAGGCAATTTCAGTAGTGAAGTAAAAACTGAAAAAGAGTCAAATAGACATTATAGATTGAACAGTATGATAAGTGAAACAGGCCAGGCATTGTGACTCATACCTGTAATCCCAGTACTTTGGGAGGCTGAGGCAGGAGGATCTCTTAAGCCCAGGAGTTCAGGACCAGCCTGAGAAACATAGTGAGAACTCATGTCTACAAAGTAAAAAATTAGTCGGGTGTGGTGGTGCACCCCTTAGTCCCAGCTATGCAGGAAGCTGAGGTAGGAGGATCGCTTGAGCTCAGAAGGCTGGGGCTGCAGTGAGCTGTGATTATGCCACTGCACTCCAGCCTGAGCAACAGAGTAAGACCCTTTCTCGAAATAAATAACTAGAACAGAAATTCTCTAGCTGAGCTTAATAGCACATTTGAGATGTCAGAAATAAAAATAAAATTTGGTGAAAGACCAAGAGAAATGATCCAGTATAAAGAACATAGAGAAAAAGATTGAAATAAAATAACAGATTCTCAGAGACCTTTGAGACAATAATACCTTTTAGGTACAAATCATCTCCACTGGATGGATATGGGGGTGATTAGAAGAGTGTATTTGAAGAAATAATCTCAAAAACTTTCCAAAATTTGTTGAATTCATTAACCTGTAGACCCAAGAAACACAATGAAGCCCAGATTAACAGTAAAAAAATCCCCATGTAGACACAGCATGATTGTGAAACTGGTGAAAGCAAACTCTTGAGAATAGCAAGATAAAATAATTCATCAATATGAATCAAAAGAACTAGAATATTATTACAGTGGGTCTCTCAACAGAAAGAATGGGAGACAGAAGGCATTGATGTGATGTATTAAAAGCACTGAAAGAAAAAAAATGTCAGACAAAAATTCTGTCACTGGCAAAACTATCTTTCAGAAACAAAGATAAAATGAAGACATCTTCAAGTAAACAAAAACAGATTTGTTGCTACTAGTAGACCTGCTCTATAAGAAATACAAAAGGAAGGCCAGATGTGGTGGCTCACACCTGTAATCCTAATACTTCGGGAGGCTGAGGTGGGTGGATCACTTGATCCCAGGAGTTCACAACCAACATGGTGAAACCCCATGTTTACAAAGAAATACAAAAATTATCCAGATGTGATGGCATACAGCTATGGTCCCAGTTACTTGAGAGGCTAAGTTGGAAGGGTCTTTTAAACCTGGGAGGCAGAGGTTGCAGTGAGCCAAGATCGCACCACTACACTCCAGCCTGGGTGATCGAGTGAGACTGTCTCTCCAAAAAAACAAAAAATCAAAGGAAATCCTTAAGACTGCAGGAAAGAGAGACCAGTTAATAACTTGATTTCACACGAACAAACAACACTAGAAATGGCAAATCTGTGGGTAAATAGACTATATGTGTATTTTTTTATTTCTTCTCTTAGTTTTTAAAAAAAAGCATAAAGAAATCACAAGCATTCCTATACACCAATAATACACAAACAGCCAAATCATGAGTGAACTTCCATTCACAATTGTTACAAAGAGAATAAAATACCTAGGAATACAACTTACGAGGGATGTAAAGGACCTCCTCAAGGAGAACTACAAACCACTGCTCAAGGACATGAGAGGACACAAACAAATAGAAAAACATTCCATGTTCATGGATAGCAAGAATCAATATCATGAAAATGGCCATACTGCTCAAAGTAATTTATAGATTCAATGCTATCCCCATCAAGCTACCATTGACTTTTTTTCACAAAATTAGAAAAAACTACTTTAAATTTCATATGGCACCAAAAAAGAGCCCGTATAGCTAAGGCAATCCTAAGCAAAAAGAACAAAACTGGAGGCATCATGCTACCTGACTTCAAACTATACTACAAGGCTACAGTAACCAAAATAGCATGGTACTGGTAGCAAAACAGATATATAGAACAATGGGACAGAACAGAGACCTCAGAAATAACACATCTGCAACCATCTGATTTTTGACAAACCTGACAAAAGCAATGGGGAAGGGATTCCCTATTTAATAAATGCTGTTGGGAAAACTGGCTAGCCATATGCAGAAAAGTGAAACTGGACCCCTTTCTTACACCTTATGCAAAAATTAACTCGATGTATTAAAGACTTAAATGTAAGACTTAAAATTATTGAAAACTCTACAAGAAAATCTAGGCAATACCATTCAGGACATAGGCATAGGCAAAGACTTCATGTCTAAAACACTGAAAGCAATGGCAACAAAAGCTGAAATAGACAAATGGGATCTAATTAAACTGAAGAGCTTCTGCACTGCAAAAGAAACTACAGAATGGGAGAAAATTTTTCCAATCTATCCATCTAGCAAAGGGCTAATATTGAGAGAATTTACAAAGAACTCAAACAAACTTAAAAGAAAAAAACAACCTCATCAAAAAGTGGGTGAAGGATATGAACAGACATTTGTTAAAAGAAGACATTTATGCATCCAAGAAACATGAATAAAAGCTCATCATCACTGCTCACTAGAAAAATGCAAATCGAAACCACAGTGAGATACCATCTCATGCCAGCCATAATGGCAGTCATTAAAAAGGAAACAACAGATGCTGGAGAGGATGTGGAAAAATAGGAATTCTTTTACATTCTTGGTGGGAGTGTAAATTAGTTCAACCATTGTGGAAGACAGTGTGGCAATTCCTCAAGTTTCTAGAACCAGAAATACCATTTGACCCAGCAATCCCATTACTGGGTGTATAGCCAAAGGATTATAAATCTACTATATTCTACTATAAAGACACATGCACACATATGTTTATTGCAGCACTGTTCACAATAGCAAAGACTTGGAACCAATCCAAATGCCCATCAGTGATAGACTGGATAAAGAAATGTGGCACATATACACCATGGAATACTATACAGCCATAAAAAAAGGTTGAGTTCATGTCCTTTGCAGGGACATGGATGAAGCTGGAAACCATCATTCTCAGCAAACTAACACAGGAACAGATAACCAAACACCGCATGTTCTCACTCTTAAGTGGGGGTTGAACAATGCGAGCACATGGACACAGAGAGGGGAACATCACACACCTGGGCCTGTCGGGGGATAGGGGAGGGATAGCATTACGAGAAATACCTAATATAGATGACAGTTTGATGGGTGCAGCAAACCACCATGGCATACGCATCCCTATTTGGCAAACCTGCACATTCTGCACATGTATCCTAGAACTTTAATAAATAAAAATATATAGAAAGTAATAATTTTAACTGTTTTGCAGTTGTAACATTTTTAAATGTTATATATGACAGTAGGAACATATCCAGACCTCTGGATTAATGATACAGTCCATGGGCAGTTCATTCTTGTGTGTGGTTTCCTTGAGGCATAAGATTGCAGTTGGAAAAGGGATGTCTGCCCTGGAGGAAAGGTTAACTGAGCCCCTAGACTAAATAAAATATTTCTTCCCAAAAGGGGTATGGGACATTCTAGCATCACTAAAAACAAGTGAGAAAAGACAGTTCCCCCAGATAGGCAGCACAAAGGAGGAGTAAACCTCCTGGTTATGGGCACTACATTTATCCCCATTATCTGGCAGGATTTGGAGGATAATTGCCCAGGAAAAGACGTAAGCATTGAGTAGGCTACTCCAGTGTCCAAAAGAAAACTTATAGTCCTACCTGCCACATCCAAAGCATTCCTTGGCTCTGTCCCTTCAATAGTGATGTTTGATCTGGGAGCCAGCTGGATTGTAGGCCACTTCAGCTCAAGGTCAGGGATTCTCTCCCAGGAGCCCTCCAGCCCTCTGGGCAGTCCTATTCCCAGTTGCCAGGTTTGTGGTGGAGGGGGGCAAGCCATGCAAGGCTTTTTCCCATCTGTCCCATTGATGCAGTTGGCCTTCCAGTGGCCTGGCTTCTTATACCAATGGCGATTATTTGGGAAGATATTCCTAGGGCAAATTGGAGGGAGCTGGTGGACTTCTAAGACAGCCAATAGTTGGAGCTGCCACTTTTCCATTTGCCTTTCCTTTTCCTGAGCCCTTTCTTCTTCCTCTTGGTCCTTGTTGTAAAAGACCAAGGCAACTGTTTTGAGAATGTCAGGCATAGGGGTATTGGGGTCCAATGGTAGCTTTTGGAGTTTGCTCTGAATATCTGGGGTTGCCTGAGTTAGGAAATGGTCCTGTAGGACCAGTTGCCCTTCTGATGTCTCTGGGTCTAGGTTAGTATGTTTCACTAGGGCCTCTTGTAGCCTCTCTGGGAAAGTGATGGGGTTTTCAAGACGACCTTGATCTGTTAAGGCCAATGTATTATAGTTCACAGCCTTTGTTCTGCTAGCTTTTATCCCTTCTACCAGGCAGAGGAACATGTGGTTTCTTCCCCATATACCTCCCTGGGTATTGTAATCCCACTTAGAGTTAACCTGGGGAACTGTGATGGCTCCTACAGGGTAGCCACGAGGGTCAGTCATACGCATTGGATTTCCAAATTGTTGGGCCACCTCCGTAATGGAATCACTTTCTCCCTTAGACAGAATTTGCCCTAGTATGACTGAGAAATCCCTCCAAGTGAGTTCAAATGTTAATCCCAGTTTACAGAACCCTTTGATGTATTTGTCAGGGTCCTCCATAAACTCCCCTAGTTCTACTGTAATTTGGCTCAGGCCTTACATAGTGAATGGAGTCTGGGATCTAGTGGGTACACTGGGGCTACTGGCCTCTTGAAGGGGGCGTGACCTAAGAGGGTGGTATCCAGATGATAGCCCTGGATATGGAGGGGCTACGGGCCTGGGAGACTAGAATATAATGAGGTAGAAGGGGCAGTGGGGTTTGAGCTGTCATCTTTTGCCCTTCTGGGGCTTGAAACCAGGGTATACCCAATAAGGAGTGTCCCGAACCAACCAGAGGGGGCTGTCTGACTATGGCAGCTATCATCACTAGATCCATTTTACAAGCCCAACAAAGGTCAGGGTTGTTTTACAGGGCTATGAAGGCCTGTACATAGGGGATTTCTATCCATATTCCCTGCTGGTGGCAAAGTAAATCTAGTTGATAGAGTATGTTAATATTTTGGTTTTCTGTCCAAGATTCCTGGTCTTGGAGCACAGTTGTATTCAACTCAGGCTGTGTTACAGAAAAACATTAGCCTTTTCCTTTATAGGGTTTTGGAGTCAAACTTTTCCCAGTTCTTGAGAATGCATCTGAGGGTTGTGTCCTGTGGTATGAAGATGGAATTACCCACCTGTGAAGAGAGAATAGACGAGAAAAAAAGAAAAAAAGTGTCTTCTCTTCCTATTATCCTGAATAGGACGCCCCCCATTTGTCCTTAGGGTTCTGGAATGAGTTGATCTTACCGTGTACCCTTAACTTCGGTACCCTCTTTTCACAGAAGAGATACCAGAGTGAACAGAGAGCCCTCTCCTGTTCATCCGTGGGGTTCCGGAATGAACTGGTCTTACTATTTACCCCTAACCTTGCCTTCATCTCTGTTCTAATGATAATCTGTTAACTTGGGACCAGCCTCTGTCTCTGTCCTATGGGTCTCTTGTGCCGGCGGCCTTGCGCCATCCTATATTCTTGCCTCCATGACCTAACAGTGACTCTCACTTGGAGCATTCTAGCAACAAAATGATTATCCCTTTTCTCAGATTCCCATTTCCCTTGTTCTCTAACTAGACAAGAAACCTGTTTTTCAGCTAACTGCTGCAAGGGGGCTGAACTTCCCTCCCTTCAAATATGACCTTGAAGATCTTGATGAATATTGAGAAAGGCATGGAAGTGATTAGAGAAATGGAAGCTCCAGGAGGAAGTAGGAAGAAGCCAGAGGAATAATCATGGAAACCTTTCTTAGGCTTCCAAAAACAACATCCCTTGGATTTGAGAGGGCAACATTTATTTGTCTTCTTAACATAAAGTAGTAACCTCTGGAGGACTTAGGGCTTGATGTAAGAATTCACAAATGGCAAAGGAAGAATTTCCCCTCCTCCCGAAGGGGTGCTAACTCAAAAAAAGCAGGTAGATGGGGTCCTTAAAGGGCTAGAATGAGGCCCTATGCGGGCAGGAAACTACTTCAGAAGCCACCGGAAAACTCAGCCCTGGACCGTAACAGGAACGAAAAGCATATGGTAAGTCATAAGGAGCTGACTGGGGATCCAATTAGTGTCTGTCCTAGCAGTGTGCCAACAGACAGAGGAAGGATTAGAAGTCATCTGAGCTGGTAGGGTAAAAACTAGTATAAGTCTCGAGATATCCACAAGGGAGCCCATGCTTTTGCTGCTGCGCAAATTCCGCAAGAGCTGAGGGTGTACCAATAACAGTTACATGGCATGCAAAGTGAAAGCAAAAGAGGCTAACTTTCCTCGAGGTGGACAGTCTGAAGGGTGTACAAGGCCATTTCAGAATACACACAGAAAACGGGAGAATAGGTGGTGTGGGTTTTTGGGAAAGAGCCAATTTTAGTTGAAAAAGCAGAGGAAACCCCAGACATTGCACAGTTTTAGGCTTTAGGCTTACCACTCTCCTGAGCCTCTTGTCTAGGAGAACCTTTGTGTCTCAGGTCAGGGATCTTACCTGTGAAGGACTCCAAGGTCCTTCCTACCCCTGTGAGCTACCCATCAGCAGGAGCTGAGAGATGAGCTTGGGGAACAGAGCCACTGTGGCAGAGAATTGTTCTGGGGGGTGGTTAGTAAGCCGGAGAATGAAAAGAGCAAACAAAACTGTGTACAAGGGTTAAACACCTCCAGCCAAAGAAGGTGAGGCATAGAGATGTCTTACCACTGTGGAAGCATATTCGAATCACATGGCACCAAAGTATGTTAATATTAGGGAATGTATCCAAGCCACAGCACCAAAGTATGTTACCAGCAGCAAATCCATACAGGTCTGCAGCAACCTCAATTCTTGCTTCCTCAGAAGAAAGAATTCAACCAAGGAGCATAAGGCAGAGTGAGAGACCAAGGCAAGTTTTAGAGCAGGAGTGAAAGTTTATTTAAAAGCATTAGAGCAGGAATGAAGGGAAGTAAAGTACACTTGGAAGAGGGCCAAGCAGACAACTTGAGAGATTAAGTGTACTGTTAGAGCTTTGACTCGGGATTTTATATGTTGTCATGTGTTCAGGGTCTTGCATCTCTCCTCCTTGGATTCTTCCCTTGGGGTGGGCACTCCACATGCACAAAGACCTGTCAGCATTTGGTAGGGGTCACATGTGCCATGTGTTTGCTGGAGTTGTACACATGCTCACTGGAGGCATTCTTCCTTTACCAGTCCAAATGTTCCTAGAGGGTCATATACCAGTTAAACTCTGCCATTTTGCCTCTTAGTGCACAGGCATGAGCCCACTTTCCAACTCCTGAGATTTTATCAGGAAGCTGCTGATCACCAGTTTCAGATGTTTCTGTCTATTGGAAGATTGCCTTTCCCTGGCATCAGCTATGACCAATTATTATTTTAGAGAGACAGTTTAATAATCACCTGACCATCACCTGATGGTTGCCTGACATTCTTGGTGGTGGCGTGGGAGTGAAGGGGTCCTCTCCTTCCCTGCTCATGTCTGGCTAGCCACCTGCTGAAAAATGAGACATCAATCAATATGCATAAAATGTACATTGGTTCGGTCTGGAAAGGCGGGACAACTCAAAGCAGGGGAGGGGGCTTCCAGGTCATAGGTATATAAGAGACAAAAGGTTGCATTCTTTTGAGTCTCTGATTAGCCTTTTACTGAATACACAATTTACATGTGAGTGGCAGATAGAGGAATAGTCACTTAAGTCTTAGTCTGGCTTAGTGAAATAATAGGGCAGAGGAAGCAATCAGATACACATTTGTCTCATAGGAGTACAGGGATGACTTTGATGACTTTGAGTTTTGTCTGTCCTTTGTCCACAAGGAATTTCCTTGTGGGCAAATTGTGAGGGAGGTATGGGACGTATGTAGCTTTTTTTTTTTTTTTTTTTTTTTTGAGACAGAGTCTTGCTCTGTTGCCCAGGCTGGAGTGCAATGGTGCAACCTCGGCTCACTGCAACCTCCGCCTCCTGGGTTCAAGCGATTCTCCTGCCCCCGCCTCCCGAGTAGCTGAGGTTACAGGCGTCTGCTACCACACTGATTTTTATATATTTAGTAGAGACAAGGTTTCACCATGTTGGCCAGGCAGGTCTTAAACTCCTTACTTCAAGTGATCCACCTGCCTCGGCCTCCCAAAGTGCTGGGATTACAGGTGTGAGCCACCACATCCAGCCTTTTTTTTTTTTTTTTTAAATCTTTGTAGCTATCTTATTTAGGAATAAAATAGGAGGTAGATTTTCCTGGTGCAGTTTCTAGCTTGACTTCCCTTTGGCTTGGTGGTTTGGGGATCCTGAGATTTATTTTGTTTTCACAACTATATCATCATTGTATGCCTTACTACCCTCACTCAGTATTATACTTGGGAGAGTTAGTCATGATGATACATATAATGCTAGCTCATTCATTTCCACTGTTGTTCAAGTGTACCAAAACCTTAGTGGGTTTTTAAAATTCATGTGAAATCCACAAGAATGTATTTTGTAAAATTTGTAGCATTTATTCTTGTGGATTTAATATGAATTTTTTAAACCACTTGAAAATGTATTTAGATTTCTTTAGTCATTATATCATTTTTTTCCTTTATTCTAGAAACTATCTGGAGGGTAGATTTGAAGGGAATAAGGACTGGATTAGGAAAATCACTTATGAAACTATTACATTAATCAAAATGAGCAAAGATTAAAATCTGAACTAAAGATTCTGATGTATCACATGGGATAAGTTGGAAATGATAAGAGGGAATAGCAATTAATAATAGACTAAGGAAATTTGCATGTCACATGAAGAAATAAGCTATGATAAAGGGACAATATAGTATTTTACCTTGAGAAAACAAATGGGGACTCTTGCTTTACTGGATCTGTATGATTAAAGTTGAAGTGATATAAAGAAAGATAATTTGGTTCAGTAATAAACAGGAGAAAATAAGAAATTATGTATTTATTTAACTTCAATGTCATAAGTATGTATGTTGTATTTTCTGGAGTTGCCACTAAAAAAATAGAAAAAGAGTTTATAAATACCATACTAACAGAGGGGATGAAAGAAGAGACAGGAGAAATCGAAAAGAAAGAAAAAAGAGAAGATAGAATAAAAAGCGTAAAATAAGATACCACATATATCTCTATATATTAGTGTATATCTCAATAATTACAATAAGTATAGATGGATAAAGTGAACTAGTTAAAAGACAAAGGTTGTCAGACTAAAATATTTCAGTTACAGACAGTCTCTGATTTATGTTCAATTTAAGATTTTTCAACTTTACAATGGGTTTATTAGGACGTAACCCCATCATTAAATTGCAGAGCATTTGTGCATGCTGTTTACAAGAAGTAGAGAAAGGTTGAAATTAAAAGATGGGAAAAGATATAGTAGGCAAATTTCAACAACAACAAAGCTGGTGTGGTATTAGTAACGTCAGACAAATAGATTCTGCAAGGGTTAGTTTTTAGAACAATGCTAGCATTCTAAAACAGGAACCTCAATACAGGCCTTAGAGATGAAATTGAAAAGAAGGTAATAGTGTATTTCCAAACAACTAATATGTTCAATGAGTATTACGTGATTTGAAGAATAAAGGCAAAACTGAAAGTTTGGGAAAACAAATACTCATAGATTACATGGAATTTACAGTTTAACCAAGTATTTTCCTTCAGAGTCCAAAATTACTGGCTTTTTCTTTCCGTGTATACTGTCTATGATTGTTGACAACACATATAAAATTAAATGCATTTGGTAAGTCCTTGCTCTTATGTTTTCAGGAATTCAGAATGTCCTCAGCCTCTTTTGTGCAGTCCTCACAGAAAATAAGGTTCTCTTCCATTCTGCAAGTTTCCAGAGACTTAGCGATGCTTGTAGAGCCCTGGAATCTTTAATGTTTCCTCTTAAATATAGGTGAGGTTTTCATTTGTTAATTTTATTTATTCCTAAACTACATATCACTTATTGTCGATAAGTCATAATGTTATGGCACAATGGTTTTGAACCACATAGGGGTATTTCACAAAGTTATGCTGTTACATGAGTCATAGTTTTGATAAAATCTAGTCTAGAATTTGAGACTTTCCAAGTTGTCCATTACTGAATGTTGATTAGTGTAAAAATACTTAATTTGAATAGTATTGTCAGCAACTTTTAATTGTCTTTTAACACATTTGGCATAAATGTCTAGTCAGTGCTATTTGATATTAAAGAATTATTAATTTTTAGAAGTTATAATGGTAGAGATTCTATTAATAAAAAGCTCTTATCTTTCTTAGATACCCACTGAAGTATTTATGGGTAAACAATGTGACATCCGGGATTTGCTCGAAAATAATACAGTAGAGAAGAGAAAAAAAGTGGGTAGAGATATATACATAGCCGTGCATTGGTAATTCTCAAAATTGACAATTACTGCAGGGCTTCATTATAATTTTTTCCTCTGTTTTTTTATGGGATATGTTAAAAAAATTTTCCTAATAAAAACTTAAAAAACAAAACAGTGATGCCTAATAGTGCTATAACTAGAATAGCATACCTCTAATATACTGTTTAATCAACTGATAATCTAACATCTAGGAAATTAGTTCATATAAACTAGATAAAATTTTAGACTCCAGAATTTCTTTAAAAAATATTTTTAAATTTAGGTACTTTTCTTAACTTTTTAGATAAGATAGAGAATTATTGGTCCTGGTTTTTTGTTTTTGTTTTTGTTTTTGCCATTCTTATTGAATGCAAAAATCAAATATAGACAGTGGAATTTGAGTGCTTATTTTATATAGACAAATCATTGCCTCATATTGAGAGGGGAGGCCCTATCAGTGAGTCAGTGTTACTGTCTAATGTCGGGTTTCTATGTAAGGAAAAATGCTTTCAAACAATATTAGAAGACCTAAAGAGACTGCTTGCCTAGAAGAAACAAAGGTTAAGGAAGCAGGCTTGGATTCCATTCACTTTATGTCTTATATCTTATTGTATTTTTCACATGAAGATTTTTAAATCATTTTTTCCAAAATTTTAGTATTAAAAAGCATGAAAACATTATTGATAATTTCTAAACCTAAGTAGTATGCAACTTATACAGCATAAGGATGAAAGAAAATATGTTTATGTTAAAGAAAAATATATGTGACACGTATTTTTATTCTTTCCAGTTATCCTTATATCCCTATTCTCCCGGCTCAGCTACTGGAAGTTCTGAGTTCCCCAACACCTTTCATTATTGGAGTACATTCTGTCTTTAAAACTGATATCCACGAACTTGTAAGTATTCATCTTTAAAGTTTCCAGTTATTGAGTCCAGAAGTTTATCATATTACTTTGGGTCCTATAACATTTCAACTAATCACTATTTTCAGATCTGTAGCATTTCCAGTAGAAAAGATTGGATAGAAGAAAAATATCATTGAAAAGTCTGTATATTAATTTTGCCATATACAAGTATAGGAGGTTTTATAAAGGAATTTATTAATATTTTTAAATATCCCTCTTTTGGTGCATTGTTTATCTTTATTATTCATCTTACATATGACAAAAGATAAATTAATCTAATATTCTATTTATACTTTTGATATTAGTGCATAATTGATTTATAGTTTGAAGTGAGACCTGTGTTTTTTTTTTTTGTTTTTTTTTTTGTTTTTGAGACGGAGTCTCACTCTGTCGCCCGGGCTGGAGTACAGTGGCCGGATCTCAGCTCACTGCAAGCTCCGCCTCCCGGGTTTACGTCATTCTCCTGCCTCAGCCTCCCGAGTAGCTGGGACTACAGGCGCCCGCCACCTCGCCCGGCTAGTTTTTTGTATTTTTTTAGTAGAGACGGGGTTTCACTGTGTTAGCCAGGATGGTCTCGATCTCCTGGCCTCGTGATCCACCCGTCTCGGCCTCCCAAAGTGCTGGGATTACAGGCTTGAGCCACCGCGCCCTGCCGAGACCTGTCTTGATACCAAATTGCTGATAACTAACAAAGCAGAAAGCATATTCAAAAGAGTGAAGAGTTTTAGTAGAACACAAGTTTGATACGAGCTTCCACCAAAGTTTTGTATTCTTAATGCCATATGAATAGGAATACCGAAGAAGGAAAAGTATACTCTACATTCAAGCCAGTTCTGGAATAATTCATTTAGTTCTGTGTATCACTCTTCATGAGGGACTGTAACAAAATAAAGCTTATCAGAAAAGGACATCCAGGATTATCAAGTATTTAGAAACTATATTCTGTAAGGGCCTAAGGAAATTTTCTCAGGTAATAAGCTGATACTATTTCACAGGTAAAGATAAGTATTTAAGTTACTGTCATAGAAGAAGGGTTGAGATTCATTTTTTGTAACTCTAAAAGGCTGAAATAGAATCAGTGGATAAAGTGGCTATAGAAACGGATTTCTGCCCATTAAAAGTATTTCCAACAATTAGAACTGCCCGGTTATAGAATGGATTTCCTTATGTGAGATGAGGAGTGTACTCTCAAGCACTGTAAGTAGAGTGTAAGGAAAAGATTATGTGACACTTTACAGGGAGTCTGAGAGAAATTCTTTACTGTAAAATTAGGCTGCATAACGTCTGTGTTCCACAGATCCCTAAGATTTTGTAATTCTGCTTCTGTTTTAGTTTTAAATGCCAGCAACTAAGTAATTACAGTTGTAACCAAATCAGAGGTATCATTTAAAGTAACAAAATATTATTCAACATTATAAACAGGACTTTCATTCGTATAGTCATCACTCTTTCTAACTTTAGGTGTTGACACTTAGTTCCTATTTAATTTTGGTATCACCATATAAAAATATGTATAAATCAATAAACATTCAGTAAAAGCTAATTAATACTAATTAGAAGCATACCCACCTGGTTTGTAGGTAATTTTATTTCTTCTAAATGGAAACAGTCACTGGAGGCCGGGCATGGTGGCCCACACCTGAAATCCCAACACTTTGGGAGGCCAAGGCAGGCAGATCACCTGAGGTCAGGAGTTTGAGACCACCCTGGCCAACATAGAGAAACCCCGCCTCTACTAAAACTACAAAAAATTAGCTGGGCTTGGTGACGCATGCCTCTAATCCCAGCTACTCAGGAGGCTAAGGCAGGAGAATCGCTTGAACCTGAGAGGTGGAGGTTGCAATGAGTCAAGATTGCACCACTACACTCCAGCCTGGGTAAGATTGCACCACTACACTCCAGCCTGGGTAAGACTCCGTCTCAAAAATACATACATACAAACATACATACATACACATATACATACGTACATACATATAGTTACTGGAGATAGGACAAACCAAGTGTTGCCAAATAAATAAATAAAAACAGTCGCTGGAGGTAGGACAAACCAAGTGTTGCCAAATGCAAATTTCTTAAAATCGTAATGAATAAATTAGAATGAATTATATTGTCAATATAACAGCTTCACTCATCTTGGCTGTTTTCTCTTACATTTTTATGTAAGTTATTTTTAAATAGACTTTTGTAAAATGCTAAAAATCAGATTTTTCTAAGTGGCTAAACAGTACCCTTTTGATGTATACAAATTGCTTTGTTAATTCTTGTAATAAATACTAATTTGTTTAGAATATTACTAAACTACTTGAATAAAGTGTCTGAAATGCAATCCTCTGTGCTTGCTGCAGCCGCATATACAGTAAAATCAGAACAAAAGGCAATGGCTGAAACAAAATAGTGTCATTGAACACTCATGCAGCAGTCCATAGACATGTTCCATTATGCCAGACCAATCTGCTCTATGAAGTCATTCAAGATCCAAGCTTCCATCCTTCTTGTTTCTC
The DNA here is from genome assembly GCF_043159975.1 of Macaca nemestrina. Lineage (NCBI taxonomy): Eukaryota > Metazoa > Chordata > Mammalia > Primates > Cercopithecidae > Macaca > Macaca nemestrina. Next base: position 55,825,660 of record NC_092136.1, read on the forward strand.
CAACAGAATCCTCCCAGGCATTGTCATCATGTGTATGCTTGAAGGCTGGTTTGCTGTCAGTTTATAATTTTAGTCTAAGGGAAAAGGAAAGACAGCATAGGAGAGCTTTACATATCCCCTCTCTTGAAGGACAGGAATATGTCACTTCTCATGTTTTATTGGCAGAATCTAAGCCACATGCCACATCTAATTTCAAAGGAAGCTGGGAAACACAGTGTTGCTGGGAACTTGTTAGCCCAAAATTGTACTACTATGGACAAACAAGTGTCTCTTCTACACGTGATTCTTCTCATTTTGAATTAGTCAAGGGAAAAATAATTTGCTTAACAACAAATGTATTTCCGTAATTATAGGTTAATTTTTTTTATCTCTTTCAGTTAGATGTAATCATAGCAGATTTGGATGGAGGCACTATTAAAATTCCTGAATGTATTCACCTCTCTTCTCTCCCAGAACCACTTCTACATCAGACGCAATCAGCTCTTTCTTTGGTATGACATGTTTTTGTAATAGTAACTTTCTCTTTATTTAAATCTGAAGCTAAGATAGCTGAAATTGAAAATGTTTGTCAATACAGTTTGTTACTTTAAAGAGAGCTATATGTTGGAAACATGAACATATTCTTTTATAGTATTTAGAATTATTCATTTACTAGGTAGTTATCTAAAACATATATTTTGGATCCTAACTGAATATTTGTTCTACATTGCTTCCTTCATTCAGCGTACAGGACCTAGTACTGTCCTAGGTATTGGAAATTCACCTGTGAAAACAAGGCTCTGCCTTGAAATCCCTGATTCCCCTAAGATCCCCCATTAGGTGTTGGCTTCTCTTCTCTAGCCTCCCTATTGGCATCTCATTCCTCTTTGGTACCTACAAAACACTGTAATATTGTCTTGCCAATACTTTCAGGTTATTACAGAAAGATGTGTCTTACTGATACATAAAATGTCCAACATTCCACTCTAAATGCCATATGAATAGAAATACCAAAGAAGGAGAAGTATACACTACATTCAAGCCAAGTAAAGCTTTAAAACATCTTGTGGCTTCAGTTTTTCTCATTGAAACAGATTGAATTTTTTTTGCAGTTATTTTATCTTAGCTGAATTTCGAAAACATGGTATTTTGTTTTACTGATAGCATTTTAGGTGCTCATCATCAGAAAATTGAAGTGTAGAAATTCTGCATTCCTTTTCAACACATTACTAGAACTAAGGCCTTCATATTCTACTTTAAGAATATTTTATTCTGGGCTATTTAAAACATTTTTTCCCTCTTAAATAGAAACTTAGAAGCCCTAGGATAACCAGGAGGGATTTTATTCTCAGAAAACTTTCAAATTTGTGTTAGTCTTTTTTGTTGTCATAGTGGTATCTGTGAAATGGGAACAGTTAGAGAATCTACTAAAAATACAAAAATTAGCTGGGCATGGTGGCACATGCCTGTAATCCCAGCTACTCAGGAGGCTGACGCAGGAGAATAGCGTGAACCTGGGAAGCAGAGGTTGCAGTGAGCCGAGATTGCGCCACTGCACTCCAGCCTGGGTAACAGAGCTAGACTCCCATCTCAAAAACCAAAACAAGGCCGGGCACAGTGGCTCATGCCTGTAATGCCAGCACTTTGGGAGGCTGAGGCGGGCAGATTACCTGAGGTCAGGAGTTCAGGATCAGCCTGGGCAACACTGTGAAACCCCGTCTCCACTAAAAATACAAAATTAGCCAGGCGTGGTGACACATGCCTGTAATCCCAGCTACTCAGGAGGCTGAGGCAGGAGAACCGCTTGAACCTGGGAGGTGGAGGATGCGGTGAGCCGAGATCGCGCCATTGCTCTCCAGCCTGGGCAACAAGAGTAAATCTCCATCTCACTAAAAAAAGAAAAAATTAAAAAAAGGAGTTGATTTAAAGACAATTTAAAGAAAAATCTTGACTATATAATTGCATAGATGGTATATGTATATATAGCAAAAGCTGAGAAGGTAGTATTTGAATGACTGAAGAAAGTTTAATGTTTCTAGAATTCCTATAGGGATTAAATCTTATGTGTGGTTACTTACTAGTGATATGAATAGTTATTTAGGGGTTAAGTACCAAAATTAACAAAGAGTAAGATTGTACTTCTTAAGCCATTGGCTCCTGGTAAGGGTTCTGCTGCATACTCGTATACCTAAACCTGCAACACCTGTGCCACCAAATTTGATCAATATGTAAAATTCCTTTTTGGTAAAACTGAGTATACATATTGTTATAGTTACTAAGCACAATGGTGGATTAGGTACTACTTACTGTTCCGTGAATAAGAAATAGGAGCATAGGGCCGGGTGTGGTGGCTCACACCTGTAATCCCAACACTTTGGAAGGCTGAGGTGGGTGGATCATCTGAGGTCAGGAGTTCGAGACCAACCCGACCAACATGGCAAAATCCCATGGCTACAAAAAAAAAAGACAAAAAATTAGCCAGCTGTGGTGGTGCACACCTGTAATCCTAGCTGCTCAGGAGGCTGAGACAGGAGGCTCGCTTGAACCCAGGAGGCGGAGGTTGCCATGAGCCGAGATCATACCATTGCACTCCAGCCTGGGCAACAAGAGCGAAACTCCGTCTCAAAAAAAAAAAAAAAAAGAAAAAAAAGAAAAGAAAAAAAGAAATAGGAGCATAATGTATTGTCAAACTAGGACCAAAAAGAAACTACATTTCATGGATGATTGGGAACATCAACACACAAGCATATAAGCTTTGTTTCATTAGTAAATAATTATAATCAAATGGCAACACTATACTTAAACTGTGTAATAACAATGGATTATTTTATAGACACCAAGATATTTTGTGCTGTGCTTGTGATTCAATGACTTGAACTGCCAATATTTTAGTGTTGTCTTTAAGTGTTGTTTTGAGTCTTTTGGTCTGTTCTCAGCATACCATCAAAAATCTTAGTATTTGAAAATGATTCTGCAAGGAGAAAATTTGCTACATACTGATACAATTTCATCTTCTCTGTGTAAGTCCTACACAGGCCCTTCTTTCACAGCTGCTCCCCAACCTGCTTTCCTTCAAAGCTTAACTCAAATGTTACTTTATTTTTTGTTTAGTTTTCCCTAAGTTGAATTAATTATGCTTTACATTTCACATATTGCACTTTATATATTTTAGCACTTTTGTGACATGGTTTTATACTTTTACCTGTTTAGACTGCAAAGTTCAAAATCTTATTTTCTTTCTCCTCAGTAATTTTTTTTTTTTTTTTTTTTTTTGAGACAGAGTCTTGTTCTGTTGCCCAGGCTGGAGTGCAGTGGTGCGATCTCAGCTCACTGCAACCTCCGTCTCCCAGGTTCAAGCTATTCTGCTTCAGCCTCCCAAGTAGCTGGGACTACAGGCATGTGCCACCATGCTGAGCTAATTTTTGTATTTTCACTAGAGACAGGGTTTCACCATGTTGGCCCGGCTGGTCTCAAATTCCTAACCTCAAGTGATCCACCCACCTTGCCCTCCCAAAGTGCTGGGATTACAGGCATGAGCCACTGCACCTGGCCTCTCCCCAGTAATTTTTCATTACACTTAGAACATAAAAACAAGCAGCTGTTTTTAAAAATTCAGCTATATAGATTATTCCCTTACCAGACATGACTACTATTTTATAGTTTAGTGTATTTTTTTTTCAGAACTTTTCATTCTCATTTCTCTCTCTCTCTCTCTCTCTCTCTCTCTCTCTCTCTCTATATATATATATATATATATATATATATATATACCTATGTAGATTTAGGGTTTATTTTGTTTTATTTTCAAATAAATTAGACCATACTATGTGTATTTTTCTAGAACATGTTTCAACTGAATATTTTGTCTTGGAGATCTTTCTACAGTGGTACATATAGAACTACCCCAGCTAATTGAATTGTATTAATGGAGGGAATATATTATAATTCATATGCTGACATTTTCATCTTAATGTCCCAATAATAGATTTCATTGATATTAAGATATTTTACATAACAAAACTTTTTTGCTTTAGATTTTACACCCAGATTTGGAAGTAGCAGATCATGCTTTTCCTCCTCCACGAACAGCTTTATCCCACTCAAAAATGCTGGTAAGAAGTTTAATATTTACATTTAATGCTGTTGAAGAGTGCTGTTCTTTTATTTGTAGGGTTTTTAAAGAAGCTAAGTGAAGTTAGAGTTAGATGGACAGCAGAGTAAAAAGTGCCCAAAACTAGAAATTAAGAGACTTGCCACTGACTGTCCTTATGTCCTTCTCAAGGAGGAGGCACAGGGAAGCACACTGGGCAACAGGCCACTAGGGCTAAGATTGTTGCCCTGAGGAGGCATGAGTTAAGTGTAGGACAGAAAATCAGAGCCTAGATTATAGCCTGGAAAACTGTGCCAAGCATCAAATTGAAACAGCCAGGCAAGGATTAAAAACAGAAGAGATGCTTACAAAAATGGATATAAAGAATGTTGGTTATAGGAGAGAATCAAGTTTGAAGAGTGTGTGGATGGAAATAGTTCCAATTAGAAGCCATAGAAGGTTATATATATAACAGAGGCCCCTTTTTTATTTTGCTCAGTGCATTTCTTAGCAGTGGGTTTTGTAACCAATAAGGAACCTCAGGGGGCTGAACACATATACTTAAGCATTCTTGACCTTCATTTCCTGATCAATTAAGTAAGGCATTGACTAACAGAATCTGTCAGTTTTCTTACAGTTCTAAACTGTGATTCCAATAAAAGCTGGATTAAATACAATCTTAAGAGCTTTTTCTTCTTATATTTGTCTTATATTTGGTTGTGACTGTAATTGTTTTGGTGCATATAAAAATCAAAGGACTTGGGATATATGCCAAATGTCCTTGGGATGTATGAAAAGGTCACCTTTTTGACTTGATATTTCATTTGTTTTTAAAAAGTTAAATTACCTAACCTTTCTTCTTATATTTTTAGGATAAAGAGGTGCGAGCAGTTTTCCTTAGATTATTTGCACAACTCTTCCAAGGATATAGATCCTGCCTGCAACTTATAAGAATTCATGCAGAGCCAGTAATACATTTCCACAAAGTAAGATATAGAGTACTGTATTGTGTCTGTCCAAGAAATATATTCTAATTTAATAAAACTACTTGATTTTTTTTTCCTAGCCATTTATTTTGACCTTGATTTATCAAATGTGATTATTTAAAATCTCTATGTGGTTAGATATTGGTTCTTAATAATAATATGGAACTCACATACTGTCTTAGAATATGTTAACTTTAAATCAATTTTTCTTTTTTTTTTTTTTTTTGAGACGGAGTCTGGCTCTGTCTCCCAGGCTGGAGTGCAGTGGCCGGATCTCAACTCACTGCAAGCTCCGCCTCCCGGTCCACGCCATTCTCCTGCCTCAGCCTCACGAGTAGCTGGGACTACAGGCGCCCGCCACCTCACCTGGCTAGTTTTTTTTGTATTTTTTAGTAGAGACGGGGTTTCACCGTGTTAGCCAGGATGGTCTCGATCTCCTGACCTCATGATCCACCCGTCTCAGCCTCCCAAAGTGCTGGGATTACAGGCTTGAGCCACCGCGCCCGGCCAAATCAATTTTTCTTTTAAAATTGAATGTTAATTTCTGATTTCTTCTCCTAACATGGAGACAGATTCATTTTTATTCTTTTCAATATATGTAGTATTTCAGAATAACTCCCTTTGAGAGAAAGTATTCTATGACAACACATATTTATACATGAAGGGATTTATATAGGCCTTGCTCTTTTTATTGTATTTTTGTTTTGACCATTTGTCCATTACCAAGTGATAAATTATTATTTCATGTTTTCTTTTTTCACAGACAGCATTCTTGGGGCAGCGTGGTTTGGCCGAGAATGATTTCCTCACTAAAGTACTCAATGGAATGGCATTTGCAGGTTTTGTTTCAGAAAGAGGTCCTCCTTATAGATCTTGTGATCTCTTTGATGAGGTATAGTTCTTATTAAATGAAGGCATTATTTATAGACATAATTAGACTAGTAGTTAAAAGCAAAAAGTAACATTTTTCATATTTATATAGTCATATATAAATCAGGTATTAATCCCAATGTTATTTATTATGCTTATCAAATCTCGATATTTTAATGTGGATTATAAAAATTACCAAAAAAATTATAAGATGCCTTGAAAGTACATATAATTTTTGAACAACTGAATTTTAATTAATTGAACAATGTACACTACTCAGGTGATGGGTGCACCAAAATCTCAGAATTCACCACTATATAATTCATCCATGTAACCGAAAACCACTCATACTCCAAAAACTATTCATATTTTAAACTATTATATTTTAAAAAATAGTTGATTAAAATCTTTTTGAAAAGGTAACAGTGATTGTATAAATAGAACTCTTATTTTTAAAGGCCCTAATACAGTAATTCTTTTGTCAGTGTTATAGGGAGAAAGCTCTAATTTGAAGCTAAGATAGCTGAAATTACTTCAAACTGGAGTTACATTTGGTCTGTCAGAATCATAGAGCCATAGTTTAAGTTTGTGGCATTCTCACTAATCAATTTTCAACTCTTTTCTACCTGTCTTAGGAGACATTAAATATATGGAAAACAGATTTCTGTCTCTGTCTTCAAGGAATTAGCCATATAAAGGGAGAAATAGGGCAGATGTGACTCAAAATAAGAATGCTATTTGCATTTATTGTGCTCTTTTTTAAAAGCACCTTTCCATTTATCATTTAACTCTATATTCACAGCAGCCCACTCTGGTGGGTAGAACAAGAATATTATTCTCATTTCAATTTTTGAAAGAGTACTGTATTAGAACCAAAAATCTAAAAAGTTTCTTGATATCTATAAAAAAAACCACATTCCTAGATCCCAGGATATTGGAGAATCGTGATAGTGGTCATGTTTTGCCTCTGGTGATTTTCTTTTATATAGGGAAGGTAGGAATGAAGGTCTTAAATATCTTTGGTTCAGAGGAGAAGGATCTTTTTTTTTTTAAAAGATAGTGAAGTATTCACAGGTAAGAATTTTTAAAGAAGAGGCACATGTTTTAGTTCTGTGTAGAATATGTTTACTGCATCAGATGCTTTAATTAATAACACAAAGCATACGAAGATTTAGGAAACATCCTGAGGTGGACAATTTTTTGTAATCAATTATTGGTCATTGATTCTCTAATACTACATATAACATGATTGGTTATTGATTCTACTAACATATCAGCCTTTAGATTCTGCACTAAGTTCATAACATAATATTTTATGGGTTTAAAATAGATGGTCTCCAAGGTCTTTTCTAGCACCTACGTTTTGTTAGTCTTTGAAGCTTTATGAATAGTAACATTGGTTTATATATTCTCTCTTTTCTATTCAAATTTATCTTCCTCTGACAGCTTCATCACAACTAAAAAGCAAGATTAGTTACTTACAGAAAACTTACTTGCCACAGCCTCTATTTTGTAGGTCTTTCCCGTGCTTGGAGTGCCCTCCTCTGTTCTTCATGCTCTGCTCTTATCTCACCACCTCTTCCAAACTCTCCCAAAGTCATTGACTCTGAGAGCCACTCGACTGCGTTAGGCTTCATTTTATGTCTCTAACTTTATGTGCTAACTTATTTTTTATTTATTTATTGTTTATAAAAATATACTCTAGATTGGAAACAATGATAAGCCAAGGTTCCTATTGGGTCACCCATTAGTGTTCATCCAGTTCTCTGTTTGGCCTACAGTGGTGACTTTGGGTGTTTTACTTTTGTTACTTGACTGCCAGTAAATCATATGTATATATCAGTCAAGAGCCTAAGAAAAATGAACCATCAGAACTAACTAATTTCTCATTCTACCCTCTTTGGCCATTTGCATGGGAATGCTTTGGTAGAAAAATAGCATTTGCTCCTGGGAAAGTGATCCTTGTTTTCACTTAGCCTAGGGCAGTCTACCACAATGGGGTATTACGGGGGCTTTGAGAGGCAGCTTGCATTGTGCATGGCCTTGTCCTCACACTCCCATCAGCTAGATGTCTTAGAATGAAAAGAATGTTTGCCCTTGATCATCTTTCTGAATCCTAGCCTAGAATAGGTAAGCCATAGTTTTATATGCCTATGCAGCGAATCTATTAGTTCCTAGAAGAATCCTGTATTGTACCTTTCTATTTTTATTGTCCATCTATTTACCCTCCACAATTTTTTTTCCTGTCAGCCTTCTTTTCTTTACCCTAAGTATACAGACTCACACAGTTCTCCCAGTAAATTAGTTAATAAAGAGATAGTTTGAGACTAGAAGGAATCTAAAGGCCATTTTGTTCTTCTATCTTATTTTAGAGATGAGAAAACTGAAGCTCAGGAGTTTAAGTGCCTTGTCCCAGATCACACAGTATCAGCAGAGCTAGGGCTAAAGTCTGAGCATCCTGACTTGGACATTTGGTTCATGTTTTGTGAGTTAAGGAAGTGTTTAGACACTTTCTAACTGTCTGAATTTCTCTGACTGAGGCCTGTGGAATGACAGGGTCTCTCTTGAGTTCCAGAAATGACTTTTCCCTAGAAGAAATAGGGCCCTAAATCCTCAGGGAGGGACCACTATACAATTCAAGGGTTTGATTGACCCTGTAACCCCAGAATGGAGGTGAAACCCCAAAACCTAAAATATTTTGTTTTAAAAATAATGTATATGTTGGATTTTTTTGGCTTGCAAATTGTATGAAATTATCACAGTTTTTGAATTTGGCATATTTTGGAATTGATGTTTTGCCTTTTGATTCTTTTTCCTAGTTGGTAGCCTTTGAAGTAGAGAGAATTAAAGTTGAAGAAAATAGCCCAGTGAAGATGATAAAGCATGTCAGAGAACTTGCTGAGCAACTATTCAAAAATGTAAGTAAGTATATTTATTTAGACAGTCATTAATTTTATTTATTTATTTATTTATTTATTTTATTTTTCCATAAGTTATTGGGGTACAGGTGGTATGTGGTTACATGAGTGAGTTCTTTAGTGGTGATCTGTGAGATTTTGGTGCACTCATCACCCAAGCAGTATACACTGCACCATATTTGTAGTCTTTTATACCTCGCCTCCCTCCCACTCTTCCCCCCAAGTCCCCAAAGTTTATTGTATCATTCTTATGCCTTTGTGTCCTCATAGCTTAGCTCCCATGTATCAGTGAGAACATATAATGTTTGGTTTTCCATCCCGGAGTTACATCACTTAGAATAATAGTCTCCTATCTCATCCAGGTTACTGTAAATGCTGTTAATTCATTCCTTTTCATGGCTGCGCAATATACGTATGCATATATATATATATATATATATATATATATATGGCACAGTTTCTTTTTTTTTTTTTTTTTAATTTATTATTATTATACTTTAAGTTGTAGGGTACATGTGCCTAATGTGCAGGTTTGTTACATATGTATACTTGTGCCATGTTGGTGTGCCGCACCCATCAACTCGTCATTTACATCAGGTATAACTCCCAATGCAATCCCTCCCCCCTCCCCCCTCCCCATGATAGGCCCCTGTGTGTGATGTTCCCCTCCCTGAGTCCAAGTGATCTCATTGTTCAGTTCCCACCTATGAGTGAGAACATGCGGTGTTTGGTTTTCTGTTCTTGTGATAGTTTGCTAAGAATGATGGTTTCCAGCTGCATCCATGTCCCTACAAAGGACACAAACTCATCCTTTTTGATGGCTGCATAGTATTCCATGGTGTATATGTGCCACATTTTCTTAATCCAATCTGTCACTGATGGACATTTGGGTTGATTCCAAGTCTTTGCTATTGTGAATAGTGCTGCAATAAACATACGTGTGCATGTGTCTTTATAGCAGCATAATTTATAATCCTTTGGGTATATACCCAGTAATGGGATGGCTGGGTCATATGGTACATCTAGTTCTAGATCCTTGAGGAATCGCCATACTGTTTTCCATAATGGTTGAACTAGTTTACAATCCCACCAACAGTGTAAAAGTGTTCCTATTTCTCCACATCCTCTCCAGTACCTGTTGTTTCCTGACTTTTTAATGATCGCCATTCTAACTGGTGTGAGATGGTATCTCATTGTGGTTTGGATTTGCATTTCTCTGATGGCCAGTGATGATGAGCATTTTTTCATGTGTCTGTTGGCTGTATGAATGTCTTCTTTTGAGAAATATCTGTTCATATCCTTTGCCCACTTTTTGATGGGGTTGTTTGTTTTTTTCTTGTAAATTTGTTTGAGTTCTTTGTAGGTTCTGGATATTAGCCCTTTGTCAGATGAGTAGATTGCAAAAATTTTCTCCCATTCTGTAGGTTGCCTGTTCACTCTGATGGTAGTTTCATTTTGCTGTGCAGAAGCTCTTTAGTTTAATGAGATCCCATTTGTCAATTTTGGCTTTTGCTGCCGTTGCTTTTGGTGTTTTAGACATGAAGTCTTTGCCCATGCCTATGTCCTGAATGGTACTACCTAGGTTTTCCTCTAGGATTTTTATGGTATTAGGTCTAACATTTAAGTCTCTAATCCATCTTGAATTAATTTTCATATAAGGAGTAAGGAAAGGATCCAGTTTCAGCTTTCTACTTATGGCTAGCCAATTTTCCCAGCACCATTTATTAAATAGGGAATCCTTTCCCCATTTCTTGTTTCTCTCAGGTTTGTCAAAGATCAGATGGCTGTAGATGTGTGGTATTATTTCTGAGGACTCTGTTCTGTTCCATTGGTCTATATCTCTGTTTTGGTACCAGTACCATGCTGTTTTGGTTACTGTAGCCTTGTAGTATAGTTTGAAGTCAGGTAGCGTGATGCCTCCAGCTTTGTTCTTTTGACTTAGGATTGTCTTGGAGATGCGGGCTCTTTTTTGGTTCCATATGAACTTTAAAGCAGTTTCTTCCAATTCTGTGAAGAAACTCATTGGTAGCTTGATGGGGATGGCATTGAATCTATAAATTACCTTGGACAGTATGGCCATTTTCACGATATTGATTCTTCCTATCCATGAGCATGGTATGTTCTTCCATTTGTTTGTGTCCTCTTTTATTTCACTGAGCAGTGGTTTGTAGTTCTCCTTGAAGAGGTCCTTTACATCCCTTGTAAGTTGGATTCCTAGGTATTTTATTCTCTTTGAAGCAATTGTGAATGGAAGTTCATTCCTGATTTGGCTCTCTGTTTGTCTGTTGCTGGTGTATAAGAATGCTTGTGATTCTTGCACATTAATTTTGTATCCTGAGACTTTGCTGAAGTTGCTTAGCAGCTTAAGGAGATTTTGGGCTGAGACAATGGGGTTTTCTAAATATACAATCATGTCATCTGCAAACAGGGACAGTTTGACTTCTTCTTTTCCTAACTGAATACCCTTGATTTCTTTCTCTTGCCTAATTGCCCTAGCCAGAACTTCCAACACTATGTTGAATAGGAGTGGTGAGAGAGGGCATCCCTGTCTTGTGCCAGTTTTCAAAGGGAATTTTTCCAGTTTTTGCCCATTCAGTATGATATTGGCTGTGGGTTTGTCATAAATAGCTCTTATTATTTTGAGGTACGTTCCATCAATACCGAATTTATTGAGCGTTTTTAGCATGAAGGGCTGTTGAATTTTGTCAAAAGCCTTTTCTGCATCTATTGAGATAATCATGTGGTTCTTGTCTTTGGTTCTGTTTATATGCTGGATTATGTTTATTGATTTGCGAATGTTGAACCAGCCTTGCATCCCAGGGATGAAGCCCACTTGATCATGGTGGATAAGCTTTTTAATGTGTTGCTGAATCCGGTTTGCCAGTATTTTATTGAGGATTTTTGCATCGATGTTCATCAGGGATATTGGTCTAAAATTCTCTTTTTTTGTTGTGTCTCTGCCAGGCTTTGGTATCAGGATGATGTTGGCCTCATAAAATGAGTTAGGGAGGATTCCCTCTTTTTCTATTGATTGGAATAGTTTCAGAAGGAATGGTACCAACTCCTCCTTGTACCTCTGGTAGAATTCAGCTGTGAATCCATCTGGTCCTGGACTTTTTTTGGTTGGTAGGCTATTAATTATTGCCTCAATTTCAGAGCCTGCTATTGGTCTATTCAGGGATTCAACTTCTTCCTGGTTTAGTCTTGGAAGAGTGTAAGTGTCCAGGAAATTATCCATTTCTTCTAGATTTTCCAGTTTATTTGCGTAGAGGTGTTTATAGTATTCTCTGATGGTAGTTTGTATTTCTGTGGGGTCGGTGGTGATATCCCCTTTATCATTTTTAATTGCGTCGATTTGATTCTTCTCTCTTTTCTTCTGTATTAGTCTTGCTAGTGGTCTGTCAATTTTGTTGATCTTTTCAAAAAACCAACTCCTGGATTCATTGATTTTTTGGAGAGTTTTTTGTGTCTCTATCTCCTTCAGTTCTGCTCTGATCTTAGTTATTTCTAGCCTTCTGCTAGCTTTCGAATGTGTTTGCTCTTGCTTCTCTAGTTCTTTTAATTGTGATGTTAGAGTGTCAATTTTAGATCTTTCCTGCTTTCTCTTGTGGGCATTTAGTGCTATAAATTTCCCTCTACACACTGCTTTAAATGTGTCCCAGAGATTCTGGTATGTTGTATCTTTGTTCTCATTGGTTTCAAAGAACATCTTTATTTCTGCCTTCGTTTCGTTATGTACCCAGTAGTCATTCAGGAGCAGGTTGTTCAGTTTCCATGTAGTTGAGCGGTTTTGATTGAGTTTCTTAGTCCTGAGTTCTAGTTTGATTGCACTGTGGTCTGAGAGACAGTTTGTTATAATTTCTGTTCTTGTACATTTGCTGAGGAGTGCTTTACTTCCAATTATGTGGTCGATTTTGGAGTAAGTACGATGTGGTGCTGAGAAGAATGTATATTCTGTTGATTTGGGGTGGAGAGTTCTATAGATGTCTATTAGGTCTGCTTGCTGCAGAGATGAGTTCAATTCCTGGATATCCTTGTTAACTTTCTGTCTCGTTGATCTGTCTAATGTTGACAGTGGAGTGTTGAAGTCTCCCATTATTATTGTATGGGAGTCTAAGTCTTTTGTAAGTCTCTAAGGACTACTTGCTTTATGAATCTGGGTGCTCCTGTATTGGGTGCATATATATTTAGGATAGTTAGCTCTTCCTGTTGAATTGATCCCTTTACCATTATGTAATGGCCTTCTTTGTCTCTTTTGATCTTTGATGGTTTAAAGTCTGTTTTATCAGAGACTAGGATTGCAACCCCCGCTTTTTTTTGTTCTCTATTTGCTTGGTAAATCTTCCTCCATCCCTTTATTTTGAGCCTATGTATGTCTCTGCATGTGAGATGGGTCTCCTGAATACAGCAGACTGATGGGTCTTGACTCTTTATCCAGTTTGCCAGTCTGTGTCTTTTAATTGGAGCATTTAGTCCATTTACATTTAAGGTTAAGATTGTTATGTGTGAACTTGATCCTGCCATTATGATATTAACTGGTTATTTTGCTCGTTAGTTGATGCAGTTTCTTCCTAGCCTCGATGGTCTTTACATTTTGGCATGTTTTTGCAATGGCTGGTACCGGTTGTTCCTTTCCATGTTTAGTGCTTCCTTCAGGGTCTCTTGTAAGGCAGGCCTAGTGGTGACAAAATCTCTAAGCATTTGCTTATCTGTAAAGGATTTTATTTCTCCTTCACTTATGAAACTTAGTTTGGCTGGATATGAAATTCTGGGTTTAAAATTCTTTTCTTTAAGAATGTTGAATATTGGCCCCCACTCTCTTCTGGCTTGGAGAGTTTCTGCCGAGAGATCTGCTGTTAGTCTGATGGGCTTCCCTTTGTGGGTAACCCGACCTTTCTCTCTGGCTGCCCTTAAGATTTTTTCCTTCATTTCAACTTTGGTGAATCTGGCAATTATGTGTCTTGGAGTTGCTCTTCTGAGGAGTATCTTTGTGGCGATCTCTGTATTTCCTGGATTTGAATGTTGGCCTGCCCTACTAGGTTGGGGAAGTTCTCCTGGATGATAGCCTGAAGAGTGTTTTCCAACTTGGTTCCATTTTCCCCCTCACTTTCAGGCACCCCAATCAGACGTAGATTTGGTCTTTTTACATAATCCCATACTTCTTGCAGGCTTTGTTCATTTCTTTTTCTTCTTTTTTCTTTTGGTTTCTCTTCTCGCTTCATTTCATTCATTTGATCCTCAATCGCAGATACTCTTTCTTCCAGTTGATCGAGTCGGTTACTGAAGCTTGTGCATTTGTCACGTATTTCTCGTGTCATGGTTTTCATCTCTTTCATTTCGTTTAGGACCTTCTCTGCATTAATTACTCTAGCCATCAATTCTTCCACTTTTTTTTCAAGATTTTTAGTTTCTTTGCGCTGGGTACGTAATTCCTCCTTTAGCTCTGAGAAATTTGATGGACTGAAGCCTTCTTCTCTCATCTCGTCAAAGTCATTCTCCGTCCAGCTTTGATCCGTTGCTGGCGATGAGCTGCGCTCCTTTGCCGGGGGAGATGCGCTCTTATTTTTTGAATTTCCAGCTTTTCTGCCCTGCTTTTTCCCCATCTTTGTGGTTTTATCTGCCTCTGGTCTTTGATGATGGTGATGTCCTGATGGGGTTTTGGTGTAGGTGTCCTTCCTGTTTGATAGTTTTCCTTCTAACAGTCAGGACCCTCAGCTGTAGGTCTGTTGGATATTGCTTGAGGTCCACTCCAGACCCTGTTTGCCTGGGTATCAGCAGCAGAGGCTGCAGAAGATAGAATATTTCTGAACAGCGAGTGTACCTGTCTGATTCTTGCTTTGGAAGCTTCCTCTCAGGGGTGTACTCCACCCTGTGAGGTGTGGGGTGTCAGACTGCCCCTAGTGGGGGATGTCTCCCAGTTAGGCTACTCAGGGGTCAGGGACCCACTTGAGCAGGGAGTCTGTCCCTTCTCAGATCTCAACTTTTGTGTTGGGAGATCCACTGCTCTCTTCAAAGCTGTCAGACAGAGTCGTTTGCGTCTGCAGAGGTTTCGGCTGTGTTTGTTATTGCCCTGTCGCCAGAGGTGGAGTCTACAGAGACAGGCAGGTTTCCTTGAGCTGCTGTGAGCTCCACCCAGTTCGAGCTTCCCAGCAGCTTTGTTTACCTACTTAAGCCTCAGCAATGGCGGGCGCCCCTCCCCCAGCCTCGCTGCTGCCTTGCCGGTAGATCACAGACTGCTGTGCTAGCAATGAGGGAGGCTCCGTGGGTGTGGGACCCTCCCGGCCAGGTGTGGGATATGATCTCCTGGTGTGCCTGTTTGCTTAAAGCGCAGTATTGGGGTGGGAGTTACCGATTTTCCAGGTGTTGTGTGTCTCAGTTCCCCTGGCTAGGAAAAGGGATTCCCTTCCCCCTTGCGCTTCCCAGGTGAGGCAATGCCTCGCCCTGCTTCAGCTCCTGCTGGTCGGGCTGCAGCAGCTGACCAGCACCGATCGTCCGGCACTCCCCAGTGAGATGAACCCAGTACCTCAGTTGAAAATGCAGAAATCACCGGTCTTCTGTGTCGCTGGCGCTGGGAGTTGGAGACTGGAGCTGTTCCTATTCGGCCATCTTGCTCCGCCCCCCCCCCCCCCAGCACAGTTTCTTTATCCACTTATCGATGGGCATTTGGGTTGTTTCCATGGTTTTGCAATTGTGAATTGTGCTGCTATAAACATGCATGTGCAAGTATCTTTTTCGAATAATGACTTCTTTTCCTCTGAGCAAAACCCCCTAGTGTGATTGCTCGATCAAATGGTAGTTCTACTGTTAGTTCTTTAAGGAATCTCCACACTGTTTTCCATAGTAGCTGTACTAGTTTATGTTGACACCAGCAGTGTATAAGTGTTCCTCGTTCACCACATCCACTCCAACATCAACTGTTTTTTGATCTTTTGATTATGGCCATTCTTGCAGGAGTAAGATGGTATCGCATTATGGCTTTGATTTGCATTTCCCTGATCATTAGTGATGTTGAGCATTTTTTCATATGTTTGTTGGCCATTTGTATATCTTCTTTTGAGAGCTGTCTGTTCATGTCCTTAGTCCACTTTTGGATGGGATTGTTTTTTTCTTACTGATTTGTTTGAGTTTATTATAGATTCTGCATAGTAGTCTTTTGTCAGATGTATAGATTGTGAAGATTTTCTCCCACACTGTGGGTTGTCTGTTTACTCTGCTGACTGTTCCTTTTGCTGTGCAAAAGCTTATTAATTAGGCCCCAGTTATTTATCTTTGTTTTTATTGCGTTTGCTTTTGGGTTCTCGGTCATGAAATCCTTGCCTAAGCCAATGTCTAGAAGGGTTTTTCCAGTGTTCTAGAATTTTTATAGTTTCAGGTCTTAGGTTTTAAGTCCTTAATCCATATTGAGTTGATTTTTGTATAAGGTGAGAGATGAGGATCCAGTTTCATTCTCCTACATGTGGCTAACCAATTATCCCAGCACCATTTGTTGAAAAAGATGTCCTTTCCCCACTTTATGTTTTTGTTTTCTTTATTGAAGATCAGTTGGCTGTAAGTGTTTGGGTTTATTTCTGGGTTCTCTATTCTGTTCCATTGGTCTATGTGCCTGTTTTCATACCAGTACCATGCTGTTTTGGTGACTATGGCCTTACAGTATAGTTTGAAATCAGGTAGTGTGATGCCTCCAAATTTGTTCTTTTTGCTTACTCTGGCTTTGGCTATGTGGGCTCTTTTTTGGTTCCATATGAATTTTAGAATTGTTTTTTCTAATTCTGTGAAGAATGATGATGGTATTCCGATGGGGATTGCATTGAATTTGTAGATTGCTTTTGGTGGTATGGTCATTTTCACAATATTGGTTCTACCCATCCACGAGCATGGGATGTGTTTCCATTTGTTTGCATCGTTTATTATTTTTTTCAGCCGTGTTTTGTAGTTTTCCATGTAGAGGTCTTTTGACTCCTTTGTTAGGTATTTTACTAAGTATTTTAACTTTTTTGCAGCTATTGTAAAGGGGTTGAGTTCTTGATTTGGTTCTCTGCTTGGTCGCTGTTGGTTTATAGAAGAGCTTCTGATTTGTGTACATTAATCTCGTATCCAGAAACTTTGCTGAATTCTTTTATCAGTTCTAGGAGCTTTCTAGAGGAGTCCTTAGGGTTTTCAAGGTAAATGATTATACCATCAGCAAGCAGTGACAGTTTTAGTTCCTCTTTACTGATTTAGATGCCCTTTATTTCTTCCTCTTGTCTGATTGTTCTGGCTAGGACTTCCAGTACTGTGTTGAAAAGGAGTGGTGAGAGTGGTTATCCTTGTCTTGTTCCAGTTCTCAGAGGGAATGCTTTCAACTTTTCCCCATTCAGTATTATATTGACTGTGGGTTTGTTATAGATGGCTTTTATGACATTAAGGTATGTCCCTCATATGCCAGTTTTGCTGAGAGTTTTAATCATAAAGGGATGCTAAATTTTGTCCAGTGCTTTGTATCTATTGAGATGATCATGTGATTTTTCTTTTTAATTCTGTTTATATGGTGTATCACATTTACTGACATGTATGTTAACCTATCCCTGCATCCTGGGTATGAAACCCACTTGATCATGGTGGATTATCTTTTTGATATGTTGTTGGATTTGGTTAGCTAGTATTTTGTTACGGATTTTAGCATCTGTGTTCATCAAGGATATCAGTCTGCCGTTTTCTTTTTTTGGTTATGTCCTTTCCTGGTTTGGGTATTAGGGTGATGCTGGCTTCATACAATAAATTAGGGAGAGTTCCTTCTTTCTGTGTCTTGTGGAATAGTGTCAAAAGGATTGGTACCAATTTTTCATTGAATGTCTGATAGAATTCTGCTGTGAATCCATCTGGTCCTCGACTTTTTTTTGTTGGTAATTTTTAAATTACCATTTCAATCTTGCTGCTTGTTATTGGTTTGTCCAGGGTATCTAATTCTTTCTGATTTAAGCTAGGAGGGTTGTATTTTTCCAGGAATTTATTAGTCTCTTCTAGGTTTTCTAATTTATGTGTGTAAAGGTGTTGCCTTGAATGATCCTTTGTATTTCAGTGGTGTCAGGTGTAATATCTCCAGTTTCATTTCTTAGTGAGATTATTAGAATTTTCTGTCTTCTTTTCTTGGTTAATCTTGCTAAGGGTCTATCAATTTTATTTATCTTTTCAAAGAACTAGCTTTTTGTTTCATTTATCTTTTGTAAATTTTTTGTTTCAATTTCATTTAGTTCTGCTCTGATCTTGGTTATTTCCTTTCTTCCGCTGGGTTTAAATTTGGTTTGTTCTTGTTTCTCTGGTTTCTTGAGGTGTGACCTTAGATTGTCTGTTTGTGCTCTTTCAGCCTTTTTGATGTAGGCATTTAGGGCTATGAACTTTCCTCTTAGCACCGCCTTTGCTGTATCCCAGAGGTTTTGATAGGTTGTGTCATTATTATCATTCAGCTCAAATAATTTTCTAATCTCCATCTTGATTTCGTTTTTGACTGAATGCTCATTCAGGAGCAGGTTATTTAAATTCCATGTATTTGCATGGTTTTGAAGGTTCCTTTTGGAGTTGATTTCCAGTTTTATTCCACTGTGGTTTGAGAGAGTACTGGATAAAATTTCAATTTTCTTAAGTTTATTGAGGCTTGTTTTATGGCCTATGATATGGTCTATCTTGGAGAAAGTTCCATGCACTGTTGAATAGAATGTGTATTCTGCGGTGGTTGGATGAAATGTTCCGTATATATCCGTTAACTCTGTTTGTTCCAAGATATAGTTTAAATCCATTGTTTCTTTGTTGACTTTCTGTCTTGAGGACCTGTCTAATGCTGTCAGTGGAGTATTGAAGTCCCCCACTATTATTGTGTTGCTGTTTATCTCATTTCTTAAGTCTATTAGTAATTGTTTTATAAATTTGGGAGCTCCAGTGTTAGGTGCATATATGTTTAGGATTGTGATATTTTCCTGCTGGAGAAGGCCTTTTACCATTATATACTGTGCCTCTTTGTCTTTTTTAACCACTGTTGCTTTACAGTTTGTTTTGTCTCATATAAGAATAGCTTACCCAGCCAGGCATGGTGGCTCACGCTTGTAATCCCAGCACTTTGGGAAGCGGAGGCAGGAGGATCTCCTGAGGTCAGGAAATTGAGACCAGCCTTGCCAACATGGTGAAACCCCATCTCTACTAAAAATACAAAAATTAGCCAGGCATGGTGGCAGGCACCTATAATCCCAGCTATTTGGGAGGCTGAGGCAGGAAAATCACTTGAACCTGAGAGGCAGAGGTTGCAGTGAGCCAAGATTGCACCACTGTACTCCAGCCTGAGTGTCAGAGCAGATTCTCTCTCAAACAAAACAAAACAAAAATACCTAAAAAGAATAGCTACCCCTGGTTGCTTTTGGTGTCCATTTGCATGACATGCCTTTTTCTACTCCTTTACCTTAAGTTTATGTGAGTCCTTATGTGTTAGGTGAGTCTCCTGAAGGCAGCAGATGGTTGGTTGGTGAGTTCTTATCCATTCTTCAGTTCTGTATCTTTTAAATGGAGCATTCAGGTCGTTTACATTCAGTGTTAGTATTGAAATGTGAGGTACCATTGCTTTCATCATGCTCTTTGTTGCCTGTGTGCTTTGGTTTTGTTTTTTGTTTTTGCTTTTTAACTTGTGTTTTTGTTTTCTAGGTCCTGTGTGATTTATGCTTTAAAGAGGTTCTGTTTTGATGTGTTTCCTGGATTTGTTTCAAGATTTAGAGCTCCTTTTAGCAGCTCTTGTAGTGGTGGTTTGGTAATGGTGAATTCTTTCAGCATTTGTTTGTCTGAAAAATGACTTTCTTTTGTATATGATGTTTAGTTTTGCTGGATACAAAATTCTTGGCTGATAATTGGTTTGAGGAGGCTGAAGATAGGGCCCCAATCTCTTCTAGTTTGTAGGGTTTCTGCTGAGAAATCCACTGTTAATCTGATAGGTTTTCCTTTATAGGTTACCCGTTGCTTCTGTCTCACAGCTCTTAAGATTCTTTCCTTCGTCTTAACTTTGAATAACCGGACGACAATGTGCCTAGGTGAAGATCTTTTTGTGATAAATTTCCAGGTGTTCTTTGTGCTGCTTGTATTTGGATGTCTGGGTCTCTTGCAAGGCCGGGGAAGTTTTCCTCGATTATTCCCCCAAATATGTTTTCCAGGCTTTTAGAATTCTCTTCTTCCTCAGATACAGCGATTATTCTTAGGTTTGGTCGTTTAACATAATCCCAGACTTCTTGGAGGCTTTGTTCATATTTTCTTACTCTTTTTTCTTTGTCTTTGTTGGATTAGGTTAATTCGAAGACCTTGTCTTCCAACTCTGAATTTCTTTCTTCTACTTGTTCAATCCTATTGCTGAGACTTTCCGGAGCATTTCCCATTTCTAAAAGTGTGTCCAAAGTTTCCTGAATTTTTTATTGTTTTCTCTTTAAGCTATCTATTGCCATGAATATTTCTTCCTTCACTACTTGTATCATTTTTTGGATTTCCTTGCATTGGGCTTTGCCTTTCTCTGCTTCCTCCCTGATTAGCTTAATAACTAACCTCCTGAGTTATTTTTCAGGTAATCGAGGATTTCTTCTTGGTTTGGGTCCATTACTAGTGAACTAGTGTGATTTTTGGGGGGATGTTGAAGAGCCTTGTTTTATCATATTATCAGGGTTGGTTTTCTGATTCCTTCTCATTGGGGTAGACACTGTCAGAGGGAAGGAAGGTCTAGGGCTGAAGGCTGTTGTTCAGATTATTTTGTCCCACAGGGTGTTCCCTTGATGTAGTACTCTCCCTCTTTTCCTATGGATGTGACTCCCTGTGAGCCGAACTGCAGTGATTGTTGTCTCTCTTCTGGGTCTAGCCGCCCAGGGAGTCTACCCGGCTCCAGGCTGGTACTGGGGATTGTCTGCACAGAGTCCTGTGATGTGAACAGTCTATGGGTCTCTCAGCTGTGGATACCAATGCCTGTTCTGGTGGAGGTGGCAGAGGGTGCAGTGAACTCCCTGAGGGCCCTTAGCTTTGGTGGTTTAATGCTCTATTTTTGTTCTGATTGCCCTCCTGTCAGGAGTGGTGCCTTCCAGAAAGCATCAGCTGTACTAATGTGGAGAGGGACCAGCGGTGGGCGGGGCCCTTGAACTCCCAAGATTATATGCCCTTTGTCTTCTGCTATGAGGATGGATAGGGAAGGACCATCAGGTTGGGAGGGAGCTAGACCTGTCTGAGCTCAGGTTCTCTTTGGGCAGGTCTTGCTGTGGCTGCTGTGGGGAATGGGGGTGAGATTCCCAGGTCACTGGAGTTGCGTACCTAGGGAGATTATGGCTGCCTCTGTTGAGTCATGCAGGTTGTCAGGAAAGTGGGGGGAAACCAGCAGGCACAAGCCTCACCCAGCTCCCACGCAAACGGAAGGGCCAGTTTCTCTCCCACTGTGCCCCCCAGTAGCCCTGAGTGTGTTTCCAGGTGGAGGGCAAGATGGGCTTGAAAACTTACGTGAGGCTATCCGCCTCCCAGCTGTGAAAGAAAAGTGCTTAAGTTCTTCCCCTGCCTGTGAAGTCTGTAACCCAGATTTTCATCCCCCACAACCCCCGGGGCTTCTCACCCCATTCAAATAGTTACAAAGTTCAACCAAAGAATTCCTTCTCAGCCGGGCGCGGTGGCTCACGGCTGTAATCCCAGCACTTTGGGAGGCTGAGGCGGGCGGATCACAAGGTCAGGAGATCGAGACCACGGTGAAACCCCATCTCTACTAAAAATACAAAAAATTAGACGGGCGCGGTGGCGGGCGCCTGTAGTCCCAGCTACTCAGGAGCCTGAGGCAGGAGAATGGCGTGAACCCGGGAGGCGGAGCTTGCAGTGAGCCGAGATCACGCCACTACACTCCAGCCTGGGCGACAGAGCGAGACTCCGTCTCAAAAAAAAAAAAAAAAAAAAAAAAAAAAAAAAGAATTCCTTCTCCCTGTGGAGTTTTACCTGCCACTCCTCTGGCCACCCTCCCGAGGGATCCCTGTGGTGCCAGGCAGGAATGGGCTGCTTTGGAACCCAGCGAGCTTCCAGGGCCTTTCTGCTGCTTTCTCTACCCCTGTATTTCGCTTGGCTCTCTAACTTGACTCAGCTTTAGGTAAACCAAAACTTCTCTCACAAACAGACCTTCAGCTTCTCCACCGTGTGTTCAGGAGAGGAGGGTCTCCCTTTCCCACTTACGCAGTTGGGGCACTCACAGTATTTGTGGTGTGTCTCGAATCCCGCAGGAGCAGTCCACTTCCTTCCGAGGGTCTCTGGGTCATCTCCGGATTGCTGGTTTGTTCTTGCAGTTGATCTGGAGCTAAAACAATGCAAGCCTCCACATGCTGCTCTATCTGGAGCTGCAATCTAGTCCTACCTCTCATCTGCCATGATCCCCTCTCTTTAGACAGTCATTAATTTTTAAAATATACTATTAAAGTATTTTGTTGACAGAACTAGAAAGCTTCCTCTTTCTGTGATAGATTTTTTGCTCTAGATTATAAATTATGAGATATTACAGTTGGTACTGTATATCAAAATAGACCACATTTTTCAAAGTAATTTTCCTGTCAATCAGTGTGTTATGAAAACATGTTAGTCACAGTTTTTTCAGTTTGTCATTTGCCCTCATTATGGTTTTTATTTGGGTCTCTTGTAAGACATAAAGGTGAGACTCACTGGAGACCAGAACCACCTCAAACAGAACTGACCAGTGTGCTCTGCTTTGGCTTGGTACGGTGGTTGTCAGCTGGATCAGGAGTTGTATTGT
This sequence comes from Macaca nemestrina, assembly GCF_043159975.1. Lineage (NCBI taxonomy): Eukaryota > Metazoa > Chordata > Mammalia > Primates > Cercopithecidae > Macaca > Macaca nemestrina. The sequence continues at coordinate 55,848,265 of NC_092136.1, forward strand.
TTTGAACAGAGAGGGAGCGAAAAGCTGAAAGAAAAATAGCAAATTGGGAAGTGACCACAGAAACACAAGGATGAAAATATTCCATGGATAGAGGAAATGCAATAAGTTAAAAGAATTCAGATGTGGTAAAATGTGAAATAACTATTTGAACACCAGGAAAGAAAAGAGCCTAAAATGACAGAGATTATATTCATATGGAAAAATGGATTTGGGCTCATGAGTGTTCCTTATTTCTCCTGCTGTGGAGCTTTCAGTCCTAAGAAAAGTAAAGTAAGTGGGAACTGTAGTCCTCCAGGGAAAAGTTGAGGGAAGATTTAATTTTTTTTCATTATGGTTAGATTCTGACTTTAATTTAGTAAACAAAAAAATATTCTGGAAGACAGAAATGTAACATTCTATACTGTTTCTAATCTAAACATTGTCAAAGTAGAAATTTTCTTTTAATTTGTGGTTCTAACATATACTTTATCTGTATAGCAAATAACTTCTGCAAAGACAACTCAACCAATCTAAAATTAGAGCCATATCATTGATTTAAATAGAGTATTGGCATCCAAAGATTAAAATACAGTAATGGTTATACATTTTCTCATTAGTCTTTTCATAAGGGAAATGTAGAATTGAACATTAAAATCTTACTAATAAGATGGTGGTTATTGACTGTATACCTCTTGAAAAAAATAAGAGAAATTATAAATCAAGTAAACTTTTATTTTTGCCTATTTCAAACATTTTTTAAATAATTTCAAGTTTTATTTTAGATTTAGGGGCCACATGTACAGATTTGTTAGCTGGGCTTAGTGTGTGATGCTGAAATTTAGGGTACGATTGATGGCATCACCCAGGTACTGAGCAGAGTACCCAGTAGTCACTTTTCACCCCCTTTCCCCACTCCTTTCCTCCCCTGTCTAGTAGTCCTCAGTGTCTATTGTTGCCAGCTTTAATGAGTACCACTTACTTAGCTTCTGGGGAAGATGTAATTTTAAGGAAATAGTGAAGAAGAATTCAGGGTCAGTATCTTGACCGGCAACAGGTGTTGTTTAATTTAGTGATTTGACTAGATGGACCTTTTTGGACACTGGATTATCAGTCAGTGCTTTGTCACATTCATTTGAAATTTGAGAACCAATTGGATACAAGCAGGGATACTTTAAAAAATGCCTTTTTTAATGTTATTCCATTATTTCTGAGTTTTAAGTTCTACATTTAGAATGTGATCTTTCTTTGAGGGAATATATACTTTTTTGAAAGAGAACAACATAAAGTTCAGAGGTTTCATATTAAAACAAAAAATCCATCTTTTATTAATTATGCTTATCTAAATTTTGGTAAATAGAAAATTCTTAAGTTCTGTTTTATCAATTGCTAGTGGTTCATTATAAATTCTGGAAATAGATATAGTCTGCCTGTAATATTAAGGGAACAGTAATATTACTAACACATGCAGAAATCATTAGCCATAACGTTTCTTGTGCCTGTTAAAAGATGAATTTAGGCTGAGTGTGGTGGCTCATGCCTGTGATCCCAGCACTTTGGGAGGCCAAGGTGGGCGAATTGCTTGAGGTCAGGAGTTCAAGACCAGCCTGTCCAACATGGTGAAATCCTGTCTTTACTAAAAATACAAAAATTAGCCAGGCATGCTGGCACATGCCTATAATCCCAACCATTTGGGAGGCTGAGGCAGGAGAATTGCTTGAACCAGGAGGCAGAGGTTGCAGTGAGCTGAGATCACACCACCACATCCAGCCTAGGTGACAGAGCAAGACTCTGTCTTGAAAAAAGAAAAAAAAAATTACATGTGGTGATGGACACCTGTAGTCCTGCCTGTTCAGGAGACTGAGGTGGGAGGATTGCTTGAGCCCAGGAGTTCAGCCAAGGAGTTTGAGGCTGCAGAAAGCTATGATTGAGCCACAGTACTCCAGCCTGGGCAACAGAGCAAGACCCTGTCTCAAAAAAAAAAAAAAAAGATGAATTTAATTTCAATTTTAAATTACTTAACACTGAAGTACTTTAATTGACTGTTACTTGTAGATTATTGGCTTCTTTACTAAGAAGCAATACTTTCAGATTTCTAAATACATCACACGTTAAATCATAATATCGGTTTAGCAAAAGTATAAAGAAATTATTTTTCTGGCAACTTGCATGCCAAGATCTGTTACTTGAATTTATTGACTGATCACTTTTTTTTTTTGAGACAGTGTCTTGCTCTGTCGCCCAGGCTGGAGTGCAGTGGTGCAGTCTCGGCTCACTGCACTCCACCTCCCAGGTTCACGCCATTCTCCTTCCTCAGCCTCCCTAGTAGCTGGGACTACAGGCGCCCGCCACCACGCCCGGCTAATTTTTGTATTTTTAGTAGAGACGGGTTTTCACCGTGTTAGCCAGGGTGGTCTCGATCTCCTGACCTTGTGATCCACCCACCTCAGCCTCCCAAAGTGCTGGGATTACAGGAGTGATCCACCACGCCCAGCCGGACTGATCACATTTTTAGTTGTTTGTAACTATGCCCAATATAATAAATGTGTTTCCTGATTAGTATACTAAAACTTAAAAAAGAAATCTGGTAGAATTCTGTTAGAAGGAAAACTTGTGTTGTGTGCTGGTCTTTGCCACTTATGGTGGCTGTGTAGAAGTAATTACAGCATGATCATCTGAGAAATTTTTGTTGACCTATTATAATAATAATATTGAGTTCATATATAAATATACTGCTTTTCTTTCCATGCCCAGCTGATAATGCAGGACTTGGCCTACTTTGGCTTTCAGAATCTTCAGTGTCTGCATGAGAGCACATTTAGCTACATTGTGTCAGGCATGGGATTAAGCACTTTACATACAATGATCTCTAATCCTCATGACAATGTAAGGCAAGTATCATTATCCCCATTTTAGTGGGGCTAATTGACTCAGAATCACATGACTCTTAAGTGATGAAATCCAGATTTTAAATTAGGAATTTTCATCTATTCATTTCCTAAGCCTGTGTTCTTTCACTATAAGGCTGGATCATCTCCAATTGGAAAAAACAATGATGTTTGCAATAGTTGACTTTAGATGTTGTTCTTTTTGTTTGTTTGAGACAAGGTCTCACTCTGTTGCCCAGGCTGGAGTGCAGTGGCACAATCTCGGCTCACTGCAGCCTCGACCTCCTGGGCTCCAGCGATCCTCCAACCTCAGCCTCCTGAGTAGCTGGGACTACAGGCATATGCCACCATACCCAGCTAACTTTTTTTTAATTTTTTGGTAGAGACGGAGTTTTACCTTGTTGCCAAGGCTGATCTGGAACTCCTGGGCTCAAGGGATCCACTTGCCTCAGCCCAGGAGGTTGAGGCTTGAGCCCAGAAGGTTGAGGCTGCGTTGAGCCGAAGTCCTGCCACCACACTCCATCCTGGGTGATAAAGTGAGACTCTGTCTCGAAAACAAAAACAAAAACACAGACTGTCCCTATCCTTTAAAACTGACGCTTCAAAAGTGAGCATCATGAAGTATTATTAAGAGATTGTATTACTAGGTAAGAACCCTTCAAATATCTTCTACATTTCATGGGCCTTATTGGAAATTTTTTTCACAATCTAATTATATTTCATTTAATTTAATAAATTCTATTCCTTAAGTACTTATTAGTGCCAAGCATTTTCTAGATACATAATTCTCCTAATATCCTTCAGAAAAGGATACACAGACATGACAAGTAAGAATTTGTGACTATCCCAGTGGATTGTCATTAGATTGTCTGAGATTCATTCTAGTGCTAAGATTCTGAAGTCCGTGATAAAATCATCATTCATGAAGTAAACACTTCATAAAGTTAAAAAGCAGAACATGACAGTAAAGTTACTTTCATAGGTTATGCAGGAAATTGGGGGAAGGGAGGCAGGATGGTGTCAATGCAAGGAAAATAATCCACATGGTTCTATTTTTAACTAGTCAGTCTTTTTTTTTTTTTTTAATCACATTTCTAAAATTCCCTTTTGGTAAGCAAGAACCAACCATATAATTTGACTCTTTCCTTATTATTGGGTTGGAATTGAGACCTGGTGATTCCATTCAGATGTTTGTAAATACTTTATTGCACTGAAGTCTGGTATGTGTATCTAGGCCCTCTTTTCATTTCCCTTTGAAGCACCTCAAAAATGTACCTTCATTTTACAGTCTCTTCTCACCACTCCTTTGTATTGCTTTTTAGTGAGATTTCAGGAATGTGAGTAGGATGAATTGTAACTGAGCTTAGCTGCTCTTTTAGCTTTCTGGAGCTTCCCAAATAATTAAGAAAGGCATTTGGTGACTTTGGGGGAATGGTTTAGGTGGAAGGAAGGAGAAGAGAAGGACTAAATCCACTAGAGACAAACCTTGTAAGCATTGGCAGGGTTTATACCACAGAGATTATTGGCAACACATCTATGCAGCTTCTTTCCATTTCCAATTGATAATGTAGGGATTGACCTACTTTTTTGGCTTTCAGAATCTTCAGTGTCTGCATGAGAACACATTTAACTACTTCCCTGCCCTATCCCTATGATTCTTTTTTTTTTTTCTTAAAGAGATAGGGTCATGCCCTGTCACCCAGAAAGGAGTGCAGTGGCTTGATCATAGCTCATTACAACCTTGACCTCCTAGGTTCAAGCAATCCTCCTGCTTCAGCCTTCCTAGTAGCTGGGACTATAGGCACACACCACCATGCCTAGCTAACTTTTTGTAATTTTTTTGTAGAGACAGGGATTAAGGGGTGAGCCAGTGCCCCTGACCACTATGACTCTTGATATGCACATATAAAGGGCCACTAACAAATGTTTTCACAAAGTGAGAACATTAAGATAGGCCAAGATAAAAAGACAGGCCAAGACAAGAACTTCATAAAACTTCTACTTCAGGGCATTAAGAAATCAGTTGGACGTGTTTTATTGTTTTACGTAGTACAGTTTTTCTAATTTGTTTTGCATCTGTGATAGTATAAAAATATTTTTTAGATATGTAATTTGACAATTTTTGTTTTGTTGTTTCTTGCTTTTTATTTTAGAGATGGTGTCTCACTTTGTTGCCCAGGCTGAAGTACAGTGGCTATTCACGGGCACAAACATAGTGCACTACAGCCTCAAACTTCTGGCCTCAAGCGATCCTGCCACCTCATGCTGCCAAGTAGCTGGGACTACAGACACTTACCACCATACCTGGCTTTATCTGACAGTTTTAGTAAAAGTTAAAGGAAATATTAAAGAACCTAGAATTCTTTGTAAAATAATATGAGATTTCTGGGCTGGGTGCGGTGGCTCACGCCTGTAATCCCAACACTTTGGGAGGCCAAGGCGGGCATATCGTGAGGTCAGGAGTTCGAGACCAGCCTTGCCAACATGGTGAAACACCGTCTCTTACTAAAGATACAAAAACTTAGCCGGGCATGGTGGCATGTGCCTGTAATCCCAGCTGCTTGGGAGGCTGAGGCAGGAGAATCGCGTGAACCTGGGAGGCAGAGGTTGCAATGAGCCAAGATCATGCCATTGTGCTCCAGCCTGCGCAACAGGGTGAGACTTTGTCTCAAAAAAAAGAGTAATAATAATAATACAAAATTTCTAATTGTGCCTTATGGATATTTCATTGCCCAGCATTGAACCAAATAGGTGTTAGAAGTCCTAATGGGAGAAGAAAACTCATACAAGAAATAACTAGTGTAAATCAAATAAAATCTACACCCTTTACATTTCTGCAAAATGTTAATTTCACTACCAGGCAAATGCAGTCTACACTGATAATATTTATACTGTTTGCCAACTGTGAATAAAGGAATTTTTAAATTATAGGATGGAAGTAAAATATTGTGATTACCTTTAGAGAGTCAAGACATGACATAAATGACTTATATAGATTATGATGATGAAATGAAGCCCTACCCCAAAGCATGGGCTTCAAATTGAACCCCCTGTCCCGTCCTATCTGATTTCTTTGTTCACTTATAAGTCAGGTTTATCATGATCTAATTTTTATATACAGTAAAATGTATACTTTTTAATCTACAGTTATGAGTTTTGACAAATGCATGAAGTCATACAACCACTAGCACCACAATAAGACATAGAGTATTTCTATCATCCCCCAAAGTTCCCTAATTCTCCTTTATAGTCACATCTTCCCATCACCTCAAACACTTGGCAACCACTGATCTATTTTTTTGTCTCTGTAGTTTTGCCTTTTCCATAATGTCATTATGTAGTTTTTTGAGTTTAGCTTCATTCACTTAGCACAATGTATTTCAGATTCAGTCATGTTGCTTCATACAATTATTTATTCCTTTTTCTGAGTGGTAATCCACTTTATGGATGGACTAAAGTTTTATTTACCTGTTGACCAACTGAAAGACAATTTTAGCAGTAATGAATAGAACCACCCCAAACATTTGCATAAGTTTTTGTGTGAATATAAGTTTTCATTTCTACCTACCTAGGAGTGGGATGCTGGAATATATGGTAATATAATATTTAACTGTATAGGAAACTGCCCAACTGTTTCCTCAAGTGTCTATATTATTTTGCATTCTCACCAGCAGTATATTAGCATTTCATTTGCGCCACATCTTTACTCACACTTGGTATTGTCAGTTGGTTTCTTTTTTTTTTAGTCAGAGTTTCACTGTTGTTGCCCAGGCTGGAGTGCAATGGCGTGATCTTGACTCACCACAACCTCTGCCTCCCAGGTTCAAGCGATTCTCCTGCCTCAGCCTCCCAAGTAGCTGGGATTACAGGGGTGCACCACCACACCTGGCTAATTTTATATTTTTAGTAGAGGCGGGGATTTCTCCATGGTGGTCAGGCTGGTCTCGAACTCCCATGATCCACCCGCCGCGGCCTCCCAAAGTGCTGGGATTACAGGCATGAGCCACTGCACCCGGCTGGTTTCCTTCTTTTCTTTTCTTTTCTTTTTTTTTTTTTTTTGGTGGTTGGTTGGGGAGGGGGGTCTTGTTTTAGCCTTTCCAACAGTTATGTGGCGATATCTCATTGTGATTCTACTTTGTATTTTAGCAGGTAAGTGAGAGTGTAGGACTCTTAGCTGGTCACTGTATGTTGCCTTCGTACTTGTGACAAGAGTACTTGTCTTAAAATAAGAAATCTCCATCTGGAGTCATGAATTAGAGCATTGGTTCTCAACAGGAGCAACCCTCCCACCCTACTTCATGAAATTTGTCTGGAGACATTTTTGGTGGTCACAGTTGGAGGGACTGTGCTACTGTCATCTAGTGGATAAAGGCCAAAGATACTTCTAAACATCTTACAATATACAAGACACCCACTCTTTATCCCAAATAATTATCAAGCCCAAATGTCAATTAGTGCATAGGTTGAGAAACCCTGAATTAGGGCAACCAGCACATCAGATATTAAAGTCATCCATCAAATGTATTTGTATTGAGGATAAGACATTCAGGCCGGGCGTGGTGGCTCACGCCTGTAATCCCAGCACTTTGGGAGGCTGAGGCGGGCGGATCACGAGGTCAGGCAATCGAGACCATCCTGTGAATGGTGAAACCCCGTCTCTACTAAAAATACAAAAAATTAGTGGGCACCTGTAGTCCCAGCTACTTGAGAGGCTGAGGCGGGAGAATGCCATGAACCTGGGAGGTGGAGCTTGCAGTGAGCCAAGACCGCCTCACTGCACTCCAGCCTGGGCGACAGACCGAGACTCCGCCTCAAAAAAAAAAAAAAAAAAGGATAAGACATTCAGTTGAATGTCTCAGTCATCTCACAAGGATGTGATCCTTGAAAGTCCTATGAAGTTGGAAAATTGAGGATGAGTCATTCCATCAGCGTCATGTACACTACCAGGCAACTCTAAAGAGTCCAGTTACATTTTGACAATGTTTAACAATTTACTCCAGTGATAGTATTGCCATCAACTGTATTAGAAAAAAATTTGTGTAACTTGCTATCCCACATAACTCTAAGTATAATTGGTGCACATTAAATAATTTCAAATACTTGAATTAATCTGGGAAGCTTGGTAAGCTCTAACAATATCATATTGATTTGTCATTCAGTGCTGAGACCAATGAGTAGGAAAAATTTTCTTTTTCCCATGGTGGCTGTTGCCTACTTTGAATTTCCATTGGGATTTGGGGCTTTTGTTGTGCCTTGCTTTGCTTTTATTTGAAATTAGTTTCAAGCCTTGTATTCTGTAACCCCTAGGCACATTCTCACTTAAGTCTACCAAAGCTGGGAGGTTTGGGGGAGTGTTGCAGACTAGATGATGTGTGTATATGTCATTTTTTCATGTCTGAAAAAAATCATTGTACCTCAAATTACTAAAGTATACTCTTAAAGCAGGATTATAAAGATGATTCCTTGAAAATCATCATCCAAATTCAAAATTTAAAAGACAGTGCATTCTGCCAAACTTTTTTCAGTAGTTTATTTTGGTTACTTTGGAAATAAATGTTGCCAGATTCACTGTGTTTGGTTGTCTGGCCCTTGTTTATTACTTTATATTTGCATTTCTCTGGGATCAGAGATGAAAATTTGGCTGCTGCTTTGTACTGTCAGAAAATAATGGATTTCCTTATTTCAACAAGGAGATTCAACACAAAATTGGGCTGTAGCTTTTAATGAGCTTGGTGACCTTCAAGGGACCAGTCCAAACACATTTTGTGTTACAAGTAAGAGCAGATGTTTTTAAGTATATGCAGAATACAGTGAGCCCTACCCTAAACCTCTTCTCATTGCTGTTGTCTTCTCAAGAGTCATTTTGTGACCAAATTAGGTTCGAGGTGGCAAATGTGGTCCTTTACATTTATCATGCTGCCCGTTAGAGGGCAGTAGTATACAGACTCAGGAGCCAGAAAACCAAATACTATTAGATTCTGGGGCATGAGTCTTTTTCGAATCTTCTAAACACAGCTAAATATGTCATAATTTAACAAAGTTAACCCCTAATCTGCATTTTGGTGTAAAATATCTATACAACTACAGATATTCAACTTTGAACTTTGTTTTAACATGATCTTTTAAATGCTTATAATTCTAAATTGTGTATGGATTTGGTTTACAATATTTCTAATTGCTTCTGGGAAGACTGTTAATAACTTATAACAACATCTTTTTTACATAAATGTTTTCTATTTAAAACTTATTGGAGGGCTGGGCGTGGTGGCTCATTTCTGTAATCCCAGCACTTTGGGAGGCCGAGGTGGGCGGATCACAAAGTCAGGAGTTCGAGACCAGCCTGACCGACATAGTGAAACCCCATCTCTACTAAAAATACAAAAGAGTTAGCCGGGCGTGGTGGTGCACACCTGTAATCCCAGCTACTTGGGAGGCTGAGGCAGAAGAATCACTTGAACCCAGGAGGCAGAGGTTGCAGTGAGCAGAGATCACACCACTGCACCCCAGCCTGAACAACAAAGTGAAATTCTGTCTCAAAAACAAACAAAAAACATATCAGATACTACTACTATAATTACTCAAATATAAGTAGTTGGTAATATGATGGAAATCTTGGAAGAAAGAGATGGCTTTAGTTACAGAAGCATGGTACCATGCCATAGAATATGCAGAGAATAAGAGAATAAATACTTTTAAAATGAATGTAGCCAAAATTTTTGGAAAACAGACTTTAGATTCATTCTGGGATGGGGTGTGTGTGTGTGTATGTGTGTGTGTGTGTGTGTGTGTTCTAACAGCTTTACTGTAACAGCTCATTCAATACTCATAAGAACCTTATGAAGTAGGTACTATATTATTATCTTCCTTACAGATATGAAAACTAAAACACAGGGGTAAGTGAATTGACACTGCACCAGGTCACAGTACTAGTAAGTGGCCAAGCTAGGGTTTGAAACCAGGCGTTCTGAAATCAGAGATTATGAACTAAAAATACTTTGTTAAACTACCTCTCTCATTGAATTATCTAACCTTTCCCCCTGAATTGTCATGCCACCTATCATATTTTCTCACATAGTCCTGTTTTGGGACTCTCTGTTCTATTCCATTCGTCCTTTTAACTCTTCACTAATAACAGTTGTTGTACTGTGTTAATTATTAAAGGTTTATATAAGTTTTGATACCTGGAAATCTTAACTCTCCCACTTAACTCTTCTTCAGAATTTCCTTGACTATTTTTGGTCTTTGTATGTCCCTATAAAGTTTAGGATGAACTTACCAAATTACAGGACCAACTCTTTAAAGATTTTGACTAAAAGTGATATGTGCATCCTTCTTTTTCTTTTTTTTTTTTTTCCTTTTTTGAGATAAGGTCTCACTCTGTCACCCAGGCTATAGTGTGGTGGTGCAATCACAGCTCACCACAGCCTCCATCTCCCAGGCTTGAACTATCCTCCTCCCTCAGTCCCCTGAGTAGCTGGGACTACGGGCAGGCACCACCATGGCTGGCTAATTTTTTATTTTTTGTAGAAATGGGATCTCACTATGTTGCCCAGACTGGTCTTGAACTCCTGGACTAAAGTGATTTGCCCACTTCGAACTCCCAAAGTGCTGAAATTACATAAGCATGAGCCACTGCCTGGCCAGTGCATCCTGCTTTTTCTAAACCACCGCAAGTCATTTTTGGAACAAGACAAGACAGATAATGTAGTGATAGAGAAAAAAAAAAAAAATATATATATATATATAACTAGAAAAAATACTGGTGTTACTAAGATTATTTCTACTTTTATTTTTCTATGTTTTAAATTTTATTATAATATTTACTTCATGGGAAATATATTTAGAGTTTTAATTTTATTATAAAGAAAGTATAAATAGAAACCAAAGTAATGAATATACTTAAAATAATTCAGACCTCAAGATCCACATGAATTACCTGACCCACCTGAAAAAAAGGTATCTACTACCCAATATATTTTAGAGAATTGGTATTTATTATTTTTGAGAAGACAGTATGTGGGTAAGAGTCATGCCTAAAGAACAGAGAACAAAAATACTACTTTTTGAAAAGGGCAGTTTTAGACACTACAGGCCAGTGACTGTTAAATGTTGACTTGGTGTTAAATCCAGACAGAATTCTAAAACAGTTTTTCAACACTTGATTCAGAAAGAGTGATTACTAAGAGTTGGACTAAGGATTTACTTACTTATTTTTCCCTGTCTTTGCTAGATATGGGGGAGAAATACAGAGCATGTATGAAGGCTACTTTGGCAAGAACAGATTTTAAATCTGATTTCACCTTCTGAGGAGCCTTATATAAGATAAGCTTAAGTATATAACTTAGGCAAAGTTGTTTGTCCTGCATCACATAATAAGGAGTAGAGCAAGAACTGGAACCCATGTGTTTTGACACTTAAAGCAGTGGGAGGAAGCAGTGTGTTTCTGTTATATTGCTGAGACATACTAACTATATCATCTGCCTCAGCCCAACGTTTTCTTTATCCAGGTCTGGGCCATATAACCAAAAAGAATTGTGGGGAGCAGCCCTCAAAGGTGATGGCAGTTGGCCATTTTAACTATCAAGAGGATGTATGGGATAGTATTGAGTTTAATCTATGCATCAATAACATAGGTTCAGTGGGAATAAGGAATTTTCTGGCTGCAAAGGGTAAGTGTTAGAATTGGTCAAGAATAGTTGTAAAGCAGCCTTCCCTAGAGAACTTTATAAAAGAATGGATTCCATTCTACCTGGAGTGTTTGAGATCTAATCCTGCTTAACTAGATGACTAAAAAGTTCATGCCAACCCCAAGAGTCTATAAAAGTATTAGCTGACACAGTTAATTCAATTCTTGCAATTCTTATGTGTATTCAACTGTGTCCCGCTCATTAAGATGCAGTAGGAAGAGATTTAGAGTGCCTGCTATGTGCCAGGCAGTTTCTAGATGCAGTAGGTATACATCTACCCTCATAGAGCTTTATTTTCTGGAGAGAAGGATAGACAATAAACAAGTTAAATAAAATGTAAAGTATGTGAGACAGTGATAAGTGATATAGAGAAAAATATAACAGGGATAGGGAGTGTGTTGGGGGAGAGAGTATAATTTTAGATAAGGTGATCAGGAAAGGTGGCTTTTGAGCTAAGAAATGCAAGAAAGGAAGGAGGATGCTGTACAGATTCATAGGGGCACAGTCATTCCAGGCAGAGAGAACAGTTAAGTGCAAAGGCTTTGAGGCAGGAACAAGAAGTTCTGTGTGTCTAGAGCAGAAAAAATGAAAGAAATCATGGCAGAACACATCACATAGAAAGGCCAGATCTTGTCGAGCTTTGTAAGTTGTTTTAAGAACCTTGGGTTTGGCCGGGCACGGTGGCTCAAGCCTGTAATCCCAGCACTTTGGGAGGCCGAGACAGGTGGATCACAAGGTCAGGAGATCGAGACCATCCTGGCTAACCCGGTGAAATCCCGTCTCTACTAAAAAATACAAAAAACTAGCCGGGCGAGGTGGCGGGCGCCTGTAATCTCAGCTACTCGGGAGGCTGAGGCAGGAGAATGGCGTAAACCCGGGAAGCGGAGCTTGCAGTGAGCTGAGATCCGGCCACTGCACTCTAGCCTGGGCGACAGAGCGAGACTCCGTCTCAAAAAAAAAAAAAAAAAAGAAAAAAAGAACCTTGGGTTTTATTGTGAGTGAGATGACGAGCCATTGGAATGAATAGAATGGTTATGTGATGAATTGACATACTCTTAACTAGATCACGTAGTCTGCAATGTTGAATGAAGGAGTACAGGTGGAAGCAGGGGAACTAGGAGACTGTTGTAGTGCTGTAACATGAGGTGTTGACTTGAACCAAAGTGTTGTGAAACTGGCCAAGTTGTAAACATTTTAAAGGTAAAGTCCGCAAGATCTGCAGAGGAACGGATAATTGGGTGTTAGAGAATGGCATTAAAGATAACTCTAAGCTTTTTGCCTAAGTGATTGGAAAAAATAAATGTGCCATATACTGATGTGAGGAAGACTGAACAAAGCAAGGATAGAGGTGGGTGAAGAGTAAGAGCTCCATTCTGGACAACATAGATTTAGAATTTTTTTAAAAATCCAACTGAAAATATTGTATAGAGAGTTAAACATGTGGGTATGGGGTTTAGGAGAAAGCTTGTTTAAAGAAAAAAACTTGCGAATTGTTGGTGTTTTTATGGTAAAGATAGGAGACTGGAAGTGATCACCAAGGAAGGATTGTTAACAGAAAAAAAGACCCAAGGACTGAGCCCTGAGGTATTCACATTGTTAAAGAGAGTAGGGAGATGAGAAATAGACAAAGATGTAGCAAGAAGACCTAGAAACCAAGTAAAGAAAGTGTTCATGGAAGAGGAAGACAGATGTCCAGCTGTATCAGATGCTGCTGATAGAGCATGTAAGAAGAAGTAAGATTTTGGTACTTCATGTTTTATGGCGTATGTGTGAATGTATGTATAACCACCCAGCTCGTGTCTCTGTAAGCTCCCACTCCCTTCCTGGCGATCTGCCATTGTTATTTTAACTTGGAATAATTTTACCTATGTCTGATATTACAGGAGAATCCAAACCCTCATATGGCATTCCAGAAAGTTCCGCGGCCAACAGAAGGATCCCACTTGCGAGTTCATATTCTTCCTTTCCCAAAGATTAATGAAGCCCGGGTTCAGGAATTAATACAGGAAAACCTTGCTAAGAACCAGAATGCACCTCCTGCCACAAGAGTAGAAAAGAAATGTGTTGTGCCAGCTGGTCCACCTGTTGGTATGTATTTGCCTGTCTGTTTTAAGAGTAAACTTTTTATAAAGATATAAGACCCAGAAAGGAAAAGTGTACAATTTGATGAATTTTCACAAAGTGAACAAACTCCTGTAGCTAGAATCAGAGCATTATCAACACTTAGAAACCCTGTTTCATTCACTGCCTCCCAAAAAGGGTAATCATAACCCAACCGCTGCCACTATAGAATCTTTTCTTTTTTTAATAACAGCTTTATTGAGATATAAGTTACATACCATAAATTCACCAATGTAAAATGTACAGTTCCTTGATTTTTAGTATATTTACACACTCATTCAACCATTATCACTATTTAATTTGAGCATATATATAGAGAGAGAGATGGAGATTCACTCTTGTTGCCCAGGCTGGAGTGCAATGATGTGATCTTGGCTCACCGCAACCTCTGCCTCCTGGGTACAAGCAATTCTCCTGTCTCAGCCTCCTGAGTAGCTGGGATTACAGGCATACGCCCCCTCACCCAGCTAATTTTGTATTTTTAGTAGAGACAGGGTTTCTCCATGTTGGTCAGGCGGGTCTCGAACTCCTGATCTCAGGTGATCTGCCCACCTTGGCCTCCCAAAGTGCTGGGATTACAGGCGTGAGCCACTGCACCTGGTGAGAATATTTTTATAACCTAAATAGAAACCTCACATCTATTAGCAGTCACTCCCCATTTCCTTCCCAAACCATCTCCTCCTCAGCATTATACTGTAATCTACTTTCTATTTTCATAGCTTTACCTATTCCGGACATTTTATATAAATAGAATTATACAATATGTAATCTTTTATAACTGGCTTCTTTCATTTAGCATAATATTTCACAGGTACATCTATGTTGTAGCATGTGTCAGTATTTTGTTTCTTTTTTGTTGTTGTTGTTGTTTTGAGATGGAGTGTCGCTCTGTTGCCCAGGCTGGAGTGCGGTGGCGCCGTCTTGGCTTACTGCAAGCTCTGCCTTCCAGGTTCACGCCATTCTGCTGCCTCAGCCTCCTGAGTAGTTGGGACTACAGGCACCTGTCACCACGCCTGGCTATTTTTTTTTGGATTTTTAGTAGAGACGGAGTTTCACCGTGTTAACCAGGATGGTCTCGATCTCCTGACCTCGTGATCCGCCCGCTTTGGCCTCCCAAAGTACTGGGATTACAGATATGAGCCACTGCACCTGGCCTCGTTTCTTTTTAAATGTCTGAATAATACTCCATTGTTTGGATATATATCACATTGGTTATTTATCCATCAGTTGATGGATATTTGAGTTGGTTCTACATTTTGGCTATTATGAATAATGCTGCTGTGAACATTTATGTGCAAGATTTTGTGTAGATATGTTTTCAGTTCTCTTGGATGTATACTTAGGATTGGAATTGCTGGGTCATATGGTAATTCTATGTTTAATGTTTTGAGGAGCTGCCAAACCATTTTCCAAAGCAGTTGTGCCATTTTAGATTTCTGTCAGCAGTGTATAAGGGTTATAATTTCAGCCACTGATACTGAACATTTTTTCATGTACTATTGGCCATTTCACTGTCTCTTTGCCCATTTTGAAATTGGGCTATTTGCCTTTTTATTACTGAGTTGTAAGCATACTCTGTATATTCTACAGATAAGTCCCCTACCAGATATATTATTTGCAAATTTTTCCCCAATCTGTGAGTTGTCTTCCTTTACTAACTTTTATCCCTTTTTTCAGCTATTGAGGAAGATATATTAAAATCTCCCATTATAATAGCAGAATTCCCTATTTCTCAGTTTTTCCTGTTTTTCTTGACATATTTTGAAGTTGGTTAATTAGGTGCATGTATAAAATGTGAATTAGTTGGATTCTCCAAAGGAAAAAAATTCCAGATAGTAAACATATTTATTATAAGAAAATATGTTTTCTGGCTGGGTGTGATGGCTCACGCCTGTAATCCCAGCACTTTGGGAAGCTAAGGTGCGTGGATCACTTGAGGTCAGGAGTTCAAGATCAGCCTGGCCAACATGGTGAAACTCCATCTCTACTAAAAATGCAAAAAATAGCCAGGCGTGGTGGTATGCACCTATAGTCCCAGCTACTTGGGAGGCTAAGGTGGGAGGAGAATCACTTGAACCCGGGAGGCAGAGGTTGCAGTGAGCCAAGATCGTGCCACTGCACTCCAGCCTTGGTGACAGAGCAAGATTCTGTCTTACAAAAAAAAAAAAAAAAGGAAAAAAAAAAGAAAATATGTTTCCTAATAACTCAGCCTAAAGAAAATTTAAAATACTGCTAAAGATATTTTAGAATTAAAAGTTTATAAACATAAAGATGTTGCTCTCTCAATGAAGTATGTGTTATTGGAGATTGTAAGTTTTCTATTCTAATATGGATAGATTTTCAGTTTATGCCACCAACCTATGTGTGTGGGAAGCACCAGAGCCCACAATTATGAATGAGCATTTCAGAGAGAAAAGTCATGCGAAATAATCAGTTTAACCAGAAAATTAATGTTACATGATTAAAAATTATTTGAAGAAACTGGTAAAATTCAAGTAAGGGCTATAGTCTCATTCATTGTATTGTGCCAGTTGTTTTCCTGATTCTAATAAAATATAATTATGAAAGATGTCACCATAGAGGGAAGCTGGGTGACGAGTACAAGGATCTTCTTTGTATTATGTTTGCACCTTATTGTAAGCATATAATTATTTTTATAAAAATGTTTAAGGCTGAGTGCGGTGGCTCATGCCTGTAATCCCAGCACTTTGGGAGGCCAAGGTGGGCGTATCACCTGAGGTCGTGAGTTCAAGACTAGCCTAAGCAATATGGAGAAACCCCGTCTCTACTAAAAATACAAAATTAGCCGGGTGTGGTGGTGCATGCCTGTAATCCCAGCTACTTAGTAGGCTGAGGAAGGAGAATTGCTTGAACCCGGGAGGCAGCCAAGATCGCGCCATTACACTCCAGCTTGGGCAACAAGAGCGAAACTCTGTCTCAAAAAAAAAAAAAGTTTAAAACATTATTTGAAGAATACAGGTTTGATATTGATGAGATGAAAGGAATACTAATGAGTAAAATATAGTCTTTCTTCTTAGGTATGGGAGAAGGTAAAGGGATTGGGCCTTTAGAATCCAAAGAGTAGCCTTAAAGTATAAGTAGTCTTTTTGGCTTGAGAACCATTGATACTGTTCTCACTTATAAATGGGAGCTAAATAATGTGTACACATGGACATTAAGTGTGGAATAATAAGACACTGGAGACTCAGAAGGCTGGGAGGGTGGGAAGGGGTTGAGGGATGAGAAATTACTTAATGGCTACAATATACATTATTCTGGTTGATGGCTACACTAAAAGTCCAGACCACCACTATGCAGTACGTCCATGTGACAAGGCTGCACTTGTACCCCTTAAATTTATACAAAAAAAAGAATTATTGATACTACCTCATTTAAACAAATGACATAGTATAGTTCTTTGTGAAAGTATAAATTTTGTATAAATACTACTTTGATTTATATCCTTCTAATATTATTTTAATAAGTTAAATTTATTTAGGTAACCAGCTTAGTAGCCTAGGTAATACATTAGAATTTTCTAACCCTATGGTAAAAGGTGAAAGGTGCTAAGTTTACATGACTAAAAAGTGACTTTCCTAAGCCAGTATAGCAGTTCATTGATCATGATTATTTCTCTTTTTTTGCACTACTTCTTTCCTTCAAGTCACCTCTACTCAAATGTGTAATATCTAATATTTTGTGGAATGTAGTTTTTCTTTAGTAATATCTTAGAAATATTAACAATATTACTAGTTACAAAGTTTCAAATAGATGTTTGCCCTTGTTTAATATAACTTTACTTTGCAATGTGAATTAGTTCGCATAAAAGTTAAGTGTCTCATTAGAATCTATCCTGTGAAATTATTAATCGACTAGCCTGATACTTCAGCACTGCAACATGTAATCAAAATAATGATGTGGAATATTTTCAATGCTCTGTAATAAGAGAAAAAATAAAGTGTAGGTCATATCAATAGTTTTTGTTTGTTTGTTTTCTAATAAGAAATGTGGTCTCACTCTGTCACCCAGCTGCAGTATAGTAGTGCTGTCCTAGCTCACTGCAGCCTTGGACTCCTGGGCTCAAGTGATCTTCCCACCTCAGCCTCCCGAGTCACTGGGATTACAGTGCAAGGCACCATGCCTGGCTAATTTTTGTATTTTTTGTAGAGAAGGGGCTTGCTATGTTGCCCAGGCTTGTCTCAAACCTCTGGGCTCAAGGGATCATCCCACCTCAGCCTCCCAAATTGCTGGAATTATGGGCGTGAGCCTCCACACTCAACCTACAGTCTTAAAGTAGTAGTCTCTTTGCTTTTGTAATTACCAAAGGAGTTTAATTTATTTGTGCTTTCTTTATATTCTTTTACTAGTTTCGATAATGGACAAGGTGACGACAGTTTTCAACAGTGCACAGAGACTAGAAGTTGTCAGAAACTGCATCTCATTCATATTTGAAAATAAAATTTTGGAAACTGAAAAGGTAATGAAATATCATCTTTCCCAAGTAAGCGTTTATCATTTCCCTTTCAGATTTACATGCTGAAGTTACCAGCTTTCTCTTCTTTTCTTCAGTGGAGTCTCCCTCTGTTGCCCGAGCTGGAGTGCAGTGGTACAATCTCAGCTCACTGCAAGCTCCGCCTCCCGGGTTCATGCCATTCTCCTGCCTCAGCCTCCCCAGCAGCTGGGACTACTACAGGCACCCCCCACCACGCCTGGCTAATTTTTTTGTATTTTTAGTAGAGACGGGATTTTACCATGTTAGCCAGGACAGTCTCGATCTCCTGACCTCATGATCCGCCCGCCTCAACCTCCCAAAGTGCTGGGACTACAGGCGTGAGCCACCGCGCCCGGCCAGCTTCTCTTCTTTAATTCTGTCCCTTTTCCTAATAAAGTCTCCTCTCATTGTTTGGATCATTTTAAATGAATAGTGTCTAAGATATAAAGCTGTTGGGCCAAGCTTAATTATATGACCAGCAGAAAAATATTCATAGTAATTTTTTCTCTCAAACTTTTAAACATTGTTCACTAAACACTATTTTGGCATATTACTTAGAAACTTAACATTTTATTTATTTTAGTTTTTATTTTTGGAGACAGAGTCTTGCTGTGTCACCCAGGCTGGAGTACAGTAGCGTGATCTTGGCTCACTGCAGCCTCTACCTCCCGGATTCAAGTGATTCTCCTGCTTCAGCCTCCTGAGTAACCGGGACTACAGGCATGCACCACTGCACCCAGCTCATTTTTGTATTTTTAATAGAGATGGGGTTTCATCATGTTGGCCAGATTGGTCTCGAACTCCTGGCCTCAAGTGATCCAGCCACCTCAGCCTCCCAAAGTGCTGGAATTACATGTATGAGCCAACACGCTTGGCCAAAACTTAACATTTTAATATAATTTTATGTATTGCAAAGAATCTAGTTAGAATATGTAATGGATTATAAGAACTGTAGTATTCAATTTAAATGTGCCTCCTTAGAGCATGTTTTCTTGCCTTGTTCAGTGAAACATGCTGAACATAATATAACCCTTTCTTACTGACTCATTGTCATAGTTCTGAATATCTATTTTCAGGGACTGGTAAAGCTTATAGAAATGTTTACCTTTAACCTAACTGACCCAGTGCCCTTTACATTTTGTGCTTTTTGGTTTCTGTGTTTTCTTATAGTTGGAGTCTTTCACTTCTCTTGCTTTCAACTTCCACATCCTATTTCTTATGCCTGCCTTTAGTGATATCATGCCCTTCTACTTCCTTCTTATTTTCTCCTTTGTTCTGATTTTTTAGCTAAATAAGCTTATTATTATTATATGTGAAGTAAATTAACTAAATCCTACATGGTGAACTGAAGGAGGCATCTTTATGGATGTTCTTGTTGTAAAGTGAAAAGAGTTTTAATGCATACACCTAGAGATAATCTATTTTTGCAACTCCGAGTCCTTTTTCTTTCCTTTTTTATGATATTTAAATGAAAAGAGATTGTAGAACTTTACAGTCATAAATTAAAGCTGAATAGTGATTAAGCAGCCAACCAGTTTAAAAGTATGAAATCACTTGTATTTCTTATTGTTTTATTTTTTCTTTCTGTTCTTGCCATGGAAAATTGACTAGTTATAGAAAGAAGATGTCTTACATATCTGTGGCTTTGACTCATAATCTGAAGCAACAGTCAATTTGGTAACCAAAGTTTTATTAAGTTGAAGAAAAAAAAGTGAAATTAAATGTTTTTCAATTTATCACATAATTCTCTTATATTTCTTGCTGGTTTACGTATAAAAATAACTACAAATCTATTTTATCGTTGGTCTTACTAATAAATCACCTCTTCCCTAGGAGTTTAATTTTATTAATAACTGTGTTAAATAAATTACAGGGTGCATTTGAATTTTCAAGATGATTGTTTGAAAGTTATTGTTTCCCCCAGTGGTACCATTTGGTCATTTGTACCTCTCTTGTCCTCAGACCCTTCCTGCTGCACTCAGAGCCCTTAAAGGAAAGGCAGCAAGACAGTGTCTCACTGACGAGTTGGGTTTGCATGTCCAGCAAAACCGGGCAATATTAGACCATCAACAGTTTGACTACATAATAAGGATGATGAATTGTACTCTACAGGTAATTTGTAGTTCTTTCAGATTATTCCTCTCATTTGAGAATACTTTTCATTTTTCCAGAATATTTTGTAATTACCAGTATATCAGTTCTTGAACCTACCACAGCTAATAGGATGAAGCATCAGTATCTATATCATTTCTGTCAAATACTTTTTATTACTTGGCATAAATATTAAGAGTTTTTTGTTCTTTCTTTGTTTTCTCTCTGAAAATGCTAGATTATTTTACTAGTTTTGTAATATAAGCAAGTTCTTTGAAAATGAGAAGTCGTCTTTAAAGCATTCAGTTGTATATTCATGTCTGTAGTCACATCAGCCCTTTTCAGTCAGTTTTCAGTTGTACTGTTCAGGCAGAGGACAATGAATGGTGGATAATCCAAATGATAAATGAACTACTCAATTAAGTATTTAAGTACTTTGTTTGTAAAGCACAATAACAAAATTTCCACTTGGCTTCAAAATATGTATATGATCTTTCAGAAACAAACTTCCCACAAAACAGTGAAGACAATTTAGGAGAAGCTAATCTTGTTTCCTTATCCTGCCTCCCTTGTTAGATAGACTTTAACATTGGCATTCTGCCGAGAGGTAATGTAAAGTTCCTCTCTCAAACATTTTGCCCAAGATGGAAATGTAATTAAGTATTAAAACTGTGGGATCATCTGTGGGACTCCAGAAAAAGTAAATAAATGCATGTTAAATATTGGTACATTGGAAAGCAAGAATTATAGGATATAATTAATCAAATTTATGAATGAAACAAGGCCTAAATAAATGAGATTTATAAATGTGCATGGAATGGAAGACTCAATATGTTAAAGATGTCAATTCTCCCCAAAACAATCTACAGAGACAATGCAGTTCCTATCAGAACCTTAAATAGAAGAATAAAAGCCTTAAAACTACCAACATACTCCTAAAGAAAAACAACAAAGTGTAGCAGTTTACCTTGTCAGGTATCAAAAATTTAGTTTAAGATTATATTACTTGGCCAGGCGCAGTGGCTCACGCCTGTAATCCCAGCACTTTGGGAGGCCGAGGTGGGCGGACCACAAGGTCAGGAGTTTGAGACCAACCTGGCCAGCATGGTGAGACCCTGTCTCTACTAAAAATACAAAAATTAGCCAGGCGTGGTGGTGGGTGCCTGTAATCCCAGCTACTCTGGAGCCTGAAGCAGGAGAATCGCTTGAAACCGGAAGGCGGAGGTTGCAGTAAGCCGAGATCGCGCCACTGCACTCCAGCCTGGGTGAAAGAGCGAAACTCCGTCTCAAAAAAAAATAGTATATTAATATTATATTATTTAAGATAGTGTAGAATTGGCACACTCATAAACAAATTGACTGACAGAATAAAATAGAAAGCCCAGAAACAAATGCACACATATATGGAAACATTATTTATGACAAAACTGGCACCGGCAGTGAAAAGATGAGCAGTTTAATTAATAGTGCTGGGACATGTACACATAATATACCATTGATACAAAAAATGCATACATACCTCCTACCACACACAAGAATCATTTCCACATGTATTAAAGACTTAAATATGGAGAGCCAAAAAAAAGCTAATCTATAAGGCTTAAGAGTTTTCAAACATAATACAGGAAATATCCTTATGACTTTGGGATAGGGAAAGATTTGTTAAACTAGTCACGACTAGTGCCAGTGTTAAAAGATTGATAAATTTTACTACATTAAAATTAAGAACTTCTGTTCATTAAAAGATAACATAAAGAGAGTGAAAACATAAACCTCAGAGTGAGAGGTTAGTGCTCAGATTACAAGAACTATAAGTCAGGCATAGTGGTGTGCGTCTATAGTCCCAGCTACTCAGGCAGCTGAGATAGGAGGATCATGTGAGCCCAGGAGTTAGGCTGCAGTACACTATAATTGCATCTGTGAATTGCCACTGAACTCAAGCTTAGATAACTTATCAAGACCCCATCTCTTTAAAAAAGAAAAAAACCCTACAAATCAATATTTTTTCAAAAAGACAACCTAATTCAAAAATGAGCAAAAGATTTAAGTGTCTTAATTAAAAGGATACAAAGGTAGAGCTGAGAATGGGAGAAGAGCAGAGTTTCTGAGCAGCACAGCGGCCTCCCCTCCTCTCTCCTCACCCCACTCTCGCAGCCTACCTTTACCTACCTGCCTGCTCAGTGCCCAAAACACCTTCCACCATGACCACCTCAGCAAGCTCCCACTTAAACAGAGGCATCAAGCAGGTGTACATGTCCCTGCCTCAGTGTGAGAAAGTCCAGGCCATGTATATCTGAGTCGATGGTACTGAAGCAAGACTGTGCTGCAAGTCCCAGACCCTGGACAGTGAGCCCAAGAGTGTGGAAGAGTTACTTGAGTAGAATTTTGATGGCTGTAGTACTTTGAAGGTTTTAACAGTGACATGTATCTCATGCCTGTTGCCATGTTTTGGGAGCCCTTCCGCAAGGACCTCCACAAGCTGGTATTCTGTGAAGTTTTCAAGTGCAATTGAAAGTCTGCAGAGACCAATTTGAGGCACAACTATAAATGGATAATGGACATGGTGAGCAACCAGCACCCGTGGTTTGGCATGGAGCAGGAATATAACCTCATGGGGACAGATGGGCACCCCTTTGGTTGGCCTTCCAGTGGACTCCCTGAGCCCCAGGGTCCGTATTACTATGGTATGGGAGCAAAGTCTATGGCAAGGATATTGTGGAGGCTCATTACCGGACCTGCTTGTATGCTGGAGTCAAGATTGCAGAGACTAATGCTGAGGTCATGCCTGCCCAGTGGGAATTCCACATTGGACGCTGTGAAGGAATCAGCAATGGAAGATCATTTCTGGGTGACCTGTTTCATCTTGCATCGTGTATGTGAAGACTTCAGAGTGATAGCAACCTTTGATCCTAAGCCCATTCCTGGGACTGGAATGGCTCAGACTGCCATACCAACTTTAGCACCAAGGCCATGCGGGAGGAGAATGGTCTGAAGTACACTGAGGAGGCCATCAAGAAACTAAGCAAGTGACAGCAGTACCACGTCTGCATTTTTGCCCGGCCTGGCACCTAATTGGATTCCATGAAACTTCCAACATCAGTGACTTTTCTGCTCTTATAGCCCATCATAGTGCCAGCATACACATTCCCCAGACTGTTGGCCAGGAGAAGAAGGGTTACTTTGAAGATCACTGCCTTTCTGCCAAATGTGACCCATTTTTGGTGACAGAAGCCCTCATCTGCCTGTGTCTTCTCAAACCAAAGTTGAGCCCTTCCAGTACAAAAACTAAGTGGACTAGACCTCCAGCTGTCAAGCCCCTCCTAGTTCTTCCTCTCACTCCAACTCTTCCCCTCTCCCAATTGTCCTAATTGTAACTCAAAGGATGGAATACCAAGGTCTTTTTTTTTAATTCCTTGTGCCCAGTCAATCTTGCTTTATTTGTTTGGCTGGGATAGAGGGGTCACATAATTAATTTCTTCACATCTTTACCCTCCTTTTTTTCCCTATCACTGACGGTTTTTA
This sequence comes from Macaca nemestrina, assembly GCF_043159975.1. Taxonomy (NCBI): domain Eukaryota; kingdom Metazoa; phylum Chordata; class Mammalia; order Primates; family Cercopithecidae; genus Macaca; species Macaca nemestrina. The sequence goes on from NC_092136.1 coordinate 55,872,042, forward strand.
GTACATTAGTGGGGAGGTGGGTGGTGAAACATAACCACTGCTTCCATTTAATGGGGTGTGCCTGTTCAGTAAGCGTAGCTGTGGGAACAGAGTGCATGTTTGCAGGATGGGGACTTTTTCTTTGAAGTACCTGAGAGGGGAAGACCTGACTTAACTCTGGTTAGGTTAGGACTTCCCTTTGTGGTGGAAATGTTTCTTAAGAGGTTATAACCAACTTTCTATTAAAATTAGGGATTAAGAGAGAAGGTAGGGATTGGGGATCAGGGAGGAGAATGGCCTTGGTCTCTTGCTTGTGTGGAACTAGCCTGGCTTGGGGTGAAATGCCCTCAGAACACAAAGCTCAGTATAAACTGATGGATATCCCTACCTTAAAAAAAGAAAAGGTTCTTTTTGCTTGGTCCTCTATTTATCACACAAAACAGAGCAGTATTTTTATATTTAAATGTAAAAACAAGGGTGGGGTGTGGTGGCTCACACCTGTAATCCCAGTACTTGGGAGGCCAAGGCAGGTGGATGACGAGGTCAGGAGATTGAGACCATCCTGGCCAACATGGCGAAACCCTGACTCTATTAAAAATACAAAAAATTAGCCAGGCATGGTGGCAGGCATCTAGTCCCAGCTGCTCAGGAGGCTGAGGCAGGAGAATCGCTTGAACCTGGGAGGCGGAGGTTGCAGTGAGCTGAGATCATGCCACTGCACTCCAACCTGGGCGACAGAGCAAGACTCCGTCTCAAAAAAAAAAAAAATGTAAAAACAAAAAGTTTATATATATAGTTTTGTGTCTTATGTGTGTTTTGCTAAAGGAAAACAACATACAGGTCACGGGGTACCAAATTCGAGGCAAATAGTCTAGATCGAAATCAAGTAGCCCCTTTTGAGTAAGGAATGAGGAAAGTAGTGCTTGAAAAGTTGTTGATTTGCGGTTAGTCCCTCATGACCACTTTAGGGTTTCTGTGCCCTGCCCACCCTCTGGAGAAGATGAATACTGGTCAGTTAACAGATGACATGTTACTAGCAGTCACTTGATCCCCATGGCTTTGGTTTAAAAGACATATACTTGTCCACATGAGTTTACAGGTAAGAGTTAGCTGGTCAACTTGAGCATGTTACTGATAGAGGGGATATTGGGGTTATTTTCTGGTGGGAATAACATGTCACTAAAGCAGGCCTTTTGATATATTGAATTTTTAAAAAACAAAATAGAAGTTAGATTTTAAAATCTAAATCTGTAGGGTTTCTAAGTAATTTTTACAGAATTGCTTGTTTGCTTTAACTGTCTCCTCCCTCTGCTCTTGAAGGATATGGGGACAGGGCTAGAGTCAAAACACTTGAAATTTTGTATCCCAATGTCTTTTCTCCCAGTGTGAAATATTCCATTCTTTTGTTAAGACTACTGAGGAGTTATTTTTTTCTTTTGTAATAAGAAACAAACCCCACCTTTATCTCTACATTTCCCCTACCATTCTCTGGTTTTTGTGTTTGCTGCAGGGGGCCAGCTGTGGTTTTCTCTTGCCATGATGACTTCTAATCGCCATGTGCAGTATGCTGAAAGCCAGACAACTCCTTACTGTAAACAAATTGTGTAACTGCCTAGAGCAGCACTTATAAATCAGCCTAACATAAGATCTCCAAAAAAAAAAAAAAGATAAAAGATATAAGGAAACCCACTTGGATAATAATTGAAGAAATGCAAATTAAAACTATAAGGAGAGCCTTTTACACTCACTATTTGGCAAGAATTAAAAAGTCTGATAATATCAAACAAATGTTTGGAACAAATAGAGTGTATAAACTCTGCTAGTGAGCGTGTAAGTTGGTATAGCTACTTTAGCAAATTTAATAAGATATGAAAAATAAGATTATTTGTCATTATCTTATCAAGCTGCATATGAAGCATACTCTATCACCTAGTGATTTCATTCCTAGAGGAGCTCTTGCCCACATACCTCAAGAGACATGTACAAAAATGATAGTGGCAAGATTGTTCAAAATAGCAGAAAACTTGAAATGACTCATATGCCAACCAGCACTAGAATGGATAATTTATAATATCTCCTTACACTAGAATATTTTTTATCAGAGAAAATAAATGAACTGCAGTTACAAGGGATAATGTAGATGAATCTTAAAGGAGATAATTCTGTACAAAAATTAAAAAAATATTCAGCACTGTCATGAGTTACAGAAAAATAAAAAGGAAAAAAGAAAAAAAGGACAATTCAACTATAATATAGTTCTACTTTACACAATTCAAATGCATGTTATATACTATCTAAGGATATTTAATGATACAAACATATGTGGCAAAAATATTTTTAAAAAGCTAAGGTAATAAGAAAATATTTAAGAAAATTACCTCTGTTCGACACAGAGGAAGAGCAGTGAACGTGGGGATCTTCCAATGTGATGGTAATATTCTATTTAGGTACATGGGTGTTCATTGTATCATTCTTGATAACCTTGTAGCTTATGCATATTTTATGTCTTAAAGTACTGACTGCTATTAGATTTTTTACAGGACATACTTATCTTCTCAAACTCACATCAAACAGTTTGTAGATTGTATAAGCTGACAAGTTAGGGGATGAGTCACTTTTACTGGATTTCTTTAGAGTATGGATATTCTCTATTTCTTTAGAGTATGGATATTCTTTAGCATGTGAGACAGTAGATATAATACTTTATAATGACAAAAATCAAAAACAACCTAAATGTCTACCACTTGGCTAGTGATTAAATATGGTGCAACTCTTCTTTAAAACACTGTTCAGCTACTAAATAGAAACAAGTAGATCTATACATGTACTGATATGGAAAAATTTCTACTATATATTGCTAGGTAGGCAAAAGGGAAGTTACATAAAGTAGATATGAATCTCTTTTTGACCTAAAATTGTATGTATGTATGTATGTGTGTATGTATGTATGTATATGATAGTAAAAATCTGGAAGGATATTTACACTAAACCCTGTTAAGATTATCCTGATAAGAGAGATACCAATGATTATCTCTGGGATATGGATTAGAAGAGTTTTGATTTCCATTTTAAACCATTCTCTACTTGAAACATACACATCTAACTACATTACATAACATATATATAACAAGTGTATATTACTTTTATGATTCGAAAAAAGTCCTCAGTTTTTTAGAAAGGAAATTTTAGCATCCTATGAGAAGAACTTGCCCTAAAAAAAGGCCCCGTCTTTTGTTACTTTATTACAGTTACTTTGTTATCATTGTTATAGAGAATAAAGCAATAGAATTAACAGATTAAGGTCTCTAGAAGTCCTAAAGTCAGGTGATTTCCTGATTCCCCAATAATTGGAATTAAAATTACAAAAACTATTTTGGAGCTTTTTGCTATTAGTACTTTCTGTGCTGTTTATTAGCTGAAGAACTAACTTTTAAGACTTTCTCTAAACTTAATTTTAGCATTTACGATTATGGCACTTACAGAATAGCAGATACCCTTAGGCTACAAATATTTTTCATTTGACTAATCATATTTCTAGAAACAAAAAAGACATGGAGTTTTTTTGCAGCTTTCAAATACAATTGATTTACTCAGGAGTTGTTTGAAAAAAACCAAATACATTTGGATTGAGGGGCACTTAATATTTTATAATTCACTATTTCATATATACATAAAAAGAGATCCTGTGCTTCATTAAGCACATGCTGTTGTTGAACGTTATATAGAGGCCCTTCCCAGTTATGAATGGGCTTATATGTGATGTTCTTACTTTAATGTGTTATTTGTTTAATGTGTTACCCACTTGGGATTTGTTAGTATTTATATTCTTGACGCAACAACATGCTTATCAACAGGGATTTGACATGACATTCTGAACATATTTTTACAAAAGCATAGAGTTTCAAGGCAGAGTGGCCAAACATCTGTGTTGATGTTTTAAGAAAGAAACATTAACTAAATGAACTAATTTTTAGGTAGTGATTCAAAAACTTTGGTAATTTTTGCTTTTCATGACCTAGAAGTTATTCTTGTGTCTTTCCTGTCCACAAGGGAAAATTAAATGGAACATGAGTACTGCCAAAAGGCTGTTTATCAGGTTATTTCAATGCCAGTGTAATTTTTTACAGCACTGTTTCATAGAGGTTATAGACTATTCCTATATATCATTTCATTTCAAAGAACTGATCATATTTTAGTATTTTTTGAAAATGAGATTACTAAAAATCTCTCCAAAAATATCATGGCCTTAACTTTTTACTTTGTCAAATATATAGTTAAGGCTTTTTATGTGTCTAGATCCTAGCTAAGGTCTTTTGAGAATAAATTATAATTTGAAAACCCAGTGAAGTCTTCTATTTCCAGCATCATGTTAAATTGCATATACTATAAGGAATCCTCTCACTAACATAGAAATAGATCTCAGAAAATTACAAACAAATATAAACCATTATTTTGTTACATTGCGTCTCCCAAGAAGAAAAGAAAATCTCTAATGTATACCTCCTTATACTCTGAAGAAAAGGACAAATAGAGAAAACCAAGCCCTGAGCAGTTAGCAGTTAGGGCAATCATATTTGTGAGTACACCCGTGGCCTCTATAAGTCTTGGCCATCTGGTTGAACCTGAAAGTTTTGCATCAAGCTGGAACACTGGAAAAAGAATATTAGAATAATAGTCTCCAATCTCATCCAGGTTGCTGTGAATGCCATTAATTCATTCCTTTTTATGGCTGAGTAGTATTCCATCATATATATAAGCCACGGTTTCTTTTTTTTTCTTTTTTTCTTTTTCTTTTTTTTTTTTTTTGAGACAGAATCTCGCTCTGTCACGCAGGCTGGAGTGCAGTGATGTGATCTCGACTCACTGCAACCTTTGCCTCCCAGGTTTAAGCAGTTTTCTGCCTCAGCCTCCCGAGTAGCTGGGATTACAGGCGCATGCCACCACATCCGGCTAATTTTTGTATTTTTAGTACAAATGGGGTTTCACCATCTTGGCCAGGCTGGTCTTGAACTCCTGACCTTGTGATCCACCTGCCTCGGCCTCCCAAAGTGCTGGGATTACAGGCATGAGCCACCGCGTCCAACCCAATATGCCACAGTTTCTTTATCCACTCATTGATTGATGGGCATTTGGGATGGCTCTGCATTTTTGCAATTGCAGATTGTGCTGCTAAAAACATGCATGTGCAAGAATCTTTTTGGTATGACTTCTTTTCCTCTGGGTAGATACATTGCTGGATCAAATGGTAGTTCTACTTTTACTTCTCTAAGGAATCTCCACACTGTTTTCTATACTAGTTTACATTCCCACCAGCAGTGTAGAAGTGTTCCCTGTTCACCACATCCACACCAACATCTATTATTTTTTTATTTTTTGATTATGGCCATTCTTGCAGGAATAGGGTGGTATCATATTGTGGTTTTGATATGCAGGAAAGAGCCTGTGTTTTTGAAAACTGAAGAATATTTCCATATTAGTGAGTATGGTCTAGAAATGTGGTTGGAGAAGAGATGAGAACAGTAGATGGAGTAACCTATGGTTAAAGTAAGCAGATTGTATATGTGCATTAATCTCTGCTACCACCCAAAACCCCATTATAACAAAAGTAAACCACTTTAAAAAAATACATAAACCCGCAGGCAGAACAGGAGAGGAGACAACAGCAACATCTTAGAAACTAGAAAGCTGATAGATGAGTGATCTTTACTTAGCAGACCCAAGAAAGCCTTTTCCTAAGTAGCAGCGGGAAAAGCGTTGAAGCAGCCCAGTTTACAAAACCCCAAAAGGCTCAGGAATTAGTAACATCATGTATCTCTTGGAGCAGAAGGACAAGGTAGGGCTAAAACATAAAAATAGAGGATTGGTTGAAAGCTGCTTAAGATTCTGTTGGATTCCCCCTCCCAGATCCTTTCTTAATTCGGTATAAACAGCCAGCTGCCTCTCCTTTACCATGGCAAAAGATTAGATGTTTGTTTGTTTGTTTGTGTATTTATTTTTATGAGAGAAAGGCTGTAATTGGCCCGGAAGATACTAGGTCTGGTTGAAGGAAATTCTGTCTTGCTGTAAACAAGGAGGTTATGTGAATACCAAATACTGAGAATGCCAGTGGGCTTTCCACCTTCAGCTTCCAGAACTCTGGCAGCCTACCCTCAAGGCAAGAGATTGTAAACCTATTCTCTGGGAAATGTGACCAGCCAAAGAGAAAAACACTTTATTAAAGATGTGGAGATTGATGTTTTTCAGTAGAACAGCTCTCCCAGGCCATACTATAATGAAGCTGTCACTCAACAAGTTTCATCCATGTGGACATTATTTTCTTTTGTCATTCTTTGGTTTACTTCTGCTTTCAGGAAATAACCTAAACAGAAGGTACCATCAAACAAAGTCAGTTGCTGCTCCACACCATTGTTCCCCCAAGTCTGCTTTCATTTTCCATTTTTCCTTGTAGAAGAACCATTCAGACAGCATTTATAATTATCCTATCCTCTTCCTCTTGGGTGCCTGTATCACTCTGTACTGCCTCAGATAATCTCAGCTCTTATTTGTCCATGAAACTGGGTAAGCCACAATCATGGTTACCCTCTGGAAATAGACTTAAATAAATTAAGTACATTTTTGAAATCACACAACTAGTAAATTAAAGCGATGAATTCTAAATGAAAATCTGGTATTTTCATTTGCCTCTTTAGATCTATCTTTAGATCTTCTCTCAGTCTAAAATTCTCCCTACACAATCTTACTTATCTGCATTACCGTCTCTTGCTTCTGCCTTCCAAATCTCAAGCCTAAATTCATCTCCTAAATGATTCTGCTACTGCACCAACTTCTTAACTGATCACCCTACCTCCATCCTGACCCATTTCTGTAATATAACTGTTCTCCATTTCACCAAAGTGATACTTGTATATTTCAAGTTGTATCTCGTCACTTCACAATTTAAAATCCTTTGCCTTCAGAGCAAATTCTGATCTTATCTTGGCCCCTGCCTATATCTATAGTCTCATCGTTCACTGCTGTCAGTCCCCAGGCCTTACACATCTATTGCCTTTGTTTGGAACACTGTTTCTTCCCCCTCTCCTTTCTCCTCCCTGCTCCCTCAATCTTTCCTTTCCCTTGGCCAACTCCTCCTCATCCTTTAATTTCAACTTGGATGTCATTTCTTCCTATAAGCCTTCCTCAGCCCATGAAGCCTGGATTGGTAGCCACTCTGTGCCTCTACTTCTTCTTGTACTTCCCCTATACTATCCACCATGATCCTGCAGTAGCACTTACCACATATAATGATATTGCCTGTTGACATCTGTATTCCCGTTTTGTCTGGCATGGAGTAGTCTCTCACTAAAAATTTGATGAATTAATAAATGAATGTATTGTAAGTAGCTGCTTACCTCAGCTGGTTAGAATTTTAGTCCCTATACTGAGTTTCTATCCCTTCACAGGCCAGTAGCTTTTGCCCCTTTCTTGGCTATAATCTAACCATCAACCCAAGCCAAGCTCTATTCACCTTTGTGTCTTTGTGTACGGTAATCTCTAGGTTAGAGAATGTTGATGGATATGTTGATAATTCATGACCTAGCTTGAAAGTAAAACTTAAAGTTTGCATATAGCTGGTCAATATTGTGCCAGTGGACAGTAGTGTCATTGATATATTTAAAGTGCAAATGTTCATACTGCTGAGTTACAATTACCATAGCTAAAGCTTACACATCTGCATTTTTTTAATGTTCCACAAGTAAATTTGATATATACCTAGAGTTGAAATATCAGTGCCCTGTTATCTGGAGTAGTCATTTTTAAAACTTTTCATGTTCATTTCTGGGCCTCATCATCAGATGTTCTGATTTGGAAAGTTTGGGAAGGGGTAGATCAGAGCTAACATTTGAAACTTTTCAACAGTGAAATGAGCAGCTTTGTAGAAATGCAATCCCCATCTCATAGAGTGTGCCATCAAACACTCTTATAGTCATTTGTCAGGAAAACTGTAAAGGATTTCTACATTGTCAGGGAGATTGGACTAAGTGCCCTCTAACGTGTCTCCTCCTCTGAATTTCATGATCTCAGGACACTTTTTTTTTTTTAATCCCTGCTTACGAGAAGCATTCCTGGTTCTCCAGTTCATAACACATTATCATCTTTGGTCCCTTCCTTCTTTTATGTATTTGTTTATTTTTATCAGCATGCTCCCAATCTCCCTCAAGTGTTTAAATGTGCTTTTTTAATTGACAAATAAAATTGTATATTTATCATGTGCAACATGATGTTTTGAAGTATGTATATATTGTGGATATTTTAATGTGTTCAATGTATTATTTTCTATGCAGGTGTCCTTGAAATATGTATGTTGTTTAGTACACATGTATTTTAATTTATGTAAATGGTGTGTTATGTATTTCATTCTGTTTATGTCTTTTGTCAGTCAGTATTATGTTTTTAATAAAACGTGAATCTCGAGTAAATCTGATTCCAAAATCAGATCGATACAATATAAAGAAAGGCAAAAAAGCCCCTTTTTCTTAAGAATGTAAATGCAGAACTCTTAAGAAAAATATTGGCTAATCTAATCTAGTAGTGCATTAAAAAAGTAAAATGCATAATATAGTGGAGTTTAACCTAGGATTCTTTCAGTGTAATGCACCCCATTAATAGATTAAAGGAAAAGAATTACGATTATCTCAGTCAGTTAAGAAAAGACATTTAATAAAGTTTAATCCTATTTATTTTAAAGTTCTTAGAAGCTATTATTAGAAAAGAGCTTCCATGTTTGGTAAAACCTACAGCAAGCCTTGTAGTTAATGAAGAAACTTTATATGCATTCCTTTAAAATCAGAGCAAGACAAAGATGCTTACTATTACACTATTCACAATATTATTAGTGTGTCAGTAGCTGTCATTATTTTTAGATAGAAAATCAGATTTCTGATCCTCTACCTAGAAAATGTATCAGATAGAACAAACTATTTTTACTAATAAGATGATTTAGTTAGGTTTTCAAATATAAGATTAGCCTATAAAAATCAATAGCATTTATTTTCATCAGCAAAAAACAACTAAAAAGTAAAATTTTTTAGAAATTGTGCTTTCTACCTTTCCTCTTCCCCCTCCCATTCTTTCTTTTCTCCCACCTTTCCTTTCTCCTTCCCTGCCTTCTTTCCTTCTTTCTTTCCTTGTCCAGGCACCATTCAGCAGGCTCAGACAGAGAAGTAATGGCAGCCAAATGGTAGCTGGGCCTTATACTTACAAACATTGAGTTTAAATGAGGTAGTATAAGTGGCCTAGTGAAGTCAGGGTATTGTTTATACTCAGAAGACAAAGCAAATACGTAAATCTACTGAGGGTAATGTTAGCCAAGTTTTTCACACATAGAGAAGTGGAATATGGAAAAGGAGAAAGCTAGAATGAATCATATAGTTTTGGATGAATTTAAGCTAATGATGCTTACCTTTTAATAAATACTGAAATAAATACAGGTGGAAAATGTGGGTGTGTATCTATGTGTATATGAGGGGAGGAGTTAGGAATGCATATATGTATTTCCTCGCTCTGTTCTGAGAGAGTCTGGCAACAGACACCCTATAGCAATAAGCATATCTAGTGTCCAGATCTTGGTTTCTAAATATGAGTCTACTAAAAGGAACTAGGATTCCTTGAAGAAATGGCTAGCAGCAGGGGTGGGGCAAGGAAAATATAAGCAGGGCTTGAACATCTTTTTATTTCAAAAAGTACAGAAGTGCTTAAAGAATCAATGAACTCTAGTTGGATTTTTAAAAACTGTGGTTAAATGTATATAACATTAAACTTACTGTTTTAACCATCCTTAAGTATACAGCTTAGTGGCATTACATATATTTATATTGTTGTGCAAATGTCACCACCTTAAATCTCCAGAACTTTTTCCGTCTTCCCAAACTGAAACTTCCTATCTATTAAACGGTAACTCCCATTTCCCCCTGCCCCCAGATCCTGACAACCACCATGCTACTTTGTGTCTCTATGAATTTGGCTACCCTGAGTACTTAATGAAATCATACATTGTTTGTTCTTTTGTGACTGGCTGATTTAGCATAATATTGTAGCATATATCAGAATTGCCTTCCTTTTTAAGGCTAAATAATATTCCATTGTATGTATATACCATGTTTTGTTTACCCATTCATCTGTCAGTGGACACTTTGGGTTGCTGTCACCTTTTGCTTATTGTAAATAATGCTGCTATGAACATGAGTATGCAAACATCTCTTCAAGCTCCTGCTTTCAGTTATTCTGAGTATATAGCCAAAAGTAGAATTACTGGATCTTATGGTAATTCTCCTTTTAATTTTTTGAGTAACTGTCATACTGTTTTGCGTAGTAACTGCATCATTTTACATTCCCACCAGCTCAGGGGTTTCAGTTTCTCCACATCCTCACCAACGCTTGATTTTTTTTTTTTTTTTTTCAATAGTAGCCATCCTAATGTATGTGAACTGGGTATCACATTGTGGTTTTGATTTGCATCTCCCTAATGGGAGTGGTGTTGAGCATCTTTTTGATTAGTGACAGTATGAGCAAGCTGCAAGAGTACCTGACCCTACATTGACCTCTGAGCATAAGCATAGATGCCGCTTCGCTTCCACTTTCCAATCACGAAGTGACACTAACAGCACTATACAGAGAAAGGAACTAGAGATAATATAGTACCAGCTTAGTTAAATTGACAGTACCTAGTCACCACACTCTTCTTCCCCGTCAGTATCGAATTTAACCTAAAAGACCTGTAAGGTTGTGAACTCAGTGTGTCTCAGCTGAGTCAGCTAAAAGATTAGACTTTGTATATTATAGTTAGACATCTCAACACTGCAGCTACTGTATCTTACTTGATTTATCTTTTAGAGCGGTCGTAGACATTTTTCTGTTCCCTTACCTGAAACTTGTGATAGGAATCTAAAGCCTGAGCTCGTTGTGATCTTTTTCAAAATTCTCTAGCACACTTTAAAACAATGGACTGCCGGGCGCAGTGGCTCAAGCCTGTAATCCCAGCACTTTGGGAGGCCTAGACGGGCGGATCACGAGGTCAGGAGATCAAGACCATCCTGGCTAACACGGTGAAACCCCGTGTCTACTAAAAATAATACAAAAAACTAGCCGGGCGAGGTGGCGGCGCCTGTAGTCCCAGCTTCTCGGGAGGCTGAGACAGGAGAATGGCGTAAACCCAGGAAGCGGAGCTTGCAGTGAGCTGAGATCCGGCCACTGCACTCCAGCCTGGGCGACAGAGCGAGACTCCGTCTCAAAAAAATAAATAAATAAATAAATAAAATAAAAATAAAAAAATAAAACAATGGACTAACCCCATTGTTCTTATTTGAACTAAAATATTTTATGGCAGTAACTATTTGGTTATCTATAGGCACTTGATTATAGTTGTCCATAGGTGATCATTTATTTAATGAATTGTTTTGCCATTGCATGCCACAGACTACCAGTTTCTCATTAACCACTAGCAAAAAACTTATTAATGCTTTTCAATCTAATTAGATCAAATAACTAATTCTAGATTCCAATCCTTAAGTTTCATTTCTCCTAAAACAACTTCTGTTACAGGTTAGGAAATTCCTTAAGTAACACTCTTTATTTTCTGCAAGTCTTTATTATACTTATCCCAGTTATATCTGTCTAAGTGTATAGAAAAGACAGTAATTTCCAAATATTCTGGATAATTGCTTTTGCAAGTAGAATTTAAAATAGTATCTTACCTAGTTATATCAAATTGTATTAAGTGTTTGTTATACATATATAAGGGACATTTAATATAAATATAGGCTGGACACAGTGGCTCATGCCTGTAATCCCAGCGCTTTGGGAGGCCGAGGCGGGTGGATCACCTGAGGTCGGGAGTTCAAGACCAGCCTTACCAACATGGAGAAACTCCATCTCTACTAAAAATACAAAATTAGCCAGGCATGGTGGCTCATACCTATAATCCCAGCTCCTCGGGAGGCTGAAGCAAGAGAATCGCTTGAACCCAGGAGGCGGAGTTTGCCATGAGCCGAAATCGCACCACTGCACTTCAGCGTGGGCAACAAAAGTGAAACTCCATCTCAAAAAAAAAAAGAAATATAATAGCCTGTCAGCAGTTGTAGATTTGGCATTTTTCCCCCAACTTTTATTTCAGGTTTAGGGAGTGCATGTGCAGACTTGTTACGTAGTTAACTTGTGTGTTGCTAGATTTTGTATAAAAATGATTTTGTCACCCAAGTAATCAGGATAGGACCTAATAGGTAGTTTTTCAGCTCTTACCCTCTCTTCTCAAGTAGGCCCCAGTGTCTGTTGTTCCCGTCTTTCTGTCCATGTGTACTCAACATTTAGCCACCACTTATAAGTGAGAACATGTGGTATTTGGCTTTCTGATCTTGCATTAATTTGCTTAGGATGGATAATGGCCTCCATCTCCATCCATGTTGTCAACCATTGATGGGCATCTAGGTTGATTCCATGTCTTTGCTCTTGTGAATAGTGCTGCAATGAACATACAGGTTATACTTGTCTTTTTGGTAGAGCGATTTATATTCCTTTGGGTATATACCCAGAAATGGAATTGCTGGGTTGAATGGTGGTTCTGTTTTAAGTTCTTTGAGAAATCTCCATACTGCTTTCTACTGTGGCTGAGCTCATTTACATTCCCACCAGCAATGTATAAGCATTCCCTTTTCTCCACAACCTCACCAACCTCTGTTTTTGTTTTTTACTTTTTAATAATAGCCATTCTGATTCATGTGAGATGGTATCTCATTGTGGTTTTGATTTGCATTTCTCTAATGATTAGTGATGTTAAACATTTTTTATATATTTGTTGGCCATGTATATGTCTTCTTTTGAGAAGTGTCTGTTCATGTCCTTTGCCCATTTTTTAATGGAGTTATTTGGGTTTGCTTGTTGGTTTATTTAAGTCTCTTTTAGATTCTGGATATTAAATCTTTGTCAGATGCATAGTTCGTAAATATTTCTTTTCTGTTCTTTAGGTTGTCTGTTTACTCTTTAGATAGTTTCTCTTGCTGTGCCAAAGCTCACTATTTAGATCCCACTTGTCTATTTTTTATTTTGTTGCAATTGCTTTTGGAGAATTCACCATGAAACTTCTGCCAAGGCTTGTGTCCAGAATGGTATTTCCTAGATTTTCTTCTAGAGTTTTTATAGTTTTAGGTCTGACATTTAAGTCACTAATCCATTTTGAGTTTATTTTTGCATACATTGAAAGGAAGGGGTCCAGTTTCAATCTTCTGCAAATGGCTAACCAGTTATCCTAGCACCGTTTATTGAATAGGAAGTCCTTTCTTCATTGCTTGTTATTGTCGACTTTATTGAAGATCAGATGGTTGTAGATGTGTGGCTTTATTTATTTATTTCTCTAACCTGTCCCATTGGCCTGTATGTCTGTTTTTGTTCTAGTACCATCCTGGTTTTGGTTACCATAGCTTTGTGTTGGGTAGTGTGATGCCTCTGGCTTTGTTTGCTTTGGCTGTTTGGGCTTTTTTCGGTCCCATATGAATTTTATTTTTTTGAGATAGAATCTTGGCACTGTCACTCAGGCTGGAGTGCAGTGGTGCAAGCATGGCCCACTGCATCCTCAACCTCCTGGGCTCAAGTGATCCTCCTGCTTCAGCCTCCCATGTAGCTGGAACCACAAGCATGTGCCACCACACTTGGCTAATTTTTTTTTTTTTTTTTTTTTTGTAGAGACAGGGTCTCACTTTGTTGCCCAAGTTGGTCTCAAACTCCTGGCCTCAAGCATTCCTCCTGCATCAGCTTCCCAAAGTGGTGCGATTACAGGCATGAGCTCCCACTCCTGGCCCCACGTGAATTTTAGGATTTTTTCTAATTCTGTGAAAAATAACATTGGTAGTTTGATAGGAATAGCATTGAATCTCTAAATTGCTTTGGGCAGTATGGCCATTTTAATGATATCGATTCTTCGAATCCTTAAACATGGACTGTTTTTTCCATTTATTTGTGTCAGCTCTCTGATTTCTTTGAGCAGTATTTTATAATTCTCATTGCAGAGATTTTTTCACCTCCCAGGTTATCTGTATTCCTAGGTATTTCACTCTTTTGTGAAAATTTAATATTCTATGTGTTTGGCTATTTGAGAATATCCATAATATGTAGTAATTTGTGTTTTTGCTGAAGCAGAAATTTGGGTTATACATGTAATGCCAGTATGTGCTAGTGAAACACTAGTGTGTAAACCTTGCTAATCACTACCCATTCTGCATCTCAACTTGGCATTATTTTCTAGTAGTCATTGTATGACCTATGAGATGAAATATATAGTATTTATTAATATATGTTTTGTTTAAAGAATAATAACAAAATATATCTGTGTACCCAACACCCAGTTTAAGAAATAGGAGATGAGCACTGAAGTCCTCAAAGCTGCACTGCAACTGCTTTCATTCTTCCTCTCCTTTAGAACCACTGCCCTGAATTTGGTTTAATCATTTCTTTGCTTTTTCCCACAGTTTCACCCAATAAGGACGTACTCTTAAAATATAATTCAGTTTAGTTTTGCCTGATTTTGACCTTCTTGTGATTAGAATCATCCTGTTTATTCACTGATAAAATAAGTGTTCATTGAGCAACTGCTTATAATATTCATACATGTTGATTCATGTAGTTATGGCTTATTTATTTGCAGATGTTTAAGTCCATTCTACTACTGAGGGTTATTGCATTGCCCTGGCAATGAAAACGGTGTTATAACTAAACACAGTGTTGTAATGACCATTCCTAATAGATGTCTCCTGATGCCCTTGTGCAAGCGCTTCTCTTGGATAACTACATAGGAATGAAATCAGAGTCAAGAGTATGTGCAACTTCAGCTGTGTTTGATTATAACAAATTATTTTCCAAAATGGTATTACAAATTTATACTCTGACAGCAATATATGAGAGTTTCTGTTGCCTCACATCCTTGCCAACTTTTAGTATTAAAAATTCTGGATTCTTAAATTCTACGAGTCCAGTGATTATAAAAGGACATATCGTTGTGATTATCATTTGCATTTCCTTGATGACTAATAAATGGAATAATTTTTCATGTTCATTGGCTTTGCATGTTTTCTGTATAAGGAAATGCCTTTGCTTCTTTTGCCCTTTTTTCTTTTGCATTGTTTCTTTTTTTCTTATCGATTTATGGGAGTTTTAGTATGTTCTGAATACCAGTCCTTTGATACTTATATATGTAGCTGGTATTTCTTCCTCCTGTGGTTGTCTTTTCTCTTTCTGATGTCTTTTGGCGAATATGTTTGTAATTTTAATGTCATCAACTTCATTAATCATTTCCTCGATGTTTTGATACTTTTCGTGTCTTGTGTAAGAAATCCTTCACTATCATGAGGCCATAAAAATATTCTCATACTCTTTTAAAATGTTTAGTTATTTTACCTTTCCTATTTAAGTCCTTAATCTGTCTGAAATTGATTTTTGTGAATTGTGTAAGGTAGAGATCCAGTTAATTTTTTGCAAATGAATAACCAGTTGCCCCAGAACAATTTATTTCATACTGTGTCTTTTCACCACTGATTTGCAATGACCCCTTTTTTATACATCAGATTTCTGTAAATGTGTGACTCAGTTCAGGATTTCTATTCAGTTCATTCATTTGCCTATTTATGTAAGAGCATCACGATCTCTCTCTCTTTCTTTCTTTCCTTCTTTCTTTCTTTCTTTCTTTTCTCTCTCTCTCTCTTTCTCTCTCTTTCTCTCTTTTCTTTCTTTCTTTCTTTCTGTCTTTCTGTCTTTCTGTCTTTCTGTCTTTCTGTCTTTCTTGTCTTTCTTGTCTTTCTTGTCTTTCTTTCTTTCCAGAGTCTTACTCTTTTACTCTGTCACCCAGGCTGGAGTGCAATGATGTGATCATGGCTCACTGTAGCCTCTGCCTCCTGGGCTCAGGTGATCCTCCCACATCAACCTCCCTGGTAGCTGGGTCTACAGGTACACGCCACAACGCCTGGCTAATTTTTTGTATTTTTAGTACAGACAGGATTTCACCATGTTGCCCATCACATAGTCTTAATTAAAGTTTTATAATAAACTTTAATACCTGCTGGGGCAAGCCCCCATGCTATATCTTCCTAAGAAATATCTTGCATATTCTTTCCCCTTGTGTTTCCATATCATTTTAGAATAACCTTAGTTACTTCCATGAGAACCTCTATTGGAACTTGAATTAAAATTACGTTGAATCCATAGATTAATGTAGGAAGAATTGACATTTTTGCAAGTCTTCCTATCTCTAAACATAGTATTGTACATCTAGATCTTTAATGTCTTTCATAACATTGTATGGGCTGGGCACAGTGGCTGGGACCACAGGCATACGCCACCATGCACAGCTGAAATATTTTTAAATTTTTTTGTAGAGACAGGATCTCGCTTTGTTGTCCAGGCTGGTTTTGAATTCTCAAGCAGCCCTCCCACCTTGGCCTCCCAAAGTGCTGGTATTACAGGTATGAGCCACCACATCCAGCCTTTGGGAGAATATTTTTAATTTCTAATTATAGTCTATTCCGATTTTCAACTTTTCTTGAGTTCATTTGGTAATTATTTCCTAAGAACATTTCTATTGATTAGTGACTTTTTTCTTTGTTAAAATTAGTTTTGTCCATTTCATTAGTCTATAAACGCTTTGCCTTTGTATCTTTGCTTTCTGTCTAATTAATTTCTTTTCTATCTTTGTTATTTCCATTCATCTAAGTTTTTCACTTGTTCTGTTATTTTTTACTTCTTTAGTTGCAGGTTTAAGAGGTTCCCAAATTTTCTGAGTTCACGATGAGTCCTTAGTATCTCAGCAGTATTTTCTTGGTGCTCCCTGGGCCAAACCGAATACCTAACAGCTTCATTTAGTAAATCTTTCAGGCCAAGTAATGTGTATTATATTCCTACAACTTAATAGCCATCTGGGAAAAAATATACACTTAAATTTTTTCAAAAATAGTAATATTTTTATTTCATTTAAAAATAACTACAATTGCTTACTAATGGTATATGTGCTCCTGTTGGGTACGCACAGCTGCTCAGACTTTGGTATTAGACTGGCTGCACCACCACCATTTCTATCTTTTAGCATAGTATGCACTTTTTTTTTTTTTTTTTTGAGATGGAGTCTTGCTCTGTTGCCCATATGTACAAACATCCTTGTACATATGTCTTTATTTACTGGTACCTGTAGTTAATAAGTATTGGCAGGTTGCTGTCCAGAAGGCTAGGTTTCATATCACCACCAGCAGTTTTTCAGAGTATCTCCTTTCCCACATCCTTACCAACAATCGGTTCAGTTGCTCTTGTAAATATTGTTTGCTATATAGGCAAAAAAGATGGTAAAAGTACATATAAAGAACTTGTTTAGTTTGCTTCTGATCCCCAGCACCTAAAATAGGGCCTAGCCCATGAAAAGTTTCAGTAAATATTTGTTGAGTGAATGGATGCAGGAATCAGTCAACTAACTTATGTTATTTTTACTTCAATTTGTAGTCCCTGGAGTATTAATTGAATTTGAGCATTATTTTAAATGCGTGTTTAGGCCGGGTGCAGTGGCTCACGCCTGTAATCCCAGCACTTTGGGAGGCCGAGGCGGGCGGCTCACAAGGTCAGGAGTTCAAGACCAGCCTGGCCAAGATGGTGAAACCCTGTCTCCATTTAAAATATTAAAAAATTAGCCAGGCGTGGTGGTGGGCACCTATAATCTCAGCTACTTGGGAGGCTGAGGCAGGAGAGTCGCTTGAACTTAGGAGGCAGAGGTTGCAGTGAGCCGAGATCATGCCACTGCACTCCAGCCTGGGCGACAGTGCGAGACTCTGTCTCAAAAAGTAAAATAAAATAAAGTAAAATGAAATGAAGTGAAGCAAAGCGTGCTTGTTTGGCCTTTCTATTTTTCTTTGACTTGCTTATGCATATTTTTTGCCTTTTTTTCTTTTGGGTTAACTTTTTCTTGCCATTTTATAAGAGCACTTTGTTTAGTTTAGATATTACCCTTTACAATTTTTTCCCAAATACATTATTTATCTATTGACTTTGTATTTTAACTTTTGCCATAGAAAAACTTTTAATTATACTTGCTTATTTTGGCTAGCCTTTTTTTAAATAGCCTCCATATTTTCAGTCTGTTTAGAACATTTTCTTCATCAAGATATATATGTTGTCTGAATTTCTTGCAAGATTCTTATTGCAGCTGGAATTTATAACTGTATATTATATTAGAAATATCCAGTTTATTTTCTTCTGAAAGAATGGCCAGTTATTCTGGCAAAATTTATTAAATAATTTGACATTTTCCTACGGAATTGAACTGTAATATTTGTCATATATTGGATTTTTATACATACTGGGATTTATTTCTGGATTGTTATTCTAATCTATGGATATTTATTTCTAAACAAATACCATATTTATTTGATTCCAAAATAACATTATGTTCCAAAAGCAAATTATCCTACATTGATTTTTTTTGTACTTTTTAAGCCATTCCTGGGCATTGATTATTTAATGTAAACATTAAGACAATACTGTTCAGTTCCCTGAAAAAAAAATCAATGTAGAATTGAGAGTGCAAACCATTTGGAATTGCTTTCTATTTATATGTTAATTTTGAAAATTTAATATTTTCTTAAACTTGTAAGTCTTCCCATCTAATAACATCCAGTTTTCACTTTTTGTTTGTGCCTTTCAGTAAGCTTTTAAAGTTTTCTTACAAGTTCTTTGCTTTATTAGATGTATTCTTTAGCATGTTATAGTTTATACTGATGTTGTGAGTGAAGCATTTTTTAAATTTCCATTTTCAGTTGCTTTTTTGCAATAGTAAATCAAATCTATTGCTTTTACATATTTATTATCCATTTTACCAAATTTTCTTATTAATTTCAGTTTTCTATTAGAGTGTCTTGGGCTTTCTAGGCATGCAATAATACCAGTTCAAAAGAAAGTTTTATGTCTTTTTTGCCCGTTTTTATACAATTTATTTATATCATTTTCTTGTCGTATTATATTTGTCAGAACCTCCAAGACATAGTTAAATAAAAATCTGATAAAAATTATCACTCTCTTAATCCTAATCAAAATGGTTAGTGTTTTGTTATTTGGGATAATTATTTTTTATTTGGCTTTAGTAAATAATTGTTATTATCTTGAACTAGTTTTCTTCTGTTCCCATTTTACTTGTTATTTGTATTGGTTGATAAATATTTTTCAGTTGCTTTTCAGCACTCATTATAATGTTTTCCTCTTCCTTAATGTCCTGATTTAATAGATGAAATTGATAAATTTTTTACACTGACCCATGATTGCATTCCTTTACACTTCCCACAAAACTTTGTCTTTTCTCTGTGGAAGCCTGTAGGATCTTCCCTTTGACCCCAGTCTTCTGAAATGTTATAGTGATGTCTGCTGATGTCATTGGGGTATTTGCATATATTGTGCTGAATATGTGACAAGCCCTTTTAATCTGGAAGCTTTTGTCCTTAAATTCCGGGCAATTTCATCTTCCTTCTTTTTCTCATTTTGCTCTTCTGGGATTTATACTATTCAGATGTTGGCCCTTGCTAGACTTTGAGTGTGTTCCTCAGAATTCATGTGTTAGAAATTTGACCCCTGATGTGTTGGTGTTGTGAGGTGGGACCTTTAAGAGATGATTATTAGATCATTGACAGGAATTAATGCTACTCTTTTATAACTGAGTTAATCCTCAAGGGAGTAAAGGAGTTCTTGCTCTCATGTGCCATGTTGGTTTGCTGCACCTCTCAACTCATCATTTGCATTAGGTATTTCTCCTAATGCTGTCCCTCCCCCAACCCCCCACTCCCCGACAGGCCCCGTTGTGTGATGTTCCCCGCCCTGTGGCCAAGTGTTCTCATTGTTCAATTCCCACCTATGAGTGAGAACATGCAGTGTTTGGTTTTCTGTCTTTGTGATACTTTGCTGAGAAGATGGTTTCCAGCCTCATCCATGTCCCTGCAAAGGACATTAACTCATCCTTTTTTATGACTGCATAGTATTCCATTGTGTATATGTGCCACATTTTCTTAATCCAGTCTATCATTGATGGACATTTAGGTTGATTCCAAGTCTTTGCTATTGTGAATAGTGCCGCAATAAACATATGTGTGCCTGTGTCTTTATAGTAGCATGATTTGGAATCTTTTGGGTCATACCTAATAATGGGATTGCTGGGTCAAATGGTGTTTCTAGTTCTAGATCCTTGAGGAATCGCCACACTGTCTTCCACAATGGTTGAACTCATTTGTACTCCCACCAACAGTGTAAAAGTGTTCCTATTTCTCCACATCCTCTCCAGCATCTGTTGTTTCCTGACTTTTTAATGATTGTCATTCTAACTGGTGTGAGATGGTATCTCATTGTGGTTTGGATTTGCATTTCTCTGATGACCAATCATGATGAGCATTTTTTCATGTGTCTGTTGGCTGCATAAATGTCTTCTTTTCGGAAGTATCTGTTCATATCCTTTGCCCACTTGTTGATGGGGTTGTTTGTTTTTTTCTTGTAAATTTGTTTGAGTTCTTTGTAGGTTCTGGATATTAGCCCTTTGTTAGATGAGTAGATTGCAAAAATTTTCTCCCATTCTGTAGGTTGCCTGTTCACTCTGATGGTAGTTTCTTTTGCTGTGCAGAAGCTCTTTAGTTTAATGAGATCCCATTTGTCAATTTTGGCTTTTGCTGCCGTTGCTTTTGGTGTTTTAGACATGAAGTCTTTGCCCATGCCTATGTCCTGAATGGTACTACCTAGGTTTTCCTCTAGGATTTTTATGGTATTAGGTCTAACATTTAAGTCTCTAATCCATCTTGAATTAATTTCTATATAAGGTGTAAGGAAGGGATCCAGTTTCAACTTTCTACATATGGCTAGCCAGTTTTCCCAGCACCATTTATTAAATAGGAAATCCTTTCCCTATTTCTTGTTTTTTTCAAGTTTGTCAAAGATCAGATGGTTGTAGATGTGTGGTGTTATTTCTGAGGTCTCTGTTCTGTTCCATTGGTCTATATATCTGTTTTGATACCAGTACCATGCTGTTTTGGTTACTGTAGCCTTGTAGTATAATTTGAAGTCAGGTACCATGATGCCTCCAGCTTTCTTCTTTTTGCTTAGAATTGTCTTCACATTGCAGGCTCTTTTTTTGGTTCCATATGAACTTTAAAGTAGTTTTTTTCCAATTCTATGAAGAAAGTCATTGGTAGCTTGATGGGGATGGCATTGAATCTATAAATTATCTTGGGCAGTATGGCCATTTTCACAATATTGATTCTTCCTATCCATGAACATGGAATGCTTTTCCATTTGTTTGTGTCCTCTTTTATGTCGTCAAGCAGTGGTTTGTAGTTCTCCTTGAAGAGGTCCTTCACATCCCTTGTAAGTTGTATTCCTAGGTATTTTATTTTCTTTGTAGCAATTGTGAATGGGAGTTCACTCATGATTTGGCTCTCTGTTTGTCTGTTATTGGTGTATAGGAATGCTTGTGATTTTTGCACATTGATTTTGTATCCTGAGAATTGGTTGATGTTGCTTATCAGCTTAAGGAGATTTTGGGCTGAGAAGATGGGGTTTTCTAAATATACAATCATGTCATCTGCAAACAGGGACAATTTGACTTCCTCTTTTCCTAATTGAATACCCTTTATTTCTTTCTCTTGCCTGATTGCCCTCGCCAGAACTTCCAACACTAAGTTGAATAGGCGTGGTGAGAGAGGGCATCCCTGTCTTGTGCTAGCTTTCAAAGGGAATGCTTCCAGTTTTTGCTCATTCAGTATGATACTGGCTTTAGGTTTGTCATAAATAGCTCTTACTATTTTGAGGTACGTTCTATCAATACCTAGTTTATTGAGAGTTTTTAGCATGAAGGGCTGTTGAATTTTTTCAAAGGCCTTTTCTGCATCTATTGAGATAATCATGTGGTTTTTGTCATTTTATCAATTTTGTTGATCTTTTCAAAAAACCAGCCCCTGGATTCATTGATTTTTTTGAAAGGTTTTTTTGTGTCTCTGTCTCTTTCAGTTCTGCTCTGATCTTAGTTATTTCTTGCCTTCTGCTAGCTTTTGAATTTGTTTGCTCTTGCTTCTCTAGTTCTTTTAATTGTGATGTTAGGGTGTTGATTTTAGATCTTTCCTGCTTTCTCTTGTGGGCATTTAGTGCTATAAATTTCCCTCTACACACTGCTTTAAATGTGTCCCAGAGATTCCGGTACATTGTGTCTTTTTGTTCTCATTGGTTTCATAGAACATCTTTATTTCTGCCTTCATTTCGTTATGTACCCAGTAGTCATTCAGGAGCAGGTTGTTCAGTTTCCATGTAGTTGTGTGGTTTTGAGTGAGTTTCTTAATCCTGAGTTCTAATTTGATTGCACTGTGGTCTGAGAAACAGTTTGTTGTGATTTCTGTTCTTTTACATTTGCTGAGGCATGCTTTACTTCCAACTTTGTAGTCAATTTTAGAATAAGTGTGATGTGGTGCTGAGAAGAATGTGTATTCTGTTGATTTGGGGTGGAGAGTTCTGCAGATGTCCATTAGGTCCACTTGGTCCAGAGCTGAGTTCAAGTCCTGGATATCCTTGTTAACCTTCTGTCTCATTGATCTGTCTAATATTGACAGTGGGGTTTTACAGTCTCCCATTGTTATTGTGTGGGAGTCTAAGTCTTTTTGTAGGTCTCTAAGGACTTGCTTTATGAATCTGGCTGCTTCTGTATTGAGTGCATATATATTTAGGATAGTTAGCTCTTCTTGTTGAATTGATCCCTTTACCATTGTGTAATGGCCTTCTGTGTCTCTTTTGATCTTTGTGGGTTTAAAGTCTGTTTTATCAGAGACTAGGATTGCAACCCCTGCTTTTTTTTTTTTTTTCTTCCCATTTGCTTGGTAGATCTTCCTCCATCCCTTTATTTTGAGCCTTCATGTGAGATGGGTCTCCTGAATAGAGCACACTGATGGGTCTTGACTGTATTCAATTTGCCAGTCTGTGTCTTTTAATTGGGGCATTTAGCCCATTTACATATAAGGTTAATATTGTTATGTGTGAATTTGATCCTGTCATGATACTAGCTGGTTATTTTGCTCGTTAGTTGATGCAGTTTCTTCATGGCATCGATGGCCTTTACAATTTGGCCTGTTTTTGCAGTGGCTGGTACTGGTTGTTCCTTTCCATGTTTAGTGCTTCCTTCAGGAGCTCTTGTAAGGCAGGCCTGGTGGTGACAAAATCCCTCAGCATTTGCTGTCTGTAGAGGATTTTATTTCTCCTTCACTTATGAAGCTTAGTTTGGCTGTATATGAAATTCTGGGTTGAAAATTCTTTTCTTTAAGAATGTTGAATATTGGCCCCCACTCTCTTCTGGTTTGTAGGGTTTCTGCCAAGAGATCCGCTGTTACTCTGATGGGCTTCCCTTTGTAGGTAACCCGACCTTTCTCTCTGGCTGCCCGTAACATTTTTTCCTTCATTTCAACCTCAGTGAATCTGACAATTATGTGTCTTGGGGTTGCTCTTCTCCAGGAGTATCTTTGTGGTGTTCTCTGTATTTCCCGAGTTTGAATGTTGGCCTGCCTTGCTATGTTAGGGAAGTTTTCTGGATGATATCCTGAAGAGTGTTTTCTAACTTGGTTCCATTCTCCCCATCACTTTCAGGTACACCTGTCAAACGTAGATGTGTTCTTTTCACCTAGTCCCATATTTCTTTGGAGGCTTTGTTCGTTTCTTTTTACTCTTTTTTCTCTAAGCTTGTCTTCTCACTTCATTTCATTCATTTCATCTTCAATCACTGATACCCTTTCTTCCACTTGATCGAGTCAGCTATTGAAGCTTGTGCATGCGTCATGAAGTTCTCGTGCCATGGTTTTCAGCTCCATCAGGTCATTTAAGGTCTTCTCTATACTGTTCATTCTAGTTAGCCATTTGTCTAACCTTTTTTCAAGATTTTTAGCTTGAGTTTGAACATGCTTCTTTAGCTCGGAGGAGTTTATTACTGACCTTCTGAAGCCTACTTCTGTCAACTCGTCAAAGTCATTCTCCATCCAGCTTTGCTCCATTGCTGGCAAGGAGCTGCGATCATTTGGAAGAGAAGAAGCACCCTGATTTTTAGAATTTTCAGCTTTTCTGCTCTGGTTTCTCCCCATCTTTGTGGTTTTATCTACCTTTTGTCTTCAGTGTTGGTGAACTCCTTGTGGGGTTTTGGTGTGAATGTCCTTTTTGTTGATGTTGGTGCTATTCCTTTCTGTTTGTTAGTTTTCCTTCTAACAGTCAGGTCCCTCAGCTGCAGGTGTGTTAGAGTTTGCTTGAGGTTCACTCCAGACCCTGTTGGTCTGGGTATCACCAGGGGAGGCTGCAGAACAGCAGATACTGCTGCCTGATCCTTCCTCTGAAAGCTTCATCCTAGAGGGGCACCCACCTATATCAGGTGTCTGTTGATCCCTACTGGGAGGTATCTCCCAGTTAGACTACATGGGGGTCAGGGACCCACTTGAGAAGGTAGTCTGTCCATTCTCAGAGCTCAGCCGCCATTCTGGGAGAACCACTGCTCTCTTCAGAGCTGTCAAACAGGGACATTTAAGTCTGCAGAAGCTGTCTGTTGCCTTTTTTTCAGCTATGTCCTGCCCACAGAGCTGGAGTCTGTAGTGCTCCACCTTGCTGAGCTGCGGTGGGCTCCGCCCAGTTCGAGCTTCCTGGTCACTTTGTTTGCCTACTCAAGCCTCAGCAGTGGTGGACGCCCCTCCCCCAGCCAGGCTGCCACCTCACAGTTCAATCTCAGACTGCTGCGCTAGCTTGCAGTGAGCAAGGCTCCATGGATGTGGGACCCGCCAAGCCAGGCATGGGAGAGAGTCTCCTTGTCTGCCAGTTGCTAAGACCTTGGAAAGAGCACAGTATTTGGGCGAGAGTGTCCTGTTTTTCCAGGTACAGTCTGTCACGTCTTCCCTTGGCTAGGAAAGGGAAATCCCCTGACCCCTTGCGCTTCCCAGGTGAGGCAACGCCCCACCCTGCTTTGGCTCACCTTCCATGGGCTACACCCCCTGACCAACCAGTCCCAATGAGATGAACCAGGTACCTCAGTTGGAAATGCAGAAATCACCCGTCTTCTGTGTCGATCACCCTGGGAGCTGCAGACCAGAGCCGTTCCTATTCGGCCATCTTGGAACGAATCTCCCCAAGTTAATAACTTTTTAACATGTTATTTGAAACTATCACAACAGGCCAGGCACAGTGGCTCAAGCCTGTAATCCCAGCACTTTGGGAGGCCAAGGCGGGAGGATCACGAGGTCAGGAGATCAAGACCATCCTGGTTAACACACTGAAACCCCATCTCTACTTAAAATACAAAAGATTAACTCGGCATGATGGTGGGCGCCTGTAGTCCCAGCTATTCAGGAGGCTGAGGCAGGAGAACGGCGTGAACCCGGGAGGCGGAGCTTGCAGTGAGCTGAGATCGCGCCACTGCACTCCAGCCTGGGCAACAGAGCAAGACTGCGTCTCAAAAAAGAAAAAAAAAAATAAAAATAAAAAAACGATCACAGCAATCAACATAATGAACAAATTCCTTATCCCCAAAAGTTTCTTGTACCCTCTTGCACAAGAAAAGGGATACAAAGGGTACTCTCTCCTCTTCTCAACACCCTGCCTCTATACCCATTCCCAGGTAACTGCTGATCTTTTCTCTGACACTATAAATTAGGTTGCATTTTCTAAATTTTATGTAATGGAATCAAATATGTAATTTTTTTGGTCTGGCTTCATTTACTCAATGTCATTGTTTTGATGTATGTAGTATGCATCAATAGTTCATTCCTTTTTAATGGTGAATAGTACTGTTATATATTGTATAAATATTAGGTTGGTACAAAAGTAAATGCAGTTTTGAACCATGAATTTTACATCATTATAGCTAGTCTCAAACACATTTTTTTCACCTGTTTTTACTTTTTTTGAAACTTTTTAAATTAATTTCTGGGGTGCATGTACAGTATGTGCAGGTTTGTTACATAGGTAAATGTGTGCCATGGTGGTTTGCTGTGCCTATCAACCTATCACCTAGATACTAAGCCCAACATGCATCAGCTCTTTTCTGTAATGCTCTCCCACCCCCACCATCCCCCAACAGGCCCCAGTAAGTGTTGTTCCCCTCCCTGTGTCCATGGGAGCTGAACAATGAAAACACATCTTTATTAATCACACTAGGAACCATTACAATCAACATATTTTTGCCAATAAGAAATAAGTTTCTTTATTCCTATAGCATAAATATCTGTGCTTCAAGATTCAATGATCTTTTGGAAAGCATTTTCTGCATGCTGCTGGTTGTGGAAGCATTTTCCCTGCAAAAAGTTGTTGAGATGCTTGAAGTGGTAGTCATTTGACAAGGGGTTAGGTGCATATGGTGGATGAGGCAGCACTTTGTAGCCCAATTTGTTCAACTTTTGAAGCATTGGTTGTGTGACATACATTGTCATGGAGAAGAATTGGGCCCTTTCTGTTGACCAGTGCCAGCCGCAGGCCTTGCAGTTTTTGGTTTATCTCATCGATTTGCCAACTATAGTTCTGAGATATAATGCTTTCGTCAGGATTCAGAAAGCTGTGGTAGATCAGACTGACAGCAGACCACCAAACAGTGACCATGACCTTTTTTTACTACAGGCTTGGCTTTGGGAAGCGCTTTGGAGCTTCTTCTCGGTCCAAGCACTGAGCTGGTCATCACTGGTTGTCATATAAAATCCACTTTTTGTGGCACATCACAATCTGATTGAGAAACGTTTCCTTGTCGCATAGAGTAAGAGGAGATGACACTTCAAAACAATGAGGTTTTTTGTTTGTTTGTTTTTGTTTTTGGCTCAGCTCATGAGGCATCCATTTATCTAGCTTTTTCACCTTTCCAGTTTGCTTCAAATGCCAAATGACCGTAGAATGGTCAATGGTGAGCTCTTCGGCAACTTCTCGTGTAGTTGTAAAAGTATGAGCTTCAATGATTGTTCCCAATTGGTTGTTGTCAACTTCTGATGGCTGGCCACTGCACTCCTTATCTTCCTCATCTCCTTTGCAAAACTTCTTGAGCCACCACTGCACTGTACATTCATTAGCAGTTCCTGGGCCAAATGCGTTGTTGATGTTGCAAATTATCTCCGCTGCTTTATGACCCATTTTGAACTTGAACAAGAAAATTGCTCCAATTTAATTTTTATCTAACATCATTTTCATAGTCTAAAGTAAATGTAAAATGAACACCAAGTAATAAGTCATTAACAAAAGAAAAATAAAGTGAGAAATGCCCATTAAAGAGATGTATAAAACATAACCACATTTATTTAAGAATGTATTCCAGTATCAAACGGCAGCTTGCAACAATGCAAATACCTCAGTTACTTTTGCTTATCCATTCTCATGTTAATGAATATTTGATTCATTTCCAGTTGGGGCCTGGTACAAGTAAAACTGCTGTGAACATTCATACATAAGTCTTTGATGGATATAATGCATTCATTTATCTTGTTTAGAATCACAGGAGTGTATTGGCTGGACCCTATGGTATGTGTACTTTTAACTTTTTAAGAAATGTCTAAGCTGTGTGTCAAGCAGCTGTATCATTTTACATTCCCACCATGAGTATATGAAAGTTCCAGTATTTCCACACCCTCTCCAACACTTCCTGTAGTCAGTCTTTCGATTTGAAGCCATCCTATAGTGGTGTCTTACGTGGTTTTAATTTGCACTTTCCTAATGACTGATATTGGACATCTTGATTTATACTTATTTACCATCTATATATCTTTGTTGATGTATCTGTTCAATTATTTTGCCCTTTTTAAGTTGGGTTTTTTGTTTTCTTATTACCGAGTTTGGAAAAATTTTTATTCTGAATACAAGTCCTTTCTCAAATATATCATTTTCAATTACTTTCGGATATTGTCTTATATTTTTATTCTCTGAACAGTGTCTTTTAAAGATCAGAATCTTTTTATTTTGATAAAGTCCAGTTTATCAATTTTTTCTTTATGGATAGATATGCACTTGGTATCATATCTAAGAAGTCTTCTCTAAACCCAAAGTGACAAAAATTTTCTCCTATTTTCTTCTAAAAATGCTAAATGTTTAGGTGTCATATTTAGGTCTCAGCTGTTTCTAGTTTATCTTTTTAATTTGGTACAAGGTGTGGGACCAAGTTCATTTCTTTTACAAACAGGTATATAGTTGTTGCATCATTTGTTTCCTCACCGAATTGCCTTTGCACTTTTGTGAAAAATAGTATAGATTTAAGTGCAGACACTAGCTGTAGAGTTTTTTGTAGATACTCTCTTAACTGTTTTTGGAAGTGTCCTTTGATTCCTAGGATATGGAGGAATCAAATAATTTTTATGGTATTGTGTCAGATTTTTTTTTCTGTATCTTTTAAGGTGATCAGGTAGTTTTTCTCTTCAGTTTTTTAAGAGTGAATTACATTGGTTGATTTTCTAATGTGAAACCATCTTTCCATTCCACATGATCATGATGTATTTTTTATTTTTTTATTTAAGTTTTTGTTTTATTAGAGACAGAGGACTTGCTATCTTGCCCAGACTGGCTCCAGTGATCCTCTTGCTTTGGCCTCCCAAATAGCTGGAACTATAGGCGTGTAATACTGCATCCGGTTTAACTTGTTGGATTTGATTTGCTAATTTCTGTGTCTAGTTTTGGTAGCAGGGTATTGCTGGCCTCGTAAAATGAATTGGGAAGTGTATACTCCAGCTCGATTTTCCAGTAGAGTTTGTCTAGAATTGGTATTATTGCTTCCTTATTTGGCGGAATTCACAAATAAAGCCATCCAGGCCTAGATTTTTCTTTATGAGAAGATTTTTAACTTCAAGTTCAATTATTTTATAGTTGTAATGTATTAGGGTTATTTATTTTGTAAGAGGTCTTCAGCAATTGGTATCTTAAAAGGAATTTGTTCATTTTGTCTAAATTGTCCAATGTATGGATATAACATGTTAATCCTAGTTCTTTATTATCTTTTTTAATATCTATAGAAGCTAGAGTAATGTCATCTCTCTCATTCCTCATGGCAATAATTTGTGGTCTCCCTTTTTTATCCTTTTCAGTCAAGCTAGAGAGTTATATGTTTTATTAAATTTCTCAGAGAACCAGTTTTGGGTTTCATTGATTTTCTCTCTGTTGTTTTTATGTTTTCTGTTATTGGTTTCTACACGAATTTTTATTTCATTTCTTCTGCTTTATATTTAATTAGCTCTTTGTCCATTTTCTTAAAGTAGATGCTAAAGTGATTGATATGAAACTTTTCTTCTTTTCTAACACAAGTATTTAGTGCTATAAATTTCTCACTAAATACCACCTTATTAGCAGCCAACAAATTTTTATATAATATATTTTCATTTTTATTCATTTTTAAATATTTTCTCATTTCCCTTTTGATTTCTTCTTTGAACGCTTAGGTTATTTAGAATTATGTTATCTAGTTTATATTATAATCTTTGTGTGGATCTTTCAGAGGTTTTTCTGTTAATGCTTGCTAACGTCTATCGTGATCAGATAACATGCTTTTAAATTAATTGGGAGATGTTTTATGGTCCAGTGTATGGTCTAAGAAAAGAATGTGTGTTCTAATATATGAATTTTGATAGGTGTAGCATTATGAAATTTCAAGTAGGGGCCATCCTTTTGTTTTTTTCCCTACTTAAGATTTTCAGTCGTTCCAATGGTAGTTTGTTAAAAGGAAAAAAAAAAGACAATTTTTTTTTAATTCTTAAGGCTAAACTTCAATTTTGAATTGTCACCAATGAGAAAAAGGTTTGCAAGTTTCTAATAGCTACAGGAAAATCAAATACGGTCTACCCCAAATATTTTTCTACTTATGCAGTGTGGAAATGACCAAAGTTCAATATGAAAAGGGAAAAAAAACAAGGAGACTAAAACACTTTTATAAGTACAACTTAAGCCAGAATACAGATAGTCTGCAGTGGAGACAGCCCGGTTTCGTAACAAAGTCAAAGAGGAAACATCCACATATCAGTCTTTGAGGCTGTCTGACTTTGATACCCTTTGAAGTTCAAACTGTTCTCTCTTTTTTCTATAACTAATTTCATGGAAAACATGTTATTACATGGTTCCAAACCTCTTTTTTTTTTTTTAGCCTGGGGAGACTGACATTTTCTAGTTGCCCTATAACAAGTTCAGTGCCCTGATTTGATGTCCCCTGCCATAATTTTCTAAACAGTATTCCAAAAATAGCAGCCAAAAGCCTAAGGAAATGGCAGTTGTGGGAAGAAAAGAGATAGAAGATCACACTTTCTACAACTTTAGGACTATGAGACCTATATTTTAAGGGTATTGTAGTCTAATGTAGTCCAAAATCTTCATGTGACACATGTGGAACTAGATTCGACTAGTGAAATGTGTCTAGTTCAAACTGAGATGTGCTGTTAGTGTGACATACACATTGGATTTTGAGGACTTAGTCCAGTAAAGGAGTATAAAATATCTGATTAGTGGCCGGGCGTGACGGCTCACGCCTGTAATCCCAGCACTTTGGGAGGCCCAGGCAGGCAGATCACCTGAGGCTGGAGTTTGAGACCAGCCTGACCAACATGGAGAAACTCCATCTCTACTAAAAGTACAAAATTAGCCGGGCTTGGTGGCACATGCCTGTAATCCCAGCTACTTGGGAGGCTGAGGCAGGAGAATCACTTGAACCCGGGAGGTGGAGGTCGTGGTGAACCAAGATCGCGCCATTGCACTCCAGCCTGGGCAACTAGAGCAAAACTCCATCTAAAAAATATATATGTATCATTAGTGATTTTTATATTAATTTTAAGTTGAGCTATCATATTTTAGATGTGTTTGATTAGATAAAATATATTATTCTATTTAATTTTACCTGTTTCCTTTTACTATTTTAAATTAGGCTACTAGAAGATATTAAATTACACATATAGCTCACATCACACAGATCCTGCTTGACTTAAAGTGGGATTACATTCCTGATAAACTCTTTGTAAGTTAAAAATATCCTAAGTTGAAAGTGCAGTTAGGCCGGGTGCAGTGACTCATACCTGTAATTCCAACACTTTGAGGGGCTGAGGAGGGAGGATTGCTTGAGCCCAGGAGTTCAAGACCAGCCTGGGCAACATAGTGAGACCTCATGTCTATGAAACATAAAAAAAACTAGCTGGACGTGATGGCCTACACCTGTGGTCCCAGCTACTTGGGAGGCTGAGGTGGGAGGATTGCCTGAGCCTGGAAGGTAGAGGCTGCAGTGAGCTGTGATCATGCCACTTCATTCCAGCATGAGTGACAGAGCAGGAGCCTGTCTCAATCAATAAATAAATAAAAATAAGAAAATGCATTTAATACACCTAGCCTACTGAACAACATAGCCTAGTATACTTTAAACATGCTCAGAACACTTACATTAGCCTACAGTTGGCCAGAATCATCTAATACAAAGCCTATTTTATAATAAAGTATCAAATATCTCATGTAATTTATTGAATACTATGCTAAAAGTGCAAAATAGAATGATTGTATGGGTACTCGAGGTATAGTCCCTACCAAATGCATATCACTTTCATATCATCTTTGTCATGCACGTCCATGTGAAGAGACCACAAAACAGATTTTGCATGAGCAATAAAGCTTTTTAATCACCTGGGTGCAGTCAGGCTGAGTCTGAGAGTCAGCGAAGGGAGATAAGGGTGGGGCCTTTTTTAGGATTTGGGTAGGTAAAGGAAAATTACAGTCGAAAGGGGTTGTTCTCTGGCGGGCAGGAGTGGGGGAGTCACAAGGTGCTCTGTGGGGGAGCTTTTGAGCCAGGATGAGCTAGGAAAAGGAATTTCACAAGGTAATGTCATCACTTAAGGCAAGGACTGGCCATTTTCAATTCTTTTGTGATGGAATGTCATCAGTTAAGGCAGGGGCAGGGCATTTTCACTTCTTTTGTGATTCTTCAGTTACTTCAGGCCATCTGTGCATATATGTGCATGTCACAGGGGATGCGATGGCTTGGCTTGGGCTCAGAGGCCCAACAATCTTCAACTCAAAAAATTGTAAGTTGAACCATCATAAGTCTAGGACTATCTGTATTTCAGTCAGACATCATTGCTCTAGAATCCGATGCTCAAACTCAAGCTTAAGACACTAGTCTTGCTTTCCTTTTCCACCACTTGTTTTCCTTTGATCCTGATGATAGAAGCCCCTGAAGGTAGTGGTGGATGTAAGTGAGAACAATTCAGAGCATCAAAGCCCTTACAGAGATTTAGCAAAATTGCTTTTTAGGTAATGGAACTGTTATGCCCAGACCGTTTATTCCCCGAAGAAGACCACCAGAGTCAAAGCTAAGCAACAAGGATCTTTATTACAGGTTCGAACCTGGAACTCTCCCTCGCTCGTGAAACGAGACGGGCAGGAGAGCTCCCCCACTGAGCTCCGAGCAGTGTTATATAGTCTAAGAAAAGTGGGCATAGAGTTATTATACAAATCAGATATATGATTGGCCAGTGTTTGAACAAGGCGATTTGGCTAACTATGATTGGTTCCCGCCATTTCTGATATTTTGGTTCAAACTTTGAGGCGGGAGAGCAGGTTTATGGCAGCAAGAGTTTATCTTACTTAAACACGTCTTGTGACCTTGCCTCAGAACTTACAAAATCTCTGGTATGTGCAAAACAAAATCTCTGGTACGTGCAGAAAACCAGGTACTCACAGAACTTATGAAATCTCTGGTATGTGCAAAGATTAGAGAGCAGAACAAGGGTGTAGCGGGTGGGGGGCAGGTACACATCTATCTTTGTGTCCTTTCATTTCCCCCTTCTCATAAGTAACTGGATGTCCAATCTTGGATTTCCAGAGTCTTATAATATAGCCTCACTTTCTGGGTGCAGGGAGAGGCTGGTGATGGCTACGGAGGACCATTAGTTGGATGGTATCAAACCTTTCTCTGACAAATTGTAAAATTTTATTTACCACACAGGGGCCTATAGTGAATAGAAGTAGTAAAGACATTAGGGGTCCTAAAAGGGGTGCCAGAAGGGAAAACATTGAAGAGCTCCACCAATTGTTAGCGGCTGTAGTGAATTGTTGCTTTTTCATTTCTAAGCTTAGTTCGTGTAGGCGTTGGACTCTTTCCTCAACTAACCCTGACTCATTTATATAGAAACAGCATTCTTCTTTGAGGAACATACAGGTACCTCCTTTCTCAGCCGTGAGTAAGTCTAAGGCTCTGTGGTTTTGAAGGGTGACCTGTGCTAGGGAGGTGAGCTGCCGCTGAAGGGAGGCTAGGGAATAGGTGGAGTCTTCCATAGCAACAGAGAACTGTTGTAACAGCTTGTCGTTTTCTATCATGGAGTGTTGTAGGGCCCCTCCTGCTAACCCCGCTGCGACGACAGAGGTGGTTAAGGATATTCCGGCAATTAGTGGTAGAAAAACTGCTCGTCTATGTCGCGCAGTTTCAGTTGGGGCAGTCCCTGCCCAGCCTATGAACTCTGCCGGGGTCAGCAGGGTCAGTCGGGGAACTAGTGTAACAGGGATGCACAACTGTCCGTCAGAGATGCTTTTGGACAGAGTTTTTAACAGAGTCATATTACACCAGAAGAACACACCAGGGGGAGCACGTATGGGGCTATTAGGGTATGTAGCCGTCTGGTTGCAGAGGCTGCTACTAAATGCTGAATAACAGTAGGGGTATTTCTCTTGGTATGGGTCACGGTACAGGGCTACATCAGGTATTGCAACTGTTGATGAATTAGAATCTGGCATATAGTTTGTGGGTGGGGAGGAAAGGGGAACAGCGGTTAATGGTGGTCTTCCTAAGGTTGCACACATAAAGCAAGAGGACAGGTCGCCTAAACCAGTGAGGTTGGCGAATGCTAGCCCTTCTTGTAATAGGGTTAGCCAGGAGAAGGGCTGCAAGTCTTGTGATAGCTTGGTTTCCTGTCTGTGGATTTGTGTATGGATTAAGGGTCGAATCTGGACTAGACTCCGCCACAAGTACAGGTGGCTACTAGGCCAGATACTACTGGCATCGTAGTAGACTGCCCCATGTTGGGGCGATGTCCACCGGGAGTGCCCTGGATCTGTTATTATCCAAGTGAATATGTTGGGAGTCCCTGTCGGGTAGCGAGTCCTGAGGAGGTTAGACTTTCTCGGGTATTTGTCCCATACCCTGGCTGAATGCATTTTACAATAGTGGTATGGGCAACCTGCATTCTGGTGCCACCAATAATTCTTACAATTATATTCAGTCTGATCATATTCAAAACAAATCATGGGTATCCCCGGTTGGGCAATTTGAAAATTAGTGAAATTGAGGTAAATTGGAGTATTGCACCCGGAGGGGGGGCAGTCTGCACTAGCTAGCAGTTTACCCGCTTGGGGGGTTTCCCCGGGGTGAGTTTTGTTCTCATAGAGCCAGAACCTCCAGACATAGGGATTAGACGGCGCAGCAGTTAGGAGAGTCAGATGTATAAGGCATAAAAGCATAGGCAAGCTAGACATGGTTACGGCTCTGTGGGTGACGGCGCAGGGTTAGCTTTAAGGGATTGTTCTTAGCTTTGTCTACAGTCCATGTAACCGGTGCTCCAGACGGCTCGAGAAGGTCGGATGTTGGGTCCACTGGTTTGACGTGTGTGTAGTGGATCCACGAAGCGATGCCTTCTACTTTGAGAGCGGTGGGAGTAGTCAGGAGTACTTGCAGTGGTCCTTTCCACCTGGGTTGAAGAGTTTCTTGCCGGTGGCGCTTGACTAGGACCCAGTTTCCCGGCTGGAACGGATGAGGCGTCGGCGGAGGTCCTGCCTCGTACAGTTCTCGTAGTCTGGGCCAAATTTCCTGGTGAATTTTCTGTAAGGCTTGTAAGAACAGGAGCTCAGAGACATTTTCAGTTTCAGGTTTGAGTAAGTCATCTTTTAGACTGGGGACCAGGGGTGGGGGTCTGCCATACATGATTTCATATGGTGTGAGGCCTA
Organism: Macaca nemestrina; assembly: GCF_043159975.1. Classification (NCBI taxonomy): domain Eukaryota; kingdom Metazoa; phylum Chordata; class Mammalia; order Primates; family Cercopithecidae; genus Macaca; species Macaca nemestrina. Next base: position 55,906,974 of record NC_092136.1, read on the forward strand.
GTCTGTAAGGGGTATTTCGGGCCCGAAACAGAGCGTAGGGGAGAAGTACTACCCAATTAGCGCCAGTCTCCATGGTCAATTTAGTTAAGGTCTCCTTCAGAGTCCGATTCATCCTTTCTACCTGTCCTGAGCTTTGGGGCCTATAAGCACAATGTAATTTCCAATTTGCCCCAAGAATGGAAGCCAAATCCTGACTTACCTTAGCAACGAAGGCTGGTCCATTGTCTGACCCTATTTGGACGGGAAAGCCATACCTGGGGAGGATTTCTTCCAAAATTTTCTTTGCTACAACCTGAGCAGTTTCTCTCTTAGTTGGGAACGCTTCTGTCCATCCTGAAAAAGTATCTACAAAGACAAGTAAGTACTGATACCCATATTTTCCAGGCTTTATCTCAGTAAAGTCTATTTCCCAATAGATACCAGGCCTAGTTCCTCTACACCTAATTCCTGCGGTGGTCTGGGTTTGGGGGCAAGCGTTGTTTAGTTGGCAGGCTTTGCAATTTGTTGTGACATCGCTGGCCAGTTCAGCTATGCGCCTGATTCTAAACTTGGCGTGCCTGATTAAGTCCATCATTCGCCGGGCACCCAGGTGGGTTGTCCGGTGGATGTGTTCCAACACCTGCCGTCCTAATTTTTCTGGTAGGATGGTTTGGTCATTTATATCAGTCCACCACCCATTTTTAACCTGTTTTAGGGGAAGCGTGTTCATCCATTCGCGATCCTGTTCAGTATAGTCGGGAAAACATGGCAAATTTCGCGGGCCAGGATGGGGGAGCTGGAGCGCGAGGAGCTGACTGGGAGCTTTTGCTATACCCCTTGCGGTTTGGTCGGCTAAGAAGTTGCCTCGAGCAATTGGCGTAGTTGGTTTCTGATGCCCAGGGCAATGTATGATAGCCAATTTCTTTGGTTTCCACAAAGCAGTTAATAGAGCTAGGATCTCTTGCTTGTTTTTTATTTCTTTGCCTTCAGCTGTTAATAGTCCCCTTTCTCTGTAGATGGCCCCATGTATGTGCGCAGTAGCGAAAGCATAGCGACTATCCATGTATACTGTTAGTTTTTTCTCTGCCCCTAGGGTGAGGGCCTGTGTGAGGGCTATCAGTTCGGCTCTTTGGGCCGATGTCCCTGGAGGCAAGGGTTCCGCCCAGATTACCTCAGTCTCTGACGTTACAGCCGCTCCTGCATACCGCTGGCCTTGGTGGACGTAGCTGCTGCCATCAGTGAACCAGGTGAGTTCTGTGTCGGGGAGCGGACGATCTTGCAGGTCCTCCCGCACCCCATGCACCTGAGCCAGTATCAGTGCACTCATGGAACGGAGCGTCCAAGTCTGGATTTGGCAGCAGTGAAGCAGGGTTTAAAGAGGTTGGGGGCAGAAAAGTTATTCTGAGGGGGTTTAACAGCAGTCCTTGATAGTGCGTGAGCCGGGCGTTACTCATCCATCGGTCCGGCGGCTGCCGGAGGACGCCTTCAATGGCATGCGGGGTTATAATGCACAACTCTTGCCCCATGATAAGTTTATCAGCGTCTCGGACCATTAGGGCGGTCGCCGCGATTATCTGCAGGCAGGGTGGCCAGCCAGCAGCCACTGAATCTAATTTTTTTGACAAATAGGCAACTGGCCTCTGCCAGGGGCCTAGGTACTGTGTTAACACGGCTTTTGCAACACCCTTACTTTCATCTACGTATAAGTGGAAGGGCTTGGAGACATCAGGGAGCCCCAGTGCGGGGGCTGATAACAAGGCAGTTTTGATTTGTTGAAAGGCCAGCTCAGCCTCTTCCGTCCAATTGAAGGGCTGCCGTTCCTTTGTTGCCTGGTATAGGGGCTTGGCTAACTCAGCAAATCCGGGTATCCATAACCTACAGAACCCTGCCGACCCCAGGAATTCTCTCACTTGCCGTGTCGACTGGGGTCTAGGGATGCGTAGGACTGTTTCTTTTCGGGCTTTGGTTAGCCAGCGTTGCCCCCCTTTTAATAGGTACCCCAGATAAGTTACCTCCGACTTGCAGATCTGAGCCTTTGTTGCTGAGGCTCGGTAGCCTAGCTGCCCCAGAGTCTTCAAGAGGTCCTCAGTCCCTTGAACACAAGTTTCCGGGGATCTGGCTGCTATTAAGAGATCATCAACATATTGCAAAAGAGTTATTTCAGGGTGTTGCCACCGGTACTCACCCAGATCTTCATGAAGGGCTTCATCGAACAGGGTTGGCGAGTTCTTGAACCCTTGTGGCAGCCTGGTCCATGTTAGCTGACCGTTGATGCCCCTCTCAGGATCCGTCCATTGAAATGCAAAGAGTCCTTGACTTTTGGGAGCCAGAGGAAGGCTGAAGAAAGCATCTTTTAGATCAAGAACGGTATACCACTGTTTTTCGGGATGTAAAGCACTCAGAAGGGTGTATGGATTGGGCACAGTGGGATGTATGTCCATGACCCTTTTATTAACTTCTCTTAAATCCTGTACTGGCCTGTAGTCCGTACTGTTGGGTTTACGAACAGGTAACAGTGGAGTATTCCAGGATGAGTGGCAAGCCCGTAGGACTCCCTGGTCTAGGAGTCGGCGGATATGGGGCGTAATTCCTTCTCTTGCCTCCAGGGGCATAGGATATTGCCGAACCCGAACCGGGTCTGTCCCTGGCTTAACTTCCACAAATATGGCAGGTCGATGTTTAGCTAGCCCTAAGCCCCCAGTTTCTGCCCACGCTTCAGGGAAACGCTGGAGCCAAGAGTCAATTTCCTGATCGGGGGGCTTTTGCTCTTGATGGAGTCTGTATTCATCTTCTAAGGTGACAGTCAGGATAGATATTGGCCTGTTTTGGGAATCAGTTATCCTGGGCCCTTCTGGCTCAAAGTGGATTTGGGCCCCCATTTTTGTCAGCAAGTCCCTCCCTAGTAGAGGGCAGGGGCTCTCTGGGATGACTAGGAAGGAATGGGAGACTTTTCCCATTCCTAAGTCTACAGTCCTCTGGGTTGTCCAGGGGTATTTTTTGATGCCTGTGGCCCCGTGCACCCAGGATGTTTTCTTAGACATTTTTCCAATTGGTTTGGTTAGGACTGAGCGTTCCGCCCCAGTATCGACCAAGAAGCGAACTGGGGACCCCTCCACTTACAAAGTTACCCTGGGTTCGGGGAGGGAGTCCGAACCCCATCTTCCCTAGTCAGAGTCCTGGGTAACGAGTACGGAGGTAGGGTTAGCTGGTCTCCGTTTCTTTGGGCAGTCTTTAATCCAGTGACCACGTTCCTTGCAATAAGCACACTGATCCTTTTCTTTTTTTTTTTTTTTTAAATTTATTTATTATTATTATACTTTAAGTTGTAGGGTACATGTGCATAACGTGCAGGATTGTTACATATGTATACTTGTGCCATGTTGGTGTGCTGCACCCATCAACTCGTCATTTGCATCAGGTATAACTCCCAGTGCAATCCCTCCCCCCTCCCCCCTCCCCATGATAGGCCCCGGTGTGTGGTGTTCCCCTTCCTGAGTCCAAGTGATCTCATTGTTCAGTTCCCACCTATGAGTGAGAACATGCGGTGTTTGGTTTTCTGTTCTTGTGATAGTTTGCTAAGAATGATGGTTTCCAGCTGCATCCATGTCCCTACAAAGGACACAAACTCATCCTTTTTGATGGCTGCATAGTATTCCATGGTGTATATGTGCCAAATTTTCTTAATCCAATCTGTCACTGATGGACATTTGGGTTGATTCCAAGTCTTTGCTATTGTGAATAGTGCTGCAATGAACATACGTGTGCATGTGTCTTTATAGCAGCATAATTTATAATCCTTTGGGTATATACCCAGTAATGGGATGGCTGGGTCATATGGTACATCTAGTTCTAGATCCTTGAGGAATCGCCATACTGTTTTCCATAATGGTTGAACTAGTTTACAATCCCACCAACAGTGTAAAAGTGTTCCTATTTCTCCACATCCTCTCCAGCACCTGTTGTTTCCTGACTTTTTAATGATCGCCATTCTAACTGGTGTGAGATGGTATCTCATTGTGGTTTTGATTTGCATTTCTTTGATGGCCAGTGATGATGAGCATTTTTTCATGTGTCTGTTGGCTGTATGAATGTCTTCTTTTGAGAAATGTCTGTTCATATCCTTTGCCCACTTGTTGATGGGGTTGTTTGTTTTTTTCTTGTAAATTTGTTTGAGTTCTTTGTAGGTTCTGGATATTAGCCCTTTGTCAGATGAGTAGATTGCATAAATTTTCTCCCATTCTGTAGGTTGCCTGTTCGCTCTGATGGTAGTTTCTTTTGCTGTGCAGAAGCTCTTTAGTTTAATGAGATCCCATTTGTCAATTTTGGCTTTTGCTGCCGTTGCTTTTGGTGTTTTAGACATGAAGTCTTTGCCCATGCCTATGTCCTGAATGGTACTACCTAGGTTTTCCTCTAGGATTTTTATGGTATTAGGTCTAACATTTAAGTCTCTAATCCATCTTGAATTAATTTTCGTATAAGGAGTAAGGAAAGGATCCAGTTTCAGCTTTCTACTTATGGCTAGCCAATTTTCCCAGCACCATTTATTAAATAGGGAATATTTTCCCCATTTCTTGTTTCTCTCAGGTTTGTCAAAGATCAGATGGCTGTAGATGTGTGGTATTATTTCTGAGGACTCTGTTCTGTTCCATTGGTCTATATCTCTGTTTTGGTACCAGTACCATGCTGTTTTGGTTACTGTAGCCTTGTAGTATAGTTTGAAGTCAGGTAGTGTGATGCCTCCAGCTTTGTTCTTTTGACTTAGGATTGTCTTGGAGATGCGGGCTCTTTTTTGGTTCCATATGAACTTTAAAGCAGTTTCTTCCAATTCTGTGAAGAAACTCATTGGTAGCTTGATGGGGATGGCATTGAATCTATAAATTACCTTGGACAGTATGGCCATTTTCACGATATTGATTCTTCCTATCCATGAGCATGGTATGTTCTTCCATTTGTTTGTGTCCTCTTTTATTTCACTGAGCAGTGGTTTGTAGTTCTCCTTGAAGAGGTCCTTTACATCCCTTGTAAGTTGGATTCCTAGGTATTTTATTCTCTTTGAAGCAATTGTGAATGGAAGTTCCTTCATGATTTGGCTCTCTGTTTGTCTGTTACTGGTATATAAGAATGCTTGTGATTCTTGCACATTAATTTTGTATCCTGAGACTTTGCTGAAGTTGCTTATCAGCTTAAGGAGATTTTGGGCTGAGACAATGGGGTTTTCTAAATATACAATCATGTCATCTGCAAACAGGGACAGTTTGACTTCTTCTTTTCCTAACTGAATACCCTTGATTTCTTTCTCTTGCCTAATTGCCCTAGTCAGAACTTCCAACACTATGTTGAATAGGAGTGGTGAGAGAGGGCATCCCTGTCTTGTGCCAGTTTTCAGAGGGAATTTTTCCAGTTTTTGCCCATTCAGTATGATATTGGCTGTGGGTTTGTCATAAATAGCTGTTATTATTTTGAGGTACGTTCCATCAATACCGAATTTATTGAGCGTTTTTAGCATGAAGGGCTGTTGAATTTTGTCAAAAGCCTTTTCTGCATCTATTGAGATAATCATGTGGTTCTTGTCTTTGGTTCTGTTTATATGCTGGATTATGTTTATTGATTTGCGAAAGTTGAAGCAGCCTTGCATCCCAGGGATGAAGCCCACTTGATCATGGTGGATAAGCTTTTTGATGCGTTGCTGAATCCGGTTTGCCAGTATTTTATTGAGGATTTTTGCATCGATGTTCATCAGGGATATTGGTCTAAAATTCCCTTTTTTTGTTGTGTCTCTGCCAGGCTTTGGTATCAGGATGATGTTGGCCTCATAAAATGAGTTAGGGAGGATTCCCTCTTTTTCTATTGATTGGAATAGTTTCAGAAGGAATGGTACCAACTCCTCCTTGTATCTCTGGTAGAATTCAGCTGTGAATCCATCTGGTCCTGGACTTTTTTTGGTTGGTAGGCTATTAATTATTGCCTCAATTTCAGAGCCTGCTATTGGTCTATTCAGGAATTCAACTTCTTCCTGGTTTAGTCTTGGAAGAGTGTAAGTGTCCAGGAAATTATCCATTTCTTCTAGATTTTCCAGTTTATTTGCGTAGAGGTGTTTATAGTATTCTCTGATGGTAGTTTGTATTTCTGTGGGGTCGGTGGTGATATCCCCTTTATCATTTTTAACTGTGTCGATTTGATTCTTCTCTCTTTTCTTCTGTATTAGTCTTGCTAGTGGTCTGTCAATTTTGTTGATCTTTTCAAAAAACCAACTCCTGGATTCATTGATTTTTTGGAGAGTTTTTTGTGTCTCTATCTCCTTCAGTTCTGCTCTGATCTTAGTTATTTCTAGCCTTCTGCTAGCTTTCGAATGTGTTTGCTCTTGCTTCTCTAGTTCTTTTAATTGTGATGTTAGAGTGTCAATTTTAGATCTTTCCTGCTTTCTCTTGTGGGCATTTAGTGCTATAAATTTCCCTCTACACACTGCTTTAAATGTGTCCCAGAGATTCTGGTATGTTGTATCTTTGTTCTTGGTTTCAAAGAACATCTTTATTTCTGCCTTCGTTTCGTTATGTACCCAGTAGTCATTCAGGAGCAGGTTGTGCAGTTTCCATGTAGTTGAGCGGTTTTGATTGAGTTTCTTAGTCCTGAGTTCTAGTTTGATTGCACTGTGGTCTGAGAGACAGTTTGTTACAATTTCTGTTCTTGTACATTTGCTGAGGAGTGCTTTACTTCCAATTACGTGGTCGATTTTGGAGTAAGTACGATGTGGTGCTGAGAAGAATGTATATTCTGTTGATTTGGGGTGGAGAGTTCTATAGATGTCTATTAGGTCTGCTTGCTGCAGAGATGAGTTCAATTCTTGGATATCCTTGTTAACTTTCTGTCTCGTTGATCTGTCTAATGTTGACAGTGGAGTGTTGAAGTCTCCCATTATTATTGTATGGGAGTCTAAGTCTCTTTGTAAGTCTCTAAGGACTTGCTTTATGAATCTGGGTGCTCCTGTATTGGGTGCATATATATTTAGGATAGTTAGCTCTTCCTGTTGAATTGATCCCTTTACCATTATGTAATGGCCTTCTTTGTCTCTTTTGATCTTTGATGGTTTAAAGTCTGTTTTATCAGAGACTAGGCTTGCAACCCCCGCTTTTTTTTGTTCTCCATTTGCTTGGTAAATCTTCCTCCATCCCTTTATTTTGAGCCTATGTATGTCTCTGCGTGTGAGATGGGTCTCCTGAATACAGCAGACTGATGGGTCTTGACTCTTTATCCAGTTTGCCAGTCTGTGTCTTTTAATTGGAGCATTTAGTCCATTTACATTTAAGGTTAAGATTGTTATGTGTGAACTTGATCCTGCCATTATGATATTAACTGGTTATTTTGCTCGTTAGTTGATGCAGTTTCTTCCTAGCCTTGATGGTCTTTACATTTTGGCATGTTTTTGCAATGGCTGGTACCGGTTGTTCCTTTCCATGTTTAGTGCTTCCTTCAGGGTCTCTTGTAAGGCAGGCCTAGTGGTGACAAAATCTCTAAGCATTTGCTTATCTGTAAAGGATTTTATTTCTCCTTCACTTATGAAACTTAGTTTGGCTGGATATGAAATTCTGGGTTTAAAATTCTTTTCTTTAAGAATGTTGAATATTGGCCCCCACTCTCTTCTGGCTTGGAGAGTTTCTGCCGAGAGATCTGCTGTTAGTCTGATGGGCTTCCCTTTGTGGGTAACCCGACCTTTCTCTCTGGCTGCCCTTAAGATTTTTTCCTTCATTTCAACTTTGGTGAATCTGGCAATTATGTGTCTTGGAGTTGCTCTTCTCGAGGAGTATCTTTGTGGCGTTCTCTGTATTTCCTGGATTTGAATGTTGGCCTGCCCTACTAGGTTGGGGAAGTTCTCCTGGATGATATCCTGATGAGTGTTTTCCAACTTGGTTCCATTTCCCCCCTCACTTTCAGGCACCCCAATCAGACGTAGATTTGGTCTTTTTACATAATCCCATACTTCTTGCAGGCTTTGTTCATTTCTTTTTCTTCTTTTTTCTTTTGGTTTCTCTTCTCGCTTCATTTCATTCATTTGATCCTCAATCGCAGATACTCTTTCTTCCAGTTGATCGAGTCGGTTACTGAAGCTTGTGCATTTGTCACGTATTTCTCGTGTCATGGTTTTCATCTCTTTCATTTCGTTTAGGACCTTCTCTGCATTAATTACTCTAGCCATCAATTCTTCCACTTTTTTTTCAAGATTTTTAGTTTCTTTGCGCTGGGTACGTAATTCCTCCTTTAGCTCTGAGAAATTTGATGGACTGAAGCCTTCTTCTCTCATCTCGTCAAAGTCATTCTCCGTCCAGCTTTGATCCGTTGCTGGCGATGAGCTGCGCTCCTTTGCCGGGGGAGATGCGCTCTTATTTTTTGAATTTCCAGCTTTTCTGCCCTGCTTTTTCCCCATCTTTGTGGTTTTATCTGCCTCTGGTCTTTGATGATGGTGATGTACTGATGGGGTTTTGGTGTAGGTGTCCTTGCTGTTTGATAGTTTTCCTTCTACCAGTCAGGACCCTCAGCTGTAGGTCTGTTGGAGATTGCCTGAGGTCCACTCCAGACCCTGTTTGCCTGGGTATCAGCAGCAGAGGCAGCAGAAGACAGAATATTTCTGAACAGCGAGTGTACCTGTCTGATTCTTGCTTTGGAAGCTTCCTCTCAGGGGTGTACTCCACCCTGTGAGGTGTGGGGTGTCAGACTGCCCCTAGTGGGGGATGTCTCCCAGTTAGGCTATTCAGGGGTCAGGGACCCACTTGAGCAGGGAGTCTGTCCCTTCTCAGATCTCAACCTCCGTGTTGGGAGATCCACTGCTCTCCTCAAAGCTGTCAGACAGAGTCATTTGCGTCTGCTGAGGTTTCGGCTGTGTTTGTTATTGCCCTGTCCCCAGAGGTGGAGTCTACAGAGACAGGCAGGTTTCCTTGAGCTGCTGTGAGCTCCACCCAGTTCGAGCTTCCCAGCAGCTTTGTTTACCTACTTAAGCCTCAGCAATGGCGGGCGCCCCTCCCCCAGCTTCGCTGCTGCCTTGCCGGTAGATCACAGACTGCTGTGCTAGCAATGAGGGAGGCTCCGTGGGTGTGGGACCCTCCCGGCCAGGTGTGGGATATGATCTCCTGGTGTGCCTGTTTGCTTAAAGCGCAGTATTGGGGTGGGAGTTACCGATTTTCCAGGTGTTGTGTGTCTCAGTTCCCCTGGCTAGGAAAAGGGATTCCCTTCCCCCTTGCGCTTCCCAGGTGAGGCGATGCCTCGCCCTGCTTCAGCTCTCGCTGGTCGGGCTGCAGCAGCTGACCAGCACTGATCGTCCGGCACTCCCCAATGAGATGAACTCAGTACCTCAGTTGAAAATGCAGAAATCACCGGTCTTCTGTGTCGCTGGCGCTGGGAGTTGGAGACTGGAGCTGTTCCTATTCGGCCATCTTGCTCCGCCCCTCCAGCTAACTGATCTGAAATATTGGCTTTCCTCTCATCTTCCCTTGGTCAACTTAGCCAACGATTTTTTTTTTCCCCCTACCATCGTCCCCAGCTGCTCTGAGAGAGCAATGACCACAATGAACCGGATGGGTACCTTGTTTGGTCACTCAGCACTCCTGGGGTTGTTAGAAGCTGTACTTCAGATCCCACTTCTGATACCATAGAAAATGGAGGTAAGGTACAGAAACCTCATTAAGCCAGATTCCCGGCCTGCATTTTTAATAGAGACAGGGTTTCACCAATCTTGGCCAGGCTGGTCTTGAACTCCTGACCTCATGATCCACCCACCTCGGCCTCCCAAAGTGCTAGGATTACAGGCATGAGCCACCGCGCCCGGTTGTGGTTTTTTTTTTTTTTTGAGACGGAAGCTAGTTCTGTCACCAGGCTGGAGTGCAGTGGGGCGATCTCAGCTCACTGCAACGTCCGCCTCCCAGGTTCAAGCGATTCTCCTGCCTCAGCCTCCTGAGTAGCTGGGACTACAGGCGTGCACCACCACACCCGGCTGATTTTTTTTTTTTTTAATAGAGACAAGGTTTCACCATGTTGGCCAGATGGTCTCAATCGCCTGACATCATGATCCACCCACTTCGGCCTCCCATACTGCTGGGATTACAGGCATGAGCCACCGTGTGCAGCCCCAGCTGTGTTTTCTATTTTTAATAGAAAAGTAGAAAAAAGTAAAAATTTTTTATTTTTTTTACTTTTTAAACTTGTTTATTGAAAATGAAGACATAAATGCACACATTAGCCTAGGTCTACGCAGGGTCAGGTTCATCAATATCACTGTCTTCCTCCACATCTTGTCCCACTAGAAGTTCTTCAGGGGCAGTAACGCACATGGAGCTGTCATCTCCTACGATAACAGTGCCTTCTAGAATACCTACTGCAGGACTTGCCTTGGGCTATTTTACCATTAGCTATTTTTTTAATAAGTAGAAGTGCACTCTAAAATAATGATTAAAAGTATAGTATAGTAAATACCTAAGCCAGTAACATACTTATTTATTATCCTTCATTATTATGTACTGTACAAATTGTATGTGCTATATTTTTATGAGACTGGCAGCACAGTAGGTTTGTTTACACCAACATCACCCCAAATGTCTGAGTAATGTGTTAAACTGTGATCTCTTGGATGTTACAATGCCTACAATGTCACTAGACAATGAGAATTTTTCAGCTCCATTATAGTCATATGTGACCACCATCATATATGCAGTCCATCGTTGACCAAAACATCATTGTAAGGCCATGTGACTATGGTTGAATTTATTAGTCTTTTTCTTTGTGACTGTGCTTTTTTGTATCATGAGAAATGTTCCCCTAACCTGAAGTCATGAAGTCATTCTTTTATATTATCATCTAACTTTCACCCACCTGCAACTGATTTTTGCATGTAGTTTGAAGTAACAGTCCAATTTTATTTTATTTTTCCATACGTCTGCCCAATAGCCTCAGCATCATATATTAAAATATATATCATTTCTTCTTTGATCTGCCATGCCACTTCTGTCAGAAATGGCAGTATTTTTTGATGGGAAGTCCTAGGCCTAGATACTATGCCAATAGTTAATGAAGATTCTGAGCTATACCTGTTAGTTAGTAGGGTAACTTCTGAAAATAAACCCACAGAGTATAGATGTTTACAACTTAACTTCTCAGTAAGATTTGAGTGTTTTTACCACAAAGGCCTCAGGGTATCTTCTATTGCGTAAGTCAGGTTTTGTTTTGTTTTGTTTTGTTTTTTGCCTTCCTTCTGGGGGGAAATACAAAACCAACAGAACAGAAAACAAGAACTCTCCAAAATAAGTAGTTAGGCTAAAGTGAGTTCCTTAGAATAAAAGTGCACATTTGAGAAGTGATCTCTTTTTTTTTTTTTTTTTTTTGAGACAGAGTCTCACTCTGTCACCCAGGCTGAAGTGCAGTGGCATGATCTCGGTTCACTGCAAACTCCGCCTCCCACGTTCACTCCATTCTCCTGCCTCAGCCTCCTGAGTAGCTGGGACTACAGGTGCCCGCCACCACACCTGGCTAATTTTTTGTATTTTTAGTAGAGACGGGGTTTCACTGTGTTAGCTAGGATGGTCTCGATCTCCTGACCTCGTGATCCACCTGCCTCGGCCTCCCAAAGCGCTGGGATTACCGGCGTGAGCCACCGCACCCAGCCCCGAGAAGTGATTTCATAAAAAGGAATCACTATACTAATACTTTATTTTCTCTTTTAGTTATATTTGTAAAATAACTTTCTTTTCATTTTTAGAGTAATAGTTCTTTTGTTTAGTAATATTTATTGAACATCTATTATGTTAACACAATCATTGCCCTCAAAAGGCCTTATGACTAATTGGGGAGGATATATAATATATATAATTTTAATACAAACTAAAGAATAGGCTGAGCATGGTGGCTTACACCTGTAATCCTAGCACTTTAGAGGCCGAGGTGAGAGGATCACTTGAGCTCAGGAGTTCAAGACCAGCCTGAGCAACATGGCAAAACCCTATCTTTACAGAAAAAAAAAAAAAAAAAAAAAAAAAACCATGCACATGCTTGTAGTCCCAGCTGCTTAGGAGACTGAAGTGGGAGGGTCACTTGAACCCGGGAGGTCGAGGCTACAGTGAGCCAAAATCACACTGCTGCACTTCAGGCTGGGGGACAGAGTGAGACCCTGCCCTTTCTAAAACAACAACAGCAACAACAAAAGATTATGAACAGATGGCATTTGGGCCAAAAATTTAAATGTAAGATTTTAATATCTAAAGATTAAGGAGTATATTTCCAATATCTTTCTACTCTAATGTAAACTCTATGATAAAAGGGACTTTGATTTGTTTACTGCTATATAACTGGCACCTAAAATAGCACTGGGCACGTAATGGGAGCTCAATGGTGGCTGAATGGTTGAATCTGTCCTCTACATGGCTCTTTCTCCACACTGTTGTCAGAGTGGTCATTCTAAAAAACAGATGTAATCCAGCTGCATCCCAGCTTAATAACTTGCTTTCACCTACTGTCAAAACTAACAAGAAAATATTGATATGTAAATGTCTATAAAATTTTATCAATGGGTATGAATATTTACAAAAAGTTTAAAGTAGAAAACTACTTATTGAGAAACCCAGTCATCTTTGTATTCACAGATAGACATAAAAGATGTTCTGTTTTCAGTGATTTTGGTGCACGTGTGTAGGACCTTTATTGCTACGCATACTTGAACTATGTAGAAATGTTAATTCAGGTTTCCAACAAGTCCTGAAGTGGCACTGTATTTGGGCTCAGTTTCCGGAAATACTTCCACTGGTACTGTTTGCATGCTATTTAAGAAAATACTTGATATCTTTGTGAAATCAGTTTGAACAGCATTTTTTGTAGTATGTTCTAGAAGCTACCAGGAAGTCATGATAATAATTTTTTTTTGAGACCAGAATCAGCTCTTTCGAATCATAAATTATTCTGTATATCTTATAAAGTGAAAATTAGTTTTATTTACTGCCCCCGATAATTTTAATAGATTAAATAAATGAAACTGTGTCTAGTGAATATTTAAAAATGAGTATGATGTTGATGAATTGTACCAAATATTTAAGAAAAAAATGATACATCATGAACCAGTGGAATTTATCTCAGGGTTGCAAGTTGGTTAAACAATTGAAAACAAGTTCACCATATTAACAGACCAAGATGGAAAAGCTATGTGATCATCTCAGTAGATGCAGGAAAAGTATGGACAAATTCATATCCCACTCATTACTAAAAAAAGTTTCTTCACAGTAGAATTAGAAGGTAATTTTCTCAATCTAATAAATACACAAAAAACCTACAGCTAATACCAGATCGAATAGAAGAAGACTGAATGCTCTCCCCCCTATAAATTTCAGAGGAAAAGTAAGGATGTCTGTCCTCACCATTCTACTCAACATTATAGTGGAGTTTGTTGGCAGTGAAATAAGGCAATACAAAGAAATAAAATGGATAAGTATTGGAAAGGAAGAAGTAAAACTGTATTTATTCACATATGATATCATATATAGAAAAAATCTTCAGAAATCCAAACATACACAAAACACTTCTAGAACAAGTGAGTTTAACAAGGCTGCCAAGTACAAGGTAAATTTTTAAAAACCAATTGATTTCTATATAATAGTAACAATTAGAATTTTTAGAAATACTATTTACAATAGCACCAGCAAACATGAAATGCTTAGAGATAGATTTACGTGCCAAGACCTATACAATGAACAGTACAAAATATTACTGAGACAAATTAAAGAAACTGAAATAAATGAAAAGATACCCCGTAACACGTGTTCATAGGTTAGAAGACCCGAAATTGCTAAGATGTCAATTCTCAAATTCATGTTTATTCAGTGCAGTTCTCATCAAAATCCTAGCAGTCTCTTTTGTAGAAATTAGCAAGCTGATTCTAAAATTTATATGGAGATGCAAAGGACCTAGTATAACCAAAACAATTATTAAGAATAAATTGGCCAGGCATGGTGGCTCATGCCTGTAATCCCAGCACTTTGGGAAGCCGAGGCAGGCAAATTACCTGAGGTCAGGAGTTCAAGACCAGTCTAACCAACATAGTGAAACCTCGTCTCTACTACAAATACAAAAATTAGCCGGGTGTGGTGGCATACACCTGTAATCCCAGCTACTCAGGAGGCTGAGGCAGGAGAATCACTTGTACCCAGGAGGCAGAGGTTGCAGTGAGCTGAGACTGTACCACTGCACATCAGCCTGGGTGACAGAGTGAGACTCCATATTTTAAAAAAAAAAGAAATTGAAAAACTGATTTCAAAACTTACATTAAAGCTATGGTAATCAAAGCTGTGTGGTATTGGTGTAAGAATAGCTAAATAGGCCAGGCACAGTGGCTTCATGCCTGTAACTCCAGCACTTTGGGAGGCCAAGTAAGGCGGATCACTTGAGGTCATGACTTCAAGACCAGCTTGGCCAACATGGTGAAACCCTGTCTTTACTGAAAATACAAAAATTTCCAGACGTGTTGGTGAGCACCTGTAATCCTAGCTACTCAGGAGGCTGAGGCAGGAAAATCACTTGAACCTGGGAGGCGGAGGTTGCAGTACACCAAGATGAAGCAACTGTACTCCAGCCTGGGCGACAGAGCGAAACAACATCTCAAAAACAAACAAAAACAAAATAAAACAAAAAAATAGCTATATAGATCCATAGAACAGAATGGGGAGGCCAGAAATAGACCTACACATATATAGATAATTTATTTTTGACAAAGGCGTGGTAATTGACGGGGAGAGGATAGTCTTTTCAACAGATGGTGCTGGAACAGGACATCCACATGGGAGAAGAAGTGAAATTCAACCCTTAGCTTATATCATTTATAAAAATTAAGTTGTAGACATAAATATAAGAGCTTATGCTATAAAACTTCAGAAGAAAACAGGGGAAATATTTGTGACCTTGGTGTAAAGCAAGGATTTCTTAGGACACCAAAAGCACAAACCATAAATGAAGAAAATGATAAATTGGATTTTATCAGAATTTAAAACTTTTTCTACAAAAAATACTGTTGAAAATTAAAATGCAAACCACACACTAGGAGGAAATATTGGCAAAACATATCTGACAAAGATCTTATATTTTTAAATATCTAAAGAATTCTTACAAAATATTAAAACAAGCCGCTTGATTTGTATTAATGGATAAAAGAGTTGAGCAGACATTTTATCATAGAGGATATATAGATGGTAAATAAGCACATAAAAATCTATTCAATATCTTTAGCCATTAGGGAATGCAAATTAAACCTTAAAGAAATGCCACTATCACATATACACCATGGAATACTATGCAGCCATAAAAAAGGATGAGTTTGTGTCCTTTGTAGGGACATGGATGCAGCTGGAAACCATCATTCTTAGCAAACTATCACAAGAACAGAAAACCAAACACCGCATGTTCTCACTCATAGGTGGGAACTGAACAATGAAATCACTTGGACTCGGGAAGGGGAACATCACACACTGGGGCCTATCATGGGGAGGGGGGAGGGGGGAGGGATTGCATTGGGAGTTACACCTGATGTAAATGACGAGTTGATGGGTGCTGACGAGTTGATGGGTGCAGCACACCAACATGGCACAGGTATACATATGTAACAAACCTGCACATTATGCACATGTACCCTAGAACTTAAAGTATAATAGTAATAAAATAAAAAATAAAAAAATAAAAAGAAATGCCACTGTACATATACTAGAATGGCTAAAATGAAAACACTGAAAATATCAAAGGCTGACAAGGATGCAGAGATAACAGAACTCTCAAATAAAATAGTGCAACCAGCCAGGCATGGTGGCTCATGTCTGTAAAGTCAGCACTTTGGGAGGCTGAGGTGGGCAGATCACGAGGTCAAGAGATCGAGACCATCCTGGCCAACATGGCAAAACCCCGTCTCTACCAAAAAATATGAAAATTAGCTGGACATGGTGGCGCATGCCTGTAGTCCCAGCTACTCAAGAGGCTGAGGCAGGAGAATCACTTGAACCTGGGAGGCGGAGATTGCAGTGAGCCAAGGTCTCACCACTGTACTCCAGCCTGGTGACAGAGTGAGACTCCATCTCAAAATAAAAATAATAATAAAGTAGTACAACCTATCTGGAAAACAGTTTGGCAGTTTATTATAAAGTTAAACATATACTTGCCATATGACTTAGCCATCTCATTCCTAGGGATTTACCCTGGATAAAAAGAAATCAGAACTTACATTAACACAAAAACCTGTACTTGAATATTAATAGCAGCTATATTTGTAATTCCCAAAATCTGGAAACAACCCATATGTCCTTCAACAGATGAATGGATAAACACACTGGTACATGCATACAATGGAATACTACTCAGCAATAAAAATGAACCGTTGTATACAACAGTGTGGATGAATCTCAAAGATGTTTTTATGAGTGAAAGAAGCCACTCACAAAAGGTTATAAATAGTGCAGTTTCATTGACATAACATTCTCAGAAAGACAAAACCATAGTGTCAGAGAAGAGACCAGTAATTACCAGGGTCTAGTAGTCATGCAGGACAGCATGACTATAAACAGATGGCAATGAGAAATGTGGGGAGTGATGGAACTGTTTTGTATTTTGAATCCGACTGTGGTTATACAATCTAATGTGGTTATGTACTAGAATCCATAGACCTGTATAGCCAGAAAACAAGTCTATTTTACTGTATATTATTTTTAAATATAAAATAAAATAGATGTTTAAGTATTTTTTCTCAGCACTCTGAAAACATTGCTGTTTGTGATTTTATTTCTTTTTCTAAGGAATTTCAACTTTTATTTTGGATTTGGGGGTACATGTGCAGGTTTGTTACACAAGTATATTGCATAATGCTGGGGTTTGGGATACAGATTCATCCCATCACCCAAGTAGTAAGCATAGTACCCAACTGTTTTTCAACTCTTGCCCCCGTCCTTCTCCACTGCCTCTAGTAGTGCCCAGTGTGATTTTCTATCATCTAACATTGTTGAACTTTTTTTCACCCCTAATTCTTGTTTCTTTGTAGATGAACTGCTTTTTTTTTTCTCTCTCTCTCTATAACAGCTTTTAGAGTCTTTTTTTTAATCATTGGTGTAATGAAATTATACCACAATGTGTCTCAGTGTAGTTCTCTTTGATTTGTCCTATGTGGACTGTCTGCATCTGAAGACTAAATTTTTAAAATTATTTCTTCTACATTATCCCATCTGCCTTCTCTATTCACAATTTCCGGTACTTCTGTTAGGTATATTTTAGAAGCTTTAATTTCATCCCCTGTATTTTGTAATGTTTTTAAATTCCTAAATATAGAGATAAAATGAACACATAAAGAAAAAAAAAATTTCTTCAAGCCCTTCCATTGCAGTTTAATTGTAACAATTATGTTTTTAATTGTTTTTTCATAGATGTATAGTTTCAAACTCTCTTGAGGATATTATTTATCATTTACAAGAAAGTTTCTTTTTCATGAATTATGTTTCCATAGACTTCATTTTTATATTCAGTTCAATATCTTGCTTGAGAGGCAAGAGAACATTGAGGTTTCAAGCACAAATACTGGAGTAAGACTACCCAGGTTCAAATTCTGGCTCTGCCATTTGTGGCCATATAATCTCAGGCAAATAATTTAACCTCTGAGAGGCTCAGTTTCATTATCAACAAAAAGGACATAATTACAGTACCTATCTAATCAAGATGTTGTGAAGATTAAATGAAATAATATCTGTAAATTCATACTTCGAATATGTGTGATACTTAGTAAACACTTAATAAGTGCTAACTATTATTGCCATATGCCAGGTGCAGTGTTCTAGTTTCCAGGCATATAAAGTTGAAAGTGACTTGGTCCTTTCACTCAAATAACTTAAAATAAAGCTTAATATTATTTGTCAAGTCTAGCATTCACCTTCTATCTCAATGGGAGTCATTGTACATATAAATAACAGTGGTATTCAAAACTGTGATACATCCTTTATGGTTTTATAGGTTTATTTAAAGTTAAAATATAACTTGAAGGCCAGGCGCGGTGGCTCAAGCCTGTAATCCCAGCACTTTGGGAGGCCGAGACGGGCGGATCACGAGGTCAGGAGATCGAGACTATCCTGGCTAACACGGTGAAACCCCGTCTCTACTAAAAAAAAAAATACAAAAAAAAACTAGCCAGGCGAGGTGGCGGGTGCCTGTAGTCCCAGCTACTCGGGAGGCTGAGGCAGGAGAATGGCGTAAACCCGGGAGGCGGAGCTTGCAGCGAGCCGAGATCCGGCCACCACACTCCAGCCTGGGCGACAGAGTGAGACTCCGTCTCAAAATAAAATAAAATAAAATATAATATAACTTGAAGCTGAAACTGTATTAAAAAAAATCCTTTTGCCTATTTTTTGCTTAATATTGTACTTGGAAAGAAGGGAGAAATATGGGGGCATGCATATGAAAATACCAAGGAGAGAGCATGTAAATGACAAACCAAAGCATGGATGGGCTTCTTCAGCCATATTAGGTATGGTAGGAATAAGTATGATGTGGAATAGAAGGTGATAAATAAAATAGGTTGACTAAAGCAGCAGCTTGTGACAGGGGCCCATATGGTCAGGTGGGTATAGAGGTGGATCCCTACCAAGGAGGACTAATACGCCTGGCAGAAGAGTTTGGTCATTATTCTAAAATGGTCAGAAAATTGCCGAATTTTTGAATAGGAGAGTAATATGATACAAAGAGGAGTTTGTGTTTTTAATTTTTGCCCTCATGTAGAAGATGCAAATGTTTTCAATGTTTTGGGCAATTCAAAAAACTTTTTTTAAGCTGTGTCTAATCTAAACTCTAACGGAAAGTCAGTTCTGTAACACACTGTTCCTTTCCATCTAGTTTTTTCTTTAATGTTTAAATATAACATTTTTTAGAGATTCCAGAGTTTTATCAAACTGGAATGTTGGCCACAACAGCTCAAAAGTATCTAGGTTAAAAGTATGAAGTAATTGAGGATAATGGGAAATTAAGATTGCAGGGCTCACTCTTCAATTGTAGTAGGAAAACTAAAGGTAAATTACAAAGCAAAGTTCAGAATAAAACATGTGTCAGTATTCAAGACCTTGCAAGTTTATAAAATGCTTGGTATGTTTATTACTATAATGCTATTATTTGGCCAAAGCACAGGGGACTTCAGATTATGTATTTATGGACTGATTCCCCAACAGATAACTGCACAATTCTGGAATGCTGTTGCTGTGTCAATAGTTGTAGACTTATTGTTGTAAAATTGTTCTCTCTTTCAACCTAATTAACTTAGAATGTCTCTAACGTGATTTGCAAAGAATTTTTTATTTATATTTTGCAATCAGCCTTTGACCAGCACACAGGTTTGAGACATGCACTACAATGTGTAAACATTTTGTAAGATAATAAATAGTGCCTACTAGTCTAAACGTTTTATGATTGCCTGTTCCCTGCTAATTGGTCATGGATTGAAATTCCCCATTGTTTAATTTTTTTAATTTGTGGAAAATTATTATAAATGAGTGTGTAGGGCTTCATATCACAGCTGTTGTCATTTAAAGTTTGGACAGTGTCATTACAAATGAAGCCCTGCTGTAAAATCAAAGTCAAAAGGCATCTTGGCATCCCAACCATTTCCTTCGGAGAAGATTACAGCTCAAGTCAGTTGAACTTTATTGCCTTGGGCCTCATGACAGTCTTCAGAAACATGCAAGGCATTTCTGTTAAAGAAATTCAGATGTGCTAGGACACAGATGACATTCTTGTGCATAGCAGTGTCCTAAGGGGGTGAGGAATAAGTCAGGAAGAAAAAGATGATTCATACTTTTTGCCGCATTCTGGGATTATTATATAAAATCCATGGAGAAGATGGAGACCTTGCAGTGATACCACATAGGAAAAAGGTGCGGTGTTTTCCTACATGGCCTGACTGTATTCTAAAATAAAAACCTAAACATGACTCCAAGGTAATGACTGCCTTCAAAGTAATATTTCAGTTTATTTTAATATTCTCTTTGAAGGAAGTTCCCATTGACTCATATTTCTTTTCTCCCTTTCCTTTCTCACACACATTCATTTCCAGAGGTTTGACTGAGGGAGAGATGCTACTCAGTTTTAACAGTCACTCTTTTTATGTGTAAAACTCATGTTCTTGAATTTAAAACAAAAGATCACTTGTTCTAACTTAAAAATCTGCCTAACCAGTAACTGGGCTCCAACAAAGTTCCCCACAGAGACATCATGAAAGAACATCATTGTCCCTCTAATTTAAGGATGTACCTTATTCAGCCATGAATTTATCTCATCCCTTTAAAATGTGTTCTTATTTGTCATCCCTATTCCCTCTTGGGATAAAGAGATTCCTGAGTTCATTAGGACACCTAGTAGATACTCAATAAATATTTGTTGAATAAATGAAAATCATTATTCAAAGGAAAATCCTGATTACACTCAATGCTAATTCTGGAAATCTAAGACCTAGTAAGATCATTTGTTCTACTGTTCTTTCAGCTTTGTATGACATTCAAAAAGGCACATCACTCATTCAACAACTTGCCATAAATATTGATAACTGCTTCTTACTCACTGCTATAAAAATGCCATTAAATTGCTTATAGTCTAGTAAAGAGACAAGTAAATAATCACAATAGAGTGTGATATGCTAAGCATTTCCTAGCCTCAGTGATAATAACATTTATTGAGTACTTACTATATACCAGGTACAATTTTAAGTATTTTACATGTATTAGTGATTTCTAACTTGATTGCATTGTGAGCTGACAATTCTATCTGTATGATTCAGAACATTTTGAAATTTACTGATAGTTTTTTGTTTTGTTTTGTTCTTGAGAGAGGGTCTTGCTTTGTCACCCAGGCTGGAGTGCAGTGATGCAATCATGGCTCACTGTAGCCTCAACCTGCTGGGCTCAAGATTCTCCCAACTCAGCCTCCCAAGTATCTGGGGGTACAGGCACATGCCACCACACCCAACTAATTTTTAATAATTTGTAGAAGAGCTCTTACCATCACTCAGGCTGGTCTTGAACTCCTGAGCTCAAGAGATCCTCTCACCTCGGCCTTCCAAAGTTCTGTGATTATAGGTGTAACCCACCATACCCAGCCCTGATACTTATTTTATGGACCAGTATGAGGTCAATTTTTTTAAATCCATGTGAACAGTTCTGGGTACAATGTTAGAGTGCAGTGTCCATTAGAGCAAGCAAGTTTTTATATACAGTGTTCTGTACATATCTATTAGCTCTAACTTTTGCAGTATTTCTTTAAATCTACTATACGATGACTGATTTTTCTACCTGCTTGACCTATCAGTTACTGAGAGAGGTATATTAAAATATTTTAGCATGATTGTAAATTTATCTATTTTATCTATTTTTCCTTTTACATCTGTTTTTGCTTTATATACTTTGAGGCTAAGTTACTAGGTTTATACACATTTAAATTGTTATAGCTTTCTGGTAGATTGAGCTATTTATTATTATGTAATGCTTCATTTTATCCCTAGTAATGCATTTTGCTTTAAAGAGTATTTTATAGTCTGATTGTTAATGTAGCTACCCCAACTTCTTTTGGTACATATTTTTTTATCCTTTAAATTTTGTGTATCCTTAAGTTTTGTATATATGTTGTTTATAAGCAACAAATATTTAGATTCTGGTTTTAGATTCAGTGTCAATCTTTGTTTTTTTTAACCAGCACATTTGGTCCATTTGTGCTATTGTTGTATTTGTTACAAGTAGTTAGGCATGAGCGAGGCAGGAGAAAGCTGTCCCCCACCCACTAGGAATGTCAGGTGATGGTTGGGCAGTTATCACATTGCCTCTCTAAAAGTGATAAATTGGCAACTGGCACCAGGGACAGGCCATTTCCTGATTGTCCACACCTGGTACACTAAAGTGTTAATTGAATGCAGGCATCAGGGAGAAGCAACTTCCTGGGCATGAGCATTAAGAGACAAAATGGCAGAGTATGACCTTCCAGGGGCACACCACCCAAAAAGGGAAGAAAGCCACAGATGGGCATGCATACAACTTCCTAAACACACTATGCATGCTCACCTCCCAAGTGTAAGGAGGGCACTGCACTTATGAGTAGTCCAGCCTACAGGAAGAATCATGGGAAAGGAGCCAGGGTATAAAGTCCTAGGATCAAGGTTAAAATGGCACTGGACCTTCACGTGCCCACTTGGGTCTCTTCCAAGTGTTATTTCATTTCTTTCCTGTTCTAAAGCCTTTTAAAATAAACTTCTACTCCTGCTCTGAAACTTGCCTTGGTCTCTTTTTCTGCCTTATGCTCCTCAGTCCAGTTCTTTCTTCTGAGGAGGCAAGAAATAAGGTTGCTGCAGACCCATAGGGATTCACCATCAGTAATACCTTGGATACCTTGACTGGCAACGTATTTGGTGCTGTGATACTCGGATATTTGCCACCACTAACATATTTATTCCTACCATCTTATTTTTTTCTTTTTCTGATTGTTTCCCTTTTCTGAGTTTCTTTTTCCACTTCGTTTTTGTTTCCCTTGGGTTCAGGTTTGTTATGTTTTTTTTATTTTCCTATTATTCCATTTTTTTCTCCACTAGTTTGGAAGTTGCAACCCACTCTATTTCTATTTCTTTGGTGATAATACAGACATTCTTAAATGCTTACTTAATTTATCAAAATCTATCAAAATCTATCAGATTTATCAAAATCTAACTCCAATCCACTCCCTTACAAAGTCTATGCTACCATGGTTGTATAGTTTAGTTGTATCTTAATTTTCTTTGCCATCAAAAGACAATATTGTCATTTTATACAGTCAGTGTGTGTTTAGATTTACCTACATATTTATCTCTTTTTTGGCTCAGTTATCTTCTTCCATCTCAGACTTTCTATCTGGTGTCATAGGTGGCTTTAGAGATCCCAGGATTATTGTCATTCTTGTTAACTGAAAAACCAAATCTGTAAAATATTTTAAAGAGGCTTATTCTGAGCCAATAGGAGTGACCACAGCCCAGCAGTCAGGTTGCAGTTTAATTTTATATATTTTAGGGAGACAGAAATTGTAGGTAAAATCATAAATCAATACATGGAAGGTGTACCTTGGTTCATCCTAAAGAGGTGGGATATCTTGTGGGGTGGTGGCTTACAGGTCATAGGTGGATTCAAAGATTTTCTGATTGGCTACTGATTGAAAGAATTAAGCTTTGTATAAATACTTGATGTCAGTAGAAAGAAATGCTTGAGTCAAGATAAGGGGGTCATGGAGGTCAAAGCGTTTATTATGTAGATGAAGCCTCATAGGTAGTAGCCCTCAGAGAGAATGGATGGTACATGTCTCTTTTTAGACCATAAAAGTGTCAGACTCCCAGTTAATCTCTCCCACAGCTGAGAAAGTCCTAGAAAGGGAAGGCCTGGCTGCATTAATGGAGAGTCTCTACAGATGCAAATTTCCCCCACAGCAGATGACTTTGCAGGGCCATTTCAAAATATGTCAAAGAAAAATATTTTGATTTCCTTCAGGGTCTCCTGTCTATCATGTGATGCTGTATCAGAGTCAGGTTGGAAAGGAAGCTGCTTTATACTGGGATAATTTTAAAAACGTGTTTTCATGCCTATGATCCCAGCACTTTGGGAGGCCAAATGTGGGTGGATCACTTGAGTTCAGGAGTTTGATACCATCCTGGCCAATATGGTGAAACCCCATCTCTACAAAAAATACAAAAATTACCTGCGCGTGGTGGCACATGCCTGTTTTCCCAGCTATTAAGGAGGCTGAGGTGGGAGGATCACCTGAGCCCAGGAGGTCGCAGTTGCAGTGAGTGCAAACTACACCACAGCACTCCAGCCTCCAGAGTGAGATCCTGTCTCAAAATACAAAAATTTAAAAAAAAAAAAAAAAAAAAAAACCCTTTAATGAGATTTTATGGTTTATAGGGTATGACTTAACCCCTGCCTTGCATGGCCTTAGGTCGTGTTTATAATATGGTATCTTATTGCCACCAAGAGTCTGTTTTGTCAGATCTGTAATTTTACCTAAACACCAAAAGGGAGGGGGCTAATGAGGCGTGTCCGACCTCCCTTCCTGTTATGGCCGGGAGTTCAGTTTTTCACGTTTCCTGGGATCACTTTGGCCAGGGGTCTATTCATTTGGTTGTGGGGCTCAGCATTTCATTTTTGGTTTATATTCTCCTAAATGACTTTCTGCCTTTAGCAAATGCTAGTCTTTTTGTCCTATCCCTTGAGTCCCTTGAGTTCAAAACTAATACTAAAATTTGCTCACCACCAGTTCCTAAGTTAAAATTTAGCTTCAGTGTTCTGTTTATCTTTCCAAGTTTCTACTTATATTTTGGTCTGCATATTCCTTGCTTTCTTGCCAATTTATTGCATTGTATTAAAGATTTTAAAATATTTTATCTATCATTGAAAATTATTTTTAGAAGAATTGCCTATCAGATTAGGAAAACAACCATAAGTCAAGAAATAAAAATCTATAAGTAAATTTTAAAATGATCTTTTGGGCTGGGTGTCATGGCTTATGCCTGTAATCCCAGCATTTTGAGAGGTGGAGACAGAAGGACACAGTAGTCCAAGACCAGCTTAGACAACATAGTGAAACTCTGCCTCTACATAAAAAAATAAATAATTAGCTGGGTGCTGTGGTGCGTGCCAGGTACTTGGAAGGCTGAGGCGGGAGGATCCCTTGAGCCCAGGAGTTCAAGGCTGCAGTAAACTATGATTGTGCCCCTGCACAGCCTAGGCGACAGAGCAGGATCCTGTCTCTAAGAAAAAAATTTTTTTTAATTTTTAAATTCTTTTTGTTATAAATAAGATTTCGGTGCCGCAAAAGAAATAGCACTCAAATGTAAAATTGTCTTTTTAATTCTCAGCCAGGCAAGTTACTTCTATAGAAGTGTGTGCCCTTACAGATGGAGCAATGGTGAGCTCACACTTGGACAAGGGAGGGGAAGGGGTTCTTATTCCTGATGCACGTGGCCCCTGCTGCTGCGTCGTTTCCCTATTGGCTAGGGTTAGATGGCACAGGTTAAACTAATTCCTATTGGCTAATTTGAAGAGAGTGACAGGGTGAGTGGTTTGGCGGCAAAAATGGTTATGCAGGGTGGAGAATGAGTCAGGGCAGAGCAGGTAGCAGGTAATTGGAATGAGTCAGGGTGGAACAGGTAACCGGAATGAGTCAGGGTGGAACGGTAATCGAGAAAGGTTGCTTTATGAGGAAGTTAAGTTTAAAAGTAGAAGGCAAAGAATTGAACATACTGACATATTGATTCTTTGAAACGAAATTTAGAACTCATTTAACATTTTGATTGGAATTCTATCATAGGATTTTTGATGATCTTAAATAATCATTTTCCAAAATGTATTTTACAACTGCCTTCTTTTAAAATACTCAGTTAAATTGGGTTTACAAATGTTGTATGCCGAATTCCCTTCATAGAGTCACAGTTTAAACTCCCGCAAAATCCTGGGGGTTTTTTTTGTTTGTTTGTTTTGTTTTGTTTTGTTTTGTTTTTTCTTTTTTTTTACAAAAAGAAGGCCAGGCGCGGTGACTCACGCCTGTAATCCCGGCAGTTTGGGAAGCCAAGGTAGGCGGTTCACAAGGTCAGGAGATCGAGACCATCCTGGCTAACAGGGTGAAACCCCGTCTCTACTAAAAATACAAAAAACTAGCCGGTCGTGGTGGCGGGCACCTGTAGTCCCAGCTACTCCGCAGGCTGAGGCAGGAGAATGGTGTGAACCCGGGAGGCTGAGCTTGCAGTGAGCCGAGATAGCGCCACTGCACTCCAGTCTGGGTGACAGAGCGAGACTCCATCTCAAAAAAAAAAAAGAAGAAGAAAGAGAAGGAAAACCTTGTTTGATTTTGTTTACTCAGCATTTCCCCAATTCCCCCCAAGTAACAGCTATCAGTGCTCTACAGAACTAGTATTTGCAGAATACTTTAAAGAGCTCTCCCCATTCATCCTTCCCCCCGCCATAAAAATAGGAAGTCCTGAGTCTTCCTTGCAGAACCAAGCTTCTTTTTCCTCATATGTTATATCTGATGATATCATCAGGAATCTTGCTGTTTAATATAAATTCTAGATATTTGCTTTTAATGATGTTTTCAGGGTCTAATCCTGCCTTAGAAATGGGGACCATATTGACTACCAGACGTATCTCAGAGTCCTCAGTCTATTAGTGATCTTTCTTTTTCCTCTCTCTCCTCCATTGGAGTTTCCATTTTAGTGTACTTGGGGCCCTTCTAATTCTCAAGAATCAAAGGATTGGATAAAATCTCACCATTCATCTAGTTGAGCCCTATCGAGATTCATTAGACAATAAATTTAGATGTAATAACAAAGCTTTTTTTTTTTTTTTTTTTGACAGTGTCTGTGTCACCCAGGCTGGGGTGTCATGGCGTGATTATAGTTTGCCGCAACTGCAAACTCCCAAGCTCAAGCGATCCTCCCATCTCAGCCTCCCGAGTAGCTGGGACCTTCAATACCCTGCCAATTTTTTATTTTTTAAATTTTTTTGTAGAAGCAAAGTCTCCCTATATAGCCCAGGCTGATCTTAAACTCCTGGGCTCAAGCAATCTGCCTGCCTTGGCTTCCCAAAGTACTCGGATTATAAGCATAAACCACCACACCCAGCCTAAGTGGCTATTTTATTTTTTTTATTTTTTTTATTTTTTTTTTGAGACGGAGTCTCGCTCTGTCGCCCAGGCTGGAGTGCAGTGGCCGGATCTCAGCTCACTGCAAGCTCTGCCTCCCGGGTTTACGCCATTCTCCTGCCTCAGCCTCCTGAGTAGCTGGGACTACAGGCGCCCACCACCTCGCCTGGCTAGTTTTTTTTTTTTTGTATTTTTAGTAGAGACGGGGTTTCACCATGTTAGCCAGGATGGTCTCGATCTCCTGACCTTGTGATCCGCCCGTCTCGGCCTCCCAAAGTGCTGGGATTACAGGCTTGAGCCACCGCGCCCGGCCTCTAAGTGGCTATTTTATTGCTCTCCTTTTCAACCTTGAAGATTTATAGTCAGGGCCTTTTGTTTTATTCTACTCACCTGTTCCCTAATAATTTCAGAAGTTACCAGTGACCTCTTATATTCATCAGTTTCTCTTTTTTTTTTATTAAATGTTTATTTTACTAAACTTTCTCTAAAGCATGTAACACTATTGGTGATTTCCTCTTAATATCTATGATCCATTCTCAACAGTTCTCTTTCCCCATCTTGATTTTCCTCACTCCCTTTATATAAATACACATCTTTCCCAAGTTTCTGTCCTTAGCTCCTTTTTCTCGTTATTCTCCTTACGTTTATTCCTTTATTTATTCACTTATTCATTTCTCCAATAAACATTTACTCAATAGGATGAATTAGTTAAAATATTATTTTTAGCATAATATAGAAAGCTTGAGCCTATCTTTTACCTTTTTATTTTTAATTGGGTCACAGAATGTGAGCATATGAGAATGACTTTTTACTGCTGAGATGTATCTTATAATCCTTTTTTTTTTTAAGACAGATCTCACTCTGTTGCCCAGGCTGGAGTGCAATGGCACCATCTCAGTTCATTGCAACCTCTGCCTCCCAGGTTCAAGTGATTCTCCTGCCTCAGCCTCCTGAGTAGCTGGGACTACAGGCACAGGCTACTGTGCCCAGCTAATTTTTGTATTTTTTTGTAAAGACAGGGTTTCACCATTTGCCCAGGCTGGTCTTGAACTCCTGAGTTCAGGTGATCCACCCACCTCAGCCTCCCAAAGTGCTGGGATTACAGGCGTGAACCACTGTGCCCAGCCGTTATTGTTTCAGTAGTCATTGCAATAGAACATGCAGTAGATTCTAAACTGTTTTTCGGAATTGACAATACATGAAATTCAATTGAAAACATTTTTAGCTGATCCTAGTACCAAAAGCACTCAGGCTAGAAAGACTGGCTTTAGACTAGATAGCCACTTCTAGGCTAAGCTCTTGAAAGAAAGTTTCTTCCTTTTTCCTCAGGGCGGTACTAGAACCTCCCCATCCACAGCAGTAGTTTGAAATAGGCAAAGATTATCTGTGGTATATTCTCTTTCCCTTCTGACTCTTCCTCCTGTTTTCTAGAGTGCTTGTCTCGGGCATTAGTGCACTTAGGCAGCTCTAAGCTTTTTGCTGCTCTCCTGGTCAGGTCTGTTCTCACCACCCTCACACTCTAAAATTAGTGCTGGAAGTTCAGACAATCCGTATTTTCTGCCTCACAAATTAAAGGAAAGCAAGTACAAAAGGCAGTGTCTAGAGGAAAAAACACCACACCAATAGGTAGATAAATCTAGATTCCAGTTGTGGTTCTGTGGCTGACATCTATGCCTCTTTTCTCTAATCTGGAAAGTGGAGGAATTGCACGGGAATAATTGATGTCTAAGGTCCCAGCTCTATGAGTTTAAAATAATTTCATGCAAACATATAAAATAATGGATGGATGAGGACTTTTGATGGAGATAGCTACATTGTCTAAGGTCAGGGCTTTAATCACTATTCTTCAGCCACTAGGGAAATCAGTTGCCACATTTGCAGCCATTGTGGGCACTATTCTGGATTCTGGCCACGTTGGACCCCACTGCCAGATAGAGGAAGAACTGGTTAATATAACTGTATGAAAATATCTGCTGGGCATGGTGGCTCACGCCTGTAATCCCAGCACTTTGGGAAGCTGAGGCAGGCAGATCACTTGAGGTCAGGAGTTTGAGACCAGCCTAGCCAACATGATGAAACCCTGTCTCTACTAAAAATATAAAAATTAGCCAAGTGTGGTGGCATGTGCCTATAATCCCAGCTACTCAGGAGGCTGAAGCACGAGAATCGCTTGAACCTGGGAGACAGAGGTTGCAGTAAGCTGAGATCATGCCACTGCACTCCATCTCTGGGTGACAGAGTGAGACTCTGTCTCAAAAAAAAAAAAAGATTAGCATAATGATGTCCTCGAGGTTCATCCATGTGGTAGCATGTGCCAGAATTTCTTTTTAAGGCTGAATATTCCATACATCTATGTGTGTGTGCTTATATACCACATTGTGTGTTTTGTTTGTTTTGTTTTTTATTTATTTCTTAAAATAAATAAAAAAATATTTATTTCTTATTTATTTATTACTTCTTAAAATTATTATACTTTAATTTCTAGGGTACATGTGCACAACGTGCAGGTTTGTTGCATATATATACATATGCCATGTTGGAGTGCTGCACCCGTTAACTCGTCATTTACATTAGGTGTATCTCCGAATGTTATACCTCCCACCTCCCTCCTCACCATGACAGGCCCCAGCGTGTGATGTTCCCCACCCTGTGTCCAAGTGTTCTCATAGTTCAGTTCTCACCTATGAGTGAGAACATGCGGTGTTTGATTTCCGTCCTTGCGATTGATTGCTCAGAATGATGGTTCAGCTTCAGCCATGTCCCTACAAAGGACAAGAACTCATCCTTTTTTGTGGCCACATAGTATTCCATCATGTATATGTGTCACATTTTCTTAATCCAGTCTGTCATTGATGGACATTTGGGTTGGTTCCAAATCTTTGCTACTGTGAATAGTGCCACTATAAACATATGTGTGCATGTGTCTTTGTAGTAGCATGATTTATAATCCTTTGGGTATATGCCAGTAATGGGATGGCTGGGTCAAATGGTATTTCTAGTTCTAGATCCTTGAGGCATCACCACACTGTCTTCCACAATGGTTGAACTAGTTTACAGTCCCACCAACAGTGTAAAGTGGGGTTTTACAGTTTCCCATTATTATTGTGTGGGAGTCTAAGTCTTTTTGTAGGTCTCTAAGGACTTGCTTTATGAATCTGGCTGCTTCTGTATTGGGTGCATTTATATTTAGGGTAGTTAGCTCTTCTTGTTGAATTGATCCCTTTACTATTGTGTAATGGCCTTCTGTGTCTCTTTTGATCTTTGTGGGTTTAAAGTCTGTTTTATCAGAGACTAGGATTGCAACCCCTGTTTTTTGTTTTTTTTTTTTCTTTCAATTCGCTTGGTAGATCTTCCTCCATCCCTTTATTTTGAGCCTATGTGTGTGTCTTCATGTGAGATGGCTCTCCTGAATACAGTACACTGATGGGTCTTGACTCTATCCAATTTGCCAGTCTGTGTCTTTTAATTGGAGCATTTAGCCTGTTTACATTTAAGGTTAATATTGTTATGTGTGAATTTGATCCTGTCATTATGATGTTAGCTGGTTATTTTGCTCGTTAGTTGATGCAGTTTCTTCCTAGCATCAATGGTCTTTACAGTTTGGTATGTTTTTGCAGTGACTGGTACTGGTTGTTCCTTTCCACGTTTATTGCTTCCTTTCAAGAGCTCTTGTAAGGCAGGCCTAGTGGTGACAAAATCTCTCAGCATTTGTTGTTTGTAAAGGATTTTATTTCTCCTTCACTTATGAAGCTTAGTTTGGCTGGATATGAAATTCTGGGTTGAAAATTCTTTTCTTTCAGAATGTTGAATATTGGCCCCCACTCTCTTCTGGCTTGTAGTGTTTTTCTCGAGAGATCTGCTGTTAGTCTGATGGGTTTCCTTTTGTGGGTAACCCAACCTTTCTCTCTGGCTGTCCTTAACATTTTTTCCTTCGTTTCATCTTTGGTGAATCTGACAGTTACGTGTCTTGGAGTTGCTCTTCTCCAGGAGTATCTTTGTGGTGTTCTCTGTATTTCCTGAATTTGAATGTTGGCCTGCCTTGCTAGGTTGGGGAAGTTCTCCTGGATAGTATCCAGAAGAGTATTTTCTAACTTGGTTTCATTCTCCCCATCACTTTCAAGTACACCAATCAGACATAGATTTGGTCTTTTCATATAGTCCCATATTTCTTGGAGGCTTTGTTCATTTCTTTTAACTCTTTTTTCTCTAAACTTCTCGCTTCATTTCATTCATTTGATCTTCAATCACTGATACCCTTTCTTCCACTAGATCAAATTGGCTACTGAAGCTTGTGCATGTGTCATGTAGTTCTCATGCCATGGTTTTCAACTCCATCAGGTCATTTAAGGACTTCTGTAGACTGTTTATTCTAGTTAGCCATTCATCTAATCTTTTTTCAAGGTTTTTAGCTTCTTCACAATGGGTTCAAACATCCTCCTTTAGCTCAGAGAAGTTTGTTACTGCCGATCGTCTTAAGCCTTCTTCTCTCATCTCATCAAAGTCATTCTCCATCCAGCTTTGTTCTGTTGCTGGCAAGGAGCTGCATTCCTTTGAAGGAATAGAGGTGCTCTGATTTTTAGAATTTTCAACTTTTCTGCTCTGTTTTCTCCCCATCTTTGTGGTTTTATCTATCTTTTGTCTTTGATGGTGACATACAGATGGGGTTTTGGTATGGATGTCCTTTCTGTTCATTAGTTTTCCTTCTAACAGTCAGGATCCTCAGCTGCAGGTCTGTTGGAGTTTGCTGGAGGTCAACTCCAGACCTTGTTTGCCTGAGTATCATCAGCGGAGGCTGCAGAACAGCAAATATTGCAGAACGGAAAATGTTGCTTTCTGATCCTTCCTCTGGAAGCTTCGTCTCAGAGGGGCACCCGGCTATATGAGGTGTCAGTGGGCCCCTCCTGGGACGTGCCTCCCAGTTAGGCTACTCATAGGTCAGGGACCCACTTGAGGAGGCAGTCTGTCTGTTCTCAGATCTTAAACTCCATGCTGGGAGAACCACTACTCTCTTCAAAGCTGTCAGACAGGGACGTTTAAGTCTGCAGAAGTTGCTGCTGCCTTTTGTTCAGCTATGCCCTGCCCCCAGAGGTGGAGTCTACATAGGCAGGAAGGCCTCCTTGAGCTGCAGTGGGGTCCACCCAGTTCAAGCTTCCTGGTGGCTTTGTTTACCTACTCTAACCTCAGCAATGGTGGACACCCCTCCCTCAGCCTCACTGCCACCTTGCAGTTCGATCTCAGACTCCTGTGCTAGCAGTGAGTGAGGCTCCATGAGTGTGGGACCCTCTGAGCCAGGCACGGGATATAATCTCCCGGTGTGCCATCTGTTAAGGCCATTGGAAAAGCGCAGTATTAGGGTGGGAGTGTCCTGATTTTCCAGGTACCATCTGTCACAGCTTCCCTTTGCTAGGAAAGGGAATTCCCCAACCTCTTGTGCTTCCCAGGTGAGGCGATGCCCCACCCTGCTCCATGGGCTGCACCTCCTGTCTGACAAGTCCTAGTGAGATGAACCCAGTACCTCAGTTGGAAATGCAGAAATCACCCGTCTTCTGCCTCACTCACACTGGGAGCTGCAGACTGGAGCTGTTCCTATTCAGCCATCTTGGAACCTCTCTCCACCGCATTGTGTTTATTCACTTATCTGTCAGTAGACACCTGAGTCACTTTTACCTTTTGCCTATTGTGAATAATGCTTCTGTGAATATGAGTATACAGAAACCTGTTTGAGTTCTTGTTTTCTATTCTTTTGGGTATATGTCCAGAAGAATAACTGTAATATACAGTAATTATATATTTCTTTATTTTTTGTGTGTGTGGAATTGCTATACACAGTCACTGTGCCATTTTACATTCCCACTGAGATTTCCTGAACTTTCTGTTCATTAGCATTTCACTCAATGGGTTTTAGAATCAGTGATATATCTTGTCTGATCAATAGCAAGATCCCCCACGCCACCCACCCCTCCTTTTTTTTTTTGAGACAGCCTCACTCTGTCATCCAGGCTGGAGTGCAGTGGCAGGATCTTGGCTCACTGCAACCTCCGCCTCCTGGGTTCAAGCGGTTCTCCTGCCTCAGCCTTCCAAGTAGCTGGGATTACAGGCGCCCGCCACCATGACTGGCTAATTTTTGTATTTTTAGTAGAGACAGGGTTTCACCGTATTGACCAGGCTGGTCTCCAACTCCTGACCTCAGGCGATCCACCTGCCTCGGCCTCCCAAAGTGCTGGGATTATAGGCATGAGCCACCGCACCCGGCCTGCAAGATAACCCTTTTTATATAACAGTGAGAGAGAAAAAAATACCTCCAGTCAATTATAAGATGATCCCAATCTCAGAAGTGTTAAAATGTGCAAAAAATGTATCTTAGTCTCAATGGAATATAGTTGGTAAACATACTAAAACCCCCTCCAAAAAAAATTTGTGTAAGTTACACAACTTTTAACACAATCTTTGTGGAGCAGGAAAGTAAAAGTGGCTACTCAGCAATAGTGTATGAAAATACCTTTCTCAAATGTACTTTTACATTATTTACAAAAGAATGTGGGCCAGGCACAGTGGCTCATGCCTGTAATCCCAACACTTTGGGAGGCCGAGGCAGGCGGATCACAAGGTCAGGCGATGAAGACCATCCTGGCTAACGTGGTGAAACCCCATCTCTACTAAAAGTAAAAAAAATTAGCTGGGTGTGGTGGCAGGCGCCTGTAGTCCCAGCTACTTGGGAGGCTGAGGCAGGAGAATGGTGTGAACCCGGGAGGCGCAGCTTGCAGTGAGCCGAGATGGCACTACTGCACTCCAGCCTGGGCAACAGAGCAAGACTCCATCTCAAAAAAAAAAAAAAAAAAAAAAAAAGAATGTGCTTCACACACAGTTTTTTACCCCAAAACTTACCTAGCTATGCCTTAATGGCAGTTTGGAATAAAAGTACAAACCCCTCCATCAGGTCCTCTGCAAAATAAAAATAAAAAGGTAAAAACCCCATAGGACAGTAAACAGTGTATTCCAGATGTTAGTTCCCATATATTTGTGATTTCTGGTAAAAGTATCCTAATGCTCTTTTGTCTTTGTTTTGCTTAAAGGATTGTTCAAGTTTAGAAGAATATAACATTGCCGCAGCATTACTCCCTTTGACCAGTGCTTTCTATAGGGTAAGTTTCATTGGTCCATATATAAGCTTGTTACGATTTACATAAATGTATTCAGTTTGATTTATTATGGAACTACATGAGTCCTGTCCTCTTAGTAGTATGCCTAAGATATATCTGTGGTTATATTTATTATAACATTTATTGCTATGTGTAGGAAATTTAATATAGAACACTAAATCATCTCCTAAAATAGCACCCACACCCATTACATCCTTTTCCTTAATTTTCTTTATAACACTTTAAAACATCTGAATTTATGTTACATATTGGTTTGTTTACATGTTTTTTCCCCATCATAGAAAGTAAATTCCATGAGGCTGGGATATTGTCTGTCTTCTTTACTGCTATGTTCCAGGGCCACTCAGTAAATATTTATTGAATGAATGACATTGAAGCCGGAAAATAGAGTTTAACTTTACTGGTAATTTCTGTGAACCTTCTGAGAATTTTGCGGAATGTTCAAAGTGATTTTTTAAAATTCTGTCACTTATTACAGTTATATCTATGCTTTTTCATAAATAGATTAATTCTTATGGCAGACAAAAATCAGCAAATTTCTTTTCCCGTGAAAGACTTGTAAAGCATTAGATAACCACCCACACTTGGAACAATGCATTTAATACGTCCTTTTGAAATATGCAATAATGCACAGTAATTCTGTGGTAGCAGCTCACTTACTATTCAGCCACATGCACAGTCAGCTTCAAGAAGCAATAAGGTAACAAGTTTGGTAACTGCCATACTGTTTCTCTCTGTTAGCAGAGTAATCATACATACTTAATGTTTTAGTGGTGGGCTTGGATTTGATTTTTTGTGGTTGGCATGGTTTGTTGTTGGATGAGTTTGTTTTGGATTGTTTTGGTTTAGGGATGAATCAGTCAAGGTCCAATCAGGAAGCAGAAACCACACCAGTAATTTGAACAGAGAAATTTTATTTTATTTTTATTTTTATTTTTATTATTAATTTATTGATATGGAGTTTTAGCTCTTGTTGCCCAGGCTAGAGTGCAATGGCGCAATCTCGGCTCACTGCAACCTCTTCCTCCCATGTTCAAGCGGTTCTCCTCAGCTGCCCAAGTGGCTGAGATTATAGGCATACACCACCACACTTGGCTGATTTTTTGTATTTTTAGTAGAAATGAGGTTTCACCATGTTGGTCAGGCGGGTCTCGAACTCCTGACCTCAGGTGATCCACCCATCTCGGCCTCCCAAAGTGGTGGGATTGCAGGCATGAGCCACCGTGCCCAGCCTATTTTTATTTTTTTGAGACAGGGTTTCACTCTGTTGCCCAGGCTGTAGTGCAGTGGCACAATCTTAGCTCCCTACAACCTCTGCCTCCTGGGCTCAAGTGATCCTCCCATCTCAGCCTCCCAAGTAGCTGAAACTACAGGCACACGCCACCACACCCAGCTAATCTTTTTTTTTTTTGTTTTATTTTTTGAGATGGAGTCTTGCTCTGTCACCCAGGCTGGAGTGCAGTGGTGCGATCTGAGCTCACTGCAACCTCCACCTCGCAGGTTCAAGCAATTCTCCTCCCTCAGCCTCCTGAGTAGGTGGGATTGCAGGTGCGTGCCACCACACCCAGCTAATTTTTGTATTTTTAGTAGAGACGGGGTTTCACCATGTTGGCCAGGATGGTCTTGATCTCTTGACTTCATGATCCTCTTGTCTTGGCCTCCCAAAGTGCTGGGATTACAAGTGTGAGCCACCGCGTCTAGCAGATTTTTGTAATTTTTCGTAGAGACAGAGTTTCACCATGTTGCCCAGTCTGGTCTCAAATTCCTAAATTCGAGCTATCTGCCCACCTTGGCCTCCCAAAGTGCTGGGATTACAGGGGTGAGCCACCACACCTGACCAGAAATTTTAATATAGGGAGTTATTAAGTAGTAATAGGGGATTAAGTACTAAGAGGTAAAGAGAATTCTTAAGAGTACAGGAATAGAATATAGGGAGCAACTACTGCCTCTAGAGCTCAGGCATAGTACCCAACAAAGAAGCAGACTTGGAAGAAAGCCCCTCCCCAGATCTAGGCTGATTCAGATCATGTTGGAGAGGTGTTGTGGCCACTGGATGGCATAAAATTTCAACAGACCAGAACTGGCAAGCAGTAAACTGCCTGCTGGAGTGCTGGCAAGACTTGCTAAGAAGCCACCCATTAGGATGGCCCTGAAACTTCTAGGGTGCCAGTGAAACTTGATAGGAAGCTACCACCTGGGGTACCGCTGAAACTGTATAGATAGTGAGCACTGCCACTGTAGTCCCACACACCACCAGTAGGTGCCTACCACAGTAGCAAGAAGGAGAAAGTACACCAGAAATAGGAAGAGAATCCACTTCCTACTGCAGTGTTCCTTCAGCATCTTTACTGGCAAAGCTTAATATTCTGCATTTTGGCAAAGGAGAAATGTTTATAAGGGCCAGTTCCAGTATCACAAAGCAAGACAGAGAAGGATAAGTTTGGAAGAAAGAAGTACTGCATTGATTACAGAGGGGTTAGGTAAGGTAGATCACACTGATTCTCGGATATTTTCTAAATCTGTACCTTTTGGAAAATTATTTCTAGTGCATATTAGATTTGTTGATTAAGGAAGTAGATATAAATTGCATTATCCTGGGCACAAATTGCAAATTAGCCATCCTCATACTGTCCAGCCAGTATAAACTCCTGGGTCTTGCTAGCATTGCTTCAGAGAAGGGACTCAGCTGCTTGTCTTGTTTATTTAAATATTTAAAATATTTAAATAAACAAATATTTAAAAATATTTAAAATATTTTAAATAACATTATTAATTTTTTTCAATGGAACAAAAGTTTATTGGGTATCTCAATATAAAAAGCTACTATGACAGGCAACATCATGGGCAGCAACATTAATCAAACATTGACATGGTCCCTAGGAACTTATATTAATAGTCTAATACTGCAGATAATTTTTAAAAATCAAACTGATCTGCAATGCCACCAACCAGATGGACATTATCTTAAGTAAAAGTTATGTGTGTGTGTGTGTGTATATATATATATATATATATATATACACACACACACACACACACGGGCCAGGTACGGTGGCTCACGCCTATAATCCCAGCACTTTGGGAGGCCGAGGCGGGCGGATCACCTGAGATCGAGAGTCCAAGACCAGCCTGACCAACATGGAGAAACCTCATCTCTACTAAAAATACAAAATTAGCGGCGCATGGTGGCGCATGCCTGTAATCCCAGCTATTTGAGAGACTGCAGCAGGAGAATCACTTGAACCTCGGAGGTGGAGGTTGCCATGAACCGAGATCACACCATTGCACTCCAGCCTGGGCAACAAGAGCAAAACTCCATCTTAAAAAAAAAAAAAAAAGAAAAGAAATTCATATATATATATTCCAGATAGTACAGAAAGGAACAAAATGCAAAGTAAAAGTTCCCTTTTCCACCTTCATCCCATTTCCTCTGAACCATTGGTTTCCTTCCTGGCGAAAAGGAGTGGGAGTGGGGGTGAGGGGCCAGGAAAGAGTCATGCATTACTGCCAGCATATGCAGATTAAAATTTTCTTTTTTTTGGTGGTGGATCATTTGAAGTCAGGAGTTCGAGACCAGCCTGGCCAACATGGTGAAACCCCATCTCTACTAAAAATACAAAAATTAGCCAACCATGGTGGAGTGCACCTGTAATCCCAGCTACTCGGGAGGCTGAGGCAGGAGAACCGCTTGAACTCAGGAGGCAGAGGCTTCAGTGAGCCGAGATCATGCCACTGCACTCCAGCCTGGGTGACAAAGCGAGACTATGTCTCAAAATAAAAATAAAAAATAATTTTTAAAAAAAGTATCTTTTTAACAAAAAGAAACCATTTACACTATTTTCACACCTTGATTTTTTCACTTAGTAGTACGTCTTGGTCATCCTCTCATAATAGCACATATACCTAATTATTTTTAATTACTCCGTTTATATTTTTAATGAAAAGATGGCATATATGTACCTACTAATCTCATATGAGCAGAATATTTCATTAGCCCAGATGAAAGGTTATGTTTATCTTTTAGAGTTTTATTTAGTGTCAAAGTGTTCAAGATTTCCCACTTGTAACATTTCCTGTCTTAGATCCTTTGGAATTTGTCATGCAACAGCCACCACAAATTACTTTGTCCCCTAGATTGTAAGCCTACAGTTCCTTCTTCCTTCTTTCCTCTTTTACTAAGTTACATGTGATTCACTAACTCTTATGGAAGCCTTCTTTGAAGGTGGTACCTTAACAGCCAGGTTTAAATTCTCAGGATTACTTTTACTGTGAAAAATAATGTAATCTTTTATACTTATGTTTGTTGTTTATATGGTACTTTCAGTTTTGATTTCAGTTTATTAGATATGGCAAGCCCTGTGCTTATGTCTGTTTCAGAGTAATCACAGATTAGTAGTAACACATAATCCTTACCCTCAGGACACATACTAATGGCCTTTCATATCCATTGGTCAGCTGTTGACAGTAGATGAATCATTTCAAAGTTGATGAATAATAACATTGAGCTACTCATTGATTTACTTATGCCCTTTTCATTTAAAGATTATGTTTATTAAATTCAGAGCCAGAGTGTATACGGAGAATATGTAAAGCAGGGGTTCATATCTAAAGGTTACTTTTTTAGAAGGGAAATAATAAAGTAAAACCCAATAGAGCAGAAATAGAACCACAATAGAATACTTTTGTATTATTCCTTCCCAACAATAACAGTGAGCAACAGTGAAAGTCATGGCCCCTTTACCACAAGCCACCGTTTAACTTTTTTTTTTTCTTTTTTGAGACAGAGTTTCGCTCTTTTCGCCCAGGGTGGAGTGCAATGGCGCAATCTCGGCTCACTGCAACCTCTGCCTCCTGGGTTCAAGCGATTCTCCCACCTCAGCCTCCCAAGTAGCTGGGATTACACGTGCCCATCACCATGCCTGGATTATTTTTGTATTTTTACTGTAGAGATGGGGTTTCACCATGTTGGCCAGGCTGGTCTTGAACTCCTGACCTCAGGTGATCCACCTGTCTCAACCTCCCAAAGTGCCGGGATTACAGGCATGAGCCACATACCCGGCTGCCACCTTTAACTTAATGCCTTCTCTGCAGTGAACCATGCACCTCAGGGTCACCCTGCTGTAGTTCTTAATAACCAGGGTATTCCGGAGGGTTTCCTGGAATCTGTCAAAATATGGCAAAGCCCTCCCATTACTTCTTTGAGGCACATCTGTTATTGATACTCAAAATGACTCCCAGGAGAGCTAACACTTTCTCCTTTGGTACCCATTATAGCCTATGTTTACCCTGGGAGGAAAAATAAATACCCTATTCACCTTAAATGCAATCATCCTGACATGAAGCCTTTCCAGATTCTAAAGATCCCCACATGTAGTTGGCATTTGAGGAAGTTTTATTGACTGAGTTAGGTCTTCAGAATAAGAGCATTATTCAGACACTCAGTCTCAGGAGAAACATATTTTTTCTTCAAAATTCTCCAACATGTAAAAAATTATTTTCTAGTATCTAGCCATTAAAAAGACTTACTTGTTTGAAGAAGATTGTTGAAGTATAATTTATATATCATAAAATTCACCCATTTTAAGTATGTATTTTAGTAATTTTAGTGTTTTACAGAGTGGTAAAACCATCACCACAGTCTAATTTTAGAACATTTCTCAAAAACAAAAATAAGTAAGTAAATAAATAAATAGGCCAGGAGTGATGATTCATGACTGTAATCCCAGCACTTTGGGATGCCGAGGCAGTTGGATCACCTGAGGTCAGGAGTTTAAGTCCAGCCTGGCCAACATGGTGAAACCCCTGTCTCTACTGAAAATACAAAAATTAGCTGGGTGTGGTGGCACGTTCCTGTAATCCCAGCTGCTTGGGAGGCCGAAGCAGAAGAATCAATTGAACCTGGGAGGCGGAGTTTGCAGTGAGCCAAGATTACGCCATTGCACTCCAGCCTGGGCGACAAAGTGAGACTGTCTCAAAAATAAAAAATGGAAATAAATAAATAGATAGATAGAACATTTCTGTCACCCCAAAAAGAAACCTTATGCCCATTCACAGTCACTCCCCATCCCCATGCAACCACTAATCTGCTTTCTGTCTCTATAAATTTGTCTTTTCTAGGCATTTTATTTAAAGGGAATTATACAATGTATGTTCTTTTGTGTGTTGCTTCTCTCACTGAGCATGATGGTTTTGAGGTTCACCCATGTCGTTAGAAGATTTAAGACTGCTAATTATTAAGAATTTTCCACACCTGGAGGGTTTAGGTAACCTGTATTATTTCAAAATGTGTCTAATTCAGTATATAATATATAATTAAACTAATTATCTTATAAATATATTAGGAAAAAATGTGAGATGTACAACATCACTCCTCAGTCTAAAGAAATATAAATTTACATTTCTACCTGATTTTATAGTTATTTAATTTCTTGATTGCTGAATTTTAGCTTTGGCTTATACATTCTACATAAAGACCCACTAGTTTTTCTGGCTGTAAATAAAATTTTTAGACCTAGTTGTTATTTCCATTTCAAAATATGAAAGCCGATGGCAAGTAAATTCAGGGTAGGGTAATAGGAAAGTCTACCTGGAAAAAGTAATCTGTGTCATTTGTATGAATCTAACTTACATAACCAGAGAAGCAGTTAGAAAAGTCACTTGTGTCATTTGTGTAAATCTAACTGACCTAATCAGTTAGTGTCGTTAAAGTATAGAGAGTCACAGCATTTCCTGAGCTAGCTAAGTGGTGACTTTCCTGCCACCATCAGACTCTAGCACTAATTCTTCCCCCAGCCGATACTCCCTAACATGAGTAAAGTAAAATCTGTGTTTTTCATGTCACAGCCTGGTGTTTCTTGTGTAAGTCCATTTACCTAACAGAACACGGTAAAGAATGGCAGTCCAGAGGAAGATGATAGGAATAATAAAGAGAGCTAATATTTACTGAACTTTTACTGCATACAAGATGCTACGTTTGACTTGCAGTACCTAATCTAACCCAATGAAATTTTATTCCATTTTAAGGTGAAGGAAATGTGGCTTGGAAAGAATCTATACTACCTAGCTAGTAAATGTCAGATCAGGACTCACTCAATTCTGTTTGATTTCAAACCTCATGTTCTTTAACTATAATAGAGTTCTTCAAATGAGTTACAATTTATGAAGCATACCTCTAGAAACTTTTAAAAAATATTTTTGCTTAGAGATATTGAGTTGGCATCACTCCTACTCTCTAATTTCTTCAGCCATTTTCACACATATAACCAGCAAGGATACTTCATTAAGTTTTGGCTTAGAGGGGGCAAAGTCAAGATGTTATGGTTTAATTAATTGTTACATAGTATTATTTATAAGTTTCAAATATTCATATATTTCTCTCTCTTTTTTTTTTTTTTTTTTTTGAGACGGGTTTTTAGCTCTGTCACCCAAGCTGGAGTACAATGATGCCATCTTGGCTGATTGCAACCTCAATCCCCTGGGCTTAGGCAATCCTCCCACCTCAGCCTCCTCAGTAGCAGGACTGCAAGCATGCACCACCACACACAGCTAATTTTTAAAAATTTTTTTGTTTTGTAGAGATGACATCTCACTCTGTTGCCCAGGCTGGTCTCAAACTCCTGGGCTCAAGTGATCCTCCCGCTTGGCTTCCCAAAGTGTTGGGATTATAGGCTTGAGCCACCATGCCTGGCCATTTTCACATATTTCTAATAGGAAACATAGTTTTCAAAATTACACTAAATACACTTTTGTATTTCACTGATAATTCAGAAGTTCCTTGAATACTGGTTTTGCCTTAGTAATTAATATGGATTCTGGTTGTCCTACTATAGATATGAGAGTTTGTAGGTAATTCTGATGGAATACAAATATGCCCATTTTCCATAGTATTGATATTGTGGCTAGAAGAAAAATCTTATAGAAATATAAAAAATAGATATTTCATAAGTCATCACTTTTAATTGGTAAATGATAGGTTCTTAAAAATTTACAAAATAGGAAAAGAATTTTGTTTTTTTTTCAGACTTCATGATCTGGATACATTGCATTTCCTACAATAGGTCTCAAGGGATTATATTTTTGCCCAAAAAAAAAAAAGATGGGGCCGGGCGCGGTGGCTCGAGCCTGTAATCCCAGCACTTTGGGAGGCCGAGACGGGCGGATCACGAGGTCAGGAGGTCAAGACCATCCTGGCTAACACGGTGAAACCCCTTCTCTACTAAAAAATACAAAAAACTAGCCGGGCGAGGTGGCGGGCGCCTGTAGTCCCAGCTACTCGGGAGGCTGAGGCAGGAGAATGGCAGGAACCCGGGAGGCAGAGCTTGCAGTGAGCCGAGATCCGGCCACTGCACTCCAGCCTTGGCGACAGAGCGAGTCTCCGTCTCAAAAAAAAAAAAAAAAAAAAAAAAAAAGATGGGGGAGTGAGTGGGTGATGAAGGGTCTTTTTTCATCTTTTTTTCTGCTGTAAACCAAATATTAAACTTAAAAACAAATTAGCAGAAAAATGTTTGCGAGTGAAGACAAGTGTCAGTGCTGGCTGAATCCAAATTTGGCCTGGAAAAGATGTGAATGTGTTTATTACAGCACATCTTTCCAGCACAGCAGAATTTTAGAATGGTCAGATAATTAGTGTATTGCTTTTATTTCCTCCCTTCATTTTCTTCTTGTTCTTTAAGACAGTTTAGCATTCCTCCTCCTCCTCTTCCCTTTCAGCACAACCTCTCCTTGCTTCTCCCACTTTTCCTTTCTAGTTGTGAAAGACTGTCACTCTATCCTACTGCTGCTGAAAAACTTCTGCTTCTGAGAAACTGTGAATTATTATAATTAGTTTAGAACTAATGTTCTTTATTAAGATTAGTTTATATGTACTATTTAAACTTGTGATAGAAGGAAATTGGGGCAATTTACTCAGAAGCTCTACAACAATTAAATTGTGTTTTCCAGTGAATAAACAGTATTTTTAATCTTATTAAATTTATTTTTATAATATTTATTAATTTTTAATTTATGAAATATTTTTCTGAACTTGTCAACTTTTTTTGTGTGATGATTAACTTTTTTCATGTGATGGACAGTTTTTTTTTATATGATGAAAAAAGGTTTGAACCCTTTTGTTCATTCTTCAGAAGAATGAGGCAGCCTACTAAGACTGTTTCTTTCTCTACTCCAAAAGAAATATAGTACCGTTCAGTTCAGAGACATTGAAGTCCTATACTACCACGTCCTGAGTATTAGGACTACAAAGTCCAACAAGTCAAAATCTCCACCCTTAAACACACGCATGTACAGAGAAGATAGATTAGTAAAACAAATTATAGCATATGTATTCTAAAACAGATATAATCTAAGTACTGTAAGAATACATTAGTTCCTGGTGACCCAAGGAACACTCCCCAAAAATTGTGACATATATGCCCATGAATGGTAAATGAGCATTTGTCTTGCAGGTGGGAATGAGATAAACAGTGAGTGAAGTATGAGATGACATAAATATTACAGGCAAAAAAAAAAAAAAAAAAAAAAAACACTTGAATCACTTACTGGGAATTGTGACTGGAAATGGAGGCAGAAGGAACAGGATGGTGCCACTGCACTCCAGAGTGAGACTCCGTCTCAAAAAAAAAAAAAAAGGCAGAAATCCACTTTTTAAAGATTTCCTAATTAATTATTAATAATAAAACAGGCTACCCGTAGCTTGGACTTCTATGTGGATCTGTCCAGAAACACGGAAAATTGCAGAATTTTAACTTGAAATTTTAACTTGAAAGATAGGTCCAGCTAAAAATATAAATTCAAGAGACTTCTACAGAGAGATGATTACCAAATTCTGTTGGAAGAAGATAAAAGAAAAAAGAATAGAGGTCAGAAACATGGAAGAAAAATCTATGGAATAACAAAGTGAAGAAAAGCTAAAGAATGAGACAGCACAAGAGAATCATGTGAAGATCAGGTGAAGTTGCAGAATTCCTATTTTGGAATAGAAGTTAAAAGAAAGTTGCTAATTTGAGCAGTCTTTAGTAGGTTATGTAGTGCCATTAAAAATCAACTGATCATTTATTTTGCAAGGAAACAGTGAGAAAGGAAACATAATTATGACTGAGCCAGGCTCTAATTTATTCTACAGTAGCATGGTATTTGATTATTCCTGTTGGCCCCTCAAAGTACGTTTTCTGTTTTAGAAGATCGTAACACTT
This sequence comes from Macaca nemestrina, assembly GCF_043159975.1. Lineage (NCBI taxonomy): Eukaryota > Metazoa > Chordata > Mammalia > Primates > Cercopithecidae > Macaca > Macaca nemestrina. The sequence continues at coordinate 55,950,970 of NC_092136.1, forward strand.
CCCACAAACAGATAAAGGCAGCACGTGTTTGACAAAAGGAACAATGCCCTCTCTTCTAATTCTGAGACAGTAGGAGGTGAAGGCGAAGGTCGCACTGAAGGGAGGAGGCATCCCATCTCCTAGAAAGTCATGCTGTGGAAGATTGGGGGCAAGGCTACGGAGGTTTTCCAGTGTGAGTCTGTTTCAATTCTGATTCTGCCTTGGCCTTAGTTCACCAATCATCCTGGACCCTATTACAGGAGGATTCCAGAACCATCAAATAATTCCTGACATACACATTTAAAAGTAAAATTTTTACAACAGAATAAATAATAAAAACATGAAATTTTTTATTGAAATTTTTCATCTTCCAGAAAAAATGGATTTCTTCCAGAAGTATACCACTTCTTACTTTGCTATCACCATGTATAGAATATAATATAAAGTGTCTGTCCCCACTAAATTGAAAAAGGAAGTAGCAAGCTTTAATGTCTACTGTGATTTTTCTCAGAACCAGTAAGATATCTACTGTTTCTACCCACTGTCTTATGTCTTATAAAACTTGAAGAAAAAATGATTGTGAAGTATACAGACCTAGACTTGAAAGAGTTTTATTTGTGGACAACATGAGGGTTGGAAGAAAATATTAGACAGTATAGAGTTAAATTTTCAATAATATTTTAAAATGTTCAAATAATACAACGAAAAGTTCATCATGAGCCACTCAAGAGTATTGGCATCATGTTCAGTAATGGGAAGTAATTACTCTGGTATTTTTTGTGTGGTTTTTTTTTTTTTTGGAGGCAAAGTCTCTATCTCCCAGGCCAGAGTGCAGTGGCGCAATCTCAGCTCACTGCAACCTCCATCTCCCAGGTTCAAGTGATTCTCCTGCCTCAGCTTCCTGAGTAGCTGGGATTACAGGCACCTACCACCACACCCAGCTAATTTTTGTATTTTTAGTAGAGATGGGGTTTTACCATGTTGGCCAGGCTAGTCTCAAACTCCTGACCTCAAGTGATCCGTCCATCTCAGCCTCCCAAAGTGCTGGGATTACAGGCGTGAGCCACCACACCAGACCATAATTACACTATTTGAATATCTAGGTCCCAAAAAACTTTCTTTGGTTTATGAATTTACTGCCTTAGATTGTTTCCATGAAATGTTGAGAATGTGTTTACATGATTGAATATTTAAGTTATTTTGTTAGGTTTTCCTTTCCCAGACTATTACTTGGAACAATTGGAGAAGAGTGGCTAATTTAGCCCAGAAAACACAGGGGAGAGTCTAAGCAGAAAGTCAGAAATGGCACAAACTACAGTGCCTCCCATAAGATGAGCAGATAGGGACTCTTCTGAGCCAAGGTTCCATTCAGCATGAGTATTTTATGCACCCACAGCTCTGTGGCAAATGCTTGACTTCTCTTCCGTTGTGCTCCAGGAAAACTGAAATTTGCAACCTTAGGATAAGGAGAAAGTACACCACCAAAACTATAGGAGGAAAATGCAGTTAGTCATCTTCCAGTTGAGAAAAGCAGGGGGAGGAGCTAATACAGTATAGTAGGAATTCCTAATGCCAACCTACTTTCCTTTTGTTTTGTTTTGTTTTTGTTTTTTTTCTGAGACGGAGTCTCGCGCTGTCACCCAGGCTGGAGTACAGTGGTCGGATCTTGGCTCACTGCAAGCTCCGCCTCCCGGGTTTACGCCATTCTCCTGCCTCAGCCTCCCGAGTAGCTGGGACTACAGGTGCCCGCCACCACTCCCGGCTAGTTTTTTTTTGTATTTTTTAGTAGAGACGGGGTTTCGCCGTGTTAGCCAGGGTGGTCTCGATCTCCTGACCTTGTGATCCGCCCGTCTCGGCCTCCCAAAGTGCTGGGATTACAGGCTTGAGCCACCGCGCCTGGCCTCCTTTTGTTTCTTTTACTTATATTGAACTTATATGTAAGATTTCATTTTTAAAAGCTAAAACCACATTTTTTTAAAGTAGGAAACCCCCTCCCATCTCTAAATGATCAGACTCAAAAACTAAAGGTCCGGATTATTGGCTCCTCTTCTTCATGTTGGCTCCTCGTTCTTCATCTAGCATAGAGCATTTCACAAAAACAGTTTCTCAAATTGAACTGATGATCTAATATTCAATACAAGAGCCCAGGTGTCCTGATTTCAGATCCGTTATTGCTCAATATGGGCTCTAATCCTTTGACCTGGACCCGTGACTCTTAACTCTGCTGCACATTAGAATCACTTGGAGTGCCTTTTTTTTTTTTTTTTTTTTTTTTTTTTTTGAGATGGAGTCTCGCTTTGTCGCCCAGGCTGGAGTGCAGTGGTGTGGTCTCCACTCACTGCAAGCTCAGCCTCCCGTGTAGCTGGGACTACAGGCGCCCGCCACCACGCCCAGCTAATTTTTGTATTTTTAGTAGAGACGGGGTTTCACCGTGTTAGCCAGGGTGGTCTCGATCTCCTGACCTTGTGATCCACCTGTCTCACCCTCCCAAAATGCTGGGATTACAGGCGTGAGCCACTGCACCCGGCCCTGGAGTGCTTTTAAAGACAACAGATGGAAAGCCCCCATCAAAGGGTAGTTGAAAACAAAATCCTTGAGGCTAAAGCCATCAGTGTCTTAAAAATTCCAGAAGTATTCAAGGATCTCAGAACCCTAAGAGTCTGTCATTCACTTCTATGTAAATGCTGATGATGTCTAGTACAGCTTAATGACATACTTCACCAGTAGACACTGGTTATAAAGACAGTACTCTCCAGGCTAGCATGGCAGAGTACTTGGAGATTCTAGCCTCCAAAAAATAACTTAGGTCTGTAAGTTTCTGTAAGTTTAGGGTTCTAAAAGCTTAATGAAAAATGAGGGATACTTATTTTTAATTTATCACACCTGATGATTCAAATCAACAGTGTTTATTCAGCTCTTGTGTTCAGAACCCTTTGGCAGTCAAAATGAGGAACCTCAACATAGAAGATCTAGCCTCTGCCTTTGAGGAACTTGTGATTTATTATCATTGAGTTGAGGAAAAAGAACTCATAAAATATAATAATAATGATACCTAGCATTGACTGAACACTTCCTAGGTACCAGATACTATACTGAGCACTTCACTAAGCACTTCGCATACACACATGTGAGGACTTAATCCTCACAATCATAACCTTGAGAGTTAGTCTGATTTCAGAACCTGTTCCCTTAACCATCAGTCAATCCATAGACTAGTGAGAGGTAATAAAATGGCTGTTTGCGGGGACAGAGCTGGAGTCCTCTGCTATGTCCTGGGTATAAAATTTTTAAAATCAATTTAAAATAAAAAAACAAAGTGGTTGTTCTTAAGCCACTAAGTTTTGGCTGTTTTTTTTTTTCCCCCATACAGCAATAGATGGTAGAAATACTGGTACATAGTAAGTGCTATTGACATCTTAGCTAATATTGCTATTATTATGTAGATCTTTGATGCCAGGTTATAAAATCCAGATATGTGATCAGTAGGGAACTTTTTCTTGTGTGTGTTTTTGTTTGTGTTTTTTGAGACGGAGTCTCGCTCTGTCGCCCAGACTGGAGTACAGAGGCATGATCTCGACTCACTGCAAGCTCCGCCTCCCGAGTTCAAGCAATCCTCCCACCTCAGCTTCCCTAGTAGCTGGAATTATAGGAGTATGCCACCACAACTGGCTGATTTTTGAATTTTTGGTAGAGACAGGTTTCACCACGTTGCCCAGGCTAATAGGTAGCTATTTTAGATGCTTGGGCAAGAGAGCAATGTGAATTAGATAATACTTTATTAAGTTTGTAATGAAGTATGGCTTAAAAGAAATATTGATTAGTGCAAGAGAAGATATGTTTACGCACTGTATTAGAAGTTTCACAAAAACAGAACTGTATGGAAGTGCAAATCAGTGGTTCAACACAAAATTACATATTACAGATATCTGCTGAAGTTATACAATTGTATACCTTCTGTGATTTAGGATATTGTGTCACCATTAACAATTATTCTTCCTCATGGTAACGATCAAAATTTTACTGGCTTCATCCTAATCTTGTGAATTTTATAGGAAATTTTCTAAAAACAACAAAAGTAAAATTCAAAGTTTTCAAGGTTAAAAAATTTTGAAGAGGTTTGTTTTCACCCAAGGAAGCCCTAGAATACTTTTTCTGAAATGTTGTCTGGCGACTGCTTGCATTTTTGCTGTCTTTTAAGCCAAGGTGACGTTTGTATTGGTCTGGAATTTTTGTCTCTTTACTAAGTAACTGGTTTCCAAATTGCATGTTTAATAACTTCTCATTATGTTGTATAAAGATCTGTGGTGTTACAAGGAGAGCTGTGGAAAAACGACACATTTGTGCTTTATTGTTTTTCTTTTTTTAAACACAAGATCTCACTCTGTCACCCAGGCTGAAGTGCAGTGGCACGATCATGGCTCACTGCAGCCTCAAACTTCTGGGCTCAAGGGATCCTCCCACCTCAGCCTCTTGAGTAGCTGGGACTACAGGTGTGCACCACCATGCCTAGCCTATTTCTTATTATCATTTTTTTTTTTTTTAAGAGATGGGGTTTTGCCATGTTGCCCAGGCTTTTATTGCTTTCCTCACAAAATCAACTTTGTTTAATTGGGGGGATGGGGAGAGTTGTAGAGACTCTACTTGGCCACAGCTAAAATCTGTTCTCTTTTCCATCCAAGAGAGCTAACTGAAGCTGACATGACTTCTGGGAAGTGCCTTGCAGGTGACCTCTGGGCGTGCCCCATGCCAAAGTGTTACCATGAGAAATCAGTCCAACAGGAGTGAGATTTGAATCCTCTGGAAGGATTAAGGCAGGGGAAAAGTATCTGGACAGTATCCCCTTATTTGGAATTAATAAACTAAATTTTTACAGCATAACTCTCTCTGTAGTTATGAGAGATGAGATGCATGTAACAATTAAAAGTTACTCGTTCTTTCTAAAACAACTGTATTATCGGTTTCACTGGCTTCATCCCCGTGTTTTGAACCTCATATGTGATAGTACATTTTAGAATCACCATCCCAGCCCCCAGCAGAGTGCTAAACACATCTTTGGAACTCTAAGCACTTCACATACACACATGTGAGGACTTAATCTTCACAAACATAACCTTGAGAATTAGTCTGATTTCAGAACCTATTCCCTTAACCATCAGTCAATCCGTAGACTAGTGAGAGGTAATAAAATGATTGTTTGGGGGAACAACCATTGGGGGATAATTTAGCCTTAGGTACTAGTGCCGTGCCAAGAGCTTTCTGTCCAAATACATATCTTACCTTATTTAATCATTCATTTGGTTCATTTAAATATTTTATATGTCATGCTATTTTTGTTGTTGGACTTGAAGAAATGAGATTCTATATCCAAAAATGCCTTTTTATGCTATAAAAAGGCAAAGGAGCACTAGTATCTTTGTGAGTGGCTTGTATATAATCTTAAAACCACCATTGACTCCAGATCTTTTTGTTAAGCACTTGCCAAAGTCTTCTGAGGGCAGTAAAAGGATTAAGGCATGCATTTCTGAGGCTGGATATTAATAAATTATAGGTTTCCTTTTCCTTCTTCTTAAATTTGAAAATCATATTTCTTGTAATCCAAGTCATTGATTAAAATGCTGACAGGGCAGAATTTTGTAGCAGGCTGCTAGACACCCCCTTCTAGGATAGCTGCAGTCCATGCAGTCATTAGACAAGGAGAATATGACAGGAAAAGTAATTTGGAATCAAATCACAGAATGTCTAGAATGTCATGTTAAGGAGTTTAGACTAATATTATTCTCTGGTCACTAAGGAGTACAAAATACTCTTGAGTAGGGCAGTGACGTGATTGTTGCAGAAATAAACTAGAGCATTGTAGAAGATAGGAAGATGAGAGATTAGAGCAACAGAGGCCACTTAGTAGGCTAATATAACAGACAAGTACTGATGAGGGTACTTAGAGAGAGATCCACATAGAGGTAGCAACAGTTACAAACCAAATCTACAGGGGCCAAACAAATAAGACAAATGAGTTAGCAGGCCACATGAAGAGCACATGTCCCATCTAAGGGGCAGCCTCTGCTCAGCTTCAGCAGTTGTTGCCATGCAGAGATGTAGGAACATTGCTATCACATCTTTAGGCTTTTCAAAAGAAGTGCGAAATTTAGATTGTATGTAAAACCTCTTCACTTTCAAATGTTGACTTCATTTTTCAAAAATCCTAGACAGCCAAAACAAAGCACATATGTGGCCAGATGTAGTTAATAGCATGCGAGCTTCACAACCTCTAGCTTTTAGCTTCTGGTTGTGAATTGTAGTTGTGTGGAAAGTTGTAAGGAAAAGGCCTGAACTCTGGGGCCAGAAAGATCTGGATTTGAATCTTGGCTCATCCTGAGATTTTTTTTTTTTTTTGAGACGGAGTCTCACTCGTTGTCCAGACTGGAGTGCAGTGGCACGATCTCAGCTCACTGCAACCTCTGCATCCCAGGTTCAAGCGATTCTCCTGCCTCAGCCTCCTGAGTAGCTGGAAATACCGGTGCACACCACTACACCCAGCCAATTTTTGTATTTTTAGTGAGGATGGAGTTTTGCCACTTTGGCCAGGCCATTCTTGAGCTCCTGACCTCAAGTGATCCGCCTGCCTTGGCCTCCCAAAGTGCTGGGATTACAGACACTAACCACCACGCCTGGCCTCATCCAGGCGTGTTTAACTGTCTGAACTTTTATTAAACAAATGTTTAACTGTCTGAACTTTTATTTTTCTACTCGAAGATGGTGATAACTAAAGATGGAATTTTTTTCATTATGCACATAAAGCACCTAACATAGTGCCTGGCATATAGTAAGTGCACAGCGAATATTTGTTGAATGAAAGACAAGACATGAATTCAACTATAAATTGAATGTCTGCTTCACCAGTCACTGGATATATATTGACAAATAAAACAGACACAGTCCCTATGCTCAACAAGCTTAGCCCAGGTCCTCCAGGTGGCAAATGGCAAAACCCATGATGATGCATGTCAGCATCCTCCACCTTTGGGGTTGGAAGTCACAGGGCATACTTGATTATGTTGGTTTTTAGTGGACCCTAATATTTTCATTTAGGGCAAGGACTCTGTAGCCTGAAGATAGGAATTAGAATACTTTTAGTGAGATACAGCCTAATAACATAATTGAGAAAAGAATGGAAAATGCAAAACTCATGACTCGTGAATAACAAAAGCAAAGATTTTAATAACTATGTATCCCTAAAAAGAACTTTATGAACAGATTATTATTCTAGTTTAATTTTGCTTCAGTGGCACCGTTTCCTTTGTATTAGCCAGCATTGTTAGCATTTTTGAGAAGTCATAGATTTGATGAGGATTTGTGGAGGAGCTGCTGAATTACAGAAGAAATTATTATGGCAGAAAATCAGTTATGTGTTGCTGTAAATACTTGACTCAGTAACTCAGCAAATTCCCTTTATATCCAAAGTGCAAACATTTTGTACCTAACTCAGAAGGTCTGTTTTTAATTTCTACAGTTTTGCAGTTGTTCCTCTTTGTCACTGATAGATTTTTACATGTTAAGAGAGACATAAAGATAAAGAGAGGTCACTTTCAGAGGGAGTTTTAAGTATTGGGGACATGAAAGCATGGGATTAACCCTCAGTCACAGGCATGTTTCAGTATTGATAGCAGGAGATTACCTGGAAGAAGTCAGAGAACCATCTGGAATGACTGTGGAGTTAGCTGGTTTTATTATACTCTTGGGTGACATTTCCAGCTAATAAAATTAGAATTAAAATGATAATCTTAGAAGCAAGCCTCTGGGAAATATGTAATTAACCTTTTGGAATTTAACAAGCATTGTATGTACCGCCAGTACCTATATTTAAGATGCTTTAACCTAGCATTTGAATTGATGCCAAGATGTGCAAGACATGGTCTCTGCCCTCAAAGGCTATTAAGAGAGAGACTATATGTACACAGATTTTTAAAAATTATTTAGGTTTAATTCATAAAAACCTTAGAAGAAAACCTAGGCAATACCATTCAGGCCATAGGCATGGGCAAGGACTTCATTACTAAAACACCAAAAGCAACAGCAACAAAAGCCAAAATAGACAAATGGGATCTAATTAAACTAAAAAGCTTCTGCACAGGAAAAGAAACCACCATCAGAGTGAACAGGCAACCTACAGAATGGGAGAACATTTTTGTAATCTACCCATCTGACAAAGGGCTAATATCCAGAACCTACAAAGAGCTTAAACAAATTTACAAGAAAAAAACAACCCCATCAAAAAGTGGGCAAAGGATATGAACAGACACTTCTTAAAAGAAGACATTTATGCAGCCAACAGATACATGAAAAATTGCTCATCATCACTGGTCATCAGAGAAATGCAAATCCAAACCACAATGAGATACCATCTCACGCCAGTTAGAATGGTGATCATTAAAAAGTCAGGAAACAACAGATGCTGAAGAGGATGTGGAGAAATAGGAACGCTTTTACACTGTTGGTGGGAATGTAAACTAGTTCAACCATTGTGGAAGACAGTGTGGCGATTCCTCAAGGATCTAGAACTAGAAATACGACTTGACCCAGCCATCCCATTACTGGGTATATACCCAAAGGATTATAAATCATGCTGCTATAAAGACACATGCACGCACATGTTTATTGTGGCACTATTCACAATAGAAAAGACTTGGAATCAACCCAAATGTCCATCAATGATAGATTGGATTAAGAAAATGTGGCACATATACATCATGGAATACTATACAGCCTTAAAAAAGAATGAGTTCATGTCCTTTGCAGGGACATGGATGAAGCTGGAAACCATCATTCTCAGCAAACTGTCACAAGGACAGAAACCAAACACCACGTGTTCTTACTCATAAGTGGAAGTTGAACAATGAGAACACATGGACACAGGAAGGGGAACATCTCACACCGGAGCCTGTCGTGGAGTGAAGGGCTGGGGGAGGCATAGCATTAGGAGAAATACCTAATGTAAATGATGAGTTGATGGGTGCAGCAAACCAACATGGCACATGTATACATATGTAACCTGCACGTTGTGCACATGTACCCTAGAACTTAAAGTATAATTTTAAAAAAATTATTTAGGTTTAATTAATGGTTTACTGTTTAGTTTTTAAAACCTAATTGTTGGCATTTTAAAAATATTATCTCTTAATGAGCATACAAAAATAGGAACAACATAGGAACTTACTTCATATAATATATTTTCTTATAAAACAGTAGAGTATTATTTATTTTTTTAAAACTCTACTTTGATCATCTTTGTTGTCGTAGAAATACTAATACTTTATATTGTTATTATGGCTACTATTTTATCTTGTATCAAGCCTAAGAAAGGTTGTAGCATAGCATTTCGGCACATTTTAGAGCAAAAAATAGTCCTAAATGTAATAGAAAATAGAGTGAAATAATTGTTAAAGAAGTATAAACAAAGTTCTAGGCCAGCCATGGTGGCTCACGCCTGTAATCCCAGCACTTTGGGAGGCCGAGGTGGGTGGATTGCTTGAGGTCAGGAGTTTGAGACCAGCCTGGCCAACAAGGTGAAACCCTGTCTCTACTAAAAATACAAAATTTAGCTGGGGATGGTGGTGGGCGCCTGTAATCCCAGCTACTTAGGAGGCTGAGGCAGGAGAATTGCTTGAACCAAGGAGCCTGAGGTTGCAGTGAGCCGAGATCGCCCCACTATACTCCAGCCTGGGTGACAGAGCGAGACTACCCCTCAAAACAACAACAACAACAACAAAGTTCTACATAAGATAGTGTCATAGTCTGCTCAGGCTGTCATATTGAAATACCACCGAGTAGGTGTTTTAACAACAGAAATTTATTTTCTCAAGATCAAGGTTCCAGCCAATTCACTTTCCGGGAATGGTTTTCTTTCTGGGTTACAGATGGCTGCCTTATCACTATGTCATGTGGCCTTTCTTTTTTTTTTTTTTTTTTTTTTTTTTTTTTTGAGACAGAGTCTTGCCCTGTCGCCCAGGCTGGAGTGCAGTATCGCCATCTCGGTTCACTGCAAGCTCCACCTCCCGGGTTCAACACCATTCTCCTGCGTCAGCCTCCTGAGTAGCTGGGACTACAGGGGCCCACGACCATCTTCAGAATGTGGGGTGGCAGGGAGAGAGAGAGAACGCGTGAGCGTGTGCAAGACCAAGCTCTCTATCTCAGGATACTAATCTTGTTGGATCAGGGCCTCACCCTTATGAGCTCATATAACCTTAATTACTTCCTTACTACAAATAGGCCACACTGGAGATAGGGTTTCAACATATGAATTTGAGGGAAACACAAACATTCAGTTTATAACATGTAGTAAATAAAGAGGGAGCAAACAGGGAGGGCATTTTGAAAGAAGTAGCATCTGAATAGGCCCTTGAAGAATGGATTTGAACTATTAGAGATTGGAAGGAGGGATTCCAAGTAGATGAAACAGCTTGACCAATATCATGGCAGGGAGAAAGCAAAGAGTGCGCTTAGTACACAGAGCTTTCAGCTCGTTCACCTGTGGATACACCTATAGAAGTGAATAGTATTCAGAAAGTTGAGAAAGGGAGGATGTGACCAGATTGTTTAATACCTTATAAAACATCTGATGCTAGCTTCAGCACTGCTCTATCTAGCTGTATGACCTTTGTTATGTTTCTTTACTTCTGTTTATCTCGGCGTTCCCATGTATTACTGAAAAAAAATCTCTGAGGTTTGTTCTAACTCAGTGAGTCTATACTGAATAACAAGTAAGTGATTCAAGTTTGAGTGTTATGTGTTTGGGTGTGCCTGCATACTTTCACGTTTGTGTCTCACACCAGCAGATGTGCACCTTCTGCAAATTTTTGATAATAGGCAGAAAAATCTATTTTGGCTTCCTAAGTTGAATTTCAATTCCCTCCCCGCCCAGCCCCTCCATGAATTGGGAAACTTATTCAGCATATTTCAAGTACCCAAACTGGACCTCGCAGGGAGGATTGACCAGGCAAATAGAGAAGATATATGGCTTCCCCTGCCTTGTTCCACACTCTTTTTTCCACTTCTCTGGCCCTGTTATTTTCTCCTGCTTTTGACTTCATTTCCCTCATAACTGGTCTTTCTCCCCTGTTACGGAAACTTAATCCCAAAGCCTTCTTTCATATTCAGTTATGGAAATTGGGTAAAGGTATCCTCAAGCCTATAGTAACATTTGCTTTGTATTAGGAAGTAGGCCTTAAACTATGCAAATGAAACATAAATAGCAAACCTCTACACATTAGTAAATAGAGGAGCTAGTGGGTAGGAGGAAGGTGGATTTTATGGTGTTCCTAGAAGCCTTAGAAGTGAGAAATGATCCTCTGGAGCTTGAAGACCATCTTCAGTCCTAGAACAGTTTAATGTAACTTTATAGCTGTTTATTCTTAGCACTGGACCCATCTTGATTATTTTTAGCTAGATAATTACTGCTGTTTACTCATTTTCTAGAATTCTAGGCATAATTATTGGCTTACCCATGCAACTACTTTGATAACTTTGACCCAGTCTATATGATTTGATAGATAATTCTTCCTGGGAAATGGCCAATAGGTAAACAGCTTGTCTGTCATTCTAGAGGCTCAGTGTTAATGAATCTTTCCAAAATAAATACCATCTAGAATTAAAGTTGAAGAGCTGTTTTCCTCAGAAACAGAGGCATATTTCTCCTCAATAAATAAATGTTCTTATAATCAGCTTACAATGCTAAGTTTTTCTTCCAGTAATAGGTTGGTCTCCTTCTTTATCTTCATGTAATATTTTAACTTTTTGTACTATTGGCTCATCAAGGTTGATTGGTTAGTCTACTTTTAGCAGATGTACGTGCAAGTCAAGAGGTGTTATTTTAATAATAAACTTAAGCTAGGAGCTTAGGTGACTCATCCGATAATATTCTGTAAGTCAGAGCCTCTTCAAGGCCCAACCCCATATTTACTGCTTTGTAGCCTCCACTTTGTGTAGACACGACCTCAGTGAATCACACTGGCTGGCTGTCACTCATTCTCAGAAGACCACAGCATCAAAATAAAACCGTTAGAAAGTATAAGCACTGAAGTAACAGTTACAGTTTAAATGCACCCATGGTTGACTGTATCATGGAGGCAACCTACAATTTGAGTTATTGTTTGGTCATTGACAAGAGTCTTAAGTTTTTTTGTCAAAATGTCAGTGAAATTTGAAAAATTGAGCCCCTAAAAGATACTGATTTTCTTGTTTATAGGAAATGCTTTTTAAGACTTTGCTTTTTGTATCTCTGATAATTTTTTTAGGGGTCTCTGGAAAAGTTGAGTAGACAGAAACTAAGGAAAGAAGAGATGTAGTATAAAACTGTAATTCAATAGTACTGTGATTTCTGCCTTCATCTAGTAAGTAGAAAATAGTATAAGGAATAAGTTTTTACTTAGATTCACTATTATGTACTTGGCAATAAAAATTCAAGTTAAAAATCACTTAGAATGAGAGCTTCCTAATTGTGTTTTGCTTCTAGATTCTCTTTGTCATTAGAGTAGTCTCTAAGTTAGTAATAACATTATCTGGATATAATGAGAGGATTTAAACTCTAAAGTTCAGTCATACAAGGAAAGAAACATACTCTTTCAAGGGACTTACCTTTGTCTTTTCTTTAAATCCTAATATAGTGCTGACCTACTAAATGAAAGATCTTTGGAGCTAAATGATAGCCAGCTTTCTAGGTATATGCCACCTCACTGCCCATGCAGATCCCTAAAACTGCTCACTGTTCCTCTACCTAGGCAGTTGCTTCTATTTTCCAGTTATCTATGACTGCCTATGTGAGTTTTCTGCTGTTGTACCATGACCTTGTGCAACTATGCTGCTGCCCCCACTATCCCTTGAGCCCCTGGCTGCTGCTTCTGTTTTCTAAATACATATTGGTAGATCTTCTTGTGTTCATGTGGTAGAGCTGCCCTGAAATGAAGTTAGCACTATACACCATAATCTTTTTAGCTTTGTGTCCATGTTTCTTTTGCACTGTCAGACTGTGGTGAATGACTATAACCAACACTTGTTGTTGTGAACCAATATTTTTACGCTGCACTAATCCATATCACTTTAAACCTTTGTGACGAACTACATAGAGCATTTTTTAGTAAATTTTTTTTTTGTTTTGAGATGGAGTCTCACTCTGTCGCCCAGGCTGGAGTGCAGTGGTGCGATCTTGGCTCACTGCAACCTCCACCTCCGGGGTTCAAGCGATTCTCCTGCCTCAGCCTCCTGCCTAGCTGGGACTACAGGCGTGTGCCACCGTGCCCGGCTAATTTTTTGTATTTTTAGCAGAGACAGGGTTTCACCGTGTTAGCCAGGATGGTCTCAATCTCCTGACCTCATGATCTGTGGCATATATGCATACATTTCAGAAATATAAAGATTACAGTTTATTACAAAAACAGAGGTCCCTGTTCTTCTTTTATGATGTGCTTTTCAGACACAACTATGTTGAACTCTTCAGCAGTTTCTTTAGGTTATTTGGCTTAGCATTTATTATTATTATTATTTACTCGAACTCCTGATCTCAAGGTATCCACTTGCCTCAGCCTCCCAAAGTGCTGGGATTATAGGCGTAAGCCATCACACCCAGCCAAAAATACATTTTTTCCATAGTACTGCCATTTTATATTCTTTCCAGCAGTGTATGAGACTTCCAGTTGCTCCACATCCACATGTCAGTGTTTTTCAATTTAGCCATTCTTATAGATATGAAGCAGTAGGTTATTGTGATTTTCATTTCCCTAATTAATAATATTGAGTATCTTTGCATGTTCATATTTGCTATCAATGTATCATCTCTGGTGAAATCTCTATTCACATATTTGGCCTTTTTAATTTTTACTTATTTTTTTCTTCAACCTTTATTTTTTTTTTTAATTATTTTTTATTTTTTTGAGATGGAAGTCTCGCTCTTTTGCCCAAGCCGAACTACAGTGGTGCTATCTTGGCTCACTGCAAGCTGTGCCGCCTGGGTTCACACCGTTTTCCTGCCTCAGCCTCCCGAGTAGCTGGGACTGCAGGCGCCCGCCACCACACCTGGCTAATTTCTTTTATTTTTAGTAGAGACGGGGTTTCACCGTGTTAGCCAGGATGGTCTCAATCTCCTGACCTCGTGATCTGCCCGCCTCGGCCTCCCAAAGTGCTGGGATTACAGGCGTGAAACACCATGCCCGGCCTCAACCTTTATTTTAAGTTCAGGGGTACACGCAGGATGTGCAGGTTTGTTACATAGGTAAATGTGTGCCATGGTAGTTTGCTGCACAGATCATGCCACCACCTAGGTATTAAGCCCAGCATCCATTAGCTATTCTTCCTGATGCTCTCCCTCCTCTCACCCACCTCTGACAGGCCCCAGTGTGTGTTGTTCTTCCCTATGTATCCGTGTGTTCTCATCATTCAGCTCCTGCCTATAAGTAAGAACATGCAGTGTTAGGTTTACTGTTCCTGTGGTAGTTTGCTGAGGATAATAGCTTCCAACTCCATCCATGTCCCTGCAAAGATTATCATCTCATTCCTTTTTATGTCTGCATAGTTTCCATGGTGTATATATACCACAATTACTTTATTGAGTCTGTCATTGATGAGTATTTGGGTTGATTCCATGTCTTTACTATTGTTAATAGTGCTGCAATGAACATATGCATGCATGTTTCTTTATAATATAATGATTTACGTTCCTTTGGGTGTGTACCCAGTAATGGAATTGCTGGGACAAATGGTATTTCTGCCTTTAGATCTTTGAGGAATCACCACACTGTCTTCCATAAGGGTTGAACTAATTTACACTCCCCCCAACAGTGTAAAAGTGTTCCTTTACTGTGCAACCTCACTAGCATCTGTTTTTTTGCTTTAATAATTGTCACCCTGGCCGGGCGTGGTGGCTTACACCTGTAATCCCAGCACTTTGGGAGGCCAAGGCGGGTGGTTCACGAGGTCCGGAGATCAACACCATCCTGGCTAACACGGTGAAACCCCATCTCTACTAAAAATACAAAAAATTAGCTGGGCGAGGTGGCGGGCACCTGTAGTCCCAGCTACTCGGGAGGCTGAGGCAGAAGAATGGCATGAACCTGGGAGGCGGAGTTTACAGTGAGCCGAGATCGCGCCAATGCACTCCAGCCTGGGTGACAGAGCGAGACTCCGTCTCAAAATAATAATAATAATAATCATCATCATCATCATGTTTGGCGTGAGGTGTTACCTTATTGTAGGTTTGATTATCATTTCTCTAATCAGTGATGGTGAGCTTTTCTTTATATGTTTGTTGGCCACATGTATGTCTTATTTTGAGAAGTGTCTGTTCATGTCCTTTGCCTACTTTTTAATGTGGTCTTTTTTTCTTGTAAATTTACTTAAGTTCCTTGTAGACTCTGGATATTAGACCTTCATCAGATGGATAGATTGCAAAAATTTTCTCCCATTCTGTAGGTTGTCTATTCCCTGTGATGATAGTTTTTTTGCTGTGCAGAAGCTCTTTAGTTTAATTAGATCCCATTTGTCAGTTTTTGCTTTTGTGGCAATTGCTTTTGGCGTTTTCATTATGAAATCTTTGCCCATGCCTATATCCTGAAAAGTATTGCCTAGATTTTCTTCTAGGGTTTTTGATAGTTTCGCATTTTACATTTAAGTCTTTTATCCATCTTGAGTTTTTTTTTTTTTTTCCTTTTTTTTTTTGAGACGGAGTCTTGCTCTGTCGCCAGGCTGGAGTGCAGTGGCGCGATCTCAGCTCACTGCAAGCTCTGCCTCCCAGATTCACGCCATTCTCCTGCCTCAGCCTCCCAAGTAGCTGGGACATCAGACGTGCGTCACCATGCCCAGCTAGTTTTTGTATTTTTAGTAGAAATGGGGTTTCACCATGTTGGCCAGGGTAGTCTCGATCTCCTGACCTCGTGATCCCCCCACCTCAGCCTCCCAAAGTGCTGGGATTACAGGCGTGAGCCACTGTGCCTGGCCAGGTAAATTTTTGTATAAGGTGTAAGGAAGAGGTCCAGTTTCAATTTTCTTCAATATAGCTATCCAGTTCTCCTAGCACCATTTATTAATTGGGAATTCTTTCCCCATTGCTTGTTCTGTCAGGTTTGTCAGCGATCAGATGGTTGTAGGTGTGCGGTCTTATTTCTGAGTTCTGTATTCTCACTGGTCTATGTATTTGTTTTTGTACCAATCCCATGCTTCTTGGGTTCCTGTAGCCTTCTAGTATAGTCTGAAGTCAGGTAGCATGATGCCTCCATCTTTGTTCTTTTTTGCTTAGTATTTTCTTGGCTATTCAGGCTCTTTTGGTTCCATGTGAATTTTAATACAGTTTTTTTTTCTAAATCTGTGAAGAATGTCAATGGTAGTTTAATGGATATAACATTGAATCTATAAATTACTTTGGGCAGTATGGCCATTTTCACAATATTGATTCTTCAAATACATGAGCATGGAATGTTTTTCCATTTGTTTGTGTCCTCTCTGATTTTTTTGAGCTGTGGTTTGTAGTTTTCTTTGAAGAGGTCCTTCCCTTGCCTTGTTAGCTTTATTCCTAGGTGTTTTACTGTTTTTCTAGCAATTGTGAATGGGAGTTCATTCATGATTTGTCTCTCTGCTTGCCTGTTGTTGGTATATAGGAATGCTACTGATTTTTGCACATTGATTTTGTATGCTGAGACTTCACTGAAGTTGCTTATCAGCTTAAGAAGCTTTTGGGCTGAGACAGTGGGGTTTTCTAGATATAGGACCATGCCATTGGCAAACAAAGATAATTTGACTTCCTGTCTTTCTGTTTGAATACACTTTATTTCTTTCCTTGCCTGGTTTCCCTGGGCCAGAACTTTCAATACTATGTTGAATAGGAGTTGTGAGAGAGGGCATCTTTGTCTTGTTCTGGTTTTCTTTTTTTGTTGTTGTTACTTGGAACTTTATTTGAGGAAAAACAAGATAAACGTATCAAAAGAACACACAGGTTAAGGGTGGGGGGGCGCAGCCAGTGGCGGCAGCAGGGGTGGGCATCCGGGCTAAGGCTTTACTTGGCGGCAGTCTTGTCGGATTTTGCAGCTTCTGGGCCCCCAAGCTGGGCCCGCGACTCGAAGGTGACCGGGATGGTGATCTCGTTGGACTGTGTGGCTAGCTTGGGCATGGGGGCTTCCACGGTCAGTGTGCCCTCAGGGGACAGGGAGGAGGAGACCTGGGTGGGGTCCACACCGGAGGGCAGCGTGTATTTCCGCGTGAAGCACCGGGAGATGTAGCCATGCTCGTCCTGCCGCTCCTCGTGCTTGCCTTTTGGGGGAAGAGGGAAATCAGACTATCGTCTTGTTCTGGTTTTCAAAGGGAATGCTTCCAGTTTTTGCCTATTCAGTATAATATTGGCTGTGGGTTTGTTATATATAGCTCTCATTATTATGAGGTATATTCTTTCAATACCTAGTTTGTTGACAGTTTTTAACATGAAGGGATATTGAATTTTATCAAAGGCCTTTTCTGCATCTATTGAGATAATCTTGTGGTTTTTGTCTTTAGTTCTGTTTATGTGATAAATCAAATTTACTGATCTGCATATGTTGAACCATGACTAGCCTGGCCAACATGGCAAAACCCTGTCTCTACTAAAAATACAAAAATTAGCCAGGCATGGTGGCATGCACCCGTAATCCCAGCTACTCAGGAGGCTGAGGCACAAGAACCACTTGAACCCAGGAAGCGGAGGTTGCAGTGAGCTGCCATCGCACCACTGCACTCCAGCCTGGGTAATTGAGCAAGACTGTCTCCAAAAACAAAAAACAAAAACAAAAACAGAACAAATTTTCAGTGAACGCTTATGGATAGATTTTTTGGGAGGGTTTGTTTCTAAACTTAGATTTAATGATAATTTAATGGTGAACCAAATATGTTTTAAAATTTATGAGTTGATAAAGATATTAATTTTTAAAAACCGAACTAATTGGTTACCTGTGGTAGACACTAGAAAAACAACTTACTGTTTTTAAAATTGTTAAACAAAGGGATTGAATCAAATATTTATCCTGCTTTTCTAATACAGACTATGCCTGTGGTTCACCAACAGTTGATAAGGGAAACTTTCTTTTATGGAATTACTCTAGGCCGGGCGCGGTGGCTCATGTCTGTAATCCCAACACTTTGGGAGGCCGAGGTGGGCGGATCACAAGGTCAGGAGTTCAAGACTAGCCTGGCCAACATGGTGAAACCCCATCTCTACAAAAACTACATAAAAGAATTAGCCGGGCGTGGTGGCGGGCACCTGTAATCTTAGCTACTTGGGAGGCTGAGGCAGAGAATTGCTTGAACCCAGGAGGTAGAGGTTGCAGTGAGCTGAGATCATGCCATTATACTCCAGTCTGGGCAACAGAGCAAGACTCCGTCTCAAAAAAAAAAAAAAAAGAAGTACTCTAACTAATGAGTGAGGAAGTAATGTTAGAATTAGAATATCACAATTTTACCACTTCTAATTATTAACAAATCTGGGCATTGACAATCAACATCGTCTAACATAACAAAAGGAGAGACAAACAGATGTGCCCCGTGAGTGCTACCCCTCGGGGTAGTACTGTCTGAAGTATTCTTGCCAAACAAGCCTGAATCTGATAAGCCTCTAGATTCAACTACTGATTTGTAGGAAAACACAGAGGACAAAAGAAATGTGTCAGATGTCACCACTGGGATGCAGTCAGACTGATGGAAACTTTATGGGACAAATGATCCAGTTTTTTCAACAAATAAATTGCAAGTGGAAAAAGAAACTAGAATAAAATCGATGCTAGCAATATGCAGACTAATGGTAATATATAATTATTTGACCTTAATTCCTACTTGAGTTAAGCAAACTGATGGTAAAAATAGCAGAAAAACAAACTTTTTTACATTTAACAATTGTAAATTTGAACAATGACTAGATATTTGATATTAAAGAATTTTTATTAATACATAACTATACATTTTTATGAGGTACAAGTGATATTTCAATACATGTATACAGTGTGTAACGGTCAAATCAGGGTAACTAGAATATCCATCACCTCAAACGTTTGTCATTTCTTTGTGTTGGGAACATTTCAAATCTAGCTTTTCTGAAATATACAATAAATTATTGTTAACTGTAATCACCTACCGTGCTTTCAAACACTAGAACTTATCCTTCTAAATGTATTTATTCCCCCTCCCCAGTAGCCCTTCCCAGCTTCTTGGAACTATCATTCTACTCTCTACTTCCATTAGATGAACGTTTTTTGCTCCCACATATGCATGAAAATGTGATATTTATCCTGTGCCTGGCTTATTTCATTTAACATAATGACTTCCAGTTCCATCCATGTTGCTGCAAATGACAGGATTTCATTCTTTTTTATGGCTGAATATTATTCCACTATGTATATATACCATGTTTCCTTTATCCATTCATCTGTTGTTGTACACTTAGGTTTATTCCATATCGTGGCCCTTGTGAATACTGCTATAATAAATGTAATCTCTTTGATATACTAGTTTTCTTCCTTTTGGATATATATCCGGCAGGGGTATGGTAGATCTACTGTTTTTTTTGTTTTTTTTGTTTTTTTGAGACAGAATCTCGCTCTGTCGCCCAGGCTGGAGTACAGTGGCGCGATCTGGGCTCACTGCAAGCTCCGCCTCCTGGGTTCACGCCATTCCCCTGCCTCAGCCTCCCGAGTAGCTGGGACTACAGACGCCCGCCACCACGCCCGGCTAATTTTTTGTATTTTTAGTAGAGATGGGGTTTCACTGTGTTAGCCAGGATGGTCTCAATCTCCTGACCTCGTGATCCACCCGTCTCGGCCTCCCAAAGTGCTGGGATTACAGGCGTGAGCCACAGCGCCTGGCCTGATGGTGAGCATTTTTAAATATGCCTGTCGACCATTTTTATGTCTTCTTTTAAGAAATGTCTGCTCAATCATTTGCCCATTTTTTTAGTCAGTTTTTTGCTTTTGAGTTGCTTGCATTCCTTATATACTCTGGTTATTAATCCCTTGTTGGATGGATAGTTTGTAAATATTTTCTCCCATTTTGTACGTTGTTTCATTAGTTTGCTGATTGTTTCCTTTGCTGTGCAGAAGCTTTTTAACTTGATATAATCCCATTTGTCTATTTTTGCTCTTTGTTGCCTGTGCTTTTGAGGTCTTGCCCAAGAAATCTTTGCCCAGACCAATGTCCTGCAGCATTTCCCCAATATTTTCTTCCAGTAGTTTCATAGTTTCAGGTCTTACATTGAAGTCTTTAATTCATTTTGATTTGATTTTTGTATAAGGTGAGAGATGGAGGTCTAGTCTCATTTTCCTACGTATGGATATCCAGTTTTCCCAACACCATTTATTGAAGAGTTTGTTATTTCCCCAGTATCTGTTCTTGGCACCCCTGTGGAAAATCAGTTGGCTATGCATACATAGATTTATTTATGGGTTCTCTATTCTGCTTTTTTAGTCAATGAGTCTGTTTTTATGGCAGTACCATGCTGTTTTGGCTAATACAGCCTTATAGAATATTTTGAAGTCAGATAGTGGGATGCTTACAGCTTTGTTTTTTTTTTTCCTCAGGATTGCTTTGGCTATTCAGGGTCTTTCTTATGTGATTCCATATGAATTTTAAGATTGTTTGGCTAGGACTTCCTGATATTAAAGAATTACTGTTAATTTTTTAAAATAGTGGATTTGCAAAATACCTACATGAAATGATTTCTTATTAGAAAAATAACCAATATGCAATAACCCCAAAATGCTTATTGGTATAGATAACAATGAGAATTACCACATTTACTGGGACCCGTGTCAAGTACTTCCAGGCCCTACTAAATGGTGCTGAAACCAATAATCAATAGTTGGCAGTTGAAATATATGATGATATTTATGCATCATTGTTTATAATAGCAAACAGTTGGAAATAATACAACTGTCTATTAACAGAAACAAGACAACGCTGTATATTCATACCATGGAATTCCATACAATAGTTAAATTGTGCAGTAGTTGAAAAACAAGACTCTATAAGCCAAACTGGCTGGGTTCAAATCCCATCTCTGGCCTGTCACTCCCTATCAGTGTTCCCTTGAACGAGTCACTTCTTTTTGCCTCAATCCCCCCCCCCCCACTTTTTTGGGTTTTTTTTGAAACAGTTTTGCTCTGTCATCCAGGCTGGAGTGCAATGGCACGACCTTGGCTCATTGCAACCTCTGCCTCCCAGGTTCAAGCAATTCTCCTGCCTCAGCCTCCCAAGTAGCTGGGATTACAGGCATGTGCCACCACGCCCAGCTAATTTTTGTATTTTTAGTAGAGATAGGGTTTCACAATGGTGACCAGGCTGGTCTTGTACTCCTGACCTCAGGTGATCCACGTGCCTCAGCCTTCCAAAGTGCTAGAATTACAGGCATAAGCCACCGAGCCTGGCTATTTCCTCATTTTTAAACAGGGGAAATAATGGTACCTATCTCAGCGGGTCATAAGATTGTAGTGAGGATTAACTGAGTTGATAAATATTTATACTGAAAATGTATTATACTCAGAATAGGTTGGTTATAATAATTTTTTCTTATTTTAAAGACTTTTTACAGAGATATTTTTAGTTGTCAGATAATTCTCATTACCTGAATAAATCTAACAACATAATGCATGAAAAACCAAGTTGCAGAATGAAACACAACATTGTACTACTTGTATAAAATTGTCCAGCCTAGGCATCATAGTGAGACCCCCATCTCTACAAAAATTTTGTTTAATAATTAGCCAGGCATGGTAATGCACACCTGTAGTCTCAGTTACTCAGGAGGGTGAGGTGGGAGGATCACTTGAGCCCCAGAGGTTCAGACTGCAGTGAACCAAGATCATGCCAACTGCACCGTAGTCTGGGCAACAGATGAGACCCTGTCTCAAAAAAAAAAAAAAAAAATTAAAACCGGCCAAAAATAAGAGGATTAGGAGAATTTAGATCGTATCTTATATTTTTGAGACCACCAAACCCAAGGCAAAGGACTTGACAACTGTCTTGCATTTGATGTCTACAAATTTCTGGACCACAAAGGAAAGAAATTGATTTATCCTCTGAACTCTTGATATTTACTAAACAAATTAAGACACAGAATCATTAGAAGCCTAAGTGGTTTAAAACTGGAGTTCACCTGGGCCTGGTGGCTCACGGCTTTAATCCTAGAACTTTGGGTGGCCAAAGCGGGAGGATCACTTGAGCCCAGGAGTTTGATACCAGCCTAGGCAACAAAGTGAGACCCCATCTCTACAAATAATACAGAAGTTAGCCAGGCATGGTGGTGTATGCCTGTGGTCCCAGTTACATGGGAGGCTGAGGCAAAAGGATTGCTTGAGCCCAGGAGGTTAAGACTGCAGTGAGCCTCGTTTGTGCCACTGCACTCCAGCCTGGGTCACAAGACGAGACTATGTCTTGAAAAAAAAGGACTTTAATCCTATCATCCCAACTACTGACATTTATAGAACCTGGCACATCAAGTGAATACTGGACAATGCTGGTGGATGAATATGCCTCTCATGCAGAAATTGTATGCCTCGATCTTTGGAGCAATCCAGAAGGGGTATAGACTATTCTGAGTTTAAGGATACTTGTACTGTTCAATCTCTGAGTATCAGGTAGTAAAACAGGAAAAAATGTGGAATACGCTTTTAGTCACCCCATTTAACTAAATGGATTACTCACTATTCTGTAAATCCCACTAACTAATGAACATAATATTCTAAATACTCATTGCTTATAGGCCATTCTCTTTCTGCTCCTGCTGAGTTGTATGTTTACAAAAGCCAGTTGTGTTTTGTCCCAATTAATTATATAGTTTTGTTAGATATCACATAAATAGATGAAGTATGAGTTATATACATGAAAAGCATCAATAAGGGATAGAATAAAACCTGCAATATAACTGATATATTCTTTATGGACATACACAGGTAAAAAACAAAATGGGAATGATAATACCTAATTCATGATAATGGTCACCTCTAGGATAGGAGAGAAATAGAATCAGGAGAGGTATACAGTGGACTTGTATGTATTGTATGTCCTTTCTTTAAAAAAAAAGGGGGGGGAGGGACAAAGCAAATATGTTTAAGATGTGATAAAGCCAGGTTTTGGATACATATTTTTCCTATTTCTATCTTCCTTTTGTTTGTCTCTCAAGACTAAGCAAAAGAAAGACTCCCAATTTCATCAGAAAATGCTCTAAAATTAATTATTAAAGGGATTTATTATCTGGACTTGGTGAGACCAGAGCAGAATCACAGGAGGACTTGCTAGCACCATCCTTGAATTGTGCGGTTAGTTAGGTACACTTACATTCCAGGGACCAGAACTAGATAGGAAATCACCAGCAATTTAAACAATGAATCTCTGCATTATTCTTTAAGACCATTACATGTTTATGGATAAGTCCTGCCAGCTAGCCTTCTTTCCTGAAATCTGGTTTTCCCTGAGATCCCAAACTAGAGCCTTGAGCTTGGGGAACAAACATATCTAGCCAGACAGGCCTTTGACAGGCCCCTCATGCTGATATCTTAACCTTTCCCTGGACCATCTCATCTCTCAGATGATTTACGTCCTTTATTTGGATTTGAAACTGGCCTGCTGGTAGGCGAGCCCCATGAGTTTATTCTTCATATCCTGTCCCATGCTGGGTTTCCTTTGAAAGCTTTGTGGAAAATGAATGGCATTGCTTAATCTGGTATCTTCAAGGGCTATTTTTTCTAGATAAAGAAGAAAGTCAACGCATTCTTAAACATCTCATAAAATTGCATGGCACAATATCACTTGTTTCCTTAGGACAGAATCATAAAAATTATTATGAAATATAAATATTGTTGCCAGAATTGAAGAGAATGAGAGATGTCATTTGGCAAAAGCATTCCCAACCAGCACCACTGCTCTCACACCCTCAGTATGAGTTAAATCTCATCTTTGTGCAGTGTTAAAAGATTATGATGCTAGTGTACAGACCAATTTGTAAAACCATCTTGTCCTGGGAAAGTTTTTTCTTCAAACCAGGGAAATTATTAGAATAAAAAAATTAAATACAAAATAATAAAGAAAATTTTTAAAAATAAATTATTACAATCCGAAGATAGTTTTATCCGTAAATGCTTATTTTCTCTGTTTACTAAAACTACTGCTACTGTCCAAGGTTATACTGAATTTGAAACCCTAAAGTTTCATTACATCTTTTTCTACATAATTATATTACAGGTTTGTTTGTAAAATATCTTAATTTTGTATCTTACAGAGACAACATAGAGTAATGGAAAGCTTTATTTCTGTTCCCATCTGTTCTACTCATCTTGCCATATGACCCTGAACAGTTCTTTTTCTTTATAGATTCTCTCAAATGCACAGTGAACACCTGAAATATTTACCTTACCACCCACTTTCTATCCCAAGCTGACTGCAAAGTTCCATTTTTGCAATTTGTAGATCAAGCCATGATAGCGTCTAGGCAGAATAAAGTGATACTGCCCTCTGCTGGTCCTGAGAACACCCATCAGTGAAATGGCCCTGCCCATCCTCACTGAGGCACACAGGGCTCCTTGCTTGTGGTTGACCAGACAAAGCAAGAAACCACAAAGAAAGAAGGCAAATTGCATGTCTAGAAAAAGAATAATCTTTTAAGTATTTGGAGGTTAATGATTTCTAATGCACATATCAGGAAATCGTTTTATCTACAGGCACTTATTTTCTCTGTTTACTAAGACTACTGCCACTATCACAGATGCCATAGCCATTTGTGTCTGTCTTGCCACCAAGTGTTTGTACTATAGTCACTTTACCCTGCTGTGATTCTCACCTAGTAAGCAGGCTGTGGGCCCCTTTGGGCCACTGTCACTCTGTCTTGCACCATTTTTCTTCCTTGGGACATATATAGTCCCCCTTTTGTTCAAATTACTTAGATTAGTTTTTGCATATTCAACTTTTAGTTTGTGAATAAACATGAAGATACAGGTTGAGTATCTCTAATTCAAAAATTTGGGCCACACTTGGTGGCCTAATCCTATCCCAGCACTTTGGAAGGCCGAGGTAGGGGGATTGCATGAGGCCAGGAGTTCAAGACCAGCCTGGGCAACATAGTGAAAACCTGTCTCAAGAAACTTTTTCTTTTTTTTTTTTTTTTTTGAGATGGAGTCTCGCTCTGTTGCCCAGGCTGGAGTACAGTGGCACGATCTCAGCTCGCTGCAGCCTCCGCCTCCCAGATTCAAGTGTCTCTCCTGCCTCAGTCTCCCAAGTAGCTGGGATTACAGGTGCCCGCCACCACACCCAGCTAATTTTTATATTTTTAGTAGAGATGGGGTTTCACCGTATTGGCCAGGCTGGTCTCAAACTCCCAACCTTCAGTGATCTGCCTGTCTCAGCCTCCCAAAGTGCTTGGATTACAGGCGTGAGCCACTGTGCCTGGCCTCAGAGCGAGACTCCGCCTCAAAAAAAAAAAAAAAAAAAAAAAAAAACATTTTTTAAAATTAGCCAGGCATGGCAGTACATGCGTGTAGTCCTAGCTACTCAGGAGGTTAAGGCAGGAGGATCCCTTGAGCCCAGCAGTTCTGGGCTGCAATGATCTATGATTGTCATCAGCCTGGGTGACAGAATGAGACCCTGTCTCCAAAAAGAAAAAAGAAAGTCCAAAATGCTCCAAAATTCTAAACTTCTAGCAGGCTGGCATGATACTTAGAAGAAATGTTCATTGGAGCATTTCAGATATTAGATTTTCAGATTTAGAATGTTCATCCAGTAAATATAATGCAGATATTCCAAAATCTGAAACACTTCTGGTCCCAAGTATTTCAGATAAGGGACACTCAACCTGTAATGTCAACTCACATGTGCCAAGGAAAGCAAATATACACCATCAGTGAGAAAAATGCTGAAGAAAGGTGGGGCTTCATTATACACTCAGATTCCTGTACATCTCTGTTAAGTTTTAATAAAAGATGTTTAATTAATAACTTTTTTGGTGTGTTGATTATCCTAAAAGTGCTTTATGAGAATCTGATAAGGATTTGTTTAAAGCTCGTTTTTTTTGGAGCTTATCTATATTAATATAATTTCAAGACTTCAACATTTTTAGAGTCGCCGTTGATTATGTTATGCTGCATTTGTAAGAAATGGTACTGCCCTTAGTATACTCATGGTAAAGGCAGTTGAGAATTACAGTTTTATCTCATTTGAGTTTAGTGCCTTTAAAATCTCTTTCAGGCTGGTCATGGTGGCTCACATCTATAATCCTAGCACTTTGGGAGCCCAAGGCAGGTAGATCACTTGAGCCCAGGAGTTCAAGACCAACCTGGGAAATATGATGAAACCCCATCTCTACAAAAACCCCATCTCAGCTCACTGCAACCTCCACCTCCCAGTTTCAAATTTTTCTACAAAGAACAGCTGGGTATAGTGGTGCACACCTGTAGTCCCAGCTACTACAGCTACTAGAGAGGCTGAGGTGGGAGGATCTTTTGAGCCTGGGAAGTTGAGGCTGCAGTAAGCCACGATCATGCCACTGCACTCCAGCCTGGGTGACAAAGCCAGACCCTGTCTAAAAAAATAAAAAAACTGTTTCAAAATAGGCTTGTGGGCCAGGCACGGTGGCTCAAGCCTGTAATCCCAGCACTTTGGGAGGCCGAGACGGGTGGATCACGAGGTCAGGAGATCGAGACCATCCTGGCTAACACAGTGAAACCCTGTCTCTACTAAAAAATACAAAAAACTAGCCGGGCGAGGTGGCGGGCGCCTGTAGTCCCAGCTACTCGGGAGGCTGAGGCAGGAGAATGGCATGAAACCAGGAGGCGGAGCTTGCAGTGAGCTGAGATCCGGCCACTGCACTCCAGCCTGGGCAAGAGAGCCAGACTCCACTTCAAAAAAAAACAAAATAGGCTTGTGTACTGCTACTGAAATAATTGCTGGTCCTTACAGTAAAGGACTAAAAAATGAAGGAGGAAAAAGTGTGTAATCCATGTCCCAAGTGTCTTCATGCAGAGTATATAAGGAGCTTGTGATTCAGTGTGTGTGGCTTCTGCTTACGCACTCACAAAACCACACACATTTTGTTCATGATTTCCCATAGGTAGACAGTAGCTGTTTGTTAAATGAGCAGATAGACGACATGAAATCCAACAGTGATCCCTGTGCACCCTCAAAGAACTCCTGATTTTTGCTTCATAGCCACAACTTACAGCCACTTAATAGGGAGAATTGAGGTTATAGCCAGTTAGCTCCGCAGCAGTAACACAGTCCTATCTTGAAAAGGTCTTACACATGGCGTGTAGTACACAGAGACTCTTCAAGGCAGAATCACAACCACCTGGCTTCTGACTACACAGGCACTACGTTTTGTGGTATTCATGATACCTATTCCAGCTCTAGACCAAAAAGGAGATTAGCATGTATTAAGCATATAATTTTTACCAGATGTCTTATATATCTGGTATACATTCCTAAGAAATAAACCAACTTTTGTTGTGTAACTGTTATATAACCTTAGTAATCATCTTCAGTGTCCAACATTTCAGAAGAGACTCGGCTTATTAAATTGCTTCAAAAGAAAACTTATCAGAAACTTTAGTTCTACTCACAGAAAATAGATGAACTCAATTCCAAAGAATAAAATGGGCCAAAAAAATGTTTATGGAAAATGGCACCTACTTTTTCTTGGAAAATTATGAATTTTTTAAAATTTGAAACATCCTTAACTTTTAGAGGTGAGAGAAGTACTTCTAGAAAGATGACTCAAGTCACTAACTGAAATTTAGCAGTGTAAATTATCTTTAAAATTTGAAAAGCAATGTTATATAAGTTTTTTTAGAGGTTTCAAGGCAGAATATTACTTTAGAAACAAAATCATAAAGTGAGGGGAAAACAGAAGTGCTAATTGGCAGTTAATTTGGCATTTAATTTATTTTGATTTACTTTCAGTTCTTTTGAAAGACAATTTGATGTTGTAAAACGAGCAGGGGTTTTGGAACTAAACAAACTTAAATATATATGAAGTGCCTTCTAAATGCCTGCAGAGTTCATTTTCCTTCCCTCTGTTGTTAATCATCTCTTAAGTTTACTCTTACTCTGAAACCCAGCAGGAAGTCCCTGAAAGGAAGGCGGTTTGATTTGTGTTTATCTTTCCCTGCACAAATTTGGTTACCAGAAAATGCCCTTGAAGCCCAGGACAGTCTTCTAGAGAGTATGTGAGCCAGGCAGCAGCTTTGGTGGGGAAGTAATGGGCTGGAATGAGCAGTAGGAAAAGTGCGGTTCTCCTGAGTCCCTAATTCATGCTATATCCTCATTCTGTGTGTAAGGCCAAGCTGTAGGTTCACTCACATATCAATTGCTGTCTCTTAAAAAGAGTACCCTAAAGCCAAGTAGAGGAAATGTTAAATTATCTGGAGTTTTATGTTTACATCGTGATGGATTTTATTATATGCCCTAATTGTAATAATATTCACTAAATCTACAGTGCCTCCTTTTCCTGTATTTTCTAATTGATATAATAACAGCTTTGATTTTTAGCTGTTACTAAAATACCCATTTTGATAAAGTGACTGAGACTCTCAAGGATCCAACAGCAAGCCCACAGTTGCCACTTAAAAAAGAGTAAGTTGCTGATTGCTAAGCCTGTACTACCATAAGATATTCTTTAGAGAAATCCTTTGATCACATCTATGATTAACTGTGGCCCCTGTGACCTTATGAACTGTTATAATTCTGCCAGCCCCATGGTGATGTATTTTGTGTATTCTCACAGAAACTTGCCCCTGGAGTCAGCCAGTTTGCTTATACATGTGTACAAGACCACCCCATTTGGACAAATCAGCAGTTTTGGGAGACAACCTTTTACAATGCAGTGCAGGAACAGGTTCGCTCCCTTTATCTCTCAGCCAAGGAAGACAATCATGCCCCGCATCTGAAGCAAAAGGTAAGAGAGAAGAAAAGAACGCTAATTGTGTGGGATTAGGATTCTGGCTTTAAGGAAAGCAGACCTTCCCAGGGCAAAAAAAAGCTCTAGCTACTTCCTATCAGTGTATTTGGGTTTTATTTAGGGAGCCCTGTGATATCTTTCTTCTGTTGTTTTCAGACATTATGTTTTTCCATAATAACTTCTTAATTCAGTTCTTCAACACTAGGATTGTTTTAATATACTTTAATAAATAAGAATTTCCTGGAAATGATTATAGGAAGTTGAATAGAAAGAACAAACCTAGGCCGGGCGCGGTGGCTCACGCCTGCAATCCCAGCACTTTGGGAGGCCGAGGCGGGTGGATCACGAGGTCAGGAGATCGAGACCATCCTGGCTAACACGGTGAAACTCCGTCTCTACTAAAAATACAAAAAATTAGCCGGACGTGGTGGCGGGCGCCTGTAGTCCCAGCTACTCGGGAGGCTGAGGCAGGAGAATGGCGTGAATCTGGGAGGTGGAGCTTGCAGTGAGCCGAGATTGCACCACTGCACTCCAGTCTGGGAGACATAGCGAGACTCCGTCTCAAAAAAAAAAAAAAAAAAAAAGAACAAACCTAAAATAACAGGCATACTTCTCTATGCAACTAACTTTCCTGGAGGAATGTCAAATTAAAGTTAATTGACTCCAAAATAAATGTAAAATTTAGTAGTTCTATTTTTTAAAAATGCCAGTAATAAATCTAGGTCTTCTTCTAGGAATATTCTATATGTTTCTCTCTGTTTCATCAGCATAAAATATTTTTATGAAAAATATCAGAAAATATTTTAAAATCAAGGAAATTGTTTTTAATTTGAAAGAGTAGTTTTAAATACTCTGAAAGTTTAAAATATCATTTACTAGCTCTCTGGTTTGGGTCAAGTCATGTTACTTCACTGTGCCTTATTTCCTCACTGGTAAAATGGATATGATTATTATGAGATTTTAGTGTCTAATATATAAAGTGCATTGAAGAGTACCTGGCATGCAGTAATAATAAGTGTTAGAAATTATCCTCATGAATTGAATTTAAAGCAGCCTTAAAGGCTGATTATCATTATACTTCAGAAATTTATTGGGCTTTGGGGGTGCTTTCGATAATTTTTTAAGCAGCTGTAATGTTAATATTGACACATCTCGAAAGAATTCATAGAGCAAACACATGTCACTGCTTCTTTGCCAGCCATTCTAAAGAAGTCTATCCCGGAGCCAGCCCTAGGTTAGGTACAAGTGAGACCATAGACATACCAGCTCTTCACAAGCTATAAGGTGCTTTGCTGCTGCTTCCTGAGGTTTGTCACATAGTTCCACTCAAGGCCTGTTGGATCTGGGAAAGAAGACTAGGTTTTGTTTTGTGGTTGTTATGTTTTGTTTATGTTTTCATTTTTGCTGATGTAAGCATTTAATAGAATAGTTATTTAAAACATCTATGTTTTTTAAGCTCACCTGAAGTGATGGTTCTCTTTTGGATTGTGTTGCTTTATTTTTTAGGATAAGCTTCCTGATAACCAATATCAGGAAAAGACAGCAATGGACCTGGCAGCTGAGCAACTACGCCTTTGGCCTACCCTGAGCAAGTTAACTCAGCAAGAGCTAGTGCAACATGAGGAAAGCACTGTCTTTAGTCAGGCCATTCACTTTGCAAACCTCATGGTGAACCTGCTAGTTCCACTCGACACAAGTAAAAACAAGCTCCTAAGAACATCAGCACCAGGTGACTGGGAGAGCGGAAGCAACAGCATTGTCACAAACAGGTACCAAAATGTGAACACACAGACCCTCCTCCTACTCTTCTTGGGACCAGTCTTGGCTTGACAGATAATATTAAACATTTTGAGCAAATACTGCTCAAATTTTAACATATTTGATTATTAACATATTGACATATTTCAAAAGTTAACCATTAACATATTTCAAAAGTTAACCATTTTTTCCTCACCTTTGGACTTTTTCAGCTTTTCTCTCTAAAAGATTCACTTCATCCTACTATTAACCACTTCCCACACTCTCTTCTTTTTTATGACCTAATTTTTCCAAATGTCTCACCCATTACTGATCCAGCCCTTTAGTTACTGTCTGCCAAAGCAATTTACAGAAATCATTCCAGAGAAATTAGTGAGCACCTTCTTGCAAAAGTGACTGTTTGTTTCTCAGCCCTCCTTTTCCTCAACCTTATAGTCATATCCTCAACCATGCCTTCCGTGTCTCTACCCTCCAGTGACTTCTCATACCACTGAAACTAAAACCCAAATGGGTTGCAGTTTACTCAGAGAGTGATAAATCCTGGCAAGAGAAAGGTTCATAGGACAGTTTGGTCCTTACATACCGAAGAATATGCCTGTTGCTGAGAAAAATTCTCTTACTTTGCCTACCAGGAAACATGTTCCTCAGTTGCCAAATTGCCAAAGATAGCCATATTACTTGGTCTCTATGTAATAATTAACTTGGGAGGACAGGTTGCTTTAGAAGGCCCAGGTAGTCCATAATAAACGAGAGAATCCTCTTTTGCTTTATTTTCTGTGGTTCCTGGGTTCCTTTTGGGAGAGTGACAAAAGGTATTCCTTACAGAAACAAATCTGGGTCCAAAGGATAATGCCTGACAGTAGTTTCCAAATGTAGACAAGTAGAACGTTGTGTTTTATCACCATGACTTACTAAGCAGCCATGGAGTTAAGTGAGCCTTCTACTTGAGTAGACATCTCTTTGATCATATTTCAATTGCTATGTAAATTGACTACTATATAGTAGTCATTTGTTGCATTTGAGTACTGACCATGATTTCTTTCCTTGACTGTCTTAGTATTGCAGGAAGTGTAGCTGAGAGCTATGATACAGAGAGTGGGTTTGAAGATTCAGAGAATAATGACATTGCCAATTCTGTTGTGCGATTCATTACCCGATTTATTGACAAAGTTTGTACAGAGAGTGGAGTTACTCAGGATCACATCAAGAGCCTTCATTGCATGATACCAGGTAATCACTTTGCAGATATTAGAGAATCAGAATATTGGAGATTATTGAGTTTCAGCATAAAACCTGGCAATACGTGTCTTCCATATAGTTCAGCCATGCTATTTATTTATTTTCTGATTAGTTTTTAAAATGTTTTTAAATTGTTGTAAAATACATATATAACATAAAACAATCTAAGTGTACAATTCAGTGGCATTAATTACATTTACAATGTTGTGCAGCCATCACTATTATCTATTTCTAAAACTTTTTTATTACCCCAAACACTCTACCCATTAAGCAATAACTCCTGTTTCCCCATCCTGCAGCCCCTGGTAGCTTCTAATGTATTTTCTGTCTCTATAAAGTGCCTGTTCTAGATATTTCACATAAGTGGACTTAGATGCTATTTGTACTTTTGGGTTTGGTTTATTTCACTTAGCATAATGTTTTTAAGGTTCATACATGTTGTGGCATGTATCAGAATTTCATTCCTTTTTATGGCTGAGTAATTTTCCATGGTATAGCTGTCCCACATTTTATCCATTCATCTGTTGATGGACATTTGAGTTGTTTCTCCCTCCCTTTTAGCTATTATAAATAATAATACATGAATATCCACATACAAGTATCTATTTGAGTCCTTACTTTCATTTCTTTGGGGTATGTATGTAGAAGTGGAACTGCTGGGTCATAATGGTAATTCTCTTTAACTTTTTTGAGGAACCACTAAACTTTAATTAACTTTTAACTAAAATATCCAGAATTTGTTTTTATTCTGCTTGTCTGTGTTCTTTCATTTTGAATACTCTGACTCATCCTAGGAATTGTAGCTATGCACATTGAGACCCTGGAAGCAGTACATCGAGAAAGCAGAAGACTTCCACCTATTCAGAAGGTAATAATTCCAGACTACATGCTTTCAGGGCATAGCCTCTCTTCTTAAAAACAAACGATAGACTGCTGTGTGCCAGGAAAGTGTGTTCACCTAACCTTTTACAGACACTAGCTCCAGTTTTAATGATATGTTAAACTTTCAGAGGAGTTTGTCATATAGAACCTTATAAAAAGGATACTGAAATAGGAACAGAATCTTTTCTTGGATTCAACAAAGGAGCGATAATAACCTCTCATTGAGTCTACTTTTATAGGCAGGGCATAAATTAGGAACATTTCTAACCTCTAAGCCCAACCCAAGATTTTATTTTGTGCCTATTTTCTCCCCCTCCCCCACCCCTAAAAAAGGATTTAAGGCAATTATCATAAAAAACCCAGGTTTCTGAATCTGACTATACATCCCAAACAGCTGGAAAGTCTATTAAAAATTCAGAGTCCTGGACCCAACCCCACCCTCCTGAATCGGAGTACCTCAGGACATATCTGGGAATCTGTATTTTAACAAGGCTCTCAGATGAGTACTTTGTAGTCTGGTGCCAGTAGACTATGGTTCAGGACCCTGTTGCCTATATAACAGAACTTTATAATAGAACAAAAACAAATTGAGGCCAGGAGCCATGGCTCAAGCCTATAATCCCAACACTTTGATAGTCCGAGGCAGGCAGATGACTTGAGACAGGAGTTTGAGACCAGCCTGGGCAACATGATGAAACCCCATCTCTTCAAAAAATAATTTAAAAGTTAGCCAACTATGGTAGTGTTATCTGTAGTTCCAGATACTCAGGAGGCCGAGGTGGGAGGATCACTTGAGGCCAAGAGGTTGAGGCTGCAGTGAACTGAGATCATGTCATTGCACTCCAGTCTGGGTGACAGAGCAAGACCCAGTCTCATAAACAAATAAATAAATAAATAAGTAAATTAATTTCATTCATTCATTCATTCATTCATTCATTCATAGGAGCGAGCAGAAGCCAGATAGGTAGGAATATAATTCTAACAGAAACCTGAGACATAGTGATTATTATACTTTGGCTTTACATTTAGCTCTAAAGTCACTAGAGCCAACAAAAAGAATACTGCTGATTAGTTTTTATTGCTTAGTAAAAAATAAGCATATTAGACATTCAGGAGAGATTTTTTTTCCTAGCCCTAAACTCTTCAGAGGAATGTATTATGTGGTTACTGAGTCAGAATTTCCTGAGTTGTGTAAATGTTCATTACGTGGCCAAGAAGGACAGGTCTTGTTAAAAGCTCCTCCGTATTTTTTTTTTTTTTTCAAAAACAGAAATAATAATGTCCAAATAATATCAAAAGTAATAATGTTCTTTGTATAAATTTGAGCATAAAAGAAATACACATTGTACAAAGTGAAAGTCCCTTGTAGTCCTCCCTATACTACCTCCACCTCCACCCTTAACTATGATACCATTGCCTTTAATAGTTTAGTTCGGCCGGGCGCGGTGGCTCAAGCCTGTAATCCCAGCACTTTGGGAGGCCGAGGCGGGCGGATCACAAGGTCAGGAGATCGAGACCACAGTGAAACCCCGTCTCTACTAAAAATACAAAAAATTAGCCAGGCGCGGTGGCGGGCGCCTGTAGTCCTAGCTACTCAGGAGGCTGAGGCAGGAGAATGGCGTGAACCCAGGAGGCGGAGCTTGCAGTGAGCCGAGATCGCGCCACTGCACTCCAGCCTGGGCAATAGCGTGAGACTCCGTCTCAAAAA
Source organism: Macaca nemestrina (assembly GCF_043159975.1). Lineage (NCBI taxonomy): Eukaryota > Metazoa > Chordata > Mammalia > Primates > Cercopithecidae > Macaca > Macaca nemestrina. Next base: position 55,985,463 of record NC_092136.1, read on the forward strand.
AAAAAAATAATAATAATAATAATAATAGTTTAGTTCACAGTCTTACAATTCCTTTTCTTTTTCCAGAAATGAGATTATAATATACATACTGGTTTCTAACTTGCTTTTTTAACTTATCAATGTATTCTGGATTTTTTTTTTTTTTTTCGAGATGGAGTCTTGCTTTGTCACCCAGGCTGGAGTGCAGTGGCACGATCTTGGCTCACTGCAACCTCCCCTTCCCAGGTTCAAGCAATTCTCCTGCCTCAGCCTCATGAGTAGCTGGGATTACAGGCACCTGCCACCACACCCAGCTAATTTTTGTATTTTTAGTAGAGGCAGGGTTTCACCATGTTGGCCAGGCTGGTCTCGAACTCCTGATCTCAAGTGATCCACCTGCCTTGGCCTCCCAAAGTGCTGGGTTTACAGGCATGAGCCACCGCACCAGGCCTTCTGAATATTTTTCCATGTTAACACATATAGATCTATGTCATATTTTAAAGGTTACAGAATGTTTCATTGAATGAATATTTCAGATATTTGAGTTGTTTCCCACTGATTTTACTTTTAGACAGTTCTGCAAAGAATCCTCCCACATTTGGATGTATAAACCTCATTTCTGCCTCTTACCAAATCAGCTTTCTCATGTGACTATCTGGGAAGTCTGGCTTAAGATTTTTAGGTCTATAATTGAAAAGATCACCATGGTCTGAGTATTAGAAACTCCACAAAAGTTGTGTTTACAATACTTTCTCTAGCCAGGTATGGTGGCTCATGCCTGTAATCCTAGCACTTTGGGAGGCTGGGGCAGGAGTATTGCTTGAGGCCAGGAGTTTGAGACCAGCCTGGGCAATGTAGCAGGATCCCGTCTGTACAAAAAAATTTAAAAATCAGCCAGGCATAGTGGTGCATGCCTGTAGTCTCAGCTACTCAGGAGGCTGAGGTCAGAGGATCTTTTGAGCCCAGGAGTTTGATGCTACAGTGAACTATGATTGCACTACTGTATTCTAGGCTGGGCAACAGAGCATGACCCTGTCTCCAAAAATCAATCAATTTGTCAATCAGTCAAGCAATCTTTTTCTGTTGTAAGCCCAAGATTCTTAGACCTGCTCTGCTGCCAGGAGAGGAAATTGTCTGTGAGGGTCTGCGAGTCTTACTGGATCCTGATGGAAGAGAAGAAGCTACTGGAGGTCTTCTTGGAGGCCCTCAGCTCCTGCCAGCAGAAGGAGCCTTGTTCCTCACCACATACAGAATTCTCTTCAGAGGAACCCCCCATGATCAGTTAGGTATGACTCAGTATGCCATCAGAACATGGATATCTGTGTGGTACATGAGGTGTCGATCCCATCTGTGCACAGTGATTTGCAGATCATTTTAAATCCAAAGTAAGCTTTTTGCCACACAGGTATTTTGGTGAAATACTTTAGATGAACAGAGCTAATGATAATTTGGGTCATAGTTTTTTACTTGAAGAACAAAGGGTTGTCTTCTAAACAATAAATCAAGGGTTCATTTGCTGAAATGATCATAATTTCATGGGGCAGAGTATTATAACTTACTAGAGATATTCACTCTAACTGCTGAATATATTCCTTGCTGGTTTGTCTCCGCTTTCTGAGTCCTACAGTTAACTGTAAAACTAAGGTCTTGCAGATACTTGAACCTTTTTGTGGAAGGATATGCTAACCATCACAAGGTTGTCCAGCACCAATCCCACTTCCCTCTTATTCCATTCCAATTAACCCCACTTCCCTTTTGGCAGACAACTTCTCTTCTACTTGCCAAACTCCTATAACTTCTATTTCTATTTTCTACTATTCAGTACAGCCTTCTATATTAGAAAGGAATAGCATGCCCTACCAGAAGTAATCTACATTATCTTCTTAAAGTCACTATAGTCTGTATGTAAAATGCTCTTGTTGATAGGAAAAGCACATAAGTAAGACTTTTGGGCAAAACAATAGGACTCCAAATCAGAGCTCAGTGACTTAAGTCACTTAACATTTCTGTACTTTATTTTCCTCTTTTATAAAATTGGGAGATTGGGTTTTCTTTGGTGATAATTCAGTGGTTCTTAACGTTGACTACATATTTGAATTATCTGGGAATCTTTAAAAAAAAATACCAGTTTCTGGGCCCAACCCTCAAACAATTGAATTAGAATCTGAAGCAGTAGAAATAGGGAGACCCAGGCATCTGTGTATTTCTTTAGCCCCACAAGTGATTGTGATTGAGAACCATTGGGCTAAATGGTCACTAAAGTGCCTTTCTCCTCTGAAATTATGTATTTAGTAGCATTTGATGAGTATGCACTATGTGCTACTCATTTGTTGGACAATTGAATTCAGATATATAAAATGTATTCTCTTTTAAATCTTAATAGTTGCATTATCCCTAGGTTGAATAGAATCAAGATGATTTAGTATATCAGTCATAAAAGACTGCTTACCATATAATGTGCAACAAGTTCGTAAAATTAAATAAGAAAAGATGAATTTGTAAGAATAGTTCTGCTTATTTTGAAAAAGTGAAAAGGAGAAAAAATGTCTTAGCCCACTCCTTCATATTGCTGTACACAAATTGTATTTGAAAGTAAACGTACTTCTAAAAGAAACCATACAGTACTTACCATTTTTTATAGTTGGACTTTTGTGAGATTAATGGCCATAAACATACATTTTGGACACATAAACATGTGATACTTACATGGTCATTTAAATTGCTGTAATTTATTTTAAAGTCATGCTTAGTGTGAAATCTCATATTCTCTGGCTTTTTCCTTTCAAATTTTGGATTAATTTCACTTAGGAAAATTATTTTTGTCAAAGAAAATATTTTTATTTCCTTTTAAATTTCTAATTTAAAATTTCTCCTTTAATGACACATCTAAATATTATAATTTTACATGTTATATAAATGTAGGTGTTAAATACATCCTAGAACTTAAATCCTATGTACATCCTGACTTTGCTTAGCCTCTGGATATGAGCTTGATGTAAAAAGATAGTCAGAATTTTTCTAGATTACAGGTTGATCCAGGGAATTAGGATTCTGATTATAATAAATGAAGAAATGTATGGGCTGTTAAATAAGATGAACCTAGTTCACATCTCCCCACCTCCTCCCCACCCTGGCTTACTAGCTGGGAGGCCTTGTTCATTGCCACTCCTGTTATGTTCCTCTACCACTGCCTAAAATGCTCTTCCTTTCCCTTCTGCAAATCCAGATTCTACACTTCCTTTAAAGCTCAGCTTCTCCCTCACTTCTCCCAGAAATCATTTTCTATCCATCTAGCATGCAGAGATCCTTCTCTGAAATATTTAAATCCCTGTAGTCTGTTCCCTCAAACGTAAGAGCTAACCACATATTATTATATTCTGCATGTGACTCTCCTCCCACGGGAAATTGGAAGCTCTTCAAGGGAGGTCTTGAGTGTGCTACTTTTTTCTAGACTCTCATCTTCGTAACCTCAGGTACTTGATAAATAATTATTTATATTTTCCCATGTTTGCTTTAATAAACTCCTAAAAATCTTGCGCCTAAGTCCAGGCTTGTTTTCCAAAGTCACACATATATAGTATAACACCTTTTACCATATATGGAAACAAACTTTAAAAACCTGTTCTCTTTTGCTTCATCCTTACATTAAATATCTTGGATGTCTTTTCAATACTTGAGGAGTACTTTTTTTTTTTTGTACAAAACCTCCCTTCCTATAAAATTGCCTTGAACCAGGTGATCTTGTGTGGCACACAGTAGGTTGGGGAGATAGAAAGAATGAAGGCAGTCAGGCTGTGACAGTTTCTTCACTCCAGGAAAGGATTCTGTCTCAGGAGTGGCAAGTCACTTGTCTCTAACTTCTCAGATTTCCAAGAATTCCAGTTCTTGCTTCATTCCTTCTGGTCAAGGATCCCTTCTATTGCCTCCTATGCTAATTGTGTGAAATGTAAGTCACTTGCCGCTCCTGAGACATAATCCTTTCCTGGAGTGAAAGGCACTTTCTTTCACTGCATCCCTGGGCAGTGTCCTCTTCAAATACATTTCTCCAGCAGTGACTGATGAAGTGAGCAGTAGACACTCTAGAAGTGAGCCATAAAGTGTTGTTGCTAAACCTGTGTCCTGTCTGTTTACAGTGGGTGAGCAGACAGTTGTGCGGAGCTTTCCCATTGCCTCCATCACCAAGGAGAAGAAGATTACAATGCAGAACCAACTACAGCAGAACATGCAAGAAGGACTGCAGATCACATCAGCATCTTTTCAGGTATTAAAAAAGGAAGCCATTGTTTTACTATTCAAAAATTTTCAAAAGTCAAATGATATTGTGGCCATTTTCTGTGGTCATGTGCTCAGAAGTTACGAGGATGAGAATGGGGAAGATCATAGGCTCTGAGAGGGTAATCGTCAACTCAGTAAACTCATGAATGGTATTGGATTTAATCCCTGGAGCCCCTTAGTGAACTCAGAGTACCAACAGATACTCAATAATGAGTGATCTTAGAAACTTAGACACATACAGTTGGTTCTTATTCTTTCCCAAGTTATACCTCAGTACCTGTTTGATGAAGCCTTTAGATAAAAAGCAGTTGTCTTGGCATCTGTTTTGAAGGAAACGCCCTGTGGCTGTTCTGTGGAGAGAGAAAAAGTATAGCTAGGGCTAAAGTTCTATTGGTACTAGTTGCATACCCCTGATAAAGCAAGAGGTTTCCCAGGGGTTTATGACTATGTCAGAACTTTGTAGAATTACTGATGCAAACCAGACCCTGGAAGAAGTGACCTTTTCTTAGTTTTTCCTTTTTTTAAATTCTCAGTTTGTAATATTTTGCTTTTCTTATTCTTCATCACTTTTCAGATTTCAGTTCTTGCCTCATACCTTCTAGTCAAGGATCTCTCCTATTGGCTTCTGTGCTAATTGTGTGAAATGTAAGGCTGCTGATCTTTAGGCTCCAGACCTCTCATCACCTGAAAACATTGGCTGCCTAAGGATTTCCTCACTGTTCCAACTTCCAAAGAACTCCACACTTGAATATTGCCTAGCTGTACTGATTAGGATTCTAGTCAAATGGATTTTTTTTCTTCCTACATTTGTTGTATCTGGGTAGGAAGAGTCCTTATTAGGCCAAACTCTCTATCTGGAACCAACCAGTTGAGAAATGAGAAGGGCATGTTTGCTAGTACAATTCCCTATCCCATTGTAGAAGAAATAATCTTAAAGAAACTGACTTGAAGATACATGATTTTCCTTGCCAACTAGCCATTTATGGCAAGTAAACCTTTTTGAGCCTTTTATTTTTAAAAATTTAAAAATTGTGTGCATGTTATCCAAAGAGTCCCTTCAACCTCCAGTCTTGCCATTTTGTGTTATTATATTCTGTTGTTTGGGGGAAAGTTGCCTGGAAATCCTTAATGCTTCTTTTGTGTTTAATCTCTTTTGCTTCTAGTTGATTAAGGTAGCATTTGATGAAGAAGTCAGTCCAGAAGTAGTAGAGATCTTTAAGAAACAGCTGATGAAGTTCCGTTATCCTCAGTCCATTTTCAGCACCTTTGCTTTTGCTGCTGGACAGACTACCCCACAAATAATTTTACCAAAACAGAAGGAAAAGAACACTTCTTTTCGGTAAGAAGAAAGACGAGTCTGTTAATTTCAGCCCTCCCATAATTGATTGCAAAAGGAGTGACCTATCCTTTGTGTCCAGGTGTAAGCAATTGCTCTTTTCATTCACTGTTCTGTTTCTGTCAAGCCCATGGGGCCAAGATCATAAAGTTATAGAACAGCAGCATTGATAAATGTAGCAAGTTTCAAACACTAAAAGCTATCAGAGGCTTTGACTGTCATGTCCATTGCTCACAATCCTTTTTTAGAATGTGAAATTCTATTTTCTCTTTTTTCCATATTGATCACTTTCTAAATGCTTTTGACCAATTCCTTCAGCTTTTATTAATATCCAGGCCCAGTGGACAGATTTGCTTTTATCTAGAAACAGGAGGCTTTATTTTCTGTTTTACGTAACCCTTTTGAACCTTCCAAACTTACAGAAAATTCGTAACAGTAGTACAAAGAATTTCTGTATATATTTTACCCAGATTCACCAATAGTTTCTACTTTGGTCCATTTGTTTATCACTCTCTCTCTTATATATACACGTATTTTTTTTTTGAGCCATTTGAGTTAGATATAAGATGTCCCTTTATCCTTAAGTACATCACATAAATACGTTAAGTAATGTATTTATCCTTAAATATATTTCCTAAGAACAAAGACATTATCTTTTTATTTGTTTTATTTTTTAAATTTATTTATTATACTTTAAGTTCTGGAATACATGTGCAGAACACACAGGTTTGTTACATAGGTATACATGTGCCATGGTGGTTTGCTACACCCATCAACCCGTCATCTAGGTTTTAAGCCCCACATGCATTAGGTATTTGTCCTAATGCCCTCTCTCCCCTTGCCCAACATTATCTTACATAAGCACAGTAATCAATACCGGAAAATTTAATTAATATAAAACTTTTACCTAACCCAGAGTCTATATTCACATTGTGTTAATGATCCTTTTTTAGTTTAGAACCTAAACTTTTTTATTCCTGGTCCAGGATCTAATCCAGGATCAGGCATTGCATTTGGTTGTCATATTTCTTTAGTATGAACCCTTATTTTCTAGAAAGTTTTTAGAAATTTATGTTGAAAGTTTTAAACTTCAGTTATTACAAAATAACAATTGTTTTAAGTTATCTTCCATCAGTGATAAAATATAAGGGCTAAAATTTCATTCATTGTTAACCATGTAGAATGTGGGCATCTGCCAATACAAATTATAATACTAGGGAGAGCTTTACAGACTTTGGAAAAGAGGCCTTTCCTTTTGCCTGAAAGAAGGGTAGATTGGGGATTATAGAAGATTTGAGGTTTCAGACAGTATATTATTTCTCAGTTGCACAGCTAGCCACCTGTATTACCTGGTAAGCAAAGGAGACCAGAAATATCCAGGTATGGTATGCTGAAGCATGACCAAGTTCCTAGGGATTTACAGCAGTGGACCAAGCATCTTGTCTTAGCACCATAGGGTTGCAGAGGAGCCTATGATGTTTGTTATCTCAGCCTTCAATGGAAGAGACAAAGCTTTGTGTGATATTTTATATTTACAAACTATCAGAAACATGTATATTTATATTAGTTTCAGAAATATATACCTGTATCAAGCCTGTTGTATCAGCTGCAACAGAGATATAGCAATTTGAAAATTTTAAGAGTTGCCTGGGTATATGAAACAAAAGATATAGCTTTAGCTGGGAAAAAATTTCAAAACTCCCATACAGTTTAAGTTATACCTGGTGTTACAGCTCTTTTGGAATTTGTCTAGCGGGCTTTCCATTTTTTGCCAGAAAGCCCACTAATAAAAATTTAAAAATAAAAATAAAAGTTATACAAGTGACTTACAATAGGTTTAATTTAGCAAATATCAGTATTTTATGCTTCCCAGCAGTTATCTCAAACTTGTTTCATAACCTTCAGGTTTACATTGCAAATAACTAAAGACGGAGTCTGGTGAAACTGACCATAAAAGAAGCCTTATCACTTTTTACTGAATGGCAGGAAAACACCAGAAGAGTTCTTTGTGATAGAGAAGAATATAATCAAGAACAGTCTTCAGAATCTTCACCTCCATCTGATTAGTCAGGAAATAGGTTCTCTGTTCAATTCTCTGGATTGCCTAGATTTTCTGTCAGCAAGAAGGGGTAAATTGTTTGAATAAATAAAGTACTTTTAGTTCCAAATGATTTACATCTTAATTTCCCTTTAATTAAAGCTGATTCTCAAAAGGATACTCAAGTTTCTGATTTATTTTTATCCTCTCAAAAAAGGGGAATTATATTATTTTTCTATGCTTCTTAAGGTTTACAGCTAATTAGAGTCAGGACATCACATATACACACTTAAAACAGTTAAGAAATAAGCAAATGTGTTGCCAACTATGAAGGTCATATGATCTCAGAGAAAGTCTTGGGAGTTGGTAGAAAGAGAGTTTGAGTAAGTAGAGAAGCAGGCAGGCTAGCTTTCCATGTAGGAGGACTCCAACAAGCATGCTTTGTGGGAACTGTGGTAGGGACAGTGGCATGGGGATAACCAGAGTGGGTTCAGGGCAGTCCTCCCCAAAAAGCCAAACCAAGGAGTTTAGATTTGGGGTGATAAGTAGTTTGCGTCTCACTTTACGTTTTCCTGATGACGATGATGTTTTATGGGAAATTAGTCTACTGCCGTATTAAAAATAACCTAAAGAAGGAGAGGCTTAACAAAAGTCTGGACCAGTAGTGGCTGTGGGAAAGGAAAAGAAACAATTTGAGCTAAGTAGGTATCAACAATACAAGTAGTGCTTTTATATTAAGTTGACATTCTTTTTGGTTTTATAACTTGTAGTACCTTCTCAAAAACAATTGTGAAAGGTGCCAAAAGGGCAGGGAAAATGACAATTGGACGGCAATATTTACTGAAGAAGAAGACAGGGACAATTGTGGAAGAAAGAGTAAGTCGTCCTGGATGGAATGAAGATGATGATGTATCTGGTATGTGAGAACTTGAATTTCCTTCATTATTCAACTTTCTTATATGAATAAGAGACTAAGATGTAGTTGCGCTTAAATTTTGATTCACGAAAACCTAGATCTCATGAGAAGATGGAAGCACTTACCAGCTTCTTAGAACGGGGGGGGAAATATTTTCCCAGTATTCCATTGTTCAGGTAATATTTTGTTAAATTATACTTCTTCTTTACTAAATCCATACAGCTAATTGGTCATTTTTATGTGGGTCTCATTAAAAGAAGAAAGAAGGAAACCTCACTGCATGGGAAATTTAGGTATAGGGTAGTCCCCTGTATCTTATTCTTCTAGAATAAGAATTTAAGGTAAAGACATTGAACATTTCAAGTTGAAGATTTCAGTTTTTGGTAAGAACATTGTTGGTGCTCTTAATCAAAATGGGGGACCTAAGATGAAGGAACACTTAGGTCATAAGAAAAAATACTTGCTAAATATTTGAAAGAACAGCTACAATACCTCTGAGTGGGAAAAATAGAGGCAGAAAGCTAGTAGCAAAATGTCTGAGAGACTGTTTCCCATTCTTAACCCAGTATCAAATATGCTATGGAATCAGCACTACAGAAAAGGTGATATAATGGGAGGCAGAATGCCATTACACCCTTTTTTCCCCTCAGGATCTTAGAATCAGTCACAAGTGGTTATGCAAGAACTACTACTACTAACAACAACATTTTTAAAAAGAAACCTCATCTTTAGAGAAAGCACTGGCTAACAGGTCTCCATTTTCAGTTGCTGGGATAAAGAACCTATGTGGGCTGGGCACAGTGGCTCATGCCTATAATCCCAGCACTTTGGGAGGCTAAGGCAGGCAGATCACTTGAGGCCGGGAGTTCGAGACCAGCCTGGCCAACATGGCGAAACCCTGTCTCTACTAAAAATACAAAATTTTAGCCAGGCATGGTGGCATGCACCTGTAGTCCCAACTGCTCAGGGGGCTGAGGCATGAGAATTGCTTGAACTTGGGAGGAGAAGGTTGCAGTGAGCCAAGATGGCACCACTGCACTCCAGCCTGGGTCAGACAGAGCAAGACTCTGCCTCAAAAAATAAAAATAAAAAAGAACCTATGTGGTTTTGTATGTATGTATGCATGCCCTGGGTGAGAATGTGTACATACAAGCTTGCCTCTGGGGGCAGTGAAAATACCCACCATTACATTACTGAAATAACCATTTGTTGGAACCCTGATCTTTTCGCAGTCGTATGTCAAGCCATAAAAATAGTATTGCTACCCATCACTATTGACTCTTCTAACTCAATTTTTTTATGTTTCATGGAACAAAACTTATTATTCTATGATAATTATTCTACTAAAAGACAAAATTATATAATGTTCTTTGCTCCTCTGAAAATAAAAGGCCAACACAGAACTGATACCTGATTATATTGCATTGTGAAGTTCACAAGTTGAAACACGAATTAAAGTTCACAAATTGAAACGCAGCTGTTGATTTTCTGCTTTTTAAAAATATATTTTAATGAAAGAGGGCCATAGCTTTGCCTGCACATTAGTACTTTGAGTACATTTTCAAAAACTTTGAAAGCTTGATTTGATGTCTCTTACTTTCAAAATAAATAAGGAAGTAAATTAGGACAGTTTTTAACATGGAATTTATTTGTTTGTTTTTTTCAGTTAGAACATGCAGTACCAATTAGGAATGTCCTTTTAAAAAAAAAAGCCTCCCTAAAATATTTGATTATTGAGTAAATTCTTCCACATCTAAAATCGTAAAGGATTCTGTAACCTGTGATTGTAAAACTGTGAGGGGGTTTCCCACGTACACCACATCCTCTAACAAAAATATTTCCAGGAAAAAAGTGTAACTTCTTTATACCTCTCTGAGGAAATACAGTTCTTTTTCCCTCTAATGAACTTCTGGTTAATCCAGAAATTTCTAATAAAAGCTTATGGTCTGAAAAGTAAACTGAAATCTGGATGATGAGCTTGTATAGTGATTATACGAAAGATAAATTTTACTGATGGGTTAGCCTCTGACAAACTTTGGGTGTTTGTATAGAGTCCTAAATGGAAATCACTGCAATTTGACAATAAGCAAGCCTGCGTGAAACAGAACAGTGTAGGTAATGAATTCAAAATTATATTGTTTTTAGAAATTATTTAAAGGTATTATTTTCCTGACATTTTTTAGTTGAATTACTGATATTTTATTTCTTGACTATTCATTACACTTTTAATTTATGTTTATTTAAGTGTGATCCCTCACAGAAGTTATATGATTTAATTTGTGATATACATAATACTTGTCATCCTAATATAAACCTGTCTTGGTGTAAGGGTCTTCTTCAAAAGGAAGTGGGACTTTTTTGGGTTTTTTTGTTTGTTTGTTTGTTTTTGAGACAGAGTCTTGCTCGGTTGCCCAGGCTGCAGTGCTGTGGCACAGTCTCAGCTCACTGCAACCTCTGCCTCCCGGGTTCCAGTGATTCTCCTGCCTCAGCCTCCCAAGCAGCTGGGATTACAGGTGACTGCCACCACGCCAGGCTAATTTTTTGTAGTTTTAGTAGAGATGAGATTTTACCATGTTGGTCAGGCTGGTCTTGAACTCCTGACCTCGTGATCCACCTGCCTCGGCCTCCCAAAGTGCTGGGATTACAGGTATGAGCCACCATGCCCAGCCCAAAAGGAAGTTTTTAATCCTGTGCTTTGAGCTAATCATTTCTTTAATATCTGTCTCTACCATCCCAGTTTCAGATGAGAGTGAGCTCCCCACAAGTACCACCCTGAAGGCCTCCGAGAAGTCTACAATGGAGCAGTTGGTGGAAAAGGCTTGTTTCAGAGACTATCAGCGTTTAGGTTTAGGAACCATAAGTGGCAGCTCTTCCCGTTCAAGACCCGAGTATTTTCGAATTACTGCCTCCAACAGGATGTATTCACTCTGCCGGAGGTAAGTGTGTCAGTGGGCTCCAAAAAGAGGTCTTCTTTCCTTTCTTCTCATTTGAATCTTTAATACGCCATTTGCATCCATAGCCCTGAGATAGATAAGAATGCCTGAAAATAAGAACAGGGTTTCTAGGATATGAGCAAGCATCTCATTGGCATTTTTGGAACAATTACCTTACTGAAAGTACCTCCAGTAGGTAAGAAGGTGAAAGGTAAACTACTTACCCCTCTATGAATTTCTCTTGTCTCTCTCTTCCCAGTTTGCTTCTTTTCTAGCATGACTAAAGATAACTTGAAGAACAGGATTTTCCCAGGCCAATAGAAGACATGAAAGTCTTTTGTAGGCTGGGGAGCCACAAACTCTTTCTATAAAGGGTCAGTTGGTAAATATTTTCAGTTTATGAGCCATAGAGTCTCTTGTTGCAACTATTCAACTGTGCCGCAAAAGCAGCCACAGAGAGTGAGGAAATGAGTGGGCATGGCCATTTGTGGCCCACAGGCTATAATTTGCTGACCCAGGTGTAGGCAAGGGTTTCTTATGCCGTCTAACTGGAATGTTTTCAAGGGAATATTACTTAAAGGATGTAAATAAAGAGACATTTTCTTTTTCCTGTTCTTGTCATCTCTCACTGTTTTTCGAATATTTTGAGCCTTATTCCATGCTTTACTATATGTAAATATGTATTTTCTAAAATTACGTTTTCACCATTCACAAGTTTAGTCATTTTCATCTCTAGGTAGGTTGTTTTCTTTGCATTTATAAATTCCTGCTTAAACAGCTGTGAAAGCACTTTGTAATTTGTAAGCTTTGTACATATTTTAGAAAGTTGTCTTAATGTTACTGTTGGTTTCAACCCTGTTGCTCTTAAAGATAGATATGTCATTTTAAATGACAATTTAAGTTTACAAATATTAATATGAAACTTGAGAAACAAGTTGGGAATATAGTTTTGAGATTGTGGCCAAATAAACATTTTGAATGAAGTTCTGAAAAACTGGGACTCTCAGTATGCAGTAATTTTTCTGGAATTCTCTGTCATTCTAACTAAATTTTCTCTAAAGATAAGTCATGTTGTTGGGGTGTGATGTCCTGCTGTTTGGAAAGTTTGCTATCAAAATTATGCCAGCCATTGAGAAAACAGACTCATTTATCATTCCAATCTGTCAGAAGTAAAATAAAATTTTAGTAGATGACTTATTAGAACACTGTTTATAAAGCATTTATGGTGGTAAAAAGTAATATATATCCATTAAGTTTTAGCAGGAAGGAAATGGAATAAAAAATAATCCAAAAGAAGGCAAGAAAGGAAAAAAAAAAAGGGGACATAGAACAAATGGAATAAATAACAAGTACTAAGATGGTAGATTTAAATTCAAATATATCCATAATTGCATTAATTATTAATTGACTAAATGTTCCAATTCAAAGAAAGAGATCAGGCTTTGCTTTAAAAAAAAAAAAAAAAAAAAAGTGGGCACAGTGGCTCGTGCCTGTAATCCCAGCACTTTGGGAGGCCAAGACGGGTGGATCACGAGGTCAAGAGATGGAGACCATCCTGGCCAACATGTATCTACTAAAAATACAAAAATTAGCTGGGCATGGGGGTGCACACCTGTGGTCCCAGCTACTCGGGAGGCTGAGGCAGGAGAATCACTTGAACCCTGGAGGCGAAGGTTACAGTCAGCCGAGATCACGCCACTGCACTCCAGCCTGGTGACAGAGCAACACTCTGTCTCAAAAAAAAAAAAAAAAAAAGGCTTTCTGCTGCTTTTAAGGGACAAATCTAATATACAAGTATGTAAAAAGGTAGAAAGTAAAAGGATAGAAAAAATATACCACACAAAACTAACTTTAAAAAAAGTTGTTGTCACTATATGAATATCAAAGTGACTTTAAAAGCAATAAGAAAGGATGGTTCATAATGACAAAAGGTTTATTTTACACACAGTAATTCATTAAGACCAAATGGAGTTTATTATAGGAATAGAGTACTGGTTTGACATCTGAAAATCAGTCAGTGTAATTTACCACATTAACAGAATTAAAAAGAAGTTTATTATATAAAGAAAAGCATTTTGGAAATGCACAGTACACTTATGAGTTTTATTTATGTGAATTTATGTATGTAAATTCTATATTTTTGTCACATTTATGACTTTTAGAAAAAAGCTCTCAGCAAAATAGAGTAAGAACGAGCTCCCCATGAGTAGCGCCCCAAAGGCCTCAGAGGCATCTGCAGTGGAACAGTGGGTAGCTCCTTAATCTTCCGTCTTAGAAATCCTACAAGGAAATTACTTATCTTAAAAATAAATAAAATATTAAAAGCTTTTTCTCTGAAATCCGGACAAGGATGCCCATTATCACCATTTCTATTCAGTGTTGTAGTAGAGGTCTTAGGTAGTGCAGAGAGACAAGAAAAGTAATAAAAGGTATAAAGATTGAAAAGAAAGAAATAAAACTGCCATTACTCACAGATGACCAAAATGCACATTTAGAAAATCTGAAGGAATCTACCCATAAACTTTTAAAATTATTAAGTGGACTTAGTACAGTGTCACTGATAAGGTCACTAGTACAAGGTCATTTACAATAATTAGTCATATATATACTAAAAACATTATTACAAAATGAAATTTTCAAAAAGTGATGCTGTTTTGGTACTATTCCTACTATTTACAGTAGCACTAAAAAACATTACTTAGATGAATCTAATAACCTTTGCAAGACCTCTACATGGAATACTTAAAACAATATTGAAGATCATTGAAGAGCTAAATAAGTAGATATTTCAGGTTCTTAGATTAGAATATTCAATATTCTAAAACTGAAGTTTCCTGAAATTGTTCTATAGAATCAACAAAGTCCCAATCTCAGCAAAGTTTTAATGGAAACTGAAAAGGTAATTCTAAGAGTTACATAAAAATGCAGAAGACAAAGAGTAGCCAAGTATTACAGAATAATACTATAGGATGTCAAGACTTTTTATAAAGCTACAGTAATTAAGACAATATAGGATTGACACGAGAATGAACAAATTGACCAGTGGAGCAAAATAGGGAATATATTAAACAGAAACACCCCAACATATGTGGATACTTGATTTAAGATAAAAATAACACAAGAGCAGCGGATAGAAGATGTTTTTTTCAATAAAGGATGCTGGGAAAAATTAATCTTGACCTCTACCTTATACCATTTACAAAAGTTAATTCCCATTGACATATAGATCTATATGTAAAAGGGTAAAACAATAAAACAATAGGTTTGTTATTAAGGTTAAAACAAACTTAAAACAATAAAGCTTCTAGAAGATAAGAGAATGTCTTCATGACCTTGAAGTATAGGGAAAGATTTCTTGGGATGGGAAAAACATTATCTATAAAGTAAAAAATTAATAAAGTTAGAACTTCTGTATATCAGGAGATATCATCAAGAGAGTAAAAAGGACTATAAATTGGTTAAATAACTTTGGAAAGTTGTCTAATGCTATCTAAACATTTAAACATCTACTGAACATATTCATAACCTATTACCTAGAAATTCTCCTCTTAGGTGGAGTAGAATTTCTAACAGAAATACATACGTGCTCCCAAAAGACATCTACAAGAATGTTCATGGCAACATTCTTAATAATTAAAAAAACTAGAAACTACTCAAAATCAACAAGAGAGTAAATAAATGGTATTATACTCACACAGTGAAATACTATACAGTAATGAAAATGAACAAACTACACATGAGTACAATAACACGAATGGATCTCATAAACATAATATTGAGCAAAAGAAGCCAAACATGAAAGAATAAACTCTGTTGATTCCCTTTATCTAGAATTCAAAAAGAAGCGAAACTCATCCACATTGTTAGCATTCAGGACAGTAGTAATCTTTTTTTTTTTTTTTTTTGAGACACGGTCTTGCTCTGTCTCCCAGGCTGGAGTGCAGTGATGCGATTCCAATTCACTGCAGCCTCAACCTCCCTGGCTCAGGTGATCCTTCCATCTCAGCCTTCTGAGTAGCTGGGACTAGGCGCATGCCACCAAATCTGGCTAATTTTCTTTTTACTTTATTTATTTTTGTAGAGAAGAGGTCTCACTATGTTGCCCAGGCTGGTCTCGAACTCCTAGGCTCAGGCAGTCCTCCCAGCTCAGCCTCCCAAGTGCTGGGATTACAGGTGTAAGCCACTGTGCCAGGCAGGATAGTGGTAATCTTTAAGAAGGAAGAAGAAATAGTGACTGGGAGGAAATACTAGATCTTGGATGCTTGTAGTGGTCCATTTCTTGACCTAGGTGGTAGTGATATCACCTAGATTTTGAGCACTTGTATGTGAATTATGCTTGAATTAAAAAGTTTCCACAACAGCTTCTGAAGCCTAGTCTACCTCTTGAGAGTTAACTGTGGAGCCCAGAGCTGAAGGCTCTGAGTAGTGGGTTAGGATGGGAAATTGATATCTTTCATTATGAAATGAGACTGGTACTGAGAGTAGCTTCTATTGGTCTTTAGGCTTCACACTATTTGCCCCAGCACTAGGGGCTATCCAGCTGTCATGCAAGCCCGCGTCAGGAAGCAGGAGAGAGTCGTAGATGTTGTATGTAACAGAGCATGGTCTGTGTGTAGTGCTCATTCACAGTGCAAGGAGATGAAGGGCAGGGAGTGAAGGAGTGTGCTCCTTCTTTACCAGTTATTGAAGTAGCTCCTGGAGCCATTAAACATTACTCCCTTATCTAATACACACTGTATCTTGAAGCAAGTTGGGAAAAACTGATATTCAGGTGGAGATAGAGGGTCCTAATCATGGAACTGCCTTTTCAGTCTTCATGAGTGACTATGTCTGTAGCTTGGTCTTTTCATCAGTTTGTGGTATTAGAAAAATTCAGGTCACAACTTCCTAGAGCACCAAAGCCCTAGGCTTTCCAAATGCTTCTAAGGTATCATTGGTTAAGTATGGAAAGTTAATTTGGCATTCAGTAAAGTAGTTGAAGGTTATGATTTATGTGACCATAAACTAGATTTCCTCTCCCTCCTCTCGGCACTGGTTCTTATCAAGATAAGGGATAAGAAGTTCTGGAAATGGATAGTGGTGGTAGTTGCACAACATTGGGAATGTACTAAATGCCACTGGTTTGTACACATAAAAAAGGATAGCATGAATCCCAGCACTTCGGGAGGCCAAGGTGGGCGGAGCACCTAAGGTCGGGAGTCCGAGACCAGCCTGACCAACATGGAGAAACCCCATCTCTACCAAAAATACAAAAATAGCCGGGTTTGGTGGCGCATGTCTGTAATCCCGGCTACTCGGAAGGCTGAGGCAGGAGAATTGCCTGAACCCGGGAGGCGGAGGTTGTGGTGAGCCGAGATCGCACCACTGCACTCCAGCCTAGGCATAAAGAGCAAAACTCTGTCTCAAAAAATAAATAAAAAATAGAATAAATAATTAAGGATACCATGGGCCGGGTGCAGTGGCTCATGCCTGTAATCCCAGCACTTTAGGAGGCCAAGGCATGTGGATCATCTGAGGTTGGGAGTTCAAGAACAGCCTGACCAACATGGAGAAACATCTCTGCTGAAAATACAAAATTAACCAGGCATGGTGGCACATGCCTGTAATCCCAGCTACTCGGGAGGCTGAGGCAGGAGAATTGCTTGAACCCTGGAGGCAGAGATTGTGGTGAGCCGAGATCGCGCCATTGCACTCCAGCCTGGGCAACAGAGTGAAATTCTGTCTCAAAAAAAGGATAACATGGTAAATTTTATGTTAGGTATATTTTACCAAAATTTAAAAATCACCAGCCGGGCGTGGTGGCTCATGCCTGTAATCCCAGCACTTTGGGAGGCTGGGGCGGGCTGATCACGAGGTCAGGAGATCGAGACCATCCTGGTCAACACGGTGAAACCCTGTCTCTGCTAAAAATAAAAAAAAAATAGCCGGGCGTGGTGGCAGGTGCCTGTAGTCCCAGCTGTTCGGGAGGCTGAGGCAGGAGAATGGCGAACCCAGGAGGTGGAGCTTGCAGCGAGCCAAGATCACGCCAATGCACTCCAGCCTGGGTGACAGAGCAAGACTGCATCTAAAAATATATATATATATCACCCAAAAAAAGATATAGGCTTAGTAGTTAGGAGGTTATAAATACAAAATCTGTTTAGTGTAATATTTCTAAGTAAACTAAAAAGGGAAATGACTCTGAAACTTGCCTATCTTCTTGCATTTATTAATCTGTATGTATTCTTAAATGTTATTTTCCCAGCACCATATCCTGTAACTTTATAAGCTAGTATTTTGAAGTAAGTATCAACATGTAGTGTTATTAACTATTTAAACTCATTTGACATTTGAACATATTGTTCTCATGCCAAAAATAATTTGGTTTTGGTTTTTAGCCTTTCACCATCTCAGGCAGTCTAATATTGGCATGCTCTATTCTCTGATGTCATCTCAGTGATCTGTGAATTGTTGACAGTTTGACTTGTCATTCTCATGAGGTTGACATTAATCCGGTAATCTTACAATCTTTATTTCAAGTTGTGGAAAAGTAATGTATAAGGCAAGTTCAACAGAGGCCTTTTAAAGAATTCTACATAATATTTTTATTTTCTAAACTTATTCAGCAGAAGTCTGCAATATCAGTGAAAGGGGCTTTTTCCAAAAAAGACTACAGATCAGTGGATGAGTTAGCTATTTTCACCATCTAGGGATTTTCTTCTCAATCCCTGAAGAATTCAGGAGTTGAAACTAAGTTCCATATTTGAAATATGTTGACCAGGCACAATGGCTCATGCCCATAATCCCAGCACTTTGGGAGGCTGAGGAAGGAGGATCGCTTGAGCCCAAAAATTTGAGACCAGCCTGGACAACAAAGTGAGACCCTGTCTCTACAAAAATAAAAATTAAATTAAAAAAGAAAAGAAATATATCTTACCCTTCAACTAATATGTTTCTGAATCTTAGAAAATTACTATGATATTAATATTCAATTTCTTATATTCTCTCTCTCCCTCTTCTCTCATTTCTTTCCCCATCTCTTCCCCTCTGCTCCTTCCCCCAATCATTCTCTTCTCCCTTCTATGTCTCTGAAGCTATCCTGGCCTTTTAGTTGTACCTCAAGCTGTACAGGACAGTAGTTTACCGAGAGTAGCTCGCTGCTATCGACACAATCGCCTGCCTGTTGTATGTTGGAAGAACTCAAGAAGTGGTACTCTGCTCCTCCGATCTGGAGGATTCCATGGGAAGGGAGTCGTTGGTCTTTTCAAATCTCAAAACTCCCCTCAGGCCGGTAAGCATCTCTCTGTAACACAATTACCACCCGTTCACATAAGGGTATTACTAAAAATAAAGGAAGTAAAATCTGGGAATGGAACCTTTTCATCAAGTCTTGTCTCACACACGAACTTTTCCATTTTGCTACATACAACATGTACAGCTTAAACAAGAACTATACTTGGTAGTGTGAGGCTCCACATTGAATTTGACATCTTAATATGTCTGGTCTGTACTTGGATTTTAGTAGAAATTAATATAATAAAGTCTTTGGTCCTAGGCAATTTTCATTCCAGCAAACCAGAGTATCCACAGATGGAAACTAGGTTATACCAATCTTTTTTCTTCTGGGAAGCATCCAAATACATTTAACAGCTTCAGAGGCAAGACGAGATTCTGTGCCATATGATATGAGATATCCATCCTCATTCTTACAAGTCATACGCACAAACTAATGACTGCAAATGCTGCTTCAGGGGCTTTCAAGCAAAGAGGTTTTTAGGAAGCTAGCGAAATAATACGTACAGCTGCCCCATATTCTGAGGCTGCTTGTGAGTACCAGGTCTGAGGTCTTGAAGTCAGGAGCTGTGTTTTGCTGACGTTTCTCATAGCTTCTGCCTCATAATAGATACTCAAAAAAAAAATGAAACAGTGGGCCACTAAGATATCAGATCCAATTTAGGGATGGCTGCGTTCTTCCACCTTTGGAAATGAAGTAAACTCAGAATCTGATTCATCAGGTACAACCATGTGCTTTTTGAAAGTCAGCCAATGTTTTGATCATTAGGTTGACTGAGGGCAGCCTTCCACCTGCCTTGGAGTCTCACTATTGGTGTAATGGAAGGCAATTGACTTTTTACTGTTTCTCCTGTGAAACACTGTGTGCTCCCAAGCCACCTGGTGGGTATATTAGAACATAAGAAGGGTCCAGGTGCAATGGCTCATGCCTGTAGTCCCAGCTACTTGGAAGGCCAAGGTGGGAGGATTGCTTGCACCCAGGAGTTCAAGACCAGCCTGGGCAACATGGCAAAACCCCATATCTACAAAAAAGTACAAAAATTAGCCGGGCATGGTGGCATGCACCTGAGTCCCAGCTATTCCAGAGGCTGAGGTGGGAGAATTGTTTGAGCCCATGAGGTAAAGGCTATAGTGAGGCACAGTTGCGCCACTGCACTCTAGCCTGAAAGAATGAGACCCTGTCTCAAAAAAATTAAATAAAATAATAATAAAATAGAACACAAGTGTATATAAGTTATGTAAAATGAGCAAATGATGTTAGGAGCACCGATAAGTGTATCGCTAAGCTTTTAGTTGGAAAACAATTGAAACTTATTCCACTGGTTGCTGATTTTTTTAAATTTAATTTAAATTTACTGTATTTCATATTCAACTCACACCTTTACTCACAACTAATATCTTTTTTTGTTTGCTTTTTGTTTTTTTGTTTGTTTTGTTTTTATTTTGAGACGGAGTCTCACTCTGTCGCCCAAGCTGGAGTGCAATGGCACGATCTTGGCTCACTGCAACCTCCGCCTCCCAGGTTAAAGCGATTCTCCCACCTCAGCCTCCCAAGTAGCTGGGATTACAGGCGCCCACCACTACGCCTGGCTAATTTTTGTATTTTTAGTAGAGACGGGGTTTCACCATGTTTGTCAGGCTGGTCTCGAACTCCTGACCTCAGGTGATCTGCCCGCCTTAGCCTCCCAAAGTGCTGGGATTACAGATGTGAGCCACCGCGCCCTGCCGACAACTAATATCTTTGAAATTGCAATGCATCTTACAGTTGATGTGATCAGAAAGAATAGTGTCATAGTTTAAATGGCAGTGTTTTTTATTGATAAGCAGTGTTTATTCTTAGACAATAAACAGTGCATCTTAGAATTGATGACATATTAAAGTTGATAAAATACAATAATGCTAATTATTTATTTTCTATTCAGATTGTAAGAAAATTTATGAATATCTATTGTCCTTGTAGTGAGTCCATCCCCTATTCCTCTTTTAAAATGTCTGGGCTGATTTCAGTGATTCTGTTTTGCTTCACCCAAACCAGGCTCATATGCCCATCAACCCAGAATTGCTCTCACAATTGTGTATACTTTTTGCTCCTCGTTTAGACGGACCAGGGATTGGCAGTAGTTGCTCCTGTCTTCTCCCCATGTTCTTTCACTCTTCCCTCTACAAATCCTTATAGGCTCATGTCCCCTGGTGGGACTGTGTGGCAAATTATTGAAATAAAATTACTGATATTGGAAAGTTCTTAACTCTACCCATTCTGGGATGTCAAAGGAACCCACTCCCAAACAATAACCTGGTAAGGATGGTTGGAGGATATCATCAAGGAGTTGTTGTTTGTAAATCTTCATTTTAAGTTGCTTGGATAATGAGAAGCTATGCCCTGTGCTTTCAAGCCCAATCTATGCTTGGAAGGATAGCCCTGTGCTGGTTTTCCAGACCTGGGCTCTTTCTGAAAAGATAATGAGGCAATCAAGAAGTAGGTATGGTAAAACCAGCATTACAATGGAGGATTAGCCATTTAATATACTGGCAATCTAAGTGGGGCTGGTTTCTATATTTGGGTGTGGTAACTTGTAGACTATATGGAGAAAAATAAGCATAGATAGATAGATAGATAGATAGATAGATAGATAGATAGATAGATAACTTGTTTTGTTAATACAGAGACAGTTTATTTTATTCAATATATTTTCCTTTTATAGCTCCTACCTCCTCTTTAGAATCTTCCAGTAGCATAGAACAAGAGAAATACTTGCAAGCCTTACTGAATGCTGTTTCTGTCCATCAGAAACTCAGAGGCAACAGCACTCTTACTGTCAGACCAGCCTTTGCTCTATCTCCAGGTAAGACTTGATAATCCTTTTCTTCTTGACAGCTTCTAATGAAAGGTCAATTCTGTTCCCAGGGTTATTTGTACTGTTATTTGTTATTTGTACTGTTCCTTCACCAAGACTTCTTAAAAGTTTTACCCGGAAGGATTATAAGTTTAACTCCTTTTACTTAAAAATCTACTTCTATTAATCTCTAGTAAATAGTAATGAACTTTAGAGATTCAGTTTTTTCTTTTTCTTTTTTTTTTTTTTTTTTATAGAGATGGGGTCTCACTATGTTGCCCAGTCTGGCCTCTAACTCCTGGGCTCAAGCAGTCTTCCCGCCTCAACCTCCCAAAGTACTGGGATTACAGGTGTGAGCCACCACACCCAGCTCAGTTTTTCCCTTTTCAAAAGAGTAATTGGAGAGGAAGTGAGGAATATAAATAAAGTCACCCTTTATTCCCATATTTACCTTTCATAGACTTTAAAATATTATTATGACATGGAATATGTAAGTGGAACATGTTTATTAAATGTGTATTTATTTAAATCATCATTTATAAGTTTGAAATTCCCAAAATATCTGCAACCTTTATGATTTTCAGTACAGTTTGTTTTCACTGGATTTGGATGAAGCCATTAAGACTTGTACTAATATTCTGTTTCAGTTATCATGTGATGGAACCCCAAAGGGTTCATGTAGAGGTAACCCTAATGTGTTAGACACAGGAGCATGTGACTTGAGAAGTTGGTCTCTTTGGCTTAATCAGCTATTTGAATTAGCTCAACATAAGCAGAAAGTGGCTTTTCTTGTAAAGTAACACCATGCATGCCTTGCTCCATTTATCATTAAATTCTGTGATTGCACTTGCCAAACCTAACTCTCTATAATCTTGCATATGTGTGTTATCTCTGATTAATAATAACATTGCCTTGTTATCTCTAATAAAGCTTTGGGTACTTAAAAGTACAATGTTTGGCAGCAATTAAACATGCTACACATGAAGATAACTTTTTGTCATTTGAGTAATGTTAACCCAAACAACATGGTTTTTGTTCTTCTTTTTGGCTGACTTTAGGGACTGAAAGGAGGACTTCAAGAATGTCCACTGTGCTTAAGCAGGTAGTGCCAGGACATTTGGATGTAAACCCATCCAATAGCTTTGCTCGAGGAGGTTAGTAAGATTGATTTTATAACTGAGCACTGATGCAAGCTTAAAAGCAGAAAGCATTTTTCTAGATAGTTGATATTTTCAATCAACTAATTATGGTTCAAATTGTTCTTAATTACCCTCTTCTGAATGAATGGTCAAATTTATTACTAGCATGATGACAGATGAACTTAGCCTCGTGGGACAAGAAGTATAATAATTGCTGATGTCATATATATTGATAAGTTTGGGAGCATTAGGAGGTAAGGGGAGCATGTCTAAATGACGAGTCAGCCCTGGGAGTACTCCATGATACTCCAGATTTGCAGGGCAGAAAGACCAATCAATCACAGAAGTATAGATAGTTAAGGAGAAGTGAT
Organism: Macaca nemestrina; assembly: GCF_043159975.1. Lineage (NCBI taxonomy): Eukaryota > Metazoa > Chordata > Mammalia > Primates > Cercopithecidae > Macaca > Macaca nemestrina. The sequence continues at coordinate 56,008,556 of NC_092136.1, forward strand.
TCCAGATCCAAGGAACTCCAAGTCCTGTTATTTTTGCTCTTGTCTTCTGAAATACTGCTTTGGAGAATAAGACGTCGTGATATCCAGGTAGCTGCTGGCATGAGGAAATAGAGAAAGGCTAAGTATTCGTTCTTTTAAGCTCCATAAGGTCATCCACTTTGTTCTCTGGAAGTTTATGTGAGATTCTTTCACTCTGCAGAGGAAATTCCAGACCAGATTTTTTTTTTTTTTTTTTTTTTAAGACAGGGTCTCACTTTGTTGCCCAGGCTGGAGTGCAGTGGAACTATCATAGCTAACTAACTGCAGCCTCCAGCTCCTGGGCTTGAGCAATCCTCCTGCCTCAAGCTCCCAAGGAGCTGAGACTACAGGTGTGTGCCACCACTCCCAGCTCAATTTTTAAAATATTTTTTGGGACAGAGTCTTACTATGTTGCCCAGGCTGGCCTTGAACTCCTGGCCTGAAGCAGTCCTCCCACCTGGGCTTCCCAAAGTGCTGGGATTACAGGCATGGGAAAGCACCTGGCCCCAGATATCTCAACTGTGAAGTCCCACTGTCTCACAATAAAGTCACAGAATCTTAGACTTTTCCTTTCATCCCCATATAATGATGAATAGTCTTAAAAAGATACTAAGTAGGCCGGGCGCGGTGGCTCATGCCTATTATCCCAGCACTTTGGGAGGCTGAGGCAAGCAGATCACCTGAGGTCAGGAATTCCAGACCAGCTTGGCCAACATGGTGAAACCCTGTCTCTACTAAAAATACTAAAATTAGCCAGGCGTGGTGGTGCACGCCTGCAGTCCCAGCTACTGAGGAGGCTGAGGCAGGAGAATCACTTGAACCCGGGAGGCAGAGGTTGCAGTGAGCCGAGATCGCAACATTGCTGGGCAACAAGAGCAAAACAAGAGCCGAGATCACTCCAGCCTGGGCAACAAGAGCAAAATTCCATCTCAAAAAAATTACATACACACATATGTACACACTAAGCAAGTAATCTTGTTTCTGCTTGAATATCATCAGTAATGGGAAACTCATTTCTTCCCCCAAAATAATCCCTTACATTTGGGAGCAACTCTATGTGTTGCTTTCTCATATTGACCACCACTTTGACTTATTGGCCCTAGCTCTATCCTCTGAGGTTAGAACGTAAGTGTAATCTCCCACACCTAAAACCCTTCAGGAAAAACTCTTGTCAGGCTTGCTTTCTACAAAATTCACTCTTTAAAAAATTCACTTTTTTCCCTTTTGAAAACCATACACATCCCCAATATTGGCCCTTTGGATACTTTCTTTTCCTGCCTTTAGTTAACTCTGAATATCCCCAGTTCAAATGGTAGTAGTCCGCTCACCATCCTTATCACTGTGAACACTCCACAGAGTTGAACCCAGCACTCTAGGTGTTCTCACTGCCTAAAACTGCATTCGGCTCCATCACTAGGTTAACCCATGTGGAGATTAATATCATCTGAAGTCCCTGTCTGCTTCATATGTGCTATTGTTCTTAAAAACATACTGGCCTTGATGGTTGCTTTTTGGACCCACTAGCAGTGTTATAACTAGGAAATTTCATGTTTTGGGATGTGGACTGGTATTTTAGACCTTTGGACCCTGATTCCGTCTAGCAGTGCATTTGCTGTTTTGCAAGCCTTTTTTCATCCATACATTTGATGATTGTTCTCATGTGATTCTTTGTTTAAAAAAATGTTGAACAAGCCAGAGCTAAAGACAAAGACCTACAGCAAAATAACATAAACCTCTCTGAAGAAAAAGATCAATCTGTTCATCTATACTGGTTATGAGTCTTCCCACTAAAACTCACCAGGCCCATATTTCTAAATCTCTGTCAGTGATTTTAATCCACTATTTGCCAGTCTTTCAAATAATTAACTGCATCACCAAGGGTTTTGTAGTTACTTTGCTGTGACTTATTATAGGAATCAGTGCTTTTTTTTAAAAGTAATTATAAATAGTTCATTGATAATCCATTCCTAGAATTTGGTTCAGAATCAACATAAAGATTCTACTTTACAAAATTCACTTTTTTCCCTTTTGAAAACCATACATCTCCTAGTGGTCATACTGGTTTTTTGGATACTTTCTTTTCCTGCCTCGTCAGAACTTTCTGTAATTGCAAGATTTCCTAAGAGCTTTCAACCTTCTTGAGTCATCTTTCCAATTACTGTGTCAGGCCTTGAAGTCATTGTATTAGTTTCCTAGGGCTGCCATAACAAAGTGCTACAAATTGGGTGGCTTAAACAACTATTGTCTCACAGTTCTGGAAGCTGGAAGTCAAAGATCAGGGTATCAAGGGGGTTGGTTCCTTCTGAGGGCTGTGAGGAGGAATCTGTTCCATGCCTTTCTCCTAGCTTCTGGAGGTCTGCTGGCCATCTTTGGCATTGCTTGGCTTCTGGAAACATTACCTAAATCTCTGCCCTCCTCTTCACATGGCATTCGCCCTCTGTGTCTAGCTCCAAATTTCTCCTTCTATAAGTACACCAGTCATATTGAATTAGGGGCCCATTCTAATCCACTATGACGTCATCTTAACTAATTATATATATTCTGAGGCACTGGGTGTTAGGACTTAATATAAATTTTGGGAGGGGGACATATTTCAACCCATTACAGCCATATATTTCATTTTTCTGGATTTTTAGAGTACTACTATTTTAAAGTTTAAGATACAAACTTTGTTCTTCTCATCATTTCTTTCTCAGTGAATTTGAACTAAAAGATGGTACAGTGATTTTTCTCCTTAGGGTCCTGGTATTTCAGTTGCTAAGCACTCTTGTCAGAATTCGATTTGAGATTGCATTTCCCCTTACTGCTTTATTTACCATATGAAAGTTTATATTGTCAGCAAGGCAAGTCAGTAATTTTTCCACTCAACTTTTAGAGAACGCAGCTTTCAGCAGATGTCTAGTTAATTGAAGCCCTCGCACCCACAACCTGATCTTGTATTTTGCCATTGTACACATCACCATGTTATCGATTCCAACATTTGGCCAGGTGGCCTATAATATAAATTGTGCTACACAATTGTCTCTACTTTTATGTTGGTACCAAAGGTTCATGGATTTTCAACAATCTTTTTCTTTTTCTTTTTTTTTGAGATGGAGTCTCGCTCTGTCACCAGGCTACAGTGCAGTGGTGCGATCTTGATCTTGGCTCACTGCGACCTCGGACACCCTGGTTCAAGCAATTCTCCTGTCTCAGCCTCCGAGTAGTTGGGATTACAGTCATGTGCCACCATGCCCAACTAATTTTTGTATTTTTAGTAGAGATGGGGTTTCACCATGTTGGCCAGGATGATCTCGATCTCCTGACATCGTGATTCGCCCACCTCGGCCTCCCAAAGTGCTGGGATTACAGGCGTGAGCCACTCCGCCCAGCCTTAACAATCTTTTTCAACTACATTATATTCTTTTTTAACCCTGGCCTCCAGCTCTTGGCTTCTTTTATACAAGGGAATTCCCAGTAGTGGTTATATTCTTATGACTCCATTCTTTGCTAATCCTAAAGGCACCCAAAAGGCTGTATTTACCTTTTCAGATTAAAATCTCCTATTTAATTTATGACCTCTATGTGCATATCTGAGGCTGTAATTATTATTTCTGACACCTTTCTCAAATACTTTCTGCTGAAAATTACTGTGAATTTGGCTTGTTTCCTTATGACAGTTTTGTACTCCTAACCAGGTGCTTGTCATTCTGGTGTCTTAAGCTAAAATCCAGAAACGCAAATCTCATTCTTTTACTCCATCTCTTAACTCTTCACTCCCAAAGCCTCCAAAACCTTCTAAAGCCCCAGTGATAAACTGGACAAAGAGGTACTGCTGTTTCCTGACACCTTGAACATTCTCTGTGATCTCTAGAACTGTTTCTGTGTTTCTTCTGATAGTGTCATTCCTTCTCAAAGTAGGAGGAATGAACTGGGGCAGGCAAGTTAAGGATCTCAGAAGATTCTCTATTATGTGAACATGCCAGGCAGACACATATTTAGACTGGCAAGGCAAGACTAGGTTAGACATGCCCATGCCCTGCAAGGAATTCATTTCCTTGTATCAACTCACAGTACAGAGTCTCTTCATTCTTCCAGAGTTAGGTACCACTGTGGGAGGAGCCTCCTATCATCTAATTCTTCTTCTATTATTTTTTTTTTACCCTAACCCCTAGTTCTTCCTAGCCTTTTTCTTTTTGCTCCCCTATTTTCACAATTTTTTTCATTGCTTTCATTTTCATACAGTCCTAGTTCCTACTTTTCTTTTTTTGTTTTTTTTTCTCTCGCTCTGTTGCCCAGGCTGGAGAGCAGTGGCGCGATCTCCCTCACTGCAAGCTCCGCCTCCCGTGTTCCCGCCATTCTCCTGTCTCAGCCTCCCGAGTAGCTGGGACTACAGGCGCCCGCCACCACGCCCAGTTAATTTTTTGTATTTTTAGTAGAGTCGGGGTTTCACTGTGTTAGCCAGGATGGTCTCGATCTCCTGACCTCGTGATCCGCCCACCTTGGCCTCCCAAAGTGCTGGGATTACAGGCGTGAGCCACCGCGCCTGGCCTACTTTTCTTATGTTATTTCCACTGTGTGTCTCTCCTGGTCTGATGAGCCAGGGTTAAAATTGACCTTCACCTCTTTTTCAGTCAGGATGATCACTTTGCATTCAGCATGCATGTTGGTGAGTTCCTAATACAAGGGATGCATCCTTTTTTACACAGGAATCACTTTAAAAGTAAGAAGTGAATAGATCACATTGTTTTTCATTTAAAATTAAAATAACATTTAAGCCCAATGGGGGAAGCACCTATATTTACAACTTGGATAAATTTCTTTGTTGAGTAGAAAAATGCCTTGAGAAAATCAGTACTGCCTCTCAAATACCAAAATATAATAGCTGGGTATATTTGAGAAGTAGCCACTTGGAGGCAGCTTTTTAATTCTTCATCTTTTACATTTTAAGTTTTTCTCCATGTATTATTTTATCCTTGAAATAACCTCCAGGATAGGTATTTAAAGAGGCCCAGGGAGATTAAGTGACTTGGTCAAGGCCACACAGCAAGTATCAGTACAACTGGGACTAGAATTAGTTCAGTGTTGCATCATATCAGTGCAGATATATTTACTGAATATATCTTGTGTCTCATGCACTGGGCCAGTTATAAGATCAAAATGATAAATAAGGCACCACATGTGACCTAAGCATCTCTTTTCCTTTTCCCCTTTCGTCAGAACAGAGTAGAGGAAATAACACCAGTGCTTAGGAAACACTGGTTCTCTGAACAGTAATGCATTCCTATGGGGAAAATGAACTGTGTCTTATCTTCCCTGAAGCAGTCCCCTTAGCCAGTCCTACTGATTGGTTCCAAGGTCACATGGTTCCTCAGGAAACAGTATATTAAGAGTTTAGTTACATTCTAATTCAAACCATAGTCCCACTACTTACTGTATGATTAAACAATTTAGGAAACCTCTTAATTCTCAGTGTCTTCATCTTTAAAATTAAGGTAATAAATAATACAGATTTTTAAGGTAGTTATGAGGAATAAATGAAATAATATATGTAAAACATTTAACTTAGTAACTAGCCCATAGTAGTATTTTAATAAATGTTAGTTGTCATTATTATTATTATAGTTACTGTTATCATTGCCATTGCCTAATACTCTGCTGAAATGGGAAGAAAGTTGACATTTGCATTTAAATTGCTTTGAGCCTTACTGATCTAAGGCAAGAGATAGAAGGCATATGCCCTAGGTCTAGCCAGTGACTTTCAAACTTGTTTGATCATGACTCACAGTAAGAAATGTATTTTATATTTATATGTATACATACCCATTCATTTTATATCACAATTCAGGTAGTACTAAGGCACATGCAAAATGTATAATATATACACTAAAACAAAAGTTTTGTGAAACAATATTCATCTGTACCACATGCAGTGCTCATTAGTATTTTCAACTGTAATGTTTAATTTTGAAAAAAATACTGATTTGACCTAGTAGAGTGACTTCCCAAGCCACTAAGGATGATCCTGCAGTTTGGAAAAACACTGCCTGAGACCCTTTGCTGGTGTTAAGTGCCCAGGACATCTAGAAATCATTCAGGAAATCTAAGTAGACCTCACCACCAACAACCAATGCGCTAGTCTAATTCCTTTGGTTAAAATGACTTCCAGATGGAATTAGAATTCTCAAAGCCCCCTGCTGGCCCCATATCAGTACTGGCCATTTTATCATTGCTGATTTTCTACTAATTGGCCAAAACTTGGCAGTTTTTCATTGATGAGCCCTTCTTTGGGGGAGTCCTTACTATTTTTTGTTTAATACCCCTCTTTTCACTCTTTCAGTGCAAATAATTGGGTTGAAGGTATAATAATGAGTCACAACAGCTCACAATGTATTGGTTTGCAAAAAGTAAATAATCAACAAATTCTTTGAGTGCCTGTATTTCAGGCTGTCAGCATGGATACAAGAATAAACATGATTGGGTGCTTGCCCTCACTAGCACATGTAAACCAAAAAGTACCTGAAACAGGTCTCAATAAATTCAGAAGTTTATTTTGCCAAGGTTAAGGACTCACCCTGGAGACAGGTCTGTGCCTTTCTCCAACAATGATTTTGAGGGCTTTAATATTTAAATGAGAAAGAGGGAGGGTATAGTAATCCACATGTTGTAAGAAAAAAGGAGCAGGTAGGAGAATGGTCAATTATGTATTTGTCTATAAGATAAAGTGAACATACCAGTAGCTATCTGTGGATAAATTTAACCTTTTAACTGTAGCTGTTTGTTTAGGAACAAAAGGAAAAGCAGCTTCTTGTATGTCTCAGCTTTCAGCCTAATTTTTTCCTTCTGGCATAATGAACTGGAGTCCTGAGTTTTTATTTTCCTTTCACACATACAATCTTGTAGAGTGAAAGAATATGCAGATAATCATGATGCAATGTGATCAAAGTTCAAATAGAGCTCCCCAGTTTGGGAGCAGTCAGGAATGCCTTGAAGAGGTACTAACATTGTACCTGGATCTTAAGGGTTACGTAGGAATGTGTCAGGTAAGGAAATGGGAGAAATCATTCCAGGCAATAAGACTAGCGTAAGAAAGTGTGATGTGTTAAGGAAGCTGTATCTCAGAATCAGGAACTACTCAAGTATCACTATCATCATCTTAGTGTCCCATTTTCAATAGGAAAGTTCAAAATTTTGGCAGAAAGGAGAGCAGTCAGCCAACACAGAGGAGGCCACACAGTGTGCCTTGGCCATGTCGTCCCAAGCCTTTGTTCTGTCTTGCAGTCACATTCTCTGTCTGTCATCAGCCAGCACCTCTGCAGCCCTTACTTTCTGACTTCCTTTGGCCACCAGAGCCATCAGTGCCCTTCATTTTCTGCTTCTAAAGAAGTGAAGTGGGAATGAAAACTCACTTCGAATGATTTTTGTTATGTCATATGTTACACAATTTTGCATTGTATAACTTAATACTACTATTAAAGATTGCAATCCTGACTGAATAAATATAAAATTATTTCCTCTAATTGACTTGAGCAATTTGTTTGCTTGGAAAGTGCTAAAACTGCTCACAATTTTTGGTGTGCCATCATCATAAACTCCTTTCTTTCTGTCGGAAAAAATATATTACTCAAATTACAAAACTATTATCTCTAATACTGCCTATCATTTTGGTGCAAGTAGGGATTTTAAGAGACGTCATTACATCAGTCATCACAAGCTGTATTATTAGTGGTATTGGGTATTGTCACAGGGTTATGAATTTTTGCTGCTCGTAAGTATTTATGGAAAATAAATGTAATTTCCAAATGGAAAGAGAAGGAAGATAGCGTGGCAATGCTTAATGCTCTACTGCAAAAATATGCCCTTAGTTATTCCAAATGGTTGCTAGAGCTTCATTGTTTCCTGGTGTGATGACCTTGCTCAAAGAACAAATGTGTTGTACAACACACAGCATTCGCCAGTCTCCTTCGATATGAGGACCAGTGTATTCCTAACATTTACACATACACACCCCAAATTCCTTAATTTTATTATATAAATTTGTTTCTGACTGAATGATAATCTTTAAAAGCTTATTCCATTTGGTATAATTTTTTAGTGGCACCTTCTGCTGTGTGCTGTCCATTTCATTGTGCTTATATTATTTATAAACAGGTGCTGAAATTTCATTTAACAGGTACTCAATGCATCTTTTTTTTGTGACTGCAGCTTTTTGTTTGTTAATTAAATCTTCTACTTTTATTATATTTACATTTTTCCCCTGTTAATTTTAAAAATTAAGTAGCCTATTCTTCTCTTACTCAATCTGCTCTGACATTTGCTACTATATACATTTTATTTCTCTTTCTGTCTTTAATCTTACCTACCAGTGCATGGGTACAGAGATAAATGTTTTACTCAGTCAAATCCCAAATCTTCAGCTAAGGGAAGAGTCCATAATCAAGGTACTGTATTATGTGTCCTGATATGTCACTCTTTTAAACCATCTTCATGTGAAACTACATATGTTACAAGTAATTTTTTTGCATTTGTAAAATTATATCCTTTATTCTCATCTACATTCTGAATTTCCTCCGATTCCATTTACAAAAAAATTAATAATTGCCATAATGTCTAAGAAAAACTCATAAACTACATAGAAAGATTCATGCAGCCGGGCGCCGTGGCTCACGCCTGTAATCCCAGCACTTTGGGAGGCTGAGGCAGGCAATCACCTGAGGTCAGGAATTTGAGACCAGCCTGACCAAGATGGTGAAACCCCATCTCTACTAAAAATACAAAAATTAGCCGGGCGTGGTGGGGCACGCTTGTGATCCCAGCTACTCGGGAGGCTGAGGCAGGAGAATCACCTGAACCCGGGAGGCGGAGGCTGTGGTGAGCCAAGATCGTGCCATTGCACTGCAGCCTGGGCAACAAGAGTGAAACTCTGTCTCAAAGATTCATGCATGTGAAGCTGAAATGAGCCATAAAAACTTTTCTTGGGAACTGGTCTCTTGACCCCATAAATGCTTATAAAGAGAAAGAGAAGCAGAGGTGACATTATCATGGTGACTTCTGGTCACCTAGAAACATGACTTCAGTTTAATACTGGGAAAAGACTAAAGCTTCTCAAACAGGCTTTCTAGATCTAAAGAGGAAAACCCACTTTAGGGAGGCAGTAGGAAAGTCCTATATCCCTGTGACCCCATCACTGAGATAAACACCACAGTTCTACAGGCATGTATGAGGGCCTCTTGATTTGAAAGTGATACAGTGCTAGTCAAATTTGAGAATTAGTGTATGCCTTAGTGTCTGGATATTTGATATTTAATAGTCTCACTTGCATATAGAAATCCTTGATTTTTCTAATTAATATAACTAAGGTCAACTTATCTCACTGAGACTCTTCTAGCATTTTAGCTTGCCCTTTCTCTTAGAAGATATCTGCTTCTGGCTGGGTGTGGTGGCTCACGCCTGTAATCCCAGCACTTTGGGAGGCATGAGGCGGGCGGATCACCTGAGGTTGGGAGTTTGAGACCAGCCTGACCAACATAAAGAAACCCTGTCTCTACTAAAAATACGAAATTAGCCGGGCATGGTGGTGCATGCCTATAATCCCAGCTACTCAGGAGGCTGAGGCAGGAGAATCTCTTGAACCCAGGAGGTGGAGGTTGTGATGTGCTGAGATCATGCCATTGCACTCCAGCCTAAGCAACAAGAGCGAAACTCTGTCTCAAAAAAAATAAAATAAAATAAAGGTATCTGCTTCTGACTGTACATTTATTCATTTATTTTATTTTATTTTATTTTAGAGACAGTGTCTCACTCTGTTGCCCAGTCTGTAGTGTAGTGGCGCTATCTTGGCTCACTGTAACCTCCACCTCTGGGGGTCAAGCAATCCTCGCATCTCAGCCTCCCAAGTAACTGGGACTATAGGCGTTTGTTTTTTGTTTTGTTTTGTTTTGGTAGAGACGGGGTTTCACCATGTTGCCCAAGCTGGTTTCAAACTCCTGGGCTCAAGCAATCTGCCCACCTTGGCCTTCCAAAGTGCTAGTATTACAGGCATGAGGCACTGTGCCCATTACTAAATTTATAATTTCTCATTCTTCACAGATACTGAAAAAAAAAACTATAATATAATCTTGTTTAGAATTACATCATTTTGGCATGATATACAAATATTAATTACAAATCCAGCTTCAGATTTTAGTAGACTTAGAAGTTTCTATTTTATATCTTTAAATGTCATGTGAAATTGACCAAATAAGCAGAAGAATGTTCCTTACTTTTTTCATGAAGCCCTGAGAAATTGAGTAACTCAGCATTTGCCTTGCTAGACTTTATTAGTACCTCCTGCCAGCTTGTTTTGTTTTCAGTGTCAATGTACTGTTTCTACTTATGATCTTAGTATTTACTTTTAAATCCTGAATTTACATCAAAATATAAAATAAGATTGATTTGGGGGGTTTGGTAGGTCATTCTGAGGCTAAGATTCTGTGATTTTGAAATGCTATATTGGATAATGCTTATGTTACAGAAGTAGCAAATGACCATATGACTTATGATTTTTAGATTAATCAACTTGCTATGACCTCTAAAATTGTAGCTCCAGAGCATGCACCTTTTTCCTTAGTCAGTGGTATTCCCACATTAGATTATCTCACTCCATGACTTTGGCTTTCGTGAAGGTGTGTGGGCAAGTCTTCGCTCTAGCACTCGCTTGATCAGCTCTCCAACATCCTTCATTGATGTTGGCGCCCGGCTGGCAGGCAAGGACCATTCGGCCTCCTTCAGTAACAGCACCTACCTACAAAACCAGCTCTTGAAACGGCAAGCAGCGCTTTACATATTTGGTGAAAAGTCGCAACTAAGGGTAAGATTTCTTTTTTCTCACTTAGAAACTTTGTGGATGCACTAGGGCTGTTTATAAAACATGTATCACAAACCAGGTTTGCTAGAATTTTTTTTATAGCATGATTCTTAACCTGGAGTTAATAATCTCAAAAAATTTAGCTCTCCTTTTGAATTTATTTATATATATTAATTTTTATATAGATACATACACATATATACATATGCATATTTATTAGCCACGAAAATAAGTATTTATTCATGACAGTAAAAAATCAACATAAACATTAGGAATACCAGGAAGTGTACATACGAAAAAAGAAATAAGGCTTCATCAGGCTGTGTTTTCAACAGCCTTGATTCAGTTTCCACAGGAATCTGCCCATGGCAAAACAGATAGTTTTGTTGTTGTAAACCTACTGATAAAAAAGGCTACAGAAAGACAGAAGAATGGAGAGAGGAAGACTGTGGTGCCACGTATGGAGGCAAGGCAAGGCCAAGTCTAGATTTTCTGAGTAACACTTGTTAAAACTTCTCAAGGCTATACAGAAAGAGACACATGTCCTAAGACATGCCAGAAAATTCAAAATACTAGATGCTAATCAATTGTATTCTTACTGTTAAGTTGTTGTGCTAAAGAGCTTCACCATGCTGAGGGGCCATAAATTGTAAAGATGGTCTTTTCCTCCAAAAGCAACAATAATTCCTTGAATTTAATGTTTTGCAAGTCACGCATTACAAAATAAATTTCATTACCACGAATAGGTGTATAGGACATGAAAGTTACCTGTTAACTCAGAAATTTCAACGTTTAGTCCAGTGCTCCAGTTGGCACTGGACAACCTAGACAGACCTCTGGCTGAACCATGGAGCAGAAACTGTGAGCAGGGTGCCATTAGCAAGATCCCACATGCTTGGCCCTTAAGACGCCAGTAACTGAGTCATCTCTTCTGGAGCAGGCTGGTGGCTTTGCTAGCTCTTCTCCCACTGCCTGGACTGCTGCAACCACTTAGTCATCAGCCTTTAGGGTAGAGGGCATAAAACTGCTGGGTAATGCTCAATTTTTAAATCTGCATATTTGTCTTCTGATACAGTAAATAATTTTATATCCAGAAAATAGAACACTTTTCTACAGCAATCCAGGGTTGCTGGTGCCAGTGTCTTTTCCAGAGCACAGACTTTCCGTGCTTCAGCACAACACTTACTCGTGATCCGAATCACTCTCCAAGGTTTAGCTCCTTAATACTCCCCTCTGCCATTCTCTTTGCACATGATTTCTCAGATTAGCTGTGTGATCATACGTATTTGAGTAAGAAAGAGTTGGGATGCTGCCTTTTTCCTTCCCTCTCTTTTTTCTTTCTGTCTGTCCTTCCTCAGTAAAGTATCATTATTATATATTTTTTAATTTTTTGAGACGGAGTCTCACTCTGTCGCCAGGCTGGAATGCAGTAGCATGATCTCAGTTCACGGCAATCTCCGCCTCCCAGGTTCAAGTGATTCTTCTGCCTCGGTCTCCCGAGTAGCTGGGACTACAGGCACGCACCACCACGCCCAGCTTTTTGTTTTTTTTTTTTTTTTGTATTTTTAGTGGAGACGAGGTTTCACCGTGTTGGCCAGGATGGTCTCCATCTCTTGACCTCGTGATCCACTTGGCCTCCCAAAGTGCTGGGATTACAGGCGTGAGCCACTACGCCTGGCCAAGTATTATTATTTTTAAAAATGTAATCCCACCATTCTGGCACAGTAGTTGTCAGCAATTTTATATATTCCATTCAGGTTTTATCTTTTATTCAATTTTGTGTGTAGAATACGGCTCTGTATCTGTCTGATATGTGCCACATTCTAGCTAGCACAATGCCATCCAGTTACAATTCCATACCTTTTTCTCCCAACAAAGAGGCATAAAAGAAAGTCAATAAATTACAGTGAGTTATTCTGAAAATAATCTTGAATTTGACCTTTACCTAGGTAAATTCACATACTTTAATACTTGATTATTGGGAACAAATTCCTTCCAACCTAATGGAGTGTCTCACTACTTTGGTTAGTAACTCTTGGCTTCTAAGATAGGCATACCTAGCTTATGTATAGTTGGGAAATAGGAATCTACCTTTCCTGAAAAGTAAACTATGTTTTGTCTATTATAAGTTTTTAAAAATAATAGAAAGGAACTCATGTATATCACTAGGTTCTTTATCTGAAGCCTTAACATCATGTTTCCATGTCGTATAGTAGTCTCCATAACTATTTTAGTCACTATTCAACCCGTATTGTTGGATGTTTAGGTTTCTTTATCTTCTGTATATAAAATTACAGTCACAATTCTAAGCAAATAGGTTATTTTGTTATTTTTTTTATTGAGATACCATTCCCAGAGGTTTTTTTCCGATTAGATTATTTCCTCAGAGTAGCTTCCTTAAAATGGAATTATTAAGACAAAGGAAAAATTATAAAATACACATAACAAGATTTACCATCTTAACCATTTCTAAATATATGACTCAGTATTATTAAGTACATTCACGTTGTTGTGCAACCAATCTCCAGAAAGCAGTTTTACTCTTAGAAAAGCAGATGGTCCAGTAGAGTAATTTGGGCAAAATGAAAAGAAAGTGGAAACATTTTGAGAAAATTAATTCATTCTTTGGCATGAAAAGTTAGAGGACTTTTAAATCTTCACAGCTAGGTTATTAAAATGAAATATACCAGTAGGCCATCAGTATAGCATTCTTTAATTACAAATGCAACACTCATACCACACACAAATTCCATATGGATTAAAGATGTAAATGAGAAAGTACTCAAATAAATATAGGTTGATACATATATAACATTAAGTGAAAAAAATGTTATCCCAAAGATAGAAATGAACAAAGCCTTTCATGGTTTTTTTATGTAAATTTTTTTTTTTTTTTTTTTTTAGGTGGAGTCTCACTCTACTGCCCAGGCTGGAGTGCAGTGGTGTCATCTCAGTTCACTGCCACCTGCATCTCCGGGGTTCAAGTGATTCTCCTGCCTCAGCCTCCTGAGTAGCTGGGATTACAGGTGCCCGTCACCACACCTGGCTACTTTTTGTATTTTTAGTAGAGATGGGGTTTCACCATGTTGGCCAGGCTGGTCTTGAACTCCGGACCTCAGGTAATCTGCCTGCCTTGGCCTCCCAAACTGCTGGGATTACAGGCATGAGCCACCACGCCCAGCCATGTAATTTTTTATTATTGACTTTTAAGAAGTAGGGCCAGGCACAGTAGCTCACACCTGTAATCTCAGCACTTTGGGAGGCCGAGGTGGGCGGATCACAAGGTCAAAAGATCAAGACCATCCTGGCCAACATGGTGAAAGCTCATCTCTACTAAAAATGCAAAAATTAGCTGGGCGTGGTAGTGTACGACTGTAGTCCCAGCTACTTGGGAGGCTGAGGCAGGAGAATCCCTTGAACCCAGGAAGCAGAGGTTGCAGTGAGTCGAGATTGTGCCACTGCACTCCAGCCTGGGTGACAGAGTGAGAGTCCATCTCAAACAAACAAAAAGTCACCACAATGTTGGTAGTCTTGGGGCAGCAAGAAAGTGATTTTTATTTCTTTCTCAATATTTATCTCTACCTTTTTTCATTTTTATTATGAATATGTTTTACTTGCATAATAAGAAACAAATATGTGCATATCTACAAACTTTAATACATGTACAGTCTGGAACTCCAACAGTGTATTACCTATCCTTTCCCATATACATCTTGGGAAGACTTAGTTTACACTATTGGAGTAGTCATACTGTCCATGTATCGTTAGTTGTTCTTTAAAGTTCCGGGTTCATGGCCTTATAATTGACTTATATTTGGTATTATAAGCTCCATCAAGTTTCAGTCTACCAGTAGTCTCTTCCAGTTCTCAGAATGAGAGCACTCTTAGGCTAAGTAATCTACCTCTAGTAAGGACTAGATTTGCCATTCTAGGCAAACCACTAGACTGTACTGAATGGCTCTTCCCATCAACACTGACACATTGCCATACAAGATTGACTCTTTTGACCCATTGGCAGCCTCTGCAGCTATTTGGCCCCAACTAACTGTTTACCGTTATGCACTGCCCCATTGGAAACATCACTCTTTTACCTATAGCACTTCATCTGCCTGATTCTCTGAATCTTCATCCACAGAACTTCAAGGTAGAATTTGCTTTAAATTGTGAGTTTGTTCCTGTTGAATTTCATGAAATCCGGCAAGTGAAAGCCAGTTTTAAGAAGCTGATGAGGGCTTGTATCCCAAGCACCATCCCTACTGACTCAGAAGTGACCTTCCTGAAAGCGCTGGGAGATTCTGAGTGGCTCCCACAGGTAATGTCTGAAGCAGCTTCTTTCTTTATAACTCAGAGAAACAGAGGCCCAAGTAGATATACAGAACTGTATTTGAGAAAAAAAATACTTGGTTCCCTCACTCACCAACATTCTCCTCCTTCATTGTGTGCCATCAGTAAAGGCCTTTCAGTTTCAGGAAATCATCTGATATAGGAGGTGAGGGAGTAGAAGTCTTGATTGCTGGGTTTTTATCTCTGTGTAATTCAAAGTTTGGTGTCTATAGGACACTAAGGAGAAAATTATTTTTAGATGGAAATTTTCGATGTAGTAAATTTAATCAGCATGTATATACAGGGCTCCTGCTCTGTTATCAGTACAGTAAGGATCCAGGGCAGAGGACAACTTCTGCATGACTCCAAGAGCTCTCACCTTTCATTTGTCTGCCTATCCCAGGTCTCTAGATTTTAGATTCACCCCAAACTACCCACCAAAGGCACACTGGATGCCCCCAAGCCTACCTAAGGCTAGAGAAAAAAAACACAGTGTCTGTCTTTCAGTTCAGTCAACTTTGGGATATTCTTTTTTTTTTTTTTTTTTTTTTTTTTTTTTGAGACGGAGTCTCGCTCTGCCGCCCAGGCTGGAGTGCAATGGCCGGATCTCAGCTCACTGCAAGCTCCGCCTCCCGGGTTTGTGCCATTCTCCTGCCTCAGCCTCCCTAGTAGCTGGGACTACAGGCGCCCGCCACCTCGCCCGGCTAGTTTTTTGTATTTTTAAAGTAGAGACGGGGTTTCACCGTGTCAGCCAGGATGGTCTCGATCTCCTGACCTCGTGATCCGCCCGTCTCGGCCTCCCAAAGTGCTGGGATTACAGGCGTGAGCCACCGCGCCCGGCAACTTTGGGATATTCTTAATGGAACTTTTATTGAGAAATTAAAGGGCCTTGTCTTTAAGCTCCTTTATTTCTTATATTGCCCAGGCTGGTCTTGAACTCCTGGCCTCAAGTAATCTTCCCATCTTGACCTCCCAAAGTGCTGTGATTACAGGCATGAGCTGCCATGCCTGGCCCCCATTATTTGTTATCACCTTGCAGAAATTCCCAGTCCCCTGCCTCCATCTACCTGCAAGCATCCTGCCTCTTGTTTCCCACAGCACATTGGACTAAAAAGCAAAAAAAAAAAAAAAAAGGAATGATGTCAGTACCCAGGGCAGGGCAGTGACTGTTCTCAAGATACTTAAACCAAAGAGAAACACTACCACATATACATTTGGCTATAAATGTATCATGCCGTGTTCATTATTATTAAGGCAATTTAGGGTGCTTTGCATACCCATGGAAGGAACTGATCAATACTCCCTTCTGTCCCCAGGCTATGAGCCCCAGCTCCAGACGGACCCCATCACCCAACTTACCTATCCGCGTTTCTGATACGTTCTGTGCTCTGCTCTTTGTAGAAAGTAGACCTGTACCGAAAGTTAGGGACTAAAGACAGTGGAAATAATTGCCCACTTGGGATATTGACATATTAAAAGTTAACTCTTAAAGCAAATTCTTTTTTTTGACTTTTATTTTGTGTTCAGGGGCACATATATAGGTTTGTTGTATAGGTCAATTGCATGTCTTGGGAGTTTGGTATACAGATTATTTCATCACCCAGGTAATAAGCATAGTACCTGATAGGTAGCTTTTCTATCCTCATCCTCCTGTCACCTCCAACCTCAAGTAGGCCCCAGGCATCTATTCCCTTCCTTGTGTCCATATGTACTCAATGTTTAGCTGCCACTTATAAGTGAGAATATGCAGTATTTGGTTTTCCATTCCTGTGTTAGTTTGCTTCAGCTGTGTTACTGCAAAGGACATAAGCTCATTCTTTTTATAGCTGTGTAGTATTCCATGGTGTATATGTACTGTATTTTCTTTATCCAGTCTACTGTTGATGGGCATATAGGTTGACTCCATGTCTTTGCTATTGTGAATAGTATAGCACTGAACATGTGTGTGCATGTGTCTTTATGGCAGAACAATTTATATTCCTTTGGGTATATACTCAGTAATGGGATTGCTAGGTCAAATGGTAATTCTTTTTTAAGTTATTTGAGAAATCACCAAACTACTTTCTACATGACTGAACTAATTTACATTCCCACCAGAGATGTACAAGCATTCCCTTTTCTCCACAGGCTCGCCAGCATCTGTTATTTTTTGATTTTTTAATAATAGCCATTTCTTAGAACAAATTCTGAGCCCAAAAGAATTCAGGCCTGGTGATAGCTATGTTGTAGAAACAGTTACGTGAGGAGCTTCTCATTACTGAGTAGGACATTTGCCTTATTCCTGTGTTTAAAGTAGCCTAGGCCGGGCGCAGTGGCTCCCAACTGTAATCTCAGCAGTTTGGGAGGCTGAGGCAGGTGGATCACCTGAGGTTGGGAGTTCGAGACCAGCCTGACCAACATGGAGAAACCTCATCTCTACTAAAAACACAAAATAAGCCAGGCATGGTAGCGCGTGCCTGTAATCCCAGCTACTTGGGAGGCTGAGGGAGGAGAATCACTTGAACCTGGGAGGTGGAGGTTGTGGTGAGCCGAGACTGCGCCATTGCACTCCAGCCTGGACAACAAGAGCAAAACTCCGTCTCAAAAAAAAAAATTTTTTTTAATAAAAAAAATAAATAAATAAAGTACCCTAGCTCTGTTTAAGATATGGGTTTTTTCATTTTTGTTCTTGTTCAGAGTTGGATTCAAATTGCAAATTATGTCTGATGATCATTAAAATATTTTTTAAAACTAGAATGTTATACATTTGGTTTTAAAATCTATATATTGTTCTCACACCTTAATTGTTTATCAAGGACTTTGAGCCAATTGATGTGGCTTTAAAAACTTAGCAAAGGCCGGGCGCGGTGGCTCAAGCCTGTAATCCCAGCACTTTGGGAGGCCGAGACAGGCGGATCACGAGGTCAGGAGATAGAGACCATCCTGGCTAACCCGGTGAAACCCCGCCTCTACTAAAAAAAATACAAAAAACTAGCCGGGCAAGGTGGCGGGCGCCTGTAGTCCCAGCTACTCGGGAGGCTGAGGCAGGAGAATGGCGTAAACCTGGGAGGCGGAGCTTGCAGTGAGCTGAGATCCGGCCACTGCACTCCAGCCTGGGCGACAGAGCGAGACTCCGTCTCAAAAAAAAAAAAAAAAAAAAAAAAAAAAAACTTAGCAAAAATATAAAAGTTCTTTTCTCATTTCGTACACAGCACAGACAAATCGGAGTTTTTTTTGTTTTTTTTTTTTTGGAGACAGAGTCTTGCTCTGTCACCCAGGCTAGAGTGCAGTGGCACGATTACAGCTCACTGTAGCCTATATCTCCCAGGTTCAAGCGATCCTCCCACCTCAGCCTCCTGAGTAACTGGGACTACAGGCAGATGCCACCACGCCTGGCTGATTTTTGTATGTTTTGTAGAGATGGGGTTTTGCCATGTTGCCCAGGTGGTCTCAAACTCCTGAGCTCAAGCACTACTCTCGCCTCAGCCTCCCAAAGTGCTGGGATTATAGGCATTGAGCCACCACGCCCAGCCAGGAGTATCTTTTTTAACATATAATTCATTTACCATAAAATTTATCCTTATGATAAAAGTGTACAACTCAATGCTTTTTGGTATATCCACAACGTTTTGTAACTATCACCACTATCTAATTCCCAAAAAATTAAGAATATCTGAAATAGAACTTACTACATCATGGAAAAACAAATTTTTTTTTTGGAAAAACAAATTTTAAATCCAATAAAATTCATGTGAATTTCCTTCCTTTGCTGGGAAATCCACATAGAATATCTTTTGTACTCTATGGAATTATAGCTCACCTACTTTTGGGGGAATCATGTAAGGTAATTTTATTTCATTATGTATTGTTTTAAAATGTGTCTACCTTTTTGAAGTGTCATGTTGTGGTTGTTTTTATTGAGATGGGGTCTCACTGTGTTGCCCAGGCTGGTCTCGAACTCCTAACCTCAAATGACCTGCCCAGCTCAGCCTCCCAAAGTGCTGGGATTACGAGCATGAGTCACTGCACCCAGACAAAAGTGTCATTGTTTAATCTTGGTTTGAAAGAACTTTAAGTATTTAAAACATTATGTGGTTCTTTTATCCAAGTGCTTTATCCCTAACTTGTTTGATTATCCAGGGAAAGCAACTCTTTCTGACTTCTGCACTCAGAAAGTGCTTGGTCTAATTGTGTTCTCCTTCCTATCTCTTAGCTTCACAGGATAATGCAGCTGGCTGTGGTTGTATCAGAAGTACTTGAAAATGGTTCCTCAGTTTTGGTCTGTTTGGAGGAAGGCTGGGACATCACTGCACAAGTAAACTATTAGACATATTTTTTGATACTTCATTTTATATTTATATTTCCATTTGGTGGTTTTTAAATTCTTCAGATGAATGTTTTGTATAATGACTAATGTGTTTATGGACAGAGAAAGTCCTGTGTTAAACACCACCTGTTATCCATCAGAAAACTCTGTACCATGAGCTCTTAGCCCCTACGCAGCCTGGAGCTCTGGCTCCAGGCATCAGGCTCTCCCACCCACAGATTTACCATGCAGGCTTGTGGATGGAGCCCTTGACCAGCAGTGTGAGGCATGGACCATCCTTTCTGGGTTTTGTCAGTCCATCCCCTGGCTCTCTGTAAGCCCCACCTTAACCCACTCCAGAGTGAAAAGTGAGTTCAGACTACATTAAGACATTAATCTGCATCTGCCAAAAAGTAGAATTGATTTTAACTGATCCTCTGGCCTCTGATTAACTTAGGAAAAGGTTGTTGTCAGCAAACTGGCCAGTTAAGGATTAAAGGCTTAATTCCCTGAAAGTAAACTTGTAGCCAAAATGAATTTGAGCTTTAGTTTTTACTGGAAAGCTTACAGAATTCATTTTATTGGCCATCCTGGAATGGTTAGTGAACAAATTTGCTGTCCAGGTAAATTTGTGAATTAGCTATTATCAGAAGGAAGTGCTTTTATCTTAGTAATAGGACTTTTTCAGAACTAAAATTAATAACAATCCATCCTGTTTGTGCCCTAGGTGACATCCCTGGTTCAGTTACTCAGTGATCCCTTTTATAGGACACTTGAAGGCTTCCGGATGTTGGTTGAAAAAGAGTGGCTCTCTTTTGGTCACAAATTCAGTCAGCGGAGCAGCTTGACCCTCAACTGTCAGGGGAGTGGTTTTGCTCCAGTCTTCTTACAGTTCTTAGACTGTGTACACCAGGTAAGTAGAGCAAGCTTGAGTTGACTTGATGTGAAGGAAACAACACAACATACTAGCATTGATGGAGCACTGCGATGGTGTGCCAGGTACCTTCCTATCATAACTCTGATTAACTCAGCCATAGGACGTGCTGAAATCTTAGCCGTAGACTCCTAGAAATGGAAAAGAAAAAAAATTAGTTGGTTTCTGAAACGAGGACAGCTAAGCTGGCTACTGGGCTTGCCCCAAGTGAAGTAGCCAGCACTCTAAATGACCATCTTCAAAGAAGAGGAGCAAACTTGGGCTTATTACCTAAGAACAAAATCTCTAGGTAATAGGGGTCCTGAAATCCAGCACATGGTCTGCGCAGTTCAGGAGGACCCCAGCTTGTGCCTAGGAACATAAGAGGTAAAGCCTAACCCCTGGAGAAATAATCAGGGCCCAGCCAGACGGACATACAGGCTTGAGAACACTGGTCACTTCTACCACATTGAGAAACCGTGGTACATATACACCATAGAATACTATGCAGCCATAAAAAAGAATGAAATCATGTCTTTTGCAATGACATGGATGTAGCTGGAGGCCATTATCCTAAGCAAATTAATGCAGAAGTAGAAAACCAAATACCTCATGTTCTTACTTATAAGTGGGAGCCCAGGTATATCCATTCAAATGCAGTGAAGGTAGGGGAGATGTGAGTGCTCTAGGCACCCTCCTGCCTTCATCGCAGGCACATCAGATACAGACCTCTGGATGGGACCTTGGTCAGGACTGGGTTTGAGAATTGGATGGCACCGAGTTTGCAAGTTGAAGACTGAATTGGCCTAGGAAAAGCAGACCTATTTCCAGCTTTCATTTGACCATAATCCCAGGGTTGGATGAATGAGTTCTGGCATGTCAAACCTGTCTGTGGGAATGGTGAGCCTCTTTGAAACACACTGGCCTCAAATATCAATTGGAAAGAAAAGTAGAACTATGTTTTCAGGAACCAGAGTTGAAACGAACTCTGATGACACCAAGTTAGTAAGTGGTTACGTTTTATTTTGTTTTTATTCTAGTAATCACTTGATCAGCTTTCCAAATCACTACATAATTTTTGTTAATAACAGCTTTATTGAACTATATATCATACAATTCACCTATTTAAAGTGTTCAATAGTTTTGAATCCATTCACAAAGTTGTGTAACAATTACCACAGTCAATTTTAGAGCATTTTATCACTCCAAAAAGAAACTCCATACTCATGAGCAGTGACTTTCCAACCTTCCACCCCACACACAGGAAGCTATTTTTTTTTACTGCTCTAATTTACTTATTAACGAAAAGACCTATTGAAGAATTTCATTGATCTGTCCAAGCAGTAACTGGAGGAGCTCATTACAAGGTTAAGCAAGTACCTTTAAACTCTTTGCAGCAAATAGTATACTATATTTGTTTTCTGTTTGAATATTGGCCCTTTTATTCATACTCCTTTTGGCAAATAGACAAAGGAGAAGTTTGGAGACCATTGTCTCTGAAACAGAAAGCTTACCTGAGGCCAAAGGAGAGGAGCAAGCATCTCTTCTCACTTCTAGGCAGGTGAAAGCATATGAGTTCTTCATGAAAGCACTTCTTATCTTTTTATTATGCTTATCAATTGGACTAGACTTTTTCCTGCCTCCATATACCACCATTACTAACAATTACTAATTTATGTCGACTGCTTACTATGTGCCAGGAACAGTTCTGAGCACTACACATGTTAGTTTAGTTCATCATTCTTTGAATCTTTCGCTGACCCTCACCCTCCCACTTCATTTATATTTCTAATGAGTCAGTATAGACATCTTTGATAGCATCGATAGCACGAAAGTATATTTATTTGTATGTAAGTATTGCCCTCTACTTAATCTGAGAATTCCCGGGAACAAGGACTATGTCATACTAGTCTTCATATCCCTAGTATCTAACACAATTACAGTCTCAGTCTCTGGAATATAATAGACAATAAATAGATAATCTCAATGAATATATGAGAATTTGAAAGACCACAAGTCTTGTTCATGCTCTTACCACCCTCATCAAGACCATCTAGAATATCCTGGCCAGGCATGGTGGCTCATGCCTGTAATCGCAGCACTTTGGGAAGCCAAGGTGGGAGGCTCACGAGATCAAGAGGTCAAAACCATCCTGGCCAACATGGTGAAACCCCATCTCTACTAAAAATACAAAAAATTAACCGGATGTGGTGGCACGCATCTGTAGTCCCAGCTACTTGGGAGGTTGAGGCAAGAGAATCGCTTGAACCTGGGAGGTGGAGGTTGCAGTGAGCTGAGAATCCCCCACTGCACTCCAGCCTGGTGATAGAGCAAGACTGCGTCTCAAAACAAACAAACAAAAAACCCATCTAGAATATCCTAAGTAGAATTGCTGGCATAATCTTCCAAAAACTCAGATACAATCCTTTTATTCCCCTCCACAAAAGTCTTCAAAGCAAACAAACAAAAACCTTCAGTGGCTCCACATTTCCAAAAGAATTACCCTTCCACATATCCAATTTGAATATAATTGGGGGGAACCAAAATGCACTACAGTAGGTGAATGACTACACAAACTGGGATACATCCATACCGTGGACTACTACTCAGTAGTAGAAAGGAATTACTGGCACATGCAACACCTTAAAGGGATCTCAAGGACATTATATTGAAAGGGAAAAAAAGGCAATCTCAAAGGGTCCAATTGGGTATGATTCCATGTATATAATTTTTTTTTTTTTTTTGAGACAGAGTCTCACTCTGTCACCTAGGTTGGAGTATAGTGGTGTGATCTCAGCTCACTACAACCTCGGCCTCCCAGGCTCACGCAATCCTCCCACCTTGGCCTCCCAAGTAGCTGGGACCAGGGGTGCACACCACCATGCCTGGCTAACTGTTTGTGTTTCTGGTAGAGACAGGGTTTTGCTATGTTGTCCAGGCTAGTCTTGAACTCCTGAGCTCAGGCGTCCATCCGTCTTGGCCTCCCAAAGTGCTGGGATTACAGGCGTGAGCCACCATGCCCAGCTAATATTTTCATAATGACAAGATCATAAATTATTGGTTGCCAGATTCAAGATAGTAGGGGAGAAGGAAATGAGTGTGACTATAAAGGGGTAGCATGAAAAACAAACCAAATGTCCATCAACCGATGAAGAGATGAATAAATTCTGGCCTATTAATTCAGTGGAATACCACTCCACATACAAAGGGAATGAAATATTAATATTACAAAGACATGACCAATCTTGCGATCATTATGCTCAGTGAAAGAAGCCAGGCAGAAAAGACTATCTACTACATAAGTTTATTTATATGACATTCTAAAAAGGGCAAAACCATAGTGACTGAAAGCAGATCAGTGACTGCCTGGGACCAGTGACCAAGGGAGGGGATGAATCTTCATGCAAACGGCATAAGCAAACTTTTCAGTATCAGGAAACTGCTCTGTATCGTGATTGTGGTGATGGTTACACAGCTGTGTACAGTGACCAACACTAATAAAACTATACACTTAAAGTAGGGAAATTTTATATTTAAATAATACTTCAATAAATCGGGAGGAAAAAATAATAATCTATAATTAGTAAGTCCAACATCTCAGTAAACTAGAGTTCCAGAAAAAGAAAACAGCAGCTACCTTGTTTCTACGGAGAAGAATTTGTCTGGGGCCCCAGAAAGTACTTGCAGGTCTGCCTGCTTGCTTTCTGGAGACAGGGCAGGAAATAGGTCCAGGGAAATCCCAGTTCAGTATGCAGACTTTCGTTTTTTCCATGCTATTTTCAGTGTCTCCTAAGTCTCATCACTAACCCAGTTGTGTCTGGTGTTCCCAAGTCTAGAGCTTATCAGGTTTGTTTTTTTGTTTGTTTTTCAGAAAATAAACCTCTGATCTGTTGCTCTGAAAAGAGTAATCATATGACTACATGGAGTGGGAAAGGACCTGGGGTCTATGTACTGCCTCCATAGACTTCTAGCTAGTCCCATGATAGCCTCCATTTCACCCCTGCAGTACTCAATACTTGGGCCTCTGTGCCCTGAGCCTTTATGGGTTTACCTTAACAGCAAATTGTTACCTTCTCAAATCGTTTTCCTCCTGGTAGGGATCCCAATATAGCTTCTCCTCTTCTATCATTTACTGCTATTCTTCCTTCTATTTTCCGTCTTTCAAAAATTTGCTGAATTGCTTTGGCCCAATACTGTGTCTCCTCCCATTCTCCCCACTCCCTTTTGGGTTTTTTTACCTCTTAAAAATTCCTTTAATGGGGGCGGATTCCAGGGGAATGAGCTTGTACAGCCAAATTTGGCTTAAGTTAAATGTACTACTTAATATGTTAAATCTCTATGTTCAACTTGCAGAATTCTGCACACCTAAACACTAGGGTCAGCAAAATAATCCACCCACAATCAGTAAGAGAAAGGAGGTTCCCATGTAAGACATGCTATCCTCAAAGATGGGAGCATCATTATCTCCCAAGTACAATAATCCTTACTTGCAATGAAATTCTTCTATTTTATTATTGGGAATGGGGCTCAGGGCGGGAGGAGTGGGAGAGGTCTAGATGCTGGAAGGTAACCTATATTCTGTGAGTATCCCTTAAGCGGTATGATTAAAGCAATTTAACATACACTAAGATGTAGCATAACTTACATTCCCATTATCTTTAGAATACATTACAATAGATGCTAAAACTACAAAATGCTAAGTTAATTAAAACAATTTGGGGTATATGTTTAATTTCTGCTGTTTTATTTACTAATCAGCTGAATTTAAGATTCATTTGGGTTTCTTTTTCAAGTAAAGAGTTAAAATTCAAATGTTCTATATAAACCAGTTGATTGTGAAATCAAAAACAGAAGTTAACTTTTAATTAAAGTTCGATTATTTGTAGGTGAAAGCTTCACAAACTGTAAAAAGTAGCATTGTTCAGGATCTAGAGACCCTATTAGTATGATTTCAAATCTGGCTGTGCCAAAGTAAAATTTTTAAAATTAAAACATAAATTTTTAAGAATTTGCCTTAATCCTCCTTTCACTTAATACCTCATACGTAATAACCTAAGTGCAGACAAGTCATAGCAAAGCAAGCATATGACCTTAATTGCAGTAAGTAAAGCATGCTTGGCTACCAGAGGTATCAGCTTTGGTGATGCAAATTATTTTGTGCTGAAAAGGGATTGTTTATTCACTCAAAAACAGAGGAATCTAAGAAGACTATAGTTAACAAATAGTTTTTCTGACTCTTGCTGACTTAATTATAAGGTAGTGTTTCATCATCTTTGACATACGGTTTTAGGCATTAGAAAATGCCTTCTTTGAATGCCTTTCAAGTGAACACTAGTGCTTTACATGACTCTGGCTTTTACCAGATACTTCGAATTAGTGCGGCCCTCAGTCTCTCAGGGACACACAACCCGGCTAGGCCCAAGAACATCAAAAAAATAGGTTCAAAATTACACAGCAGCAAGTGAAGCTTTCCCAGATGGAATATGTTCCCTGCTTACTAACCATTTCTAACATTGAATGCCAAAAGGCAGTCCATGGACATATGCCTAGACTTGTCCATTAGTACTAATAAAGTTACAAGAAAACAGATGAAGCACTGATCTTAAATTAGAACTGCCTCATTGTATAAAAAGCCATTGTTTATGCCAGTATATCCAGGTGTCAAATGAATTATAAATGCTAGCTCACTGTTTCATAATAGCAACATCTGGCAGATTTTTTGCTTCTAAAACAAATTGGCTTAGTTCAAATGATATCATTACAGGACTTCCTTTTCTTAAAATAGTTGAGCCAAATTTTTAAAAAATCCAATATACAAGGATTAAATTTTTATGTAAAATTTCTTTTAAAAATATAATACCAAGAGAAAACCATATGAATTGTATGAATAAAAACATGAAGAAAGCATCCCCTTTATTCTGGCATTAGAGTAAATCTTTGAGGGCATCTTAGAACTTTTTCAGGATTTTTGACTTTGATTTCAAAGTTTATTCAAATTGTAAATTGATTCAGTCTGGTCTGGCTCTATGTGATTCTCCTCATGGTTACCTTATGATAGCACTATGCTAGGTCCGACCCCAAAGAGAAAAGCTATTTGCCTTTTGAAGATATGAGCCTTCCTTGTGAGCACATATGTGAGCTGCTAAGCTGCCCGCACACAGGTTGGTTATTCTAAAATTTATCCATTAATATTGGCAAAATAGCTGTAGCTGATGGATTCTTGGTATATTCAAGAGTTTCTGCTGTCTGCTTCCTATTCAACTGCAAACTGGCAAAAATGAACATAATCCAATCTGTTTTATAACAAGGCAATTTTGCATCAAAGCTTAATATTTAAGGCCATATAATATGGAAGGATATAACACAAAGTACACAATTAATGTTTGTTAAATCTTAATCTGTGAATACAAAAATTAATATTAGGTACATACTGCTCTAGGGTCTGTTTAACCCTATCCACAGTTTTTCACGTGTTGATGTATAGTGTTTCTTATAGCTCAATATTTATAATTCTGAAAGCAGAATCCAGTTTTAATGTATTAAATTTTATTTCCAAAATGTTGATCTTTCCAGGGATTTGAGTCATAGCTTATTTTTATGGGCCTTTAAATTTTACAAAGTACTTAATGGCACATGGGCAAAAAACAAGACCCTATAAATTCATGTTGCTCCAAATTCCATTTCAGATTCTCTTCGTGTAAATAAGTGAAGTTGGCAAGTTTCACTCCATAACGGAAAAACAAAACTAAAATGCTTCATGCAGTTTAGTCTTTTAAATCTATCTACCTTTTAACCTGCAACAAAATAAATACAAAATTATTTTGAACAACAAAATCCAGATGATGCCTGTGAGAAGTCTAAAACTCTGTTCATCACCATACTTAGGGAAATGCTGACACAGAATTAATTTACTAGCTGAAATACCTATCATTCCCAATTCTATATAATATAATAAAGCTACATTTATTTGAAGCACATTGCCTTTAGGCCCCCAAAATCTTGTGGCCAACAATAAAGAAAACTAATGAAACCAAAAGCTGTTCTTTGGGAATATTTATTGATATAAATATTTGTTGATATAGCTAGAGATAAACCTCTAGCTAGACTGCTTGAGAAAAAAAAGACACAAATTACTAACACTGGAAATGAGAAAGATGACGTCACTACAGATTCTACAGATATTATAAGGCTGATCCTTATTATAAGGCTGATCCCGGGTATGGTGGCTCACGCCTATAATCCCAGCATTTTGGGAGGCCAAGGTGGGATCAGTTGAGCCCAGGAGTTCAAGACCAGCCTGGGCAACACAACAAGACCCCACCTCTTAAAAAAAGCAATAAATAATTTTTTTTTAAATCCCTGTTAAACAAATGAAAAGACAAATCACACAGTGGGAGAAAATATGTGTAAACCATATATTTGCTGAAGAATTTATCTAGAATACATAAAGAAACCTTAAAATTCAATAATAAGAAAACAACCTTTTTTAAATTTGAGATGGAGTCTTGCTCTTTCCCCCAGGCTGGAGTGCAGTGGCAAAATCTTGGCTCACTGCAACCCCGCCTCCCAGGTTCAAGCAATCCTTTCACCTCAGCCTCCCAAATAGCTCGGATTACAAGTGTGCACCACTACGCCCGGCTAATTTTTGTATTTTTAGCAGAAATGGTGTTTTGCCATATTGGCCAGGCTGGTCTCAAACTCCTGACCTCAAGTGATCCACCCACCTCAGCCTCCCAGAGTGCTGGAATTATAGGCATGAGCCACTGTGCCAGCCAACAACTTATTTTTTTTAAATGGGCAAAACATTTGTACTGATTTCACCAAAGATATACAAATAAGCACATGAAAAGATACTTGACATCACTCTTCATTAGAAAATGCAAATTAAAATCACAAGAGTCTAGGTGAGTTCCATTGGCAAAGAGGAAAAGAAGCCAATGAAGTGGACAAACTGTGTCACTGGGGTGCAGGACTCAATGGAGAAAGTATGATTTTACTTGCTTCCTAGAAATCTAAGCACCAGTAAGAGTTCAGCCATCTCCTCATTTCTTCATACATGATGGAAGAAAGACATCTCAGAAAATTCCTTATTTTTCTTAATGTCAGATTCTAAACATAGTATCTAGGTACTAATCAACCCAGTCTTGAGGTCTATCTGACTTTTCTTTTCCACCAAAGAAATGCTTACATGCTTGTTACTTTATTGCTGAAGAGTAAAACAAATTGCTCAGCATCTTCTCTTCCACTTCCAGTAGACCTGATCATTAACCCCAGTTTGGGGGCAGATTGTTTTTCAACCCCAAACAGCAACTGGAGGTGCTCCTGTGGCACACAGGAGGACACAAGCATAGTGCCCCCAGGTGTATACACCTTGATGCTCTCCCCAAGCACCCATTCCTGTCCCAGTGGAGTGGGTGCAAGAGGCCTCGGAAAATTGTCTAACCTTTCTAGCATAATTGTAGAGGGCTTGTAGTGAGGCCAATATACTGGGCTATGAAAGCATTTTTTGACTTGTAAAGAAATTTCACTTTTAATCTGAGTCTATGATCTCTCTGAAATGCCTGTAAGTTCAACTTAAGATCATATTTATTATCATTTCCATTCTACTTTTACCTCAGAAGTGGTTCTTCAAAATTGTATTCCTGAGTAGATTAAATATCAGAATAATCAAGAAAAGATACAAGTATGTATGAGGCATGTGGTTTCTGTGGAGAACAGTCATTGAGAGAAATGTTGTTTTGAGGCTTTAATAAAGAGTTTTTTTTTTTTTTTTGAGACAGAGTCTCGCTTCGTCGCCCAGGCTGGAGTGCAGTGGCGCAATCTTGGCTCACTGCAAGCTCTGCCTCCCAGGTTGAAGCCATTCTCTCGCCTCAGCCTCCTGAGCAGCTGGGACCAGAGGCACCCCCTACCACACCCGGCTAGTTTTGTTTTTGTATTTTTAGTAGAGAGGGTTTCACCATGTTAGCCAGGATGGTCTCGATCTCCTGACCTCGTGATCCACCCGCCTCAGCCTCCCAGAGTGCTGGGATTACAGGCGTGAGCAACTGTGCCTGGCCCTTGAGGCTTTAATAAAGATTTTTAAAAGAGATTTTAGAACATATTATAGACTGGATCAGTGGAAAGAACTCTTCCTTCCCTGGAAACAGTGAGCGAGGGGCTGACCTGTGACTACTGAAGATTTATTCCAAGGGCTGTTGGGGCAGTTGCCCTTGGAGCTCACCCTGCCTGAGCACACTGCAGATTTCTCCTCCCCGGACTCAGATGGTAGGGAACCAAGTTCCATCCTCAGTTTCCCTGTCCCCTTCTTCTGTACCAGCACCCACAATCTGAGTCACCCCCCTGTCCATCACTGGCCCCTTGGGGTGGGGCTGTTGATTCCAAAGCCACAGCTCAGACTGGAGAGCTCTGTATGGCATTACAGGACAGGTTGAGGGGGAAACTTGAGGTCTGAGCAATGCTTAAGGAAGGAGCCAGGAAGGCCAGAGAACCAGGCCTAGTGGAGAGTCAAACCCAGGGCCTTCTTTGCTGTGCATAAGTATTAGTAGGGGCAAGCATTTGAATGAGAATTGCTGTATTAAGGGACATGGTTGACTACTGAGACACACATAGAAGGCTAACAAAACAAGGAAATAAAAGGTATTTTTTAATATTGATCCTTAATTATGTGTCAGATCTGCTTGTTTTATTGTAACTATAAACTATTCAAGTTTAGCCTTTATCATTTTTTCATTCATTCATTCAGAGACAGGGTCTCACTGTGTCACCCAGGCTGGAGTATAGTGACACAATTACGGCTCCACTGCAGCTTCAAACTCCTGGACTCAAGCGATCCTCCTCCTCCGCCTCCTGAATAGCTGGGGCTACAGGCACGTGCCACCACACCTGATTAATGGTTTTAATTTTTGTAGAGAAAAGGTCTCACTGTGTTGCCCAAGTTGGTCTCAAACTCCTGGCCTCAAGAGATCCTTCCACCTTGGCCTCCCAAAGGTGCTGGGATTACCGAGTGAGCCACCGTGCCCAGCCAGTTTTTATAATTAGTTGCTCATATTACATGATCATAGGAAACCCATGATTTCTTATCCCTTCATTTTCACTGAGGAGAAAACTCATACTTAATACAAATGCTTGCAGTTCTAAAAACCTGGAGTATGGCACACTACCTAGCTATTCAGAACCATGTCCCATGGAAAGCTCTGCTGTCCTGTGGAGATCTGATGCAACAGGAAGGCATTGGCTCACATCAAGGAAGCAGTTTCATGGTTTGCAGGCCTACTGCATAGGAGTCAAACTTTTTTAATGCATATTCCTAAAATCCATTTTATTTTGCATTACTTACAAGCTAAAATTTTAGTTCAATTAAAAAGCCAATAAGAAAATGTAGGAAAAAAAGCCCTTTAATCATCACAGAAAACCAGGTTCCTAACCAGATGATAAATTTTGATAAATCAATGTCCAGATCATAACTTTAAATTCCCATTGGTCCACTGGACAGTCAACATACTACACATATGCCTGCTCACTCTGGCTGACCCAGCTGACTGACTACAGGGCCGTATTGCCAAATTAAACTTGGAGGAGAACGCTGACTTTTAGACAGCTTGCCTTAGTGTTCATTTGAACCAGGTTTTAAGCAAGTGCAGTTATGACTGGAACTTATTTCAACCAAACAAAATTTTCTAGCTGGTCATGAGAGATTGTTTGAGCAATATAGAGGTGAGATTGCAAGGCGGGCTGGGGAGTTTCACAGGATCATCAGCCTACCCTCTGCCAACGTGAGATGGCTCCACAGTCTGTATATGGTTTGCCTAAAGCATGCTATGGCTCAATGACCATTCTAAGCTTTGCCCAGCCTTCTACCTCCCATGTCATTCACTCATTCCTTTTCCTGTGCCCAGTGACCTCACTGCCTAATTTACTGATGAAAAATTAGAGCTAAAAGGTATTAGCTCCTGCCTTTTCCCTTGGCACTTGAACTGTCTTTCTCTTGCCTACCTTTCAGCCCTCCCTGTTTCCAAAGCTGTTCCCTAAATCTGGGCCCAAGCCTCATTCATTCTTGCTTTCCTAGGATCTTATTATCTTAGTTATTAGCTAACAAATTTTTCTAAAATGTGTTCTGTTGGCTCCTTCTGGATTGCCTTCAGACACACACACATTTCTTTTGACCAGAAAACATCTCTTGCTGTCCCCTTAAGCCACCACCTTCTCTTCTCAACCCTTTTCATTGCTAAACTTCTGTAGGAATAGCTTTCCTTGTTGTATGTCACACTATTACACCACAGTTACCTGGAAAGCAAGAACCATAATTTAATATATATCTATCACGTGCCAAGCACAGTATAATGTAGTGAGTGGGGTAGAGACTTTGGAGCCTAATAAGCCAGGGTTAAATTTGGGCTCGCTAATTACTGTTTAATATCATCGGGTAAATGTCTTAATCTCGCTGATCCTTTGCTTTCTCAATTGTAAAGTGGAGATAATAATGCCTCTCTTGCTATACATAGAGATTAAATGAGATTATGTTTATTAAAAAAAAAAAAAAACAAAAAAACCTCGTCTGGTGTCTGGCACATAGTAAGTACTTGGAAAAGCTGGTTCCCTTCCCATCTCTACTCATGGTAGGGATTCAGGTATTTGTTGAGTGAATGACTGAATGGTCTCCTGCATGTTTCAGTTGAGCCTTCAGTGGCCTGGCATCCCTTTTTGTCTGTTTGATTCTTACTCTATTCTTTGCCTTGTGTGTTTCAGGTTCACAACCAGTATCCAACTGAGTTTGAATTCAATCTCTATTACTTAAAGTTCTTGGCTTTCCACTATGTGTCTAATCGCTTTAAAACATTTCTCCTGGATTCAGACTATGAAAGATTAGAGCACGGTATGTGTTTGTATGCCCTTGTTTCATCTTTTTTGTTGGTTCTGCATGTTTTTAATGAAAATTCTAATAATGTAACTACTCCCAAGAGTGACAAGCTGAGTTAAGGTTTAACTCTGAACTATGAATGTAGAGTGGATAAGTGGCCAAATTCTGAAATTATGTACCATGTTAGCTCTTAGCAGGCGGTCATTCCTATAGCATCTTTGTAAAATTAAAATGTTTATTATTGTGATACCTCAAAGTGATCACACTGTTTGAGAAGGAACTTTGACTCATAGTTTTTCCAATCCTGATGCACTCTGGTAGGAAGGGTGCCTGCCCTTGGAGACAGCTTGAATAGCAGCTAAGACACTGTGGTCTGGACCAAACAGACCAGGGTAAAATCCCAGCACCAACTGAGTATTTTGGGGAGGGGTTAAATGCCTCTCTGAGCCTCAGTTTCCTCATCTTTAAAACGAGGACAGTGATACTATCCCACCTGTCAGGGCCATGATGATCACATGAGAAAATAGTTGTGAACTCTTCACACAGTCACTTAGCCTCTTAGCACAGTCACTACTGCATAGTAAGCACTCAGTAAATTTTAGACATCGCTAGCATTATTAATGATAGTGATGAACTATTTTTTTAATAGCAGTGATAGTTGTAATGAGTAGATTCTAAAAGTCAGCCCTGGTAAAAACATTTCCCAAGGGGATTTTACATTCTTTTGTAACTGTTACAGGGGGAAAGGAAACACATGACTATTTTTGTTAAGACAAGCAAACAAAAATCAGCCCTGTTCAATGTATTATATGCACTCAGTATCATAAAGAGAACTCTTAATTCCAAAAAAATATTTACTGATGTTCTCAGTTTGAAATCTGAAATCAGGAAATACTGCTTTCCAGGGCATCCTATTGAAATTGTCTAGTATGATATTTCATACTTTTGATAAGGTAAAGAGCACTGGTGAGACCATTTCCCATCCTATTTATACTTCCAGTCCTTTGTTAACTCATGGAATTGTTATTCTTCACATC
Organism: Macaca nemestrina; assembly: GCF_043159975.1. Lineage (NCBI taxonomy): Eukaryota > Metazoa > Chordata > Mammalia > Primates > Cercopithecidae > Macaca > Macaca nemestrina. The sequence goes on from NC_092136.1 coordinate 56,041,814, forward strand.
ACAATCAGAAACCTTAATTTCTAAAGCATCTGCATACTGCTTATTGGGAAGGTAGTAAGTATAGTTGGTTACAACTGCCCCAGGCCTGATCTTTTTTTTTTTTTTCTTTTTTATTGAGATTGAGTCTCACTCTGTCTCCAAGGCTAGAGTGCATTTGTGCAATCTTGGCTCACTGCAACCTCTGTCTCCCAGGTTCGAGCAATTCTCCTGCCTCAGCCTCCCGAGTAGCTGGGATTAAGGCCCGTGCCACCATGCGCAGCTAATTTTTGTATTTTTAGTAGAGACAAGGTTTCACCATGTTGGCCAGGCTGGTCTTGAATTCCAGGCCTCAAGCAGTCTGCCTGCCTTAGCCACCCAAAGTGCTGGATTACAGGCATGAGCCACCGCGCCTGGCCAGGTCTGGTCTTAAGTGGACTGACCTATACCTACAGGGGTCACCATGTCACTCAGCTTTATCACTGAAAGGAACAACATGTACAAATATTGGTGGGAGTAAAACGCAGGTATTTGCCTCCCTGGAGTAGTTGTGTTTTTTGGGGGTTTGTTTTTTTGTTTTGTGGGGTGGGGGGGTTATTTTGTTTTGTTTTGTTTTGTTTTTGAGGCAGGGTCTCGCTCTGTCTCCCAGGCTGGAGTGCAGTAGTGGCAGGATCTCGGCTCACTGCAGCCTCTGCCTCTGGAACGCAAGCCATCCTCCCACCTCAGCCTCCTGAGTAGCTGGGACCACAGGCACGTGCCCCCACGCCCACATAATTTTTTTATTTTTTGTAGACATAGGGTTCTGTCATGTTGCCCAGGCTAGGTTTTTGGTTTTTTAACAAAGCAGTTTGTTTTGCTGAATTAAGCTGATCAGCAAATTACCTTAGCAGCATGCAGATGTGGCCAAAGACCAAGGCTTCTCCTATAGCAGATGACTGTTCTCTTCATTAGAGAAGCAACAAGGTCTAGTGCAGTGGTTCTCAGACTTGACTGAACATTATAATCACCTGCGGAGCTTTTAAAACTTCTAAGGTCCAGGCAACATCCCCAACCACTGAAATCAGAATCTGTGATGGTAAGGCCCAGGCATCAAGAGCTTTTAAAACTCCCCAGGTAAGGCCAGGCACGGTGGCTCACGCCTATAATCCCAGCACTCTGGGAGGCCAAGGCGGGTGAATTGCTTGAGGCCAGGAATTCCAGACCAGTCTGGCCAACATGGCAAAACCTCATCTCTACTAAAAATACAAAAATTAGCCAGGCGTGGTGGCATGTGCCTATAATCCCAGCTATTTGGGAGGCTGAAGCACAAGAATTTCTTGACCCCAGGAGGCAGAGGTTGCAGTGTCCAGCCTGGGTGACAGAGTGAGACCCTGTCTCAAAAATAAAGAATAAAAAATAAAAACTCCCCAGGTGAGCCTATTATGCTGCCAAGTCTGAGACCCACCACTGGTCCCACAGGTAGAGCCATAGATCAAGAGTCAGAAAATGTCAGTAACTTTGGGTAAATTACTTCATCTGTTTCCGCATCTGAAAAACTAAATAGCCCTGCCTATCACACAGGGCTGTTGAAAAGATTAAATAAAATGATGCAGATAAAAGGATACATTTGGTATATATTGGAAGATTATCATGATTATTGGAAAATATAAGCATTTCCATCCTATGAAACACGTTTCCTCTTAAAACTCAAAAACACAGGCTGGGTGCAATGGCTCACACCTATAATCCTAGCACTTTGAGAGGCTGAGGTGGGCAGATTGTTTGAGCCCCGGGGAATTCAAGACCAACCTGGGCAACATGGCAAAACCCCATCTCTTCAAAAAAAAAAAAAAAAGAAAAAGAAACGCACAAAAAATAGCTGGGTGTGGTGGCATACTCCTGTAGTCTCAGCTGTTCAGGAGTCTGCGGTGGGAGGATCACTTGAGCCCAGGAGGTCAAGTCTGCAGTGAGCCAAGATCACACCACCGCACTCCAGCCTGGGTGACCGGGTTGAAACCCTGTTTCAAAAACAACAACAAATAAACATGCATTTCAAATCCTAGAATGTCATTGCCGAAGGCTCAATAGAAATCATCTACCCAGCCTCCTCTCTGGATGTTAGGCCACCTATCTAATCAGCCTCAAAGAAGCCTGGTTTTGTGTCCCTAGTCCAGGCTAGGTTGCCTACTTGAGGTCGGTTCCTTCTTGTGTGCTGGTAGATGCACTCGTTATCAAGTCTACAGTGAAACCTTGTTTAGGAACAGCTGTGGTAGCTACCCTCTATATGCCAAGATGATAAAGTAAGTAATCTCAACCACTGCTGGTAGAATTCATCAGTCATAATTTTTTTTTTTTTCCTTGAGCTGGAGTCTCACATTGTTGCCAGGCTGGAGTGCAGTGGTACAATCTCAGCTCACTGCAGCCTCCACCTCCTGGGTTCAAGTGATTCTCCTGCCTCAGCCTCCCGAGTAGCTGGGATTACAGGTGCCCGCCACCATGCCCGGCTGATTTTTGTATTTTTAGTAGAGAGAGATTTCACCATGTTGGCAGGCTGGTCTCAAACTCCTGACCTCAAGTGATCCGCCCGCCTCAGCCTCCCAAAGTGCTGAGATTATAGGCATGAGCCACCGTACCACGCTGAGTCATAATTTTTAAGATCTTTAGCAGAAAAACTTAAACACAATGAATTATCCTGTGTCCTAAAAGTTTAATATGTTGATTATTACATACTGGATTATGGGGTTGTAATTTGATAGTATTTGGCACTAGCTGTCTGATTTGGACTGTGATAGTATTTGGCACTAGCTGTCTGATTTGGACTGTTTTTAAGATGTTCCTTATATGTGTACATGTTGCCCTAAGCCAGCCATATGGATATTGTAAGAAAAGTCCACTGGACTTGGTTCCAATTACAAGGTGTTACAATAGCCCTGAGGAACAGAGGGCCAGGTATTGCATCTCCTCTTCTGCTTTCAGCTCATTCTCTTTCTGTCTACAAAGGTGCCTAGAGCCTATTTCAACTGGGGCTGACTACCACACAGCCTTTCATTCTAATCCATGCCTCAAGGCGCCAAATGGAGCAATATACAAGGTGGCTGTCCAAATCTTACTGCGACCCCTAGAGCAGTCGCAACTTTGGACATTGGAGTCACTTGAACTTTTAAAATAACTAATATCTTGGGCCATCCCCAGAGATTCCGATTTAATTGGTCTGAGGTGAGACCTGGGCATTGGGATTTTTTTAAAGCCCTTGGTTTTTCAAATGTACATCCAAGGTTGAGAACTACTGCACTGGACCCTGCAGTTAAAAGGTAGAGAAGAAACTGTTAATTAGTCTTAGGGGCCCTACATATTATGAATTTCATGCCATCTGGGGCTTGAGACATTTTTTTTTATATATATATAAACTGGTAAAATGCATGTTGATTTTGACTGAGTCACTTCATTCCAAGCAAGATACCACTGCTGAGACACCCTTCATGGCCTTTTAAAGAACTACTTTTTGCCTCACCCCAACACATTTTCCTCCCTATTAAAAACAAAGTGGGCTCATGTTAGTAATAGATTGACTATTTGAAAAAGGTATAAAAGTTCTGTTTTTATTTTTAAATCACCCAAGGACACAGACTACACCCTTCTGTCATCTAGAGTCTCAGTAACCATGATCTGTGGTATATATAAACTCCTAAACAAGAAAACACTTTAAACGGCTTCATAATAAACAGCCAACAACTTAAAAGAGAAACATAAAATTATGGTTTTTACTGAGCTTCATCGAATCAACTCTGAAGTCCTTCCATTTTCTCTTGAAAACTATAGACCGCCTCCTGCATGGACTTCTTTGAATCTAGATATAGATGCAGGAGGAGGGCTGGAAGAGTCATGATTGATAGACTGCTGGTTGCTGAGGCAAACTTCATCGGATGTTTCCTCCATCTGGATTTGTTTGCCTATAGCTATGAAATTCATTCCTGTCTTTAGCTTTGCAGTTATTTTCTAACGTTTTTGCACAAATGTTGCTATTTTTAAAGCCATAAAAAAATTCCACTTTTTTATCTGCTACATGCATCATACTTTTTTTTTGCAAAGTGTTAAAATTTATTGAATTTTGTTTTGTTGGATTTTTTTTAACTTACAGGAACTTTATTTGATGATAAAGGAGAAAAGCATGCCAAAAAGGGAATCTGTATTTGGGAGTGTATTGACAGAATGCACAAGAGGAGTCCCATTTTCTTTAATTATTTATATTCACCATTGGAAATAGAGGTAGAGTAAGAAATCATTTATGTTTCATTTTCTGAAATTTTGTGTTAAGGTTTTCCTTAGTTTTAACATATATAAGCTGTTTAAGCTTTTTATAAACATTGGACTAGGTTTCATACCAAAAAGCTATGTCAAAGTTTAGATATTATAGTTTTGGGTTGTTACACAAATGGAGACTGTTCCCTAAATTCTTGCCACAAAAATTAAGAGCTGGCTCCCAAAACCTAGAAGGGAAAACTTCTAGAGAATCAAAGCAAGACAACTTTCCCCAGAAAGAAAGAACTAACAGAATTTGAAATATCAACAGGTGGTCTAAGCTGAAAAACCTTAAAATACTTTAGAAAAAGTTTCTTTAAGTCTATCTGTACCAAAGCCATGGAAGGACCCCTATAGGAAGCAGAGATGTTTGGAGCTGAGCCCAAGAAGGATAACATATCTCAAGGCAACTGTGCCCCACCATGCACATCTACATAACACACGCCCTGGAATGGAACAGATTGGTCTGATAAGCAGTTCCACCATTACTTAGGGCCAAGAGAGGTCCCTCCCCTGGGCCCCAATCATAGAACCCTAGTCTGGCCTTCCTCCAGCTGCATCCTCCTCATGAGGTGAGGAGTACAAGAAACCAAAGGTACATGGTTAGATGCCCCTCCTTCATCTAAACCATGCTCTGTCTGGGCACTTCAGAATTCTTTGCCCAAATTCAGGCTGCTCACCAGGCTACTTCTCCAAGTCAGTCTCCTATGTTAGTACATGGACCCCAAGGCCCAAAGAATGGCAAAAAGTAGCAGGTTTGACAGAGTGGACAGAGTTTGACTTTCTGGGCTGGGGTATACATAATCATTCATGTAAGACCCTTAGAATAAAGATAGGGGTGGGAGAAGAAGAGAGGCCAAGGACAGGGGGCTGGGGCCAGCTCTCCCAGTGCCACCACTTGTTAGTATAAAATTCTGAGGAATCCAAGAATTCTCTATTGAACTTGACCTTCTAGGTCATTAGGAAGTTACATTTCTCAGTGTAGGAGGGAGGATTGGAAGATGTTTTATTTAATAATTTATCTTGATGTATGACTTTTAAATTAAGATTTAGACATATGGTATTTGAACTCCATTCATACTCTTCCTCCTCTGGACTCTACAAATGTTAGGGGTTTGCCTGACAGTGAGCTTGGGGTACTTTGGGGTCAAGATGAAACTATATTTCTGTTTTAACAGGCTCTAAAGCCCAATGTAAATGTCTCCAGCCTCAAGAAGTGGGATTACTACATAGAAGAGACCCTGTCCACAGGCCCTTCCTATGACTGGATGATGCTAACCCCCAAGCATTTCCCCTCCGAAGACTCTGACCTGGCTGGAGAAGCTGGGCCACGGAGCCAGAGGAGAACAGTGTGGCCATGCTATGATGATGTCAGCTGTACTCAGCCCGATGCTCTCACCAGCCTTTTCAGTGTAAGTCAACTGTAGACACACACCTGGGGCACCAGGGGCCCTGGAGGCACAAGGCCAGAGGAACCAGGCTAAGTTAAGAATGGTTTACAAACTTCTGAACATGGCTCTGCTTACTCTGGGCTAGGGTTATGGTAGCACCCTCCGTGTATGAAGAAACCAGATTTGCTTCCTATCATCAGTGGGGAACCAGGCTTCACTACTGGAAAAGAGTCTCAATAAAAGTGATTTTCTCCAGCACTTTGGGAGGCCGAGACGGGCAGATCACGAGGTCAGGAGATCGAGACCATCCTGGCTAACACGGTGAAACCTCGTCTCTACTTAAAAATACAAAAAACTAGCCAGGCGAGGTGGCGGGCGCCTGTAGTCCCAGCTACTCGGGAGGCTGAGGCAGGAGAATGGCGTGAACCTGGGAGGCGGAGCTTGCAGTGAGTGGAGATCACGCCACTGCACTCCAGCCTGGGTGACAGAGCAAGACTCTCAGGAAAAAAAAAAAAAAATGATTTTCCAGCATTACAAGGAAGCAATCAAGCAAATGGAGCAATTTACTCCTTCCGGCAGCTTCCCAGCTGTTTCAGTTGCCTGAACAGCCTTAGTCAGGCCTTGGCTGTGGCTTTTGTGGGTGCTTTTCTTCCTCTGGTCAGAAGTGTGGTTGGTCAGTGGCCTGATGGGAGTGCTGCCAACCATCTTCTGCAAGGAATGTTCTGGAACCAACCCCTCCTGGCAGTAGCCAGCCTGAGGAATAGCTTTGAGCCCTGATATAGGCCAGACACTTCCTAAAGAGTCTTCCCCCTCTGGTTTCCTGACCAGGAAGAGTATGCTTCAGTAGTCATACTGTCACAGAGGCAGCTGCCCTGATCTCCAGCTTCTCTGTCAGAACGTATATCTGTTTCCTTAGGTATTTCTTGGCTTATTCTTTCCACATCTGGTTTGAATCATCAGAGTTGAGGGGTTCCTCCTGTCAAGGACTGGCTTCTCATCTACCTCAGCTATTAGGGCTGGGCCATGGGCCAGTGCTTGACCTCTTGCTTTGGCTATCAGATTTCCCATGGGCTGCCCAAGGGTGCAGATGTCTGAGATACATATTTCACATTCTAGTATGTAAGCTATCCTGTACAAAAAGGCCTAGTTATAGGTCCTAATAAACCATCTTCGCCACAGTGCAGCACACCAGCTAGAGCTCTCACCACTATTTCTGGCTGGGAGACCTCTCAGACCCATGTCCACCACTTAACTGCCCTCTGGCCATGCTGCTCATCTGGGCCTAGTACAGAAGCAGTATAGCTTTGGGGCACATCCTGATTTCTATGAAATACTGATCAGAAAACTTTTCATTTCTTTGCAGGAAATTGAAAAATTGGAGCACAAATTGAACCAAGCCCCTGAGAAGTGGCAGCAGCTGTGGGAAAGAGTAACTGTGGACCTTAAAGAAGAACCAAGAACAGATCGCGTGAGTTGGCAATGCCCCTTAAGAGCTACTTCTGAGTTTTCTGAGGGTGCTAAGTCAGGTGGAGCCCACTGCCACAGGTGACAAGACCCAGCTGGGTTTATGGCCAGAAGGAAGGGTGGAAAGGGGAGGGGTCATGTCCTGGGGGTCCAGGGCAGAAAGTTCCAAATGACTGAATACTTCCTGAGTGTCTCACTTCACCACAGTGACATACTACTTATGTCTCAGCACCCCAAATCCAAGGGAAATTATTGGGTTCTTTCCTGTCTCACTGCCTGTGTGGTTTCAGCAGATCTTCTACCACATGAGGGAGGAGGGGAATGCCAAGACCATGTTTGCTCCACAGAAAGTATTTTAAAACAACAAAATATGCCACTTTGTGTTGTTCACAATCCCTTTTCTGTTTCTGACTTAAGAAACATTTATCATAAAAATATTTTAACGATTGGGCAAGGTGGCTCACGCCTATAATCCCAGCACTTTGGGAGGCCGAGGCAGGCAGATCATGAGGTCAAGAGATCGAGACTATCCTGGCCAACATGGTGAAACCCCATCTCTACTAAAAATACAAAAAGTAGCTGGGCGTCTGTAATCCTGGCTACTCAGGAGGCTGAGGCAGGAGAATCGCTTGAACTTGGGAGGCAGAGGTTGCAGTGAGTGAGCCGAGATTGCACCACCACACTCCAGCTTGGTGACAGAACAAGATTCCATCTCAAAAAAAAAAAAAATTATATATATATATATATATATATATATATTATATATAAAATATATGTATATATATATATATATATAAACGAAATACTCTGTTTTCTGCTTCTCATACCCCATTTCCTATTTCTGATCTAATATGGTACACACCTTCGCATCCTATTTAATCCACTGTGAGGGAATAGTATTCCCTCTCCTACGTGAGGAACAGGCACAGAGATCATCCAGTGGCAACTGGTAGAGCCACCAATCGAACCCACATCAGACTGGCTCCAAATGCAACAGAAGGAAATTAGGATAGATGAGTGTTCTGAAGAACAGTTCAGGAAGAAGAGGCCAGCAGGTCAGATGTTGCAGAAAGGTCAAGAAGAATGGAAGGTAGAAGAAAACCTTTGTGGTAAAAAGAGACCATCTGGGGCTCTATCTCTTAACCTCAAATAGCAATTCAGGAGCTGTTATCAGACAACAGGTGGGTGATGCCTTAATGCTTTTTTGTTAGAAAAATAATAGTTTATTGATTTTTTCTGATAATGAAAGTAATAATGTTCATTTTTTTGAAAGAACACACAAAGTTATAAAATAGAAGATGAGAATCACCCACAATTTATAGCCTAGAAGTAAACCACTATGCTATCAAACTTGTTTTACCATACAAATTCACATATAAAAGAGATTTACTAGACATACTATTTTAAACCTGCTTTTTCGGCCGGCAGCGGTGGCTCAAGCCTGTAATCCCAGCACTCTGGGAGGCCGAGGCGGGCAGATCACGAAGTCAGGAGATCGAGACCATCCTGGCTAACATGGTGAAACCCTGTCTCTACTAAAAATACAAAAAAAAAGAAATTAGCCGGGCGAGGTGGCAGGCGCCTGTAGTCCCAGCTACTCCGGAGGCTGAGGCGGGAGAATGGCGTGAACCTGGGAAGTGGAGCTTGCAGTGAGCCAAGATCGCACCACTGGGGGCGACAGAGCGAGACTCCATCTCAAAAAAAAAAAATAAATAAAATAAATAAAATAAACCTGCTTTTTCACTCCACATTGGCATACATGTCCTTCCATCTGTCACTGTGTGTAAACCAATGTCTGCCAGGCGCACTGTAATCCCAGCACTTTGGGAGGCTGAGGCAGGCAAACCACGAGGGCAGGAGTTTGAGACCAGCCTGGCCAGCATAGTGAAACCCCGTCTCTACTAAAAATATAAAAAATTAGCTGGGCATGGTGGTGTGCACCTGTAATCCCAGCTACTCGGGAGGCTGAACCCAGGAGGCAGAGGTTGTAGTAAACCAAGATCACACCACTGCACTCCAGCCTGGGCGACAGAGTGAGACCCTGTCTCAAAAAACAAATCATCTTTTTTTTTTTTGAGATAAGGTCTCACTCTGTCGCCCAGGCTGGAGTGCAGTGGTGTGATCATGGCTCACTATAGCCTCAACCTCCCGGGTTCTGGTGATCATCCCAAGTAGCTGGGACTACAGGAAAAAACAAATCATCTTTTTTTTTTTTGAGATAAGGTCTCACTCTGTCGCCCAGGCTGGAGTGCAGTGGTGTGATCATGGCTCACTATAGCCTCAACCTCCCGGGTTCTGGTGATCATCCCAAGTAGCTGGGACTACAGGCACACATCACCATACTCGGCTCATTTTTAAAATGTTGTTTGTAGAAATGGGGCTTCATGTTCCCCGGGCTGGTCTCGAACTCCTGGACTCAAGTGATCCACTCACCTCGGCCTCCCAAAGTGCTGGGATAACATGTGTGAGCCACCACGCCTGGCCATAGCAACATCATTTTTTAATGGCTGTCTAGAATTCCACTGTATGGAAATGCCATAATTTGTTTAATGTCCCTAATAATGGACGGGTAGGTTGTTTCCAGTTTTTTACCATGATAACTAACTCTGGGACTGATAGTGTTGTACATTATCATTGCTTATTCGTCCAGTTTTTTCCCTGAGATAAATATTTGTAAATGAAATGTTCCAGTCAGTGGCTTAAGTGTCTGTAAAGGTTTCCTAGCTCCTGTCCTGTCTTTTTCAGTCCCAAAGACACCTGTCGAGGTCCCCAGGAATTGTGTCTACCAACCTACCTTCCTATCAGAAGAGATCTCTGCTACATCTCCCAGACAGCAGCATGGGGGAGGAACAGAATTCCAGCATCTCCCCATCCAATGGAGTGGAGCGAAGAGCAGCCACGCTCTATAGCCAGTATACGTCCAAGAATGAGGAAAACAGGTGACATGCTGAATCCTGCTCGGTGTGCTGAAGACTTCCCCACACCACCTGAGGCTAAACCACAGGCCCCTCAATAAGCTGGGCCTGTGCAGTACAGTCTTTTATAAACTTGAAATGGATTTGCTTTAACTTTTGTAATGTTTTAGATGTCTCTTTGAAAAGAAAAAAAAAATTACAACTAAAAATAATGCCAAGAGGTTGTAGTTATTTGTAGTTGAGTCCTGATGGCTCTTATCTCCTGTCTGCCAGAACGTTTGAGGGAATATGTGTTCGCCAGCACTTTGTCAGTGGCAAACATCAGAAATCCAGCTTATGCTAGCTGAAGCAAAAAGGAATTTACTCACATAAACTAGGACAGTCAAGGGTATGCTAGCTTCTCACACAGTATCTTCTATCCGTTTCCCGGCTCTGCTTTGCCCTCTCTCTGTGTTATGTCAGTCCCAACATGGCACAAAAGATGGCTACTGATCATTCCAAGCCTCACAGATGTGGTAATCCCAGCAGAAAGCAGCAGTCTTTCCCCAGGGGTCTAGTAGCAAAATTCCAGGGAGAACTCTTATTGGCCATTTTTGGATCATCTAGGGGAAATAGAGACTTGACAAAAACAACAGACATCCCCTCCCCTTTACAGCATTTCATAAGTGTAAATCCAAATTAACTCTCCTGTCATCATTTCTTCTAGGTCCTTTGAGGGAACACTTTATAAAAGAGGGGCTTTGCTGAAAGGTTGGAAGCCCCGTTGGTTTGTTTTGGATGTAACAAAACATCAGGTAATACTCTTACAGCCAAAAGAAATTATTTCTGTCTAGGCTAGTCCCAGTCCCCGGCTATTATGTGGCTCTAGCAGACAGATTCCTCATGTACAGACTGCTTTTTTAGTGCCTCTCATATGCAATCTGGAGGCTCCTCAAGGGCCCCAGATGTCCCTGAGTAAGGGCAATAGCCTTCCGAGGAAGTTTCCCAAGTAGCTCGGCCTGGTACTTGCGGCTGAGGCAGCAACAGTTGAGCCCAGAGCATACAGCAATAGAACTCTTTTTTAATGCTCAGATATCTCTTGCTGCCTGATCTTAAAACCCAGGTGAGGGGATTCCTGAGGTTTTCAGCCTGTTGCATACATGCACATATAAGCCTGTGCCTGTGAACCCTCCTCAGAATACAGGTTACCTTTGTCCTTGCAGCAGAAAGCATCCATTCAAAACGGAGGGCATTAATTTATTCTACAAACATTTATCGAACACCACCTCTGTGCCCATTGCTGTACTGGTTAGTAAAGAAGGCACTGTTACCCTTCAAAGATGGCAGCAACAGGGGAGCAAAGGGGCCCCAAAAGAGGCAGAAGGGGATGTGCCCACCCAAACTTGGAATTCACCGTGGGCAAGTACTAGACTGGACCTTGCTGACTATGTCAAGAAATCTTTTGACTACTGTTAGATTCTTAGCTATTCCTGTAGCAGCCTCTGCAATCCTTAGCATCATAGTCTTTACTCCAGTGATTTCAAGGGAGAGCAATTCCTACCCAAACCTCCAGCAGCTCTGCACCCTGCATTACTGAGAGCTGCATGGTCTCCTGTGTTCTGACTGCAGGCCTTACTCTACCTTGGAATTGACCACTCAGCCTTGAGGCTGAGGGTTACACATTTTGATTGTCAATGCATTTACTATAAAATGGAATCTGTTAGGAAAAACCTGAACTGTTACTCCTATAATACAGTGCTTTGGTTGGACCTGCATCTAGAAGACTCCTTCCAAATGAAGACTATATTTGGGGTCCAGCTTTTCCTCTACTTAAGGAATTTCATAATGATTACAGAGTCTTTGTGGGACAATATAGATAATTTATGTTCAAATATACAAATGGAAGCCCTGTTAGGGGGCTATACTCTGAAATCATAGAGCCTACACTGTGTAAAAAAGTTCCATTAAACTTCTAAATATAACGTAGGAGAACGTCATAATTTTTCTATAATTTACAATTACATCAAATTATACTTACATTCTTACCAGTCTTCTGGACTTCTTTAACATGAAAGATACAGTTTTTCCACTTAGCCCTGCTTATACCATGCCTGAGAGGAGAGAGAGAGAAAAGTCTCAGGCCAGAGCCACATTGTCAGAAGCACTACTTTCCTGCCATGTACACTAGAGAGTAAAATCCACAGATTATGGCCCAATAAGGCTTATTCCCTAGCAGTCTCTTTGACATTTTTCCTTTTTTTTTTTTTTTTGAGGCAGAGTCTCGCTCTGTTGCCCAGGCTGGAGTGCAGTGGTACAGTCTCGGCTCACTGCAAGCTCCGCCTCCTGGGTTCTCGCCATTCTCCTGGCTCAGCCTCCCAAGTAGCTGGGACTACAGGCACCCGCCACCACACCCGGCTAATTTTTTGTATTTTTAGTAGAGACTGGGTACGGGGTTTCACTGTGTTAGCCAGGATGGTCTCGATCTCCTGACCTTGTGATCTGCCCGCCTTGGCCTCCCAAAGTGCTGGGATGATTTTTTTTTTCCTTTTTTTTATTATTCCAAAAGGCAATATATGCTTATTATACCACATTCAAACATTTCATACAGATCTCAAAATCCCCTGTGTAGTCAAACGCTAAGCTATTTATTGTGTTCTTCAAAAATCATTTTTTATCTACATGCTGTTGGCAACTTGATCTTTAAAATGTCTTGAACAGTTTTCCTATATGAGTTCTGTATGAACTCATATAGATCTTCCATATTGTTTTTGAAAAGCTCTATAGTATTCCATTTTATTGATGAATTGTCATTTAATGTATTCACTGCTGCACTGAAAGACAAATATGTCTTTTCCAATGTTTAGCTGATAAAACAAAGCTGAAGGAAGCTTCTTCATACATCTTTCTTTGCATGCTTATAGGAGTATTTCTGTAGGACTACTTTATAAAGGTGGGAAAGGTGTTTCTTTTTTTTTTTTTTTTTTTTTTTGAGATGGAGTTTCACTCTTGTCACCCAGGCTGGAGTGCAGTGGTGCATTCTCGGCTCACTGCAACCTCTGCCTCCTGGGTTCAAGCGATTCTCCTGCCTCAGCCTCCCCAGTAGCTGGGATTACTAGTGCCCACCATGCCCAGCTAATTTTTGTATTTTTAGTAGAGATGGAATTTCACCATATTGGTCAGGCTGGTCTCAAACTCCTGACCTCAAGTGATCTACCCACCTCAGCCTCCCAAAGTGTTGGGATTACAGGCGTGAGCCACTGCGCCCAGCGTGGAAAGATGTTTCAATAGGCATAAGCATTCTAAATTTTAGTTGATATTGCCAATTTGTTCTCCAAAAAATTTCCAACAAATTATATTCACACTGGCAGTATTTGAGATGATCTAGTACCTTATTGGATATCATCAGCCATTTTTAATATTTCTCAATCCAAAAGTGGAATCTCATTTATTGTCATTTACTTTTCTTTGATTAATGAAGTTGATCATCTTTTCAAATATTTGTAAGTCATTTGTATTTCTCTGTGACTCGCCTGTTGAGATATTTTGAGCATTTTTCTACTAGATTGTTTATCTTTTTCTTATCAATTTCTGGGAATTCTGTATATTACTAAACATTAGCCCCCTTTTTATATGTTACATATACTTTTTACAGTTGTTACTTCACTTCTTTTTTTTTTATTGTTTTTTGAGACAGGGTCTTACTCAGGCTGGAGTACAGTGGCAGGATCTCAGCTTACTGCAACTTGACCTCACAGGCTCGAGCAATCCTCCCACCTCAGCCTCCTGAGTAGCTGGAACTACGGGCATGCACCACCACGACTGGCTAATTTTTGTATGTTTTTGTAGAGACAGGGTTTCACCACATTGCCCAGCCTGCTGTCGAACTCCTAGGCTTAAGTGATCCATCCATCTTGGCCTCCCAATGTACTGGGATTACAGGCATAAACCACCATGCCCAGCCTTAATTCTATTTTTTAAGATGTAATACATTTATTTGTTCAATTTCTAAACAGTACATAAGTCTTTCCCTCCGTGCTTTCTCCAAGCCACCTAGTTCTTCCTAGAAGCAACAAGTAACATTAATTTTTTGTGTATTCTTCCAGGCATAGTTTAGCATATATAACCAAGGTACAGAGGAAGGTATTCAAATACAGTTTGAAAAGCCATGCCATTTTCTCTTTCTGCGTCTCTGATATCTCACTTGTATCCTTTTGGTTGCAGCTGCGATACTATGACTCAGGTGAGGACACGAGCTGTAAAGGCCACATTGATCTGGCTGAAGTAGAAATGGTCATCCCTGCTGGCCCCAGCATGGGAGCCCCAAAGCACACAAGTGACAAGGCTTTCTTTGATGTAAGTTGATCTTAATTCTCTTTTTCTGGCTCTGCCTGCACATCATTCTATCTGTCTCCAAGAATGATGGAGCCCTCAGAGCAATTGGTGGTGACTACAGATGGATGACAGACCCCCTTGGCTATGGGAATTGTTCCAGAGCTTGAACTCAGCATTATTGACCCCAAGGCTATCCTCTCTTCCTGTCTGTATGTCTCAGAAAAGCTGTATACTGCTTTATGCAAAAGGAGTCCAGCCACACATGGAAACAGATGAACTCCTTGTTAAATGCTGTTAGTTCAGTTACTACCTACTTTCAAGAACAGATGCTATTTCCCTAGTATTCAGCGGTCTTCATGCTTGACCACCCACAAAAGACTGTCCTTAGGCACACATGAGAAGTATCTACCCTAACATCTTCAGCAGCCCTCACGTGGGCTATGGGGCACTTTATAGGCCACATAATAGAAGGGGACTTATGTAGTCCCTGGAGTCAAGCAGGGCTTCATAAAGAAGATAGGTCATCCTTTATTGCCCTGCTCAGGCCATGAGATCGTTTTCCTGACAGTGGGCTTCCAATATGGCTCCAACTGAAGAAAGGGGACACAAAGGCCAACTTTATGGTATGGATGAATCTCAGGCATCCCCCTGGAGCACAAGGAGCTCCCTCACCTTTAGTGCATTGGTGCAGTGCATGGGAGAGGTTAAAGGCACCATTCATTGCTGACCCTTCCTCCTTAGTCAAAGAAGACACTAAGAAAATGCAAAGTAAGGCGCTCTCAGTGTGTCTCCTTTTCCTGCCAGTACCCTTCTATCAACATCCCCTATGACTCTAGAGACCAGAAAAGTAAAGGCAGTAACAGTATGGTAGTTGAGGAGAAAAATTCATACGGAGGTTCTGGGGCAGTATGGAAAAGAAAGGTCACAGGGACTGATTTACCATTTACCCAAATCTATAAAACAGCCCTGCCCTTCATCTCTGGTTCTCTGTCATTTGGTTTTGTAGCTCAAGACCAGCAAACGTGTGTATAACTTCTGCGCGCAGGATGGACAGAGTGCCCAGCAATGGATGGACAGGATCCAGAGCTGTATCTCTGATGCCTGATGCCCATGGTCAACCTATGCCGAAGAAATAGAGGAACTCATGCTGCCAGATAGAAAAAAAAAAGCATGGATCCTTGAGGAGCTGACAACACGTTATCCCAGGGCCTGAGGTTCTCCTGCCCAGTCCCTTCTTGCAGGGGTTGCTATATCTACTTAACCTGAATAGGTGTTTCACACAGGTCTGGTCAATAGCCCCATGCACTCCCTATATCTTGCACTACATTTTTCTAACAGGGTCTTAGTGGTTAATGATCAGAAGATGTCTCCTGAGCCAACTGTGAACCTCACCCAGGCAAAATGGCTACCACCTACTTGGGTCCTTCTTCATGAAAGCTATAGATCCTTTTTTGTTCTCCAGGGTCATAATTTGCTTGGAGACCTGTTTAACAAGCAAAAATCAAAACCCTCCAAGATTGTCTCATATTCTACCTAGACTAGGTTTCCTATGAGAGGCATCTACTTGTACTGCCTGACCTTTGAGATGCTCAGTTCTCTGGTGCTGCCAAAAGGTGCTTCCATGGTCCCTTCTCTGCCACTGGGGTTCACAACAAGAGATGTCATTGTTCAGTAGCAGGCAAAGAGGAAGCACACAGCATTATTCTGATGGAAAAAGATTATCCAGGGAATGGTACAATGACCAGCCCAATGCAGGAAAACACTACTTCCAAAACATTAAATTCTCTATCCAAAACATTGAATTCTCTAGACCAGAGGTGCTCTGAGGATCCAGGGCCTTGTGTTCTTATGTATCTTCTGCTTCCTGACAATTTCTTTTTCAAAATAACATGCAAAAAAAGCTGAATGCACTAACTCACAAAACAAACACTTGCACTGAACTCCCAATGAAGTGAAGATGTTGGAAAGACAGAGGCCAGCTATTTAGGACCACACACACCTGTGACAAGGGCTGTGTTGACCACAGTCACACTGTGGCATGACTGGATACCCAAACTACACTTCTACACATGAAAAGTAAGAACTGTCTTTAGATTTTCTTTACTTTGATAACTTGTGTTTGTTTAGCTTAAGACCCAAGAAATGCTGTTTGCTCATGGTAAACAGAAACAGCATCTTTGCTACAGCCACTGACACCAGCTGGCGTCATAGGTAGCTAGATCATTGCATTTGTTTTGAAATGTTAATATGTTAAATACTAAACTAATATTTCAAAAATGTGTATATATGATTTCTATATCCTTGCTTTTCAGATAGCCTGCTTATAATTTAATATAAATTAACTGATGCATTCATAAGATTTCAATAATGAAATGGTTCCCTTTTTTAAAAATAAAAATACATTGTCTTTGTAGATTAAAAATGTCGGAATTTCAAATTTAAAATTGTCTACACACTAGGAAATAGAACTGTGTTAATATATAAGAAATTCGGGGATAATTAAGAATGAAGGACTTTTCTATCATTTCCATTTTATAAATTGCCACCTGTGAAAATGGTTTTTGCACATTATTTGTATTTTTCTTTGTATATGAAATAATTTTTTGTACTTTGTAAAATATGGACCCCATTGTACCTTCAGCTATTTGAGACTATACACAGTGCTTCTTTTGTAACTGGACTATTTTAACTTTCGTGAAGGCATTACATTGCCTCACATTCACTAACCACCTTGAATTAAATTTATTTCTTAAGAAAAAGCATCCCTCATTTACTGTGAACCGAAGTTCGTTCTGTAGTGCACAGCACGCAGGAGGGTAACACTCAGGATTCATACATGGGACTAAAGGTTCAAGAATAAAACAAAGCATGGCCCACTTTGTGCCTTCATTCTCCTAATGTCATCACTGCCCTTTGCTCAAGAAGTAACCAGGGATACTGAACATGTTAGCATGAGCTTCTGGGTTCCAGACACACTTCTGCAGAGTTTAGGTAAGAGACTTGAGGCCAAGATTCTCACGTGTGCTGCCACTCCTACCACTGTCTAATAAGCTGTTTGTCTGAAATTGCTTAAGTCCCTTACCTATTCTGGGTCCATTCCACCACCTAGAGTATATAGTAATTTGTGAAAATTTTAGGCATGAGACATTGAAGTCTGAACAGCAGATTTTTCTGCTTCAGGGAATTTTTTTTTTTTTTTTTGAGACGGAGTCTCGCTTTGTTACCCAGGATCTGGAGTGCAGTGGCGCGATCTCAGCTCACTGCAAGCTCTGCCTCCCGGGTTCACACCATTCTCCTGCCTCAGCCTCCCAAATAACTGGTACTATAGGCACTTGCCACCATGCCCGGCTAATTTTTTGTATTTTTAGTAGAGACGGGGTTTCTCCGTGTTCGCCAGGATAGTCTCGATCTCCTGACCTCGTGATCTGCCCTCCTCGGCCTCCCAAACAGGGAATTGTTAAACAGCACAAATGATCAGTGATTTCAGTTCTAGACAGTACTTCTCTGGTTAAGCCCATGAGTTTACCTCATGTAGCCAACAGAGAATGCAAGTTTTCATCTCAGGGCTGAGCCTTTAAGTCCTTTGACATCCAGAGTCCTCTGAGCCAAGCAAGAGGACCCCAAAGAGCCACTGAGGCTCAAGGTGAGACAGTGACATATTCCCTGAGCTTTCGGTTCTCCTCAGTCTCAAGAGCATGCTGATCTAAGCCAAGGGCCCTCAAGCCTTTCCTTGGTCCTGGGCCTCTCAACAGCTACCATTACGCATTGCTGTGTCCCTGAGATTCAGTCAGGCAGGAAACAACTGGGATTAGGGGTTGAGTAGAAGCTGTGTTCACAGTGTCAGTATCTGGATGCCCTTCATTCCTCAGGTCTTAACTGTAAAAGGGGAGAATACTGGGTTCTGTAAACCAAAAATAAAATTCTAAGACCCCCAGATAACTGAATGGATCCTTCTCAGCCAAGGGAGTTCCAAAGAAACCTGAAAAATGAGTTCCAGTCATGATGCTGGGGCAAGGAGGTGGACAGGCCTCATTACAGCCTCTCCCTTTTGGAGTTTAGACACAACAGACTAGCATTAACATTAAAACAGATCTTAAGACTGACAAAATAGACTGTCACAATAAAATACCAAATTCCAACCTGACTCTAGTATAGCATCACATAACAGATAGTAAGCCCTAAAGGAAATCAAAGCTTTTTTAATCCCAAAATACATTCCTTTTACATATTTTGAAATGGCCCTGCAAAGCTGTATCTTGGGGGGATTTACATTCTATAGAGGATCCCTTTCCCTTCCCAGGTCTTTTTCTGATCCTGAAGAGATTAGCTAAGAGTCTAGTGCCTTTTATTAAATGTCTGAATAGGAAATATTTGCTATCTGTTGCCTCTAAGGGCAGCCACCTATGAGACTTCGTCTACATAAGAAACTAGGTCTCTACAACCCCTTATCTTAACCTAGACTCTCAATTTCAGCCTTTTAGATAATAACTCCTTCAACCAATTGCGTATCAGAAATCTTTGAATCCACCTGTGACCTATAAGCTTCCGCCTTTCCAGGCCAGACCAATTTGTACTTCACATGCATTGGTTGATGTCTTATGTCTCCCTAAAACATATAAAAACAAGAGCCTTTAACCCAACCACCTTGGGCTTGTATTCTCAGGACCTCCTGAGGCTGTGTCCTGGGTCACAATCCTTAACCTTGGAAAAATAAATCTCTAAATTGATTGAGACCTGTCTCATATACTTTTTTGCTTTACAGTTCCAAGGGAGAAAGACCAGAGCTTGGCTGCCTGCAAGAGCCTTAACAGGGCCCTTCCTTCTGTGGTCCCAGTGACAAAACCCTTCTAATGTGGGCTCTTGAAAGATGCAAACTCAAAGGAGCACATAGCATAAAGTCACTTCCCAACCCCTTTGACCCAAATCCTTTATTCCCACCTCCCAAACCCCTTCACTCTACTGTCTCCACCCCGGAGCTAGAGCTTAAACTGCTAATAACATGGCAGATTTGCTTCTCAAGGGAAACTGACATTTTTAGGTATTTAATCAGGGGTTCTTATAAGAGTTGTTAAGTAGCCCTATCATCCCATAAAGAATTTCTGAAAGATCCCAAGTTGATAACAGGGAAGTGCCCTCAGCAATCCCAGCCAAAGCTATTAATTAAGCAGTGAATAAAACAGTGTTGATGAAGAGATAGGGTTTACAGCAGCACCATCAAGCATATATAATGCAAGCCACATAGGTATCTTTAAGTTTAAAAAAAAGATGACATTAATTTTAATATATTTGTTTTTACCATATATTTACTCCTATATCAAAAATATTTTAATGCGTAAACAATACAAAAAAATTAATGAAATATATTCCTTGTTCATACTAAATCCTCAAAATCTAGTGTGTATTTTATACTTACAGCACATCTGAGTTTGGACTAATATGTTTTTTTCAGAGGCCACTTCTGATAAAACAAATGCATATCATGTTTCTATACCAGTTCTCCAATATCAACTGGACATCCAACAATCCAGTTCAAGTCTGACACTAACTCTCCAGATTTAGCACAGACTCCACAAGTTCAGGTCTGTCTTTAAGACTGCCCCCACTTCAAACACTAGTTGCAAGTTCCAAGGGCCACCAGAACTTCTAACCAACCAGCTATAAATATGAAGGTTTCCACAACCCCCTTCTCAGGTTCAGTAATTTGCCAGAACAAATCACATAACTCAGAAAAACACTTTACTTACATTTACCAGCTTATTTCTAAGCGATAAACCTCAGGATCAGCCACAGGGAAGAGATGCACGGTATGGAGGGAGGCAGCACACCACCTGCCCAGCATCTGATGTGTTCACCAACCCAGAGGCACTCCTTATCTCATTATTCAGGAGGTTTTACAACCCAGTCTCCAGTTACCCTCCCTCCCCCGAGGTTGGGGGTGGCTGAAAGTTCCCACCTTCTATTCACTAGTCTGGCCTTTCAGACGACCAGCACGCATCCTTAACCTAGCTAGGGACCCCACCTGAATCACCTTGTTAGCATAAACTCAGGTGTTGCGAAGGGCAGTTATGAATAACAAAAGATACTCCTAAAGGGTGGGGTGTGTTAGGAACTTTTAAAAGAAACTATCACTTCAGAAATTTCTAGGGTTTTAGACACTGTGTGCCAGGAACCCAGAACAAAGAACAAATATATTTTGTACTCTACCACAACTAGCCTTATTTCCACTGCTACCACACTAAACAATACATATTTACAGCAAATAGCCTGCTCACAGCAGAGCCGTGCTGGGTGGCAAGAGACCTGGCTTCTAGTGCTGGCTGTCTTCTAATCTCATCTATGACCTTGAACCAGTCCCTTAACTTTGCTGGGCTTTGACTTACAAAAATGCAGGACACAGATGATCTGTTACTTTGTGATTCCAAATATTTACCTTGGCAAGGACTTAGTTTCCAAACTGAGATTTAAAGGATTTGCTGAAAAATCCAAATCATCTAAATCAGTGCTTCTCAAATTATAATGCATATATGAATCATCTTGTTAAAATGAGATTCTGATTCAAGAGGTTTGGGGTGGGGCTTGACATTCTGCATTTCTAATGAGGCCAGTGCTGCTGGTCCAAGGACCACAACACTGGTCCTTGGTAACAGAATTGTTCTTGGAGTAACAGAAATGTGTCTCAGTCCTCTGAGAAGCAGATGCCTGATAGGCAGGAACTCATGGAAGGCTGGAAGAGCCAAGAGACCATGATGCTGGTATAATCCTTTTGAAAAAGAAAGGGAAGCAAAGTTGAGTAGAGAAGACTTGGATTGCAGTGCCGTTCTAAGGAAGTTCAGCAAGGCAGATAAGAAGTCCTTGAGCCATCAGGGGAATCCCACATATTCCAAGAATGGGCCTTCCTAGGATCCCTGCCATGCTCAATCATTGGCTAGGAGCAGTTCATGGGAAGCATGGTTTTGGTGGAAACACAGTAATAGATTTCAGAATATACCAGCTGAGGCCAACAGTCAATGACAGTCACTGCAGTCAGAAATCTTTCATGGTTGTCAGTGTTAAAGTTGTCAGAATCAAAATGGAGTCACTTATGTTTATAAAAAGCAAAACAAAACAAAACAAAAAAGCCTGATAAATTGAGCCAGGAAAAGCTATGAAGAGAGAGTACTTATGCATAAATACCTGATAACAAAAACTATCATAAAAAACTGCAAAACTTGCAACCTTGCACAAAGGCCATTGCAACCTTACACAAAAATTACTCCTTTGAAGGCATCTGTCCAGCAACTACCTGTCCAGCCTTGGATTAGTGTCACCCTTGTTATTGATCCTTGTAGCCAGGATAATTATCTCAAAACAATTATGTATTGATCCTCACTTTTCCTTTAAAAAACCTTTGTGGTCCTTTACCTCCCTGAATACACACATAGCTTACTATGTGTTATATAGGTATTCCCATTGCAATGCCCTTGATGTAGTTTGGATGTGTGTCCTCACCCAAATCTCATGTTGAAATGTAATCCCCAATTGGAGGTGGGGCCTGGTGGGAGTTGATTGGATCATGGGAGTGGATTTCTCATGAACGGTTTAGTACCATCAACTTGGTACTATTTTCATGATGGTGAGTAAGTTCTCCTGAGGTTTAAAAGTGTGTAGCATCTTCCCCGTCTCTCTCTTGCTCCTGCTCTGGCCATGTGACATGCAAGTTCCCACTTGGTCTTCTACCGTGATTGTAAGATTCCAGAGGCCTCCCCAGAAGCAGATGCCACTATGCTTCCTCTACAGCCTGTAAACCATGAACTAGTTCAACCGCTTATAGTTTGTTTGTTTTGTTTTTTTTTTAGACAGGGTCTTGCTATGACACCCAGACTGTAGTGCAGTGGCGCAATGACAGCTCACTGCAGCCTTGACCTCCAGGACTCAAGCAATCCTCCCAGCTCAGCCTCCTGAGTAGCTGGGATTACAGGTGTGCTCCACCATGCCCAGCTAATTTTTTTATGGAGACAGGGTCTCACTATATTGCCCAAGATGGTCTTGAACTCATGGGCTCAAACAATCCTCCCACCTTGGCCTCCCAAAGTGCTAGGATTCCAGGCATGAGCCACCGCACCTGGCATCAGGTATTTCTTTATAGCAATGCAAGAACAGACTAATACAGCCCTATTATATAAATATTATTTTCGTTTAGAGAGCCTCTCTGTTATTTAAGGTGACATAAATGGTGTCCAGAAGCAGGACCTGAAAAAGAGTATCAGAAGGAATTCATGATTCTTGGAACTAGTGTACAATACTCACCTGAGCCCTTTGAGCACTCTGTTTCTATGGCTCACATTTTCTGCCCTGGTGGATTTCCTCTCAGGCCAAGCCTCCCCCTTTTTGGTAGAAGCTCTTGACTTGGAAGCGGAGTTGTTGTCTGGGGTAATACCCAAGGTTCATTGCCTCGTGCCAAGAAAATTAAGGACACAGACATACACAAGGAGTGAGTTTAAGAGCAGAGGTTTACTAGGCAAAAGAAAGAGAACAGCTAGCTCTGCCCTTCAAGAGAGGCTGGCCCACAGTGGAGTGCACTGGATTTTATAGACAGGCTTGAGGAGGTGATACCTGATTACACAGGGCCCAAAGATTGGTTGGACCAGGTGTGACATTACATACTGTCCAGGGAATCTGACTGCCCCACCCTAATCTTATTTTGCAAATGAGGTCTTTGCTTGACTGGCGCCATCTTGTCTGCTCCTTATGGTATGCGTGGCTGGCAAAGAGAAGAGAAGATGGAGCTGTCATGTTGGATATGCCTAGTCCCAGGTAGCCTTTTCCTATTGGCACAGCTGCTGGCATTCACCCGTGCAAACTTGCAGCTTGCTTGTCTATGTCTGCAGCTCAATTTTACAGGCTGCTCTTTGTTAGAAAATTATTTGGAAGCTTCTTTTCATTAAAAGGAAAACCTTACTAAGGACTTCCTTACCCTATGCCTAAATAATTTCTTCTTAACTCCTATATCAACTTTATTCAGGATTTGGTTTAGTGATAAAGCCGCCTTCAATAAAGGACTGTACGTCCTCCTGGAATGATAAAAGGGTTTTTATCTTTTGGTTTAAAGACAAGTGTCTTTCTGGATTGAGTACTCTGGTTTCTCCAGAATCCGTGTTCTGTCTGCAAGACATGTCTTCTCTGGTAAATTTACTTTTGTTTCTTTCTGCGTTGGGATGGTTAATACTGAGTGTCAACCTGATTGGATTGAAGGATGCAAAGTATTGATCCTTGGTGTGTCTGTGAGGGTGCTGCCAAAGGAGATTAACATTTGAGTCAGCGGGCTGGGGAAGGCACACCCACCCTTAATCTGGGTGGACACCATCTAATCAGCTGCCAGCACAGATAGAATATAAAGCAGGCAGAAAAATGTGAAAAGAGAGACTGGCCTCGCCTCCCAGCCTACATCTTTCTCCCGTGCTGGATGCTTCTGCCCTTGAACCTCAGACTCCAAGTTCTTCAGCTTTGGGACTCAGACTGGCTCTCCTTGCTCCTCAGCTTGCAGATGGCCTGTTGTGGGACCTTGTGATCACGTGAGTTAATACTTACTAAACTGCCTTTTATATATATATCTGTTCTGTTCCTCTAGAGAACCCTGACTAATATATGCATGCATAATTTAATTTTTTTCTACATTCCTGGGTTAACATTTTTGTGAACACTTTTATCTTGGTTTCATTTTGGTTTGGTTACATGAATCTGTAAATGGTTTGGCTCCTTTCCCTTGCTTGTTTCTAAAACTCTTCTGAGAGCAAAAATAAATATTCTAAATGGCGGGTGCCGGATGGCTATTTAAAAGCCACTAGGACAGTCACCACTATCTAAAACATGGGTCCAAACTCTTGACATTCTCTGACAGGATTTATAGGATTTTCTTTGCTCTCAAGAGATTAATAAGAAATGAAATGGGATTCTCAAATATTAAGGCATGCCAAGGTTTTCTGAGACTCCAGCCAGCTACATATTATGGTCTATCTCATGAATATATTTAAACTAATGGGCCAGGTGCAGTGGCTCACGCCTGTAATCCCAGCAATTTGGGAGGCCGAAGCAGATAGATCACTTGAGCCCAGAGGTTCAAGACCAGCCTGGGCAACATGGCAAAGCGCCATCTCTACAAAAAATATAAAAACTAGGCAGGCATGGTGGCATGTACCTGTTGTCCCAGCTTCTTGGGAGGCTAAGGCTGGAGGATCAATTGAGCCCAGGAGGTTGAGGTTGCAATGAACCATGATCACACCACTGTATTCCAGCCTGGGCAACACAGCGAGACTCTGTCTCAAAAATAAAAACAACAACAACAAATACTAATGGACAAATCATATCAAGGAAAATTCAGAGCTCAAATGGTCTGGCATGGTGGCTTGTGTCTGTAATCCCAGCACTTTGGGAGGCCAAGGCAGGTGGATCACTTGAGGCCACAAGTTCGAAAAGAGCCTGGTCAATATGGTGAAACCCCATCTCTGCCAAAATTACAAAAATTAGCCAGGCGTGGTGGTGTATGCCTGTAGTCCCAGCTACTTGGGGGGGTGAGGCACAAGAATCACTTGAACCCAGGAGGCAGAGTTTGTAATGAGCTGAGTTCATGCCACTGTACTCCAGCCTGGGTGACAGAGCGAGACTCTGTCTCAAAAAAACTAAAAATAAAAAAATAAGAGTCATAATTTGAACTCTCTAAAATACACTACAACTATAGTGTTAACATCACAGTCTACCCCTTGTGCCACACAGATCTTTACTCTCCACCAGGTTCAGGGAGAAGTTCCTCCCCATTTCCCTTGGGCCTCTATTCCCAAGGGGAACTCAGAAGAATGCAGGAGGTCTGTGGGACCAACTATGGCCCCTACCAGTGAAGTTAATCTTGGAGCCATAACTGGCCTTCATTCTCTCCCTCTTCCACTATCTATTCCGAATTCCCCCCACCCTCAACAACTTCCTCAGATGCTGGTGGTTTACCTGGTGGTGTGAGCCAAACCTTCATTCCGGGGGTGAGCGGGAGGGGAGGGAAGGCGATAAATGCTAAATAATCAAACCCTTCTCAGGGTTGCTGCACATCCTTTCACAATTACAGTGGGGCTGCCTGGAGGTGCCCAGTGGATCACATGGACTCTACACACATTCCTCCTGCCCTCATTATGCAGGAGCAGCCTTGCCCCTTCCTGTTGATCAGGGTCAATTATCCCTGCCAGTATGATGACTCTTCTTGTCTGCTGGTTTCTGAGCACGAAGAATCCCAAGTGCCCTGCAGCAGCCACAAACCATAGTTCAATAGGACCCTTGCCATCATAGTGTCCCCCAGTTAAGTGCTGTGCTGTGTGGAATTCCATGCCTTTGGATCAGGTATTCTGTATGTCCCTGGAAAGTGATGCTCACTAAGGCTCTGTGGTGAGGAAAGGCACACCCATGCCCAGAATAAGTCTCTATCCCTGTAGAGATGAACCATTGGCCCTTCCAGAATGGAAAGGGCCTGATGCAGTTGACTTGCCCCAAATGATGTGTTGGTCTCAAGGAATAGTGCCATTTCAGGGGCTCAGCATTGGTCTCTGTTGCTGACACACTGGACATTCAAAGGCCCCTAGGCTCTTCTGCCATATCACATCACAGTGATCTCCAAAAGGCCTCTTTTTTTTTTTTTTTTTTTTTTTTTTTTTTGAGACGGAGTCTCCCTCTGTCGCCCAGGCTGGAGTGCAGTGGCCGGATCTCAGCTCACTGCAAGCTCCGCCTCCCGGGTTCACGCCATTCTCCTGCCTCAGCCTCCAGAGTAGCTGGGACTACAGGCGCCCACCACCTCGCCTGGCTAATTTTTTGTATTTTTTAGTAGAGACGGGGTTTCACCGTGTTAGCCAGGATGGTCTCAATCTCCTGACCTCATGATCCGCCCGTCTCAGCCTCCCAAAGTGCGGGGATTACAGGCTTGAGCCACCGCGCCCAGCCCAAAAGGCCTCTTAAAGGGGGGCCATGATGATGCTTTGAGCTCCAAGTGTTAATGTCAACTCAAACTCTGCATCTACTACTCAAAATGTCTTGTTATCCCCATTTCTCTAGTGAATGATCACCTAAATGGCCATAGGTCTCTTTGGGGGGAAAAATGAAGGAATCATTGTGACATACACTTGCTGCAATTCTGCAAAGTCCTTCCTCTTAGAGAGCTGGCCACCTCTTTAGTCAATAGTTCTCAAACCTAAGCTAATTTTCAGATATAGAACCATTCCTTTCTAAGGGAAGCACCTGTGAGGGACAATGGGCAGGGAGGCCAGAGAGGTTGGGAGGGCTATCAGACCATGATGGGGGTGGACCGCTGTGAAAGAGAGAGGGAAGGAAGGAACAAATATGTTGAATAAATTACAAACATCTGGTGCATACTGGGCACTGAATGGATCCCAAGGAATCTCTGGATGAACACAGTACAGCTCAGCCCCCAAAGAACTCACAACCTAAAGTAGACACAGACTATTTGTTGTAAGCAGAACAATCCCCACCCCCCTTCCCTGAAGATGTCCATGTTGTAATCCCTGGAACTTGTGAATATGTCATCTTACATGGCAAAAATTAAGGTTGCAGATGAAATTAAGGTTGCTGACCAAGACATTATCCTGGATCAGTCCAATGTCATCACAAGGGTCCTTATAAGTAGAAGTGGGAGGCAGAAGCAAATGTCAGAGAAAGACCCAACAGGAAACTCAATAGGAGAAAGACTTAATGAGCCATTTCTGATTTTGAAGATGGAAGGAGGACAGACGTGAGCCAAGAATGTGGCAACCTCTGAAAGCTAGTAAAAGGAAGAAAATGGATTCTCCCTCAGAGTTCCAGAAATGAACATAGCCCTGCCAACACCTTGATTTTAGCCCAGTAACACCCATTCTGGACTTCTGGCCTCCAGAATACTAAGAATAAATCTGTATTGTTTTAAGCTGCTAAATTTGTAGTAATTATTACAATAGCAATAGGAAACTAATAGGGCTATATAATGAACCACAGTGATTCGTGCAATTGCACTGTATTCGTACAACAGCTGTGTACAGGGGGCAGGAGCTCAGAACAAGCAAATTGGATAAGGGATGGCCTAGGGAGAAATAAGAGTGAGACAGAGGGGCAGAGGTGCAATGTGATATGCAGAGGCAGCTGCTGCAAGGCCAAGAGGGACACTCACACATGCAAACATATAATCCTGTGCACACACATGCAACACAAACAAGGGCATACATGTTCTCACATATACACACCCTAGTGTTATTGGCACTTACACATGCAGACTCTTTCTGACACAGGCCCACCCACTGCCTGGATTCCACCCGTTTTTGGTGACCTCTCTTGTATTAGTCCATTCTCACGCTGCTAATAAAGATATACCCAAGGGTGGGTAATTTATAAAGGAAACAGGGTTAATTGACTCACAGTTCAGCATGGCTGGAGAGGACTCAGGAAACTTACAATGATGGTGGAAGGGAAAGCAAACATGTCCTTCTTCACATGGCGGCAGCAAGAAGAAGTGCTGAGCAAAAGGGGGAAAAGCCCCTTGTAAAACCATCAGATCTCGTGAGAACTCACGATCCCAAGAACAGCATGAGGGTAACTGCCCCCATGATTCAATTACCTCTCACTGGGTCCCTCCCATGACATGTGGGCATTATGGGAACTACAATTCAAGATGAGATTTGGGTGGGGACACAGCCAAACCATATCAACTCTGTCATCTCTGAACACCATATTTCCTGAGGGCAGCTGAATTTAGCAGGTGGGGACAGGGCTTGTCTACCATGGCTCCGTCACTAGCCTTCACCTGAACAGGAGGTACACTGGGAGGCTGAGACTCACCAGTTGGGGGGCAGCTGGAAATCATTTACCTGCCCAGCATTTTAGTTTGTAAGGTGTCAGGGTAAGCCCTGACCTTGCACATGTTCTCCCAAATCTCAGTCTCTCCCCTCACAGCTGTATGATGGAACCTATTATGAATGAGCTGGTCACCCAAAACCAGTGTGTCCATCTTCCCATGCATTTGTCTGTCCATTTTCATTCATTCAACATACATTTATTGATGCTTCTTCTGTGTTAATGCCTGCTCCTGGATACTTTGGACCCCAAGTAAAATAAGCTACTATCCAAGATATGATTTCTGGTGTAACCAGAGCTATGATAGGGTGAGAGCAAGTAGGAGCCTGCAGAAAGATAGGAGGAGCTCATAGCCCAGCCTTGGGGTAAGAGACATGAGTACATGACATTTCGGCTGAGTATTAAAGAATAAGATCACTGGGCAAAGGTGAAATCAGGAGGAGCAAGGAAAAGAAGTTAAGTCAGGTTTGTGATGTGTATTTTAGAAAGATCTCCCTGGTGAGGATGGCAAAGGGGGACTGGGAGGAAGGCAGGCCAGTGAGCAGCTGCTGTAATTATCCCAACCTGAGAAGGCAGTTGGGCTGGATAGACATGGGAGCTCCAGAGACATGCCTGAGGTGGTATCTGTAGGATGTAGGGCCTAACTGATGGGGACAGAGGGGATAAAGGGAGAGGGAGCAGTTAAAGACTGTCAGGTTGATGGCTGGGACATCTAAGAATGGCCCCAGTCTCAGAGTCAAGTGCCAGGCGTAAAGAAAGGATAACCAGGCTGGGGGCACCCAGGCCCTGGTGCTGCCTTCAGCAGCAGGCATATGCTTCCTTGGGGAGGAGTCAGCTGGTAGAGAGGGTATGTACAGCACTTTCTGAATCTGGGAGGGGTTCCCCAAGTCACACACACACACACCAATCACACATCTTCTTGGCTTAGAGAAAGAAGTTAAGTAGCCCCTCCCCATTTTAACAGCTGAGGAGTCCATGATTTTAAGAGGTTAAATGACCTTGTCCAAGGCCACAGAGCAGTGCCTGATGGAACTGGGATTTGAACCCAGGCTTGTCTGACTACATCCTGTGCTCTTCTCCCCAGTCCCAACAGGTCAACCAGGCCAGTCTTGGCACCAGAGAATTAAGAATCCAGGGGACCTCTGACCTCTATGTCACACCCAGCCTGGCCAGGCCACTTACAGGGCCATTCAAAGCCAGGACTGCCTCACTCTCTTAGACAATGGACCAGGACAAAAAGTTCTCTTTGTGAGTAGAATGACCTTGGGCCCTCCAAGGAGAGGCGGAATGGCCCCACAGCTAACATAGCCCTCTCATACCCACTCCACACCGTGGCCACCCACCCCACAGCTAGAGCACCTAAGAAGTGCATCTCCTAGTCTGTAGGTAAGCAGGAGAAGCCCAGGCCCAGCCCAGTTCAGCACGTCCCCACTGTCACACAGCTCAGCCATAGCTGGGCCTTCCAGGAAATCCAGACCTGGGCAATTAGAAACAGAGAGCTCAGGGCTTAGAATGAGATACTCTGCAGGATCCTGGTGAGGATCTGGCCCTGTCTGAGCCTATTTCCTCATCTGTAAAACGTGAAGTTAGGCTTATTTATCCTACAGCTCTCACAGCTGCAATGGTCTTTTTGCATCTCCTCTGCAGTCCCTGGCCTCATCCAAGCCTAAGAGTTGAACAACAGATGCCTGGTCCCTACGGAAAGCCCCCAACTCTGGCCTCAGCAGATCCACCTCCTCACTCCCCACAGGTCCCCCGAGGTTCAGTGCAGCCTCAGCCAGAAGAATGTGAACCATTCCCGGCATCTCCTCCCCTGTGGCCAGCCCAGAGAGGGGCTGGAGCCTCTGGGCCCTTCTGACAGGAAATTAGCTGGGCCTGGCCTTCCCCACTACCAGCTGCTCTGCTGACCCTGACCCTGTGTTTTCTGAAACTTGATACTGCAAATTTCAAAGCCTCTTCTCCATTCCCTGGAGGCCTGGCTGAGCTGTGTGTCTAGTGGGGCCTCCAGCCTACGTGTGGGCCTGCCTTCCTGTCCTGGAAAGGGCCCTGGCTAAGAGTGGTGCAGGGAAGCCTGAGGCCCAGCCCCTGCCATGACCCTGAGCAGGGCCTACCCCCAGGCGATTCATCTCCCCATCTCCGAGCTGTGAGAGGGAACCCACATGCAGAGTGGCTGCAACATGGAGAATGGGATGGAGGGACACAAGAGGGGCAGTGGAGAGACCACCTCAGATGCAACTGTGATGTTTCAGGGAAGAGATGGTTTGGACTAGGATGGGATGGTGAAGATGACAAAAACTATAGACTGGAGACATATTTAGGAAGTAAGATGGAGAGATACTGGTGATGGTCTGGCCATGAAGGCTGAGGGACACAGGTGTCAAAGGGCCTGCTAGGTTTCCGAGTTGCCCAGCTGAATGGATGGTGGTATCTTTCCCTGAGATGGTGAACACCAAAGGATGACCAGGGTTGGGTTGAGGAGGGAAAATATCCTGTTTGGCCTTAGTTAGAGGCTGAGGCGCCTTTGAGCTGTCCCAGTGAAGAGGCTGAGCACTTGGATATCCAGAGAGGAATAAGCTGAAGATACTTATTTGGGAGGGAGAAAAGTAGATGGTAGGTAAGGACATGGATAAAACTGCCAAGAAGGAAGAGTATTAAGTAAGAAAAGAGCCCAGCCTGTGCCTTAAGGACACTAATGTTCAATGGCCAGGTAAAGGAGGAAAAACCTGGAATAGAGGGTGAACAGAGAAAGAGCAGCCGAAGATATAGGAAGAACCATAAGCATGTTGTGCCTTGCAATGAATGGAGAAGAGTGTTTCAAGAAGCAAGAGAATGTTCGGATGCTGCTGGAAAATCTAAAAAAAAGAGGAGAATGTAAAATGCACTTTGGATTTAGTGTCCTGAAGGTCACCTCACCAGTGTTTTAGGGAGTGCTGTTTCGGTGAAGTGAAGCAGGGAGAGGCCAGACTGTCACGGACAGGAGGCGCGTGAGGTGTGAGGAAAGAGACAGTGCTCTGGAGACGTTTGACTGTGGGTGAGAGGAGGGTGGGGCAGTAGCTGCAGTAAGACAAGGAGTCGAAGAAAGGGGCTTTTGCTGTTTTTTAAGGTAAGTGAGATTCAAACATGTTTAAATGTTGATAAGCAGAATCTTGTTCAGATGAGAGACTGACAATGCCTGAGAAAACAGGGACAACAAACATAAAAGTGTTTTTGACAAAGCAGGAGGGCTTGCCAGGGCCCCTCAGCAGGGTAGGGCTCAGAGGGAACATCTCCAATCCTTTGAAGCTGGCTCCTGGGCACTAGGCTGGCTGTGGCACTGCCTCTGAGTGCTCTATATGCCCCACAGCCAAGGCCAGCACCCTTGGATGGCCAAGTACATGTACCTTATGGACCCTATTCAACCCTAGTTGAGGATGGCAGGAGTTAGAGATGATCGGACAGACCATGGTGGGCCGTGATGTCCTAAACAAGGGTGCTACATCCCTGGGAGAAGAGCCATGGGCCTCTAGGCCTATTGTGGACATTGAGCCCATTGCCAGTGACAGGATGCCTGGAGCCCTGCTGGATGGTATCCCTAAGTCCAGGGTCCCCAGATGCCTCCATTCCAGCTTGGCAATACCATGTTGGCTCTACTGGCATAGGACACTCCCAGGCATACCACAGGGCAGTGGTTCTCAGAGGATGGCCTCTAGACTGGGAGTATCAGCATTACCTAGAAACTAGTTGGAAATGCAAACTCTGAGGCCCCACCACAGATCTATCAAATCAAAAACTCTGGAGGTAGAGTCCAGCAGTGTGTGTATAACAAAGTTTCCAAGTGACTTTGAGGCACCACTTCTCTAAGGTATCAAGCCTTTCATCCCTCCATTTGCTGTCCGTCCAGTAACCTAAAATTCACACATCTACCAATCTAAACAGCCATCATCCAACTGTCCATTTCTCAGTGCAATTCAACCATCTGTCTTAGTCAGTCTGAGCTGCTATAACAGAACATCCACAGACTGGGTGGCTTATAAGCAACAGAAATGTATTTCTTGCCGTTCTGAAGGTTGGAAAGTTCAAGATCAAGGCACTAGCAGATCTGGTGTCTGGTGAGAGCCTGCTTCCTGGCTCACAGAGAACTAGCTATCAACAATCCACGTTCGCATTCTGTCCAGCCACCTGTGCCTATCTATCTAATCTCATGTAATCTAGTCTATCATCAGCCTAAATAGTCATCATTCTAAATATTTCTTTATTTATGTTACAAACATCTACTCACTATCTTCACAACTCATTTATGACACAAAAGAATATCTAAGCTCTGGTACCCACCACACCCACCTCCCCTTTCTAAGGAAAATGGACATAAACATTTCTTTCTGCTTAAAGTTTCAGGATCATATCATGTGTATTAAGTGAAATCAGTTCTATTTCTCTGGGCAGCAACCCTGACTGGACAAGGGGCAGGTTCTTGGGGTTCCTCAACTAAAGGCAACTGTGTTTGTATGTGTATAATCTTAATATATATATACACACACACACACACATAGTAGCTTAAGTATTACATAGAGATATGATATATTCTATAGATATAGATCTGTCACACATATGTGTACATATATAACTTCAATAGCTTGCCATAAAACTCTGCCCAAATGAGGTTGTCTGTACTGAATGGTGACAGACTTAGCCAGTCATAAACATTCTCTTCCTTCATTCTCTTCCTTGGAGAGTATGAATGTTTAGTATCACTGAGAAGTCAGGTCACTTCAAGCTCCAGTTCTATCCTAACAATGGTAAGCAGTTTTCAATGAAGCCTGCTGAATATGTCTGCTTTGAAAGAGTGGGATTTAGAGTGACCTTATAGCTCAGACAGAAACAACTGTGCTGCGGGCGTGACTCTGCAACCCTGCATTTAGCCCTCATTATCCAAGACAAACGTCAAGCTGCCTCTGCTGGAGGGTGGAGCTAGATGACCACACTATACCACATATCCTCCCTGTCCACAGCTGATTGGAGCAGGGCCACCTCACCATATCCCATCCATCAGCAAATCCTGATTACCTTCAAAATCAATCCTAAATTGGACCACTTATCACTGCCCTCACCACTGCCCTGGTCCAAACTACCAACATCTCTCACCTGGATTTCTGCAGTCGCCTCCTAAGTGGTCTCCCTGTTTGTCTCCCTTTCCCGCCTTGTCCCTTTCAGTCTATTCTCATCACAGTAGCCAGAGAGGTCCTTTTTAAAATCTAAGATCATGTCATTTCTCTGTTCAATATCCTCCAATGCCTCCCCTCCTTCTTACAGTAAAAGTCTAAGTCCTCACAATGGCTTGTAACACACTTCATGATCTGTCCTGCTACCCGTCTGACCTCATCTTCCACTATCCTCCCCATGTTCACACAACATCAGCCACACCATCCTTACTGATGTTCCTCACACAGTGCCACAGAGTTCCCACCTCAGGACCACTGCACTTGCCATGCCCTCTTCCTAGAGCATTCTTCCCCCAGATATCTTCACGGCTCACTCCCTCAATTTCTTCAGATTTCTGCTCAAATATGACCATATCAGGGACACCCTCTCTGAGTATCCTACACGCAGCAGAAACCCAACCCCTCCCCAAACTGCTCCCTACTTTATTTTTCCCATAGCATTTAACGTCAGCTCACATATAACTGCCTACTCTCTCTCTCTCCTCATTAGAAAGTATGCTTCATAAATGCAGCAACTTTGTTTTGCTTGCTATTTTTCAACACGTAGGAGCTTTGTTGAGGTACAAAGAGTCACATAAATATGCACTTGGTAAAAACTTGTGGAAGGAATGAGTAAGAGTGGCTGAGAGTAGACCATGAGGAAGAAAATCGAGCAGAGGGAGACTGCTGAGACAGGAATGAGTACAGAGAAATGTGGGAAAGAGAGGAACCTTGAGGTCCTCGGGAGATGGAGAGAAGAGCCACTGTTCCTGACTTTCCAGTTCCAATCTCACAAGGCCTGAATGTCAGTGCTCTCTGCAAGGTTGTCCATTGTATTCTCACAATTGTACCCCTCATTCTTAAAAACACTGGAGTTTTCTTTGTTCCTTGCAACAAAAACAACCTTGACTTGAGCAGTGCCCTTCCAACCATCCATCCACCCATCTCTCCATCCCCACATGCCCTCCTAATCATTTATACTTCATTTTTTTTCCCTTTTTTTTTTTTTTTTTTTTTTTGAGAC
The DNA here is from genome assembly GCF_043159975.1 of Macaca nemestrina. Lineage (NCBI taxonomy): Eukaryota > Metazoa > Chordata > Mammalia > Primates > Cercopithecidae > Macaca > Macaca nemestrina. Next base: position 56,076,198 of record NC_092136.1, read on the forward strand.
AGAGTTTCACTCTTGTTGCCCAGGCTGGCATACAATGGCGCAATCTCAGCTCACTGCAACCTCCGCCTCCCGGGTTCAAGCGATTCTCCTGCCTCAGCCTCCTGAGTAAGTGGGATTATAGGCATGCACCACCATGCCTGGCTAATTTTGTATTTTTAGTAAAGACAGGGGGTTTCACCATGTTGATCAGGCTGGTCTCAAACTCCTGACCTCAGGTGATCCACCTACCTCGGCCTCCCAAAGTGCTGGGATTACAGGTATGAGCCACTGTGCTTGGCTGATCACTTATACTTCTAATCATCTGTCTACAGATCAGTCCACTAGTCCGTTCATCCCTATAAGCGTCCATTATCCTAGAGTCCACCCATCATCCATCGATCCATGTAACCAACAACTATCCATCCACATGTGGATGGATAACCTCCTTTCATAACCTCCAGGTAGAGTGGAGTCAGGTCATGAAGGATCTCATCACAGGGCTGAGGCCATCCAACTTTAATGCTGAAAAGTGGGAAGCTATGGAAGGATTTTGAACAGGAAAGTTATATAGTTGGATCTGTATTTTAGAAAAATAACTCTGACAGCTATGAGCAAGATACTTACTGTCTAAAGGCAAGAAGACCAGTTGGGGTAATATTAAAATATTCCAGATGATGAATTAGGGCAGAGGCACAGGGGCTTCAGAAAAGAAGATTCAAGGGAGAGACAGGGAAGCAGGTCTGGGAACAAGCCCAGCCCAGAAGGGCAGGCCTAGACAAAAAACTGCCTAATAGGGGGCCTCAGTTTTGCAATCACCAGCTCAGCGCAGGCACTGTGTTTGCCCCAGATCTCAAGTGGGACCAGGCCTCTTGCACATTCTGCACATTTGGGGCAGAGTTCCCAAGAAGCCCAATCCAGAACCAGTCTTCTCTGGGCCCTTCAGCAGAGCACTCTGTCCTACATCTCAAGTCTCTGAGTAAGTGATATTTCCAGAGTACACATTCCCCCACCAACTCATCTCACAGCTCAGCCCTGGCTACAGAAAGCAAGGGCCTCTTCTCTGTTAATTTTCTTCAACTCCTCAGAGGTTGGGCCTCTGGCCCAGTGAAGTCAGGGTCTGGGAGGCAGCCCTGGCTCCCTGCCAGCCCACAGAGACTATATTTGGAGCAAGACAACTCCCTCTGGACACAGAGCTTGGGACCCACCCTGCAGGGCTGCCCCAACCACTTTTACCCAGTATCCACGCAGTGTGATTGTCACTCACGTTTTCACTTGTTAGTTCATTCATTTGTTTACTCATTTATTCATTCCACAAACATTTATTGATCTGCTGGTATGATGCAGCAGGTACAACAGGATGTGCGGTGGGCACATATCTGTATATGTGTATATGTGGTTCTCTCTAAGCAGGGATGGCAGAACATACTCTGGGTGTCCTCCCTCCGGGTTCAGTGGTGATGATGACTCACACTCAGGTGTATATGGCATCTGTGGGGACCTGTGTGCAAGTGCATGCAGGCACGTGCTGAGGAGGTAGCTATGACTCAGTGGCACGTGGCATCTGTGGGTACCTGTGTGGATATGTGTCTGAGTGCAGGCATGAGCATAGGCGCTAGCTCCTCAGGGGGTGGGGGAAGTGGTTGTGACTCAGCTGCACATGGTGACTGGGAGCCTACAAGCCAGCTATGACTTTATGGCTTTGCTTATTTGCCAAGCCAAACAGTTAGTGTTAGGCACAAATATTCTATCAGAATGTGCATGGAATAAGTCCTGAGCCGGGGACCTCCAGCAGGCAAGAGAGACTCAGTAGTCTTGGCCCAGCAGCATGTGTCCCCCGCCTGCCCCCTCCACCGTAGGTATACAGGTCCTACCCTCCCCACTTCGCCCTCTCCACTCCTGCCTCCTGGAGACTCAGCGAGCGCGTCCCTCATTGACTCTACATCACCCCTCACCCACCGGTCCCAGGTGCACACACGAGACCAGGCCCAGAGGTACAGGGCTGTGACCTTCAAGCTGCCAGCCCAATCCATTTTTCTACTATGCCAAAAACCCCTTCTTTTCCAGATCCCATGGCGGCGTCTTACTCCAACATCCCAGCCCGGGTCGTAGGCTCGGCAAGCCCGCTCCAGGGCCCACTTCCCATCTCAGCGGCCGCAGGCCCGCGCTGCCTCCCCATCGGCGCGGCCCCATCTTCACCTCTGAGCTCCTTGCCCCTCTCTCCCTGGCTGTCTCTGTCCTTATCTGTCCCGAGTCTATCTTTGTCTCTTCTCGAGCCGGGCTGTCTGCAGCAGAGGCTTCACCAGAGTGGAGGTGCTGACAGAGTGAGGGTGTGGGCAGGACACTCTGTGTCCCTTCTTGAGCCTTATCGGGAAAACTTAAGTCACTGCTCAGGGCTCAGACTGGAATTTCGCCCTAGATGACCTTGCTGGGTCTGCCGGGGGCCTCCGCGGGGACAGCCAGGGTCAAACGAGTCAGGAAACAGGCCCCTGCTTGTGGGCCGCCCGCCCGCCCTCATCCCAACTAGGCCGCCTGCAGCGCCCTCCGCGGGAGACGCCGGGGGCGGGGAGAGAAGGGAGGAGACGGGAGGGCGGCCCCGTCTTGGGCACTCGCAGGGACCAGCGGGAGGCCGTGTGGGGCTGGAGTCGTGACCACGGATGCCGGAAGGCCACAGGGCCCTCCTCGGGGTCCCGGCCGGAAATCCTCAGGGGCCCGAGGAGGAGCCCGGGCGGCCACCCGACCACCTCCCCGCAGACCGCAGGCCGGCGGCGCGCCGTACCCGCGGGGAATGAGGGAAGAGGCCATCGCGTCTGGACACCAGGGCTTCGTCCCAGAGCCGTCACTGCTGTGTCCCCTTGAGCAACTGCCTAGCTCCCTAAGCCTCACTTTTCACACCTGGAACATAGGAAAATTGCGCCCACCTTCTGGGTCGTGGCAGATAAAATGAGTTCACATCAGGGCTGGCTCTCAGGAGGCGCTCAGTGCCCGTGGCTTTCCTCCCCGGTGGGCAGAACCCCGGGGCAGCTACCCGCGCCCTGGCACCCAGAGCGGAGCAGCCAAGAGCGGAGCCGCCACCGCACACCCCACCCGACCCGACCCTGGTCCGCCCTGAGCGCCCGGGTCGGGGCTGGAACCTGCGGGCGCGGCGCACGCCTGCCACCTGGCGGCGAAGCCACCTGGCCGCCCGTCCCGCCCACGGCCGCGCGCGTGCGCAGGCCTGCACCACCCAGTCGCCCCCACCTCGCCGCGCCCCGCCTCCTTCGCCCAGGGACCCCCTAGGCCACGCCACGACCCTCCACCAGCCCAGCGAACCCCCTCGGCCGCGCAGACCTGCGCCACCAGGTCGTTTCCTCCCCTCCTTCCCTCAAAAACGTGTGCATTTCGTTACCCTTACACCTGGAACCGGGGTCATTTCGGGACCTCCCAAGGAGGGTCAGGATGGTGGGATTAGCCTTAAGGGGGGGCGGACGCAGTTTGGCGGTTAAACCGCGTGTTCCTGTTTCAAACAAACCTAAATGTAGGCCTGGAAGGCTGTGTACTGAAATCCTAGCACTAGGTTGGTGCAAAATTAATTGCGGTTTTTGCCATTGTCGGTTGTCTGCAGAGTGAGATTATGGCGAAGCATTTTATTCTTTTTACATACCTGCTTTTTCTCAATTTTCCACATTGGGTATGTATTGGTGATAAGGAAAAAAAAAACTACAAAAGTTACTTTTTGAAAAAAAAAATCACATGGAGAGAGAGTGGGGGACGAACTGGCCTATCAAGGGGATTTCTGGAAGTTAACTTTCTAGTATCACTGTTTGCATGTAGACTCCCAGGGTCCCCTGGGAGAAATGGAGAAATGAAGCCCAGGACTTGAGGCATTGGGGTGGATGGTCCATCTTTCACATATGCTGGGATTAACTTCCTTTAAGATAAAAGAAAGGCAAGAGTTCCCAGCCTTACTAGGGTAACGTGGGGTAGAGCCTCCAAATAAACCAGAAACTCTTGAGAGTTGAGGTGGTCAGTCACTGCTGTCTGGTTCAAGCTCTGATTGGACCCAAGGGGACCAGATCCAGGATATATTTGAGAACAAGGAATTTATTTCAGAAAGGGGCCACTCAAAAGCCAGCATTTACTAAGAACCTGCTTGGTACAGGGTGCTGGAACTACCACAACAGGCTGCCCCTGCCCTTAAGGAGTTCTGGGCTGACTTTTGGGAAAGTTCATCAGAAGTGACAGGTAGTGAGTGAAGCAGATCAGCAGGAACATTACAAGCCGCAGGAACCGTCATCGGCTGATACAGGCCCTGGGAGGTAGAGTGGAGAACAGCTCTGGCCCCCACAGCTAATGGCCACCAACGGAGTGACAGGACCCTTGAGGGGAGAGCAGAGGCTGGAGGTCCTTGGGGTCTACCGGGAGGTGGCAGTCACAGGCTCTTGGGTCCTCTCCACAGCCTTGCTGGAACCTTCCAAAGAGCAGGTGTGACTGGGGAAGTGTGTTGCTGGGCTCTTGCCCTCACCTAGGACCTCATCTGTTCACTCATCCATTCACAGATTTGCCAGATACCTGCCTTTGCCGGACACCTCAAAAGTTACAGACCTGCCTGTGGACATGCATAGAGCACCTAAGGTATTTCCCAAACTCTCCAGTAGTAGCCTTGAATGGCTGACCTACCGCAGTCACCTGCCAGATCTTCTCAGAACTGGCCAGCCCACCAGCAACATGCCCATTAAGTGGCCTGGCCCAGCCCAGATGGAAAACCCCCCTCCACGTGAGTTTCTAAAGAACATGCATGAAGACAAAACACCAGGTGCCTTAGGTGTGACACCGTGAGGACACATCACCTGTACAGTATCCTAACCCACCCAAGATGACACAGTAAGGTAAAACCACAGTAGAGCCCAGGCCTGTTTGACTCTGACGTCCAGGCTCCTTTCCAACTTAGTGCCCTAAAGGCCTGATTGGGGTGGGGGTAGGGAGGAAGATTCAAGCACTGACTGCTTGTAGCCCAGGCTGGGAGGGCAACAGCTTTAGAAAAAAAGCCATTCATTGCTTTACCCATCTTCCAGCTAACTGCAGTCAGATGTACAGGGCCATGGGGCTCTGGGATGATCTTCCACCTCTACACCTTGTAAACAAGGATTCCAGACACACCCTCCAAATGGGAATGGAGACACATGTTTGGCAGAGTTGGACAGTGACGCTGGTCTCGTATCAGCCTGGACTTTGAGGGGAGTGGAAAACCGGTGAGTGTGGAGGTGCAGCAGCCCTGGTATCCCCTGAAACCAGCCTGTGGGAGGACAGTCTTCCCAGGGGAGCTGCTCAGGAGGTCCTGGTCCATGCATCAGGAAGAAAATGGAACCTGAGAACAGAGGAAAAATGCAGAAAGTGGGGCAGGGAGGCTGCTCCCTGAAACCCCCATGGGTTGCTGGTTCAAGCAGAAAGTGTTGCTGAAGGGGGAGAGGCAGGGTGAAATGGAACAGGAAACGAGGACTTCCGATGAGGAGGAGGGGGCAGTGGGCTGCGGGTCTTGGGAACTGAACAGAATGGGGTTTGCTAGACAGAGTTTTCTAGTCCTGCTGGACCTCAGCTGGCCCCTGTGAACTGCTGTTGAGGGGGATTTAAACAAAGTCCTGCATTCCTGTGGGTGCATAACCCTAAGAGACCATGGACTGCGTCTGTGTGGTGGGAACAGGAAAAGGCAGCTGAGTGTAGCCCCGCTTGGAATTTAGTGTCCACCACAGATGTATCCACTACCCAGGGCCAAAGACTCGGTAGCCTCAGAAGCCTCAATGGAAGCTGAGCACAGGACTAGAAAGGGTCAGGGCCCTCCTGTGCATGTAGGAGTGGCACATGGCAACTAGCTGGGTGATGGGGAACTGAGAAATTAAATGTTTGACATAAAAATGTAATCAGGACCTGAGAGGAGGTGGATGGTATAATGAACAGCATCCTAGAAGTCCGGTACAGATTTCGCATGTCCCCTTCTAGTTCCTTCTCTGCAAATTGAAACGTGAGGCCAGGTGCAGTGGCTCACGCCTGTAATCCCAGCACTTTGGGAGGCCGAGGCGGGCGTATCATTGAGGTCAGGTGTTCCGAGACCAGCCTGGCCAACATGGTGAAACCTGTCTACTAAAAATACAAAAATTAGCCGGGTGTGCTGGCACATGCCTGTCATCCCAGCTACTTGGGAGGCTGAGGCAGGAGAATCCCTTGATCCTGGGAGGCAGAGGCTGCAGTGAGCTGAGATCACACCACTGCACTCAGAGCGAGACTCCATCTGGAAAAAAAAAAAAAAATTTAAAGGTGAGCCAGTTCAGGCATTCTAGAGGCACTGCAGTTACAGACAGTAAACTGCACAAATCCTGGGTGTAAAGTTGATTGTTTTTTCCTATGTAACCACCATTTACAGCATCCCAGAAAGTTCAAGTGTCTTTTCCCAGTTTACAGCCACCCGCCTCCCACCCACTTCTAAATCCACTGATTAGCAGTGTCTTGGAAATCTATATGGAATCATATAGTATGTGCTCTTTTGTGTTTGGCTTCTTTGCTCAACATGATGTCCATGAGATTCAGCCATGTTGTTGCCTCTCTCTGTAATATGTTAATTTTATGTTAATTTAGGTGTAGTATCCTTTGTTTGGATATACAATTGTCTGTTCTCTACTGGTGGATATTTGGGTGTCTCTGGTTTGGGGCCATTATAATAAAACTATTGTGAATCTTCTTATACAAGTTTTTTGGTGAACACCAGCCTCATTCTCTGAAATGAGTGGAAACTGCTGGGCCAGAGGGTAGCTGTTGTTTTTAGCTTTAGTGGATATTGCCAAGTAGGAAGTAGGGAGGTGATTATTACAGTCTCTAATATATAAAGAAAGGAGTAGAGGGGGAAAGAGAGGAAAGAAATAGAGATTCCATAAACTATTCCCAAGACTGATCCTTTAACAAATCTGGAGCACCTCCTCTGCACTGTAAAAGCTGAGGAGTGCCTCTTCCCACGCTTTCATTATGTCTTGACCTTATTCACCTGATCCTCACCCCGCTAGGGCAGCTGTGCCTTGCTGGAACTACCCAGAAGGTTGCAATTAAGGCTTGGCCAGTTAGAACAAGCACAAGCGCTGTGCAGGACACATCACCACCTGAGTGGCAAATGTGAACATTCATTCCTCACAAGCTGCTAAATGGTGCTGACAGACTCACCCTGTGTTTCAGCACCTGGAAAGAAATCAGGGTTAAGGCAGCTTTTACACTTCACGCTTCAGCAACTTGCATCATAGTCTTTAAAATATATCCAAAGCAACCCCCTCCAGAGGCTCTGGGTGTGTCAGAGGTCCCTGCCCTCTGCTCTCTGCCAGCTCACAGAGAACAGGCATTCTCCCTTCCAGGTGCTCCTCATTTGCACCGAAGAGGTCAGTCAACTCCTAGGACATCTGAAAGACAAGTGTTCTGGATAACAGAACTGGCCTTTCTGTGGAGCAGGTTTTCTCAATCTTGCCACTACTGACATTTTAGTCCAGATAATTCTGTTACTGGGGGCTGTCCTAGGCATTGTGAGATGTTTTGCAGCATCCCTGGCCTCTACCTACTCGATGCCAGCAACAGTCCCTCCAGTTGTGACAATGAACAATGTCTCCAGACATTGCCAAACGTCCCCTGGAGGGCAAAATCACCACCAGTTGAGAACCACTGTGATAGAGAAAGAACAGTTTGTTTTATTTTTGAGATGGAGTCTCACTCTGTTGCCCAGGCTGGAGTGCGGTGGCGCGATCTCGGCTCACTGCAAGCTCCACCTCCTGGGTTAACACCATTCTCCTGTCTCAGCCTCCCGAGTGGCTGGGACTACAGGCGCCCGCCACCGCGCCTGGCTAATTTTTTTATATTTTTAGTAGAGACAGGGTTTCACCGTGTTAGCCATGATGGTCTCGATCTCCTCACCTCGTGATCTGCCCGCCTCAGAAAGAACAGGTTTTTTTTTGTTTTTTTTTGTTTTTTTTTTGAGACGGAGTCTCGCGCTGTCACCCAGGCTGGAGTGCAGTGGCCGGATCTCAGCTCACTGCAAGCTCCGCCTCCCGGGTTCACGCCATTCTCCTGCCTCCGCCTCCCGAGTAGCTGGGACTACAGGCATCCGCCACCTCGGCCGGCTAGTTTTTTGTATTTTTTAGTAGAGACGGGGTTTCACCGTGTTAACCAGGATGGTCTCGATCTCCTGACCTCGTGATCCGCCCGTCTCGGCCTCCCAAAGTGCTGGGATTACAGGCTTGAGCCACCGCGCCTGGCCGGAAAGAACAGTTTTTAAACACACCAACCAGTGTCCTCTCCCTCCCTCCAAGAGGGAAAGATCAGTTTTCCAATATACACTCAAGCTGGACTGAGTGGGCCCACTTAGTCCACAATAGGCATTTTATCTTGGCAACAATGTAAACCACAACAACAAACAAAAAGCCACATGGTTTACTCTGGTGAAAGAAAAACTGAAAGGCATAAAAAGAAAACTAAGGAAAACAGAGGTAAGAAAATTTGAAGGTAACAGCAACAATGAATGAGAAATCATCTTTGTAAGTTCCCGTTTGTGAGCTGACACATCAGCCATGGCTTGCCCACATTCGTGACTCAAACACCAAAGATGAGGCCATAGCTAACTTCTTGGGTTCTAAACTGCAAACCCAGTGTTTTCAGGAAGTGTCCCTAAACCAAAGTCCATCTCATATGAAAACACATACAGATACACCCAACTTTACCCCCACTGTTTTATTAAATCAGACAGTAAATGTATATTCTGGTATTTTTAATTTTCTTACTGGGTCCATTTTACTTAAAAAAAAAAATACAAAACATTTTTAATGTATCTTAGAAAAATCAGCAAAAAATTGAGAAAGTTGAGCATATTACATTGTACAATGGTTTCATACGAATGTTTTAAAATCATAAATATTTGGTTTCCTCTCAACATAGCACATCACAAAAATACATTTCAAAAACTTTTTTCATGTATAATTCCTGTAACTGATCATATCCCTACTTATTAAGGAAAACACCTGATGACAAGCACTCAAACACTCCTGAAATTTTCTGTACAGTAATTACAAAAGTAAAACCAAGAGTTCTGTTGGCCCTTTGACAGGTGAAACCATTTTAAATATTAGGAAGAATTCACTTAGTATCAAAATATAATTCCAAATGGAATATACTTAGTTCATTTCTTTGCCATCTTTGATTCACAAGTATCTATCTTAGCCAAAGCACTGTTTAAAAGGATTTTGCCTTCTAGACATAGTGCCACTGAAAACCAAGATGTAATAACACTACGCATTAAACAGAAAGCTTCTGCGCAACCACATATATAACTGCTTGGTCATGTTAAGGTCCACGTGTGACCAGAAAGCATGCAGTCATTAGGCGGATGACCAGGGGCCAGGCAGTGAGGTCTTCAAGAACCCAGGGCTAGAGCAGCTAAGCCCAGGTCATGTTATCAGCTACAGTTGTAGAATAAGCAAGGTTTAAGGAAGGACATTCTGCAAAAGTGCAGGGCCTATTTCACAACTTCTAGAAGTAGAAATTCACATATTCCATCATGACCCTCCCCACCATGCAGAGACTATTTGACTCCCAAGGCCACACTGTTTCCATCCCATAGATTTCACATAGGTGACTAGGTTCTTTGCAAAATACTGTTTCCTCATTCTGGAATGACGGATACTGGAGTCTTCTGGTGTAATGTGCAATCAAACCACAGGAAAGGTTCCATTCCTTACCTAAGTCTCGTTGGTCTATACACCTGCCAGCTACTGAATAAAATGGTAATACTGATAAATGTCTGGGCAGAAATCCAACACCCAAATCAGCTGGCAAATTTCAAAGGCACATGATACAAAAATATTTTAGACAATAAACTTTATAAAGGCAACTATAAGAAATCATTAAATAAAGTTACATTTTTATTAAACAGCCCAAAATCTTAACACAAATACCTACAGAGCATTTCTTCATTGGCAAATATTTTCCAGTTGTAAAAGGTGATAATTTATGGGATTATATTCCAGTTTCCTCTCATGTAAATAAATACATATACTGAAACCTCTAATACCACTCTCTCTCGATGTATACATCTGTTTGGAATTGCTTTCTTAGTATGCACTCAGCAAGCACTGAGGTTGAACACCTGAGGTTCTCTGTCCTCATTTAATACTTATAGAGAGAAAAGGACTTTATTCTACTGAATTCTGCCCTTTTTTGCAACAACTGAATTATCCTCATATTTATTTACAATTTTAAGCTTGATTGCTGTCCATGGAGTTACTGTTGCTTCTCAATTATAACTAGTGTTAGAAGGCTTGATTTCATAAATGTTCTTTTTAATCTAAAGATAGATAGAAAACCTTCCTTAATACTCCTTTCAAATCAGATGCCTATAAACTATGACCCCAATTTCCCTGTTACACTTATTTCTATTAGATATTTTCTCCGTTGTCACTATAGAGGAAGGGAAAAGGCAGAAAAGCTGCCCACCTAACAAAGGCTAACATTATGGCTAGGCTAATATATTGACATGCTATCATCTTTATGATGTTTTGAATCTAACTAGCAGACATACAGTCAACTTCCTGTTGGCCATGTGCATCTCATCTGCTTTCTTTATGATCCAAATAATTTTTATTTCAAATTAGCTTCTTTCTACTACTCAGCATAATCCTCTCACAGCCTGGCATATACCTGGTAGCACATCATTCAATGAGAGAGGACAAAAGAAAATTAGGTTGACAATATGGGGCAAAGGGGTAGTCTCCTTTAAGGTGAAGGGAAAGGAGATGGGAATGAAACATGCCAAGTGTATGATGGTTAGGGAAAGAAATATCTTAGCAGAAGCTAGAAAACCTCTACTAACAGGATTACATTCCAAAAGGGCAACCAGGAAATGGCAGTGACTCCGTGACTTCTCTGTCAGAGCACCAATAGTCAAAGGCATTCCATGCCAAGTGTCAGGGAATGGAAAGCAAACTGGCCAATCTAGTTTAACAGCACATACTCAGAGAAGGAAACAAAGGAAACAAGCTGCCAAAGGAAAGAGCTAACATCCAGTCCACAGGGTTCTGAGTACCCAATGGCAGTGAGCCGCTCCAAACTCTGCAGAGCTGACTGTGCTGTCTGCACCCTGCCTCATTTGGGGAAGAATCTGAGAGAGCTAAAAGACAAATTTCAGAAGGTGATGTTTTCAAAGAAAGAGTAAATAAACAGCTTGACAATGCTTTTTTTTTTTTCTCTTTTCAGGTAGCCCTTGTTTGCAGGAAGATAAATAAGAAGGCTTCCTTAGGATATTGACCCACTTGGAGAGGCATGGAAGGAAGAACAGTTAAAAGCAGCAAGGCCGTTTTTTTTTTTTTTTTTTTTTTTTTTTTGAGATGGAGTCTCACACTGTCACCCAGGCTGCAGTACAATGGCATGATCTCAGCTCACTGCAACCTGCGCCTCCCAGGTTCCAGTGATTCTCCTGCCTCAGCCTCCCAAGTAGCTGGGATTACAGGCGCCCACCACCACGCCCAGCTAATTTTTTTTGTATTTTTAGTAGAGACGGGGTTTCACCAGGTTGGCCAGGCTGGTCTTGAACTCCTGACCTCAGGTGATCCACCCACCTCGGCCTCCCAAAGTGCTGGGATTACAGGCGTGAGCCACCGCGCCCAGCCCCCAAAGCCATTTCTTTTGTCTTTAGCGTAAAGCTCTCCTGCCATGCAGTATCTACATAACTGATGTGACTGCCAGCAAGCTCAGTCACTCCGTGGTCTTTTTCTCTTTCCAGTTCTTCTCTCTCTCTTCAAGTTCTGCCTCAGTGAAAGCTGCAGGTCCCCAGTTAGTGATCAGGTGAGGGTTCTTTGAACCTAAGAGACAAACATGCTTTAAATACAGGAAGTATTATATTCTTCAGGGTACTCCATCATTTTTCTACAGACAAAATAGTAACTTTCCTACTTTATTTCTTCTTTGAGGAACATCCATAAATGTCATACCAGCTAAAACAATTAGAAGATGTATACCGAGGGGATTAACTGGGTGCTCTTACCTATTAGGGGATAAGGTTTTCAAGAGAAATTTACCCTAAACAGCTTGTTTTTTTTTTTACATTTGGGCTAAAAAAGTTTCTTTAGTACAATTCAAATACACAAGTGAAACAGAAAAATAAATTTAAAAATAAATATATGGGCTGGGCACAGTGGCTCACACCTGTAATTCCAGTACTTTGGGAGGCTGAGGCAGGCAGATCACGAGGTCAGGAGATCAAGACCATCCTGATTAACAGGATAAAACCCCGTCTCTACTAAAAATACAAAAAATTAGCCAGGCGTGGTGGCGGGCGCCTATAGTCCCAGCTACTCCGGAGGCCGAGGCAGGAGAATGGTGTGAACCCAGGAGGCAAGCTTGCAGTGAGCCGAGATCGTACCACTGCACTCCATCCAGCCTGGGTGACAGCAAGACTCTGTCTCAAAGTAAATAAATAAATAAATTAAATTAAATTAAAATTAAAATATGATTACTTCATAGAGTCTGTTGTTACCTGGTTCTATCAGTCGAATTAATCCTTCATGATGGGCTACTTTGTCCTTCCAGCTCTTGGTCTTATCAGTTGCCATCTCCAGCTTCTTTTTAACTTCCTGAAACAAAAGTAGATTTTGGACTATGCAGACACACAGGTAGTTTAAGAACCAAATCACAACTATTGGGCCCTTACTACATATTTGTGAATTATCTCATTAAATCCTCTCATAGCCCATTCTAAGAAGCGGGAATTACTATTACCCCATTGTACAGAGTGAAAATGGGTTCAGAGAAGGTCAGTAACCTGCCTAGGGTCACACAACAGGAAATGGTAGAGCCAGAACTGGAACCCAGGCTGTCTGATTCCAAAGCCTATTCTTCTACCATCTGCACACTAATTATAATGAGTGTATGGCTCTGTGTGCCAGTTACAGTTTACTGCCTCTCCACTCCAAATCCACCCTGAACCATCCTGCTGGTGATACTAAAATAATTCTCCCTAACTAGCTGGCAGCATAAAGCTTTGTCACTAGAGGGTGCTGAAGGGACACAAGGAGGGAGGGACTTTTCTTCTAGGTTCCACTCAGTGGCTCCTGTGGCACTCAGAACACCCAAAGTGCTCACCACTGGTGAGTTTTTGTAGCACCTCCCTGTGGGAAGCTTTTGCCAGTGCCCCAAAAGGTGGCCTCCCACTGAGCTTTGCTGGCACAGCACTTCAACAAACTTTTCTGCCATCCAGCCACCCTCTCCACAGAGGTCTGGATCACAGCACTGGGGTTATGGGGCAAGGAGCAAAGAATCCTCTTCCAGATCCATTCCCTCCCTGGTGCTCTGCCTCAGTCTTTGAGGCAGTGGCTGCTCCCTACGTCTGCCATTCCTGCATTCTCAAAGCCTTCTTTACAACACAGTAGGTAATTCCCTGTTACAGTTAATAATGTTTTATATTAAACTTTCCCTGTTCAAATTACTGTACAGTTTCTGTCTCTGATGGATGTATAATACATCTTATCTCCTATAAAAACGCCCTCTTTCTTCTTTCTTACAGCTAAGCAAGATTCTTACTACAGCTTCATATTGGCAGCTAAATAAATAATTCTATTATTGAGAAATGTTTTTCAAAAATTTAAATACAGAAGTTTGCAGGGCCAAGTCTCATCACCTCGTACTGCTCAAGTGCTTGTTTCCGTTCTAACTCAAGCTGCTCCAGCTGCTCCATGGCCTCCTGCAGGGCCTGTTCCTTCAGGACACGCTGATTCTCCAACTCCTGCTTCTCCGCCTCAGTTGTCTGAATGGCCTGCTGCTGCTCCAAGTGCCACTTTTCTAGTTCAGCCCTCTTGGAAGACTCTTCCTCCAATAACCTACAATGTGGAAGAAAGCTCCAGATCAAATCCTGCCCAAGTCACCACCCTGACCCAGCAGACGAGGGAAGCATTTTAGACAAGAGAATATTTGAGGTCGTCTAATCCGCCTCTCCTTCCACCAGGAGGAAAGCAGGAGCCAGAGAAGCTCATATTCACAAAGCTGGTAAAGCAGCCCATGTGTCCTGCTGTAAGCTCTCTCAGTTTCACCCTTTTGTGAAATAAAAAATAACATTTATCCAGAGTTTAATGTGTGCCAGGAACTGGCCTAAGAGGCAAGTGTATTTTCTCAATTAATCCTCACAGTAAATTTAGGTGCTGTTACTCGTATTTTAGAGATGATGCAAGTGAGACACGAAGGTTCAGTGGCCTTTTTTCTTATACTAAGATGAGCTCTCCCATCCACTACTCTAGTTCCACAAAGGAGGTATCTACTCCCTCTTCCCTGTGATAGCCCTTCAGCAACTGGAAGACAGCTTTGTTGCCTGCTGAGAACATCCTTCCCTAAGAAGACCACCTCCAGCCTTAACTCCAGCTTCCAGACTCAATATCCTTCTTTGGAGACACTGAGGTCTCCTCAGATGTCTCTTGGAGTTTGATGTACACAACAGAACACAACACTACAGATGTGGTCTGACCAGCGCAGAGTTTATTCACTCAGGTGATGTGTATTTTCTGTGCCTTCTACATGCTTTTCTAGGCACTGAGGATGTGAGAATGAACAATACTGGATGGGTCTGTTTTTTCATTCTAGTGGTAAAAATATGGAGGGGCAATGGACATTTCCAGACACATGAAGGAGTTCAGAGGCTGGGCAGCCTAAGCACCTGGAAATTTAAATTCACAGGCCAGACCCCTGCCCTCCCACCCCTCGGCAGCTAGGGTATGGTGGAGGCACAAGCTAGGCTTAGCTAAGTAGATGCTCCTTCTGGAACTTTGACTCTGAAGCAACTGGCACAAAGAAGCAAAGCCAGTAGAGAATTCATCTTGCTGGTGGCAGTAACATCCAGTGTTGAATGACAGTAGGCGCGATGGCACTGCTGATGCCTGGTACCAACATGGGCGCCAATGGCATCCTCACTGGACTCTTCCCATGGCCTGGCTTGGGCTGTAGTTGAGGCTACTCATCCCCCTGTGGTTCCTGCCTGTGTTCACGGCCTGGTCACCTGCCTTTCTGTGGAACTGGCAAATTATTTAAGAAACTTTCAACAAATTGTTTTATTGCTTTAGCTAATACAAGGTGGTTTCTGTGGTCTGCAAACAAGACTCCTGACTAAAGACTTTAGTGCCTCACTCTTTTTCTGTGTATCAGCTTCCTCATTTATCAAAAAAGGAATAGAAACTACACCTACCATCAAAGGTTTATTAATGTATTAAATGTGATAATGCACATAAGGTATTTACATGCCTACCACACAGCAAGGACTGGTAGATACCACACAGCAAGGACTGGTAGCAAGGACAGCTCACATTATAGAGGGACAATTATCTCATTTGCTCTGGATACTTCACATTCATTAAGGCTGCCTAAGAGTGTATAGAGTTTTGACAACCACATTTCAGGGATATGAAACTGTAGAACTTTTCAAATGAATTTCTATAAAGCCAAGTCTCCTGGATCCTGTGCTTGTTCTTTTGATATGTTAAATTATCTTCTTGGTCTAAAACCATCATTCTAGCCTGTCAACATCTTTTTTTTGAATGCTTATTTTTACATTCTACACATTATATATCTTCGCTGTCTGCAAATGAGATAAAGGAACAGAAAGCAACACACTCTGAGTGACTCCCAAATGCTAGGCATTACTCTAAAACACTCTGCATGCATCATCTCATTTCATCTTCACAACAACTGTATAAAGTTGGTAATTCTCTCAAGTTACATGGCTAAAAGTACCAGAGCTAGGAATCAAACCGTGGCCTCACTCCAGAGCCCAGTCTCTAACCTTCACATATATGAAAAGTATAATATCAAATGGAAGAGGGACTGTTGTTTCATGTGGCCCGATTGGGTAGAACTTGGATCCATTCATTCATTCAAAAAATATTCCTTGGGTACTTACTGTGTGCTAGGTACAAGTTGCTGGGAATACAGACATGACTAAGGTATACTCCTGGGTGTTACAGATCCAAAGTGGGTAAGAGTTATAATAGGACAGATTATGGCTCAGCTTCAAGAACTTTCCAATGACTTGATTTTTCTTATTTTTTTCTTTTTCATTTTTTTCTTTTTTGAGACAGGCTGGAGTGCAGTGGTACAATCTCAGCTTAATGCAACCTCTACCACCTGGGTTCAAGTGATTCTCATGCCTCAGCCTCCCAAGTAGCTGGGATTTTAGGCATGCACCACCATGCCCAGCTAATTTTTGTATTTTTAGTAGACACAGGGTTTCACCATGTTGGCCAGGCTGGTCTCAAACTCTGAGCCTCAAGGGATCCACCTGTCTCAGCCTCCCAAAGTGATGAGATTACAGCATGAGTCATGGTGTCCGGCCAGTAACTTAAGTGTTCTAAATTTTAAATGAACAGTTTTCTTCTGAGTTCTCATTCAGAAGAGGCTACATCACCTTCAGGATTACACATAAAAAAAATAAACGTCATAGCACAAAGAGTGACTACAGTCAATCATAATTTAATTGTACATTTAAACTAACTAAAAGAGTATAATGGACTGTTTGTAAGACTAAGGATAAAAGCTTGAGGTGATGGATACCCCATTTACCCTGATGTGATTATTATACATTGTATGCCCGTATCAAAATATCTCATGTACCCCCACAAATATAAACACCTACTATGTACCCACAAAAATTAAAAGTTAAAAAAAAACTTCAATCATAATTTTAAAATTACAAGATCTAGATGTTTCAAGCTAAAGTTCTTGTCTTTTATTTAAACAATTGACTAAAAAAAGTTTCTCTGGGTAAACTTAAGACACTGACAGAGAAAGAACTATCCATAGGAAGAATAATGAGATTCCAAATATTCCACAAGTGATTAGGTGTTGCTTTAAGAAAGGAGTGAGAAGAGTTAACTGAGCAGGCTTTTACACAGGCCCTTGGCATAAGATTATGTTCATTTCATTAGTGCTGGTTTTCCAACCCAACTCCAGAATGACTTCCCTTGTTTTTTCTATCCAGAAAGGCCTATCCTGAGGAGCAAAGAACAAACCCTCCATGCCAATCTGACAGAAAGTCCCTCTGAATCAGGCACAGCCTTCAGTGACTTCAGGAAAGAGGAACACACTCCACTTGAAAATGACCACTAGAGGCCGGGCGCGGTGGCTCAAGCCTGTAATCCCAGCACTTTGGGAGGCCGAGACGGGCGGATCACGAGGTCAGGAGATCGAGACCATCCTGGCTAACACGGTGAAACCCCGTCTCTACTAAAAAATACAAAAAACTAGCCGGGCGCGGTGGCAGGCGCCTGTAGTCCCAACTACTCAGGAGGCTGAGGCAGGAGAATGGCGTGAACCCGGGAGGCGGAGCTTGCAGTGAGCTGAGATCCGGCCACTGCACTCCAGCCTGGGCGGCAGAGCGAGACTCCGTCTCAAAAAAAAAAAAAAAAAAGAAGATGACCACTAGGCCAGGCGCGGTGGCTCACGCCTGTAATCCCAGCACTTTGGGAGACCGAGGCAGGCGGATAATGAGGTCAGGAGATCGAGTCCATCCTGGCCAACATGGCGAAACCCCATCTCTACTAAAAATACAAAAATTAGCCAGGTGTGGTGGTGCACACCTGTAGTCCCAGCTACTGAGGAGGCTGAGGCAGAAGAGTCGCTTGAACCCAGGAGGCAGAGGTTGCAGTGAGCCAAGATCACACAACTGCACTCCAGCCTGGTAACAGAGCAAGACTCCGTCTCAGATAAAAAAAAGGGGGGGCGGGGGTGGCAAATTTGTCCATTTCAGGTTCCAAAAACTAAGAGAAAAAAATAATTTGGAATAATAAAATAATTACATTCATAAAATGCCCTTTGCACATCAAGAAAAAGTTAAATTTGTGTGCAGTACTTTCAGCATATTAGAGCAGAGCTGTATGTAGCTGTATGTATCTGGATTCAAAAGGTTGAAAGCATTTTGCTATTGCTTAAATCAGAGTGTGCAAAATAATTAGCTGGAGTTTTTTGTCGTCGTTGTTTTGTGTTTTTTTTTTTTTGAGACAGGGTCTCATTCTGTCCCCCAGGCTGTAGTACAGTGGTGCAAACGCAGCTCACTATAGCCTCAACCTCCTGGACTCAAGTGATCCTCCTGCCTCAGCCTCCCAAGTAGCCTTTTTAAAAAAAAAAAAAAAAAGATGAGGTTTCACCATGTTGCCCAGGCTGGTCATAAACTCATGGGTTCAAGTGATCCTCCTGCCTCGGCCTCCCAAAGTGCTGGGATTATAGGTGTGAGCCACCACACCTGGCCTAGCCAGAGCTTTTTAAATAACAACACTTGTGTCTGGCTCCTATCCACACATATTTTGATTCAGTAAATCTAGAGTGAGGCCCTACATGTGTATTTTTCAGAAGCTTTGTCAGGTGATTCTGATATATAACATTGGTTAAAAAACCACTGGCTTCAATTATCCAAAATTATCCCTTATTCAAAATATCACTCATCCTATAAACACTAAATAACAAAGACTAGAATTTCTAGAGTTATCCAGTTCCTTCTGTGATCTAGTCTCTGCTGTGTCATAATAAATTTCCCACAAAACTGCAGTAATACATATAGCATATTTTACCTGTGAATTCTCTGCACAAAAACAATCTATAAACTCTCAACACGGCTCAAATCATGAGGAGGCTCAAAAAATGTTGAGTGTCATGTAGAACGTCACTCTGGACGTCACACAGCACTCAAACATTCCCATAGAGTGAATCTTCTGCTAAAATCACTGCCCAGTGGCACTGGAAGGGAGTTCCAAGAACCTGGTTAACCTCACAGTGCAGTAAGTTTGTACCTGTGGAGCCTATAAATGCCAGGCAATATGCTACATGCTTAATTTTCTATTTAGAAAATAATTTTTCCTTAAAAAAATTAGATTTAAAATCTAAATTTCCAAAACAATTTATTTATTTTTGAGGTCACTTTTGGCAAAATAAACAACTAAAGATGGCTTCTTCTTTCTCTTCCTATCTGAAGACTAACGAAACACCTTTTGCTGCCACATGTAAAATGGCAGCCATGGAAAATCTACCCCAGCTCATTTTATAACTGCTCCCCAAAACAGGGGGTCAGAGATCAAAGACTCGACCATGTGCTGCTACTGTAGTAAATACGTTTTAGTGTTGTCTCCCATCCCAGACATCTTAAAGAATGTAAATGGGGCAGCAAAGTAGAAACTGGCAGAGGATATGCTCAATTTTTCCCTTTGGGAGTCTTCATTTTATTTTATCCTCCCTGCTGCTATGAAGACCCCAAATTGAGAATTTTCATCTGAGAACATGACTATCATAAATAAAGTTCTTTTTTTTTTTTTTTTTTTTTTTTTTTTTGAGACGGAGTCTGGCTCTGTCGCCCAGGCTGGAGTGCAGTGGCGCGATCTCGGCTCACTGCAAGCTCCGCCTCCCGGGTTCACGCCATTCTCCTGCCTCAGCCTCCCGAGTAGCTGGGACTACAGGCACCCACAACTGCGCCCGGCTAATTTTTTGTATTTTTAGTAGAGACGGGGTTTCACCGTGGTCTCGATCTCCTGACCTTGTGATCCGCCCGCCTCGGCCTCCCAAAGTGCTGGGATTACAGGCGTGAGCCACTGCGCACGGCCCATAAATAAAGTTCTAAGGGGAAAAAAAAATCTAGGTTTCAAATACTTTTAAAATTAGGATTTCAAGTAGTAACTACTGAAGGAATGTTACCAATCCCGAATGGCCAAATAGAAACTGCATATTTCCTTCTTATTCCCCAAAACCTGACAGCAACTTTGGTCTGAATAGGCCCCTGCCTGCATACCAACAGCCCTCTCTGGTCTGGAACATACTGAAGATGCCAAGCTCTCATCAGAGCTAATTCTGGGTTTGTGGATTTTCTCGGATATGACTAAGGGTATCCCATCAAACATACCTACCAGACTGCTCCAAAATAGGCCCTTATTTAGCCCCAGAAGCAAGGGTTTCCCAGAGCCCCAGAATGAAAAGAAACACCCCAGCCAGTCGAGTCTCCATGGTCTCCCTAATCTGGACAGCACCTCGAGCTCAGTCACAGCCAGAGCAGAGACACTTCTCCCTCTCCACCAGAGTGTTAGTCATTCCAAGAAACTGTATTAGCCCAGGCAAAGTACACAAAGGCAGTCTGCAAACCAATCTAGCACCTGGCCTGAAGCTTCCGCACCGTCTCTTCATCTTGCCGGGCCTGTCTCTCATCTTCGAGAGCCTCCTGCAGCTTTAGGTACATGTCTTCCAGCTCCCGTACTCGCTGTAAATACTGTTCCAGTTCAGAGGACTTTTGGGCAACCTGTTCTTCCATCTGCTGTCTGATCTGTTGGTATAGAAGGGTCTTGTTTAAGTGCAGGTTGACTTCTTTTTCAGGGAAAGCCTCCCCTCCACCTGAGGGGTTGCCTACAGCTGCAGCCTCAGCCCATCAGGGTGGCAGGACCCTGTCCTTCAATCGTTGAAGGACTGAAGATGGAGGAGATGAGGGCACCACACCCAATCGCAATAATGAAGGAGTCTGGGAAGAGCAAATTATAACCCAAATTATGTTCTGCCCTGCTGTATTTTCCGTCCCTTCCACTCCACATTTTAAGACTCAAGTCAAGAAAAAAATGTTTCCCTGTATAATTTCTCTCTAAATTCCTTTCTGTCTTAAAGTCACAATCTTTTTGCCAATAGAGTCTTCTCTAAAAGGAACGAACCTTTTCCCAGTCAGAACAGTAGAGTGTTACACTAAAGAAGGAAAGATCAGCCAGCATGGGATTCCTCTGGCACTTCTCTGGCTGCCTCCACTCCCTGGGGCACCTCCAGCCCTAGGGGAACTCAAGCATTTCAGTTAGTCTGTGTAAGTTAATGGTTTTTCCCTTCTGGATTACAGAGTTTTGAATCCCTGCCTTAAAAATTACAAGAACATCCTAAATATAACAAACACATTAGCCTACTTCTCTGCAGTTGTTAAAATATTTTCACTTGCATTAGCTCACTCTATCCTCATAAGAGTCATGAGAGAGCATGTGATCATCCTGTACTTAAAGAAGAGAAAGCCAGTGCTCAATAAGAAGGACCAGAGAGGAAACAAGACCAGACCTTCTGGCTGTTTCTCTACGTCACATCTGCCTTCCTCTTTTCTCTCAAACCACAAACACATCTCTTTCAACTCTAAATAACAAAGAGTGACTAGAGGAAATGTCGCATCCATCTATTTAGGTACTGGACTCAGCACTCTCCGACAGAGTATCACTCAATGTAAGAAGACCTGTGTTCTAGCTAAACAGGTAACTACCTAAGACAACCTGGATCTTGCGTCTCTTGAAGATGGAAGCCTCTAGGATGAACCAGAGCTGCCAAGAGCAACAAATCAGAATCTAGATGTTCTCACAATTTCAGGATCTCACCCCTGCCATCCTTGCTTATTACAGAGGAGAAATGCCATGGAACCTATGCTTACTTTTTCCATAACTATTCATTTTCCAAATCAGAACTATTTTGAGAATGAAAAGGAATGTTATTAATAATTATACCAGAATGGCAGGGACTCTCCCAGGCAAACTAGGAAATATAGTCACCCTAACCAAGCATTTATCACATCATTCCACAAATTTCTTTCTTTTATTTTTATTTTTGGAGACAGGGCCTTGCTCTGTCACTCAGGCTGGAGTGCAGAGTGCAGTGACACAATCACAGCTCACAGTAGCCTCGAACTCCTGGGCTCAAGCAATCCTCCCACCTCAGCCTCCTGAGTAGCTGGAACTACAGGCATTTACCAACAGGCCTGGCTAATTCTTTTTTTTTTTTTTTTTTTTTTTGGTAGATATTGCCCAGGCTGGTCTTGAACTCCTGGGCTCAAGCAATCCTCATGCCTTGGCCTCCCAAAGTGCTGGGATTACAGGAGTGGGCCACCGTGCCTGGCTCCATAAATTGCCACTTAGGAGTCTTGAAAACAAGGTTTATGTCTTTTGCCATTACATCTTTGGCACAGTGCCTGGCACATAGAAGGTGCTCAATAAACAGATAATGAATGAATGAACAAACATGCAACTTCCCCTACAGCCCATTCCAGGTCAGTAGCAAAGCCAAGCTGACGACATGCCTCACTGTAGCCTCCAGCCCTTCCCCGTTCCCACAGACCCAGGCTGAGCTACTGCAGCTGCTTTCTCCAGCCACGTGACACTCACAAGCTTCTCTCTTTCCAGCTCTGTGCTGAACCTGGCCTGAAGTTCCACTTGAGTCTGAAGGCGTTTCTTTTCCTCTTCTGCTGCACGAGATGCTGCTTCCTCCAGTTTCTAGCCAATCAAAAACCCATCCACAGAAAAGCAGATGTTAGAGTAGAAGTACATTAGAGAGAGAGAGACAGTCACACTGAAGTACCGGAAAAGCCAAACATTCTTAACATTCAATAAAGATAATAGAATAAAAACTTTCAGCTCCATTAGAATTCCAGTCTAACAATCTGCTGAGTCAACATATAAAATAAATTAGGTAAATGAAAGACTATTGATAAGCCTGAACAACATTTTGCAAAGAAAGTTTTAGTATAGTCATTGAATTAAACTCACTTGCAATTGCACTCATGAGATTTTTATTCATTTATTTATTTTTTGAGACTGAGTCTTGCTCTGTCACCAGGCTGGAGTGCAGTGGCACGATCTCAGCTCACTGCAACCTCCGCCTCCCGGGTTCAAGTGATTCTCCTGCCTCAGCCTCCCGAGTAGCAGGGACTACAGGTGCACACCACCACCACGTCCAGCTAATTTTTGTATTTTTAGTAGAGACGAGGTTTCATCATGTTGGCCAGGGTGGTCTCGATCTCTTGACCTCGTGATCTGCCCGCCTCAGCCTCCCAAAGTGCTGGGATTACAGGTGTGAGCCACCATGCCCAGCCACATTCATGAGATTCGAGAGCTGTTTCTTGAGCTCTTTCTGTACAGTTTTGTCATCTTATACATTATTCCTTATAACTTTTACCAGAACCAATTTCTAGAAGGGTGGCACGAGGAACTCCACAGACCCTTTCCCCAGTAAAATAACCATAACTGGTGAAAATTATTGTTAAAAAAACAAAACCTTTAAAAGTCTCTAGAAATTATGCTAAGGACATTCTAAAATAGAGAACATTTATCTAAGAAAATCTAACTCTCAGTAAGAACAGTGAGGGTCTGTGGCATATGATGCACTCCCTCCCCTCCCCCACAGTGTCAGTGAGAAGGAAGCTCTTCTCCTGGCAGATGGAACCCCAAACAAGGGTTCCCCTCCCCTCAGCTCAGGTCTAGGGCTATGATATCTTCCTGAGAGGGGCAGGCTGGCTGCCAGAATTTCTCTTTGTCCCCAGCTGCATGTTGCAGAAACTTTATTCCAGGCAAGAGTGGCTGAGAATTAAGAGGAGGCCGGTGGCTCCATGAGAACAACACGCTAACCCACAGGCCAGTTAAGAGTGTTGTTGGTTGGTTGGTTGGTTGACTGATATGAGGTCTTGCTATGTTGCCCAGGCTAGTCTCAAATTCCTGGCCTCAAGTGATCCTCCCACCCTGTCCTCCCAAAGCAATTAACAGGTGTGAGCCACTGCTCTTGCCAGACTAGCCAAACATCTGACAGAGAGAACCAGAGAAAGAGACAGCCAAGAAGAGTTCTCATGTAGCAGGAACAAGTCTCAAAGACTGACCTTAAAGACTACATGTAGGCCTGAATTTAAATGATCTCAGACTGTGAGGCAATTCAGGTTTCAGGGCATTGTGGAGAACAACAGAACAAAATTAGTGAACTCTAACAGCTGTTGGTGTGGTACCAACAGAGGTGGAAAGCTTAAATGAGAGATCACAGAAAGACACCCAAAGAGTGCCCTGCAAAAATCAGGGTCTTCACAGGGTGACTGTGCTCCTGTCCAAGCCTGCGCCTCTGAGGAGCAATAGTCAGAAGCTTCACACTGTGAGGAAAACAAACTTCACTGAAATAGTTCAGCCAAGTCACTAAACAAATAAAGGAACAAACCACAACAGGCCCTTGGGGAGAAGGGTAGAATCAGAATCCAGAGTTGCTACCACACATTATCTAAAATGTCTAGTTTTCTACAATAAATTATGAGACATGTAAAGAAAGAGGAAAGTATGGCCCACATACAGGGGAAAAAGCGGGCAATGGAAACTGCCTATGAAGAGGCCCAGATGGTGGATTTAGCACATTAAGACTTCAAAGCAGTTATAAAATATTGTATGCTCAAATAACTAGAGGAAACCATACTTACAGAAGTAATGGAAGGAATGATAATATCCCATCAAATAGAGAATAATAAAGAGATATAAATCACAGAAAGAACCAAATGGAAATTCTGGAAGTAAAAAGTCCCATAACTGAAACGAAAAATTCACTAGAGGGACTCAACAGTATATTTGCGCTACAAGAAAAATCTACTAAAGATAGATCTATGTAAGTTATGCAACTGAAAAACAGAAAGAAAAAAAAAGAAGAAGAAAAATGAACACAGCCTTAGAGAAATGTGGGACACCATTATGTTTACCAACATTTGCATAATGGAAGTATCAGAAGAGGGAGAAAAAAGCAGAAAAAATATTTGTGGCTGAAAACTTATCCAGCTTAAGGCAAAACATTGATCTACATATTCAAGTTCAATACACTCTAAAGAGGATAAACACAAAGAGATCTACACCCACATACACCACAGTAAAACTGCTGAAAGACAAAGACCAAAAAATAATCTCAAAAGCAGAAAAAGAAAAATGATTTACCACACACAAGCGCACTCCTGCAAGCTTGACAGCTGACTTCTCATCAGAAAGTTCTGACTAGTTCTGACCAAAATGTTATAAATAGAAGTATAGTGTGACATTTCTGGGCTGGAGCACTGCACTGCCAAACCCTAGAACACTTTTTGTTCCAGCACAGTGAATAGCAACACTCAAGATGGTGGCTGGTCCATCAGCCTGGATTTCATAATTACACACTTTGACCCAGCATTCCCACTTCTGAGAATTCATTCCCCAGAGATATCAGAACATATGTGAACACAGGTACAAGATAATTTCCTACAGCATTACCTATTAAAAGATTAAAACAACCCAGATGTTCACTAACAGGGAATGATTAAGTAATGACACTGTTGTATAACAGAATACTCTACAGCCATAAAAAAAAAATGAGGAAACTCTCTTTATACTGATATGGAAAGATCTAAAAAATAAATTAAGTGAAATAAACTAGAGGCAGAACAGTAATACTGGTATATACTTTTGTGTGTTTAAAAAATGGGAAAACAAGAATGTATATTCGTATTTCCTAACCTTGGGCAAGGGGTGGAAATTCCTAAGTGGGGGAGGGGGAGGAAATCTTTCACAGCTGCCTTTTTATATATGTGTATTTTGAACCTACCCAAATGATTTTTTAAAAGAAACAAAAGTAGAAATAAAAATTTAAGTAAACCCTTTAAATCTATTAATTTATAAAAACTACCATGATTTCTTATTCCTTCTTCTAATTAAAATGAGGCCTGTCAAATTTTAAGAAACCCACAGATACGTAACCTAATTCCAGATGATTAAAAGGTTCAGCTGGGCATGGTGCCTCATTCCTGTAATCCCAGCACTTTGGGAGGCTGAGGTGGGTGGATCACTTGAACCCAGGAGTTTAACACTAGCTTGGGCAACATGGCAAAACCCCATCTCTATTAAAAATACAAAAAATTATCCTGTAGTCCCAGCTACTTGGGATGTTAAGGCAAGAAGACCTCTTGAGCAGGGGAGTAAGCAACCATTGCACCACTGCACTCCAGCCTGAACAACAGAGTGAGACCCTGTCCCAAAATAAATAAATTTAATTAAATATTCATCTAAGCTGTGTTTTTCTAAGAATGCCTCCATGAAAAAATTGGAGAACTGTGTTAGTTGACAAGAAAATCAAAGATTATTAAGCTATCTATAAGAATTTTTCAGCACTTATCCAAGAATCCTAAATCAGTCATTTAAATAATTCTATAAACCTAGGTAGTGGGAAAGCTGTCTACACAGGTCTACAGCTTGCTAACACCAGGCATGCCTTCTTCACATTATACAGAGCAGAACACTACATGCTCCTGGATGGCAGAGTTTAAAAGTTAAAAAGGGCATCGATGTATGAATCTCAAATATACAACGCTAAGTCAAAGAATCCAGTCTTAAAATGTACATTCTGTATGATTCCATTTATATGACAATTTGCAAAAGGCAAAAATACAGGAACAGAGAATTGATCAGTGGTTTCCAGGGGTTAGGGATGAGGAAAAGATTTGAATAAAGAATATAAAATGCTCCAAAATCCGAAACTTTTTGAGCTCTCACATAATGCTCAAAGGAAATGCTCACTGAAGCATTTCAAATTTCAGACTTTTGGATTTGGGAGGCTGAGGCAAGAGGATCTCAACTGGTAAATACGGTATATAAAGTAAACATTCCAAAATCCAAAAACATCCCAAATCTGAAACACTTCGAGTCATAAGCATTTCGGATAAGGGATACCCAACCTGTACTGGCAATAATCTATCTTAACCTGGGTAGTATTTTCATGGGTATTCACTGTATGATTATTTGTATATACATATTTCATATTCTCCTCTGCAGGTACAATGTACTTTATAATTTTAAAATTCTTAAAAAAGACACCAAGTTCTAGCTCCCCGCCATTCCCTCATAACACCCACTTTTGATGTGTGCACAGTGGAAGGAAGCAGCAGCAATCACATACTGCAGGTGCTCAGTGTAACCTTTAAAGGGAATTTTTGCAGAAAATGTATTGCAGCAGAAAGAGGCAAGATGCAAGAGTGTTTCGGGGGCGGGAGGCAGTCAGAAACGAGGAGCTGCTTTTACAAAGTTAAGTGTGTGATAGTAATAACAGTTTCTAAGATTATATATATGCCCATGCAACTCCTAAGATTATAAAAGCATTCTTTAAAATCTTCATGAGTCTACCCTACTCAGAGGAAGTTCAGCACACAATGTGGCATTTCTATGGGTTACCAAGGGAGAACCCCACTAGGAATGTGGAGTCATAGATTATGAGCGCCCCCATATCCCAGGGCAAAGTTTTTGCATAGATTTGCACGAAAGCGTCCTTGAGCTTGTGGTTAGCAGGTGCTCACTGATTCAAGGCAGACAGACTCAGCCCAAAAGTGTCTCAAATAAAGATCATACGCATATACTGGGAACTCACTACCACCCCTGGGATCATGACATAACCGAGGAACTGTTCCCAGTGAACATCAACTATCTCATACAGCATATGGTACTTGACCTCCTAGGCTTGAGATGGAAGGAAAAGCTGACCCAGACTGTATCTTAACTCCAAATAGTACGTAAAACTAACAGTTAAGCGTCTTCCAAGGTACTCATGAGTGAAGATGGGAGCTAAGGAGAAAACTAAAAAGCAACACACCTTGCCCAGGTCACTAAAAACAGCCTTGACATCCTCAAGGGAATGAAATTTCCCATCTTCTTCTGACAAAATTCAACTGTGCTCATTATTATTAAAATTCCTTCCTAGCCAACGAAATGTTTTTGCTGCCGAGATCAACATGGTTTCAGGGCTAGGAAAACCAGTGTGTCTCAGTTGATGGTCTGGAAACACTTCTGAGAACAGTTCACCACAAGTATCTCCCTAAAACTGCACTACATTCATCTTGGTAGAACCAACGCCCCTAAGCAAGGCACGATGGCTTCTGCAGGGGAATGAAAGGCCCTCTCCCAGTCCAGCGCCCATTCCCACCTTCCGCACAGCCTCCAGCTCCTGCTGTTTGCTTTCGTTGGCAACCTGGAGCTCCTTCATTTGTCGCTCCAGTTCCTCTTGTTCAGCCAGCTGCTTCTTCCGGAGTTCTTTCCGACGCTGGCGGGCTTCTTTGTGTGGTGGAGGGCTGCCCAGCTTCAACAGATGAATAGTAGAATGAATGGCTGTAAAAGGTGTAGGAGAAAAAAAAATGGGGAAATAATAGTTATTCTTTGTAAGCCTACTATGCAAATGGCACAGTGGGAAGAAAACGAGACAGGGAGCCAGAGGCCCAGTGTAGATTCTGATTTTGCCACTCCGTAGTGGGGTGACCCTGAGCAGCCACATAACCTCTTGGTTGTTTTCAGAGTTCCCCTCAAGAAATAACCTCTTGCAGCATCAGTTTCCTCATCTCTAAAATGAGAGATGATCTATAAAGTCCTTTCTAGCTCCAAAATTCCGTAACTGTATCTGTGCTCAGAAGCACTCAATCTCGGAATATTGCACACATTTTTAAGAACTAATGACAATACTTTCAACTCCTTTCTCTATACTTCTCAAAAAGCCAAACAAGATTAAGACATAGTAAGGACAGAGATTCAAGTTTCTGATACCTAATTTGCAACCTACTGTGTTTAGTTGGCCTATCATCTATGCCTTATGCAACCCCTTCCTGAGATAACAGGTAACAGCAGCTGTCATTTATTTTAAAAATAAAATAAATATATCCTTTACATGCATTATCTAACTTTTATACAACATCTGATTTTTCTTTTGATAGTTTAAATTACTTAAATGTAATTTCTTGAATAGCTAATACTTTCACATAGTTCAAATTCAAAGACACACAGGAAAGTCTCCCTTCTACTCCTGTACCTCAAGTACTGGATTCCCCTCCCCACTAGTAACTAAAGGTAACAGTTTCTTATGCATCTTTCCTGAGATAGTATAAGCCTATACAAATAAATATGTATATATGTCTTCCACCTTCTTTTCACACAATGATGGCACAACACACTCTTCTGACCCTCAGTTTTTTTCATTTAATCTATCTCACAGTTCCCAGTATCGATACATAAAGTACTGTACATAAAGTACTGCATTGTACACACCATTGTGCAGCTAAACCATAACTTATTCAACTATTTCCCTATGAACAGCTAGCTAGATTGTTTGCAATCTATGTCATTTTGAAAAATGTGTCAGTATATTTGTCATTATCTATTTTCTAACCCTCACCACCACCCTGGGAAGAAGGTACTATTATTATCCCCACTGCACAGAAGAGAAAAGCAGTTACAGAATTTATAACTCAACCCAAGAGACCCAGGAAAGAGCATTCAAACCAGATGCATTTGCCTCGAACTCTTAAACCACATCAAAAATTCTCCAATATAACATAATTTTATCTATGTCTAAGAATATAATATTCAGAATCTCCTTTCAGGATTTTTTTTTTAAAAAGCCCTCTTATATTGTATTTTATTCTTTACTAATTTTGGAATAATGAAACACTTTAAAGTTATTCATTCACTACGGAGCCATAAAAAAGAACAAAATCATGTCTTTTGCAGCAACATGAATGCAGCTAGAGGCCACTATCCTAAGCAAATTAACACAGAACAAAAAACCAATTAATGAATGTTCTCCCTAATAAGTGGGAGCTAAAAACTGGGTACTCACGGACATAAAAGTGGCAACAACAGACACTAGGGACTACTGGGATGGGAGGTAGAGAGGGGGGAAGAGGTTGGAAAACTCTGTTGGGTACAATGCTCACTTCCCAGGTGATAGATTCAATCATACCCCAAACTTTGGCATTACACAATACACCCATGTAACAAACCTGCACATGTACCCCTGAATCTAAAATAAAAGTTGAAATTATTTTTTTAAAAGGTTATTAATTCAAAAGTTTGTGTTCTTGAGTTACCTAAAATTAGTAATTTCTCATGGAAGTAATGGATCTTGAAAATCACTTGAAGTATTAAAAAACTATTGCATAATTCCTCTTTTCTTTTACGTATTACCTCAAGCTCAAGATGGCCACTTTAAAATTCTTCACAGTCCTTAAAGGGGAAAATTCTATACTCTTCAAATAGTAAGTAAAACCTAAAATCTCTAAGATATGGAATCAACCCACGTGGTCCACCAACAGTTGTAGTGTGTGCATATACACATATACCTTGGAATACTACTCAGTCATAAAAAAAAAAGAATGAAATAATGTCTTTTGCAGCAATATGGATAGAACTAGAGGCTATTATCTTGAAGTATTTCTTGAAATAACCCATAAACAGAACATAAAATACCACATGTGCTTTTTTTTTTTTTTTTAAGTAGAGACAGGATTTCACCGTGTTAGCCAGGATGGTCTCAATCTCCCGACCTTGTGATCCACCCACCTCGGTCTCCCAAAGAACTGGGATTACAGGCATGAGCCACCGTGCCGGGCCTACATGTTCTTATTTTTAAGTGGGAACTAAAATATGTGTACACGTGGACATAGAGCATGGAATACTAGACATTGGAGACTCAGAAATGTGGGAAGGCAGGAGGCTGGCAAGGGATGAGAAATTACCTAAAAGCTACTATTCAAGTGATGGTTACACTAAAAGCCCAGATTTCATCACTACACAATATATTACTGTAGCAAAACTTTACTTGCAACACCAAAATCTATTTAAAAAGTAAATCTCCCATTTATAATTTACCCCAGGTTCATTATGCAAACAAAACTAATGAAAACTTTGAGAGCTCATCTTAATTTGTTTTTCTCTCAGCTACTGTATCACATGCAGAAATAACTACAGACAATGAGGAAATAATGCCTTAGTATCCTTCATGAGATTCAAAACTAGAAAGTCAGAGGTCTCAGCTGGGCGTAGTGGCTCACGCCTGTAACCCCAGCACTTTGGGAGGCCAAGGCAGGTGGATCACAAGGTCAGGAGATTGAGACCAATGTGACCAACATGGTGAAACCCCATCTCTACTGAAAACACAAGAACATTAGCTGGGCATGCTGGCTATAGTCCCAGCTACTCTGGAGGCTGAGGCAGGATAATTGTTTGAACTCGCAGGTGGAGGTTGCAGTGAGCCAAGTTCACGCCACTGCACTACAGCCTGGGCGACAGAGCGAGACTCCATCTCAAAAGAAAGAAAGAAATTCAGAGCTCTCAAGTTATATAATGGCAAATAATAAAAATCACCTTACCTTGAATCCACTCCTGTTTCTTCTTCTTATCTGAAGCACTGATTTCAAAAGTCTTATCAAAACATTTTACGAGAAAAAGGCATTTCTTTCCATCTTTGTCAGGCAAGGACTAAAACAGAAAGCAAAGTTAGTTCTTCAAAATTTTAAGTAAAAATCAGCTGAAACTTAATGTCAATGAAAAATACCTATAAATGCATATTACTTATTTACTAATGCTGTTCCCTAAGCACATTACTTATGGTAAAAATGACCCCATTGGTATACTACATCTAGATTGGGAAAACTATAAACACCTGATAGAATGCCATGCACTGCGATCTCCTGGGCATAGCAGCTCTTACCCTGAGCACCTCCCTTGCAGGAATCCTGGAAGGTACATCTGTGATGATGTTACAAGAGGTATTAACCCCTGTGGGATATGAAGCACCTAAGCTAGGGTGATTCCTACATCTGCATAACGTGGCTTTCTTTCCTTGCACTTGGAATGTTGTGGCTGGCAACCTGTGGTTTCTGTCCTATATGTTTATGAGTAAACTGGCCTTTGGTAGCCTTGTAGTTCTCTATGCTTAGTTAAAAGCAGACTCCTTCATGGGCTTTACACATCTCAAGACATTATTATTCACTAAAATACATTATAGTTTATGCGTGAGATTTCAGGTATTTAAATGTTCTTCAACACATACAGACATGGGGACAGTTCATATAAAAATTAAAAACTCAAAAATTTATGTTCCTGAGAATTTCACTTCTTTCAAGAATTAGTACCTATGAACAAAGTGTCCTGAAAGTCACCCAAAGTATTCAAAGACAATGCTTACATCTTCTTTTACTTCTTGCACTCAAAATGTCCCAGATTTTCTGGCATATTTGTGATTCCAAATATTGTCTTACTGAACATTGTTTTTACTTTATTATCTCTTTTATGACTCCATTTTATTCAATAAATGATTCCTTAAATGTTCCAATAAATGATTTAATCCTTATATTTTGTTCACAAGTATAAGGTTGAAAATAAATTCATATTAGAAAAAAATTTTGTCAGCTGTCTTTAATGTTTGGTTCAGAAACCATGGCAACTGTATGCCTATGTTATTTTGGAAATGTAAATTTGGGGATTATTTTAAGGTTCTAGAGTCTAGGTGGAAGAAGGTGAGAAGCTACTTCAGCATCAGGGGGCAGCATGGGGTAATAATGCAAAGAAGTAACACTAGACTCACCTCTACACAGCAATTTTCATCTAAGAGAATGTCCCCTTTCTTATCTTTCAGATCCTCACTCACATAGTAAGAAATTATGTTGGGCTTTAGTACAAACCATCGTTCAGTCCAGTTTTTCCGTCTGTGGCCCTTTTTCATCATGTAACCCTGTGAAAGATAAAATGTGATATAAATTCTTGTCCTTTTACTTGTAAGAGCTGACATCTCTTCCTTGATATACTTGCCTACTCCATTATTTGATATATGATCCTGAAAACATGAACACCAATTGTTCTTGGACCCTCTGAGAATCTATGAAGGCGAGGGGCATTACACCCAGTCAGGCAAGCATAACCAGACAAAAATTTGCATACAATTTCAGACACTTCAGAGACAACCCCTCCCAAAAATGATATGCAGATAACAGAACCCCCTTGATATTAAGTAGCATTTGACATTTTTTAAAAAATCATTATCTTTTAGAGATACCTATTGAAATGTTTATAAACAAAATAAAATACCTGAGATTTGCTTCAAAATAATACAGGAGAGGTTAAAGTAGGTGGGGTAGGATTAGCCATATGTTGGTGGTTACTGGAGTTGGCTGATGGGTATGTGGGAGTACATTATACTGGTCTATTCCACTTAAAAAGAAAGAATGAACCCCTAACAATGATTCTCTGTAAATTAAATCCTCAATTAGGCCTGATGCAGTGGCTCATGCCTGTAATCCCAGCACTTTGGGTGGCCAAGGCAGGAGGATCGCTTGAGGCCAAGAGTTCAAGATCACCGTGGGCAACATAGTAAGACCTCATCTCTACAAAAAAAAATTTTTTTAGAAGGAGTAACACTCTGTCGCCCAGGCTGGAATGCAGTGGGTGCGATCTCGGCTCACTGCAATCTCTCTGCCTCCCAGGTTCAAGTGATTCTCCTGCCTCAGCCTCCCGAGTAGCTGGCAAGCCACGATGCCTGGCTAATTTTTGTATTTTTAATAAAGACGGGGTTTCAACATGTTGGCCAGGATGGTCTCTAGCTCCTGACCTCGTGTTCTGCCCATCTCAGCCTCCCAAAGTGCTGGGATTACACGCGTGAGCCACTGCGCCCAGCCAAAATTTTTAAATAAAATAAGTAAAACCTCAATCAATGAAAATGCTAAAGCTTGGCCACATATATCTTCTCAACAAATACTCAAGGACTTCCACCTCTGGTACCAACCTACCTTTCTGCCTGACCTCTCAGTATTCTGAAGGAGGAACTGTGCCCCAGACCAGCAGGAAAATACTGCACCAGGAGTTCGAATACTGGCTTCTAAATGTGGCTTCTAAGCTAACACTCACTAGCTCTGTATTTCCTTCCCACAGATTGGCCTCAAAGGTGTGTGACTCAAATGTTTACTTAAGCAAAATTATACATTATTATAGGCCAAAGCCCTTCAGGCTTGTTTAAGAATAGTTGCTATTTTTAGTATTAAATCTACAGGTGTGATAGCGCATGACAGAATATACGTATCATTAAATATATATGATATCGATTGAAGTTTCAGTTGGTTATTATACTAAGTTCTAATCATATTACATATTCAGTTTCCTAATCTTTGGACATTTAAGCAAAAGCTATCTCATACTGCAATTCTACTACAGTCACATCCTGCCATCCTAAGAGGCTGAGAATTCCACTTCAGATGGAGACCACGTCTCATACCTCTTTGTAGCACCAAAGACCTATACAAATTCAGCCTCAACGTTTATGATGTGCTCCATTAGGAAAAAAAAAAAGAACAAAGACAACACTATTACCTATGGAAGAAAGAAAGGATCAAAGTAAGGGAATCCCAAATCAGTTATTATTCAATATAACAATGTAAGAAGTTTCAAAGAGTCACCAAAAAAATATAAATTGTATTTAACAAGCATCAAGCTTCATCTGCTATGCTGGGTGCTAAGAAAAAGATGACAGTCTAAGTAAGACAAAAGCAACTTTGTTACATAAAGGTATTTTTTTCTCCACAAACAGAGGCATTTTTCTGATTTTATAAAAATAATATAAAATCATATAGAAAGTCCAATAATACAGAAAGGAATAAAGAAGAAAAAAATTCACCAAAATCCCACCATCTAGAGGTGATCACTGTAAACATTTTGGCAAGCATCTTCCTGACAGCTCTACACACACACATTAACATTATCTGAAGGGGATTAAAAGGTATCTCCTGTTCAGCAATGTGGTTTTTTTTCCACTCAGCATTATGCCATGGAGATCTTTCTGGATAAATGGTTATGAATGCACACATGACAGAAAGATACTTTAAAAATACTTTGGAAATGGGCTGGGTGCGGTGGCTCACACCTGTAATGCCAGCACTTTGGGAGGCCAAGGCTAGTGGATCACAAGGTCAAAAGATCGACACCATCCTGGCCAACATGGTGAAATCCCATCTCTACCAAAAATACAAAAATTAGTTGGGCATGGTGGCACACGCCTATAGTCCCAGCTACTCAGAGGCTGAGGCAGGAGAATTGTTTGAACTTAGGAGGCGGAGGTTGCAGTGAGCCAAGATCATGCCACTGCACTCCAGCCTGGTGACAGAGTGAAATTCCGTCTCAAAAAAAAAAGTTAATATATAATAATATATGTATTCTTAACTGTACTTAAAATTCTTAACTGTACTTTAAAATTGCACCAATAATTTTTTTAAATGAAAAGCCTAATACAAGACTGGAAAAATAAGAAATTTTATTCCTATTCAAAATCAGGCCAGGCCCAGTGGCTCACACCTGTAATCCCAGCACTTTGGGAGGCCGAGGTGGGTGGATTACTTGAGGTCAGGCATTCAAGACCAGCCTGGCCAACACGGTAAAACCCCAGCTCTACTAAATATACAAAAATTAGCTGGGCATGGGAGTGCATGCCTTCAAGGAACGAGAATCCCTTGAACCCAGGAGATGGAAGTTGCAGTGAGCCAAGATCATGTCACTGCACTCCAGACTGGGCGACAGAGCAAGACTGCCTCAAAAAAAAACAAAAAAACAAAAAAACAAAAAACAAAAAAAAACCGCAATCAGTGTAAGAAAATAAGTGACTTATACTCATCTTTGTGATAAAAATATTAATTTTAAAATGTCAAATTCTAAAGATGAGAAAAAAATACAGTAACAGAATTCTTACCTGTTTTAACACATCTAATATAAGTTCATTAAAGACTTCATTAATTGCCATAGACACAGTCTGCCGATCCATGCCTTTGCTAAACTGTCCATTTCCAATAAGCTCAATAAGTTCCCATGCAGAAAGGCCATTTTTACTGTCATCAAAGTTGATTTTATAATGTTCAAATTGTTCTTGCTGCCAGCCTCCTCCCATAGCTTCTGTAAGCTTCTTAAGCAGGTATTCAATCTATATAAAGAATGTGAAAGGAACAATTATTTCCTAGTTAAAAAAAACTTTTTAACATAGTTATGTATTTATGTTATAAACACTGATATGTTCAACTTAGGAAATACTCTTTACCATTCCAGAAATGCCTATCTTTAAAGAGTCTCCTAAAATACAGGGAGAAGAGTATAAATAAATGCCACTGGTCTGTATTAGTGCAGAATAAGTAATCAAAAACTGATAACCCTCTAATAGTGCAGTATATTTGTATGCAGAGCTAAAACAAACTGAACATATATGAGAATATACAAACGAATTAATGTGATCCAATTACTCTGTTAAATATTTCAATATATCAGAACATTAGTCTTACTGAACATATAAGTGCTAAATTAAACATATCAAAGTAATACGTACAAGTTATCGATCAATTTACAAACTTTCCACATAAGCCAATTATTCAAAATTCATGCTGCTTCCTCCCACTGGAACACTACAATGTTGTAAATAATGGTGGAATACCTAGCCTGAGCAGGAAAAGCTTACTAAATCCTAAAACATCATACTTTTTGTAGAAAATACTGCTATTGAAATAACAGCAGTTAGGCCAGGAGTGGTGGCTCACGCCTATAATCCCAACTCTTTGGGAGGCCAAAGCAGGAGGATCACTTGAAACATGGAGTTCAAGACCAGCCTGGTCAACATGGTGAAACCCCATCTCTACTAAAAATACAAAAAAGTTAGCCAGGCATGTGGCACACACCTGTAATCCCAGCTACTCAGGTGGCTGACGCATGAGAAACGCTTGAACCTAAGGCAGAGGTTGCAGTGAGCGGAGATCGTGCCACTGCACTCCAGCCTGGGCAACTGAGCAAGACTCTTGTTTAAAAAAAAAAAATAGTAAAGAAAGAAATAACAGCAGTTAAACAAAACAATAAGGCAGTAAAACTGAATGAGAATTGATACCTCTTATCTTCTGGAAAGCCCAAATACCCTATAGTGCTCTCAAACTCAACATACGTACAAAAATAAATGAATCTTCTCTACCTTCCAAATGGCTTCCCCCTTCTATTATTGATTTCCATTAGGAAATAACACCATTCACACATCCATGTCGGGATTCTTGCTACCCACCCTCCACATCAAACCAATGACAAAATCCTGCTGTTTTATTTCCCCAAATGAGCTCCCTAATAAGTTTGAAAACTGTGGGTTACGGCCCACTATGAAGTCAACTTAGTGGGTAGCAACAGCATTTTTTTTTTTTAAATGGAATGAAAAACATGTGAGTTCATCCACAATAAAGAAACAGTGTTTTGTGATAAGTTTTGCTTTGAGTGTGTATGCATGCTGGGTCATGATATAAAATGTTTATCTTCCTAGGGGTTGCAGTGATAATAAAATTTAAAACTTTGTCCCAGGCAGCTCTGAACTCTGTCACTCCTACACAATCTGCTTTTGGTCAGGCCTCCTGGTTGGTATCCTTACCTCCAGGTCGCCCCCTTTTATATATATTCTGCCAGAGGGATTTTTCTAAAACACAAGCCAGAGCCTGACACTCCCCTCTTTAAGCCCTGCCCTGGCTCCCGATCACCTCAAAGACAGAGGTCAAGCTCCTCTGCATCCCTTGGTGATCATCCCCCAGCCTGCTTTCTCAAACATGTCCCACCTCAGACTTTACACTCCACCAATACCGCCAATACCACAGATCAGGGGGCACAAACTTTTACTGTAAAGGGTTGACCAGTAAATATTTAAGCTTTGTGCCTCCCTATCACATGTTTTTCCTTGATTTTGTTTTTTTACAACCCTTTAGAAATATAAAAACTATTCTTAGCACACGTGCCATGCAAATACAGGCTATGGGCTGGATTTAGCCAGCAAGCTATAGTTTGCCACCACTTGCCATAGATTATAAGTAGTTTACCCTCTTACCATACTTTCCTTATGCTTTATGTCATTCCCCACTCTGTCTTCTCTGTCTAGAATACCTTTTCCCACCTCTCGACCCAGCTAATTGGTATTTATTCAAGTCCTACATCCTCTAGAATATTCCTACTCAAAATGAAGTATGCGGGCCAGCGACATCAGCACCACCTGGAAGCTTGTTAGAAATGAAGACTGTCAGACCAACCAAAGGACCAAAAATGAGAATCCATATTTTAACAAACACCCCTAGTACTTCCATATGCACACTGAAGTTTTGAGAAGCACTGCTGCTTTAGCAAACCTGCTCTGACCAACCCTAACCCAGGTCACATGTTCCTTTTCTAGGTCACTGCACTTAGCGTATTTACACTCATTTGTTTTTCTATGATTTTCTGCATTCCTTGTAGGAGGAACCACGTCCCCCTCATCTTTAATCCCCAAAACTCAGCATGGTACCTCAGAGTTCAACTAGTGTTTGCTAAACTGAAATTAACTAAGCTAAGCCTCAATTTTCTCTTCTATGAAATGGGCATAATAATACTTACAGAAATGCTGTGGGGTGAAATGAGGCAAATATGGAGCAATCTGCACAATGCCCATCACATAGCAGGTACTCCACTAATGTTGCTTCCCTTCTACACTGAGTGAAATACTATCCAACC
Source organism: Macaca nemestrina (assembly GCF_043159975.1). NCBI lineage: Eukaryota > Metazoa > Chordata > Mammalia > Primates > Cercopithecidae > Macaca > Macaca nemestrina. The sequence goes on from NC_092136.1 coordinate 56,114,288, forward strand.
GTTCAAAATTACATTTAAAGAAAGCATTTATGAAACAAAAGAAAGTGAAGAATGTAAGCCTGTAATCTCAGCACTTCGGGAGGCCGAGACGGGCGGATCACGAGGTCAAGAGATCGAGACCATCCTGGCTAACCCGGTGAAACCCCGTCTCTACTAAAAAAATACAAAAAATTAGCCGGGCGAGGTGGCGGCGCCTGTAGTCCCAGCTACTCGGGAGGCTGAGGCAGGAGAATGGCGTGAACCCGGGAGGCGGAGCTTGCAGTGAGCTGAGATCCGGCCACTGCACTCCAGGTTGGGCGACAGAGCCAGACTCCGTCTCAAAAAAAAAAAAAAAAAAAAAAAAAAAAAAGAAAGTGAAGAATGCAAAACTAAATTTACCTATGATTTCTACTGCACAAAGACTATGTAATTATTTTGACAAATATTTGTCAAAATATTTTAATATATAATAATATATTAATATATTAAAAATATTATAATATAATAAAATATAATAATAAACCAGAAATAGTAGGTTTAATTTGTTACTATAGGATCATGAGTTATTTTTTTTTCTTCTTTGCATTTCCAATAATTTGGTTATAATGTTTTTTGTAAAATAACATATTTTAACAGAAAAATAGACATGCATGTTTGCAAGGGCATATACATTCACAAAATATCCCAAGTTCAAAAAATATCAAGAGAAGCCAGGTGTGGTGGCTCACGCCTGTAATCTCTTTGGGAAGCGGAGACAGGAGGATCACTTGAGGCCAGGAATTCAAGATCAGCCTAGGCAATATGGCAAGATCTCATCTCTAGAGAAAAATTAAAAAGTTAGCCAGGTGTGGTGGTACACGCCTGTAGTCTCAGCTACTCAGGAGGCTAAAAAGGGAAGATTGCTTGAGCCAAGGAATTTGAGGTTACAGTGAGCTATGATCACAACACTGCACTTGAGCTTGGGCAACAGGGCAAGGCCCTATCTCATTAAAAAAGTACATACATACATATATATATATATATATATGTATATATATATATATGTCTACTGATTTAATTTGGTGAGATGTTGCAAGCTCTTTTAGGACAAAGATTTATCTTACACCCTAAAAACAGCACATGGTAAGTGTTCACCAAAATTTACTTGTTGGAGAAAAACACAATTAGATCTTTCCTTTCTCTTGTTGGAGATATGTCATCTACTGTTAAACTTATCAGATATTATCAGGTTTTCCTTGGCTCTTTAAAGAGAAGTAACAGGGATAGGCAGAGGAAGAGAAAAAAAGAAAATGTTCAGAAAAGGGAAAAGGGAAGAGGAAAGGAGAAAAGGGGACAGAAAAGAGAAAGGTATAAAAAGATTAAGAGATTGAAGGCCAGGCGTGGTGGTTCATGCCTGTCATCCCAGCACTTTGGGAGGCTGAGGTGGGCAGATCACCTGAGGCCAGGAGTTCCAGACCAGCCTGGCCAACATGGCAAAACCCCATCTCTACTAAAAATACAAAAATTAGCTGGGTGTGGTGGCACACACCTGTAATCCCAGCTCCTCGGGAGGCTGAGGTAGGAGAACCGCTTGAACTCGGGAGGCACAGATTGCAGTGAGCCAAGATCGTGCCACTGCACTCCAGCCTGGGAGACAGAGCTAGACTTCATCTTTTAAAAATAAATAAATAAATAAGAAGAGATTGAAGAGATAAAAGCAAGAAAAAGAGAGTCAAAAAGGACATTAAGGTAAACAATTGCTCAAGGTAAAATAATCAGTAGCATTAACAGGTACAGAAATTCAATCTCCCTAAGGCAACAAAAAGAAGGGCCCAGGCTGGCAGATTACAACTTAGGGTAAAAGGAGTACAGGCACAAGTCGAAGTTTCAGTAGCAAGGCAAAGGAAGCACATGTGTATAGCCACATGTGTGTGCAGGATGACTACACGTGGGTGAGACAAGATGGTGGAGCCGACTGACCATGTCCTGGCAGAAGTCAAGAATCAGTCTTAGCTCTTCCTCACCTACCTCTTACCGAACCCAAGCCATTCACACTCCAAGCTTCAGTTTCCTCTTCAAAATCAAATGACTTTTTATGTTTGTAATTCAGAAAGCAACTATTAGCAGCAAACTCAGCTCTAGAAGTAGCTTGCCAGGTTCATCCTGAACCTTTCTGAAGGTGCCCTCCCAAGCTTTATGAAATTGTCATTAGCACCCAGCTTCGATATGCTCAGCATTCCCAGTGTCTGTGCCAGACAACTAATCTAGATTCGTTTCCTGCTGACTTTCAACACAATCATATACTTACCATAACCAAATAACTTAAGGGCCTTTTGATTCATTATATCGGGCCAAGGAGAGACAAACATTACCATTCTCCACTATTCAATTATACTAAATAATAAATCACATGTTGCCGTTTTAGTCTCTAGTGGCCTGCATCAATTCTAAGAGCTCATTCAGTTTCAGGAAGCAGCTGACTTCCTCCTTCCAAGCAAGTTTCACCAAAAATAACAAAGAATAAACTTTCAAGATACATGTGATTTTTGAGGCCTTCAGTTCCAAAATTTATTTTATTAAAAATTCTTTATAATCATTAATAAGGGGCATTTTATTGGCTTAATAGGTTTTATTTTATTTAGGGTCTCTTAAAACTATTTCAGGTTCAATTTTTAACTGCATCAAGGCAATTCTTCCAAATAAGTACACAAGAGACACATCCTGTTTTGTTCCTGGTTCTGTGAGAAACGAATACTAAATAAAAACTATACTTTGCAGGCACATATTTCCAGGAATATATTCTTACAAAAATTATGGAGGCAACTCAAATGGGGACACACTATTTCTTACATCTGTGTGACAGAAACATCTTAACTTCACTATGTAAGTCACTTAAATATTTATTTAACAGACTTGACACTACTTTCTGGGCAACAGGAAACTGAATCAAAAGCAAACATTAACTCTTTTTTTTTTTTTTGAGATAGAGTCTCGCTCTGTTGCCCAGTGGCACGATCTCGGCTCACTGCAACCTCCACCTCCTGGGTTCAAGCAATTCTCCTGCCTCAACCTCCCACATAGCTGGGATTACAGGCATGAGCCACCACACCTGGCTAACTGCCATGGTTCTATCTTTTTTTTTTTTTTTTTTTGAGACAGGGTCTCATTCTGTCACCCAGGCTGGAGGCAGTGGTGTGATCTTGGCTCACTGCAGCCTTGACCTCCCAGGCGAAAGCGATCCTCCCACTTCAGCACCCCTGCCTGGCTAGTTTTTTATATTTTTTGCAGAGACGGGGTTTCACCATGTTGCCCAGGCTGGTCTCGAATTCCTGAGCTCAAGTGATCAGCCTGCCTCGGCCTCCCAAAGTTCTGGGATTACATGTGTGCACCACTGCACCCAGCTGACAATTGTATCTTTTTTTTTTGGATTCAGTGTCTCACTCTGTTCCCCATGCTGGAGTGCTGGAGTGTTGGAGTGCAGGAGTGCAGTGGCACGATCACAGCTACTACAATGTCCGCCTCCTGGGTGATCCTCCTACCTTAGCCTCCCAAGTAGCTAAGACTTCAGGCATGTGCCACTGTGCCGAGATAATTTTTGTATTTTTTGTAGAGACGAGGTTTCACCATGTTGCCCAGGCTGGTCTCAAACTTCCAAGCTCAAGCAATCCTCCCGCCTCAGCCTCTCAAAGATTGCAGGCATGAGCCACTGAGCCAGGCTGGTTATATCCTACATTGTATTAATTAAGGCTTAAAAAAAAAAATCTTCCTTAAAAAACACTCTAGACTTAAACAAAATGCAAATGATCATTACGGTAAGTGGATTATTGGAAACAAATATTACTTTAAATTTATAAGCCTAAAAACTATTGATAAGATAACAAGTTAAACCCAGCTATATGTTCATGAAAAATTAAGACATTATACTACAGAATTTATTTTTTAAATATATCTGTTTTCACATTAAATTTTATTAAAATCTGTAAGTCTACAATCAGTCCAAATATAGTTTTTGAAGTGTTATTATTCAGAAAGGAAGCAAAAGCTAACAGAGAATGTATTTTTCATAATATAGCATGACCGTGAGTTTGCAGTGCTTGGTCAAAGGCCAGGTGATAGGCTAAGAGCTCCATAAATACAAATCCATGTGTTTAACCTCAGGAGGGTCGTTCAGCAGCTAGACAAAGCAATCTCACATAAATCTACTCCAATGATCCCTTCTTTCCCCACACAAGCACTCCTGGCCCCAGAGGAAAATCTGTAAAACTAACTCAAATTCTACTTCTAACAAGAAGAAATGTTGAGAGAGTAAAAGCTGTCAAAGCACAGAGTGAGTCCAAACAGTAACACGACAAGGTATGCTGCCTGGCTATTCTAACAAATCAAAGAAAGTCTGTTCATTTCTCAAATGAAATTAACTTGATTTGAAAGAGAATCAAGACATTTCTGTTAGCCTGCAAAGGCGAAGATAAACATGCCAGGAGCCTTGGCTGGGCTCTGGCCTACAGAAATGCACATCAAGGTCCATGTGGGTCCCAATTCTTCGGGACACCTGCAGCACAAATCTTTCAAGTTTCTTAGGCAGAGTAGTCAGAAAACTGATGCTGACTGGCTCCCTTCACAGCCTGTGGCTCAATGGTGATTTAAAGCCATTGACATGTCATCCACATTAAGCAAGTGCCACCTAAGGCAATAAAAATACTCATTAATTTCTAATTCTGAAATCAGGACAAGGTCACTTTCAAGTCCACCAAATATTTTAGTGATGGAAAAAAAACAAAACATCAAAGGTAAAAGACCCACCCCACATTCAGTTTTTTGAAGAAAACACAATTAATTGTGGAACACAGTATAACTACAAAATGTTTTAAAATACTATAAATTTTTTTCTTTTTGAGACAAGGTCTGGCTCTATCTCCCAGGCTACAGTGCAGTGGCATGATGTCTGCTCACTGCAAGCTCCACCTCCCAGGCTCAAACCACCCTTTCAGACTCAAGCCATCCTCCCACCTAAGCCTCCCAAGTGGCTGGGACAACAGGTGCACACCACCATGCCCAGCTAATTTTTGTATTTTTTTGTAGACATGGGGTTTTACCAGTTTTACCATGTTGCCCAGGCTAGTCTTGAACTCATGAGCTCAAGCAATCTGCTCGCCTCAGCCTCCCAAAGTGCTGGGATTATAGGCTTCAGCCAATGTACCTAGTCTAAAATACTGTGAATTTTATTTGCACAGTTCTTTCAAGCAGCAGCTAGGTTTTAAAATCACCACTGGTATATCTTTTCTACAGACATTCCCTCTATACACCTCTGTATTAAGCTAGACAATTTCCTTGGACAAAAATTTCATAGCATGTTTTATTTTTCATTTCCTTTTTAACATACATATACGATTACATCATTATTGTTATTAAGCACTAAGAAACTGTTCCCACCACTACAGTGAAACCAATGAGCACCTAATTGTTAAATCCAAGGGCAACTTCTCACTTACCATTGTCTAATTTTTGCATAGCATCTAATGCCAGTAACTACTTTTGTGCTTCTTAAAACTTTGTGTTTCTTAGACATCTATGACTCACCACTCTCCCAGTTCTCCTACCTCACAGCCTGTTCAATTCAGCTTCCTTTGCCAAACTACTTCCTCTTTCTGCTACAGAAATGGTCCCAAGGTTCCATCCTTGGCACTCATGTCTCCAACTACAGTCTTCCTCCCTGATCTAACCTACTCCTTTGGTTTTCCCATCTCTGTCTCCAGCCCTGGCCTCTCACAAGTTCTAGATAAACACATCTAGTGCACAGCTCCACACGAGTGTTCCACCTAAAATCCCAAATGTACCAAACCCACCATCATGCAATATGTCCCAAATTTGTTCATCGTCCTACCATTCATTCACACACACCCCTTTTAGTGAGCAGCTACCATAGGTCCAGGCACTTTATTTAATGTTTCACATACATCAATTTTTTCAATCCTCACAGAGTCCAATGAAGAAAGTAGTTATCCCCATTTTACAGATGGGGAACTCCAAACAGAGAGAGCGTGAGTAATTTGTCACACAGCTAATAAGTGGTAGAGTTGGGTTTCAAACCAGTCAGTCTGATTTCAGAGACCATGCTTTAAACAAATACACTACATTACTCCCCAGTTGCCCAGGCCTGAAACTTGTCTCTACTTCCCCACAGCCAGGCACTATATGCTTGGTCCTGTGACCTCTAGGTTCTTCCCGTCTGGCCTTCTTTTCCATTCTCACTATATATATATATTTTTTTTTTGAGATGGAGTCTCGCTCTGTCGCCCAGGGTGGAGTGCAGTGGGCGGATCTCAGCTCACTGCAAGCTCCGCCTCCTGAGTTTACGCCATTCTCCTGCCTCAGCCTCCCGAGTAGCTGGGACTACAGGCGCCCGCCACCTCGCCCGGCTAGTTTTTTTTGTTTTTTTTTAGTAGAGACGGGGTTTCACCGGGTTAGCCAGGATGGTCTTGATCTCCTGACCTTGTGATCTGCCCATCTCGGCCTCCCAAAGTGCTGGGATTACAGGCTTGAGCCACCACGCCCGGCCTCTCACTGTATTTTAGTCCTCAATGCCACTTAGCTTCTTCTCACCGCCCATGTCTCCATATTTCATCTATTCACCTATCACTCTCTTCCTCAAAAATCATCAGCGGCTCATCTTTTCACACTGCCTACAGGATAAAGTCAAAACTCTCCAGCTTCGTCTACCACCTGTCTTCTTCACAGTCATCATGTTCCAGTGAGAAAGGACATGTATCATTCTTTTTTGACTGCCCAGCATTTAACCCTTTTCTTATGTCTGGGGAAATCCCTACCTGCCAATGTAGAAGCTGAAAATGCAAATGTATCCTTTCCAAGACTCCTTTGCAGCTAGTGCAAGGTGCCTGACCTAGGCCATGCCAATTAGATACATCATACCCTGATGGTAATTGGGAAGTGGGCACTATGGAGAACTCTCCCTCGTAGGAAGAACAGTTGCAAGAAGATTTGAGTTCTGGGGCAGTGATATGGTTTGGCTGTGTCCCTACCCAAATCTCACCTTGAATTCCCAGGTGTTGTGAGAGGGACCTGGTGGGAGGTAATTGAATCATGGGGGCAAGTCTTTCCTGTGCTGTTCTCGTAATAGCGAATAAGTCTCATGAGATCTGATGGTTTTATAAAGGAGAGTTTCCCTGCACAAGCTCTCTTCTCTCATCTGCCACCACGTGGGACATGCTTTCACCTTCTGCCATGATTGTGAACCCTCCCCAGCCACGTGGAACTGTGTGTTCATTAAACCTCTTTCTTATATAAATTGCCCAGTCTTGGGTATGTCTTTATCAGCAGCATGAAAATGGACTAACACAGGCAGCAATCAGCGTCCAGGACCAGATGTATTCCGTGGTATAAGTGCAACACCCATCCTCTGGTGGCAGCAGCATTTTCCTTGTGGTTCCTCACTGAAGTGGCCAGTACAGTAAATAGAACAGACCAAATGGCATAGCCTCCACACCTGTTGTTTAAGCCATCATGATGATTCTGTAAGCTATCCAGTATCCCTTTTAAAAATTCCCTTTTAGGCCCTGCACAGTAGCTCATGCCTGTAATCCCAGCACTTTGGGAGGCTGAGGTAAAGGGATCACTTGAGGCCAGGAGTTTGATACCAGGCTGGGCAACATGGCAAGACCCCATCACTACAAAAAAAATTTTTTTTAATTAGCTGAATGTGGTGATGTATGCCTATAGTCCCGGCTATTCAGTAGGCTGAGACAGGAGGATCCCGTGAGCCCAAGAGGTTGAGAAAGGAGTGAGTCATGATTGCACCACTGCACTCCAGCCAGGGCAACAGAGTAAGACCCCGTCTCTTAAAAAAAAAAAAAAAAAAAAGGCCAGATGTGGTGGCAGGCACCTGTAATCACAGCTACTTGGAGGGGTGGAGAATCATTTGAACCCAGGAAGTGGAGGTTGCAGTAAGCCAAGATTGCGCCATTGCACTCCAGCCTGGGCAGTAAGAGCGAAACCCTGTCTCAAAAAAAAAAAAAATTCCCCTTTTGGCTTGAATCAGCCAGTGTGGCTGTTTCTAAGTAAGCATCCTGACTGGCAACTCAGTCAAGCTGGCTACCTCCCTCAGTCCTTTTAGAACATGCCCTTTGCTTCCCTGACTCATAAAACACTGCCCACTGATGCTTCCATCCAGAATTCTCCTCTGCCTTCACTATTGTTCAAAATCTTTCCCACCCTTTAAGGCCTTGGTACGGCCTTTCTGAAGGGCAACTTTGCCTTGTTCATCTAATACCCTGAAAGTGTGCATTTCTTAGGACTCAAAATTCCCCTGCTGGAAGTTTATCCAAAGAAAATAAGCAGACTAGTATGCAAAAATGTATGTAATAAGAGTAGTCATAAGAGTTACTGAGTACATATTAAGTGCCAGTCATTAAGCTAAATCCTTTAAATGCAGAACTTCACAACCCTTAGAGTAAACACTGTAATTAGCTTTATTTCACAGATGAGAAAATGAAGACTTGCAGGTTAAATCATTTGTCCAAGGTTAAGGGATTATAGATGACTTCTTTTTAAGTGTGGGGACTACAGCTGATTTTAATTGTGCATATTAATCTTTTCTAAATTTTCTACTATAATAACCATGTATTAACAAGCGTCACTTTTTAGGACAGTAAGATAACACAGAAGCCTTACTCCTATTAGTTTTTTCCTTTGGAAGCGTAGGGAAAATAACAAAACAAGCATTCTGTTTATTTTACTTTGAAAGGTTTGGAAAGTCATCACCCTGGGCTTTGAAACAAGAATAGTATTTGCTCACACAAAACAGCCCTGAAAACAACATTCTGGATCTTATGTGTTTCCCATGTACCAGCACTCACTCAGTTACATTTTGTCAATATGCAAGTAGAATTAAAATTATGTTGTGACTTGTACAGAATACTCTTTGAACATGAGGATAGATTCACTTATCATCATAGTCATTTAGAGAGGAAGAGACCCACTTTCCCTGCAAACCTCCAGTTGTATTACTTGCCCCAAATTACTACATTTGGAAGGCTTTTCTATATTCAAGCTGCTTTGCCTCTGATCCAAAAACACTAGTCAAGGATCTCCTTCCATATCTATGCTGAATTAACAGAAAAAATACCAAGCCAGGTCTATTAAATGCTAAAATGACCAAGTAAAAACTCCCCAAGCCACACCCCTTACCTCTTCTGACACAATAATTAGTGGATACTTGTCCTCAGATAAAAAGTTGAAAATAACCCATACTTTAAATGCATCTTCTTCTGTAATGAGCAGGGGATTCTTTGTGAGGTTTTTTTTGACACAGAGGGTCCAACACATCCTATTGAATTCAATCTTGTCAAAGTTGTCTTGGACCTAAAAAGGAATAAGGAAAAACTCCAACAAATCAGTCTGATATAAGCAGTATATAAGGCAAGTAAAATAGAAAGACAAAGCCTCCTTTGGCTCCCATTTTAATCACTCCAATTAACCAACAGCCATATCCTACATATTTGCTTTAGGTATTACACTTCCAGTGGTTCAATTAAGATGTTACATTTAGCATGACACTGAACCAACATCTGTCCATATCACTCCCTTGGCACATAAAATACTGACCTCTCAAATAGTTACTGTTTCATGTGTATACACTATCTTCCTATTAATAAATAGACTACCAATCCTAGCACTGACCTCTCAAATAGTTACTGTTTCATGTGTATACACTATCTTCCTATTAATAAATAAACTACCAATTCTAGCACATAGAAGAAACTGAGAATGTCAATTACTCAGTATGAGCCAAGTACAGGTACCTTATCTTTACATATACAGTCAAAGAAGAGGCTGGGCACGGTGGCTTATGCCCGTAATCCCAGCACTTTGGGAGGCCGAGGCAGGTGGATCACCTGAGGTCAGGAGTTTGAGACCAACCTGACAAACATGGAGAAACCCCATCTCTAGTGAAAATACAAAAATTAGCCGGGCATGGTGGCGCAGGCCTGAACCTGGGAGGCGGAGGTTGCAGTGAGCTGAGATAGCGCCATTGCACTCCAGCCTGGACAACAAGAGCGAAACTCCATCTCAAAAAAAAAAAAGAGGAAGAAGATACCTTCTTTTGTGGAAAATTATTTAACTGAAATTCTAGAACAGCAATCCTGCGATTCATTCATTTGTTCACGTATCCAGTGTTCCCTCAGCATCTACTACAAGCCAAGTACTATGCTATAAACTAAGGATACAAAGATGAAGAACTAGGTCTGTGCTCTTAAAATGTTCACAGTTTATTAGGGAAAACAGATATGTAAATAAATTTTAATATAATTGTGTATAATTTAACAGTGTATAATTCAACAGAATTGTTCACTCATTTGACAAATAAAATTTAGATCCTAATTATTATTTGCCAAAGACAGTACAAAAATACTCAACATAATACTGGCCTGTTCCCAAGGAATGTAAAGACAATTACAGCAGAGTGTGACAAGTACTGCAATAGAGATAAGCAGAGGATTTTGTGGGAGCACTGAGGAGCTAACACAATCTTGAGATCTGGGGAAAGATTCACAGAAAGAGTGCCAGGACAACAGAGCTGAGTTCTCAAGGAGCATCAAGAGTCAAACAGATCAAGAATGGGATAAAGAGTATTCCAGGTAGAAGAGAATGTGAGAAAGCCCCGAAGTGGAGGCAAGCATAGTCAGTTTGGAAGAACTGTATTTAATGAGGCACCTGGTGCTGGAGGGTGGTATAATCAAGGCTCTTCATAAGTGCAAGTAACAGAAACCACCTCGGGTGGAATTTATTGGAAAAACAATGGGTAACCTCACAGATCTAATGCAAAGGCTAGAAAAATCTAGGCTCTGAAATTAGGCTGGTAACAAGGTAGGATAGGCAGCCAGAACTGCAGCTGAACCACTCATGGGAACAGTCCGGTGGAGACACCACTACCTGTATAACATGAGAGCACTCTCAGTATTACCACTGCTACCACTGCCCCGTCCATGATCTTCTGTGTCACTCACTGCAGATTCGAAGTTCTATTGGCTGAGCCTGGGTCACATTCCTGTGCTCTAGCTGCCAAGGAGCAGGGAAAAAATCAGTACCTGAACTTTCCAGATGTTGAGGTGTGAGACAGGTCCTGTTCCCCACCACAACTCTGTAGAATTTCCCAAATGTAAGAAAAAAGTTCAGATGCTAAACAGACAGACAGACAGACAGACAGACACACACACACACACACACACACACACACACACACACAAAAGGTAAATTTCCACTACATGGGACACAGTGAAAGACGAGCCAGTGAGGTAGGTGAAGACCAGATCATTAAGAGATTTATCATTCATGTTAAGGAGTTAGGCCTTTATCTGGACTGAAAGAATTGAAGGTAGTAACAAATACACTCTTCATTTTAAAAGCCACATTCTGTACCAGTGCAGTGCCTCACTCCTGTAGTCCCAGCACTAGGGGAGGCTGATGCAAGAGAATTGCTTAAGGCTAGAAGTTTGAGACCAGCCTGGGCAATATAGCAAGACCTCATCTCTATTTATTTTTTAAATTAATATAAACAATGTTAAAAAAATAAAAATAAAAAATAGGCCAGGCACAGTGGCTCATGCCTATGTAATCTCAGCACTTTGGGAGGCCAAAGCATAAAGACTGCTTGAGCCCAGGAGTTTGAGACCAGCCTGGGCAACATAGAGAGACCCCGTATCTACAAATAATAATTTTTAAAATTAGCTGAGCACGACAGGGCATGCCTGTGGTCCCAGCTACTCAGGAAGCTGAGGCAGGAGGATTGCTTGTACCCAGGAGGTCAAGACTGCAGTGAGCCATGATCATGCCACTGCACTCCAGCCTTGGAGACAGGGCAAGACACTTTCTCAAAAAAAAAAAAAAAATTTTTTTTTTTGAAAATAAAAAAATAAAAGCCATATCCTGGAATAGCATAGAAGATATACTAGAGGAGGCAGGCATGGGCAGCAGAATAATATCACCAAAGCATTTCTTTTTAGAAAGATATGAACAAAGCATTTTGTTTACTCTATGAAAGAAGTCACCAACTGTCTGCAGGCAGAAGTTTCACCTGATCTCTAATTTTATTTTCTAGTTGGCAAACTAGTCCTCCAGGAGTAGAAAGAACTCCTTTGTGTTCTGCCTTTAGCACTTTGCCTCAGTCTAACACCATTTCCCATGGCCCCATCAAAAACAATTGATCCCATCGAGGGAAAGCAGCAGCAGCAGAAGCAGCAGCAATTGCTGCTGCTTTTCTTTTTTGGCTTATCACTATCACCTTGAAGACTTACTATATGCTAGGCATTTTATATGTGATTTCTCACTTAAATTTTGTATTAGTCCTATAAGGTTAATTACTGCCCCTATTTTACGGATCAGAAAATAAAGGTTCCAAAACACTGAGCATCCTTGAACAACATAGGTTTGAACTTCGAGGGTCCACTTAAATGTGGATTGGATTTTCTTCTGCCTTTGCCACCACTGAGACAGCAAGACCAACAACTTCTGCCTCTTCCTCAGCCTACTCAATAAGAAGACAATGAGGATAAAGACCTTTATGATGATCTACTTCCACTGAATGAATAGTAGATATATTTGCTCTTCCTTATGAACTTCTTAATAACATTTTTTCTTTAGCCTACTTTATCATAAGAATAACTGTACATAATACATTTTACATTAAAATATGTACTAATCAACTGTTTATGTTATTGGTAAGCCTTCCAGTCAACAGTAGGCTATAAGAAGATAAGTTCTGGGGGAGTCAAAAGCTATCCTTCGAGGCCAGGCACAGTGGCTCATGCCTGTAATTCCAGCACTTTGGGAGGCCAAGGCGGGTGGATCGCTTGAGTTCAGGAGTTTGAGATCAGCCTGAGCAACATGGTGAAAGCCCGTCTCTATCAAAAATTCAAAAAATCAGCCAGGATGCTGAGGGTGGGGGGAGATCGCACCACTACACTCCAGCCTAGGTGACAAAGTGAGAGACTCTGTCTCAAAAAAAAGTTATACTTGGATTTTCAACTGTGTGAGTTCAAGGGTCAACTGTACATTTACAAACTTCACATGGCTAGTAAATATCAAAACCAAAGTTTAAACTCAAGCTCAGCAGGGTGTGGTGGCTCACGGCTATAATTCCAATGCTTTGTGAGGCTGAGGTGGGAGGACTGCTTGAGATCGGGAGCTCGAGACCAATATGGGCAATATAGTGACATCTTATTTCTACAAAAAAGTTTTTTTTTTTTTAATTAGCTGAGCATGTTGGCACGTGCCTGTAGCCCCAGCTACTCAGGAGACTGAGGCAGGAGGATCACTTGAGCCTGGGAGGCGGAGGCTGCAATAAAGGCAAGACTGTGCTGCTGCACTCCAGCCTGGGCGACAGAGTGAGACTCTGTCTGAGGAAGAAAAAAAAATCCAGCCTGGGCAACATAGTGAGACTTCTGTCTCTGAAGAAAAACATTTTTTAATTAGTAGGGTATGGTGGTTTGTGCCTATAGTCCTAGCTTGTCAGGAGGCTGAGGTGGGAGTATCGTTTGAGCCCAGAAATTCACGGCTGTAGTGAGCTGTCATCATGCCACTGTACAAATCCACACACTAGCCTGGGTGACAAAGCGCAACTCTGTCTCAAATGCCAGCTCTTCCCACCATCCCAAATTGCTTGTAGAACTCAGTAGGTGGAGGTCATCTATGGGATGAACGCCATCTACGCAGAACATTTCCAAGGCCACTACCACCAACTCTTATCTATCCACACCCCACAAAACACTAAGTGGAAGATATGTCACACAGGGGAAATGACATGTGCACAAAAGCTGATAGCCTTGCTCTGAGAACAAGAAGTGATTCCATGTGGATTATGTGGTGAATCATAGGGTTCCTGAGGGGAAGTGGCTAGATATACAGCTGGAAAAGCAAACATAAGACCAAATCACAAAGGGCTTCATAATTTTAAGAAATAGCGTGTAGGAAAACAGTTCAAGGATTTTAGAACAAAATACATAAAGAACTCCTACAATTCAATAACAGAAAAACAAATAAGCGAATTTTAAAAAGGACAAAGAAATTATTCAACACATCTCCAAAGATATACAAACGACCAACAAGCATATGCGAAGATGCTCAACATCACTTATGATCGGGGAAATGCAAATCAAAACACAATGTGGTATCACCTCACACCTGTTAAAATGGTCACTATCAAAAAAACAGAAAATAACAAGTGTTATTAGGATGTGGAGAAATCTGAACACTTGCACACTGTTGGTGGGATTGTAACATGGTGCAGCTGCTATGGAAAACAGTGTGGAAGTTCCTCAAAAAGTTAAAAATAGAATGACCATATGATCTAGCAACCCCACTTCTGGGTATGTATCCAAAAGAACTGAAAACAGGACCTTAATGAGACATTTGCACACCTATACCCACAACAGCATAATTCACAATAGCCAAGATGTGGAAGCAAACTAAATATCCATCCAAGGATGAATGGATAAAGAAAATGTGATATACACTGGGTGCAGTGTACACTTCTTGGGAGAGAGGTACACCAAAATCTCAGAAGTTACCACTAAAATAGCTTATCTATATAACAACAAAACCACCTGTTCCCCCAAAACTATTAAAAGTTTTAAAAAGTAAAAAAAAAAAAAAAAAAAAAAAAAAATTTTTTTAAAGAAAATGAGGGCCAGGCCCAGTGGCTCACGCCTGTAATCCCAACACTTTGGGAGGCCAAGACGGGTGGATCACTTGAAGTCAGGAGTTCGAGACCAGCCTGGCCAACATGGTGAAACCTCGTCTCTACAAAAAATACAAAAATTAGCCGGGCATGGTGGCAGGCACCTGTAATCCCAGCTACTCGAGAGGCTGAGTCACTTGAACCCCAGAGGCAGAGGCTACAGTGAGCCAAGACTGCACCACTACACTCCAGCCTGGACAACAGGGCAAGACTCTGCCTCAAAAAAAAAAAAAAAGAAAGAAAATGTGTTATATATATAAAATGGAGTATTATTCAGCCTTAAAAAAAGAAGGAAATCCTGTCATACATTACAATAGGGAAGAACCCTGAGGACACCATGTTAAGTGAAATAAGCCAATCAAAAAAAGACAAATACAGCATGATTCTACTTATAATAAAGTAATCAAACACACTTTAAAAAGATAGTAGAATGGTGATTGCCAGGAACAGGGGGGAAAGGAAAAAAATGTGTTGTTCAAAAGGTATAGAGTTTCAGTTATGCAAGATAAAAAAAGTTGTTGTTGTACTTTTTTTTGTAAAGTTGTTGTACTTTCTGTTGTAAAGATCTGTTGTACAACAATGTGCATACAATTAAAAATACTGTACTATACCCTTAAAACTGTTAAGAGGATAAATTTACATTATATATTTTTACCAGTTTTTTTAAGTACAAAATCCATAGTTTTCATAGAAAATAGTGCATAAAGCATTAGTATTCAAGTGTTTTCACACAAGGTATAATGTCAAACAAAATAAGGAAATTCAATCTTGGGTTTCCAGAATTTCATATATCATAAATTATACCAAATGGTTTTCAAGGTTCTAAGAACAAGAATAAAGAAATATATGTGAAAGAATCTTGCTAAAGAAGAAAAACGCTTCCTTCCTGTAGGAGATAGGTAAAAATAAAGAAAAAAAAGGAAGAAAAATGCTGCAAAGTATTTATTACTAAATTATATGATGTACTGACCATATACACAGCTGTAACAACAAAAAAACGAGTTCTTTATGTGTTAATGTGAAATAATCACCAAGATATGACATGAAGGTACACAACACGAAGAATTATACAATGTCCAGTGAAAAACGCAAGTCACAAAATACTATATAGAACATGATCCTATTTTTATGTCTCCAGAGTAAAAATTAATCATACATTAAGATATACATATATGACAAAACTTTTTTCTAATGTGAGAGGAAAATGCACATAAAATTCAGGATGGTGGCTTCCTCTTGGGAGGAGGCAGGGAAATGAAAAAAGAGAAGAGCAAAGAGGTTGAGGCAACAACATTAGTGATGTGTTTCCCAAAATGAGTGGTAGGTTCACAGATGTTCACTTTATTATGCTTTATAATTTTCATATATCCTACAAATATTCTTTTGTATATATCATATTATAAAATAAATAAAAAGACAAAATGGGGGAAAAAAAACAAGTGCTGATCAATGTATACAGATCACCAAGTGTACACAGATCACCAGTGTATACAGATCACCAAGTGTATACAGATCAACCATTTGTGTACAAAGGGGAAAGAACAGATCATCTTTGCTGTTTGTATAAGGTGTAGCAATGTCTGCATCAATATGTCTTTGAGCTGAACTGCAGCTCAAAACTCTTATTCTAGATCCTGTCTTTTACTGTGTATCTATGGATATGCAAATATGTGTTACCTGTCTACTATAGGTCAGTGAGCATCTGGTATGGGAGGAGTCCCACATAAAATAAGACATATGTACTCTCTAAGGAGCTTCTAGTGCAGGGAGGAAGACAGACTAACAGTTATGTGCAAATGCTCCAATAAAGGGGAATACAGGGAACTCTAGCATCTAATTCAGCAGGGCACAGTGGTTCATGCCTGTAATCTCAGCACTTTGGGAGGCCAAGGCAGGCAGATGACTTGAGGCCAGGAGTTCGAGACCAGCCTGGCCAACATGGTGAAACCCCGTCTCTACTAAAAATACAAATTACCCAGGCGTGGTAGCTCGCACCTGTAATCTCAGCTACTCGGGAGGCTGAGGCACGAGAATCACTTGAACCCGGGAAGTGGAGGTTGCAGTGAGCTGAGATCATACCACTGCACTCCAGCCTGGGCAACACAGAAAGACTGTCTCAAAAAAAAAAAAAGAGAGAGAGAACATGGAGGTTCTCTTTCCTTGCCTAATGCAGCCATGGCTCGTGGTCCCAAGAAGCATATGAAGCAGGTAGCAGTTCCAAAGCATTGGATGCTGGATAAATTGACCAGTGTGTTTGCACAGTGAGGCCATATATACACACAGTAAGGCCATAAATATATATATGGTCTCTCTATATATCAGTAAACAGAATTATGCCTGTTATTAAAATATTATAGACCATACTGGGAAATTAACAGAAATCCAGAATTTGGATAGGGATGATGGCCACACAACATAATAAATACACTCACAACCATTTTACTGTACACTTTAAAATGGTAAGTTTTATGTTATGTGAATTCTATCTCAATGTTTTTATACTTTCATAAGACCATTTAAACCAGAGCAAAAGTCCAAGAGCTAAGAAAATGGAGAAAGTAAAATGGTAGGCTCTTCTCATATAACTACATATACATTTCTAACCTCAAACTCTTTCCTGAGTCCCAGTTCTATATTTTATTACAACTCACATGAAATCATAAATTCTTTGAAATCAAAGGCCATATCTTATTTAGCTTTGTATCCCCTCTGCCTGGTTTGCAGTATTAATTTGCTCATTCATTCATTCAAATCATTGTGTGTGTTTACGAGGTATCAGTTACTCTGCTAAGAGTTGGATAACAGTGAACCAGTTCTTGCTGTCACAGAACTTATACTCTGGAGAGGGAATCAGATACCAAACAATACAGCACACACAACAACCCAACCACTAGTAAGTGCTATAGAGGAAAAGCACAGGCTGCTGTGGGAAACACATTACAGGAGAGCTGGTTAGCTCTGGGAAGGGTGGGTGCTACCAGGAGAAACCTCCCTGAGGAAGTGACAATCAAGTTCAGAGCTAAAGGATGAACAAAAATTCTCTGCATTTGATGGGCGGAGTTGGCCTTACAACACAGGAAGCAGCATGTCTGAAGGTTCTGAGGCAGGAAGGGTCTTGGTAACCTGAGGTACAGAGAAAAGGCCAACATGGTTGCACTAAAGTGAACAACCCACATGTCTAACAACTGATGAACTGAATATGTAAACAAAGCATGGTATATCCATAACGGAATGTTATTCAGCCATAAAAAGGAATGAAGTATTGTTACAGGATACAACGTGGATGAACTTTGAAAACATTACGCTAAGTGAAAGAAGCCAGATACAAAAGGCTGCCTATTGTATGATTCTACTAATATTGTATGTCCAGAATAGGCAAATACATACAGACAGAAAGTAGATTTGCACTTGCATAGAGCTATAGGGGAGAAGGGGTGATTGCTAAGTGGGTATGAGATTTTGGGGGCAGCAGTGAGATGAAAATATTCTAAAATCAATTGTGGTAATGATTATAGTGAATGAACAAAAAAAACCACTAACTGGTACATGTTAAATAGACTAATTGTATGGTATGTGATTTATATCTCAATAAAACTGCTATTTTAAAAAACAATATATCTTTACAGCATGTGACTCGTATTGTTGGCCAAAGTGTTCATCAGTATAAAGTCATTCACGTTTCTTAGCATGAAACCCCTTTATTTCCTCAAAAGTTTATAGTCCTCTATAGTTTCACAAATGTAATGAAAATGTAGAGTCCAACTTGGTCATTGCACCAAATTAAAACTATGTAACTTTCAGTCAGGTGCAGTGGCTCACACCCATAATCCCAGCACTCCGGGAGGACAAGGCAAGAGGATCACTTGAGCCCAGGAGTTCAAGACCAGCCTGGACAACATAGTGAGATCTCTACAAAAAAAAAAAAAGTTAAAAATTAGCCAGGCATGGTGGTGCACACCTGTAATTCCAGCTATTCCCCAAGCTACTTGGGAGGCTAAGGTGGGAGGATCTCTCGAGACCAGCAGGGCAATGTTGCAGTGAGCCACAATCATGTCGCTGCACTCCAGCCTGGGCAACAGAGCAAGACCGTATCTCAGAAAACAAAAAAACAAAACAAAACAAAGAAAATGCACACTATGTAACTATGTAACTTTCAAACAACAATGAACGAAAACATAACACAGGCTAAAGGGCAATAAAAAAGAACCACACGAAAGCACAGGTTTGAGTGTTTAAAGAACAGTACCACTTCCGATTAAATGACGTTGTTAGGCACACATTTGAAGTGCTTTCAGCGCTGACAGGATAGTCATTTAATTAACAGAAGAAACTTGAAACAACACTTTATACAAGAATTATAAGTGACATATGAACAATGAGAAAGTACACCAAGGGGAAAAGCATAAATGTTAGACTAGAGAAACACAATGCAGAGGCAGCTAGGCTCTAGAGGATAGACATACTGAACTGAAATGTTTCTGTTTTTCTTTTGTGTATGTTTCCAAAAAAACAAAAACAAAAAGGCTTCTGTTGGAAAGCACCAGATTCCCCAACTGGAACTTGGCATACTGCCAATGTATTAATGATTTTAATCATACAGCCCAAACCAAGCCTTAATATGAGAATCAGAGAAAATAACTGATAAGATTTGGACTAGCAAGCCTAATCAGCCATTAAATCTCATGGAAGAATTAGACTGCCTTAAAAATATGCTGAAGGAAAACTAGTTTTTTACATACTTTATTGTTACTAACTAGAAGGTAGTAATATACCACTTTCTTCAATTATTCACTGTCAGATAATTCAGCAATAGTGTCTCTCTGTCTTAAAAAAAAAAAAAAAAAACCCACAAGTTTCTTTCTAGATGTTTAAAGAACATTCCTTTACTAAAAAAGGATTTTTTTGTTTGTTTGTTTGTTTTTATAGACAAGGTCTTACTTTGTTGTCCAGGCTGCTCTAGAACTCCTGGGCTCAGGTGATCCTCCTGCCTCAGCTTCCCAAAGTGCTGAGATTATGGGCATAACCTACGACGCCCAGCCAAGAAGGAATTCAAAAATTTAACATTTGGGGCCAGGCGTGGTGGCTCATGCCTATAATCCCAGCACTTTGGGAGGCTGAGGCAGGCGGATCACCTGAGGTCAGGAGTTCGAGACCAGCCTGGCCAACATGGTGAAACCCCGTCTCTACTAAAAATACAAAAATAAGCCGGACGTGGTGGTGGCATGTGCCCGTAATCCCAGGTACTCAGGAGGCTAAAGCAGGAAAATCGCTTGAACTCAGGAGGCAGAGGTTGCAGCGAGCCAAGATCACGCCATCGCACTCCAGCCTGGGGAACAAGAGTGAGACTTCGTCTAAAAACAAAAGTTAACATTTGGAAGGATAAAATACTTGGTAAAGGAATAACAGACAGGTTATCATTTGAGGTCTCAGGAAAGCTGCAAATTAATTCTATCGATGTAAAAGAACAAAGTAAATACAAAAACCAACCATAAAAAATTACTTTTTGGGAAGTTTCAATATAATTTAACTCTTGGTACCAACCTCCTCAGAATAATTCTCCCAGGCAAAGGCAGAAAGCCCCTAAAACAACCTGGGAAAAAAAAAAAAAAAAAAAACGAAAAAACTGACCAAAATGAATACTAAGGAACACCACACACTAAGACAAGAGAATCACCTTAAAACAACTTGAGACAGAACAGAAGAAAACTGGATGAAAGCTGAGCTACTTTGAGGTAATCAAAATGGCTTTTAAACAACTTTACCCCTTCCTGCCTTCGACCAAGATTTCCCCTATGTATCCAAATATTAGACACTCGAAAAAAACTTAATTCCTAAAGGGAGTAATTAATCCTTCAATAGTACAGTTAAAGAAACATTGGTGGTGAAGTTAAATAGCTTAGGTTCAAAAATCTACCTACCCCTTATTAGCTAGGCCACCTTAAGCCATTTCCTCCTTAGGTAATGGGGGATAATTCCAGTTCTGCCTCACAGAATTCACATGAGGATCAAATGGGACAGTACATATACATGACAGTATACCTTGTGACTGTTTAATAACTATTTCATATTTTCTCTGCATAACTGATTATAATCTCTAAGTTTTATGTTAACATTCTTCAGTCACTGTTAGCATTTCTTTTTTCAACCAAGTTTCAAACAAGGCACTAATCTTTGCTCAATTTAAACTCAAACCATGGAAACCTCGGCTGCTTTACTTGAACTGCAGGACTGGCAAAATTCCACTCCAGGTGGCTAAGCAATAATAAACAAGGGCTCACTGTTTCATCACATCCTCATTCCTTCCGTGAATAAGTTTCTCTCCAAATTTAGTGGCTCATTTTGGACTTTCAAAATACTACTACATTTCCTCCCCCAGTTATAAAACTTTTAAAACATTGAAATACTAAAACAAAGAACATTTTAAAACTAAATAAAATTCAGTAAGTTTAAAGAATGTCACACCAAGGAAAACAAAATGCAGTAGTAGGGTACACCACTTCAAGATATTAAACCATGTTTCTCTATTCACTAGCCCAGCACACACAAATTCTAGCACTGAAATAAGAAAAACAAATTCAGGTTTCTAAGAATTTCCCAGTATGTTCTATAATATTTTAATAACAGACACAATTCTATTTACTGTCTATATCTAGAGACTATATATATATATATATATGGCCTCACTGTGTCACACAGGCTGCAGTGCAGTGGCACCATCACAGCTCACCGTAACCTCAAACTCCTAGGCTCAACTGATTCTCCCACCTCAGTCTCTCGAGTAGTTAGGACTACAGGCATGTGCCACCAAGCCTGGCTAATTTTTAAGTTATTTAATAGAGAGAGGATCTCACTATGTTACCCAGGATGGTCTTGAACTTCTGGGTTCACATGATGCTCCTACCTCAGCCTCCCAAAGCACTGGGATTACAGGCATGAGGCACTGTGCCCAACCAGTGTCTATCATTAAACACACATACACACAGCAGATCATCAAATATTTGTGTTCTATAGTGTCTATCATTAAACACACATACACACAGCAGATCATCAAACACTTGTGTTCTATAGTTTTATTATAAGTATATATGAAATATATTCAGCAAATATTTGACATATTAGACATACTTACACATAATAAAACTATAGAACATCAATAAGCTACCTGAGCAATAAACAGAACAGCAACACAAAAAAGCATTATACTATAAAGTGCTGAGACTTTACACATCAATTTTGGTACAATTTAATTATTTTTTATTAAGATATAATTCACATACCATAAAATTCACCCTTTTAAAGTATACAATTCAGTGGTTTTCAATATATTCATAAGGCTTTATCACTGGTTAATTCTAGAATATTTTCATCATCCCAAAAAGAAACCCAAGACCATTAATAATCACTCACCATCCCTACCTCCCCCTCACCCCAAGAAACCTCTAATCTACTTTGTATCTCTATTTACTTGCCTATTTTGGACATTTCATATAAATAGAATCATACCATATGATGCTTTTGTGGATTTAATGAAATCTTACCTTTCATTATCATGTGGTTTTTCTTCCTTCTTTTTTTCCTAATTAAAGCATGATCATGTACCACATGATAACTATAGTTAATAACAATGTATTAAACACCTAAAAATTGCTGAGAGTAGATTTTATTCTCACCACAAATAAGGATGTGAAGTAATGCACATTACCTAGTTTCACTTTACCATTCCACAATGTATACACATTGCAAAGCATCATGTTGTATCCCATAAATATATTTTTTTGGTCAATTAAAAAAATAAACACGAAGAAGAGAAAAAAGCACCATCAGGGCAATGTTATCATCTCTGCAAGGGAAATTCTTCAAAAACATGCATTGAAGTTGGGCACAATGGCTCACATCTGTAATCCCAACACTTTGGGATGCTGAAGCAGGCAGATCACCTGAGGTCAGGAGTTGGAGGCTAGCCTGGCCAACATGGTGAAACTCCATCTTTACTAAAAATACAAAAATTAGCCAGGTGTGGTGGCACATGCCTGTAGTCCCAGCTACTCAGGAGGCTGAGGAAGGAGGATGGCTTGAGCCCGGGAGGCAGAGGACACAGTGAGCCAAGATTATGCCAGTGCACTCCACATTGCAGCCTGGGGGACAAAGAGAGACTCCGTCTCAAAAAACAAACAAACAAACAAACAAACAAAAAAACAGGGCAGGCACAGTAGTTCACGCCTGTAATCCCAGAACTTTGGGAGGCCAGTGCGGGCAGATCACCTGAGGTCAGGAGTTTAAGACCAGCCTGGCCAACGTGGTAAAACCCCATCTCTACAAAAAAAAGCAAAACTTAGCCGGGCGTGGTGGCACGCACCTATAATCCCAGCTACTGGGGAGGCTGTGGCAAGAGAATAACTTGAACCCAGGAGGCGGAGGATGCAGTGAGCTGAGATCATGCCACTGTACTCCAGCCTGGGTGACAGAGCGAGACCTGGTCTCAAAAACAAACAAACAAAAAACATGTATTGGCCAGGCATGATGGCTCACATCTGTAATCCCAGTACTGTGGTAAGCCCAGGTGGGAGGACTGCATGAGGGCAGGAGTTCAGACCAGTCTGGGCAACATAGTGAGATCCCGTCTCTATAAAAAATGTTAAAACTTAGCCAGGTGTGGTGGCACGCAGCTGTAGCCCTTACTACTCAAGAGGCTGAGGCAAGAGGACTACTTTATTTAGCACAGGAGTTCAAGGTTGCAGGGAGCTGTGACGGCATTACTGCACTCCAGCCTACCCGACAGAGCAAGACACTGTCTCAAAAAACCAAAAAACACATATAACACATGAAATACACACACACATATACACAGGCATGCATACACATAAAGAAAGATCAGGAAATTGTATTGTGAGGCTGATATGGAATAACAGATATAGATACAAAGATTACCACACAGATGAACATTGTAATTTTTAGAATCTTTACTGCAAAATTCTTGAAAAATATTTGTTGGTTTCTAAAAAGAATCCTGGCTGGGCACAGTGGCTCATGCCTGTAATCCCAGCACTTTGGGAGGCTGAGGTGGGAGGAACACCTGAGGTCAGGAGTTCAAGACTAATCTGGTCAACATGATGAAACCCCGTCTCTACTAAAAATACAAAAAATACATGGGCGTGGTGGTGTGTGCCTGGAATCCCAGCTACTCAGGAGGCTAAGGCAGGAGAATTGCTTCAGCCCGGGAGGCAGAGGCTGCAGTGAGCCGAGATTGTGGCACTGCACTCCAGCCGGGGCAACAAGAGCGAAAAAAAGAAAAAAAAAGAATCCTGACCAACATTTTGGCATTTTCCAAACTATTAAATTATTATTATAAATGTTAATTACTATACTTTACTATTATAAAAAGACATTAAACTGTTTTAAAATTATATAAAAATAATAAAAAATCTGAAGCCACAGAAAAACACGTATATAGTTGTGGATTCAGGTTTGATGCAAAAATTGAGTTTTTAAAAATTTTTAAATGTTTTATTTATATTTTTATTATGTTGTTCAGGCTAGTCTTGAACTCCTGACCTCAAACAATCCTCCCACCTCAGCCTCCCAAAACGCTGGTATTACAGATGTAAGCCACTGTACCCAGCTGCAAGTATTTTACTTTTAATTCGAAAGTATTATCATTATCATTTTTTGAAAGGCATTACTGAAATATACTTGTTACAGAGAATGGTCTGAGCAAAAAATAATAAAAATAAATAAGAATTTAAAAATTAGAAGTATATAAAGACCCCTCAAAAAAAAAAAAATTGCCAGTACATACGAAACCAGATTGTTTTCTTTAAAAAAAAAAAAAAAAACAGATACATGTGCAGTACGTGCAGGTTTGTTACATAGGTATATATGTGCCATGGTGGTTTGCTGCACCTATTGACCTATCCTCTAAGTTCCCTCCCCTTGTCCCCCAAACCTCAACAGGTCCTGCTGTGTGTTGTTCCCCTTTCTGTATCCATATGTTGTCATTGTTCACCTCCACTTATGAGTGAGAACACGTGGTGTTTGGTTTTCTGTTACTGGGTTACTTTGCTAAGGATGATGGATGGCTTCCAGCTTCATCCATGTCCCTGCAATGGACATGATCTCATTCTTCTTTATGGCAGCATAGTATTCCGTGGCATATATGTACCACATTTTCTTTATCCAGGCTATCATTGATGGTTGGTTCAATGACCATCCATCTTTGGTTCCACGTCTTTGCTATTGTAAATAGTGCTGCAATAAACATACGTGTGCATATATCTTTTTTTTTTCTGAGACAGAGTTTCCCTCTTGCTGTCCAGGCTGGAATGCAATGGCGTGATCTCGACTCACTGCAACCTCCGCCTCCCAGGTTCAAGCGATTCTCCTGTCTCAGCCTCCCAAGTAGCTGGGATTACAGGAGCATGCCACCACACCTGGGTAATTTTTGTATTTTTAGTAGAGACGGGGTTGCATCGTATTGGTCAGGTTGGTCTCGAACTCCTGACCTCTGGTGATCCACCCACCTTAGCCTCCCAAAGTGCTGGGATTACAGGTGTGAGCCACCCTGCCCAGCCATGAATGTATCTTTATAGTAGAATGATTTCTATTCCTTTGGGCATATACCCAGTAATGCGATTGCTGGGTCAAATGGTATTTCTGGTTCTAGATACTTGAGGAATTGCCACACTGCCTTCCACAATGGTTGAACTAATCTACATTCCCACCAACAGTGTAAAAGCATTCCTATTTCTCCACAGCCTCACCAGTATCTATTGTTTCCTGGCTTTCTAATAATCACCATTCTGACTGGCATGAGATGGTAACTCATGGTGGTTTTGATTTGTTTTTCTCTGACGATCAGTGATGTTGAGCTTTTTTTTCATACGTTTGTTGGCTGTGTAAATGTCTTCTTTTGAGAAGTGTCTGTTCATATCCTTTGCCCACTTTTTGATAGAGTTTTCTCTTGTAAATTTGTTTAAGTTCCTTGCAAATTCTGGATATTAGACCTGATTTTTTTAAAGCGCCCTGAGAGAGAACAGGTACAGATTAACACAAAACACAGTTCTTAATTTCAAAGAATGAACCAAGTTGGAAAAACATCAAACCAAGTTTAGAAGACAGTGGAGGAGAGGGAAGAAGAAGAAGCACTGTCAGTCTCTCATTCTTTCTTCCTTTCTGATTTATCTAGTGATTCTTTGTACCTCAACTCCTTAGTGAATGCACCAACAGGGGGCTTTGGGGCCCACTTGAAACATGCAAAGCAAACAATGCTGTACCCAAAAAAATGTTAGAATCATACCTTTTCCAAAATGAACCTGTTTAAATAAGGCATGTAGCCCTGGTTGGACACTGGCCCCTCATCATCATCCCTGAAGTGCTCTTCAAGGGCAACCGGGTCATGAGGAACCTTCAGCACCGTGCACAAGTTATGGGAAAGGACCTGCAAGGGAAAAGAAAATCGTTTAAAGACTCCCACTAACCAGCACATGACACCTTCACCGTGAACACAACACACTGCTCCCTGTCCTGGGTAGAGAAAGATGGAAAATAAACTAGCAAAAACAGGGTGAGGGCTGCTCAGCTGCCAGCCCCTACTTGTCACCTGTTACTCTTTCTCATTTCTTCCCAGGTTTGGTTCACTCAGAACTAGTCTCTCCTACATGCCCACTATGAGTCACGCTCCATGCGAGATATGTGAATATAATACTCCTGTGGTCTTTTACTAATTTATCCACATCAGAAAGAAAAGCGGGGGGAGAAGTGTAAGAGAATGCGTTCAAAATTAAACTTTTTGCCAAGTAGAGCACAGTCAGCCAATTAGAGCTGTTCCGAGAAAGAACCTGGTATTGGGACGGCAGCCAGGGGTTCTGGACAAGGAGGCTGACCTAGGCAAGTCACAACCTCTCCAGGCTTTAGTTTTCTCATTTATTCAATAGAAAGGGGCCAAATTAATATACCAAATATTAATTAGGAATCTCTAAGTATCTAAATATTTCTAAAATTCTATGACTAGGCTAAGTTTCAGCATGAGTGTAAAAGAATATAAATATAAAAAGAGAAAGAAATCCAGGGCCTGGATTAAAAATAAGAAAAAATTAAATAGCAAAAATTGGAGTCACCAACATGGTTAAAAATACTTTATAGAAAACTTGCATTCCATAGCCTAAATACATATAAAGGGCTACTGGTCTTGCAATAACCTAAGTTCACACTTCAATGTCCAGATACAGTAGTTAAATTAGCAGTCTGGGCTACCTTAGTATTAATCTTGTTTTACATTAAATGAAAATTTTAAAATAGAACTTAAGTCCCTTCCATTTCATTTGTGCTTTCTGAACAGGTCAAATTATATAGCTAAGGCTGTACTTTCTTCAACAGAGAATCTTCCTAGTTGAACCCCAGATAAAAACATTCCTTATTTTTCTCAGCCCTAAACATTTAACCTTAAGGAGCCACATTCATATAAATAAATACTTTTATTTGCATTAAGCGAGTCCCTTTTTCTGCATACACATATTTCAGTTAGGAGTTTTTTTAAGATTAAAAATTTTTAATCTATAAAATAATTTGCATATCTTCTTTCTAAATTTGTTTTGTTTCTCAAAGCTTCATTTATGTGGAGATCCTTTTCTACACGCTCTACTGGTTTTAAGGAAGTAAGTTAAGGAAGTAAATTCACAAATGATTATAAATGCAGTAATGAAGACTTTTATGAGCCTCTACAAAGCAGCCTGTGTTTCTCAAGCAAACCCTGTGTTTGCCAGTAAAGCACATGAAAAGACTATGGTGGAGCTTTTATTGGAGAATCTTGCACCACAGTCAGCAAAATTTTAAATAGATATTTAATTTCTACTAGCCTAGTAAATCCTACATACTAAAGATCAATTTCAAGAATATAAAGTGCTTAAAAACTGTAAAATGCTATGGAAACACAAGTATTAAAGAAATGAAATGCACATTACTCAGATCAGGTTCAAATGTGATTCAAATTTTAAAATCATTTGGAACTCTACCCAAGTTAACAATTCCCAACTACTGGTTAAATTACGGTATATCCATAAAACATAAAAACCATGAGAAAGCTTGCTATGTACTGATATGAAAAGATCTCCAACATAAATTAAGTGAAAAAAACAAGGTACTTAAGAATATGTATGTCATCTTTTGTATGAAAGAAAAGGGAGGAAGAAAAGAAATTCTGGAGAGATATATAAGAAATTAGTAACTGTGAAGGGAAGACAGGTTTGATGAGACCAAGGTTAGAAAAAGACCTCACTGCACCTCTTCTTTGTATTAAGTTTTTTTTAAAAATTAACCTACTCAAAAATGTACCACATATTTTAAAAATTAAATATACATATATATATATAAAGTGGCCAGCCTAAGATCACAAAGATCAATCTATTTATCTTCATAGCCTATACTTTTTCTTCTACATTAACCTGCTGACTAGAGATAAGGTGTAAAAGGAAGACATATTCCACAGCAATATACCATGACTAATGGATGAGTGAGCTGTAATGGCAATAAATGAGCTCAGAAAAGGAGAAATAGTATGTGTTACAGTGACTTCACAGAGGAAATGAAATGTAACTTGGCCGGGCGCGGTGGCTCACGCCTGTAATCCCAGCGCTTTGGGAGGCCGAGGCGGGCGGATCACAAAGTCAGGAGATCGAGACCACGGTGAAACCCCGTCTCTACTAAAAATACAAAAAATTAGCTGGGCGCGGTTGTGGGCGCCTGTAGTCCCAGCTACTCGGGAGGCTGAGGCAGGAGAATGGCGTGAACCCGGGAGGCGGAGCTTGCAGTGAGCCGAGATCGCGCCACTGCACTCCAGCCTGGGCGACAGAGCGAGACTCCGTCTCAAAAAAAAAAAAAAAAAAAAGAAATGTAACTTATTGCTTACAGGATAAATAAGGATAGTTTTAGGATAGGAATAGAGGCAAATAGAAAAATTTCCAGATAGGGGAATAACATGATAAAAGTAGTTGATTAATCCAAAGCACTCAGGAAACAAAAAACACCATCTCCTCCATACCCAGCCTGTTCTCTACCTTTGGGTTTCACAGATCATCTAACTAAAGTCCTGGCAGAGGCCTTGGATGTCATATTGTCATCCTCATCTTATAAATGGTGACTACAGACTCACAGATATTAAATTTGTTTTTCTTGACTAAAGTTACTGAGAACTGAGACTAGAACTCAGGTTTTGTAATCTCTGGTCCAGCACTCTCCAGTAATAAGAAACATTATGTCTTCAGTTCTCTAAAGTCAACAGTGCTCTTTGTACATATAGACGCTTAGTTTGATTAAGTGATCCCACTGAAGAAGATACAGATTTGAACTCAAGATTTCAGCCTTGGACAATTAAACAGCACTCCTGTTAAACACAGGGATGGCTAAATTCAGTGATAATTTTCTTAACTACATTTACTTAGTTAAGCAAACTGTGAGGAAGGCAGCACATTATACAAGGCACCTAGAAGGGACCTGAACTCCAATGTCTCTGCATCCTCACTATCAAATGAGGAGTTGGACTTGTTTGTAAAACCCTTAATTATCAACCCAAACTCATTTCATAATTTAAATAAGAAGTCCAGCTTTGTGACAGCTTTTTCACCATTAGTAAGGTCTGTAAAAGGGAAGTCTTCTTCAAAAAACATAACAACAGGCTCACGCCAATAATCCTAGCCCTTTGAGGGGCTGAAACAAATGGATAGCTAGAGCCCAGAAGTTCAATACCAACCTGGACGACATGGCAAAACCCCATCTCCATAAAAAGTACAAAAGCTAGCTGGATGTGGTGGCACGTGCCTGTAGTCCCAGCCACCTGGGAGGCTGAGATGGGAGGCTGAGGTGGGAGGATCACCTGAGCCTAGGGAGGTCGAGGCTGCATTGAGCTGTGATCATGCCACTGCACTCCAGCCTCGGTGACAGAGGGGGTCCCATGTCGAAAATTAATTAATTATAATATATATGTATATATAAAACAACCAACTGAATAAAGCAACAATGAAACAGTATTTCTAAAAGAGAAAAAACTTGTGTACTATCTTTAAAACTTTTCATCAGCAACCTTTCTTTAAAGCTTAGACAGTATCTCAAGTATTTTTTTCTTTTTTAAGATTTATATTTATTTTTTAAAAATAGAGATAGGGTCTCACTATGTGTGCCCAGGCTGGTCTCAAACTCCTAGGCTCAAGTGATCCTCCCACCTCAGCCTCCCAAAGTGCCAGGATTATATACATGAGCCACCATGCCCAGTCTCAACAAGGTTTTTTGTTTGTTTCTTGTTTTGAGGCAGAGTCTCGCTCTGTCGCCCAGACTGGAGTGCAATGGCATGATCTCAGCAACCTCTGCCTCCCAGGTTCAAGCAATCTTCCCACCTCAGTCACCCAAGTAGCGGAATTACAAGCACCTGCCGCCACACCCAGCTAATTTTTGTATTTTTAGTAGAGACAAAGTTTCACCATGTTGGCCAGACTGGTCTCAAACTCCTGACCTCAAGTGATCCACCCACCTTGGCCTGACAAAGTGCTGGGATTACAGGCATGAACCAGTATACCTGGCCAAGGTTTTCTTTTTATAAAAATAAAATATACAAGAAATAAAATTTTTGATGGCCGAAATATAAACTAGTAAAAAGAAGTAAAAGCTCCTCCATAAACTTATACAGCAATTTATGCTTTTTCAAGTAGACTCATACCATCTATTAATCTGTTTTAGCCTCTCCACAGGGAGAGTAGATATTATTGCTATTTTACAGATGAAGAGGCTGAGTCAGAGATTAGGAGATGTGTCCCAAATCACAGAGTTTTATGTGTAGTGAAACTGGGATTAGACCCAAGTCTCCCACTCTGGTGTCTTTTCCATGCTTTGCCACCTTCCCTCTGTTTCTGGAAAAACAGAGAGCCCTGCCAATACAAAGATGAACATGCCTGCGAGTTGTTTCCAAATTTCAGTCATGTGCTGGTGCTACCCTAGCCCTACCCCATCAGCTCCACAGGACCCAACAGAGATGACTGGCACTATTCAGCAGGGCCAAGTCAGTGCCAGTGGCAAGGAAGTACATGGACCTGGAAGTCTGGGACCATTCTCTCTCTGGGAGCCCTCATCTCCCAGTACCCTATCCCTCTGGGGGAAACCACAGTAAGAGGCACTAACCCCTTCCCCAGATGAGAAAGCTGAAAAGCAAATTAAGACAAAAGAATCAGAAAGAGGACTACAAGTTCTTGATTTGTAAAAGGACTGCCCCAGATCACTCTAATCAGGGTGTTTGCAAGTTTCTTGAAAAAGCTGAATTTATCCCACTTCAAATGCCTGCTCCTCCAAAGGCCATTCTTTCAGCACGCACATAATTGCTAAGCAGCTTTGCTCTCATTCTGCTAATTTGAAGAATAAACTATTGTTACCACAATAACAGATCCATATCCATGCCAGAAACTCATCTCTCCAGTTCCTTCATAGCTGTCTGCAGTTGCCTCTGCAGGGCCTCTGCTGACAAGATGACTAATTAACTGCATGAGCCCTGCTCGTGTAGTCTGTTCCTATTCAGTGGTTTGCTTGCCATTTACCCTTTTTAAGCATTTTGCTCCAGCCATCATGAAAATAAAATCAAGGATGGTGAACAGTGTTTTAACACATGAGTAGGTTAGTGTTCACCATCCTTTCTCCAAAGACGTAGAGATTCTAAAAAGTTATTTAAAATGTGCCGCCCAGTAACACAGTTTCCCTTTACAGGATGTGCGTAATGGGCAAGATTCAACACTGAAAAAAAGGGGAGGGGGTGGATTTCTATTCCAAAAGACTTATCTGAACTGACACAATTATAGACTTATAACTCATAATGGGTAATCTTTTTTTAAAACATTAAAATTCCTGTCTGATTTATAAAATTTCAAGCTAATGGCAAATTACCAGAAAATTCTTCCTAACAATGGACCAGCATGACCAATTTCCTACCACAGCTATGCCCTGCCTTAAGAGCATTGTCTACTCTAAGTCCGGCCCATTACCGCATGGACTCATTTTCCACTTCCAAACATCTTTTCATCCTGCTTGTCACTGTTTAAGTCTTGCTTGTTTTCTCTTATCTTTAATCTATTCAGCCTCAAAAATCTCAGTCACTGTTCACATTGCTCTCGATACCTAAGTGCAATCAATTACCATCCTAGACACCTACACCAAATCTTCAAGTACCACTAACATCACGTTTTCCCCTGCCTAAAAATCATCAGAAGACTACAGAAGTAAAAGCTAAGGAAATATGTGAGTTCTATATTTAAGTCACTCCACAAGCCAGCCCACTTCACCTTCCTTATTTCTTCCCACCCCTCTGCACGAACCATACAAATACAGCCAAATAAGCTTACTAACTGCATTCCAGGCAAACCCTGTACCACACCCTTTTCTCCCCTGGGCCCTTGCTCAATTTACCCCCGCCTCCTTTCCTACCTAACAAAAATGCCATCTCTTTCTGAAGCCTTCATCACCCAAACCAAGATGATCTTTCTTCACTCTGTTTCCCAAGCAGTACCTCTTGTGCTAACTACCACACATGATTTTTCTCTCCTATAAGACTGTACATTTCTGAAAGGCCCATATCTTACACAACATTGCATGCCCACAGCACCTAGCATGCTGCCCAGAATCCAGAAGACTTTCAATAACTGCTAAGTGAATTCTTTCTAAAAATTATCTTAACATTAAAGCCGTGAGACTTTACTATTAACAATAATCTTTTTTTTTTTTTTTTTTTTTTTGAGACGGAGTCTCGCTCTTTCGCCCAAGCTGGAGTGCAGTGGCACTATCTAGGCTCACTGCAAGCTCTGCCTCCTGGGTTCGCGCCATTCTCCTGCCTCAGCCTCCTGAGTAGCTGGGACTACAGGCGCCCACCACTGCACACGGCTAATTTTTGTATTTTTAGTAGAGACGGGGTTTCACCGTGTTAGCCAGGATGGTCTCGATCTCCTGACCTCATGATCCACCCGCGTCAGCCTCCCAAAGCACTGGGATTACAGGTGTTAGCCACTGTACCCGGCCAACAATAATCTTAGAAAATATACTATCTCTATCTCCTCACTTCACAGATAAAAAGACTGTGGCCTGAGACTTGGCCTAAGTCACACAATAATTAGCAACAAAGTAGGGACTAGAACTCAAATCTCTTAACTATCTATCCCACAGTGATGCCCGGTGCTGGAAACATTTCCCTTCTGCCTAGTCACATCCTTCAAGATTGGGTCATTCATAAACTCTGGGAAATGTTCATGGATTACCACCCTGCCCCATGAACTCCTATTCAGCATTTAACTATGTTCTGTTTCAGATACTAATGGTATCTCATCTAACTGTAGGTCAATAAGGGAGGAAACAAATATTTTCCTTCTACATCCTTCAGTGACTAGCATAGGGTTAAGGGAAGATTCAGTAAGAGCAGAACACTTACAGACAGATTAAGGAAAAGTAACTCAAAGTCATCTGTTGGAATGCTGTCCACAGACTGCATGCCACTGATGTCATACAGTGGCACTGGATTACACTCTAACTGAACTGAACCACCTTTTTAAATTTATTTTGGATAACTTACCAACTTACCCCTCTTCAGAAATGAAACAGAAAATACCAGTAAATTTGACCACATAAAAATGCTTATATTTTCTTTTAAAAAGAAAGAAACCGGCCGGGCGCGGTGGCTCAAGCCTGTAATCCCAGCACTTTGGGAGGCCGAGACGGGCGGATCACGAGGTCAGGAGTTCGAGACCATCCTGGCTAACACGGTGAAACCCCGTCTCTACTAAAAAATACAAAAAACTAGCCGGGCGAGGTGGCGGGCGCCTGTAGTCCCCGCTACTCGGGAGGCTGAGGCAGGAGAATGGCGTAAAAACCCGGGAGGCAGAGCTTGCAGTGAGCTGAGATCTGGCCACTGCACTCCAGCCTGGGCGACAGAGCGAGACTCCGTCTCAAAAAAAAAATAAAAAATAAAAAATAAAATAAAAATAAAAAGAAAGAAACCATAAACAAACAAATAAGGTAAATAGCTCCAATATTCAAATCATTCTTGTGGGCATGAATAGGAAATTCATAAAAGAAACTAATCACTAATAAAAGAGGGTACCTTTCAAGTTGGGGTGGAACTCCGGGGACCTTTAACTTCTAGACTGAATGGCTAAGGCGGTGTAATGCTGTTCACTGTGTATTATATTTGGTATAACTTTTCTTACTGTTTCTCTACTAAGAACTCCTTTAAATGTGGTTTGTTATTGTGATACTTTTTACAAGGAAACTATACTTGAACAGTTCCAAACTGTACATACTGTATGAAGCTTGTCCTCTGAATGGGTTCCTTGTTTCTACATGGAATTTCATAGCTTGCAGTATCATATAACTAAAGATTAAACCCCACCTTTTACTTCAAAAATAGGTAAATAAAATATAGGAAAAGATGCTTTATCTTGCTAGTAATCAAAAGAATGCACATTAAAAGAGCTATTACTTTTTGCCTAAGTAATAATACCTGGTGATTGAGGAGCTATAAGGGAGTAAAGACTACCAATATCCAACACTACAGAAGGTACAGAGCAGGTTTTCTCAACCTCAGTACTACTAACATTTTGGGCTGAATAATTATTTTTTGGGGGGACAGGGCAGGTAACCTACGCATTGTACAATGTATAGCAATATCCTGGGTTAAAAACATTTAAAACATCTCAAATACCTGTGAATAGGAAATGGTTAAAGAACGATGCATCAACACAATGAAAGAGTTCACAGTCATTATAAAGGATGGTGTCTGTTATCTATATGCATTGATACAGAAAGATGACCCTAACACAATGCTTAAGAAAAGAGACTACAGGCTCGGCACTGTGGCTCACACCTGTAATCCCAGCACTTACGGAGGTCAAGGGAGGAGGATCACTTGAGCCCAGGAGTTCAAGACCAGCCTGGGCAACAAAGTAAGACCCTGTCTCTACAAAAAATACAAAAGTTAGCTGAAGGGGGTAGTGTGCGCCTGTGGTCCCAGCTACTAGGGAGGCTGAGGTAGGAGAATCAAATGAGGCCAGGAGGTTGAGGCTGCAGTGAGCCGTGATAGCACCACTGTACTCCAGCCCTGGCAACCGAGCGAGAACCTGTCTCCCAAAAAAATATAAATAAATAAATAAATAAGAAAAGAGGATATGAAAGGACACAGAATATGACCCTATTTACACAAAAGGACATATATGTCTGTATTTACACATGTGTATATGCATGTGTGTGCATGACAGGGGAAGGGAGAAAGAGAGATATATAAGAAAGATATTCACTGAAAAATTAATTGCATCTGCCTCTGGTGGTAGAATTTGAGTGTTTTACCTTGGACTCTGTACTTTAATACATTGAGTATTCTATGTATTACCTTTTAATCAGAAAATGAAGCTTTTATGTTTTAATATTTTATATATTTTAAATACAAAATTTAAAAATTAAGTAGGGCTGAGGGCTTGCTATGGTCTGAATGTGTCCCCTAAAATTCATATGTTGAAACATAATCTCCAATGTGTCAGCATTAAGAGGTGAGGCCTGGCCGGGAGCGGTGGTTCATGCCTGTAATCCCAGCACTTTGGGAGGCCAAGGTGGGTGGATCACGAGGTCAGGAGATCAAGGCCATCCTGGCCAACATGGTGAAACCCCATCTCTACTAAAAATACAAAACTTAGCCAGGTGTGGTAGTGTGTGCTTGCAGTCCCAGCTACTTGGGAGGCTGAGACAGGAGAATCGCTTGAACCAGGGAGTCAGAGGTCGCAGTGAGCTGAGATCACGCCACTGCACTCCTGCCTGGTGACAGAGCGAGACTCCATCTCAAAATAAAAAAGAGGTGAAGCCTTTATGTGCTGATTAAGTCAAGAGAGCAGAACTCTCGCAAATGGGATCAATGACCTCATAAAAGAGGTTGAAGGGAGGGAGTTCCCTAGTCTCTTTTGCCCTTCTGCCACATGAGGATACAGCAACAAAGAACCATCTTGGAAGCAGACAGCAAGCCATCACCAGACACACTCAATCTGCCAGCATCTTGATCCTGGTCTTTCTAGTATCCAGAACTGTGATAAATAAATTTATATTATTTATAAATTACCTAGTCTGTGGTATTTTGCTGCAGTATCAGGAATAAGCGAAAACAGGGCTCCTGCCAGAAAACACCAGTAAAATTAGAAAATGAAAAGATCATTGCAGAACTATGAAGTTGATAAAATTAACTCATGTGAGTCATCCACAAAGCATGCTTTCCCACGCCCCTTTAAAAAGCCACCCTATGGAGGTTGCAGCAGGCCAAGATGGTGCTACTGCACTCCAGCCTGGGCACAGTGCGAGACTCCATCCCAAAAAAAAAAAAAAAAAGTCACCCTAATGGGCAACAAAGTCCCCCAATTTGGGACAGCCTCCTGAGAGTCCAGCCCCTTAATAAAATATTGCACAAATGTCTTTTAAGAAGGTAAACCATTTGTGAGAAGATTTAACTCCAGCAAGCTTCTTTATCTTTCTCACTACTCTGTAAGTTCCTTAAAGAGAGGGTCTATATTTTAGCTATCTGTGCAACACGTATTTTAGCCATCTGTGCAATACCAAAATCTAATGAAGTACCTAATGAGAGAGCTGTTCAACAAATGTTTGCTAAATTAGTCCCATTTAAGAATTTCCAAGAATTTTTTTCTTTTTTTAAATTTCATTTTGCTACTCTACCATCTTCATCTAGATCTGGGTCTCTGCATTTATTTTACTATACTACCATGTTTCTAGAAGAATTTTTAATTGGAATCTCTAGATCAGATCACTTTCAGAGTGAAAAACAATGCCTCCATTAGTTCTTAACACCACCAGAACTAGTCAAGTGTAACTCATCTGGCCTGAGATCTAGTAGAGAAGTCCAGTTCCTTAAAATTCAAGTACAGACTTCTGAGAAAAGGACACAATAAGAATTAACAAGCATGTGTGAGAGAAGGCTCTATAACAGAAGAGGGGGCTCTGAGTTGTGACTCATTGACTATCACCTTCCTTGGAAGTTTAATTTAGTACATTCATCTCCAAGAGAAAATGTGACGTCACAGTGTGCACTCAGGTGGTGACAAAGATCACAAATCTGGCTGGATGCAGTGGCTCATGCCCGTAATCTCAACACTGGGAGGCTGAGGCAGGAGGATCACTTGAGGTCAGGAGTTTGGAACCAGCCCGGGCAACATAACAAGACCCTGTCTCTATGAAAAATACAAAACTTAGCAAGGCATGGTGGTGCACGCCTGTAATCCCAACTGCTCAGCAGGTTGAGGTGGGAGGACCACTTCAGCCTAGGAGTTCAAGGTTGCAGTGAACCATGATGCACTCCAGCCTGGGTGACAGTGCAAGACCCTGTCTCAAAAAGAAAAATGTTTTAATTTAAGAAAGATCACAAATCTGAAGTCATTAAAATATACAGAAATCGAAAATATGTAAAATAAAATTAAAAGAATGAAAAAAAATCACAAATGTGAGGTTTCCCTCAGCTGCCCCACCTTCTCACCTACCTGACCCCGCATGGTCCTCATAATATGACTTCTATCCCTATCAATCTCTTGAAATTGCTTTTCTAAATGGATTCTGAAGTAGACACAGAGATGCACCACTCAGATGTCCCCTCAAGAAGGTAACTGCTACCCAGCTACAAGGACTGTGTTAAGCTGACAGCCTCCAGCTACTTTCAGGGTCCCAGTGACAGAGTGGGGCGGTAGGATCACTTTTCCTCAACGTGGGAGTCCCATAAGGGGCAATCTTTGCTTCAGAGCTCCCGGTTTTGCCAAATCCATATGATGGTCTGACAGTTCCTTTTCCCAATTTCATTTTCTCTCTCCCACCCCATAGAGGAATAATACTTTTGTATTCCTAACACTGTCTTAGCATTGGCTTCCTGGAGAACCCATGCTGGGACAGGTACCTTCTGGCCAAGTCACTCTCCCAAAGGTCTGGCAGTTGGCAGTCTGAATCACCCCCCCCCCCCCTTAGACGTTTTTGGTCCCTGACATACCATTTTCTTTTCTTTCTTTTTTCTTTTTTTTTTTTTTTTTTTTTTTTTTTTTTTTTTTTTTGAGACAGGGTCTTGCTCTGTTACTCAGGCTGGAGTGCAGTAGCTCGATCCAGGCTCACCACAGCCTCAACCTCCTGGGCTCAAGCAATTCTCCTACCTCAGCCACCATCCCCCACCCCTCACTCCCAGCAGCTGGGACTACAGGCACCTGCCATGACACCCAGCTAATTTTTCTGTTTTTTGTAGAAACAGGTTTCATCATGTTGTTCAGGCTGGTCTCAAACTCCTGAGCTCAAGCCATCCACCTGTCTCAGCCTCCCAAGTGCTGGAATTACAGGCATGCGCCAGCACACCCAACCCAGACAGAATAGTTTCTAAGTTCTTCAAAGGTGCCTTTATGCAGTCACATCCATCATCCCTCATTCTTCCAATCTGGTCATTTCCCAAAGGTCAATTTTCAACCCTGAGTTCTTCTTTAATTTCTTCTTGGAAAGTGCTTTTGGCCAGGTACAGTGGCTCACACCTGTAATCCCAGCACTTTGGGAGGCCAAGGCAGGTGATCACTTGAGGCCAGGAGTTCAAGACCAGCCTGCCAACATGGCAAAACCTCGTATCTATTAAAAACATAAAAATTAGCTAGGTGGGGTGGCACACACCTGTAATCCCAGCTACTTGGGAGGCTGGGGCACGAGAATCACTTGAACCCAGGAGGCGGAGGTTGCAGTGAGCCGAGAATTGTGTCACTGCACTGGGCAACAGAGGAAGATCCTGTCTCATAAATAAATAAATAAATAAATAAATAAATAAATAAATAAAAAGACAATTCTGTATTTATGAATCAAAAGACTTAATTAAATTTTTTTTAATTTTATATTTTATAAATTTAAAAATTTATAAAAAGAAAAAAGGAAAATGCTTTCATTCTGACAACCTTAAGTCATCTCTATCCAAATGATTCACAGATCTCTTTCTGCTCTTGACCTCTCCAATAAGCTCTGGTTTATATCACTAAACAATACTAGAGATTTCTATTCTAAATCTGCCTCTCGTCCAAAAGATCCAAATGAGATCTCATCACCTTTCTCCCCAAAATAGGTTTGAACCCTGATTCTAACTTTGGTATCACCATTGCCTTAATAAAACTATGGTCTCTTCTTATATCTCTTTTTCATATAGTTTGTCCACCTTCTGGATCTATTTCAGCCCCAGCCAATGCCAACTCCTGTCTCTACTGCATGAGCGGCTCTGTCACCTTCAGACTAACCAAGCAGAGAGTGTGAGGCTGGGGAAACAAGGCTCCTCCCCTCACCTCCCAGTACAAGGTCCCATTCTCCCCTCTCAGGCCCTGACAAAGAGCAACCACTCCTCAGGATATAACCATGGTAAACACATCAAGCTACAAGGTTTAGTTAGAAGGCTAAACCTCAAAGAGTGTGTCTGCTACCCTACATTTTAAAATGAGGAAACTAAAGCTCAGCAAAGAGAAGTGACTTCCCATGACCACACAAGTAATGGAGTACAGGTAACTCTCCTTACTCCCCAACTCCGTTCTCTCTTAACACTTTTCATGTTCCTCTAAAGGTTTTACTTTCTGAATCTTTCATCATAGTATTCTTACAGAGGAATTTCACACATCCTTTTCAAGTTAGTGACAAATGTCTCCTCCTCTAGGAAGCATTCTCTGAGCTAACTCCTCATGTCCTTACCCCAAGCTAAACAGGTTCCCTTCCTCTGCATTCTGCCTTCTGTATCTCACTGTATTTGAGTTGCCAGTTTGCTCATCTGTATCACTCACAAGATTTTAAGCTCTATAAGGGGAGGGTACATATCTGTTTTAATTTCCATAGCCACCACTCCTGTCCCATACTCACCAACTTACCCAGACTTCATAACACCCCACTAACAAGTCCCCCAATCTCCAGCCTCTCATCTTTAATCATCACACCCACATCATCAGAATAATTTTAAAACCGTATCTCTGCCATTTATCTACCTAAAAACTTTAAATGACTTACCCTCTTTACAGGGTCAATTCTGAACTAATTCTAACAGACTGTCACTCAATAAACATACATTAGCTATCTATTCTGTGCAAAAACATTCAATGACATCTAAAATGTAGCCCCATCTCTCTTTAAATCCTAATTCTCCATTATGCATCAAAACAAACCTTCCACTCCACTCACAGTATTTCCTTTCTGCTCAAATACTCCAAGTTGAGGCTCTTGCTCTTAATTTACAGTGCTACCACCATATTTGTCACCTTTCTGCAATTATACTGGACAAGATTTGCTCCATTCTCTCAAGACCTTGAGAGCTTGTCTGGAGGTTTTAGCAGGGGAGCACGGCTACTCATATACCCTTGACCAAAGACCGGTCCTCCTCTATCGAGGATGGTCATTCTCTTTGAGCACACAGCACTGGGAGGGATGCACATGGAGTGGTGAGGGAGGAAGGGGACAACCACCTAGCCAGTCAGATCAGTGAAATCAACCCTGGTGATCAATGGGGTGACAGATGTCACAGCCAGATCACCCTCAACATTCACCATTCCCTCAAGAAATAGCTGAAGTTCTATCTCCTTCATGAAACTGTCTGCAACTGTCTATATCCTTTTCACTATTTGCCCTGAACTTCTACAGCAGTTCTGGCCAATGGAAATATACTGCAAACCACATATGAAGTTTAGAATGTTTAAAGCCACATTTTAAAAAAAGTAAAAGGGAATAGGCAATATTAACTTAAATACTATATCCAAAATATTGTAATTTAAACATGTAATCAGTATTTTTAAAAATCATGCCTGCAATCCCAGCACTTTGGGAGGCCAAGACGGGTGGATCACCTGAGGTCAGGGTTCGAGACCAGCCTGGCCAACATGGTGAAACCCTGTCTCTACTGAAAACACAAAAATTATCCAGGCAAGGTGGCGGGCACGTGTAATCCCAGTTATTCTGGAGGCTGAGGCAGGACAATCACTTGGACTCAGGAGGCGGAGGTTGAAGTGATCCAAGATCATGCCATTGTACTCCAGCCTGGGCAACAACAGCAAAACTCCATCTCAAATAAATAAATAAATAACGAGATGTTACTCTTGTTCTGGTACTAAGTCTTTGAAATCCAATGCATATTTTATACTTAAAGTACATTTCAACTCAGGCTCACGACTTGTCAAGCAATCAACAGCCAAACGTGGCTATTGGCTAACACTGGATGACACAGCTTACAGGGGTCATCTTCTACACTCTCTAGAACTTGCTTATATATTGCATCATTGTGGTCATTTCATGTATTGTCTTCTTGACTACATCACACAATCCTGAACATAAGGGACAAGGCTGCATGTTTTTTTCTTCCCCAGGGTGCCTAACAAAAAGTGTTCAGTAGACTGAAACCTTCAAACTTATATAATGTTTTATACATTAATTTTCTTCAACATCAGTGTTTGGTAGAAAATAAGACAGAATTTCTGCTGTCACATATAAAGGTTGTGAGCTCTATTATAATCTTAAAATATAAAAAGCAGGCCAGGTGCAGTGGCGCACACCTGTAATCCCAGCACTTTGGGAGGCCAAGGAGGGCAGATCACGAGGTCAGGAGATCAAGACCATCCTGGCTAACATGGTGAAACCCCGTCTCTACTAAAAATACAAAAAAATTAGCCGTGCGTGGTGGCAGCCACCTACGTCCCAGCCACTCGGGAGGCTGAGGCAGAAGAATGGCGTGAACCTGGGAGGCAGAGCTTTCAGTGAGCCAAGATCGCGCCACTGCACTCCAGCCTGGGCAACAGAGCAAGACTCCATCTCAAAAATAAATAAATAAAAATAAAAACAATAAAAAGCAAAGTAAGCTTCCCAAAGTCACGCAGGTAAAGGACCTCAGAATTCCAATGTAGTCTGATCTACTAATCGTCTGGTGTCCTATTACCTAACAGTGTTTCTCAAATCATCACTGAAGACGATCACTGAGACTGCAGTCAGTTGCTCATCAAGCTACAAGGTTCAGTTAGAAGGCTAAATTTCAGGGTAACAGCCAGCTAGCTGAGTATCCATTACCCTAGGAACTGAAAGAATGGATGGGGATGTGCTGCCTGCCAAGGCAGACAGTGCCCCATCCTCCCACAGCTGTCTATCCAGTGGAATGTAATACCTTCCAACACTGTCCATATGACCAGAACAACTTTCATCCTAACTAATGTCACTTCCAGCTGATACACCATGCCCACATAATACCATTCTCCTCCTTCAAATCAAATGTTGTAAAGCTAATTATTCCTTTACAGGTATAGGGAGAAGCAAAAGGTATAGAAAACAGAAGAGTCTTAAGATCAAAAAATTAGTTTTTCTAATATTGCAGAAATCTCTCCTTAACCGCAAGATCTCCTTATATGAAATTCAAGTATACGTACAGATTTCCATTTAAATATCTCTCCCTCAACTGCTGAAAACTACAGTTTTTGACACAGATTTTGAGTTTAAAAAAAGGAACACGAAGGTGGGATGAGAAGAAGGAAATAAAGCAGAAGGTAGAGCAGGAAAAATAGTTTTATGAAATGCAGCCTTGGGGAAGAAAAAGGAAGCTGAGACAAGGATCTACCTTAGGCTTGTGTTATGGGAGGGGAACAAGGACATGCCTAAAAGGGACTAAGGAAGCGAGTGAGAGTGCTAATGTGCTAATAATCAATAATCACCACTGACGGGACTAAGGTTCTATAACCCTCATGGTGGGAAAGAATGAGAAATATCTAT
This sequence comes from Macaca nemestrina, assembly GCF_043159975.1. Taxonomy (NCBI): domain Eukaryota; kingdom Metazoa; phylum Chordata; class Mammalia; order Primates; family Cercopithecidae; genus Macaca; species Macaca nemestrina. Next base: position 56,156,775 of record NC_092136.1, read on the forward strand.
TGAGTGATGGCATGCTGAGTACATGGGAGAAGGTTGCCCAAAGCCTCTTCTGTCTCTAGCTTTGTTACTATGTACCTCTGGGACCGTGATGAGACCCCAAAGGAAATACAAAATGGGGATCAGAGAGGTTTAGAACTCTGAGTCATAAGATCAGAAATGTACTGACTTAATATTAAGATTGAAGGTCAAATACCAAAAAAAAAAAGCACCTCACCGTTTACATGCTATTTTCAATAAAAGTACATGTATTTAAAAAAAAAAAACCACAAAAATGTCCAAGTTATCTCACTGAAAAGTTTCTAACAAGTAAGGAATAGAAACTAGAAATAATCCAACATTCATTATCCTATTTTAAGATTTCTAAATGTCTAATTTTCTCTTTATTTAGAGAGTCATCTTTACTATTTTATTTTGGTGATATCTACACAAAAAATATTTACGAAGACTTTAGGCTGGGTGCAGTGGCTCACGCCTGTAATCCCAGCACTTTAATAGGCTCACTCAAGACTCTGATCCCCAACCCCATTTTAAAAATTGATTGTTGTTGTTCCTCAAGAGAACCTTTTACCATAGAGATTAACAGAAACATAATACAAAAGATTAGGGAGGGAATACTATACATGCCAAGTTCACAAAAGAATTAACTACATTTGTATATTGTGTTCCACAAATAAAAACCCTGTCTCATAATTTGCTTCCTTTATATTTTCAACTTACCAATGGCCTGGCTGAATTACCTTTGTAACTAGCAAGGTTAAAATTTTTTGAGGCTAAATGTCGACATGGGAACAGAAAATATGGTATGATTCATAAGATATCTAAACCAACTGTGAGGCAAAATATTAAAAAAAAACTAAAAAAGAGATTTTAGTTGAAAATCTATCACTGAGAAAATAATAAAGATTTAAACTACCCATGTTGTTCGTCAAAATTTTTTCATTTAGGTCTACACCAGAGTTGTAAATTCTTTTATTTCAAAAAGCTACAATAAATTTTTTAAAAGCTCTATTTCTAAAAACAACAGGATAAAAATTCACAGCCAATGAGTTCATTTCGAGACATTTCCAGCACTGACATGTAATTCACCCTGCAACCATAATTGCAAAGTAAAGCTATAACAGAGGTTGCAAAAAATATCACTAGATTCTGCTATATTTAAGAGGAAAACATTTACTAAATAAGGATATTAATTTTAAGCTTCATTTTGATCTCGGAACAGAAGAAGTTAGAAATAATGGTTACCTCCAGAACAGGGGACTAATGTGGGCCAAGGGTTAAGGAAAACTTACTTTTCACTTTTGTAAATACCCTTTAGAATTTTATAACTTTTATATGTGTCTATATGAGATATTCAAAAAGTTTCTTTTTAATATACCTGTTTAAATAACCTTTCTTATTTTATTAGAATTACATGTACTGTATTTCTAAGTAACATTGGAGATTTAGCATCTTTCAGCAAGACCACTGAAATTTCTAAAAAAGTTTTTAAAAAATTTTTAGCACCAGTAGAGGAGAAACAATTATTGCTTCTACTTCAAATAAGATGCCCTATTCCTATTTCCATTATGACTTCTGAAAATTTATACCATAATTTAAAAGTAACAATCTCTGTTTCAGGTGCCACATTAAAAAGGTTTATTATTATCAGAGAGTATAGAACTCATATACGAATAGCTCTCATTAAAAAAAAGAAGAAGAAGAAGAAGAAATACAGTTGGCCCTCCGTATTCCTGGGTTCTGTATCTGTGGATTCAAGCAAGTGTGGACTGAAAACATTCCCCTTAAAAACTGCATCTGTACTTAACATGGGCAAACTTTTCTTCCTGTTATTATTCCATAAACAATGTAACTTAACAACTATTTACATGGCATTTATATTGCATTAGGTATTATAATTAATCTAGAGATAATTAAAAATATAAAGAAAGATTAGGTTATATGCAAATACTATGCCATTTTATATAAGAGTCTTCAGCGTCCTAGGATTTTGGTATCTGCAGGGAGTCCTGGAACCAATCCCCCAAGGATACCAAGGGACAGCCTGTACAAACAAAAGAAGAGCACCAAAACCAAACCAAGGGGAAACAATGGTGGAAAAAAAAGTCTAACATTCAATTAAACTACATTTACTCAGCTACCTATATGCACCTTCCTATAGATATAAAGAAAAGTTTCCTTCTCTCTCAATACAGTTTTCAGTCTCCCATCAGTTATCACAGACTATACTAAAATTGCAATCAAAACAAATAATATAGTCTTAAACTACACGGTTTGTTCTAAGAAAGGACTATTCATGAATACAAGTTTAAAAGCAAGTAGAAAATGTGTTTCTGGAATACTGTTTCCCCACTATTAGCTTATTGCTATCTACTTCAGCTGCTGAAAAGCAAGTAAATCTTTGCTTAAGAAAAAGCTCAAAACAATCACTTAGTGTTGCTTGGTAGTTCCGCCTGAAAAACAAAGTAATACCAAATCAACATGACAATCAGTTGTTTTTTAACAATCCAATTGCAAATTAAGTTAACAGAGCTGATGACTTCTATGACGGTGCCTGCACAGGATGAGTGTAGGGAAGAAGGCCTGCGTACCCTCAACTCCAGAAACTTACAACTGGAGCCAGACTGGCTTACAACTAAGCCAGAAAACTTACAACTGGAGCCAGAGAGACAGAGCTCCCCTGTAGAAGGTGCACAGATTGCCAGGAAGATACCCAATGAGATTACAGGGAATGTGGGAGAAGGAAGGAGAAAAAAAATCAAGGTAAGTAAAGGGAAGCAGACAGAAGTGGTTTCCTTTTTGGGGAGGAGGGTGGTGTGTGGAGGAGGGCTTAAAGATTTGAGAAAACCTACTGACCTGCAATGACCTTATTTATGGCTATAAATATATGTAAAATATATAAAATATAAAAGTTGTTTTAACAAGAAAACATTACTGTGACTAGACAACCAGCAAACATCTGTTTCTATTGTAGTTTATGTAAGTCATAAGAGGTCTTTTTTTCTCCCTTTCCCTCCCTCCCTCCTCCCTCTTCTCCCTCCCTCCCTGTCTCTCTCTCTCTCTCTCTCTCTCTCTCTCTCTCTCTCTCTCTCTCTCTCTCTCTGTTTCTTTCTTTCTTTTTCTTTGGATACAGAGTCTCACTCTGTTTTCCAGGCTGGAGTGCAGTGGCAGGATCAGAGCTCACTCCAGCCTCCATCTCCTGAGCTCAGGCCATCTCCTGTCTCAGCTACAGAAGGAGCTTGGACTACAGGCATGTGCCACCATACCTCTCTAACTCTATTAGTTTATTGTAGAGATAGGGTCTTACTATGTTGCACAGGCTGATCTCAAACTCCTGGGCTCAAGTGATCCACTCGCCTCAACCTCCAAAAGTGCTAGTATTACAGGCATGAGCCACTACACCCGGACTAGGAGTGGCTTCTATTTTTTTTATTTCAATTTTTTTTTTTTTTTTTTGAGACGGAATCTTGCTCTGTCACCCAGGCTGGAGTGCAGTGGCAGTATCTCGGCTCACTGCAAGCTCCGCCTCCCGGGTTCATGCCATTCTCCTGCCTCAGCCTCCTGAGTAGCTGGGACTACATGCGCCCGCCACAACACCCAGCTAATTTCTTTTTTTTATTTTTGGTATAGACGGGGTTTCACCGTGTTAGCCAAGATGGTCTCGATCTCCTGACCTCATGACCTGCCCGCCTCGGCCTCCCAAAGTGCTGGGATTACAGGTGTGAGCCACCGCGCCTGACCTATTTATTTATTTTTGAGACAAAGTCTTGCTCTGTCACCCAGGCTGCAATATAGTGGCACTATCTCAGCTCACTGAAACCTCCTCTTCCCGAGTAGCTGGGACCACAAGTGCCCACCACCATGTCCAGCTAATTTTTTAATTTTTTGTAGAGACAAAGTCTCACTATATTTTCCAGGTGGTTTCCAAACTCCTGGCTTCAAGTAATCCTCCTGCCTCAGCTTCCCGAAGTTCTGGGATTATAGTCATGAGCCACTGCACCCAGCTTCCCAAGGGTTTAAATCTGTGTTCTATAGTTCAATTTTATTGATAAGTCTGACAAAAGTCTATGTTTGCAACATGTGATATTATGAGACAAGAGATATATAGAGAGAAATATACATAGGTTTTCATCCATGGTCCCTGGCTCATAATGCCATAGCCCTTGTTATAATGTTGGGGTACTTTAGGCCTCAGAAGCAGGTCTCAGAAAACAGAATCTCAGCCGGGCATGGTGGCTCACACCTGTAATCCCAGCACTTTGGGAGGCCAAGGCGGGCGGATCACTTGAGGTCAGGAGTTTGAGACCAGCCTGGCCAATGAGGCGAAACTCAGTCTCTACTAAAAAATACAAAACTTAGCTGGATATGGTGGCGTACACCTGTAATCCCAGCTACTTGGGAGGCTGAGGTAGGAGAATCACAGGAAGGAAGGGAGGAAGGGAGGAAGGGAGGAAGGGAGGAAGGGAGGAAGGGAGGGAGGGAGGGAGGGAGGGAGGGAGGGAGGAAGGGAGGAAGGGAGGAAGGGAGGAAGGGAGGAAGGAAGGAAGGAAGGAAGGAAGGAAGGAAGGAAGGAAGGAAGGAAGGAAGGAAGAAAAAAAAAAAATAGATCTCTCTCTCTAACCTTCTGTCCTTTCTTCGCCTGCTCCTTTTTCTCCCCAAGGCAGGCCGTAGAAACTAAAAATATAATCTCATCTCCCCCAATCCTTCTATCTTGGAGCTGGTCATAAAGAAATTCTCTGACCTTCCTTGTCTAATTGTAGGCCACAAGACCTTCATTTCAGAAGGGGTCCTCCCCCACACCCTTGTGGAAGGAAGGCTGCACAGACAGACCAAGAAGAATTTGAACAGACAATCCTTGCTGGACTTTCCCACTCAGTCTATTAATATTAGATCATACCCTTTTTGTCTAATCACATTCCTACATGGTTGTCTGTACTTTAATCACGACTATCCAATAAAGTCTCCATAAGAGACCCAAGAGGACAGGGTCTGAGGAGCTCCCAGAGAGCTGAACATGTGGAGACTTAAAGGAAGGTTAATGAGAACTCATTCATGTACCAGGAGGGCAGTGCACCCAAACTCCATGAGAGGTTCCTCACCCTGTGTCTCTCTTCATCTGTCTATTTGTATCCTTTAAAATATCTTCTGTAGGCCGGGCGCGGTGGCTCAAGCCTGTAATCCCAGCACTTTGGGAGGCCGAGACGGGCGGATCACAAGGTCAGGAGATCGAGACCAGCCTGGCTAATACGGTGAAACCCCGTCTCTACTAAAAAATACAAAAAACTAGCCGGGTGAGGTGGCGGGCGCCTGTAGTCCCAGCTACTCGGGAGGCTGAGGCAGGAGAATGGCGTAGACCCGGGAGGCGGAGCTTGCAGTGAGCTGAGATGCCGCCACTGCACTCCAGCCTGGGCGACAGAGCGAGACTCCGTCTCAAAAAAAAAAAAAAAATCTTCTGTAATAAATCAATAAACATGTCGCCCTGAGTTCTATGAGCCACTCTAGCAAAGTAACTGAACCCAAAGACAGGGTCACGAAGACCCCAACTCGAAGCTGGTCCATCAGAAGTTCCAGAAGCCCACATTTGCAACTGGTAGGAAGGAAGGGGACAGTCTTGTGGGACTGAGCCCTCAATCTGTGGGATCTGACACTCTGTGGTATCTGACACTGTCTCCAGCTAGATAGTGTTGGAATTGAACTGGAGGATACCCAACTGGTGTCCACTGCAGAACTGATTGCTTACTTGGTGTGTGGGGAGAAACCTCCACACATTTGGTCACCAGAAATCTTCTGTGTTGATTGTTATTGTGTGAGAGCAGAGAAAAAAACAGTTTGCGTGTTGTTTCCACTGACATAATATTAAAATGATATCTAATTACATTGTTAATTTTTCTACAGATTTTGCTTCAAATTTTATTTGGATAATTTTTCTTTTACTTAATAATATGCTATTTGTTAAAAATTCAGTATATAAATAAGCTTTGTCTGTACTACACTGGAGGCCCTCAAGGCCAATATTTACCAATTATAGCATTGACTCAAGCACATTTATTTAAATGAATACCATTCTACAAAGTAATCTTCTTAAAAATGAAAAATACAGGCTGGATGTGGGGGCTCATATCTGTAATCCTAACACTTATAGGTGGATGGACGGATTGCTCAAGCCCAGGAGTTTAAGACCAGTCTAAGCAGCAAAGTGAGACCCTGTCTCTACAAAAAACAAAACAAACAAACAAAAAAATTTGCCAGGTGTGGTGGCATACACCTGTAATCCCAGCTACTCAGGAGGCTGAGGTGGGAGGATTGCTTCAGCATGGAGGTCATGGGTATGGTGAGCTATGATCATGCCACTGCACTCCAGCCTGAGTGACAGAGTGTTACCCTGTCTCAAAATAAATAAATAATTTTAAAATAAGTAAAAAATATATTTATTCCAAAGATGATGTCAATATTCCAAGCTTTTCATAACTTCTCTTTAGAGAAGAAATATGAAGTTTATGACACATGGAAAGGAAGAACCAACCTGATTACTTTACAGTCTCCTATATATATATGTGTATATATATATAAAACAAAATTAACTTTCAAAGGTATGAGACCATGTTTTCCTTAAAACTCTTCTTCCTCAGCTCCAACATTGCCCCAAAGGGGTTCTTATCTCTGATTTCTGGTCCTCTGGTTTTCTTGTTCCTCTCACCATCTACTATAGCCATTCCCCAAGACTGTTGATGGTTCTCTTCTCCTCTTTTTCCAAGCTTCAACTACCAAATTCCTTACTGACAACCCCACACTTCCCAGGAGTATCATCTCCAGCTGAACATACACCCATCAAGGACCTCAAAAAAACAAATAAACAAACAAAAGTTTTCATGTTCAAAACTGTATCATTGCATAAACAGCTCCTTCTCATGGCTTTTCCATTTCTATTAAAACCCACTTCTATTAAAAACCATTATTAAAAAAAATAAAAACCACTACTATATGTTTGGTCAACAGCAGTTGACATTTGAGACATTTCTGAATCTGTCCTTTCCCGTCCTCCTCCCACCCAATCATGGGATCATGGGTCAAGGCTCATACCTTGACCCACCATTTCCCTCTTGTCCACCTTCACTGTCTCTAGTCCCTATTACCTCTTATCGGGGCTATTGCAATGGTTTCTCTTATCTTCCCAATTCACTCTAGCCAGCACTTCTGCTATGTCACCCAAGCTGGAGTACAGTGGTGCAATATCGGCTCACTGCAACTTCTGCCTCCCAGGTTCAAGCGATTCTCCTGCCTCAGCTCCCAAGTAGCTGGGACTACAGGTGTGTGCCACCACACCCAGCTAATTTTTATATTTTTAGTAGAGACAGGGTTTCGCCACATTGGCCACACTGGTCTTGAAACTCCTGACCTCAGGTGATCCACTCACCTCAGCCTCCAAAAGTGCTGGGATTACAGGTGTGAGCCACCGCGCCTGGCAAGTAACTTTCTAAAGTGCAATTCTGATCACAACTCCTCATCCTCTGAAAACCTGGGGGGCCCCCGGCATCTACCTAATTTGTCTGGCAATCAAAGCTTTCTATGCATTAACCCCAATCTATTTCTATAGCTTTATCACCAGCAATAATTCTCTCTCATACACACATAGGAACACACATGTGTATGTTCTAACTACAATCAAAATAAGTTACACAGAAGTCCCCTTAAATACCTGATTCATTCCCGTCTCTTGCAGTAGTTCAGTGTCCCCTAGGGATAACAGCAATCAATAAATATCCATTAAATAAATAAATTAGGCCAGGCGTGGTCACTCATGCCTGTAATCCCAGCACTTTGGGAGACCGAGGCAGATGGATCACTTGAGGTCAGGAGTTTGAGACCAGCCTGGCCAACATGGTGAAACTCTGTCTCCACTAAAAATACAAAAATTAGCTAGACATGGTGGTGCACACCTGTAGTCCAAGCTACTCGGGAAGCTGAAGCAGAAGAATCGCTTGAACCAGGGAGATGGAGGTTGCCACTGTACTCCACCCTGGTCAACAGAGCAAGACTCCGTCTCAAAAAACTAAGTAATTAATTAATAGAACGGGCTTAATCTTCCCCCATTCCTACATAATCACATCCTAACTTCCTTCAGAGTTCATTTCAAAGAAGCTTTTTTCATAAAGCAATCACACCAGTGAGAAGAAATCACCTCTTCCTTTAAAATCTCATGGCCCCATATCTTCTGTCACACTCAGTATCTTCTACCCAATATTTCCATTTCTTTTCTTTACCACCAGACTTTATGTTTTTTAAGGATCAGTAATTGTCTGAGTAATACAGTCTCCATCTGGGGAGAGAGAGAGTGCCTTCTTTAATGGTCGTTTAGTCTTTTAATTTACCTACCAAAATTTAAACTCTTTGAAGGCAAAGATTCATATTTCTTTTTTCTCTGCCTTTCACCACCATATCCCTTATCTCGTGAATATATCCATTCTCTGTCTCAAAAGTTGTGAAGATAACTCAAAAAGGCAAGTATCAAAAATATTTTTTAGAATACCCACATAGCTTTCCAAAGCAATACATTTTAACCATCATTTTGGATATATAATTATTAGTCTGCTGCTTAATAAATCAATTATTTGACATTTCCTCCAAGGAGATAATCTTAAGAGCCTAAAAATACTAACCTTATTATTAAATGAGCATGGTACCTTACACATAGTAGACTTACAGAAGGTTACTGTATGAATGAATCAATCAATCAACAAATAAAGGCAAAAACTCTACTCCCAGCCAACAGAACACAGAACTAGGGTCAAACACAAAAGGAGACCTAAATAAAAATGTTTACATATTTTCAATTCTACAAACACTGGCAAGATGAACAGAACTGAACCAATCCCAAAGTCTCACACAGACAAGAGAGACACAAAATACAACTGCGCAGTTGCACTATCAACGTACTGTGGGTGAAACCTATGAACTGGTATTTATCACTTTCTGCCAAGACGCTTTTCCTATAAGCAGCCATAAAGACAATTGTGAATAAAGTATAATCAAAGTAATCCAAAAAAATCTCATTTATGCCATCAACTGGAAGAGAAGAAAATGATGAAACCATTGGCTTTGAAGTGTGAAAATAGGCCAGGCATGGTGGCTCACGCCTGTAATCCCAACACTTTTGAGAGGCTGAGGCGGGTGAATCACCTGAGGTCAGTAGTTCAAGATCAGCCCAGTCAACATGGTGAAACCCCATCTCTCCTAAAAATACAAAAATTAGCCAGGTGTGGTAGTGGGCACCTGTAATCCCAGCTATTTGGGAGGCTGAGGCAGGAGAATCGCTTGAACCGAGGAAGCGGAGGTTGCAGTGAGCCAAGATCACACCACTGCATTCCAGCCCAGGTGATAGAGCCACACTCCATCTCAAAAAAATAAATAAAACAGTAATAGTAATAAAGTGTGAAAACAGGCTGGGTACAGTGGCCCGTGCCCGTAATCCCAGCATTTTGAGAGGCTGAGGCAGGCAGATCGTCTGAGCTCAGGAATTCAAGACCAGCCTGGGCAAATGGCGAAACCCCATCTCTACAAAAAGTACAAACATTAGCTGGGCATAGTGGCCTGTGCCTGTAGTTCCAGCTACTCGGCAGTCTGAAGTGGGAGGACTGCTTGAGCCCAGGAGGTTGAGGCTGCATTGAGCCATGATCACGCCACCACACTCCAGCCTGGGCAACAAAAAGACCTTGTCTCAAAAAAAAAAGGAAAAAAGAATTATAAAGAGTTGGCTGGACAAGGTGGCTCATATCTGAATCCTAGCACTTTAGGAGGCCGAGGCGGGTGGATATCTTTGAGCTCAGGAGTTCAACACCAGCCTGGGCAACACGACAAAACCCTATCTCTACAAAAAAATACAAAAATGAACTGAGCATAGTGGCTTATGCCTGTGAGCCCAGCTACTTGGGAGGTGGAGGCTGGAGGATCACTTGAGCCGAGATAGCGCAACGGCATTCCAGCCTGGGTGACACAGCGAGACCCTGTCTCTCTCTCTGACACACACACACACGTGTGAAAATCTTGGTTCTAGATTTAGCTACTACTTACAACTGTGACTCTGGACAAATCACTAAACATATCATCATGGTGGCTCACGCCTATAATCCCAGCACTTTGGAAGGCCGAGTTGGGCAGGCTGCCTGAGCTCAGGAGTTCGAGACCAGCCTGGGCAATATGGTGAAACCCCATCTCTACTAAAATACAAAAAAAAAAAAAATTAGGCATGGCAGTGGGCACCTGTAGTCCCAGCACTTTGGGGGTCCAAAGCGGGCAGATCACGAGGTCAGGAGTTTGAGACCAGCCTGGCAAATATGGTGAAACCCCATCGTTCCTAAAAATACAAAAATTAGCCAGGCTTGGTGGCATGTGCCTGTAGTCCCAGCTACTCGGGAGGCTGAGGCAGGAGAATCGCCTGAACCCGGGAGGCAGAGGTTGCAGTGAGCTGAGATCACACCACTGCACTCTAGCCTAGGTGACAGAGTGCGACTCCCGCACAGAAAAAAAAAAAAAAAATTAAGAGGTTATTTGGGAATATCTGGAAAAAAAGAACAAACTTTTCTTCTCCTAAGATCTTTAAAAGAGAAATGATGGTTGAAAGCAAAAAATTTAATATTTTCTGATGGGGATTTCAATGTATGTAGATTAATAAATATGACAATTACAACATAAAGTAGTGAGGGTAAAGGGACCTATATGGTGATAAGTTTTCTACATTCTCCTTAAAGTGGCAAAATATTAACTCTAAGTACACTATGAAAAGTTAGGGATGGATATTCTAACTCCTAGAGCAAGTACTAAAAAAACCTACACGAAGAAATATAGTAAAAAACTCACTATTAAAATGGAATATTGGCCAAGCACAGTCGGTCACACTTGCAATCCCAGCACTTTATGAAACCAAGGAGGGCAGATCACCTGAGCTCAGGAGTTCAAGACTAGCCTGGCTAACATGGTGAAACCCCGTTTCTACTAAAAATATAAAAATTAGCTAGGCGTGGTGACACACACCTGTAATCCCAGCTACTTGGTAGGCTGAGGCACCAGAATCTCTGGAACCTAGGAGGCAGAGGTTGCAGTGAGCTGAGATCGCACCACTGCACTCCAGCCTGGGAAACAGAGGCAGACTGTGTCTCCAAAAGAGAAAAAAAAAAAAAAAACTGAAGCATATTCAAATAATCCCAAAGATGGAAGAAAAGTAGAGGAAAAAAAAAAAAAAAGAAATCAAATTATAATAAAATGGTAGCCCTAAATCAAACCATATCAATAATTACATTAAATGTAAATGGCCTAAAGATGCCAATTAAAAGACACAGATTGTCAGAAAGAATAAAAAAAAAGACACAGCTACATCTATTTATTAAAAACTTACTTTAAATAAAATGGCATAGGTAAGTTAAAAGTAAAAATAAAAGTAAAATGTAGACCTACTCATAACTCCCCTAAACTGGAAATTACACAAATTCTCAAGGATGCATGGCTAAAAACTACCATACATCCATGCAACAGAATATTACTTAGCAATTTAAAAAATTATTGGTACACACAACAAAATGGATTAATCTCTAAGGCATTATGCTGGGTAAAAGAAATCAGTTTCAACAGTTACAAACTATACGACTCCATTTACATGGCACTTTGGAAACGGTAAAACTATAGCAATTAGAAAAGATCAATGGCTGCCAACAGTTGAGATGGAAGTAGGGCAACATCACGGAGTTTTTTAGGATGATGGAACTGTGGAAGCCATGGTTGTGGTTACGGTTATATGAATCTATACATATGTTGAAATTCATAGAACTGTACACCAAAAGTCAATTTTACTGTATGTTAATTTTTAAAAATAAAGTAAAATAAAAATTACGTGGATGATCTCCATGGACCCTTCCAGACTATGATTCTATCAGTGAGAAAAAGAGAGGAGAGGCAAAAGGAAGACAAGGAGAATGCTAATCCTACTGGCATAAAAGCCACTACTCACAAGAACCTGATTACTGTACAAAAATATACAAAACAAACCCAATCTTCAGAATTTATTCCCAGAAGGGGCTAAGAAAACCGGACATTCGGATCTAAAATGTGTATATTTTTAAATGCCTATGAATAGCTCTTCTTGTCTGTTTCTATATTTTATACTTTGAAGCAGCTGCCAATTTCTCCTGGCTGAGTGCCAATTTCCCTGCTTGGGGTTACTCAATTTACAAGCATCCCTTTATTTATACCCTATACTCTGGGGTCTCTGGCAGTCACAATAACGACTCTGAAAAAGCAGTCGCTTTTGCAGGGTGCCAGAAAGATCAGCCCTCCTCACCCGGAACTAAGGTCCCTGTGGGACACAGCACACCCGGTCCACTAGTTCCAAACCTAAAGACGCTGGGCGGGAGGTCTTCTCAAGTCAAAAAGTCTCCCAAAGGAGGAAGACGCTGGAGGCCGGGCTTCGGGGCATTTCTGCCGTCTCCGGACTGCCCGGGAGCCTCCGGGGCAGCTAGCCGTTTAGAGGACAGTGCTGGTGTGAGGCTGTGGGCTGCAGAAGGTTCTGCCCAGCGACCCTGGGCAAGTCCCTTCCTCTCCTGGAGTAAGAGGAAAATTCTGGGAAGGTTGTGTAAGCTGGCTTCCCATTGACGCCTCAGAATCCACTTTCTGCCCCTCGTTCTCCAACGCCAAGAAGGAACCACACTTGCCCCTCACAGACTTCAACCCAGCCTTATGCCCTCCACCTTTCCCAGTCCCTGGGAGACCCGCGGAAGCTAACACATCCAGCCAAGGGCAAGGCCCGAAGGAAGGGGTAGGCAGTAAACACCAAATCCCGGTCTCAGACCCACTCCGCCCCAAGCGGGCCTACCGGGCGCATTCCGGCCCGCCCCGCCCTGTGGTCACAGGCCGCCAGGTCCCGCTTCCACCCAAGGGAAGTACAGAGCGCGCCGGGGAGGGTCGGGTCGGGGGCCGGGTCAGGAGGCGCCCACCTTGAGCTGGGACTTGGAGACCTTGCCGCTATGGTCCTGGTCGAGTGCGGTGAAGGCGTGCCAGATAGCTTTGAGCAGCTCGTCCTTCAAGCTCCCCATGGCCGCGGCCCTGCTGCCCCACCAACCCCTCGGGCCCAGCCAGCCCCTCCGCGCCTCGAACGCCCCTCAGCCTCCGCGTCCGCCGCCCGCCGCGCGGTCACCTGACCCGCCAGGCCCCGCCCCCGCCAGACCCCGCCCTGCTGCCGGCGCCGGTGCGGTGCCGCGCCCACAGCCGCTGGAGCGTGGGTTCTGCGGGTCAAGCCACCCGTGGCGACAGGAATGCCTGGCCTTCTTTGTCAGCCAGGACGATAAACACATCTCCCTAATGTTTCCCAGACCAGTTCGGGCCTTTTTGGGTGCTCGAGTACAACACCTCACACAAATGACCCCGTCTTGAGGAAAAAGCCGAGAGATTAGGTGAGCAGCCTACCCGCCTCTTCCCAGCGCCCCGCAGTGAAAAAGGGAGCCCTGGTCCTGTCTTGGGAACGCAGTCACTGTCTGAGGAGGCCGAAGAAGACCCCGAAAAGTCCCCAGATAGGGACTCAAATGATAGCGCAGTCCCAAGTCGGGGAGGGCGGTGGGGAGACAGGGAAGGACCTCGAGGGAAGTTTGTTCGTTCATTTCGCAAAACTTTATTCGTGCATACTCTATCTTGGGTTCTAGGGACACAGAGACGAGGTTTAAGGGGAGTTTAGAAGTCAGGGTCAGGCAGCATTTTCTTCCTAACGCCTAACTGTTGTTCAGTTCACATCTTAGGAAGGGTTTGACCTGGTTAATGCCTCTCTGTAGTGTTTCTGTGCTTGCAAAATAGGAGATCTGCGCCAACTCCAAATCACTCCACCCATTTTACTAATCAGAACAGATGGACTATTTAAAAGAACGTATTTGGCCAGGCGTGGTGGCTCACGCCTGTAATCCCAGCACTTTGGGAGGCCAAGGTGGGCGGATCACCTGAGGTCAGGAGTTCAAGATCAGCCTGGCCAACATGGTGAAACCCCATCTCTACTAAAACAAAATTAGCCGGGCGTGGTGGCACATGCCTGTAATCCCAGCTACTCGGGAGGCTGAGGCAGGAGAATCACTTGAACCCGGTAGGCGGAGGTTGCGGTGAGCCAATATCCGGCCGTTGCACTCCAGCCTGGGCAACAAGAGTGAAACTCCGTCTCAAGCAAAAAAAAGTATTCGATTGCAGCCGTTGAATTAGTATCTGTTCACAATGGTCACTTGATCTCTTTGGGCTTCAAATTTATCCTGTATAAAAAGAGCAGGGTTGCACCAGATGTTCTGGAAGGTTCTTGCAGTACTAGTATCCTAGGATAATAACTATTGCCGGTTAACTAAGGTCTGATTAAGTCACCAAGCTCAGTACCTCTCCTCTCCAATCCTAGACCAACTGGAGAGAACAATAAACACCAAGAGTTTTTTAAATGAGGTGGTTCTCAGATGAAGTTTGATTTTGTTTTGCTTTTTTAAGTTCCTTAATGCACATGTTTGCCTTATTAAGAAAGGAAAAGATCTTCATAAGAAAGGGATATTTGGAAAGATCAGAACAAAGAGGAGCTTCTTCAGTGAGTTTGAGATCAAAACGGAACTGGTGGGGAAGAGGAGAGGATGGCCCCACTGATGAAAGAAAGGGCGGGAGCAAAAGGGTGGCCAGCCCCTCACTGTGACTGTCCTGAAGGTTCCACCCCATTTCATCACCATTTGTCAGGACTTTTCTTGTCCTACCAGAATCCAATTTCTATCATTTGTCTTCCCCATTTCCAGCCCAAGTCTGCCAGTCAGCAAAAACACATGGTTTAACCTCTAATTTATTCATGCGAACTCAGCTTACCCTGAGTGGCAAAAAAAAAAAAAAAAAAAGAAGAAGAAGAAGAAAAAAGAAACGAAAAAACCTCCTAATTCTCAAGGTTCAGTTTAACCACTATGTGACACTCCTTCTCTCTCAGTATCTGGAAGCACCAAACATATTTCAAAACCTTTTTTTAAGGACAAGACCAGGACATTGTGGACTTCCAAAGTCCTACTTCTCCCATAATCTTCATTCATACAATCTAAACGAATTTTTTTCTTTTTTTTTGGTTGGTTGTTTGTTTGTTTGTTTGTTTGTTTTGAGACAGAGTCTCACTCTGTTGCCCAGGCTGGAGTGCAATGGTACGATCTCAGCTCACTGCAACCTTCACCTCCTGGGTTCAAGCGATTCTCCTGCTTCAGCCTCCTGAGTCCTGGGATTACAGGTGCCAGCCACCACGCCCAGCTAACTTCTTTTATTTTTAGTGGAGACTGGGTTTCACCATGTTGGCCAGGTTGGTCTCAAATTCCTGGCCTCAAGTGATCTGCCCGCCTTGGCTTCCCAAAGTGCTGAGATTACAGGCGTGAGATACCACGCCCTTCCTGTCCAAACAAATTTTAAAGTAGCGTAATGTCACAGAAAGCGCTGTGCTTTTCCTGGGTGTAGTGGCTCCTGCCTGCAATCCCAACAATTTGAGAGACTGGGATGGGAGGATTGCTTGAGGCCAGGAGTTTAAGACCAGCCTGGGCAAGGTAGCAAAACTCCATCTCCACAAAAAATTGAAAATAAGAAAGAAAGAAAAATAAAGAGTTGTGCTTCAGAATCTAACAGATTATATAAATCTAATGCTGTGTAACCAATTAACCCCAAATTTAGCAACTTAAAACTATAATAAACATGATTTCGTATTTTCTGTAAGTCAGGAATTTAGAAGCCACTTAGCTCTATAGTTCTGGCTTGAAGTATCTCAGGAGGTTGCAGTAAAATATAGGGCTGTAGTCATTTGAAGGCTATGCTGGTGCTGGAAAATCTACTTCACATGGATGGGTCGTTTACAGAAGGCCTCAGTTCCTCTCTATATGGGCCTGTCCTCAGGCTGCTTGAGTATCCTTACAACACATCAGCTGGCTTTCAATTGATTCAAGAAAGAGAAAGATGGAAGTTGCAATGTCTTTTATGATCCACCATCAAAAATCATTCACCATCATTTCTGCAATGTTCTACTGATTGCTCAGGTGAAATCTGTTTGATTTGGGAGGGAAACTACAAAAGGGTATGAGTACCAATGGGCAAGAATCATGGGGGTCATCTTGGAAGATGGCTACCCCACAGATGTTGGGAAGAATCCGGGCTTCCCCACTGACTCGTCTATGAATAAACATGAGGCTTCATTTCCTCATATGTAAAATGGGAATGCTAATATTTCTTTTGCAAGACTTTCTTTTTTTTTTTTTTGAGACAAAGTCTTGCTCTGTCTCCCAGGCTGGAGTGCAGTGGCTTGATCTTGGCTCACTGCAACCTCTGGCACCTGGGTTTAAGCAATTCTCCTGTCTCAGCCTCTGAAGTAGCTGGGATTACAGGCGTGTGCCGCCACGCCCAGCTAATTTTTGTATATTTAGTAGAGATGGGGTTTCAGCATCTTGGCCAAGCTGGTCTTGAACTCCTGACCTCATGATCCACCCGCCTCAGCCTCCCAAAGTGCTGGGATTACAGGCGTGAGCCACTGTGCCTGGCCTCTTTTTTTAATTTTTATTTTTTGATGAGGTCTTTACAGATGAGGTCTTTACAGATGAGGTCTATTTTGCAAGACTGATATGAAGTTTAAATGAGAGGCTAGTGTGTATAAGACATAGCTTCGGCATCATGGTATCTGACAGTCACTGGTGTTTGTACTGTGTCAATTAGGTAAGTTGAATGTCCCTTCCCAATATGGTTCCTCAAATGTCCCTTCCCAATATGGTTCCAGGATAGGATTGTCCACAAAAGCATTTCATGTAAGTTTAGAAGGATCAAGTAAGATTTGTGTAAGATTTGGAAGCAGCAGCCCTTGTGTTCTGAAGGTTGATGGAAATATCACATGCTATGCAGATCAAAGAGTTGTTGCTGATCTGCTAATATACTTTGTTAGTACAGAGCATTAACCAGCCCACAGCTCTTTCAGCTTCCACCAGATTTTCTATTTCAGTGTCTCCAAGCCTTGGGGCAAGGCACATGTGTAGTTCCGTGGTAAGGGCATTAGCTTATGCTACATATCACATGCTCATCAATGTGAAAGATAGCTGTGAGTTCCATTTTGTCTTCGTGGGTTCCAGTTTGTCCTGTGGATTCTAGTTTGTCCTCACTCTCCCTCAATGCAATCCAAGTTTTCTTCCTGATTGCTAGCCCTGATGACCTATCATAAACTTCAGGCCCATTGCTGGATGCAGAGGGAACAGCCTTCCATGGACTCATTCGTCAGCTTTCCTTTGTGATCTCTGCTGAGTGACTTTTCTGATTGTCCATCTCCTTTCAGACCTTTTCTTCCCTAGCTTCTCCTGCAATTGTATTGTATCCAATTCTTTTTTTTTTTTTTTTTTTTTTTTGAGACGGAGTCTCAGTCTGTCGCCCAGGCTGGAGTGCAGTGGCCGGATCTCAGCTCACTGCAAGCTCCGCCTCCCAGGTTCACGCCATTCTCCTGCCTCAGCCTCCCAAGTAGCTGGGACTACAGGCGCCCGCCACCTCGCCTGGCTAGTTTTTTGTATTTTTTAGTAGAGACGGGGTTTCACTGGGTTAGCCAGGATGGTCTCAATCTCCTGACCTCATGATCCGCCCGTCTCGGTCTCCCAAAGTGCTGGGATTACAGGCTTGAGCCACCACGCCCGGCCCCAACTCTTAGAATAAAGCTTAATTCCATAGTGGTGGCCACTTTCCTGATCAGCCCATAACTGATAATGAAATTGGTGAAGTTAGATACTGCAACAATGAAAAATGTGTCGACCAGGCGCGGTGGCTCAGGCCTGTAATCCCAGCACTTTGGGAGGCCGAGGCAGGTGGATCACAAGGTCAGGAGATCAAGACCATCCTGGCTAACATGGTGAAACCCCGTCTCTACTAAATATACAAAAAATTAGCCAGATGTGGTGGCGGGCGCCTGTAGTCCCAGCTACTCAGGAGGCCGAGGCAGGAGAATAGCGTGAACCCAGGAGGCAGAGCTTGCAGTGAGTGGAGATCACACCACTGCACTCCAGCCTGGGTGACAAAGCGAGACTCCGTCTCAAAAACAAAAGGAAAAACATGTGTCATTGGCTTTGGACAGGGGTGGGCGGAAGCCAAAAGGACCTCAAGTGAAGTCTTGAAGGACAGTGAAGGAATTGTTATTGAAGGTCGGTGCTTTGAGTTGACTTGTGTCCCCACCAAAATTCATATTGAAATTCTAACTCCCAGTACCTCAGAATGTGATCTTATTTGCTCTTGTTTTTGGGATTTTTTAGCGACAGGGTCTCACTCTGTCACCTAGGCTGGGGTAGAATGGTGCAATCATAGCTCACTGTAACCTTGAACTCCTGTGCTCAAGTGATTCTCCTGCCTCCACCTCCCAAGTAGATAGGATTATAGGTGCATACCACCATGCCCAGCTGATTTTTTTACTTTTTTTGTAGAAATGGGTTCTTGCTATGTTGTCCACACTGGTCTAAACTTCTGGCCTCAAAGGATCCTCCCACTTCAGCCTCCCCAAGCACTGGGATTACAGGCATGAGCCACTGCACTGAGCCAGAATGTAATCATATTTGAAGATAGGGTCTTTACAGAGGTAGTTCACTTAAAATGATGTCATTAGAATAGGTTCTAATCCATTATGACTGGCGTCCAAATTTTGGACCCAAACGTGTACACAGAAAGAACACCATGCCAGCCTGAAGCCAGAGATCAGAGTGATGGATCTACAAGCCAAAGAATGCCAAACATTGCTGCCGGCAAGCAAACCACGAGAATCTAGGAGAGAAACGTGGGACAGATTATTGTTCACAGCTCTTAGGCAGGATCAACCCAACCAACACCTTGATCTTGGACGTCTAGCCTCCAGAACTGTGAGGCTGCCAGAAGCAGTGGCTCATGCCTATAATCCCAGCACTTTGGGAGGCTGAGGCAGGTGGGTCACTTGAGGCCAGGAGTTCAAGACCAGCCTGGCCAAGATGGCAAAACCCTGTCTCTACTAAAATACAAAAAATTAGCTGGGCATGGTGGCACGTGCCTGTAATCCCAGCTACTTGGGACAAGAATCGCTTGAACCTGGCAGGCAGAGGTTGCAGTGAACTGAGATTGAGCCACTGCACTCCAGCCTGGGTGACAGAGTGAGACTCTGTCTCAAACAAACAAACACACAAAAAAACAGAACTGTGAGATGATAAATTTCTGTAGTCTAAGCCACCGATTCTGTTGTTTAAACCACCCTGTTTGTGGTTGTTATGGCACCCTTAGCAAACTAATACAGTTGGATAAAAGGCGACTCCTGTTGTATAGTGGCAGAAAGTTTGGCAGCACTGTTGTCTAAGGTAATGTAAAAAACAGAAAGAGTAGTGAGTATGTGGTGTGTACCTATAGACCCAGCTACTCAGGAGGCTGAGGCAGAAGGATCATATGAGCCCAGGAGTTCAAGGCCAGCCTGCGTCACATAGTGAGACACATCTCAACAAAAAAAAAGAAAGGAAAGAAAGGGTATCTCATGAAAATTAGAAAGCGCAGTTAATGATCTTGTATCTCATGGGTTTGGCTGGGGAAGTTTCCAGTCAGAGTGTTGAAACTGCCAAGTGGAGTCTTCTATTTGTCTAAGACAAAATACAAGAAAGTTGAACTAGGCCGGGCGCGGTGGCTCAAGCCTGTAATCCCAGCACTTTGGGAGGCCGAGACGGGCGGATCAGGAGGTCAGGAGATTGAGACCATCCTGGCTAACACGGTGAAACCCCGTCTCTACTAAAAAATACAAAAAACTAGCCGGGCATGGTGGCAGGCGCCTGTAGTCCCAGCTACTCGGGAGGCTGAGGCAGGAGAATGGCGGGAACCCGGGAGGCGGAGCTTGCAGTGAGCTGAGATCCGGCCACAGCACTCCAGCCTGGGCGACAGAGCGAGACTCTGTCTCAAAAAAAAAAAAAAAAAAAAAAGAAAAAGAAAGTTGAACTAAGGAATTGTTTAATTTTCAAGCAGCTCTTAGAATATTAAAAAGTCAAGACTTGCTAGGTCAAAAATAAACCTGTTTCTAACCTCTAGTATCTCCCAACAAAAAGACTTTCACAGCAGGAGATGACCTAATAGCAAAGATTAAATTCAATACACTTTAAGTAAAGTATGGCCTCTGGGTAAAAATAACCTCGGGGAGGCCGGGCACAGTGGCTCACACCTGTAATCCCAGCACTTTGGGAGGCTGAGGTGGGTGGATCACAAGGTCAGGAAATTGAGACCATCCTGGCTAACACGGTGAAACCCCATCTCTACTAAAAAATACAAAAAATTAGCCAGGCATGGTGGTGGGCACCTGTAATCCCAGCTTCTTGGGAGGCTGAGGCAGGAGAATGGTGTGAACCCAGGAACCAGAGCTTGCAGTGAGCCGAGATTGCGCCACAGCACTCCAGCCTGGGCAACAGAGTAAGACTCCATATCAAAAAAATAAAAAATAAAAATAAAAAAATAACCTTGGGAGGCCAGGCATGGTGGCTCACACCTGTAATCCTAGCACTTTGGGAGGCCAAGCCAGGAGAACCACTTGAGGACAGGAGTTCAAGACCAGCCTGGGCAACATAGTGAGACCTGGCCACTATAAAAATAAAAATAAACAATAATAATCTTAAGGGCTTTTTTCAGCTCAGGAAACATCTGTGAGATTGAAGGGCATGCTTCATAGACATTCCCAATTAGACAAAAAGGCTTCAGGAATTTTAAGAGCATTATCTCAGAGTACATTGATTCTAAGTCCAAGGAAGAGAGAAAATAGCCTTTAAAGACTTTAGGGGGCCAGACATAGTAGCTCAGGCCTATAATCCCAACACTTTCGAAGGCCAAGGTAGATGGATCACTTGAGTCCAGGAGTTTAAGACCAGCCTGGCCAACATAGTGAGATCCCCCAGTTCTACAAAAGAAATTTTTCTTATTAGCTGGGCATGGTTGCATGCACCTGTAGTCCCAGCTACTCTGGAGGCTGAGGTGGGGAAGATTGTTTGAGCCTGGGAGGTCAAGGCTGCAGTCAGCTAGATCTTGCCACTACACCCCAGCCTGGGTGACAGAGCAAGACCCTGTCTCTTAAAAGACTTTAGAGTGTGGCTTTTGTCTAATAGAGTGAACCTCAATACTGTTAATAGAAAACTCAAAATTTTTTTTTTTTTTTTTTTTGAGACGGAGTCTTGCTCTGTCGCCGAGACTGGAGTGCAGTGGCCGGATCTCGGCTCACTGCAAGCTCCGCCTCCCGGGTTTACGCCATTCTCCTGCCTCAGCCTCCCGAGTAGCTGGGACTACAGGCACCTGCCACCTCGCCCGGCTATTTTTTTGTATTTTTTACTAGAGACGGGGTTTCACCGGGTTAGCCAGGATGGTCTCGATCTCCTGACCTCGTGATCCGCCCGTCTCGGCCTCCCAAAGTGCCGGGATTACAGGCTTGAGCCACCGCGCCCGGCCTCAAAATGTTTTTAAGAGAATTATATTGGTAGAAGCACCATGAACTTGAACTGAAAAGAACAGATAATTCAAAATGAAAAGAGACCTCAGGGCACCCAACTTTATATAGAGAGGAAGCAGACTGAAAAGGCAACTTATTTGCAAACACAGGTTATTTTTTATGGAAAAGGAAGCAAAGCTAAATGCAGAGCCAAGAGTCCAAAGGGAAGAGCCAAGGGTCCAAAGGGAAGAGCCAAGAATCACAGAGAAAAACTCCCTTGGAGCAGGACTAGGCCTTAGTCAAGGAACTAGAAATATGTGCCTGGATGGATTTCAGAATTGCTATGAGCCAGTAACTGCTATGTGCCTCTCATTCTTCCTCCCTCCACCTTTTCCTTATTCTTTTTTTTTTTTTTTGAGACAGAGTCTCACTTCATGCCCCCAGGCTGGAGTGCAGTGGCGTGATCTTGGCTCATTGCAACCTCCACCTCCCGGGTTCAAGCGATTCTCCTCCCTCAGCCACCCAAATAGCTGGGACTACAGGCACATGCCACCATGCCCAGCTAATTTCTTTGTATTTTTAGTAGAGACGGGGTTTCACCATGTTGCCCAGGCTGGTCTTGAAAGCCTGAGATTGAGCAATCCACCCACCTCAGCCTCCCAAAGTACAAGGATTACAGGCGTAAGCTATCATGCCTGGCCCCTCCACCTTCTTCTTTTTTCTTTTTCTTTTTCTTTCTTTTTTTTTTTTTTTGAGATGGAGTCTCACTCTGTCATCTAGGCTGGAGTGCAACGGCACAATCTCGGCTCACTGCAACCTCCGCCTCCCAGGTTCAAGAGATTCTCCTGTCTTAGCCTCCCAAGTAGCTGGGATTACAGGCACACGCCACCACGCCCGGCTTAATTTTTGGTATTTTAGTAGATACAGAGTTTCACTGTGTTGCCTGGGCTGGTCTTGAACTCCTCACCTAGGCAATCCACCCTCCTTGACCTCCCAAAGTGCTAGGATTACAGGCGTGAGCCACTGAACCTGGCCCTTCCTCCACCTTTTTCAATGGGAGTATTCGCTATAATTTTGCTGTACTTATATCACCATTACATGTTGGCCAGTGTGCAAAATAGAGTTAACCATAGCAGGCCCCTCTACTTATCCTTAGAAAGGTCTGCTTAGGCCAGGCATGGTGTTTCATGACTGTAACCCCAGCACTTTGAGAGGCCAGGGCAGAAGATCACTTGAGCCCAAGAGCTTGAGACCACCTGGGCGACATAATGAGACCTCATCTCTACAAATAAAAAAAAAAAATTAGCTGAGCATGGTGGTGCATACCTATGGTCCCAGCTACTCAGGAGGCTGAGATGGGAGAATCATATGAGCCCACGAGGTCAAGGCTCCAGTGAGCTGTGATTGCACCATTGCACTCCAGCCTGAGTGAAATGAGACCCTACCTCAAAAAAATAAAAGTAAAAAGCTAGACAGACATGGTGGTGCATGCCTGTAGCCCCAGCTAATTAAGAGGCTGAGGCAGGGGGATCACTTGAGCCCAGAAGTTTGAGGCTACAGTAAGCCATGATTGCACCACTCCACTCCAGCCTGAGCAATAAAGCAAGAACCAGTCTCTAAAAAAGATAAAAGACAGAAAGGTCTGCTTCCAAGGTTAGCCTTTGTTTTGTTTTGTTTTTTGAGATGGAGTCTCGCTCTGTTGCCTAGGCTGGAGTGCCGTGGTGCGATCTTGACTCACTGCAAGCTCCGCCTCCTGTGTTCAAGCGATTCTCCCACTTCAGCCTCCCGAGTAGCTGGGACTACAGGCTCATACCACCATGCCCAGTTAATTTTTACATTTTTTGTAGAGACAGGGTTTTGCCATGTTGCCTAGGCTGGTCTTGAACTCCTGAACTCAAGTGATCCACCCACGTCGACCTCCCAAAGAGCTGCGATTACAGGCAAGAGCCACCACGCCTGGCCACTTTGCCCTGTACCTTCTTGTAGTAAATATTAGCCATGAATATGACTATTTGCTGAGTCCTGTGAGTCTTTGTAGTGAATCATTCAACCGCGGGTGGGGGACCCCTAACACAGGCAAGAGATACAAATAATTTGTCTCTAGTTTGTGGCTCTTCTGATCCAGAGGAGATTGCAATCAAGGAGCCTCATTCACACCTGAACCTAATTTATATGCGAGCCTGGACTTCAAGCCAATACCATGAAAGGGACATGAATTGTGGTAGCCTGTGCTGTTCATTCTATTCCTTCCTATAGACACACATCAAGGAAGTCTAATTCCCCTCCTCTGGAATATGGGCTAAACTTCGTGACTTGTTTGAGCAATAGAATGTGGCAGAACAGGGACTTCTAAAACTAGGTTGTAAACTTTTCACCTGGATTTCTTGGAATTTTCACTCTTGGGTTGCTCCCTCTTGGAAACTTCCTTCCATCCTCTAAGAAGCTAAAGCCACATGGAAAGGCTGCATGGAGAGAGAGAATAATGCTGGCCAACCCCCAGCTGTTTCAACCACACAGCCCACAAATAAGATATGTTAGGAAAGGAGGAAAGGAGCTACCTGGGACACTCTAGACCCAGTAGACGCTACATGGAGCAAAACTGAAGCCCCAGACATATGACTCTGGTCAAGCTGTTCTTGCCATCTCCAGCCATTTGAGCCAACCCAGCTGAGACCTCTAATGCTGGGAAGCAAAGACAAGCCATTCCTGCTCTGCCTTGCCCAAATTCCAACCCACTGATCATGAGTATAATAAAATAGTGGGGCCGGGCGCTGTGGCTCACGCCTGTAATCCCAACACTTTGGGAGGCCAAGGCGGGTGGATCACAAGGTCAGGAGTTCAAGACCAGCCTGGCCAAGATGGTGAAACCTTGTCTCTACTAAAAATACAAAAATTAGCTGGGAGTGGTGGCAGGCGCCTGTAATCCCAGCTACTTGGGAGGCTGAGGCAGAGAATTGCTGGAACCCAGGAGGCGAAGATTGCAGTGACCCAAGATTATGCACTCCACCCTGGGAGACAGAGTGAGACTCCATTTCAAAAAAACAAACAAACAAACAAAAACACAGTAGTTGTTTTATGCCACTAAGTTTTGGAAAGGATGGTTATGTAGCATTAGATAACCAAGCAGCAGTAACATGATAGTGTCCCCAAGAAAATGTTACCTTCTCCTGCCCACCAGAGAAGATTCTGTCTTGGCCTACTCAGATTCTTCCCCTCCCCTGCCTTCCAAGGAGGGTCCTACCTTCCCAGACCAGTTGTTTTGTTTTGTTTTGTTTTGTTTCAGTGGAGAATTAAGAAGAAAGGAAGAAGGAAAGAGGACCACGATGCAGTTTTTTGGAGGGAAGGGGCAGTCGTTGGAAAAAAAAAAGAAAGAGCAGCTACAGTATGTGAAAACATTGGATGGGAAAGGGATGAAGAGGGAATTCTAAGAAGTCTCATGGGAAGCTAAATGTTTCTATAGTGTTCAAAATGTACAAATAAAGTATACGGAATATTTTTAAATTTGTTCTGGCTGCGTGGACTGTGTTCTTACATTTAGGGCTAGCTCAGTCATGGCTGACGCTTAGTCATTGCTTTCTAAGAGTTATCCTGCTAAGTGCTACAAAGAAAATGTAGGGGTTGATATGATAATATACACTGGTGAACTTGCTGGTCTGTTGGGATCAGGGAAGGCTTCAAATGAGAAATTGACAATGAGTCTGGATCCTGAAGGATAAGTTGCAGTTAACTGGGCAAAAAAATGGGGGAAGATCCTTCCAGACAGAAAGATCAGCCTGAAAGGAGAATGGTTTAGTAAAGAAACCCAAATGAAGGCCAGCAGGTCTAGAGTGTGGTGGACACTGCGAAGAGTGCTGAGATGACAGAAGGGAATTGGTTGGTATCTGAGTCTATTAAGCCAGGAGCACCAGGCCTGTCAGTTACTTCAGTAGAGCTCTTATCTTCCCCCAAATACCCTGTAATCAGTGGACACAATCTGGCAACAGGAAGCAGAAATGTTGAATGTCTGTGACTAAAGTTGGCAGATGTGATAGTGGTATCCAGCCCCTGGCCACTGGGTCCCCCTGGCCACTGGGTTCAGCAGTAGCTGATAGCATCTTCATTACTGCCATTTCCTGAGGAGGAAAGGTCACTTCTGGTTCCATGGTAAGTTTCATAAGCTGGTCCAGGATTTAACCAGAGCCTTAGGAAGTTAGGCCTGTCTCATGTCTTCAGAGTCAGGTGAGATTGCAGGCTCCTCAAATGGTAAAAACAACACCCCTCTCTGCCTCACTGAGTTATTATGAAGAATGAATAAAATAATAACAGCTGTGAAAGCATGGCATAATCACGATAGCCTATCCAAATGGGAGGGGTGAGAGTGACAAACAGGAAAAAGGAGAATAATAATAATAGAGTTCTGATGCCAAAGAGGACAAAGGCCTCTGATGCCTTGGGGTTGGGTGTTTTGGTCAAGGTACAAAAGCAGCAAAATACCATCTTTTAATGATAAGAACTGGGTGACAGGACTAACTTTGAAAGACTTCTCAGACATTACAAACTGGAGTTCCGGCTGAGACCAGCATTCCATGAAAAACCCCAATTTAGTGATAATTCCACTGCGACAAAGGCCAGATCTACTGCCACATTGAATGCATGAAAATCCATGTCAGCCTGACCCACTGAGGACAGGGCTAGGAGTACAATTAGGAGAAGCTTACTACATGTGGCATTTGAGACTTGAGAATTAAAGTTCACAGATAGCTATAGAGGGGAAGGAATGACATTCCAAAAACAGGTAGCTGCATGTGCAGACATATGGGAGCAAAAACAAAACAAAACATGCCGGGTGCGGTGGCTCACTCCTGTAATCCCAGCATTTTGGGAGGCCGAGGCAGGGGGATCATGAGGTCAGGAGTTCGAAACCAGCCTGACCAATGTAGTGAAACCCAGTCTCTAATAAAAATTAAAAAATTATCCAGGCACAGTGGCACACACCTGTAATCCCAGTTACTCAAGAGGTTGAGGCAGGAGAATTGCTTGAACCTGGGAGGTGGAGGTTGCAGGGAGCCAAGATCACGCCACTGCACTCCAGCCTGGGCAATAGAGGGAGACTCTGTCTCAATAAACAAACAAAAAAAAAAACAACAACAAAAAAGTATGTGAGAGATGAAGGAGAAAAAGGACTGCGGAATGTTGTAGAATGGTATTTTGGCCAAGATTCTTTGGTCTTTGCGGTCAGAAAGGTGGCACAAGACAGGATTTTTTAAGGAGAAAAAAATATACTCAATAGTTTAAAACTATAAGACTATTTAGACTATACTCAATAGTCTAAAACTATAAGTTTTTCCTCTAGGATCAGAAACAAGGTAAGGATGCATACTCCCACCACTTTTATTCAACATAGTACTGGAAGTCCTAGCCAGAGCAATTAGGCAAGGAAAAAAAAAAAAAAGAAAACATTCTGATTGGAAAGGACAAAATAAAATTATCTCTGTTCACAGATGATATGATCTTATATGTAGAAAACCCCAAGATTCCACCTCTCAAAATGTTTAGAACTAGTGAGTGAATTCAGCAAAGTTGCAGGATACAAAATCAACACTCAAAAATCAGCTGTATCAGTGTATTTCTATACACTAACAATGAACAATCCAAAAAGGAAATTACAAAAACAATTTCATTTATAGTAGCATCAAAAAGAATAAAATGGCCAGGCACAGTAATCTCAACACTTTGGGCAACTGAGGCAGGAGGATCACTTGAGGTCAGGGTTGAAGACTAGCCTGAGCAACACAGTAAGACCCCATCTCAAAAAAAAAAGTATAAAATGTTAAGATGTATATTTTAAAAAGAGTAAAATACTTAATAAGTAACTTAACCAGGAAGGTAAAAGACTTGTACAATGAAAACTACAAAACGTTGCTGAAGGAAATTAAAGAAAACACAAATAGGCCAGGCACAGTGACTCACACCTGTAATCCCAACACTTTGGGAGGCAGAGGCAGGTAGATCACCTGGGGTCGGGAGTTCAAAACCAGCGTAACCAACAAGGAGAAACCCCATTTCTACTAAAAATACAAAATTAGCTGGGTGCGGTGGTGCATGCCTGTAATCCCAGCTACTCAAGAGGCTGAGACAGGAGAATCACTTGAACCCAGGAGGCGGAGGTTGCAGTGAGCCAAGATTGTGCCATTGCACTCCAGCCTGGGCAACAAGAGCGAAACTCTGTCTCAGAAAAAAAAAAAAAAAAAAAGAAAAGAAAAAAGAAAACACAAATAAGTGGAAAGTTATCCCATGTTCATTGATTAGAAGACTTAATTTTGTTAAGATGTCAATACTACCCAAAGCAATCTACAGATTCAATGCAATCTCTATCAAAATCCCAATGACATTTTTTGCAGAAATAGAAAAAAATAAAAATCCTACTCCAGGCATGGTGACTCACATCTGTAATTCTAGCACTTTGGGAGGCGGAGGTGGGAGGATCACCTGAGGTCAGGAGTTCAAGACCAGCCTGGCCAATGTGATGAAACACCGTCTCTACTAAAAATACAAAAATTAGCTGGGTGTGGTGGCAAGTGCCTGTAATCCCAGCTACTCAGGAAGCTGAGGTGGGAAAACTGCTTGAACCTGGGAGATGGTCAAGCCGAGATCACACCCTTGCACTCCAGCCTGGGTGACAAGAGCAAAACTCCCTCTTGAAAAAATAAAGAAAAAAAATCCTAAAATTCATATGGAATCTCAAGGGACCCCAAATAGCCAAAACAATCTTGTAAAAGAAGAATAAGCTGGAGGCCTCACACTTCCTGATTTCAAAACTACTGCAAAATTACAGTAACCAAAACAGTTTGTACTGGCATAAAGACATGCATATAGACCAATGGAATAGAATAAAGAGCCAAGAAAGAAACCTTTGCATACATCATCAAGTGGCATTTGACAAAGGTGCCAAGCCCCTTCAAAGGGGAAAGGACAATCTTTTCAACAAATAATATTGAAAAAACTGGATATCATCCACAGGCAAAATAATGAAGTTGGATTCTTGCCTAACATGATATACAAAACTTAACTTAAAATAGATCAAAGACCCAAAGGTAAGACCTAAAACTCTTAGCAGAAAACATAGGACAAATTTTCACTACATTAGATTTGGCAATGAGTTCTTGGCTTTGATGCCAAAGACATAGGCAACAAAAGAAAAAATAGACAAATTGGACTTCATGGAAATTTTTAAATTTTGTGCATCAAAAGACAATCTCAACAGGGCAAAAAGACAACCCACAGAATGGGCAAAAATATTTGCAAGGCATATATCGCATAAGAGTTTAATATTTAGAATATATAAAGAACTCCTCAATCTCAACAACAACAAAAAACCCTCAAATTTTAAGTGGGCAAAGGACTTGAATATTCAAAGAAGGTATGCAAAAACACTAATGCTCAACATTACTAATGTTGATTAGATGCTCAACCTTATTAATCATTAGGGAAATGAAAATCAAACTACAATGAGCTATCACTTCACACCCATTAGGATACCTACTATCAAAAAAAGGAAAGAGTGAGTGTTGGCAAGGATGTGGAGAAATTGGAAACCTTGTGCATGGACAGTAGGAATGTAAAATGATATAGTCATTGTGGAAAACAATATGATGGTTCCTCAAAATGTTAAAAATAGGATTACCACATGATCCTGCAATTCCACTTCTTGGTATTACCCAAAAAAATTGAAAATAGGGTCTCAAAGAGTTATTTGTGTATCTATTTCATAACAGCATTATTCATAATAGCTGAAAAGGAAAAGCAACCTATGTCCATGGAGGGATGAATGAATAAGCAAAATGTGGCATATGCATACAATGGAATATTCTTCCGCTTTAAAAAGGAAGGAAATAGTGATACATGCTGCATGGATGAAGGCTGAGGACATTATGCTAAATGAAATAAGCCAGTTGCAAAAAGACCAACATTATATGATTCCACTTATATGAGGTACTTACAGACTAATCTAAATCATAGACACAGAAGTAAAATCGTGGTTGCCAGGATTGTGGGGAGAGGAGAATGGGGAGCTGTTGTTTAGTTGGTGTAGATTTAGTTTTACAAGATGAAAAGAGTTACGAATGGTGATGATGGTTGTACAATGTTATGAATGTAGTTAATATTACTGATTGTATACCTAAAAATAGTTAAGACGGTAAATTTTATGTTATGTGTACTTTACCACAATAAAAAAATTAGAAAAAAAAGCCAAGCCAAGTAGTGAAATCTCAGGACAAGACAAAGAGGAGGGAAATCTGGTATAAAACCAGAGGTGGAGAAATCAGGAAGAACAGGCCAAGTCAAGGATCCAAACCCAAGGGCAAGAGGCAAAGCCTGAAGAAATGACTGAGATTTTCTCATGGTCCCTATGGGTAGTCTGAGGAATTGTGGGTAATGCCCAGCTCAGGTGTAACATACATGTACAGTTGATGCTTGAACAACACAGGTTTAAACTGTGTGGGCCCACTTACATGCAGTTTTTCTTCTGCTCTGCCACTCAGAGACAGTAGGATCAATCCCTCATCTTCCCCCTCAGCCTACTCATCATGAAGAAGTTTATGATGATCCACTTCCACCTAATAAATGTTAATGTATTTTCTCTTCCTTATGATTTTCTTAATAATATTTTATTTCTATAGCTTTATTGTAAGAATTCAGTATATAATAAATATAACATACAAAATATGTGTTAATCAACTGTTTATGTTTATTGACTGTTATTCTATTCCATTAGTCTGTATGTCTGTCTTTACACCAGTGCCATACTGTTTTGATTACTATAGCATTGTAGTACTTTTAAAACCAGGAAGTGTGAGGCTTCCAGCTTTTTTCTTCCTTTTCTGGTCAACAGGAGGCTATTAGTAGTCAATTCTGGGGAAGTCAAAAGTTATATGAGAATTTTCAACTGCATTGGGTGGGGATAGGGGTCAGCTTATTAAGCTGTGGCTTAAATTAAGGAGTGGCTTATAGAGGAGCCCATGAAAAAGACTAAGACTAAGACAGTGCAGCCACAGCAGTGTGCAGTGACTCATGCTTGTAATGCCAACACTTGTGGAGGCCAAGGCAGGAGGATTGCTTGAGGCCAGGAGTTTGAGACCAGCCTGTACAACAGGGTGAGACTCCATCTCTACAAAATTAGTTTAAAAATTAGCCAGGTGTGGTAGCACTTGCCTGTAGTCCTAGCTACTTAGGAGGTCAAGGTGGAAGGATCTTTTGAGCCCAAGAGTTCAAGGTTGTAGTAAGCTGTGATTGTACTACCACACTCCAGCCTAGGTGACAGAGCAAGACCCTGTCTCAAAAAAAAAAAGAAACGAAGAGAGAGAGAAGGGGAAGGAGGGAGGGAGGGAGGGAGAAAGGAAGGAAGGAAGGAAGGAAGGAAGGAAGGAAGGAAGGAAGGAAGGAAGGAAGGAAGGAAGGAAGGAAGGAGGGAGGGAGGGAGGGAGGGAGGGAGGGAGGGAGGATGCAAGGAAGGAGTGCCACTAGAGGGGTCCAAAGTCTCCCTTTCACCCTCTCCATCAAAATCTCCTAAGTGTGGGAAACCAATCTAAATTAAAGCAATTTATATTCAGGTGTGAATGACCAATGCTTCAGCCATCATGGGTATTAACCTACAAGTGTAAATTAATCTCCACTGGATGAAATTTTAGCCTACTTGACCTGGGAGTGGCAAAGAATGCTTCAATTATGGCTACTGTAGCCATTGACTTCAGCTTGTGGGAGAGAAGCAGAGGAGACAGTTGGAAGCAGCTCTGAAGCCCCTCTGAAGTCCTAATTCTGGGATACTCATGTGTTTCCTCTTTCCCAACATCTTCTAATGAGGACATCTATGGTTTGAATCTGATGCAAACCTCTAACTGACAGCCATGTATCCATAGAGTTTCTAGGCAAATATTGGCATCCAAGTGGGACAGGGCAAATACTGGTTTCCAAGGTCCAGTTCAGCCTCAGGCTGAATATCCACCTGTCCTCTGCCCCATTATTGACTCAATAAGGACAGAACAACTCAGGCCTCTGACTCCACACAAGAAACTAACAGCAGAGAGTAGTAGAGAAGAGGTCATCACTCTCCACTCATCCTCTCCCTCTGGGAAAGCATCGAACATCTTTTCCTCCATTCTTCACTCCCTTTCTTTTTTTCTCCATGCCTTCCTTTCCTCTTTCCTTTCTTCCTTCCACAAATATGTATTGAGCATCTTCTCTGTATCAGGTATTGTGCCAGGCACTGGAGATCCAATAGTGGACATGCATGCATGGTCCTTTCCCTCGTGAACTCATGGTTTGGTGCAGTCCTGTCCCTTCTGCAGATGACTTGAGGAGGCCATGCCATGTGGGTGCTGCTGAGTTACCACTCAGAACCATACAGCAGGCCCTCAGAGCGGCTTCCTCCTCCTTCCCATGTTTCCAGTCCTCCATTATCTAATCTTTATTAATAGTGTCTTTCAAAGGTTTTACCAGCCAGGAAAGAAAGGATTGAGTCTGCAGAGTCAGCTTTTTTTTTTTTTTTTTTTTTTTAATGGCATCTGATTTACGCACCATTTTGTAACACATTATCAGACTCTCTTTTTATCTGGTTATTAAGTGACCATGAAGGTTATTCAGTTTTTCCTGTTCTTGGTATAATTGCTGCTTTTTTACAATACTCTTTGGCTTACTCACAAGTTCCCTGAATACATTCTTCCCCCGTTACCAGAAAGAAATATATTTTATACACAAAATGAACTTAACAGAAGAAATACAATAGGCCAGGCTCAGTGACTCAAGCCTGTAATCCTAGCACTTTGGGAGGCTGAGGCGAGCAGATCACTTGAGGCCAGGAGTTTGAGACCAGCCTGGCCAACATGGCACAACCACGTCTCCACCAAAAATACAAAAAAAAAAAAAAAAAAGATTAGCCAGGTGTGGCGGTGCACACCTGTAATCCCTGCTATTCAGGAGGCTGAGCTATGAGAATCGCTTGAACCCAGGAGGCAGAGGTGGCAGTGAGCCAAGTTCGCACCGCTGCACTCCAGCTTGGGTGACGGAGCAAGACTCTGTCTAAAAAACACAAAAAAAAACAAAAAAAAAAACAAGAAATGAAACAGTTTGATAATGAGTTAGAGGGACATTGTTTCCAGGGGATACAACTGAAGAATACTTTTCTTTTTAAGACCATCAGTTTTTATTAAAATGTTTGATTTTTTATCCAACTCTATCTTATTCTAAAATAGAAATTTCAGTAATGTTCTCTACCACATACTTCCTTAATTTTTAACCTGTCTCCAAATTTATTATTGTAACCTCTTCTTTTTTATAATCTTTATTTGAATAATATATTACCATTCAAAACTCTTCATTGTTGCAAATTTGTTTGCATTCATTTTTAGTCTAAAATAAATTTAGTGCTTAACTGTAAGATTTTCCAGTTAGCTCTGCACATCTATACTTTGGCTATTTATAAATAACCTGTGCTATGCTTCCAATTTAATCTTTTTATGGAAGAATCTAAGTATGAGATAAACGAACAGTTTAGTATTTTAATCAAATAAAACTTGATAACAAAGCAAATCTGACATATATTTATGAGTTGTTATTCTGTTACGTATGTACAGAAAAGTCTGCATATATATGTAATTACACATCTGAAGATAGTATGTCAAGGGTTAGATGGCTGAAGAGATGAGGAAAGACTGGAAACATGGGAAGGAGGAGGAAGCTGCTCTAAGGGCCTGCTGTATCGTTCTGAGTGGTAACTCAGCAGCACCCATATGGCATGGCCTCCTCCAGTCATCAGCAGAAGGGACAGGACTACACCAAACCATGAGTCCACGAGGGAAAGGGCCATGCATGCATGTTCACTTGTTGGATCTCCAGTGCCTGCCACTCCAATACCTGATACAGAGAAGATGCTCAATACATATTTGTGGAAGGAAGAAAGGAAAGGGGAATGGAAGCAGACATGAATGAAGTAAGGAAGGGTGTGAATGTCTAATATAAGGCATGTGAATATTTCCAATCATTCCAAACATCTGGGTCAATATATAACAAAGACACTATAATCAATTATATAATACTAACCAAGCAAAAATTTTTTTTTTTTTTTTTTTTTTGAGACAGAGTCTTGCTCTGTCGCCCAGGCTGGGGTGCAGTGGCCAGATCTCAGCTCACTGCAAGCTCCGCCTCCCGGGTTTAGACCATTCTCCTGCCTCAGCCTCCCGAGTAGCTGGGACTACAGGCGCCCGCCACCTCGCCCGGCTAGTTTTTTGTATTTTTTAGTAGAGACGGGGTTTCACCGTGTTAGCCAGGATGGTCTCGATCTCCTGACCTCGTGATCCGCCCGTCTCGGCCTCCCAAAGTGCTGGGATTACAGGCTTGAGCCACCGAGCCCGGCCGCAAAATTTTAAAAATAGAGACTAGGTGCTGTGGCTCATACTTGTAAGCCCAGCACTTGGGGAGACCTAGGCAGAAGGATCACTTGAGGCTAGGAGTTCGAGACCAGCTTGGACAACATAGAGAGACCCTGTCTCTATCAAATATTAAAATAAAAATATTAGCCAGGCATGGTGGTGCTTGCTTATAGTCCCAGCTACTGGGGAGGCTGAGGTGGGAGGAGTTCTTGAGCCCAGGAGTTCCAGGCTACAGTGGGCTATGATCACACCACTGCACTCCAGCCTGGCCAACAGAGCAAGATCTTGTCTCTAAAAAAAAAATTTGAGGCCGGGCGCGGTGGCTCAAGCCTGTAATCCCAGCACTTTGGGAGGCCGAGGCGGGCGGATCACAAGGTCAGGAGATCGAGACCACAGTGAAAGCCCGTCTCTACTAAAAATACAAAAAATTAGCCAGGCGCGGTGGCGGGCGCCTGTAGTCCCAGCTACTCAGGAGGCTGAGGCAGGAGAATGGCGGGAACCCGGGAGGCGGAGCTTGCAGTGAGCCGAGATCGCGCCACTGCACTCCAGCCTGGGCAACAGCCTGAGACTCCGTCTCAAAAAAAAAAAAAAAAAAAAAAAAAAAAAATTTGAATACATAATTTCAGGAAATCCCCTGGGAAGAGTATAGACATGGCAAGTGCCACTGATAGAGCAAGCAAAGTTTAATGATTAAAAGGTGCCCAGCCTCCACAGAGTGTATGACTCTATTCACATGAACTGTCCAGAAAAGGCAAATTCAAAGGGAAGAAAGGAGACTGGTGGTGGCCCGGGCCAGGAGGAGCGGGGAATTGGAGCATGACTGTTTAAGCAGTTTCTTATTGGTGTGATGGAAATGTTGTAAAACTGATTGTGGTGATGATTGCATAACTCTGAGTATACTAAAAACCATTGAATTTTAAACTTTAAACAGGTGAATTGTATGGTATGTAAATTTATTTATACAATCCTGTTATTAAAAGAATGTAAGAGGCACCCTAATGCATGCTGACTAAGGTTTAGAAGGTGCCACCAAGTCCCCTGCTCCAGCCAAGAATCAATCTCAAACAAATAATATAAACAACCTACAACCTTTGCCAGTATGAAGTAGTCTTACTTGAATTTGGGGTTTAGTAATATTACTGTAACCCTAGAAAAATGTCAAAATAAATATTACTTATAAGAATAAGTGTAGAGGCGGCCGGGCGCGGTGGCTCAAGCCTGTAATCCCAGCACTTTGGGAGGCCGAGGCGGGTGGATCACGAGGTCAGGAGATCGAGACTATCCTGGCTAACACGGTGAAACCCCGTCTCTACTAAAAATACAAAAAAATTAGCCGGGCGTGGTAGCGGGCGCCTGTAGTCCCAGCTACTTGGGAGGCTGAGTCGGGAGAATGGCGTGAACCCAGGGGGCGGAGCTTGCAGTGAGCCGAGATCGCGCCACTGCAGTCCAGCCTGGGAGACACAGCGAGACTCCGTCTCAAAAAAAAAAAAAAAAAAAGAATAAGTGTAGAGGCAATAAAAATAAATTAAATCCATGATTTTAATGTTTTAAAATTAGATTTAAGTATAATTTTAGCCTTCGTGATCATTTTATTTTCATGTTTCTGTCCGTTATTTGATGTGTTAGGATGTTCGCAGGTTTAAGAGATCAGTCTTATTGAATTTATTATTGTAACTTAGATTCTTTAAGGGAATTTAATTTAAGTTTATGTAATGATCCTTATGATAGACTCCCAACATTCATTCCACTCTGAGATGATTAGTAAAAGCCAACTGGCAGTCCCATTCTCGCCAGTGGTTCATTTAGGAACAGGTGTGTTACACAATTCTGGCCAATGAGGTTTCAAGAAAAGTTCACTGTGAGGCTTCTAGGAGAGGTTTCCACAGTCCCCCCAAAAAGGAAATAGTAAGAATCCCACTTCCTGCTCCGAACTGTGCCTGGATATGACATTGTCACTGTACCAGTCACATTGCTAGCTGAGAATGATACAAATACACTGAGAAGGGCAGCAACGAAAGAATCACAGGAAATGGAGCCCAAGCCCAGACGTACTGTGCCCGAAGTCCACCCTACCTCCTGGTTTCATGTTATGGGAGATAATAAATTTCCTTTCAACCTGGGCAACAAATTGAGATCCCCATCTCTACAAAAAAAAAAAAAAAAAAAAAAAAAAATCAAAAAATTAGCCAGGCATGGTGATATGCACCTGTGGTCCCAGCTACATGGAAGGCTGAGGCAGGAGGATCACTTGAGCCCAGGAGGTTGAGGCTGCACTGAGCCTTAATCATACCGCCGCACTCCAACCTGAGTGACACAGTGAGACCCCATCTCAAAAAAAAAGAAAAAATCCTTATTGCTTAGGACATTTTGAGTCAAGCTTTTCTATTATTTTCACCCAAAAGAAATATAGTTTGTAATCAGGATTTAAATGCAAAAATGTGGCTTAGAAATTTTTACTTCTGGCCAGGCTCTGTGGCTCACGCCTGTAAGGCAGGCAGATCACCTGAGGTCAGGAGTTCAAAACCAGCCTGGCCAACATGGTGAAACTCCATCTCTACTAAAAATACAAAAATTAGCCGGGCATGGTAGCATGTGCCTGTAATCTCAGCTACTCAGGAGGCTGAGGCAGGAGAATCACTTGAACCCAGGAGGCAAAGGTTGCAGTGAGCAGAGACTATGCCACTGTACTCCAGCCTGGGTGACAGAGCAAGACTCTGTCTCAAAAGAAAAAGGAAAGAAAAAAATTTTTATTTCCTGATTTTGTTCCCTAGGAATATAAATTTGATAAAGTGAGCATCAATTATACTGGAAGTTGTAAAGGGTATTCCTTTGCCCACACAGAAGCCCCTTGGACTATAAAGAACCTAGAAACAGTGCAAAGAGACAAATTTCAAAAATGGATTCATCAGGCCAGGCACGGCGGCTCACACCTGTAATCCCAGTACTTTGGAAGGCCAAGGAGGGTGAATCACCTGAGGTCAGGAGTTCAAGACCAGCCTGGCCAACATGGTGAAACCCCATCTCTACTAAAAATACAAAAATTAACTGGGCATGGTGGTGCACGCCTATAATCCCAGCTACTCAGGAGGCTGAGATGGGAGAATCCCTGGAACCCAGGACAGGGTGGTTGCAGTGAGCCGAGATTGTGCCATTGTACTCCAGCCCAGGCAACAGAGTGAGACTTCAGCTCAAAAAAAACAGGGGGTGGGGATTCATCCCCTCACTCCTTATATGAGGACTAAGAGGTAACATGAGAAATGTTTCCAACTGTAGTGAAATATCTTCAACAGTGGGCATTAAATGTAAACTTGGAGAAGATATGATTCTGCAGGAGTCACAAACACTGATATGCTAGTATCATTTCTCATAGAGGGGGAGAGAGCAGAGAATACAAAGAAACAGATCACTGGCAGCTGTGCTCTCTATCAATGACCAAAGAGGACTTCACAGGCCAAGAGTCCAAAATTCAAATGCCTTCAGAGCCCAGGCAAGTTCCATAGATGAATGAAACTGACCAGAGTGAGGCAGTAGGAAATGGTGGCCCCACCCAGCGACAGCATCTTCACTCAGATCTAGGTGATGTTACTATGAGGAAATGGAGCTTCAGTATCTCCAGAGCTTCCATTTTTCAAGAAAAGCCAGAAACCGGCAGGGCGCGGTGGCTCAAGCCTAGTACTTGTACTCAAAGCCCAGTACTTTGGGAGGCTGAGACGGGCGGATCACGAGGTCAGGAGATCGAGACCATCCTGGCTAACTTGGTGAAACCCCGTCTCTACTAAAAAAAAAATTCAAAAAACTAGCCGGGCGAGGTGGCGAGCGCCTGTAGTCCCAGCTACTGGGGAGGCTGAGGCAGGAGAATGGCATGAACCTGGGAGGCGGAGCTTGCAATGAGCTGAGATCCGGCCACTGCACTCCAGCCTGGGCGACAGAGCGAGACTCCGTCTCAAAAAAAAAAAAAAAAAAAAAAAAAAGGAAAGCCAGAAACCTGGATCATGTGAATCTATCAGTTTTTAGATTTTTGGCAAACAATTCAACTTAAAAAACAAAAGTAAAACACCATTGAACCAAACAAAACACATCTATAGGCTGTCTGTGGTCCACAGGGTATCCTCTCAGCCCGCAGGGAGGGTCAGAGTGGACATGTGTAAAGTTGAGAAGTCTGCCCTTGCTTTCAGGCAGGGCAAACATTTCCCTCAACAGGAGCTTCTTAGCCACTTGGATTCTGGACCACATAGCTGAAAAGATACGGTTCATTCTAACAGCCCACCAAGAAGGATTAGCTGCAAGATGCACCTGAGTAGCTGAATGAAATAACCTGTTTCCTGGGGCCACTTAGTGTCATCTGCTTAAATGTTGAAGATTGACCCACAATTTTCATTTCAATCCTTGCCAGAGCCAAGCTGTACATCCAGTCATTGATTAGCTGCCAATGTGATCAGTCCCACTAAACTCCTTTGCTGTGTTTATAGAATATGTAAACTGACACAGTCATTCACCTGCAATTGAAAACTAAAGAGAGAAGAAGGACTGAGATTCCTAGAGCTGGAGTCTTGTCACACCTCTTTGGAGTTCCCCAGCACAGCCTAGCATAGTCCCTGCCTGCAGTAGCCACACCACAAATATTTACTGGTTTCTTGAAGATAAGAGCAAACCCAAGGCAGGTGAATGCCTGACTCATAGAAAAATCTGCTCATTTTCATGGGCCTCTGTGTGTGTGTGTGTGTGTGTGTGTGTGTGTGTGTGTGTGTGTGGTTTGCTGTTTGTTTGTTTTGAGACAGAGTCTTGCTCTGTCGCCCAGGCTGGAGTGTAATGGCACGATCTTGGCTCACTGCAACCTCTGTTTCCTGGGTTCAAGGAATTCTCCTGCCTCAGTCTCCCAAGTAGCTGGGATTACAGGAGCACACCACTACACCCAGCTATTTTTTTTTTTTTTTTTTTTTTTGTATTTTTAGTAGAGACAGGGTTTCACCATGTTGGCCAAGTTGGTCTTGAACTCCTGACCTCAAATGATCTGCCCACCTCAGCCTCCCAAAGTGCTGGGATTACAGGTGTGAGCCACCGTGCCTGGCCTGTGTGTTATTTTAAAAATAAGTGTGCTATGACATACTGTAGCAGGAGGAACTTAGGTTAGATATTAAGAACTATTTCCTAACTACACAGATTGTGAAATATTAGAGCAGGCTACAAATGAGGAAGTGGCAGCTCCATCTATGCAGGACTTTTCCACATAGGGTAAATGCTTGGTATCTTGGTCAGATGTTATCACTGTTGAGGCGAGAAGGTGGCATTTATGCAATGTGTGTGCTCCTGTCTGTCTTCACTTTTAGTAAGAGCCACCATTTACAAAGGGTCAACCTGCTCAGTGTCCTACATCCCTTATCTCACCAAGCCCCCACAGAAATCCAGTAAGATAAAGTATTCCCATTTTACAGTTGAAGAAATGGAATAATTTGCTCAAGTTCACCCTGTTAACAAATGGAAGAGCCAGGATTAGGACACACATCTGTTTGGCTTCATGGTGGTTCATGCCTATAATACCAGCACTTTGGAAGGCCAATGTGGGGGGATCACTTGAGGCTAAGAGTTTGAGACCAGCCTGGCCAACATGACAAAACCCCATCTCTACTAAAAATACAAAAATCAGCAGGGCATGGTGACACTTGTCTGTAATCCCAGCTACTCTGGAGGCTGAGGCATGAGAATTGCTTGAACCCAGGAGGTAGAGGTTGCAGTGAGCTGAGATTGTGCCACTGAACTCCAGCCTAGGTGACAGAGCAAGACTCTGTCTCAAAAAACAAAACAAAACAAAAACACACACAGCTGTTTGGCTTCAAAATCCAGTCTCCTTCCATCAGGCCATGCTGCCTAAGGTCCCTGGGAAGAGCACCTGTGATTGCATGTGGGGAAGAGAGACCAAAAGGCAGTTAGGCAAGGGGAGCATTACCTAAAGAAGTTGTCAGAGCATTGTTGAGGCCCAGACAGGAAGCCAGGGTCAGGAAGAGAGATAAGATATCAGTTGGGGAGGAGACAGAGGCACCAAGAGGAAGAAAGGTCAGAACCTGGAAGTCAAGGGACATCCTTCCAGAAGTGAGTTGGGAGTGACTTGGACCATCCAGGAAGGGAAGATGTGGTACAGGGAGTTCCTTTTAAGCAATATCCAGCTTATGCTGCAGAGCCTGCCAAGCACTGGCCGAGTGCTGCTGACCCGCCCAGCTCAGAGTTTCCTTTGGTGATCCTTGGCCTGCCAACAATATCCTTGGACTGTTCTCATTCCCACTCCCTACCCATCAGCAATTGTCTTTGGTCTACAAGAGCTGAAATCCTGTTTCTAACAAAGACTGTAATTTAATTATGTGCGTATGAACTTCCTCAGATACCTGCAATAATGGAACTTTCCTTCTCTAAGGCATGGCCCTGTCGTTTCTGCCCTGGTAAGGCCCAGGTTCCTAGAATAGCATCATTGCTGCAACATAAGATGAGGCAGGTTGAAAACTAGTGGGTCAGTATGTTATAAGTTAAGCCACATTACCTTTTCAACTTAATGCTTGTGGCTGAAAAGAGTTAATGTCTCCATTGCAAAATCAGCCAAAAAGTAGCTCCAGCCAATTCTGGGACTGGGGCCACATGTAGACTATTTCAATAGGTGATCTGGGTCCTTCATTCCCTCTTTTAGAAGTTTGGTTTTCCAGCCAGGCATGGTGGCTCACGCCTGTAATTCCAGCACTTTGGGAGGCTGAGGTGGGTGGATCACCTGAGGTCAGGAGATCGAGACCAGCCTGACCAACATGGTGAAACCCTGTCTGTACTAAAAATACAAAAATTAGCTGGGTGTGGTGGTGGGCACCTGTAATCCCAGCTACTT
Source organism: Macaca nemestrina (assembly GCF_043159975.1). Classification (NCBI taxonomy): domain Eukaryota; kingdom Metazoa; phylum Chordata; class Mammalia; order Primates; family Cercopithecidae; genus Macaca; species Macaca nemestrina. The sequence goes on from NC_092136.1 coordinate 56,197,471, forward strand.
GGGAGGCTGAGGCAGGAGAATCACATGAACCCGGGAGATGGAGGTTGCAGTGAGCTAAGATCCTGCCATTGCACTCCAGCCTGAGCGACAGAGTGAGACTCTGTCTCAGAAAAAAAAAAAGAAAGAGAAAAGTTTTTTTTTGTTTTCCAAACTCCTGTGATCCTTAGGAGCTCCAGACTCTGTGTTCAGACAGGAAATCTAAGGACATGAATACAACACAGACATGAGGGAGAACATCGGGGCTGGGCTCCCAGATGTTTGACTAGAACTGACCACCAATTCCCTTCATTAAACTCAAAACTTCCCGGAAGTTTAAGTTTGGACCAGGAGGGAGCTCCAAATCTGCCCTGCAGGTCAGGGCCTTCAGGAAGTTACTTCATTCAGTCTGCACTTTCCTGAAGCCTACACCCTTTAATGAGGGCAGTCAGAGCAAAATAAACCAGAAATTTAATAAATAAACAGAAAATAAACAAACCAAGACTTTTCTTTCTCTGGGTGGCCTTAGGTTGGCCAGGTGAACAAATCAATGCAAGGACACATCTTCCTGAAATTACTTATCTCATCCCACCCACTATGAAAAAGGTCAGAGCTTATTTAGCTATGATTCCAGGGAAAGGTTCAAGTTCTCAAAAGCCTTTTGAGATTTTGGCCTAGGAATTAACAGAATTCTGGGGGGAGGCCCTCTTTTCCTTTCTCCGCCATCGTGGTGTGTTCTTTCCTCCACTTCTCGCCATGTCTTCTCACAAGACTTTCAGGATTAAGCGATTCCTGGCCAAGAAACAAAAGCAAAATCGCCCCATTCCCCAGTGGATTCGGATGAAAACTGGAAAAATAAGGTACAACTCCAAAAGGAGACATTGGAGAAGAACCAAGCTGGGTCTATAAGGAATTGCACATGAGATGGCACATATATTTGTGCTGTCGGAAGGTCACGATCACATTACCATATCAAACTGAAAATGTCACCACTCTCTGGAGAGTTCGACGTATTTTCCTCTCTGAATCTATTATGAATGCGTTGGTTGGCTGGGTTCAGTAATAAATATGTGAGGCCTTTCATTTCAAAAAAAAAAAAAAAGGAATTCTGGGGGGAATGCTTTGGATTTCAGATTAATCAAGTTATTCCACAATCATCTATTGGGTACCTTATATTTTCTGGGTGCTGAGTTGAAATGGTAGAATCCTCTAGAGATTACTAGAACACAGACTGTGCTCTCCAGATGCTCAGGGTGGAGTAGGGAAGATAAACCATGAAGTGGATGACTCTGGAGAGAAGGAAAAAAGTGCTAAGTGCCACAGAGAAACATAACCAAATAATAATAATCATTTATGTTTGAACAGGACTTCTTTTTTGTTTTTTTGAGATAGGGTCTCTCTCTGTCACCCAGGCTGGAGTGCAATGGCACGATCATAGCTCACTGCAACCTCGAACTCCTGGGCTCAAGCAATCCTCCCACCTCCCGAGTAGCTAGGACTATAGGCACATGTATATATAACCACACCTGGCTAAATTGTTTTTGTTTTTGTTTGTTTTTTTTCTGGTAGAGACAGGGTCTTAACATGTTGCCCAGGCTGGTCTCGAACTCCTGGCCTCAAGCAATCTCCCTGCCTTGACCTCCCAAAGTGCTGGGATAACTGCACCCAGCCTGTCAGGACTTTTGAAGTCAGTTTCCTCATATTGTCTCATTTGATCCCCAGAATATCTGTGGTGAACCTCTGCAGTTATTCTCATCCAGCATCCTTTCACCATGCTGGAAATGCACCGTAACTTCTCATTGCAGAACTTCCACCCACCCACACTCATCCCATGTGTTGCTGCCAGGGATGTACCCCAGGGTCTGAGGTAGAACAAGTCCCCTGGGCCTTAGGCAATCCAAGCATCAAATTATCCTGGCCATAGTGACCACCTCAGGGATGGGCAGATGACCCAATAAGAGCCCATGATAATTTTGTTGTGACTTGAGAAAGATGTTCTCAAGCTAGTCAGCTGGACTTGAAGCAGAAAGATTGGGTTCTGGGAGTGCTGCCAGCCATCAGGCTACTCTTTGAACCTGGGCATAAAGGTGATAGAGCAAAAGGCAGCTCTGAGAGAAGACAGAGTCAGACTCCTGCTGATAGCATTTGAGCTTTGAGTCCACCCCATGCCTGAAGTCTTCTCTACCCCTGAACTTTTCACCTATATAAACCAATCTATACTCTTTTCATGTTAGGTTTTCCTTCACTCAAAATCAAAGTGGTCATAAAAGTGACTTTAATTCTGTGAGGGAAATATTTCCATCTGTTTTAGATAATAATTGAAGTTGAGATAGGTAAAAAGAGGCAGCTAGGGAGTAACAGAGCCAGGTCCTGAGCCCCTAAGTCCTGGTACCAATTCACAGGTTCAGTCCTTTACACTGCAGTGGACTTCTTCAATTGCAGAAATACAGAGGAAGTACAGAAAACTTTAAGCTGAGAAGATTAGTCAGGCTTCATAGCAGCACCCATTAAGCTAGACTTTGAAAGATCAGTTGGATTTGGCCTGCAATAGTGCCAAAAGTGTATGGTTAGTTGATCAGGAGGCTGAGGCAGGAGGATTGTGTGAGCCCAGGAGTTTGAGGCTGCAGTAAGTTAGGATCATGCCACTGCACTCCCGACTGGGCAACAGAACAAGACCCAGTCACCTGGGGAAAAAAAAGTACCTGGGTAAAGAGCGCATCATACGCAAGGACATGGGGCCAGGCGTGGTGGCTCACGCCTGTAATCCCAGCACTTTGGGAGGCCGAGGCGGGCAGATCACGAGGTCAGGAGATCGAGACCATCCTGGAAAATGTGGTGAAACCCCGTCTCTACTAAAAAACTACAAAAAATTAGCCGGGCGTGGTGGCACGCGCCTATAGTCCCAGCTACTTGGGAGGCTGAGGCAGAAGAATCGCTTGAACCTGGAAGGCAGAGATTGCAGTGAGCCGAGAGCACACCACTGCACTCTAGCCTCGGCAAAAGAGTGAGACTCCGTCTCAAAACAAACAAACAAACAAAAAAGAGCGCATTACATGCAAGGACATGGATATGAGAAAGCTCAGAGGTACACTGAGGAAAATAACAAACACCTTTGGTTTCTCTAAAGCATTGGGTGGATAAGAGAGGAGAGTAGGAAAGTGAGTTAGAAACATACTTGGGGCAGAAAGTTTGGAGGATTGAACTTTATCCTGAAGGCCAGAAATTCTCAGACCCCACTGTATTACAGATTGGCTGCAAGTGACTGACACTCAATTTTGGCTAGCTTTGTTGCCCTATATCTTGGGGATGAGGCTATTGACCCAGGAAAGAGAACTCAAAAGAACCCAGTCAGGAAAAAAAGTCAAATTCTTGGTTCTGAGTTCCAAAATAGTGTCTTTTTTTCTTTTTCTTTTCTTTTTTTAACACAGAGTCTTGTTCTGTCACCGAGGCTGGAGTACAGTGACATGATTACAGCTCACTACAGCGTCTACCTCCAGGGCTCAAGCGATCTTCCCACCTCAGCCTCCTGAGTAGCTGGGACTACAGGTACATGCCACTACGTCCAACTTTTGTATTTTCTTGGTAGAGACAGGGTTTCGACATGTTGCACAGGCTAGTCTTGAACTCCTGGGCTCAAGCAATCTACCCGCCTCGGACTCCCAAAGTGCTGGGATTACAGGCATGAGTCACCACTCCCAGCCCAAAATAGTATCTCAAAATCAGACAAGCTGACTGAACTGAAGCAGGAATCACCTCTCACACAAACAGAAATGCTGAGTAATTTTTAGAGACATATATGATAGCCAAACTAAGAAAAAAAGAGAGAAGGCCCAGGTGCAGTGGCTCGTGCCTATAAGCCCAATACTTTGGGAGGCTAAGGTGGGCAGATTACTTGAGCCCAGGAGTTCGAGACCAGCCTGGGCAAAACGGCGAAACTTGGTCTCTACAAAAAAATACAAAAATTAGCTAGGAGTAGTGGCACATACCTGTAATCCCAGCTAACCAGAGGCTGATGTAGGATAATTGCTTGGGCCCAGGAGATCAAGGTTGCAGTGAGCGGAGATTGCACCACTGCACTCCAGCTGGGCAACCAAGCGAAACACTATCTCAAAATAAAACAGAGAAAGAGGGAGAGAGAGAGAGAAGATCCAAATAAATAGAATCAGAAATGAAAAAGGAGACACTACAACTGATATTGCAGAAATTCGGAGGATCATTGGTGGCTACTATGAACAGCTATATGCCAGTAAATTGGAAAATCTAGGAGAAATGGAAAAATTCCTAGACACATACAACCTACCAAGATTGAACCAGGAAGAAATCCAAACCCTGAACAGAACAATAACAAGTAACAAGATCAAAGCGATAATGAAAAATCTTCCAGTAAAGGAAGGCCTGGGACCCAATGGCTTCACTGCTGAATTCTACCAAACATTTAAAGAACTAATACCAATCCTACTCAATCTATTCTGAAAAAATAGAGGAGGAGAGAATACTTTCAAACTCATTCTACAATGCCAGTATCACCCTGATACCAAACCCAGACAAAGGCACATTAAAAAAAGAAAATTACAGGCCAATATCTCTGATGAATACTAATGCAAAAATCCTCAACAAAATCCTAGCAAACCGAATTCAACAATAGATTAGAAAGATCATTCATCATGACCAAGTGGGATTTATCCATGGGATGCAAAGATGGTTCAACATGTGCAAATCAAACAATGTGATACATCATATCAACAGAATGAAGGATTCAAACCATATGATCATTTCAACCAATACTGAAAAAACATTTGATAAAATTCAACATCCCTTTATGATAAAATCCCTAAAGATATATCTGAGATTGAAAGTAAGAAAGAGACATTCCCAGGTGCCACAAATCAAAAGGGAACCCAAAGCTACCACAGTAAAGAGAATCTGAAGCTAAGACAGAATAGGTCTTGGCATGGCAGCAGGAAATGAGGCCTTGAGCCCTGACAAGATCTGAAGTTGGAATAAAGGTTTTATTTGCTCCCCACAGGAGAAAAGAAAAACTCTACTTACCAGTTTGGGGAAGGAACAAGAAGACTTACCATTGGCCTGGACCACAGGGAGGAAAAGAATCAGCTATGAAAAATAGGAACCTCAAGTCTGTTTCTGCAACAATGGAACATGAGCCCACTTAATCTATCAGGTACAGGCCATAGACACTGAGTAAAATACAAATAAATTCATGTCCAGCCAGTGTGATAGCTTTGGAAAACATCAAACATAAGAACCCCAAATCTTAAAAATAACTAGTAGAAAAAGACAGACTACTTACAAAAAAATAACAAACCACTGCAAGCTACTCTTCAACAATAGATGCCCAAAGACAAAGAATAGCTTTTAAATTACTGATGGAAAATAATTGTCAAACTCAAATTCTATCGAGCTAAACTAGCATTAAAGAAGGAGAGGCAAATACAGAGTAAAAAAGATGACCACCCAGTTTCTTCCTGAAATAATGATTAAAAATATTTGTCAGCACAGAGAAAATTGAACCCCAAATACCTGAAGTAATAACAACAAATAGGCATTCAAACAGATAAGTCTAAGCAAGTATTGGCTTTTTAAAAAAAGAAGACCAACTCAAAGCAGTTGGTTAAAAATAAGATAGACCTGGAAAACCCAAAATAATCAAATAAATAGTTATTATGAATAATAAGAAAAATAGATGAGAAACTTGAATAAAAATAACTGTAGGGAAATTATTAGTCCCCAAATATATCAAAAATAAGCAGCTGAAAGATAAAATGGAAGCAAACACCATTTACAATAGCAACAAAGACAATGAAATATCTGAGTATAAACATAGCAAAAATGTGCAAAGAAAGAAAACTTTATAAAGAAAACTTTCCATTTCTACTTGAGGACACGAAAGAGTAACTGAATAATTAGAAAGGCACAACATGTTCTTAATAGGAATACACACTTCATAAAGACTGATCAATCTGGCCAATTTAGTCCATCAAATAAACATCATCCTATTAAAAACACCAGTACATTTTTTAAGGCAGATAAGCTGATTTTTTTTTTTTTTTTTTTTTTTTGAGACGGAGTCTCGCTGTGTCGCCCAGGCTGGAGTGCAGTGGCCGGATCTCAGCTCACTGCAAGCTCCGACTCCCGGGTTTTTACGCCATTCTCCTGCCTCAGCCTCCCGAGTAGCCGGGACTACAGGCGCCAGCCACCTCGCCCGGCTAGTTTTTCGTATTTTTCAGTAGAGACGGGGTTTCACCATGTTAGCCAGGATGGTCTCGAACTCCTGACCTCGTGATCCGCCCATCTCGGCCTCCCAAAGTGCTGGGATTACAGGCTTGAGCCACCGCGCCCGGCCAGATAAGCTGATTTTAAAGTTCATATGAAAGAAATAAACAAGCAGAAATAGCCAGAAAATTTCTGATGAGGAAGAAAAAAAAAAAAAAGGAGAAACAAGCCCTACCAAAGAACAAAATATAGAGCTATAATTATTTTAAAAAGAGAGTATTGGTGCATTAATAAACATATCAGTGAACAGAATAAAAAGTCTAAAAAAACTCAAGTACATACAGGAATTTAATATGTGCTAATGGTGGCATTTCAAAACAGGATATGATTGATTGTTCAATAAGTAATTTTGGATAACTGAGTAGTGATCTGAAACATAATAAAGTTGGATTTCAGTCCAACTTATTCCAATCCATATCTTATATCAAGTTAGTACTATAATTGAGCAAAACATTTAATGAAAAAAATGGCCCATAGAAGTACTAAAAGAAAACATGGGGAAAAAATTTTTAAATAATTTTAGAGTTTCAGAGTAGTTTCTTCTAAGCATAACACAAAACTCAGAAGATATTTTAAAAATCTGATACATTTAATCACATGAAAATAAAAGCATTTCTACATGGCAATTAAAAAAACTATAGGCTGGGCATGGTGGCTCATGCCTGTAATCCCAGCACTTTGGGAGACCAAAATAAGAGGATTGCTTGAGCCCAGGAGTTCAAGACCAACCAGGGCAACATAGCAAGACCCCATCTCTATTTTTTTAATTTAAAAATTTAAATAAAAGAAAAAAATTTAAAACCTGTAAGACAGAGTTTAATAATTGGGGAAATTATTTGCAAATCATGTAATAGATAAAGACCTCTTTTTTTAATATGTAAAATGCTCTTGCAAATAAGTAGAAAAATACCGGCCCAGGGACAGTGGCTCATGCCTGTAATCCCAGCACTTTGGGAGGCCGAGGCAGGCAGATCATTTGAGGTCAGAAGTTTGTGACCACCCTGGCCAACATGGTGAAAACCCGTCTCTACTAAAAATACAAAAATTAACTGGGTGTGGTGGCGGGCACCTGTAGTCCCAGCTACTCAGGTGTCTGAGGCAGGAGAATCCCTTGAACCCAGGAGGCAGAGGTTGCAGTGAGCCAAGACTGCGCCACTGCACTCCAGCCTGGGTGACAGAGCAAGACTCAGTCTCAAAAAGAAAAAACAAAACAAACAGACAACAACAACAATAAAATCAGAAAGAAAAAGAAAAGAAAAATACCAACAGTTAAAAACAACAAAAAAAGACAAAGCTGTAGACAGATCATAAAAAGGAAATACAGGCCAGGTGCAGTGCTCATACCTATAATCCCAGCACTTTGGAAGGCTGAGGCGGGTGCATCACCTGAGGTCAGGAGTTCAAGACCAGCCTGGCCAACATGGTGAAACCCCATCTCTACTAAAAAATACAAAAATTAATCGGGTATGGTGGCATGTGCCTGTAATCCCAGCTACTCAGGAGGCTGAGGCAGGGGAATTGCTTAAACTCAGGAGGTGAAGGCTGCAGTGAGCCAAGATCACACCACCGCACTCTGGCTTGGGCAACAAAGTGAGACTCTGTCTCAAAGAAAAAAAAAGGAAATACAACTGGATCCTAAAAACAAAAAATATAATTACCCTAAGATGTGTCTTACCCCTAGTCAGAACATCAAGCTCGTGGTTCTGCTTTTCAATTCTGACTCCAACCCTGACAAGGCCAAACAAGTTGAACTGATGAGAGACTATTGCATTAAGTATCCTAAGGCTGACATGCAGATTTTGCCTGTGTCTGAAAAGCTTTCAAGCGCTCCAGCCCTGGAAGTAGGATCTTCCCAATTTAATAATGAGTCTTTGCTTTTATTCTGCGATGTCCTTGTGTTTACTACAGAATTCCTTCAGTGATGTCAAGCAAATACAGTTCTGGGCCAACAAATACATTTTCCAATCATCTTCAGCCAGTGTGACCCAAAGATTGTTTATAATGGGAAAGTTCCAAAAGCAAAAACAAAACAGTTTTTTTTCCCGAGACAGAGTCTCGCTCTTGTCACACAGGCTGGAGTGCAGTGGCGTGATCTCAGCTCACTGCAACCTCTGCCTGCCGGGTTTAAGCTATTCTCCTACCTCAGCCTCCGGAGCAGCTGGGATTACAGGCGCACACCCCCACACCCAGCTAATTTTTGTATTTTTAGTAGAGACAGGGTTTCACTATGTTGGCTAGGCTGGTCTTGAGCTCCTGACTTCGTGATCCACCCGCCTCGGCCTCCCAAAGTGCTGGGATTACAGGTGTGAGCCACCACGCCCAGCCAAAAACTATATATATATATATATATACATACACACACACACACACACACACACACACACACACACACACATATATGTGTGTGTGTATATTTATTTATTTATTTTTTGAGATGGAGTCTCGTTCTGTTGCCCAGGCTGGAGTGCAGTGGCACGATCTCGGCTCACTGCAAGCTCTGCCTCACAGGTTCATGCCATTCTCCCGCCTCAGCCTCCCGAGTAGCTGGGACTACAGGCGCCCACCACCACGCCTGGCTAATTTTTTTGTATTTTTAGTAGAGACGGGGTTTCACCGTGTTAACCAGGACGGCCTTTATCTCGTGACTTCATGATCCGCCCATCTCAGCCTCCCAAAGTGCTGGGATTACAGGCATGGCATGAGCCACCGCGCCCGGCCTACAATTTTTTTAAAAGCCATTTCATATTCCAGTTGTAAGATAAGGAAATGCGATAATAGCTGTCTCTTCATTGTTTTCAGGAGAGCTTTCCAACGTTGATCATTTCCCCGAACTTTACTCTGGTCATCGTGGTCACGTAGATTTATAAAGCGAGGAGTGAGGGCAGCACAGAGAGATACGTGGCTGTTCTTGTGGTAGTTCATTTGGTCTAAATGGACCTGGCATTAAATTTCAAGGAAGATTTGGCATTTTCTCTTCCTGACTCTTCCCTTTAAAGGGTAAAATATTAATGTTTAGAATGACAAAGATAATTAATTGTAATATATCTGATGTATACAAGCTAAAAAACACACACACCCTAATAACATTAGGGAAAAATGTATTTGGTTTTGTTCCCTTCATCCTGTCTGTGTTATTTGGGTGGAGATGGTTTTCATTCTTTCATGACTGTTTTGTCTTTTCCTTTGTTTCTGAAATACCTTTAATTTATTTAATATCCATTGTCCAGAGGTCTGCCATTTCCTTTTTTTTTTTTTTTTTTTTTTTTTTTTGAGACGGAGCTTTGCTCTGTCTCCCAGGCTGGAGTGCAATGATGCGATCTCAACTCACTGCAACCTCTACCTCCTGGGTTCAAGCGATTCTCCTGCCTCAGCCTCCCAAGTAGCTGGTATTACAGGTGCACAGAACCACGTCTGGCTAATTTTTTGTATTTTTAGTAGAGATGGGGTTTCACCATGTTGGCCAAGCTGGTCTTAAACTCCTGACCTCAGGTGATCCGCCCACCTTGGCCTCCCAAAGTGCTGGAATTACAGGCGTGAGCCACTGCGCGCAGCAAGGTCTGCTATTTCTTGAGTACCTGTTAGTTATTATTCATGTGTATCAGGAGTATGCTTAGTATGTTTTATTTGTAGTAAACCGATCTCCAAAGATTTCCTTTTGAAAATGCTTTTCCCCCTCCTTAATTTTTACATTCCTTACTGTTTTACTAAATATTAAGTGTTCTTTGACAATTTTGGTGCTCACATGTTTTGGAGACAAAAGTGAAATGAATCTGTCATTATACCAGAAAGCTTGTTTGTTGTCTCAGATCAAATGTGCCTGAATAATTTTTTTTCATTTAGATTTCAAACAATGATAGACTTGCATTTGAATACACATCATTGGAGATCTGCTTATTTATAAATAGCCTGTTGCTCATTTGGAAAAATAAACCAGTGAACGATATATTCCTATTGTACTTTTCAGAAACATTTTGTGCCGTTATTCCTGTTATAGCTGAACAATTGTATTACATTTGGAGCGTAAAAGACTTAAACACGAAAAAATAATAATAATGGCTCTCAGTTTGTAAATGATATTGCCATGTGTTGGGAAAGACTGAAAGAGGAGGAAGTTTGCAGGAAGAAATCAAGAGTTTTATTTTGAATATGTTAAACTTAAGATATTTATTAAACATGCAACAGTAATTGTGAAGTTCGTATGTAGCCTGTCTGGAACTCAAATAGGACATTTAATCTGAGAATAAAAATTTGGGAGTTATCAGACTATAAATGGTATTTAAAACTATGGAACTGAGGATATCTTCAAGGGAAGGGTGTAGATAGAGAAAAAAGCCTCAGGCCCAGAGGTGTAGAATTTCCATATTAGTTTTTCAGTTTGCTTTTATTTTTTATTTTTAAAAGCTTTTTGTAGAGACAGGGCCTCACTATGTTGCCTGGTCTGGTCTTGAATTCCTGGCCTCAAGTGATCCTCCCGCCTTGGCCTGTAGAGGTGCTGGGATTAGAAGTGTGAGCCACTGCACTGGCCAGAACTTCTATATGTGGAATTCAAGGAGAGGAAAAGGAGCTGTAAAGGACAATGAGAATGAGTTTCAGGAGAGTGTGTGGTCAAGCAGAGAGTGATGTTTTAAGAACAGAGTGGTCAGTTATGTCAAAAGCTGACAATATGCCAAGTAAGATTAAGACAAAGAAACGTCCATTGGATCTGGCATCCTAAAGATCACCAGTGACCTTAACCGTGGTGGTTTCAGTAGAGGGGTAGCGGACAGAAACCAGATATGAGGAGGTTGAAGTCAACACAAGGAAGTGAGCTTGTCTCCAAAACCCCCTTTGCTTCAAACACCTAGGTATGACATTTAAAATATAAAAATGATTTTTTCAAAAAAGACAAAGTTGCACTCTTATATATCTCCATGAACCAGAAATAGAATGGAAACACATTAAGTTAAGTGGGGCTGAAGTCTCAAGCTTGTGGGGCTCTAAGTCTGGAAGTTGGACACTGGCAGTTGGATGAGGGTTTAGCAGGGGGGTGGGAGACAGAAGCTTCCAGCTTGATATCAGAGGCTGAAGTGAGCTCCACCGCCTGTGACAAGAAGATGAAGATAATAGCTGTTAATCTATGGACTGAGACTTTATTAGAGCCTAGGGAGATGAGGAGCAAAGAGAACACCTCATTACCAGAAATTGTCAAGCTGTCTGCTGGACCCATAACTAGACCTACCACATCCCTATTATCTAAGGCTAGAAAAACCATAATCCTAAACTTTGACTCTAGTTTGAGGCCCAGAGGGCCAGCTAGAGCCATCCTGGAAAGGAATGAGGAGAGAGTGAGAGAGAGAGAAACCAAACAAAAATGAATACTTTCTCACACTAAAAGAGCTTTCAACCACAATTGCAAAACAGAAAGATAGCCTTTGAAATTAACAATCGAGACCAGAACTTTTCTCAGATTTCCTTTAGATTTTAAAAATGTTCAGGGATGAATGCATAACTTTCATTTCCAAATGAAATTATTCAGCAAAAATAGGCAGAAATGAAACAGTATGAGAGAACTAACTGGAAATCCTTGAAATAAAAAAAATATATACACTAATTGAAATTTTAAAGGTCATAAGTGGGAGAAACTCTAGATTAAACACACTCCAACCGTAAATTAGAGAATTGGAAGACAAAACTGAGGACTCATCCAGAATATAGCACAAGATAAACAAAAAACAGCAGCTAAAAACATGGAGAACAGATTACAAGATTCAAACACTTATAAAATAATAGGAGTTCCAGAAAAAGATAATTAGATGGAAAAAGCAGTATTTGATGGGAAAATTACTGAGTTTTTCCCCCTAGAATTGAAGAAAATGCCCTATAAATGAAATAAATGTATGCTCAGCTAAATTATCATTCAAGAGTGTTGGGGGGGAGGAAAAAAAGATTCAGCATATAAAAACTAAAAGATTCTGAACACTTACAGGCATCTTATGAAATAAACTACATATATATCACTCGCACACATGCGCACGCACACACACACGCACACATATATATATATATATATATTTTTTTTTTTTTTTTTTTTTTGAGACAGAGTTTTGCTCTGTCTCCCAGGCTGGAGTGCAGTGTGTGAGCACCTCCGCCTCCTGGGCTCAAGCGATTCTCATGCTTCAGCCTCCCAAGTAGCTGGGATCATAAGCGGGCGCCACTGCCGCCGGCTAATTTTTGTGTTTTTAGTAGCGACAGGTTTCACCATGTTGGCCAGGTTTCCCAACATATATTTAAAGCCTGGGCGCAGTGGCTCATGTCTATAATCCCAGCACTTTGGGTGGCTGAGGCAGGAGGATCATTTGAGCCCAAGAGTTCGAGATCAGCCTGGGCAACATAATGAGACCCTGCATCACTACAAAAAATATCAAAATCAGCCGGGCATGGTGGTGCGTGCCTGTGGTTAAAAAAAGCAAACAAACGAAACTGAAAGATCCTCTTAAAATGTAAGAGAGGGCCTAATACTCCTTTGCTCAGAATCCTCTAGTGCTTCTCATGTGACTCCGAGTAAACGCTAAAATCTTTAGAACAGCCTACAAGGTCCCAGGGGGCGGCAAACTGAGGCCGGCCAGCATAATCCTTGCATGGCCAGTGGGAAGACAGGGCTTTCACACTTTTTTCAAAAAGAGAAAGAACATTCACACAGACCACATGTGGCTTGCAAAGCTAAAAATATTTACTATCTAGCACTTTACAGAAAAACTTGCTGACCTCTGCCCCACACAACTTGGCCCCTTTGTGATGCAGAGTTCATCCCCTAGCCTGACTCTTTCTGCTCACAGAACTCCAGGCAGACTGGCCTCCTTGTCATTCCTTGCAGTTTCTTGCAGTTTTTCCAACCAGCCAGGCATGCTTCCGCCCGGAAAGCATGGAGGACAGGAAAAGCATGAGGAAAAGGAGGACAGGAAAGGCATGGGGGGCTGTTCAATAGTGATAAAGTCGTGGGTCAATGTCTTGCAAGGTAATAAGGTCAAATAATTGTAGCATGGTGATTCGTTTTCTTTTTCTTTTTTCTTTCTTTTTTTTTTTCTTTTTTTTTTTTTGAGACGGAATCTCGCTCGTCACCCAGGCTGGAGGGCAATGGCGCGATCTCGGCTCACTGCAAGCCCCGCCTCCCAGGTTCACACAATTCTCCTGCCTCAGCCTCCCGAGTAGCCGGGACTATAGGCGCCCGCCACCTCGCCCAGCTAATTTTTTGTATTTTTAGTGGAGACAGGGTTTCACCGTGTTAGCCAGGATGGTCTCGATCTCCTGACCTCGTGATCCGCCCGCCTCGGCCTCCCAAAGTGCTGGGATTACAGGCGTGAGTCACCGCGCCCAGCTGCTGATTCATTTTCTATTGCTGCCAGTTTCTTGCGGTTATTCCAAACAGCCAGGCACGCTTCTGCCCTGCCATTTTCTGCCATTTTCTCTGCCAGGAATGTTCTCCCCTGAGATAGCTGCACAGTTAACTCCTTCTCCCTTGGGTCTTCACTTAAAAGCACCATCTCAATGAAACCTTACCTGACCACGCTAATTAAGGATCATTATCCCTCTGCCTACACTCCCAACTCACTTTGCTTTCTTTGTTTCATGTATCACTAACATACATGTTTTACTTTTTATTGCTGGGTGTTTTTTTCCCCTATATTTTCCTACTAGAATATAAACTGTTCCTGGCGCATAGTGGCTACTCAATATGTATTTCTTGAATGCCCTTATGGGTCGTGAAAGCCATCACATCCCTCTGTGTTCTACACAGCACTTGTCACTAACTGTAAATGCCATATTTAGGGATTTTGTCCACAAACTTCATGAAAGGGGGATCGCAGGATGACACTCAACAAATATCAGGTATCCGATGTAATATTTATTCAATGACTACACATTCCATACATCTTTTAAAAGGGTGAATGGGAAGAGAGGAGATAGACACACAGTGAGCCGACAACTTTTTCAATAATTTTTGCTGTGAATGGGGGCAAAGAAATTGGATGGTGGCTGGAAGAGGACATGGGGCCAAGGAGGGGCTGAAGATGGGGATCCAGCAAGTAATTCTGATGGACACATACGCTAATATCATAGGAAAGAGGAGGCAATTAAAGAAGCAGGGTTCTTGGAGAGGTAAGAGCAATGGGGTGCAGAGACAGGAGGAGAGAGTGGCCGATAGTGGGCAGAGATCTGTCCTTCCACTGTAACAAGAGTGAAGAAGGAACAGTCTCAGGCAGGGTTGCAGCCTCGTGGGAGGGAAGATAAGGGAATTCCCATCTTCTGGCCTCTGGTTCCTCACTGAAGTGTGGGAGATGAGATTATCTGCTGAAACTGAGGAGTGGAAGTACACGGGAGGTTTGAGAAGAGAGGACAGTGTATGAGAAAGACAAAGGGACTTTATTAGGGAAATGGGAAAGGACAGGCAGCTTGGCAGTTATTGAGGGTTATTTAGGGGCTATAACATGAATTTAAATGAAAGCAGTAGGCCCAGTTTGGTGATTTTTTTTCTTGAGCAACCCCAGACTCCTTGGTTGCAGGTGTGAAGAAGACTGTCAAGTGCAATCAGGGTGACTGTAGCAAAGCAGTGGTTCTCAATGTGTGGTCCCTGGACCAGCAGTATCAAAATCATTGAAAACTGGTGAAAAATGCACATTCTCAGACCCCACCCCAAACTCCTGCATCAGTAACTCTGGAGGCTGGGCCCAGTAGAGGGTGCTTCAACAAACCCTCCAGGCAATTCTGATGGTGTGCCAAGTCTGAGCACCACAGTAATAAAGGGAGAGAAGAACAAGAGAGCTGAGGATGCTTATGTGAGATGATTAAAATGGCAGGCTATGGATTCCAAATTGGAAAAGGAAGACAGGAAAGGTATGAGGGGGCTGTTCAATAGTGATAAAGTCATGGGTCAATGTCTTGGAATGTAATAAGCTCAAATAATTGTAGCATGATGTATTCATTTTCTATTGCAGCCGGAATAAAATACCACAGACTTAGTGGCTAAAACAATAGCCATTTATTATCCCACAGTTTTGGAGGTAAGAAGTCCGGGTACAGCATGTCTCAGCTGGCTCCTCTGTTTAGAGTCTCATAAAGGCTCAAATTAATGTGTTGGTGGAACTGCATTCTTCTGGATATTCTAGGGATAAATCTGCTTCCAAGCTCATTCTGGTTATTGGCTGAATTCAATTTCGTGTGGCTGTAGAAATGAGGTTACCATTTTGTTTCTGGGTGTCAGTCAGGAGCTTCTATCAGCTTCTTCAAACCACCTGCATCCCTTGTCAAGTTGTCTCCTCCATCTTTCAACCAGCAACAGCACTGGAGTCCTTCTTTTTTATTTTTATTTTATTTTATTTTTGTAGAGATGGGGCCTTACGATGATGCCCAGACTGGTCTCAAACTCCTGGCCCTGAGTTATCCTCCCACCTCAGTCTCCCAAAGTGCAGGGATTCCAGGCAGGCATGAACCACTGCACCCAGCCTGGAGTCCTTCTTTCACCTCAGGTCTCTCTGACTTCCCTTCCAGCCACATCTCTTCTGCTTTTCTCTTTTGTTGCATCTGTCTGACTCCAGCCAGAGAAAGTTCTCAGCTTTTAAGAACTCAGGTGATTAGATTGGGCACACTTAGATAAGCTAGGCTAATCTACCTATTTTAAGGTCTATAACCTTAATTATATCTACAAAGTTCATTTTGCCACGCAAGGTTACATGTTCACAGGTTCCTGGGATTAGCATGTGAACATCTTGGGAGACCTTTATCCTGCCTCCCACAACATGAAGTGACTAGAACAAGTGAGCTAAAGAAACAGAAGGTGCAGAATTTAGAGGTGGGAAGATTCTGGCGGTAAGGTTCAGGGTGTATCCGCAGGAGTGAGAGGAGTACAGGGAATGTCATTGGTGGCTAGAAGGGCAAAGAATTGAGAGGCCTGTGTGTTGGGAGGTCACTCACCTGGATGTTGGAGTCATCAACAATAATTACGCAGCAGGGGTGGAGGGAAAGGCTATGAAGCAGGAGTTCGAGTTCTCATCAAAAGGCTTTAGTCTCACCGACCATCAGAATTACTTGAGAACTTCATAAACATGCATGTTTTGGAGCCCCACTCCAGCAATCCTGAATCATAATCATGATTATGATTAGTCTGAATCATCATGCTTCTGATGATAATCAGATTAGGAGCTACAACTGCAGGCAAGCAGAAGCTGCTGAAGCCTTTGGTTGGGAAGTTACTGATTATAACTATGCTTTGAGATATTGGTCTCTGGGATATCAAGGGTTATGCAAGAATGAACAGTTTAAGGGGAACGTTGACTTCCATAGATACTTTTCTTAATTTTAAAAAAATTGTTTTAAATTTTTAATGAAAATTATATTTAGTAGAAAGCAGGTCTTGCTATGTTACCCAGGCTGGTCTTGAACTCCTGGGCTCAAGAAATCCTCCTGCCTCAGCCTCCCAAAGTGTTAGGATTTCATGCATGAGCCACCATGCCAACTCATAGGTACTTTTGCATAAAATTGACCTAAGGATGCCTTCAGTGTCTACCACCATGCCTGTTGTCCTTTCCCATCTCCCCTTTCACAATCTCCCTTTCTCTTTGCAAAAGACAGGTACATTTCTTACCCATCTTGAATCTTACATTGTAAATTGGCCCAGGATATTAAAAATTCATCTCTTTTAACAGGACACCTATAGGAGGCTTCATGTCTTTCCCTGTCTTATACATATTTCTGTTAAGTTTGAAGCACCACAGTGGAAACAGTGTAACT
This sequence comes from Macaca nemestrina, assembly GCF_043159975.1. Lineage (NCBI taxonomy): Eukaryota > Metazoa > Chordata > Mammalia > Primates > Cercopithecidae > Macaca > Macaca nemestrina. The sequence continues at coordinate 56,214,502 of NC_092136.1, forward strand.
TGGCACATGTTGAGATGTTAGAGATATTGACCAAGGAATAATAACAGGCTTTACTCCTTCTCCTATCTCTCCACTGCTGTGAAAGAATGCACTGCTTCCAAGACAGAATCCTATGAGGGCAAAACAAATAGAAGTTCAGTAGGAAATACCAAGCGTGGCAGCACCTTCTGTCATCCCGGCACAAACTCAGGGCCTTACTCTCTGCCTTGGATAGTTATTCAGTTTAGAACTAGAATTCAGACAAGAGATAGGGAAACACACATTTTATCAAAATTGAAAAATGAAGCCTCATTGGCTATTAATTTGATAATAAGACTGGTTTTGTCAGGCCGGGCGCGGTGGCTCAAGCCTGTAATCCCAGCACTTTGGGAGGCCGAGACGGGCGGATCACGAGGTCAGGAGATCAAGACCATCCTGGCTAACATGGTGAAACCCCGTCTCTACTAAAAATACAAAAAACTAGCCGGGCATGGTGGCGGGCGCCTGTAGTCCCAGCTACTCGGGAGGCTGAGGCAGGAGAATGGCGTGAACCCGGGAGGCGGAGCTTGCAGGGAGGCGGAGCTTGCAGTGAGCTGAGATCCGGCCACTGCACTCCAGCCTGGGCCACAGAGCGAGACTCCACCAAAAAAAAAAAAAAAAAAAAAGACTGGTTTTGTCAATTTGGTTATATGACAGATATTTTCCTAAGTTGAATTAGTTGCTTCTGTAGCTCCAAGATTCCGACAAACTACAAAGCCCATAGTAAGATAAAGCATTTTATTTTTAAATAATTATATTTGGGCTGGGCACGGCGGCTTGCACCTGTAATCCTAACACTTTAGGAGGCTGAGACGAATGGATTGCTTAAGTCCAGGAGTTCAAGATCAGCCTGGACAACATGGCAAAACTTTGTCTCTAAAACAAACAAACAAACAAAAAATTATATTGGCAAGACATACTAAAATTAATATTTTTATGTTTCCAATTCTTTCTGAGTATATTGGGCTACATAAGGTGCCTCTACATTAAAGAATAAAACATATAAATAACTTTTTTTTTTTGAGACGGAGTCTTGCTTTGTCACCCAGGCTGGAGGGCAGTGGCGCGATCTCCACTCACTGCAAGCTCCACTTTCCGGGTTCACACCATTCTCCTGCCTCGGCCTCCCGTGTAGCTGGGACTAAAGGCGCCCGCCACCACGCCCGGCTCATTTTCTTAAATGTATTTTTAGTAGAGACAGGGTTTCACCGTGTTAGCCAGGATGGTCTCGATCTCCTGACCTCGTGATCCACCCGTCTCGGCCTCCCAAAGTGCTGGGATTACAGGTGTGAGCCACCGCACCCGGTCAACTTTTTTTTTTTTGAGATGGAATCTCACTCTGTCACCCAGGCTGGAATGCAGTGGCATGATCTCGGCTCACTGCAACCTCTGCCTCCAGGGTTCAAGTGATTCTCCCGCCTCAGCCTCCCAAGCAGCTGGGAGTTTCACCATGTTAGCCAGGATAGTCTCGATCTCCTGACTTCATGATCCGCCCGCCTCAGCCTCCCAAAGTGCTGGGATTACAGATGTGAGCCACCGCGCCTGGCCAAGTAATATTAATTTGTCAAGTTTTGGTAAGAATTTTCTTGGAGCCAGGCGTAGTGACTCATGCCTGTAATCCCAGCACTTGGGAAGCCAAAGCAGGAGGATTTCTTGTGCTGAGGAGTTTGAGGGGCAACATGGCAAAACTCCATCTTTACAAAAAATACAAAAATGAGCCAGGTGTGTTGGCATGTAACTATAGTCCCAGCTTATTGGGAGGCTGAGGCGGGAGGATCACCTGAGCCAGGGGAAGTTGAGGCTGCATCAAGCCATGATTGTACCACTGCACTCTAGCCTGGGCAACAAAGTGAGACCCCATCTCAAATAATAAAATAAAATAACAAAAATAGCCCCTGCTCGTTTTAAGAACTCATATAACACCAAAATAAATAAAGTGAAAAATTAACCCCTTTGTCCCACCCATGTCATTTTCTTAAAGCTATCACAGTTACAAAATGGGATGATTTCTACAATACCAGACCTCAGGTGAAAAAAAACCATAGACTAGCTAGAGAGGAGAGGAGTCAAAAGGTGAGGAAGCCTAACTCCTGCATCACCCTGGGTCTAGATCTGGATCCGTGCCTGCCCTGAAGACCTAACTCAATGTGCTCAACTGTGGGTACACTCACACCCTGAGGGTAGTAAGGAATGACACTGCCATACTCTTTGTGTTTCCAGATGCCTCTGAGACTCAGGGCCCAGCGAACTTCTTCTGTGCATAGACCCTGCAGGCAGATTCCCCTTCTGGGGCTCTACTAACTCTGGTACCCATATATTTCAGTCCTTTCAGGGACTTGCATGTTTGAAAAACCTGCTGGTTAACCTGGGTGAATCTCTAATTGGTCTAACTGGTAGCTCTTCCCCATATTCCTTCCACCCACCAGCATGTCCTACCCCAGGACTTAACTGGCCTCAGAGAGTTCACAGGGGATGAGGAAGGGAAGGTGGAGCGTGGTCTCAGCTGCACAGCTGCCCCACACAGCTGCTTGGGAAGCTTTGATGCTCTGATCCCGCTTTTGTGCCCTTCTTGACCCAAGGCAGGTCCAGAGCCCCTGGGCAATAAGAGGACAGCATTTACTGGAGGAGCACTAGCCAATTCACTTCCCTCGTCCCACCTCTGAGATGTTTGGCTATTCCTGCAACATATTGGTAGCTCTGTGAGAGTGAGACAAATGTGCTGCTCAAAGATTACATCACTTGTGTGCTTCACCCTTTTATTTTTATTTATTTATTTTTGGTCTCGCTCTGTTGCCCAGGATCTTGGCTCACTGCAGCCTCTGCCTCCTGAGTTCAAGCAATTCTTCTGCCTCAGCCTCCTGAGTAGCCGGGATTACAGTTGCACGCCACCATGCCTGGCTAATTTTTGTATTTTAGTAGAGATAGGGTTTCGTTATGTTGGCCAGACTGGTCTCAAACTCCTAAACTCAGGTGATCCACCTGCATCAGCCTCCCAAAGTGCTGAGATTACAGGTGTGAGCCACTGCACCTGCCTGAGTGCTTCACCTTTTGAGTTAAGGATCTGTCTGGACATAGTACTGATATTCTCAGTGTCTTCCATGTTGAAAGTGCAGAAAAGGCATTTGATGAATGATTAACTGAATGAATGAATGAACAAATGACTACATGGTTTCTCTAACTTCCTGTTTTTTAAGACTGTCACTGCAGTATGTTTTAAAATATGTTTTCATTCCCTGCCTTGGTCCAGGCCCTTGTAATTTTTTGCCTGTGCCCTTCACCCAGTCCAGAAGAAGTCTCAGCAAAATCTTAGGAAGGTAATGAATGAGACAAGGGGGCTAGCGGAGAGAACAGCATTGTAAGCAGAGGAAACTGAGGCAGGAGTATGTCTGGCATGGTTGAGGAACAACATAGTTGAGGAACAAAGCTATGTTGCTGGGGCCAATTGAGTGATGGAGAGAACAGTAGGATGTAGGGTCATAGGTAGAAGCTCTGGGTCAGATAGGGTAGGTCATCATAAGTCATTTGTCTTTTTTTTTTTTTTTTTTTTTTTGAGATGGAGTCTCACTCTGTTGCTAGACTGGAGTGCAGTGGTGCGATCTCAGCTCACTGCAATCTCCACCTCCCAGGTTGAAGCAATTTCCCTGCCTCAGCCTCCCAAGTAGCTGGGACTACAGGTGCGCACCACCACGCCTGGCTAATTTTTTGTATTTTAGTAGAGACGGAGTTTCACCATGTTGCAGGATAGTCTCGATCTCCTGATCTTATGATCCGCCCACCTTGGCCTCCCAAAGTGCTGGGATTACAGGCGTGAGCCACCGCTCCCGGCCCAGGATGTTGTCTTTTACTCTGAAACAGCAAGCTGTTTGGAGGGTTTTGAGCAGAGAAGGGACGTGATCTGACAGGTTTTTGTAAAATCCCTCTGTTGAGAACAGAGTGGTCAGGGATGGGGAAGGCCAGTTGCAGAAGCAGAGGAATTGTTAGGAGTAAGCTAGGCAAGAAACAACTAATGGCACTCTGATCCGATGAATGGTAGCAATGAAGGTGGTAAGAAGTGTTTGGATTCTGGATATATTTTCAAGGCAGAGCCAAGAGAACCTCCTAACCAATTAAATGTGGGAGATGAGAGAAAAAGTAAAGTCACTCCAGGATTTTGCCTGAGCAATGAAAGAATGGTGCTATCATTAACTGAGGTAGGGGAGGCTACAGGTGGAATTGTTTAGGGGAGTTAAGATTAGATGTTGTTTTGGATGTTTTGAGCTTGAGTTGTCTTTTAGACATCCAAGTGGTGATGTCAAGTAGACAGATGGATAAATGATTGGGAGAGAAGTCTGGGCTGGATCTCATGCCATTTCATGCTTTAAATATATCCTCACTCATGTCTCCAAAATCAGCTCTGACTTCTCCCATAAACTTTAAGTTCTTATATTTGACTTCCTACTTGATTTATTCGCTTAGATTTCTAACAGACATCTCAAATTTAGTAATGTCCAAAACTAAATTCCTAATTCCCCATCTCCCTACGCAAAACACAAACAAATGAACAAACAACAAAACTCAGAAAACACAATAGCGGTTCCATTCTTCCTAAACCTTGAAATCATCTTTGACTCTTCCCTTTCTGACTTTTAAACCATCAACGAATCCCATTAAAATCATCCCCAGGGTGCTGTGGCTCACCTCTGTAATCCCAGAACTTTAGGAGGCTGAGGTGCGCCAACAGCAGTCAGGAGTTCGAGACCAACCTGGCCAACATGGTGAAACCCTGTCTCTACTAAAAAGAAAAAAATTAGGGCTGGGCGTGGTGGCTCACGCCTGTAATCCCAGCACTTTGGGAGGCCAAGGCTGGCAGATCACATGAGATCAGGAGTTCGAGACCAGCCTGATCAACAAAGAGAAACCTATCTCTACTAAAAATACAAAATTAGCCAGGTGTGGTGGTTCATGCCTCTAATCCCAGCTACTCGGGAGGCTGAGACAGGAGAATTGTTTGAACCCAGGAGGCGGAGGTTGCGGTGAGCCGAGATCGTGCCACCGCACTCCAGCCTGGGCAACAAGAGCGAAACTCCATCTCAAAAAAAAAAAAACAAAAAAACCTGTCCCCAGGCTATCCCTACCACTCACACCACTGTGCCCCGCTCCAAAGAAGGGCTTCGTCTCTTGCCTGGATAACTCTGACAGTCTGTTCTCCATTGACAAATTCATTCTTTTAAAATGAGAGCATCTCATTCCTCTGCACAAAACCCTTTAACAGCTCTTCTTCTCAGAGTGAAAGCCTATAGGCCTCACAGGGTGTGGGCCCACCACTTACGACTCACCTTCCTACTCACAATAGCTTTCACTCCTCCTGGCCCACTTCACTCCCGTCACACTGGCCTCCTTCAACACGCCAAGCACCCTCCTACCTCAGGGCCTTTGCAATCATGTTTCCTTTGCCTAGATAGCAGTTTCCTCAGCCAGGCGCAATGGCTCACACCTGTAATCCAAACACTTTGGGAGGCTGAGGCAGGAGGATCCCTTCAGTTCAGGAGTTTGAGACCAACCTGGGCAACATAATGAGACCCCCCGCCCCCACCATCTCTACAAAAAAAAGAAAGAAAAACTTAGCTAAATGTGGTGGAGTACACCTGTAGTCCCAGCTACTTGAAAGGCTGGGGCTGGAGGATTGCTTGAGCCTGAGAGGTCGAAGCTGCAATGAGCCATGATAGCACCACTGCACTGTAGCCTGGGAAACAGAGCAAGACCCTGTCTGAAAAAAAAAAAAAAGAGAGAGAGAGAAAGCCCTTTCCCAGATTTGCAAAAAGGTTACTTCTTCATTTCCTTCATGTCTCTGCTCAAATGTCACCTTATCAGAAAGTTCTACTTATCAAGTAAATCTACTTGACCTTAACTTGGCTGTAAAATGAAACCAACTATGCCCTTGGAATTTTTCTGGGGTCTCGGGGAGGGACAGTCTATAAGCAGGGAAAGTCAAGTCCTGGCTCTACTCCAAAGTACATCAGATCTCCCTTACCTTGCTTCATCTCTCTCTGTTACACTTACCAGTACCTGACTATATATATATATATACACACACACACACACACATATACATATATAAACTATAGATATACACTATATAGTGTATATAGTATATATGTATATACTATATATAGTGTATACATAGTATATATAGTGTATATATATATAGTGTATATCTATATATGTATATATAGTGTATATCTAATATATAGATATATATAGTATATATATCATGTATATCTATAGTATATATATGTATATACTGGCTAGGAACGGGCTAGGGAAAAGAAGAAACTGGCTAGGGAAAAGAAGAGACCTCAGTATGAGCACCACTACCATACATACACACACACACACACACACACACACACATATTAAATAACCTGGAACCAATGCAAATGTACAACAAAGGGAAATGATAAAGTGTGCTCGTGGGGTAGAAAAGTATATAGTGACTGGCTGGGTGCAGTGGCTCATGCCTGTAATCCCAGCACTTTGGGAGGCCAAGGTGGGCAGATCACCTGAGGTCAGGAGTTTGAGACCAGCCTGGCCAACATGGTGAAACCCTATCTCTACTAAAAATACAAAAATTACCCGGATGTGGTGGCACATGACTGTAGTCCCGGCGACTTGGGGGGCTGAGGCAGGAGAATCTCTTGAAGGCAGAGGTTGCAGTGAGCCGAGATCACACTACTGCACTCCAGCCTGGGCAACAGAGTGAGACTTCGTCTCAAAAAAAAAAAAAAAAAAGAAAAGAAAAGAGAAATATACAGTAATTAAAAACACTAATTACAGAGACAGTAAAATTCTTACAGTATGGTATGGAAAAGTAATACAATCAATTGTAAAACAGACTGGCTCTTAATATATAATTACATACAGTACTGCTGTAATCACAACAATGCAAAATACATACACATAGGAAAGCTGAGATTTAAAACAAAATTAGTTATTGTGTTAGGCCTATTAAGGGGATTATGGGTAGTTTTGTAATCTTTAATTCTTCACAAGTAAAAAAAAAAAAAAAAAAAAGTATACTCCTTTTTCCCATAAAAGGAACACGTTTTAACTCCCTGGGCACATTGGTTGAGGAAAATCCCAGCCCAATGAAGTCAGTACCCAAGTTCCCCAGAGACTCCCATGTGTGGGTGGCAGAAGGGTCCTGGGCCAGGTCTGTGCAGAAGGGCTGTCCCAGAGGTTGAAACGAATGGTAAGTGAAGCATAGGGTATTTGCATGACTAACCCAGGGGAAAATACCCACCAGAGAGTTATTTCTATTTAAAACAGAGAAATGCAGAAGTAAATCTACTTGAACCTAATATGGCTTTAAAACGAAAACAACTGTGCGCCTTGGAGTTTTGGGGGGCCTTCCTATAAGGAGAGAAAATCAAGTCCAGGCTCTAGTGACCTTCACTGGAGAACCAAACTCTCCTGCAGGGGTCCAGATCGGGGGCTTCAGGCCCTCAAGGGGGCCTCAGTGCTAGTACAATGAGTTCTGAATCCGTAAACCGGCTGAGCATTGAATTTAGAACAGCATTTCTTAACCAAACTAAGGTTATGAACCCTGGTAATCATAAATACAACAGAACTTCTTCCCAGAAAAACTGCACATTTGCCCTAAAATATGAAACCGTATCAGGAGTTTCATGGGTTCCCTGAATCCTATCCACTCCGAGTTGTCCCCGTACCCCAGATTAAGAACCTCTGATGGACCTGAATTAATACAATGTCCTACATACAATGTAGAGACAATGTGTATGCTGTTTTTTAAGTCTATTGATAGAAATGTGATAAATAAATACAACTTCATTTAAAAGAAATACTGAATTTAGAGACTTCTTGTTACGTGTGATCTCCAGAGGACCAGTGAATGCCTGTGCAAGCCAAGGAACATGTTAAAAGAATCCCCTATCCCTGCAACAAAGCCGTCTTCCAAACGCCCGAAAGGGATCCAATTGGAACAGTTGCTCTGTCCCAGGGCTCCGGCATTGGAGAGAGCCTGGCTCCAGAGCCTGACTCTGTGGCCCCGCCAGAGCCGGCGCTGGCTTTTCGGGGTTTTCCCACGCAAATGTTCAGCTGTTGGTGGGTTCACGTGTATTTAAGTTTTATTCTCCAGTTAGGACCGGGTTTTCCAGATGTGGGTTGTCAGCGCGTGCCCAGTAACCAGCGTGCGCCCAGGCGCGAAACGCAGTCATTGGGTAGCTCCGGGTGTGCGCCCTAGGTGGAGCCCCGGGAGGGACGTGGGTGGCCGTCCTGCTGCACAGGTACCCGTGGAATGCCCTGCCCGCGTGCTCCCTCTGCTGGGCGCGCCTCGGCGCCTTCCGGGTGCACGGCCCCGGAGAGGCGCGTGAGGCCCCGGGCTTGCGGATGAATGGGGAGACAGCGAGGGGAGGGGCGCACAGCACAGCCCTTTCCCCATTACTCGCGCCCCCAGAACAGTCCTCCCGCTAGCCCCAACACCTTCTTCTATGCCCTCGCCCCCCTCTCCCCAGACGCTCTTAACCTGATTGAGACTTTGGCACGTAAACCCGGTTCTAGGAGCCCGGGCTGGCTCAGTGCACGACTTAACAGACACTTATCAGTATCTAACACACAACAGATTCATGCACACTGTTGAATAAAGAGGAGTTTGTTTTTCGTGTTTGAACCGTGTCTGCTTTAATAACGCTTCCAGCAGTGGTCCTTCTTAGGAGGGATACAGTGAGTGGTATACTGCGAGGGAAGCAGGACAAGGAGGCAAAGTGAAGGGAAACAGGAGGGCCCAGAGAGCAGCTTCCGAGTGAGCTGGAAAATCAGCGCCCAGAACTCATCTAGACATAGAGGCTCGGTGCCGTGGCATTCCGTGCTGACTGCCAGAACCGCGGACCGCGGGGCCAGCGCTGTGCCAGCAACATGGTGGGGCGGGTGCCCTGGGGTCGGAGAGGTGGAAAGGCCTGAAAGGAAGAGCCCAGAAGGGGACAGTACCCACGCGACGGCAGGGTAAAGGCCCGTCTCTACTGGTTACTAGAGACGTGGAACCCAGGAAGCTCGAGGCCCCGGGAAATCGGCATAGAAAGAGGCCTGTCAAAGGGGCCCCGAATCCTCCCGCAGGGACAGAGCAACACGTCCACCCGAGCTCGGAGGACTGACACCAGGAGTCCCCTGAGGCCCTGTCCCAGGCTTCCCAGGTTGTGGGGGACACCAGCTGCCTGCAGGGGGCGAGATGTTCCTTTGGCGCTGCTGGGCTGTGACTAAGAGCAGACACAAAAATAGAAGCGGAGATCAATGGAAAGGAATGAGACTGAACAAACACACGTATTAATCATGATGGGACACATAGTAAAATAACATTCCCAAACACGGCAGTAAGAAACGATGAACTATGTAAAGAATGCGCAGATAAATGAATGAAAATTTGGAGGACAAAAATGTAAGTTTCACATCGTATATCAAAATAAACACCAAGTGGATTAAAGTGTTAAATATTTTAAAGAACAGCCATAGAAACTATATATTTAATAGGATAAGGCAGTTATATTTATGGATAAATGTCAGCATTCTCAAAACTTTGAAACAACAGAAGAAACAACAAAGGAAGACTAATGTTCAAAAATATAAAAGCTGGACATAATTTTAAAAAGACAACTTGAGAAAAATGTCTGCACCAAGTGACAAGCAAATACTACCTGAAATGTATAAAAACTTGCTTATAGGTCAGGTGCAGTGGCTCACACCTGTAATCCCAGCACTTTAGGAGGCCAAGGCAGGTGGATCAACCGAGGTCAGGAGTTTGAGACCAGCCTGGCCAACGTGGTGAAACCTCCATCTCTACTAAAAAGACAAAAATTAGCTGGGCATGGTGGCATGTGCCTGTAGTCCCAGCTACTTGGGAGGCTGAGGCAGGAGAATCCCTTGAACCTGGGAGGTGGAGGTTGCAGTGAGCCGAGATGGCGCCACTGCACTCCAGCCTGGGTGACAGAGCAAGATGCCATCCACCTCCCCCCCACAAAAAAAGCTTGTTTATATATATAAAAACAATCAAAGTAGCAATTGCTAAATAGACAAAGAAGGTAAACATGCACTGTAATTCACAATAAGAAATAAAATTCATACCCAAGTGCATGGGGAAATGTTCATTGATAATCAGAAATTTTAAACTTAAAACAGTCATGACATAACACCTTACATCTATTAAAGTAGCAAAAATGTTTTATAATTATAATGCAGGATGGATGCAGTGGCTCGTGCCTGTAATATCAGTTCACTGGGAGGCCGAGGCAGGAGGTTCCCTTGAGGCCAGGAGTTGGAGACCAGCCTGGGCAACATAATGAGACCCTGTCACTACAAAAAATTTAAAAATTAGTCCAGCACGGTGCTGTTCTCTAGTAGTCTTAGCTACTCAGGAGGCTGAGGTGGGAGGATCCCTTCAGCCTGAGAGTTACAGTGAGCTATGATCACATAAGTGCACTCCATCCTGGGCAATAGTGAGACCCTGTTTCTATAAAAATAAGTAAAATAAAATAATAATGCATAATGTTAGCAACATGGTAAAATAATAGTCACCATTGCTTCATACAACTCTTTCTGGTTTTTTTGAGATGGAGTCTTGCTCTGTTGCACTGGCTGGAGTGCAGTGTTGCCTCACTGCAACCTCTGCCTCCCAGGTTCAAGTGATTCTCCTGTCTCAGCCTCCTGAGTAGCTGGGACTACAGGCACACGTCACCACACCCTGCTAACTTTTGTATTTTTAGTAGAGATGGGGTTTCACCATATTGGTCAGGCTGGTCTCAAACTCCACTGCTCTGCTGCCCAGGCTGGAATGCAGTGGTGCAACCTCGGCTCACTACAACCTCCACCTCCCAGGATCAAGCGATTCTCCTGCCTCAGCTGCCCAAGTAGCTGGAACTACAGGCGTGTGCCACCACACCCAGCTGATTTTTGTATTTTTAGTAGAGACAGGGTCTTGCCATGTGATTCACCCACCTTGGCCTCCCAAAGTGCTGGGATTACAGGCGTGAGCCACCACGCCCGACCCATACAACTCTTTTGAATAGCAATATAGTGATCTTCATTTATTCAACAAACCACTATTAGGGAGTTCCTATTGCAGGTTAAACACTACTCTAAGATCTCACTATAATGGAGGGAAGAGAGAATAAAGAAACAAACATACATGATGCAAGGTGGTGGTAGTGGTAGGAAGAAAAATAGAACCATGAGCAATAAGATATGCTAATTGCATTCGGCTTGGTTAGTCAAGGTAAGCCTCCCTGATAAGATGACATTTGAACAGAGCAACATGAATGAAGTGAGGGAGCAAACCTCATTCACACCTGTGGGAAGAGTGTTCCAGGCAAAGGGAACAGAAAGTACAGTGACCCTGAGGCAAGATCATACTGTGGTAGAACATCAACTGATTGCCTTTTAACCATGCACACAGTAACACTGAAGAAATGTTTAAATTAACTTACTTTATATACATACCACAATAAATGTATTAAGCAGAAGCAATATAGTCAAATATCTGTTTTTTATCTTAACTAAACCAAAACTTAACCTTGGTGGAAGGTGACATTGCCAAAAGTTTGCTTCACCCCATCCTCTTCTCAAAGCTAGAGTCTGCCAGACATGAAATGTTATGTCTTCATTTGCAGCATGTTCAGTCCTTTTCTAAATAATATCTAAACATGTGAATTAAAGTACTGTCACAGTTCAGAAAAAGGGTCATCACAATAAAGACAGAAAGTCTTGAGTGGGATTATCCAGTTTTGTAGTTTTTTGGGTTTTTTTTTTTTTTTCTGAGACAGAGTTGTGCTCTGTTGCCCAGGCTGGAGTGCAGCGGCTTGATCTCGGCTCACTGAAACCTCCGCCTCCTGGATTCAAGCGATTCTGCCTCCCGAGTAGCTGACATTACAGGCGCCTGCCACCATGCCTGGCTAATTTTTGTATTTTTAGTAGAGACAGGGTTTCACCATGTTGGCCAGGCTGGTCTCGAACTCCTGACCTCAAATGATCCACCCACCTCAGCCTCCCAAAGTGCTGGGATTCCAAGCGTGAGCCACTGCACCTGGCCAGTTCTGTAGTTTTAATTACCATCACTTTTCTAGTGAGTCTCAAATAAATCCCTAACCTGAACCTTAACCCTGAACTCCAGACTCAAATATACACCTGTCTACTTGACCTCTCCACTTAGATGTCTGGTAGGCACTGCAAATTTAAATATCCAGGCTGGGCACCATGGCTCACACCTGCAATCTCATCACTGTGGGAGGCAGAGGCGAGCAGATCACTTGAGTTTAGGAGTTAAAGACCAGTCTGGGCAACACAGCAAGATCCTGTCTCTATAAAAAAATTTTTTGAGGCCGGGCGCGGTGGCTCATGCCTGTAATCCCAGCACTTTGGGAGGCCGAGACGGGCGGATCACAAGGTCAGGAGATCGAGACCATCCTGGCTAACATGGTGAAACCCCGTCTCTACTAAAAATACAAAAAACTAGCCGGGCGAGGTGGCGGGCGCCTGTAGTCCCAGCTACTCGGGAGGCTGAGGCAGGAGAATGGCGTAAACCCGGGAGGCGGAGCTTACAGTGAGCTGAGATCCGGCCACTGCACTCCAGCCTGGGCGACAGAGCGAGACTCCGCCTCAAAAAAAAAAAAAAAAAAAATTTTTTTTAATTAGCCAGGCATGTTGGGACATGCCTGTAAGTCCTAGCTACTAAGGAGGATAAGGCAGGAGGATCACGTCAGCCAGGAAGGTTGAGGCTGCAGTGAGCCATGATTACACCTTTGCACACCAGCCTGGGCAACAGAGCAAGACCCTGTCTCAAAAAAAAAATTAAATGCCCAAAACTGACCACTGATTTTCCATCTGCCCTCCCCACACACACGCATAGTTTCTCTAACAACTAATAGCAAGGCAATTCTTTTTTTTTTTTTTTTTTTTGGAGATAGAGTCTCACTCTTTCACTCAGGCTGGAGTACAGTGGTGCCATCTCAGCTCTCGGCAACATCCGCCTCCCGGGTTCAAGCAATTTTCCTGCCTCAGCCTCCCAAGTAGCTGGGATTACAGGCATGTGCCACCATACCTGGCTAATTTTTGTATTTTTAGTAGAGACAGGGTTTCACCATGTTGCCAATGCTGGTCTCGAACTCCTGGCCTCAAGTGATCCACCGGCCTCAGCCCCCCAAAGTGCTGGGTTTACAGGCGTGAGCCACCACACCCAGCCAACTAATAGCAAGTCACAAGGCCCCATGTGACCAGCTTCATCACCTCTGTGACCTCCTACTCTACCCTTCCATCACCCCTCTGGGTCGAATTGGCCCCCTTGCTATTCCTCAAACACACCAGACATGTGCCCATCTCAAGGCCCTGGACTTGTTCCCTCTACTGAGAGTGATCTTCCCCTCCATACTCAACCGTGGTCCCTGTCTCAGTTTGATGAGGTCTTTACACAAAAGACAAAGCAACTTTCTGAGTGAGGCCTTCCCTATACAACCTATCTAAAATAAACACACAAACAACTCCCTGATTTGAATTTTCCACTTTAGCATTTTATTGCCTTTTTCAAGACAGGGTCTTGCTCTATCACCCAGGCTGGAGTACTGTGGTATGATCATAGCTCACCACAGCCTTGAACTCTTGGGTTCATGCAATCCTCCTGCCCCATCCTCCCAGGGCCACAGGCATGTGCCACCATGCCTGGTTAATTTTTTATTTTTATTTTTTGTAGAGACAGGGCTCTCACTGTGTTCCCCAAGATGGTCTCAAACTCCGAGCCTCAAGCAATCCTACGCCTCAGCCTCCTAAAGCACTAGGATTACAGGAGTGAGTCACCATGCCTGGCCCATTTTATCACTGTTTAAAGTTATATATTTTTTACTTGTTTATTTTGTTTATTGTCTGTATCTCCCTATTAGACTGTAATCCTATAAGCCCCAAGGGCAGAGATTGTTGTCTATTTTGTTCACTGATGTATCCCCAGTGCCCAGAATGGTGCCTGCCACCTGGTAGACACTTGACAAATATTCACTGACTGAATAAGAGTGGGAAGGAAAAGCACATAATAACCACGTGGTGTGGATCAGAGACAACAGGAAACATTCTTATTAGCAGAAAACTAATTTAGGGAGATTACTAAGAAAGTCAGGTGTGGTCATGCAAAAGATTCTACAAAATATAACTAAATGTCTGAGTCACCAAGATAGGGGCTGGGGGTCAAATAGTCTCTGACAGAGAAAACTGACTCCCTCCCTGACTCACAGTTTACATCCAGCTCCATCTTCAGAATCACAGTCCCCTGAGGGCTGAGAACTCCAGAATCTACACATGCCCAGCCCCCATACATACCTTGGTCCCGGAAGATGGGTGGGAGCTAATGGGGCAAAGGGATGTCTAAGGTATGTTTCTTTCAGCTGGGATACTCTCAGGTAAGGCATGGTAACAGAAAATCCAGTTCAAACTGGTGTCAATAATAAAGAACATTTGGGAGGCTGAGGTGGGAGGATCACTTGAGCCTAGGAGTTCAAGATCAGCCTGAGAAACCAAGCAAGACCCTGTATCTTGCTTACAAAAACTAAAAATTAATAATAACAAAAAAATTAGCCAGGTGGCTGGGCACAGTGGCTCACGCCTGTAATTCCAGCACTTTGGGAGGCCAAGGCAGGCAGATGACCTGAGGTCGGGAGTTCAGGACCACCCTGACCAACATGGAGAAACCCTGTCTCTATTAAAAACACAAAATTAGCTGGGCATGGTGGCGCATGCCTGTAATCCCAGCTACTAGGGAGGCTGAGACAAGAGAATCGCTTCAACCTGGGAGGCAAATGTTGCGATGAGCCTAGATTGCACCACTACACTCCAGCCTGGGCAACAGGAGCAAAACTCCACCTCAAAAAAAAAAAAAAAAAAAAAAAAAGAATGGACTCAGACAAGGCTGTTTCTCCTTATAGGGGCAGAAATGGCTGCAATTTTTCAAGATTTTACATCTTTGCACTAGACTTCAATCTATCACTTCAAATGACTGGGCTTCAATCTGTTTGGGTCATTTGTCATAGATTCATTCTAAAGCAACCCCTGTGACCAGAGAAAAGTCAACACACAAAGGAGGGTAGAGCTGGCTTGGGCCATTCCCTGATCCAAACACTGGGCCCGGGGATGGGATTTTTCTAACTGATTTAGGACACGCCACTGAGGCTGGAAGTGAAGCCAATCCTACCTAAACAGCTCCTCCATAGGGAGCAGTGTGTGAATGGATGGGGGACCAACTACAGAATCCATGACAAAGACATATCCACCCAGGGGGGTCCAGGAGACCACTGTCTACTTCTATTCTGACTTGGGTCTAGTTATCCCTCTCCTCACCAGGGCCAGGCACTGCAGAGGCTCACCAAATATCTGTTGGGAACCTGGTGCATACCAGGCTGTAGGCATCACCTAGGACCTTGGTCTGCACAGCGTGGAAGCCGAGTCAATCATGGTCTCTTTTAGTGCCTCTTCAATCAGCCCCATGATGCCCCCAACTCTTCCTGTCATCCTAATGCAAGTGAATCCAGAGAGTGGGCCTCTCCTGTACTCTTAGGATGATGCTGCCCTCTGTGTTTCCTGCTACTACTACAGCGGCGTGAGCCTGTATCACCTGGAACCTTGGTTCATTTATAGATGGGAGCTCCCTCCACCTTCTGCTTTAACTGAAACCTGGCTGAGGACATGGCATGAGGCCTTGCTAACTTCATCAAGATAGCCCACCTACCATGTGACAAGGAGGAAGGTGGTCTGCATCCCCTGCCCTCACTGCCTCTTTCAGATCACCACTGTTCTTTGGGCTCCCTTCCTCGGCACTTCCCCTACGTTCACTGAGGACTTTGGCCCCTGACTCATAGACTTCCCAGGAGAAATACTGCCATCATCCTGGGTGATTTAGTATCCCTGTGGATAACACCTTCTATATCTTAATCTTAAAGTCTCTAGCCCCCTTGTCTTCAGTGACCTTAGCCCTTCTTACTGCTCAGGCCACTCATCCCCTTGGTCACACTCTGAGCCTTGTCATCACCTAAAAGTAATACTCTGACAAAATCCGATTATCCAAACATAAGCCCCTGTTCTTATAGCTCCCCCTTCCTTATCTCATTACATCTGTGTCCCCTTAACCTTCCATCTTCTTGTCTTCACATAGTGCTGAGCAGTGTAGGGAAAGCTCCGTTCCCCTGTGGACTGGTGCCAGGGTCTTCAACCCCCTGACATCTGGATTCTCTCTCTACTACACCACTGAAGCCACTAACGTCGCCAGGGACTTCCTTGTTGCTAAACTAGAGGGATCTCTTATCTTCTTAGTCCTCTAGGTCCTTATCTTTTTAGTCTCCTTCTCTGTGTTGACCACTTCTTCATTCTTGAAATCCTCTTCTGCGGCCACTAAATTGCCGGTCACCTGTCATTTTCTTCTATCTCCTCAAATGTGCTTTCTCCTTCTTCTTCACTAATTCCTTTTCTTCCCATCAGCCCCATAAATGTTGCTGTTCCTAGAGCTCTGTCTTGGTTTACTTCTCCTTTCATTTTACAAATTCTTCTTGGATTATCTCACTCATACCCAAGGTTTCAACAACCACCTAAATGCTAATGATATCCAAACCTAAATTTGGGGCCTTGATTGCTCATTGGGTATTGCCACTAACATGTCCTGTAGGGACCTTAATTTCAGCATCTCCCAAATTGAACTTTCTATTCTCTACCCTACACTCGGTGGGACATGACAGAACGTATGGCTGGGTGCGGTGGCTCATGCCTGTAATGCCAGCACTTTGGGAGGCTGAGGCAGGTGGATCCCTTGAGGTCAGGAGTTCAAGACCATCCTAGCCAACAAGGTGAAATCCCGTCTCTACTAAAAATACAAAAATTAACTGGGCGTGGTGACACGCACCCATAATCCCAGCTACTCAGGAGGCTGAGGCAGGAGAATTGCTTGAACCCGGGAGGCGGAGGTTGCAGTGAGCTAAGATCGCACCACTAAACTCCAGCCTAGGTGACAGAGCCAGACTCCATCTCAACCAAAAAAAAAAGAAAGAAAGAAAGAAAAAAAGTTGAGTCATGTGTAAAGCTGAAAAGAGATGAGCCCCCAGCATGTCCTCTGAGGACACTCCAGGAGGGTCTCATATCACCTTTTGAACTCTGGGCTCTTACCAGGTAGTTCCAGGTCTTATGTAAATGGACTGAGAATTTTCTAGAAAGGGAGGCACCAGCTCTGGTAATGGAGCTTCCAAAACTGCCTAGGGGAAAAGCAGTCCCTATTGACACAGCGCCTCCTGGGTGCCACTGTGATTGAGGGATGCAAAGTAATCTGAGGTCTCAGAATGAACAAAGCTTTGGATGACATTAATTTAACCTACTCAGTTTGTCATCTGTTTTCTTGGTCTGTGGTGCAAGAAACAAAAAACCTAATCAACTACTTTAAGAAGGAAAAGCGGGGGTTGAAGCTTGCTGGAAGGATAATTGAGTGTTTCAAGTAGCAACTAAACCAGAAGAATAAAAGAGAAACTGATTTGGGGCCTTGGTCAGATATGAATGGAACCAAGGATTCAATGTCTAGTTCTCTGGTTTCCGCTGCACGCTGCCTTCAACTTTCCCCACCACTGCCTGAACTCCTCAGTGTGACTGAGTGCCGTTAGCTCCCTGGCCTCATTCACATCCCACCTGCCACTGGCAGAGAGGTACTGGTCTATTCTCACTCTGCTCTGCAAAGGGACTCTGGCCTGGCTTGGCTTGGAGGGAGACCCCCAAACTATTGGTGGTTGAGCTGTGAAGAGATCTGATGAGACCTCTTGATTCAAGTCTGCCACTGGATCAATTAGCTATATGCCATGGGGACAGAGTTGCATAGATCACCCTGTGTAACAAGGACAATTTCCAGGGTAGAAGGATGTATAAGAATATTAGAATTTGGGGCTGGTGGGGTGGCTCACACCTGTAATCCCAGCACTTTAGGAGGCTGAGGCGGGTGGATCGCCTGAGGTCAGGAGTTCGAGACCAGCCTGGCCAACATAGTGAAACCCCGTCTCTACTAAAAATTACAAAAAATTAGCTGGGCGTGGTGGCGGGTACCTATAATCCCAGCTACTCAGGAAGCTGAGGCAGGAGAATCACTTGAACCTGGGAGGCAGAGGTTGCAGTGAGCTGAGATTCCGCCATAGAGCTCCAGGGCGACAAGAGCTAAACTCTGTCTCAAAAAACAAAAAAAGGAAAAAGAATATTAGAATTTGGACTGCAATTACAATATTAGAATTAGAATATGGGCAGCCACCCTAGTGGGATTACTACATCATTGCTAAGTAATTTTTTTTTCTTTTTTTTTCTTGAGACAGAATCTCACTCTACCACCCAGGCTGGAGTGCAGTGGCACAACGTTGGCTCACTGCAACCTCCATACTCTGGATTCAAGCGATTATCCTGCCTCACTAAATACAGAAATACAATAATTTCTGTATTTTTAGTAGAAACGGGGTTTGGCCATGTTTCCCAGGCTGGTCTCAAACCCCTGGGCTCAAGCCATCTCCCCGCCTTGGCCTCCCAAAGTGCTGGGATTACAGGGGTGAGCCATCGCGCCCGGCCGCTAAGTGCTTTTTAATTCTTTCCCACAACACAGTCAAATAGCCTTAGCACGTTGCCCATGATAATGAGGTCATGTGCCAAAGCACGTAAGAACATGGCTGAACCCTCTCTCCTTGCTCTGTCAGTCCCTCAGGCCCTTGGGCTGTGCCCCCTCTCCTGGCTTCCAAGGCCTCAGCCCCTCTCCCAGGCTGCTTGCAAAAGTGTCTACACAAACCCTGCCCTCTGTGTTCCCTCCCTCTGAGATGATCTCGTTTCTTGTTATGCCCAAAGGGAGAGCCTTGAAGTCTCCTGGAAGGGAAACATCTACAGATATAAATCTGCATGCGCTCCATAAGACTGGCAGTTGAGGAAGAGTTTCCTTCTAAGATCTGGTGCAGGCCGGGCGCGGTGGCTCAAGCCTGTAATCCCAGCACTTTGGGAGGCCGAGACGGGTGGATCACGAGGTCAGGAGTTCGAGACCATCCTGGCTAACACGGTGAAACCCCGTCTCTACTAAAAAATACAAAAAAAACCTAGCCGGGCGAGGTGGCGGGCGCCTGTAGTCCCGGCTACTCGGGAGGCTGAGGCAGGAGAATGGCGTAAAAACCCGGGAGGCAGAGCTTGCAGTGAGCTGAGATCCGGCCACTGCACTCCAGCCTGGGCGACACAGCGAGACTCCGTCTCAAAAAAAAAAAAAAAAAAAAAAAGATCTGGTGCAGCCGGGCACGGTGGCTCACGCCTGTAATCCCAGCACTTTGGGAGGCCAAGGCAGGCGGATCTCTTGAGCCCAGGAGTTCA
Source organism: Macaca nemestrina (assembly GCF_043159975.1). Taxonomy (NCBI): domain Eukaryota; kingdom Metazoa; phylum Chordata; class Mammalia; order Primates; family Cercopithecidae; genus Macaca; species Macaca nemestrina. Next base: position 56,233,888 of record NC_092136.1, read on the forward strand.
AGATCAGCCTGGCCAACATGGCAAACCCTCGTCTCTACAAAAATACTAAAATTAGCCGGGCACAGTAGCTCCGGTAATCCCAGCTATTCAGGAGGCTGAGGCAGGAGAATAACTTGAACCCAGGAGGCAGAGGTTGCAGTGAGTCAAGACCGCACCGCTGCACTCCAGCCTGGGTGACCAGAGTAAAACCCTGTCTCAAAAAAAAACCCAAAAAACCAAAACCAAACAAACAAAAAAACCTGATGCAGAAGAATAGGTGAGGGGAAGGGGCATTTGTGTTGCAGACTCCCCAAATAGGTCTGGGTCCCTCCCCGAGTGAGGGGATTTTCTGCCCCCCTAGATGTGTGAGCCAGTGTGTGTGTGTGCGTGTGTGTGTGCTCATGCATGAGCCTGTGTGACAGACCAACTGCGTACAACTGACAAGTGTGCAGCTGAGAGTGGGCGGTGATTGTCCCAGGCCCTTCCCACTCACTCCAGGTGCAAGCTGGGATCCAAGCCTTCTGCCTCTGGCTTGCAATTGAATTTGACGTCTGCACTGGCCCTTGCTGCTCCCTAAGGTCTGAGCTCTTATTCACCTTCTGGCCACTTTGGTTAGCATCTCCTCCTCTAGTTTCAGCTTTCACATTAAACCCCAAACCCAGCCTGTGGGAAAGTCCTCCAGTCAACCTCACACCAGCAACAGTCTTGGGGCTCAGCAGCAAATATGCATACTACTTCCGGTGGGGGAGGGAGCTAGATTCTTCCTGGTCCTGTCTGGGCACCAAGGAGTAAGAAAGATAGAGAAGCAGCTGCCCTGCCAAAGGGGAAGAAATGCTCAACTCCGAAGTACAGCTCTGCCCTCCACCACCAGCCTCCAGCTCTCTCTACTGGGGCCGCTCAGCATTTGGGGACCAGGAGATAGGAAGGGACCTAAGGGGACCTGTGGGTGGTGATGCTCAAGACTCAGGCACAAGGACCTGGGCACAGAGGAGGCAGCACCAGGAACACTGGGAACAGGAGGATGGTGTAGGGGGCATGAGGGACAGTGCCTAGATCTAGCCTGCTGAAGGAGCAGACAGCAGAGCTGGTGTTACAGCAAGAGTAGCTGCTCTGGGCCCTTGCCAGAAGAAGATGGGGCTCCAAAGAGGACAACATTGCAATGGTGACACAAGTCCTTCTCTTCTTTTCTTCCCAGGGTTGTTGTGACTCCTTCCTTGGTGGAAAAAGCCTAGACTCTCTTACATACATTCCTTTCATTTGCTCATTCATCAATATTTTTAGCTCTTGTCTGAACAAGAATAAACAGAAATTCATATTTTTCAGAAGTTTGCTTATTGAATTGAAACCCAGCAATAGAAAACATGAACCTGGCAGTGAAACTGGCTTCACTGCAGTGAAACACACTATGCTCTTGCCACCTTAATAACCTGCACAGTTGCATTCCTGTGGGCCTTGTTCATGATGATGGATCCCACTACCTAGGAAACCCTTCTGCCTCATCCACTTCGCAAACTCTTACCCATCTTTCAAGCCCTAGTTGAGGTGTCACCTCTCCTGGGAACAGCAATACCCACCTCTTTATCCCATGGATTAATTGCTTATCATTTGATCCCCATAGTGACCTATGCTTGCCACAAAAGAACATTATTTTATTGTATATAGTTAGTTGTTTCTGCCTAGTACTGCCACTAAACTATGTACAATGGAGAAGGAGGAAGGATTATCTTGTTTGTATTTGTATCTGTATCTGTGTCTAGCACTAGCTAGTAACTGCTCAGCATTCAGGTACCAGGAGAAAGAAGGGGACCTGGGGTTGACATTGCTCAAGTCTCAGGCACAGAGGCCTGGGCACAGAGGAGACAGCACCAGAACACTGGGAGCAGGAGGATGACGCAGGAGACATGAGGGTGCAAGGACTAGCACAGTGCAAATCCTTAAAGTAAATGTTACTGCACATGGTGGCTCACACCTGCAATCGTAGCACTTTGGGAGGCCAAGGTGGGCAGATGGCTTGAGTTCAGGGCTTTGAGACCAGCCTGGACAACATGGTAAAATCCCATTTCTACAAACAAACAAACAAACAAAAATTAGCTAAGCATGGTGACAGGAGCCTGTAGTCCCAGCTACTTGGGAGGCTGAGGTGCGAAGATGGCTTGAGCCTGAGAGATTGAGACTGCAGTGAGCCAAGATCATGCCACTGCACTCCAGCCTGGGCAACAGAGTGAGACTGTCTCAAAAAATAAAAATAAAATTTAAAAAAATGTTTATTGAAAAAAATGAACCAAAAAATTGAATCAACAAAGTAAACCTAAGTGCCATTTTCCTGTATGCCCTGGTCCCTTCAATGTCGGAGCCAGGAATCTAATTGGGAAGCACGTGGTGGAGCCAGGTCCTCTGTCTTCCCTAGCTTCAGTATTTTGCTCAATCTTTTACCAAGGAAGCTTAAGGCTGGGGTTGGTGGCTCATGCCTGTAATCCCTGCACTTTGGGAGGCCGAGGCAGGAGGATTGTTTGAGGCTAGGAGTTTGAGGCCAGCCTGGACAACACACCAAGACCCCATATCTACAAAAAAAATTTAAAATTAGCTAGATATGGTGGTGCATGCCTGTAGTCCTAGCTACTCTGGGGTCTGAGGCAGGAGGATAACTTGAGCCTAGGAGTTCGAGGTTACAGTGAGCCATGATTATGCCACTGCACGCCAGTCTGAGTGACAGAGTAAGGCCCTATCTCCAAATAATAATAATAATAAAGAATGAGGAGCCTTGAAATACCACCTTTTCCCAATTTCAAATACAAATTTAAGACTCCTCATGGGCTTTTTTTTTTTTTTTTTTAGATGGAGTCTCACTCTGTCACCTAGGCTGGAGTGCAGTGGTGTGATCTCGGCTTACTGCAACCTCCAACTCCCAGGTTAAAGTGATGCTCACTCCTGCCTTAGCCTCCTAAGTAACTAGGATTACAGGCGTGCACCATCATGCCCGGCTAATTTTTGCATTTTTAGTAGAGATGGGGTTTCACCATGTTGGTCAGGCTGGTCTCAAACTCCTGACCTCGTGATCCGCCCACCTTGGCCTCCCAAAGTGCTGTGATTACAGGCATGAGCCACCATGCCTGGCCTGCCTCAGGAGCTTTTATCTCCATTTTCATTCCCCAGGAATATGTTGTTCAATACTTGTAGCAATAGTGTGTGACAGGAAAACAAACCGCACATTTTATTGTCCAAATCACCTGGCTGCATAGGTCTCTTTAATTATTAATGGAACTATGGGATGTCTAATCTTGTTCAACAGAAGTCAAGGTCTAGCAGTAAAATTCTTTCTGGAACTGCTGTGTCTGGTGCTTTGCACCAAGTAGCCACTAGAAAGTTAATGCTATAAGTACATGTAACCAGGAAAGTGAGGCAGGCCAGGAGCAGATGCTGTGGGGTCTGCTGCTATCACATACCATTCTTGGCATAGCAGAAACCTCAACCAAGGAATGAACCCAGGCACCCTCAGATCTTTGGCATGCAATTCTCTGCCGTGCTGTTAGGGAAGGAGAGTCAGAGAGACATCATTTTAAAATCAATTCCATCTTTTTTTTTTTTCTTTTTTTTTTGGAGACACAGTCTCACTCTGTCACCCAGAGTACAGTGGCACAATCTGGAGTGCAGTGGCATAATCTTGGCTCAATGCAAACTGCGCCTCCCGGGTTCAAGTGATTCTCCTGCTTCAGCCTCCTGAGTAGCTGGGATTACAGGTGTATGCCACCACGCCTGGCTAATTTTTGTATTTTTAGTAGCGACGGAATTTCACCATGTTGGCCAGGCTGGTCTTGAACTCCTGACCTCAAGTGATCCACCTACCTCAGCCTCCCAAAATGCTAGAATTACAGGCATGAGCCACCATGCCTGGCCTAAACTCCATCTTAAAACTAGCCAAGGCACATTCCTTGCCACTCATGACTCACGATCACAAGCTGTTTACAGTTGAGGAAACAGCTTAAAGATACTTGCAAGGACATACTCCTACAGCAACTAAAAGTCCAGATGTCCCAATACCCATAACAATATATGCTTTCAAGATAATTATAATGGCCAGATGCAGTGGCTCATGCCTGTAATCCCAGCATTTTGGAAGGCCAAGGAGGGAGGATTCCTTGAGCCCAGGAGTTTGAGACCAACCTGGGCAACACAGCCAGACCCCATCTCTACAAAAGTAAAAAAAAATTAACCAGGCATGGTGGTGTGCACCTGTGGTCCCAGCTATTCAGGAGGCTGAGGTGAGAGGATCACTTGAGCCTGGGAGGTGAAGGTTGCAGTGAGCTGAGATTGTGCCACTGCATTCTAGCCTGGGTGAGAGAGTGAGACTCTGTCCCCCCCCCCAAAAAAAAAAACCCCAAAATATAACTGTAGTTACACTTTGAGGTACTGACACACGAGAATGTCAAGGATAGCTTTCTTTAAATCAACAGAACAATAAATTTTGTGATGCTGTCAACCTACTCTCATGTAGACACATCTTAGCCTAGTTTTTATGTAGACAAGACCTCTATATAAGAAAAACTTAAAGATGAGGTGTTCCTCCTCTTGCCTTCTGAGAATGTTCTACTCTGTAACAGTAGCCTGCCTTTCTTTCTCTCTCTCTTTCTTTCTTTCTTTCTTTCTTTCTTTCTTTCTTTCTTTCTTTCTTTCTTTCTTTCTTTCTTTCTTTCTCTCTCTTTCTTTCTTTCTTACATGGAGTCTTCACTCTGTCACCCAGGCTGGAGTGCAATGGCACAATCTCAGCTCACTTCAACCTCCGCCTCCTGGGTTCAACCAATTCTCCTGTCTCACCCTCCACCTGGAACTACAGGCGCCCGCCACCACGCCCAGCTAATTTTTATATTTTTGGTAGAGACAGGGTTTCACCATATTGGTCAGGCCGGTCTCAAACTCCTGACCTCAGATGATCCACCCGCCTCAGCCTCCCAAAGTGCTGGGATTACAGGCATGAGCCACCACCCCCGGCTGACAGTAGCTTTCAATAAACTATCTCTTCTCACTGCACTCTGTGACTCACTTCGAATTCCTTCCTATACAAGATCCAAGAACCCTCTCTTGGGGTCTGGATCAAAATCCATTTTTCTGGCAACAATACAGTATCTAGATGATTTAACTGATGGCTACAAGTTTAGAGAAATATGTTGCATTAGGCAAGCTCTTTTCATTTCAAGCAACTGACTCACCTTAAAATAGCTTAAGCCAAAAGAGGAATATGTATAGGCTCACGGAACCAAACTAAGATTGGCGTCAGGGACTCAGACGTTCTCAGATCTTGCCCTCCTCATTTCTCAATTCTACTTCTGTGTCGGTTCATTCACTTCACCTGCAAATCAGCTTTTGCTAAGCAGCTTGGCTTCCTTATCTTTGCCAGCAACTGGAGCATCTGCAAGGTTCCAGGAGAAACTCCATTTGGTTCAGCCCAGATCATATAGGTGCCCCTGTATTCAAGGGAGTGGTGCCCATTATCAAAAATGTGTAGGGGGAGTAGAGGATGATTATTGGACAAATCTTTGCAAGCCAGGTGACTTGCTCAATTTCTATTGACTGCATATGCTAATAATTTTTTTTTTTTTTTTTTTCTCTGAGACAGGGTCTCACTCTGACATCCAGGCTGGAGTGCAGATCTTGGCTCACTGCAACCACTGCCTTCTAGGCTCAGGTGATCCTCCCACCTCAGCCTCCCAAGTAGCTGAGACTACAGGAACACACCATCATACCTGGCTAATTTTTGTATTTTTAGTAGAGATGGGGATTCACAAGTTGCCCAAGCTAGTCTCGAACTCTTGAGCTCAAGCAATTCCCAAAATGCTAGGGTTACGGGTGTGAGCCACCATGTCTCAAATATACATACATACATACATACATACATATATATATATAGTTTTTTTGAGATGGAGTTTTGCTCTTATTGTCCAGGCTGGAGTGCAATGGCACGATCTCAGCTCACCACAAACTCTGCCTCCTGGGTTCAAGCGATTCTCCTGCCTCAGTCTCCAGAGTAGCTGGGATTACAGGCATGCGCCGCCACACCCAGCTAATTTTGTATTTTTAGTGGAGACAGGGGTTTCTCCATGTTGGGCAGGCTGGTCTCCAACTCCCGACCTCATGTGATCCGCCCACCTTGGCCTCCCAAAGTGCTGGTATTACAGGCGTGAGCCACTGCACACGGCCCCGGCCTCAAATATTTTTTAAAAGGCAAAGGAGTGGGAAAGCTTCGGTAATCCCACCACTCACATAAATGACAGCTGTGGTTGGCCTTTATTCTTTTAGTGCTTTAACAACAATCCCATGTGTACAATTTTGTTTGCTGATTTTTTTTACTTTATTATAACACATACATTTCTCTAATCATAAAAACTTCTTGAAACGCTGCTTTAAATAGCTATGTAGTATACTTTAAAGACTCACCTAGGCTGGAGTGCAGTGGCACATTAAGCTCACCGAAACCTCCAGCTCCCGGGTTCAGGTGATTCTTCTACCTCAGCCTCCCAAGTAGCTGGGATTACAGCACCTGCCACTATACCTGGCTAATTTTTGTATTTTTAGTAGAGGCGGGGTTTCACCATGTTGGCCAGCCTGATCTTGAACTCCTGACCTCAAATGATCCACCCATCTTGGCCTCCCAAAGTGCTGGAATTACAGGCGTGAGCCACCACTCCCAGCCCTCTGAAGACTTTTAACCACTTCATCCAGAAGGAAAGAAGGCAGTGGCAGCTGAGTGAGGAGGCATTCCTTCTGTGCATGTGCCTCTGTCCTCAATCCCCGGAGGCACTTTAAGTTCCTGGGACACAATTCCGACTTCAGAGGAGAGGGCATTACACTGGAATTCCCCCTCCATTTCCTGCACTTCTCAAAACTTGTCTCATTCACACTTATTCTTCCTCTGCTCCAGGCTCAGAGAACTTGCTACAAATTTGGCTAGTGGTTCAGCCAAACACCTTTAGGTTTGAATCCTGACGCTGTAGCTTTGTAATTGGGGAAACATTTTACCTCTCTAAAAACCATTTGTAAAATGGGGATTTTGTCACAGAGTTCTTATGAGGATTAAATGTCATTATGTATATAAAACACTTAGCACGTAGATGATAAATAATAGCAAAATAAGCAAAACCCAGGCCAGGTGCGGTGGCTCACACCTGTAATCCCAGCACTTTGGGAGGTCTAGTCAGACAGATCACTTGAGCCCAGGAGTTTGAGACCAGCCTGGGCAACATGGCAAAACCCTGTTCCTACCAAAAATACACAAATTAGCCAGGCATGGTCATGCACACTTGTGTCACCAGCTACTTGAAAGACTGAGGCAGGAGGATCATTTGAGCCCGGGAGGTCAAGCCTGTGGTGAGCCGAGATTGGGCCACTGTACTCCAGCCTGGGCTATAAAGTGAGACCCTATCTCAGCAAAACAAAACAAAACAAAACAAAACACCCCAGCAAAACCCAAAGAAGATTCCCCTCTAATTATAGCCCTCTCCTCCCTTCCCCTTCTCTTTCAGTCATGCTTCTTGCAAGTAATCTGTGCTTGCTATCTCTATTTCCTCATCTCCCATTTACATCTCAACCCATTGTAATCTGGCTGTTTCCCCTGCTCACCAAATATCTTCTAATGCACTCTAGATATCTTCACAGAGCATTGTTCAATCTTTTCTGTATTAGTCACAGTTAATCAATTTCTCCTTCAAAATTCTCTTGTTCTTTATCAGATTCCGTCTAGTTTTCCTCATTCTCAGCCTGCACCTTCTAACTCTCCTTTGCTTCCTCAACTCTCTTGCAAGTCAGGGGTCCTCAACCCCTGAATTAAGGTGAAAACCATACGGTACCAGTTCGTAGCCTGTTAGGAACTGGCCTGCACAGCAGGAGATGAGCAGCAGGCAAGCCAGAGAAGCTTCATCTGTATTTACAGCTGCTCCTGATTGCTTGCATTACCACCTGAGCTCCACCTCCCATCAGATCAGCCATGGCATTAGATTCTCCTAGGAGCACGAACTCTATTGTGAACTGCACATGCGAGGGATCTAGGTTGCATGCTTCTTATAAGAACGTAATCCCTGATGATGTGTCACTATCTCTCATCACCCCAAGACGGGACCATCCAGTTGCAGGAAAACAAGGTCAGGGCTCCCACTGATTTACATTATGGTGAGTTGTATAATTATTTCATTATATATTACAATGTAATAATAATAGAAATAAAGTGCACAATAAATGTAAGGTGCTTGAATCATCTTGAAACCATTCCCCTGCAACCCCTCAATCCCGGTGAAAAAATTGTCTTCCACAAAACCAGTCCCTGGTGCCCAAAAGGTTGGGGATCACCTCTTTAATTAGTATTTGTCTTCAACTTTCATATGTCTAGAAAAAGCATAATTTTTTTTTTTTTTTTTTTTTGAGGCGGAGTCTCGCTCTGTCGCCCGGGCTGGAGTGCAGTGGCCGGATCTCAGCTCACTGCAAGCTCCGCCTCCTGGGTTCACGCCATTCTCCTGCCTCAGCCTCCCGAGTAGCTGGGACTACAGGCGCCCGCCACCTCGCCCAGCTAGTTTTTTGTATTTTTTAGTAGAGACGGGGTTTCACTGTGTTAGCCAGGATGGTCTCGAACTCCTGACCTCGTGATCCGCCCGTCTCGGCCTCCCAAAGTGCTGGGATTACAGGCTTGAGCCACCGCCCCCGGCCAAAAGCATGATTCTTTACTATGAGATCTGAGTTGGAATTCTGACTCTGCTACCTACTAAATTGATTTCCTAAATTATTTTACTCCCTTGAGCCTTCATACTTTCACCTGCAAGAAAGTTCCTCCTCTCCTGGATAGTCATCCTAAATTGAATTGTATACCAAACCTATATTTCCAGGCCGGGTGCGGTGGCTCACGCCTGTAATCCCAGCACTTTGGGAGGCTGAGGCAGGCAGATCACAAGGCCAGGAGTTCTAGACCAACATAGTGAAACCCTGTCTCTACTAAAAATACAAAAAATTAGCCAGGCATGATGGCGGGTGCCTGTAGTCCCAGCTACTTGGGAGGCTGAGGCAGGAGAATCGCTTGAACCTGGCAGGCGGAGGTTGTGGTGAGCCAAGATTGTGCCACTGCACTGCAGCCTGGGCAACAGAGTGAGACTCCGTCTCAAAAACAAAACAAACAAACAAAAAAACTGTATTTCCCATTGGCATAATGAATTAGTAAGCATAAATTGGAATTCCAGGCCTGGAAACCTGTTTCATACCATAACTATGTCAAAAATCAGAACAAATATATGCTCTTCAAAATGTTTATTAACCATATAAAACTAAACAATGTGAACTGTGATGTAAATGTTCCTTTGAGGTATTTTTCTTCATGGACTGGACTGGCTGAAGTTTCTTTGCCTCTTAGTTTAATGAAGTTTGGACACAACATGCCATCTTTTCCTGGTGGATCTTCCTAGGGCATACATAGATATTTTTCCTTACTCCAGAGACCTTTGAATTTGCATTGAAAATTAGGGTCATCTGCCACAAAGAAAAAAGACAGTTCAGTGATGTTCAGATGAATGCCTTTCAAAAGTGTTTGAATGTTAAATGTTGGGAGAGGGACAGTTTCAATGATGTCTTATTCTTCCATTTTTATAAACATCTACTTTGCTGAGCTTCCAAGAAATGTCCAGCAATAGTATCAGTTTGCAAGAGAAATTTCTAGATTCACTTACTCTGCAGTGTCAGTTTCAGTGATGCTTTTTACAGTTATATAAATACCTTCAAAAATACTGAATGAGGCAGTTTCCTCCAAATTCCTAGTTCCAGGCTTCACTTAAGATATACATGATATCCAAAACACTTACAAAATTCTTTTTTGGTCTATCCTCCTTGTATTAAGGCTTTAATTGGCCTTTGCAAATTTCACAAATAAAGATACCTTAAGAATGCAACAAATTCTGTAGCAAGCCAACTTAGAAAAAAAATGCAACAGCTTATTTGCTCTGTTGGTCAAAGTCAGTGAGATGCTTTGTAAAGATTGGGGAAGAAGGAAAACTACTCTATTGTCAGGATGCTGCTGCTTAAGAATTGGGAGACAAGCCTGGAGCCCAGGACAGTTAGCATTAAACCTAGCTGTTATGAACTTTTAAAAAAATGCCATAGTTTCTTTTCTTGAGACGGAGTTTCACTCTCGTTGCCCAGGCTGGAATGCAATGGCGCAATCTCGGCTCACCGCAACCTCCCCGTCCTGGGTTCAAGCAATTCTCCTGCCTCAGTCTCCCGAGTAGCTGGGATTACAGGCATGGGTCACCATGCCCGGCTAATTTTGTATTTTCAGTAGAGACAGGGTTTCTCCATGTGGGTCAGGCTGGTCTCAAACTCCTGAACTCAGGTGATCCGCCCACCTCGGCCTCCCAAAGTGCTGGGATTACAGGCGTGAGCCACCATGCCCTGCTTTTTTTTTTTTTTTTGAGAAGGAGTCTCGCTCTGTTGCCCAGGCTGGAGTGCAGTGGCATGATCTTGGCTCACTGCAACCTCCACCTCCGGGGTTCAAGCAATTCTCTGCCTCAGCATCCCAAGTAGCTGGGATTACAGGCACTGCCACCACACCCGGCTAATTTTAGTAGTTTTAGTAGAGATGGAGTTTCACCATCTTGGCCAGGCTGGTCTTGAACTCCTGACCTCATGATCCGCCCACCTTGGCCTCCCAAAGTGCTGGGATTACAGGCTTGAGCCACTGTGCCTGGCCTCAAAAAAATACCATAGTTTCTTGACTTCCAGAACAAAGTGTAGTGAAAATCAAAGCTTAATAATGGACTCTTCAAAATACATTAGTTCATTAATTAAAGCCTACTGCTCTTGTATTCTTGGCAGGATAAAGTTAAGGCAACAGTTTCAATTTGCAGTCAATCACAGTATGTAATACCTCCTACCCAACTGCATAGTCAATACTTAAAAATTTTCTACCTTACCAAAGTCAGCTTTCCAAAAAAGAAAAGTTTTATCGATGGCGAATACCTGTCTCAAACAGTAACATACCCCTGCATTTTAGTTAAGTGTTCTGAAAAAACCTTCAATGCTTCAATCTTAGCAACAAACAAAAACTGTTCAAAGTTTCAAACTGTTCAAAGAAAATCCCTATCCACTTATTTTCTATCCACAGCAAGGTCCTAGTTCAGGCCCTCCTTTCTTGTATAGTCATTACTATACAATAATCTTGAAACTAGTCTGAACATAATTCCCTGGATCTATTCTCCAATCTACCACCAGTATCTTCATAAGATATGTATAGTCTTTCGAACCTTCATTCTACCTTGCACAATCCCTCCAGCATTAGCATTTATTACATTTTATTGTCATTATATATTTACAAAAGTCTCTTCTATTTTTTCCTGATATCCTAGTGGGCAAAAACTAATTCTTACTGGTCTTTGGTCTACTATATAGTCAGCACATAGCACTCAACAAAAGTACCTTTAGGTTAAATATGAGTCTAACTCTCATATCAGCTTTTAGATGGCCTAAGAATTCCCTCTTTGAACACCAAATATCAGTTTTCCTTCTTAATCCAATATTCTTATGTGAAAATTTTACTGCAAATATTGATGAAAAACACCTGAATGTTTCTTTGAAGCTAGTGCACTGGAAAAATACACCTTAGTGACTTAAAATGATCATAAATTAACACCAATTATATATATTTTAGGACACAGGTTCTCACTCTGTAACCCAGGCTGGAATGCAATGGCAGCATCGTAGCTTATTTTATAGGTGCAAGCCACAGCACCCAGCCCAATTATCGTGATCTTTTTATAGCTTTGTCATCAGTAGCTACTAAAAGGTGTGAGTTGCATGCTCCAGTTCCTGTAGCTTTTTAGGTCTTATCACACATACTCACCAGCTTTTATATCTAATTCTTCTGTCTGCACCAATTCATCTCACACCTCTAAATTTTAAGATACCATAGACTAGAAAGCTAATATAATCAAGTTTGTTAGAAGTATTTATGGCAGAGGTTGGGCATGATTACACACACTCATAGTCCCAGTTACTCCAGAGGCAGGAGGATCTCTTGGGCTCAGGGGCTCAAGACCAGCCTAAGCAACAATGAGTCCCCATCTCTGATTCTAATCAACATCAGAAAAAGATACCATAGAAATAACACTATCACTTCAATTTGCACTCAATTCTTTTGTTTTTTGTAGAGATAGGGTCTCACTGTGTTGCCCAGGTTGGTCTCGAACTCCTGGCCCCAAGCAATCCTCCTGCCTTGGCCTCCCAAAGTGGTGGGTATTACAGGCATGAGCCAAGACACCTCGCCTCAAATCTTAAAACCCAGCCTAGTTTAGTGAGAATTAAAGCCCTCCCCACTTTAGGGGCCAGGCACCTATAATCCCAGCACTTTGGGAGGCCAAAGCAGGCAGATAACCTGAGGTCAGGAGTTCGAGAACAGCCTGGCCAACATGGTGAAACTCCATCTCTAATAAAAATACAAAAAATTAGCTGGGTGTGGTGGTGCGTGCCTGTAGTCCCAGCTACTCGGGAGGCTGAGGCAGGAGAATCGCTTGATCCCAGGAGGTGGAGGTTGCAGTGAGCAGAGATCATGCCACTGCACTCCAGCCTAGGTAATACAGTGAGACTCTGTCTCAAAAACAAAAACAAAACCTCCCCAAAGTTTTCTTCTGTGAATCGTATTACTTAATAATCTGAAGATATTTTAAATTACATCATGCTACATTTCTAGCAAGTCACATGCACAACATGCAATGTGATATAAAAATACTAAACATTTATGACAAAATATATTCAAAGTTGATGGGTAAATTTTTCAATGGCAAAATGTAGCTTTGTTCTAAAGCCCACCACAAAATTCCATATTCAATAAAAATGTGCCCTCTGCTTTTATAATAGTACATTATACACACTATACATTTTATAGTATAGTGATAATAGAGATAAAATATTAGAAAACAGGCATCACAAGGATTTAGACAATTAAGGTAAGCTCAGAGTGACTTTTAATATGCCAATCAATGTTAATAAAACACAAGTCAAAGACAAGTGCAAACATGTTTTAGACCAAAATTAGTAAGAAAACAAACAATAGACAATTTTTTTCAACATCTGTTAGCCAGTATTATTAGTCAAATGGCTAATCACAGATAAAATATATTTTGTGAAAAACTTGGAATGTCAGAAGTCATTCTGGCATTTCAAACAGCTATATACAATATCACGAAGATCAGTTTATATACACAAATATTGAAGAGAAACCGGGCAAAACATTTAAAAACAGACTAATAATACAATCAAGTACAAAACTTGAGGGGAGACATTTTAAAAGAGTCAGGGAAGGACATTACCAGAACAAGTTACAAAACCAGTAATTATTATACTACATTAATACAGCATTCCAAAGGGGGGAAAGGGTGCATTTTTCCAATGCACTAGCTTCAAAGTTCAAAGGAAAAAAAAAAAAGGCAAATAGCTGCTTTTCATCAAAAGCAGCTATACATTTCACATAATTGTTTCAAAAAGAAGACCTATTAACAACAATGATTGTTTAATGCTACAAGTTTACAGCAAAGACAAAACTAAAATAGCAGCAAATTCACAAGGCAATACTTCCACAGAATCATCATCCCATGGTTCATGCAATGCCTACAAAGTGCTCCCAGTGGGATATACAAGTCTAATTCACAATTTAAAAAAATACAAGATGGACACAAAGGTACATTGAAGGCTGAGTAGTAACGAGTCTTTTAGCATGTCCCTTTTCAAAGGGAGAGTATGTCTGTAACAAAGCCCTTCAGTACTTTTTACAGGTCACTACAGGGAAAGACACCTTTTATTACAATGCAACAGCAAACTATAAGCAGCACACCACCACAGTGGTTAACCCTGGAAAGGCTGGTGTAACATCCAACAGTGACACATCCTACAGAAGACAGACTGGTAAGATTAGATGAAAGCCTGACATAGCAATGGTCAAAATACAGCTTTCAACTGTAATTCACAATAAAAGTCCTAATCAGTAAAACTACTGACACCAATCGAGAAAGTAATTGCAAACTGGATTCTATCAGTGATTTCAACCTAGCTTCCTCTTGTCACAGTGTTCAGGGGGAGGTGGGAAATGAGTAGCTCAGTATATAGTAAGGCTGACAGAGCGGTTCATTTTCTTTCCAATAAGTCGAGATGTTCTATTACTCTGGGTGGTGGACCTAGTGGCCATCCGGTCAGTGAAGAGTGCTCTTTCCTCAGCTGCAGCTTTTGCCATCTGTGCTTTCTTGAGTTCTCTGACATAAAAATAGACAACAAGGTATTACTCTTAGGAAGAGACCCTAAAAAACTAAACACAAACTATATTGTCGATTGGGAGATATTTGCATGCCATCATTATTGTAAGACATAATTGAAAAATAAAACATGAAACTGAAGCTTCTATCAAAACAACTTAAATTTATGAAATTATTTTGTGCTTTTTGAATTAAAATATCACATATACTTGAAAACAAGTAGTAAAGATGCTAGTAATGACTTTGGTTCTTATAAAATAATTTGAGCTGGATGTGGTGACTCATGCCTGTAGTCTCAGCTACTCGGGAAGCTGAGGTTGGAAGATTGCTTGAGCCCAGGAGTTTGAGGCTGCAGTGAGCTATGATAGTGCCACTGCACTCCAGCCTGGGTGACAGAGCGAGACCCCATCTTTTTAAATAAATAATAATAAATAATTTCCAGACAAACCTATCCCCAGTAAAAAAAAATTAAAAATAAGTAATAATTTCAAAAACTCCAATTTATATTGTGAATCTATCCTTACATAACAGAGATGAAAGGAACACTTTATTTCCTATTTGTATGAACTATGATGGATATCAAACTAGTGGCAAGTAAACCTCTTAATATACACTTTTTGAATTTTTTTTTTTTTTTTTTTGAGACGGAGACTTGCTCTGTTGCCCGGGCTGGAGTGCAGTGGCTGGATCTCAGCTCACTGCAAGCTCCGCCTCCCAGGTTTACGCTGCCTCAGCCTCCAGAGTAGCTGGGACTACAGGTGCCCGCCTAATTTTTAATATTTTTTTAGTAGAGACGGGGTTTCACCGTGTTAGCCAGGATGGTCTCGATCTCCTGACCTCGTGATCCGCCCATCTCGGCCTCCCAAAGTGCTGGGATTACAGGTTGAGCCACCGTGCCCGGCCCACTTTTTAAAATTTAAATATTAAATCTTAATACTTAACATAACCTTTTCAAGTCAGTTTTATTAGGTTAAAAGCAAAATGGTTGCAATAAATCAAAAAATTAGAAATGTGATCTGTGGTAACTTAATATTCTCTAATATTCTCTTTAATAACCTTTACCATTGCAACCAGTTTTTCGAAAATATCCAGTCATGAAGTCAAATATGAGAATCTTCATTCAGGATAAAAAGATTTAGCCAGAAATTAAAAACATATGTATAAGAATCATCTACTAACCAAATTGACATTAATTTCATCCTTTCATAAAATAATAGAATGTTTTAAAGACAATATTAATTTTTGGTGACAATCTGGGAAGAAAACATTGGTATCGGCTCACTTAGCTTTTACTACCATTTATGGCTTGGGGACTATCACCACTTGCAAATATATGTTAGTCTCAACATTTTTAAAGTTCATAATTTTAAAGTTTAGAAACAACACAAATTTAATAGGTAAAATACTAATTTATGGCAGAAGTCCCCAGGCTTTCACTGTATAACAACATATAGAACTACTGGAGCCGGGTGAGGTGGCTCACTCCTATAATCTCAGCACTTTGGGAGGCCAAGGCAGGTGGATGGCTTGAGCCAAAGGAGTTCAAGACCAGCCTGGGCAACATGGCAAAACCCCATCTCTACAAAAATATAAAAATTAGCTGGGTGTTGTGGCACGCATCTGTGGCTCAGCTACTCAGGAGGCTGAGATAGGAAGACAGCTTGAGCCCAGGAGGTGGAGGTTGCAATGACTCATGATAGCACCAGTGCACTTCAGCCTGGCAAAGTGAGATCCTGTCTCAAAAAACAAAAAACACAAAAAACCACCACACCCTTGGTTGACAGAAAGCTTAAATCATCTCTCATTAAAATTTGAGAATCAAAACGAATGAAAAAGTAAAAAGAAAACATAAAACCTTCACTTACTTTTGTAAAAGTGAGTTTTTGAATTTTTCCGCATTCAATTCTATTCGTAATTGTTCTGCACTCTTTCTAGAAGCAGACAGCAATACTGAATGCTTTACCAGTGCCATTGCTGAAGGTCTTCTCTCTGGGTCTGGATGAATCATAACCTTAAAAAGAAAAGTAAAATTAACGTACAGACATGCATTTAATAAAACATAGAACCATGTCAATAAAGGGCCTCATATATAAAATGCTCACTTTTAGCAACTCTGTAAATTCTTGGGAAAGCACTTGCGGTATCCGAGGTAATCTACCCTGTCTGATTTCATGCCATTGATCTCCATTTCTAGGAAGAGGTTCAGCACCAGCAGCACATACCACTGTGAGGGCAAGCGCAAAAATATCTGCTTTTGGTAGATGGGTGTAATTCTGTAAAATTAAAACAATTTTTTTAAGGAATGTAAACATGGTCAAAATAAAACAAGATTACACCTCAAAGATGACTTAGGTGAAAAATAAGACTTAATCAAAATGTCTAATATCACATTTAAGTTTGGGACCTATTCAGAGAATAAACTGCTAAATTTGGGGAGGTTTATTTTTTAAATTACAAAGTAATATACACTCTTGGGGGAAAATGCACACACATATATAAAGTAAATGCCTCTTCTTTGTCAACAGCTCAATTCAACTCTCAAAAGAAACCCCTCTACCTCTAGGGATTCATATGCAAACACAAAACACGTAGAAACACATTGACAAGTTACAAATACACATATACGTGATAAATCAAACATATATATACACACATATTTACAAAGAACAATGGGATCAGACAATTACACTTTAAATTTTTCTACTTATTCTATTTTCATTCAAAATTTTTATCAAGAAATACTTTGTTACACTCTTTTGAAACTATATGCCATACTAAAAACTATGTGCCATAATTTACTTAATCATTCTCTTATTGGTAAACACTTATTTACATTGTTCTCAACTTGTGTTTGTATATGAATATGTCCATAGGAAAAACTCCTAGAAGTAAAAATTATGAGTCAATGGGTACATGATTTTTAAATATTAATGCAATACTAATACTCTGATTTCCAAAAAGGATATGCCATTTTAAGGTTCCACCAGTGGTGTATGAGAACATATTTTTTACCACAACTCCATTATAAATCTTTGCCTTCATGACTTTTTGCTAACTAAATGCCCTCAGATGATGGTTTAGATTGTATTTCCCTTCTATTAGTTAAACTTAAAAGTTTAGTATATCTGAATTTATATTATTCTATCAACTGCTAAGTGTTACAAAGCAAACTATGATTAAGGGAGAAGAAAAATTACCTCCTGTAAAACTTCATTTGCAAGAAAACGACTATCACCCTCTTCAACTTGTGGACTGGAGATCCTTGTTACATGTCCAAGATCACCTGGAAGTATTGAAAAAAATACAGTGAAGAGCAAAAACAAAACAGCCTTCTCTTTATTTTAAGGTAATAATCTGGTTACCTTTCTTACCTATTTTAAATATAACTTTGTTGGATGCCCAATCATCTTCGTCTCCTTCTTCAGAGGCAGCATTTGGGATTGAGGTTCGAGATATGAAAATATTACCTGTCAAACAGTTAATTATGTAAGCCAAACTAACAATTAATAATAAAGCCAGAGTTCATAAACAAGATCATATTCCAAAATCATCAAGAATACTCTTTAAAATGCCGATTCTCAAGTTCTAGCCCAAACCCATGGAATAAGCATCTCAGGGGATAGAGACCAGGGTTATATTTGCTGGGAATTTTTTTTTTTTGAGACAGTCTTGCTCTGTTGCCCATGCTGGAGTGCAGTGGCATGATCTTGGCTCACTGCAACAAGGTTCAAGCAATTCTCATGCTTCAACCTCCTGAGTAGCTGGGACCACAGGCACATGCCACCACATCTAGCTAACTTTGATATTTTTAGTAGAGATGGGGGTTTGCTATGTTGGCCAGGCTGATCAAACTCCTGGCCTCAAGTGATCCTCCAGCCTCAGCCTCCCAAAGTGCTGGGATTACAGGCATGAGCCACCACTCTGGGCCTCTGGGAATATATGTTCCAGCCTATCACTGATCCTAAACACTTTAAACTGGATGAGGCCCTTGTCTTCTGCACATTACTCTTCAGCAAAAAAGGTAATATCAGTAATTTGTGAAATTCTGTGAAAGCCCAAATTTTAATGTAGTGCTATAAGGCTGGTGTGAGCCGAATGAGTCATTTAGCCAGTGAGTCTGGCTGACCATACAGCATCTACCTTGCAATATGGCTTTGTGATTCACTATTTCCTACTGTATACACATTACCTTTTTCTTCAAATTCAGGTAAGATCATGACTAACATGAGGTTTTAGTGGCAGATTTTAATAGTTTTATCAGTATAGTATTGGCCAGGTATGGTGGCTCAAGACTGTAATCCCAGTGCTTTGAGAGGCTGAGGCAGAAGGATTGCCTAAGACTTAGAATTTGAGACCAGCCTGGGCAAGATAGTGAGACCCTGGTCTCTAAAAAAAGAAAAAGAAAAAATAAAAACAGCTGGGAATGGTGGTGCACGCCTGTAGTCCCAACTACTTGTGAGTCTGAGGCAGGAAGTTCATTCGAGCCAAGGAATTCAAAGCTGCAGTGAGCTATAATTGCACCACTGCATTCTAGCCTGGGCAACAGAGTGAGACTATCTTTGAAAAATAAGGCCGGGAGTGGTGGCTCACACCTGTAATCCCAGCACTTTGGGAGGCCAAGGTGGGTGGATCACTTGAGGTCAGAGGTTCAAGACTAGCATGGACAGCATGACAAAACCCCGTCTCTATTAAAAATACAAAAATTAGGCCGGGCGCGGTGGCTCAAGCCTGTAATCCCAGCACTTTGGGAGGCCGAGACGGGCGGATCACGAGGTCAGGAGATCGAGACCATCCTGGCTAACATGGTGAAACCCCGTCTCCACTAAAAAATACAAAAAACTAGCCGGGCGCGGTGGCGGGCGCCTGTAGTCCCGGCTACTCGGGAGGCTGAGGCAGGAGAATGGCGTAAACCTGGGAGGCGGAGCTTGCATTGAGCTGAGATCCGGCCACTGCACTCCAGCCCGGGCGACAGAGCCAGACTCCGTCTCAAAAAAAAAAAAAAAAAATATATATATATATATATATACACACACGCACACATACACAAAAATATATAGTATTAAATTTATGTTACATTTACTGGAGTCATCTATACAGTTTTACTTTCTTCATAGGACAACTTATTTTATGATGGTATTTGTAAATTTGAAGTTTTTTTTTTTTTTTTTTTTTGAGACAGTCTCGCTCTGTCGCCTAGGCTGGAGTGCAGTGGTGTGATCTTAGCTCACTGCAACTTCTGCCTTCCGGGTTCAAGCAATTCTCCTGCCTCAGCCTCTAGAGTAGCTGGGACTACAGGCACCTGCCACCATGCCCAGCTAATTTTTTGTGTTTTAGTAGAGATGGGGTTTCACTGTGTTGTCTACACTGGTGGCGAACTCCTGAGCTTAGGTAATCCGCCCGCCTCAGCCTTCCAAAGTGCTGGGATTACAGGTGTGAGCCACTACGCAGGCCAATTTTTTTTTGAGACAGAGTCTCGCTTTGTCGCCTAGGCTGGAGTGCAATGGCGCGATCTCTGCTCAATGCAACCTCCGCCTCCTGGGTTCAAGCGATTCTTCTGCCTCAGCCTCCCGAGTAACTGGGACTATAGGCACGTACCACCACACCCGGCTAATTTTTGTAATTTTAGTAGAGACGGGGTTTCACCACATTGTCCAGGCTGGTCTCGAACTCCTGCCTCGTGATCCACCTACCTCGGTCTCCCAGAGTGCTGGGATTACAGGTGTCAGTCACTGTGCCTGGCCTAAATCTGAAGATTTTTAAACTTCACATCCCTTCATATTTTCAACTTTTATATAAGGGTCTATTATATTTGTCTAACACTTTATATGAATACAGCTATTCCTTAAGAATTCACATTTACTGCCTTAAGTCCAAAGATATTTTTCTCTTTTGAAAATAAAACACATGCCAGGCACGGTGGCTTACGCCTGTAATCTTAGCACTTTGGGAGGCCACGGTGGGCAAATCACGAGGTCAGGAGTTTGAGACCAGCCTAGCCAACATGGTGAAACCCCCGTCTCTACTAAAAATACAAAAAATTAGCTGGGCATGGTGGCACATGGCTGTAGCACGGCTACTCGGAAGACTGAGGTGGGATGACTACTTGAGCATGGGATGGGGAGGTTGCAGTGAGTGGAGATGGTGCCACTGCATTCCGGCCTGGAGGCCAAAAAAGTTTATCATCTCAAATTTTGGGGGTTAACAAGGGAAGAGATAAACAGAAATCATAAAACAATATTGGTAAGTGGATCCAAGGCCTTTTAAAACTAACAATGAGAAAACATAAGATACGTATTTTTTCAATGTTGTCATAATGAAGTAATTTGTTCTCTATAACCCCAAAGAACACAGGTCAGAAGATCTGCAATACTTACTAGGTTTTATATCCATGTGAACCAAAGACATTGAATGAATATACCTCAAGCCTCGGCCAACTTGTAAAAGGAGATCCTTCAACTCTGCTTCTTTAAAGTAACTCATGATTCTGTAGTTTTCACTTATAGCATCAGCTAAACTTCCACCTGACAAAAATAGAAAATATTAGCATTTTCTTCTTTCTGAAATATTTTCTTTCTTCCATCTTTACTGAATGAGTCTCAACCAACCAATCTCAACCAAGAAAGTGTTATTTTATAGGACCTTCTCCCTTCAACCTGCTTGTGAAATCAAAATTTTATTTTTTCAATAGGTAATACATCTGCATGGGTACAAAATAAAATGTAAAGTCTCTCTCTCAATCATACACCTCAGCAACCCACCTGTTTCTTTCCCAGAGTAAACCAGTATTATCAGGGTTTTTTGTTTTTTTGTTTGTTTTAATTTATAAGAGACAGAGTCTATTTATGTTGCCCAGCTGGAATGCATAGCTATTCACAGGCTTGATCCCACTACTTATCAGCACAGGAGTTTTGACTTGTGCTGTTTCCGACCTAAGCCAGTTTACTCCTTTTTAGGCAACCTGGTGGTGACCCACTCCACAGAGGCCACCATACTGATGCTCAACTTAGATCGGCATAGTGCACTACAGCCTAGAATTCCCAAACCCAAATTCAAATTCCCTGCTTCAGACTCCCAAGAAGCTGGGACTACAGGCATTGCCACCACACCCAGCTCAGGTCTACGTATTCTTTTCAACTTTTTGCATAAATAATGGCATATGTTTATTATCTTAAAGATCCTTCTATACCAATATACAAAGACAACCCATTTCTTCTTGTCTGTATAGAATTCCATTGTACAATTGAATAGAAATGCATTTATCAGCTGGGCACAGTGGCTCACACCTGTAATCCCAGCACTCTGTGAGGCTGAGGCGGGCGGATCACAAGGTCAGGGTTCGATCACAAGTCATGATCAAGAGGTCATGACCATCCACGCCAACATGGCAAAACCCCGTCTCTAATAAAAATACAAAAATTAGCCGGGCGCAGTGGCACGCACCTGTAATCCCAGCTACTCAGAAGACTAAGTTAGGAGAAATGCTTGAACCTGGGAGGCAGAGGTTGCAGTAAGCTGCTATCAGGCCACTGCACTCCAGCATGGGCGACAGAGTGAGACTCAGTCTCAAAAAAAAAAAAAAAAAAAAAAGAAATGCATTTATCAGTCCCCCATTTGATGGACATTTTAAAATTATTTCCAAGTCTTTGCTATTACATACTATGGCCTAATAAATAACCTTGTACATTGGTCATTTCACATACATTTAGTATATCACCTAGAAGCCAAATTGCTGGGTTAAAGGGTATGCACGTTTGTAATATATGGAGATTGTATGTTTTACACATACACATTTCTCCATCGAGAAGGCTGTACCAATATATATGCCCACTGTCAATGCATGAGAATACCTGTTTCCCCATACCCTTGACAAGTCTATAAATGTTATAGGTAAAAAGTCAGTATTTTAGTATAGTTTTAATTTATTAATTTATACTACTCTTACTGTGAATGAGACTATTAACCTGCTTTTATAGAATTAGTTAAATCAATCAGTTAATTTGTTTATATTTTTTCAAACTTTTAAAGTTTATATTTTATCTCAAAGGCAATGAGGAATTGTTTTAAACATCTTCTGTTTAAGTCTTAGGAATAAAAAAATCAGATCCGGGTAATAAAATTAGGAAGGTCAATGATGTATTAGTCAGAAAAGGAGGTCCTACAATTTAAATAAGACTGAATAATATAATGTCAAACGTGTTTTTAAAATAAAAATAAATTACCATCTCGGTATCTTAGTCTTGAGTATGTTCTCCTTACTTGTACAAATCTTGAACTGAGGGGGGGAAAAGAGTGCTCTAGAAGAGAGCAAACCAATAACACTGTCAGCCAAGACAGGCAAAGTCCTAGATCAAATTTGCTAGAAAGAATATGGCTAATTCTTTTTTTAGCAGATTCAGCAACCTTAGCTGTGCCAATTTCTTCTTTTATTGCTAGAAGGGCAAGAAAGGTGACGAGAGTAAAACAGGTTCTGACATTTCAGGTTCTATTTCCCTATCCATCAACATTTTTCTACACTTGTTTATACAGGTTAATTCCAGTCTATCACCAAACCAAGACAAAAGGCTTATAATGTAAGTGAATAAGATAATAAGGAAATTAAATCGCAATAAAGGGAATCAGTTACTCATGTACAAATAACAGAATCATTTTCCTGTGAAACTGTGGAAAAGATGTGAAGATGAGCCCTATTAGTATATTCAAAGCTTTATGTGGAAAGAGGAATGGTGGACACAGGAAACAAAAGGAAGAGATCACAAATGCATCCAGATAGTCTTATTTTCTTTTATCTAACTAGGACAAACAGCCACACAAAGAGGCAGTCCTGTTTCACGCAGGACTACTTATTTTCTTCAAGAGTCTTATATTGCTTTAAAAGGCTGAGGCAGGCGGATCACGAGGTCAGGGTTCAAGACTAACCTGATCAACATGTTGAAACCCGGTCTCTACTAAAAATACAAAAATTAGCTGGGCATGGTGGCACGTGTCTGTAATCCCAGCTACTCGGGAGGCTGAGACAGGAGAATCACTTGAACCCCAGAGGTGAGGTTGCAGTGAGCAGAGATTGCTCTGCACTCCAGCCTAGGTGACAGAGCAAGGCTCTGTCTCAAAACAAAATAATAAATAAAATAAAAACTTATTTTCAATAGATTATTTATAATCTAACATTATTACAGGTCAAGGTTTTTGTAATCTGAGAGGATAGCAAGACTAGTCACTCTTCCCTATCTCCCAGGCTCAAGTAAGTTTTCTCAAAATCATCTGATTTACACAACCATGTACTGGTAGGTTGCTACATATTTGCCATTCCTGGACTACTAATGAACTATTCTGTTAAGAGAACTATTCACATCAACAAGGTGAGAAAGAGAAAAAAGGAAACTGAAAAGAGATGGTGTCTAGCAAATATGGAATGGACATGACATTATGGTCAAGTTGTTCTAGGTCAAATGCAATATCTGAAAAATAAAGGTTAAGAAATAGAATAATCCATAAGGTTGTGATAGTTACATAAATATTTTGATGGTATGAATAGAAACATCTCAAGAGCTGTGTGAAAAAAACTAGCAGCAATGCTGTATACTAGACACTCAAGTTCTTTCAAGTGTGGAGAACTTTATTAAATAACTTAACGAGGAATCAGGTTTGAAAAATGGATCTTTTACTTCTGTTTTGTTCACTGTTTTTAAATATGGGGGACCTGAATCCATACCTACACCACTTATTTATTTACAAGTTATGAGATAACTGGTCTTGTTTATTTAAGGAATAAAAAGAATCAACAAAAATAAATCTTTGTTATCTCCTCTCAACTGTTCACTAAACTCTAAATTCTCTATATTCACAAAAGATATACAGAAACAGAAACAATCTATAGATATTTTTCATTTCAGACTGGTAATGTGCTGATGTTGTAACAAGGTTAGAGGGAGGCACATTTCACACTTGAGTATGAAAACCCAATCATCATGCTTATAACTACAAAATGTTGAGAAATAATCTATAAAAGATTTGGTGTATAATAATGACAGACGTCCATAAGAACCAGAATTCTGACCAAGACTTTGGTAAAGGTTTTTAATAGAAAAGGACAGACGTAAGTCGGCCCTTGAAGGACTTACTGAAACTGAAAGCTATACAGAGACATCCAAAGTTGAATCCATACATGCCTGTTTGTTTCATCCTTGGGGGAGAGAAGGCAGAGAAGACAAGCTAGAGAACTAAAATAATGTAACATAATAAAAGTGTTAGTGGATTCTAGTGGTAGACTAGGTTGGACACCAGGACTACAGAACGCTTAAAGAAACAGCTGAATTTAGATCAATGGAGACTCACTGACTAACAAACATCAGTTTTAGCACCACACCACATGAAAAGGAAATAAAAGACTAGACACAGAAGAATCTATTCAACATAACATTTCATAATACTACATGCTCCACACACTATGCTAGGTACTAAGGACACCAAAGTATATGTGGCGAGGCCATTGTCTTCTCAAAAAGTTCAGTTGGAGTGATAAGCACATAAATAGTACGCAAAGTTCTACTACTGGGTATGTACTAGGTGCTTCAGAAGGGACAAGGTTTTTAATCTTGTACTTGAAATTTGTTAGGCCTCTGATCTTTAAATTTATAAAAGATAAAAGTGACAGAAATAGAGCAAGATTTTAGATAACCATAAATACTTCCTCGGTGTTCATTTTCTCAAACTCACAAGAAAACCATTACATCACTCACCATTACAATATTCATTCTGTATAAGCATGTGATCATCTTCTGCCCACGCAGAGAAATATCGAACTACATGAGAATGCTGTCCAAGCACTGCATGAGCATATACTTCTCTCAAAGCATTCTGCCTAGGAGAATTTGAGATTAATAGAATGGTAAATAATTTTCACTCAAGCTTAAACTGAATTAATTTATCTGAAACTTCATACAATAAACTTTTGTATCTATTGTTATGCTAAAAAGCAACTTGCTTAAGAGAGAAGGGGTTTAGACTTGTAAGAGATTTTTCCAAAGGCAGATTCCACTAAAGATTTATCAGAAAGAAGAAATGTTGCTTGCCCGAGGACTCAGGTAAGAATAAACTCCATTTTACTGTGAATTCATGGATGCTGACTAGAAATAAGAAATTTAAGTTAGGTTCCAAATCAGACTACTCATATTATTCAACAAGTCCAATAAGAACTGATGGTACTAAGTGAAAAAGACCTGATTAAATCATTACAACTTCCAAAGTTAGAGATGGAATTCAGTGTTTGATCAGCTGAAACCTTAATGTTAGTAACACCATAGGGGACAAAAGAGCAAAAGACAAAATGTTTAATACATACTCATCAACAGAGCCGGCCAATGGCTTTTTTGATCGCTTAATGGCATAAATGCATCCATCCAGCCTCTTCACACACTTAAATACAGAACCAAATTCTCCAGAGCCAATTTTCTCTAGCTCATGAAATTCTGTTGTATACCGGGACTTCATATTGCTTTCAGTAATTGTAATTCTCTGTAATAAAAAGTGTTTCCATATATGTAATACAAATATACGAAAACAATTATTTTTTGCTATGGTGATAGGGCTATGTGTGAAATTTAAAAACCATTCTACCTTATGTATAAATACTTATTTAACATATTCATAGCATACTTTAAGTGGTAGAAAGGTAAATTTCAAAAAAAAAATAAAAAGCTATTTACCTTAGCAGGTCTTGTTTCATCTTCAAGCTCATAATCACTGGCTTCCATGTCTTCACCAAAGGAACTGAAAAAATATGTATTTTTCTATCAATATATCTGACAGATACATCCACGCCATTTAACAGAAACTAAATTTTTATAAGTATACCAAACCAATCTTAGGTTATTTGGATAACCAAATTGTTAAATAAACGACTTACTCATTCCAATATGTTCTCTTTCTACGACGACACTGTCCTGAGGAATGAAGCAACAAAGAATCCGGAGTAAAAGGATTAATATTCACTTGAGGAGTCTGTCGCACATCAAATTCCCTTTTTCCTGATTTTTCTGTATCCATGAAGAGAGAACTACCCCGGAGCTTCACAGAGCTGGAATCAATTCCTCGAGCTTTGGAGAGCAAACTCTAGGGAAGGAAAAATACAAATACAATTTTTAGGATCCAAGTCCTATCCTCAGCCTTCTCAACCTAACCTTCAACAAGCCTTATTCGTATGGCTGAATGCGTAGGTCAAAGCGACACACAAGTCTTTGTTAGAGTTCGAGCAAAATAAATTGTGGCTAATTTAGGAAGACTGAAGCTGGGTATTAACTACCTTTTCTGGAAAAAAAATAGCCAAGTAAAATCTGCCT
This sequence comes from Macaca nemestrina, assembly GCF_043159975.1. Classification (NCBI taxonomy): domain Eukaryota; kingdom Metazoa; phylum Chordata; class Mammalia; order Primates; family Cercopithecidae; genus Macaca; species Macaca nemestrina. The sequence continues at coordinate 56,260,463 of NC_092136.1, forward strand.
CTAACCCTAAAAAGAAAATGAATGCTGCCTAAAACTAAGTTCATTCTAGTGGCTAAAAGTTAACAAATTATTTGAACTCATCCAAAAATAGAAAGCAGTCCGAGAGCCCCATAAAAGCTCCCCTCCCCCATCTAAATAGGGCTTGGATAACCACCTTCACTGGACTCCTCCCCTCACTTCCAGTGGGATTTTGCCTTGAGCAAGTCGGCCAATAAACCGTAAAGCTCAAAAGCACACATATTCCTGAGGCTGATGACAAACGGTACATTGAAAACAAAACAAATTCACTTTAAAAGGTGCATTTTCCATATTAATCTTACAAATGCGAGGCTTGTCTTAATCTCTGGAAGTATCAGCTTTAAAATCCGCAGTTTTATAAGTGGTAATCTGCAGAGTACTGGAAGGCCATTCAAAACACAGGTGCTGAACACCTCCTTCTTTAAGATACCTTATCAACAGTAGGATGTTCCTAATCGCACGGAGGCCGGCCAAACTCTGGGCACTACAAACCCAACGATATAAACAAAGGCTAGGCCAAGACCTTGTCCAGAAAGAGGCTTCAGCGCTATCTGGACTTACGGATGAGTTTCTAGGACTGCAAATGCTTGGAAGGCCAGCCTTTACTCCCAAGTCCAAGCGCAGTCTCCCTGCATGCCCCAGACTTTCCCCCCATCAACGCCACACGACACGACACGATCAGCGCAGGACAATTTTTTTTTTAACTCCTTCTGCCTGCGCCGCCCAAATTACAGGCCCGATCACCGCGTTTAAAAGGCACCATATGGCTCGGGAGGTGTCAGGTGGCCGAGCCAGTACCCTCCAGCATCCTCGCAAACCGCGTTATCGGTGCCGCACTCCAGGCTGACGCTCGGGGCGGCCCGGACTCAACAGGCGGCAAATCCTCGGCCACCTGGACGGGCCGATCGGCCCCTTTGTAAGATGAAAAAGTTCCAGACGAGGCCCATTGTTCAGTTACATAATCTCAACGGACAACCTCGGGACAGGGCCAAAAACAAGGGCTGCCAACTTTGGGGGGCGGCGCAGGAAAGCGAGCGGGGGTGCAGCCGGCCGGTTATGTAACCGAACCCAGGCAGCGGCGCTGGGCTCCGGCGCCGCGGCCTTTTTAAAAGGCTGGGTCGGCGCGGGCCCGGGGTCCCGGCCGCTGGGTGCCCGCGCCCGCCGCTCTCACCTTGGGCGTGTGCGGGGTGTCGAAGAGCCGCAGCTTGCGGAAGGTCTTGTGCGGCGGGGTGCCCGGGTGGTCCGGACGCGGCGAGCAGCGGCCTTCGCCCGCCCGGCGCGCCCCGCAGCCCCGCGGCGACGCATCCCCCGGGCCGCCGCAGCGCACCGGCGAGAAGGAGCTGCCCAGAAAGTAGGGGGCCGCCGGCGACTTGACCGGCGACGAGGAGCCGAAGCCCTCCTCCTCCCACGAGTCGCCCTCCGCCCCGCCGCCCGCCTCGTCCGCGCCCGGGCAGGGGCCGGGCAGCAACAGGTCCTCCTCCAGCTCGCCGGGGCTCCCGGGGGCCTGCCCGGGCGAGAGGCGGCGCTCGGGCCCGGGCTCCGTGGGGCTCCGCGCGGGCGGCAGCGGCGAGTCGGGCTCTTGAAAGGCCGAGTCCTCCCCGGTGCTGTGGCCGCTGCCCTCCTCCTCCTCTTCTTCCTCTTCCTCCTCACAGTCGCTGCAGGGCGAGAAGATCAGCTTCTGCCGCAAGGTGCAGGCCGCCCCGGCGCGACGGGGCGGCGGCGGCTGCTGCCGGCTCAGAAAGCTCATCGCGGCCCGGGGGACCCGGCCGAGGACCGGAGAGCGGAGACCCACGGGGTCCAGGACACGGCAGACCAGGGGGCGGGTCCGCCACGTGCGGCTGGGCGCGCCTAGTCGCAGTCGCGGCGTCTCTGCGCGGCGGCGGCCTGCGGCTCCGGGGCGCTCGGGCTGCGGACGGTGGCGGCAGCGGCGGCGCGGACTGTCCGGCAGAGGCGGGGCGGCCCGAGCACCGAGGCTGAGGTCTCCTCAGGTCCAGTCTCAGGTTCGGGCTCCGCGGCTTCCCGCGACCGTTAACCACGTGAGTGCCCAGTCCACCAATCCCCGTCCAGCTCCGGGTTTGAAAAAAAAAGGAGGGCGCGACGTAGCCCGCGGGGGAAGGACCAGCTACGCGATTTTGGCGGGAACCCGCTGGCTCCGCCCCCGGCTCGGCGCCAGCCAAATCTGGGCTGGCTGTAGTGTTCCGGGCCTATGAGCTAGCCCGGGGTGGCTGGAACACCGCCCGGACGGGGCTGGGCCCGGGACCCGAGGCGGCCTTCTGGGAGGGGCAAAAGAGAGCTGGACTTGCCGAAGCCGACCCGAAAGCCGGCGTGGACGCAGCCTGGTCGCTGCTCCTCCCGTGCTGGGGGATCTGAAGAGGGGCAGGCGGCCGAGCAGCACCTCTCGGTCTCTTCGAGCTGAGAAGAGCCAGGGACCGAATGGCCTTCGGCCGCTGTCCCCGGAGGCCGCTTCTTGCCGCTCGTCGCTTGGGGCAAGCCACTGAGGCGTAGTGGGCGTGGCAGTGGGTATCCACGTTTCGGGTGGAGGTCTGAGCCGGAAATGGTGACTCAGGCCTCAGGACCTTTCTGAACTGCGGGAGCCGATGTGCTTAGGCTGGACACTGGCTGGGAGGAGGCCTCCGAGCCCCATTATTTCCCCGGGTGGGTGGCTGTTAGGGGCGGGTGTCTGCACAGCGAGAAGAGCTCTCCCAAGCAGAGGTCCACCTCTGCAGCTGACCTTGTCCGCGGCCAAAAGGAACAGCAGCACAGTCGCCCACCATGAAACCAAGTGCCCAGCACACGATCTCCGTGTTTACATTTGTTCGCCAGCACGTGGGCATGCGTTGGCAAAACCGATTGGCCCGGCTCGCTGCAAACTTAAACGCAATTTTAAAAAAAATCTTCCTAGTGCTTCGTTAAACTGATTTAATCCGTCCCTTAATGCACTTACACGTTTCTTCCAGTTTTCTTTTTTTTTTTCTGAGACATGGTCTTGCTCTGTCACCCAGGCTGGAGTGCAGTGGCACATCTCGGCTCACTGCAACCTGCAACCTCGCCTTTAGGGTTCAAGCGATTTTCGTGCCTCAGCCACCCGAGTAGCTGGGATTACAGGCGGCTGCCACCACACCTGGCTACTTTTTGTATTTTTAGTAGAGACGAACTTCCCAATGTTGGCCAGGCAGGTCTCCACCTCCTGATCTCAAGTGATCCGCCCGCCTCAGCCTCCCAAAATGCTGGGATTACAGACTTGAGCCACCCCTCCCGGCCTCTTCCAGTTTTCTGTTGTAAATAACCCCGTGGTGTATATTCTTCCTTCTCCAGGTTTTTTGTTTGTTTGTTTGTTTTCTGACACGAAGTCTCGCTCTGTCGCCCAGGCTGGAGTGCAGTGGTGCGATCTCGGCTCACTGCAGCCCCCACCTCCCGGGTTCCCGGGTTCCAGCGATTCTCCTGCCTCAGTCTCCCGGGTAGCTGGTATTACAAGCACACAGCAGGCCCGGCTAATTTTTGTATTTTTAGTAGAGACGGGGTTTCACCATGTTGGCAGAGTGCTCTCAAACTCCTGACGTCAGGTGATCCCACCACCCACCCCCCCAACCCCCCCCACCCCCCCACCCCCCCACTCCCCCACCCCCGGCCTTGGTCTCCCACAGTGCTGGGATTACAGGCGTGAGCCACGGCGCCTGGCCTTTTTAAAATATTCTTTTGGCTACTTCCCTGGAGTGAGAATTCCTCAGTCAAAGGATATAAACTGGCAAACTGCCCTCCAGAAACACCATACATTCTCACCAGCAGTGGATTAGAGCACACTCTGTGAATTCTGGACATCAGTGGATATTTAATGTTCGCTGATGTGGTTTTATTGTTTTGATTCATATTGTTGAACAGTTGTCATGGGTTTAATGATAATTTACATTTATTTCTATTGCCTATTTTTCTTATTGTTAGCCCGTTATGGATTTTTTTTTTTTTTTTTTTTTGAGACAGAATCTCGCTCTGTTGCCCAGGCTGGAGTGCAATGGGCGATCTCCGCTCACTGCAAGCTCCGCCTCCTGGGTTCACGCCATTCTCCTGCCTCAGCCTCCGAGTAGCTGGAACTACAGGCGCACACCACCACGCCCTGCTAATTTTTTGCATTTTTAGTAGAGACGGGGTTTCACCGTGTTAGCCAGGATGGTCTCTATCTCCTGACCTCGTGATCCCCCCGCCTCGGCCTCCCAAAGTGCTGGGATTACAGGCGCCCGGCCCCTTTATGGATATTAACACTTTGTCATATATGTTGTTCTAATGCTTTTCAAAGGCTAAATAAACTCAAGCTGAATTTTTCATGAAACACATGGTAGTACTTAACACGTCAAATCGGGAATTTCCTGAGATCACACAACTGAAGACACAGTGAAGGATCAATAGCTGTCTTTTCTCCCAACATTTGCTAACCGGTGTATAAATGTGTTTTTTATATGGTCATGCAAACTTAATTTTAAGCTCTTGGAGGACAAGAACTCTCGACTTGTATAAGGAGAGTTAATCTCTGATCCACAGTGGCCAAAGCCAAGGTGTGATTTTCAGAACCCTCCCTCCAACACTTCTCCTCCTGCCACTCCTTTTTTTAAAATTTTTATTTTTTGAAACAGGATCTCACTCTACCTACCCTGTCTCAAAGTGGAGTACAGTGGTGCAATCACGGCTCTGCAGCTTCGACCTGCCCAGGCTCAAGAGATCCTCCTACCTCACCCTCCCAAATAGCTGGGACTAATGATGTGTGCTACCACGCCCAGCTAATTTTGCATTTTTAGTAGAGACTGTGTTTCACTATGTTGCCCAGGCTGGTCTAGACGGGCTCAAGCAATCCACCCGTCTCTGTCTCCCAAAGTGCTGGGAGTTACAGGCATGAGCTACCATGTTGCCCAGGCTGTGGGCCCCCTCCTGCCACTCCTGATGACAAATATAATTATTTGATATAATTGACATTTTCTCTAAGATGAAGCATAAATAAAAATAGAGAACCACTACTTTTATCAATCTGTAACGTAAACTGCATGTGAAAATAGTGTGCTTCTAAGTAAATGGGACTTTAAAGCCCCTTAGATACCTCTCCACAACTAGATTGATGCTCCTGAACTCCTCCTATGTAAGAATTCTGTATCTCTGTTCTCACGTCCCCTCCTTCACCCTTTGCTCTTTCACAACATCTGGCTTTATTTCCTTAGCAGGCTTATTTCTATCTCAAAGTATGTTGTTAGTTTATTACTATCTCCTTCTAGAAAAATAAGGTCCCCTAGGGTAGGGACCTTCTATTCCTTGTTTATTGCAGTATTCTTATGTGGATTAGGTGCTCATTCCCTTGTAAGTGATAAAAGAGCCCTTATTTAAATAATTGTTGGTTTATTCGCTTCCTAAATTGGCACATTTGCAGATAAGTTTGCCTATTTAAGATTTTGAACTGGGAGTGGTAGTTCACACCCGCAATCCCAATACTTTGGAAGGTCAAGACAGGAGGATCATTTGAGGCCAGGAGTTCAAGACCAGCCTAGGCAACACAGTGAGATCTCACCTCTACTAAAACTTTAAAAATTAGCTGGGTGTGGTGGCATATGCCTGTAGTCCCAACTACTCAGGAGGCTGAAGTGGGAGGATCGCTTGAGCCTGAGAGACAAAGGCTGCAGTGAGCCGTGATTATGCCACTGCACTCCAGCCTAGGCAGCCGAGCCAGAACTCTCTCAGGAAAAAAAAAAAAAAAAAAAAAAATTGAACAGAGATCACCACTCTATTACTCTATTTAATGCAAGATTGTACAGGTAGCAGCCATCACACTTTATATTTTTCCCCATGGTTTTTCCCCACTCCAATAACAAAAATTTAAATGGTACAAAATTCTCCCACCTATCCCTTCAATTCCCAGCCCAGTTCCCCTTCCTGAACGTAAACACTCTTAACAATGTTTTGTTTTGTTTTGTCGACTCCTACTTTGCCACCTGTCTGCTTCCCTAAACTGGGAGGTCTTTGAAGTAGGCTAAGGCAGAAGGGCTTGGGTTGTGGATGGGAAGGGAAGAGTTCTTGGTCCACAGACCCAGGACTTTGAAGTCCTCACACAAAATTGAAGAGGTAAGCTCACAATGAATGTGTAGAATGACTAGGGGAAAGGATTTTTTTTTTTTTTCTGAAGACAAGGGTTTGCTCTGTTGCCCAGGCTGGAGTGCAGTGGTGCTTTCATGGCTCACTGCAACTTCCCCTTCTGGGCTCAAGCAATTCTCCCACCTCAGCCTCTTGAGTAGCCAAGACTACAGGCAAGTGCCACTAGTCCTGGTGAATTTTTGTATTTTTTGTAGAGACCAGGTCTCACCATGTTGCCCAGGCTGGTCTTGAACTCCTGAGCTCAAGTGATCCACCTACCTCAGCCTCCCAAAGTGTTGGGATTACAGGTGTGAGCCACTGCACCTGGCTGAAGGATTTTTTTTTTTTTTAAGTTGAAAGCAAGACTCAGTGCTAGAGCCGTTTCCTCTATGAAGCCTTTCCTGACTCTCCATTCCCTACTCCAGACTTTCCACCGCACCCAGCACAGACTATGTAACACTCTTACTTTGTTACTTGTCTAGTTTTCATACTGCTCAGGGCTGGGTCCAAACTGTATTTGTCTTCAGAGCTCCAGCAACCAGCACTGTGCCTTGGCCCCTGAGAAAGTGCTTAATAAATGTTTCTGGAATAATTTAATGAAAATCCAGTGATCTTTAAAACAAAAGTGCCAAAATATGTGAAAAACCCAGGCCCTGCCTCTTCAAGCTGAGAACATGGCACAATATTATGGTTTAACTGTAGCAACATCCTAACTGAAATTTTAAGTGACTGTTCTGATTTTTAAAATTTCACGCTCCTCTGAGTACAGCACACACTGTACTGGAGAGATGGGTTACACCCGCCTGCCCCAGGCCATATCTAATTCAAATTTCCAGTTCCTTTCTCCAACCAATGTTGTTTCCAACTAATGTTGCTAGGCAACTTTTGCAGAATCCACATGCTTGTGGTAATGTTGTAAGAACTGAGTAAAAATCTTGCCTCTAGCTTCTGGGATAACAAACCTAACCCGTTTATCCTCCTTAGACTCATGACTTAGCACATAAAGGGCTTTAAAACTATTTTCAACCGGTTCACCTTCCTTAGCAACAAAACAAGCAAGATTCTTGCCCTGAAGATTTAAAACTGAGATTTCTAAGTCACCTTCTCAAGTATTTTTAACACATATAGCACATGAATATGCATGCATATTCCTATTAACATGAGCCTTGCACTTTGAATGAAATCCTTCAGAACTAGGAACCAACTTTTCTCAGTGATACAAAGCCTTCAGGAATGTTTCTTAAGACTAGTCAGCCATTACCGAAAGCTGAATCTTTTCTATTAATATGCTCTTTGTTCTGGAGAAGTAATCAGTTTCTCTAAAGAGCCTACTCTGATAGATTTCTAACTTTAAAAAAAGACACATTAGTCAAATGTCAGTTTTTCACTTAAAAGACAAATAATATGCTTAAAGAGTTCAACTTTATTCATCTTCCTTGTTATCTTTACCTTTCCCCTTCTGCTTGTTCTCGCAGCAAGTCTCACTTTATTTCAACCCAGCTCTGTTACCAGCTGCCTATTGGCCTCAGGAATACAAATCTCAGGCTAGAATGCGGGAACTCCTAGACTGCTCCTGTTTGACTTCCCAGGTATAAATTAGATTTCTCTACTTTGTCACTTGCCTTAATAATCTCTGATGGATGTGATTATTTGACCATTTCACCACATGTTCATCAGCACACCCTGAGAGTACAGTGCAGTCAAAGTCAATTCTTCCGTAATTATTCAGTTTTTTTGTTTGTTTGTTTTGTTTTTTGTTTTTCTGAGACGGAGTCTCGCTCTGTCGCCCAGGCTGGAGTGCAGTGGTGCGATCTCGGCTCCCTGCGAGCACCGCCTCCCGGGTTCACACCATTCTCCTGCCTCAGCCTCCCGAGTAGCTGGGACTACAGGTGCCCACCATCATGCCTGGCTAATGTTTTGTATTTTTAGTAGAGATAGGGTTTCACTGTGTTAGCCAGGATGGTCTCGATTTCCTGACCTCATGATCCACCCGCCTTGGCCTCCCAAAGTGCTGGGATTACAGGCGTGAGCCACCGCGCCCGGCCAATTGTTCAGTTTATTAAATGTGAGACTAGCATTCTCTCTTGCGAATAGTGTTCAATAAATATAAGTGTGCTTTCTGGTTTGGCATGGTGGCTCACTCCTGTAATCTCAGCACTTTGGGAGGCCAAGATAGGAGGATTCCTTGAGCCCAGGAGTTGGAGACCAGCCTGGGCAACATAGGGAGACACCCTCTCTACAAAAAATTTAAAAAATTAGCCCGGCATGGTGGCGTGCGCCTGTGGTCCCAGCTATTCTGGAGGCTGAGGTGGGAGGATTGCTTGGGCCTGGGAGGTAGAGGTTGCAGTGAACCGTGATCACATCACTGCATTCTAGCCTAGGCAACAGAGCAACACCCTGTTGGGGGGAAAAAAAAAGTTACAAGTATACTTTCAATTATAGCAATGTTGTTTGAGAAAAACTCATAATTGTTAATGGCTTTATAGTCAGTAATTGCAATATATGACTCCTGACGTCCCCAAAATAAGTTTACTTAATATGGATGGGCTTGAGTTTATGCACAACCAGCTAAGAAGAGCAAATCAGAATAGAGTATCTTTGTAATAAGAACTTGACAAGCATAACCCAGGAAAAACAACCAATTAAGAGCTTGTATTTTAATAAAATAAACATTTCTTGTCATGCTGAATTAATCTTTAAGGACTACTAACATGCAATTTCCATGCATCGTTCTGATATTTATTTAAGATAGATCAAGGACAGATCATTGTATCCTTTGGATATGGGCATATCAATTGTATGGATTCTATACAAAATGTCTGAAGATCTGAGATTTTCATTCAGGTTTTGCTTGGGGTCTTCAGCTAGGAGAGACCATGGTAGGGTACTTAAAGGTTGTGTCCGTTCATATATGAAACAGCTGTAACCAGCCTTATTTGTGAAAGGAGCCCTTAGGCCTACTCCTAGTTATTTCAGCAGTTCTCAGTCTTACACAGGGCCCCTAATCTTGAAACACTTCATAGTCCACTGCAATAGGTCAGGCAGTGGTACTAATGCAAGATTTTTCCCAAGAGAAAATACCACTGACCATTTCATTCCTAGATAAGGGAGTAGTTCTCAACCAAGGTATTTTAAAATTATAGCTCTCTGAAGCATTTAGCTAAAACATTAGCAAATAACCCCTTCCTATTTGCTATTTTGTAATTCTTTTCTATTGCAATGGAACTGAATAGCCCCATTTTCTCCAATATTCCTTTTTTTATTTCCTTTACAGAGGCACAAATGTTGCTGTTCTCTATATTTTTAATGAGTTTCAATAACTGAAAAGTTCACTTCACAGAAATATCATAAACACAGGCAACTGTGAGTGCCCAACAGAGTACGGGCACTCATTAAATATTCAAGGAATTGATTAATTGCCTCTCCTTTTGGGTTAGTGACATACACAGGAAATGACCTGAATGACCACAAGGACTGCCAGTTGTTTGCTGGCCACATTGTGATTATTTAAACTGGCTTTGTTCAGATTACTGCAGCACAAAAGATGTGATGACTCTTCTCCAGTGAGTCAAGGGGCCCTGTCTCATTAGGGGAGGGAAAGGAGGTAAGACAGACATCCCATGCTGGTCTTTTGTTAGCAACAGGAGTGTGTTTAGGTATTGCTGTGTTTTGATGACTCAGTGGTGAGTCAACTTTAAAGTTCTATAAAAGGCCTTGTTCAGCTCAGACAGGATTGAGAGATGACCTCATCCAGTATCTAGTTGGGTAGAGAGTAACCAGTTGTGTGTGACATGATAAGCCGATAAGCCGATTGGGAGTGTATACAAGAAAAAAAAGTACTGGTGAGGATGAACTAGTTTCTAACTACAGAAATCAACTCTGCTTGGCAGTCCTCTATTGAGTGTCTACTATGTTCAAGCATCTATCCTACCAACTGCACATTTGCTTAATACAGGTCAGAATATGAGAAATGCCCTAAGTGCTACAAAGAGCTGGGGTGCCTTTGCAGGAGCTGGGAGAGGGGAGAACATTTTGGTGCCAACTATATGATAGGCACTGAACCAGATGCTTTACATACTTATTTAATCTTTACAGAAACTCTGTAAGAGAGTTATTTTTATTCACATTTTACAGATGAAAAGGAAACACAGGTTAAAAAATGCCTTCATCATACAATCATAGAACTAGTATTACTGAGACTGCATTTCTGAAACTTTATTTTTAATTTCAAAATTTAAAAATTTTTAAATTTATCCATCCAATGACCTATCAATATTTTTTATTTTAGTTTTTTTTTTTTTTTTTTTTTTTTTTGAGATAGGGTCTCCATCACCCAGGCTGGAGTGCAGTGGCACGATCATGGCTTACTGCAGCCTCAATCTCCTGGAACCAAGCAATCCTCCCAGCTCAGCCTCCTGAGTAGCTGGGACTACAGGCACATGCCACCATACCTGGCTAATTAAAAAAAAAAAAAAATTTTTTTTTGTAGAGACGTGGTCTCACTATGTTGCCCAGACCAGTCTCTCACACTCCAAGGGATGCTCCCACCTCAGCCTCTCAAAGTGTGGGGATTGCAGGTATGAGCCACCATGCCCAGCCTTCTGAGACTTTATGACTGCTGACTTAAAGCCTGGTTCTTCCTACCCCAGTAAGAAGGGGGTAAGGTGAAGGGCGAAACAGGGAGATTTGATGAAGGCAGTGTCATGCTGGACCCAGCTGGTAGGCCAGGCTAGTGGAGCAGTGTGATGTCTAGAGTCATCCTTCCAGGTAGCCCAGCACACAACTTGATGGTGTGAATGGGGACAATGGGATCCAGAGGGAGTCAGACTTGTATCTTATTTTTTTGTTTCATCATAAAACCCAAATGTATTTTAAACTCTAAAATCGAGAGGAAAGATTACAAAGATTGATATCAGAAAGTAAAGTAAGGGATGAAGAAGTGGTAGAGGGTTGGAGGGAAGTGCTAGTTTAAATAGTGAAATCAAGGAATGCTTTTCTGAGGAAGTGGCATTTGAGCAGGAACCTGAAGGAGTGAGAAAATCAGCCACATGGAGATCTGGGAGAAAGTTTACAAAACCAAAAATTGGCATTGTTTATTATACTCCGTATTGGAAACCACCCAAATTTCCATTAAATACTAAGTAACTATAGTTTGCAAAATAATGAGCTGGAACTATATGTACAAAATGAAAAGATGTCTATAAGATAATGGAGAAAAGGGCCAGTTGTGGTGGCTCACGCCTGTAATCCCAGCACCTTGGGAGGCCAAGGCACATGGATCACTTTAGGTCAGGAGTTCTAGACCAGCCTGATCAACATGGTAAAACCCAGACCATACTAAAATTACAAAAATTAGCCAGGTGTGGTGGTGCATGCCTGTAATCCCAGCTACTCGGGAGGCTGAGGTGAGAGAATCACTTGAACCCTGGAGGCGGAGGTTGCAGTGAGCTGAGATTGTACCACTGCACTCCAGCCTGGGTGACAGAGTGAGACTGTGTCTCAAAAAACAAACAAACAAAAACATATAATGGAGAAAAGTTGCAAAACTGTATAGTGATTCCATTAAAACAAACAAATGAGAAAATTAACCTAAAGCAAACATATTTGTCACAGGGAGAATATCTGAAGAAATACAAAAAATTGAAAATTGGGCTGGGCACGGTGGCTCACATCTGTAATGCCAGCACTTTGGGAGGCCGAGGCGGGTGGATCACTTGAGGTCAGGAGTTCCAGACCAGCCTGGCCAACATGGTGAAACCCTGTCTGTACCAAAAATACAAAAATTAGCTGAGTGTGATGGTGCATGCCTGTAATTCCAGCTAGCTACTGGAGAAGGTGAGGTACAAAAATCGCTTGAATCTGGGAGGTAGAGGTTGAAGTGAGCCAAGATCATGCCACTGCACTCCAGCCTGGGTGACAGAGTGAGACTGTCTAAAAACAAAACAAAACAAAAATTGAAAATTGGATGGTTGGAAGCAAGATGGCTGTATAGAAGCCTCCATCAATCATCCTCCCCACAGGAACACCAAACTGAATAATTATCTACACAAAAAAGCACCATCATAAGAACCAAAAATCAGATGAGCGATCATAGTACCTGGTTTTAACTTCATGTCACTGAAAGAGCCACTGAAGAGGGTAAGAAATACAGTCTTGAATTGTACAGTCTTGACAGGACCCTTCCCCCACTCCCCAGCAGCTGCTGCATGGCACAGAGAGACAATCTGTGTGCTTCAGGGAGGGCGAGTGCAGCGATTGTGGGATTTTGCATTGGAACACAGTGCTACCAACACTGGGCAGAACTCCACCAGTGCCCGTAGAGGCAGCATTAGACCAGCCTTACCCAGAGGGGAATCACTCATCCTAGGGGTCAGGACTTGAGTTTTGCCAAGCCTTGCCACCACAGGCTAATGTTCTCTGGGGTCCTAAATAAAATTGGAAGGCTGTCTAGGCCACAAGGACTGCAAATCTTAGGCAAGGCTTAGTCCTGTGTTGGTCTCAGAGCCAGTGGATTTGGGAGCCATACAATTTAGTAAGACACCAGCTGGGGCAGTCAAGGGAGTACTTGTGCCACCCCTCCTTCAAGTTCAGGCAACACAGTTTGCAAATCCAAAAGAGACCCCTTCCTTCCACTTGAGGAGAGAGAAGAGTAAAGAAAACTTTGTCTTGCAACTTGGATGCCAGCTCAACCACATTAGGAAAGGGCGCTGGGCAGAGTTGTGAGGCCCCCATTCTAGGACCTAGCTCCTAGATGACATTTCTAGACACAACCTGGGCTAGAAGGGAACCTGCTGCCTTGAAGGGAAGGACCCAGTCCTGGCAAGATTTATCACCAGCTAACTTAAGAACCTTATATAAGCAGCAGTGGTAACCAAGTAGTACATGCTGTGAGCCTTCAGTGAGACTAAGATGTGCCAGCTTCAGGTCTGACCCAGCACAGGAGTAGGGGTGGTGGCCACAGGGGTGCTTGTTTAACCTCTCCACCGTCTAGGCAGCACAGCACAGAGAGAGAGAGAGAGAGATGCTGTTTGTTTGGGAGAAAGTATGGGGTCAGGTGCAGTGGCTCATGCCTGTAATCTCAGCATTTCGAGAGGCTGAGGCAGGTGGATCAGTTAAGGCCAGGAGTTCAAGACCAGCCTGGGCAACATAGCAAAAACCTGTCTCTACTAAAAATACAAATATTAGCTGGGCATGGTGGCGCACGCCTATAATCCCAGCTACTCGGGAGGCTGAGGCATAAGAATTGCTTGAACCCAGGAGGCGCAGGTTGCAGTGAGCCCAGATTGCACCACTGTATTCCACCCTGGGTGACAGAGTGAGACCCTGTGAGAAAAGAAAGAAAGAGAGAAGAGAGAAAGAGAGGAAGGGAGGAAGGGGGGAAGGGGAGGAAAAAAGGAAAAGAAAAGAAAAGAAAAGAAAAGAAGGAATATAATATATGAGCAAAGAACAAGAGTCTCTGCCTGATAATCCAAAGACTTCTTCCAGGCCTTATTCAAGGTAACCAAGGTGGTACCTCTATGAGTCTGCAAGAACTATGGCGTTACTGGGTTACATTGTGGGTTACCCACTAATGGCCCGCTAATGACCAAAAACTTAAGTCACAACACTCAAGTCTCTTCAAATACCTGGAAAGCCTTCCCAAAAAGGACAGGTACAAACAAGCCCAGATTATGAAGGATACAATAAATACCTAGCTCTTCAATGTCCAGACACTGACAAACATCCGCAGGAATCAAGACCATCCAGGGAAATCGACATCAGGGACTAATCCCAGAGAGAGAGAGAAATTTGACCTTTCAGACAGAGAATTCAAAATAGCTGTCTTGAAGAAACTCGAAGAAATTCAAGATAACACAGAGAAGGAACTCAGAATCCATTAGATAAATTTAACAAAGAAATAGAAATAATTAAAAAGAATTGAGCAGAAAGCCTAAAGCCAAAAAAAAATGCATTTGACATACTGAAAAACTTATCAGAGTATTTTAATAGCAGAATTGATCAAGCAGAAGAATTAGTGAACTTGAAGATAGGCTGTTCTAAAATACACAGTCAAAAAGGTCCTGCAGAGCTGAGCAGTCAAGATGTGTGACTTCACCGAAGACCAGACCACAGAGTTCAAGGAGACTTTCCAGCTGTTTGACCGAACAGGTGAAGGCAAGATCCTGTACAGCCAGTGTGGGGAGGTGATGAGGGCCCTGGGCCAGAACCCTACCAACACCAAGGTGCTCAAGGTCCTGGGGAATCCCAAGAGTGATGAGATGAATGTGAAGGTGCTGGACTTTGAGCACTTTCTGCCCATGCTGCAGACAGTGGCCAAGAACAAGGACCAGGGCACCTATGAGGATTATGTTGAAGGACTTTGGGTGTCTGACAAGGAAGGAAATGGCACCATCATGGGTGCTGAAATCCGTCATGTTCTTGTCACACTGGGTGAGAAGATGACAGAGGAAGAAGTAGAGATGCTGGTGGCAGGGCATGAGGACAGCAATGGTTGTATCAACTAGGAAGAGCTCGTCCACATGGTGCTGAATGGCTGAGGACCTTCCCAGTCTCCCCAGAGTCTGTGCCTTTCCCTGTGTGAATTTTGTATCTACCCTGAAGTTTCCCTAGGCTCTCTTGTCTCAGCACCTTTCCCATCTTGTCTCCCTTGGATGATGTTTGCCATCAGCATTCACCAAATAAACTTGCTTTCTGTACCCTCAAAAAGAAAAAAAAAAAAAAAAGAAAGAAAATACACAGTCAGGGGAGACAAAAGAAAAAAGAATAAAAAAGAATGACACATGCCTACAAGAGCTAGAAAATAGCCTCAAAAGGGCAAATCTAAGAGTTATTGGCTTTAAAGAGGGGTGGAGAGAGAGGTGGGGTTCATTCAAAGGAATAATAATAGAGAACTTTCCAAACCTAGAGAAAGATATCAATATTCAAGTATAAGAAGGTTATAGAATACCAAGCAGGTTTAACTCAAAGAAGACTACTTTAAGGCATTTAATATTCAGACTCCCAAAGGTCAAGGATAAAGAAAGGATTCTAAAACCAGCAAGAGAAAATAAACAAATAACATACGATGGAGCTCCAATAGGTCTGGCTGCAGACTTTTCGATGGAAATCTTACAGGTCAGGAGAGAGTGGCATGACAATATTTAAAATGCTGAAGGAAAAAAAACTTTTACCCTAGAATAGTATTACTTTATCTGATGAAAATATCCTTCAAACATGAAGGAGAGGTAAAGACTTTCCTGGACAAGCAAAAGCTGAAGGATTTCATCAACACAAGACCTATCCTATAAGAAATGCTAAAAAGAGTTCTTCAATCTGAAAGAAAATAATGTTAATGAGCAATAAGAAATCATCCAGGCCAAGGTGGGAGAATTGCTTGAATCCAAGAGTTTGAGATCAGCCTGGGCAATGCAGTGAGACTCCATCACTACCAAAAAAAAAATTGTTTTAATTGGCTGGGCATAGTGGCTCATGCCTGTAATCCCAGCACTTTGGGAGGCTGAGGCAGGAGGATCACTTAAGGCTAGGAGGCTACAGTGAGCTATAATCAAGCAACTGGACTGTAGCGTGGGTGATAAAGTGAGACATTGTCAAAAAAATAAAAAATAATAATAAATAAATAAATAATCTGAAGGTACAAAACTTACTGGTAACAATAAGTACTACACAGAAAAACACAGAATATAATAACACTGTCGTTGTGGTATGTAAACTACTCATATTTTAAGTAGAAAAACAAAAAGACGAACCAATCAAAAATAATTATTACGGGCTGGGTGCGGTGACTCACACCTGTAATCCCAGCACTTTAGGAGGCCAAGGCGGGTGGATCACGAGGTCAGGAGATGGAGACAAACCTGGTTAACATGGTGAAACCCCATCTCTACTAAAAATACAAAAATTAGCTGGGCATAGTGGCACACGCCTATAATCCCAGCTACTCGGGAGGCTGAAGCAGGAGAATCACTTGAACCCGGGAGGCAGAGGTTGCAGCGAGCTGAGATCATGCCACTGCACTTCAGCCTGGGCAACAGAGTGAGATTCTGTCTCCAAATAATAATAATAATAATAATAATAATAATAATAACAACAACAACTTTTCAAGACATAGACAGCACAATAAGATATAAATAGAAACAACAAAAAGTTAGTATGTGGGGAGACAAAGTTAAAGTTTGTATTAGTTTTTATTAGTTTCCTTTTTGTTTATTAGTTTACACAATTAGTGTTAAATTGTCATCAGTTTAAAATAATGGGTTATAAGATATTATTTGTAAGCCTCATGGTAACCTGAAATCTAAAAGCATACAATGGATACACAAAAAATAACAAACAAGAAATTAAAACATACCACCAGAGAAAATCACCTTCTCTAAAAGGAAGACAGGAAGGAAGGAAAGAAGGAAGAGAAGACCACAAAACAACCAGAAGACAAATAACAAAATGGCAGGAGTAAGTCCTTACTTATCAATAATTGCATTGAATGTAAATGGACTAAGCTCTCCAATCAAAAGACGCAGAATGGCTGAATGGATTTAAAAAGATAAAAAGACTCAATGATCTGTTGCCTACAAGAAACACACTTCACCTATAAAGACACACATAAACTGAAAATAAAGGGATGGAAAAAGATGTTTTATGCAGATGGAAACTAAAAAAAGCAGAAATAGCTATACTTAGACAAAACAGATTTCAAGACAAAATCTAGGCTGGGTGTGGTGGCTCACACCTGTAATCTGAGCACTTTGGGAGGCTGAGGCGGACAGATCACCTGAGGTCAGGAGTTCAAGACCAGCGTGGCCAACATAGTGAAATCCCATCTCTACTAAAAATACAAAAATTAGCCTGGCATGGTGGCACACACCTGTAATCCCAGCTACTCAGGAGGCTGAGGCAGGAAAATTGCTTGAACCCAGGAGGTGGAGGTTGAAGTGAACTGAGATTGCACCACTGCACTCCAGCCTGGGCAACAGAGTGAGACTCTGTCTCAAAAGAAAAAAGACAAAAACTATAAAAAGAGACAAAGAAGGTCATTATATAATGATAAAGGGGTCAATTTGGCAAGAGAATATAACAATTGTAAATATATATGCACCCAACACTGGAGCACCCAGATATATAAAGCAAATATTATTGGAGCTAAAGAGAGAGACAGACTCCACTACAATAATAGCACAAGATTTCAACACCCCACTTTCAGCATTGGACAGATCATCCAGACAGAAAATCAACAAAGAAACATCAGACTTAATCTGCACTATGGATCAAATGGACCTAATAGATATTTAGAACATTTCACACAATGGTTACAGAATACACATTCTTCTCCTCAGCACATGGATAATTCCCAAGGATAGCTCCTGTTAGGTCACAAAACAAGTCTTAAAGCATTAAAACAATTGAAATAATATCAAGGATCTTCTCTGACCACAATGAAATAAAACTAGAAATCAATAACAAGAGGAATTTTTGAAACTATACAAACACATGAAAATTAAACAATATGCCCCTGAATAACCAGTGGGTCAACTAAGAAATTAATAAGAAAATTAAAAAATTTATTGAAACAATAATGGAAACACAACATATCAAAACCTGTGGGATACAGTGAAAGCAGTACTAAGAGGGAAGTTTATGGCTGTAAGTGCCTACATCAAAAAAGATAAAAAGGCTGGGTGCAGTGGCTCATGCCTGTAATTCCAGCACTTTGGGAGGCTGAGGTGGGTGGATTGCTTGAGCTCAGGAGTTTGAGACCAGCCTGGGCAACATGGGAAAACCCTATCTCTACTAAAAATACCAAAAATATTATCCAGGCATGGTGGCACATATCTGTAGTCCCAGCTACTTGGGCAGCTGAGGCATGTGAATTTCTTGGACCTGGGAGGCGGAGGTTGCAGTGAGCCAAAATTGGCCACTGCGCTGCAGCCTGGGTGACTGAGTGAGACTCTGTCTCAAACAAACAAATGAACAAACATACAAACTTCAAGTAAACGACCTAATGATGCCTCTTAAAGAACTAGAAAAGCAGGAGCAAACCAAACCCAAAGTTAGTAGAAGAAAATAAATAATAAAGACCAGAGCAGAAATAAATGAAATTGAAACAAATAAAACAATACAGAGGATAAAGACAAAAAGTTCATTTTTTGGAAAGATAAACAAAATGATAAACCTTTAGCCAGACTAAGAAAAAAAGAGAGAAGACTGAAATAAAATGAGAGAGGAAAAAGGAGATGTTACACATGATACCAAGAAATTCAAAGGATCCTAGGTACTACTATGAGTAAGTATATGCCAATAAATTGGAAAACCTAGAAAAAAAGATAAATTTCTAGATACATGCAACCTACTGAGTTGAACCATGAATAAATTCAAAACTTTAACAAACCAATAATAAGTAACAAGTTCAAAGCCAAAATAAAAAGTCTGCCAGCAAAGAATAGCCTGGGACTCAATAGCTTCACTGATGAATTTTACCAAAGATTTAAATAACTAATATCAATCCTACTCAAACTATTTTAAAAATTTGAGGAGGAGGGAATACTTTCAAACTCATTCCATGAGGCCATTATTACCCTGATAGCAAAACCAGACAAAGACACATAAAAAAGAAAAAGAAAGAGAGAAAGAAAAAGAAAGATAAAGAAAGAAAGAAAGAAAGAAAGAAAGAAAAGAAAGAAAGAAAGAAAGAAAGAAAGAAAGAAAGAAAGAAAGAAAGAAAGAAAGAAAGAAAGAAAGAAAGAAAGAAAGAAAGAAAAAGAAAGGGAAAGAAAGAGAAAGAAAGAAGGGAGGGAGGGAGGGAGGGAAGGAAGGAAGAAAGAAAGAAAACAACAGGCCAATATCCCTGATGAACATTGATGCAAAAATCTTCAACCAAATACTATTAGGTTGGTGCAAAAGTAACTGTGGTTTCAGACTTTGAACTTTAAATCATTATAACTAGGCTCAAACACATCTTTATTAATCAAAACAGGAACCATTACAATCAACACATTTTTTGCCAATGAGAAATGTTTGTTTATTCCTATATTGTAAAAATCCATGTTTCAGGATTCAATAAACCCTTGGAAATCATTTTCTGCATCCTACTGGTTGTGGGAGTGTTTTCCCTACAAAAAGTTGTTGAGATGCTTGAAGAAGTGGTAGTCAGTTGATGAGAGGTCAGGTGAGTATGGCAGATAAGGCAAAACTTCATAGCCCAATTCGCTCAACTTTTGAAGTGTTGGTTGTGTGACGTGTGTTTGGGTGTTGTCGTGGAGAAGAATTGGGCCCTTTCTGTTGACCAATGCTGCCTGCAGTTGTTGCAGTTTTTGGTGCATCTCATCTGTTTGCTGAGCATACTTCTCAGATGTAATGGTTTTGCCGGGATTCAGAAAGCTATAGTGAATCAGACCAGCAGCAGACCACCAAACAGTGGCTGTGACCTTTTTTGGTGCAAATTTGGCTTTGGGAAGTGCTTCGGAGCTTCTTCTCAGTCCAACCACTAAGCTGGTCATCGCCAGTTGTATAAAATCCACTTTTTGTCACATGTCACAATCCGATCAAGAAATGGTTCACTGTTATTGCATAGAATAAGAGAAAACAACATTTCAGAACAACATTTTTAAAATTTTTTGCTCAGCTCATGAAGGACCCACTTATCAAGACCCCTTTTTTTTTCACCTTTCCAATTTGCTTCAAATGCCAAATGACCATAGAATAGTTGACATTGAGTTCTTTGGCAACTTCTCGTGTAGTTGTAAGAGGATCAGCTTTGATGACTGCTGTCAATTGGTCATTGTCAACTTCTGATGGCTGGCCACTACACTCCTCATCTTCAAGGCTCTTGTCTCCTTTGCAAAACTTCTTGAACTACGACTGTACTGTACATTCATTAGCAGTTCCTGGGCCAAATGCCTTATTGATATTATGAGTTTTCTTGCTGCTTTATGACCCATTTTGAACGCAAATAAGAAAATTGCTCGAATTTGCTTTTTGTCTAACATCATTTCCATAGTCTAAAATAAACATAAAATAAACAGCAAATAATAAGTCATTAGCAAGAAAACATAAAGCGAGAAATGTCCATTAAAATGATGTATAACATAACCACATTTATTGAAGAATGTATTCCAGTATCAAATGGCAAATTCCAACAATGCAAAAACTGCAGTACTTTCGCACTCACCTTAATAGCAAACTGAATTCAATAACACATTAAAAAGATCATTCATCATGACCAAGTGAGATTTATCCCAGGGATGCAAGGATGGTTTGTCATATGCAAATCAATCAATGTGATACATCATATCTACAGAATGAGGGACAAAACTATACTATCATTTCAATTCACGCTGAAAATGCATTTGATAAAATTCAACATCCTTTCATGATAACAACCCTAAAAAACCTGGGTATAGAAGGAACATACTTAGGCTGGGCACCATGGCTCACGCCTGAAATCCCAGCACTTTGGGAGGCCAAGGTAGGTGGATCCCTTGAGGTCAGGAATTCGAGACTGGCCTGACCAACATGGTGAAACCCAGTAGAGATTTTAGAAATCTTACTAAAAATACAAAAAAATTAGCCAAGCATGGTGGTGTATACCTGTGATCCCAGCTACTCAGGAGGCTGAGGCAGGAGAATCACTTGAACCCAGGAGGCAGAGGTTGCAGTGAGCCGAGATTGCACAATTACACTCCAGCCTGGGCCACAAGAGTGAAACTCTGTCTTAAAAAAAAAAAAAAAGAACATACTTCAACATAGCCCTACATGACAGACCCACAGCTAGTATCATACTCAATGATGAAAAACTGAAAGTCTTTCTTCTAAGATCTGGAGCACGACAAGGATGCCCACTTTCATCACTGTTACTCAACACAGCACTGGAAGTCCTAGCTAGAGCAATCAGACAAGAGAAAGAAAGAAAGGGCATCCAAATTGGAAAGGAAGAAATCAAATTATCTTTGTTTGCAGATGATAGGATCTTATATTTAGTAAAACCTAGAGACACCACTGAAAAATTATCAGAACAGATATACAAATTCAGTAAACTTGCAGGAAATAAAACAATATACAAAAGTCAACATGCAAAATCAACATATATCAGTACACACAGCTATTATTAGGTTAAAAAAAAAAAGAGAACATGACATATAAAAATCATTTCTAGGCCAGGCATGGTGGCTCAAACCTGTAATCCCAGCACTTTGGGAGGCAGAGGCGGGTGGATCACGAGGTCAGGCGTTCAAGACCAGCCTTGCCAACATGGTGAAACCCTGTGTCTACTAAATATACAAAAATTAGCCCGGCATGGTAGTGTGCACCTATAGTCCAAGCTGCTCGGGAGGCTGAGGCAAGAGAATCACTTGAACCTGGGGGGCAAAGATTGCGGTGAGCTGAGATCGCACCACTGCACTCCAGCCTAGGCAACAGAGTGAAATTTCATCTCAAATAAATAAATAAATAAATAAAATTAAAATAAATTTAAAAATCGGCCAGGTGCAGTGGCTCACACCTGTAATCCTGGCACTTTGGGAGGCTGAGGTGGGTGGATCACGAGGTCAGGAGTTCAAGACCATCCTGGCCAACGTGGTGAAATGCCATCTCTACTAAAAATACAAAAATTAGCTGGGGATGGCGGCATGTGTCTGTAATCCCAGCTACTTGGGAGGCTGAGGCAGAAGAATTGCTTGAACCCGGGAAGTGGAGGTTGCAGTGAGCCAAGATTGTGCCACTGCACTCCAGCCTGAGTGACATCTCTTAAAAAAAAAAACAAAAAACCGAAAAGAGTATAGTTGGATTGTTTATAACACAAAGGATAAAGGATAAATGCTTGAGGGGATGGATGCCTCATTTCCGCTGATGTGACTATTACACATTGTTTGGCTGTATCAAAATATTCCATATGCCCTGTAAACACATATACCTACTATATACCCTTAAAAATTAAGAATAAAATTTTTATAAGTAAATTTTAAGCGTTGTCAAAAAATCTGACTTCTAAGAGTTGTTGCATGGATTGAATGAGAGAACAATGAGTCAAAGTGCTTAGGTGCATACTAAAGACAGAGCCAGAAGGAAGGTCTTGTCATCTCTAAGACAGGATAGGGCAGACAGAATTATGACATGAGTCCTGAAGATCCATCCCCTTGCCTTTTCTGATATACTTAGAGCTCTCCTCTCTTTTAAGCCATGTATTCCTGACCCTTCCTCATTTCCTCACATGGCTTTGTCCCTCGTCTAGCTTTGCTCTTGGGAAAGGAGCTTGTACTTCTGTTTTTTAATCTGGTTCCTTCATCTGGAATGACCTTCCCGCCACCCTCAGACAAACAGCTTTGTGCTCTGGCTGCAGTCCGTGGAGAGGTGCTGATAAGGAAGAGGGTTTCCTGGTTCCCTCTGGTTCATTGTAGCCTCACTTCAATGTGGTACAGTGCAATGTCAAGAGCAGTGTCAAAGGCTCTATTGTGTCTCCCCCACCAACCCCATTCTAGCCTCAGAACATTAGGATTGCTCACACACACTCCGGCTGATGTTGACTGCATCACCTGCCTTCCCTTTAAGGTTTGTGTTTTGTTTTGTTTTTCTGAGACAGGGTCTTGCTCTGTCCCCCAGGCTGGAGTGCAGTGGCGCGATCTTGGCTCACTGCAGCCTTCACCTCCCAGGTTCAAGTGATTCTCGTGCCTCAGCCTCCAAAGTAGCTGGGATTACAGGCACAGTCACCACGCCCAGCTAGTTTTTGTATTTTTAGTAGAAATGGGGTTTCACCATGTTGGCCAGGCTGGTCTCAAACTCCTGGCCTCAAGTGATCTGCCCATCTCGGTCTCCCAAAGTGCTGGGATTACAGGTGTGAGCCACTGCACCCGGCCCTATTTAAGGTTTTTGAGGGATTCAAGCTGTAACTGTTTCTGCCCATCCCATCCCCACTCTCAGTCTCCACTACCAAGCTCTCCTGACTTTCAGGGTCTTGTGTGCTTGAAACCAACTGGTAGAAACAATTGGCTCTGTCAGTATGCTTGTCAGCCAATTGTTAGAAACAACACAGCACAGAAAAATCACAAGTATAAAATAAGTGCAAATAAAATAAATATAGAAAGAATATTCTGTGCTCTTGTATTATTTCTAGCAACTATTCATTTGATCATTTTGGATTTCTAGGCTGACCAATCAGGTAATTGATAATAATTCTCTCATCCACTTTAGTATTTTGACTTTTATTCTATTGTCTAATTGCATTAACTAGCACTTCCAGAACAACATTAAATAACAGGTGGTGAGAATCCTTGTCTAGCTCCTGACTTTAATGGGATATTAATAATAATATTGATTGGGCCAGGCACAGTGGCTCATGCCTGTAATCCCAGCACTTTGGGAAGCCGAGGCGGGTGGATCACCTGAGGTCAGAAGTTCGAGACCAACCTGGTCAACATGGTGAAACCCCCATCTCTACAAAAATACAAAAATTAGCCAGGCGTGGTGGCGGGCACCTGTAATTCCAGCTACTGGGGAGGCTGAGGTGAGAGAATCACTTGAACCCTGGAGGCGGAGATTGCAGTAAGCCGAGATCACACCATTGCACTCCAGCCTGGGCAACAGAGGGAGACTTCCTCTAAAAAAAAAAAAAAAGGGAGAGAGTTAGGGCCTTGCATTGGCCTAAGGGAATGTTGTGACAGGTTTGATCTATCCAGGCCATTAAAACATCCTCCATATCAGCAATAAGGCTGTTCTGCTTTCTTATCTCATTTCCATATTCACTGGAGTAGCACTTTTAATCTCCTTCAATAACTTTTCCCTTGTATTTACATCTTAGCTAACTATTTGGTGCAAGAGGCCTAACTTTCAGCCTGTCCCAGCTTTCAACATGCCTTCCTAACTAAGCTTAATTATTTCTAGTTTTTGAGAATGAGAGATGTGTGACTCTTTCATTTGAACACTTAGAGGCCACTGTAGGGTTCCAACTGGCCTAATTTTAGTATTTTTGTGTCTCAGGAAATGAGGAGGTTCCAAGAGAGGGAGACACACAGGGGAACACCCAGTCCATTCAGTAGTCAGAACACACACAACATTTATAGATTAAATTCACCATCTTGTATAGGCATGGTTTATGGCACCCCGAAACAATTACAGTTGTAACATCAAAGATCAGAGATCAACATAACGGATACAATAATAATGACAAAGTTTGAAATATTGCAAACATTACTAAAATGTGACAAAGAAACACGAAATGCGCACATGCTGTTGGAGAAATGGCCTGATAGACTTGCTAAATATAGGGTTGCCACAAACCTTCAATTTGTAAAAATGCAGTATTTGGCTGGGCACAATGGCTCATGCCTGTAATCCCAGCATTTTGGGAAGCTGAGGCAAGTGGATCACTTGAGGCCAAGAGTTCGAGATCACCCTGGGCAACATGGCAAAAAACCGTACCTACTAAAAATACAAAAAATTAGTGGGATGTGGTGATACACACCTGTAATCCCAGCTACTCAGGAGGCTGAGGCAGAAGAATCACTTGAACCTGGGAAGTAGAGGCTGCAGTGAGCCAAGATCACTCCACTGCACTCCAGCCTGAGCAACAGAGCGAGACTCCATCTCAAAAAACAAAAAAAAAATAAAAAAAATAAAAAAATAAAAGAAGACGTCCAAGCACAGGAGGCCCCATTTTATAACAAAACCAGTCCCTGCTTATCTGCAGTTTCACTTTCTGCAGTTTCAGTTACCTGAGGTCTGAAAAATATTTTTTTAAATGAAGTATTTGCAAAGCCTAATAAGGCAGAGCAATAAAATGAGATATGCCTGAGTTTTAAATTTTGTTTTTCCTTTTTAATTTTTTAATTTTAATTTTAATTTTTTGATTTTTTTTTATTAAAACAAATGTTTTTTGATACAGAGTCTTGCTCTATTGCCCAGGTTGGAGTGCAGGGCACCATCTCAGCTCACTGCAACCTTCACCTCCCAGGTTCAAGCGATTCTCCTGCCTCAGTCTCCCCAGTAGCTGGGATTATAGGCACACACCACCACACCTGGCTAATTTTTGTATTTTTAGTAGAGACGGGTTTCACCATGTTGGCCAGGCTGGTCTCAAGCTCCTGATCTCAGGTGATCCGCCTGCCTCAGCTTCCCAAAGTGCTAGGATTACAAGCGTGAGCCACTGCGCCTATCCTTAATTTTTAATTATACTTTTCTATTTTACAATCAAGTCCCAAGATGTGCCTGTGTTTTTTAAGGTGTTCTACATCTACATTTATACATGAGATTGGTTCATAGTTTTTCTGCTGTATGATGTAAAATTTTGGCTTTATGAAACACTGGGATGTTTATCCTTTGGAATATGAGTATGATTGATTGCCTGAATGTTTGAAAGAAGTTGCTCATTAACCTATCTAGTTTCAGCTTTTGTCCTTGAGTATATCTTTTGGCAGCTTTTATTCATGATTATTTATCTGTTTAGATTTTTGAGTCCCAATTGGTAATTTATATTTCCTTAAAAATTATCTATTTCATCCAGGTTTTATATTGTATTAGTATTGGGTTGGGCAAGGTATTCCCTTGTAATTCTCATTTCCTCTGTACTGATGGCTATAAACCCTTTCTCATTCCTGATGTGTATATTTATGTCATTTCTTTTTTTGTTTGTTTTGTTAGCTAGTGGTTTATCAAATTTGTTGCTTGCTTCTTGCCAAAGAACCAGATCTTAGAGTTATTCATCAACTATATTGTCTTACTTTTTTGTTTTGTTTTGTTTTGTTTTGTTTGAGACGGAGTTTCCCTCTTGTCACCTAGGCTGGAGTGCAATGGCACAATCTCGGCTCACAGCAACGTCCACCTCCTGGGTTCAAGTGATTCTCCTGCTTCAGCCTCCCAAGTAGTTGGGATTACAGTTGCCTGCAACCATGCCTGACTAATTTTTGTATTTTTAGTAGAGACAGGGTTTCACCATGTTGGCCAGACTGGTCTCAAACTCCTGACCTCGTGATCCTCCCACCTCGGCCTCCGAAAGTGCTGGGATTACAGGCATGAGCCACCGCGCCCGGCCCCCAAAATTTTTTTTAGAGAGACAGAGTCTTTCCCTGTCGCCCAGGCTGGAGTGCAGTGATGTGATCATAGCTGACTATAACCTCCAGTTCCTGGGCTCAAGTGATCTTCCTGCCTCAGCTTCTGAGTAGCTGGAACTATAGGCATGCGCCACCATGGCTGGCTAGTTTTGTTGTCGTTGTTGTAGAGACAAGGTCTTGCTATGTTACCTGGGCCAGTCTTGAACTACTGGCCTCAAATGATCCTCCACCCTTAGTCTCCCAAAGCATTGGGATTACATGCATGAGCCACCACACCTGGCCAATTATATTGTTTTTCTGGTTTTGAAATAATTCTGTTTGCTTTTATCCTTAATCTTTTCCTTTTGCTTTCTTTAGATTTTGCCTTACTGTGACATTTTCCCCTTTTAATTTCCTGCATTGTCTGCTTTTATTTTTAAAATAATGAACTTTTATTCTCACTAAGCAATAAAAGTGTTTACGGCCATGCATTTTCTTGTGAAAACTACTTTGGCTGCATTATATAAATAGTGTTTCATGAGTTATTTTTAGAATAGTCTATAGTTCTGTTTTAAGCTTTGTATTGAAGTATGATACACATACAGAAAAGCAAACATATCAAAATACGTACAGTTTGGTGAATATTCACAAATTCAACACCCAGATTGAGAAACAGAACATTACCAGTACCAATCATATAATTTGCAGGACCCAGTGCAAAATGAAAATGCTCAGCCCTTTATTCAAATATTATTAACAACTTTGGGTGGGGCGCAGTGGCTCAGGCCTGTAATCCCAGCCCTTTGGGAGGCCAAGCACCTGAGGTCAGGAGTTTGAGACCAGCCTGGCCAACATGGTGAAACCCCATCTCTACTAAAAATACAAAAATTAGGCCGGGCGTGGTGGCTCACGCCTGTAATCCCAGCACTTCGGGAGGCTGAGGCAGGCAGATCACGAGGTCAGGAGTTCGAGACCAGCCTGGCCAACATTGTGAAACCCCCGTCTCTACTAAAAATACAAAAAAATTAGCCAGGTGTGGTGGTGGGCGCCTGTAGTCCCAGCTTCTTGGGAGACTGAGGCAGGAGAATGGCGTGAACCCGGGAGGCAACGGAGCTTGCTGTGAGCTGAGATCGCACCACTGCACTCCAGCCTGGGCGACAGAATGAGACTCCATCTCAAAAAAAAAAAAAAAAAAAAAAAATTAGCCTGGCATGGTGGTGCACACAGCACCTAACAGGTAGGTACATAACTCTGATACTAGAACTGAGGAGAAAAAGGCCAGAGAAAAACAAAAAGTATCCTAATTTTGGAAGAACAATATCAGAGAAAATAATTTTTACTTACCCTGTATATTTTAGTGTGATATTTCCTGTTCTGAGTACTAACTATGGACAACCTTATATATGAGGCAAAAAAGTAGTGAGTAGAACTGAGAGCCCATTCAAAGAAAAGCAAAAACCTCAGCAATGGATGATCTTAACATACTTTCTTTCACATTCTAGACCATGTGATGACACTGCTACCACCTATTCTCCTCCTGGTGCCCCCTGTTCCATTGCAGGTATGTACGCTGGCCATGGGCTATGGTAGAAGGAGTCACACATAGTCTCTCATTAGCCTTGGGGATAATCTGCTAAATGAAGAGTAAGAGTTATGTACCTACCTGTAGTCCCAGCTAGTTGTGAGGCTGAGGCGTGAGAATTGCTTGAACCCGGGAGGTGGAGGGTGCAGTGAGCTGGGATCCCACCATTGCACTCCACCCTGGGCAACAGGGCAAGACTCCATCTCAAAAAAAAAAAAAAAGTCTGTAATTCAGTTTTGTTTTGTCACTGATTAAAGAGTTGTTTAGGCCGGGCGCGGTGACTCACACCTGTAATCTCAGCACTTTGGGAGGCCGAGGTGGGCAGATCACGAGGTCAGGAGATTGAGACCATCCTGGCAAGCACTGTGAAAGCCCGTCTCTACTAAAAATACAAAAAAATTAGCCAGGTGTGGTGTCATGCGCCTATAGTCCTAGCTACTCCGGAGGCTGAGGCAGGAGAATGGCGTGAACCCGGGAGGCGACGGAGCTTGCAGTGAGCCGAGATCGCGCCACCGCACTCCAGCCTGGGTGACTGAGCAAGACTCCCTCTCAAAAAAAAAAAAAAAGGTTGTTTAGAAGAACTTTAAAATTTCTCCAAGAGGTTGACTTCATCGGGCTAAGGACCAAGTTCCTGGTTTCAGGGGTGGAGCTATTCTTTGAAGGAGTGGGTCTTTACTCATAGAATATACAATATGGGTAAGAAACTAGCAAGCTTTATTTTCTCCTCCTGATCTTCTGATACTTAATGAGGAAGAAAAGAGCCAGTGAGAATAGTTAAGGGTAACAGGTTTTTCCTCTCCAGGCAAAGTATAATAGCACACACTGACTGTGGACACAGGCACTGAAGTTGTCTTGTCAGCTGTGAATTCTCAAGGAAACTGGGAAGAAATTGGCTCCTTCTTTAACAAGTCAAGGGAGGCACAGCACTTCTGTCATGGATCTGTTGCCTCACTGTCCTGGAGAAGCAGCCAGGGGGTCCTTTCTATTTATGGGTACAGTTGGGTGCAGTCCTGACATTGAGAATAGTTGGATATTCAGAGGATAGAGATAAGTAACCCAAACAAGTAGTCCGTCCATCCTTAAAAAAAATATTGCTACAGAGTGAGACTCCATCTCAAAAAAAAAAAAAAAAAGAATATGTTGCTAAAAACCAATCATGCTTTTCCACTTCAAACCTAACATTGGAGCCTAAATTCAAATTACTTTATTATAATCAACTTATATGAGCCTTATATTTAAGACCTGTAGTTCAAATTTGATGACCAAAGATAGAAAATCTTTTTCAAAGTGTTATTTGCTTGAGGTGGAAGGCCTGTCATTTTGTTTGTTTCTTTAAAACAAGTAATAATTTTGTTTATTCAAAAACAGATCAGGCCAGGCGCAGTGGCTTACCCCTGTAATCCCAATATTTTGGAAGGCTAAGGTGGGAGGATCATTTGGGCCCAGGAGTTTGAGACCAGCCTGAGCAACATGGTGAGACCTCATCTCTAAAAAAATTTTTAAAATTAGCCTGGCATGGTGGCATGCACCTGTGGTCCCGGCTATTCAGAAGGCTGGGGGAAGATCACTTGAGCCCAGGAGGTCGAGGCTGCAGTCAGCCGTGTTTGTGCCACTGCACTTCAGCCTGGGTGACAGAGTGAGACCCTGTGTCAAAAAAATAAAAATAAAAAATAAAATAGACCATAAAAAGCTTATAACACAGAATTCAAAAGGCATAAAAAAGTATACAGTGAAAAGTAAGTCTTCCTCTCACTCCCAGCTCCCACCTATTCCCCAGAGGCAACCCCAGGTTTCTTGTATATCCTATCAGAAATAATCTATGTAAATATATGTAATCCTTCAAATGTTTTTATAAGAAAGTATACCATATTATGCATACTGTTCTGCTTCGTTATTTTTCACTTAATATTTACTGGAGATTGTTTCATATTAATGCATATAGAACTGTCTCATTCTTTTTTTTTGTTTGTTTTTGAGACAGAGTCTCGCTCTGTCACCCAGGCTGGAGTGCAGGGGTGCGATCTCGGCTCACTGCAAGCTCCACCTCCCGGGTTCACACCATTCTCCTGCCTCAGCCTCCCGAGTAGCCGGGACTACAGGCGCCCACCACCACACCTGGCTAATTTTTTGTATTTTTAGTAGAGACGGGGTTTCACCGTGTTAGCCAGGATGGAAACTGCCTCATTCTTTTGAAAGGCTGCATAATATTCATTGTCTGGATGATGAGCCATACTTTTTAAAAAAAGGTTTGTCTTTTTTTAACAGCTTTTTTAAAGGTAAATTTACACACCATAAAATTCACCTACTGCAAGTATACAGTTCAGTGATTTTTAGTGAATTCACAGTTATGCAGCCATCACCACAATCAAGTTTTAGAACACTGCTCTCACCCGTTTTCTTCTTCCCATAATTTATCTTTTAATCATTTAATCAAACTGTTTTTCCTTTCAGTAATTTGTTTTAATCTTTCCTGAGGTTGTGATTCTTTGTTTTGTAACACTGGGTAGGTTTTGGAGTGGCAGAGATGTGTCAGGAGAGCACCTCGAAACTCAAACAGTGCTGGTACTCTCTATTAAACAATAACTATCGTTCTTTTCATTCAGTTGAAAAAATTGCTGTGAATTTACAGATTGAGGTATAGCATATCCTGAACATTCTGCCAGGGAGCTGTTTGCTCTCCCTCTTTCTTTCGCTCTGCATACTATAATAATCAGAATAAGTAGAGTTTTAAAGATGATAGACAGGTTGGAGAAGATGGATGAGCATCTATCTGCTCTCTCCTTCCAGAAGATGGCTGATTGTGATAAATATTAGCTAAGTTACAGTGGTTACAGACTGCCCTGGGAGACGTGAGACGCAGAGGCAAGTGACCTCCCCACATTTGCTAGCACCCCATCTTGGACAGGCGCTTACCCTTCATTTAGCAGATTATCCCCAAGGCTAATGAGAGACTATGTGTGACTCCTTCTACCATAGCCCATGGCCAGCGTACATACCTGCAATGGAATAGGGGGCACCAGGAGGAGAATAGGTGGTAGCAGTGTCATCACATGGTCTAGAATGTGAAAGAAAGTATGTTAAGATCATCCATTGCTGAGGTTTTTGCTTTTCTTTGAATGGGCTCTCAGTTCTACTCACTACTTTTTTGCCTCACATATAAGGTTGTCCATAGTTAGTACTCAGAACAGGAAATATCACACTAAAATATACAGGGTAAGTAAAAATTATTTTCTCTGATATTGTTCTTCCAAAATTAGGATACTTTTTGTTTTTCTCAGGCCTTTTTTTCTCCTCAGTTCTAGTATCAGAGTTATGTACCTACCTGTTAGGGACATAACTATAGCTGCATGGTGGTGCGTGCCTATAGTTATTCCCTAATGTTCATCTACAGCCTTCTTTATGTTTTATTTTCTTCTTTCTTTCTATTTATTTATTTGAGATGGAGTCTCACATTGTTGCCCAGGCTGGAGTGCAGTGGCATGATCTGGACTGCAACCTCCGCCTCCCAGGTTCAAGTGATTCTCCTGCCTCAGCCGCTGGAGTAGCTGGAATTACAGGCACTTGCCACCACGCCCAGCTAATTTTTTGTATTTTAGTAGAGATGGGGTTTCACCATGTTGGCCAGGCTGGTCTCGAACTCCTGACCTCATGATCCACCCATCTCAACCTCCCCAAGTGCTGGGATTACAGGCGTGAGCCACTGTGCCCGGCCCCTTTATTTTTATTTTTTAAAAGTATGGAAGGCTTCATGAATTTGCATGTCATCCTTGCACAGGGGCCATGCTAATCTTCTCTATATCATTCCAATTTTTACTGTATGTGCTGCTGAGGTGAGCACATTTTTACCTTCCAAATGAGTAATTCTCCAATCAAAATTTAAGTAGATGAATCCTGTTCTCTTCTATCTCAACAGGAAAGAGAGGAGAGCAGATTGCATGATCAAAACAGGGCCCTAGGGGAGAATGGAGGAAGGGCTTACGTGCTTTCCCTGGTCCTGGCTCCTAGCAGTGGTATCAGACACACCCAGGCTGTTCAGGGGAAAAATGTATCTGCACAAGGAAGTCACTGCCTGGTCAACCTGGGTTCTCCCTGAGGTGATGCTTCCCTCCTGCTGGGAAGCACTCTTGTGACTCAACTTGCAGAGAGGAGATGACTGTCTAGCTAACACATCTATGCGCTCAGAAATTTAAACTTAGGGGCCAGAAAGAAGAGGAGCCAGGGGAAATCTCTGTAGAAGGTTGAAATGTCAATGGGCCATTGGATACTGATGCCCTTGCTAGAGCTGCCTTGTGAAGGGAGGCCTCTGGGTGTCTTTCCATGAACTCATATCTGAGAAGAGCCTGACCACTGTTTCCCAGGGGCCTGTATGTCTGTGATGTGACTTTTCTGCAGTTTCCCCTTCTTTTGAAGGAGATCAAACTCTAACACCAGTGAATGTATGGGGATGTGGAGAGCCAGAACAGAGACTGGATTTCCCTTTCAGAAGGACTTCCTTGTCCCTGGGCCAGCCTGGGCTAGGCCAGCGACCCTGAACTCTCAAGGCTAGGATGTCTGTGCCTTAGTTTCCTATTGCTGTTGCAAAAAAACACCACAAATTTGTGGTTTAAAACAACAAAAAATTATTACAGTTCTGGAGGTCCGAAAGCGGAAATGAGTTGCACTGGATTAAAGTCAAGGTGTTAGCTGGGCATAGGAGCACATCCCTATAGTCCTAGTTACTTGGGAAGCTGAGACAGGAGTTATCACTGGAGCCCAGGAGTTGGAGTCCAGCCTGGGCAACATACTGACATGTCCCATCTCTTAAAAAAAAAAAAAAAAAAAAAGAGTCAAGGTGTTGGTTCTTTCTGGAGGCTCTGAGGGGAGGATCTGTTTCATTGCCTTTTTCAGCTCCTACTGGCCTCCTCTATTCCTTAGCTTGTGGCCCCTTCCTCTGTCTTCAAGGCACATCACTCCAACCTCTGCTGTGTCGCTGAACAATTGTCTCGTTGTCTCCTACTGCCTCCTTCTTATACAGCCGTCATGATTACATTGGTCCCACCCAGATGATTCAGGATAGTCTCCCCATCTCAAGAAGCTTAATCAACATCTGCAAAGTCCCTTTTGCCATATAAAGTAAGATTCAGCTGGGTGCAGTAGTTCATGCTTGTAATCCCAGCACTTTGGGAGGCTGAGATGGAAGGATCCCTTGAAGACCAGGAGCTTGAGATCAGCCTGGGCATCGTAGTGAGACCCTGTCTCTACAAAAGCTTTTTAAAGAAATTAGTTGGAGGCTGGACACAGTGGCTTACGCCTGTAATCCCAGCACTTTGGGAGACTGAGGCAGGTGGATCACTTGAGGCCAGGAGTTTGAGACCAGCCTGGCAAACGTGGCGAAAACCCATCTCTATTAAAAATACAAAAATTAGTCAGGTGTGGTGGCGGGTGCCTGTAGTTCCAGCTACTCCGGAGGCTGAGGCAAGAGAACCGCTTGAACCTGGGAGTTGGAGGTGGTAGTGAGCCGAGATCATGCCACTGCACTCCAACCTGGGCAACAGAGCAAGACTCTGTCTCAAAAACAAACAAACAAACAAAGAAAAAATTAGCTGGGCATGTTGGTGTGCAC
The DNA here is from genome assembly GCF_043159975.1 of Macaca nemestrina. Classification (NCBI taxonomy): domain Eukaryota; kingdom Metazoa; phylum Chordata; class Mammalia; order Primates; family Cercopithecidae; genus Macaca; species Macaca nemestrina. The sequence continues at coordinate 56,293,779 of NC_092136.1, forward strand.
CTATAGTCCCAGCTTCTTAGGTGGCTGAGGCAGGAGGATTGCTTGAGCCTGTGAGGTCAAGGCTGCAGTGAGCTATGATCATGCCACTGCACTCCAGCCTGGGCTATAGAGCAAGAAGACACTGTCTCTAATCTAAAATAAAAATAAAATAAGATTCACAGCTTCTGGGGATTAGAATATGGACATATTTGGTGGGGGCATTTTTCAGCCTACGACACCTCACACCCAAGAGCAACCTACCCAACAGCTTCCCATGCAGTGCTGAGGCCGGGAAGAGCCTGGGGCAGCATGATTTTTCCCATGATTTATCTAAACAGCTCTCCATTAGGCTGTTTTCAAACTTTTGCTATTAGGAGCAATGCTGCTCATATATCCTTAGGATACACTATTTGAAGAAGAATTGCCAAATTAAAGGATATATGCACTTTAAATCTATTTTTGGCCGGGTTCAGTGGCTCACATCTATAATCCCAGCACTTTGGGAGACCGAGATGGGAGAATCAATTGAGCCCAGGAGGTTTTGAGATCAGCTTGACCAACATGGTGAAACGCCGTCTCTACCTAATATACAATGACAGCAAAAAAAAATTAGCGGAGCGTGGTGGCACGTGCCGGTAGTCCCAGCTACTCAGGAGGCTGAGATGGTAGGATGGTTTGAGCGCAGGAGGCAGAGTTTGCAGTGAGCCCAGATCACGCCATTACACTGCAGCCTGGGAGACAGAGCCTGACCCTGTCTCAAACAAAACAATCATTTTCCTGGTCAGGCACTGTGGCTCAAACCTGTGATCCCAGCACTTTGGGAAGCTGAGGCAGGAGGATGGCTTGAGCCCAGGAGTTCAAGACCAAATACAAAAATTAGCTGGGTGTGATGGCAAATGCCTGTAATCCCATCTACTTGGGAGGCTGAGGCAGGAGAATCGCTTGAACCTGGGAGGTGGAGGTTGCAGTGAGTGGGGATTGTGCCACTGCACTCCAGCCTGGGCAACAGAGTGAGATTCCGTCTCAAAAAAAAAAAAAAAAGAAAGAAAGAAAGAAAGAAAATTTAAATATTAGCTGGGTGTGGTTGTTTGCGTCTATAGTCCCAGCCACTCAGGAAGATGAGATGGGGAAATCATTTGAACTTGGGAGGTTGAGGCTTCAGGGAGCTGTGATCGCACCAGTGCACTCCAACCTGGGCAATAGACTGTCTCAAACAAAACAAAACAAAACAAAAACCTATTTTCCTGCATCTCTGCCAACATTATCAACTTTTTAAATATTTGCCAATTTTATAGGTGAAAAATGGGATTTCAGTATAGTAGGTTTTTTCTTTTCTTTTTTTTTTTTTTTTTTTTGAGACGGAGTCTCGCTCTGTCGCCCAGGCTGGAGTGCAATGGCGCGATCTCAGCTCACTGCAAGCTCTGCCTCCTGGGTTCACAGCATTCTCCTGCCTCAGCCTCTCGAGTAGCTGGGACTACAGGTGACTGCCACCACGCCCAGCTAATTTTTTTGCATTTTTAGTAGAGACACCGTTTTACCGTGTTAGCCAGGATGGTCTTGATCTCCTGACCTAGTGATCTGCCCGCCTCAGCCTCCCAAAGTGCTGGGATTACAGGCGTGAGCCACTGCGCCCAGCCCAGTATAGGTTTTTTAAACTTTGAAAAACTTTTTGAAATAATTTTGGTATTGTTTTAATATTAATTTATCTTATTATAAGTGAGGTTATACATTTTTTCATAAGTTGAAACTGCCATTTCTCTCTCTTTTCTGTGATTTATTGGTCCCTCATGCAACACTGTATCTGAAGGCATAGTCAACAGTGGCAGGCCGGGTGCAGTGGCTCACACCTGTAATCCCAACACTTTGAGAGGTCGAGGCTGGCAGATCACTTGAGGCCAGGAGTTTGAGACTGGTCTGGCCAACACGGCAAAACCTCGTCTCTACTGAAAATACAAAAATTAGCCGGGCATGGTGGTGCACACCTGTAGTTCCAGCTACTTGGGAGGTTGAGGCATAAGAATCACTTGAACCCAGGAGGCAAATGTTGCAGTGAGCAGAGATTGCACCACTGCACCCCAGCCTGTCTCAAATAAAAATAAACAGTGGCAATCGGGTGAAAAAGTAGTGTCATAGGATTAAAATAAAATAAAATAAAATAAAACAAAGCAAAGCTCCTCTGAAGGGTACAGAATTCAGGGGCAGGAGAAGAGAGGAGTTATGGTAGGAATAAGACCCCATGAATAAGACCCCTTGTTACCAGCCTGGATTTCAATAACTCTGAGTCCTCTGGAGTTTTGCCGGGATAAACATGGCCACAGTTGAGCAAGTCTGGGGGCCAGGAGAGGTAATCAAGGCAGAGTCAATCCTCAAGAACAATATCAGAGCCCACTTCTTAGACTTGGGTCCAAGGGCAGGGCAGCAATGGGGCTTCTATCCCAAGTTCTTGGACAGGAATTTGGCATTTATCCCATAAGTTTGGCATTTATTCCAAAATTTCTTGTCTAAGAACTTGGGATAGAAGCTATCGATAGCAGCCGGGCGTGGTGGCTCACACCTGTAATCCCAGCACTTTGGGAGGCCCGAGGCGGAGGGATCACGAGGTCAGGAGATCGAGGCCATCCTGGCTAACACGGTGAAATCCCGTCTCTACTAAAAAAATACAAAACACTAGCCGGGCAAGGTGGCGGGCGCCTGTAGTCCCAGCTACTCGGGAGCCTGAGGCAGGAGAATGGCGTAACCCTGGGAGGCGGAGCTTGCAGTGAGCTGAGATCCGGCCACTACACTCCAGCCCAGGCGACAGAGTGAGACTCTGTCTCAAAAAAAAAAAAAAAAAAAGAAGCTATTGATAGCATGTTGTCTCCAGTCATGGTTGACACTGGAGACCTGGACAGGGCTCTGCCTGTGGATGGGCAAGTGACTTTCCCTGTGGGGATGAAGGAAGGTGACCCTATAGACCTTCTCCTAAGACTGTAGAAGGCATGCCAAATGGCAAATACTACAGCAACCTGGCCTCGCCTTAGGACTGGATTTAAGAGTGTGGAATGGGCTGGATGCAGTGGCTCACGCCTGTAATCCCAGCACTTTGGGAGGCCAAGGCAGGTGGATCACCTGAGGTCAGGAGTTCAAGACAGCTTAACCAACATGGTGAAACACCGTCTCTACTAAAAATACAAAAAAATTAGCTGGTTGTGGTGGCAGGCGCCTGTAGTCCTAGCTACTCAGAAGGCTGAGGCAGGAGAATCGCTTGAACCCAGGAGGCGGAGGTTGCAGTGAACCAAGATCGTGCCACTGTACTCCAGCCTGGGCAACAGGAGTGAAACTCTGTTTCAAAAACAAACAAACAAACAAACAAACAAACAAACAAACAGACCAGGCCTGGTGGCTCATGTCTGTAATCCCAGCACTTTGGGAGGCTGAGCTGGGTGGATCACCTGAGGTCAGGAGTTCAAGACCAGCCTGGCCAATATGGTGAAGCCCTATCTCTACGAATAATACAAAAATTAGCCGGGCATGGTGGCTCACGCCTGTATTCCCAGCCACTTGGGAGGCTGAGGCAGGAGAATTGCTGGAACCCGGGAGGCGGAGGTTACAGTGAACCGACATCGCACCACTTGCCTGGGCAACACAGCAAGACTCCGTCTCAAAAACAAAACAAAGAGTGTGGAATATTGCTAGGAATGAATGACTGGGGCCAGAGATTCCTTAGGCCTGGCAGAGGTTTGCCCTGGAAGTGCCTGTGTGAGAATGATATTTAATTCTTAGCACCTTCTTTTCACAGGATTGCAACTAGCGTCTCAGGAAGCCAAATCTGAGCTACTCCTGGAAGTATCATCTTGGTCAACACTGGCTATAAAACCAAAAGTGGCTGCCAGATTGTGCAAGGAGGCAAAACTAGTCTTCCAGGTCTGGTGAGGGCATGTCGTCTTCAGTGACGTCCCAATGACCTGAGGCTGTCAGGGTTCTTCTCATCACTTGCCTTGTTTTGACTGCCCCCATCAAGGCACAGCTGGCTCATTTGTCCCAGAAGGAAATGATGAAGCAAGCAGATGGATTGCTCCCTGAGCCTCCACAGCGCCTCCTGCTGGTGGTCGACCCCAAGGCCCACCATCCTGCCTTTAATTTATTAACCGGCTCCTTTCTTTTTGGCTTTGAAACACGCAGAGGTTCCACCAGCTTTCCAATAGTGAAGTCCACCTTTGTAGAGGGGAAAAAAAAAAAAAAAAACGCTTCCATTTTTCTGTCGCCCCTGCTTTTTCAGTTGAAAGAACATGAAGCGATTTCAGGATATTAGAAAAGTCCTAAGGCGTGAGGAAACTTGCCTAATCAGTTTTATCTGAATAAAACATCAGGTGAGTGTGGGAGCTGCCCTCAAGCAGGACCTACTGTCCTCCCAGGGCCCTCATCAGCACAAAAGCCCTGTCACTGGCTTGGAGTAAAGGTTTCCTATTTAACAAGATAAGCCAAACCCCTTGGGGCAGCAGAGATTTTTTACTGCTTTGGGTTTTCTTTAGAATTTGCAGAATTTGTGTGAAGGGCATTGGCACTGAGTCTGCAGCCCAGACGAGAGCTGCTTCCCACATCCCTTTCCTAGGCTGGGGGGCTTTGGGGCAGATTCATGCTTAGGCTTGTGGGAGGCTTTTGTGTGCTGTGACCTGTGTGTGCCAGGGAACCCCTGCAGCAGTGAGGCAAAGTAGGAAGAAGTCTGGAATTGACATTAGAGCTGGAATCTCATTTTCTTTCATCTTGTAAACCAAAACATGACCATGGCAGATCTCAATTGATTAGAGGTTTATTTTGCCAAGTCTGAGGACTTGCCTGGGAAAAAGAAACCCAAGTCACATTAGGATCTGTGACCCGTGCTTTTTCCAAAGAGGATTTGGGGAACTTCAATATTTCAAGAAGTGTAAACCAAAAAGTATGTGAGATAGGTAACAATTAATTTAGAAATTTACGTTACCATCATTAAGGATGTGCACTTGGGAGAGAGGTCTGTGCCTTTCTCCAAAGATGTTTTTGAGGGCTTCAATATTTCAAAGCAGGAAAAGCAGGCTGGAGGGGAAAGACGGAGGGTATGGTCACATGACTGAATTCACATGTTGCAAGAGAAAAGGAGCAGGTAGGGGATAGTCAATTATATATTCATCTTTACAGAAGCTAAGGTGAACGTAGAGTAGCTCTGTGGAGATAGCTTTTTTCCCGTAGCTACCTGCTTAGGAACAAAAGGAAAAGTAGCTTCTTGGATAATTCAGCTTTCAGCTTAATATTTTTCTTTTGGCATAGTGAAATTAGCATCCCAAGTTTTTATTTTCCTTTCACAGAGGAAAGGGCAAGCAGGAGGGGAAGGAAGAAAAGGAGGGTGGGTAGACAATGAGGCAAGTGGTTACATTCTTGTGAGGCTCTGGTTAGAGTTCAGTGAGTCTATGTTTTACATGTGAAAAGGAAAGGGTAGAGGAAAAGTCAATTATGCATTAGTCTCATGCTCAGTCAATCTACATTTTTTATAAGATAAGGTAAGCATGTGAAATTACAGCTGTTTGGGAACAAAAGAGGCTGTTTTTGTTTTGTTTTTGCTTTTTTGTTTGCATGACTCAGTTCCCAAACTTTTTTTTTTTTTTTTTTTTTGAGACGGAGTCTCGCTCTATCGCCCAGGCTGGAGTGCAGTGGCGCGATCTCGGCTCACTGCAAGCTCTGCCTCCCGGGTTCACGCCATTCTCCTGCCTCAGCCTCCCGAGTAGCTGGGACTACAGGCACCACCACCTCGCCCGGCTAATTTTTTTTTTTTGTATTTTTAGTAGAGACGGGGTTTCATTGTGTTAGCCAGGATGGTCTTGATCTCCTGACCTCGTGATCCGCCCGTCTCGGCCTCCCAAAGTGCTGGGATTACAGGCTTGAGCCACCGCGCCCGGCCTCAGTTCCCAAACTTAACTTGCCCTTTGGCATAGTGAATTTGAGGTCCCGAGATTCTATTTTTCTTTCACAATCTGAATGCAGAAAAGTGAGCAGAAAAAGCTTTTGCCAGGCAGTTTTAACTATTCATGCAATTATCCTGAATTTTGAGCATTCTTCATTCTCAGCAAGATTTTCTGTCCTTCCAGTTTAGCGGTGCTCTAGAAGCAAAACGAAACTCTTGCATGGAGAATTGAGGAATCTCTCTGTACATCTCAAGCCCCATGAGTTTGGAACTGGAGGGAACAGCTAGAGGTGCCCTACTACTCTGCAAGGCCTTCAGGAGTTACTGGGAAATTTAAACCCCCAGCTGTCTTAAAGGAGCCCATAATCTAACAAGAGATAATATATTCCCAAAACACAGGTCACATATCTGCAGCAAAAACGGAAGGGCTAGTAGAAGCGCACGCCTCAGCAGGACAGGCTACATAATCTGTGGGGCTCCATGCAAAAATGAAAATGTGCAACCTCTTGATCAAAAGACAGGAAAAATGTGCTTTTAAAGGTACACATAAAGCCAGCCACAAAAAGACAAATATAATCTGAGGTGCCTACAATAGTCAAATTTATAGAGACAGAAAATAGAATGGTGGCTAGTATCATATTACTTATGATACCCAATACAGTGCCTACACATCACTCTTATGAATTCATCATGCCTGTAATCCTAGCACTTTGAGAGGCTGAGGCGGGCAGATCACTTGAGGTGAGGAGTTCGAGACCAGCCTGGCCAACATGACAAAAACCCATCTCTATTAAAAATACAAAAATTAGCCAGGCATGGTGGCACATGCCTGTAGTCCCAGCTACTTGGGAAGCTGAGACAGGAGAATCGCATGAACCCAGGAGGGGGAGGTTGCAGTGAGCCAAGATCGTGACACTATACTCCAGCCTGGGTGACAGAGCAAGACCCTGTCTGAAAAAATCAAAAGAAAAGAAAATGGTGGTTGTCAGGAACTGGAGCGAGGAGGGATGTGGAATTATTGTTTAGTGGGTACAGTTTCAGTTTGGGGAGATGAAAAAAGTTCTGGAGATGGATGGTGGTGATGGTTGCACAACAGTGTGAATGTACAGTTGCCCTTCGGTATTGGAGGGGGATTGGTTCTAGGATTCATCAAGGACACCAAAATCCATGGATTCTCAAGTCCCTGGTAATAAATGGCGTAGTATTTGCACATAACCTACGCACATCCTCCTGTATCATCTCTAGATTACTTATGATACCCAATACAATGCCTACACATCACTCTTATGAATTCAACATAGTACTCGGTACCTTGCAAATTCAAGACTTGCTTTTTGGAACTTAAGTCTTTTTTTTGTCCTGAATATATTTTTTCTTTTTTTTGGTTGAGACAGTGTCTCACTATGTTGCCCAGGCTGGTCTTGAACTCCTGGGCTCAAGTGATCCTCCTGCCTAGGTCTCCCAAACTGCTGGGATTACAAGTGTGAGCCACCACACCAGCCTTTTTCCTGAATATTTAGATCCATGGTTGGTTGACTCCATGGATGTGGAACCCAGGGATGTGGAACTGAAGGATACAGAGGGTTGGCTAAGTACCACAGCACACCCAAAAATAGTTAAAATGGTAAATTTTATGTATATTTTATTACACACACAAAATGGTAGACATAAGCTTTTTCCTTCTTTTGTAGTCTTTCTCTTGACTTGTCATGGTGCTTATTTGCTACTTAATGTCATTCTAAGAAAAACTACAGGCGGGGCTCAGTGGCTCACACATGTAATCCCAGCACTTTGGGAAGCTGAGGTGGGTGGATCACCTGAGGTAAGGAGTTCGAGACCAGCCTGGCCAACATGATGAAACCCTGTCTCTACAAAAATACAAAAAATTAGCCGGGCATGATGGCTGGTACCTGTAATCCCAGTTACTCGGGAGGCTGAGGCAGGAGAATCACTTGAACCCGGGAGGTGGAGATTACAGTGAGCCGAGATCGCGCCATTGCACTCCAGCCTGAGCAACAGAGCTGCTCTGTCTCAAAAAAAAGCAAGAAAAACTACAAATTAAAAATTTTGGCATGCATTTTACCCTCCAGTTTTGTATTATACAATGCCAATTTTAAATGTAAATATCAATATTTATCTCATATTTGGAATCACTGAAATTATACAATTTGAATTTTGTGGTTCATCCCAGAAGGTTTATCTCCTGCTGGTGGGTAGGAGGGGAAGGAGAGATCTGGCTCTCTGGGCAGCTGCCACCTGTAGAGAATTGAGAAAGCCTCGTCCCTCCCTTAACTCTAAGTTCTTACAAAGAGTTCAGACTGCCAGCAAGGCATTGTCTTTGTAGTGGCCTCAAGCTGTGTGTCTAGGGCAAAGCAGGGTGATTTTTTTGGACGGAGAGGTTTTCCTTGAGCATTGTCTGGATCAAATTCCAGAGGGTTATGCCCCACTTGGTTCTGTTTGCTAGCGTTTACTCTTATTTCTTTCTTCTTTTTTTTTTTTTTTTGAGACAGAGTCTCACTCTGTCGCCCAGGCTGGAGTACAGTGGCCGGATCTCGGCTCACTGCAAGCTCCGCCTCCCGGGTTTATGCCATTCTCCTGCCTCAGCCTCCCGAGTAGCTGGGACTATAGGCGCCCGCCACCTCGCCTGGCTAATTTTTTGTATTTTTAGTAGAGGTGGGGTTTCACCGTGTTAGCCAGGATGGTCTCGATCTCCTGACCTCATGATCTGCCCGTCTCGGCCTCCCAAAGTGCTGGGATTACAGGCTTAAGCCACCGCGCCCGGCCGCGTTTACTCTTATTTCAAGTGTCTTTTTGGGATTTTTCAACCTTGTACGTTTCCGTGTCCTGCACTGTGAAGAGAACCCCCCCAAAGCAGCTTTCCTAGCAATTGTCAGCACAGCAACTGCACCCTTCCCCTGGAGGAAACAGGCCACCTCGCTAGGCTTCTGAAGCCCCATTCCCAAGACGGCAGGTCAGGGAAAACTAGCAGTGACCCTAGATCCTTTTCTCTGGGTGCCAGTAGGAAGTCATTTGCTTTTGAGCTGAGGGATAATCAGGTTAACCAAAACAGTCCAGGTTGAGCCCTGCCCAATTCAACTGGCAAAGGTGCTGGGAGTAAAGAGAAACACCCTGAAATTTGAGCAAAGTCAGATCTAAGGGGCCATGGGAGGCTGACAGCTTGGTTTTGGTCCTGGGAAGCACAGCGCCTGGCTGGGCCCAGTGGGGAGGAGCTCCTGGCCAGCAGCCAGGAGCCAGGACCAGCACTGGGAGGCTGGGCGCCACCCTGCCCGCGATTTCACAGATTCTGGTCTTCTATCTCAGCCCGACAGCCCCTTTCTGAGCCTCAGTGGGCTTCAGCGAAGAGTTCTGTGTGGGTCTGTGTCTCTCTCAAGAATGAAGACGGGATCTGTGGTTGACTAGGGCTTTTGCTAATGTTACATATCTATAAAGGGTTCCTATTTCAAGTAAGTCACCATCCTTTTTAGCAAGAGTTCATAGAACCTGATCACAGATAACATTTATGTAAAACAAAATAGCACAATGGTTTCCCCTTTCTACTGTAAAGCTTGAAATGAAAAAGCCACATTTCAGCTCTCTGCAAACAAAGCTCGCTGAACGACAGTGCAGGAGGGCTGCTGCAGAACACACCTTCATCTTTTTTTCTTTTTTTGACCTTTGTGAATGCTGAATTTTCAACATTAGAAAATGGTTTTTCCATGGCTCAATTCATTAGGCAATCAGGTATCACCAAAGTTCATTTTGATAATCTCTGCCACAAGTGAGCATTCGAGGAGGTAACTGTGGTGCAGTGCCAGAAGGTCTGGGTTCCCATCTTGGTCCTGCCTCTCCGTAGCTGTGAGGGCTGGTAAGACAGTCAGCCTCCCTGGACTCTTGGTTTCCTCATATGTAAAATGGAGGCAGTAAATCCCCTATGTTTCACAAAATTGTTGTGAATATATAAAAATATATGGAAAAGCACTTATTCCGTACTTGATACACAACATCCTTTCTTTTTTTTTTTTTTTTTTTGAGACGGGGTCTTGCTCTGTGCCCCAGGCTGGAGTGCAGTGGCGCGATCTCGGCTCACTGCAAGCTCCGCCTCCCGGGTTCACGCCATTCTCCTGCCTCAGCCTCCCGAGTAGCTGGGACTACAGGCGCCCGCCACCTCGCCCGGCTAATTTTCTTGTATTTTTAGTAGAGACGGGGTTTCACCGTGTTAGCCAGGATGGTCTCGATCTCCTGACCTCGTGATCCGCCCGTCTCGGCCTCCCAAAGTGCTGGGATTACAGGCTTGAGCCACCGCGCCCGGCCCACAACATCCTTTCAATGTGTGTATTAAGTTACACTCCATTTGCGATATTTTCTGCAGCATTCCCCCATCCCCCCAATTTGATAAATAAAAAAAATAAAAGTAACATTTTAAAAATTGCTGTATTCAAAATTAATAATAAACTTTGGGGAAAATAAGCTTTAAAACAAAAGTACATAAGCAAAAATAAATAATTTACACCAACCCACTAACCTAATTTTCAGAATAAAGCCATTTCCAATTACAGTACTGTTATCTCGGGAACCAGCCTGTGGTTAAACTTTGATAATTCATTATTTTTAAAAAACAGTAATAAAAACTGAATACTAAGCAAAATCTTTAACAAAACCACTAGATTTAACTTTTTAATTTTAAATAAATTTTATAATTTTGTACATAATTCAACGTAATGCCAATATAATTAGCATTTCAGCTTGAAGAGCTGGTTTTTAACAGGGATGGGAAACTATAAATTATTCAAATAGTCTGCAAACCATGAGATACAAATAAAAATGGACAAACATATAGTAGAACAAAAACCGCAGACACTCTACTAACTGGGGAAATATCTGAAGGCTTTACATCCTTTATTATCCATAATGGCTTTTGGAATTACGATTGTGTGACATATAGAACCTTTGATATTTTAGATACAGCCTTTATTTTTTTTTCCATGGGAAGTTAAAAATCCATCATAAGACTCCATAAGACTCTACTAGTCTTGCATGTAGACTCTAGGAGTTTGTGATCTGATAAAAGAGTAACATGAAAATTTACTGTATTGCCCTAATTTCATACTTCCTTGTACACAATGAATCACTCTGAGAATCTATTCCAAGGGTTATACACACAAAAGTGTCAAGAATAAAATGTTCTCCACTCTCGCATAAAAATGTGTACAGTGTATCAGGAATGGAAAACTTCTAATTTTCCTGGGCCCAGGCTTCATGGATTTCTGCTGCCAGAAGATGAAAGACTCCTTGCTTTATTGCTCCATTGTTCTGAGGATTAATCATCCAACCCTGGTGTTTCTCCTTGTTGGATTCTAGATGCTATTCTGATGGCTTCTTCCAGAGATGGCTGTTCTCCAAGCTGAAACAGGAACACACACATCAAATGCTAACAATTCAAAAGCCACAGTCAAGAAAATGCCAAAGAAATGTTATATGCTAGAAGGAAAACTTCCCTCTGTAATTCTGACACTTGGTATTGTTAAGATACTACTGCTAACTCAATCATTAAGAGAACAAAACAATTTTCTGCAGGGGAGGATAATGCAATGCAATTTCTTTTTCTTTTTTGAATTTAGAATCCTAGGTGCAGCCAGGCCTGGTGATATGATGAGGTCTCAGCGGGGTACGGTGGCCCATGCCTGTAATCCCAACACTTTGGGAGGTGGAGGCAGGCAGACTGCTTGAGCCCAGGGGTTCAAGACCAGCCTGAGCAACACGGCAAAACCCCATCTCTACTTAAAAAATATAAAAACTGGCCAGGCGTGGTGGCTCAAGCCTGTAATCCCAGCACTTTGGAAGGCCGAGACGGGCGGATCACGAGGTCAGGAGATCGAGACCATCCTGGCTAACATGGTGAAACCCCGTCTCTACTAAAAAATACGAAAAACTAGCCGGGCGAGGCGGTGGGCGCCTGTAGTCCCAGCTACTCGGGAGGCTGAGGGAGGAGAATGGCGTAAACCCAAGAGGCGGAGCTTGCAGTGGGCCGAGATCTCGCCACTGCACTCCAGCCTGGGCAACAGAGCAAGACTCTGTCTCAAAAACTAAAAATTAGCTGGGCATGGCAGTATGCACCTGGAGTCTCAGCTGCTGGGGAGGCTGAGGCTCCCACCTCAGAGGAAGAGGCTGAGGGGCAGACTCTTCCACTTCCTTGGTTCAGCCACCCTATCCTGTCTCAGCCTCCCCTCCCCTCCCCTCTCCCCTCCCTCCCTCCTTTCTTTCTTTTTCTTTCTTTCTTTCTTTTTCTTTCTCTCTCTCTCTTTTTCTTTCTTTCTGCTGTGCCTGGCCTGCAATTTATTTGGGATTCTGATAAAATCTTCATACAGTCCGGCCATGATGGCTCATGACTACATTCCTAGCACTTCGGGAGGCTGCAGGAGGATCACTTGAGCCCAGAAGTTCAAGACCAGCCTGAGCAACATAGTGAGACCCCATCTCTATTTTTAAATGAATAAAAACTTAAAAAAAAAAATCTTCATACATGCAAGAGACAAAAGATGCTTACCTCAGCCAACAAAAGAGAGCTTCTTGAGCCTTTGGCTTCTATACCCACAAACTACATAAAACCAACAGCTGACATTTCCTCTAGTGTGTTCTAACTCTTTATCAAGTAAACACATGGGGGGAAAAATCTCCCTAAGGACAGGTAATCTGCACCTAGCCCCTAGGATTCTATATTACTTTACATTCTTTTTTTTTTTTTTTTTTTTTTTTTTTTTTTTTTTTGAGACAGGGTCTTGCTCTGTCACCCAGACTGGAGGACAGTGGTGCGATCTTGGCTCACTGCAGCCTCAACCTCCCTGGCTCAAGTGATCCTTCCACCTCAGCCACCAGAGTAGCTGGGACTACAGGTGCACACCACCACACCCAGCTAACTTTTGTATTTTTGTAGAGATAGGGTTTCATCATGTTGCCCAGGCTGGTCTCTTTTATTTTGGGGTCTCATTTGTTACCCAGGCGGGAGTGCAGTAGCACAATCTTGGCTCACTGCAGCCTCAAATACCCTGGGTACAAGTAATCCTCCTACCTCAGCCCCCCGCCAAATAGCTGGGCACTACAGGCACCCACCACCACACCCAGCTAATTTTGTGCTTTTTGTAGTGACGGGTTTTCACGATGTTGCCCAGGCTGGTCTCTAACTCCTGAGCTCAAGCTACCTACGTGCCTCAGCTTCCCAAAGTGCTGGGTTATAGGGATGAGCCACCATGCCCAGCTGCACCTAAGATTCTAAATTCTCTGCTTCCCAGAGAATGATTCCTTCTAACTCTTCTGACATTCCCCTCTTTAAAATGGGGGCTATGCACAGATTCTCAGAAGACTTATTTAGGATTTGTGTTTCCACTAGGTTTCGCTCTAAGGAGTAGCTCTTAAGTGCTTTATAGACCCCTGCCTAATTTGAAGATGCCTGGGTGGGTGCACACAGGGATGTACACCTGAAGGTTTTTTTTTCTTGCTATAAATTCCCCTAGAATATGAAAAGATGGGTAGAGAACAAAGTGCTGGTCTCTTTGAGTCCACCTCAAACACTGCAATTTCCTTAAAGTAGGCTAGGTGATAGAGATTATTCTGTACCTTGCCTCCTGTAAAGGTTAGACACAAAGCACAGTGTACAAAGTTGAGAGCTATGAGCAGCACTGCTGTCAACTGAGGACAGCCTGCCTTGGTACTCACCTGAACTGCAATCTGGGTGCCATTGGATGTTGCTACTAAGGTCAGAGGTCTGGTTTCTGTGGTTACTAAGTGATGGCTATGCTGCTGGTGCCCCATTTCTGATGAGGCAGTATGGAAGGCTGCCAAGTCTTGAGCTACAATTGCAACCTAACAAAACAAATCACACACATGAAGAATTAAATCTGAGATTTAAATAGGTTAAAGTCCACTTAATACAATGGACTGTCTTCAAATTGAAAAAGAAAAACTCCTCTGACCATAGACTTGTCAAAGCCTATATTGGAAGAAAGTTGAGGCTCATTATTTAAGGTTATGAAGTAAGCCAACGGCAAAACAGGGTAGAGGACACTGGAGAAATGGATCTGCTATGCCAGGCCCCATTAGCCAGGGAGATGTGGCTGTACCTAGGTTCAATTACCCCTAAGGGGCTGCTTGGGAAGTTATGCATGTGGACTAATTTGTACCTCAAAAGTCCATTTTTTTCCCTGAGATTGGATCATAGGAGAAAATAAATGACTATTTTCTGGTTTACTTGTCGTATTTAAAATTAGATTTCCATTTAACTAGGAAAACTGAAAGGTCCAGTGGTATTACTGACAAACAGCATCTCATCTCACACTCATTTCCCATTTTAGACTGTATGGAATCTCCCCATACTCCTCTTGCAGCATCTAGCCAGGAGGATTAAACGTGCTTTTGTGGCTCTTATACCACAAATACAACTTTTTTAAAAAGGCAGATAACATGGAAAATGGCAATTAACTATTTCTGTTAGATGATATTCTAAAATTGTACTCAGCCACATTCAGAGAAAGAATAGATTAAAAATGAAAACTGCTGTTTTACTTGGCTATTCACCCACTAAAAATGCTACATTTTAAGCTAACAGATATTTAGCTTGGATCAATCCCAGTAATGTTCCCTAATTCTATAAGAACAACAGATTTCATTCCAGCAATGTCTAAGTAGCTTATATTGGGCTAACCTTCCTGCAGATAACAATTACAAACCCTTGACAAAAATACGAAAAAGCAACTATTTGAAGGCTTTGAGCAGCAATAAAAAGCTGGAAGAAACTAGAGGGGATTCTCGAAAGAAGGGAGTCACACTGTGTTACATTTGTGTTTACAGATTTCACACTGAGGGCACTACCCAGTTTGAGCAGCATGGGGCAACTTAATGTTAAAGATAATGGAGTCCAGGGCTACCAGAATAGCAGTACAGAGAATAGCCCAGAAAGCAAAGAATCTGAGCAGGGAGCCCCCAAATCTTTGTATAAACTGTCGTCAAATCCTTAAGATCCCTGAACACAAATATTTCCAGTTTCCAATAACGTTCCAACAAGATTGGCAAAGCAGCATCTAGAAGGCTGAGAAGTTAAGGAGAGCTTTCAGTGCAACTCACCAAAAAGAGATGGAATTTGAAGTTTCAATCTTACCAAGTTATGAGGTAAGATTACATCCCAGGATTAAATATTCACCCTAAGACATAATGGCAACACTGAAACAGATCTGCCTTAACAAAGTACAAAACCCAGCCTCAACACATAATTTAACTAGTTAATAGAAAAAAAAAATCAATATTCTCCACAGAAAGATAACAAAATTCATAATCTCTATAATGTGTCATCCACAAGGTCCAGAATACAATTTTAAAATTACAATTGCTTAGCCAGGCATGGTGGCTCATGTTGTAATCCTAGCACTTTGGGAGGCTGAGACAGGTGGATCACCTGAGGTCAGGAGTTTGAGATCAGCCTGGTCAACATGGTGAAACCCCGTCTCCACTAAAAAAAACAAAAACAAAAACAATACAAAAATTAGCTGGGCATGGTGGCAGGTGCCTGTAGTCCCAGCTACTCAGGAGGCGGAGGGAGGAGAACAAGGTCAAAGACAAATTAATATACATTCTCCATCTGAAGAACCTGGAGAAAGATTGATAAAAACCCCAAATAGGCTAGGTGTGGTGGCTCACACCTGTAATCCCAACACTTTGAGAGGCTGAGGCGGGTGGATCACCTGAGCTCAGGAGTTTGAGATCAGCCTGACCAACATGGTGAAACCCCATCTCTACTAAAATTACAAAAACTAGCCAGGCGTGGTGGCCAGTGCTTGTAATCCCAGCTACTTGGCAGGCTGAGGCAGTAGAATCGCTTGAACACAGGAGGTGGAGGTTGCAGCGAGATGAGATCGTGCCATTTGCACTCTGGCCTGGGCAACAAGAGCGAAAACTCTGTCTCAAAAAGGCAAAAAAACCAAATAGATCCCCAGCAACTTGTAAGACAACACCAAGTTAATATACATATAATTAGAGTTCCAGAAGGCAGTAGACAAAGAATTTAATTAATTAATTTTTTTTTTTTTTTTTTTTTTTGCCAGAAGCAGTGGCTTCCACCTGCAGTCCTAGTTACTTGGGAGGC
This sequence comes from Macaca nemestrina, assembly GCF_043159975.1. Taxonomy (NCBI): domain Eukaryota; kingdom Metazoa; phylum Chordata; class Mammalia; order Primates; family Cercopithecidae; genus Macaca; species Macaca nemestrina. Next base: position 56,309,798 of record NC_092136.1, read on the forward strand.
TGAGGCTGAGGGATTCCTGAAGCCCAGGAGTTTGAGGCCAGCCTGGGTCACAGCTACTTGGGACCGCTTGCCTTAGCCTCCCGAAGTGCTGAGATTACAGGCATGAGCCACTGTGCCCAGTCCTTATTTCCTTCCATTTACTCTTTAATTTTTCTTAAGGTAGAAACTAAGATCATTGCATTTAAAACTTTTTTTCCCAATACAAACATTTAAAACAAAATTTCCCCTAAGAATTGCTTTAGCTTCCACTGCCTGTTCTTTTCTTTTTTGGGGGGGGACAGGGCCTCCCTCTGTCGCCCAGGCTGGAGTGTAGTGGTGCTATCTCACAGTTCACTGCAACCTCTGCCTCTTGGGCTCAAGTGATCCTCCCACCTCAGCCTCCTGAGTAGCTGGGACTACTGGCATGCACCACCACACCTGGTTAATTTTGTATTTTTAGTAGAGATGGGGTTTCACCATGTTGCCCTGGGTTGGTCCTGAACTCCTGACCTCAGATGATCCACCCACCTCAGCCTCCCAAAGTGCTGGAATTACAGGCATGAGCTACCGCGCCTGGTCCCCAGATCCTATGTATATTAAAGGGATAATAAGGAAATAGTATGAACAACTTTATATCAATAAATATGAAAACTTAGATGAAAAAAACTTATAAAAACAAACTTAGCAAAATGGAAACAAAAAAACGTAGATAACTTGAATAGTATAGATCTACTTAAAAACTTGAATCCATGGGAAAAAAAAAAAAAACCTCCCAAAAAAGAAAACTCTAGACCTAGATGATGGTGTCCTGATTAATTCTATCAAGCTTTTATGGAGAAATAATACCAATCTTACACAACTATCAGAAAATACCACCGAATAGAACACTTCCCAACTTATTTTATGAGGCAAGCCTAACCCCGATATTGAAACAGGAGATTAAACTTTTTCTTATAATTTCATAATAAATTATAGATCAAGGCTGGGCACGGTGGTTCACACCTGTACTTTGGGAGGCCTAGGTGGACGGATCACGAGGTCAGGAGATCGAGACCATCCTGGCTAACACGGTGAAACCCCGTCTCTACTAAAAACACAAAAAATTAGCCGGGAGTGGTCGCGGGCGCCTGTAGTCCCAGCTACTCAGGAGGCTGAGGCAGGAGAATGACGTGAACCCGGGAGGTAGAGCTTGCAGTGAGCCAAGATCGTGCCACTGCACTCCAGCCTGGGCGACAGAGTGAAACTCCGTCTCAAAAAAAAAAAAAAAAAAATTATAGATCAATATGGTTCATATATATTGACACCAAAATCTTTAACAAGATACTAGCAAACTGTCACAGAGGATCTTAAGGGCAGTAAAAATACTCTGATGGAGTATGATCCTCTACTGATAGATGTATGTCATTATATGTTTGTCCAAACCCATAGAATATATAACACTAACAGTGAATCCGGATGTAAATGATGGACTCTGAGTGACTATGATATGTACAGTGTAGGTTTCAACAACGGTAACAAACGTGTTCCTCTGGTGGGGGTGTTGATTATACAGGAGGCTATGCATGTGTGGGGCCAGGGAGTATAAGGAAAGTCTCTGTACTTACCTCTCAATTTTGTGGTGAACCTATAACTGCTCTAAAAAAAATCATCTTTAAAAAATATATTAGTGAACTCAATCCAGCAAAATATGAAAAAGTAAACACATCATAATCAAGTGATATATTAGCTTTTTTATATGTAAATTAAAAACACAATGCTAGACCCTTTCACATCCAGTAGAATGGCTAAAACTTTAAAACAACTCCAAATGTTGGTGATAATATGAAACAAACAGAACTCTTTTTTATTTTTCATTTTTTTGAGACAGAGTCTCGCTGTCACTCAGGTTGGAGTACCATGGTGCAATCTTGGCTCACTGCAACCTCCGCCTACCGGGTTCAAGCAATTCTCCTGCCTCAGCCTCCCGAGTAGCTGGGACTAAAGGTGCGCACCACACCATGCCCAGCTAATTTTTTTTGTATTTTTAGTAGAGACGGGGTTTCACCATGCTGGCCAGGCTGGTCTCGAACTCCTGACCTCATGATCCACCTGCCTCAGCCTCCCAAATTCCTGGGATTACAGGCGTGAGCCACTGTGCCTGGCCTCTTTTTAATTTTTTTAGAAGACAGGGTTTTGCTCTGTCACCCAGGCTGTAGTACAATGAACATGGCTCACCAAAGTCTCAACCTCCTGGGCTCAAGTGATCCTCCCACCTCAGCTTCAAGAGTAGCTGGGACTACAGGCACACGCTGCCATGCTTGGCTAATTTAAAAAAAAAAAAAATTGGCCAGGCATGGTGGCTCACACCTGTAATCCCAGCACTTTGCGAGGCCAAGGGGGGTGGATCACCTGAGGTCAGGAGTTGGAGACCAGCCTGACCAACATGGTAAAACCCCGTCTCTACCAAAAATACAAAAATTAGCCGGGCATGATGGCGGGCGCCTGTAGTCCCAGCTGCTCGGGAGGCTGAGGCAGGAGAATGGCATGAACCTGGAGGCGAAGCTTGCAGTGAGCCGGGACTGTGCCACTGCACTCCAGCCTGGGTGACAGAGCAAGACTCTGCCTCAAAAAACAAACAAACAAACACAAATGTGGTGGAGACAGGGTCTTGCTACATCACTCAGGTTGGTTTTAAAATCCTGGGCTCAAGCAATCCTCCCACCTTGGCCTCCCAAAGTGCTGGGATTACAGGTGTGAGCCACCGCACCCAGCCTATTTTAAAAAAATTTTTTAACCACAAGAAGCAGCACTGAACAAATGAAACTCTTATACATTGCTAGTGGGAGTGTATGACGGCCCAACCACTTTGGAGAACTGTTTGGTACTATCATAGAAAGGTAAATATGCCTCTATTCTATGACCCAGCAATTCCATGAATAGGTATTTATCCAAGACAAATGAGAGTATACGTCTACAAACATATTTTTACTAGAATTTTTATTGCCATCTTATTCATAATAGTCAAAAACTGGAAGCATTTCAAATGTTCACCAAGGGGAGAATATATCAACAAATTGTGGTATATTGTTACAATAGAATATTGCTCAGCAATAAAAAAGAATGAACTGTTATTATATGCCAACAATGTGAGTAAATATTCAAAATGTTAAGTAGAAAAACCCAGACACAAAAAAGTTCATACTGTGGTTCCATTTATGTAATGTTCAAGAATAGGCAAAACTAAGCTGGGCGCAGTGGCTCACGCTGTAATCCTAGCATTTTGGGAGGCTGAGGTGGGCAGATCACTTGAGGTCAGGAGTTGGAGACCAGCATGGCCAACATGGTAAAACCTCATCTCTACTAAAAATACAAAAAAATTAGCCAGGCGCGGGAGGTTGCAATGAGCTGAGAACGTGTCACTGCACTCCAGCCAGGGTGACAGGGTGAGGCTCTGTCAAAAAAATAATAATAATAAGCAAAACTAATTCTATCACAACAGTTTCTGCCTAAGGAGGGTGAGTACTGGCTACAAAGGAATCACAAGGGAACTTTCTGGCATGATAGAAATGTTCTACATTTTGTTTAGGATGTTAGTTATATGGGTGCATATTTAACATAACTCATTGAATTGTAAATTTAAGATCTATGCATTTCATTGTTACGTAAATTTTACCTCAATTAAGAAAAAAACAAATTGCAGGCAAATATGAAAAACAGGTTTAACTTCACTAGTGGTCAAATGAAAATAAACAGAATTTAACTTTTGCTTGTTAATTCTGTAAATATGAAAAAAAAAAAAAACCTCAATGCTAGCAAGAGTACAGTGAAAAAGAAACCTTTTAGATCCATAACATGATTATTAAACCTTTCTGAAAAATAATTTGGCAATATGTAACAAGCAGTTTAAAATAGCTTAAACTGTTAATACAAAAATTTGTTTCCTATGAAAATAACCAGAAGCCTTTTTTTTTTCTTTCTTTAAGACGGAGTCTCACTCTTTTTGCCCAGGCTGGAGGGCAGTGGTGCAATCTTGGCTCACTGCAACCTCTGCCTCCCGGGTTCAAGTGATTCTCCTGCCTCAGCCTCCTGAGTAGCTGGGATTACAGGTGCCACACCACCATGCCTGGCTAACGCTTTTGTATTTTTAGTAGAGACGGAGTTTCACCATGTTTGGCCAGGCTGGTCTTGAACTCCTGACCTCAGGTGATCCACCTGCCTCAGCCTCCCAAAGTGCTGGGATTACGGGAGTGAGCCACCGCACCCAGCCTGCATTTTCTTAATGACTAATGATGTTGAACATCTTTTCATATGCTTATCGGCTACGTACATCATTTTACACTCCCACTAGCAGTACATGAATGTTCTAGTTGCTCCGCATCTTTGCCAACATTTGGAGGTGGTGGTGGTGGTGGTTTCCTCACTAGTTTCTTAGGAGAAATCAACATTTGGTTTTTTATTTTAGCCATCTTCTTGGGTTTGAAATGCTCTCTCATTGTGATATTAATTTGCATTTCTTTGATGATAAGAGATGTGCACTTTTTGTGTTATGTATCTTTTGTGGGAGGTCTGTTCAATGAGCAACTGAATGATTTGTACATTTAAAACATTTTTTTGGCTCATTTTTAATGGTTGTTCATCTTTTCATTGTTGATTTGTAGAAGTTTGTTACACATTCTCAATACAAGTCTGTTTTTAGACTTGTATTGTGTGAATATAGGGTGTGTATATGGTGTGAATATCTTTTCCTCAGTCTGGGAGTTGTCTGATCTTTTTCTTAACAGTGTCTTTTGGTGAGCAAAATTAATTTTGATTAAGTCCAATTTATCAGTTTTTTTTCTTTCATTATTACTACAGTTTGAATACAGTCCAAGAAATCTTTAAGGTTGCAAAACTATTTGCCTCTCTTTTCTTCTAGAAGCTTTATGATTCTGAGTTTTGCATTCAGGGTGTTATAAGACCACCAACTTCATTCTTTTTTCAAGAGTGAGACTCAACATTGCCTTTAGTATAGTACAAGAACAGTTTTTAAATATATTACGTTATTTAAGTGAAATGAAAATTAAAACACACACAATTACGAATGCATGTAACTTTGCACCAGCAATCCTGCTCTAGGAATTTATCTAGCATATATACTCACACTTATATAAGTAAAATCACATGTGCACAAGGTTATGTGTTGTTTGAAATAGCAAAAGACTTTAATTACGGCACATCCGTAAGTGGAATACAATGCAGCTTAAAAAAAAAAAAGGATGAGGAATCTGTCTATATAATGAAATAGAAAGATTTTGAAGATGTATTGTTAAGTCTAAAAGACAACATACAAGATGCAGAACAGACTAGTTTACTATCAATAAAAAAAAAAAATGGAGGCTGGGCATGGTGGCTTATGCTTGTAATCCCAGCACTTTGGGGGGCCAAGGCCTGGGCAACATAGTGAGACCCTGTCTCTACAATTAAAAAAAAAAGAAAAAAGAAAAAGACAGAAAAATTAGCCAGGCATGGTGGTGCATACCACCATGTCTCAGCTACTCGGGAGGCTGAGGTGGGAGGATTGTTTGAGCCTGAGAGGTGGAGGCTGCAATGAACCGTGATCGTGCCACTGCACTCCAGTCTGTCTCAAAAACCAAAAGAGAGCTATTATGTTAGCTGTGGGCTAGTTAACAAAAAAGGAAGGGGGAGATGACTATTTACTTATTTGTATTTGTTTGTATATGCCTAATGATTGGAAGAATACACAAAAAATTGATAAAAGTCGATTATCTGTGGAGGCAAGAATTGAGTTGATGAAGGCAGGGGTGGGATGAAGACTTTTCATTACACACCTGTATATATTTTTTGAGTTTTAAACCATATGAATATATGACATATTCAAAAAATTAAATAGTAAATTTTGCAATTATTTCCTAAGTATCTGATAATGATGATAATAGGAATAACTACCACTACTGAACACTTAATATATATGTAGGCTGAGTATCTTATATACATTATCTCATTCAATCCTTACATCAATCTTATGGGGTAGATGCCACTAGCACCCTACTTTACAGATGAGGAAAAACAGGCTCTGAGGGTTACGTAGCTAAGAAGTTGCAAAATATTATTCACTCCAAAGTTTGTGTGCTTAACTGTTGTACCACATTGTACATCTATGTAACAGTTTTGGTACTGATATATGTATTGATTGATATAACAGAAAAAAGTAATTACCTGTTGCCCTTCCGTACCCTCAGCAGTAACCATAGCAACAGAATGTGTTCCTGCTGACGAGATGACTGCATCATGGGCGGGAACTGTGATGGGCGTGCCATCCTGTGTTACCATTGTGATGGTGTTGCCAATGGCCTGCATGTCAGCTTGAGATATGTTGACCTGCAATACAGTGAATTTTACAAAGCAGTCAATGTTTCCTGTTATAGCTGACAATCTGACATAAGGACTGGGACTAATCCTTGTATAAGTTTGCTCTGTGAATGTAAATAAGTCTTTTAGAATGAAATAAACTCATTCAGTCATCAGAAAAAAATCAATATTTCTTTTAAAAATTCTTATTTTATTATTTTATTATTATTTTTGGAGACAAGGCCTTGTTCTGTTGCCCAGGCTGGAGTGCAGTGATGTAATCATAGCTCACTGCAGTCTACAACTCCTGGGTTCAAGTGATCCTCTAGCCTCATCCTCTTAAGTAGCTGTGACTACAGGCGTGACCCATTGCTCCTGACTAATTATTTGTATTTTTTTTTTTTTTTGTAGAGATGGGGTCTCACCATGTTGCCCAGACTGGTCTCAGATTCCTGGCCTCAAGTGATCCTCCCACCTCAGCCTCCCAAAAGTGCTGGGATTACAGGTGTGAGCCACTGTTCACACAATACAGGCAATACAGTATTTCTTTCTTTCTTTTTTCTTTTTTTTCTGAGACAGAGTCTTGCTTGTTGCCCAGGCTGGCGTGCAGTGGTGCGATCTCTGCTCACTGGAAGCTCCGCCTCCTGGGTTCACGCCATTCTCCTGCCTCAGCCTTCCAAGTAGTTGGGACTACAGTACAGATGCCCGCCACCACACCCAGCTAATTTTTTTTTTTTTTGTATTTTTAGTAGAGACAAGGTTTTACCGTGTTAGCCAGGACGGTCTTGATCTCCTGACCTTGTGATTCGCCTGCCTCGGCCTCCCAAAGTGCTGGGATTACAGGTGTGAGCCACTATGCCCGGCAATACAGTATTTCTTAATTGCATTTCCTCCTCTCCATTCCTGTTGCTAATTTAGATCCTTATTTTTCTCCCATCTGAATTTCTACGAGAATCCAACTTCTCTCCAGGTATCCAGTCTAACCCTTCCCTAACCATCCTCCATGTTGACATCTTTCTAAAACAAAACGAAACAAAATCTTATTATGCTCTCTGCTGCTGAAATGCCCTGTGACTGCCCATCACCTATAGTTGAGTCTTTTTTTTTTGAGAAGGAGTTTTGCTCTTGTTGCCCAGGCTGGAATGCAATGGCATGATCTCGACTCACCACAACCTCCACTTCCCGGATTCAAGCGATTCTCCTGCCTCAGCCTCCCGAGTAGCTGGAATTACAGGCATGCGCCAACACACCTGGCTAATTTTGTATTTTTAGTAGAGATGGGGTTTCTCCATGTTGGTCAGGCTGGTCTCAAACTCCTGACATCAGGTGATCTGCCTGCCTTAGTCTCTCAAAGTGCTGGGTTTACGGTGTGGGCCACCGTGCCCAGCCCAGACTTCTTACATAGCATTCTTGACCTTTCATGACCTGGCCTTTACCAACTTCCCCAGACTCATCTTCCACTACTTTTAAACTAGCAACTGACACTCCAGCCACAACTAGTCATTTGTAGTCCTAGAAAATATCATATTCTCTTCCCTTCACTGTTTGGTGAGTTCATGAAAATCCTTCAAGACCCAACTGAACACCCATTCTCTATGAGGATCTGCAAGATTACTTTAGGAAGAAAAATTTACTCTCTCCTCCAGGGTGCCACAGCACTTTCTATATCCCTCAATTATATACCCCTCATTATGAAAAATTATTCATTCTAAAAGGGTCTCTCTCCTACTAGACTGTGATACTGCCCTTCCTGTGATTCCAACACTAAGTCCACTGACCAAAATGTCTGGCATGGGGTAGATGCTCAATAAATGTCTATCGTTTGACTGATTAAAGGAATGGAATGGAAATCTAATTCCTGAAGGAAATGAGAAGGTTAAGTGTAGAGAAAGTACAACATTGGGAAGGGAAAGATAGTTGTTTTGGAATATATGAAGAAGGATTAGACTTATTCAGTATGGTCGGAGAGAAGCCATGACTGGATGATACAGGGGTGGGTTCTGGTCTGATAAATACTAGAATTACGGTGGCTCATGCCTGAAATCCCAGTGCTCTGGGATGCTGAGGCAGGAGGATCACCTGAGGCCAGGAGTTCAAGACCAGCCTGGATAACACAGTGAGCCCTCACCTCTGAAAAAAACATGTTTCTTTAATTAGCCAGGTGTGGTGGTACACGCCTGTAGTCCTTTGAACTATGGTTGTGCCACTGCACTTTGGCCTGGGCAACAGAGTGGGACCATCTCTAAAATCACACAAACAAACAAACACTAGAATTATTCAACAATGGAACAGATTGCCTCTTTTTAAAATGTACTTATTTATTTATTTAGAGATGGAGTCTCACTCTATTGTCCAGGCTGGAGTGCAGTGGCACAATGTTGTCTTACCCTGCCTCCTGGGTTCAAGTGATACTCCCGCCTCAACCTACCTAGTAGGTGGAACTACAGGAGTGTGCCACCACACCAGCCAATTTCAATATTTTTAGTAGAGACGGGGTTTTACCACTTTGACCAGGCTGGTCTCAAACTCCTGATCTCAAGTGATCCACCCGCTTTGGCCTCTCAAAGTGCTGTGATTATAGGTGTGAACCACTGCACCCAGCCCAACATTGCCTAAGACAGAAATTGCCTAATCACTGGGGGTTTCTCAGTAGTGGCTATTTCAGACCTGCTATAGTGGGAATTTTTCATGTATAGGGAAGAGGGAGGTTATATAAAACAACCTCCAGAGGACCTCTGTATGTGATGATCTAATTCAAGAAAGTGTTAAGGCTGATGCAGAATTAAAACTTGGTTAATAATCTTGCATACCAGTCAGAGGACAAAGAGTATAGTGTGAAATTAGTGACGTCAAAATGAGGAAGGAGGTAAATGAGATGGTGTAAGAGCTTTGTACTTTTGAATCCTGAGTATCAAAACAGGGCAGATTAATCATTAAACCCTAAGAGAGATGGGTAAGGAGAGCATTCTCATGAAAGAGGCAGACACAGAAGGGTAAAAGAAGCACATCGTGCATATTTCCACCAGGTATTGAGACGGCCTTTGCTAGAGCTTAAAAATGGAATGAAGGTGGATTTTAGGCTAGTAACATCTAGAAAATAATAACAAGTTTGACTATCAGAGAACCATTACACTGCGCTTTTTCTGGGGGAAATCAACATACCTATTCTATCGACTCTGTGAAGCTAGTTGAGTGAACTCTCATGATTCCTGATCTCTTAATGGTGCCATCATATGCTGATCAGCTCAGCCAAATCTTTGTTTTTTCAATCTCACCTCCTGGATCTAATCAGCCACCAAATCCTATCCCTTTTCTGAGCTGTGTTTCACATGGATCCAGTACTTGTCAAGACCTCAGCCTCTCTGTGGCTGACCTTTATCATCTCACCTTTGAGCTACACCAAGAATACCATTTGGATTCTGCAGTCACAAACATTCTCTTTCTCCTCATCTCTCTGCACACCGTCTCTTTAAGCAGACTCCTGGAAAACCTCAGGGTTTCCAAACTTTGTGCCCTGATATTTCAAAGTTTTCCTCAATGGGGAGCCAGCCTGCCTTTCAAGCCCAGGTTCACGGAAAGATTTAATTTGTTTGGCTTTTGATTGATACTTACATGCTGAGTTCCATCTTGGGATATGAGTGTAACTTGTTGACTCAGCCCAGATTGGGTTACTGTGGCTACTTGTGTAGAAACGACGTCGTCCCCTTCTACACCTGTTACATACGTAATCTGAGACCCCTTAAGAACATCTTCACCTTGACCTGTTTAAAACAAATCAATCATTTATTTGACCAACCAACCAATTTGTTTAGAAAATAGGATATTTTAAATATTAAAGACAAAATTATATAAATTAAAATGTACATATATCATATTCTAAGTCATAAAAATGGCTTCCAGGACCTCCTTCCAATTCCTCCACCTCCACTTTTGCAAAGGCAAACCACATCAAAGCAGACCAAACAAAAAACTTTTCTGTATCATATTTAAATGCTCTGATTTTTAGGGACCTGTTTTATTCTCTTAGTTGGAGTAACTACTTGATACTGCATGTGTATTACGGGCAGGGAGGGGAGGAACTGTACAGGAAGACTAGCAAATAACCCTTCAAATACAGCAAGTATGCACTAAGTTCTCGCATTCACTTAAGAAGCTGCTAAAGGCCAGGCACGGTGGCTCACACCTGTAATCCCAGCACTTTGGGAGGCCACGGCGGGCAGATTACCTGAGGTTGGGAGTTCGAGACCAGTCTGACCAACATGGAGAAACCACGTCTCTATTAAAAATACAAAATTAAGGCCAGGCAGGGTGGCTCATGCCTGTAATCCCAGCACTTTGGGAGGCCAAGGTGGGTGGATCATGAGGTCAAGAAATCGAGACCATCCTGGCTAACACAGTGAAACCCCATCTCGACTAAAAATACAAAAAAAATTAGCCGGGCGTGGTGGCAGGTGCCTGTAGTCTCAGCTACTCAGGAGGCTGAGGCAGGAGAATGGTGTGAACCTAGGAGGCAGAGCTTGCAGTGAGCCGAGATCGCACCACTGCACTCCAGCCTGGGCAACAGAGCGAGACTCTGTCTCAAAAACAAAAACAAACAAAAATACAAAATGACCCAGGCCTGGTGGCATATGCCTGTAATCCCAGCTACTTGGGAGGCTGAGGCAGGAGAATCACTTGAACCCGGGAGGCAGAGGTTGTGGTGAGATGAGACTGCACCATTGCACTCCAGCCTGGGCAACAAGAGCGAAACTCCATCTCAAAAAAAAAAAAAAGAAGCTGTTAAAAGTGGTTAAGACTATTTTCATTTTCATAAACATTAACCACAAAGCCAGAATGGTTTGTAAACACACTCACTGATACTAAACTTGGTCTTTAGCACAAGTGATTGATTGCAAGGCATCAGTACACAATGACCTCACTGTGTAAAGACAATGTATGGCATATTATCTGAGGTATGGTTAATAATTCAGTGACACAAAAGGAAACTCCATCACTTCTTTATTTCATAAAGAACCAGCAAGTAAACAGCAATTTCAACAGTTCATTACTGCTATAACTGTCAACCAGGAAGATTCCTGGTCCCTCTGTCTTTCATCATTTTCCACCTCCCATGAAGTCAGAAAGAGAGCAAAAAAAAATGTTTCCCCCTCAAAGGACTTAATATGCTAATCTAAGAGGACTTCTCAAGTCAATGGTTAATCCATGCACTCATATGGCTACAGTCATCAAGGTGTAATTTCCATGACAGACATTACTTCATTTCTTTTTGTTCTGTTTCACAGCTATTTATATACCATTATTCCAATAGGTTACAAAACCCAGGGAACCATGTGAGAGAAAACAGAAATCCATCCCTATACTTTGAAAAGCAATCTTAGTTTTTTTTTTTTTTTTTGAAAATAAAATGTATATTATTATATTATAGACTATTTTCTAGAATATAGGAACTTCCAGGCCAGGCGTAGTGGCTCATGCCTATAATCCCAGCACTTTGGGAGGGCGAGGTGGGCGGATCATGAGGTCAGGAGATCGAGAACATCCTGGCTAACACGGTGAAACGCTGTCTCTACTAAAAATACAAAAAATTAGCCGGGCTTGGTGGCGGGCGCCTGTAGTCCCAGCTGCTTGGGAGGGTGAGGCAGGAGAATGGCATGAACCTGGGAGGCGAAGCTTGCAGTGAGCTGGGATTGCACCACTGCACTCCAGCCTGGGCAACACGGCGAGACTCTGTCTCAAAAAGAAAAAAAAAAAAGAATATAGGAACTTCTGATAATCTGAAATATCAACATTTAAGGAAGAGACTTGAGGAAGGTTAAAAAATAAAAAAAGAGTCTTGCAAACTTAAGTCTGATATCATTAAAGCCTGCTTTCTAACTGAAAAGATTCAGCAGTTGTTGTAGTATCTTATTTACTTCCTTTCTCTTAGCAATTGTCAAATATACAGTACATTATTATTAACTTGTAGTCACACGCTGTGCAGATCTATGGTACTTATCCCTACTAACTGAAACTCTGTACTCTTTGACCAGTATCTCCCCAACTGATGTAATATCTAACCATGCACACTTACAGTGTTTTGGCTAGAAAATAATCACCATGAAGACTGATGGAATTGCTATTCTCCTACCATCACCTAACAAATACCTGAAAAGACAAATCAGGACTACAAGGAATCATCTGAGCAGATGACTTGTTCTTTCCCTTATTCTTCAACAAACTTTTTCCACCTAAATGTTTTTCAATGCTTCAATATCAGTTGTTAAAAATGAGAAAAGATGCCATCTCTTAATTTTCAAATTTACTTCATTTTAGAGGTACTCAGTGAAACTATAAGACAACTTGCTTTGTGTTTTAGAAGAACCTACTTCCTTTTACCTACTTACCTATGCTTATTTACCTGAAATAATTCAATGTAATTCTCTAAAATATTTTTCCAAGAGTTTACTGAAACAAATAATTTTGTCTCTTACAATAACATACTTAATAGCACCTGAATCAATGATGAGTTATTTGGGAGTACTTGTCTACTGTTACGATTAAGACCAACATCCTTAATGGACCCAAACAGTCTGGCTGCCCCTGCCTCACTCTCCAGTCTTGTTTCACCACCTTCCCAGGCAGTACTGCCCTACTGGCCAGGTTTCATCCAGTATCTCCAATTTACTTTGGTCTCTCCAACCTCCTGGCTCTCTGCATGTGCCATTCTCTCTATTTGGAACATTCTCTTGCCTTTGCTTCCTGCTTCCCTTCCCAGCAACCTCTGCTTCTTCACCCAGTTAACCTCTATTCAACCTCCAGATCTCTCTAAAAATTCCTTCCTTGACCTCCCAGACTAACATTCCCTTCTATACATCCCAGAGCACCACATACTTTTCTTCAATAGCACTTACTGCAGCTGTGAATTGTGTTTGTGTGATTATATGACTGACACATTATGATTTGAGAAAATGCTATGAATCATAAATTATGTTCATAACTGTTGATTCTCAAACTCAGAAACAAAATATAACAGACAAAACTCTCACCTGGGGGTGGCTCAAAGAAGGCTTCCTGCTCCTCCTCGATGGGCTCAGTGTCGTTGTGGGCTGTCCGTTTGTGCATGGCCAGCGTGGAGATCTGCTTGTATGTCTTCCCACAGTGGTTACAGTTGTAAGGTTTGGAATGAGTGTGGACAACATGATGTTTGTACAAACTGGAATATTCTGTAAACCTTTTGTCACACCCAGGAACTGTACAAACATATGGCTTTTCCCCTAAAGAACAGCACCAACAAAAAGTTCAACTTTTACATATGTAGGCATAATCATTCCATACTTCATCCCCAGGGGGTAAAATACCTCTAAAAATAAATAATTGCCAAATCCCTCCTCATCCCACCATGAGGCAGCACACAAGAAAAGATTCCCTAACTATGGTTTTGACTTGACTCAAAAGGTAGTATGCATCCTTAGTGCTGTCTCCATGCATCAACACCAGGTTCCCTTTAATCTCAAGGAATGAGAAAAGGATGGAGATGTTGCCCAGTTTAACTTTAATGAAACTGTAATTTATTGTTTCCCATAATTAGATAACCTAGATACTGTTAGTGATACTCTATTAATAATGACAATAATAAATGCTATTATTACTGTAACTTATGCAGCTTCCTAAGAATTTTATAAAGATAATAAAAAAGGATTTTATTTAAAAGTCTATTAAACCTAGTTAGATATGTCAATACATCTGAAAGGACATACATGTTTCATTTAACTTAACCTGACTTCTTACATCCAATCAAAAGCTACTGAGTATTTACTAAGAGCAAACAGGCAATACATAGGGAAGTAAATACTTAAATTTTTGTCCCATGAAACAGCTTGAGAACATTATAGGCAGTACATATATTTTTAGGACTTTTTATTACAGAAAATTTCAAATATACACAGAAGTATAGAGAAATAGTACCCCATGTACCAATCATCCAGCTTCAACTATCAATTCATGACCAATATTGTTTCTTATATTTACTACCCATTTCCCCCTTCTTCCTGACCAGGATTATTCTGAAACAGTTCCAGGTAACACTCTTTTTCTTTCAGACTGTATACCTAAAAGATGTGTTCCTGCTTAAAAAATATGTAAACAAAATTAATATTACTTAATATCACAAAATATCTAGACAGTGCTAACATGTGGTGGTATACGGACCTAAAACTGAAAGCAAACTGGAACAAATTAACCTAATTGTTGAAATGAATACTTTTAACTACACTGAAGGGGTTGGGGTGGGGGAACAAATAAATTAATTAAGGTAGCTCATTTACACAGTATTTGACTTATGCCCTCAGTCTTGGGCTCAGTGGTGAGGGTGAGGGGAAGAATTGCAAACAAATATTCAGCTTGTCTGCAGTAGGCTTGTTTACTGTAGTGGTATGGGTGAGGGGTAGAATTGCAAACAAATATTCAGCTCATCTGCAGTAGGCTTGTTTACTGCAGTGGTATGGGTGAAGAGATTCTGAAACTATTTTAGTTGGAATAAAACACTGAGCAAATGAGTAAATATTTCAAATGCTGCTGGAAGTAAGGGCTCCAGCTGTGGAAAAGGGAGAATACAAATATGGAATGGGGGAAGAAAAAAAAAGAAGAACCCTGTGGTGAAATGGAATTGGAGGTATTGGTGTGAATTCAGATTTTTAAAATGTACATATGAAAGTGTGTATACATATACATGTCCTGATTTATTCTCATTTCACACATTCCTTGGGTAACTGCACCTTTCCCAGTGGTTCTAAACACACTAAACCCACCCAAAATAATAAGATATTACACTAATGTACTGGAACATAAGTCTTATACATAACGTAATTGGCGATTGCTTCCTGTCCTCTGCCCAGTTCCCATTCTCAAAGCAGGCAGGTTAATGTTCTTATTTTGGTGGATGGTTGTTGAGATGTGGTGAGGGCAAGAGAAAGGGCAGCCAATCTCAACTTGGAAAAATCAGCCCAATTGATATTTAGGCTGGAGCAGAAACTGCCACTAGGTGGCACCAAACCACAGCCAAGAGGCGAAAGGATTTGGATTGAGCTTTTGAGCTCCCTTACTGGCTAGTTGCATAGCCTGCCTCAACTGGGTCATCTGACTAGCCTTGCGGGGGGGGGGGGGGGGGGGGGGGGGGGGGGCGGGGGCGGGGCGCGGAAGGACTGCATTTCTCAGGGCTGAATCTTTACACTCTACTAGATATTGTGACCAGTTATTGTAGCAGTTACTTGATCATTAGCCAATCTTTTCTTCCAGCCCACAACTACCTCTTAGGTCAGACCAACATTTATAACTGCATACTGACTGTCTCTACTCCAATTATTCTCAAACAGTCTACTAAAAGACCTGGGGAGCTTTTAATACATCCTGATGCCTGGGCCTCACCCCAGTCCAATTATGTCAGAATCTTTGCAGACAGGATCTGGAAAATCAGTCTATCAGTCTATTTTAAAGACTGATTTATGCAGCCTCATTTGAGAGCACTGCTCTACCTAAATGTTCCAAAGATATCGGTATGGCCAAACTTAATGTAGGCATCTCTCTTATTGAATGCTAATTTGCCCATAAAATGTGTTGAATGGCTAGCTTTCAGATAATTAGTCTGTATTCCATCACTTTTTTCTTTTCTTTTTGAGACGGAGTCTCTCTCTGTCACCTAGGCTGGAGTGCAATGCTGTGAGCCACCACGCCTGGCCATAATTATTTAACAGTAAGTGAACTCATTTGTAGGTACGTGTTTATGTATAGCACACAAAAATTGAGTATCAGGGCTGGGAGTGGTGGTTCATGCCTATAATCCCAGCACTTTGGGAGGCCAAGGCGGGTGGATCACCTGAGATCAGAGTTCAAGATCAGCCTGGCCAACATGGTGAAACCCTGTCTCTACTAAAAATACAAAAATTAGCCAGGTGTGGTGGCAGGGGCCTGTAATCCGAGCTACTTGGGAGGCTGAGGCAGGAGAATTGCTTGAACCCAGGAGGCAGAGGATGCAGTGAGCTGAGGTCACGACACTGCACTCCAGCCTGAGTGACAGAGCGAGACGCCGTCTCAGAAAAAAAAAAAAAAAAAAAAGTATTTTGGCCGGGCACAGTGGCTCACACCTGTAATCCTAGTGCTTTGGGAGGCTAAGGTGGGTGGATCACAATGTCAGGAGATGGAGACCATCCTGGCCAACATGGTGAAACCCCGACTCTACTAAAAATACAAAAATTAGCTGGGTGTGGTGGTGTGCGCCTGTAGTCCCAGCTACTCGGGAGGCTGAGGCAGGAGAATCGCTTGAACCCAGGAGGCGGAGGTTGCAGTGAGCCTAGATCATGCCATTGCACTCCACATTGGGTGACAGGGCGAGACTCCGTCTTAAAGAAAAAAGTATTTTAATTTTGAATTAACAAAAGTTTACTCTTAATACCAGTAATAAACCAATAATTAAAATTTTTCTTATAAAACGAATGCATATTCTGCCTTACTCTCACATTTGCCATTCCATTCTCACCCACCAAAACTATATCCACAAAATGGAGGATTAAAATTAAAAGCTTCTATACTGCAAACAATATCATCAAGAGAAAAAAAAAAACCAGCCACAGAATGAAAGAAAATATCTGTAACTCATATCTAATAAGAGACTTAGATCCAGAATTAAAGTTATACAACTCAGTAATAAAGACACAACCCAATTTTTAAAATGGGCAAAGGATTTGAATAGACATTTCTCCAAAGAAGATATTACACGACTAATAAATACATAAAAAGATGCTTTGGCCAGGTGTGGTGGCTCACACCTGTAATCCCAGCACTTTGGGAGGCCGAGATGGGAGGATCACAAGGTCAGGAGTTTGAGACCAGCCTGACCAACATGGAGAAACCCCGTCTCTACTAAAAATACAAAATTAGCCGGGCATGTGGCACATGCCTGTAATCCCAGCTACTAGGGAGGCTGAGGCAGGAGAATCACTTGAACCTGGGAGGCGGAGGTTGCAGTGAGCCAAGATTGCGCCATTGCACTCCAGCCTGGGCAACAAGAGCAAAACTCCATCTCAAAAAAAAAAAAGGTTTAGGAGGTACCTTAACTGTGACAGCACAATACGCAAGGCCTCTGGCTACCTCTCAGAACTCACCTTGTACAAATCTTCTACATGTACTTGATGCTCCTGTCATATGGAACCACTAAGTATCATGCTTTTTCATACCTTTGTGCCTTTCCCCATGACATTTCCCCTGCCAGGAATACCCTTCTCTCCTATGTGGTAAACTTCAGGATTGAGTCTGTATGCCGAATTTCCCCCAGAAAGCCTTCCCAAAATGCTTCTCCCATTCCTGCAGAAGTGACTGCCCCCCTCTCTGCTCCCACAGCATCTTGTCCATATAATGGGAGACACTGCAGCAACTTGATGTCTACTATCTCTTCCCAAGTAGCCTGCCCTTGGCAATGTCTTATCTCTCTCTCTCTGTTTGATGGCTGGCAGGAGATACTCAATAACTGTTTGTTGGATAAATGAATGTATGAATGTTAAGGTGAAACTTTTTTAAGTTGCTTAATCTCCTTCCACCATGCCAAGTGATAGAAAGGAAGGAAGAGATTAGTTGGAAATGGTTTCTGGAAGAGGCAAGAGTTACAAGCCTTGAATGATAAAAGACCAAAAGATCAGAGATTGTTACCTGTGTGTATCCTCACGTGGTTTTTATAATTTGTTGCACTGGCAAATGCCCTCCCACATCCTGGCTCTGTGCAGTAATAAGGTCTTTCTCCCGTGTGTGTCCTAACATGCACTTTTCTGATATTTGATGTTGTAAAGGACCGACCGCAGCCTTCGAAGGGACACTTAAAGGGCCTTTCTCCTGCAAATATAAAGGGTAATACATTAAATGGTGCAAAAATATATAGAAGATTGAAATGTCTTATCCTTCAATCCTGCCTAGGATCATGCTCAAGACTCTAGCCTTCTGGTGCTGAACTTCCCTTTCGGCATTTGTTTTTTGGCGGGGGCGTTGGGGAAACAGCATCTTCCACTCCAAACTTAAATTTACATAAGAAACTGGGAATGGTATTCAAAACTAATCACTGATTACATAGTTCTCTAAGATGGAATCATCCAGGTAGGCAAAAAAATGAGCTGAGAAAAGCAGAGAGAAAAACATAAGAAATATAAAAGAAAAGTACAGTCAGGAACATGAATTAAATTAGAACAAACCCAGAATTTCCTAAAAGCTTGTATCCTACTTGATTTATTCTACAATATCTTGCAGGAAAAAAAATTTTGCTCTTTAAAAATATGGTGTTTTGACCAGCCTGGTCAACATGGTGAAACCCTGTCTCTACTAAAGATACAAAAAATTAGTCGGGCGTGGTGGTGGGTGCCTATAATCCCAGTTACTCAGGAGGCTGAGGTGGGAGAATTGCTTGAACTCAAGAGGCGGAGGTTGCAGTCAGCCGAGATCGTGCCATTGCACTCCAGCCTGGGTGACAGAGCAAGACTCTGTCTCGAGAGAAAAAAAAAAAAAGGTGTTTTAAGTAATGTTCAACAAGATAATGCCTAATATTAACTGTGTCAGGAAATAGTAGGTGTTCAAGAAACACTTGTGTTAATGAACCAGAAAAAAAAAAAAAAAAAAGAAAAGAAAATATAGCGCCTAGCACATATGTCAAAAACACCTGCTGGACATACTACTACTACTCTCATTATCTAAGTTTATAAAAAGTCTGGCCAGGCACAGTAGTGCATGCCTGCAATCCCAGCACTTTGAGAGGCTAAGGCAAGCTGATCACTTGAGCTCAGGAGTTCAAGACCAGCCTGAGCAACATGGCGAAACCCCATCTCTACAAAAAAAATACAAAAATTTAGCTGGGTGTGGTGGTGCACACTGGTAGTCCCAGCTACTCGGGAGGGTGAGACAGGGGATCACCTGAGCACGAGAAGTCAAGGCTGTAGTGAGCTGTGACTGTGCCATTGCACACCAGCCTAGGCACTGAAGTGAGACACTGTCTCAAAAAAAAAAAAAAATCTGCTTTACCAATTATGTTTCTTTCCTTCATATTTGCTTTATACAATCTTGGACCACAAAAGGCCTTTAAATTGTCAAGCAAGAAGTAGCCTTTGCTTTTGATTCCCATGTACCCTTTTCTAGGACGAGCTCAAATTAGGCAAACAACTTCTGGGGAAGGGAAAAAAATATCTCTTTATGTAGACAGATACAGATATTTATCTATATATAGTAAGGATGTTAAATTTTTTTAACAGACGGAGTCTCACTGCGTTGCTCAGGCTGGAATGGAGTGGCTCTTCACAGGCACGACGGTTGCACACTGCAGCCTCGAACTCCTACCCTCAAGCAATCCTCACACCTCAGCCTCCCAGGTAGCTGAGACCACAGGCACATGCCACCATGCCTGGCTAGTTTGTTGTTTTTCTTTTGGTCAAATGAAATTATGATTTCCCTATTGGTGCAAAGCATTCCAAAAGATTTCTCCCCTTAAGTATGAAATCATTTTAAAAGGAGCAGGAATCTTTGATCCTATCTTTAGTAAGTTTTATTCACTATGTCAGCCTAAGGAAAACAAAGAGTTTATCTTAGGCAAGTCTTTTTCTCTTGGATCTAGATGACCTCTAAAGTATTCCCAGCTCTGACATGCTAATGATAGGGAATCAACTGTTCTAGAATAATTTTCACTGTATTACTACTCTGATACCGTAACATCCTGCTTTGTTTTTGCACTGAAATCTTCTGTATTTGTTACAGAAGTCCTTATGCCCCTTACTCAATCCCACACTATACCAATGAAAACATCATGATTTTAAAGCTGTTATATGAACATGTGGTTTGACAAATGAATACAATGAAATAAATCACAATTCTGACGTTTTTAAATCAATATTTATAGAACTAGATTATTGGTTTGATATAGCTTTTATATAACAAGTTGGTTTTATTTGCAAATTCAAGTAGAATTTATGGGAGCTTGGAAATACTCACCTCTGATACAATAAATAAAAAGTGTATGAATGAGATGGAAGCAGGGACCTACAGTTCTGTTCCTCAATGTTGTAAAGTAAAGCCAATTTGGGGTCACACTTGAGTTGCAGGTTAAACATTAATAGCTGCAAGAATCCTACATGGAAATTAGCTAAACTATTTCATATATTTCCACATATGGGGACACAGCTATCACACCATGTTCAAAACATCTATACTAAAATCCCAAACTAAATTACCTTAATGCTGCATTATTTAGTCAACAGCTCATAATAGCATCTCTTATCAATAGCTGCTGAACTTTTTTTAGCTCCAATCCAAAGCAAATATTTACCTTATTAATACCAACTCCACAAGTAATCAAGTATAAGGAGGAGAGGAGATGGTCGGGGAGATAAGAATAAAGTACTATTTAGGAAAAGAAGATAAAATTTAAAGAGAAATGATCACAAAAAGTAATGAGTCTTCCTTTCTGTGGGGCTGTTGGGGTTCAGACACTTTCTTTAGCAGCTGCTTAATGCAGGAAAACAACTGGGTGCCTTAGGTTCTGTCTCAGCTCGGCTGCTAATTAGATGTGTAATCCTAGGTAAATAAACTTGTTGCCCAGACAACTCCTAAAACCTGAGAGAGTTCGTGGTCTAGGGCCACTGTTAATCCTTTCTGGGACATAGACCCTTCTGAGAATCTAACAGAGCTATGGGACCTCATCCTGAAAGCAGCAGACATGCACAAACAGCAAGTCATATGGAATTTCAGGGTTTTAAGAGAGGTCCTTGATACTGACTTCCTGAAACTCTTCCAGAGACTCCTTCCTCAAGTCCCCTCCCTGCAGATTTAAGAATTCCTGGCCTAATATGACACTCTGTTTCCACTAGTACCTGTATGAGTTCTGATGTGTTTCTGTAGATCTCCTGAAGTTTTGAAAGATTTAGTACAATTATCTTCTGAACACCGATATGGCTTTTCTCCTGTATGAGTTCTGACGTGACTTTTTAATCCATAACCTTTAAGAAAAAATTAAAAGAAATGTCATTACACAATATTCCTCTAAACGTGCACACTGAGATTAAGTCACTGAAAAATATAGTCAATACCAAGTATAAAATATTAGGCAAATACACTGAATAACTATTTAAAATGTACAAAAGGGCCAGGCACGGTGGCTAACACCTGTACCCCCAGCACTTTGGGAGACCAAGGCGGGCGGATCACCTGAAGTCAGGAGTTCCAGCCCAGCCTGGCCAACATGGTGAAACTCCGTCTCTACTAAAAATACAAAAAATTATCCGGGTGTGGTGGTGCATGCCTGTAGTCCCGGCTACTTGGGAGGCTGAGACAGGAGAATCGCTTGAACCCAGGAGCGGAGGTTGCGGTCAGCCGAGATCACGCCACTGCACTCCAGCAACAGAGTGAGATTCCATCTCAAAAACAAACAAACAAAAAAATGTACAAAAGTATCACAGCTCAGGACTGCCATCCTAAAAATTCAATAGTTTCATTTCTGTCTAGAAGAGGCTGTGTGTTTCTTTTCTAAAGTGCTTCAGTTTTGTTTTGTTTTGTTTTTTTTTTTGAGACAGAGTCTTGCTCTGTCACCCAGGCTGGAGTGCAGTGGCGTGATCTCGGCTCACTGCAAGCTCCGCCTCCCGGGTTCACGCCATTCTCCTGCCTCAGCCTCCTGAGTAGCTGGGACCACAGGTGCCCACCACCACACCCGGCTAATTTTTTGTATTTTTAGTAGAGATGGGGTTTCACCGTGTTAGCCAGGATGGTCTCGATCTCCTGACCTTGTGATCCACCCGCCTCAGCCTCCCAAAGTGCTGGGATTACAGGTGTGAGCCACCGCGCCTGGCAAGTGCTTCAGTTTTATCAGATGTTCTCATACTCCAAAAGCTCAAAGTAGAATCAAGACATGGAATGAAGAATGGAAGTCAGGAGGTCTGGTGCCAGTCCTGGCCCTGCTGGATGCAGAGGTCTCATCCCATTGCTAAGGCCTGTCCTGATGTTGGAGTCTATGGCAGCCTTTAAAGCTTGGCTTTTATTTTCCTGCTAAAATAAACAATGTGGAGGAGTGAAAAGTATCAAACACAGCAGGCAGGCCGGGTGCAGTGGCTCACACCTGTAATCCCAACACTTTGGGAGGCCAAGACGGATGGAATACTTGAGACCAGGAGTTTGAGAGCAGCCTGGCCAACATAGTGAAACCCCATCTCTACTAAAAACACAAAATATTAGCCAGGCATGGTGTCGCGCGCCTGTAATCCCAGCTACTTGGGAGACTGAGGCACTAGAATTGCTTGAACCTGGGAGGCAGAGGTTGCAGTGAGCCAAGATCCTGCCACTGCACTCCAACCTGAGTGAGCGACAGAGTGAAACTGTGGGAAGGGAGAGAGGGAGGGAGGGAGAGAGGGAGGGAGGGAGGGAGGGAGGGAGGGAGAGAGGGAGGGAGGGAGAGAGGGAGGGAGGGAGGGAGGGAGGGAGGGAGGGAGGGAGGGAGGGAGGGAGGGAGGGAGGGAGGAAGGAAGGAAGGAAGGAAGGAAGGAAGGAAGGAAGGAAGGAAGGAAGGAAGGAAGGAAGGAAGGAAGGAAGGAAAAAACACAGCAGGCAGAGACAGGTCAGTGAAGAAAGAACAGAGGGGTCTAGAGCAAGCAGGACAAAAGGCAGTTATGAGAGAGACTGAAGAACTGATCATGTGCTTCTGCAGATTCAGACACAGCCAAGGGGTCAGTTCCTTCCACTAGCCTGTCTCTACTTGACCCCTAATTAGAACCAAGAAAAAAACAAAATTCATACTTTTACCTGTTGCAAATGCCTTCCCACAGCCTGCATGCTCACACTGATAAGGCCGATCTCCTGTGTGTGACCTCTCATGGACCTGTGATTAAAATGCAGGCATGATTCTATTTCCTTTACCTATTCCTCAGGAATATGGTTGCAACACAGACCTACTTTTTCCCACACTGCTAAATGATTTTGTTGTATGCTTTTTTTTCCTTATAAAAAAGATAACTTCACAAAAACGATAGCCCAATAGTTCTCAATATAGACCTAAATGTTAAATATTAAGAGGTACCTACTAATAATATTTTAAGTAGGGAACAGGAACGTTTGAGGTGTGAGCTTTCTCGAGTGGTCAAAGGTGTTTGCATGAAACATACACATGATGAGAAACTAGAAGCAGGGGGCTGGGAGAGGCTACACAACGTAAGGTTCAGAGTGTGGAGGCTGCTGCTAGAGGGGCCTGGATCTGAGGCAAGGATCCACCACTGCCCAGTGGTGTGGACATGGGCACTTGCCTTCTCTAAGCCTCAAAGGCCTCTCTGAAAAGTAGGGACACAATAGTATCTACCATAGAGGGATGCTGTGACAAATGAGTAACAATGACAATGGCTAACATTTACTGAACATTTACCACATCAGGCCACTCTTTTTAGTACTTTATGTGTATGGTATTAATTTATTTAATTTTTACAACCACTCTGAGAGGGAGACAACTCTTAGGATCCAATTTTATAGATGAGGAAAATGAGGTACTAAGAGGTCAACTAACATGCCAAGGTTACTGATAAATAGTGAAGATGGGCCCTAGGGTCACTATTCCAGATATGCTAAGTGCACACTTCGTGACACATTGGAAGTTCTTTAACAAATCTTAGCTATTATTGAGTCATGGTATATTCTGTTACATATAGCAACAAGTGAAATAATAATACTTAGCCCAAATATTTATGTATTTATTATTATTTTTTTGAGATGGAGTTTCGCTTTTTGCTGCCCAGGCTAGAGTGCAGTGGCGCAATCTTGGTTCACTGCAACCTCTGCCTCCCGGGTTCAAGCAATTCTCCTGTCTCAGCCTCCCAAGTAGCTGGGATTACAGGCGCCTGCCACCGCGCCCGGCTAATTTTGTATTTTTAGTAGAGACAGGGTTTCACCATGTGGCCAGGCTGGTCTCGAACTCCTGATCTCAGGTGATCCACCCACCTCGGCCTCCCAAAGTATTGGGATTACAGGCGTGAGCCACTGCACCCGGCCTTAGCCCAAATATTTAAAAGACAAATTAATACCAACTTTTGCTAGATTTCAGTGAATTAACAGAGATGTGTGACTACACACATATCTCTCATATAATTATATGGATTTCATACTTGACAACATATATTCAAATACATAGAGTACCTACCATGTGCCAGGTAGTATCCTGGACACTAGGAATACAGAGATGAAAAAAACACAGTCCAAGCCCTCAAAAAATTAACAGTCTCTAAAGTCTGCATAGGTTTTTACATGTCTGTGTATGAGTGTGACCAAGTCCCAGTATCTTGATAACTGGGACAAAACAGTGGCATCTGAATTACACAAAAATATGATCTTAGTATTTAATATCCTAGGTATTCTCATAACCAGATAGAACATTTCTTTTATATATACCTTGAGATGATGAGCTGTTGTATATAATTTTCCACATCCATCATATTCACATCGAAATGCCTTCTCTCCACTCTGCTGAGATTTAGCAGTTACTCTTGCAGCATGTCCTTGTAAAACAATCTAAATAAAACAAATAGTATCATTTAAATTACTTAAGCCAGGCACAGTGGCTCATGCCAGTAATCCTAGCACATGGGGAGGCAGAGGTAGGCGGATCATTTGAGCCCAGGAGTTCAAGACCAGCCTGGGCAACACAGCAAAACCCTGTCTCTATATAAAAAAATATTAAAAAGTTACCCAGGTGTAGTGGTGCATCTGTGGTTTCCAGGCACTTGGGAAGCTGAGGTGGGAGGATCACCTGAGCCCAGGGAGGTCAAGGCTGCAGTGCACTGTGGTTGCACCACTGCACTCCAGCCTGGGTGACAGAGTGAGACCTGTCTCAATCAATCCATCAATAATACAGAAATAAAATAGACAAATTATGATTTTCAGAATAAAAAAGATAAAACTGTTATGTGGGTTTCCAATCTCAGGTCATCACTTTATTAGGATTCTCACCCTAAGTCAGTCACATTAATTCCATTGCATGGCTGAATTCAGTGACTCTGAAAGTACAGCAGTCAAAAGGAGAGTCACAGAAATACACAGCTGGAGCTCACAGATTATTCCCACTCTAGAAAATCAACATAAGTAGCATCTTCATTGGATGCAGGTATTCCTTGATATACTCAAGTGATCCGTCTACCTGCTTTTTTTTAGAATCTGTGTCCTAAAAACAATGCCAGAAGTGTTTTCAATTTCAAAAGCAATGAGAAAGGGGGGAATTAGATCATCTGAGTCACCTATAGGAAACATTACAATCCATACAAAAAAATTACTACTCTGCACTTATATTCATTAGAAGATCATTTTTCTGGGATGTAATACCATAAAAATCCAAACACTGATTTTTAAAGGCTTTTTAAAATAGAAATTAGGGTATCATAAAAATTGAAGAATGACTTTCTACTCTGTGGGCCATGTGGTGATAGTGTTGCAACATCCTATCTCTGCAGACTGTCACACATGGCACATAATTCTGGGTAATGACCTACTACAATTACACACATTCCAGAATGGTAAGGGGAGAGAAAGGAGGAGTTACAGAGGCTAGAATAACAGTGAGGGAATTGAGAAATACCCTGCATTAGGTGACAAGAATATAGAAAGACTTTGACTTTTCCTTGTAATATAAATCAACTAAAAAACAAGCAGGAGAGATCTCAGTGTAATTGTTAAATTACAAGCTATTTATTTTGTCATCCCCATACTGTGGTATGTCTATTAAACGTTGCAGACCATAATTATCTGAATGAAGGTAGATCTGTTGATAAAATATTTGTATAAAAGTATGCATAGGCCAGGTGCAGTGGCTCACACCTGTAATCCTAGCACTTTGTGAGGCCAAGGTGGGCGTGTCACGAGGTCAAGAGATCGAGAACATCCTGGCCAACATGGTGAAACCCCATCTCTACTAAAAATACAAAAATTAGCTGGGCGTGGAGGTGCACAGGCCTATAGTCCAGGCTACTCGGGAGGCTGAGGCAGAAGAATCGCTTGAACCCAGGAGGCGGAGGTTGCAGAGAGCTGAGATCACGCCACTGCACTCCAGCCTGGAGACAGAGTGAGATTCCGTCTCAAAAAAAAAAAAAAAAAAGTATGCATAATTCCCAATGGGCAAAAGGGAAATGTTCATTATAGACTGAAAAGTGCCTATACAAAGAAAAATGTAATTCTACATCTTTTCTGTCTAGAAAATTCCATCTCCCTACTTCCATGAGGCCTGTTCTCATCATTCCAAACACAGATGATTCTTCACTTCCTCAGCAAACCTGTGATATTTAGCTTATATCACTGGTATGAAACTTGACCTTCACACTGTCTTGTTGTAAAGATATTTATATTTCCTTCTCTTCCCTATTAGTCTATCAGTTACTTGAAGTCAAGAACTATGTCTTATATGCCTTCATAACTCACAGTGCTAGGTTCACCCTGAAAATGTCGTAAGATTTATAAAAGGATTCATACCACTAAAATATATGAACAGAATTACAAGAAATTTTTCTTTTTAGGGGTATTTTTAAAGTTCTAAAATTAAGATTGTGATAACTGGCTTTTTTTCTTCCCGTGCCGGTATCGCTCTCGCAAGCATGGTTAACGTCCCTAAAACCCGCCGGACTTTCTGTAAGAAGTGTGGCAAGCACCAACCCCACAAAGTGACACAGTACAAGAAGGGCAAGGATTCTCTATGCCCAGGGAAAGCGGCGTTATGACAGGAAGCAGAGTGGCTATGGTGGGCAAACTAAGCCGATTTTCCGGAAAAAGGCTAAAACTACAAAGAAGATTGTGCTAAGGCTTGAGTGCGTTGAGCCCAACTGCAGATCTAAGAGAATGCTGGCTATTAAAAGATGCAAGCATTTTGAACTGGGAGGAGATAAGAAGAGAAAGGGCCAAGTGATCCAGTTCTAAGTGTCATCTTTTATTATGAAGACAATAAAATCTTGAGTTTATGTTCAAAAAAAAAAAAAAAAAAAAGATTGTGGTAACTGTTCAATTTTTTGAATTTACTAAAAACCACTAAGCTGTATACTCTAATGGGTAAATTTAAGTATGTAGGCTGTGCCAGGCACGGTGGCTCAGGCCTGTAATCTCAACACTTTGGGATGCCAAGGTGGGTGGATCACCTGAGGTCGAGTTCGAGACCAGTCTGACAAACACAGTGAAACCCTATCTCTACTAAAAATACAAAATTAGGGCTGGGTGCAGTGGCTCACAACTGTAATCCCAGCATTCTGGGAGGCCAAGGTAGGCGAATTCACCTGAGGTTGGGAGTTCCAGACCAGCCTAGCCAATACAGTGAAACCCTGTCTCTACTAAAAATTACAAAAAATAGGCGGGCGTTGTGGCATGTGCTTATAATTCCAGCTACCAGGGAGACAGTGGCAGGAGACTCGCTTGAACCTGGGAGGCAGAAGATGCAGTGAGCCGAGATCAAGCCACTGCACTCCAGCCTGGGAAAGGAGCAAGCCTCCATCTCAAAAAAAAAAAAAAAGGCCGGGCGCGGTGGCTCACGCCTGTAATCCCAGCACTTTGGGAGGCCGAGATGGGCGGATCACGAGGTCAGGAGATCGAGACCATCCTGACTAACACGGTGAAACCCCGTCTCTACTAAAAATACAAAAATTAGCCGGGCGTGGTGGTGGGCGCCTGTAGTCCCAGCCACAGGGAGGCTGAGGCAGGAGAATGGCGTGAACCCGGGAGGCGGAGCTTGCAGTGAGTGGAGATCGCGCCACCGCACTCCAGCCTGGGAGACAGAGCGAGACTCCGTCTCAAAAAAAAAAAAAAAAAAAAAAAAATTAGCTAGGTGTGGTGGCGAATGCCTATAATCTCAGCCACTTGGAAGGCTGAGGCAGGAGAATCACTTGAACCCAGGAGGTAGAGGTTGCACTGAGCTAAGATCATGCTATTGCACTCCAGCCTGGGCAATAAGAGCAAAACTCCATCTCAAACAAACAAAACTAAATGAATCAATAAATAAATAGTATGTAGGCTGGGCACAGTGGCTCAAGCCTATAATCCCAGCACTTTTGGAGGCCCAGAAAGGCAGATCATTTGAGATCAGGAGCTCGAGACTATCCTGGGCAAATGGTGAAACCCCATTTCTACAAAAAATGCAAAAACATCAGCTGTGCATGGTGGCACCTGCCTATAACTCCAGCTACTCAGGACTGAGGTGAGAGGATTGTTCAAGTCCAGGAGGTTAGGCTGCAGCAAGCTGTGTTTGTGCCACTGCACTCCATCCTGGGTGACAGAGTGAGACACCTGTCTTTCTTTTTTTTGAGACGGAGTCTCGCTCTGTCGCCCAGGCTGGAGTGTAGTGGCACAATCTCAGCTCACTGCAAGCTCCACCTCCCGGGTTCATGTCATTCTCCTGCCTTAGCCTCCCAAGTAGCTGGGACTACAGGCGCCCGCCACCATGCCCAGCTAATTTATTTTGTATTTTTAGTAGAGACGGGGTTTCACCGTGTTAGCCAGGATGGTCTCGATCTCCTGACCTTGTAATCTGCCTGCCTTGGCCTCCCAAAGTGCTGGGATTAGGGGTGTGAGCCACCATGCCCAGCTGACACCTGTCTTAATAAACAAAAAAGTAATACAGAAATAAAATAGATAAAATTACAGTGACAAAGCGAGACCCTGTCTCAAAAATTTAAAAAAAAAAAAAAGTATGTAAAATATATCTTTTTCTTGTTTTAAGAAATTGGAGTCTTGCTATGTTGTCCACACTAGACTCAAGTTCTTGGGTTCAAGGAATCCTCCTGTCTCAGCTTCCTGAATAGCTGGAA
Source organism: Macaca nemestrina (assembly GCF_043159975.1). Lineage (NCBI taxonomy): Eukaryota > Metazoa > Chordata > Mammalia > Primates > Cercopithecidae > Macaca > Macaca nemestrina. The sequence goes on from NC_092136.1 coordinate 56,338,900, forward strand.
CTACAGGCATGTAACACTTTGCCCAGCTAGTATGTGAAATATATCTTAATAAAACTGTAAGAAATGGAAATCAAATATTATTAGAACAAAAAAGTTTCTTAGGCCAAATGCAGTGGTTCATGCCTATAATTCCAACACTTTAGGAGGCCAAGGTGGGAGGATCGTTTGAACCCAGGAGTTTGAGACCGGCATGGGAAACATGGGGGAACCCCCATCTCTGCAAAAGATAAAAAACTAGCTGGGTGTGGTGGTGTGTACCTGTGGTCCCAGCTACTTGGGAGGCTGAGGTGGGAGGATCACCTGAGCCTTGGGAGATCAAGGCTGCAGTAAGCTATGATCGCCCCACTGCACTCCAGCTTGGGTGTCAGAATGAGATCCTGTCTCAAAAAAATCAGTTTCTGTTTACATCTCATGAAAACAGAAGAGCCTCTATGAACCCTTTAAAAATTAGCTATTATTTTAATAACTTCATTATAATTTTTTTCATGTATTGTAACAGCAACACATATACTCTGGAGGAATCTGGATACCATAGTGAAGAACAAAAAGTTCAACCAGGCACGGTAGCTCACATTTGTAATCCCAGCACTTTTGAGAGATTGAGGCAGATGGATCACTTGAGCCCAGGAGTTGGAGACCAGTCTGGGCAACATGGCAAAACCCCATTTCTACAAAAAAATACAAAAATTAGCTGGGCATAGTGGTGTGTGCCTGTCATCCCAGCTACTTGAGGGGCTGAGGCAGGAGGATTACTTGAACCCAGGAGGTTGAGGCTACACTGAGCCAAGATTGTTCCACTGCCCTCCAGCCTGGATAATAAATGAGACCCTGTCTCAAAAAAAAAAAAAAAAAAAAGAAAAAAGAAAAAAAAAAGCTCAAGCATGTTATAATTCCACCATCCAGGGAAAACCATTGTCAACTTCTTGGTCTATTTCCATTCAGTATTTTTTATTTATTTATTTTAGAGATGGGGTCTCACTCTGTCGCTCAGGCTAGAGTACAGTGGCACAATCACAGCTCATTGCACCCTCCAACTCCTGGGCTCAAGTGATCCTCTTGCCTAGCCTCCCATGTAGTTAGGACAACAGGTGTGTACCACCACGCTCAGTTTGTTTTAAAAAAAAAAAAAAAAATTGTACAGAGGGAGTCTTGTCATGTTGTCTAGGCTGGTCTTGAACTCCTGGCCTCAAGCAATCCTCCTGCCTCAGCCTCCCAAAGTGTTTGGATTACAGATGTGGGCCACATGCCCAGCCCAGTGTTTTTTAAATACACATATAAGTGTAGAGCTTTATTTTAGTAGAATTGACATCAGGCTTTATATGATTTGTAAAGGCAGATTTCAACTGACGAAAGACTCCAAATTAAGAGAAAAGGACTCTTCTTCCTGTTCTCTTCCCCTCCTCTCTAAGAGCACTATGAAATGAAAGTGCTTACCACCTTTCCACATCTGTCAAACTAAGCCCAGCTGCTCACACTTTCAGACTAGGTAGCAGCAGCAAATAATCCCTGAAAGACTCATATCTGAATCTTTTCTGTTCTTCTATTGCTTCCTCCTAAGACAATTTATTAGGAGCTTCATTTCTGGTATGAAACACATACCAGGAATTTGGCATCTAATTTAGTTAAGCCAAGGAAACAATGTTGAATTCCTAACCAATGATGAGTATTGGAAATTTTTTCCAAAAATGTACTTGTTTTTGCTCCTATTCTTAATGTCTATAGTGGAGACTTTAAGAACTTACAGTAGTAAAATAAGGGTCAGAAAATTCAGTTTAGGGAGAACTACTGAGGTTTCTGAATGTGTGCCTATGGGGTGGGGACATGGGTGATAACAGCAAGGTTTCGTATTTGTAAGCCAGCTGAAGTCACTAGCATTTGGCATGCTATGAGAATTATTAGTAAGGGCAGTGTCCAACAGAATTATTTCCACTACTATCTAATTACCCAAAACAGACCTCTCTTAAAGGCATTCTCACAAAGTGCAGTAGGATGAATACCTGTACAAACACCCAACTAACAAAAGGAACCTCTGGAAAGAAAACTACAAAAATAGCAATGACCTACAGTATACAGTAGTTGGAAAAATAAAAGGCCAGGAAGACACAGTCAAAAAGTCATTCTGGCTTTTATCTCAATGCATAGAGTATTTGGGTGTGATAGGATTCCCTCTCTTTTTATTGGAAATGTTTCCTTGCAAAGCTCTTTATCTCCAATCTAGGCTAACATTTACCTTCTCAATTCCCAAATAAATGTTTTTTTTCTATTTGGAACCCGCTTTGTATCTATACCTTATTCTATTTCCAATAAACTACCCTTTATACCTATCCCTCCATCACAACTCCCTACCACTTCCTATCACAACATTGTAAAATAATAAATGTTTAATAAATGATTGGCTAAATACCTACTTCTTAAAATGATAAATAAAATACTGTTCCTGCCTTTGTAGGGCTCTCAGTCTAGCTAGTAAAACTGTGCTATTAATGAAGGATTATAATGGAACATAATAATTGCTATCACAGGAGTCTATGAAAAGATCTAACAGGGCAAAATGCAAAAGTAGGGAGATGTAGGTTAGGGCAAGCTGTCTAGGGGTGAAATTTGAAGGCTGAAGAAGACGACTGGGGAGTGCTGTCCAGGCAGAAGGAACAGTATGATCAAAGGTTTACAGTATATCTAGAAGAAGTGGAAACAACATGAGAGTATTATGCTTACATAATAGAATGAGTTTCATGAAAATGAAAGTTTAGGACCAAGTTTGTGAAAAGCAATAGATGCTACCCCGAACAGTAAGCCTAGACAATGAAAGCCAAAGGAAGGTGTTAAAAATTTTTAAGTAAGGGACAAGCCAAGATCAGCTCTGTGTTTTAATTAATTAATTAATTATTATTATTATTATTTTTGAGACAGGGTCTCGTTCTGTTGCCCACACTGGAGTGCAGTGGTGCAATCTCAGGTCACTGCAACCTCCGCCTCACAGGTTGAAGCAATTCTTGTGTCTCAGCCTCCCGAACAGCTGGGACTACAGGCACGTGCCACCATGCCTGGCTATCTGCATTTTAGAAAGAGAACTACAGTAATGGCGGGGAACAGATTGAAAAGACAAATAAGGTAGGGAAACCAAAAGAAGTTTGTATAATCATAAATATGCAGGAAAGAAGTGATAAAAACAAACCTAGGATAATGACTGTGGAATAGAAAGCAATAGCTGATTCTACAGATGTTTTAGGGGCAAAAATGGACAGAATCCATAACTCAAAAGCTCAATTAAAAGACCAAAACTATAATAGGTACTTCAGGGTTATGTAGCATGAGATATGTGCAGTCTCTGTCAAAGAAACAGCAATCTGATATATCATCACAAGGGAAAACTCTCAAGGGCAATTTTGAAGCTAACACCAATGAAATATTAATCAGCTTCCAAGAACCATGTATAGAAAATGACTTAACTGGTATTTAATGTATGTTCTGAGAATTAAGACATAACCTTAGCTCTGCCATAAATTCATCATGTGTAATATTGTGCAAGATACATAGGGCATATCTGCCTGTCCATAAAGAACATATTGTGGCCAGGTGTGGTGGCTCAAGCCTGTAATCTCAGCACTTTGGGAGGCCGAGGCAGGCAGATCACCTGAGGTCAGGAGTTTGAGACCAACCTGGCCAACATGGTGAAATCCCATCTCTACTAAAAATACAAAAATTAGCCGGGCGTGGTGGCGGGCACCTGTAATCCCAGCTACTCGGGAGGCTAAGGCAGGAGAATTGCTTGAACCTGGGAGTCGGAGGTTGCAGTGAGCCAAGATTGCATCATTGCACTCCGGCCTGGGTGACAAGAGTGAAATTCCATCTCAAAAAAAAAAAAAAAAAACACCGAGTGCAGTGGCTCACACCTGTAATCCCAGAACTTTGGGAGGCTGAGGCAGGCAGATCACAAGACCATCCTGGCTAACACAGTGAAACCCTGTCTCTACTAAAAATACAAAAAATTAGCCAGGCGTGGAGGCGGGTGCCTGTAGTCCCAGCTACTCAGGAGGCTGAGGCAGGAGAATTGCTTGAACCCAGGAGGCAAAGGCTGCAGTGAGCCGAGATTGTGCAACTGCACTCCAGCCTGGGTGACAGATGAGACTGTCTCAAAAAAAAAAAAACAAAAAACAAAATCACACACATATTGTTCTAAGTCAGTAATGTTTTTTCTTTTTTGAAGGAGTCAAACACCTTTGGCAGATAAAATTTTACACAGCATTCTACTGTGTAAAACAGACAAAGGAACTGGAGCTGCTGGCCTTGGCAGATGAGGGTAGATCAGAGATCTGCGAGTCCCTGACAGGACTACTGAAACCTCAAAAAACAGGGCTTGAAAAGCCCATACTAGACAGATAACCTAAGTCCTTTTAGGCTTAAACAATCTAGGAGGTGATAGTTATACTAGCACCTAGGACCACTATATTCTAAAGAGGTGCAAATTCCAGAGGTAGATACATGACTGGAGCTAAGATTAAATTCCAAAGTGACCTCAAAAATAAAGAGGCTAACTGGCATTTACTGAGCAGTTGCATTTATGTTATGCACTGTGGTGGCTGCTTTACACATACTGTCTAATGTATGCCCCCCTGGCTACCCAATGAATTCAATATTATCTATGATTTACAAATAGAAAAAAATGAGACTCAGAGGGGTTAAGTAATGTAACTTGCCCATGGCCAAAATCTAGGAAGTGAGATCTGAAGGAGTTTGGCTCTAGAGCTCAAGCTATTAACCTACCAGGTTTCAGGATGCTGTAGTCTAGTGGCACCTAACTAGCAGAGCTTCTGTAATCATAGAGTGAGAGACTCAGTAGGGCTGAGGATAAATATTGCATTATATTGTCTGGTTTAGTAGTTATAATCCCATTTACTGTAATGGCCTAATGCACATGGGAGATATAACTTACAATCTGGTATTTGTTAATTTGTATGATGTAAATAATCTATATTCTTGGGGGAGGATAAAATAAAAACAATTTGAATTTTAAAAAACGTGTTCTCTTTGAAGAAAGGAAACAATCCTAGAAGTGTGGCACCAGAGGAACTTCTAAGGAACCATGAGACACATCAGCACTGCCAGGAAGATTAAAAAACAAAAACAAGGCGGGGCACGGTGGCTCCTGCCTATAATCCTTGGGAGGCCGAGCCAGATGGATCACGTGAGGGTAGGAGTTCAGACCAGCCTGGCCAACATGGCAAAACCTTGTTTCTACTAAAAATACAAAAATTAGCTGGGCATGGTGGTGTGAGCCTGTAATTCCTGCTACTTGGGAAGCTCAGGCATGAGAATCACTTGAACCCAGGAGGCAGAGGTTGCAGTGAGCCGAGATTGTGCCACTCTACTCCAGCCTGGGTGATAGAGCGAGACTCTTCTCATAAAAAAAAAAAAAAAAACAAAAAAGGACAGAGAGGAGAAAACAAAAACAGTCGATTTCTAACAATAATTATCATCAGGTAGTAAATCTCTCACTTTTTATTTTTTACTAATCTATACTATTTGGATTTTCTAAACATAAACATGATTACTTTTATCTTTAAAAATATGTAAAATAGATATGTGTAGAGTAAGATTATGGGTCATTTTGGGTTTTCTTCTTTGTACTTTCTCTGAATTAAAAAAAAACTACTACAAATATTATCTTAAAAAATCTTTGGCCAGGTGTGGTGGCTCATGCCTGTAATCCTAGTGCTTTGGGAGGCTGAGGTGGGCAGATCACTGGAGGTCAGGAGTTCCACCAGGAGGCAGAGGCTACAGTGAGCCGAGATCAGGCCGTTGCACTCCAGCCTGGGCAACAGAGTGAGATTCCATCTCAAAAAAAAAAAAAAAAAAAAAAAAAAACTTGCCCCTAAGACAGTCATCGATCTAATTAATAGCTTTCTTTTAGAGGTGGAAAGATAGAGACTTAGAAAAGCAGGGTTTAGGCTGGGCATGGTGACTCACGCCTGTAATCCCAGCACTTTGGGAGGCAGAGGCAGGTGGATCACTTGAGGTCAGGAGTTTGTGATCAGCCTGGCCAACATGGTGAAATACAAAAAAAATTTTTTTTTATATTTCTTTAACAAAAATATAAAAAATTAGCCGGGCATGGTGGCATGTGCCTGTGATCCCAGCTACTCAGGAGGGTGAGGCAGGAGAATCGGTTAAACCCAGGAGGCAGAGGTTGCAATGAGCTGAGATCAGGCCACTGCACTCCAGCCTGGGCAACAAAGCAAGACCCTGTCTCAAAAAACAAAAACCACAAAAAACCAAAGTACTAGGTTCTCAACCTTAAATATGGTAATTAATTGTTTTAGAGAATGGTGAAGTCATGAACTTCCGATCCAGCACTAATGAAGAGAAATATAATGAGTCACAAGTGCAAGTCACATATGTAATTAAAAATTTTCTGAGCCAGGCACGGTGGCTCACGCCTGTAACCCCAGCACTTTGGGAGGCTGACGCGGCCGGGTCACGAGGTCAAGAGATCGAGACCATCCTGGCCAACATGGTGAAACCCTGTATCTACTGAAAATACAAATATTAGCTATGTGTGGTGGCATGTGCCTGTAGTCCCAGCTACTTAGGAGGTTGAGGCAGGAAAACTGTTTGAACCCAGGAGGCGGAGGTTGCAGAGAGCTGAGATCACGCCACTGCACTCCAGCCTGGTGACAGAGTGAGACGCCATCTCAAAAAAAAAAAAAAAACCCTGGCCACGTAAATTGGTTCACACCTATAATCCCAGGACTTTGGGACGTCAAGGCAGGAGGCTCACTTGAGCCAACACTGCACTACTACACTCCAGCCTGAGCAACAGAGCAAGACTCAGTCTCAAAAAATAAAAAAATAAATAAAATAGGGGTCAGGCGTGGTGGCTCACGCCTGTGGTCCCAGCACTTTGGGAGGCCGAATGGGCAGATCACAAGGTCAGGAGTTCGAGACCAGCCTGGCCAGCATGGTGAAACCCCATCTCTACTAAATATACAAAAAATTAGCCAGGCATGGTGGTGCATGCCTGTAGTCCCAGCTACTCGGGAGGCTGAGGCAGGAGAACTGCTTGAACTGAGCAGGCTTGAACGGAGGTTGCAGTGAGCTAAGATTGCGCCACTGCACTCCAGTCTGACAGAGCAAGACTCTGTGTCAAAAAAAAAAAAAGTACCAGGCATGTTGGCTCAAACCTGTAATCCCAGCATTTTGGGAGGCTGAGGTGGGTTGATTGCTGGAGGTAAGGAGTTCAAGACCAGACTGGTCAACAGGAGGAAACCCTGTCTCTATTAAAAAATACAAAAATTAGCTGGGTGTGGTGGTGCATGCCTGTAATCCCAGCTACTCGGGAGGCTGAGGCAGAAGAAACATCTGAACCTGGGAGGTGGAGGTTGCAATGAGCCAAGATCACACCACTGCACTCCACCCTGGGCAAGAGAGTAAGACTCCATCTCAAAATACATAAATCAATATAATAAAATAATAAAATAAAATAAAAAATTTCTAGTAACCAACTGAAAAAAATTAAAAGAAACAGGTGAAATTAATAGTAATTATTTTGTTTAACCCAGTAAGTCCAAATTATCATTTCGATGTTATCAATATAAGAAATTATTGATATTTTACATTCTTTTTATCGTACTACGTCTCCAAAATCTACTTACAGCACATCTCAATTTGGACTAGTCACATTTCAAGTGCCACATATGGCTAGTGGCAACCGTACTGGACATTGCAGATCTAGTCTGTAAGGAAGAGGTATAAAAGGCAAAGGAGAAAGAGCTACAGTAAAAAAAAAAAAGAATCCTATTCAACAGTCTTCTATTTGTCTACTGGTACCCATACCAAATGGTAATATGTCTACAGATAAAGAGTAATGGGGCTTTTTATGACATTTTGCCTCAGCAGTTCTGAATTCCTAGTTAAGTTTCTGAGTTCAGAAATTTTTTTTTTTTTTCAGACAGTCTCGCTCTGTTGCCCAGGCTGGGGTGCAGCGGTGCAATCTTGGCTCAGTGCAACCCCCACTTCCTAGGTTGAAGCGATTCTCCTGCCTCAGCTTCCCGAGTAGCTGGGATTATAGGCACACACCACCACACCCAACTAATTTTTGTATTTTTAGTAGAGATGGGGTTTCACCATGTTGGCCAGGCTGGTCTCAGACCCCTGACCTCAGGGGATCCACCCGCCTTGGCCTCCCAAAGTGCTAGGATTACAGCGTGAGTCACTGCACCCAGCCTTTTCTTTAAAATATTCTATTTTTTAAAAATGTAGTTGTCTGTCAGTCACCAGTAAGACAGAGAACTTATTGGGCCACTCCAATACTCCAAGCCACTGACCTATAACTCCCGCATATATTTACCCTGTGTTTGCATCTTTTTTTTTTTTTTTTGAGACAGAGTCTCGCTCTGCTGCCCAGGCTGGAGTGCAGTGGCCAGACCTCAGCTCACTGCAAGCTCCGCCTCCCGGGTTTACGCCATTCTCCTGCCTCAGCCTCCCGAGTAGCTGGGACTACAGGCGCCAGCCACCTCGCCCGGCTAGTTTTTTGTATTTTTTAGTAGAGACGGGGTTTCACCGTGTTAGCCAGGATGGTCTCGATCTCCTGACCTCGTGATCCGCCCGCCTCGGCCTCCCAAAGTGCTGGGATTACAGGCTTGAGCCACCGTGCCCAGCCCTGTGTTTGCATCTTAATAGAGGTTGACTTAGGTGGATTTGACATAGAACTGTACAAAAAATATTGAAGTCTCATTTTTTGGGGGGTGGGGGAGAACAGGGTCTTGCTCTGTTGCCCAGGCTGGAGTGCAGTGGCACAATCAGCTCACTATAACTTCAAACCACGGGCTCAAGCGATCCTCCTGCCCTAGCCTCCCAAATAGTTGTGACTACAAATGTGTGCCACCATGTCTTGCTAATTTTTAAATTTTTTGTACAGACAGAGTCTCACTTTGTTGCCCAGGCTGGTCTCAAACTTCTGGGTTCAAGCAATCTTCCCACCTCAGCCTCTCAAAGTATTCAGATTACAGGTGTGAGCCACCACACCCACCTTAAAGTCTCATTTCATTCACAAAATATGAATATGAATTGAGACCTGAAAATTTTGCTAAGAATCACACAGCATCAAAGCTGATGGGCTTAGTGAACTGAAAACTGTATTTATACTATTGCCACTTTGTGGCATCACTTCAGCTGGTAAACAGAAATACTGGCTATTCAGCAATGTGTAGAAGCATCATATTTCTTTTTTTTTTTTTTTTTTTTTTGAGACAGTTTCGTTCTTGCTGCCCAGGCTGGAGTGCAATAGTGCGATCTGGGCTTACTGCAACCTCCGCCTCCTGGGTTCAAGCGATTCTCCTGCCTCAGCCTCCTGAGTAGCTTGGATTATAGGCACTAGCCACCATGCCTGGCTAATTTTTTGTATTTTTAGTAGAGGCAGGGTTTCACCATGTTGGCCAAGTTGGTCTCGAACTCCCGACCTCAACTCATCCATATACCTCAGCCTTCCCAAAGTGCTGGGATTACAGGCATGAGCCACCATGCCTGGCCAGAAGCATATTTCTACAAGTGATTTCAGTGATTCCTGTTATTTTATCACTTACTATTAGCATAAATGTAAAATCTTCTTGACAACCCCTAACAGTATCACTCAATGTCATAAGTGGTCATGTTAATGCTCAAGGTTATAAATGTGACCCTGAGTAGCAATTTAAGGAGTTAAATATAATAAAACTCTGAAGAATGAAAAAAAAAAAAACTACTATAAAGGAACAGTCAACAAAATATTAGAGATAATTGGTGAGAAAATAAAGAGCAGCATTAAAGCAGGAATGTCCTACAATGATTGTATAAGCTCCAAGCATACCCTCCACACAAACATCCCCCGCAAACACAAAAACAATTCTTGAATAACATAAAGTTTTGAATTTTTGATTGTAGGAGATACCCAAGAATGTACCTGTGACTACTTTGTACATACTACAAAACTTTGAGAAGCACTGGTGCTCTAGGCTGTTAATTAGGTAAGGGGCAGCCAATGACTGGACCCAGGGTGAACATTTGAACCATGGGAAACCAGCCCATAGGCCACCTGCAGACCAGGAAGCAGTCTGGTAGAAAAAGTATAAACAGCTTTGTCCAAGATTAGCTAGGCTGGACTCCCCCTTCAGAAGTTGAAAAGGAAAATATGGAGGGAATCAGTTGGAAGGAGAAGAAATTTAAAAATACAAAAAGCAAAGCAGTGAGGATTATTTAGAAAGAATCATGATGGAGTCCCAGAAAAAGTATCCACAAATTGCCATGCCATGGGTGGGGGCAGTCAGGAAATCACCTCGTCTCCACAACTGCCTTGTCCAGAAAACTGCCTTAGAATTCAGCATACAAGTTTCAACTGGATTTCTGTGATATTTCCATTTCTTTAGTGTCATTTTGCATCCACCAATGAACACTGGGACCTCAGGCAGTTTGAGAAAGCTGCTGCCTAATACATACATTGTTTTTCTGAATTGGTGAGATTTTCCTAGAGAGGTAGTGAGTTACCTATTCTTACTTTCATCCATAGAAGGGCACAGAAATGCTAAGATAGATTTTTATATTAAAAAGTAGTTTTACATACCTGCATTTTTTTCTCTTGCTCATTTTCTCCAATCATTCCAGTACCTGTTACACTTTCACTTCCATCAATGGACACCTATAGGAATAAAATAAAGCTTTAAAACATTTTCCATTTTGATAATGGTTTAGCCTGGTTAAGTACATGGTTCAGGGAGAAGCTTGCAAAAACAACAAAAGAAAAAAAAAGTACATGGTGCTTCGTTATCATTTATTTTTGTGTATATTTGAAAATTTCCATAATAGGTTGGGCATGGTGGCTCACGCCAGTAATCCCAGCACTTTGGGAGGCTGAGGCAAGAGGATAATTTGAGCCCAGGAGTTCAAAACCAGCCTGGGCAAAAGAGCAAGACTCTGTCTCTATTTATTTTGTTTGTAAAGGAAAAAAAAGAAAATTTCCCTAATAAAAGTGAAAAAAAAAAAACAAAACCTTTTAAGTTATATGAGAGATACATGTTCAATGCAGGGGAAAAATATCAGCCCTTTTGATATAAAACTTGAGACTTTCCTTTACTTTTCCTCATCTATAGTTACTACTTCTTAATTCATAAGCAGTTCCATTTATACTTTCTTTTATAGCTCTTCATCCTTGTATATCTTTTGGTGAATTACCTGCCACTCATTTCTCTTCTATAAGCCTTTACCCTATTCCCTTATTTTTTTTTTCCAGTCTTTCTACACTTCACTTAAGATAAATGCTGATCTCTTCGATACTGACTGATTTTGACTTTGAATTGCTAGTGTCTTTTTCTTTTTTTAATTTCTGAATTTGAGACAGGGATCTGTGCTCAAACAATCCTCCCATCTTGGCATCCCAAACTGCTAGGATTATAGGTGTGATATCACGCCATGCCTGGCCAAAATTGGCCAGTTTTTTTTGATGAGGTGTACTTTTTTGTTTTGTTTTCTTTTCATGAAAAATAAAGAAGTTATATATTGGACATTCTTAACATTGTGAAATGCTGTACCTTTGCTGCATACTGTTCCAAAGCACTGATGGTGTCGGGGTCAATTGTGGCATCCCCAGTGTGCAGACCTGCCACTGTCCCATCAGCCTGAATTGCCAAGATGGTGTCAGACTGCGGGACTTGCACTGCGTGGTGGATATAAGCTGTGGTGCCATCTTCCAGCTGAACTGCCTGTAATGCACTCTGGTCATAACTATCTGAGAGAGTGGAAGAGAATGGCATTAAATTAAAGGTAAAATCTGACAAATATTTACATATTGAAAGGAAGAGAGAAATGAGCTTTTATTGAGTAGTTTACTCTGAGTACTGGACCATGTACTTTATATGTGTTATTTCATTTAATCCTCACAGTAATTCTGCAAGGCAGGTATATTTACCGCCTTCATTGTATAAATGGGAACTCAGGTTTGGAGAAGTAACATCACTTTCCTTAGGAATCAGAAAATTTAAAAAACACTAACAGGCCGGGTGCAGTGGCTCAAGCCTATAATCCCAGCACTCTGAGAGGCCGAGACGGGCAGATCACAAGGTCAGGAGATTGAGACCATCCTGGCTAACACGGTGAAACACCCGCTCTACTAAAAATAGAAAAAAAATCAGCCGGGCATGGTGGCACACGCCTGTATTCCCAGCTCCTGGGGAGGCTAAGGCAGGAGAATCTCTTGAACCTGGGAAGCAGAGGTTGCAGTGAGCCAAGATTACGCCACTGCACTCCAGCCTGGGCAACAGAGCGAGAGTCCCTCTCAAAAAACAAACAAAAAAAACCACACTAACAATTAACAGTCAAAAACAATATGTAGAGAAATCAGAATTTGAACTCATGTCAGTATAACTCCACAGTCCCTCCACGGTGTTTTTCTTTTTACCCTCTAAATGTCCACACTAAGATATATCTATATCTATAATGGTATCGATATGAAATTGTGATTTTATATCGATATATATATAGAGAGAGAGTGAAATAATAAATCTAGCCAGTTACAATTAACTTATGACTAAAACTTATTGATAAAGAAAAAAGTGTGCCCATGCGCAGTGGCTCACGCCTATGATCCTAGCACTTTGGGAGGCCAAGCTGGGCAGATCACAAAGTTAAGAGATCGAGACCATCCTGGCCAACATGGTGAAATCTCATCTCTACTAAAAATACAAAAAAAGTAGTTGGGCATGGTGGCGCGCACCTATAGTCCCAGCTGCTCAGGAGGCTGAAGCAGGAGAATCACTTGAACCTGAGAAGTGGAGGTTGCAGTGAGCCGAGATCGTGCCACTGCACTCCAGCCTGATGACAGAGCAAGACTCTGTCGAAAGAGAGAAAGAGAGAGAAGAGAGGAAGGAAGGAGGGAGGGAGGGAGGGAGGGAAAGAGGGAAGGAGGGAGGGAGGGAGGGAGGGAAGGAAGGAAGGAAGGAAGGAAAGGAAGGAAGGAAGGAAGGAAGAAAGGAAGGGGTGTAGACTTTACATTTTTCCAACTGTAATTAAATTTATTTATAAATTTAAGTGTTTTAATTTTTTTAAAGATTCCTCCCTTTAGATTCACAACAAAACAGTCTTTCTAAAATGTGTTATGTCATTCTGTAATAAAATATTCTGTAGCTGGGCGCAGTGGCTCACTCCTGTAATCCCAGCACTTTGGGAGGCTGAGGTGGGTGGATCACCTGAGGTCAGGAGTTCGAGACCAGCCTGACCAAAATGGTGACACCCCATCTCTACTAAAATGCAAAAATTAGCCGGGCGTAGTGGCGGGTGCCTGTAATCTCAGCTACTTGGGAGGCTGAGGCCAGAGAATCACTTGAAACCAGGAGGCGGAGGTTGCAGTGAGCCGAGATTGCGCCCCTGCACTCCAGCCTGGCAACAGAGTGAGACTCTCTCAAAAAAATAAATAAATAAAATAAATTAAAATATTCTCTAAAGTAGTAACAATAGGTAACATTTGTTGAGCATTTAGTACGTGACAAACACAGTTCTAAGTGCTTTACATGTTTGTGCATTCTGCCCTCACAACAACCCTACATATGATATGGACACGTACTATAATCCTCATTTTACAGATGATGAAACTAAAGAACAGAGAAGTAATCTGCTTAACGTCACACAACTAAAAAAAAACAAAACAGTAGTTTTGAATCTACATAGTCTGGCTGCAGAGCTGTACTCATCATTCCTACACATTCCACCTCAAAACTCTGAACTTCCTTAAACAAATGTAATAAGCATTAACGTTTTGTTGTATTTGCTTCAAATATTTTTGAAACTGTATACTTAGTTTCAATTAAACACAGTAGGCAAAGGACCTTGCTTTTAAAATTTTATATATATGTGTGTATATATATATATATATTTTTTTTTTTTTTTTTTTTTAAATTTTTGAGACAGAGTCTCACTTTGTTGCACAGGCTGGAGTGCAGTGGCACGATTTCGACTACACTGCAACCTCCTTCTGGGTACAAGCGGTTCTCCTGCCACAGCCTCCTGAGTAGCCAGAATTAAAGGCATGCGCCACCACACCCGGCTAATTTTTGTATTTTTAGTAGAGACAGGGTTTTGCCATGTTGGCCAGGCTAGTCTCGAACCACTGACCTCAGGTGATCCGCCTGCGTCGGCCTCCCAAAGTGCTAGGATTACAGGCATGAACTACCGTGTCCAGCTAAAAAATTCTATTTAAGAGGAAGAAACAGGTTAGGCAAAGTGGTTCATGTATATGACCCCAGTGCTTTGGGAAGTCGGAGGAGGAGGACTTCTTGAGGCCAGGAGTTCAAGACTAGCTTGAGGCCACAGGGCAAGACCCTATATTTAACAAAAAAAATTTAATCAGAAAATAAAAATTAAAATATTAGCTGGCTGTGGTGACACACACGTATAGTCCTAGATGCTCACGAGGCTGAGGCAGGAAAGTCCCTTGAGCCCAGGAATTCAAGGCTGTAGTGAGCTATGATCGTGCCACTGCTCTCTAGCCTAACAGAGTAAGATCTTATCTCTAAAATACAGAAATAAATAAAATATGAAGTTAACCATTTCAATGTTACATCGTGATTTTATTTCTTAGTCTTTTTAAAAAGTAGCCAAGGCTGCATTTAAAATATGAAATTAAGGCTGAGTGCAGTAGCTAACGCCTATAATCCCAGCACTTTGGGAGGCTGGCTTGAGGTCAGGAGTTTGAGATTAGCCCGGCAACACAGTAAGACCCTATCTTTACAAAAAATGAAAAAATTAGCCGGGAGTGGTGGCGTGCACCTGTAGTCCCAGCTATTCAGGAGGCTGAGGTGGGAGGATCCCTGAGCCTAGGAGTTTGAGCCTGCAGTGAGCTGTGCTTGCGCCACCACACTCCAGCCTGGCAACAGAGTGAGACCTTGTCTCTTAAAAAAAAAGCCAACCAAAAAAACAAAATGTGGCCTCTACTTTAAGTATTCCAGGGACCAATCATTTGGTTTGCTGTTCCAACTTGTCACTAGACATCTCAAATTGTAGGAAAATTTTTCCTTAAATCATGCCACCCTGTACTTTAATGAAGAAATACAATTCTTTCCTATGACAACACTTCAGAAGCTAAACGCAGGTCTTCTTTCCCCCTACACTCTCACTTCTCCCTTATTTTATTCGTACTTTCAAAGTTATTTTACCTTTGGAGGTGTGGTGAATAAATGCTGTGGTACCATCTTCTAACTGCACTGCTTGACCATCCTCTAGACGCAAACTGTCCCCTGCTCAAGAACAATGCTTACATTTAGATCTCATGTTTTCTAGCACATTCCAATTAACTCACTTAGCAACAAGAGTCAATAAACCATTAACACATTATAACAATCTACATTTGCTTCATGAGTCTTTGAACATTTAAGTAAGTTCAGCAAAGCTTCTCTGAGTCAGTGTTTAAAGGTAAAAAGATATTAGAATATTGGTTTTAGGAATATATACCAGTATTAAAGAGAGTTGAAAGAAGGGGAAAAATGAAGAAAATGAGAGACATGTACGATTCAACTCAAAAAACAGAAACATTCACTTAGGACTGTTACTCAATCTCCACAGTGCAGTCCAGTAACTTCTTTTCCATTATCTTTAAGAGAAAGTCTTGGTTAAGATCCACTCTGTGGTATCTATAATCTCCCTTTACAGAAGGAGGACTTGAGATCGAGCCCAAGTTTAGGTAGTA
The DNA here is from genome assembly GCF_043159975.1 of Macaca nemestrina. NCBI lineage: Eukaryota > Metazoa > Chordata > Mammalia > Primates > Cercopithecidae > Macaca > Macaca nemestrina. The sequence goes on from NC_092136.1 coordinate 56,354,603, forward strand.
AGAGGGAGCTGCAGGCAGCAAATACTAAAAGCTGAGAATTAAAATGGTTTCCTGTGCTGTTATCTTAAATACTTACTACTTTTAGGTATGGGTACATGTTGAACATAGGCAGCAGAACCATCTTCCAACTGAATGACCTGGCCATCTATGAGTTTTCCATCTAGAACAAAAGATTCAAGACAATAAATTGGCACAAACAAAAATTTTAAACTTTATACAATTTCAAAATGATATCAACTATAAAAACATACACAACTTAAGCTCGTGTTCATCTTGATTCTTCCCTCAACGTTCTGAGGCAATTCAATAACACATCCAGTGATCCTACAGAAAGCAGAAAATCCTCCCTCAGCCATCCTTCCTCCCCTGCAATTTTCAATTAGATGAGGTCAAGAGGAAGAGTGGCTCATCACAGCAGGCTACATGAGTTCGACTGCTATATAGGTATTTTCAGAGTCACTTAGAATCAGTGACCATGACCGGGGGGAGCTGAAGCTGGGAAGACAGACAGATATGTCAGTGTATGTGAGGTCAGTTGTCATTCTCATCCCTGAGGGCTAAAAGACCCTTGTTTATGTATGCGTGTGTTCAGTAGGTTTCCATAAAAACAAAGAGTTTTTGAGGACTTGGCTGTTTCCTGGAGCAAAGCAAACACTAATTCAGAGACAATGTTAGATAAGCAAGACCAAATGTCTTTTTTTTTTTGAGACAGAGTTTTGCTCTTGTTGCCCAGGCCAGAGTGCAATGGTATGATCTCGGCTCACTGCAACCTTTGCCTCCTGGGTTCAAGCGACTCTCCTGCCTCAGCCTCCTGAGTAGCTGGGATTACAGGCATGCACCACCATGCCCAGCTAATTTTGTATTTTTAGTAGAGACAGGGTTTCTCCATGTTGGTCAGGCTGGTCTCGAACTTCCGACCTCAGGTGATCTGCCCGCCTCGGCCTCCCAAAGTGTTGGGATTACAGGCATGAGCCACCGTGCCCAGCCCCAAATGTCTTTACTCTTACACATATTTGGTAAAAATATGAAATAATGACCTGAAGCAAAGAAGCAAGAAAGGTCTTACTAGAAAATAGTCCAGACATACTCCTTGCTCTCCTCTCCCCCACTAATTTTGATATCCCAGGGTATCTTCCAAGTATCTCAAGGGACGACCCCAAATTATATTAAAAAAAAAAAAAGGAATTAAACTGAAATGACTTAAAATTATCATGTGCAATACAACATCTTTAGGAGAGATAGGAAAGGTGGGATAGCTTCTAGGTGCTCCAACTCACAGGTCATAAATCACTGGTGTTAACCAATCAGCCATATGTGAGGCACATACCTTTAGAATTGTGTTGTATGTAAGCAGTAGAACCATCTGCAAGTGTTACTGCTTGCAAGCTTACGCCTTCCATATTTTCTAAGTTGTCACCATCTATTACAAAAAAAAAATCAGTATTTTCTTTAGACAGCTAGCATATGGACACGCTAATTTTTTTAAAAAATAAAGATCAGAAAAAAGGTAGATTGCTTAACTCAGACTCAAAATGAGATTTAGTGGCCAGGTGTGGTGGCTCACGCCTGTAATCACAGCACTTTGGAGAGATGGGTGGATCACAAGGTCAGAAGTTTGAGACCAGCCTGGCCAATGTGGTGAAACCCTGTCTCTAATAAAATACAAAAATTAGCCGGGCACGGTGGTGCGCGCCTGTAGTCCCAGCTACTTGGGAGGCTGAGGCAGAAGAATTGCTTGAACCCAGGAGGCAGATGTTGCAGTGAGCTGAGATTGTGCCACTGCACTCCAGCCTGGGCGACAGAGCCAGACTTCGCCTCAAAAAAAAAAAAAAAAGTGAGATTTAGTACTTACCAAAAAAATAGGCTGGGAACAAAAGGCTCATGCCTGTAATCCCAGCACTTTTGGAGGCTGAGGTGGGTGGATGGCTTGAGTCCAGGAGTTCGAGACTAGCCTGGGCAACATGGTGAAACCATGTCTCTACTAAAAATAAAATAATTAGCTGGGCACGCTAGTGCATGCCTGTAGTCTCAGCTACTTGGGAGGCTGAGGTGACAGGATGTCTTAAGCCCAGGAGGCAGAGGTTGCAGTGAGCCGAGATTGTGCCACTGCACTCCAGCCTGGGCGACAAAGCGAGACCTTGTCTCAAAAAAAAAAAAGGAAAAAGAAAAAAAAAATTACGTGCCCTACTGTACCCACACCAAGGTAAAAAATACACATAGAGGCCAGGCGCAGTGGCTCATGCCTGTAATCCCAGCACTTTGGGAGGCTGAGGCAGGTTGATTACCTGAGGTCAGGAGTTTGAGAACAGCCTGGCCAATGTGGTGAAACCCTGTCTCTACTAAAAATACAAAAATTAGCTGGCGTAATGGTGCGTGCCTATAATCCCAGCTACTCAGGAGGCTGAGGCAGGAGAATCGCTTGAACTTGGGAGGCAAAGGTTGCAGTGAGCCGACATTGCGCCATTGCACTGCAGCCTGGGCAACAAGAGTAAAACTCTGTCCCGTTTCAAAAAAAAAAAAAACCCTCATAGAAAGACCTAGGTTTATATATATTGTTTTCTGGTAAATCAGGAACTAGGAAGTTGTAAATTTTCATTTTCTTTTAAGATAAATGATATTTTCAAACTCATCCCTTCAAACACAACTGCTCACCTGCCACTGTGACTGCCTCTGTCAAGCACAGGGTAACATGCTGAGCCTCCATCCCTCCTCCAGGAAACTCTGTCATTCCCTGAGAATCTCGATTTATTTGGGCTAACAACATCTTCTACCTTGAAGAAAAATAAAGACACTTGGGAACAAAGAATGATACATATGAAATGAAAGTTACAAAGAATATTTGTGAATCACAAAAAACTGCTGAGGATGTAATGGTGTTGGAAATAAGATAAAATTTCACTCAATATGTAGGGTAAGAGTATTAGCCCGAAGTCCAAGGCATGCATCTCATAATTCAACAATTCAAACTGATGGGCACAATCTTTTATCAGTGTGCTCAGCAACTTAGAAGCGCACTGACAAATTGTACCCATCAGTTTTGTATGATCTCTAAAATTCCCATAATTTGACTCCTTTGGGTTTAGCATTGTTGAAGATTCCCACTTACAATGTGTCAGCATATTTTGTTGACTTAATCTTCAGAAATCTACCCCGAATCTGGCTACCTCTCACAACCTTCACCATTACTTCCCTGATCCAAGCCACAACCAGTCTCTCATCTGCATTACTTTAACAGCATCCTAACTTATTTCCCTGCTTCTCCATTAGCCTCCTACACTCTTCTTTTGACACAGCAGTCAGTGTCCTTTGAAGGGAAAAGTGAGCTCATGTCCCTCTTCTACTCAAAACCTTCCGAGGACTCCTCATCAGAGTAAAATCCCCAAATCCTTACACTGACCAATGAGGCTAATGATCTTGCCCCTCATTTCCTACTACTCACCATCTCATTCACTCCACTTCAGCTACAGTGGCATCCCTGCTTTTCCTCAAGCATACTGGATGTTCTGCTGCCTTAAGACGTGTTCATTTGAGTTTCCTTCTGCCTGAAACATTTTCCCCAGTATCTTCAGTATTTATTCCCTCACCTCTTCAAGTCTTTGCTCAAATGGAATGAGAGCTTCTCTGTCCATCCCATTTCAAACTGTACCTCCCAACTGCTCAATCACAGTAAACCCCATCCTTTTTTTCCCCTCCATATTTCTGCACAGTCCTTATTATTTGACAAATTACATGTATTTACTTATTTAGTTTATCTATTTCCCCTTCCATGAGAATGGACAGAGATTTTTTTTTTTTGTTTGCTCACTGCTGACTCTAGTGCCTAAAAAGTGCTTGGCCCATAGCAGAAGTACAATAGGTATTGAATAAGTGGATGAACGGGCAACTCTTCTACGAATCACCAACACAACCTCCTTCTTCCCTTCTACCTCCAGGTCTCCTTACCTCTGTGGACCTTGGCTTACCTCAAACAGTAGCTAGGATAATTTAGCTGCCTTGGGCCAGGGAATTGAACCAGATGTCTTGAGGATGACCTTTCCAGGTCCAAAGATCTGACTTAGCATCAATATTTAAAAAAGCAGGATGGGCGCGGTGGCTCACGCCTGTAACCCCAGCACTTTGGGAGGCCCAGGTGGGTGGATCGCCTGAGGTCAGGAGTTCGAGGCTAGCCTGGCCAACATGGTGAAACCCTGTCTCTACTAAAACTACAAAAAAACATTAGCTGAGCATGGTGGTGCAAGCCTGTAATCCTAAGCTACTCAGGAGGCTGAGGCAGGAGAATCGCTTGAACCCAGGAGGCGGAGGTTGCAGTGAGCTGAGATCGTGCCATTGCACTCCAGTCTGGGCTACAAGAGTGAAACTCCGTCTCAAAAAATAAATAAGTAAATAAATAAATAAATAAATAAATAAAAGAGCAATACACAGATAGTAGTAATAATTTGTAATTCATTTTACGTTTAGGATTGTTTGAAGAAATTTGTCTTGGAAATACTATGAACTGTACCCTCATTAGACCAAAAGTGGGAACTACTGTTCATATACACAAAAAGGTATCAGTGCTATGATAAAAGTCAGTCAAGGCTGGGCACAGTGGCTCACACCTGAATTCACAGCACTTTGAAAGGCCAAGGCAGATGGATCACCTGAGGTCAGAAGTTTGAGACTAGCCTGGCCAACATGGTGAAACCCTGTCTCTACTAAAAATACAAAAAAATTAGCTGGATGTGGTCGCACGCACACTTAAAGAAAAAAAATAAAAAGTTAAAGGGTGACCTTTTAGGTACAAAAGGATCCATAATTTATAACTGTTCATAGAACAAGATGGAACGTCATTTCCTTGGCACCTCCAAAGGCTGACAGAGAAAACTCAAAGTAACACCAGTACCCTACTGTTAAGACCCGTGGGCTGCGTGCGGCAGCTCGCACCTGTAATCCCAGCACTTTGGGAGGCCAGGGTGGATGGATCACCTGAGGTCAGGAGTTCAATACCAGCCTGATCAACAAGGTGAAACCCCGTCACTATCAAAAATACAAAAATTAGCCGGGCGTGGTAGTGCACGCCTGTAATCCCAGCTACTTGGGAGGCTGAGGCAGGAGAACTGCCTGAACCCGGGAGGCAGAGGTTGCAGTGAGCCGAGATCACAACATTGCACTCCAGGCTGGGCAACAAGAGCGAAACTCCGTCTCGGGGCGTGGGGGAGGTAAAAAAGAAAAAGACCCCTGCTGAGTATAAAATTAGCATAGGCTAATTTTCAGTCACAAAAAGACACTGCATTACTCCACTTTTTTTTTTTTTTTTTTTTTTTTTTGAGACAGCGTCTCACTGTAGCCGAAGCTAGAACGCAATGGCGTGATCTCAGCTCACTGCAACCTCCACCTCCCAGGTTCAAGCGATTCTCATGCCTCAGCCTCTCAAGTAGCTAGGATTACAGGTGTGTGCCACCACACCTGGCTCGTTTTTGTATTTTTAGTAGAGGTGGGGTTTCACCATATTGGCCAGGCTGGTGTCAAACTTCTGACCTCAAGTGATCTGCATGCCTCAGCCTCCCAAAGTACTGGGATTACAAGGGTGAGCCACTGCGCCCAGAAAATATATGATATATATTTGAGAGTCGAGTCTCACTGTCACCCACGCTGGACTGCAGTGGCAGGACCCTGCAACCTCAAATTCTTGGGCTCATGTGATCCTCTTGCCTCAGCCTCCTGAGTAGCTAGGATTATAGAAATAAGCCACACCCAGTGTTGAGTTATATTTAAATATAGCCAGAGTCTAAGCATGTTCCATTAAATAAACATCATTTAGTGAAGTAAAAAGTAATTAGAATGTGCTGGCAAATGAGACAAAGTTCTCACAGACTCCATAAGATGCTAAGGGTTAAAGTATGGGGAAAGAGTTTATACTGCCAATTTTAATTGGGGCAGTAGAATATCCTACTGGATGGGTGAAATGTTGAAACTTGAAGGCTTTGTGCAGTTCCAGGACTATTCCAAAACTGAATATATGAAACTGACTGGCAGGTAGGTACAGCCTGATACCTTTGAAGTGACAACAGAGATAGGGCCTGCTAGGCTTAAAGCTAAAAATACCTGACAGAAAAGAGCTGAGAGCAGAGACAAGAATTTAGAAATGAACATCTAGGTCTAGTCATCAGGTATGCCCAGTTTGGTGATGGTTTGATCTTAACTGAACCACTGATGTGCAAAAGAACAAAAAACACTTCTCTTAAACTTCGTAAACTGGTGTTACAGGCGCACACCACCATGCCCAGCTAATTTTTTGTATTTTTAGTAGAGAAGGGTTTTCACCATGCTGGCCAGGCTGGTCTTGAACTCCTGACCTCACGATCCACCCACCTTAGCTTCCCAAAGTGCATGAGCCATTGCACCAGCCAGCCATGAGTTTTACTCTTCAAAATTTTTGTTGTCGGGCATGGTGGCTCACACCTATAATTCTAGCACTTTGGGTGGGTGAGGCTGGTGGATCACCTGAAGTCAGGAGTTTGAGAACGGCCTGGCCAACATGGCAAAACCCTGTCTCTACTAAAAATACAAGAAAATCAGCCGGGTATGGTGATGCGTGCCTATAATCCCAGATACTCTGGGGGCTGAGGCAGGAGAATCACTTGAACCCGGGGGGGGGGAGGCAGCAGTGAGCCAAGATCGTGCCACTGCACTCCAGCCTGAGCAACAGAGTGAAACTCTATCTCGAAAAAAAAAAAAAAACAACTTTTTCATCCTCTCACTTAAGAGTATTACCCTATTGTAATATTTAAAAGTATTACAGTAATCTGTCTGCGCCATGTTCTCATCGTTTCAGTCTAGTAACACTGTCAGCTATTTTATTGTGTTTTGTAGACCACTAAAATTTTCCTTGCAGGCTGGGCATGGTGGCTCACACCTGTAATTGCAGCACCTGGGAAGGCCAAGGAGGGAAGACGGCTTGAGGCCAGGAGTTCAAGACCAGCCCAGGCAACACAGTGAAACCCTGTCTCTACTGAAAAAAGAAAAAAATTATGCTGGGCATAGTGGCTCACATCTATAATCTCAGCACTTTGGGAGGCCGTGGTGGGTGGATCACCTAAGGTCAGGTGTTTGAGACCACCCTGGCCAACGTGGTGAAACCCAGTCACTACTAAAAATACAAAAATTAGCCAGGCGTGGTGACAGATGACTGCAATCCCAGCTACTTGGGAGGGTGAGGCAGGAGAATCACTTGAACCCAGAAGACGTAGGTTGCAGTGAGCCGAGATTGTGTCACTGCACTCCAGCCTGGGCAACAAGAGCAAGACTCCGTCTCAAAAAAAAAAAAAAAAAAAGAAAAAAATTAGGCCAAGCATGGTAGCTCACGTCTGTAATCCCAGCACTTTGGGAGGCTGAGGTGGGTGGATCACCTGAGGTAAGGAGTTCAAGACCAGCCTGGCCAACTAGGTGAAACCCTGTCTCTACTAAAAATACAAAAATTAGCCAAGTGTGGTGGCGGGTGTCTGTAATCCCAGCTACTCAGGAGGCTAAGGAAGGAGAATCACTTGAACCTGGGAGTTGGAGGCTGCAGTGAGCCGAGATCTACGACTGCACTCCAGCCTGGGCGAACTCTATCTCAAAAAAAAAAAAAAAAAAAAAAAAAAATTAACCAGACATAGTGGCTTGCACCTGTAATACCGAGCTACTTGGCAGGCTGAGGAGGAGGGAGGATCACTTGGGCCTGGGAGGTACAGGCTGCACTGAGCTGTGATTGTGCCACTGCACTCCTGCCTGGGAAACAGAGAGAAATCCTCCCAAAAGCAAAAAAACAAAAAACAAAAAAAACCCTTTTCCTTGCAGACAATATTGTAATATAAATTTAAAACTTAATAAGTCCTTTGGGAGGCCAAGACGGGCAGATCACGAGGTCAGGAGATCAAGACCATCCTGGCTAACACGGTGAAACCCTGTCTCTACAAAAAATACAAAAAAAAAAAAATTAGCCAAGCGTGGTGGCAGGCATCTGTAGTCTCAGCTACTCGGGAGGCTGAGACGGGAGAATGATGTGAACCTGGGAGGGGGAGCTCGCAGTGAGCCGAGATCACGCCACTGCACTCCAGCCTGGGCGACAGAGTGAGACTCCATCTTAGAAAAAATAAATAAATAAATAAAGATAAGTCCCAGACAGGCACAGTGGCTCACAAGGTCAGGAGTTCAAGACCAGCCTGGCCAACATGCTGAAACCCTGTCTCTACTAAAATTAAAAAAAAATAGCTGGGCGTGCTGGTGCATGTCTGTAATCCCAGCTACTTGGGAGGCTGAGGCAGGGGAATCATTCGAACCACCGGGAGGTGGAGGTTGCAGTGAGCTGAGATCATACCACTGAACCCCAGCCTGGGTGACAGAGTAAGACCCCGTCTCAAAACAAATAAAATAATAAGTCCCAATAGCTTAACAAATCAAACATTTTCATTTTTCCTGGTTTTATTCTCTAGCCTTGCTAGCCACACACATACATAATTTTTACAGCACAATTATCATACAGATAACATTTGGTATTCAGCTTCTTTCATTTCTATAAATTTTCCTAAGTTGTCAAAAATTGATCACTTTTAACTCACATTTAACAAATTAGTTACCCTTACAGGCCATTTAGTATTTTTTTTTTTTTTTTGAGACGGAGTCTCCCTCTGTCCCCCAGGCTGGAGCACAGCGACGCAATCTTGTCTAACTGCAACCTCAGCCTCCCGGGTTCAAGCAATTCCCCTGCCTCAGCCTCCTGAGTGGCTGGGATTACAGGTGACCACCACCACGCCCAGCTAATTTTTTGTATTTTTTTAGTAGAGATGAGATTTCACCATGTTGGTCAGGCCGGTCTTGAACTCCTGACCTTGTGATCCACCCGCCTCGGCCTCCCAAAGTCCTGGGATTACAGGCATGAGCATTATTCTTATTATGTAATTAACATGCACCATTTATTGATTGATTGATTGCTTGATTGATTGAGACAGATCTTGCTCTGTCCCCCAGGCTGGAGTGCAGTAGTGCAATCTCAGCTCACTGCAACCTCCGCCTCCTGGGTTCAAGCGATTCTTCTGCTTCAGCCTCCCGAGTAGCTGGGATTACAGGCATGGACCACCATGCTCGGCTAAGTTTTATATTTTTAGTAGAGACAGGGTTTTGCCATGTTGGCCAGGTTGGTCTCAAATTCCTGACCTTAGGTGATCCACCCATCTCAGCCTCCCAAAGTACTGGGATTATAGGCGTGAGCCACCGCGCCCGGCCTACAAACATTTTTTTAAAAATTAGCTGGGCATGGTGGTGTGCACTTGTAGTCCTAGCTACTCAGGAGTCTGAGGTGGGAGGATGGCTTGTGCCAGGGAGGTTGAGGCTACAGTGAGCTGAGATCATGCCACTGCACTCTAGTCTGGGTGAGAGTGAGACCCTGTCTCTTAAAAAAAATTGATTTTTAAAAAAATATCTATACACAAATACACACACACACACACACACACACACACACGGCATCCCTAAATGAAACATGTAGGCATTTAAAAGAATGAGATCTATCTATTTGAAACAGTGAGAAACATGTCCAAGACACATGGTAAGTGGGAAAAAGCAAGTTGCAGAAGAGCAGATACCATATGATTGTATTCATGTTTTTAAAAACGTATATAGATATCTGTATATGCTTGCATGAACATTTAAAAATTCAGTGCTTACCTTCCAGAAATGGAACTATGCTATGAGGGTGGAGTGGTTTTTTATTTTAAAAATAAAACCATGTAGTAGAGGCACAGTTCAATACAGTCATGCTATATTTCTGTGAAGAACACAATGAGCCCTTACTTCACAGCAACATCCCAACACACAGGAAAGGACTATGAACATTTTGCAAACCATGTATCTGATAAGGGATTTCTATCTAGAGGGTATAAAGTACTCTCACAACCCAGTCATAATAAGATGAATAATTCAACTTTAAAATCGGTAAAGGATCCAAACAGACATTTCTCCAATGATTATAAATGATCACTAGGCATACAAAAAAATGCTCAACATTATTAACCATCAGGGAAATGCAAATCAAACTTACAAGAGACACCATTTCATTCATACTAGAAAAATATAATCAAAAAGACTGATGATAACAAGTGTTAGTAAGGATGTGGAGAAACTGGAACCTTTACACATTGCTGGTAGGAATGTAAAGGTGGTGCAGCCACATTGAAAAAGTTTTAGAGTACCTCAAGAAGTTTAACAGAGTTACTGTATGACCCAGCAATTCTATTCCTAGGTATTCTACTCTCAAGAGAAATGAAAACCTATGTCCACACGAAAACTTTTGTACAAATGTTCATAGCATTATGCATAATAGCCAAAGGGTGGAAACAACCCAAATGTCCATCAACAGCGAATGGATAAGTAAAATGTACTATGTTCACACAATGAAATATTATTTGGCAATAAAAAGAAAGTACTGATACGTTATAACATAAATGATCCTGGACAAGACTACATACTACATGATTCCATTTATGTGAAATATCCAGAATAGGCAAATATGCAAACTAGTAGTGGGGTGGGACAACTGAGAGGAAATGGGGAGTAACTGCTAACGGGTATAGCTTCTTTTGGGGGTGATGAATATGTTGTAAAATTGATTGTAGTGATGGTTGGGCAACTCTGAATATGTTAAAATTCAACTTTATTTTTGAGATGGAGTTTCACTCTTGTTGTCCACGCTGGATTGCAATGGTGCAACCTCGGCTCACTGCAACCTCCACCTCCTGGGTTCAAGCGATTCTCCTGCCTCAGTCTCCTGAGCAGCTGGGATATAGGCACCTGCCACCGCACCCAGCTAATTTTTGTATTTTTTGTAGAGAAGGGGGTTTCACCACGTCGGCCAGGCTGGTCTCAAACTCCTTACCTCAGGTGATCCACCCGCCTCGGCCTCCCCAAGTGCTGGGATTACAGGTGTGAGCCCCCACGCCCAGGCTAAAATTAAACTAATTGTAACTTTTTTTTTTCCTTTTTGAGACAGGTCTCTCTGTCACCCAGACAGGAGTACAGTGGCACAATCATGGCTCACTGTAGCCTGGAACTCCTGGGTTCAAGTGATCCTCTCACCTCTGCCTCCAAGAACCTGGGACTACAGGCACACGCTGATCTGACTTAAAAAAAATGGTTTTTTTGTAGAAACGGGGGAGGGCCGTTTCCCTATGCTACCCAGGCCTAATTACACATTTTAAATGGGTGAACTGTAAGGTATGTGAATTACATCAATAAAGCTATTTTAAAAAAATAAAGGGGGGGCTTCTGTAAAGGAAAAAAAAGACACTCAAATATCTGTAGACAGCTGACCGCTCACAGAATTTCCAAATAGTGGACACTGACAAAAAAAAATTTCCAAACAGTCAAAATACGCAGGATAAAATTAGCGATGCATGTTATGGGTGCTTTTGAGTGATCTCCTTGTTACGTATATTCTTACTAAATGTAAATTTGATTTACATACTCAGCAAGAAAAAACATTAAATACTGCACCGTTTTCTGTCAACTACAGGAAAACATAAGTATCTTCTGGTAAGATTCAGGACAAAGCCGACCACAATCTCGAACCTACAATTTCTCCCCACATCCTCACTTGATTATACCAGCTGATTTAGACACTTCCAAGGCAAAGGCTGACGTTGATTTTAAACAAATAAATGGGCTGGCGATGGTATTCTTCTTTCCTCTTTTTAACTTCGTTACTATGTGGGGAAAAAAATGTCAAAAGCAAAAGGGGAAGGAATAAAAACTGGTTCACGTTCCACAATAATATGTTTCAATGCGACTTATAAGGATTTGCTCACTCTTTTGGCCAAAACTGGAGAAAAGGACGATAAAATTGTAAATTTCTAATATTCGATGTTAGACCTCAGTAACCTATTTTTTTTTTTTAATAAAAGAAAGGGTGTCGGGGAAACAATCTGCCCACGATATGGATGGGAGGGAACCGCTACGTGCGATCGGCAGGCGGGGTGCTGGGAGGGCCTGGGCCAGCCCTGTCCTCTGCGCCACCGCTGCGGCCTGGTGCCGCCCGTGGGCCCGGCGTCCCAGGCGGCGGAACTCTGCCTCCGCGGCGCCTGGGGACTTGCTCCGCGCGGAGGTCAGGCCGAGAAACGCGGCCAAGGTTCCCGAGGGCTCCACCCTCCCCTCTTTCACTCCCTCCCGTTGGCGGTCCCCTGAGGGAAACAGGCGGGGCGTATCGCTCAGAGACGATTTGGGGGGGGTTGAGTCCTCAGCGAGAAAAGCTCTGCCGCCTAGAGTGGCGGCCGCGGGTTATTAATAAACTCCGCTTCTGCCCAGACGGCGCTACTGCGGCCGGCCCATAGAATCGGCAAGGCCTGCGGCGGAGGCTGAGCAACGGGAGCCGGAGCCCGGGCCCAAGCGGGCCCGCGCCGCCGCGCTGAGGGCGGCGGCCGGGCGGAGAATAATGCACACTGGGTAAAAACACATTTATATACGAACCTCCGAGAAAATTTTCCAACAATTCCTTCGTCCGACCACCATGCACCAGGACAGGAAACAGCCGTCCGGCCCCCAGGCCCCGCAACCCGCATAGTGTGTCTGAGGCCCGCCCCCAGCTTCCATTGGGCTGTCATTACATCACTCACAGGATGCTTCCGGTTTTCCATTGGCCCACGTTTAGTCGACGCAAAAGAAAACCGCCCTAGCCGCGCCCCCTCATCTGACGTCAGCCAAGCCTGACTTTACAGCCCGCCCCTGAGTGGCTCGCGCAAAGTGCAGAGTCAAAACTCCTGTGTCTGACTGGTTGACAGAACCGCTCATCCCAGACGGACACCGCCTCACTGACTAGTGAGTTACACCGATTCTGGGGCCCCAGCGGGAGGCGCCATTTTGTAGCGAGGGAGGGAGGCTGGTCCTTGTGATTACCCGGGAGGGAGAAGGGGTGACGAGCGCCATTTTCCCCACAGGGGCGAGGAGTCGGCCTTGGTTCTCCCGGTGGGCTTGCCGGAGTGCGTTCTGCAGACCAGAAGGGTTTTGCCTAGCGATTGCTGAATGCTGAATAGCAGCCCGCTGGGAGGGAAGTCGAAGGGAGGAATAGGACAGAATGAGAGACCTGACCTTTCCCTGGAGGCTCTCAGTGCCGGCCGAGGCCCTTGGTCTTGGTCTAGGGCTCTGCATTCCCGAGAGCTGCTGTATGCCGGGGATTGGCTTCCAAGCCTGTCTGAGCTTCTCCAGTCGCCGGGGCATCGCCATGCGGTGGGAGGGTGAGCCTTCCTCTCCTGCTGAAATTCTGGCGGCTTGGCAACCGGCTGGGGGGTCTTGGATTCCGCTGGGAGACACCACGGATGCTTTGTGCTTTCACGTAGTTTCGGTTTAAAATTTGAAGGCATCAGAAATGGTGTCGCTACGGTCTTTTGTATGTTCTTGTGTCGCGAACTAATAAAGGAAATTCAAAAGGATGGGAAAAGCATTCAGTCTGGTTCCCTAAAGTTATTAAGAATGGGTACAACTTAATTGTGTCCGTTGTGGTAATGCTTCTTGTAGCTCTCAACCCAGCCCTTTCTAAACCGTTGGATATACTTACTAGTCAGTTCCGAAGGCACTCAGTACAAATTTGCTTTGGCGCACCCGGCCGACTAAAGATGAGGTGGGTGTATTAGACTCAAAATGTCTTAAGTTGGCCAGCCAGGGTTAGAATTGAGCTACCAAGAGAATGAGAGGCTACCCTGTTGTGAAAGATTTAGATCCCGCTTAGAAAAACAGAAATCTGGATGATGTTCAACTTAATGTCTTGCATTTCAGACGATTATCGAATGGACGGGGATAAATAAAAAAGATGTTAAAGACAGCCCTCTAAGTGTGGATAGTAAATGTTTTGATTTACAATTAAGTCTACTTTGAGGTGCGGACCCTAACCAACGGATAGTTGAGTAATGGCGGCCTAGACGCCATTCTAAAGAAAATAGGACTTTAAGCTTTGTTAGAACACATATTCTGTTAATAAAGAAGTTTAAATCCGTCCGGATTACTTTTTTTTTTTTTTTTTTGAGACGGAGTCTCGCCCTGTCGCCCAGACTGGAATGCAGTGGCATCCCGCCCGGCCTGGATTGCTTTTTAAGCCCTTAAAATAAAAGTGTCACATATACAAAATGGATTAGGTGGCCGGGCGCGGAGGCTCACGCCTGTAATCCCAGCACTTTGGGAGGCCGAGGCAGGCGGATCACAAGGTCGGGAGATCAAGACCATCCTGGATAACGCAGTGAAACCCCGTCTCTACTAAAAATACAAAAAATTAGCCGGGCGTGGTGGCGGGCGCCTGTAGTTCCAGCTACTCGGGAGGCTGAGGCAGGAGAATGGCGAGAACCCGGGAGGCGGAGCTTGCAGTGAGCTGAGATTGCGTCACTGCACTCCATCCTGGGCAACAGAGCAAGACTTCGTCTCAAAAAAAAAAAAAAAAAAAGGATTAGGTTACTTTTAACGGGAGGATTTTGCTCAGTTAAATCAGTCTCCTACCCAGTGGATACATTCTCTGTTACAGAGAAGTACAGAGCTCAGCTGAAAAACAAACGGTTTTAATTTATACTTTCAATTCCTTCCACATGTTTCTGTGTTTTCTAATCAGAAGGGTTTTTTAACCAATCAGAATATTTTTATGCAGTTCCACTAAGTCCCATGCCTGTAGGCTACTCATTCAAGCACTGTAATACAGAATCTCAAGAATTTTTAAATCGCCCTCTTATTGTAGATAACAGTTACAGGACATCTTTGTGTCCCTGGAAATTACTGAGTGGTTGTAAAAATTGAATCGCGGTGATGGTGGTGGTGGATAGGATGCTGTAATTCTAACTGGATTCAGAGAGAAACCTAATTCTGATTTGTCACAGGTAATGGAACCTTGTATTAATAGTATTTACCAGTGACTATAGAACAGAGTTCAAATGTACATAGTATTCAAAGAGCCATTCATAAGCTTAAAATGTTCTCCAATTAATCTCCCTTCCTTTCTATCATGTTACATGCGGTCAAATTAATGGCTTGAAAATGTTTCCCTGTCAATCAGTATTAGTCCAGGCTCTTAAATACAGAAATTAAATAATTTCCCCAACTTCCTAAATAAGA
The DNA here is from genome assembly GCF_043159975.1 of Macaca nemestrina. NCBI lineage: Eukaryota > Metazoa > Chordata > Mammalia > Primates > Cercopithecidae > Macaca > Macaca nemestrina. The sequence continues at coordinate 56,369,699 of NC_092136.1, forward strand.
GGTAACTTATTTCTAGCCCCCTTCAAAAACTCTTAAGATCATATTTTCTAAAACACTTCTTTCAGTAATTCAAAACTTACCGGAGAATTGGTTGGTTTGGCATATTTATACAATGCTATAAGCATTAAAGTAGTATATATGTTTACTATACATATATAGAAATTATATATGATATATATTTCCTATATATATAGAAAAAAGATAAACGATGAGTTAAGCTTAAAAGCAATTATTTCAGGCTGGATACGGTGGCTCACACCTGTAATCCCAGCACTTTGGGAAGCCGACGCGGGCTGATCACGAGGTCAGGAGTTTGAGACCAGCGTGATCAACGTGGTGAAACCCTGTCTCTACTAAAAGTACAAAAATTAGCCAGGCGTGGTGGAGGACGCCTGTAATCCCAGCTACTCAGCAGGCTGAGTCAGGAGAATGGCTTGAACCTCGGAGGCGGAGGTTGCAGTGAGCCAAGATAGCACCACTGCACTGCAGCCTGGGTGACACAGTGAGAATCCATCTAAAAAAAAAAAAAAGGCCGGGTGCGGTGGTTCACGCCTGTAATCCCAGCATTTTGGGAGGCCAAGGAGGGTAGATCACCTGAGGTCAGAAGTTCATGACCAGCCTGGTCAACATGGTGAAACCCCATCTCTACTAAATATACAAAAATTAGCGGGGCGTGGTAGCAGGTGCCTGTAATCCCAGCTACTCGGGAGGCTGAGGCAGCAGAGTCGCTTGAACCCGGGAGGCGGAGGTTGCAGTGAGCCGAGATCGCGCCACTGTGCTCCAACCTGGGCAACAACAGCGAAACTTTGTCTCAAAAAAAAAAAAACAAACGATTATTTCTGGGAAAAGGGATTATAGATGACTTCATTAAGATTTTGTTTGTTTGTTTGTTTTTGTTTTTTTCTTTCAGTGTTTGTTTTTTTGAGACGGAGTCTCTCTGTTGCCCAGGCTGGAGCACAATGGCTCGATCTCGGCTCACTGCAACCTCCACTTCCCGGGTTCAAGCGATTCTCCTGCCGCAGCCTGCCGAGTAGCTGGGATTACAGGCGCGTGCTACTGTGCCTGGCTAATTTTTGTATTTTTTAGTGGAGATGGGTTTCACCGTGTTGATCAGGCTAGTCTTGAACTCCTGAGGTTGTGATCCCCCGCCTCGGCCTCACAAAGTGCTGGGATTACAGGCATGAGCCACCGTGCCCTACCAAGTTATTTCTAATATATTTGAATGTTTTTATCGTGTACTTACTTTATTATTTTAGTAAACTTCCCTAAGGGTGGAGAGTAGATTTTTTAAACATAAAATAATTTAAATCCAAACCAGTGACTTGTTCTGCATTGGAAGTTGTGGCTGTAGATTTGTCAGTTATCTCAGAACCTGTTGCCTCATCTGTAAGGCAAAACCACCCATTACACAATATGATAAGGAGGATATATGATAACAGAGATGCTTTTAAAGTGCTTAAATGTTAGCCCATCTCCACCATTCCCACTTTATGATTCAGAGTCATACCTAAGTACTTCAACAACTCCTTTCAGATTCTGATGAGAGCTATGAAAAATATACTAAAAAGTTTGCAGTTTGGGCCAGGCACAGTGGCTCATGCCTGTAATCCCAGCACTTTGGGAGACCGAGGCAGGTGGACCATCTGAGGTCAGGAGTTCAAGACCAACCAGGCTAACATGGCGAAACTCCATCTCTACTAAAAGCACAAAAATTAGGCTGGGCATGGTGGCTTACACCTGTAATCCCACCACTTTGGGAGGACGAGGCGGGCAGCAGGGTCAAGAGATCCAGACCATCCTGGCTAACATGGTGAAACCCCATCTTTACTAAAAATTAAAAAAAAAAAATTAGCCAGGCGTGGTGGTGGGCGCTTGTAGTCCCAGCTACTCGGAAGGCTGACGCAGGAGAATGATGTGAACCCGGGAGGAGCTTGCAGTGAGCCGAGATCACGCCACTGCACTCCAGCCTGGGTGACAGAGCGAGACTCTGTCTCAAAAAAAATAAAAATAAAAATAAAAATAAATAAATAAATTAATAATAATAATAAAATAAACCTGTGAAAATTATTTTTTGATATAATAAATTTGTCATAAAATTCACCATTTTATACACTTGAGTAGTTTCTAGTATATCCACAAGGTTGTGCACACACCACTATCTAATCCAAAATATTTTATTTCCCCTGTAAGAAACCCCATACTCATTAGCAGTCACTTCCATTCCTTCTTTCCCCCAGCTCCTGGCAACCATGACTCTAACTTTCTGCTCTTTTGGACTTGCCTGTTCTGGGCATTACATATTAATGGAACCTTTTTTGTCTGACTTCATTTAGCACAATGTTTTCAAGCCTCATCCAGGTTGTAGGGTGTTAACAGTACTTAATTCCTTTTTATTGCCAGGTATTTGGTTGTGTATATGCCCGATTTGTTTATCAATTGATAGATATTTGGGTTATTTCCACCTTTTGGCTATTATCAATAACACTACTATGAACATTTGTGTGCAAGTTTTTTTTGCAGACCTTGTGTTTCATTTCTTTTGGTATATATACCTAGGAGTGGAATTGCTGGGTCATGTCTACATAAAACAATCTTTTCTTTTTTTTTTTCTTTTGAGACGTAGTCTTGCTCTGTCACCCAGGCTGGAGTGCAGTGGGGTGATCTCGGCTCACTGCAAGCTCCACCTCCCGGGTTCACGCCATTCTCTCTCCTCAGCCTCCCAAGTAGCTGGGACTACAGGTGCACGCCACAACGCCCTGCTAATTTTTTGTATTTTTAGTAGAGTCGAGGTTTCACCATGTTAGTCAGGATGGTCTCGATTTCCTGACCTCGTGATCCGCCCGTCTGGGCCTCCCAAAGTGCTGGGAATGCAGGCGTGAGCCACCCTGCCCGGCCTCACAAAACAGTATTTTCAACCTTTTGAGAAACTGCCAAACTTCCACAGCAAATAAGCATTTTACATCCCATCAGCCATGTATGAGGGTTTCAATTTCTCCATATTTTTTTTTTTTTTTTTTTTTTTGAGACGGAGTCTTGCTCTGTCGCCCAGGCCAGAGTGCAGTGGCGCGATGTCGGCTCACTGCAAGCTCCGCCTCCCGGGTTCACGCCATTCTCCTGCCTGAGCCTCCGGAATAGCTGGGACTACAGGCGCCCGCCACCACGCCCGGCTAAGTTTTTGTAATTTTGGTAGAGACGTTTTCACCGTGTTAGCCAGGATGTTCTCTATCTCTTGACCTCGTGATTCGCCTACCGCGGCCTCCCAAAGTGCTGCGATTACAGGCGAATTTCTCCATACTCTTACCAATACTTCCAGTTGTCCATCTTTTTTTTTTTTTTGGATGGAGTCTCACACTGTCGCCCAGGCTGAAGTGCAGTGGCGTGATCTCGGCTTCAAGTGATTCACCTGCCTCAGCCTCCCGTGTACCGGGATTACAGGCTCGTACCACCATGCTCGGCTAACTTTTTTTGTATTTTTAGTAGAGACAGGTTTCACTATGTTGGCCAGGGTGGTCTCAAACTCTTGACCTCAAGTGATCCACCTGCCTGGGCTTGGGGAAGTGCTGGGATAACAGGCGTGAGCCACTGCGCCCAGCTCATCTTTTCTTTATTATAGTCACACTAGTAGGTGTGAAGTGGCATCTCATTGTTTCTGATTTGCAGTTTCCTAATGACTGATGATGTCGATCATCTTTTTCTGTGATACTGGCCATTTGTATGTATTCGTCAGATAAATGTCTACTCAGATTCCTTGCCCATTTTTTAACTGGGTTGTCTCTGTTGAGTTGTAAAAGTTATTCATATATATATATGAATATATATATATATTCAGTTATATACAGAATATATATATATATATATATTCAGTTATATACTTTGCAAACATTTTCTCCCTTTCTCTGGCTTGTCTTCACTTTCTTGAAAGTGTCTTTTGGGCACAGTGGCTCAAGCCTGTAATCCCAGCACTTTGGGAGGCTGAGGCAGGTGGATCACCTGAGGTCAGGAGTTCAAGACCAGCCAGGTCAACATGGCTAAACCCCCATCTCTGTTAAAAATACAAAAAAATTGGCCAGGCATAGTGGCTCACACCTGTAATCCCAGCACTTTGGGAGGTCGAGGTGGGGAGATCGCCTGAAGTCAGGAGTTCGAGACCACCCTGGTCAACATGGCAAAACCCCATCTCTAATAAAAATATAAAAATTAGCTGGGCATAGTGGTGGGCCCCTGTAATCCCAGCTACTCTGGAGGCTGCGGCAGGAGAATCACTTGAACCTCGGAGGCGGAGGTTGCAGTGAGCCGAGATCATGCCATTGCACTCCAGCCTGGGCGACAGAGTGAAACTCCGTCTTAAAAAAAAAAAAAAAAAAAAAAGTTAGCTGGGCTTGGTTGTGGGTGCCTGTAGTTCCAGCTATTTGGGAGGCTGAGGCAAGAGAATTGCTTGAACCCAGGAGGCAAAGGCTGCAGTAAGCCGAGATTGCACCATTGCATCTGAGCTTGGGCAGCAGAGTGAAACTCTGTCTCAGGAAAAAAAAAAAAGCCAGGCGCAGTGGCTCACACTTGTAATCCCAGCACTGTGGGAGGCCCAGGCTGGTGGATCATGAGGTCAGGAGATTGAGACTATCCTGGCCAACATGGTGAAACCCCGTCGCTACTAAAAATACAAAAATTAAGGCTGGGCGCAGTGGCTCATACCTTTAATCCCAGCACTTTGGGAGGCCGAGGCGGCAGGATCACTTGAGGTCGGGAGTTCAAGACCACCCTGACCAACATGCAGAAACCCCGTCTCTACTAAAAATACAAAATTACCCAGGTGTGGTGGCGCATGCCTGTAATCCCAGCTACTCGGGAGGCTGAGAGAATCCTTTGAACCTGGGAGGTGGAGGTTGCAGTGAGCTGAGATTGTGCCATTGCACTCCAGCCTGGGCAACAAGAGTAAAACTCTGTCTCAAAAAAAAAAAAAAAAAAATTGGCCTGTAGTTCCTAGTTCCAGCTACTCTGGAGGCTGAGGCAGGAGAATTGCTTGAACTCGGGAGGCAGAGGCTGCAGTGAGCCGTGATTGCGCCACTGTACTCCAGGCTGGCAAGAGCGAGATGAGACTCCGTGTAAAAAAAAAAAAAGTGTCCTTGAAGCACAAAATTTGTAACTATGATGAAGTCCAATTTGATTTTTTCTTTGCTTGTGTTGTGTTGTATTAAGAACCCAGTCCCTCATCCAAAGTCATGAAAATTTATGCCTATGTTTTTTTTTGAGACAAGCGTCTCACTCTCACCCAGGGTGGAGTGCAATGGTGTGATCACAGCTCACTGCAGCCTCAATCTCCCTGCGCTCAGGTGATCCTCCCACCTCAGCCTCCCGAGTAGCTGGGATTACAGTTGTGTGCCACCATGCCTGGCTAATTTTTGTGTTTATTTGTAGAGATAGGGTTTTGCCATGTTGCCCAGGCTGGCCACATACTCCTCGGCTCAAGGAATCCACCCACCTTCGAAAGTGCTAGGATTACAGACGTGAGCCACCATGCCCAGCCATATTCCTGTTTTTCTCCTAATTTTATAGTTTGAGGTCTTATATTTAGACCTTTAATCTACTTAATTTTTATGTGTAATGTGAAGAGACCTTCATGTTTTGATGTATAGTTTTAATTTCCTTTCCAATCTGCATGTCTTCTATTTCTTCTTTCCTAATTTCCCTGACTAGGACTTCCTGTACCATGTTGAATAGAAGTGGCAGAAGGGAGCATCCTTGTTTTCATCTTTGGCATTTTGTCTTTCACTATTAAGTCTATTAGCTTTATAGTTTTGTTAGATGCCTTTTATCAGGTTAAGGAAGTTACTTTTTCTAGTTTCTTGGGTTTATTTAAAGAAAAGATTCAGAAAGAAACCTTAAATGCTGTGGTAGACTGGGCGCGGTGGGACACGCCTGTAATCCCAACATTTTGGGAGGCTGAGGCGGGCGGATCACCTGAGGTTGGGAGTTTGAGACCAGCCTGACCAACATGGAGAAACCCCATCTCTACTAAAAATACAAAAATTAGCTGGGCATGGTGGCACATGTCTGTAATCCCAGCCACTGGGGAGGCTGAGGCAGGAGAGTCTCTTGAACCCAGGAGGCAGAGGTTGAGGTGAGCCGAGATCATGCCATTGCACTCCCGCCTGGGTATCAAGAGCGAGACTCCAAAAAAAAAAAAAAGAGGCTCTGGTAGTTATAGAGCTCAAATATTGTATGTAATCGACAAATTCCAACTTATATATGAAAGCAGAATCTATTATTATCATTATTTTTTTCTGAGATGGCTCTTACTCTGTCGCCCAGGCTGGACTGCAGTGGTGCGATCTTGGCTAACTGCAACCTCCATCTCCCAGGGTGAAGCAATTCTACTGCCTCAGTCTCCCGAGTAGCTGGGATTACAGGCACGTGCCACCACACCTGGCTAATTTTTGTATTTTTAGTAGAGACAGGGTTTCACCACGTTGGCCAGGCTGGTCTTGAACTCCTGGCCTCAGGTAATCCGTCCACCTCAGCCTCCCAACGTGCTGGGATTACAGGCATGAGTCATCGACCATGCCCAGCCTATTAAGACAGGGTCTTGCTGTATTGCCTAGGCTAGTCCTGAACTCCTGGGCTCAAGCGATCCTCCCACCTTTGCCTTCCAAAGTGCTTAGATTGCAGGCATAAGCCACCGTGCCTGGCCCAGCATCTATAAATATATAAAGGTGAATTCTCACCTGTGCCTTAAAAACACCTGGAGGGGGGATGACCTCACACATACAGACACATACATACGCAAAAACTTGATATTTATTTCTCCTATGGTGCTAAAACCAAAGATTTTGCTTAACTCTCCTTTTTAAGAACCACATTGTCCAGCTTCTTTTGATATGCATGGTCATAAGAATATGTTTTGACCCTTTATATAAGGGGCAACAATGAGTATAGCTTGCTGTATTGGTTCCTAAATGAAAGGGATATATCTGTCCCCATTGCTTGTTTTTATTCAGTAATAATACTACATATAAAGGATGAAGGGCCTAGAACAGTACTGGATAACTTTAGTTAGCTGAGTTACAGCCTGGGTCTAGAAGACCTTTGGAGAAACATACTGCTTCTGCTAATGCTAGTTTTTGGATTGCCAGGTCAACTTAAAATGTAACTGTTTATGTTAAAGAATCTATTAGCCTAGCCTTCTCTAATTTGGAAGTCTGATTTAGGTAATTCCCCCAAATGAGAGATGACAGTACTATTTCCAAGAGCACTTTCCAGGTAACCTTTGTTTACCATGAGACAAAGTGTGAAGCGGCTATTGCAAGAATGGCCAACTCACCAAAGATAAAAGCCAGAATTCGGTAGGCACTGATAAATGGTCACAGAAAATCTTTACCAAATTTTAAATTACAAAGAACAGAACTGACAGTTTTATAACTGATGTTTTAACTTTGTCATTTATTTTAGAGACTACCTATTATACTTAAGACATTGTGTTAGATCTTTGCCAAATACATGATTTAGTCATATTAATGTAACTCATTTTTTAAATTTTCCATATTAATTCAATTTTTAATTCATTTTTCTTTATGCTTGCTTCAGGGGCTACATCTGGGACTGAATAGCAGCATATGGGCCAAGGGCTGTGGTTTTGCCACTCATGCTCTATACTCTAGTCTCTTCCAGAGTTGAGTATAGCAGTCACTATCTTTTTTTTTTTGAGACAGATTCTCGCTCTGTCTCCCAGGCTGGAGTGCAGTGGCACGATCTCGGCTCACTGCAAGCTCCGCTTCCGGGTTCATGCCATTCTCCTGCCTCAGCTTGGGTCAGTAGCTGGGACCACAGGCGCCCACCACCACGCCCAGCTAATTTTTTGTATTTTCAGTGGAGACAGGGTTTCACCGTGTTAGCCAGGATGGTCTCAATCTCCTGACCTTGTGATCCACCCGCCTCGGCCTCCCAAAGTGCTGGGATTACAGGTGTGAGCCACCACGCCCGGCCAGCAGTCACTATCTTAATACAATGTGTCACTATTTTATTACCTGCTGAGAAACAGATTAACTTCATTTATTTAATACTGATAAACAGAAAGCCTTTTTCAAGAAAAAAAAAAAAAGATAGCTTACATTTACAAAAGTGATTTATGCTAATATCTGCCATTAACAGACAAATACTGAAATCCACACAAAATCAGAATTAACTTCTACAACTAAAAAAAAAAATTATAGGGTAATAAAACTAGGAAAAGCTGTATATAAAAAGAAAAAAAGACAAGTCCCTATGCAGCTAATTACAAGATAATATTGTAAATACATTCAAAAAATTTTCCAAATATTCTGCAGCCTCATCTAGAAACTGATACATGTTGAGATTCTTGATCTATACCAAACTATAATGTTAAAGGAAATCATGAAAACTGAGGTATATATTTGATGCATTAGAAACTATCATTTGAACACTATTTAAATAGCTTAATAAGGTCCAATTTCAAGTTGAAGTCTGTAAATGGAGATTAGTTTGGATTATATGACACAGGAGACAATAAAACATGTTCTCAAATACATTTTCTGGAAACAAAACCTCAGCAAACGAGAATTTTCATACTGTGCATGGGAATAACTAAAACCTTTATTAGATATGATTTTCCATTAACAATAATGTGAAAATTAGAATTATGAATTCAAAAAGCAGTGAAGTCTGAAAATTTAAAAAGTAGACTAGGTATTAGGGGATTAAAGGTAAAGGAAGACGAGAATGTTTCTTTAATACTATTCATTATTTCCCCTCTGTACACAATGTTGCATATATACAACTACTTCATTTTTATTGACTTTATATAATAGTGAAATCCCTTTAAGCAACCTAGGGTATACAGTTGGTGTCCAACTTTCAGGGGGCGGCGGTGGGGGAGTAGAAACACACTTGATTAACAGTTTTCACCCACACATTTTAGACAATTTTTTTCTTTTTTTGCCAAGATTTTAGTAGTAAATTCATAAATATAGGAAATACTTTCACTCCTTCAGTGTTAAAATAGAAAACCAAACAGTGCCAACAGTAATGGCTTAATTATTGGTATACAAGAAAAACACAACACCAATGGGTTTTCTTAATTATGCATTTTAAATATCAATATGTGCATTTGTTTTTACAGTTATAAATTTTTTTATCATCTGTTTTAGACAACAGCTTGTAATAGTTTTGAATCCATTAAGATGTTGCTTTCAATTTGAAATATTCTGTGTATACATGTATATAAAAAATAACCCAATGTATGACTCATCTGACAGATGTTTAAGATCAATAACGGCTTATTTTTCAACATGCAGTTAGGAAGAGAGGGAAGCAAGCCAACCTCTCTACACTATCTTTTTGCTGGCTTGTTTTTGCAGTGGTATCAATAGTGGTTTTTGGAGGGAACCATGTGCCTTCAGCCTATCTAGTCAAGATCAGATACCACAATCAACAAGAGGGGTAGAAGAGTTGGGGAAGGGGGAGTGGGTAAGTGTTAAATATCAATTTTTTCAAGTGCGCATTTTGTACTCTTTCTAGGCACAGGATTAAAAACAGGCCAATGAGGAAAAATTTGTTATAATTAGGAAAAAACTGCAATCAAATCAAGACATAATAGCCGAATTAAGTTATTTTAATAGATTGCATATATAGATGTTTAGCCATACTCTTAGATCAACTCTTTAAGAGAAGAACTTTATATCCAATTTACATGCTCTAGATACCACCTTTCTTATTTTTTACAGTAAGGTCTGGTATTCAAATACCCACTTGTACACTGACAGCTTTAAGAAAAACAGGACACAGAGGGAGTTGTCATTTTTAGCAGCAATGAAATACCATTAACCCTTTTTACATACCGAATTCAAGTCACTATCAGAGGTGAGTGCACCACAAAGTCACCAGGTACAAAATTGCTAGTTCATTTTTAAATTAATAACTTGAAATTACCCCTACCCCCCACCCCATTACATCTTTTTATAAACAGCAAACATTTTGCTATTTTATACATAGGCTAGCAGGCTTGTTTCAATATGAAAGTGCTAATTCATTTACAGATTTTTATAATCAGTTATGTAGTGCTACAATAAATGTCCAATAATCTACATAGGAACAATGATGAATGAAAATGCTGAAGACTGAATAAGGCTATCAGATGACCTTATCTTATTTACATATAAAGAATAGATACCCAATGGTGAGGAAGAGACAGAAATTGGACAAGTACTCATAGGTGTAAAAATTACATCTACCTTTGAGTTTTATACTGTAAATGAGACATTTTAAATAGTCCTGTAGCCCATGCCTATTTTTTCCTCAGAAAAAGAAAAGCTGCCTTCATGACATCCCCTCTTGTTTCAGATTTCCACAGTGTCACTTTGAAGCTTCAGAGTCAGAATCTTACTTTCTTCAAAAAATACACCCCCTAAGGTACCTCCCAACCCCCCCACCCCCAAAATCCTGCTGATTTCTTTTCCAGTGCCAGGTTGCATGATCAGGTCCCATCTCCTGGGGTTGTTGTTTCTTTTGTCCATCTATTGATCGTTAGTTTAGAATAGATAACATGAACCAGTTCTGGAACCACTACTAGGAGGAACACAAGCTCTTCACTACAATCACACAGCAGGAAAGAAAGAGATAACTCAATTCATCCCTGGTGCTGGGCCTCCAAAATTGAAAGAACTTGGCACAACTGGAGCACTGAATTTGTATCCTCCATGCTTCTCAATCATTTTGGATTCTAGAAAACAAAATTTTAATAGGGCATTCAATCATCTACTAACTTGGGGAGAAACCGACAAAACATTAAACAAGCCAGTAGCTTAACCATCGTAAGTGGCCAGGAAGTTCCAAAGTTCATGTTTTCTCCAATGTATAGGGGCAAGGGAGCATGCATTATGTAGAGAATAAAATCTCTTTTATTGTATGCTGTAGACTTCTTAGCCAATTTTCATTTCCCATTGTTAAGAAAAAAATCTTTTTTTTTTTTTTTTTTTTTGAGGCGAAGTCTGGCTCTGTTGCCCAGGCTGGAGTGCAGTGGCACAATCTTGGTTCACTTTAACCTCTACCTCCCAGGTGCAAGCCATCACGCCCAGGTAATTTTTTGTATTTTTAGTAGAGGCAGGGTTTCACCATGTTGGCCAGGTTGATCTAGAACTCCTAACCTCAAGTGAGTGATCCATCCACCTCAGGAGTCAGGAGTTTTCGAGACCAGCCTTGCCAACATAGTAAAACCTCGTCTCTACTAAAAATACAAAAATTAGTTGGGTGTGGTGGTGTGCACCTGTAATCTCAGCTACTCAGAAAGCTGAGGCACGAGAATCACTTGAAATCGGGAGATGGAGGTGGCAGTGAGCTGAGATTGCACCACTGCACTCCAGCCTGGGTGACAGAGTGAATTCTGTCTCAAAAAAAAAATTAACAAAATAATTTTTTTAATTTATAAAAAAATAAAGTCTATAGATAATTGTTGTGCATTAACAGTGGTGTATAACCTAAAATGTACTCTTATTTTTGTTTTTATTTTTTTAGAGACAGTGTCGCTCTGTCTCCCAGGCTGGAGTGCAGTGGCACGAAGTTGGCTCACTGCAATCTCTGCCTCCCAGGTTCGAGTGATTCTCCTGCCTCAGCTTCCCAAGTAGCTGGGACTACAGGTGCATGCCACCACGTTCAGCTAATTTTTGTGTTTTTTAGTAGAGATGGGGTTTCACTATATGTTGGCCAGGCTGGTCTCGAACTCCTGACCTCAAGTGATCCGCCAGCCTCAGCCTCCCAAAGTGCTGGGATTATATAGGCATGAGCCACTGCGCCTGGCCTAAAATGTACTTTTAAAAATTTCACACCGGCCGGGCACGGTGGCTCAAGCCTGTAATCCCAGCACTTTGGGAGGCCGAGACGGGTGGATCACGAGGTCAGGAGATCGAGACCATCCTGGCTAACACGGTGAAACCCTGTCTCTACTAAAAAATAGAAAAAACTAGCCGGGTGAGGTGGCGGGCGCCTGTAGTCCCAGCTACTTGGGAGGCTGAGGCAGGAGAATGGCGTGAACCCAGGAGGCGGAGCTTGCAGTGAGCTGAGATCCAGCCACTGCACTCCAGCCTGGGCCACTGAGGGAGACTCCGTCTCAAAAAAAAAAAAAAAAAAATTCACACCACACAGAAACATCTGAAGATGAAAAGACATGTCTGGGAGCTATTTAACTTCCTAAGTTTTTACGTTTTTGCAGACAGGGTCTCACTCTGGCACCCAGGCTAGAGTACAGTGGCACAATAATGGCTCACTGTAACCTACACCTCCCAGGTTCAAGTGATCCTCCAGCCTCAGCCTCCCAAGTAGCTGGGACTACAGGCATGCACCACCATGCCTGGCTAATTTTGTTTATTTTTTGTAGAGATGATGATGACTCACTATGTTGCCCAGGCTGAACTTCAACGTCCAAACTCAAGCGACCCTCCTCCCTTGGCCTCCCAAAGTGCTGGTATTACAGGCATGAGCCACCATGCCTGGCCAAGTATTTACTTTTTTTTTTTTTTTTTTTTTTTTTTTGAGAGGGAGTCTCGCTCTGCCACCCAGGGTGGAGTGCAGTGGCCGGATCTCAGCTCACTGCAAGCTCCGCCTCCCGGGTTTACGCCATTCTCCTGCCTCAGCCTCCCGAGTAGCTGGGACTACAGACGCCTGCCACCATGCCTGGCTAGTTTTTTGTATTTTTTTAGTAGAGACAGGGTTTCACCTTGTTAGCCAGGATGGTCTCGATCTCCTGACCTCGTGATCCGCCCGTCTCGGCCTCCCAAAGTGCTGGGATTACAGGCTTGAGCCACCGCGCCCGGCCAACTTTTTTTTTTTTTTTTTTTTTTTTTTTTTGAGATGGAGTTTCCCTCTTGTTGCCCAGGCTGGAGTGCAATGGCGTGATCTCGGCTCACCGCAACCTCCACCTCCCGGGTTCAAGTGATCCTCCTGCCGCAGCCTCCCAAGTAGCTGGGATTACAGGCATGTGCCACCATGCCTGGCTAATTTTGTATTTTCAGTAGAGACAGGGTTTCTCCACATTGGCCAAGCTAGTCTTGAACTCTCAACCTCAGGTGATCCACCCACCTCAGCCTCCCAAAGTGCTGGGATTACAGGTTTCAGCCACTGCGCTCGGCTTAGGTGTTTACTTTTTTTTTTTTTTTTTTTGAGAGGGAGTCTCGCTCTGCCACCCAGGGTGGAGTGCAGTGGCCGGATCTCAGCTCACTGCAAGCTCCGCCTCCCGGGTTCACGCCATTCTCCTGCCTCCACCTCCCGAGTAGCTGGGACTACAGGCGTCCGCCACCTCGCCCGGCTAGTTTTTTGTATTTTTTAGTAGAGACGGGGTTTCACCGTGTTAGCCAGGATGGTCTCGATCTCCTGACCTCGTGATCCGCCCGTCTCGGCCTCCCAAAGTGCTGGGATTACAGGCTTGAGCCACCGCGCCCGGCCAGGTGTTTACATTTTTAACAGAATTTTCTACTATCTAACCATCACCATGAGCTAAAGTTATTGCATACTGAAAGTACTTTTTTTTTTTTTTTTTGAGACTGAGTTTTGCTCTTGTCACCCAGGCTGGAGTCCAATGGTGTGATCTCAGCTCACTGCAATCTCTGCCTCCTGGATTCAAGGACTTGCCTGCCCCAAGCCTCCCAAGTAGCTGGGATTACAAGCATGCGCCACCACGTCTGGCTGTGTTCTCTAGTTTTGTTTTTGTTTTTTTGGAGATGGAGTCTCGCTCTGTTGCCCAGAATGGAGTACAGTGGTGCAATCTCAACTCACTGCAACCTCTGCCTCCTAGGTTCAAGCAATTCTCCTGCCTCAGCCTCCTGAATAGCTGGGAATATAGGCATGTGCCACCATGCCCGGCGAATTTTTTGTATTTTAGTAGAGACAGAGTTTTGTCATGTTGCCCAGCCTGGTCTCAAACTCCTGAGCTCAGGTAGTCCACCCACCGTGGCCTCCCAAAGTGCTGGAATTACAGGCATGAGCCACCACGCCTGGCCCAACTATACTTAAAAATAAGCAAACTGGGGCTGGGCGTGGTGGCTCACACCTGTAATCTCAGCACTTTGGGAGGCCAAGGCAGGCGGATCACAAGGTCAGGGGATCAGTATCATATAGCTAACACGGCAAAACCCCGTCTCTACTAAAAATACAAAAAATTAGCTGGGTGTAGTGGCGGGTGCCTGTAGTCCCAGCTACTTGGGAGGCTGAGGCAGGAGAATGGCATGAACCCAGGAGGCGGAGGTTGCAGTGAGCTGACACTGCACTCCAGCCTGGGCGACAGAGCAAAGTGCCATCTTAAAAAAAAAAAAAAAAAAAAAAAAAAAAGGCAAACTGTAGCCAAAGCCAAAATTAAGTTATCAGTTATCCTATATTAAATCCCTTAGATTAAATTCCTATCACCTGCAACAACTATACCTTTTATATCATCTTAAATGATATAAAATTTAAAACCTGTAAAATTTTAAAGCTATAAAAGTCACTAATTAAAGAGAAGTTATGGTTAATTAACATACCATGGGCTGCTCTTCTTTGATCAGCCAGAGTTGCTATGTCCTGTAACTGTTTTCTTTGTTCTTCATTAAGACCGTGAGTCAGTGCCTGATACCACACAGGATTACGATTTTGAATAGCTATCAAAAAACAAAAACAAGGGAAAAACAACATGAATAAGAGAGGTTTGGTAGCTCTGTTCTATTCTACTCCTCCTACTCCATCCCGAGCCAATACTGAAATTCTAATCTATTTTATATTCTCCCAATAATTTTTAAAATTACTGTATTTGTGAAACAATAGATATAGGAATAAAAATTAATTACAGCTTATCTTTATGCCTCCAAAAACTCTAATCATTCTTACGATCCATCTCTCTAGCAAATAAGGATTCAGAGCCTAACTAGTTCTTATATAGTTAAGTAACAAACTAGGGAGACTTCAGGAATAAAGCTAACCCAACCATCTTAAAAGATTCAGAGCTAAAACAACTTGAAAATCATCAAGGCTACTCTGGTACATGGGCCCTGTGTTAGGAACCATCCTTTAGCGAATAATATGTGGTGTTTGTCTACCAAGTACAAGACACAGACACAAGTTAGGCACCTCAATCAGTTCTTATTGCCATGTGGCTCAGAAACCAGCACTTTGTGCTTCTGCAACCTTGCATCAAAACTGCCTTGTCATGGGCTTAGAAGACTCAAATCCTTGGTTATCAGATAATGTATTATATCAAAGAATATATTCATCAGTTCCCGATGCATAGGAAATGATTTATAACAGCAATTAACTCTGAGAGGAAAGGATGTTTCAAATACAGGGGAAATTTAATTTCTTAACGTGGATGGTAAAACATAGATGCTATGCCTTGTTGAAATCCAAGTAAATGATGATAAAAAGCAACTAGAACCTAGTATTCTGAAGCCACATACACTGACACATTACAGGAATAGTGGACTTTTCCTGGAATATTTAACAGTGTATATGGCTCCAGAATCCTAGGCATATACAATTCAAAAACCTCAAGGTTAAGTAAGTTGTTTAAAGCTAAAAATTTGATCATGCCCAAGGTGTTAATTTAGTAATAATAGATTATATTAGTTAACATATCATAGAATATAGGAAAAAAAGAATTATAAGATCAGATGCCATAAATGTTAATATACTCTAACAGGTAAGTATAGGTTTGGGCAGGGAAAAAAGATACACACAAATAATAACATACAACAAACAGGTATACATGTAAGAGTGGTTGCTTCTGAGGAAAGCTGGGAGACTGGGAATCAGAAGTAGCAAAGAGGCACTGTCACTGTATACTTTTTTGAACTACATTATTTTCCTATAATCTTTCAAAATTACAATCTAAATGTAAAATAACAGGATGAATAAAGAATACTCAGAAACTATGGTAACCTTAGAAATAATTTTGGTTACTTTGCCTTACAAGCCTTTTCTAGTCTGGGTTTGACATCCTCCAAACTGTTCCTTTAAAGGGCAGAAACTACAACAGATTTGTTCAGTGAAATGGATCCACATGTAATAAGTTGACTAACTTTGAAAGATAGCTTTAAATATCTGATACTCATCAACAGGGTTATCTTCATCATCAATGATTGTGGAATAGCCTTCCAGAGCAGTCTCTTCAGCATCATCTTCTTCCCAATCTTCATCATCTCCATCCTCACCAGCCTGCTTAGCCAGAATCTCCAAATATTCTTGCCCATCTTCATCAATATCATCTTCATCACTCCCCAGTTCCTCTGCCAAGGCATAATATAAGTACTTTCATAACAATGAGATCTTTTGTTACTCAGCAAATTGACAATCATCTCAATCACTGTCAGTAAATTACAAGTCACAACTGACAAGAGAAAGCTCCAGGAATTGGGGTTTAAATACATGTTCAACAATGAACAGAAATGAAAATTCCCATAGGAGTCCAAGAAAACCAACCTTGATTTAATGTATTCTTGATACTAGACATCTGAAAAAGGACTGCATATTATGAACACACTACCGTTACACCCACCAAACCTTTTATAAGATGTTTTTAAAAGGCTTAGTAAATGATAAAAGACAAAAATGGCAATAGCTTATGTTGAAACCCTTACAATAATTTATCTTAATATTTTATCAATTTATACACTGATAGTGTACCATCTTATAGATAAAATGTATTTATCAACATTTAATTAACATAGAGTGATAATCTCTCTCTTAAAACATACTCGTAAAATAGGTATGCTTAGGTTTTAGAATTAATATACGATAGGATGGATGTCTCCAATAAATTTAGTCAACATTAAGACCATAAATCCTTAGTAGCTTAAAAATAAAATGAAAACCCCATAAATATTGTAATAGTAAATATAATGATGTGTGTACCTTTGTTAATACTGTTAATTCAGTGCCATCTGCTAAGCCCTATGTTAAGTGTCAAGGATTCCCTCATGTAATCCCCACAACTTTTTTTAAGAAATGGGGTTTCGGCCGGGCGCGGTGGCTCAAGCCTGTAATCCCAGCACTTTGGGAGGCCGAGACGGGCAGATCACGAGGTCAGGAGATCGAGACCATCCTGGCTAACACGGTGAAACCCCGTCTCTACTAAAAATACAAAAAACTAGCCGGGCAAGGTGGCGGGCGCCTGTAGTCCCAGCTACTCGGGAGGCTGAGGCAGGAGAATGGCATAAACCCTGGAGGCGGAGCTTGCAGTGAGCTGAGATCCGGCCACTGCACTCCAGCCTGGGCGACAGAGCGAGACTCCATCTCAAAAAAAAAAAAAAAGAAATGGGGTTTCACGGCAGGGTGCAGTGGCTCACGCCTATAATCCCAGCACTCTGGGGGGCCCAGGAGGGTGAATCATCTGAGGCCAGGAGTTCGAGACCAGCCTGGGCAACATAGTGAAATCCCGTCTCTACTAAAAATACAAAAATAAGACTGGCATGGCGGCACGCACCTATAATCCCAGGTATTTGGGGGGCTGAGGCAGGAGAATCGCTTGAACCCAGGAGGCAGAGGTTGCAGTGAGCCAAGATCGTGCCATTGCACTCCAGCCTGGGCAACAGGAGCAAAACTCTGTCTCAAAAACAAAACAAAACAAAACAAAAAGAAATGGGGTTTCACTATGTTGCCCAGGCTGGAATCAAACTCCTGGGCTCAAGCAAATCTGATACCTCAGAGTCCCAAGTAGCTGGGACTACAGACTCATGCCACCTTACAAAAACTTACAAAAAAGGCTCATGTCACTTTATAAAAAAGGGAGCTATAATCTCTCGCTCTTAAGTGGACTCAGCACTTTTGTGAGAACTCTATTATTATATACAGAATTATTTGGCTTTGTAATACTTTCCCACAGTCGGGTAGAAAACTTTTGAAGAACCACATGACATCTCATTCATCTTTGTATCTACAGTGCTGAGAATGTATAAAATTAACAAATCTTTGTTGATTGCATACTATAATGATTTGAACTGCTCTACATGTTGGTGATACAGCTGAAGTTCCTGATTACATCACTCTAGTTAGAAGATAGGAAGTCTTTTCTGTGAATGAAAGCATTTGGGTATGATCCCACATACATACTTGGGAGAAGGGCTAGTGATGTTTCTTTTTTTTTTTTCTTTTTTTTTTTTTTTTTAAATCTGAGACAGAGTCTCGCTCTGTTGCCCAGGCTGGAGTGCAGTGATGCATGCAATCTTGGCTCAGTGCAACCTCTGCCTCATGGGTTCAAGTGATTCTCCTGCCTCAGAATCCCAAGTAGCTGGGACTACAAGTGCCCACCACTACACCCAGCTAATTTTTGTATTTTTAGTAGAGGCGGGGTTTCACCATACTGGCCAGGCAGGTCTCGAACTCCTGACCTTGTAATCCACCTGCCTCGGCCTCCCAAAATGCTGGGATTACAGGCATGAGCCACTGCGCCTGGCCCAGTCCGGTTATATTTCTGAGTAGATACGTTTCGTCGTCTTCCACTGAAAATCCCTTACCGGTTTCATCATCATCTTCAGCTTCATCATCATCATCACTGTCATTCTCGTGTTCTGCATGGCAGGCATATGCTCTTTTCAATCCATTAAATAAAAGGATAAAAGCTGGCAAAATCTGTCCAGAAACCTGATTTAAAACCTGAGGTATCTGTTCCATATCAATAAGAGCACAGAGTCCGAGAACACACATCTTTCTGTCATGAAGCCTTAAAAAAAAAAAAAAAAGAAAGAAAAAATTCTGTTTTCTTTTCTTAAATAAGCAGAGTTCCTCGCAAAGCAAATGTAGTAAAATTGCAATATGTGTCACTTACCCCAAGAAACAGTCAACATCATTAAGCCACTGTGTAATAAAATGATTTGTAACTGGTTCAACATTATTAGGGAAACGAAGATTTTCTAAGGTATTGAGTAGTAGGTGTGGATTATAATACAAAGCTGCAATTGCAACTTGCAGACACATAGTTCGAAGTTCACTTGTCTTAACCTCTCTTGTCAGTCTTTCTAAGGCTGCTTCCACGAATAAGGGAATGCACTACAAAAAAAGATAGAAAGATATTCTAAGACTATAATTAATAGCATGCAAACTATTCTAAAAATATTAACTTCTTTGTTGCCTCAATTAACCCTATTGTAGCATTACATGACCAATATTTATTGCTGAGGCACTGTACTGAGAAATCTAATTTTAGAGAAAGCCTAGTAGTCTTCATGGAGCTATTAAAAGCTCACGACGGGCCGAGCGCCTGTAATCCCACTACTTTGGGAGGCTAAGGCGGGTGGATCACAAGGTCAGGAGATGGAGACCATCCTGGCTAATATGGTGAAACCCCATCTCTACTGAAAATACAAAAAATTAGTTGGGCGCGGTGGTGGGCGACTGTAGTCCCAGCTACTTGGGAGGCTGAGGAAGGAGAATGCGTGAACCTGGGGAGTGGAGCTTGCAGTGAGCCAAGATCATGCCACTGCACTCCAGCCTGGGCGACAGAGAGATAATCCATCTCAAAAAATATATATAAAATAAATAAATAAATTTTAAAAAGCTCACAACAATATCAATCATGCCTTCACAATGTTCCTATTAAAACTGACCATGGGCCGCGTGATGTGGCTCACGCCTGTAATCCCAGCACTTTGGGAGTCTGGGGCAGGCAGAACACTTGAGGTCAGGAGTTTGAGACTAGCCTGGTCAAAATGGCAAAACCCCATCTCTACTAAAAATATAAAATTAGCCAGGCATGGTGGCAGGCACCTGTAATCCCAGCTACTCTGAAGGCTGAGGCAGAGACCTGCTTGAACCCGGAGGCAGAGGTTGCAGTGAGCTGAGATTGCACCACTGCACTCCAGCCTGGGCGACACAGCGAGAGGTCTCAAAAAAAAAAAAAAAAAAAAACTGACCATGGAAATTTAATTACTAAAGCTATCCAAAAAACCTTAAGCCAAAATTTATCTTTCATGATAACAAAGTAGCCATAAAACTTAGTCCAATTCCTATGTATTAAACATATGATCATTGTTATATATTAAATTTTAAACTAAAAATATTGTCTAGATGTCTCAATAAACAAAAACATACAGAATATGCAACAAACGCCAAAAAATGAAGAAAGTGAAAGGAAAAGATTACCCCTCTGAACTACAAATCATTATTAGCCTCACTGACCTGGTCAATGCCACGCCCTTTGCACTGCAGAATGATGACCTCTAACAATTTTGCTGCATGACACTCTGCATCTTCTCCTGCAACTCCTGTAAGAACCTGATCAACACAGAATATAAACTGCAGTAAGGCTTTATCCTTTAAATCAGATATCTAAATCAAGGAAACAATTTCCTACCCTGTGTACAGGCTCTGAGTATTACCTGAAGTATCCTAATTAATACGAATAACTGCAATGTTCGTTGCACAGATGAAAGTCTAAAGGATCTGGATAGCTGTGAGGATCTGGAGCTGTCTGCCTCCTATCTTTCATAGTCTAGCCCTCTGGCCCTTTGTTTTTGTGATCAAAGTACCTATCCTATAGTGCCATTCCTGATTACAGCAAGTTGACAACCACTAACTTCTCATACACAGGTGGTAGCTAAAACACTAACCTTTCTCCTGTAAAGAATTACTTTCTAGGAGTAGTTTCTAGGAAACTCTTTTCTCTTTGAAAAACAACAATAACAATAACAAAAAAAAAAAAAAACAGTAGGGGAGGAAGGAATGGAGGGAGAAAGAGGCAGCCTTTTGAGGGCAAATGTGGCCCTACGAACTCCAGATAAGAAACAAACATGGACTTAAAAGCTAGTGAAAACTAGATGACTATAAATATTATGAATAAGTGTTCAGGAATAGAAATGTAGATAGTATAGGTATATCTCTATTCCCAGAATATTAATATTAATAATATAATTGGCAGTAAACAATGACTAACATAACTAGATGATTATGTGTGACTTCGTGTTCAGAAGGGAAAGAGATGAGTGAAAGAAATCTAGAAACTTCATGGAGCAAATCATTTTCTAACGACCTACAACAGACATTGCTAGAAATTAAAATACTACCAATTACACTGACTTTGATGCTGATGGACTGCAGTTTATTTGTTTCCCCAACCAGACTGAAGGGGGACATTCATTCCCTATTGCTTGTTGTAAACCTACAGCTGCTAACCTTTTCCTTTATAAAACATCTCTATCCATTCCTAATCCTTTCAAAAATCTCTCAAATTCTTGACTCTTTCCTTCTTTTGATTCCATAAGACTATGTTAGTTAAACTCCGGGCACTCTAAAATTCAAAAACAAATTCCAAGTGTCAGAGGGCACACAAAAGACATATATTTATCAAAGCTGTGGCATCTAGGGACCAATGACTTTTAACTTTTAAAGCCCTTAATTCTGTCAGATCTATGTTTACATGTTTATTACTACAATGTGGTATCACATGAGTCCTCACAATTTCATACATTTTATAGCAGAAGCCTCATGAAATCTGATATATAAAAATGACCTACCTTTTTGCACATACTGTATATCATTTCAAGATACTTGGTGTCAGACAGAAGTGTGTCTGTATCAACTGTTACATAATTATGAAGGAGGGGCATCATATCTGTATTAATGAAAAACATCAGTTATACATCTTTAGTAACACAAATGCTTTATCTTTGTTTTTGAAAAATTTCCTTAGAAAAAGGCAAATCTATGAGATCATTTTGTCTCTAACATTCACCTTTTTTTGGGGGGAGGGGTGGACACTCTCACTCTGTTGCCCAGGATAGAGTGCAGTGGTGTGATTAAAACTCACTGTAACCCCAAACCCTGGACTCAGGTGATCCTCCCACCTTAGCCTCCCAGGTAGCTAGGACTACAGGCACACTCCATCTCGCCTGATTAATTTAAAAGCGTTTTTAGAGACAGGGTCTAATAGCCCAGGCTGGTTAAGAACTTCTGGAATGAAGTGCTTTCCTGCCTTCCCAAAGTGCTGGGATTACAGGCGTGATCCACTAAGCCTGGGCTTAACATTCAGTTTTAATTAAAATATATTCATTTATACTTAAATGCAGAAATGATCCTATTAAGAAAGTGATTTTCTTTGTACTTAGTTAAACATAAAAATTATAGACACATTTTTACATTTATATGGAGAAGATTATGAGGGGGTATGTGGATATGTATGTGTATTAACAAAGAATAAACCTATAATAACTAAATTGTATAGCAGAAATCAATACCATGCGTCACCACTGAGCATTAACTTCTATTGATAACTCTTCCGAACAGTGAAGCAGTCTAAACACTCAAAAGTGTACGTTCAGGCTAGGCACAGTGGCTCAAGCCTTTAATCCCAGCACTTCGGGAGGCTGAGGCAGGAGGATCACCTCAGGTCGGGAGTTTGAGATCAGCCTGACCAATATGGAGAAACTCCGTCTCTACTAAAAATACAAAATTAGCCGGGCATGGTGGTACATGCCTGTAATCCCAGCTACTTGGAGGCTGAGGCAGGAGAATCACTTGAACCCAGGAGGCATAGGTTGCAGTGAGCCGAGATTGCGCCATTGCACTCCAGCCTTGGCAACAAGAGCGAAACACCGTCTCAAAAAAAAAAAAAAAAAGTATACGTTCAAATGATAAGCTACAAATAAATCAAAGCAGGGAAACCCCTCAGTATTTCCTTGCTGATTTGACTCACCTGTAAAGTAATCAAAGCCATCTTGCTGAAAGACTTCAAATACAAGGGGTAGTAGCTGCCACATCTGTGGAGACACTTGTTGACATGTCAAACTGTGTGCTAAAGAGAAGATCTCCTCATAGAATTCTAAAAGAGAATACTAAGTCATTAGGCAAATGCTTGCTCATGTGAAACAGCACTAAATTCTTAGCACAATCAGAGGTATAATACCTAAGACATGCTGTTGTAAAACAGTACCAATGACCTGCAAGCAGATTCCCTCAAGCTGTTGGGTTATCTAAAAGAGAAGAAAAAAAAAATCATATGCAGTTACAGCCCACTAAATGGCTTAGTAAGATAACGTATACTATAATTCAGTACACTTAAATGTAAAGTCAATATTGTGAAAAAATTAAGTCTTTGTTTTTTTTTTTTTTTTGAGACGGAGTCTCGCTCTGTCACCCAGGCTGGAGTGCAGTGGCCGGATCTCAGCTCACTGCAAGCTCCGCCTCCCAGGTTTACGCCATTCTCCTGCCTCAGCCTCCCAAGTAGCTGGGACTACAGGCGCCTGCCACCTCGCCCGGCTAAGTTTTTGTATTTTTAGTAGAGACGGGGTTTCACCGTGTTAGCCAGGATGGTCTCGATCTCCTGACCTCGTGATCCGCCCGTCTCGGCCTCCCAAAGTGCTGGGATTACAGGCTTGAGCCACCGCGCCCGGCCCAAGTCTTTGTTTTAAAATGACTTACACATTATGAAATTGTGATCTCAGATAAAAATGGAATGAAATACCATTACATTGAGAAAAACACAAGGAATGGCCAGCTTAAATTTACCTAAAAAGGAAAAAACAACATTCTCGAAAAATGCAAACAACTATGAAAATAAAGGAGTTGGCCGGGTGCGGTGGCTTAAGCCTGTAATCCCAGCAGTTTGGGAAGCCAAGGGAGGTGAATCACCTGAGGTCAGGAGTTTGTGACCAGCCTGGCCAGCATGGTGAAACCCCATCTCTACTAAAAATACAAAAAATTAGCCAGGCATGGTGGTGGGTGCCTATAATCCCAGCTACTTGGGAGGCTTAGGTAGGAGAATCTCTTGAACCCGGGAGGCAGAGGTTGTAGTGAGTCGAGGGCCATTGCACTCCAGCCTGGGCAACAAGAGCAAAACTTCATCTCAAAAAAAAAAAAAAAAAAAAAAGGAAGGAGTTACCACCATTCTGAAGATAGCACATCTGTTATGTGCACATAGAGATTAATCAAGCTCAATGTATGAAAAGTCACTGTCAATGACTTACAGAGAAATTATCTGAAGGCAGGCATTATTGCTATGAATCTCAATAATCCTTAAGTCACCTTAGTTTTTCAAAGTGTATTAGATATAGTGAACCATGGAATCTGAACTCAGCTCCCAACTCAAGACTGACAGAAAATACAAATTCCTCTATAATTGTCAATATAGTCCTAAATTAGACCCCAAATCCCCGAGGGCCATAAGAATGTTAAGGGGAGGAAGGGTAAAATAATACCCACTAATCAGATATAAAAGCAAGACATCCATTTCAGATACACAGAACTTAATACATTTACAACTCCTTAAGTAGAATTAACAATTCATCTGTTAAAACATAAAGCACATATAGGATTGGTCATGGCTTCTGCTTATAACCAATTATAATGCAGAATACAAAAACAGTTTACGTGGCTGGTGTGGTGGCTCATGCCTGTAATCTCTGCACTTTGGGAGGCCAAGAGAGGTGGATCACTTGAGGCCGCGAGTTCCAGACCTGCCTGCCAAAATGGTAAAATCCTGTCTCTACTAAAAATAGAAAAATTAGCTGGGCGTGGTGGTGCATGCCTGTAGTCCCAGTTACTCAGGAGGCTGAGGCAGGAGAATCACTTGAACCTGGGAGGCAGAGATTGCAATGAGCCAAGATGGTGCCACTGTACTCCTACCTAGGCAACAAAGGGAGACTCCATCTCAAAAAAACAAGCTTAGTGAAAAACCTCATGCTGTAAAAGGCAACGTGCAGATAATCTGAAAACATGTTATTTATGGATAAAAGATATATTACATTACAAGCATCTGCACTGCAATTATAAACACCAAATTCATGACTGTTACTTCTATAGGAAGAAAGGAAGCAGGGAAAAGGGGTTAGGAAGTGGTCCCCTGAGGGCTTTCAACTGCATCAATCTGAAATTGTTTTTCTCTTCTCTTTTCTCCTTCCTTTCCCTTTCTCTTCCTTTGTTTCTTTTCTGACGTAGTGTCTCGCTCTGTTGCCCAGGCTGGAGTGCAGTGGCGTGATCTTGGCTCGCTGCAGCCTCTGCCTCTCAGGTTCAAGTGATTCTCCTGCCTCAGCCTGCCAAGTAGTTGGGATTACAGGTGCCTGCCACCACGCCCAGCTAATTTTTTGTATTTTTAGTAGAGACAGGGGTTTCACCATGTTGGCTAGGCTGGTCTCAAACTCCTGACCTCAGGTGATCTGCCCACCTCGGCCTCTCAAAGTGCTGGGATTACAGGCATGAGCCACTGCGCCCGGCCGCCCAATAATGGATTTTTTAAAAAATGGAATTATTTAAAACATACAGAAAAGAGTAAATAAGAAGAAAACTATAACCAAAACTTCTTAATCACCTAAACTTTATTTTATTATATTTTTAACACTTAAAATATTTCCTTTATGTTAAGAAAAACAATTTCAGGGCCAGGTGCAGCGACCATTGCAATCCAGCCTGGGCAACAGAGCAAGACTCTGTCTCCAAAAAAAAAAAATCCATTATTACAATTCTTACTTTTCCAAAAGACAACTGGAAAAGAAGAAAACTAGGAAGATGGTAGTAATGGTTGCATAACAACATGAATATACTTAAAAATAAATAGGATTGTAAATTTTATGCTATGCGTATGTCACCAAAATTTTTCAAAGAAAAAGAAAACTAAGAAAAATATTTTTTTTCCTGGGAACCACCATATTTCCGGATCTGAGAAACCATGAGGAGCCAAAATCCTGAGCCCTAAGATGGCAAAACAAATACTTGCTTCCTATTCCTTCTACTAATACTTTAGAACTTAAAATATAATGTACCAATCTTATCTTTAAAAGGGAAAATGGCAAAAACACGGTACATGAGATGCCAGAGAGCTATCAGAGCCCTCTAAAAAGCATAAAATGGCTTGAAAAACTGCAACACTGGATCATCTTCTTACCTCTTTATGATCTTCAACTACACTAAGAAGTGTATCAATTGTATTCAGAATTCCCATAGCAGTAACTGCTTTGTCATCACTACCTTCTTCATCTGGCCCCGTCTGGATTACTTGGTTAAATGTCATTGCCTAGATTCAAGAGAATATAACTCAAGTTTGTCACTGAGGCATTATAAACATGTTTTTGTCTAAGACTTTTAATTCTTAGAACGTTCTCATTGGGAAACCACAACAAATCAATGTCTCCAAATTGATTAATGATCATAAAGAGCTTAAGCTCTATAATCAAACAGTCTACTCATTGGTTGACCTTAAACAAGCTACTTGACTTCTCTTGACCTTTTCTGCATGCCACTTTGGGGATTTCATAGACACCGTATGAGGACTAAATGAGGCAAGGTATAAAAGGTACTTAATATTATGAATAGTTGTCATTAATATTACTGGTTACAACTTGACAATGTCCAAATAAAAGCATATTTAATCATCAAGGGGGTCACTGATTTATCTTCTGTAAAATTCAATCGATTATTTTGAGCATTCCAGGCCACTACACAGATAGTCATGCTGCAGCCTGAGGTAGTAGTTAAGAACAAATACTGTGAAGGCCCATCTATAAATCCTAACACCACCCTGCCTAGCTTAGGCAATTAACCATTTTATACCTCACATTTTCTCTGTAAAACAGGAATAATTCTGAAACACAATTGTGTTAGAATTAAATAACTTAAGTGTCTCTCAAGGGCTTTATGTGCTACACAGTAATGTCGGTGAAGTATCTGCTATAAAGCAAGGGTCCCCAATCTCCAGGCTGTGGAGTGGTACCAGTCCATGGCCTGTTAGGACCAGTAGATAAGTGGTGGGTGACTGAGCATTACTCCCGGAAATTCTCATAGGAGTGCAAACCCTACTGTGAAATGTGCATTCAAGGATCTAGGTTGCACACTCCTTATGAGAAACCATTGCCTGCCTGATGATAAGAGGTGGAACAGTTTCATCCCAAAGCCATCTCCCCCAGACCATCTGTGGAAAAATTATCTTCCACGAAACCAATCCCAAGTGCCAAGAATGTTGGCTGCTATAAGGTAAGGCAAGTCACTTGTGACATAACCTGGAACATACTGAGAGCTACGTTAAAATGCTTGCAAAAATGATAGGTTCAAACAACATACCAAATGTTGTGTCATTTCTACTGCAATAGGAGTAACTTCTTCACTATATTCACAGATCATTTTCTGAATTACATTGGTAAGGTCATCATTTTCTGTTTCTCTTATAATATGAAGAAGAGCCTGCATTACAGGTCTGATGAATGGCGTGATATATTCTTTAGCTGTAAGAGAAAGAGTAAAAAACTTGCATAAAACACCTAAAACTTAGGCCGGGCGCGGTGGCTCAAGCCTGTAATCCCAGCACTTTGGGAGGTCGAGACGGGCGGATCAGGAGGTCAGGAGATCAAGACCATCCTGGCTAACACGGTGAAACCCCGTCTCTACTAAAAAATACAAAAAACTAGCCGGGCGAGGTGGCGGGCGCCTGTAGTCCCAGCTACTTGGGAGGCTGAGGCAGGAGAATGGCATAAACCCAGGAGGCGGAGCTTGCAGTGAGCTGAGATCCGGCCACTGCACTCCAGCCTGGGCGACAGAGCGAGACTCCGTCTCAAACAAACTAAAAAACACCTAGAACTTCTTAAAACCTGGTATAACAAATATCAATGAGTTTTTTTAAAAAGTACTTTCTCATAAAAAGCAAGTATGCCAAGTTTCTAGGATTATGGCTTTTTACAATTACTACATATATAGTTATATACATATAGTAACGATATGTAAAACATATATAACTATATATTATATGTAACTATATATATATTTTGTGTGTGTGTGTGTGTGTGTGTGTGTATATATATATTTTTTTATAAGAGGCAGGGTTTTGCTCTGTTGCCCAGGCTGGAGGACAGTGGCAATCACAGCACACTGCAGCCTCAAACTGCTGGGCTTGAGTGATCCTGCTGCCTCAGATTCCCAAGTAGCTGGCACTACAGGTACATGCCACTATGTTCAGTTAATTTTTTTAAAATTTTTTTGTAGAGATGTTACCCAGGCTGGTCTTGAACACCTGGCTTCAAGCGCTCTTCCCACCTAAGCCTACCAAAGTGCTAAGATTACAGGTGTGACCCACCGCACCTGGCCAACATTCACTTTTCTTGACATACACAAATCCTTTACCTTTTTCTTGATTGCTGATCAATACTTGAAGAGCAATGGCAGCTTCCACTTTCACAGGCATTTCTCTATCATCAATCAGACATCTTCTTGTTAGCTCTAAGGCCGTTTGAAGGTTCTGATCACTTTTGAACTTCACTTCACAAAAATAGTGAAGTACCCAGCAAGCCTTTTGTAAAAACACAGTGAGTTAGTGTAGATACCTTACCTTAAATTCCCCCAAGCTAATCTCTATTCCCTGAGTTCTGTGTGTGGGAATTTGGAGGCTGGCCAGTGGTAGATGTGTCCAGAGACAACACTAGACCAGTACTATGATCCCAAGTTACTCTTTGGCTGCATGACGTTTGTGTGGATAGCAAGATCTGAATGCAAAACACAGACAGACACTGCTACCAGACACAGATGAAACCTATGCACACATTACAGCAGCCATGTAAAGATTTACATTAAACAGAAACCTAAAATAAAACACAGCCTTCAAAGTGAACATTTCAAAGTTTCAATATAAAAGTCCACAGAATCATTCATTACAAGACAAAAGTATACAAATAATGCAGCTTTAAAACATACCCTTGCTCTCATGTAGCCTAGTTCACTGCTGAAGAGAGGGAATACATGATTCTGCAACATGTATTCCATCTGATCTTTATAGATCTTTTTCTGTAAATACAAACAACAGTTATTTTGATACAGTTCCAAATATAATCATCTCAATTTCCAAACAGATATAACACTGTTAAAAATGACTATTAATATTACATATATTTATGCTCATTCTTTGAACCCCAGAATCCACAACCAATTTTCTTATTCCAGAACTTCACCACCAAAAACCACTAAACACATTTTTACATGTTTTTATATTCCTTGATTAGAAAGCCATTATGCCAAATCTTACCAGCAATAGTGTTTGAGTGTTGTAAGTTTGGTTAATTTTATTTGTTACTATGAAACTTTTATAATTAAAAAACTTCTCTGATAAAGTTCCTGGTTGAAAATAACATAACCTGAGAAAAATCCTGCTTTCAAACTAATAAACTGGCTATCTAAAAAGGCAGACTTTTTTTTTTTTTTGAGACGGAGTCTCACTCTGTCGCCCAGGCTGGAGTCCAGTGGCACAATTTTGGCTCACTGCAACCTCCACCTCCCGGGTTCAAGTGATTCTCTAAAAAGGCACTCTCAATATTCAAGGTGAGTATTTTCTAAGTGCAAAGAAGCTTTTTACAAGAGTTCCTTAAACTGCACATTAAATCAACATTAAAAATGTAAGACACTTATATATCGACACTTACATAATCAAACATGACAACTTAATGCAATGTGAGACCCTGGCCTGGGTCATGGAACAGAAAAACGGACACAGTGGGAAATCTTGTGAAATTTTAAAAAGGTCCATAGATTAGTTGATAGTATCAACTCAAAATCAACTTCATGTTTTTGATAACTGTGCCTCTACCTATGTAAGGTATTACCCCTAAGTGAAGCTAAGTGAAAGGTAAGAATAAACTTGAACGTGCCAAGAGAACTCACTTAATTCTCAGCCTTCTATACCACAAATGATTAGAATGTCTTTAATATATACTTTATAAACAAAGAGAAGGATGGGTGAACACGTATAGAAAAGATGAAAGACGGCCAGGTGCAGTGGCTCACGCCTGTAATCCCAGCATTTTGAGAAGCCGAGACGGGTGGATCACCTGAGGTCAGGAGTTCGAGACCACCTGGCCAACATGGTGAAACCCCGTCTCTACCGAAAATACAAAAATTAGCTGGTGTGGTGGCAGATGTCTGCAGTCCCAGCTACTTGGGAGGCTGAGGCAGGAGAATCTCGCTTGAACTCAGGAGGTGAAGATTGTAGTGAGCAGAGATCACGCCACTGCACTCCAGCCTGTATGACAGAGTGAGGCTCCATTTCCAAAAAATGAAAAGATAAAAGATACAATGACTAAATATTCTATGAATATTTAGTGCCTGGCTTTAGAATGCAAAGATTTCTAACAACTCAATTATAAAAGACAACCCGATTAAAAATGGGCAAGGGTCAGGCATGGTGGCTCACGCCTGTAATCCTGGCACCTTGGGAGGCTGAGGCGGGCAGATCACCTGAAGCCAGGAGTTCCAAGACCAGCCTGGCCAACATGGCAAAACCCCATCTCTACTAAAAATACAAAAATTTGGCTGGTGGTGGGCACCTGAGGCATAAGTATCCTCATGGTTGCAGTGAGTCGAGACTGTGCCACTGCACTCCAGCATATAGGGAGGTGGGGCTGGAAAGCTCAGCTTCTTGGGAGGCTAAGGCAGGAGAAGCACTTGAACCCAGGAAACTGGTGGCTGCGAGCCGAGATCTCACCACTGCACTCCAGCCTAGGTGACAGAGCAAGACTCCATCTCAAAAAAAAAACCAAACAAACAAAAACAAAGGCAAGCAATGTTTTTGGAGCAAGCAATTTGAATAGATATTCTCTAAAGAAAATATACAAATGGACAATAAGCACATGAAAAGTTTCAAAGCCACAAAGAGATACTACTTCACATTCACTAGGATGGCTATAATCAAAATATACTGCTGGTAGAAATATAAAATGGTATAGGTATGTTGGAAAATGGTCCTGTGGTGTCTCAGATTATGACCAGCAATTCATACTCCTAGGTACATACCCATGAAAAATGAAAACATTATGTCCACATAAAAACTTAAACATGAATGTTAACAGCAACATTTGTAGTAGCCAGAAAGTAGAAACAATTAATGAATGAGTAAATAAAATGAGGTATATTAATATAATGAAATATAATTTGGCAACAAAAAGGAAAAAGTACTGAAACATGCTACAACACGGATAATCCTTGAAAACATTACACCAAATTAAGTCACCCAAAAAGGGCTACATATTCTATGATTCCATTTATATAAAATACCCAGAATAAACAAATCCATAGAAAAAACGTGGACTATAGGTAGCCTAGGGCTGGGAGATTTGGGGTGAAATGTGGAGTGACTGCTAATGTATACAGAGTTCCTTCTGGGGGTGATAGTTATACAACTGTGAATAAACCATTGAGCTGTACACTCTATAAGGCTGCTATTTTTTATTTTTATTTTTTGAGACGGAGTCTCTGTCACCTGGACTGGAGCGTAGAGTGCAGTGGCATGATCTCGGTTCACTGCAGCCTCCGCCTCCTGAGTTCAAGTGATTTTCCTGCCTCAGTCTCCCAAGTAGCTGGGATTACAGGTGCCCACCACCATGCCCGGCTGATTTTTGTATTTTTAGTAAAGACGGGGTTTCACCATGTTGGCCAGGCTGGTCTCCAACTCCTGACCTCAGGTGATCCCCCCTCCTTGGCCTCCCAAATAGCTGGGATTACAGGCGTGAGCAACCACACCTGGCCTATTTTTTATTTTTATAGAGATGGGGTCGCACTATGTTGCCCAGACTGGTCTCCTGGGCTCAGGCAATCTGCCTGCCTCAGCATCCCAAAGTGCTGGGATTATAGAAGTGAGCCACTGTGCCTGGCTGGCTGTTTATTTTTAAAAACTACTTGCATACTCATGCACATACAAACACACTAAAGAATACCTTCAGAAGTATTTCAGCTAAAGAGCCAATCATATGCAGGGCTCCATCTTTTTTTCGAGGGTCAGCATTTGGTTCTGTAAGAATCTGGTAACAAAATCCCATAGTCTTTTGCAGTACCTAGATTAAAAGAGAAAAGTACTGTTATTGAATAGGCCAACAGTCCTTAAAAAACATACTAACAAAATGACTCACATGACTAACATGTAAAACTGAGTGTATAGTTGAATAAATGTTAAATAATACAGCAAAAGTTATCTAAACATTAAATAAGCCTACCTCTTTCCTCTTACTACAGGCTGTAAACAAAAGTGTCTGGGCAGCAGTGGTAGGAGAAATGAAATCTTCAAATACATCTAGAGAACAAGTTTAAAATTAAGACAATAAATATTAATTTCTTCACCAAAGCATTAAAAAAATTGCTTAATCTTTACATATGAAAATGATCCCAGATCCCCTTATAATTTTGAAAAAGCAGAATTCAATGTCTTTTCTGTACAAATTAAATGTTTTTATTTGCTTGTCTGTTTTGATGGAGTCTCGTTTTGTCACTCAGGCTGGAGTGCAGTAGGGTGATCTCGCCTCATTGCAACCTCCAACTCCCAGGTTCAAGCAATTCTCCTGCCTCAGCCTCCCAAGTAGCTGGTTTACAGGTACCTGCCACCACGCCTGGCTAATTTTTGTGTTTTTAGTAGAGATGGGGTTTCACTATATTGGCCAGGCTGGTCTCAAACTCCTGACCTCAAACGATCTTCCCACCTAGGCCTCCCAACATGTTGGGATTTACAGGCCTTAGTCAACGCACCTGGCCTATGCATATTAAATGTTAATCCATTAATTCCTCCTAATAGTTTTTGTTTTTGTTAACTCAGAACTTAGCAGTTTAAATCATACATATGAAACACTACTGATGTTAGAATTTTCACAACAGGGTCACAAAAGTACAAGCTGCGAAAAGCACAGATGACTTGGTAAGAAGGACCAATACTCAACATTATTAGCCAAATTACAATTCTTTAATTCTGTACAAGGACTTCATGTGACTCCAACTTCCAAGATGTGTTCTATCATTTCCCACTCATATGATAGCTAACATAAGATCCAAAAGTATAGTTGAGACATTTAGTGT
Source organism: Macaca nemestrina (assembly GCF_043159975.1). Lineage (NCBI taxonomy): Eukaryota > Metazoa > Chordata > Mammalia > Primates > Cercopithecidae > Macaca > Macaca nemestrina. Next base: position 56,402,456 of record NC_092136.1, read on the forward strand.
TGAGGTGTAATCTTAAATATTTAACAGTTTTGGCATTCAGTAATAAAAACTTAACAGTACTGAATTTGTGTCTGCTAAAAATAAGATTATCATTATCAAATATCATAATTAATAAATAGCCCCAAAAAGGACTACACAAGGGATCAATTACATTAAAACACCAAAGAAGATACATAATACCCCCAGGTTGGCTACACACAATCACTGTAATCTTAATTACTGACATTTTCTGTTTCTAAAAATGTGAAAATTCCTCACCAAACTTCATGCGTATATATTCATAAGGGTCTTCTTGCCAAAGTTCCTCATCAGCATCTGTGTAGCACATCAATGGAAAAATAACATCTTGGATAATGCCCTGCAATTTAAAAGTTAAGAAAACAATAGCCATCAATTTTCAAATTTAAACCTTCAAATTTCCTTTAAGTATTAAAACCAAAGTAACACTATATGTATTTTAAAGCTTAATATCAAACGTTAGTAATGCATTTAATGTGTTCTAAGATCAACTATCAAACTTCCCCTCTCTGTAATAATTATAAGATATACATGTACATAGGTCGCAATTAAGTATTCTAAATATATATAATTTAGTCTATAAAATTCTATAGCTCTAAATAAAGCACATCAATTATTCATAGAAATAGCAGGTAAGTCACTTATCCTAGAAACGAATCTGGTGAAATAAATTTCCTTGGCTACTCCAAATTACATGATAAAATATAATCATAGTCCAATAGTAAGAACTTAAATTACAAGTTTGAAGAAAAGAGTTTTGGATTTTAAAAGGTAAGTTGGATATTCACAAAATAACTCTCATAACTTTACGTCAGAGTGTTTTCTCTCCTTTTTCTGCTATACTCTCAAAACAATCACCAGAAGTAGACTAAGTAACATAACTCAACAAACATGCAATTTTTCAACCTTTATGACAATTGATGTTATTTCTATTATATTTGCTATAAAAACATTTCAGATAAAATTACTTGTATATGAGGCTTCAGATTCTTCCAGGTGAGAGCATGAGAAACTCCTTGATTAATATAATTTAATGTCTGTTGTAAAACTCGAGGAGCCATATATTGCTTCTCCTTGTACTGATACAACACCTTCAATAAAACCTTGGGAAAAAATTTTCGATCAAAAATCAATGTTCAAATAGAAATTTCAACCACTTACAAGCCAGTAAAAACAGTTAACACATATCTTAATGTCCAGCTCTTCATCAAGAAAAAACAACTGTATACTTTGAAAAATAATTTAACTCATTTCTGATTAAGAAAAGAGAAAACTATATGCTATCGTCGTTTTTCTGGTGTTTTTGTTGTTTTTGTTAGAGACAGTGTCTCACTACGGTGTCCCGGCTGGTCTCTAACTCCTGGTCTCAAGCGATTCTCCCATCTCAGCCTCCCAAAGTGCTGGGATTACAGGTGTAAGCCACCACACCTAACCCATATGCTACCTACTGAAAAATCACAGTATTGGGAGAAAACTCTATCTTGTTAAAGCCATCTTCTGGGAAAACCTTACCCGAAGCAGTCAACTGCCTATTTAGCATCTGTCAATAGTTCTCACTCTACTTCATGTTTCAGATCATCGATAATGCAAAATGTGGTCCACAACCTCTAGTGGTCCCCGAGACTATTTCAGAGGATCTACTAGTTTAAAGCTACTTTCACAATAATGTTATCTTTTTCTTTTTTTAAAAAACTGTGTTTTGAGTAAATCAGTATTTGCATCAATGGTACAAAACCATGGTGTTAAATGTTCTGTTGCCTTATTTGAATCAAGAGAGTATGATATTAAAATCACTGTATTTTTATTTACTTATTTATTTATTTGAGATGGAGTTTTGCTCTTGTTGCCCAGGCTGGAATGCAATGGCACGATCTCGGCCCACCGCAACCTCTGCCTCCCAGGTTCAAGTGATTCTCCTGCCTCAGCCTCCTGATTATAGGCATGTAATTAGCCATCATGCCCGGCTAATTTTGTATTTTTAGTAGAGACAGGATTTCTCCATGTTGGTCAGGCTGGTCTCGAACTCCTGACCTCAGGTAATCTGCCTTCCACAGCCTCCCAAAGTGCTAAGATAACAGGCGTGAGCCACCACTCCCGGCCAAGTCACTGTATTCTTTACAGCCATATTCTTATAGAACAAGTTTTTCCTAAGTTTTTTTTTTTTTTTTTAAGACAGAGTTTTGCTGTGTCTCCCAGGCTGGAGTGCAGTGGCGTGATCTCAGCCCACTGCAACCTCTGCCTCCTGGGTTCAAGCCATTCTCCTGCCTCAGCCTCCCCAGTAGCTGGGATTACAGGCACACACCACCACACCCAGCTAATTTTTGTATTTTTAGTAGAGACAGTGTTTCACCATGTTGGCCAGCCTGGTCTTGAACTCCTGACCTCATCATCTGCCCGCCTTGGCCACCCAAAGTGCTGGGATTACAGGTGTGAGCTACTGCACCCAGCCAAGAATATACGTAATGACAAGAAAAATTATGATTACTCAATGAGAAGTATACATACAGCCACTCTACTACATACCAAAGTACAATGGTTATAACACTTGGGAGATTGAGTTGCAAGCTGAAATAGTCTCTTATTCCACGAAACACTACATTATGCTTGAAAGAACAACTGATAGACAATAGTTATTGAGACTATGAATACGGCAGATTTTTCTCAAAAACGAATAAAATGAGTACATCATTTCAAGGAAAATTGCTGACAATATGTTACTGGTGTTAAAATTTGAGGTTTCAAGCAAAAATTAGAATTATGGGCCAGGCGCGGTGGCTCACGCCTGTAATCCCAGCAGTTTGGGAGGCCGAGGCAGGTGTTCACCTGAGGTCAGGAGTTCAAAACCAGCCTGACCATCTCCACTAAAAATTCAAAATTAGCCGAGTGTGGTGGTGCATGCCTATAATCCCAGCTACTTGGGAGGCTGATGAGGCAGGAGAATCGCTTGAACCCGGGAGGCAGAGGTGGCAGTGAGCCAAGATTGTGCCACTGCACTCCAACCTGGGCAACAAGAGAAAAAGAAAAAAAAAATTATTTCCATTAACATGTAACAGGCCTGTTATTATTTTTTAAATGAACTGCTTACTCTTATTTTAATTTCTAAATGATAAATATCACTAGGTCTAACTCACATAAATGAGAACTCAATGGTATCATAAGTAATTTGAACATAAAGAGATCCTGAGACCAAAAATGTTTGAGACCTGGTACAGGGTCCAAACATGCACTCTTTAGAAGTCAAAGAAACTAGAAATAAGCAATATATAAATTAACTTAAAGATACCATGTTTTCACTTAGAAAAACTAAAAACAGACTCACTTGCTGGACACCAACAGCAAATGCCTTCAGAAATACTTCAGCAAATTCATTATACTCCTTGGAAACATTGCCAGGGCTTCCATATCTAAAAGAACACCAAAATGCCCATTGTTTCTTTATAATGCTTTATGCCAGCACTTTAAAGCAAAACCTTAATAAATTAATTTAAATCACCATATATGGATGAGATTACCTTTCAAAAAGTCTTGCTAAAATATGTAAGGCCCACTTCTTGCATTTCCACCATGGTAACTCAGGTCGATCATCTTCTTCAACTTGAAGTGTTTCCTTTAAAGAGACACTTATTTAATGATAGAGATAACACAATATAGGAGGAACAGCATGAGATGAGAACAGATTGACAAAAATGTGAATGCTTCTCTAATGTTGGCCTTTTTTTTTTTTTCTTTGTGAGACAGAGTCTTGCTCTGTCACCCAGGCTGGAGTGCAGTGGTGCCATTTCAGCTCACTGCAAGCTCTGTCTCCCGGGTTCAAGCCATTCTCCCGCCTCAGCCTCCCAAGTAGCTGGGACTACACGCATCCCCCCACCACGCCCAACTAATTTTTTGTATTTTTAGTAGAGATGGGACTTCACCATGTTAGCCAGGATGGTCTCGATCTTCTGACCTCGTGATCTGCCCGCCTCAGCCTCCCAAAGTGCTGGGATTACAGGCGTGAGCCACCACGCCTGGCCTGATGTTGGCCTTTCATAGTAGAAGGTTAGACTTGGAAAAGTATTAACCCTATTTAAATCCAAGAGGCATGCTCACTGCTTCACTAGTTGGTTATAAAAGACATGCTTTTTAAAATTCTTCTACAAGCTTAAAACCAAACATTTTAGTCAAGATCTAAATAGTACAGTCAAGGCCACGACAATTGTAGCTTAATCAAAATCAGTATATTTCATAATGGAAAGGGCACGAGAAACTCCATTTCGGAAATCTAGTTTCAGGTATATAAGTATAAATGTGCAAGGATTTGTGTACAAGAATACTAATTCTAATACTATTTGTAATGAAAAAAAATTGCCAAGAACCTGAACATTCATTAATAAGGGAATGTTTAATTATGGAAGATCCATAAAAGATTATTACACAATCGGCCGGGCGCGGTGGCTCAAGCCTGTAATCCCAGCACTTTGGGAAGCCGAGACGGGCGGATCACGAGGTCAGGAGATCGACACCATCCTGACTAACACGGTGAAACCCTGTCTCTACTAAAAAATACAAAAAACTAGCCGGGCGAGGTGGTGGGTGCCTGTAGTCCCAGCTACTCAGGAGGCTGAGGCGGGAGAATGGCGTAAACTCGGGAGGCGGAGCTTGCAGTGAGCTGAGATCCGGCCACTGCACTCCAGTCCGGGCGACAGAGCAAGACTCCGTCTCAAAAAAAAAAAAAAAAAAAAAGATTATTACACAATCACTGAAAGAAGGAACTGGATCATTATATATTAACCTAAGACATCCATAACATACATATATATATATATATATTTTGAGACAGAGTCTTGCTCTGTCGCCAGGCTAGAGTGCAGTGGCACAATCTCGGCTCACTGCAAACTCCGCCTCCCTGGTTCAAGTGATTATCCTGCCTCAGCCTCCCCAGTAGCTGGGATGACAGGTGCGCGCCACCACGCCCAGCTAATTTTTGTATTTTTAGTAGAGACGGGGTTTCACCATGTTGGCCAGGATGGTCTCGATCTCCTAATCTCATGATCCGCCTGCCTCAGCCTCCTAAAGTGCTGTGATTACAGGCATGAGCCACTGCACCCAGCCTATCCATAGCATATTTTTCAAGTAGGATAAGGAAGTGAACATACAGAGCAAGTGAACACTCTCATACATTGCTAGTGAGAGCAATGCTACAGCGACTTTGGAAGCTACTTAAAAGTAAAACATACACCTACCCTATGACCCAATTCCTTTCTTTGATATTTATGCAAGAGTGTGAAAAACATGTGACCACAAAAAGACACGTAAGAATGTTTATAGCGGCCGGGTGCGGTGGCTCAAGCCTGTAATCCCAGCACTTTGGGAGGCCGAGATGGGTGGATCACGAGGTCAGGAGATCGAGACCATCCTGGCTAACACAGTGAAACCCCATCTCTACTAAAAAATACAAAAAACTAGCCGGGCGAGGTGGCGGGCGCCTGTAGTCCCAGCTACTCGGGAGGCTGAGGCAGGAGAATGGCGTAAACCTCTGGAGCTTGCAGTGAGCTGAGATCCGGCCACTGCACCCCAGCCTGAGCGACAGAGCAAGACTCCGTCTCAAAAAAAAAAAAAAAAAAAAAAAAGAATGTTCATAGCTTTACCTTTAATACTGAAAAAGTAAAACTACCCAGATGGCCATCAACATACATAAATTGTGATATATCTATACAATGGGATACCACTTAGCAATAAAATATAATAAATACCACTACACAACATGAAAGAATATTATAAATATATTAAGTGAAAGAAGCCAGGAACAAAAGATTACTTGATAAGTTCTAAAACAGATGAAATCTATTGTGCAGGAAATGAGATGATGGCAGAGATGACTAGAACCAGCCATGAGCAAACATTCTGAGGTGATGGTTAGATGGGTACATATAATTGTGTTAACTCACTGAATTGTTTATTTATAATCGGTGCACAGATTATAAATTATACCACAAAAAGGCACACAATGTGTATATGAGACCTTTAAAAGTTATATTTTATATCTATTAAATGTGCACAGAAAAATATACACCAAACTAGTTTCCTATGGAGTGTGTAGAAATGTTGTTTCTTATGCATTGTTCGTAAATCTTTTTGAAACAAATCTTAAAAAAAAAATTAGCCGGGCACGGTGGCTCACGCCTGTAATCCCAGCACTTTGGGAGGCCAAGGCAGGTGGATCACGAGGTCAGGAGATCGAGACCATCCTGGCTAACACGGTGAAACCCTGTCTCTACTAAAAATACAAAAAATTAGCCGGGCGTGGTGGCGGGCACCTGTAGTCCCAGCTACATGGGAGGCTGAGGTAGGAGAATGGCGTGAACCCGGGAGGCAGAGCTTGCAGTGAGCTGAGATCCGGCCACTGCACTCCAGCCTGGGCGACAGAGCGAGACTCCGTCTCAAAAAAAAAAAAAAAGAAAAAAAAAAATTAAACTACAAAATAGGACTTTGGTCTCACTTATGCGATTAACAATATTATATTGGATAAATTACATAACCCTCCCATGTCTAAGTTTAAAATAAAAGTCAGAAGGAATTTTGAGGGTTAAATGAGTATATATTAATAACAGTACATAAAACACACTAGGTAGGCTGGGAGCGGTGGCTCACGCCTGTAAGCCCAGCACTTTGGGAGGCTGAGGCAGGTGGATCACAACGTCAGGAGTTCAACACCAGCCTGGCCAAGATGGTGAAACCCTGTCTCCACGAAAAATAAAAAAATTAGCCAGGCATGGTGACGGGCACCTGTAATCCCAGCTACTTGGGAGGCTAAGGCAGGGAATTGCTTGAACCTGGGAGGCAGAGGTTGCAGTGAGTTGAGATCACACCACCACACTCCAGCCTGGGTGACAGAGTAAGACTCTGTCTCAAAAAAACAAAACAAAACACAACAAAACAGGGTATTCAGTAATCTGTAAATTCCCCTATATCTCTAGAAAACTAGACTATAGGCTGGGCGTGGTGGCTTATGCCTGTAATCACAGCACTTTGGTAGGCTAAGGTGGGCAGATCACCTGAGGTCAGAAGTTTGAGACCAGCCTGGCCAACATGGTGAAACTCCATCTCTCTAAAAATACAAAAATTAGCCCGACTTGGTGGCACACATCTGTAGTCCCAGCTACTTGGGAAGCTGAAGCATGAGAATCGCCTGAACCCAGTAGGCAGAGGTTGCAGTGAGCCGAGATTGCACCACTGCACTCCAGCCTGGGCAACAAGAGTGAAACTTCATCTCGGAAAAAAATAAAAAAAAAAAAAGAAAACTAGACTATAAAGAAAAATTGTAGTAATTTTAAAGATTTTGATTATAAAAATAACACAACTGGACAACTCTGAATGTACTAAAAACTACCAAGTTGTACTTTAAAAGAATAAATTTTATGGTATGTGAGTTATTTCTCAATAAAGTTATTATGAGAAAATAACATAACTACAAAGTTTGGCCAATTTGTAAAGCAAGTTCTTCCTCTGTACGTGGGCATCTGACAAATTAACTAGGCTAAGAGCCAGCTATGAGCTCTTAATTTAAGAATTCAGAAGAAACAGAAGATTTAGGATGAAACAAAAGGATAACAGAAGCACTTAACCAATAATATATTTTTAAAAACACCTTTTACAACTCTTTACACTGAGTAAATGTACATATATAATGCATATGTAAACAAATGAAAAGGTACCTCTAATCTAGAGAAAAACACATCACATATTATAAAAGTTCATAAAGAATGTTACAGGAAACACCAGTTAGAGTCTTCAAAAGACCATTAAATATTCACATTTAGTAATATAAGAGAACATATAGAAACTTACATTAGGTACATCCCTGTTCACAACAGTCTTTAAAATTTCTATCCATTCTGTCAGGTTCTGTTGGTTTATCAGTTCCAGTGGTAGTGTATACTAAATAAAAGTCAAGAATTAATATTTCAAAATCCTTGCTAAAGAAAATCCCACTTCTTTTTACTCTTCACAATGCCTACCAAAAGTATTTCATTCAATCCACATTTCCTACTTTTAGTACATAGGCAAATTCCTTTGCTTGTTATCTATAATGGTAAACAGTGAGTGGGCATCCTTGCCATATTCCCATTTTACTGGGATATCTTATTTTCACCATAAGGTGTGATATTTATTGTAGACTTTTAATGAACAACTTTCATCAAGTTAAGAAAGATTCTATTTTAGGATTCTAACAGTTGTTTATTTTTTTCAAAGCAGACATAGTTATTTAATTTTATGAAATGCTTTATCTGACATCCATAAAGATAGTTACAGGTCTCTATTTTAATGTGATGTAAGGGTTAATTTAAAAATTAATTTCTTACTGTCGATCCATTCTTGTATGCCTGGGATAAATCCTATCTCTCAGTAGGCCAATAAAACAGATAACCAATTTGGGATTTTAGGACATCTATTTTCACAAGTGAGATGGGGCTATATTTTTACAACAGGGTATGCTAGTCTCAAAGAATGAGTTGAGAAACTACTTTGTCCTATTCCCTATGCCCTATGATAGTTTTCAAAAAGACCTATTATTTAATCCGAAAGTTATGATCCTCAGAGTTAGAAAAAATATTGAAAAGACTAGTGTTTATTCAAATTACTTAACAAAAGAATCATGTAAGAGTCCAACAGAACGGCATTAAGGTGCCCTTAGATTCATAGTGGCAGATAACTGAATGTCTTTAAAGATCTAGCAAAGACATACAAAATCCAACCAAAGAATAGAGTTAGGCAAGTACAATCTTAGTGGAGGTGAAGTCATAGATCTTTCTTCCTTTTTTTTAAGAGACCAGGTCTCGCTCTGTGAGGATGGAGTGCAGCCTTGAACTCCTGGCTTCAAGCAATCCTCCCACCTCAGCCTCCAGAATAACTGGGATTACAGGCTTATAGGTGCAAGCCACTGTGCCTGGCTCTGATCTATTTAAATGAGAGTTTTTAATGTAATGCTATGACTTGAGATAAACCCTTCTATGGTACACGGTACAACAAAAAGAACCAGAATTTTCCTGGTTTTTAAAAATCTGTTTTACAAGTAATTACATTTCACTGCAAATACTGACCCAACCATTTCTTTAGTGGGTATCTTTTATCCTAGAAAAATTTAGAACAACATACAGAAATAATAAAAGCCATTACTGTATACCAGTAAAGCCCACTGATTTAGTATTTTTGTGACAAGTTTAGGAATAGGTTTTGTATTGAGACAATCTATGTATATTTTGCATGTTAAGTATGTGTTAGACTTCAACTGTAATCAAGTAACTGGTTTTCAGATTCATTAACTTTTTTTTTTTTTGAGACGGGTTTTTGTTCTTGTTGCCCATGCTGGAGTGCAGTGGCATGATCTTGGCTCACCGCAACCTCCACCTCGCACGTTCAAGCTTTTCTCCTGCCTCAGCTTCCCAAGTAGCCGAGATTACAGGCATGCACCACCACACCCGGCTAATTTTTTTGTGTTTTTAGTAGAGACGGGGTTTCTCCATGTTGGGTCAGGCTGGTCTCGAACTCCCCTCCTCAGGTGATCCGCCCACCTCGGCCTCCCAAAGTGCTGGGATTACAGATGTGAGCCACCGCGCCTGGCCCAGATTCATTGATTCTTAAGGTGAAAGACAGTTTTTAAACTGACTAATTTGGTTGCAGTGGATGGTTTAAGAGAGTTAGACATTGCCCATTTGCAATTTAAGATTTATCAGGGGCCTGGCACGGTGGCTCATGCCTGTAATCCCAGCACCCTGGGAGGCCAAGGCAGGCGATCATGAGGTCAGGAGTTCCAGACCAGCCTGACCAACATGGTGAAACCCTGTCTCCACTAAAAATACAAAAATTGGCCAGGCATGGTGGCACGTGCCTGTAATCCCAGCTACTCAGGAGGCTGAGGCAGGAGTATTGCTTGAATCTGGGAGGAAGAGGTTGCAGTGAGCCGAGATCACGCCACTGCACTCCAGCCTGGGCGACAGAGCGAGACAGTCTCAAAAAAAAAAAAAAAGATTCATTAGGGTTGTTTATGTATTTGGGGAGGAAGTATGTTTGTTTAGACTTATAATTTTGGCAATTTATGTTTTGCTAGAAAACCGTCCACTTAATGTAGATTTTCAAATTAACTATTATTCAGATGCTGAAATTCTTTGTTAATTCTTAATGTGGTAAATGACAGACTAACTTTTTATATATAAAAACTGCTTCATAGATATTACCTGAACAAGAGCATAGAAGATCTTGAATATTTGTTTCTGGATGAGGACAGACTGATCAGACTGGTCAGAAAGAAGCTGGATAAAACGATCCTTTAGAACTGGCAGAAAATGTTGCATTGCTGCTACCAATGGACTCCGCTCCTCTGGTTTTTTATACCTTTGAGTAGGAATACAAACTAATTCTGTAAGAATTTATTTCCACAATTTTATATATATTTAAACTATGCATTTATTTCCACAAATATTATCAAATACTTCCTAACCAATTTAGAAAAAGAAAAATACCTAGAACAAAACCGTAAAAAGAAAGCATCTTGAATAAAACCTTAAGTAAAGATTATCCAGTATTTTCTGAATATGTATTATGAGGTCAATAATCTTCAAGGCGCACATGAGTATCCTCACTTTTATAGTTGAGGAAACTGAGGCACAGACGTTAACTATCTTTCTCAGTATTACATAGTTAGGCATGAACCTAGGCAACTGGAATAGGTTATTGACCTCATAATAAATGTTCAGAAAATACTAGATAATCTTTACTCAAGGTTTTATTCAAATGCTTTCTTTTTACGGTTTTGTTCTAGATATTTTTCATTTTCTAAATTGGTTAGGAAGTATTCGATTATATTTGTGTAAATAGTAGCAGCTGATAAATAAAACTGATTATATATTACCATCCGTAAGTAATTTACACACCAACAGCATTAAGGCAGAAGTGGTATATATAAAGCAGAAAATACTTTATTTCTAAAAGCATCATAAACCAGAAGTTCTTCCATTAACCCAAAGGGCAACAAAATGTGACCAACGGGCTATCAATTATGAGCCAAGATTGTGCCACTGCACTACAGCCTGGGTGACAGAGAGACTTGATCTCAAAAAATATATATATTGTTAAAAAGCCTGTTGAGGGTTGGGCACGGTGGCTCACGCCTCTAATCCCAGCATTTTGGGAGGCCGAGGCGGGCAGATCATGAGGTCAGGAGACCAGGACCATCCTGGCCAACACGGTGAAAACTCGTCTCTACTAAAACACAAAAAATTGGCCGGGCGTGGTGGTGGGCACCTGTAGTCCCAGCTACTCGGGAGGCTGAGGCAGGAGAATGGCACGAACCCAGGAGGCGGAGCTTTCAGGGAGCCACTGCACTCCAGCCTGGGCAACAGAAAGAGACTCCATCTCAAAAAACAAAAAACAAAAAACCAAACAATCAAATTTATAACTATACAAAAGCAATTCCAGTATCCTCTTTTTTTTATTTTTTATTTTTGGAGAAAATGCCTCACTGTCACCCAGGCTGGAGTGCAGTGGTGATCATGGCTCACTGAAGCTTCAACCTTCCAGGTTCAAGCTATCCTCCCACCTTAGCCTCTTGAGCAGCTGGGACTACAGGCATGTGCCACCACACCCGGCTGATTACTTTCTTTTTTTTTTTCTGCAGAGAAAGGGATAGAAACGGGTTCCACTATGTTGCCCAAACCGGTCTCCAACTCCCGGGCTCAAGTGATTTGCCTGCCTCAGCTTCCCAAAGTGTTGGGATTACAGGATGAGCCACTGCTCCCAGCCCCAGCTTCCATTATTAAGGAGTCAATAGGCAGACTAAATTTGTAAAATACAGATTACTGATTATAGAAATCATTATTCTAAGAGCCACAGCTTATCTTTCTGGAATAGATACTATCAAAACAGCTTTAACTTGGTTTTCCATAGCACATCCCAGTTGTATTTATTGGTACCCCTCTTCCTTAAGAGAGGAAATATAAAGAATTGAGTGAGTACATTTTAAAATGATAATGGGAGACTCTTTTTAAAAGCTAGATTTTTTTTCCTACCAGTTGAAATGAGTAACAAAGTAAATCACCAGGAATAAAAAATACAAAAAGGAATGTTCACATTAACAATGACTGCTAAAGCTATTAACACAATCTACTGACAAATTATTTCAAATATTACTTTAATGTGCTAAGAAATTATACCTAGCATATATTTTAAAAGTTTATCTATACCTTCGAGTTGATAAAATAACAATTCACGAAAGAAAGCCATTTGTACTCTCCAATCTGATTATACAAACTACAAGTATACACAAAATTCCCTTTAAACACTAACTAATATGATGCAGCTCTCTCTATTTATCCATCACAGGTCCATCACCCACCCTAAGAGACTTTAAATACTTGTTCTGCATCAGATATTCTCTCCTACCTCCCTCAATACCCTGAATAGTGGACTGGGAGTTGAGTGGTACTAGTTGTCAATCTAAGCTAATGAGTAAAAAATTACGGTACCAAACTTATTACTACCCTGTAAGACCTGAACATTCCTGAAAGTATGAAAATATGACACTAATAAAATTCTACTACCACAACGCTATGATGTGTCAAACTGGAGAACCATACTCACAGAAAATCCTTAAATACTAGTCTTATCACTATTCTGTTAAAAAAAATTTTTCAGTGGTTCTTAGTATCTAAAAGATCACATCCAAATTTCCCATTCTGGCACTCAAAACCCTCTTTAACATGGTCCCAATTTACCAGTCCAAAATTATTCCCAACCTCTCACTGGGAATTATCAATACCATTAAGCAGTCTCCTCACTACCCACTAAAGACAGGTTCTCACATTTCCATCTCTTTCTTTGTTCATACCACTCCATATGGTGTGACACGCCTTCCTCTTCATGTTCTTTGTGTTCCTTCAACTGACAAGCATTTCCTGAGATCTATGCTCCTGAGGACCACCACAAATTCCAATTTTTCCATAAATTTTCTTAGAACTGCTTCAGTCCACACAGATCCCTTGTGAACACCTTGTGCTTCACAACGAAACACTGGCTGAAAATGAACTGAATTCCAATGATGTAACAGCCTCCTGTATCTCCCATTTAAAAATCCCTGTCATATTCCCTCCTGCTAAGATTATGGGACAGGACGGACTTGAACCTCCTCAATGATATTGACAGCTTATTGCTTTTATTTTCTCCAATTTTAGTCACTCAGACTAAACTCTAACAGAACTGTAACAGCTGGAACATTCCTTAGCAGGAAGATGGGTATCTGGTGGGAACACAAGAAAACACCAGTACCAATGCTGTAAATGGTATTGTTTCTCTCCTGCTCAGAGAACAAAAGCAGCAGTTCATCAGCCACTTTGAGATGGGACCCAAAGAGAGTATCGGAGGCTAACTATAAGTCCCAGAATTAGAGGGCTCACAATGGCATCTGTGTAGCTGTTAGGATTGGCAATAAAGTCACCATCATGGTATAAAACTCTTCCTTATGCCTTCCTCATAATATCCCATCAAACCTTTTCAAGTGCCTATCAACTACAGACTTAAAAAACTCCTTCAACATGTGGCCTACCACTCTCAGTGCTATACTTCAACTTTCCAGGTTAGATCTTTTTTTCCTGATCCCTAAAACAAGATCTAAAATAATCACTTGGCCTAAAATCTTTTTTTCCTAATACTAATGACATATATGAACTATAATCTGCTTAAATATGCCAACAATGAAATAGGTGAGTGTGAATCCCCCAAAACACACTGATTAAAGAAGATCACATGAAATTCCAATGAATTCTCAAAGAATCAGAGGGAGGTTCCTAAACTGAGATAAAAACTCAAAGAAAAAAAGCCACAAGTAATAAAGAGCTTTAATCCTCAATGTATTCTGATCACCTTCACATTTTAGAAAACTTATCGGAAGGACTTTTATCAGCACGTATTGAGGAGCCCAGCTTTAGAGATAACTTAGTTTTTGAATAGGTAAAGAGACAACGATTAAGAAAAAAGGGCACAAGGAGTTTCTTAATAGAATAAAGAAACTGCAGAGTTAGAATGCTACTTCAAAAAGAAAAGAATAAATTGAAATTACCATATAACTCACTAATTTTATTATCTATAATTTTACATGTTCAAACTGGCTTAAATTTTCCCAACTTTTCCTACTTCTCAAAGCTCTACAGGAATTGAAAGAAACACTTACTCATAATTTTTCACAAGCTGATAAAGGCAAAGAAGAATTCCTAGCCAACAAGCACTGTTATCGGACTGAAGATAAAAGCCAATTTTGTCCACAATGGCAGTCCAGCGGCTTGGATAATCATGTTTGATGATGTGATGAATGCATGTAGTAAGCTGTACCCTGAAAGCCAAAAATACACAGTAAGGAAAAAATCCTAACTAGGTAAGATTTTGCTAACTCACAGAAAGGAAAATAGAGTTTAGCCAAAATCTGATTTTAAAATAACCCATGTGATGTTAGATGTACACAGAATATATTTGATTCAGAATAAGTCACTGAGCAAAACGAAACCCAACAAATGTTACAAATACAGGTGTTTTATTTTTCATTCCTATCATCAATAAACAAGTTTCATTTAAGAACATCAATTAGGCTGGGTGCGCTGGCTCACGCCTGTAATCCCAGCACTTTGGGAGGCCCAGGCGGCAGATTACAAGGTCAAGGGATCAAGACCATCCTGGCCAACATGGTGAAACCCCATCTCTACCAAAAACACAAAAACTAGCTGGGCCTGGTGGTGCACACCTGTAATCCCAGTTACTCAGGGGGCTGAGGTCACTCTGCCCGGCCCACAAGTTTTATATGAGGTTTTTGGTTTCATCAATGTGAAATCAAACCATAGTAAGAAAATAAATTACAGGCCAGGCATGGTGGCTCACATCTCTAATCCCAGCACTTTGGGAGGCCTAGGCAGGTGGATCATTTGAAGTCAGGAGTTCCAGACCAGCGTGGCCGACATGGTAAAACCTTGTGTCTACTAAAAATACAAAAATTAGCCAGGGATGCTGGTGCACGCCTGTAATTCCAGCTACTCGGGAGACTGAGGCAGGAGGATTGCTTAATCCCGGGAGACAGAGGTTGCAGTGAGCCAAGATTTCGCTACCTCACTCCAGCCTGGGCGACAGAGCAAGATTCAATCTCAAAAAAAAAAAAAGCTAAGGCATTCTCCTGTAATAGCATTTGTTGCGTAAGTTTTCTGCTACAAAAAAAAAACAGGGTTATATGTTCTAAAAAGACCTCAAAAGCCCCCCAGAAAAACAAAACACAGGCCGGGTGCGGTGGCTCACTCCTGTAATGCCAGCACTTTGTGAGGCCAAGGCAGTTGGATCATGAGGTCAGGAGATCGAGACCATCCTTGGCAACATGGTGAAACCCTGTCTCTACTAAAAATACAAAAATTAGCTGGGCGTGGTGCTGTGTGCCTGTAATCCCAGCTACTCGGGGAGCTGAGAGGCAGGAAAATCGCTTGAACCCAGGAGGCAGAGGTTACAGTGAGCAAGGATCGCACCACTGCACTCCAGCCTGGCCACAGAGAGGGAGTCCATTTCAAAAAAACAAAAACAAACAAAAAACAAAAAACCCTGAAAGTTACATCCCTGCAGAAATGGGTAAATTTTAAAAACACATACCTGATGAGCTCAGGAGAATGGATAATGGCTTCTACAATATTTTCTCGAATACAATGGCGATCTTCTTCTGGAATAGTATAAGGGGATATATCCCCTGGTGCTGTTTCTCGATCAGGCCAATACTGTGTTATCATATTTTTCAAATAGATAACACCTAAAATACAGATCAGTTTGACAAAAGAATGTTTACTGTGAAAGTACTGTGAAAATTCCTTAAATGTTCATACCTCAAGTATTTCTTTCAGACCACTGTTTGTAAAGCTATGCTTTCATTAACAAAATACTACATTAAATTATTTTTAAAGTTGATAATGCACAAATTGAACACTCAGTTACAGCAATCATGCACAAGGTTATTACTAATCACATAGCGTAAGAAAACTCTGCAAATAACCCCAGAGAAAACTGGTTTTTTTTAACGTCACAACACTTTTTACCCTGTTTTCTATATGAGAGTTAAATTAAATCAAACCAGTTTTCTAAATGAAGCCTCTCAAGACAAAACCATCATACACACCCCAACATAGCTTCTACAACTCATCACACAAAGGTAATAAAAAAAACAATTCTTATCACAGAAAAATCATAGCATACAAAGGTTCTTAATCTATAAATTTAAGTATTTCAATCCCATACCACTTCAAATTCAAATTATGTTATGGGAGAATTTACTGTGTTCAGAAATTACAGATTACTATTTTTCCGTCAGTTATCATACTGCTACCTTCGCACATTGCTATTTGACAAGTTAACAAACTGATGAAGTGGCAAAATCTAGGTTGCTAGCAATGCTTTTTACCCAGCACTTTCAGAGAGAGGGGGACAACAGAATCACAAATGTGTAAGATGTACTGTAAAGGGAAACTGTCCAAAATTAATTCTTAAATTCTGCAAAACACTGGATCGTCTCTAATTAGCAATTCTTATCTCGAGTCCTGTACTTTTTTTTTTTTTTTTTGCGACAAGAGTCTCGCTCTGCTGCCCAGGCTGGAGTGCAGTGGCACCATCTGGGCTCACTGCAAGCTCCACCTCCCTGGTTCACGCCATTCTCCTGCCTCAGCCTCTGGAGTAGCTGGGACTACAGGCGCCCACCACCACACCCGGCTAATTTTTTGTATTTTTTTAGTAGAGCCGGGGTTTCACCATGTTAGTCAGGATGGTCTCGATCTCCTGACCTCGTGATCCGCCTGCCTCGGCCTCCCAAAGTGCTGGGATTACAGGCGTGAGCCACCGCGCCCGGCCTCGAGTCCTGTACTTATTTGAACAAGGATAACCGACAGAACTGGGATTTTTATATTCTAGTTTGCTTTAATTTAGGAATTAAATATTCGATCTTATAGTATTTCAAATAGATTAAGACTATATATTAAAATACCCCTCAACAAGGTTTTTTTTTTTTTTTTTGAGACAGAGTCTCGCTCTGTCGCCCAGGCTGGAGTGCAGTGGCCGGATCTCAGCTCACTGCAAGCTCCGCCTCCCGGGTTTATGCCATTCCCCTGCCTCAGCCTCCCGAGTAGCTGGGACTACAGGCGCCCGCCACCATGCCCGGCTAGTTTTTTGTATTTTTTTAGTAGAGACGGGGTTTCACCATGTTAGCCAGGATGGTATCGATCTTCTGACCTCGTGATCCGCCCATCTTGGCCTCCCAAAGTGGTGGGATTACAGGCTTGAGCCACTGCGCCCGGCCTCAACAAGGTATTTTTATGAGATGGAGTCTCGCTCTGTCACCAGGCGGGAGTGCAGTAGTGCGATCTTGGTTCACTGCAACCTCTGACTCCCTGGTTCAAGCGATTCTCCTTGCCTCAGCCTCCCAAGTAGCTGGGATAACAGGCATGCACCACCATGCCCAGGTAATTTTTGTATTTTTAGTAGAGACGGGTTTTCACCTTTTGGCCAGGATGGTGTCGATCTCCTGACCTTGTGATCCGCCCGCTTTGGCCTCCCAAAGTGCTGGGATTTATAGGCGTGAGCCAACATTTTAAGATAAACTACACCTACGATAAAGAGTCAAATAGGACCAACAAAATCCAGGTTATTACTACTACAGAATTTTGGTTCTTTTTCTCCAAAACAGAACAGAGACCAACATTAAGACCACACAACAGTCCCAATGTCTCTGGACGCAATCTCTGAATATTTCCATTCTAAGTAAAGAATGGGATATATATGCTTATGTGATTTGGAATGATAAACATTTTTTGCCCCATCAAAACAGAACTTGGTACTGCACTGTAAGGATCTAATGGCCGGGCATGGTGGCTCACGCCTGTAATCCCAGCACTTTGGGAGGCCGAGACGGGCGGATCACAAGGTCAGGAGATCGAGACCACGGTGAAACCCCGTCTCTACTAAAAATACAAAAAAATTAGCCGGGCGCGGTGGCGGGCTCCTGTAGTCCCAGCTACTCGGGAGGCTGAGGCAGGAGAATGGCGTGAACCCAGGAGGCGGAGCTTGCAGTGAGCCAAGATCGCGCCACTGCACTCCAGCTTGGGGGACAGAGCGAGACTCCGTCTCAAAAAAAAAAAAAAAAAAAAAGGATCTCATGATTCAGTCTACTCTAGCCAGAATAGATACTCTAGCAAAGACAGAATGAACTAATCATTCGAAATCTAGCAGATGAAACCACCATATGCCATGCACTACAGAATCTCATTCCAAGAACATAATTTTTTTTTTCTTTTTTGAGAGAAGGTCTCAAGTCTGTTGCCCAGACTGGAGTACAATGGCATAATCTCGGCTCAGCACAACCTCCATCTCCCAGGTTTAAGCGATTCTTCTGCCTCTGCCTCCCGAGTAGCTGGGATTACAGGTGCATGCCACTACCACCCGGCTAATTTTTTTATATTTTTAGTAGAGACAGGGTTTCACCATGTTGACCAGGCTGGTCTTGAACTCCTTACTTCAAATGATCCACCTTCCTTGGCCTTCCAAAGTGCTGGGATTATAGGTGTGAGCCACCGTGGCCGGCCCCAAGTATATAATTTTTAAATTAGTGATATTTTAAATTTTTTGACCAATTCCATAGTTTAACTGCTTCCAATTGTGTACACACTAAAACAATTTCCCAGTGTAATTTATTTTTCTAGTACACATAACCAAGTCTCTAGAATTTATTAATATCACTCCTAAAGGCCAAACACTTAACTGTATAGTAAAATTTTGGATTTAAAGGCAGATTCTTATCTAAAAATGGGAAAATGTAAACTTTACTAGTAAAAGATAAATGAGACTTGAATGTATATAAAAAAGAAACAAGACCAGGCACAGTGGCTCATGTCTTTGATCCCAGCACTTTGGGAGGCTCAGGCAAGAGGATCACTTGAGGCCAGGAATTCAAGACCAGCCTAGAGGCTAGGCGTGGCAACTAAGGCCTGTAAATCTCAATACTTTGGAAGCCGAAACCAGCCTGGGCAAGACAGTGAGACCCCATCTCTCCCCCCCCCCAAAAAAAAAAGACCAGCCTCAGCAACATACTGAGACTCCATCTCTAAAAAACAAAATAATTAAGATGGGTGTAGTGACACATGCCTGTAGCCCCAGATGTTTGGGAGGCTAAAGCAGAAAGATTACTTGAGCCCAGGAGTTTGGAGATTCAGTGAGCTATAACTGAGTCACTGCACCCCAGCCTGGGCAAGGATCAAGACCCTGAGGAAGAAAGGAAAGGGAGGAAGGGAAGGAGGGAAGAGAAGGAGGAAGGGAAGGGAAGGGAAGGAGGAAGGGAGGGGAAGGAGGAAGAGAAGGGAAGGAGGAAGGGAAGGAGGAAGGGAAGGAGGAAGAGAAGGGAAGGGAAGGGAGGGAGGGAGGAAGGAAGGAAGGAAGGAAAGGAGACAATAAAAATTATTACCCTTTTCTATTAAATTTAGAAATATTTTCAAAAAGATTTACTGCTGACCCGGGAGTTCAGTCATTTACATAAAATTGTTTGCTTTTAAAAAATCATGGCCAGGCATGGTGGCTCATGCCCATAAAACTAGCACTTTGGAAGGCCCAGGCAGGCAGATCGCTTGAGCTCACAAGTTTGAGACCAGCCTGGACAATAGGGCAGGACCCCATCTCTACAAAAAATACAGTTAGTGGGGCATGGTGGTGCTGCCTATAGTCCCAGCTACTCAGGAGGCTGAGGTGGGAGGATGGCTTGAGCCTGAGAGGCAGAGATTGCAGTGAGTCAAGATGGAGCTACTAAATTCTAGCCTGGGCATTATAGCCAGTTTGTCTTAAAAAAAAAAAAAAAAAATCCTATCTGCCTAGCAGAGTCCAGGATATTTAATTAATTAATTTACAGTGATAAAAAATTTAAATTCATTTATTTCCTGAGTACCTACACTGTACTAGGCAACATTTTAGGCACTGAAAATGAAAATATACTGTTAACAAAACAGACCTGAGACTAAATTCTATTTCTAAAAATTGAAACAGTTTACTGCACATGGCATATTATGGCTAATTATTTAGCTATTAAAATATGAATCTGAAGGCCGGGAGCCGTGGCTCACACCTGTAATCCCAGCACTTTGGGAGGCCGAGGCAGGCGGATCATGAGGTCAGGAAATCAAGACCATCCTGGCAAACACGGTGAAACCCCGTCTCTACTAAAAAATACAAAAAATTAGCTGGGCGTGGTGGCGGTCACCTGTAGTCCCAGCTACTTGGGAGGCTAAGGCAGGAGAATGGTGTGAACCCGGGAGGCGGAGCTTGCAGTGGGCGGAGACCTCGCCACTGCACTCCAGCCTAGGCGACAGAGCGAGACTCCGTCTCAAAAAAAAGAATCTGAAGACCGGAACCACATAAAGAAAAGGGAAATGCTTAGTATACAACATTAAGTGAAACAAGGAAAACTTTTTTTTTTTTTTTGAGGCGGAGTCTCACTCTGTAGCCCAAGCTGGAGTGCAATGGCGCGATCTCGGCTCACTGCAAGCTCCGCCTCCCGGGTTCATGCCATTCTCCTCCCTCAGCCTCCCAAGTAGCTGGGACTACAGGTGCCCGCTAATTTTTTGTATTTTTAGTGGAGACGGGGTTTCAGCGTGTCAGCCAGGATGGTCACTATCTCCTGACCTCGTGATCCGCCTGCCTCGGCCTCCCAAAGTGGTGGGATTACAGACTGCGCCACCGCACCCGGCCCCAACAAAATTTTTAACAAAATAGGTACAGGGGAAAAGAACAGCAAGAAATAACACAAAAATGTAATATGTTTTTCTAGAATGATGAAATTATTGGTACTTTATATTTCCCATAACAAAATTATTACATCTGCAAATAAATTAAGAAGAAATGAAAAGGCTGGGCGTGGTGGCTCACGCCTGTAATCCCAGCTACTCCGGAGGCTAAGGCAGAAGAATGGCTTGAACCTGGGAGGCAGAAGTTGCAGTGAGCCGAATTTGCACTGCTGACTCCAGCCTGGACGACAGAGTGAGACTATCTCAAAAAAAAAAAAAAAAAATTAAAAATGTAAACTCCATTATTTTTTACAAATTAACATAATATTCGGAAAAGTATGCCACATTTTCAGACTATTTGATACTAAGGGAAGTGGCTCAATATGTTGAACAGGAACTAAAAATAGTATAATACTTTTTTTTTAAACTGTTAAAATGCAAAAAGGTGTTAAGAGATGACTATATAAACAAACAAGTTTGAGTCTTGTTTGAATCACTCATCAGGGAAGGACTCTAAAAATACACAGAACCTTTTAATAAACCCCATCAATTTCTATTTGAAGCTTCTTTTTTAATTCAACTAAATATAAAATTATTCCTTTAAACTCTGCCACCAAATATCAAGGTACCTGATGTTAGCTGCAAACACTGAAGGTAAATTACCTGGGGGGAAAAATTGCCAAAGGGCCATCCCAAGATACTTCTGCTGTTTGATTATGAACCTTTTAAACAATAGATTACATACACTCAAAATAATATAGGAAACTTGCCTGCCTGTCTCACAGGTAAATCCAGCTGTTCCGACATAGTAATCTGGAGCAGTGTTGAGACAAAATTCAGAGACTTGTGTGCCTACAAAGAAAAAAAGTCCATTTTAAATTTCTGCAAATAAGTGTACTTTCAAATAACAGATCAAAGAGGCTTCAATACTTTTCCATTGCTTGGCTCACACAAAAGGCTCTTCATAACCGGTTCCAGCCTTATTTCTCATCACTCCCTTATACTGAACTTTAAGGAATGTAATGACTTAAATCCTAAAACTTTTTGGATGTCTGCATTTGCCTGTATACCACTGCACTTCCCATTTATCCCAACTAGCATTCTTTTTTCTTTAATTTTTGAGATGGAGTCTGACTCTGTCGCCCAGGTTGGAGTGCAGTGACGCAATCTCGGCTCACTGCAACCTTTGCCTCCCAGGTTCAAGCAATTCTCCTGTCTCAGCCTCCAGAGTAGCTGAGACTACAGGTGTGCATGACCACACCTGGCTAATTTTTTTTTGTTTGTTTTATGAGACAGAGTCTCACTCTGCCACCCCCAAGGCCCGAGTGGAGTGGCGCAATCTCAGCTCGCTGCAACCTCCACCTCCTGGGTTCAAGCGATTCTCCTGCCTCAGCCTCCTGAGTAGCTGGGACTAGTGCCACCATACCCAGCTAATTTTTTGTATTTTTTTAGTAGAGATGGGGTTTCACTATATTGGCCAGGCTGGTCTCGAACTCCTGACCTTGTGATCTGCCTGCCTTGGCCTCCCAAAGTGCAGGGATTACAGGTGTGAGCCACTGTGCCCGGCCCTAATTTTTTATATTTTTAGTAGAGTTGGAGTTTCACCATATTGGCCAGGCTGGTCTCGAACTCCTGACCTCGTGATCCGCCCTCCTCGACCTCCAAAAGTACTGGGGTTACAGGTGTGAGTCACTGCGTCTGACCCCCAGCGAGCATTCTTTTTTTTTTTTTTTTTTTTTTTTTTTTGAGACAGAGTCTCGCTCTGTTGCCATGGCTGGAGTGCAGTAGCATGATCTCAGCTTACTGCAACCTCCGCCTCCTGGGTTCAAGCGATTCTTCTGCCTCAGCCTCCCAAGTGGATGGGGCTACAGGTATGCACCACTATGCTTGGCTAATTTTTGTATTTTTAATAGAGACAAGGTTTCACCATATTGGCCAGGCTGGTCTTGAACTCCTGACTGTGTGATCTGCCGCCTTGGCCTCCCAAAGTGTTGGGATTACAGGCATGAGCTACCATGCCAGGCCCTCCAACTAGCATTCTTAACCTACACTGGTGACAGCAGCTCAATAACAATATCCTCTGTGATACCTGTTTCCTCTTTCAAGTAATTTCTCCATAGAAACATTTCATTAAATGGCCAGACACATACGAAATCAATAAAAATGAACAGTTTGGTCCAGGCATGGTGGCTCTGGGAGGCCGAGGCGGGCGGATTGCCATGAATAGTTTGGGGGTAGTTTCCAAGGTGGTGATAGTGTTATTTCTTGATATGACTGCTGTTTTATACAAGTGTGCTCAGTTTGTGAAAACTGACTGTACCTTTATGACCACCTTTGTGTATACATGTTACATTTCAAAATAAAGTTAAAAATCAATAGCTTTGAACATACAATAAAAGAATACAGACTATATAATCATAATGTAATAAATACATTCATATGAATATGCAATAGAATTTCGCACATTTTAAATTTTTTAAATTTTCCACATTTTACATTATAGACCTGGATCACTTTCATTAACAGTACAAAAAGGTTACATATTCCTAAATTTGTCATATTTGCTTCTGACTTTTTTTTTTTTTTTTAATTTTTTGTTTGCTTTGTTGTTGTTAGAGATCAGGTCTCGCTATGTTGCCCAGGCTGGTCCTAAACTGCTGGGCTAGGCTCAAGAGCTCCTGCCTTAGTCTTCTAAAGTGCTGGGATCACAGGCGTGAGCCACCACACCTAGCCTGCTTCTCATTTAAAGAACTGAACATTTTATCTTGAAATGGTGGGCAAAACAATCTTTTTAAAATGAACATTCAAGTTAAATCTCTTCTTGTATATTTTCTCAGTTTCATTCTCCTTTGTCCCAATATAACCACCACTTACAATGTCATCTTTTAGCTCAATGTTCACATGAACAATATTCTGGTCTGTATTTTAGTATATTCTTTTGTATGTTTGTTTTTTGAGACGGAATTTCACTCTTATCACCCAGGCTGGAGTGCAATGGTGCAATCTCGGCTCACTGCAACCTCCGCCTACCAGGTTCAAGCGATTCTCCTGCCTCAGCCTCCAGAGTAAGCTGGGATTACAGCACGCCCAGTTAATTTTTTTTTTTAGTAGAGACGGGGTTTCGCCATGTTGGCCAGGCTAGTCTCAAACTTCTGACTGCAGGTGATCCACCCGCCTCGGCCTCCCAAAGTGCTGGGATTACAAGCATGAATGAGCCACCCATTCCCAGCTATTTTAGTATCTTCTTACAGACTTTACCCCATTCTGCAACATTCTTATAGAGAATTTTCCAGCTGGGTGCAGTGGCTCATGCCTGTAATCCCAGCACTTTGGGAGGCTGAGGTGGGCAGATCACTTGAGTCCAGAAGTTCAAGACCAGCCTGACCAAAATGGTGAAACCCCATCTCTACCAAAAATATAAAAATTAGCCAGGCGCATGCCTGTAACCCCAGCTACATGGGAGGTTGAAGTATGAGAATGGCTTGAACCCCAGAGGCAGAGGTTGCATCGAGCCAAGATAAGGCCACTGTACTCTATCCAGCCTGGGTGACAGAGGCTCTGTCTCAAGAAAAAAAGGAAAAAAAAAAAAAACAAACAAAAAAACCACACAAAGACTGGGTGCAGTGGCTCACATCTGAAATCCCAGCATTTTGGAAGGCTGAGGTGGCTGGATCACTTGAGGCCAGGAGTTCAAGACCAGCCTAGCCAACAAGGTGAAACACCATCTCTACTAAAAATACAAAAATCAGGCCGGGTGTGGAGGATCATGCCTGTAATCCCAGCACTTTGGGAAGCCACGGTGGGTGGATCACTTGAGTTCAAGCCTAGCCTGGCCAGCATGGTGGAACACTGTCTCTAATAAAAATACAAAAATTAGCCGAGTGTGGTGGCGCATGCCTGTAATCCCAGCTACTCAGGAGGCTGAGGCAGGAGAATCACCTGAACCCGGGATGCAGAGGTTGCAGTGAGCTGAGATCCCGCTATTGTACTCCAGCCTGGGCGACAGAGTGAGACTGTGTCTCGGAAAAAAAAAAAAAAAAAAAAAAAAAAAAAAAGCCGGGCATGGTGGCTCATGCCTGTAATTCTAACACTTTGGGAGGCCAAGGCAGGTAGATCACCTGAGGTCAGGAGTTCGAGACCAGCCTGACCAACATGGCAAAACCGCATCTCTATTAAAAATACAAAAATTAGCCAGGCTTGGTGGCAGGCACCTATAATCCCAGCTACTCAGGAAGCTGAGGCACAAGAATGGCTTGAACCCAGGGGGCGGAGGTTGCGGTAAGCCGAGATAGCGCCACTTCACTCCAGCCTAGTCAAAAGAGCGAGACTCTGTCTTAAAAAAAAAAAAAAAAAATTCTCCTTTGAATATAAAAAATGGTTTCACATTAGAATCTAGACTTTATTCTTTCAATCACTCCAAAAATTACTTATTTAGGTGTTTGTGGTATAAGACATTATGCCAGGAGCTGAGACTACAGGGTTGAATATGACAACCAGGCTCTATGACCTCATAGCAACTTACAGTGTTGTCAAGAAATACAAGATAATCAAACAGATAATTGCAATAAAGTACAATCGGATATAATTGCAATAAAATACAGTCGGCGCCCCCATACCTGTGGGTTCCAAATCCACGAATTCAACCAACCACAGATGAAAAATATTTGGGGGAAAAATTTTTAAATAACAATACAATAAAAATAATACAAACTTAATAATACAAGTACAGCAACTATTTACATAGCATTTACATTGCATTGGGTATTAAAAGCAATCTAGAAATGATTTAAAGTGTTCAGGGGGATGTGCACAGGTTATAAGCAAATACTACACCATA
The DNA here is from genome assembly GCF_043159975.1 of Macaca nemestrina. NCBI lineage: Eukaryota > Metazoa > Chordata > Mammalia > Primates > Cercopithecidae > Macaca > Macaca nemestrina. The sequence continues at coordinate 56,428,112 of NC_092136.1, forward strand.
TAAGGGACTTCAGCATCCATGAATTTTGGTATCCGTGGGGGTCCTGGAACCAATCCCTCATAGTTACCAAAGGAAAAGTGTGTAATGGAAGAAGTAGCAGTATGGAAGAATCAAAAGGAGGATCGCCTAATGCAGAAGACCTGAACAGAAGGAGTTAGGTGGATGAAAGGGAGGTATTGACCCTTTTCACTACCCTAGATGTGAAGACTACCAACACTATCACTTTACTTAAACACCCTTCCACCTATGCCATTCAGCGTACCATTTTTTTTGGTCTCTTTCTCAGGCTCCTTTACTGATTTCTCATCCTGTTTAATCTATAAATGCTAGAATTCACCAGGACTTGGTCATAGGCCATCTTTCTTCTTCCCAGATGATCTCATCCAATCACTACCTTTACAAAGCATAATTTTCCCCTCAAAATTATTACTCTACTTCCCTGTACCACTTCTTCCAACCTCTCATCACTATCCTCACAGTAATCCTCACCACTTTCCTCTTCATCAACCCAATTTAATATATCAAGTCCTGTCAATTCTATATCCAAAATCCTTCTTTAAAATGTATCCATTTTCTTCATTCCCATGAACACCAACCTAGTCCAAGTGACTATCATCCCTCTTAACTATTTGTGCCCCCAATCATTCTCCATTTAGCAGCCAAAGATCTTTTAAAATTATAAATCAATCCCCTTTAAACAAACCTTTTAACAAGCTTGCTTTCTACTGCACCTTCCAAGGTCCTACATGAAGACATCTCGTCCCTGCCATTTTCTTCAGCCTCATTTTTTTTTTTTTTTTTTTTTTGAGACGGAGTCTCGCTCTGTCGCCCAGGCTGGAGTGCAGTGGCCGGATCTCAGCTCACTGCAAGCTCCGCCTCCCGGGTTCACAGCATTCTCCTGCCTCAGCCTCCCGAGTAGCTGGGACTACAGGCGCCTGCCACCTCGCCCGGCTAGTTTTTTTGTATTTTTAGTAGAGACGGGGTTTCACCGTGTTAGCCAGGATGGTCTCGATCTCCTAACCTCGTGATCCGCCCGTCTCGGCCTCCCAAAGTGCTGGGATTACAGGCTTGAGCCACCGTTCCTGGCCTTCAGCCTCATTTTTAAAAACTTTCTCAACATGCTCTCCTCACTGCCCCACCTACCAGCCTTTCGGTTCTTTCACCAAGAAAGAAACATATTTAACAGATACAAAATCACAACTAGATAGAACTAGTAGGTTCTAGTGTTCTATAGCACTGTAGGGTAACCATACAACAATTTATTGTATATTTTCAAATAGCTAGAAGAGCAGATTTCCAATATTCCTAGCCCAAAGAAATGATACACATTTGAGATGAATATGCTAATTACCCTGATTTGATCATTACATTGTTGTATACATGTACTGAAATACCACTGTACCCCATAGATATTTATTATACAATTATCATGTATCAATTAAAAAATAATAAAAGCAAAAAGAAACACATTACTTCATTTCAGAGTCTTTGTGCATGCTGTGTATCCTTCTCTTGCACGCTCCACCAGTTAACTGGTTCACAGTTTCACACTGTTTGGGTCACTGCTTAAACATTATTTCCTTAGAGAAGCCTTTTCTGCCTGATCACTCAAGCTAAAGCAGGGATCCCTATTGCTCTCATAACCATTATTTTCCTTCATAACGCTTATTACATGTTTGTGTACTATATTTGTAGATGGTTCTTATGCCTGTTTCTCCTATTAGACTCTAAGCCCCACTAAGTAAGGACTATACTGTTTATATCCCCAGTTCTTCATATGACACTTGGCATTTAAGCTATTCAAAAAATTCACTGAATGAATTGGAAGAGCCAAGAAATAAATGCCTTGGAAGATGTGATTGCCTAGGGGCAGTATAGAGTGAGAAAGGTTTTTACATTTAAGGGACAGACGGATGAGCCCGAAGGACATTACTATCCACACTACTAGGGCACTTTTCAGACCATTTACATTACAGTATATATCTTATCTCCTACATCAAATCATGAATTCCTGGAATGAACTGCTGCAATCAGATAGTCTTGGTTATAAATCGAGGTGATGCCACTTCCTAGAATGCTAAGCCTTCAACAAGTTGATGCAGTAAATCTAAGTCTCAATAACAAAATAAGAATAATAAAATCTACTTCACAGGATGGCTATGAGGAGTGTATAAAACAACACAGGTGCACGGTGGCTCATGCGGTCAGGAGTTCAAGACCAGCCCGACCAACATGGTGAAGCTCCGTCTCTACTAAAAATATAAAAATTAGCCGGGTGTGGTGGCACACACTTGTAGTCCCAGCTACTTGGGAGGCTGAGGCAGGAGAATTGCTTGAACCCAGGAGGTGGAGGTTGCAGTGAGGCGAGATCGCACCACTGCACTCCAGCCTGGGTGACAGAGCAAGACTCTGTCTCAAAAAACAAACAAACACAACACAGAAAATATCTTAGCAAATATCAAGACATAACAAATGTGTCTTGATATGGATATATCCTTTATATGTCCATATTCAGTAGAATCTCACCTTCCTCAGAGTATGCTCTAACATCAGGAAGGTATAAGTCGATATATAGCCAAGTTACCCTTTAGTTCCTTAAATTGTCCATAAAGCACACATATATGGTTTTGTGTATACAACCTCTCTTTAGCTCCCAACATTGAAGTTTTTCCTTAATTTGAAACAGGCTACTTTATATGATTAGAACCCCAGATTAAGCTGTTGGTTTATGTTTGGGAGCTATGTTGGAACAACAAAAACTGCCCAGCACAGTGGCTCACACCTGTAATCCCAGTGCTTTGGGAGGCTGATGGAGGAGGATCACCCAACGTCATGAGTTCAAGACCAGCCTGAGCAACACAGCAAGACACTACCTCTATAGAAAATTTTCAAAAAAAAAAAAAAAATTTTTTTTTTTGAGACGGAGTCTCACTCTGTCGCCCAGGTTGGAGTGCAGTGGCTCAATCTTGGCTCCCTGCAACTTCTACCCTCCGAGTTCAAGTGATTCTCCTGGATCAGCCTCCCGAGTAGCTGGGATTACAGGCACCCGCCACCATGCCCGGCTAATTTTTTTTTTGTATTTTTAGAGACAGGGTTTCACCATCTTGGCCAGGCTGGTCTTGAACTTCTGACCTCATGATCCACCACGCCCAGCCTAAAAATTATAATAGCTGGGAGTGGAAGCATGCATTTGTAGTTCGAGGCTACAGTAAGCTATGATCACAACACTCCACTCCACCCTGGGCAACAAAGCAAGACCTCAACTCTAAACAACAACAAAAACCACCACTGTTTTTGTTGGCTGGACAGATGTACAGCTACATTATGTGCATTAAGGCAGGAAAATCTAATCTATAGTAATAGAAGTCAGAAAAATAATAACTTGGAGGAGGAACAGTATTGAATAGGAAGAGTATCAAGGAAACTTTCTAGGCCAATGAAAATGTTGTATGTGTCTTGGTCTGGGTGCTGGTTACCCAGATTTAATTTAAAAAAACAAAACCAAGACTATTTTTACCCCAACTTTCACAGCAGCATTACTCATAATACTCTAAAAGTGGAAACAACCTGTATGCCCATCAACAAATGAAAGTAAAATGTCTTATTGATACGTACAATAGAATGCTATTTGGCAATTTAAAAAAATGAAGTACTGATACATGCTACAACAATGCATGAACTTTGAAAACATAATGCTACATGAAAGAAGCCAGTCACAAAAGACTACATATTATATGATTCAAATACATGAAATGTCTGGAATACACAAATCTATATAGACAGAAAATAGGATTGTTGCCTAGGGCTAGGATGGGGGTCAGAGATGGAACGGGGAGTGACTGGTAAGATAATGAATTTTCTTTGTCGGGTCATGGAAATGTTTTAAAGACTAGGTGATGGCTGTACAACTGTGAACATACTAAAAGCCACCGTATTGCATACTTTAAATGTGTGAATAATTAAATTGACAACACTGAACTACGAAAATAAGCACTTATCATTTTATTTTTTTTGAGATGGAGTCTTGCTTTGTCTCCCAGGCTGGAGTGCAGTGGCACAATCTCGGCTCACAGCAACCTCCGCCTCCCAGGTTGAAATGACTCTCCTGCCTCAGTTTCCTGAGTAGTTGGGATTACAGGGACATGTGCTGCTACGCCCAACTAATTTTTGTATTTTTAGTAGAGATGGATTTTCGCCATGTTGGCCAGGCTGGTCTCCAACTCCTGACCTCAAGTGGTCCGCCCAGCTCAGCCTCCCAAAGTTCTGGGATTATAGGGATGAGCCACCATACCTGGCCCAACACTCATCACTTTATTAACCTTATTAATTACCTTCGAAAACATGTTAAGTTTTAAAAGTGCAATTGATTAAAAAAAGCATAACTTTCAGCCAGGCGTGGGGTCTCACACCTGTAATCCCAGTACTTTGGGAGGCTGAGACGGGTGGATCACCTGAGGTCAGGAATTCAAGACCAGCCTGACCAACATCGTAAAACCCCATCTTTATTTAAAAAAAAAAATACAAAAATTAGCCAGACGTGGTGGTGGCTGCCTGTAATCCTAGCTATTTGGGAGGCTGAGGCAGGAGAATCACTAGAACCTGGAAGGCAGAGGTTGCAGTGAACCAAGATTGCGCCATTGCACTTCAGCCTGGGGAAGAGAGTGAGACTCCGTCTCAAAAAAAAAAAAAACCAAACAAACAAACAAACAAACAAAAAAACACCCTCCAGAATGCCATGCGCAACATGCTGGATGGAGAGCTGCTCAACCGCTACCTGTACCTGAGCACCATTGAGCACAGCAAGCTCGCGAAGAAGATTGGCACCACGCCCAACATAATCCTGGACGACTTGCTGGAGAGAGACCGTATCACCGCCCACTTCTAGCCCCGTGGATGCCGTTACCACCAGCACCACCACACTACCTCCCACCCCCATTTTTGTACAAAACACAAGGAAAAACATTTTTGTTTAAAAAAAAAAAAGTAACTTTATAACTTTCATACAAGTAAGCTAGAGTAAGAATAAGAAAGAAAGGATATTTCTGCTAGCGGGGATATATAGCACAAGCAATCTCAACCAGGAACATCTATCTAGCTGCCCCATACGCATTTCTATCCACCTGAAATTCCTAAGACAGGAATACTTGTATTCTCCCAAAGAAGATAACAAATGAGGGCCAGATGTGGTGGCTCATACCTGTAATCCCTGCACTTTGGGAGGCCGAGGCGGACAGACAACAAAGTCAGGAGTTCGAGACCAGCCTGGCCAACATGGTGAAACCCCATCTCCACCAAACATAATTAGCTGGGCGTGGTGGGGGGGCACCTGTAATCCCAGCTACTCGGGAGGCTGAGGCTGGAGAATGGCTTGAACCTGGGAGGCGAAGGTTGCAGTGAGTCAAGATCGCACCACTGCACCCTAGCCTGGGCGAAAGAGTGAAACTCCATCTCAAAAAATAAAAATAAGCTAAATTAAAAATATCACTAGCATCAATCTTTATCACAAAAACCCTCTAAAATTTGGGTAATTATGATATTATTGTCAACAATTTGGCAAACATCAATACAGGCCTCAGAAGATGCTACAATAGATCTTTTATATGAGTCAAAATATAAATGTAACTTCTGGATGCTGCCCCTAATTATATGCCCAGTAGTCCCCTTCTCAAGCTCCTGGATTCTAACATAGAACTAAAGCACCAAATGAGTCATTATACATCATTAATTAGGGCTAAACCTCCTAATACTCTACTTTTAAAAGCTCCTAACCATAACACAAAACCACCTTCCTACACATCTTTGAACCTTCTCATTATCTGTCATCAACTCAGATAATTTCAATAGTCACCTTTAATTCATCTCATCAAAATTCTTCAACAAACCCAACTCCATTCTTCTTACTAGTACTGACAATGCGCCAGACATTATGGAGAAAAAAGATCAGTATGAAGTTATGTTGGGAGTTTAATTCCAATTGGACTAATAAGTAAAATTTCAAGTTAAAACCTAAGGGACGTAAACTCAGAAATCGGAGAAAAGACTTTGAACAGTGAAAGATAAAAATGAATTGGTAGGGCCGGGTGTGGTGGCTCACGCCTGTAATCCCAGCACTTTGGGAGGCCAAGGCAGGCGGATCACAAGGTCAAGAGATGGAGACCATCCTGGCCAACATGGCGGAACCCGTCTCTAAAAACACAAAATTAGCTGGGCATGGTGGCGTATGCTTGTAGTCCCAGTTACTTGGGAGGCTGAGGCAGGAGAATCGCTTGAACCTGGGAGGCAGAGGTTGCAGTGAGCCGAGATCGCGCCACTGCACTACAGCTGGGAGACAGAGATTGTCTCAAAAAAAAAAGAAAAAAAAAAAAGAAAAAAATTAGATATTGCTTTTCAAAGGTTACCGATAGTTGAAGGCATTTTCTCAGAAAGTCTTCAGTTTGTTTAACCTCTCTCATTTAGGAGTATCAACATCCCTTTCTTTTTTCTAAATTTTTTTTACTCATTTTCAAAAGTAATTCATGCTCATTGGTAGATAATTTATTCAATCTATGTAAAAAAAAGGAAATGAGGCCTGTTGTGGTGGCTCGCGCCTGTAATCCCAGCACTTTGGGAGGCCGAGGAGGGCAGATCACCTGAGGTCAGGAGTTTGAGACCAGCCTGGCCAACGTGATGAAACCCCATCTCTACCAAAAATATAAAAAAATTAGCCGGACGCGGTGTTGGTTGCCTGTTATCCCAGCTACTCTGGAGCCAAGGCAGAAGAACTCCTTGAACCCAGGAGATGGAGGTTGCAGTGAGCTGACACGGTGTCACTGCACTCCAGTTTGGGAAACAGTGAGACTCCATCTCAAGAAAAAAAAAAGAGAAAAAGGAAACTAACCACTAACCACAATAACCTTCTCAAAATTATCTTTCTTGGCTTCTCTCTTACTTTTATGACAAAATCCCAGTTTGCTTTTTCAGATGTTTCTCAAAGAACTCAAAATAGGCATGGTTGAAAGTTTAGCCCTCTAGTCCATCTCATACCTTTGGATCATACTACTGTAATTACTTGCCTGCAGAAGAATATCACTTTTCCATTGCTGCTTTCTCTCTTAAACTTCAGCTCCACATTCCAATGGCCTGCTAGACTTTTTCTACTTGATGTTTACCAGCTCCTCAAACTAGACACCCTGTATGTAATGCATATCTTCAAAATCAGTTTTCCCTCTGGACCCACATTTTCCAATGTAATCACTAACGTCAGTATCTTTTAAAACTTACTCTTCAAACCTGTAACTTTTTTTTTTTTTTTTTTGGAGACAAGAGTCTTGCTCTGTCGCCCAGGCTGGAGTGCAGTAGAGCAATCTCGGCTCACTTCAGCCACTGCCTCCCAGGTTCAAGCGGTTCTCGTGCCTCAGCCTCCTGAGTAGCTGGGATTATAGGCATGCAACACCACGCCCAGCTAATTTTTGTATTTTTAGTAGACAGGGTTTTGCCATGTTGGCCAGGCAACCCCCGATCTCAGGTGATCCTGAGATCCACCCACCCTGGCCTCCCAAAGTCCTGGGATTACAGGCCTGAGCCACCACACCGGGCCAAAACTGTAATTTTGTATTATTTCTCTCCACTGAAATATAACCAAAGAGACTTTCAATTAGCTACTATACTTCAGACCATTTTTAAGGAACATAGGAGGTAGAAGAATGCTGTGATATCAGATTTTTACATAAAATACAACCAGGTAATTTCAAGAACCAAGGAACTTCTAACCTTTGTTGTTACTAAAGCATTTGACAAGCTGGGCACAGTGGCTCACACCTGTAATCCCAGCAATTTGGGAGGCCAAGGTGGGCAGATCACCTGAGGTTGGGAGTTCGAGACCAGCCTACCAACATGGAGAAACCCCGTCTGCTAAAAATACAAAATTAGCCAGACGTGGTGGTGCATATCTGTAATCCCAGCTACTCAAGAGGCTGAGGCAGGAGAATCACCTGAATCCGGGAGGCGGAGGTTGTGGTGAGCTGAGACTGCACCATTGCACTCCAGCCTGGGCAACAAGAGCGAAACTCTGTCCCAGAAAAAAAAAGAAAAAGAATTTGACAAAGGCAAATATGACATCTACTTTGGCTACATGAAATATGAGGCACAGTGAGGTTAAGTCATTATAGTCGTAGACTCAGGACAGGGCTAAGGCTCTTCACTGTGTCCCCCTGCCTTTGTTAAAAAACAGTAATATGTCAGGTGCAGTGGCTCACACCTGTAATTCTAGCATTTTGGGAGACAAGGCTGGGCAACAAAGAGAGACCTCATCTCTACAAAAAATCAAAAACTTAGCCAGGCATGGTGGTGTGCACCTGTAGTCCCAGCTAGCTGGGAGGCTGAGGCAGGAGGATAGCTTGATCCCAGGAGAGTAAAGGCCGCTGTGAGCCATGTTCATACTACTGCACTCCAGCCTGGGTAACAGTGTGAAATCCCGTCACAAAAATAATAATAATAATTATTATTATTATATTATTTTACAATATCATTTTTATGCTTTCCAACTAGGAAGTTTTATGTTATTTTTTTTTTCTTTAAGATGGAGTCCCACTGTGTTGCCAGGCTGGAGTGCAGTGGTGTGATCTCTGCTCACTGCAAGCTCTGCCTCCCAGGTTCATGCTATTCTCCTGCCTCAGCCTCCTGAGTAGCCAGAACTACAGGCGCCCACCACCATGCCCAGCTAATTTTCTGTATTTTTAGTAGAAATGGGGTTTCACCATGTTCGCCACGATGGTCTTGATCCTGACCTCGTGATCCACCCACCTCAGCCTCCCAAAGTGCTGGGATACAGGTGTGAGCCAACACACCCAGCCGGAACTTTAATTTTATTTTTCATTTTTTGAGACAGAGTCTCGCACTATTGCCTGGGCTGGAATGCAACGACAGGATCTTGGCTCACTGCACCTCCGCCTCCCGGGTTCAAGCGATTCTCCTGCCTCAGTCTCCCAAGTAGCTGGGATTACAGGCACCCACCACCACGCCCGGCTAATTTTTCATATTTTTAGAGACGGGGTTTCACTATGTTGACCAGGCTTGTCTCGAACTCCTGACTTCATGATCCGCCTACTTCGGCCTCCCAAAGTGCTGGATTACAGGCGTGAGCCACCACACCTGGTCCCCAACTAGGAACTTGAAAAAAAAAAAAAACTTTTTTATTAGAAATTGTTTAGCAGCCGGGTGCCATGGCTCATGTCACTACAAGAATTTTTTCGTAGTGACAGGGTCTCCCTATGTTGCCCAGGCTGGTCTTAAACTCCTGAACTCGAGTGATCTTCTCCCTGCTTTTACCTTCCAAAGTGTTGGGATTACAGGCGTGAGCCACTGCGCCCAGCCTCTTTCAGATCTTTAACAAGCTACGTCACTGAATAACTTGCTATCTAAGAGCCAAAGTATCCAGGGACTTTCCTTCTCCCAAATTCAGAACAGTAACTTTAAAATATTCCTGGTGAAGGAATGTTATCTAAACTACAGGCTACTCTGGTCTTCTTTTATTGCTTTATTTCTAAACATTCCAGATTATCCTACAAATACGCCATTATTTTACACTTTTCCAGACCTAAGATTTTCATTAATTAAATACTTTTAATAAAATGAAATCAAATGAACCATTTATAAGTAAGGTATATCACATACAGCAGTAATAGTTAACCGTCTGTGACAATCCCAAAAGTGAGCCAGGGTAGTGTGAGTTTAAAAAAAAAAAAAAAAAAAAAACCCAAAATATCAAGAAACTTATCAAAAGCAAGTTCACTTTTTCATATAAAGCATGTGAGAAAGTAGCACTGCTGCCTATATACATAAAACCATTAGGCCGAGCACGGTGGCTCAGGCCTGTAATCCCAGCACTTTGGGAGGCCAAGACAGACGGATCATCTGAGGTCAGGAGTTCGAGACCAACTGGGCCAACATGGTGAAACCCCATCTCTACTAAAAATACAAAATTAGGCCAGGCACAGTGACTCACGCCTGTAATTCCAGCACTTTGGGAGGCCGAGGCGGGTAAATCACCTGCAGTGAGGAGTTCAAGACCAGCCTGGCCAACATGGTGAAATCCCATCTCTGCTAAAAACACAAAAATTAGCCCGGGTGTGGTGGTACATGCCTTTAATCCCAGCTACTCAGGAGGCTGAGGCAGGAGAATTGCTTGAACCCGGGAGCAGAGGTTGCAGTGAGCCGGATGGCGCCAATGCACGCCAGCCTGGGCAAAAAGAGCAAAACTCCACTAAAAGAAAAAAAGGTGTATATATATATATAACCATTATATAAAATATTGAGCTTAGGAACTAAGAGTTTAAATGTCTTCTGGGTAAACCCTCTAATTCTACTTACAGCATTTTTCTTGGCTGCAAATACAACAGGGGAGAGACTATTGATGCCAAGATCATATCCACCTTAGCCAAAATCAGATCCAATAGTTTCCTTATCCAAAATTTACATATAGTTTTATTATAGTACTGACCACATGTATTGTAAGGGCCAGTGACATAGTGATTATGGAGCTCTAGTAAGAAAGTGATCATGAATTTCTCTGCATCCAACTACTTAGCTCAGTGCCTAGCACACAGACATTTGCTGTTACATGAACCAGACTGGGAATTATCCTTCGGAATGAGTATTTCGTAAGTATCTTCCTGGCATTATATTTAAAAATGCCGGCTGGTGCAGTGGCTCATGCCTGTAATCTCAGCACTTTGGGAGGTCAAGGTGGATGGATCACTTGAGGTCAGGAGTTTGAGACTGGCCTGGACAATGTGGCGAAACCCCGTCTCTACTAAAATACTAAAATTAGCCAGGTATGGTGGTACGCACCTTAAGTTTCAGCTACTCAAGGGGCTGAGGCCTGAAAATCGCTTGAACCTGGGATTGGAGGCTGCAGTGAGCCAAGATCATGCCACTGCACTCTAGCCTAGGCAACAGAGTGAGACCCTGCCACAAAAATAATAGTAAATTTTTAAAAATAAATAAAAGAGCTAAAGCCCATATTGCTATTTACTAATATTATAACAGTAAGTCATAAAGCCTATTACTGGTAAATTAAGGAATAACAATAACAAAAAATAATAATTCATGACCTCATGAAACTTAAAATTATAGTGGAGAGAACAAAAGTAAAATTAGGCCAGGTGTGGTAGCACGTGTCTGCAGTCCCACCCACATGGGAGGCTCAGAAAGGAGGAGGCTGCTTGAGGCGAAGAAGAGTTCTAAGCTGTAGTGTACTATGTAGTGCAGCAGAGCCCACTGCACTCCAGCCTGGGCAATATAGCAAGGCCTTGGCTCTGAAAAAATTAAAAACAAGCTTGGGCAACACAGTGAAACCTTGTCTCTACAAAAAATACAAAAATAGTTGGGCATAGTGGCACATCCCTATAGTCTCAGCTACTTGAGAGGCTGAAGTGGGAGTGTCGCTTGAGCCCGGGAGGGAGAGGCTGCCGTGAGCCATGATGGTGCTACTGCACTGCAGCCTGGGTGACAGAGCAAGATCCTGTCTCAAAAAATAAATATAAATAAATAGGCTGGGCATGGTGGCTCATGCCTGTGATCCCAGCACTTTGGGAGGCCAAGGCGGGCAGATCACGAGGTCAGGAGTTCGAGATAAGCCTAGCCAACATGGTGAAACCCGTCTCTACTAAAAATATAACATTAGCTAGGTGTGGCGGCAGGCACCTAATCCCAGCTACTCAGGAGCCTGAGGCAGGAGAATCGCTTGAACCCAGGAGGCAGAAGTCGCGGTGGGCTGAGATTGCGCCACTGCACTCCAGCCTGGGTAATAAGAACAAGACTCCATCTCAAAAAAAAAAAAAAAAAAAAAAAAGGCCAAGCATGGTGGCTCACGCCTGTAATCCCAGCACTTTGGGAGGCTGAGACGGGTGGATCACAAGGTCAGGAGATCAAGACCATCCTGGCTAACACAGTGAAACCCCGTCTTTACTAAAAATACAAACAATTAGCCAGACGTGGTGGCAGGCACCTGTAGTCCCGGCTATTCAGGAGGCTGAGGCAGGAGAATGGCATGAACCCGGGAGGCAGAGCTTGCAGTGAGTTGAGATCGCGCCATTGCACTCCAGTCTGGGTGACAGAGTAAGGCTCTGTCTCATAAAAAAAAAATTTATTTATTTTTATTTTTATTTTTTCAGATGGAGTTTCGCTCTCGTTGCCCAGGCTGGAGTGCAATGGCATGATCTCGGCTCACCACAACCTCTGCCTCCTAGGTTCAAGCGATTCTCCTGCCTCAGCCTCCCTAGTAGCTGGGATTACCGGTGTGTGCCACCACGCATAGCTAATTTTGTATTTTTAGTAGAGATGGAGTTTCTCCATGTTGGTCAGGCTGGTCTCGAATTCCCGACCTCAGGTGATCCGCCCGGCCCGCCGCGGTCTCCCAAAGTGCTGGGATTACAGGCATGAGTCACTGTGCCTGGCCAATTTTTAAAATTTAATTAATTAATTAATTTTTTTGAGATGGAGTCTCACTCTGTTGCCCAGGCTGGAGTGCAATGGTGCAATCTCAGCTCACCGCAACCTCCGCCTCCCAGGTTCAAGCGATTCTCCTGCCTCAGCCTCCCGAGTAGCTAGGATTACAAGCATGTGCCATCGCACCCAGCTAATTTTGTATTTTCAGTAGAGACGGGGTTTCTCCATGTTGGTCAGGCTGGTCTCGAACTCCCAACCTCAAGTGATCAGTCCACCTCGGCCTCCCAAAAGGCTGGGATTACAGGCGTGAAACGCCACGCCCGGCCAAATAAAATTAATTTTAAAAATAAGCCAAATGTGTATGACAAATCAGTGCTATAGAGGAAAACAAGTGAAAGGAGATAGGGAGTATGATGGTCAAGGAATTCCTCAGTGATAAGGAAATATTTGAACAGGGATGGAAGGAAATGAGAGAACAAGTTAGGGGGATAACTATGAAAGGAGTTCCAAGGAGTTAAGTGCAAAGACTCTGAGGCAGAAGCCCTATTTTATTTTGACACTACCTACACTATAAACACTTTAATATCATTTACAAATTTTACATTGAGTCAGTGATTATTTCACTTAGTGAAAAGATTCATTCAAATGTCAATGATCTTTTTCTTTGGTTCTAAATGAACCAAAACACAGCTTCAGTGGAATGAGAGACATCATAGAATAATTCCTTCTTCTATCTTCTCCAAAGCAAGAGCCTTTCAGAAATGTTACTTCCTCATTCTTACTATATTCAAGACTTATCTGAGATCTGTCTCCCAAATCAATGTTCTGCCACAAGAAAGTCAAAGCAAAAAATATTTAAATGGAAGAAGGGAGAGGGAGAAGCAGTGTATTAAAATGGAATGAAAGTAAATATACTAATAGAAAATTTACCTTAGGAAGAATATTTAAAAATCTAAGTGTTGTAATTGAAAGAAATGTATGAAATGTAAATAGCTAAGGATTACAAAAGTAAAGGCCATGTAATAAATTTTCTTTGACAGATTAGCGGTGTTCACTGTTTGACAGTATTCCAGAACAGTAGTTTAATGGTTAAGTAAAAAAGGCTTTGAATGCTATTTTGATCATTTGTTTATTTTCCAAAAACTAGCTTGTCAAATACCCTAGGTCTCTATTACAAGATGTTAGTGCATATACTAGACATGCAATGTCTATCTGAGGAATAAATGAATTTCAGATTTTCAGGAAGTATTATTTCCCCAATTTTTGTAGAAGCAAACCAACTCTTTCAAGTACTCACTTTTAAAATTAATAATTACACGCAAGTATAATCAGTCAAAATAATACGCGATTACAGCAAAGTCATGATAGAAATGACCGTGACTAAACTTTCAGCTTTTCTAGAATTGTAACTGCATTATTATTTAACAAGCAAAATAATGTTCACCTTAACCCATGTCGATCACAAAGCAAATCAAAACAAAAAGTGATCCGTTGCTCCTTCCATAGCTGTATAACGGTTCAAAATAGTAATACGGTTCAACTCACTATTTTATATCCAAAAAAATTAAGCTCCTCCCAAGGTGACTTCGAGTCTAAAAATTTGAACACATAATCATCACTTCGTGTGGTATAATGACCTCACTTACATACAAAATAGATTTAACATTCTGAAATAATTTTACATTTAATTTCTGTAAACTCTGTAGGTAGTCTTCTTGAACTGTAAGTTCCATGAGGGAGGGATCTCTAGTGCAGCCCTTTACACTGAAAAAGTCCAATTAGTAACATTTCAGCTGTTTCTGGTAAGTCAATATAAACAACGTTTTTAAATTATTTACCAGCTAAAAGACGCATAAAATAGTTGAATTTCTATTTTAAAGTGTGATTTTTCAGTTAAAAAATGTACACTAAAGTTCAACAAAGTTGGCAGATTCAGCAGTATGCTAAAAGACAGTTACTAACTGGCAAAAAAGTTACAGCAGCCCTTTTAAGGAGGCTCTAAAATACTGATCATTAATACATAAAACTGCAAAAGTTTAGAAACAAAGAATGACGTTGGAGATAGTACAATAAATATTCATGCAATAAAGCTGTTTTCCAAGGAGCAGTCCCCCCAAAATATGGGGGAAACAAAAACCTTCAGAGAATGCAATATCTGAACTGATAAGGAGCTCGGCACATTCCAAGGCACTCAGACTTAACATTATCGCACCGGACTGTCACAGCAACTCTGTGGCGTAATTTTATGAATGGGAAAAACTCAGGATCAAGAGGTTAAGTGACTGGCCCAAGGTCACTCAAGAAATCAATGGTGCAGCTATACCTAGAAGGGTGCACTTCACCTGATTATTTCCACTACATAAGCCAGCCCTCCGACTGAAGCATTATGACAGTGGAAGAGCAGGGATCAGACTGAATGTCCCGCACTACCCCTGTCCTACTAATGAGGCGCGGGTTTGCCTTTGAAAGCCTTCCCTAGCAACTCAGCCAGAGAGAAGGAAGTTGTGCCCGAGGCAGGCCACTGATCAGCCCAGCCAAGTGACAAGGATGACAGGCGCAGCCCCCAAAGGACCGGTCGGCATTCCCAGGAGACCCTCCAAACCCTGCGACGGCGAGACTGGTCTCAGAAACGTCTGAAAAACCTCCCAGTAAGTTTCGCCCCCTCCTGGGCGTGAGGAACGAGCTGGGAATGACCTAGAGGGCGGCCGGCCACCCTAGCCGGCCATGTGTCCAACCCGTCACGCCCGCTTCGCCTCAGCCGGCTCCTCATGCCTAGACCGCAGGCAGAGGCCCAGCTCAGGATCCGAAGCAAAGGCAGCCTTGGCTGCAGCCACCACCACCACACCACATCTAGGCGCCCCGGCGTGGAAGTCGCCGTCAGATGTCCGCCCCACCCTCCTGTTGGGGCCCTCAACGACGTCGTCCGCGCCTCCGGCCAGGCCCCGGGGACTCGGCCTGCCACCTCTGTCTGCCCGCCTGCCCGCCGCCACCGCTAGCCGGGCGTCCTTACTTCATTGAGCTGGCGCTCCGCGGCCTCACGCAGGGCTGGGTCCATGGTGCCCCGCAGGGCCTCGATAATGGTGTTGGGGTCCATCGCAGCGCGGACTCGGTCAAACCCGGGGTTCGGGTGCTACTGGGCCAGGGATAGCGCCACTCACTGCGCACATGGACCCGCCGCGCTCCGCAGCGGCAACCGGCGCGAAAGGAAAGAGAAGCTCCAAGGCCCCGGATAGAACCTCTTCGCCTCGGCGTGGAGGCGGGAGATGCCCCGGCGACTTCCTGTGGGCGCGCCTGCGGAGCGCTTTGGGAGATGTAGTCCACAAACACAGTCCGCAGCCCACGTGACTGCCTAAGCTGTCGTTCCTACAGACAAGTCTTGCTATTCAAAAAACGAAAAGTGTTCAAATTCCACAAAAAGAAAAGTAAAACAATCAGTTACAAAAGGTTTCACGTACTATATCCATAGTGATCATAAATGGAATCAGATAGTGTGGTGCAATCTATTGCTAATGGCTGCGTAAATGAAGGAAACTCTGAAAAGCAATTTGAGATGTGTTTCTGATTGCCATTAAAATGTTTAAACTGCCGGGCGCGGTGGCTCACGCCTGTAATCCTAGCACTTTGGGAGGCCGAGGCGGGCGGATCATGAGATCAGGAGATCGAGAGCATCCTGGCTCACACGGTGAAACCCCGTTTCTACTAAAAATACAAAAAATTAGCTGGGCGTGGTGGCACGCGCCTGTAGTCCCAGCTACTCGAGAGGCTGAGGCAGGAGAATCGCTTGAATCCGGGAGGCGGAGATTGCAGTGAGCCGAGATCGTGCCATTGCACTCCAGCTTGGGCAACAAGAGCGAAACTCCGTCTCAAAAAAACAAGACAAAACAAAAAATGTTTAAACTCTGACCCAGTAATTCCACTTATGAGACTTTATCCTAAGGCAATAACACGGAAGATTTGAAAGGTTTTTAATCACATTACATGTTGGTAATTACTTAAATTGTGGCTTTTTATTGAGCATCCAAATTTTAATTGGAACTTTATATAAATCACCTCTTAATGCAGAGTAAAAGTATAATCCCTATTAAAATTCACCTTCCTAGCCGGGCGTAATCCACCTGTTGAGGCAGGAGAATTGCTTGAGACCAGGAGTTCAAGGTGGCAGCCTGTTAAGATGGTGCCTGTAAATAGCCATTACACTACTGCCTGGGCTACCTAGCGAGACCCCATCTCTTTAAAAAAAGAGGGAGGGGGGAGAAAGAAAGAAAGAAAGAAAAAGTCCTCTTTTATAAGAGCCAAGAAAAAGTTTGTTTCAGAAAGGTTAAATAACTTACCCAAGGTCACGTAGTAAGAAGTTCAACTAAGATTTCAAACCTAAGATCTTTGTTTTCAAACTTTCCATTGTTTCCACTAAATCACTCTGCCTCTGAAGAGAAATGTTGAACAATATAGGACTGGTTAAGCAAATAGCAAGAATCCAGTAAATTAAATATTTCACAGCCATTAAAAAGTATAACAAAAAAGTATTTGTGTAAGGATATGGCTGTGTAACATGGACAAAGACTGAAAAACAAGGTTGGCAAATGAAAATAATTTATTTTCTATTAAAAGGATGGTGAGATTTGGAGTAATTTCCTTTCATATCTGTTATTATTGTAACAAAGTTGTATAAACAGGTATACTTAAAATTAATTGTAAGCCTTCAAATACAATTCGTTAAATGATCGCTTATTGTTTTTAGTTTACAAAAAAAAAGAAGGAAAGGCACACGAAAGCCTTTCCCTGGAGCAGTGGGTTTTGCAATGTTACTACCTTCTATATGCCAGCCACTGTGCCTGGAAGACAGAATTATTCCTGACTTAGGCCAGGTGTGGTGGCTCACAATGGTAATCACAGCAATTTGGGAGGTGGGTGGGATCACCTGAGGTCAAGAGTTTGCTCGAGACCAGCCTGGCTAACATGGCAAAACCCCATCTCTACTAAAAATACAAAAATTAGCCAGGCATGGTGGTGCTCACCTGTAATCCCAGATACTCAGGAGGCTGAGGCAGGAGAATCACTTGGACCAGGGAGGCAGACGTTACAGTGAGCTGAGATTGCGCCAGCGCACTCCAGCCTGGGCAACAGAGCAAGACTCCGTCTCAAAAAAAAATTTACAAATGAAGAACCCAAGGCTCAGGCTACTTAAATTGTGAAGAGTCAGAAAGTTTTCATAATAATAACCTGTAAAAAGTGTAATAGTATTACAAATACAATCTGTTTAAGAATTCTTCTCTCCCTGAATTGTTTGAACCCAGGAGGCAGAAGTTACAGTGAGCTGAGATCGTGCCATTGCACTCCAGCCTGGGCAACAAGAGTGAAACTCCATCTCAGAAATAAAAAGAATTTTCCTCTCCCTGCTCCACTGCCCAAAGTGAGGGCCTTGAAAACAGGATTATGTTCTATTCACCTTTGTATCCTCACTTCCTACCACAGAGTTAGAATGTATAGGAGCAGTTTAAAAAATTCTTTAGTGAATAAATGAAGAAAGGAATTAATACTAGTAATGACTTTTAGGTGGCTGAGCCAGAATTGAAGCTTCATTCTTTGTGATTCAAAAGCTATTCCATTATATGCCTAGATTCCAGAATTGACTTGTATATCATGGAATTGTGAAGATTTTAGCAGAGCACAATGTGTGTGAAAGAACCTGGCACATAGAAGGTAGTCCAAAAATGTTGATTTCCTCTCTCTAAAACTGAAAGGGAAAAGAAGTGGTGGTGAAAAATATGGTTTTAAGCTATAGTGCTGGGAACAGGGAGCCAGTGAGGCTTGCAGATCTACAGCTGGCATGGGGCCTGTGTCTCATTCTTCAGAGAGAACAGAGCACACTGGGTACAAGATCCTGTCTGGGGAGCCAGCATTCCTGTATCCCCAAAGGGAGCTTGGCCCCAGGGCCCATTCAGGAGCTAGTTGGTAGAGTGATTAGCACACTCAACCTCTTTGTAGATTTTAGTTTTATTTTGTTAAGCTGGTGACACAGACAATGTGACTTCTGTGACTGGAAGTTTCCATGTGAACTCCTCTAGGGCAGGGACCACATCCATCTTTTTGTGGTAGACACCGAAATGAATGACTGCTCAATAAATAAATATGATAAGACTAGTGAAAAAAGTCATTTGTTAAGCCACTGTAAACACAATTACATAATCTTATGGTGTCCCACAATCTCAATCCCCAGCACTACAGTCAACATAGGTATCTAAGCCTCCTTAGGCAAGGTGAAGGCTGAGAATTCAGAAGAGCATAAAACATAGTCTCAGAGTTGATTTTGAGGTAGGATGAAATTAGACAAAAATTAAGAAGAGATGCGGCCACGCACGGAGGCTCCTCACGCCTGTAATCTCAGCACTTTGGGAGGCCGAGGCTGGCAGATCACGAGGTCGAGAGATCAAGACCACCCTGGCCAACATGGTGAAACCCCATCTCTACTAAAAATACAAAACTCAGCTAGACATGGTGGCGTGCACCTGTAGTCCCAGCTACTTGGAAGGCTGAAGCAGGAGAATCGCTTGAAACCGGGAGATGGAGGTTGGTTGCAGTGACCCGAGATCACACCACTGCACTCTAGCCTGGCAACAGAGTGAGATCCACCTCAAAAAAAGAAGAGCGCCTGTGGTCGGCAGTTAGAGACCAACCTGGTCAACATGTTGAATCCCCATCTCTACTAAAAATACAAAAATTAGCCAGATGTGGTGGTGTGTGCCTGTAATCCCTGACATCAAGTGATCTGCCAGCCTTAGCCTCCCAAGTGCTGGGATTACAGGCATGAGCCACCATGCATGGCCAAGGCTACAAATCTCCACAGCATATTACTGTACTGAATACTGTGAGCAATTGTAACACAATGGTAGTATTCATGTATCTAAACATAGAAAATGTGCAGTAATATAATATGCTATTATAATCTCATGTTCACTGTCCTGTATGCAATCCATTCTCCCATTCTCGACTAAACCATCATTACATGTTGCATAACTGTAATAGATTTTTACATGTTGCTTTCCTGGCATAAACCTCATTTGGTCATGGTGTATTGTCATTTTTACATATTACAGAATTCAATTTGCTATTTTTTTTTTTTTTTTTTTTTTTGAGACGGAGTCTCGCTCTGTCACCCAGGCTGGAGTGCAGTGGCGGGATCTCGGCTCACTGCAAGCTCCGCCTCCCGGGTTTACGCCATTCTCCTGCCTCAGCCTCCCGAGTAGCTGGGACTATAGGCGCCCGCCACCTCGCCCGGCTAGTTTTTTGTATTTTTTAGTAGAGACGGGGTTTCACCGTGTTAGCCACGATGGTCTCGATCTCCTGACCTCGTGATCCGCCCGTCTCGGCCTCCAAAAGTGCTGGGATTACAGGCTTGAGCCACCGCGCCCGGCCCAATTTGCTATTTTTTTTTTTAACAGAGTCTCACTCTGCCACCCATGCTGGAGTGCAATGGCATGATCATAGCCCACTGCAGCCTCGAACTCCTGGGCTCAAGTGCTCCTTCTGCCTCAGCCTCCCAAGTAGCTAGGACTATAGGTATATGACACCATGCCTAGCTAATTTTTTAAAAAATTTTTTGTAAAGACAGGATTTTACCATGTTGCCAAGGCTGGTCCCAAACTCTTGGTATCAAGCAATCCTCCCACCTTGGACTTTCGAAACTCTGGGATTACAGATGTGAGCCACGGTGCCTAGCCAATTTGCTAATTTTTTTTTTTTTTTTTTTGTGGGGGGGAAATGGAGTTTCACTCTTGTCGCCCAGCTGGAGCGCAATGACACAATCTCGGCTCTCTGCAACCTCTGCCTCCTGGGTTCAGGCGATTCTCCTGCCTTAGCCTCCGGAGTAGCTGGGATTACAGGCGCCCGCCACCACATCTGGCTAATTTTTGTATTTTTAGTAGAGACGGGGATTCAACGTGTTGACCAGGCTGGTCTCTAATCGCTGACCTCAGGTGATCCACCCGCCTCGGCTTTCTAAAGTGCTGGGATTACAGGTGTGAACCACCACTCCCGGCCCACTTTTTCTGAAGTCAAATTTGGCAGTCTGTGTCTATCCAGGAATATGTCCATTTCATCTGAATTTTCAGATTTATTGGCATAAAGTGGTTCATAATATTCATTTATCACTATTCTGATGTCTACATTATCTGCAGTGATATTTTCATCCTGATATTAGTAACTTGTGTTGCATTTTGTGTCTTTTTTACTGGATATTGATATGAATTTCAAGTTGTTGAGTGAGTGAGTTTTCTTGTTTTCCTTTAACAAATGTTGGGATTTGACCTGGTTAGCAATTAAATTATAGAGTTCAGTTTGATACTTACAAATCTTGTTTAAAGTTTTTTTTTTTTTTTTTTGAGACGGAATCCTGTTCTGTCACCAGGCTGAAGTGCAGTGGCATGATCTCAACTCACTGCAACCTCTGCCTCCTGGATTCAAGCGATTCTCCTGCCTCAGCCTCCTGAGTAGCTGGGACTACAGGTGTGTGCCACTACACCCAGCTATTTTTTTGTATTTTTATAGAGACGGGGTTTCACCATGTTGGCCAGGATGGTCTCGATCTCTTGACCTCGTGATCCACCTGCCTCGGCCTCCCAAAGTGCTGGGATTACAGGCGTGAGCCACTGTGCCCAGCCAGTTAAAGGTTTTTAAGATCAAGTCTGCAGGGGTTGGGGGGGCAAAGGGAGGAAGAGCATTAGGACAAATACCTAACGAATGCGGGCTTAAAACCTAATGATGAGTTGATAGGTGCAGCAAACGACCATGGCACATGTATACCTCTGTAACACGTTCTGCACCTGTATCCTAGAACTCAAAGTCAAAAAAAAAAAAACAGGAGGGCTGGGCATGATGGCTCATGCCTGTAATCCCAGCACTTTGGGAGACCGAGGAGGGCAGGTCACCTGAGGTCACAAGTTCGAGACCAGCCTGACCAACATGGAGAAACCCTGACTCTACTAAAAATACAAAATTAGCTGAGCGTGATGACACACTCCTGTAATCCCAGCTACTCGGTAGGTTGAGGCAGGAGAATTGCTTGAACCCAGGAGGCAGAGGTTGCAGTGAACCAAGATCACTCTAGCCTGGGCAACAAGAATGAAACTCAGTCTCAAAAAAAAAAAAAAAAAAAAAAAAGCTATACAACCATAAATAAATAAATAAAAGAAAAGATCAAGTCTGTTAGTATCTACTATAGGGCTATTTTACTGCACAACTAATGTGTGGCCTTTTTGGGATTTCTACTGATGCCCCCCAAGTAATCAACAAGCTTTCTCTAATCTAGTGTCCTAGTCCTGTGAGAGCTCTAGGAACTCTTTGGCTAACCCCTTCCTTGGTTATTATTTGTCCAAGCTGTGAGGTTTCACCCTGCATATAACCATCTTAATATTCAGAAAAAGTGGAGGGGGACCCCATGTGGATTTCTGGAGCTCTTTTTCTGTGTAACTCCTCTTTTCAAAAATCATACTGCTATAACCATCCATCTCAGCCTCCTAAACTTCAAACTCTTTCTCCTTGACCCAGTGAGACCACAGTGATGTTTATGGGAATCCCTTCCCTATGCTATGATTAGGTGTGATTAAAATTATTAATATTGATGTTATTTGTCAATAACATTAATTATTAATCTTAATATTATTTTAATATCATTTATTTACTATTGATTTAATTAACATTACCTACTATTATTATTTTTATTAATAATAATGATATTACTATTATTAATAGTGATCTTTAATATTGATGAATAATATTAGTTTTGTCTATCATTATTATAAGTGTTAATATCGGTGATACTATTAATTACTATTATATTTATTAATATCAATAACTGATATTGTTGTTCCTGATATCCAGAGGGAGAGGATGATATTACTCCCAATATCACACGAGTTGTAAAACCCCTTCGATATTTTGCCTACAATCCCGAGGGGAGAGGATGATATCGAAGAAGGCGTACACCCCCGCTGTGACATTATTATTGAAGAAGGTGCACACCGCCCCCCGGGACATTATTCCCAATATCCACATTGGAAGACGATGATATTACGCCCAATATTGCAGGAGATGTACACCCACCATGGGATATTGTTCCTTGTACCGACAGGGGGAGAGGATGATCTAACTCCCAGTATCTCAGAAGGTGCACACACACCTGTGATATAATTCCTGATATCCAGTGTGAAAGAGGCTGATAATTACTTTCAATGTCACAGTGGGTGTCCACCCCACCACCCCTTGGTATTTTTTCTAATATCCAGGGGAGCGGGGGAAGAGGATGATATTACTGACAATCTTCTGTGATATCCAGGGGGTGAGTGGATGATATTACTCCCAATAACGTAGGAACTACACACCCACCCTATGATTTTGTCCCTGATAACCATGTGGGGAGAGGTGATATTACTCCGAATATTACAAAGGGTGTACACCCCGCCTGTGATATTGTTTCTTATATCCAGGAAGGGAGAAGATAGTATTACTACCAATATTGAAGAGATGTACAGCCCCCATGGGATATTATTCTTAATCTACAGGTTGAAAGAAGATATTACTCCCAATATAACAAGGGCTGTACACCCCGCCTGTGATATGAATCGTAAAATCTAGAAGAAGAGAGAATGATATTACTCCCAATACTACATTGGGTGCACACCACCCGCCCCGTGATATTGTTCCTATCATCTAAAGGAAGAGATGATGATATTACTCCCAATACCACAGAAGGTATACAACCCCCTGTGATACTCTTCCTAACAACTACTGGGGGAGAGCACGATAT
Organism: Macaca nemestrina; assembly: GCF_043159975.1. Taxonomy (NCBI): domain Eukaryota; kingdom Metazoa; phylum Chordata; class Mammalia; order Primates; family Cercopithecidae; genus Macaca; species Macaca nemestrina. The sequence continues at coordinate 56,451,339 of NC_092136.1, forward strand.
TACTTCAAATATCACAATGGCATTACACCCATTCTGTGATATTGCTCCAAATTCCCAGAAGTTGAGTATGATGTTCCTTCAAATATAGTAGTTCGGGTGCACCTGCCCTGTGGTATTTCTCCGAATATTCGGGGAAACGCAGTATGATATAACCCGAAATCTCACAAAGACTGTACACCATTTCGTAATACTGTGCCTAATATCTGGAAGTGGGGACGACGATAGTAGTTTCAATCTCGCAGTCTGTGTACACACACACTGCAAAATTTTATCTAGGATCCAGGAGGAAAGAGATTGCCATTAATCAACATGCGAGGCACCCCCCGCGGTATGGGGAGTAAGAGCCACCCCCTCTCCCCCCGGCCATTACGATCCACATCGCAGGGAGGTGAGGCACCCCGCGCGATATGGGGAGTATGAGCCACCCCCTCTACCCTGCTGGCTATTACGATCTACGGTGGACTCACAGCCTGTTTGCAATGTTGTGAGTAATAATATCTCTCCCTCTGGAAATTATGAACTATTTCACAGATGGTTGTACACTCTAGGTGTACAGAATGTGTACACCCGTGTGCATTGGCAGTAATATCATCCTCTTCCTCCCTGAATATTAAGAACAGTATCACAGGAGTGTTTCTACTCCCTGTGATATTGGGTATCATGTCCTCCTCTCCCACGTTGAAATTAGAAACAGTATCACTGGGGGCGTGTACACCTTCTGTGATATTTAGAGTAATATCATCCTTTTCCCTCCAGGATCATGGCAACAATATCCCTGGGACGTGTACACCTTCTGCGATATATGTAGTAATATCCTCCCGTCCGCCTTACAATATTATTAAGGAGCACCTCACACGGGGGTGTACAACCCTTGCAATATTGGGAATATTATTATCCTCTTTCCCCCCTGCATATTTGGAAAAATATCAGAGTGAGTGTACACCTCCTGCTATATAGATGATTAATATCTTCTTCTCCCTTTCTGGATATTAGAAACAATATCACACGGGGGTTTACACTTTCTTCGATATCTGGAGTAATGTCATCCTCTCCTGTTTTGAATGGCAAGAACAATATCTCAGGGGGGATATACATCCCCTGCCATATTGGGAGTAATATTACGCTCTCCCCTCCTTGATATTAGGAACAAAATCCCAGCGTGGGTGTACACCTCCTACTATACAGAAAGTTATACTGTCCTCTCCCTTCCTGGATTTTAGGAACAATATCACAGGGTGGGTGTACACAACCTGCGATATTGAACATAATATCATCCTCTCCCCCACCGGATATTAGGAACAATATCATAGAAGGGTTGTACACTCTCTGCGGTATGGGGAGTAATATCACTTTCGCCTTCCCTGAATATGAGGAACAATATCCCCAGGTGGATGTACACCCACTGTTAAATTGGGAGTAATGTCATACTCTACCCCCTGGATATTAGGAGCAATATCACAAAGTGGGTGTACATCCACGGCGAGACTGGGGGTAATATCATGCTCTCCCTCCCTGGATATTCGGAACAATATCACAGGTGGGTGTACACCCCCTGCACTACAAAGAATAATATTATCTTCTCTTCCTTTAGCTATTGAGAACGATATCACATGGTGGAGGGGTACAACCCCTGCACTGTTGGGAGTAATATTGTTCTCTCTTATTCTGGATTGTAGGAAAAACATCACAGGCGGTGTGTACAGCTCCTGTGATATTGAGAGTAATATCATCCTCTCCCAACGTGGATATTAGGAACCATATCACAGGGGGCGTGTACACTTCTTCAATATTGGTAGCAATATCATCCTCTCCTCCCTGGATAAAATAAACTATATGACATGCGGGGTGAACACCCCCCGCGATAAGGGGAGTAATATCCATCCCTGGATATTGGGATCCACGGTGGACACACAGTGTGTTTACGATTTTGTGAATAATATCATCTCCCCCTCTAGAGATTGCCAACAGTATCAAAGACTGGTGAACACCCTCTGCAATATAGGGAGGAATATCACCCTCTCCCCAGCCCTGGATATTAGGAAAAATATCAAAGGAGTGTTTATGACCCTTGCGATATTGGGAGTAATATCATCCTTTCCCACGTGGAAATTAGGAACAGTATCACTGGGGTCTTGTACACCCCCTGCGATCTTGAAAGTAATATCATCTTCTTCCCTCCTGGATCACGGGAATTCTGTCACTGGGGTGTGTACACTTTCTGCGATATTGGGAGTAATATCGTCTTCTCCGGCTTGGAATATTAAGGACAATATCACGGGGGTGGGGGGGTGTACACCTTCTGCAATATTGGGAATAATATTATCCTCTCTCCCCCTGCATATTAGGAAAGCTATCACAGAGTGGGTGTTCACCTCCTGCGATATGGGGAGTAATATAATCTTCTCCCCTTCTGGATATCAGGAACAGTATCACACAGGGGTGTACACTTTCTGCGGTATTTCAAGTAATATCAACCTCTCGGCCTTTGAATATTAAGATCAATATCACAGGGTGGATGTATACCCCCTGGTGTATTGGGAGTGATATCAGCCTCTCCCCTCCATGGATATTAAGAACAATATCCCAGGGTGGGTGTGCACCTCCTGCTCTATGGGGACTAATATTATCCTCTCCCTTCCAGGATATTAATAACAGTATCACAGGGTGGGTGAACACAGCCTGCGATACTGGAATTGTTATCATCCTTCCCCCTCCGGATACTAGGAACAATATCACAGAAGAGGTGTACACTCCCTGCGATATTGGGCGTAATATCATAGGCTTTTTCCGTAAATATTAGGAGCAATATCGCCGGGTGGCTGTACATTCATTGCTCTGTTGGGAGTCATGTCATACTCTAGACCCTGGATATTAGGATCAGTGTCACAGGGTGAGTGTACACCTACTGCTATATTAAAGCTAATATCATGCTCTCCGTCCCTGGATATTAGGAACAATATCACAGGTAGGTGTACACCCCCTGCGGTATTAGGAGTAATAATATTATTAATTGTCAAACATCAGTTTTATTAATAATTATCAATGTTAATATAATTAATAGTATAATGCTATTAATTTTTAATAAATATTATAAATATATGATTATGCATGGTTGAATTAATTATTACTATTCATGTCATTTATCAATAATATTAGTTATTAATCTTAATATTAATTATTATTTTATTACCAATGTCACTTATTATTGATTTAATTAAGTAACATGAATTACTGATATGATTATTCTATTATTAATAGTGATATTACTTTGAATTATTAATAATAATTGTCAATATTTTAATCGGTATCAACTTATACTCTATTGTAATTATTAATATTGATGGTTACTATTAATTGTGCTTATATTTATTAATACTAACAATTAATATAATTGTTCCTGATATCCGGGGGGAGAGGATGATATTACTCGCAATATCACAGAAAGGGTACACCCCTCTATGATGTTATTCCTAATAGCCAGGGGGTAGAGGATGACATGATTGAAAATATCGCAGTGGGTGTATATTTTCACCCTTCGGACATCTTGGATGACGATGACATTATGCCCAATATTGCAAGGGATGTACACCCATCCTGGGATATTGTTCCTTATGTCGAGAGGGGGAGAGGATGATATTACTCCCAATATCGCAGGGGCTGTACAGCCCTCCTGTGATATTGTTCTGAGTATCCTAGGGAAGGGAGGATGATACTACACCCAATATCGTAGCGGGTGTACCCCCACCCAGTGATACTGTTCTTAAGGTACTCCACCTCCCCCTACCAGGGATATTGTTCCTCATATCCAGGGGAAGAGAGGATAACATTATGCCCAATATCGCAGGGCGTGTACACACCCTCTGTGATGTTGTTCCTAGTATCCAAAGGTAGAGACGATGACATTACTGGCCATATCGCAGGGGGTGTACACGCTGCTGTGATATTCTTTTTGATATTCGGGGAGGGAGAGGATAACATTGATCCCAATATTGCAGAAGGTGTACAGACCCCTGTGATATAGTTCCTAATGTACAGAGAAAAGAGAACAATATTATGCTCAATATCGCAGGGAGTGTAACCCCCCTGCCTCCCGTATATTGTTCCTAATAGGCAGCGGGGTAGAGGCTGATATTACTCCCAATATCGCAGAAGGTGCACACACACCTGTGATATAGTTCCTAATATCCAGCGGGAAAGAGGCTGATATTACTCTGGATCTCACAGTGGGTGTACATCCCCAATCCCCCATGGTATTGTTCCTAATATCCAGGTGCGAAGAGGATGATGATATCGCTGACGATATCGAAGGGGGTGTACGACTCTTCTGTGATGTGGTTCCTGATATCCAGAGGGTGAGTGGGTGATATTACTCCCAATAACGGAGGAAGTGTACACTACCCTGTGATTTTGTCCTTAATAACCACATGGGGAGAGGTGATATTACTCCCAATATAGCAAGGGGTGTACACCCCAAGTGTGATATGAATTGTGAAATCGAGAAGAAGAGTGAATGACATTGCTTCCAAAATACACCGGGTGTACACCCGCTCTGTGATATTGTTCCTATCATCTAAAGGAAGAGATGATGATATTACGCCCAATACTGCAGAAGGTATACACCCTCCCTGTGATAATGTTCCTCACAACTCGTGGGGGAGAGCATGATAGTACTTGAGATATGACAGTGGCTCTACATCCCATCTGTGATATAGCTCCTAATTTCCAATAGCTAACGTAGGATGTGCCTCCCAACAGAGTAGTGGGTGGACACCCGCCCTGTGATATTTCCCCCAATATTCAGGGAAACCAAGAATGACATTACCCCAAATCTCACAAAAAGTGGACACCCATGGTGTGCTATGGTTCCTAATATACGGAGGTGCAGAGGATGCTATTAGTTTTCACATCACAGGCTATGTACCCACACCCTGTGAAATTGTCACTGATGCCAGAAAAAAAGACAATGGTAATAATGGACACAGAACGCAGGGGGGTGAGGCACCCCCAGCAATATGGGGAGTAAGAGCCACCCCCTTTCCCCACCTGGCTCTTTGGGTTGAATCTGGACTCTACAGTTTCCTAGATTTAACACGATTATCTAACAACAAATACTCTAGATGAAGTTAAAAGACAAATAGCAGACTCTGTAAAGATATTTACCACATCTAAAAGCCACAGAGCATCATTATTAGGTATACACGTAGAATTCCTACAAGCCAATACAAATAAGACTGAAAAAAGTGGGAAAATATTAATAGGCAATTCATAGAAGAGGAAGCTTGAATTCCTGAATAGGATGTAAAGAAATATTTAAGGTGGCCAGGCACAGTGGCTCACAACTATAATCTTGGTATTTTGGAAGACCAAGGAAGGAGGATTGTTTGAGGCCGAGAATTCAAACCCAGCCTGGGCAACTTAGCAAGACCATAGTTCATAGTTCTGCAGGCTGAACAAGAAGCATAGTACCAGCATCTGCTCCTGGTGAGGCCTCAGGAAGCTTACAATCATGATGGAAGGCGAAGGGGGAGCTGGCATATCACATGGTGAGATAGGGAACAAAAGAGAGGAGAGGAAGTCACAGGCTTTTTTAAACGAGCAGATCTCCTGTGAACTAATGTGGCGAGACATCAATCACTACAGTGAGAATGGCATAAAGTCGTTCATGAGGGATCAGTCCCCATGAAGCAAAACGCCTCCCACCAAGTCCAGCCTCCAACACTGGGGATTACATTGCAACCTGAGATTTGAAGGGGACAAATATCTCAATGTATCAGCTGTGTTCCCAGTTCTAGGTTTATATTTCAGAGTATATTCTTCATCACTTTTTGGTGGTGTTGTTGCAGGGAGAAGTAGGCAGCAACCCAGATACCTATCACTAGGTCAATGGAAAAGACAAAAGTAGTATATTCACATCATGGAGGGCTGGTACAGTGGCTCATGGCTTTAATCTCAGCACTTTGGGAAGCTGAAGTGGGAGGATCACTGGAGGCCAGGAGTTCAAGACCAGCCTGGGCAAAAAAATGAAACCTTGTTTCTACAAAGCGAGACTCTGTCTTTAAAAAAAAAAAAAAAAAAAAAAAAAAATCCAAAAAACAAAGATTCAAAGCTAAACGTGTTTATGTATTTATTTATAGGGGGAGACAGAGTTTCACTCTGTCACCCAGGCTGGAGTGCAGTAGCACGATCTCTCGGCTCACTGCAACTTCTGCCTCCAGGTTTAAGCAATTCTCATGCCTCAGACTGCCAAGTAGCTGGAACTACAGGCACACGCCACCATGCCTGGCTAATTTTTTGTATTTTTAGTAGAAACGGAGTTTCACCATGTTGGTCAGGCTGGTCTTGAACTCCTGACCTCAGGTGGTCCGCCCGCCTTGGCCTCCCAAAGTGCTGGGATTACAAGCGTGAGCCACTGTACCCAGCCAGCTTTCAAGATTTATTTTCTTTATCTTTGGTTTTCAACTGTTGGACTATCATGTGGCTAGGTATGGCTGTCTTTATTTTTGCCTTTTAATTTTTTTACCATTTATGAAATTTGTTGAACTTCTTACATCTATTCTTTTATCAGAATATATTTTGTTGCCTTGATTTCCTCAGATTTGGCCTGTCAGAGGCTTTGCAAGCTGGCTCCTATGTCCTTGTAATGTTGTCTGTTCTTATCAAATATGGAGAACTTTTGGCTTTTTTTTTTTTTTTTTTGGAGATGGAGTCTTGCTCTGTTGCCCAGGCTGGAGTGGTGCAATGGCATGATCTCGGTTCACTGCAACTTCTGCCTCCGGGGTTCAAGCGATTCTCCTGCCTCAGTCTCCTGAATAGCTGGGATTACAGGCAACTGCCACCACACATGGCTAATTTTTGTATTTTTGGTAGAGATGGGGTTTCACCATTTTGTCCAGGCTGGTCTCGAACTCCTGACCTCAGGTGATCCACCTGCCTCAGCCTCCCAAAGTGTTGGGGTTACAAGTGTAAGCCACCACACCCGGCTACATTATTTCTTCAAATAGTTTTTTTCTGATCCAATTGCACCCTCTTTTCTTTCCGGGACTCTGATTACATATATATTAGGTCATTTGATATTGCTCTAAAAGTCCCTGAGGCCATTTTTCTTGTTTTTAAATTCATATAAATTTAAGGGGTGTCTGTTCATTTTTCTATGGTTTCTCAACATTCTGTTCTTCAGAATGAAAACTTTCTATTGGCCTATTAAGCCATATATAATCTGCTGTAAATCCCATCCAGTGAATTTTTTATTTCAGCTATTATAATTTTCAGTTCTAGAACTTCCATTTGGTTATTTTTTATGGTTTCTATTTCTGTTAACTCATTAAGATTATACTTTTCTTTCTTTCCCTAAATATAATTTTTGAACTTATTTATGATACCTCCTTTAAACTCTTTCTTTTTTTTTTTTTTTTTTTGAGATGAAGTCTCGTCGTGTTACCCAGGCTGGAGTGCAATGGTATGATCTCGGCTCACTGTGCAACCTCTGCCTCGCAGGTTCAAGTGATTCTCCTGCCTCAGCCTCCCGAGTAGCTGGGAATACAGGCATGCACCACCATGCCCAGCTAATTTTTTTTTTTTTTTTTTGTATCTTTAGTAGAGACAAGGTTTCACCATGTTGGTCAGGCTGGTCTCGAACTCCTGCCCTCATGATCCGCCCACCTGGGCCTCCCAAATTGCTGGAATTACAGGTGTGAGGCACCGTGCTTGACTTTGTGTGTGTGTGTGAGATAGAGTCTTACTCTGTCACCCAGGCTGGAGTGCAATGGCACCATCTCAGCTCACTGCAACCTCTGCCTCCCAGGTTCAAGTGATTCTCCTGCCTTAGCCTCCTGAGTAGCTGGGACTACAGGTGTGTGCCATCAGACCTGGCTAATTTTTGTATTTTTAGTAGAGACAGGGTTTCACAATGTTGGCCAGGCTGGTCTCGAACTCCTAATTCTCCTAATTCCTGACCTCAGTGATCTGCCCACCTTGGCCTCCCAAAGCGCTGGGATTACAGGCGTGAGCCACTGCTCCTGGCCTAAATTCTTTTCCTGATAAGTTTAACATCTAGGCCATCTTGGGTTTAATTTGTATAGACTACTTTTCCCCCCACCTTGACTATGAATTTTATTTTCCTCATTCTTTGTATGTCTAGGAAATTGAAATGTAATACTGGGCAGGACGCAATGGCTCATGCCTATAATCCCAGCACTTTGGGAGGCTGAGGTGTGCAGATCACCTGAGGTTGGGAGTTTGAGACCAGCCTGATCAACATGGAGAAACCCTGTCTCTACTAAAAACACAAAATTAGCTGGGTGTGGTGGTGCATGCCTGTCATCCCAGCTACTTGGGACGCTGAGGCAGGAGAATCGCTTGAACCTGGGAGGCAGAGGTTGCAGTGAGCCGAGATCACGCCATTGTACTCCAGCCTGGGCAACAAGAGTGAAACTCCGTCTCAAATAAATAAATAAATAAATAAATAAATAAATAACTGTAATACTGGACGTTACGAATAATACATTGTAGGAGTCTGGATTTTGTTATCTTCCTCTGAAAAATGTTGATTCTTGTCTTAGTGGGCAGTTCAAATACTTGATACAAATAATCAACTTGGCAGGGCATGGTGGCTCACGCCTGTAATCCCAGCACTTTGGGAGGCCAAGGCAGGCAGATCCTCTGAGGTCAGGAGTTCAAGACCAACCTGGGCAACCTGGCACAACCCTGTCTCTACTAAAATTGCAAACATTAGCGGGGCATTGTGGCGCACTCCTGTAATCCCAGCTACTTGGGAGGCTGAGGCAGGAGAATTGCTTGAACCTGGGAGGTGGAGGTTGCAGTGAGCCGAGATCGTGCCACTGCACTCCAGCTTGGACAACACAGTGGAAAAAGAAAAAAAAGAAAAAAAAGAAAGCAAACCCTTAGGACCAGGTGCGGTGGCTCATGCCTGTTATCCCAGCACTGTGGGAGACCAAGGCAGGTGGATTGTTTGAGGTCAGGTGTTTGAGCCCAGCCTGGCCAACATGATGAAACCCTGTCTCTACTAAAAATACAAAAATCAGCCAGGTGTGGCGATGCATGCCTGTAATCCTAGCTACTCACAAGGCTGAGGCAGGAGAATCGCTTGAACCCGGAAGGTGGAGGTTGCAGTGAGCAGAGATCGTACCACTGCACTCCAGCTTGGGCAACAGAGTAAGACTCTGTCTCAAAAAAAAAAGAAAGAAAAGAAAAGCAGACCCTTAGGAAGAAGGGCCTCAGTAGACCTCCTTCCACCAGTGCTTGGTGGATTTGTATATTAACATTGGAAGCATTGGAATGTTCCAAAAAAAGAAAAAAGGATAAGCTATGGTAAACCAGTTGACAAGCTAAGCTGTGAAAGCAACAGAGCCTCTATGACAGCATTTCAGAAGACCCTCGATACTTATAATAATAGGGTAGACTGCACTAAAAATCAGGCCTAGGTTCTAAGAGTAAGGGCAGCATTGCTTCAAAACCTCAGCAAAATTCTTAAGTCAAAGTCAGGCCCTAATAGAAAGTGGGACACTAATACCTAAGATAAAGATTTTTGCGTAGATAAACATGAGAATTTTGAATTCTGGATTCATTCTCCTAATTCCCCAGGCTATCAGAAGCAATCTGTTCTTTAGCTGGAAGAGAGACACTTCAGCTGGCTTGGACACCTTGCAAGAAGACCTAACCTGAGGCAGATGCCTCACAAATGACTCTCGTCTTTAAGATCTATCTCTGCCATCCTTCACTGCCTCCAGGCTCATACTGATAAACCGAGCAAGATCTCAGCACAGCCCAGGGAGGGAAGTAGCTGTCCTGCTCAAAGAGAAAATAGGTTACACACCAAAAGAATTACAGAATTAGGAATAATATGTCCAAACTGAAACCAAAGGAGTGCATCTTCAGGTTGTTGGAGCAGGGGAGTGGAACATAACGCTGAATAGATGACAATTACTGACATACTGGCACTTGCTCATGACTCAGATTCAATCTTTTGGCAAGAACATACCTGGAGCTGGTCCTAATAGCCTGCTGGGGATGGCTTTTTTAAAGCTTGAACGCAAGAAACATATCAACACAGCTTCTAGCAATTAGTATGTGGCTACTGCTCTGTAGAAAGTAAGGACCAAGGCCGGGTGCCTATAATGGGTGCAGGAAACTTAGGCGTGGTTCACAGAGGGTCAGATAATACATTGGTACTAAAAAGGACCTTGCTGCACCACAGCTCTACTCAGGGGTGCCCCTAAAAGATAGCAATAAAGGGAAATTCTCCCAGTGAGTAGAGTTGAGAATGGTATATTTATTTGTTCATTCACTCTGTATGGAGGGATAAATGGGTTGAGATTTCACTTCCAGTGTTGAGTGTTTTGTCTGGTTAATCAGGGCCCTGGGGCCGGGTGCAGTGGATCACTTGAGGTCAGGAGGGCGAAACCAGCCTGGCCAACTTGGTGAAACCCATCTCTACTAAAAAAATACAAAAACTAGCCGGGCGTGGTGGCTCACGCCTGTAGTCCCAGCTACTCAGGAGGCCTGTGGCAGTAGAATCGCTTGAACCCAGGAGGCAGAGGTTGCAGTGAGCCGAGATCGCCCCACTGCACTCCAGCCTGGGTAACAGAGTGAGACTCTGTCTCAAAACAAAAACAAATTTAAAAAATTGGCCAGGTACAGTGGTTCACACCTGTAATCCCAGCACTTTGAGAGTCCGAGGCGGGCAGATCACGAAGTCAGGAGATGGAGACCAGCCTGGCCAACATAGTGAAACCCCATCTCTAGTAAAAATACAAAAATTAGCCAGGCATGGTGGCAGGCGCCTGTAGTCCCAGCTACTTGGGAGGCTGAGGCAGGAGAATCACTTGAACCCGGGAGGTGGAGGTTGTGGTGAGCCAAGATCACGCCACTGCACTCCAGGCTGGGCAACAGAGCGAGGCTCCATTCCAAAAAAAAAAAAGAGTCAGGACCCTGAAAGAAAAGATTAGAAGATGGGGACGAGAGGTCTGGGTAAGAAGGAAATGGAGTAAATGGATAGATGAAAAGAAATAGGCACAGGTTGAGCGTGGTGGCTCATGCCTGTTATCCCAGCATTTGGAGAGGCCAAGGCAGGAAAATCACTTGAGGCCAGGAGTTCAAGACCAGCTTCGGCAGCATAGCAAAACCCCGTCTCTAAAAAAAGTTAAAATTAAAAAAAAAAGATTAAATTAATTCCCAGGAGGTGGAGCCAAGATCATACCATTGCACTCCAGCCTGGATGACAGAGCGAGACTCCATTTAAAAAAAAAAAAAAAAAAAAAAGATTAAATTAAATCCCAAAAAGTTTTTTTTGATGAAATAGGCATAAAATGTGTAGACCTTTGTGTCTCATAATAATGTCAACCAGAGGCACTCAGAATCCAGGTGAACAGGTTAACTTCTCCTGTGGATGTCAGCCAGACTCTCTCCTTGGCCATCTCAGTGCTTATACAATGGGTCTGTTAATGGAGAGGCCGTGATAGCATGGGCCCAATATTATGGGTTCCTTCTAACCAAAGGCTGATATGGCTTTGCCACTGATGAATGGCCAAACTGCCAACAGAAGATATTGATGCTGAGTTCTCAGTATTACTCTACCTCTGGAGGGAACTAGCCACCCAGTGGTGGAAGATTGATTATATCAGATCTCTTCCTTCCTGGAGTAGGCAGCAATGTATTCTTTTTTTTTTTTTTTTTTTTGAGACGGAGTCTCACTCTTTTGCCCAGGCTGGAGTGCAGTGGCACAATCTCAGTTCACTGCAAGCTCCGCCTCCCGGGTTCACGCCATTCTCCTGCCTCAGTCTCCCAAGTAGCTGGAACTACAGGTGCCCGCCACCTCGCCCGGCTAATTTTTTGTATATTTAGTAGAGATGGGGTTTCACCATGTTAGCCAGGATGGCAGCAATTCATTCTAACTAGTACTAACAACTGTTCTAGAAACAGAGTTATTTCTACCCACTGTGCCTCTGCCAGCACAACTACCTTAGCGCTTACAGAATTCTTATCTACCAGCCTGAGCAAAGTAGTGAGACCCCATCTCTACAAAAATGTTAAAAATTAGCGAAGTTAGGCCAGGTGCAGTGGCTCACGCCTGTAATCCCAGCACTTTGGGAGGCCAAGGTGGGAGGATCACTTGAGGTCAGGAGATCGAGACCAGCCTGGTCAACATGGTGGAACCCCATCTCTACTAAAAATACAAAAACAATCAGCCGGGCATGGTGGCAAGCACTTGTAGTCCCAAGTACTCGGGAGGCTGAGGCAGGAGAATCTCTTGAATCCAGGAGGCAGAAGTTGCAGTGAGCCGAGATCGTGCCACTGTACTCCAGCTTGGGTGACAGAGCAAGACTGTGTCTCAAATATAATAATAATAATAATTAGCTGAGTTGGCCGGGCATGGTGGCTCATGCCTGTAGTCCCAGGACTTTGGGAGGCCAAGGTGGGTGGATCACCTGAGGTCAGAAGTTTGAGATTAGCCTGGCCAACATGGCAAAACTCCGCCTCTACTAAAAATACAAAAATTAGCTGGGCATGGTGGTAAGTGCCTGTAATCCCAGCTACTCCGGAGGTTGAGGCTGGAGAATCTCTTGAGCCCAGGAGGCAGAGATTGCAGTGAGCCGAGATCGTACCACTGCTCTACAGCCTGGGCGACAAGTGCAAAACTTCATTTCAAAATAAATAAATAAATAAAATAAAATTAGCTGAGTGTGGTGGCATGAGCATGTGGTCCTAGCTACTCAGGAGGATTGCTTGAGCCCAGGAGGTTGAAGCTGCAGTGAGCCCTGTTTTTACCACTGCACTGTAGCCTAGGTGACAGAAAGAGTTTGTCTAAAAAAAAAAAAAAAATCATAAGATGCCATACAACGTTGCTCAGAACAGGGACTCTTTTTATGGCAAAGAAAGTACAACGGAGAGCATGGCCATAAAATCCACTGGTCTTTTCACAGTCCCCAATAGTTCTAAAGCTATTGCTAACAGAATTGGAGTGGCCTATTAAAAGTTCACCATAGCCATCAGGTTGGAGATCATCCCCTGTGGGTTTCAGGTACTGTCCTCCATGATATATTTATATGCTGAACTAATGCTGATATGTACTCAAAATGGTTAGAATACATGAGTCTGGGAACAAATGGTAAAAGTAGGATTTGCTGTACTCACTTGGGAAACAGAAAGCTTGAATTTAAAGCTATAACTTCCATCTTGGTCTCTTTGGACTTCTTTTTTTTTTCTTATTTATTTATTTATTTATTTAGAGATGGAGTCTCGCTCTGTTGCCCAGGCTGGAGTGCAATGGCACTATCTTGGCTCACTGCAGCCTCTGCTTCCCGGGTTCAAGTGATTCTCCTCCTTGCTTTAGCCTCCTGAGTGGCTGGGATTACAGGCACCCACCACCACGCCCGGCTAAATTTTTTGTATTTTTAGTAGAGACAGGGTTTCATCAGGTTGGCCAGGCTGGTCTTGAACTTCTGACCTCAGTTGATCCGCCTGCCTCAGCCTCCCAAAGTGCTGGGATTACAAGTGTGACCCAGTCTGTAACAACTCTTGTGGGCAATTGGACAGAAAATGAACAGACTCCCTTAGGTCAATTAGATGTGTCAAAGGTGACAGAGTCCTATAGTTATAGAACAAGATGACCTGAGATGGGGCTGTGGGAGTGGAAGATGCTTGCTCCAATACTGGGAATACAAAGTAAAGCAACTTGGCCTGATCTTAGGTGTACCAAATAAGAATAAGCCTGGGGTTTGACACTGATGGCAATAATTGCCAGGATCAGTCATTCAAATGTATTTGAGTAGACTAGTAGTTCTTTTTGTAATCTCCTCTGTACTATTATTAAATGAGATCCATAGATAATACAGTCAAACTAACTACACATATATATTTAAGAAAATCAATGTTGTGCGCTAACTGTAATACAAAGAAGAAATAAAAAGGTTATTTATAATAACATATTTCAATACATAATTGCACGGTGGCTCATGCCTATAATCCCAGCACTTTGGAAGGTCAAGGCAAGCAGATCACTCAAGCTCAAGAGTTCAAGACCAGCCTGGGGAACATGGAGAAACACCATCTCTGCAAAAAATACAAAAATTCTCCAGGTGTGGTAGCATGCACCTATAGTCCCAGCAACTCAGGAAGCTGATATGGGAGGATGGCTTCAGCCCAGGAGGCAGAGGTTGCAGTAAGCCGAGATTGTGCCACTGCACTCCAGCCTGGGCTACAGAGCAAGACTCTGTCTCAATAAGTAAGTAAGTAAGTAAGTAAATAAATAAATAAATAAATAAAGCAGTAGTCATTTGCTAGCAACTATACATAGCAAAATCATGCATGTTACAGCTGCAAATTCTGATTGACACATGCATGTTGTGCAGGTGACTCAAATACTATCAACACCATTGCCATCAATAATGTAATTTTCTGAAATGGTATAACCAACCCCTAGCACAGTGTCTGGTACTCAGTTAAAACGCAGTGGGGTTTTGTTTTGTTTTGTTTTGTTTTGAAATGAAAAAAATCTGAAAGCCAACGAGACCCATTAAAGATTTTAAAAAGAGAAGTATCTGGATCAGTCTTTAGGAAGATTTAAGACTCTCAAAAAATGATGAGCTTCAGGGTCTGGGTTATTTTCATCTTTGGCTTATCTCCCATTCCTACCCCATGCTTATAAGTAGTAGGCACTCAATACATGATTTTATATTGAATTGATTTGAATCAAATAATTTCTGCAGCAAAGTGTCCACGGGACCCTTTGGTATAACATTATCTTAGGGCATAGCTCCAGAAAAGCAGTATTAATGGAAGAGAATTACTTATCACAGTGTCCAAAGTCAGTCCTATCTCTATTTCACATGTGCAGGACTCTGCAGTCCAGAATGGAATGTTCTGGGTCCAGCTCTGTTGCAAAGAAAGCTACATTCTATTACATCATCACAAGATTGACGAGTAACAAGAACAAAGGCCCACAATAATAGAAGTCTTTAACAAAAACACACTCTATGTAGCTGGCATAAAACATGTTCCAATTTTTGGCTGGCTGTTTGAAGGACATCTTTAGGACCTTAGCATAGTGCCTGGCACATAAAAGCCCCTTAACAAATATGTGCTGAATGGATGAATGAATAGCAGCAGTTGAAAATGGTGCCTAAGAGAAAACAATAAAATAGCAAAATTCTAGTGTGTGTTATACCAGAACCAGATCTGCGACTCTTAGAGTAGTTTTCAGTTTGAAGAACTGTCAAGCCCAGTGACTCAAAAGCGAGCACTCAGACCACACATCCAAAACAAAACAACAAAAAAGAAAAAAGTGGCCGGGCGCGGTGGCTCAAGCCTGTAATCCCAGCACTTTGGGAGGCCGAGGCGGGTGGATCAACGAGGTCAGGAGATCGAGACTATCCTGGCTAACATGGTGAAACCCCGTCTCTACTAAAAATACAAAAAAACTAGCCGGGCGTGGTGGCGGGCGCCTGTAGTCTCAGCTACTTGGGAGGCTGAGGTGGGAGAATGGCGTGAACCCGGGAGGCAGAGCTTGCAGTGAGCCGAGTTCACGCCACTGCACTCCAGCCTGGGAGACACAGCGAGACTCCGTCTCAAAAAAAAAAAAAAAAAAAAAAGAAAAAAGTAACATATGCACATGGTTACAAAGAAGTGCATAAGAACTTTCAGATGAAAAGGAATAGCTTCTTGACTGTTTTCTTCTCCCTCTCATCCTCAGTTCCATTGCCCAAGACAAAAAATTTGTGACAGGCCAAGCACGGTGGCTCACGTTTGTAATCCCAGCATTTTGGGAGGCCGAGGCAGGTGTATCATAAGGTCAGCAGTTGGAGACCAGCCTAACCAACACAGTGAAACCCCACCTCTACTAAAAATACAAAAATTAGCTGGGTGTGGTGGCAGATGCCTGTAATCTCAGCTACTTGGGAGGCTGAGGGAGGGGAATCGCTTGAACCTGGGAGGCGGAGGTTGTAGTGAGCCAAGATCGTGCCACTGCACTCTAGCCTGGGCAACAGCTAGACTCCATTTCAAAATGAAAAATAAAAAACAAAAAATAATCTGTGACATTACATTCATTTCCACCATTATCCATTATTTTGTTTTGTATTCTCCATTTCATCACTGATATGATTGAGAAAGACTCACACTTTGAGGCCAGGCACAGTGGCTCACGCCTGTAATCCCAACACTTTGGTAGGCTGAGGCGGGCTGATCACTTGAGGTCAGGCGTTCGAGACCAGCCTGGCCAACACGGCAAAGTCCTGTCTCTACTAAAAATATATAAATTAGTTGGGCATGGTGGCAGGCGCCTGTAATCCCAGCTTTTCGGGAGGCTGAGGCGACAGAATCACTTGAACCCAGGAGGCAGAGCTTGCAGTGAGCCCACACCGTGCCACTGCACTTCAGCCTGGGCGACAGAGTGAGACACTATCTCAAAATAAAACAAAACAAAACAAAAACAAAAACCTCTTCTTGTGAACAAAATGTAGGAAAAGAAGCAAAAGTAATTGTGACTTCTGGTTTAGCGACTGCAATTAAGTGTGTTCCCCCCACCCCCAAAGAAAATTCTATAATATAGTTGTTTTTCATCTAAAAAAGAAACCTGAACAAAATCAATTAAGCATTATTATTATTTTTGAGATGGAGTTTCCCTCTTGTTGCCCAGGCTGGAGTGTAATGGCGCAATCTCGGCTCACTGCAACCTCCACCTCCTGAGGGGGGTTCAAGCGATTCTCCTGCCTCAGCCTCCCGAGTAGCTCGGATTACAGGCGTGAGCCACTGTGTCCAGCCTAATTAAGCACTATTATACAAAAATGAGTTCTGGCCTCAGTAGTGTGGAAGTGGGGAGAAACTAGCGAAAGAGATAAACTACTGAGTCCCGGTACCTCTGAGCAAGTTTCAGGGACCTATGTAAAGTTCCCTCTGCAAAACTCTCATCCTGTTAAAACTTGTGAATCCCAAAAATCAGAGGTAGGTCTCAGTTAATTTAAAAAGTTTATTTTGCCAAGGTTGAGGATGCGCGCCCTGAGGACCTCCTGAGGACATCCTGAGGACATGTGCCCAAGGTGGTCAGAGCACAGTTTGGTTTTCTACATTTTAGGGAGACATGAGACATCAATCAACATATATAAGATCAACATGGGTTTGGTCTGGAAATGGGGGCTTTCCAGGTCATGGGTAGATAGGAGACAAATGGTTGCATTCTTTTGAGCTTGCTTTCTTTCCTTCTTTCCTCCCTCCCTTTCTCTCCCTCTCTCTCTTTCTTTTTTTCTTTATTTTATTTATTTATTTATTTTCTTGAGGCGGAGTCTCGCTCTGTCGCCCAGGCTGGAGTGCAGTGGCGTGATCTCGGTTCACTGCAAGCTCTGCCTCCTGGGTTCACGCCACTCTCCTGCCTCAGCCTCCCGAGTAGCTGGGACTACAGGCGCCCGCGACCACGCCCAACCAACTTTTTGTGTTTTTAGTAGAGACGTGGTTTCACCGTTTTAGCCAGGATGGTCTCGATCTCCTGACCTCGTGATCTGCCGGCCTCGGCCTCCCAAAGTGCTGGGATTACAGGCGTGAGCCACCACGCCCGTGGCACGCCCCTCCTTCTGTTCCCTTTTCCCTACCCTTTTCCCTTCCCTTCCTTTCCTTTCCTTCATACGGAGTTTCCCTCTTTCACCCAGGCTGGAGTGAAGTGGCCCGATTTCGGCTCACTGCAGCCTCCGCCCCCAGGTTCAAGTGATTCTCCTGCCTCAGCCTCCCAAGCGGCTGGAATTACAGGTGCCCGCCACCAGGTCCGGCTAATTTTTGTGTTTTTAGTAAAGACGGGGTTTCTCCATGTTCGCCAGGCTGGTCTGGAACTCCTGACTTCAGGTGATCCACCCACCTCGGCCTCCCAAAGTTTTAGGATTACAGGTGTGAGCCACCGTGCCCAGCCTGTTTTTATTTATTTATTTATTTATTTATTATTTTTATTATTTATTATTTATTTTTATTTTTATTTTTTGAGAGGGAGTCTGGTTCTCTTGCTCAGGCTGGAGCGCAATGGCTGATCTCGGCTCACTGCAACCTCCGCCTCCCGCGTTGAAGCAATTCTCCTGCCTCAGACCCTCGAGTAACTGGAATTACAGGCGCCTGCCACCATGCCCGGCTAATTTTTGTGTTTTTAGTAGAGACAGGGTTTCGTCATTTCGGCCAGGCTGGTTTGGAACTCCTAACCTCAAGTGATCCGCCCGCCTCTGCTTCCCAAAGTGCTGGGATCACAGGTGTGAGCCACCGCACCCAGCCTCTTGAGTTTCTGATTAGCCTCTCCAATCGAGGCAATCAGATACGCATTTATTTTAGTGAGCAGAGGGGTAACTGAATAGAATGGGAGACAGGTTTTCCCTAAGCAGTTCCCAGTTCGACTTTTCCCTTTAGCTGAGTGATCTTGGGGCCGGCCCCAAGATATGTTCCTTTGACGCAATTCATCTCGGAAACCAAGATTTATTTTCTTTCGGAATTTTAAAAGTTTTGCTCTTGCATTAAAACAAAAAAAAGTGCGTGTGTGTTTCGCGTTAATTATTATTTGCTGCATTTTGGAACTGAGTCAGGCAAATCATTTTTGTTCCTAGGCAAGTGGCTTTAATCTTCAAAATCTACCCAGTCTTTGGGGGCACTGCTGTCTCCTTTCCCAAGGTCCTAATTCCCACTGAAACCTGTCTGTAGTATTTGTGGCTTGGGGCCACTTCAAGATTTCAAATTTCAGCCTCAGACTCCAATCCCCTCCCGGGATCCGGGAGACCCAGCCCCATGCAGCCCCAGCCGAGCTGGCGGGAATTGCAACGTCAGGGTCGTGGCGGTTCGCTGGGCCCTGGAGCCCAGGCGCGCGGCCCCGGGAGCGTCAGCCCCTCCCCGCCGTCGCTCGCGTTGTCTGCGCTGACTCAGCTTTTCCGGTCACCGCCGTCACTGGTGGTTCCCGACTGCAGTGAAGGTGCGGACGCCAAGTCACAGCTCAGTAATGCTGGAGCCGCCGGCGTCCCGAGCCTTCTCCAAATGGGCGGTGTTCCTGCCCCCACCATGACTCAGCCGCTTCCGCTCCGGCGTCAGCGGAGCTCTGGCCTCCGCCCGCGAAGCCCTGCCGCCTTCCCACTGCCCCAGAGGGGCCACAGCACGCTCGCTTCCGCCCTTAGGTGTCCTTCCAAGCCCCTGACAAGGTTTGGCAGCTTGATAAAGGGTCCCTGAGCTCCAGTGCTTAGGCCCTGCAAGGCCCTTTTCTGTACATTGAGGAGCTGAGGCCTCCGCACAGGAAAGTATTCCTTACCCTGCGGTGCAAGGAGGAAGTTAGCCTCAGACTAATTGAGGCAACTGAGGCCTCGGACAGCCGCGGGTCCTGAGAGCCCGATGGACCTACCTTGGAAGTTCAGCGTTACCGTTTGCGGATGTGTGACACTCCCTTACTCCTACCCCCACCCACTTAACAGAAATGAGGATGATTGATTCCATGCCACCTTGTTGATGCCACTTTGTTGTTGGCATTGCCTAGCACATAGCAGGAGCTCAGCAAGTCTGAGCTTTTGTTTGTATTTTCTTTCTTTCTTTCTTTCTTTTTCTTTTGAGACGGAGTCTCACTCTGTCGCCCAGGCTGGAGTTCAATGGCACGATCTCGGCTCACCGCAACCTCCGCCTCCCGGGTTCATACTCTTGCCTCAGCCTCCTGAGTAGCTGAGACTACAGACGAAGGACACCACGCCCAGCTGATTTTTGTATTTTTAGTAGAGACGAGATTTCACCATGTTGGCTAGGATGGTCTCAATCTCTTGACCTCGTGATCTGCCAGCTTTGGCCTCCCAAAGTTCTGGGATTACAGGCGAGAGCCACCGAACCCAGCCTGTATTTTCTTTGAAATGTCTTTTCGATGTAGTTCTTGCTCTCCATGGTCAGGGTCACCTCAGCAACTTCCTAACTGGTTTTGCTACATTCCCATCCAACCTCACACAATGACCAGGTGCATTTTTATGGCACACTGTATTCTGCAAGCCATTCCTCTGTGCAAGAAAATGTAATACTCTGTTGTCTTTTGGTTTGACTGGAAAGTCCTTTCACTGGTATTTAAAGCACTCCAGCATAGTCTGGCTCCCATCCTTCCCATAAATATTTTAGGCCTGCTCTGCACCCTGTATTGTGGTACTCGGATTCTTGCCCTCCAGAGCTCTAGTGAGGGGAGATAAATATATAATTATGTCATTATTATACTGTGTAATAAGTGTTCTGATCGAAGTGTGAACAGGACAGAGAGCAACTCAGTGAATAGATGGGGAAGAAGAAAAGCTTCACAGAGGAAGAAATATATGGGGTAGGGAGATGGCTTGATGGTTGTGAGGCGTTTACCAGCACTGTGATAGATATTGTATATAGTAGAGTGTCCTTGTTGCTGTAGGTTTTCGAAGGCATCATTGTGCTCTGCTCTGTTGCTGTTACAGAAGGTTTGAACCATCAAGCCCCATACTTTAATCTTCTTGGATCCAGAAGTATTGTGGGAAATAAAATTTGGGTTTTAAAATGATTACCACCTGATGAAATACAGTTTGCAGAAAGAAATAATGGATTCCTTACAGGAAAAATTCTGTACCAAGGATACCCTTATAAGGAGTAGAATTGACCATAGGGCCTGAGTGCTAGAGAAGACAGTGTTTGTGAGGATTCTAGGTTCAAACCTGCCCCAGCTCAACCCTTTGGGGCACGCTTATCAGTCCTGGGAAGGAGAAGGCTGTGTACTAAAATGGAAACCACTGAATCACCAGGAGCCCAGGTCCTCTTCTGCGTGGCATGCTGAAAGAATTGAATTATTAAGAACCCAGCACACACTCTGTGGGATCCTCAGTTTTAAAAAGAGCTGAATGTAAGAAAGGCATTTACCTACTGGCCAGAGAGAGATGGGCAGTGAAGGTCTGCAAGTTGTCAGTGACAGATTCTAGGTGGCAGTAGCAGGGAGAGCTGAGGCTCCAAGGGGGCCTCAGGATTAAGGACACCTCAGGGACATAACAGATGGCCCAAGTAGCATTGATATAGGTACTTACAGGCAGAGAGGACAGGGATCACAGAAGTGGTAAGAGCTGCAGTTCATATAGTGTCTGCGATTACAGTAGATTTTAATTTCTTTTTATTTTTCTGAATTAAATTTGTCCATGGTGAACATGGTTGGTTTTTTTTTTGGTGGGTGGGGGAGGGATGGAGTTTCATTCTTATTGCCCAGGTTGTAGTGCAATGGTCTGACCTTGGCTCACTGCAACCTCCACCTTTTGGGTTCAAGCAATTCTCCTGCCTCAGCCTCCCGAGTAGCTGGGATTACAGGTGTGCGCTGCCACCATGCCTGGCTAATTTTTGTATTTTTAATAGAGACGAGGTTTCACCACGTTGGCCTGGCTGGTCTCGAACTCCTGACCTCCGGTGATCCACCTGCCTCAGCCTCCCAAAGTGCTGGGATTACAGGTGTGAGCCACCATGTCTGGCAACATGTTTTTAATATCAGAAAAAAATTTTTATTACCCAGTGTTGGTGCAGATGAAGTAAAATGGGTCTTCCTATTCAATAGAGTTTTACAAGAAATGAATCACAGCACACTTCCTGACTCATCTGTGAAAATTACACATATTGGCCAGGTGCGGTGGCTCAAGCCTGTAATCCAGCACTTTGGGAGGCCGAGACGGGCGGATCACGAGGTCAGGAGATCGAGACCATCCTGGCTAACACGGTGAAACTCCGTCTCTACTAAAAAATACAAAAAAAACTAGCCGGGCGAGATGGCAGGCGCCTGTAGTCCCAGCTACTCGGGAGGCTGAGGCAGGAGAATTGCCTAAACCCGGGAGGCGGAGCTTACAGTGAGCTGAGATCCAGCCACTGCACTCCAGCCTGGGCGACAGCGAGACTCCATCTCAAAAAAAAAAAAAAAAAAGAAAGAAAATTACACATATTAATCATAATGTAAATGCTTACTATTGATGTGAACCAAAATTATGATTTAACTACTTTGGGAGGCTGGGGAAGGAGAAATGGTGGTGGGTATGTGGTGTATTTGTAAGAGTGCTACAACCTCATCTACCATAACAGGAAAGCAATAGATTGCGTTTAAAACAGATACATCAAGAAATAGCATAAGCACATTATTTTGATGCATGGAGGTAAATACCCAAAATAACAGTGAAAAAAGTGGAAAATGGTTGCCTTTGGGCTATGAAGAGGAATGAGGCAGAAGACTACTTTTTTCCACTACACATTTCTTGGTGCTATCAAAATATTTTTTAACTTCATGCATTTTTAAATACAGATAAAAGTAAAAGCGTACAAACCTGTTGTTTCAGTAATTTTATTTCTATGTAGGTATCCTAAGGCAATAATAGCAGATGTGGGTAAAGATTTATGTATGCCAGTCACTGCAGTATTTTTTTAATTCTAGATATCCCATTTTTATCTATTTTTAATTCATTTATTTTCAATTTATGTGGGTGCATATTAGGTTATATAAGATTGTTTAATTAGGCCAGGCGCGGTGGCTCGTGGCTGTAATCCCAGCACTTTGGGAGGCCGAGGTGGGCAGATTACGAGGTCAGGAGTTCGTGACCAGCCTGACAAACATGGTGAAACCCCGTCTGTACTAAAAATACAAAAATTAGCTGAGTGTGGTGGCATGTGCTTGTACTCCGAGCTACTCAGGAGGCTGAGGCAGGAGAATTGCTTGAACCTGGGAGACAGAGGTTACAGTGAGCAAAGATTGCGCCATTGCCCTCCAGCCTGGGTGACAGAGTGAGACTCCCTCTCAGAAAAAAAGATTGTTTAGTTAGAAATTAAAAACTGGCAACAATGTAATAAGTTTTTTAAATTATGGTACATTTATATAATGATTTTTAAAATCACATTTTTTAGCATTATTTAATTTCCTTGTTGAAATGCTAATTTTAAAAGTAGTGAAAATACTTGAGGTCAGAGTTCAAGACCAGTCTGACCAACATGGAGTAACCCTGTCTCCACTAAAACTACAAAAGTTAGCCAGGCGTGGTGGCAGGCAACTGTAATTCCAGCTACTCAGGAGGCTGAGGCAGGAGAATTGCTTGAACCTGGGAGCCGGAGGTTGCAGTGAGCCGAGAGCATGCCACTGTACTCCAGCCTGGGTGACTGAGTGAGACTCCATCTCAAAAAATGAAAACTAAAATAATAAAAATACAAAAATTAGCTGGACGTGGTGACGGGCACCTTTAATCACAGCTACTTGGGAGGCTGAGGCAGGAGAATCGCTTGAACCCAGAAGGCAGAAGTTGCAGAGAGCTGAGATCGTGCCATTGCACTCCAGCCTGGGCAACAAGAGTGAAACTCCTTCTGAAGAAAAAAAAAAAACTATAGAGATATATATACACACACACATATATACACACACACACACACACATATATATGGAAGTAAATATGAAACAGTGTTAAAAGTTGGTGATTCTGGGTGGTTGGTATTTTATTCATTACATTGTTTTAAATTTTGATTTAAACAAAATAAACAATGACAGAGTTAAAAAAAAAAAAAAAAGCCAATGATCCACGCATGAAGAAATTGAAATGTTTGTTCCTTGGTGTCATAAATGAATAGCAATTGAACATAAATTTAACTTCCTCAGCAAGGCCATTTTTACTTTCTGCAGAAAGGGTACACTTGCCAGCAATTTTGCCATGAGAGTACACCAAACAAAGGAGACAGGGTCATTTATAACCTGACACATCCACCTTACTACTGTGTCCAGTTTCCATTGGCTGGAACGGGACCTCACATTTTGTATTTGTCCTGATTGGCTAGTGACTTAGAACTTTTTAAAAGAGACAAAGGCAGAGGAGAACAAAGGAAGGAGGAAGTAACTTGTGGAAAGCTGAGAAAGGTAAAAACACCTTTAAATAAGGAAGACTATGACTTAATGCTTGCTTGGACCAGTATAAGCATATCAGGGCAAATATTTAGGCTAAATTGTGGGAGCTAAGAACATAAAATACATTGATTTCTTTATTATGGCTAGCAGATATTTAAGAGTGTTAGCACAGGTCTTTGAATAAATTTTGCTTCTACGAGAAGTAACTATTCCTAATTAGATGGGTAGGAAAGTTTTTGAAGAGGAACCTCTACTTTTTACAAAAGGTACAGGTAAAGTTCTATAGGAGTTCAGAATGGAGAGACATTATCAAAGGCAGTGGTGGGAGAGAAAGGTGGAATAAGGAAAGGTGTCTGAATTGAGCCTTCAGGGACCCAGAAGATTAAGACAGCTGAGAAGAGTACTGTGAAGTGGTATTCTAGGCAGAATGAGCAACATGAAAAATCCATGGACAGAAAAGCAAGGGACTCTTGAGTAGTTCAGCTTGGCTGGACCTGAAGATACCTGATGACAAATAGTAAGAAATGAGATCTGAAAGGTGATTGCTACCTCATCCAAAAGGAGCCTTCTATGGAAAGCCAAAGAATTCTAGTCTGTTCTGTAGATTGTGGTTTGTCATTAAGGGTTTTGGGGTTGGGATAATAGGATCAGAACAGGAAGATTAATCTAGACATGAAATAGAAAATGATGGCCGGGAGCGGTGGCTCACGCCTGTAATCCCAGCACTTTTAGGAGGCTGAAGCAGGTGGATCCCCTGAGGTCAGGATTTCGAGACCAGCCTGGTCACCATGGTGAAACCCCGTCTCTACTAAAAATATAAAAATTAGCCGGGTGTGGTGGCTCATGCCAGTAATCCCAGCTACTCAGGAGGCTGAGGCAAGAGAATTGATTGAACCCGGGAAGCAGAGGTTGTGGTGAGTCGAGATCGCACCATTGCACTCCAGCCTGGGCGATGGAGCAGGACTCTGTCTCAAAAAAAATAAAATAAAAATAAAATAAAGTTATTTGAAAGAGGGACTGGAGACAGGGAATGCAGCTAGGAAGAAATGATTATAGGGGACCAAGTGAGGGATGAATACAAGTGCCCCCTCCCTCCTTTTTAAAAAATAGCTTTACTGATCCAGGTGTCCTTTTTGTTTTTGTTTTTGTTTTTGTTTTTGAGACAGAGTTTCCCTCTTGATGCCCAGGTTGGAGTGCAATGGCACGATCTTGGCTCACCACAACCTCCGCCTCCCAGATTCAAGTGATTCTCCTGCCTCAGCCTCCCGAGTAGCTGGGATTATAGGCATGTACCACCATGCCCAGATAATTTTGTATTTTTAGTGGAGACAGGGTTTCTCCATGTTGGTCAGGCTGGTCTGGAACTCCCGACCTCAGGTGATCCGCCCTCCTCAGCCTCCCAAAGTGCTGGGATTACAGGCATAAGCCACTGCCCGCAGCCCCAGGTGTCCTTTTGACCACACACAATAGTCTCTAAAACAGTCTTCCTGCCTCTGGGCTGATGTTTCCCAACCATTTTTCGTGTTCGAACACACAGCTGAGGGTTCTAACACACTCTCATCAGTTACAATGGTTCACTGAGGCAGGATTTTAGGGGCAGTTGATGAAAGTGTGCAGTTTGAAAGAAGACCCAAGTGATTTTCTTTCTTTCTTTCCCTTCTCCTTCCCTTCCCTTTTTTTCCCCTTCCTTCCTTCCTTCCTTCCTTCCTTCCTTCCTTCCTTCCTTCCTTCCTTCCTTCCTTCCTTCCTTCCTTCCTTCCTTCCCTCCCTCCCTCCCTCCCTCCCTCCCTCCCTCTCTCCCTCTTTCTCCCTTTCTTTCTACTCTGGCCATAATGATATACCCAGTAATGCCTGTAGACACAGCTGTGCATTTTGTTTTTTAAAAACACTTGTTTTTCTGGGATGCTCTTTCTCCCACTTTCTGCTTATCAAAAATCCTGGGCCTTGCCAGGTGTGGTGGAGTGTGTGTATAATCCCAGCTACTCAGGAGGCTGAGGCATGAGAATCACTTGAACTCAGGAAGTGGAGGTTGCAGTGAGCTGAAATCACGTCACTGCACTCCTGCCTGGGTGACAGAGTGAGACTGTCTCAAAAAAAAAAAAAAAAAAATTCTGAGATGATTACTTGACACCAAGAGTTTGAGACCAGCCTGGGCAACATAGAGAAACCCCATATCTTCAAAAAAAAAAAAAAAAAAATTGCCAGGCATGGTGGTAGACACCTGTAGTCCCATCTACTCAGGAGGCTAAGGTGGGCTTAAGCCTGGGAGGTCAAACTTGCAGTGAGCTGTGATCGCACCACTGCACTCCAGAGCCTAGGTAACAGAGCTAGACTCTTTCTCAAACAAACAGAAAATCTGTTCATCTTTTAGGGCCCAGATTTCACTTATTCCATGAAACCTTTTATGAATAGCTAAAAGGGAATTATTTTCTTATTCTCAGCTGCCAAGGCCTGTGCCAGTCACATCACTGCTTGCACTGCTTTTCTCTCCCAATTTAACATCTGTGTCTTCTCTTTTAATCTAGTATTTTAACTGCCAGAGATAGGACTCAAGTTTTTGTTGTGTTTTTTAATCCCTCTTGAATACACTAGCCCAAAGTCCTTGCAGATCAAAGTGTTTGATAATTAAAATAATTACCATTCATTGACTTTGGTTTTGTTTTGTTTTGTTTTTGAGGCGGGTCTTGCTCTCTCACCCAGGCTGGAGTGCAGTGGTGTGATGGCTCACTGTAGCCTCAACCTCTCTGGGCTCAAATGACCCTCACACCTCAGCCTCCCGAGTAGTGGGGACTACAGGCGTAAGCCAGCACGCCCAGATAATTTCTGTATTTTTTGTAGAGAGGGGTTTTTGCCATGTTGCCAAGGCTAACTACCATTTATTGAAAGCCTTTTAGTTACAGACACCATGTATATTATATCTACTCCTAATACCCCTAAGAGATAGATAGTTATCCTCGTTGTAAAAAAAAGGAAACAGAGGCTCTAAATATTAATTAACATATTCAGTGTACATGGCCAGAAAGTAGGGGACTTAAGATTTGAGTAGTGCTCTGGTAGGCTCCAAATCTTGTGTTGCTTTCACTGCACTGTGTTGCTCTTTTTTTTTTTTTTTTTTTCCGAGATGGAGTCTTGCTTTGTAGCCTAGGCTAGAGTGTAGTGGTGTGATCTCGGCTCACTGCAACCTCCACCTTCTGGGTTCAAGGTTTAAGCAATTCTCCTGCCTCAGCCTCCCGAGTAACTGGGATTACAGGCATGCGCCCAGCTAATTTTTTTTTTTTTTTTTTTTTTTTTTTTGAGACGGAGTCTCGCTCTGTTACCAGGCTGGAATACAGTGGCACAATCTTGGCACACTGCAACCTCCGCCTCTCGGGTTCAAGCGATTCTTCTGCCTCAGCCTCCCGAGTAGCTGGGACTACAGGCGCATGCCACCATGTCTAGCTAATTTTTTGTATTTTCAGTAGAGATGGGGTTTCACCATGTTAGCCAGGATGGTCTCCATCTCCTGACCTCATGATCCGCCTGCCTCGGCCTCCCAAAGTGCTGGGATTAGAGGCATGAGCCACTTGCCTGGCCTAATTTTTGTGTTCTTAGTAGAGATGGGGTTTGACCATGTTGGCCAGGCTGGTCTGAAACTCTTGACTTCATGATCCGCCCGCCTCAGCCTCCCAAAGTCCTGGGATTACAGGCACGAGCCACCACGCCTGGCCCTGTGTTGCAATTCTTAAGTGATGGTTGAATGGATAAATTTTTTTTTTCATTTTTCAGCACTTTTTTTTTTTTTTTTTTGAGATAGTTTTGCTCTTGTTGCCCAGGCTGGAGTGCCATGGTGAGATCTTGGCTCACTGCAACCTCTGCCTCCTAGGTTCAAGTGATTCTCCTGCCTCAGCCTCCAGAGTAGCTGGGATTACAGGTGCCTGTCACCACGTCCAGCTAATTTTGTAGTTTTAGTAGAGATGGGGTTTCCTGATGTTGGTCAGGCTGGTCTCCATCTCCTCACCTCAGGTGATCCGCCCACCTCAGCCTCCCAAAGTGCTGGGATTACATGAACCACTGCACACGGCCTTGAGCACATTTTTTTTTTCTTTTTTTGAGATGAAGTCTCACTCTGTCGCCCAGGCTGGAGTGCAGTGGCGCAGTCTTGGCTCACTGCAACCTCCACCTCCTGGGTTCAAGTGATTCTCCTGCCTCAGCCTCCTGTGTAGCTGGGATTACAGGCACGTGCCACCACGCCCTGCTAATTTTTGTATTTTCAGTAGAGATGGAGTTTCACCATGTTGGACAGGCTGGTCTCAAACTCCTGTCCTTGGGTGATCCGCCCACCTCGGCCTCCAAAAGTTCTGGGATTACAGGTGTGAGCTACCGCGCCAGGCCGAGCAAACTTTTTTTCTCTTTTTTTGAGGTAGAGTTTTGCTCTTGTTGCCCAGGCTGGAGTGCAATGGCCTGATCTCAGCTCACCACAACCTCTGCCTCCCAGGTTCAAGTGATTCTACTGCTTCAGCCTCCCAAGTAGCTGGGATTACAGACATGTGCCACCACACATGGCTAATTTTTGTATTTTCAGTAGAGATAGGGTTTTTCCATGTTAGTCAGGCTAGTCTTGAACTCCCGACCTCAGGTGAGGAGCCTGCTTCAGCCTCCCAAAGTGCTGGGATTAGAGGTGTGAGCCACCACTCTGGCCTTTTATTTTTTATTTATTTTATTATTTTATTTTATTTTTGAGACAGAGTCTAGCTCTGCCTCCCACGCTGGAGTGCAGTGGTGCAATCTCAGCTCACTACTACCTCCACCTCCCGGGTCAAGCAATGCTCTTGTCTCAGCCCCTTGAATAGCTGGGATTACAGGCGCCCGCCACCACGCCCAGCTAATTTTTGTATTTTTAGTAGAGAAGGGGTTTCACCGTCTTGGCCAGGGTGGTCTTGAACTCCTGACCTCATGATCCACCTGCCTCAGCCTCCCAAAGTGCTGGGATTACAGGCATGAGCCACCGTGCCCACCTGCACATTTTTTTTAAAACTTGCTTTTCTTTGCTGTATTTCCTCCCTAGAGGCTTGCTCAGCTGGTAAAGCAGAAGGAAATATTTGCCAGTTGTATTAGTTGCAAGTAATGGTACTCCAACTCATTCTGACTTACACAATAAAAGTAAATATGTTGATTAATGAGCCAAGGAGTCCACTGGTAGATTGCCAGCTTTAGGACTAGATCAGGGTTGCAACATTGCTTCCATCTTTCAATTTTGCTTTCCTCTAAGTTTACTTTATTCCCAGGTAGGCTCTGTTTATGCGGTAACAAAGATGGTCACCAGCAGCTCCAGCTTACATTCTACCAACCTAGTAACTCCAACAGAAACCACCTCTTTTCCAAGAGTGCCAATAAAATTCTCAGGTAAGACTGCCATTGGCCCAGCTTGGGTCGTATACACATGCCTGAAACAGTCGCTATGTTCAAGGGGTGCTGTGTTGCTCTGATTAGTCAGTTAAGGCTGTGAACCCTATGGATTGAAATGAGGAAGGCAAATTATGGTACCTCACCAGAAGAAGGGATGCTGGATGGGCAAAATGGACATTCATTACATACACTTTCACTGCATGAGAACCCAGGACTCAACAGTCTCTGATCCAGGTTGACACTTTCTGGGTAGATACTGCAGGTAACTCCATGATCTGTTGCTCTTGAATACCATTCTCAAAGGCCCTATTACATAGGGCTATGGTTTTCTTGGTTTGGTCCCAAGAGTTATACTGTTCCTTGGAGTAGTTATATAATAAAACATTCCACTCATGGATAATGGTCCATCCCTGGCTTGAGTCCTGTGGTGGTCAACTGAGAGGAAGACACTAGAAAGTGGTTCCACAAGGGGACACAGGGTCAGCTGCAGTAGCACCGGACAGGCCAAATCTGCCACTAGGAGGGCACAGTGACAAATGGCAAGCAATAGTGTAGACAAGCAGTTGGCATCTGGGGCCAAATAGAGAATGACATATTGTCTTAATGGGAGACAGAGAATTCTGAGACAGGAGATGCTCATCAGGATTTCAGACAGATAAGTCTGATAACCAAGTAGTAGAACTTTAGCCACTCGGCTAAAGTTCAAAGGCATTCCAGTCCCAGGGAATGAGGAATTGAAAGGAGCAGGAAAGATGTTCATTTGGCCAGCCGCAGTGGCTCATATCTGTAATTGCAGCACTGTGGGAGGCTGAGGTGGGCAGATCACCAGAGGTCAGGAATTTGAGACCAGCCTGACCAATATGGTGAAACCTTGTCTCTACTAAAAATATAAAAATTAGCCGGGTGTGGTGGCACACGCCTGTAATCCCAGCTACTCAGGAGACTGAGGCAGGAGAATTCCTTGAACCTAGGAGACGGAGGTTGCAGTGAGCCAAGATCTTGCCACTGCACTCCAGCCTGGGCAACAGAGCGAGACTCTGTCTCCAAAAAAAAAAAAGAAAGAAAAAGAAGAAGAAAGAAAGAAAGAAAGAAAGAAAGAAAGAAAGAAAGAAAGAAAGAAAGAAAGAAAGAAAGAGAAAGGAAGGAAGGAAGGAAGGAAGGAAGGAAGGAAGGAAGGAGCAGGAAGTCCTCAGTTGTAGGGAGATCAGGACACTGGAAGGGGTAACAGGACTGGATCTAAGGCATTAGGCTGAAATCCATGCATTGGGTCTGGAGTCCAAGGCGAAACTAGATCTCAAGAATGAGACTGGAGGTCAGTTTTTGGATGAAACTGGGACTTGAGGCGGGCGAGGTGGCTCACACCTGTAATCCCAGCTCTTTGGGAGGCCGAGGCAGGTGAATCATGAGGTCAGGAGTTCAAGACCAGCCTTGCCAACATGATGAAACCCTGTGTCTACTAAAAATACAAAAATTAGCTGGGCATCATGGCACATGCCTGTAATTCCAGCTACTCGAGAGGCTGAGGCAGGATAATGGCTTGAACCCAGGAGGCAGAGGTTGCAGTGAGCTGAGATCGCATCACTGCATTCCAGCCTGGGTGACAGAGCAAGACTACATCTCAGGAAAAAGAAAAAAAAAAATTAATCGGGCATGGTGGCATGCACCTGTAATCCCAGCTACTCAGGAGGCTGAGGCAGGAGAATCGTTTGGTCCCAGGAGGTAGTGGTTGCAGTGAGCCAAAATCATGCCATTATACTCCAGCCTGGGTAACAGAGTGAGACTCTGTCTCAAAAACAAAACAAGGCCGGGCGCGGTGGCTCAAGCCTGTAATCCCAGCACTTTGGGAGGCCGAGATGGGCGGATCACGAGGTCAGGAGATCGAGACCATCCTGGCTGACATGGTGATCACACCTGTAATCCCAACACTTTGGGAGGCTGAGGGGGGAAAACATGAGGTCAGGAGTTCGAGACCAGCCTGGCCAATATGGTGAAACCCCGTCTCTACTAAAAATATAAAAATTAGCCAGGCGTGGTGGCCTGTGCCCAGTAGTCCCAGCTACTAGGGAGGTTGAAGTAGAAGTATCACTTGAACCCAGGAGGCAGAGGTTGCAGTGAGCTGAGATCAAGTCACTGGGTGACAGAGCAAGACTCCGTCTAAAAAAAAAAAAAAAAAAAAAGAAGAAGAAAGGAAAAAAAGAAAAGAAAATCTGAGTGGGGAACTGAAGTGCCATAAATTCCTCCTGCCTCTGGGCAAATTTTGTGCAGTGACTAGATCAAGAATGAGCCTGCAGGTGGTATTGAATGCCTCTAGCTAAGGGGAAGG
The DNA here is from genome assembly GCF_043159975.1 of Macaca nemestrina. NCBI lineage: Eukaryota > Metazoa > Chordata > Mammalia > Primates > Cercopithecidae > Macaca > Macaca nemestrina. The sequence continues at coordinate 56,482,901 of NC_092136.1, forward strand.
AAGGAGACAGAGGCTGGTCCCACAAGAAGGTCTAACAAATTCAAAAGGAGGTGGGTGCGTCGGGCATGGTGGCTCACACCTGTAATCCTAGCACTTTGGGAGGTTGAGGCGGGCAGATTGCCTGAGTTCAGGAGTTCGAGACCAGCCTGGGCAACATGGTGAAACCCTGTCTCTACTTAGAAAAAACAAAACAAAACAAAAAATTAGCCGGGAGTGGTGGCACGCGCCTGTAGTCCCAGCTATTCCGGAGGCTGAGGCAGAAGAATGGCTTGAACCTGGGAGGCAGAGGTTGCAGTGAGCCGAGATTGTGCGACTGCACTCCAGCCTAGGCAACAGAGCGAGACTCCGTCTCCAAAAAATAATAATAGTAATAAAAAGGAGGCGTTTGCCCATATGCCCTGCAACTGCTATAACTCTGCCACTCTTTACATGCATGCAAATACTCATTATTGGACAGGGAAACTGATTAATCCTAGTTGTACTGGAGGACTTGGAGCCACTGTCTGTTGGACTTACTTCACTCATACCGGTGTGTCTAATGGGAGTGGAGTTCAAGATCAGGCAAGAGAAAAACATGTAAAGGAAGTAATCTCCCAACTGACCCGAGTACATAGCACCCTAGCCCCTACAAAGGACTAGATCTCAAAACTACATGAAACCCTCCATACCCATACTCACCTGGTAAGCCTATTTAATACCACTCTCACTGGGCTCCATGAGGTCTCGGCCCAAAACCCTACTAACTGTTGGATGTGCCTCCCCCTGCACTTCAGGTCGTACACTTCAATCCCTGTACCTGAACAATGGAACAACTTCAGCACAGAAATAAACACCACTTCCGTTTTAGTAGGACCTCTTGTTTCCATCTGGAAATAACCCATACCTCAAACCTCACCTGTGAAAAATTTAGCAATACTATAGACACAACCAACTCCCAATGCATCAGGTGGGTAACTCCTCCCACATGAATAGTCTGTCTACCCTCTAGGAATATTTTTTGTCTGTGGTGCCTCAGCCTATCGTTGTTTGAATGGCTCTTCAGAATCTATGTGCTTCCTCTCATTCTTAGTGCCACCTATGACCATCTACACTGAACAAGATTTATACAATTACGTTGTACCTAAGCTCCGCAACAAAAGAGTACCCATTCTTCCTTTTGTTATTGGAGCAGGAGTGCTAGGCGGACTAGGTACTGGCATTGGCAGTATCACAGCCTCTACTCAGTTCTACTACAAACTATCTCAAGAACTAAATGGTGACATGGAACAGGCGCCGACTCCCTGGTCACCTTGCAAGATCAACCTAACTCCCTAGCAGCAGTAATCCTTCAAAATCAAAGAGCTTTAGACTTCTAACCACTGAAAGAGGGGGAACCTATTTATTTTTAGGGGAAGAATGCTATTATTATGTTAATCAATCACGAATCGTCACCGAGAAAATTAAAGTAATTTGAGATCGAATACAACGTAGAGCAGAGGAGCTTCAAATCACCGGACCCTGGGGCCTCCTCAGCCAATGGATGCCCTGGATTCTCCCCTTCTTAGGACCTCTAGCAGCTATAATATTGTTACTCCTCTTTGTACCCTGTATCTTTAACCTCCTTGTTAAGTTTGTCTCTTCCAGAATCGAAGCTGTAAAGCTACAAATAGTTCTTCAAATGGAGCCCCAGATGCAGTCCATGACTAAGATCTACCGCGGATCCCTGGACCAGCTAGCCCATGCTCCAATGTTAATGACATCGAAGGCACCCCTCCCGAGGAAATCTCAGCTGCACAACCCCTACTACACCCCAGTTCAGCAGGAAGCAGTTAGAGCGGTCGTCGGCCAACCTCCCCAACAGCACTTGGGTTTTCCTGTTGAGAGCGGGGACTGAGAGACAGGACTAACTGTATTTCCAAGGCTGACTAAGAATCCCTAAGCCTAGCTGGGAAGGCGACCACATCCACCTTTAAACACAGGGCTTGCAACTTAGCTCATACCTGACCAATCAGGTAGTAAAGAGAGCTCACTAAAATGCTAATTAGGCAAAACAGGAGGTAAAGAAATAGCCAATCATCTGTTGCCTGAGAGCACAGCAGGAGGGACAATGATCAGGATATAAACCCAGGCATTGGAGCTAGCAATGGCTACCGTCTTTGGGTCCCCTCCCTTTGTATGGGAGCTCTGTTTTCACTCTATTAAATCATGGAACTGCAAAAAAAAGAAAAAAGAAAAAGAAAAAAAAAAGGAGGTGTGTGTTCTCTCATTGGAATGCATAACCTAATAAAAATTAAATGTAAAAACCTCAGCTGGAATGCATTAAGAAACAAAGAGAATTGGGAAAGAATAAATGCAGTTGAGACAGGATGTTAAATTAGATTTTCCTATTTTCTTAGTTTTGGAGCTTAAAACAATAGGTGACAAGTACCCCCATATAAAGAGACATGTCTAATTATTTATGCAGGACTTGCTCAAGGGGTAGCCTCCAAATTGGTTCTGAAACCTGTAGCCCATTACCCACTTTTGGCCTGAGAAAAGAAAATCAAGGAGAGGAAGTTTGAAAAGTGAGGATTTCTTTGAAGAGAACTGTCTGAGTGCTGTGGTTTTCTCGCTCTGAAGTCAAGGGCAAGCAAGGAGTGAGTGGGAAAGTTAGTGTCTCATGGTGCTATGTGCTGAGTGGAAGAAACGCTCTGTGGCTACTGGCAACTAGAGCAGAATGTGGTGAGAAGATTTCTTGGGACAGTGTGACATGAGTGCCTTGAGTTGTGAGGTAGAGAAACTCATCTGTTATCTCACCTGAGAGCTAGGTGAGAGGCTTGTTGGAAGACAGAAAAGACCTTAGGGTAAAGGGCTAGGGAAGCGGGGGTTGCAGTGAGTTTGAAAGGTAGTAGTAAGAAAGACTAAAATCATTCATTCCTTTGGTCAAAAGCTAAGAAGCCTGAATTCTTTTTTCAGCTCTACCACGAATGAGTTGTGCTAGTGTGGAAAAACTACTTGAACCCTCTAGGTTTGTTTTCTCTTCTATGAAAGGAAGAATTGAGGCTGGACACAGTGGCTCACGCCTGTAATTTCAGCAGTTTGGGAGGCCAGGGGAGGATTACTTGAGGCCAGGAGTTAGAGACCAGTCTGGGCAACATAGTGAGAATCCATCTCTACAAAAAAAAAAAAAAAAAAAAAAATTGTTTTAATTAGCCAGGCATGATGGTATGTCCTCTGTAGTCTCAGCTACTCAGGAGGCTGAAGTGGGAGGATCACTTGTGCCCAGGAGTTGGAAGTTACGGTGAGCTTTTTTTTTTGTTGTTGTTCCTATCCAGGCTGGAGTGTAGTGGCATGATCTTGGCTCACTGCAACCTCCCAGGTTGAAGCGATTCTCGTGCCTCAGGCACATGCCACCACACCCAGCTAATCTTTGTATTTTTAGTAGAGACTGGGTTTTGCCATGTTGGCCAGGCTGGTTTCGAACTCCTGACCTCAGGTGATCCGCCTGCCTGGGCCTCCCAAAGTGCTGGGATTACAAGCACGAGCCACCATGCCCAGCTACAATGAGCTTTGATTGTGCCACTGTACTCCAGCCTGGACATCGGAGCAAGACCCTGTCTCTTAAAAAAAAAAAAATAGGGCCAGGCATGGTGGTTCACTCCTGTAATTCCAGCAATTTGGGAGACAAAGGCAGGTGGATCACCTGAGGTCAGGAGTTTGAGACCAACCCGACCAACATAGAAAAACATCATCTCTACTAAAAATACAAAATTAGCCAGGCGTGGTGGCACACGCCTGTAATCCCAGCTACTCAGAAGGCTGAGGCAAGAGACTTGCTTGAACTTGGGAGGCGGAGGTTGCGGTGAGCTGAGATCGTGCCATTGCTCTCCATTCTGGGCAGTAAGAGCGAAACCCCGTCTCAAAAAAAAAAAAAAAAAAAACGAGATGGCCGGGTGCAGGGGCTCACGCCTATAATCCAGCACTTTGGGAGGCCGAGCGGGGCAGATCATGAGGTTAGGAGATTGAGATCATCCTGGCCAACATGGTGAAACCCCATCTCTACTAAAATACAAAAAATTAGCTGAGTGTGGCAGCACGTGCCTGTAGTCCCAGCTACTTGGGAGGCTGAAGCAGGCAAATCGCTTCAACCCGAAGATGGAGGTTGCAGTGAGCCAAGATCGCACCACTGGACTCCAGCCTGGTGACAGAGCAAGACTCTTTTAAAAAAAAAAAAGAAAGGAAAAATTGGACTAGACTGTCTTTAAGGTAGGGACCTTCTATGACTCTCTAGTTCTACAGGTGTGCTCTGATGAGCTCCATGGTGACTCATGGACTGGGATGAATTATTATGGCATACAGATGGTCTCTGATCTATGATGGTTCAACTTAGGATTTTTGACTTTAGGAGGTACCCATACAATCATTCTGTTTTCACTTTCAGTACAGTATTCAATCAAATACATGAGATACTTAAGACTTCATTATAAAGTAGGCTTTGTGTTAGATGACTTTGCCCAAGTCTAGGCTAATATAAGTGTTCTGAGTACATTTAAGGTAGGCTGGGCTAAGCTCTGAAGTTTGGTTTAGGTTAGGTGTACTAAATGCACTTTTTTTTTTTTTTTTTGAGACGAAGTCTCACTCTGTCATCCAGGCTGGAGTGCAGTGGCACAATCTCAGTTCACTGCAAGCTCCACCTCCCGGGTTCATACCATTCTCCTGCCTCAGCCTCTTGAGTAACTGGGACTACAGGCACCCGCCACCACTCCTGGCTAATTTTTTTGTATTTTTAGTGGAGTTGGGGTTTCACCATGTTAGCCAGGGTGGTCTCGATCTCCTGACCTCGTGATCCGCCTGCCTCAGCCTCCCAAAGTGCTGGGATTACAGGCGTGGGCCACCGTGCCCAGCCTAAACGCACTTTTTTTTTTTTTTTTGACACTGAGTTTTGCTCTTGTCGCCCAGGCTGGAGTGCAGTGGCACAGTCTTGGCTCACTGCAACCTCTGCCTCCCAGGTTCAAGCAATTCTCCTGCCTCAGCCTCCCAAGTAGCTGGGATTACAGGTGCCCGCCACCATACCCGGCTAATTTTTCTTTCTTTTTTTTTTTTTTTGTTGAGACAGAGTCTCCCTGTGTCGCCCAGACTGGAGTGCAGTGGCCGGATCTCAGCTCACTGCAAGCTCCGCCTCCCGGGTTCACGCCATTCTCCTGCCTCAGCCTCCCGAGTAGCTGGGACTACAGGCGTCCGCCACCTCGCCCGGCTAGTTTTTGTATTTTTTAGTAGAGACGGGGTTTCACCGTGTTAGCCAGGATGGTCTTGATCTCCTGACCTTGTGATCCGCCTGTCTCGGCCTCCCAAAGTGCTGGGATTACAGGCTTGAGCCACCGCGCCCGGCCCCTTTTTTTTTTTTTAATTTTTTTTTTTTTTAAGTAAAGACAGGGTTACACCATGTTGGCCAGGCTGGTCTTGAACTCCTGACCTCAGGGGATCCACCTGCCTTGGCCTAAATGCACTTTTGACTTACTAGATTTTCAATTTACAATGGGTTTATCAGGACACAACCCCATCATAAGTTGAAGAGCATCTGTAAATGCATTCCATAATATTAGCTTCTAGAAATTCAGGTCTCAAGGAGACAGCATTCTCCCCCGCTAACCACTCTTCTGTTAACATTATTTAAAAGATGAATTAATTTTAAAATTTCCAAAAAAAAAAAAGTTATCCATAATACCTCTACCTGACACATTACTAATTATATTCTAGTGGATGCTTTTCTAGACCTTGACCACCTCTCCTTGTATTTGCTCCAGGTGCAATTACTAACACACACTTTTTGTGTTCTTACAGCACACTAGTTCAGTAAACTGTGCATAACCAATGGGAGTGAAGTTTGAGGTGCTTCCAATCATTGCACAATAAATGCAGGCAAGGAAGAACTTGGCCTTTAATAAAACAGTCTTTAGGGGTACAGAACTCCTCTGCTGTGGCCTCTCTTACTCCTTAAGTCCCTTCCCCCTCCCCACCCTCACTTCCTGATCCCTTCAGCAACAGCAGCAACTTAAGAGGCCCAGTAAATCTAAGCCACAGCAGCCTCTGACCTACATGACACTCATTCTGAGGCAGCTTCTGGTTTAGAAATGCCAGGTAATCCATTTAGCAGACGTTGCAGCACACAGAGAAAACAGATATCAAAGGGATGTGGATATGCACTGCTGATTCTGCTATTGTTAAGGCAGGTTTCGAGAGACATTGACAGACAATCAGCAAGGTGATGACACTCACCCACCTTACTTCCAACTCATGTGTCTCAATTCCTATGACCTCAATCCTACTGACAGGAACACACCTGAATCCAGCCCCAGCAAAGTCAAGCTTTTCGAAAGTCTTTGTACATCCTCATCTGGACATAGACAGAAATAGTTTGGACTGGGCTTTGAGGAACAATCCCTTAAAGCTTAGTCTAATATTGTGGAAGTTTAAAGAGCAGGTGATAGGTAGAGAGTAATGGGCTAGAGAAGTGGGTAGGTAGGGATTGGAACATGGAGTCCTTGAAGATTACAGGGGATAAAAAGCCTCAGATAATTTGCAGTAAGGATGTGACACACTCAGATCTATGTTTTAGAAAGATCACTCTGGTAACAGTGCTAGGAGTGATTTGAACAGAGCAAGACTGGAGGCAGAGACCAGAGGTTATCATAATAGGTTTGGCTGGGTGCGGTGGCTCATGCCTGTAATCCCAGAACTTTGGGAGGCGGAGGTGGGTGGATCACCTGAGGTCAGGAGTTTGCAACCAGCCTGACCAACATGGTGAAACCCTGTCTCTACTAAAAATACAAAAAATTACCTGGGCATGGTGGCAGGCGCCTGTAATCCCAGCTACTTGGGAGGCTGAGGCAAGAGAATTGCTTGAACCCGGGAGGCGGAAGTTGCAGGGAGCTAAGATTGCACCATTGCACTCCAGCCTGGGCAACAAGGGAAACTCTGTTTCAAAAAAAAAAAAAAAAAAAAATTAGGGTTTGTTTTTGTTTTTTGTTTTGTTTTGTTTTATTTTGAGATGGAGTCTCACTCTGTCACTCAGGCTGGAGTGCAGTGGCATGATATTGGCTCACCGCAACCTCTGCCTCCTGGGTTCAAGCAATTTTCCTGCCTCAGCCTCCTGAGTAACTGGGATTACAGGCACCAGCCACCATGCCTGGCTAATTTTTGTATATTTAGCAGAGATGGAGTTTCATCATTTTGGCCAGGCTGGTCTTGAACTCCTGACCTCGTGATCCATCCACCTCAGCCTCCCAAAGTGCTGGGATTACAGGCGTGAGCCACTACGACCAGCTTGTTTTTGTTTGTTTGTTTGTTTGTTTGTTTTGAGACTTGCTCTGTTGCCCAAGCTGGGGTGCAGTGAAATCAGTGGAATGATCATAGCTCACTGCAGCCTTGAACTCATAGGCTCAAGTCATCCTGCTGCCTGAGCCTCCCGAGTAGCTGAGACCACAGGCATGCACCACCACACCTGGCTAATTTTTACTTATTTATTTATTTATTTTATTGATATGGAGTCCAACTCTGACACCCAGGCTGGAGTGAAGTGGTGCAATCTCAGCTCACTGCAACCTCTGCCTCCCAGGTTCAAGCAATCTTTCTCTTCAGCCTCCCAAGTAGCTGGGACTATGGGCATGCACCACCACGCCCAGTTAATTTTTGTATTTTTGGTGGAGCCAGGGTTTCACCATGTTGGCCAGGCTACTGACCTCAGGTGATCTGCCTGCTGCAGCCTCCCAAAATACTGGGATTACAGGAATGAGCCACTGAACCCAGCCCTATTTTGTATGTTTTGTAGAGACAGGGTCTTGTTATATTGGCTGGCCTTGAACTCATGGCCTCAAGTAGTCATTCCTCCTCGGCCTCCCAAACTGCTGGCATTACAGGCATGAGCCACCATACCCAGCTGTAGTTCAGTTTAAGACGTCAAAATTTCTAGGAAAGCATGGAATTTCACCATTAGAAGAGGAAAAAGGACAAAATGCACTAGAAGAGGAAATCTTATCCCCTTGGAGAGCTCCATGTGTAAAATAAATTTTTCTGTGGTATTGCCTTTTTTTTTTTGGTGTTGATGATTTTAAAGATATAAATGTTTATATATATCTTTCTGATTACAAAAGCATTTATACTCATAAAAACTTCAAACAATTCAGAATTCTTTAACTTAGGAAGTAAAAGTCCTGCACAGTCCTACCTACAAGAAGTAGAATACCTTTCTCACAGTGAGAAATTCTGCTCTTACCAAACAAGGGACTTGAAATGCCTTATTCTCAAAAGGCAATGCAATGCTTAGGTTCCCTAAAGAGCAAATGATGAAAGATTATTCAGAGGAGGAAAGAGGCACAGAACAACTGGATGAAAAAGATCAAGTGCTGAAAGAGCTAATTCTCAATTGTCTTTTCTGCTGAGGTGTTTATTTGCCAGAAGCTATTTAGGGTGCCTGACTAAGTGGGTGTCTAGTGGTTAGTTTTGCAGAATAAATAAGCTGTAGAAGTTTATTATTGGTGAACTGTTCATATATTCCAGTTTTCTGTTGAAAAGAAGAATATTGATACAAAAAATAGCTGAGTATGGCAGGGCACGGTGGCTCACGCCTATAATCCCAGCACTTTGGGAGGCCGAGGCTGGCGAATCACCAGGTTAGAAGCTCAGGACCAGCCTGGCCAACATAGTGAAACCTCGTTTCTACTAAAAATACAAAAAATTAGCTGGGGCATGGTGGTGGGTGCCTGTAATCCCAGCTACTCAGGAGGCTAAGGCAGGAGAATCGCTTGAACCGGGAGGTGGAGGTTGCAGTGAGCGGAGATCGTGCCACTGCACTCCAGCCAAGGTGACAGTGCGAGACTCCATCTCAACAACAACAGCAGCAAAATTAGCCGGGCGAGATGGCAAGCGCCTGTAATCCCAGCTACTTGGGAGGCTGAGGCAGGAGATTCGCTTGAACCCGGGAGGCAGAGGTTGCAGTGAGCTGAGATTGAGCCACTGCATTCCAGCCTGGGCAACACAGTGAGACTCCATTTCAAAAATGATAATAATAATAGGGCCAGGCATGGTGTCTCACGCCTGTAATCCCAGCACTTCGGGAGGCTGAGGTGGGAGGATCACGTGAGGTCAGGAGTTTGAGACCAGCCTGGCCAACATGGTGAAACCCTGTCTCTACTAAAAATACAAAAATTAGCTGGGCATGGTGGTGCACGCCTATAGTCCCAGCTACTTGGGAGGCTGAGGCAGGAGAATTGCTTGAACCCGGGAGGCAGAGGTTGCAGTGAGCCGAGATCGCGCTACTGCACTCCAGCTTGGGTGACAGAGCAAGACTCTGTCTCAAAAAGAAAAATTAATAATAATAATAATAATAATAAAGGAAGAGTGGAAGAGTGTTGTCGGGAGACTGAAAAGGGTTTTTTTTATTCCTGGCAGACCTCTGAACACAATGGAGAATGACAGAAAATAATTCAGTATTTGTATGCCCATTTGTACATATCAGATTGGGATAATACCCGTCTGCCTTTCCAGGGTGGTGATAAGGCAATTGAAAGAGTTCTTCTTGGTCATTTGCTTTGAAAACATAGAAAAAAATTTCAGCCAGACACAGTGGCTCACGCCTGTAATCCCAGGACTTTGGGAAGCCGAGGTGGGCAGATCACTTGAGTTCAGGAGTTTGAGACCAGCTTGCCCAATGGTGAAGATTCGTCAGTGGTCTAAGTCTGTTGCCAAAAGTAAAAGTATGTGCTCAGAAACAGACAAACAGACACTTCATTTTGGGATCATCCATCATAATGCTGTCCAATCCATTTTACTTCAGAAAGATTTTTTTTTTTTTGATACGGAGTCTCACGCTGTTGCCCAGGCTGGAGTGCAGTGGCGCGATCTCGGCTCACTGCAAGCTCCGCCTCCCGGGTTCCCGCCATTCTCCTGCCTCAGCCTCCTGAGTAGCTGGGACTACAGGCGCCCGCCACCGCGCCCGGCTAATTTTTTTTTGTATTTTTAGTAGAGACGGGGTTTCACTGTGGTCTCGATCTCCTGACCTTGTGATCCGCCCGCCTCGGCCTCCCAAAGTGCTGGGATTACAGGCTTGAGCCACCGCGCCCGGCCAGAAAGATTTTTTTTTTGCCTGTTTATTTTTATTTATGATTTTATTATTAGTTTTTTGTTTTTTTGTTTTTTTGTTTTTTTTACATGAAGTCTTACTCTGTGGCTGGAACCAGTGCCTGCCACCACACCTGATTAATTTTTGTACTTTTTAGTAGAGATCAGATTTCACCACCTTAGCCAGGCTGGTCTTGAACTCCTAACCTCAAGTGATCTGCCTGCCTTGGCCTCCCAAATTGCTGGGATTACAGGTATGAGCCACCGCACCCAGCCAGTCTTTTATTAGTTTTTTAAATGAGATTGGGTCTCATGAGATTCCACCCTGGCTGGAGTGCTATGGCTCAATTACAGCTCACTGCAGTCTTAACCTCCTGGGCTCAAGCCTCAGCCTCCCAAGTTACTGGGACTACAGGCTCGTGCCACCACACCTAGCTAATTTAAAAAAATTATTATTATTAATATATTTTTTTGAGACAGAATTTCATTCGTGTTGCCCAGGCTAGAGTGCAATGGCGCAATCTGGGCTCGCTGCAACCTCCACCAGCAGGGTTCAAGCAATTCTTCTGCCTCAGCCTCCCAAGTAGCTGGGATTACAGGCATACGTCACCACGCCTGGCTAATTTTGTATTTTTATTAGAGATGGGGTTTCTCCATGTTGGTTAGGCTGGTCTTGAACTCCCGACCTCAGGTGATCCGCCCACCTCAGCCTCCCAAAGTGCTGGGATTACAGAAGTGAGCCACCGAGTCCGGCCCTAAAAATTATTATTATCTGTAGAGACAAGTTCTCACTATGTTACCCAGGCTAGTCTCAAACTCCTGGGCTCAAGCTATCCTCCCACCTTAGCCTCCCAAACTGTTGGGATTACAGGCATGAGCCACCGCACCTGGCCTGCTGTTTATTTTTTATTTATTTATTTATTTTTTTTTTTGAAACAGAGTCTCACTCTGTCAACCAGGCTACAGTGTAGTGGCGTCATCTTGGCTCACTGCAACCTCTGCCTCCCAGGTTCAAGCAATTATCCTGCCTCAGCCTCCCGAGTAACTGGGATTACAGGCACCTGCCACTATGCCCGGCTAAATTTTTGTGTTTTTAGTAGAGACGGGTTTTCCCCATGTTGCCCAGGCTGCTCTCGAACTCCTGACCTCAGGTGATCCACCCGCCTCAGTCTGCCAAAGTGCTAGGATTACAGGCGTGATCAACTGTGCCCGGCTGCTGTTAGATTTTAAATTATTTAGCAGAAACCATGAATAAGCTGGCTGTTTTAATTAAATATCTTTAATTATAGTTGCTCTGTCTGCCAGAATTAACAAAATTAAATCCAAAAGAAGGACAAGAGTTGCCAGGAGTGTTGACTCACACCTGGCCTGTAATCCCAACACCTCGGGAAGCTGAGGCAGGCAGATCACGAGGTCAGGAGTCTGAGACCAGCCTGGCCAACATGGTGAAACCCCATCTCTACTAAAAGTACAAAAATTAGCTGGGAGTGGTGGCACGCCCCTGTAATCCCAGCTACTTGGGAGGCTGAGCCAGGAGAATGGCTTGAACCCGGGAGGTGGAGGTTGCAGGGAGATGAGAGAGCGCCACTGCACTCCAACCTGGGCAACAGAGCGAGACTCCATCTCAAAAAAAAAAAAAAAAAAAGGCCAAGAGCGTTGTGTTACTACATGTTGAAACATAGAAACATGTGTGGCCTAGCCAGGCGCGGTGGCTCATGCCTGTAATCCCAGCATGTTGGGAGGCCGAGGCAGGTAGATCACAAGGTCAGGAGTTCGATACCAGCCTGGCCAACATGGTGAAACCCTGTCTCTACTAAAAATACAAGAATTAGCCGGGCATGGTGGCACGCATTTGTAGTCCCAGCTACTAGGGAGGCTGAGGCAGAAGAATAGCTTGAACCTGGGAGGTATAGGTTGCATTGAGCTGAGATCATACTGGGCAACAGAGAGAGACTCTTCTGTCTCAAAAAAAAAAAAAAAAAAAAAAAAAAAGAAAGAAAGAAACACAAGTGGCCCACGAAGTCTCAGATTAATAAATTTCATGATTAAACAGAACATACATGAAACGGACACATGAATATGCATTTTGACATAGAACTCTAAAATTCAACATTATAGGTATTTTCTTTACTGAGGAAATTCAGTATTATTAGTAGCAGTATTTTAAGAGACAGGGTCTTGCTCTGCTGCTCAGGCTGGAGTGCAGTGGTGCAATCTTAGCACCCTGCAGCCTGAAACTCTTTGGCTCAAGAGATCCTCCTGCCTCAGCCTCCTCAGTAGCTGGAAATACAGGTGTAAGACACCACACCCGGCTAATTTTTTAAATTTTTTGCAAAGACGGGGTCTAGATATGTTGCCCAGGCTAGTCTTAAACTCCTGCCCTCAAGTGACCTTCCCACTTCAGCCTTCCAAAGTGCTGGAATTACAGGCTTGAGCCATGGCATCTGGTGATAATTTTTCAATATTTATTATTTGTATCTCTCATATTTCATCCCCTGCTCCCTCCCATTTTTTTCCTCTTTCTTTTTTTGAACTGATATGGGCATTTTTTAAAAAGTGACAAATTGGCCATTAGTATAACTAAGAGAATAAACAATAATTCCTCAATAGTATCTACTATTTAGACCACATTAAACTGTCCGTGTTTGTCTTCAATATATTTTCTTTTTTTGTGTGCATGTGGGACAGGGTCTTGCTCTGTTTCCCAGGCTGGAGTGCAGTGGTGCCATCTTGGCTCACTGCAGCCTCTGCCTACTGGGTTCAAGTGAGTCTCTTGCCTCAGCCTCCCGAGTAGCTGGGACTACAGGCGTGAGACACCAGGTCTGGCTAATTTTTGTATTTTTAGTAGAGATGGAGTTTCACCATGTTGGCCAGGCTGGTCTCCAGCTCCTGACCTCAAGTGATCAGCCTGCCTTGGCCTCCCAAAGTGCTGGGATTATAGGCATGAGCCACCATGCTGGACCCTTGATTTGGTGTCCTTCTCTCCAGAACGCTGTTTTCCCATTTTGTCCTATCTAAATCCTATTTATCTTTTCAAAATCCAAGCAACATGCTAATTCCTCCATAAGGCCTTCATGAAGGTCCTGACAAACCCTGTGAAGAATGAACATTCAGGCCAGCTGCAGGGGCTCACTCCTATAATCCCAGCACTTGGGAGGCCGAGGTGGGAGGATCACCTGAGGTCAGGAGTTCAACACCAGCTTGGCCAACAAGGCAAAACCCTGTCTGTACCAAAAAAAAAAACCACACAAAAACTAGCCAGGTGTGGTGGCAAGTGCCTATCATCCCAGCTACTCAGGAAGCTGAGGAAGGAGAATCGCTTGAACCCAGGAGGCAGAGGTTGCAGTGAGCTGAGATTGTGCCACTGCACTGTACTCCAGCCTGGGTGACAGAGCCAGACCCTGTCTCAGAAAAAAAAAAAAAAAAAAAAAAAAAAACCAAAAGACTGCACATTCACTTCTTTGGACTGCCATAGCACCACTAGAACAAATATTACAATCTGACTTGAGTTACTGCTAGTTATGTATTTTTCTTTCTGTCCTAGTAGAGTGTGATTTTTCTTGAGGGAAGGACCATTCAACACAGTTCATTGCAACAGTTCTGGTAGTCAATAATATTTGTCAAACTGAATTATAAAAGGAACTGAAAAAACTGCAGAAATCTCTGGCAAGAGATGATGTAGTTTAAGAATAACACCTTTAGGGCCAGGCACTTTGGGAGGCTGAGGTGGGCAGATCACTTGAGGTTAGGAGTTCAAGACCAGCCTGTCCAACATGGTGAAATCCTGTGTGTACCAAAAACACAAAAAATTAGCTAGGCCTGGTGATACTCACCTGTAATCCCCGCTAGCCAGGAGGCTGACACAGAGAATCAGTTGAACCAGGGAGGCAGAGGTTGTAGTGAGCCGAGATGTTACCACTGCACTCCAGCCTGGGCAAGAGAGCCACCAGACCCCGTCTCAGAAATAATAAAAAAAAATCTCTCAGGATATGAATTCCGATAAATCTTAGCTTGTTCAAAGCAGACATTTTAAAGGTAAGTCCAGCTTTTGTTGTAGAATAAAGGCCAAATTCACTCACCTACCAAGAAGAGTTAAGAGGGCATCAGCTCTGTCTGCTTGCTATTCCTGTCTCTCTAACCCCATGTTTTAACAGCAAACAATTTACATCAGAAAGCAGTCTCCCAAAGTATTTGGGAGTGGCACAATCTCTCCTCACTGCAACCTCTACCTCCCAGGTTCAAGTGATTCTCCTGCCTCAACCTCCTGAGTAGCTAGGATTACAGACATGAGCCACAACACCTGTCTAATTTTTGTATTTTTAGTAGAGACGAGGTTTCACCATTTTGGCCATACTAGTCTCAAACTCCCGGCCTCAAGTGATCTGCCCACCTGGGCCTCCCACAGTACTGGGATTACAGGTGTGAGCCACCATACCTGGCCAGGATTTTATTCTTTGAGCAAGCAGAAGAGAGAGCTCTCAACTGACACATTACATGGTCTTGACATGTGGTGGGCCCCAAACATATGGGTAACTGGCTTACTAAGAAATCTCAGGACAGGTATAGTCAGGTTGGTCTCAAAACTCCTGGCCTCAAGTGATCCGCCTGCCTCGGCCTCCCAAAGTGCTGGGATTACAGGTGTGAGCCACTGCGACTGGTCAGTAATTATTAAATGTTATCATTTTTAATTAACCCTTTCAACTGTGTTGCGGTAAATCAGCCTCTCTTGTACCTTATGAAACCTGGGGCACATCCTATGACTTGATTACTAAATTTCAGCTCTGTCTGTTTAAAACGTCAATCTCATTATTGGTTTAAAGCTCTCTGCCTCTCTAACCCAAGCTACACTTATGGCAAGAGGAGAGTGGTTGACATTTTCCATCCTCCTCCCACTCTGGTGCCCTAGAAGGCAGGTGGAGGCCAGGCCATGCCCAGCACACCTTGTCTCCTTCCCTGTTCTGGGCAAGAGGTCAGGGAGAGAGATGAGGTGATCAGGGTTCTTCCCCAGCTTGAGGCAGGGTCACCTGTTGTTTGGGAGGCATCCCTGGTGTCTACCACTCTGGTTCAGTTTTGTTCTCCTACTGTTGGTAGCCTCTGTCACCAGGGTGGAATGCAGTGGTGCGATCTCAGCTCATCGCAACCTCCACCTCCTGGGTTCAAGTGATTCTCTTGCCTCAGCCTCCGGAGTAGCTGGGATTACAGGTGCATGCCACCATGCCCAGCTAATTTTTTTGTATTTTTAGTAGGAGGCTACTAAAAATACTTTTTTAGGAGGCTGAGGCAGGAGAATGGCGTGAACCCGGGAGGCGGAGCTTGCAGTGAGCCGAGATTGCGCCACTGCACTCCAGCCTGGGCGACAGACTGAGACTCCGTCTCAAAAAAAAAATAAATAAAAAAAATAAAAAAATAAAAAAATAAAAACTTTGGGAGGCTGAGACGGGCGGATCACAATGTCAGGAGGTCGAGACCATCCTGGCTAACACAGTGAAACACCATCTCTACTAAAAATACAAAAAAAAAATTAGCCGGGCCTGGTGGTGGGTGCCTGTAGTCCCAGATACTCGGGAGGTTGAGGCAGGAGAATGGCATGAACTCGGGAGGTGGAGCTTACCGTGAGCTGAGATCGTGCTACTGCACTCCAGCCTGGGTGACAGAGCGAGACTCTGTCTCAAAAAAAAAAAAAATTTATTTTTATTTCAATTTTATTTATTTATTTGGAGACGGAGTTTCGCTATTGTCCCCCAGGCTGGAGTGCAATGTTGAGATCTCAGCCCACTGCAATCTCTGCCTCCCAGGTTCAAGTGATTCTTCCACCTCAGCCTCCTGAGTAGCTGGGATTACAAGTGCCCGCCACCATGCCTGGCCAATTTTTGTATTTTTAGTAGAGATGGAGTTTCACCATCTTGGCCAGGCTGTTCTCAAACTGCTGACCTCGTGATCTGCCCCCGTCAGCCTCCCAAGTGCTGAGATTATAGGCATGAGCCACTGCGCCCAGCCCATTATTAACTTTTAATTGTTTGTTTTGGAGAGAAGACTAAATTAACAAAACCACAGTCTAGTTTTTTTTTTTTTTTTTTGAGACAGAGTCTCACTCTGTCGCCCAGACTGGAGTGGCGCAATCTCAGCTCACTGCAAGCTCTGCCTCCTGGATTAACACCATTCTCCTGCCTCAGCCTCCTGAGTAGCTGGAACTACAGGAACCAGGCACCACACCGGGCTAATTTTTAGTATTTTTAGAAATACAAAAGAGATGGGGTTTCACTGTGTTAGCCAGGATGGTCTCAATCTCCTGACCTCATGATCCGCCCATCTCGGCCTCCCAAAGTGCTGGGATTGATTACAGGTGTGAGTCACCATGCCTGGACTGTTTTGTTTTGCTTTTGATAGGGAGCCTCACTCTGTTGCCCAGGCTGGAGTGCAGTGGTATGATGTTAGCTCACTGCAACCTCCACCTCCCCGGTTCAAGTGAGTCTTCTGCCTCAGCCTCCCGAGTAGCTGGGATTACAGGCATGCGCAACCACACCTGGCTAATTTTTGAATTTTTACTAGAGATGGGGGGTTTCACCATATTGGCCAGGCTGGTCTCGAACTCCTGACCTCATGATCTGCCTGCCTCAGCCCCCCAATGTGCTGGGATTACAGGCGTGAGTCACCATGCCTGGCCACAAATCTAGTTCTATAGTAATAATAATAATGTTTTATATCCTTAATTAAATTCTGGAAAAATAGCCAGACATGGTGGCTCACGTCTGTAATCCTAGCACTTTGGGAGGCCAAGGTGGGCAGATCACTTGAGGTCAGGAGTCTGAGACCAGGTTGGCCAACATGGTGAAACCCCATCTCTATTAAAAATACAAAAATTAGCTGGGCATGGTGGCACATGCCTGTAATCCCAGCTACTCAAGAGGTTGAGGCAAGAGAATTCCTTGAATCCAGGAGGCGGAGGTTGCAGTGAGCCAAGGTCGCACCATTGAACTCCAGCCTGGGGACAAGAGGGAAACTCCATCTCCAAAAAATATATATAAAATAAGCAAACACACAAACAAACAAACAAACAAATAAATAAATAAATTCTGGGAAAATAAATTTAAAAACTTTTTGGTTACAAGTGACAGAAGTCCAGATCAAACTAGTGTAAGCTCCAGAGGGTTAATTTGTTGGTTCATATAAACAAACCCTGAGAAAGGGAGAAGTGAAGCTTACCCTAGGACTTCACAGCTTATGGAATCTCTCACTATTTTTAAGGACTAATTTCAAAAATGTTGGGGTCTGCGTGTTTCCTAAACAAAGGAATGAACACACAAGACAACACAAGACAAGACAAACATGGCGGCCACCTGGAATGGCGCACTCTGCTTTATTTTATACAGTCGTTTGTGGAATGTTGCCAAGTCACAAGACACATTGTTGTTTTTCTGACCTTTCCCTGACTTTCTGGATTTTCAAGATGTTTACACATAAACAAGCCCCCAGGGTCTGCTGTTAGCAGCTGGCTCCTTTGTCCTCCCTGTTTGCAGGGAAGGAACGCCCTGCTTCGTTTGCAAGAGCAGGACTTATTGGGAACGTCTCATTTGCGAGCACGTAGTCCTCTACATTTCCCCTTTCCTTATTTACAAGTTTGAATTTCTTTTAAAACCATCATTACATGTTGGGCTCGCTGGGATTCGGTGTTTGCCCTTTGGTACCATCTCCAGCAGACTGTGAAAATGACAAAGGCAAGAACAACAATCAATACATTACTAGAAACAGAGGTCAGCAAAGTTTTTACAGGGCTCATAGGGTTCAAATATGTCAAATTTTGTGCAATACCAGTCATCAAATCTGCACCAGTCAGCAACGGTAACTGATTGCGAAATGTTTCAGAAATGTTTTGTGTTAATTCTTGTATTTCTAGGGAAAGATTATTATGACCAATTAAAAGTCTCTTTATCTCAGTCCAATTATGTACAGTGCTGTTAAAAGGAACATGAGTAATACAAAATTGGGTAGTATTCCAATCACATTTTAACAAAGCTCGAGTATTCAACACTGTTAGCTGATCTCCTAACCAAGAAACTACTTGCTCCAGATTATCCACTCGTTCAGTCAAACGAGCATCTATGTCTCGTTGCTGCTGCCACAACAAATGTGATTGTTCATGCCATTGTTGCACAAATTCTGCATTTTGTATACTCTGGTGTAGAGCTAATCCAGCAACAGTGGAAGTGGAAGCAATTGCTACAAGTCCTATCACTGCGGTCACGATGATTCCAACCATCCTCCAACTGCGGTGGACAAGATCTTGCATAACCTTGTAAATTTGAGTAACCCTAGCAGATTCACTCCAAGTACATGTTAAGTTTACAGGTAGCCAGGTTTCTTTTCTGGCTCTTAGTATATATAAATCAGAATGAAACTCATTCCAATTATTATTCCACCAAGTAGTATTTATATAACTTAAGAATGTACAATTGTTTGTACAGTTAACTACCCCTGTATTATTATCCCATTTAAAAATTCCTGTTAACAACACATAAGGTTTTCTTACACATGCAATAATATATCTAGAACTATTTCGATGCAGATATATGGAAAGGGTTAGCAATATTAGTAGTAAGATTTAAGGACATGTTTCCTGTGAAAGTGAACATTGGTTTACCAGCAGCTAGCAACTTCCAAATATGACTTTGTATTTGTGAGGTATTAGCCAAATGTGGCATAGGGGGTGATAGACCACCATCATGCCAAATAATAGTTTCATTGCCATCTGCAGAAATGCTGTGATTACCTTTATGCCAACGCAGGTTGACATGGCTGAATGTAGTCTGAAAATCTCCATGTACACTCCAATCTGTAACAAGGTATTTATGACTCTTCCCTTTTACTTCTAACAACAATCGTGGCCCACTACCTCTACATCTAGTCCACTCTAGTTGGGAAACACATCCGGACACATCGGGGATGGGGCATAAAGATAATGTACTTGGCAGAGTTTCATTAAGTACTGCAGTATGATTATACTTAAAACTTTGAGCCACAATAATCATAGTAAAGGCAGAGATACGACTATGGTTATAGCGAACAGCCCAAGCCTCATGAGAAAGATGCAGACAATGTGGACTACCCCCAAGACATATAGGTAACCCTTCAACCCCAAATTGATACGAACTATTTACTGTGCCAGTGTCTAATTCAGGATCCTGGTTTAAAAAAGGCGATGGCATCCAAGCAGTATCATTAGTAAGTACTGGGCCTTTTCTGTCTCCCCAGGCCACACCTTGATATAAGGGTGGAAAAGGAATATAAGCCCAGTATGTAAATTCTCCAGCCATTACCTGACAATTTACTATGGCCAGCATAGCCAGGAATAAAGTCAGTGGGTTTTGGGCTGCCCAGCTTGTTGAACAACCCCTTCAGCTTTCTGAGTAAGCTTTTTCAGTTGACCCCACGTCAGGGGCTCCGCACGTCGAGTTCCAAAGGTGAATGTTCTCTGAGCGCTCAGATTTAGCTCCTGGAATTCCTTCAGGATCTCTTCGGATCGGCTTCACTTTGCCATGGCACTGTTTCAACAGTCGAGATGGAAACCACTTGTCTCCCGCACCTGTATGGACAAGAGCATAGCCTCGGCCCCATTGTAAAACTTTTCCTTTTAAATATTTCCCTTGTAATGAAGGATAATACACCCACAGAATACTGTTTTGCGGCTTTTCTAAAGGCCGTTGAAAATGTTTCACCGCTGCAGACTGCTGTAATTGGCGCCAATGGTTGAGAAAATTTAAAGTAAAAAGGGCTTTCAGAATTTGATGTTTTGGGGAATCTCGCCCATCTCCCCCTTTTTGTTTTAAAAGTTGTAATTTTAAGGTAGCATTGGCTCTTTCAATAATTGCTTGACCTTGACTGTTAAATGGAATACCAGTGGAATGACGAATATGGTATAAAGAAAGGAAGGCAGCCAATTTACGAGAGCAATAAGCAGGGGCATTATCAGTTTTTTGTTCAGCAGGAACTCCCATAACTGCAAAGCAAGTAAGTAAATGAGTAATAACAGAGTCAGCCTTTTCAGAAGGCAATGGTGTAGCCCATTGGAAATGTGACCAGGTATCAATTGTATGATGAACATATTTTAAACGACCAAAAGAAGGAACATAAGTTACATCTATTTGCCAAATGTGATTTTGTTGAGTGCCTCGAGGATTAATACCTGGACTTTAAAAAGGTGTAATAATAGGAGCACAAGATGGGCAGGCTCTGACAATAGCTCGGGCTTGAAGGCATGTTATAGAAAATCGCCGTTGTAATCCTAAACTATTTGTATGATGTAGTTGGTGCTCAACCTGAGCCCGTTGGACACTTCCAATAAGTAAGAAATCAATCTGGTTATTCCCAAAAGTTAAAGGTCCTGGCAACGCCGAATGGGAGCCAATATGAGTGATGAAAAGGGGGGTAGTGCAAGAAGTAAGAGCTATAAATAATAAAGAAAATAATTTTTGTAAAGGAGTTTGAGGAAATAACGGTAAAGAAGTTTGAGATATATATTTAGTTATGTATACTGCGTATTGGTAATCACTAACTATATTACCAGGGGTTTGAGGCCAGTCTTGTAGAAGCATAAGAATGGCAAAAAGTTCTCCTTGTTGTACTGATTCAAATGGATAGTGAGAAATTTTTGAATTGTCTGAAGTCCAGTATCCAGCCTTTCCATTGCTTGAAGCATCAGTAAAAAAGGTGGGACCTTTAACTGGAGTGTAAGAGATAGGATTATATGGCAGTAAAGAATATTGTTGCAGAAAAGCAAATGATTTATTACTAGGATAATGCTAAGAAAAAGAACCAGTATACTCAGCGCAAGCCACTTGCCAACCCTCATGAGTTTCCAACAGAGATTCAATGTATTGATTAGATAATCGGGTAATAATTTTTATAGGGTCAGCACCAAGCAACTGATGAGCTCGATGTCCTTTAATAATTAATTCAGCCAATTTATCAATATATGGGTTAATTTTCTTAATGGCTTTATTAGCCAAAAACAGCCACTCTAGAATATTATCTTGGTGTAAAACGGCCGTTGGCGAATGGGGAGTATGAAAAAGACACAATGAAAGTGGAAGATTGGGTGCAATATAATCAAGGTGAGCTTCACTAATTCTTTTTTTTTTTTTTTTTGAGACGGAGTCTGGCTCTGTCACCCAGGCTGGAGTGCTGTGGCCAGATCTCAGCTCACTGCAAGCTCCGCCTCCCGGGTTCACGCCATTCTCCTGCCTCAGCCTCCCGAGTAGCTGGGACTACAGGCGCCCGCCACCTTGCCTGGCTAGTTTTTTGTATTTTTTAGTAGAGACGGGGTTTCACCGTGTTAGCCAGGATGGTCTCGATCTCCTGACCTCGTGATCTGCCCGTCTCGGCCTCCCAAAGTGCTGGGATTACAGGCTTGAGCCACCGCGCCCGGCCAAGCTTCACTAATTCTATTTTCTACAAATGACAATTTTTTTTTTTCTGCTACAGGGGATAATTGACGAGAACTATTTAAATCTGAATCTCCTTCCAAGGTAGCAAATAGATATTGCAATTTGTAAGTAGGGATGCCTAAGATGGGGCGAAGCCAATTTATGTCTCCTAACAGTTTTTGAAAATCATTAAGGGTTAAAAGTTGATCTCTTCGAATTTGAACTTTTTGTGGCCGAATATGCTTTTCTGCTAAAAGGTATCCTAAATATTGAATAGGAAATTGAGTCTGTATTTTCTCAGAAGAAATATGTAAATTATAGAGTTAATTGTTGTTGTAAGACCTGAAAAACTTGACCTTGTAGGACTTCATCAGGAGTTGCTAATAGAATATCATCCATATAATGGTATATTAACACAGTAGGGAATTGACATCTAACGGGATTTAAGGCTGTATGAACAAACTCTTGACATAAGGTAGGACTATTAAGCATATCTTGAGGAAGAACTTTCCATTGATATCTTTGAGTAGGCTGTCCATTATTATATTCGGGAACAGTAAAGGCAAATTTTTCACAATCTTGGGGTTGTAATGGGATAGTAAAAAAACAATCTTTAAGATCTATAACCATTAATTTCCAATTTTGTGGGATAAGAGCTGGATTAGGAAGCCCAGGTTGTAAAGTCCCCATAGGTTGAATACAAGCATTTACAGCTCTAAGATCAGTTAATAAGTGCCATTTTCCTTTTCTTTTTTTTTTTAATGACAAACACAGGGGAATTCCATGCAGAAGTGCTTGGTTCAATATGCCCCTCGGCCAATTGTTTCTTAACTAAATTATTTAAAGCCTTAAGTTTTTCTTTAGATAATGGCCACTGTTCCACCCAAACAGGAGTTGTAGTTTTCCACTTCAATTGTAAAGTTTGAGGCTTGTGGACAGTGGCTAAGAGTTTAAAGGATTGTAGCCCATTTTGAACATCATATTTTTGACAGTTGAAGAAATATGAGGAATGCTTAAAAAGGCACCAAATTGGCCGGGCGCAGTGGCTCACGCCTGTAATCCCAGCACTTTGGGAGGCCAAGGTGGGCGGATCACAAGGTCAGGAGATCGAGACCACAGTGAAACCCCGTCTCTACTAAAAATACAAAAAAATTAGCCGGGCGCGGTGGTGGGCGCCTGTAGTCCCAGCTACTCAGGAGGCTGAGGCAGGAGAATGGCGGGAACCCGGGAGGCGGAGCTTGCAGTGAGCTGAGATCGCGCCACTGCACTCCAGCCTGGGCAACAGCGTGAGACTCCGTCTCAAAAAAAAAAAAAAAAAAAAAAAATTAGCCGGGCGCAGTTGTGGACGCCTGTAGTCCCAGCTACTCGGGAGGCTGAGGCAGGAGAATGGCGTGAACCCGGGAGGCGGAGCTTACAGTGAGCCGAGATCGCGCCACTGCACTCCAGCCTGGGTGACAGAGCAAGATTCCGTCTCAAAAAAAAAAAAAAAAAAAAAGAGGCACCAAATTGTTGTAAAAGATCACAGCCCCAAAGGTTAATATTAATGGGAATAATATAAAAGAATACTTTTCCTTGTTGTCCTTCAGGTCCTATACAGCTCAGGGGCTCGACACTTTGGTAGACTATAGAAGCAGTACCTAGGCCAGATAGAGTAACTGATACTTGTTTCTTTTTCCAATGATCAGGCCATTGAGCCAAGCATATAATAGATACATCCGCTCCTGTGTTGACTAATCCCTCAAAAAGTATCCCATTAATTTGCAATGAACATAAAGGTTTTTGATCAGAAACTAAAGCTTCCCAGAAAACAGTTTTCCCAGTACTACCGAAACTTCCTTGACGAGACACGTCTCTAGATAAGAAAGGAAAAAAAGGCAATAAAAGCAATTGTGCAATACGTTCCCCTGCCTCTAGGCGCATAAGTTGTGAGACTTGTACCTTAATAAGGATTTCATCAGTAAAATCAGGATCAATAATTCCTGGGACCACCATTAAACCCCGCATAGCGCTGCTGCTTCGACCTAGTAAAAGTCCTACATGTCCCTTTGGCAAAGGACCACACACTCCGGTAGCCAACTTATATATTCCTCTATTAGGAGATAAAGTATAAGGTTGGACAATAGCTAGGTCAGCAGCGGCACTCTGCTTGGTGGCAGCATAAAGCTGAGAAACTGGGGTAGGGTAAGATGTCTTTAAGGAGGACTCGAGGTCATTCCTCGATGTTGTAAGCCACTGCTCACTGGGTACTGGGGTAGGCCTGCATTGTAGTTGTTGGGGCCACAAGCCTGTGGGCCTCGGCTCCCGTTTCCCAAGAGGGGTGACAATACATTCCCACTTTTATCAGTTTTTGAACGGCATTCATTGGTCCAGTGTCAACCCTTGCCACATCGTTTACACATATCAGATGGTAACCTTTTTTCTTTTAGAGCAGAAGAGCCTAATTTTTTCCGACATTCCTTTCTAAAATGACTGGGTTTCCCACATTGATAGCATATACTTTGTTTAGAATTGCCTTTTAAAGCCTTAGAAAGTGCCCCAGCAAACAATTGAGCATTGTAAATAGCTCCTCCAACACCTGCACAAGCCCGAATGTATTCATCTAAATCAGCTCCACTAGCTTTTAGAGGATGCAGCAATTTTTGGCACTCGGGATTAGCACTCTCAAAAGCCAGAGTATCCAAAAGAATTTTAGCAGCAGGACCTGAACCTACAGTCTTTAATACAGCATCTTGAAGACGGGCTACAAAATCTGGATACGGCTCAGTGGCTCCTTATAGGATCTTTACAAAAGATAAAGAAGTTTTGCCCACTATTTCCTTTTTGTTGTTGTTGTTGAGACAGAGTCTCGCTTTGTCGCCCAGACTGGAGTGCAGTGGCCGGATCTCAGCTTACTGCAAGCTCCGCCTCCCGGGTTCACGCCATTCTCCTGCCTCAGCCTCCCGAGTAGCTGGGACTACAGACGCCCGCCACCTCACCCAGCTAGGGTTTTGTATTTTTTAGTAGAGACGGGGTTTCACCGTGTTAGCCAGAATGGTCTCGATCTCCTGACCTTGTGATCCGCCCGTCTCGGCCTCCCAAAGTGCTGGGATTACAGGCTTGAGCCACCGTGCCTGGCCTTTACCCGCTATTTCAACCTTAGTCCATGCTTTTATAAACAAGGCTTTAATCTGAGTGAGAGCAATATCATCTAAGCCTGCCTGAGCATTAAAAGTGGCGTATTGTCCTGAACCCGTAAGCTGCTCTTCAGTAGGTCCTGGGGGATTTCAGGTAGCATTTTTTCTAGCTTGTACTCTTGCTTCCTCCCACCACCAAATTTTTACCTGAAGCCATTGCGAATGATCAAGGACAGCCTGTCCCAACGTTTCCCAGTCAATAGGAATCATCATATGTTCTGAAGAGAAGGAATCGAGAAGGCCAAGAACAAACGGTGACTGAGGTCCATAATTAGAAATTGCAGCTTTCATTTCTTTCAAAAATTTAAATTGTAGGGCTGTAAAAGTCACATTCTGGCCACCGTTTGGGAACTGAGCATTGGGGCCGAAAGCAGCCCGTGTTATTGGGAATAAATCTAATTCCTCAAAATCATCCTTTTCCTTTGATTCCTTCTTTTCTCCTACAGGAGGAAGAGTCACAGAGAAAACCTGACCTGACATAGGCAAAGAGGTTGGAGGTGGAGGCAAAGGGAAGTCCTTTTCCAAAGGAGCAGAAGGGAAGGTAACAGGGAAGTCTCGTGGCAGAGAGATAGGAGAAACAGGAGCAGCGGTACCTTGCAATTTTAACAACTGTTGTAACATCTCTAAAATGCGCTGCAAATTAGAATTTCCTTCAGATGAAGGAGGCATTAGCTCTTTTTCCAATTCCTTGGCCTCAACAACCGGGGCATAAATATGTTCCTCTCTAGAGCTTCAGATGCCTCACCTCCTGTGGCAGTATGGCCATGCTCTGAGTCAGTTTCAAGTAACTCTAATGCCTCAGTAATGGAACTACACAAAGTCCACAAAGTCAGAGGCATTGTTTGCCCTCACTGATGAGCTCTACGCAGGACTTTAACCACTTGTAACCATTCCTTTCGATTTAACTGCACTTTGGTTTGATATTGAAACCAATAACAATATTGTTCAACATGGGCAAATGATCGCTTCAAAGTCTTTTCTTTTACTTCTACTCCTATAGACATCAACAGTCCCTGGAGTAACTGCAAATATTCAGAGGCCAGAGAGGTGGAATTCCCCATAATTTTCCCGTGGGTCCCCCTTACTTTATTTACCTGCCCGGGGTGATCCCCCTCCAGTTCCTTGCTCTCGTGGAGCCATGGACCCTACTCGCTGCGCCAGATGTTGGGGTCCACATGTTTCCTAAACAAAGGAATGAACACACAAGACAAGACAAACGTGGCGGCCGCCTCCAATGGCGTGCTCTGCTTTATTTTATACAGTCGTTTGTGGAATGTTGCCAAGTCACAAGACACATTGTTGTTTTTCTGACCTTTCCCTGACTTTCTGGATTTTCAAGATGTTTACACATAAACAAGCCCCCAGGGTCTGCTGTTAGCAGCTGGCTCCTTTGTCCTCCCTGTTTGCAGGGAAGGAATGCCCTGCTTTGTTTGTAAGAGCAGGACTTACCGGAACGCCCTGCTTCGTTTGCAAGAGCAGGACTTATCGGGAACGTCTCGTTTGCGAGCACGTAGTCCTCTACAAAAAATCCATGGGAAGGACTTGGATTGGCTCATCGTGTGTCACATGCTCACATTTGGACCAGCACTGATATTCAACCAGTGTGCCCAGGTACCAGCATCTATCCAGTGTCTACTCTGATTGGTAACAACCTCTGACCTGCCAACTATTAAATACTTTGAGTTATCACCATTGCCTTGGGCCACTCACTGTGGCCAGGTAAAGAGGTCCCATGATTGGGAGGGGGCAATGTGACAGGTCTGTAATCATAGGGAGAAAGAAAAGGATACTAAGTATGTAAAAACTGTAGGCCTTAAGTATAGTATGCAAATAGATATATATGTATATGTATATATATAATTTCCCAACTTTTTATTTAAAAAATTTTCAAACCTGAAGAAAAGTTGCAAAAATAGTATGACCACCCATATGCTCTTTGTCTAGATTGCCTAACTGCTAACATTTTTCCCATATTTGCTTTCTCTCTCTGTCTCTCTCCCTGCACACACACACACACACACACACACTCTCTCTCTCACACTCTTACTTTTTTTGGCTGAACCAGTTGAGAGTAAGCTGTAGTCATCATTAACATTTTACCCCCAAACTCTTTAAGATGTAGCTCTTCAGAACAAAGATGTTCTCATATATAACTACAGAATAATTTCCATATTAGAGAAACTTAATATTGAATCAATGCTTTTTTTTTTTTTTTTTTTTTTTTAGACAGCCTTGCTCTGTTGTCCAGGGGCATGATCACGACTCATTGCAGCCTCGATCTCCCTGGCTCAAGCAATCCTCCCACCTCAGCCTCCCAAGTAGCTGTGCCCACAGGCACACACCACCGCACCTGGCTAATTTTATTTTTATTTATTTATTTATTTATTTATTTATTTATTTATTTTATTATTATTATTATTGAGATGGAGTTTCTCTCTTGTTGCCCAGGCTGGAGTGCAATGGCATGATCTTGGCCCCCCACAACCTCTGCCTTCTGGGTTCAAGTGATTCTCCTTGCCTCAGCCTCCTGAGTAGCTAGGATTACAGGTATGTGCCACCACGCCCGGTTAATTTTGTATTTTTAGTAGAGACAGGGTTTCTCCATGTTGGTCAGGCTGGTTGTGAACTCCTGACCTCAGTAATCCACCAGCTTGGCCTCATGGGATTACAGGCATGAGCCACTGCGCCTAGCCGTCTAATTTTATTTTTATATTTTATAGAGATGACATCTCCCTATGTTGAACAGGCTGGTCTTGAACTTCTGGGCTCAAGTGATCCTCCTTCCTTGGCCTTCCAAAGTGCTGGAATTATAGGTGTGAGGCACTATGCCTGGCAACTTAATGCTATTATCTAATGTTAAATCCATACTAAAATTTCCCCACTTGTTCCAATAGCATCTTATAGCTGATTAGTTTTATTGTTGTTATTTTTCTTTCTTTTTTTGAGATGGAGTTTCACTCTTGTAGCACAGGCTAGAGTGCAATGGCATGATCTTGGCTCACTGTAACCTCTGCCTCCTGGGTTCAAGCGATTCTCCTGCCTCAGCCTCCTGAGTAGCTGGGATTACAGGCATGTGCCATCACGCCCGGCTAATTTTGTGTTTTTAGTAGAGAGGGTGTTTCTCTATGTTGGTCAGGCTGGTCTCAAGCTCCCGACCTCAGGTGATCCACCCACCTCGGCCTCCCAAAATGCTGGGATTACCAGTGTGAGCCACCACACTCGGTCTTTATTTCTAATACAGGATTGAATACTATATGGCAAATAGTTGTGACATTTCTCTTGTCTTCTTGAAGAAGAAAACAAAGCTGAATCGGAACCTAAAAGTGTACCAGTCCTGGCCGGGTGCGGTGGCTCACGCCTGTAATCCCAGCACTTTGGGAGGCCAAGGCAGGCGGATCATGAGGTCAGGAGATCGAGACCAATCTGGCTAACATGGTGAAATCCCGTCTCTACTAAAAATACAAAAAATTAGGCAGGCATGGTGGCATGTGCCTGTAGTCCCAGCTACTCGGGAAGCTGAGGCAGGAGAATCACTTGAACCCGGGAGGTGGAGGTTGCAGCAAGCTGAGATTGCACTACTGCCCTCCAGCCTGGGTGACAACAGCAAGACTCCGTCTCAAAAAAAAAAAAAAAAAAAGTGTACCAGTCCTGCTAAGAAGTTTTACTCTCATGAAGGTAAATTCTAGGAAATTTGATTTTGTTTTGTTGATTTAATAAAGTTTTTAACTATCAAGGAATCCACCTAAGTCACTCTTCTATGCTTAGTACGTCACTTTATTGATAATTAAATATATTCTGATGAAAAATAGAAAATAACGGCCGGGCGCGGTGGCTCAAGCCTGTAATCCCAGCACTTTGGGAGGCCGAGACGGGCGGATCACTAGGTCAGGAGATTGAGACCATCCTGGCTAACACGGCGAAACCCCGTCTCTACTAAAAACACAAAAAATTAGCCGGGCGAGGTGGCGGCGCCTGTGGTCCCAGCTACTCGGGAGGCTGAGGCAGGAGAATGGTGGGAACCCGGGAGGCGGAGCTTGCAGTGAGCTGAGATCTGGCCACTGCACTCCAGCCTGGGTGACAGAGCGAGACTCCGTCTCAAAAAAAAAAAAAAAAAAAAAAAAGAAAAAACAGAAAATAACTACTTTGGGCTGGGCACAGTGGCTCAAGCCTGTAATCCCTGCACTTTTGGAGGTCGAAGCGGGCAGATCACCTGAGGTCAGGAGTTTGAGACCAGCCTGACCAACATGGAGAAACCCCGTCTCTACTAAAAACACAAAATTAGCTGGGTGTGGTGATGCATGCCTGTAATCCCAGCTACTCGGGAGGCTGAAGCAGGAGAACCCCTTGAACCTGGGAGGCGGAGGTTGTGGTGAGCCAAGATCGTGCCATTGCACTCCATCCTGGGCAACAAGAGCGAAACTCCATCTCAAAAAAAAAAAAAAGAAAAGAAAAGAAAAGAAAAGAACCACTTTGCCTTGTGTATTTGTGCTTCTCAACAGAAATCCTATAGTAGACTTTTTTTACATTTGAGGCAAACAGCTTTTACCAATCTTTCAAAGCAATATAAATAGTTTTCATATGATTAAGTTTTTGGAAGTCTGGTGCAAAATGTGATTTCACTTAGTGATTGTGGTGTGACAGCTGTAAATTGCCACATTTCAGGTTAGTGCTTCAACATTGTATTTTCAGTGTGACTGAGTGGTTCACTTCTGGCTTTGACTGCCTTTTCCACAGAGAAGCTAGCTCTCAGACAAAGCCCCCAAAGAGGAGGCGATCAACACCCTCACAGAGACGCTGACAGATCACTGTCTCTTAGAGGTTCTAACTGGGCAGTGTCCCATCCAGACATGATGGACGTGAGTATGAGTGTCTGTGTCTACTGGCCTGGTCAGTAGCCAAGAGGCAGAGAGAGCCCCTTGGGGTAGGAGTTCTGCCCTGAGGCCACATATTTTGGTAGGAAGGCACTGGGCCAGTTTAATAGGGCAGGGAGCCTTATTCAAGGAAGTCAGAAGTAGTGTAGCGGTCTGCAGTATCAAATTCCTCTTGACAATATATGATTGGATAATTGTGCAAGTGCTCAATAAATAAATGTTAGCGTGTTCAGGCATGCTTCTGGGTACTTGGGGTGCATAAATGAATGGCTAACTCAAGGAGCGCACCGTAACTTGTCTGGGGAAATAGCCTACAGCTGCCAACCCTTCCTGCTAACCATGCCACCCCAACCTCAAAACTGCTTGCAACTCATTCAGTGAATTTTCAAATAGCTTTTATTAAGTACTTTGATGTATGCCAGGCACTGTGCTCTGCTTAGGATATACAGAAGTAAACAAGACAGATTGTTCTAGGATTAATATTGCACACAGAAATGTTATAGCCGCTATTTTAGGGAAGTGGAATTAGATAAAGATATGGATAGGGACTCTTAATTTTTACTTATTTTTGGGGGGGAACAGAGTCTTGCTCTGTCATCCAGGCTGGAGTACAGTGGCACAATCTTGGCTCACTGCAACCTCCGCCTCCCAGATTCAAATGATTCTCCTGCCTCAGCCTCCTGAATAGCTGGGATTACAGGTGCCTGCCACCATGCCTGGCTAATTTTTGTATTTTTAGGAGAGACGGGATTTCACAATGTTGGCCAGGCTGGCCTTGAACTCCTAACCTCATGATCCTCCCACCTTGGCCTCCCAAAGTACAGGGATTACAGGTGTGAGGCACTGTGCCCGGCCAACTTTTACTTTTTGAACTTTACTGTTTGACCTTTGGTAACCTTTTTTTTTTTTGGTCAACAAACTCATCAAAGATTTTCTGAGCAATAATGTGCCAGGGATTCTCCTAAGCTTTGAAAAGACAGCAGTGAAGGAAGCAGAAAAAGTCCCCTGCCCTCATGGAACTTAGATTCCAACTAGGGAGGGACCATAAAACAAATAAATCCATGCAAATATGCCGTATAATATAATGATGATTGATGATATGTTCTATGAAAAAAACATAGAAAATAAAGCTGTCCTTTTTCTTTTTCTTTTCTTTTCTTTTTTTTTTTTTTTTTTTGAGATGGAGTCTCTCACTCTGTCGCCCAGGCTGGAGTGCAGTGGCGCGATCTTGGCTCACTGCAAGCTCTGCCTCCCGGGTTCACACCATTCTCCTGCCTCAGCCTCCCAAGTAGCTAGGACTACAGGCGCCTGCCATCACTCCCAGCTAATTTTTTTGTATTTTTAGTAGAGATGGGGTTTCACCATGTTAGCCAGGATGGTCTCGATCTCCTGACCTCATGATCTGCCTGCCTCAGCCTCCCAAAGTGCTGGGATTACAGGCGTCAGCCACCGTGCCCGGCCTAAAGCTGTTCTTTTTAAAAGGTAATAATATTCTGATTTTGTTCAGGTAATTTAGACTCTTTAGATACTAGAATTGTTTACTGGCCTGGGCGGATAGCATCGAGTGATATGGGCCAGAGGGCCAAGCCTCAAAGCCTGAACTACCTGGACTCCTGTCCGGCACTCTCTCCACCCAGTACAAATGAAAGGCAGCTAAGGCCAGGTGCGGTGGCTCATGCCCATAATCCCAGCACTTTGGGAGGCCGAGGTGGGAGGATCACTTGAGCTCAAGAGCTTGAGACCAGCCTAGGCAACATGGCAAAACCCTGTCTCTACAAAAAATTTAAAAAAAAAAATATTTGGCTGGGCATGGTGTTGCACACCTGTAGTCCCAGCTACTCGGGAGGATGAGGTGGGAGGATCATTTGAGCCCAGGAGGTGGAGATTGCAGTGAGCCGAGATCATGCCACTGCACTCCAGCCTGAGTGAGACCTTGTCTCAAAATAGAGTCCAGCTGAGCGTCCTACATTCTTTTGGCACTTGAGTGATGTCAATTCAGGAAGGTTGGCCTGGATGATTGCCCTTGACAGGAGCCCAGGCCTTTCCCCAAACAGTTTGGGGACAGAACTCACTGCTGCCCCAGTATTGGAAGGTGCGGACCCTGGCTACCCTGCAACCATAGTCGGCTTCTTCTTTCCAGCTTCACTAGCTGGTTTCCAGGAACCTGATCCTATTGGCTTCTGGTCTGCCTTGTCTGACAGCTTCCTGAATACTAAGACTTGAAAATTTAGTTCAGAATGCCTGACTCCAGCCACCACATTCTAATCTATTTTTAGGACAACATTCTCCTTCTTTGGCAATCTGAGAAACTGCTCTTCTTTTTCTGTTTCTAAACTATTTCCATTCCCACCTTAGCCTGAGGTCTCCTCATCTTGCAAAGCAAAGCTTAGGGGTTCCATTTCCTGCCCACAGCCCAGGGAGAAGATGCTGTTTTCACTGAATTCCTCTAGTCAAGGAAGAGGTAAGAAGACTTCACATTATACTAAATTATTATTATATATATATATATTTTTTGAGATAGAGTCTGCTCTGTCACCCAGGCTGGAGTGCAATGGTACGATCTTGGCTCACTGCAACCTCTGCCTCCCAGCCTCAAGCAATTCTCCTGTCTCAGCCTCCCGAGTTGCTGGGATTACAGGTGCACGTCACCACATCCAACTAATTTTTTTGTATTTTTAGTAGAGATGGGGTTTCACCATATCTGTCAGGCTGGTCTCAAACTCCTGACCTCGTGATCCACCCGCCTTGGCCTCCCAAAGTGCTGGGATTACAGGCCCAACCCCACATGATATTAAATTAAAGAAGCATAGCAAAAATTGTATGCTCACTAACATTACAAGCATTTAAAATCTTTTTTGCTTTCATTGCTTTATTCTAATTATTAAGGTAACACAAACCAATTGCAAAAACTTTAGAAAATACAATACAGGCTGGGCACGGCCGCTCATGCCTGTAATCCCAGCACTTTGGGAGGCTGAGGTGGGAGGATCACCTGAGATCAGGGGTTCGAGACCAGCCTGGCCAACCTGGTGAAATCCGTCTCTACTAAAAATGCAAAAATTAGTTGGGCGTGATGGTAGGCGTCTGTAATCCCAGCTACCCGGGAGGCTAAGGTAGGAGAATTGTATGAACCCAGGAGGCAGAGATTACAGTGGACTGAGATCATGCCACTGTACTCCAGCCTAGGAGAGAAGAGCGAAACTCCATCTCAAAAGAAAAAAAAAAAAAAAAGATTGGTTTGGCTATTCGGGGTCCCCTGGATTTCATATGAATTTTAGGATCAGTTTGTCAAATTCCGCAAATAATCTAGCTGGGATTTTTTTTTTTTTTTTTTTTGACGGAGTCTCATCCTGTCGCCCAGGCTGGAGTGCAGTGGACCGATCTTCTCTCACCACAACCTCCGCTTCCTGGGTTCAAGTGATTCTCCTGCCTCAGCCTACCAAGTAGCTGGGATTATAGGCATGCGCCATGATGCTCAGCTAATTTTTTTTTTTTTTTTTTTTTTGAGATGGAGTCTTGCTCTGTCACCCAGGTTGGAGTGCAGTGGTGCAATCTCGGCTCACTGCAAGCTCTACTTCCTGGGTTCACGCCATTCTCCTACCTCAGCCTCCCGGGTAGCTGGGACTACAGGCACCCGCCACCATGCCCAGCTAATTTTTTTTTTTTTTTTTTTGTATTTTTAGTAGAGACGGGACTTCACCATGTTAGCCAGGATGGTCTTGATCTTCTGACCTCGTGGTCCGCCTGCCTTAGCCTCTCAAAGTGCTGGGATTACAGGTGTGAGCCACCGCGCCCGGCCTGTTTTTTGTATTTTTAGTAGAGATGGTGTTTCACCATATTGGCCAGCCTGGTGTTAAACTCCCGACCTCAGATGATCTGCTCACCTCAGCCTCCCAAAGTGCTGAGATTACAGGTGTGAGTCACTGCACCCGACCTGGGATTTGCTTTGTTTTTGTTTTTGTTTTGAGACGAGTCTTCCTCTGTCACCCAGTCTGGAATGCAGTGGCATGATCTTGGCTCACTGCAACCTCCGCCTGCCAGGTTCAAGTGATTCTTTTGCCTCAGCCTCCTGAGTAGCTGGGATTACAGGTGTGCGCCACCACATCTGACTAATATTTGTACTTTACTAAGAGTTGGGGATTAGCCATGTTGACCAGGCTGGTCTGGAACTCCCGACCTCAGGTGATCTGCCTGCCTCAGTCTCCCAAAGTGCTGGGATTATAGGCATGAGCCACGGTGCCTAGCCACACATGTATGTCTTCTTCTGAGAAGTGTCTATTCAGGTCCTTTGCCCATCTTTTTCCTTTTTTTTTCTATTACCACTGCACAAATTAACCCTTGTCCATTATTTAATGGGTTTCCTTGGGTTTTGCTTGTTGATTTAAGTTTCTTATAGATTCTGAATATTACACTTCTGTCAGAAGCATAGTTTGCAAATATTTTCTCCCAGTTTGTAGCTTCTCTGTTTACTTTGTTGATCATTGATTTTTCTGTGCAGCTCTTTAGTTTAATTAGGTCCTACTTGTCAATTTTTGTTTTTGTTGCAATTGCTTTTGGAGTCGACATCATGAAGTCTTTGCTGGGTCCACATCCAGAATGGTATTTCCTAGGTTTTCTTCTCAGTTTTTATAGTTTTGGGGTTTTACATTTCAGTCTTTAATCTATCTTGAGTTTATTTTTGTATATGGTGTAAGGAAGGGATATAGTTTCAATCTTCTGTCTCTGTCTAGCTAGTCATACCAGCGCCATTTATGGAATAGGGTGTCCTTTCCCCATTCCTTGTTATTGTTGGCTTTGTTGAAGATCAGATGGTTGTAGGCGTGTGGCTTTATTTTTGGGTTTTCTAATCTGTTCCATTGGTCTGTGTGTCTAATCTATTCCATTGGTCTATGGTACCAGTACCATGCTGTCTTGGTTACTGTAATCTTGTTGTTTGGTTTGAAGTTGTTTTGGCTTTGGATTGTTTTGGCTATTTGGGCTCTGTTTTGGTTACAAATGAACTGTAGAATGTCTTTTTCTTTTTCTTTTTCTTTTTTTTTGAGATGGAGTCTCGCTGTGTCGCCCCAGGCTGGAGTGCAGTGGTGCAATCTCAGCTCACTGCAACCTCCACCTCCTAGGTTCAATCAGTTCTCCAGCCTCAGCCTCTCCAGTAGCTGGGATTACAGGCACCCACCACCACACCTGGTTAATTGTTTTGTATTTTTAGTAGAGATAGGGTTTCACCATGTTGGCCAGGCTGGTTTCGAACTGTTGACCTCAAGTGATCTGCCCACCTTGGCCTCCCAAATTGCTGGGATTACAGGTGTGAGCCACCGTGCCTGCCTGTATTTTTCTAATTCTGTGAAAATTTGAATTTTTGAACTTTCGACCTTAAGTGATCTGCCGGCTTCAGCCTCCTTTGGGAGGCTGGCCAACCTGGTGAAACCCTGTCTCTACTACAAATACAAAAATTAGCTGGGAACAGTGGCGGGTGCCTGTAATCCTAGCTACTCAGGAGGCTGAGGCAGGAGAATCTCTTGAGCCTGAGAGGCAGAGGTTGCAGTGAGCCAAGATTGTGCCACTGCACTCCAGCCTGGACAATAGAGTGAGACTCTATCCCCCCCGCCACCAAAAAAAAAAAAAAAAAAAAAAGAAAAGAAAAGAAAGAAAAAGAAAAATGTCATTAGCTGTTTGATAGATATAGCATTGAATCTGTATTGAATCTGTAAATTGCTTTGGACAGTTTGGCCATTTTAACAATATCGATTCTTCCTGTCCATGATCATGAGCATGGAATATTTTTCCATTTGTTTGTATTGTTTCTAATTTCCTTCATCAGTGTTTTGTAATTCTCATTGTAGAGATCTTTCACCTCCCACCCTGGTTAGCTGTATTCCTAGGTATTTTATTCTTTTTTTTTTTTTTTTTTTGAGATGGAGTCTCGGTCTGTTGCCAGGCTGGAGTGCAGAGTCACGATCTCGGCTCACTGCAACCTCCGCCTCCCGGGTTTAAGCAATTCTTCTGCCTCAGCCTCCAGAGTAGTGTGCACCACCATGTCCGACTAATTTCTGTATTTTTTTTTTTTGAGACGGAGTCCCGCTCTGTTGCCCAGGCTGGAGTGCAGTGGTGCAATGTCGGCTCACTGCAACCTCCGCCTCCCGGGTTCAAGCGATTCTCCTACCTCAGCCTCCCGAGTAGCTGGGATTACAGGCGTCCACCACCACGCCCGGCTAATTTTTTTGTATTTTCAGTGGAGACATGGTTTCACCATGTTGGCCAGGCTGGTCCTGATCTCCTTACCTCAGGTGATCCGCCCGCCTTGGCCTCCCAAAGTGCTGGGATTACAGGCTTGAACCATCAGCAGCCTGGCCAATTTTTTGCATTTTTAGTAGAGACGTGGCCAAGCTGGTCTCGAACTCCCGACTTCAGGTGATCTGCCCGCCTTGGCCTCCCAAAGTGCTGGGATTACAAGCATGAGCCACTGCACCTGGCCTAATTTTTGTATTATTAGTAGAGACAGGGTTTCACCATGTTGGCCAGGCCAGTCTCCAACTCTTCACCTCAGAAGATCCACCCGCCTTGGCCTCCCAAAGTGCTGGAATTACAGGCGTGAACCACCGCGCCTGGCCTCCAAGTTACTTTCAAGAGGTAACCACGGTGAGTAAGCTGAATGTGCTCTGAGGGGTAGAAGCAGAAAAAGTACGTGTGTAAAAGGCATGTTTCCGCTTAGTTTACGAATGAGCTAAATGTAGAGCTGACTTGGGTTTAGTAGTAAGGAAGGGGGGGGCAGCAGGTAATGCAAAGCGGTTAGCTTTGGGAACAAGACAACCTGGAGTCTAAGCCCATTTTTGCCATCCTGTGACCTTCACAGGTTTTACGTAGCCCTCTCTGAGCCTTAGTTTCCTGAAACTCAGGCAGGTTTTGCTCAGCCTTTGTATTTTCCACCATATTTAGACCAAGCACTCTGGCGCCTCCAAAATGAGGACAGCAGCGGCGGAACTGACGTAATGGGCTGAATCAGCCTCAGCCGCGAAATGCCGACTAATCACAGGCACTTCCGGCGGCCTGGACAAAAGGTTTGACGTCCCGGGGACCGCACTTCCGGGTAATTAAGGCTGAGCTTTGGACGCCAGGGCCAGTGAGCCGCAGCCGGGTGACTTGGTTGCCGCGACTGCGCATGCTCTCGCCCCGGCGCCATGTGACTACCTCTTTCCCGTAGGTGGGGCGGGGCACTGAAAGGGGCGGTCCAGGACCCTGACTTGTCTCGCGGTTACTGGGCCGGCACGAGCGCGCGAGGCTCGGGGGCGGCACGGGGCGGGGTTTAGCCTGGGGCGGGCGCTGCGGGTGTTTGCAGGGCGTCGCTGTGCTAGCTAGGTTGAGGTCGTCCCGGGTGAGGCGGTCGCACCGGAAGTGGATCTGGCCGTGGCGCTTCGGCGTAGTAAGGAGCCTGCGATAGAATTTTGTTGTTTAGGGGGCGCGGCACCGCACCGCTTCTTTCAGCTTCCTTGCAGCTGCCATGGCGAAAGGCAGAGTCGCCGAACGCTCGCGGACGGGCGCTCACCACACGACCCCCGTGGGGGACGGGGCAGCGGAGACGCAGGGTCCCGCGGCGCCTGGCCGCGGAGATCACCAGAAGGGTGAGTGGGCCCAGGGAGCAGAGCTGGGGGTGGGCGGAGGCTTCTGTGTGTCCGGAGGGAAAAAGGACCCCCGCAGGTCTCGGAGAGTTGTGGGGAAAGAGGGAGCCTGCTGGCGCAGGGGCGGGAGCAGAGACCGTGAGGGAGTTGGGCTTGGGCGCTCGCGCAGCACAAGGCCGTACGCCTAGTCGGTGCATTGTAAATGCTGTTTGAGTACAATTCACTTAAAAGAAAGGATGACACTGGCTTGTTGACGCTCAGGTAGATTGTAAGGTTGATAATAACGACGCTAGGCAGAGCTGGAAGGAGCTGTACTGTAGCATTCGTTGCGTTGTTTATACAGATGAAGAAACTGAGGCCCAGGTGGGTATATGACTTACAAAGTCATAAAGCCAGATCAGTGAAGTAGTAGTTAGGAGCAAGGACTTAATACTTCCAGGTGGCAGGTGGTGTGTGAGTCCCTGCCCTACTGTTTTCTTGTGATCTTGGACTTGGTAACTTTCAGAAAACCTCAGTGTCTGAACTGTGAAATGGGGATAATAATATCTACTTAATAGGTGGTGCGTGGGTTAAACGAAATAATTCACGTAAAAGATTTAGAGTAATGCTTGGATATGAAGTGGGGGCTAAATAAATATTAGCAGTTACTTAGTTACAGCTGAGGTCACTCATTCTAAAGTTTTTTCCCCCTACTACATCCTGACATTTCTCACGGCTTTATTTTTGGTTTTTGTTTTCTCTTTATTCCTACTGCCTCTATAATTGCAGAATCTCACTCACGGCTTTAAATATTGTTTTAAGGAAAAAACTGTGCCTACAAACTACTTTGATTCCGTGTTGGCCTGGAATTGTTCTTTAAATGATTTTAAAGCTCATAAACTTGAAGTGATCCTAAGAAGTTTGTCTGTAGCTCACACAGGTGTGTTCCACCACCAGTGATGGCTAAGGAGAGCTTTAAGAGTGTGTAGCAGAAAATGTTAATGTATTTTCAAATAATTTAAAATGTCTCCAACAGTCTAATTTGACTCTGTCACCTTTATGTATTTGGTATTTTTCCAGCTTATATACACTGAAGCCAGGTAACTTCATATAACTTCAAAAACAGAGAAATGAATCATTGTTAATGTATAAATCAGCTCTGAATAAAAGATTGTTTTGAAGACTCTACTACTGAGGGTGACATATTCCAAGGTCTGCATTTCCTGAAAAAGTGTTTTCCAGATAGGGCATCCCTAAAAATTGACATCTCATTTGAGGTAGCAGCCAGTTTTACTATTCATGATGTTTACCTAAAGCTATTCAAAAAATAAAACCTTGAAACTTCCAAAGTACTCTTATTTTTTTATCTTATTTTATTACAACAGAACATTCAACACAATTATTCTTATGATGCTGTCACATGACATCTATAGATCACAAATCTATAGGAAGACAGGGAAGGGATGTGAAGGCATGCCTTCATGGTGAAGTAAGGCCTGTTTTTAGTGGCTTGAGACACGGCCTCGCTGTGTCACCTGTGCTGGAGTGCAGTGGCATGATCATAGCTCGCTGCAGCCTCAGCCACCTGGGCTCGGGCGATCTTCCCACGTCAGCTCCACCAAGTAACTGGGACTACAAGTATGTGCCACCATGCCCAGCTAATTATTTATTTTTTATAGAGAAGAGGCGGGCCAGGATGTCTTGAAGTCCTGGGCTCAAGTGTCTTCCTGCCTTGGCCTCCCCAAATGCTGGAATTACAGGCATGAGCCATTGTGCTTTGCCAGGTAAGTAAGATTTGCATAAGTAGAGAGAAGGGAAGGGTGTTCCAGGCTAGGAGAAATAGAGTAGTAGGATTGAAGGTTAGTGTGAAACTTTTATGTGTGTAGGTAAGATTACCTTGTCAAGAGCAGAGGGTTTCTGTTGGGTGTCAGTAGGCGATGAAGTTGGCCTGTTCAGGATGGTGTCAGAATGTTCCTGTAAATTCCATGATACTTGGAAATGCATTTGTATTTTATTAAGTGACATATATAACTTTGGCGAATAAGTAGTTGTCATCATATGTATGTTTGAACTATTTTACACGCTATCTGCAATGTTTGCACATTTAGTGGATTCCTTACCATTACTCTGGCCTCTAGTCTCAGAGCTGAGCCTAGTAGTCTGTGGACCACTTTGAATACTTGAGTAAGGCAGAAGTAACACGGAAAGTCTAATTTTTGCATGATGAAGATGAGAGAGCAGACAGGAGGTGGAACTAGTTAAGAAGCTCTTGAGGATGCATCAAGCCCAGGCGGTGGTGGAAAGGCTGGAGGACACACCTAAACATGCGGAATCCCAATGCCGGGAAGCCAGGGCCAAATCCATATCCCCCCAACATCGGGTGCCCTGTAGGTTCCAATCCTGCCCACCCACCACCTATCAACCCACCCTTTCCCCCGGGTCCCTGTCCTCCTCCCCCAGGAGCTCCACAGGGCAATTCGGCTTTCCCCCCAGGTTGGCCCCTCATCCTGTGCCACAGCCAGGGTATCCAGGATGCCAACGCTCGGGTCCCTACCCTCCTCCATACCTACCACCTGCCCCTGGAATGCCTCCTGTGAATCCTTTGGCTCCTGGCATGGTCAGACCAGCAGTGATAGTGGACAAGAAGATACAGAAGAAGATGAAGAAAGCTCATAAAAAGATGCACAAGCATAGCAAGCATTCCTCCTCCTCTTCCAGCAGTGATTCTGACTGAATACAGGCCCTGGACCCTTCCCTCAGGTCTCACCAGTTCTGCTCTCCTATCAAGCTTCAGATGCCATGTTGTAATGGGGGAAAGTAGCCGTTGTGCTCTCCATCCCCTACCCCCACCTGAGCTTCACCATGCTGTTGAGCCCTGAGTGGTGAGGGAAAATGGGAAGAGGATTGCCATGGCCTGGCCATCTTGTTGCTGCTTGGATAGATCATATAGCTAATGAGTTTAGTAGGGGAGCTATTTTTTGAAGATGATGAACTAAATGTTGAAGACAAATTCGAGATCTGTAAAATGTGATTTTTTACTTCCACTTATAATACTTGTGATTGGGGAGGTTTGTGGAAATTTAATTATGATGAAAAACCTCTATCTTTTTTTTGTTTTGTTTTGAAATGGAGTCTCGCTCTGTTGCCCAGGCTGGAGTGCAGTGGTATGATCTTGGCTTACTGCAAGCTCCACTGCCCGGGTTCACACTATTCTCCTGCCTCAGCCTCCGAGTAGCTGAGACTACAGGCACCCGCCACCATGCGGGGCTAATTTTTTGCATTTTTAGTAGAGATGGGATTTTACCATGTTAGCCAGGATGGTCTCGATCTTCTGACGTTGTGATCCGCCTGCCTTGGCCTCCCAAAGTGCTGGGATTACAGGTGTGAGTCACCCGTGCCCAGCCTGTGTTTTTCAGTATGTAAGTCATGACCCTTGTGAGGGGTGTGAAATCAATTTGATGGATAATCAAAAATAAGCATTTTTAAATAATGGAATAGAAGAGAAAATATCAGTGCTTTGGGATTAAATGCTGGTTTTAAAAAATTTTTTAAATCTTTTCTTGAGTTATATATATATATATATATATATATACACACACCAGGTCATATACATTACTTAGGCTGATATGGTGGCTCATGCTTGTAATCTCAGTACTTTGAGAGGCCGAGGCAGGCAGATCATGAGGTCAGGAGTTCAAGACCAGCCTGACTGACATGGTGAAACCTTGTCTCTCCTAAAAGTACAAAAATTAGCTGGGTATGGTGGTGCACACCTGTAATCCCAGCTACTTGGGAGGCTGAGGCAGGAGAATCACTTGAACCTGGGAGGTGGAGGTTGCAGTGAGCCAAGATCACGCCACTGCATTCCAGCCTGGGTGATAGAGCAGTACTGGTGTAAGTAGCTGTAATGCTAAAAGGCACGTATGTGTAATGTGGCCATAAGAAGGCACATTATAAATGTGTTTGCTATAAATTTAAATGTAGACGTATAAAAACAAGATTTATGACTTTTTAATCTATGTTTAGAACTCTTGTTAGAATTATACCCAAGGATTGTTGAATTATAATTGCCAGCATTCTCTGTTTACCAGTTTGTGCGAAAGGAGAACCTCAGAGTGGAATGTCATTAGGCTTTATTGCACCCTCATCAGTTGTTTTCTTGTGTTACTATAGAATACAATGCTTGAGAAAGTTTGCCTAATTTTAGAGAGTGAGGAAAATATCAAGTTAAACTTAGATCTTAATTTTGTTCAAATGTCTATATATTTCATCATTCAACTATAATAAGACAGGTAGCAATTAGAGACCTGTCTACTCAAGGAAAACTCAGGGTAATTAATGTTCTTTAGTCCAGTTAAACACTAACTCCTTTCACTCATCTTATTCTTTACTTTAGTACTGGTAAATTCATAATGTAAAGAAAAATATTATAGTTTTAGAGCTAGCATACTAAAAGCCTTATTTAATTTTTAACTTAAGAGGAGTACATTAGGCTGGGTTTGATGGCCCACACATGTAATCCCAGCACTTTGGGTGGGCAAGGCAGGAGGATTGCCTGAGCCCAGGAATTTGAGATCAGCCTGGGCAACATAACATAGTGGGACCCTGTCTCTATTAAAAAAAAAAAAAAAATACAAGAATTAGCTGGGCATGATGCACGCCTGTAATCTCAGCTACTTGGGAGGCTGCGGTTAAGAGGATCTCTTGAGCCTTGGAGATCCAGGCTGCAGGGGGCCGTGATTGCACCATTGCACTCTAGCCTGGTTGATGGAGACCCTGTTTCAAAAAAAAAAAGACTATTACCTATTTAAGTCTTTTAAAATAGTTAGCTGCACATGTACAGGATAGAAGGCTGACTGTAGGCCGGGCACCATGGCTCATGCCTGTAATCCCAGCACTTTGGGAGGCTGAGGCAGAAGGATTGCCTGAGGTCAGGAGTTCGAGACCAGCCTGACCAATATGGTGAAACCCTGTATATACTAAAAATACAAAAATTAGCCAGGCATGGTGGCAGGCACCTACAGTCCCAGCTATTTGGGAGGCTGAGGCAGGAGAATTGCTTGAACCTGGGAGGCTGAGGCGGAGGTCGCAATGAGCCAAGATGGCGTCACTGCACTCCAGCCTGGGTGACAGAGCGAAACTCCATCTCAAAACAAAACAAAAGCTGACTCTTTTTCCATCTTTTTGTTTTTTCTTTTTTTCTTTTTGAGAGGGAGTTTCACTTTTGTTACCCAGGCTGGAGTGCAATGGCACGATCCCTGCTCACTGCAACCTCTGCCTCATGGGTTCAAGCGATTCTCCTGTCTCAACCTCCTGAGTAGCCGAGATTACAGGTGCCAACCACCGTGTCTGGCTAATTTTTTACATTTTTAATAGAGACGGGGTTTCACCATGTCGGCCAGTCTGGTCTCAATCTCCCGACCTCAGGTGATCCACCTGTCCTAGCCTTCCAAAGTGCTGGGATTACAGGCATGAGCCTCTGCGCCCTCCCCCTTTTCCCATCTTTTAATCTTCAACAAAATTTCCACAAACTCCATGAATCTTGCCTTCACTCTAGCCCAGTGATCTTGCTTTCCTATAAACTAAATGCCCCTTTTAACTCTACTCTTCCTTGTCGGGGGAAGGGGAATATCTAGCTAGCTAATGGTGGCATCAGCTTCTTAGGAGCACAGAGTGAACAAAGCATTTGGTACTCAATAGATGTTTAGCGGACAGGGCTAATCACAACTATATTTAAGTACATAGCTTGGATAGAAGTTCTAAAGAGAATTGCTAAGAAAGGGGAGGAAGAGCCATCATTCTTTCTTAAAAGTCATTCTTATGTATGCAGATATTTTCAGGATAAAAAAAATTATGAATGCCCTGGTGCAGTGGCTCACACCTGTAACCCCAGCACTTTGGGAGGCTATGGCGGGTGGATCACCTGAGGTCAGGAGTTCGAGACCAGACTGACCAACATGGTGAAAACCCGTCTCTACTAAAAATACAAAAAAGTTAGCTGGGCGTGGTGGCAGGCGCCTGTAATCCCAGCTACTCCCGAGGCTGAGACAGGAGAATCGCTTGAAGCCAGGAGACGGAGGTTGCAGTGAGCCGAGATCATGCCACTGCACTCTAGCCAGGGTGACGGAGAGAGACTCCCTCTACAAAAAAAAAAAAAAAAAAAGGTTTTGAAGGTTTTAAAAAGATGCTTATAATATTAAATTATTTGTGTTAGTTTTTCTTATACTCTGCACCTGATTCTAGCAGGAAAGTAAGTTAAAACTGGGCTGGGTTGGCCGGGCGCGGTGGCTCAAGCCTGTAATCCCAGCACTTTGGGAGGCCGAGACGGGCGGATCACGAGGTCAGGAGATCGAGACCATCCTGGCTAACACAATGAAACCCCGTCTCCACTAAAAATACAAAAAAATTAGCCGGGCGTGGTGGCGGCGCCTGTAGTCCCAGCTACTCGGGAGGCTGAGGCAGGAGAATGGCAGGAACCCGGGAGGCGGAGCTTGCAGTGAGCCGAGATCGCGCCACTGCACTCCAGCCTGGGCGACAGAGCGAGACTCCGCCTCAAAAAAAAAAAAAAAAAAAAAACTGGGCTGGGGTAAGTTAATTGGATTTAAAAGTAGCATACCTTTAGATGGATTTAAAAGTAGCATAACTTTAAGAAGTATATAATGTGATGTGTATCTCCAAAACAGTTTATTATCTATGACTTGTCTATAATTAATAGCTGTCACCCAGGATGGAGTGCAGTGGCACAATTTTGGCTCATCACAACCTTCACCTCCCGGGATCCAGCAATTCTCGTACCTCAGCCTCCCCAGTAGCTGGGACTACAGGGGTGTGCCACCACGCCTTACTAATTTTTTATATTGTTAGTAGAGACAGGGTTTCACCCTGTTGGCTAGGCTGGTCTTGAACTCTTGACGTCAGGCGATCTGCCCACCTTGGCCTTCCAAAGTGCTGCCATTACAGGAGTGAGCCACCACACCCGCTCTATAATTATAAATTATCATAATGGACGTCCTGAAAAAATATACACTACTTGTGTGTATAATGTGTCTTTACTTTGATGTCAACCTATAGAAAACTCAATATTTATATTTATATTACCCTCATTCCTTACCTAGTTTATTGAATAGCCTTTTATTCAATAAAATAGAAAAATAACTATTTTAGCCTTGTGAAAATGGTTTGTGTTTAAATAGGTTTTCTAGCCCAGTTCAATGGCTCATACCAGTAATCCCAGCACTTTGGGAGGCTGAAGCAGGAGGATTGCTTGAAGCCAGGAGTTCAAGACCAGCCTGGGCAAAATAGTGAGACCTGGTCTCTAAATACAAAACTAAAAAATTGCCGAGTGCAGTGGCTCACGCCTGTAATTCCAGCAGTTTGTGAGGCCGAGGTGGGCGGATCACAAGGTCAAGAGATCAAGACCATCCTAGCCAACATGGTGAAACCCCATCTCTACGAAAAATACAAAAATTATCTGGGCATGGTGGCAGGCACCTGTGATCCCAGCTACTTGGGAGGCT
Source organism: Macaca nemestrina (assembly GCF_043159975.1). Lineage (NCBI taxonomy): Eukaryota > Metazoa > Chordata > Mammalia > Primates > Cercopithecidae > Macaca > Macaca nemestrina. Next base: position 56,527,548 of record NC_092136.1, read on the forward strand.
AAGACAGGAAAATTGCTTGAACCCAGGAGGCGGAGGTTGTAGTGAGCCGAGATCACGCCACTGCACTCCAGCCTGGGTGACTGAGCGAGACTCCATCTCAAAAATAATAATAATAATAATAATGATTTAATTAACCAGGCATGGTCACAAACACCTGTGGTCCCAGCTAGTCAGGAGGCTGAGGCAGGAGGATTGAAGTTGAAGGCGTTCAACTCCCAGGAGTTGAAGGCTGCAGTGAGCTATGATTGCACCACTGCACTCCAGCCTGGGCAACAGAGTGAGACACTATCTCATAAAAGTAAATAATAAATAAATAAATGGGATTTATATTTATAAACCAAAACAACATTTTTTGTTCAATTGGATTTAGTACACCCTGATGTTTTTGCAACTTTTTGCTGATTATGCTTTTCTTAGAGAATATAACTTATGAGTGAATATAACTTATTAGGAGGCCTCAAGATATATATTAAATTAGATAGTAACCAGAGCATAAATGTAACAGACATTTAGCCATTTGTTATTACAAGATTCTGCAGAGACCTTTTCATGTTTGACCTGAGATGTTTAAAGTGTGTTTTTAATTCTCTGTGCTCCTAAAAAGCCACATATCAATACATCTGTGGGTTAATGAACTAGAGTACTAAGAGATAGGCATGCTTGGTTTATTGTTCCACTGAAAGTACCTTTTGTCCTATATTATGATCCTCTTCCTTCCTGCAATAAATTTCAGAAATAAGAGATGAGCAAATCTTCTTTTTGAGATTAACATGAAACATAACAAAGTTAGAATAATAGGGACTGGTTGGAGGCCGGGTGCGGTGGCTCACACCTGTAATCCTAACACTTTGGTAGGCAAAGGTGGGCGGATCACCTGAGGTCAGGAGTTCAAGACCAGCCTGGCCAACAACGTGAAACTCCTTTTCTACTAAAAATACAAAAATTAGTTGGTCCTGGTGGCACGTGCCTGTAATCTCAGCTACTCCGGAGGCTGAAAGGGGAGAATCACTTGAACCTGGGAGGCAGAGGTTGCAGTTAGCTGAGATTAGGCCACTGCACTCCAGGCCGGGAGACAGAGCAAGACTCCGTCTCAAAAAAAAAAAAAGAAGAAGAATAGGGACTAGTTGGGAAGTTAGATTGATTGTTTACTGAAAGTGGGAAAAGATAATTTAGTTTTTCACATAACTAAAATCTTATAGAAAACTTGCTAAATTTAACGAATAGGTAAGAATAATTTATATTTAGTATTATCAAAGCACTAACCTAAGCAATTCTTATTTCAAGAGAAATTACAGGTTAATTATAAATAGATATTAAAATGCTTTGGAGACTGGGCACGTTCACTCACGGCTGTAATCCCAGCACTTTGGTAGGCCAAGGTGGGCAGATCACCTGAGGTCAGGAGTTCAAGACCAGCCTGGCTAACATGGTGAAACCCCCATCTCTACTAGAAATACAAAAATTAGCTGGGCGTGGTGGTGCACGTCTGTAATCCCAGCTACTTGGAGGCTGAGGCAAGAGAATCACTTGGACCAGCCTGGCTGATATGGTGAAACCCCATCTCTACCAAAAATACAAAAACAATTAGCCGGATGTGGTAGCACATGCCTGTAATCCCAGCTACTCAGGAGGCTGAGGCAGGAGAATTGCTTGAACCTAGGAGGTGGAGGTTGCAATGAGCCAAGATCACGCCACTGCACTCCAGCCTGGGCGACAGAGCGAGACTCCTTCTCAAACAGCAACAACAACAACAACAAAATGCTTTGGAAATACGCTTCACATTATTTGGTTCCTTTTAGAGATAGGGTCTCACTGTGTTGCCCAGGCCAGAATCAAAGTTCTGCGCTCAAACGATTCTCCTGACTCAGCTTCTTGAGTAGTTGGGACTATAGGTGTACACCACCACCACTATGGCTCAGGAATTTTTTTTTTATAACTAGATAGTGCAGTCTCCTTCTTTGGGCCTCTTACTTGTAAAAGTGGGCCAGATTTTAGCTTTTCAAACTTTAATGTGTGTGAAGATCACATGAGTATCATTAAAATGCAGATTTTTGCTTCAGTGGGAATCTGAATTTCCATCAAGCTTCCTGATAATGCTGATTCTTGTAGTCTACCAGTAGCAAGGAGCCAGTTGGTTTCTATTTCTCTATGTGTTCAACATAGAATTTAGTAATACCTAGTCAGGGCTCAGTGGTACATACCTTAGTCCCAGCTACTTGAGGGGCTGAGGTGGGAGGATTGCTGGGGCCCAGGAGTTCAAGTCCAGCCTGGGCAACATAGGGAGACCCTGTCTCTTCGGGGGGAAAAAAGTTAGCAAAATCTTACTAATTCCAATTGTGGTAGTGAGACAAGGGATAAAATGAAGCTTATCTTTTATTTAGTCAAGACTTTTTGGTTGAAAGGAATAGACATCAGTTTAAACTAAGAAAAATAAAAAGGAAGATTGTTAAACAAGAGAAAAAGAATATAAGAAATAATCTCACTGAGCAAGAAATAGAGGTAGGCATCAGGGGAAGTGGAACATTAGAAATCAGCAAGTAACTTAGCTATATTTCCCAATTCTGCTTCTCTGGGTTTCTGTTCCAACCTCTCCTATTTTCTGATACATGTCTTTGGCTTACCACTTTGGCTTACTGTGTCCTCCACCATTTAACCTTTTAGCTCCAAGTCCCACTGTCCCTTGACAACCAGTATCTCTTTTTTTTCAAATTATCAAGAGAAAATCCGGTCAGCCAGTAATGATTTGTTTCTACTTGGGTCAAGTGTCCAACCCTGGGCCAGAGAGCCTTCTGGGTTTGGGAGGGTAGAATGTAAGAATAGGGGCTCCTGAGATTGGCCCCCTTATGGGACAAGGGAAGGGTGTTAATTCAAAGGAAGGGAGATGGGTAGAGCAGCAATGACAGCTGTCTAATACACATTTATAAACTTTTATGAAGAAGGATTTGCTAAAGTAGTAGAGTATAGGCAGTTCAGTACTTTTAGGATACTTCATAAAAGTATGTTTGAAAGCCACCTGTGCAATAGTTGAATCCATTTTAAGGGAACTAAAAATCATAAATCTGAATTATAGTATGCATTTTTTTTTTTTTTTTTTTTAAGAAACGGAGTCTCGCTTTGTCACCTAGGCTGGAGTGCAGTGGTGTGATCTCGGCTCACTGCAAGCTCCACCTCCCGGATTCACGCCATTCTCCTGCCTCAGCCTCCCAAGTAGCTGGGACTACAGGTGCCTGCCACCACACCCAGCTAATTTTTTGTATTTTTAGGAGAGACAAGGTTTCACCGTGTTAGCTAGGATGGTCTCGATCTCCTGACCTTGTGATCCGCCCACCTCGGCCTCCCAGAGTGCTGGGATTACAGGCATGGGCCATCGTGCCCGGACATATAGTATACATATTTTTAAATACTTTTGAGTATTATCAGTGTACACAAGGGATAATGGTAAAATAAAAATTGAGTCACCCACTCCTACCTCTTCCCCAGTGAGCACAATGTAAAGTTGTCCTGGCCTCCGCGCTATTGACCAGTTCCTGGCAGAACAGCCCTGTACTTCCTTCTACTTACTGTTTCCTGAATCTCATTCTGTACTTTTATTGTTCATATAATTTTTTAAGCTAATACTGAGATTACCTTTTGTGGGACTACAAATATTCTCCCATTGTTGGAGTTACAGAGGTACCCAAAACATTTGAGATTCAAGTTTATATTCTGATGCATTTGGTATAAAGAGAAAGTGTAACATTTCTCCAGTTGCATTTGTGAATATCTGTGTTCTTAAAACAGTTGAAGTAATTGCCAAATTACCTCATTTTTCCAAAAGGGCCATTTTGTCTATGCTGTTGGCTCCCAGTATAGAAATATGAAATTGACAGTATGTGATAAAATTTAGAACATTTAGAACAATGTTCTTTTTTTCCCCTTTGGCTTATCAGTAAGCCAGTGCTACAGACTCTGGTGTTCTGCTTTTTCATACTTCTAAAATGGATGTATCCCCCAAAAGTAATATGTCCAGTTAATAAACTTCAAGTACTGTACAGTGCTTAAATTTAATTAATTTTTTTTTTTTGAGATGAAGTTTTGCTCTTGTTGCCCGGTCTGGAGTGCAATGGCTCTTATCTCCACTCACTGCAACCTCCACCTCCCGAATTCAAGCGATTCTCCTGCCTTAGCCTCTCAAATAGCTGGGATTATAGGCATGCACCACCATGCCCAGCTAATTTTGTATTTTTAGTAGAGACAGAGTTTCTCCATGTTGGTCAGGTTGGTCTCAAACTCCCAATCTCAAGTGATTTGCCTGCCTCGGCTTCCCAAAGTGCTGGGATTACAGGCGTAAGCCACCACGCCCAGCCCAGTGCTTAAATTTAATGTCACATCGTTTTAGGCAAAAGTACACACCATTATCTGGAAGGAAAGCATTTATAGAAATTACTTGCTGGCATGTCTTTCTTTATATTTATCTTAATTATACCTTCTTTTTTCTTTCAGAAAAATCCTGGGCAGAAGCTGGATCAGCAAGAATGTCACTCCTTATATTGGTGTCCATTTTCTTATCTGCAGCTTTTGTTATGTTTTTGGTATATAAAAATTTTCCTCAGCTTAGTGAGTAAGTATGGGAAATAAACTGAAAATGTATAGATATTTATAAGATGAAAGTGGATTAAGGCCAAGTGCAGTGGCTGACACCTGTAATCTCAACACTTTGGGAGGCCGAAGTGGATGGATTGGTTGAGTCCAGGAGTGTGAGACCAGCCTGGGCAACACGACAAAACCCATGTGGAAATACATACATAAATATGTGTGTGTGTATATTATATATATATATGTTAAAATATACACACACACACACACATACATATATATATATTTTTTGAGACAGTCTTGCCCTGTTGTCCAAGCTGGAGTGCAGTGGCGTGATCTGAGCTCACTGTAAGCTCTGCCTCCCAGATTCAAGCAATTCTGCCTCAGCCACCCGAGTAGCTGGGATTATAGGGGTGGGCCACCTCATCCAGTTAATTTTTGTATTTTTAGTAGAGATGGGTTTCACCATGTTGGCCAGGCTGGTCTCAAACTCCTGACCTCAGGTGATCCACCTGCTTTGGCCTCCCAAAGTGCTGGGATTATAGGCGTGAGCCACTGTGCCCAGCCTGGAAATACGTTTTAGAAGGGCAAAATATCCCAGAGCTATTAAACCCTAGTAATACCACCCTGGTATAATCATAGATTATATAAAGGACTACTAAGATGTAGTTAGACTTTCAACCAGGGCCAGCCTGATGTGGTAATGGAGAACTATGAAATGTGTTTTAAAAGTATCAGGAAGGACATGTTTTCTCCAAATTGCCTTCAATCACAATTCTTTTTTTTTTTTTCTTTTCTTCATTTTTCATTTTTTTTCTTTTCTTTACTCTATCGCCCAGGCTGGAGCACAGTGGTATTAATTTTGGCTTACTGCAATCTCTGCCTCCTCTTCTGAGTTGAAGGGATTTTTGTGCTTCAGCCCCCTGAGTAGTTGGGATTATAGGTGTGCGCCACCATGGCTGGCTAATTTTTATATTTTTAGTAGACATGGGGTTTTACCATGTTGGCCAGGCTGGTCCCAAACTCCTGGCCTCAAGTGATCTGCCCACCTTGGCCTCCCAGAGTACTAGGATTACAGGCGTGAGCCACTGTGCGCAGCCCACAATTTTTTTTTTTTTTTTTTTTTTTTTGGAGACTGAGTTTCGAGATTGTTGCCCAGGCTGGAGTGCAATGGTGCCGTCTCAGCTCACTGCAACCTCCACCTCCTGGGTTCAGGCAATTCTCTTGCCTCAGTCTCCCAAGTAGGAATTACAGGTTTGCGCCACCACACTTGGCTAATTTTTGTATTTTTAGTAGAGTTGTGGTTTTGCCATGTTGGCCAGGCTGGTCTTGAGCTCCTGGCCTCATGTGATCTGTCCACCTTGACCTCCCAAAGTGCTAGGATTACAGGCGTGAGCCACTGTGCCCAGCCTAGAGTCTTTTTAGTTTTATAAATTTCATAAGTAGGAACCTTTAGTTTACTGGGTATCTTGTTTGACTTGAGAAAACAGCACTGGGGCTCACACCTCTTTTTTTTTTGTTTTGTTTTGTTTTAAGGCAGGGTCTTGCTCTGTTACCCAGGCTGAAGTGTAGTAGCACAGTTACGGCTGTCTGCAGCCTCAACCTCCTGGGCTGAAGCGATCCCCTACCTCAATTTCCCAAGTAGCTAGGAGTAGAGGCCTGCACCACCATGCTCTGCTAGTTTTTAAATTTTTTTGTAGAGACGTGGTGGGTGCTGGGATTACAGGTGTGAGTCGCTTTTCCCAGTCATAGCTCAGTTAAATTTTTTTTACCATGTAAACAAATGAGGGCTCATGCCTGTAATCCTAGCACTTTGGGAGGCTGAGGTGGGAGGATCATTTGAATCCAGGAGTTTGAGAACAGCCTGGGTCACGTAGCGAGGCCCCGTCTGTCTAAAAAAAATTTTTTTTTTTTTTTTTTTGAGATGGAGTCTTGTTCTGTCACCCAGGCTGGAGTGCAGTGGCCGGATCTCAGCTCACTGCAGCCTCCGCCTCCCGGGTTCACGCCATTCTCCTGCCTCAGCCTCCCGAGTAGCTGGGACTACAGGCGCCCGCCACCTCGCCCGGCTAGTTTTTTGTATTTTTTAGTAGAGACGGGGTTTCACCGTGTTAGCCAGGATGGTCTCGATCTCCTGACCTTGTGATCCGCCCGCCTCGGCCTCCCAAAGTGCTGGGATTACAGGCTTGAGCCACCACGCCCGGCCCTATAAAAATTTTTTTTTTTTTGAGACAGAGTCTTACTGTTGCCCAAGCTGGAGTGCAGTGGTGCAGTCTTGGCTCACTGCAACCTCCGCCTCCCAGGCTGAAGCGTTCTCCTGCCTCAGTCTCCCAAGTAGCTGGGACTACAGGCACACGCCGCCATACCTAGCTAATTTTTTTGTATTTTAGTAAAGACCGAAGTTTCACCTTGTTGCCTAGGCTGGTCGTGAACTCCTGAGCTCAGACAATCCGCCCACCTTGTCTTCCCAGAGTGCTGGGATTACAGGCGTGAGCCACCGCGCCCGGCCAAAAAACTTTTTTTTGAGATGGAGTCTCACTTGCTCTGTTACCCAAGCTGGAGTGCAGTGGTGCAATCTCGGCTCACTGCAGCCCTTGCCTCCCAGTTCAAGCGACTCTCCTGTCTCAGCCTCCCAAGTAGCTGGAACTGTAGGTGTGTGCCACCATGCCCGGCTAATTTTTGTATTTTTAGTACAGATAGGGTTTCACCATGCTGCCCAGGCTGGTGTTGAACTCCTGACCTCGTGATCCACCCGTCTTGGACTCCCAAAGTGCTGGGATTACAGGTGTGATCCACTGTGCCCGGCCTATAAAATTTTTAAAACTAGCAGAGTGGCCTGGCTTGGTGGCTTGTGCCTGTAACCCCAACGCTTTGGGAGGCTGAGGTAGGTAGATCACCTGAGGTCAGGAGTTCGAGACCAGCCTGTCTAACATGGTGAAACCCCATCTCTACTAAAAATGCAAAAATTAGCCAGGCGTGGTGGCAGGTGCCTGTAGTCCCAGCTACTTGGGAGGCCAAGGCAGGAGAATGGTGTGAACCCGGGAGGCGGGGCTTGCAGTGAGTCGAGATAGCGCCACTGTACTCCAACCTGGGTGACAGAGCGAGACTGTCTTTAAAAAAACAAAAACAAAAACAAAACTAGCAAAGCATAGTGGCACGTGCCTGCAGTACCAGCTACTCAGTAGGCTGAGTGAGAGGATCGCTTGAACCTAGGAGATGGAGGTAATAGTGAACTATGATCGTGCCATTGCACTCCATCCAGCCTGGGTGACAAAGCATGGGAGCCTGCCTGTAGAACAAACAAACAACACAAATGATCATAATATGCATGAAACACAAAGGTGATTATTCGATGCTTCCCTAAGCAAGAAATCATTCAGTTCCAAACAAAGTGCCAAATATAGAGTAAAATGGAAAACTTGCAGTTTTTTGTGAATTCAAGAAAGTAAACTATGAATTTGTTACATTTTTACTTAATTTTCATTGTAAATTATTATTTGGTTTATCATCAGGATTACCCAAAATGATGTTAAATGTTTTTAATATACTAACATCTGTGGTTCATTTGTTTTTTTCTTTTTCCTTTTTCTCTTTTTTTTTTTTTTGAGATTTTTGAGACAGAGTCTCACTCTGTTGCCCAGGCTGGAGGGCAGTGGCACGATCTCGGCTCACTGCAACCTCTGCCTCCTGGGTTCAAGTGATTCTCCTGCCCCAGCCTCCCGAGTAGCTGGGATTACAGGTGTGCACCACCACACCCAGCTAATTTTTGTATTTTTAGTAGAGACGGGATTTCAACATGTTGGCCAGGCTGGTCTCGAACTCCTGACCTCAGGCAATCCACCCGCCTCAGCCTCCCAAAGTGCTGGGATTACAGGCGTGAGCCACCACATGCCTGGTCAGTGGCTCATTTCTTATATTCAAGTCAAAATTTATTTCGATGTTGGAACAAATGCCTTTAACCCTTGGTTTGTGTCATCCAGAACTTTCATGTATAAATTACCTGTCTGATTCTGCTGAGACATTAAAAAGAAAAAATTCATAATACATACCTATAAAAATTAACACATTATATCTCCAAATCTAAGAGAACAATTATGTCTCATAAAATTATATTAAAGCATTAAAAAATAATTTATAGCCGGGTACAGTGGCTCACTCCTGTAATCCTAGCACATTGGGAGGCCAAGGCGGGCAGATCACCTGAGGTCAGGAGTTTGAGACCAGCCTGGCTAACATGGTGAAACCCCGTCTCTACTAAAAATACAAAAATTAGCCAGGCATGGTGGGATGTGCCTATAATCCCAGCTACTTGGGAGGCTGAGGCAGGAAACTCACCTGAACCTGGGAGGTGGAGGTTGCGGTGAGCCGAGATCACGCTAATGCACTCCAGCCTGGGCAACAGCGTGAGACTCTGTGTCAAAAAAATAATAAAAATAAAATAAAATTAATACTAATTTATAGGCCAGGTGCGGTGGCTCACTTCTGTAATCCTAGCACTTTGGGAGGCTGAGGCAGGAGGATCACTTGAGCACAGGAATTTGAAACTAGCCTGGCAACATGGTGAAACTCCCTCTCTACTAAAAATACAAAAATTAACTGGCATGGTGGTGCACACCTGTGATCCCAGCTACTGAGAGGGCTGCGGCAGGAGAATCGTTTGTACCTAGGAGGCAGAGATTGCAGTGAACTGAGATTCCACCACTGCACTGCAGCCTGGGCAACAGAGCAAGACTATGTAAATGAAGAAAACATTATAAACTTTTAAACTTAAAAATTGCTAATTTAGACAACAGATCAAGGCATCAAATCATTTTGGATAAAACTTCATGTTGTGAACTTGACTTTGATATTATCTTGGCAAAATTCTGTTCTAAAATTTTTCACTTTATTTCTTTAGAGAAGAAAGAGTGAATATGAAGGTTCCCAGAGATATGGATGATGCCAAGGCTCTAGGAAAAGTTTTATCCAAATATAAGGACACCTTTTATGTTCAAGTACTTGTAGCTTATTTTGCTACATATATTTTGTATCCTTTTAACTGAAAAAATGTTTTCTAATTTTGTTCAAGAAAAAGTGTAAAAGGTCTGCTCTTCATTTATACATATTTTCCTTTTAAAATTTGTTATTGCAGCGTAACAATATTAAATAATTGAAAATTTGAAATGGAAAAAAATTATCACTTTAATCCTGTTTCCTGGACTGTTTTTATGTCTGAATATTTATCACAAGTTCTTTTGATTCTTTTGTATTCTGCTTTTTTCACTTATCAAACATTTTCCTTTACTGCATATTATTTTATGGGTTTGATTTATAATTGTATTAATTAACTGATGATATTAGTTTATATAATTATTTTAAATTATTAGTCAAAATAGTATTTTTATAATTGTTCTCTTAGGTTTGGAGATATAATGTGTTAATTTTTATAGGTATGTATTATGAATCTCCTTTGTTCATGATTTTTTTCTTGCATTGTTTCTTTTGTAAAAATTCTTAAGATACTTATTCAAAGGAATGAATTTTTTTTACAATTTGATATATATTTATTTTATAGAAATAGATTACATTTTAACTAGTCAGGAAAATAGCCTTATTTCAAATGGCTTATGCTGTGGGTGCTTAATTTTGCAAATTGTGGAGTTTAATTTTTCATTTCTGATTTGTTAATATCTTTTATTCTTATCCAAACTATTTTCCAGATCTTCTCAGTTAATGAAAGACATTACCTCTTGATGTTATAAAAATAATCATCATTTTTAAACCAATTTTTTTTTTTTTTTTGAGATGGAGTTTCACTCTTGTCACACAGGCTGGAGTGCAATGGTGCAATCTCTAGTCACTGCAACCTCTACCTCCTGGGTTTAAGCGATTCTCCAGTCTCAGCCTCCCAAGTAGCTGGGATTACGTGCGCCTGCCGCCATGCTCGGCTAATTTTTGTATTTTCAGTAGAGGCGGGGTTTCACCATGTTGACCAGGATCGTCTCAAACCCGTGACATCAGGTGATCCGCCCACCTCAGCCTCCCAAAATGCTGGGATTACAGGCGTGAGCCACCGCGCCTGGCAGAAAAGGAATTATTTTAATAATAAACAATTTGGACGTTGAAAAATGTGGGGTTTTTATTTTTATTTATTTTATTGATTTATTTATTTTTTGAGACAGAGTCTCGCTCTTGTTGCCGAAGCTAGAGTGCAGTGGCGCAATCTGGGCTCACTGCAACCTCTGCCTCCTGTGCTCAAGCGATTCTCCTGTCTCAGCCTCCTGAGTAGCTGGGACTACAGGAGCGTGCCACCATTCCCAGCTAATTTTTGTGTTTTTAGTAAAGACAGTGTTTCACCATATTGATCAGGCTGGTCTCGAACTCCTGACCTCAGGTGATCCACCTGCCTCAGCCTCCCAAAGTGCTGCGATTACAGGCGTAAGCCACTGCACCTGGCCTATATTTATTTATTTTTGAGATGGAGTCTCACTCTGTTACCCAGGCTGGAGTGTAATGGCATGATCTCGGCTTACCACAACTTCCGCCTCCCAGGTTCAAGCATTCTGCTGCCTCAGCCTCCCAAATAGCTGGGACTACAGGCACGCACCACCACTCCTGGCTAGTTTTTGTTTTTTGTTTTTTATTGAGACAGAGTCTCGCTCTGTCGCCCAGGCTGGAGTGCAGTGGCACGATCTCGGCTCACTGCAAGCTCCGCCTCCCGGGATCACGCCATTCTCCTGCCTCAGCCTCCTGCGTAGATGGGACTACAGGTGCCTGCCACCACGTCTGGCTAATTTTTTGTACTTTTTTAGTAGAGATGGGGTTTCACCGTGTTAGCCAGGATGGTCTTGATCTCCTGACCTCGTGATCCGCCTGCCTCGGCCTCCCAGAGTGCTGGGATTACAGGCGTGAGCCACTGCACCCGACCAGTTTTTGTATTTTTAGTAAGAAACAGGATTTCACTATGTTGGGCAGGCTGGTCTCGAACTCCTGACCTCATGATTCTCCCACCTGGGCCTCCCAAAGCACTGGGATTACAGGCGTGAGCAACCGCACCCAGCCTTATTTTTATTTTTATTTTTTGAGACAGAGTCTCACTCTTGCCCAGACCAGAGATCAGTGGCATGATCGTGGCTCACTGCAACTTCTGCCTCCTGGGTTCAAGTGATTCTCGTGTCCCAACCTCCTGAGGACCTGGCATTACAGGCATGAGCCACTGTGCCCGGCCAATTTTTGTATTTTTATTAGAGATGGGGTTTCATCATGTTGGCCAGGCCGTTCTTCAACTCCTAGTCTCAAGTGATCCACCCTCAGCTTCCCAAAGTATTGGGATTCCAGGCCTGAGCCACTGCACCCAGCCTGAAATATGTTGACATAGGGCATCGTAACACTAGTTTCTCAACTTTGTTTTTTTTCCCCCAATTTCAGCTGTAATTTTAGGTTTCCTTTTCAGACAAGTAGGAATTTCACCAAATTTTAGGGAAAAAAAAAAGAAAAAAAAAACAGTTGCATTAAACAATAACAACAAAAACAACAAAACACTTCCTGGGAACTTGTCCTCATTTATTCCTGCTTCTCTCAGTTTCCTCAAGGGAAAATTTCCATTTATCTCCTTTCATCCTTTGGAGTCTTGCTTTCTTTTCTTTTTTTTTTTTTTTTTAATTATTTAAGTTCTGGGGTACATGTGTGCAACATTGCAGGTTTGTTGCATAGGTATACATGTGCCATGTTGGTTTGCTGCACCCATCAACTCATCATTTACACTGAATATTTCTGCATTTATATATGTGTGAAACTATCCATAATATGATCTTTTGTTTCGTTTTGTTTTTTTGAGATGGAGTCTCGCTCTGTTGCCAGGCTGGCGTGCAGTGGCGAGATCTCGACTCACTGCAATCTCCCGCCTCCCGTGTTCAAGCCATTCCCCTGCCTCAGCCTCCCAAGTAGCTGGGACGACAGGCGCCCACCACCACACCCAGCTAATTTTTGTATTTTAGTAGAGACAGGGTTTCACCGTGTTGGCCAGGATGGTCTCGATCTCCTGACCTCTTGATCCGCCCGCCTCAGCCTCCTTAAGTGCTGGGATTACAGGCATGAGGCACCCTACCCGGCCCATATAATACAATCGTAACCCAAAATGTGTGTGTGTGTGTGTGTGTGTGTGTGTTTTGTTTTTAACAGAGACGTGTAGGAAACAGGTCGAAAATTTGAGGTTGGCTGATCAGAGAGTTTTGAGTTTTAGTACTATATGTGGGTGATACTTGAAGCCATGGAAATTGCCAAATTTGTCAAAGGAAAGGGAGAGTGTGACTAACAGAACGTTAGAGAAATTTCAGATTTGAGGGCAAAGAGAAAAATCTAGAGAAGAAATTTCCTGTAATGTAGAAGAAGAAGTACAGTTCACTGAAGCCATGTTTCATGCAGGATGAAGTCTAATCCTATGCAGGGATCACTGAAAGGTGACTGTTGAGAAAAAGTTATTAATATTGGCTATGAGGAAGTTTCAATAGCATAGTGGAATAGTAAAGTAAAGCAGGTCACAGGGAACAAGGAGAGAATCTCCTCTGAGGAAGTGAAGATGAGCAGTGCTGATCACTTGAGCCCAGGAGTTCAAGACTAGCCTGGGCAACATAGCCAGACCTCATCTCTACAAATAATAAAAATTGGCATGGTGACACACATGTCTGTGATCCTAGCTACTTGCGAGGTTGAAGTGGGAGAATTGCTTGAGCTTGGGCAGTTGAGGCTGCAGTGAGCCATGAGTGCGCCACTGCATTCTAGCCTGGGTGACAAAGCAAGACCCCTTCTCAAAAATAAATAAGATTTGTGACTTTTACTATATTTTGTAATTTCTATTCTTATTTTATTTTTCTTATTTTTTTAATTCTCTTGTAGCTCCTATTCCTTTAAAATGAGTAGTAAATTTAGGTAAATCTTCATAATTAAATTAGAAATAATTACATGTACATGATTTCCCTGAAAACATTTGGGAGTAAAATGTATTAGAGAAGCACTGAAAGATTACGGAAGATCTTTTCTTTTTTCCTCCCCCAAAGTGCCCGATTCCTCTCTATCTAGTACATACTGAATTTTTGTCTTGGAAACCTTTTAGTAGCGCACACTTGCTAGTATTTATGATACCGTTTAGTAAATGGTCAACTTAGAGGCTAAACCTTTGGTTATAATCTCATTATATGATAATTTCTGTATTTATACTTTTTTCCCGAAATGTTACATTTGTCTTTTAAAATTCCACTTAATTGTGTTCTAATCCTTAACTTAAAAGTTACCAGCTTGCAAACATTTGCTATTCCAGGCTCTATATTTCTCAGTATACTTTCAGGGTTTCTTTATCCCTTTCCACTGGCCTTATTTCTTGTTTGTTTGGTAAGTATGAAAAAATAAAATTGGGAGACTGAAAAAAAAAAAAAACAATAGAATGATGAGGATGATGATATTTTAATCCCACTAGTCTATGTAAGCATACCAGGAGTTAAAGTCCCTTCACAAGGAGGTGTTACAATTTGTTTTTCCCCCAGAACAGACCAATTATAGACTTAGTTGCATTTATAAGCTATGTTTTAGCTTTTCTTTCCTATTGGATTTTGTAACTGCCACAGTCCAAAAGAGTGTTGATGAGCACAATGAGTTAAGTCCCAGGGCCAGAGGTGGTGTTTTCAAGCTTAGAAATTGTGGGGGTTGGGAGGAGGTTGGAAATTGGCTCCTGAAATTTTATTCTTAGGCTAAAGCCTAGCATTAATTATTTGGATATAGTCACTAGGTGTAATCACAAGTGCCAGTTTGTTTTAGCTGATCTCATTTGAGGTACAATTTGGTCTGAGAAAGTACTAGATCATCTCTGCACAAGAGATGTCTTGCAGAGTACCCTCCCCACCTCCAAAAGAAGTAAATTAATTGAGCTTTTACTCAGGTGAATAAATCAATGTGAGTAAGATGGAAAAATACAAAATGCTTATGGCTTCTTTTTGTTTTCCAGTGTTCTGGACTTGGTGCCTCTTTTTGTTATATGCTTTCCTATTTAGTTGGGAGACCAGTTGTATACAAATACCTAACAGAGAAAGCAGTAAAATGGTCACAGCAGGTAAACATGTATTGTTAAATTATTTGATGTAACTCTTTGTTAATTGGAAGTTCTGTGTTTAGTGCCTACATGAATTAGCTACATGTATTAAACCAACACAAATTATTTCCTAAGTTAACTCAAGTAATAACAACTATCTTCTGACCAAATAAAAATAGGTGGTAGGCAAATATGAATGTTAATAATTTCACATACAAATGTTTTAGACCTGTGATGGTAATTTTTATCCGAGTAAATTCAATCAGAGAAGTCAAAGTGTCAGTATAAAGGCATCCACATAATTAGATACCTATCCATTTTATGTTAATGCAGTATTCTGTGCATGTGTTATTGAAACACTTGTATCAGCCAACTCCCAGTGCATTTTTTTCTTTTCTTTTTTTTTGAGACACAGTCTTGCTCTGTCACCCAGCTGGAGTGCAGTGGCATGACCTCGGCTCACTGCAGCCTCTGCCTCCTGGGTTCAAGCAATGCTCCTGCCTACCTCACCTCCCGAGTAGCTGGGATTATGGGCGCATGCCACCACGCCTAGCTAATTTTTTGTATTTTTAGTAGAGACAGGGTTTCACCATGTTGGCCAGGCTGGTCTCAAACTCCAGACCTCAGGCGACCCTCCTGCCTCAGCCTCCCAAAGTGCTGGGATTACAGGCATGAGTCACCACTGGCCTTTTTTGATCTTTTCTCTTTTTTCATTTCTTTTCGAGTCGGAGTTTCGCTCTTGTTGCCCAAGCTGAAGTGCATCTTGGCTCGCTGCAACCTCCGCCTCCCGGAGGTTCTCCTGTCTCAGCCTCCCAAGTAGCTAGAATTTCAGGCGCATGCCACCACTATTTTTAGTAGAAATGGGTTTCACCATGTTAGCCAGGCTGTTCTTGAACTCCTGACCTCAGGTGATCTACCTGCCTTGGCCTCCCACAGTGCTGGGATTACAGGCATGAAACACCATGCCAGCCTGATCATTTGTCTTGGGTATGCTCTGAAGTATCAGGAATGAGAATTTGAAATAAGGTGTTTATATTAAGCGACTTATTTTGAAGTTGTCCTCAATCTGATGCTAATTATTTTCTTTCTTATGACAGGTTGACCGTCATAGAGAACATCTCATTAACTACATTATATTTTTGAGAATAACACCATTTCTGCCTAATTGGTTTATTAATATCACATCTCCTGTGATAAACGTGCCATTGAAAGTTTTTTTTATTGGTACTTTTCTAGGTAAGGCCTCTGGTTCTTGCCGTGTATGAGCTACTGTGTACATATCTAACAGTGTCCAGCTGATCTAGATTGCATGCATACTCTCTGCAGATATGTCAGCACCATCTAGAACTCTTGGGCACAAAGCCTGGCTGTATAAATAGATACTCAGAAGTGTTTGTTGCATCGTGTTGATTTAGGTTATTTTTGTGTTGCCTCTTTAAAGAAGAGCACTTTCTACTGTATATCGTTTTAATAATAGAGAGTTAAGCAGGACCTATAACCTCCAGTCCCTCTAAGTGGAGAGGAAAAAAAATCAAATTGCCTTTTTTGAGCAATTTTCTCCTATGTCCCTTCCCCTTCCCCTTCCCTGAGTCTCACCCTGTCGCCCAGTCTGGAGTGCAGTGGCGCAATCTCGGCTCACTGCAAGCTCCGCCTCCTGGGTTCACGCCATTCTCCTGCCTCAGCCTCCCGAGTAGCTGGGACTACAGGCACATGCCACCACGCCTGGCTAATGTTTGTATTATTAGTAGAGATGGGGTTTCACCATGTTGGCCAGGCTGGTCTCAAACTCCTGACCTTGTGATCCTCCTACCTCAGCCTCTCAAAGTGCTGAGATTACAGGCGTGAGCCACCATGCCCAGCCCTTTTTTTTTTTTTTTAAATGTTGCTTTGGCAAAATGGTTCCTTTGTGTTTTTTGGAGTTTTTTTTTTTTTGTTTATTTGATTGCTTGTTTTTTTTTTGAGACAAGAGTCTTGCTCTGTCACCTAGGCTGGAGTGCAGTGGCACGATCTCGGCTCACTGCAAGCTCCGCCTCCTGGGTTCATGCCATTCTCCTGCCTCAGCCTCCTGAATAGCTGGGACTACAGGCGCCCGCCACCACGTCCAGTTAACTTTTTGTATTTTTAGTAGAGATGGGGTTTCACCTTGTTAGCCAGGATGGTCTTGATCTGACCTCGTGATCCACCCGCCTCGGCCTCTCAAAGTACTGGGATTACAGGCCTGAGGTACCGTGCCCGGCAGCAAATTTGTTTCCTAATGAAGTATTAAAATGTTGAACTTGAATTTTCAGGAGAGAATTGATCCTATTTTTCCTTTTATTGAGACCAGCATTTATTGTGGATGTTATCAAAAATATGGAGAAAGCAATGATCAACAAACGTTCTTGCTTTTAAAGAAATAATACTTGATTTTGCTTTTTTGTGTGTTTTTTTGTGTGTGTGTTTTTGTTGTTGAGACAGAATTTCGCTCTTATTGCCCAGGCTGGAGTGCAATGGTGCTGTCTCGGCTCACTGCAACCTCTGCCTCCCAGGTTCAAGCGATTCTCCTGCCTCAGCCTCCCGAGTAGCTGGGATTACAGGCATGCACCACCACGACCAGCTAATTTTGTATTTTAGTGGAGATGGGGTTTCTCCATGTTGGTCAGGCTGGTCTTTAACTCTCAACCTCAGATGATGCGCCCGCCTCAGCCTCCCAAAGTGCTAGGATTATAGGCATGAGCCACCGTGCCCGGCCTTAATTTTGAAATTAATCAGTGGACATGAAGATTATTTATATATTTTGTGAATTCTCATGATTCTTTGTAGGAGTGTTTTGCTTTTCTTTCCAGTTCAAGTTGAATTGTTTAGATGTCCAAAAAAAAAATGAGCAGATTTCTTACATATTGAATATCTATGAAAGCTTAATTCTTGTAAGAATATTTCTTTTTGAAAAGAATAACCAAAATCAATTATTTATTGTTACTTTAAAAAAAATTAGCCGGGCGCGGTGGTTCACACCTGTAGTCCCAGCACTTTGGGAGGCCAGGGTGGGCGGATCACAAGGTCAGGAGTTCAAGACCAGTCTGACCAATATGGTAAAACCCTGTCTCTACTAAAAATACAAAAATTAGCTGAACGTGGTGGCAGGTGCCTGCAGTCCCAGCTACTCAGGAGGCTGAGGCAGGAGAATCACTTGAACCCGGGAGGCAGAGGTTGCAGTGAACCGAGATTGTGCCACTGCGCTCCAGCCTGGGTGACAGAGCAAAACACTATCTCAAAAAAAAAGAAAGAATGAAAAGAAAAAAAAAAATTGACAAACTGACATCAGCATGGGGAATTTTTAATTTTGTTAAATGTCATATCCATGGAATCTAAAGAGAGAATTTTTGTTTCTATCTCCATTTTACAGGTGAAAGGCAGAGATTTAATTTTAGCTTTGGCTAAAGTAATATCTTTCCCTTTGTTTTGATTTTTAGTGAAATGCCATCATTCTGTATGTACTTTTGTATGCACTGCTCTCTTTACTCACACTTTCAGTATCTTAAACTTGAAATTGCTAGAACAGACCTCCCTCCCTCCCTCCTTCCCTCCCTCCCTCCTTTTTTCCTTTCCTTTCCGTTTTCCTTTCCTTTCCTTTGCTTTCCTCTGTGTGTTGTCCTCTCCTCTCCTTTCCTTCCCTCCCCCTCCCCCTTCCCCTCCCTCCCCCTCCCCCTTCCCCTCCCCCTCCCCCTTCCCCTTCCCCTCCCCCTCCCCCTCCCCCTCCCCCTCCCCCTTACCCTCCCCCTTACCCTCCCCCTTC
The DNA here is from genome assembly GCF_043159975.1 of Macaca nemestrina. NCBI lineage: Eukaryota > Metazoa > Chordata > Mammalia > Primates > Cercopithecidae > Macaca > Macaca nemestrina. The sequence goes on from NC_092136.1 coordinate 56,545,955, forward strand.
CTCTTCCCCTCCCCCTCCCCCTCCCCTCCCCCTCCCCTCCCCTCCCCTCTCCTCTCCTCTCCTTTCCTCTCCTTTGACAGATTTTCTCTCTCTGTCACCCAGGCTGGAGTTCAGTGGCGTGATCTCAGTTCACTGCAACCTCTGCCTCCTGGGTTCAAGTGATTCTTCTGCCTCAGCCTCCCAGGTAGCTGGGATTACAGGTGTGCGCCACCATACCCAGCTAATTTTTGTATTTTTAGTAGAGATGGAGTTTCACCATGTTGGCCAGGCTGGTCTCAAACTCCTGACCTCAAGTGATCTGCCTGCCTTGGCCTCCCAAAGTGCTGGAATTACATGCACGAGCCGCTGTGCCAGGCCTTTTTTTTTCTTTTAAGGTTTTTGATAGTCTGGGTGTGGTGGCTCATACCTGTAATCCCAGCACTTGGGGAGGTTGAAGTGGGCGAATTGCCTGAGCCTGGGAGTTATAGAGACCAGCCTGGGCAATATGGCAAACCCCCCTCTCTTGACAAAAATTACAAAAAGTGGCTGGGTGTGGTGGTACATGCCTGTAGTCCCAGTTGCTCAGAAAGCTGAGGTGGGAAGATCACCCAAGCCTGGGGAGACTGAGGCTGCAATGAGTGGATAGAGTCAAACTCTTGGGGGGGTGGCGGGGAAGCATTTTTGATAAATATAAAATTATTCTCTGGGCACTTATCTTGGGTTTTTAAAATTCATTATCCTGGCTGGGCATGGGGACTCATGCCTGTAATCCCAGCACTTTGGGAGGCTGAGGTGGGCGGATCATCTGAGGTCGGGAGTTCAAGACCAGTCTGACCAACATGGAGAAACCCCATCTCTACTAAAAATACAAAATTAGCTGGGTGTGGTGGTGCATGCCCGTAATCCCAACTACTCAGGAGGCTGAGGCAGGACAATCGTTTGAACCCAGGAGGCAGAGGTTGCAGTGAGCCAAGATCGCACCATTGCACTCCAGCCTGGACAACAAGAGGGAAACTCCGTCTCAAAATAATAAAAAATAAAAAAAGATCATTATCTTTAAGAGGTGATTAGGAAAGATTGAATTCTTTATATGGAAATAAACTTGAGCTTTAAATTCTTAATTTTTTTTCCCAAAATGAAAATAGCTCTATTAAGAAACTTTATGCCCACAGAAAATTTTAATTTTTTAAAAACAGTTGGTGGTTTTTACTGTATCTTTTTATTTTTTATTTCAGGTGTTGCACCTCCTTCTTTTGTAGCCATTAAGGCAGGAACAACACTGTATCAACTTACAACAGCAGGAGAAGCTGTTTCCTGGAACTCAATATTTATTCTGATGATCTTGGCTGTGCTTTCTATTCTGCCAGCCATCTTCCAAAAAAAACTAAAGCAGAAATTTGAGTAAAAATAATCATCTGATTTTTAGTTTTCCTGTCATCACCATCTCAGGATTAACAGGTGCATCCATTTATGTTTTAAAATCACCTCTTCAGTAATTAAACAAGGAATTTGTAAAGTAAAATTTCCTGTCAGATAGTTAAAGTAATACATTTAAGCGACAAGGGGAGAAGAAAGTAAAAATGGAAATTGGTATACTGTGAAAGTGCTATCAATAAGGTAGACATCTTAGACATAAAGTATTATGGTATTAAGGTAGACATCTTAGACATAAAGTATTATACCAAGGGTAGCTATAGATAATAGTAGTGTGGTAGGAAATTGTTGATCCAGCTAATTCATTTGATTTAATTGAATATTTTTTCTCTTTAATAACTAAAATAGATATTCTTAAATTCTAGATTTTTAAAAGTAGTGTTGCAAGTTTTGTTAATGTTAGGCTTTTTTCAGAGCATAAACTGGAAAACTTAAAAAGATTTACATTTTCTTCCTCTTTTGAGGTAATGGATTTGTTTGGAAATTGCATGTTAGTAGACGACTGAATATAGAAAGGATATCAAGTTGTCTATTTTGTTAATTTCATTTTTGTTTTTTATCTTCTAGATTTTTATCATGGATTAGTCTGAAATTTAAAGTTCTGGCCAGTCTGTTTTCTTTTATCTTGTAGTTTTTACAGTATTTCCACTGTGCATGTACAAAATTGGTATTATATAACTGAATCGTATTTGATATTGTTGATTTTTTTTTTTTTTTTTTTTTTGAGATGGAGTCTTGCTGTTGCCCAGGCTGGACTGCAGTGGCATGATCTCGGCTCACTGCAAATTCCGCCTCCTGGGTTCAAGCGATTCTCCTGGCCCAGCTTCCTGAGTAACTGCGATTACAGGTGTGTGCCACCATGCCCAGCTAATTTTTGTGTTTTTAGTAGAGATGGGGTTTCACCATGTTGGCCGGGCTGATCTTGAACTCCTGACCTCAGGCTGTCTGCCCACTTCCATCTCCCAAAGTACTGGGATTACAGGCTTGAGCCACTGCGCCCGGCCGTGGTATTGATAATTTATATTCAGATAATTTGTTATGTCTCTTTAATATCTCAAAAGGGGCTCTAAAAAGCAAACACTTAAGAGTTTGTAGTTTTTAGACATTAATTATTTTAAACAATGACAGCAAAACACAAGTGATTAAATATAGTTTATTTGTTCCAATGACTAAATTTTACCTCATTTATTAATCTGGTTATTAAAGAATACATTTAATAATGTGTAATTATTTTTATGCATAATACACCTAGAAAAATGCCTTTTGTTTCTATTGATGGCTTTTTTGTTTGGAGCTGCTTTTGATTACTTATTGCAGTTTCCCAATTTAGTCTTTTTCTAACTCACAAAGTAAAATTAACTGATCACATGGCAACTACTATATTTAAATAGTTCTAGAAAAATGAAAGTGCTTTTTGCTGCTTGGTAAATGGGTAATGCCCTTGATTCCTTGATTGTAGGACATAGCTGATCTAAAGTGTTCTGTCAGTTTTACCTTCACCCATGACTCATTATGTTGAAAAGTCCTTTAGCTATGAGAAATCCTTGTATGTTTTTATTATGAGAGGTATAATCATCCTCAAAAGCCTGTTTTTACTACATGATGTGGACTGATTATTTTTTCTATCACAGTATTAACATAGATTTTATTGTAAATACAAAGAAAATATATTGATTATTATAGTATTCTTATGTCAGCTGGCCTTTTGTGTGAGATTATTATTTCTAGCAAGGCTTTCTTCCTTTCTTATTGCCCAGAGACTGATAAATCCTTTGTTATTTTTACACATAAATTAAAACATAGCCTTTTTGGACAAATTCACTAAATATTACTGTATAAAATGTAATTGAGTAAATTTTTATCAGAATTTTAAAAATGAGCTTAGACTCAGAAGCTTCACTATTTACTCCAGCGTGTGTAAATTGTACTTACTCTATTCTCAGAGTATATTTACTGTCCTTATCATTGATTCTTTCCCTTTGCTAATTTTTTTTTTTTGTTAATGGTAGCTACGACTTTAGGTGGGGTATATTTTCTTCTCCTAAGAGAATAGACAGTTTTTCCAGATTCATCATCATTGACTGTCAAGAAAGGACCCTTCAGCAGGCTGTACCCTCAGTGCAGTTGATGGCCTGTCTTCATGGATTCATAGACTCGGCCTGATGCCACATGTAAATTCAAGCTTTGGCTTGACAATTATACGGTAACAACCACAAGAAGACAAGCATCTGTGGTGCGGAGACAAGCAGGCTAACTAGAAGTTGACATGCTAAGAAAGTGAAACTGTTCTTTCTTAATTAATGGTCTTTCTCTGGAACTCTGTTACTTTGAGTATAATATTTCCATGACACTTAGTAAATGCAAGCTAAAATGTAATAATAATAATAATAAATTGTACTGGAGAAACCTAAATGTCACATTTGGGATTTATTTCATGGAAGTACTTAGATTAAAAAACTCTGGCCGGGCAAGGTGGCTCACGCCTTTGATCCCAGCACTTTGGAAGGCGGAAGCGAGTGGATCACCTGCAGTCAGGAGTTCGAGACCAGCCTGGCCATCATAGTGAAACCCATCTACTAAACATATGAAAAATTAGCCAGGTGTGGTGGCATACGCCTATAGTCCTAGCTACTTGGGAGGTTGAGGCACGAGAATCGCTCAAACCCAGAAGGTGGAGGTTGTGGTGAGATGAAATTGCGCCACTGCATTCCAGCCTGGGTGACAGAGCCAGACTCTTCTCAAAAAACTAAAAACAAATTCGTCGTTGAATAAAAGTATATTCTTAAATTCTGGGCCAGACGTGGTGGCTCAAACACCTGTAATCCCAGCACTTTGCGAGGCAGAGGCAGGTGGATAACGAGGTCAGGAGATCAAGACCATCCTGGCTAACATGGTGAAACCCCATCTCTACTAAAAATACAAAAAATTAGCTGGGTGTGGTGGTGGGCACCTGTAGTCCCAGCTACTTGGGAGGCTGAGGCAGGAGAATGGCGTGAACCTGGGAGGTGGAGCTTGCAGTGAGCCGAGATGGCGCCACTAAACTCCAGCCTGGGCAAGAGTGCGAGACTCAAAAAAAAAAATTTTAACTTTTTTCTTTTTTTTTTTTTTTCCAGATGGAGCCTCACTCTGTCACCCAGGCTGGAGTGCAATCTCGGCTCACTGGAAGCTCCGCCTCCCGGGCTCACACCATTCTCCTGCCTCAGCCTCCCAAGTAGCTGGGACTACAGGCGCCCACCACCATGCCCAGCTAATTTTTTGTATTTTTAGTAGAGACAGGGTTTCACTGTGTTAGCCAAGATGGTCTCTATCTCCTGACCCCGTGATCCGCCCACCTTGGCCCCCCAAAGTGCTGGGCGTGAGCCACAGCGCCCAGCTGAAATATTTAAAACTTGTAATTCTTGGTTTTTGAGGATTTTTTTTTTTTTTTTTTTTAGACGGAGTTTTGCTTTTGTTACCCAGGCTGGAGTGCAATGACGCGGTCTCAGCTCACCACAACCTCTGCCTCTCGGGTTCGAGCGGTTCTCCTGCCTCAGCCTCCCGAGTAGCTGGGATTACAGGCATGTGCCACCACACCCAGCTAATTTTGTATTTTTAGCAGAGATGGGGTTTCTCTATGTTAGTCAGACTGGTCTTGAACTTCTGACCTCAGATGAGCCACCCTCCTCGGCCTCCCAAAGTGTTGGGATTACAGGCGTGAGCCACCATGGCCAACCGGCTTTTGAGGATTCTAAAGCAATTATTTAAATTGTTGAGGTAAGGCTGGGCACAGTGGCTTACGCCTGTAATCCCAGCACTTTGGGAGGTCAAGGTGGGCAGATTACCTGAGGTCAGGAGGTTGAGACCAGCCTGGCCAACATGGTGAAACCCTGTCTGTACTAAAAATAACAAAAATTAGCTGGATGTGTTGGTGAATGCCTGTAGTTCCAACTACTCAGGAGGCTGAGGCAGGAGAATCGCTTGAAACCAGGAGGTGGAGGTTGCAGTGAGCCGAGTTAGCACCACTGCACTCCAGCCTGGGCTACAGAGTGGCACCCTGTTGCTAAGTAAATAGTTGAGGTAAGTAAATATTTCTAGTATATAGAATGAGTTATTTATAAAGGAATATTTTTAAAGGTCTCTGGCTTTTTGAAAATGGGTATAATCAAAAGGGCTGAAGCTTTCCTGATAATCATTCAGTGGTCATACTTAAGATGTTTAGAAGATACCTCTTACTGCAGTTTTCAGTATTCTGATTATTATTTTTCTTTTATCTGGGACAAACTTAGTCTGGGTGACTTGAGGCAGGATATTGCTTAAGCTCTCGTCCTCATTTTTCTCATCTAGAAAAAAGAGCTCTAAGGTCCAGGATCCTTACAGCTCAGACATGATAGGATTCTCTGAAATTAATGAAAAAGATTAATAAGTTGCCCCAATTCAGAATATTAAATTAAGCGTACCTTGCTTTGTATAGCTTGTTTTACAGCTTACAATATACTTTCACACACATTTAAATAAATTAACGTTCTTTTTTTTTTTTTTTTGAGACAGCCTTGCTTTGTCACCCAGGCTGGAGTGCAGTGGCGTGATCTCGGCTCACTGCAACCTCCACCTCCCGGGTTCAGCCAATTCTCCTGCCTCAGCCTCCCGAGTAGCTGGGATTACAGGCATCCGCCATCGTGCCCAGCTAATGTTTGTATTTTTAGTAGAGATGGGTTTCCCCATGTTGACCAGGGTGGTCTTGAACTCCTGACCTTGTGATGCACCCACCTCGGCCTCCAAAGTGCTGGGATTACAGGCGTGAGCCACTGTGCCCAGTATTTTTTTTTTTTTTTTTTGAGACTGGGACTTGCTACGTTGCCCAGGCTGGTCTTGAACTCCATGGCTTAAGCAGTCCTTGCCTTGGCCTCCGGAGTAGCTGAGATTACAGATGTGTGCCACCATACTGTTTATAATGAAATACTCAACCACATCGAAAAACAAAACGAGCTGCTTCTTGGATGTTTTATTGCCATTTATTGCATTGATTTCCATTTTATTACTTTGCTCGTAATACAAAGTAAGATAAAATGAGAATTCCATAGAGGTATAAAGAGACTCTTCTAGAGTTCTTTAATTCTTGAAATAGCACTTGGTATGACAAACCATAATATCAAGTCATCTGTTTACTACTATGTGTTAGCAGGGATTGCTCTTTGAGAATAGAAGGAGGGGGAACCTCACTTAACTGTTACGTTTTCGGGTTCCATCTGAGCTGTATGGTGCCTTATCCAGCTTCTAGAGCTGTGCCAAGTGAGCACTCTTCATTATGACCAGACTGCTCAATACAGTGCTGGGAGTAGAAATTGACCCAGTATTCACCATTATGGTTCTGGGGTAACCAAAGTCTGAAGGCAGTTTTAAAAACTACCCTCAGATTAGCATTAGAACACTATGTTATGGAAGCAGTGTGAAGGAATACATTGTCCTATATATTGTATATTTTACATGGAAAACTAGTCATATTTTAATAGTCTCAACTTTCTAGAGTAAACCTATAAAAACCCATCATGAATCACTGGAAGATGGTGTTTTTGCCCATTATTAACTGACACTACTAAAAGTGGATTCTTTCGTGGTAAGCTAACAGGCCTCAGGCAAATATTAATGTGTTGATTCAAAACTCAGTACCTTTCACCTCTGAGACAGGATTGCCTAGTAACTAAATCACTAGGGTGGCCCTATTTTTTTTTTTTTTTTTTTTTTTTTTTTTTGACAGTCTGGTTCTGTTGCCCATGCTGAAGTACAGTGGCAGGATCTCGGCTCACTGCAACCTCCGCTTCCCAAGAATCAGAACATTGCCAGTACTTTTATCTACGTATATGTTCCTCCCCAGTCTGATCCCCCACCCTACACATCCCTTTTTTTTCTTTTTTTAATTGAATGTAATTTAATTCTTTTTTTTTTTTGAGATGGAGTTTTGCTCTTGTTATCCAGGCTGGAGTGCAATGGTGTGATCTCAGCTCACCGCAGCCTCCACCTCCCGGGTTCAGGCGATTCTCCTGCCTCAGCCTCCTGAGTACCTGGGATTACAGGCATGTGCCACCACGCCCGGCTAATTTTTGTATTTTTAGTAGAGACGGGGTTTCTCCATGTTGGTCAGGCTGGTCTCAAACTGCCAACCTCAGGTGATCCGCCCGCCTCAGCCTCTGAAAATGCTGGGATTATAGGTGTGAGCCACCGTGCCTGGCCCTGGCCCCCCCCCCTTTTTTTTTTTAACGGAGTCTCGCTCTGTCGCCAGGCTGGAGTACAATGGCACTATCTTGGCCCACTGCAACCTCTGCTTCCCGAGTTCAAGTGATTCTCCTGCCCCAGCCTCCTGAGTAGCTGGAACTACAAGTGCCCACCACCACGTGCCCCGCTAATTTTTGTATTTTCAGTAGAGATGGGGTTTCACCATGGTGGCCAGGCTGGTCTCAAACTCATGACCTCAGGTGATCCACCCACCTTGCCCTCACAAAGTGCTGGGATTACAGGTGCCCGCAACCACGCAAGGCTAAATTTTTGTATTTTTAGTAGAGGTGGGGTTTTGCCATGTTGGCCAAGCTGATCATGAACTCCTGATATCAGGTGATCTGCCAACCTTGGCCTCCAAAGTGCTTGGATTACAGGTGTGAGCCACCTTCCCAGCCTAGGGTAGACTGTTTCATTGGTGTTAGAACACCAGTCAAGGGACTGGGCGCGGTGGCTCACGCCTGTAATCCCAGCTCTTTGGGAGGCCGAGGCATGTGGATCACCTGAGGTCAGGACTTCGAGACCAGCCTAAAATGGCAAAACTCCATCTCTACTAACAATAAAAAATTAGCTGAGCATGGTGGCGCATGCCTGTAATTCCAGCTACTCTGGGAGGCTGAGGCAGGAGAATCCCCTGAACCCGGCAGATGGGGATTGCAGTGAGCTGAGATGGCATCATTGCACTCCAATCTGGGGGACAGAAGAGGACTCTGCCTCAGAAAACAAAAACAATTCTAAAGAGCCTTATTGGAAGGAGAGGCATCAGTTCAGATCTGAGGAGCTGGAGTTGAGTTCAGAGGCCCAGTGAGTGAGATTTTTGGGAGAAGTGAGTAAACACGTTTCCTGTTTTTGGTGGAAGTGCTGCCTAAAGCAAACCTTGGGCATCAGTTGGCTTCAGCTGTGAATGTGGGAAGGGTTGGTTACAAACCAGATGGTATCTGAGCAGGCCTTAACATATAGGGAAGATTCTGGGAAAACAAAGGGCTACCTGAGTCAGGTGTGTGGGGCAGAAACATTCATTTGATATATTGAGCTGAAGCTGGGCATTTGGGGCAGGCCGCACTCGTGTCCTGATACTCCATACAGTGTGGCTGCTGTCAGTGAGGGTTTATTGATTGCAAGCAACAAATGCTGGCTGGCTTAAGCAAAAGGGAGAGGCTAGAACCCAGAAATGCCTCACAGTGGGATGGAGGTCAGGCTACTGCCAAATAAAGTGCAGACATCTTGTCATTACTTGCTCAGCATTTGCATACCAGGGGTCACATGCCTACCACTTGGTCGGGGGAGAGCAGGACAGACACATGATTACAATCCCACCGGATGAATGTAAAAAGAAATGGAATGCTGATATGAAGGGGAAGAGAATAGGAAATTGAGGCTGGACGAGGTGGCTCACACCTGTAATCCCAGCACTTTGGGAGGCTGAGGCAGGAGGATCACTTGAGCCCAGGAGTTTGAGACCAGCCTGGGCAACACTATGAGACCTTGTCTTTTTCTCTTTTTGAGATGGAGTTTCGCTTTTGTTGCCTAGGCTGGAGTGCAATGACTCGCTCTCGGTTCACCCCAACCTCCCCACTCCCAGGTTCAAACGATTCTCCTGCCTCATCCTCTTGAGTAGCTGCGATTACAGACATGTGCCACCATGCCCGGCTCATTTTGTAGTTTTAGTAGAGGCAGGGTTTCTCCATGTTGGTCTGGCTGGTCTCGAACTCCCAACCTCAGGTGATCTGCCTGCCTCGGCCTCCTAAGTGCTGGGATTACAGGCGTGAACCACCGCACCCAGCCACGAGACCTTGTCTTTAAAAAAGAAAAAAACAGGCTGGGCCTGGTGGCTCACGCCTGTAATCCCAACACTTTGGGAGGCCGAGGCGGACAGGTCACCTGAGGTCAGGAGTTCGAGACCAGCCTGGTCAACTACTAAAAAAAACACAAAATATAGCCGATGTAGCAGCACATGCTTGTAATCCCAGCTACTCGGAAGGCTGAGGTGGGAGAATCGCTTGAACCCAGGAGGCTGAGGTTGCGGTGAGCCAAGATCGTGCCATTGCACTCCAGCCGGGGAGATAGAGCAAGCCTCTGTCTCAAAAATAAACAAGGAAAAAAAAAAACAGTCTGACCAGCATGACAAGACCTCGTCTCTACTAAAAATACAAAAATTAGCCAGGCATGGGGGTGCATGCCTGTAATCCCAGCTACTCAGGAGGCTGAAGCATGAGAATTGCTTGAATCCGGAAGGTGGAGATTGCAGTGAGCCGAGACTATGCCACTGCACTCTGGCCTGGGCAACAGAGTGAGACCCTAGCTGCCCCTCCCCCACCCACCAAAAAAAAAAAAAAAAAAAAGAGATTGGAAACGAGCTGAATTGATCCCTGTGAACAGAAAGCTTGTAGGTCATATCATGTCCTTCCCCTTAACAGTGATAGAGACCCTGAGATTAAACATTAAAGCAGCCAGTGATATCCCTGGGATGATGTGGGACAAAAACAAAAGAGAGACCTGGTTCTGGGAATGGGGAGAGTGGCAGAAGACTCTACCTGGGAATTCACCCAACTTGGGGATTACTTTAAGACTCCAATTATTCTATGTTTTATGCAAAAAGTGAAACAGGGCTCTACAAAAGAGCCCTCCAATTTTGTTTCTCAGTCTTCATTTTTAAAATAGCTCCATGTATACATTCAGGTTTTTTTTGTTTTGTTTTGTTTTTGATTTTTTTTTTTCTTTCTTGAGACAGAGTCTCCCTCTTGTTGCCCAGGCTGGAGTGCAATGGCCTGATATTGGCTCACCGCAACCTCTGTTTCCTGGGTTCAAGCGATTTTCCTGCCACAGCCTCCCGAGTAGCTGGGACTACAGGCATGCACCACCCCACCCAGCTAAATTTTTGTATTTTTGTATTTTTAGTAGAGCAGGGTTTTACCATGCTGTCCAAGCTGGTCTCGAAATCTGGACCTCAAGTGATCCACCCGCCTCAGCCTCCTAAAGTGCTGGGGTTACAGTTGTGAGCCACTGCACCTGGCCGCATTCAATTTTTTATGCCAAATACCTAATAGTCTTTTTGTTTGTTTTGAGATGGACGCTTGCCCTGTCACCCAGGTTGGAGTGCAGCGGCACAACCTTGGCTTACCGAAACCTCTGCCTCCCGAGTTCAAGTGATTCTCCTGCCTCAGCCTCCTGAATAGCTGGTATTACAGATGTGGGCCACCATGCCCGGCTAATTTTCGTATTTTTTAGTAGAGACAGGGTTTCGCCATGTTGGCCACCCTGGTCTCCAACTCCTGACCTCAGGTGATCCACTCACCTCAGCCTTCCAAAGTGCTGGGATTACAGGCGGGCGTGAGCCACTTGCACCGGGGCTCGTTAATTATTTATTTTTATTTTTTAGATAGAGTCACCCTCTTGTTGCCCAGGCTGGAGTGCAATGGTGTGAAAGTGGCTCACCGCAACCTCTGTCTCCCGGGTTCAAGTGATTCTCCTGCCTCAGCCTCCCGAGTAGCTGGGACTACAGGCATGCACCACCACACCCGGCTAATTTTATATTTTTAGTAGAGATGGGCTTTCTCCGTTGGTCAGGCTGGTCTTGAACTCCCAACCTCAGGCCTGCCTCAGCCTCCCAAAGTGCTGAGATTGCAGGCGTGAGCCAGCACACCCCGCAATTAATACTTTTCAATGAAAAATACATAAAAGTAAAAGCAACCCTGGAGAAACAATGGAAGCAAAAGAGAAGAATAGATCTGAGAAATTAACAAAACCCAGAAACCAAAAGAAGCTTTAGTTAATGGAGTGCACATGCACGTTTGCATTAATATTGGTAACTACAGCTCAAGGAGCAGACTGGAGGGCAATGAAACAACAAAAGTTACGTTTGATTGTTTGCTCTTCCATCATTGAATAAGAATCTGGGCTTCTTGGCTGGGCGCGGTGGCTCACACCTGTAATCCCAGCACTTTGGTATGCCAAGGCAGGCGGATCACAAGGTCAAGAGATCAAGACCATCCTAGCCAACATGGTGAAACCCCGTCTCTACTAAAATACAAACATTAGCTGGGCGTGGTGGGGCACGCCTGTTGTCCCAGCTACTTTGGGAGGTTGAGGTAGGAGAATTGCTTGAACCCGGGAGGTGGAGGTTGCAGTGAGCCGACATCACGCCACTGCACTCCAGCCTGGTAAAAGTGGGACTCCGGCTCAAAAAAAAAAAAAAAAAAAAAGAGCCCAGGCTTCTTACCACCAGTTTAACAACAGTAATGCAAAAAGCCCTTTTAGGCTGAGGAATTGAAGGTGTTAGCAACCTCAATATTCACTTCTGTCTCCCTACTTCCTCCATCCAGGACTGGGAATTCACTAAGGAAACTACCTCCAATATTGAGAGTTTTTCCCCAAGAGTTTATAGGCAAATTCCTGACAAGAGGAGTGGCCTGATAAAGTGGGAATCAAAGGTAGAAATGATCAGAATTTTGGTGCCTGAGGATTTCTACCCAAGGCTTCTTCTAATCTCTTTGTTTGTTCGTTTGTTTTTGAGATGGAGTCTGGCCCTGTCACCCAGGCTGGAGTGCAATGGCACGATCTCAATCTTGGCCTTCTAGATTCAAGCGATTGTGTTTTTGTATTTTTAGTAGAGATGGGGTTTCTCCATGTTGGCCAGGCTGGTCTTGAACTCCTGACCTCAGGTGATCTGCCTGCCTCAGTCCCCCAAAGTGCTGGGATTACAGGCATGAGCCACTGTGGCCAGGCTGGCCTATTTTTGTTTTTTTTGAGACTGAGTCTCACTCTATCACCCAGGCTGGAGTGCAGTGGCGTGATCTCGGCTCACTGCAACCTCCCCCTCCTGGGTTCAAGCGATTCTCCTACCTCAGCCCCGTCAGGAACTGGGATTACAGGTGCATGCCACCACACTTGGCTTTTTTTTAGACGGAGTTTTCCTCTTGTTGCCTAGGCTGGAGAGCAATGGTGCTATCTCGGCTCACTGCAACATCTGCCTCCCGGGTTCAAGCGATTCTCATGCATCAGCCTCCCGAGTAGCTGGGATTACAGGCACACGCCACCGCGCCCAGCTAATTTTTGTATTTTTAGTAGACATGAGGTTTCACCACGTTGGCCAGGCTGGTCTCAAACTCCTGACCTCAGGTGATCCGCCCACCTTGGTTTCCCAAAGTGCTGGGATTACAGGTGTGAACCACCACACTCGGCTGGCTCTATTTTTAACAGGATTTCACCATGTTGGCCAGGCTGGTCTCGAACTCCTGGACCTCAAGTGATCCACCCGCCTTGGCCTCCCAAAGTGCTGGGATTACTGACATGAGCCACCGTACCCAGCCTAACCTCTCTCTATATATTTATATTTTTTTGAGATGAAGTCTTGCTCTGTCACCCAGGCTGGAGTGCAGTGGCATGATCTCAGCTCACTGCAACCTCTGCCTCTTGGGTTCAGTTGATTCTCCTGCCTCAGCCTCCCAAGTAGCTGGGATTACAGGCGTATGCCACCACACCCAGCTAATTTTTGTGTTTTTAGTAGAGATGGGGTTTCGCCATGTTGGCCAGGCTGGCTTCCCACTCCTGATCTCAGGTGATCCACCCACCTTGGCCTCCCAGAGTGCTGGGATTACAGGCGTGAGCCACTGTGCCCGGTCATCTCTCTCTTTAATCCACTGAGAAAGACACTGGGGCTTGACCTTCAGCCCTTCCTCAATACATATTAACATACTAAACTAATATCAGAACATGAGATATAACTAGACACCCAAGAACAAACACTATTAAAGAACACATTGAACAACATATAACACTATAAGTAGAATAATTGGGTCAGATAGATTTTTTAATAAGCATATTCAAGATTATAAAGATATGTAAGAACAGGAAATCATAACTAAATAAAAATATTAAGTATGGGCCAGGCGCGTTGGCTCATGCCTGTAATCCCAGCACTTTGGGAGTCCGAGGCGGGTGGATCACCTGAGGTCAGGAGTTCAAGACCAGCTTGGGCAACCTGCTGAAACCCTGCTTCTACTAAAAATACAAAAATTAGCTGGGCATGGTGGCGGGCTCCTGTAATCCCAGCTACTTGGGAGGCTAAGGCAGGATAATCCCTTGAACCTGATAGGCAGAGGTTGCAGTAAGCGGAGATTGTGCCATTGCACTCTATTCTGGGTGACAGAGCGAGACTCTGTCTGGAAAAAAAAAAAAAAAGCCGAGCTTGGTGGCTCATGCCTGTATTCCTAGCACTTTGGAAGTCTGAGGCAGGCGGATCAGGAGGTCAGGATTTCGAGACCGGCCTGCCCAGCATAGTGGAACCCCATCTCTACTAAAAATACTAAAATTATCTGGGCATGGCAGCGCACGCCTGTAGTCCCAGCTACTTAGGAGGCTGAGGTAGGAGAATTGCTTGAACCCGGGAGGCGGAGGTTGCAGTGAGCCGAGATTGTGCCACTGTACTCCAGCCTGGGTGACAGAGTGAGACTCCGTCTCAATAAATAAATAAATAAATAAATAAATAAATAAATATCTTCAAACATTTTACAGAATTTGACTCTTTTCATTGACAGAAACAATACAGAAAAATAACAAAAGTTAGTACTTTGAAAATATTAAGTTTTACACATTTGGCAAAACTGATCAAGGCAAAAAGAAAAAGTGCCAATAAATAAAATGAAGACTGAGGAAAAGAAATGGCTACATGCATGAGAGAATATTTTTTTTAAGACAAGGTCTCACTCTGTTACCCAGGCTGGAGTGCAATGGTGCGATCATAGCTCAATGCAACCTCCAACTCCTGGCCTCATGTGATCCTCCCACCTCAGCCTTCCAAGTAGCTGAGATTACAGGTGTGAGCCACCATGCCAAGCTAATTTAAATTTTTTCTTTTTTTGTAGAGCCAGCCAAAGTCTCCCTATGTTGCCTAGGCTGAAACCGCCTTTGCAAAATTATAACTGAGGAAATTATGACAGTGAAAGAAATCAGACTTAACCAACTCCATCTTGCTTCCAAACTTTAAGCTGTCCTTGTTCATTCCCGGGCATAGGCCAAACTAATTTTTTTTTTTTTTTTTAAGACGGAGTCTCGCTCTGTCGCCCAGGCTGGAGTGCAGTGGCCGGATCTCAGCTCACTGCAAGCTCCGCCTCCTGGGTTCACGCCATTCTCCTGCCTCAGCCTCCCGAGTAGCTGGGACTACAGGCGCCTGCCGCCTTGCCCAGCTAGTTTTTTGTATTTTTTAGTAGAGACGGGGTTTCACCGGGTTAGCCAGGATGGTCTCGATCTCCTGACCTCGTGATCCGCCCGTCTCGGCCATCCCAAAGTGCTGGGATTACAGGCTTGAGCCACTGCGCCCGGCCAGGTCAAACTAATTTTGGGAAGCAATTCAGTTCATGGTTTGACTCTAAAAACAAAATTGACAATAGCCCTTTCTCAAAAAAAACCCCTTCTTGACTGAGGACCAGTCGGCCTTTGAAGGACTAACAAATTAGCTACAAGATTAGAAATTACAGTTTGGGGCAGGGCAGGGTGGCTCACACCTGTAATCCTAGCACTTTGGGAGAATGAGGTGGGTGGATCACCTGAGGTCAGGCGTTCGTGACCAGCCTGGCCAGCAGGGTGAAACCCCATCTCTACTAAAAATACAGAAATTAGTCGAGCATAGTCCTGGGCACCTGTAATCCTAGCTACTTGGGAGGCTGAGGCAGGAGAATTGCTTGAACCTGGGGGGCGGAGGTTGCAGTGAGCTGAGATGGTACCACTGTACTCCGGCCTGGGCAACAAAGCAAGACTCCATCTCAAAAAAAAAAAGGAAAAAGAAATTACAGTTTAGGGGTCATGCAGCCTCTGGCTCCAAGAGTCTGAACCTCCCCAAATTGCTCCTGGAGATAACATCATTACTGTAAAACTTAAGATCAGTGCTTGAGATATTTTGCAGACCCTGCACTAGATAGATCAGCTAACACCACCCAGACCGGTAATCTGGCTCAACCAATTCTGCCATCCCACCCAGGAACAGAAAACAGCAAGAAAACCTCATTTCAACCTCCTATGATTCCATCTCCAACCTGACCAATTAGCAATTCCCACTTCCCAAGCCCCTACCTGCCAAATTACTTTTTTTTTTTTTTTAAGATGGATGTTTGCTCTGTAACCCAGGGTTGAGTGCAGTGGCGGGATCTCGACTTCACTGCAATCTCCGCCTCCAGGTTCAAGGGTTTCTCCTGCCTCAGCCTCCTGAGTAGCTGGGATTACAGGCGCCCGCGAAAATGCCCGGCTAATTTTTGTATTTTTAGTAGAGATGGGCTTTCATCCTGTTGGCCAGGCTGGTCTTAAACTCTGGACCTCAAGTGATCTGCCTGCTTCGACCTCCCAAAATGCTGGGATTACAGGTGTGAGCCACTGCACCTGGCCCCAAATTATCTTTTTCTTCTTCTTCTTTTTTTTTTTTGAGACGGAGTCTTGCTCTATCGACCAGGCTGGAGTATAGTGGCGTGATCGTGGCTCACTGCAAGCTCCGCCTCCCGGGTTCACGCCATTCTCCTGCCTCAGCCTCCCGAGTAGCCGGGACTACAGGCGCCTGCCACCATGCCCGGCTAGTTTTTTGCATTTTTAGTAGAGACGGGGGTTTCACCATGTTAGCCAGGATGGTCTCGATCTCCTGACCTCATGATCCGCCTGCCTCGGCTTCCCAAAGTGTTGGGATTACAGGCGTGAGCTACCGTGCCCAGCCCTGATGTTTCATTATTACTCCAATCAGTCTCCCGAGCATTGAGGGATCACAGTTGCTAAAGATAATTTGGGGCTGGGCGTGGTGGCTCACGCCTGTAATCCCAGCACTTTTGATCATGAGGTCAGGAGTTTGAGATCAGCCTGACAAACACGGTGAAACCCTGTCTCTACTAAAAATACAGAAATTAGCCGGGCGTGGTGGTGTGCATCTGTAATCCCAGCTACTCAGGAGGTTGAGGCAGGAGAATCGCTTGAACCTGGGAGGCAGAGGTTGCAGTCAGCCGAGATCATGCCACTGCACTCCAGCCTGGGCAATAGAGCGAGACTCCATCTCAAAACAAAAACAAAACAAACAAAAAACAGTGGTCTCCAGCACAGCTGGCTCTGTGTGAATTACCCTTTCCGCACAGCCAGCTCTACGTAAATTACCCTTTCTCCATTGCAATGCCCCTGTCTTGTCTAGGCAGCAGGCAACGTGAACAAGACTGCTTTCAACTCTCGGCTCAAGTGATCCTCTCACCTTGGCCTCCCAAAGAGCTGGGATTACAGTCTTAAGCCACCACACTGGAAAAGAGAAATTTTTTATGTTACCAAATTATATGTGTTAAATATATGGGAAACCTAGATGAAATAGATAAACTTCTAGAAAAATCTGGGTGTGGTAGGAGGGTTCTGAGGGAAGGAGGGTGAGGTGGGGAGGTGGGACGGTCAGAGATATGCTCTGCAACTTCAGGGAGAAATTGGGCCTGAAGCTTTTCTTTTCTCCCTCCCTTCCTTCCCTCCCTCCCTCCCTCCCTCCCTTCCTTCCGTCTTTCCTTCCGTACTTTTCTTTCTTTCACAGAGTTTCTCTCTTGTCGCCCAGGCTGAAGTACAATGGCACAATCTCAGCTCCCTGTAACCTCTGCCTCCCAGGTTTAAGCAATTCTCCTGCCTCAGCCTCCTGAGTAGCTGGGATTACAGGCATGTGCCACGACGCCCGGCTAATTTTGTGTTTTTAGTAGAGACGGGGTTTCACTATGTAAGTCGGGCTGGTCTGGAACTCCTGACCTCAGGTGATCCACCCACCTCGGCCTCCCAAAGTGCTGGGATTACAGGCGTGAGCGATGGTGCCCAGCTGCTTTTCTATTTAGTAGAGAAATGTTGGATTTGATAAGCGAGGATGGAAAACAAGAATGAAGTAGAGGCATGGGAGGAAGCCATGTGATGTGACAGAGCACAATGAATGTTGACTTTCTGGTTCTGAGAGTCTTGTGTTCTACTATTTGCTAGCACCACGCTGGGCAACATAGCCCTACTGTTAGCTCATATGGTGATTTGGGATGAAGTAGAAAAGGATGTTGCCGGGCAAGGTGGCTCATGCCTGTAATCTCAGCACTTTGGGAGGCCAAGGCGGGCGAATTGCCTGAGCTCAGGAGTTCAAAACTACCCTGGGCAAAATCACCCATGGTGAAACCCCATCTCTACTAAAAATACAAATACAAATACAAATACAAATAATAATAATATAATAATACCAGGGCATGGTGGAGCGTTCCTGTAATCCCAGCTACTTGGGAGGCTGAGGTGGGAGAATCACTTAGCCCGAGAGGCTGAGGGTGCCGTGAGATGAGCTCGCACCACTGTACTCTGGCCTGGGCAACAGAACGAGACTCCATCTCAAAAAAAGAAAAAGAAGATGCCTCTTTCTTTTTTCTTTGTAGAGATGGGGGTGGGGGTGCTGGATCTCACTATGTTGCCAAGGCTGGTCTTGAACTTCTGGGCTGAAGCAATCCTCGAAGCTAGGCCTTCCGAAGTGCTGGGACTACAGGCATGCACCACTGTGCCTGGCCAGATGCCTCTTTCTTAAGATACTTTACTGCCATCTGTTGGAAAACTGTCATCATACCTATATAAATTAATAATGAGTACAATGATGGTGTCTCATGGTACGAGGTACACAAATATGAACAGCAGCCCTGCCTGTCACCTGCAGGGCCCCTGGTGCCAGGTCACATATGCTGATAACTCACAACTTGAGTTTAGCAAACCTTGAGGGTGGCAGGCAGGAGTTGAGGCAGCAGGCCAAGGGGTGGCCCAGCTATATCACTCCAGGGTCCCAGCCTCAAAGGTGGTCAGTTGAGTTGCTTCTCACTTTATTGTCTCGCCCCTGGCAGCCCAGGTAGATTGTTTTGGTGGGGGCTTTTGGTCAGTTCCAACATTTGTCAAAACCTACTACATGGGAGTGGTGTTTTTTCTAGGAGAAGTTTGTATAGGCTTACCAAAAAAAAAAAAACTATGTATTTTACATTTGATGGGAATTATATTACCTTTTGTGGTCCACATATCTGTATTAATGACAAGATCTAGGACCAGGGGTGGTGGCTCACACCTGTAATTCCAGCGCTTTGGGAGGTTAAGGCAAGCAGATTGCTAGAGGCCCAAAGTTAGAGACCAGCCTGATCAACATAGCAAAACCCCATCTCCACTGAAAATTTAAAAATTAGGCCAGGTGAGGTGGCTCATGCCTGTAATCCCAGCACCTTGGGAGACCGAGGTGGGTGGATCACCTGAGGTCAGGAGTTCGAGACCAGCCTGGCCAACGTGGTGAAACCCCATCTCTACTAAAAACACAAAAATTAGCCGGGTGTGGTGGCACACACATGTAATCCCAGCTACTCAGGAGGCTGAGGCAGAAGAATTGCTCAAACCCAGGAGGCAAAGGTTGTAGTGAGCGAAGATCCCACCACTGCACTCCAGCCTGGGCGACAGAGCGAGATTCCCTCTCAAAAAAAAAAAAAAAAAAAAAAAAGGCCGGGCGCAGCGGCTCACTCCTGTAATCCCAGCACTTTGGGAGGCTGAGGTGGGAGGATCACAAGGTCAGGAGTTTGAGACCAGCCTGACCAACATGGGGAAACCCCTGCCTCTACTAAAAATACAAAACTTAGCCAGGCATGGTGACAAGCACCTGTAATCCCAGTTACTCAGGAGGCTGAGGCAGGGGAATCGCTTGAACCTGGGAGATGGAGGTTGCAGTGAACCGAGATCATGCCACTGCACTCCAGCCTGGGCGACAGAGTGAGACTCCATCTCAAAAAAAAAAAAAAAAAAAAAAATTAGCTGGGCGTGGTGGTGGGCGCCTGTAATCCCAGCTACTCAGGAGGCTGAGGCACGAGAATTACTTGAACCTAGGAGGCAGAGATTGCAGTGAGCCGAGATCACACCATTGCACTCCAGCCTGGGCGAAAAGAGCAAAACTCTGTCTAAATAAATAAATAAATAAATAAATAAATAAATAAATAAAATGATTCTGTCTCAAAAATATATAGAATACAGACAAGCTCTTTATCTTGCACCAGCTTAACAAGGTGACCTTGCCTCCTCTGAGGCTCGAACTCAGGGCCTTCAGATTATGAGACTGATGCGCTGCCTACTGCGTTAAGGAGGCATCTGGAAGATGTTTTGCTTCCTATAATATACAGTTCTATAGGTTTTGGCAAACATAATTGTGTAATCACTATGCAATCAAAAAATAGAATAATAATTTTGTTCCCCAAAGCTTTTAAGAGCTCAGCTATAGCTAAATATATCTTCCTTTTGGGATCTGGTCCAAGTGCCATTCACTTCCCTTCATTATATCATCCAGCCTTTCCTAGGAAGCTCTTGGTTCTCAAACTGATGTGAATAAGGAGGCCACTGTGTTCACAATGTAAGGGAGAAGGGTGGGTGCAGCAGATAAAGTCATCCACCCATACTCTAAAAATACTCTCAACCTAGGGGGACCCAGGGAGAAGGGGGAAGAGGCTGAGGGGAGCATTGGAGTCACTCCTGGGCTTATAGGAGAGCCAAAGCGACTCTTCTGCTTCCTTGGTCCAGCCACCCTACCCTGTCTCAGCCTCTACACACACTATTCTTTCTTTCCCTCCCTCCCTCCCTCCCTCCCTCCCTCCCTCCCTCCCTCCCTCCCTTCCTTTCCTTCCTTTCCTTCCTTTCCTTCCTTTCTTCCCTCCCTCCCTCCCTCCCTCCCTCCCTCCCTCCCTTCCTTCCTTCCTTCTTCTTTTTTGTTTTTTGATGGAGTTTTGCTCTTGTCTTCCAGGCTGCAGTGCAGTGGCATGATCTTGGCTTACTGCAACCTCCGCCTCCTGGGTTCGAGGGATTCTCCTGCCTCAGTCTCCCAAGTAGCAGGGACTACAGGCACATGCCACAACACCCGGCTAATTTTGGTATTTTTGGTAGAGACGGGGTTTCACCACGTTGCCCAGGCTGGTCTCGAACTCTCGAACTCCTAATCTCTGGTGATCCACCTGCCTGGGCCTCCCCAAGTGCTGGAATTACAGGCATGAGCCACCGCACATGGCCCACAAACTCATATAAAGTACACACATACAATTACTTACACATGCAAACACACATACATCTAATATATATAAGCACATAATATACATACATGATCACCACTATGCACAAATGCTTACTCACATAGAAATAAGCTCAAACAGGCTGGGCATGGTGGCTCATGCCTGTAATCCCAGCAGTTTGGGAGGACGAGTAGGTGAATGCCTGAGCTAAGGAGTTCCAGACCACCTTGGACAACATACTGAGACCCTTGTCCCTAATAAAATACAAAAATTACCCGGGTGTGGTGGCGCACACCTGTATAATCCCAACTACTCTGGAGGCTGAGGCAGGAGAACCGCTTGAACCCAGGAGGCAGAGGTTGCAGTGAGCCGAGATAGCACCACTGCAATTCAGCCTGGGCGACAAAGAGAGACTACATTTCAAGAAAAAGAAAAAAAAAAAAAAAAAGCTCAAACAGAAATACACAAGCTCACACATCTGGGAAAGTTGCATCTTGCATCACTTGGGGACGTTATCAGTAATTTGCTCCTCCTGTTGCTTCAACTTCATACTTCCTCACCATGGGGTATCAGAGTAAGCCTGAGGCTGACTATTTTTTGTGGCTTCTTTGTTGCTGTGGGTTAGGATAGATGAAAGGTAATGTCTAATTTTCAACTGATTTAGGAAGCTTGTGTTTGAGAGACATGAGGATCCTGAAGCTGGTTACAGGCAAGGTGTTGGAGGCTAGTGGGACACAGGGTATGGGGAAGTGAGGCATATGTGACTTATTTTGTAAAGATGCGTCAGAGGTAGCTGAGTGCGTCACTACTTCCTTAGATATATTGGTGTTTCTAGTCTTAAGAAAGCCCATATTTGTGAAGCTTACATTTTTCTATACGATACGTGGAATTTGTTTCGATTGTACATGGTGAACTCCACATTGAGTGTTGGAGAGAAAGTGTTTGAGCACCTGTGAGTTCATCAGCTGATGTGTTCTTGAATGCTATACTGAGCTGGAGAGTAGACAGGTTATGCCTGGGTAGAGCTGAGCTGACCCATGCTAGCATAGGTATAGGCTGTCTCCAGAAGGATTCACAAGGCTTTGCTCACTTCACAGTAAAAGGTATTTCTTAGTTGTTTTAATATGTTTTTGGTTTTTTTCCAGATGGAGTCTTGCTCTGTCGCCTAGGCTGGAGTGCAATGGCTTGATCTCAGCTCACCGCAACCTTTGCTTCCTGGGTTCAAGCAATTCTCGTGCCTCAGCCTCCCGAGTAGCTGGGACTACAGGCACGCACCATCATACCCTGCTAATTTTTGTATTTTTAGTAGAGACGGCGTTTCACCTTGCTGGTCAGGTTGGTCTCAAACTCCTGACCTCAGGGGATCCGCCCACCTCGGCCACCCAAAGTGCCGGAATTATAGGCATGAGCCACCGCACCCGGTCTATTACATATTTTTTAATAGTGTGATGGTTAATTTTATGTGTCAACGTGACTGGGCTAACGGATGCCTAGGTAGCTAGTAAAACATTATTTCTGGGTGTGTCTGTAAAGCATTTCCAGAAGAGGTTAGCATCTGAATCGGTAGACTGAGATCACCCTCACCAATGTGGGTGGGCATCATCTAGTCCACTGAGGTCCTGAATTCATCAAAAAGGCAGAGGAAGGGAGAATTTGTTCTCTCTCTCTTTTTTTTTTTTTTTTTTTGAGACAGAGTCTCACTCATTCATCCAGGCTGGAGTGCAGTGGTGCGACCTAGGCTCACTGCAACCTCCACTTCCCAGGTTCAAGCAATTCTCATGCCTCAGCCTCCCGAGTAGCTGGAATTACAGGTGCATACTGCCACTCCTGGCTATTTTTGTATTTTTAGTAGAGATGGGGTTTCACCATGTTGGCCATGCTGGTCTAGAACTCCTGACTTCAAGTGATCCACCCCCTTTGGCCTCCCAAACTGCTGGGATTACAGGCATGAGCCACCATGCCTGGCCTGCTCTCTCTTCTTGAGCTGGGACATTCTTCATCTCCTGCCTTTGGACATCTGATTCTTGGGCCTCCAGACTCAGATTGAATTACACCACTGGCTTTCCTGAGCCTTCAGCTTATAGATAGCAGATTGTGGAACTTCTTTCTCAGTCTTCGTAATCATATGAGCCAATCTCTCAAAAGAAATCTCTTTCTCTATATCTATATATATCCTGTTGGTTCTGTTTCTCCGGAGAACCCTGATTAATACAAATAGGTAATACATTCTTATGGTTCAAAACTCAAAAAGTATGAAACAATGTATAGTGAAACATTCCATTCTATTCCTGATCCCAGCCATTCAGTTTCCTTCCCCAGAAGCAATCAATTGTTTTTTTTCAGATATTTTTATTTTGAGACAGAGTTTTGCTCTCACCCAGGCTGGAGTGCAATGGCATGATCTCAGCTCTCTGCAACCTCTGCCTCCTGGGTTCAAGCAATTCTCCTGCCTCAGCCTCCTAAGTAGCTGGAATTACAGGTGCCCGCCACCATGCCTGGCTAATTTTTGTATTAAATAGGCTATGCATATATATAAAAATACATAATTCTTTTATTTTCTCTTTTTTATACATTTGATAACATATTACACAGTTTTTCCTTTTTTTTTTCTTTCTCTTGTTTTGTTTTATAGCTGCATAGTATTCCAGTGTTGGTAGAAACTATAGTTTCTTTAATCTGTCTCCTATAGCTAGGTATTTAGATTGTTTTCAGTGTTTTGTTTTGTTTTGTTTTTCCCCTCAGACGGAGTCTAGCTCTATCTCCCAGGCTGGAGTGCAGTAGCACGATCTCGGCTCACTGCAACCTCTGCCACCCGGGGGGTGAGCGATTTTCCTGCCTCAGCCTCCTGAGTAGCTGGTATTACAGGTGCGAGCCACGATGCCCAGCTAATTTTTGTATTTTTAGTAGAGGCGGGGTTTCACCCTGTTGGCCAGGCTGGTCTCAAACTCCTGACCTGGTGATCTGCCGGCCTCAGCCTCCCAAGTGCTGGAATTACAGGTGTGAGCCACTGCGCCCGGCTCTGTTTTCAGTTTTTGCTGTTACAAACAGCAATTATAACAGTTTTTGCTGTTACAGACAGCAAATTATGTATATTTGTAATTATATATATTTGATCCAAGATATATGTCAATACCTCATTCTGGTTTTCAAAACAGGGTTCGGCTCTGTGAGTGGATCTGTGTGGACCTTTCCTAAGGATTCATTCCCTCCACTCTTAGACTGATCTGTCGTGATCATATCCTCCCTTCTGTCTAGTTTGGTGTTGCTTTTGCAAGGTATAGACTTGCAAGATATAGCTCTGCTGTTCGTGCCTTCCTCCAAGGCAGAAGCAAGGCTGGAGAGAGTAATAAAAAGGCAAGTAATCTCCTGTCTCTTCAAACTGACGTTTTCAAAACACTCATTGAGGCAGGACGCAGTGGCCCATACCTGTAATCCCAGCACTTTAGGATGCTGAGGTGGGAGGATCCCTTGAGCTTAGGGGTTCCAGACCAGCCTGGGCAACATGGTGAAACCCCATCTTAATTTAAAAAAAGATTATAATTAAATGGCCAGGTGCGGTGGCTCACTCCTGTAATCCCAGCATTTTGGGAGGCCGAGGTAGGTGGGTCACGAGGTTAGGAGATTGAGACCATCCTGATTAACATGGTGAAACCCCATCTCTACTAAAAATACAAAACAAAATTAGCTGGGCTTGGTGGTGGGCGCCTGTAGTCCCAGCTACTCAGGAGGCTGTGGCAGGAGAATGATGTGAACCCAGGAGGCAGAGCTTGCAGTGAGCCAAGATTGCGCCACTGCACTCCAGCCTGGGCAACAGAGCGAGACTCCGTCTCAAAAAAAAAAAAATTATAATTAAAAAAAGATTATAAGAAGTCAGTTGGGTATATAAAGCTAGAGTCCAGGGGTAAATTCCAGTTAGAGTTAATATATGTAAAGTGCTTAAAACAGTACTATGTGTTTCTTTTTAAGCTGTCAGGTTGTGTCACTCCTTCGCTCAAAACTCTCCGGTGATTTCTCATTTTATTCAGACAATGGCAAAATCTTTATAGTGTGCCTACAAGGCTCTCCATGATTTATCCTCCTACCCCGACATCTACTTTGGTGATGGTTAATACTAGCTATTGTAACAAATAAACCCCACAGTACCAGTGGCTTCACACAACTGAAGTTTATTTTTTGTTCACAGAACAGTCCGGTGTGGGTATTCTTGGTCAGCTGGAGCCTTTCCTCCATGTGCTTTGCCATTACTTAGAGCCTCAGAATCTTCTAATTCTAGCTGGTGGAAGGCAAAAATAGAAAGAAGGGAGAAGTCTAATCTGCTTCTTAAGTGCCCTCATCTAGCAGTGGCATACAAAAAGTCCTACACACATTCCATTGTTGAGAACTAGTCACATGGCCACATCTGGATGCAAGTAGGGCTGGGCAGTGTCCCTGAGGAGGCGGGTCTACACACTATGGAGGAGAAAATTGATGTTTTGAATTGCAAGCCAACTCCACCACACCTTCTACTATCTTCCACCACTCATCCCCACCCTAACCCTCTCCAGCCACCCTGGCTTCCTTATTGCTCTATGAACACTCCAGGCACACTCTGCCGCACACCCTCTCCTGGGGTTATGTTCCCTCAGATGTCCACTTGCTCTCTCATGTTCCTCATCCTAAAATGGGTGTCCCAGATTGCAACTTATTAAAAGTATATTATGTCCCAGATTTTCAAAATTTCTTTTTTCCATTAATTTATGAATCTTCAATGCAATTCTATGAGGGGTCAGAATGACTCTTCTCATTTCAGTGTTTAACTGATGTGCCCCAGTTTACACAGCTAGTAAGAATGGGAGTGGGGATTTAAACATTAAATCTTCACGCCTGTAATCCCAGCACTTTGGGAAGTCGAGGTGGGCAGATCACCTGAGGTCAGGAGTTCGAGACCAGCCTGGTTAACATGGTGAAACCCCGTCTCTACTAAAAATACAAAAATTAGCTGGGTATGGTGGCGCACGCCTGTAGTTCCAGCTACTCGGGAGGCTGAGGCAGGAAATAGCTTGAACTCGGGAGGCAGAAGTTGCAGTGAGCCGAGGTTGTGCCGCTGCTCTCCAGCCTGGGTGACAGAGCGAGACTCTGTCTCAAACAAACAAAAAAACATTAAATCTTGGCCTGGCGCAGTGGCTCACGCCTGTAATCTCAGCACTTTGGGAGGCCGAGGCAGGTGGATCACAAGGTCGAGATATTGAAACCATCCTGGCTAACACAGTGAAACCCCGTCTCTACTAAAAATACAACAAAATTAGCCTGGCGTGGTGGCGGGCACCTGTAGTCCCTGCTACTCGGGAGGCTGAGGCAGGAGAATGGTGTGAACCCTGGAGGAGGACCTTGCAGTGAGCAGAGATTGCCATGGCACTCTAGCCTGGGCAACAGAGTGAGACTCCATCTCAAAAAACAAACAAACAAAAAACAAAAAACAAACAAACAAAAAAAATTAGCCAGGCATGGTGCACGAGCCTGTAGTCCCAGCTACTTGGGAGGCTGAGGCAGGAGAATCGTTTGAACCTGGGAGGCGGAGGTTACAGTGAGCCAAGATGGAGCCACTGCACTCTAGCCTGGGCGACAAAAAAAAAAAAAAAAAAAGAAAAAAGAAAAAAAATTTTTTTTTTTTTTTTTTTTTTGAGACGGAGTCTCGCTCTGTTGCCTAGGCTGGAGTGCAGTGGCCGGATCTCAGCTCATTGCAAGCTCCGCCTCCCAGGTTCACGCCATTCTCCTGCCTCAGCTTCCTGAGTAGCTGGGACTACAGGCGCCTGCCACCACGCCCGGCTAGTTTTTTGTATTTTTTAGTAGAGACGGGGTTTCACTGTGTTAGCCAGGATGGTCTCGATCTCCTGACCTCGTGATCCGCCTGTCTCGGCCTCTCAAAGTGCTGGGATTACAGGCTTGAGCCACCGCGCCCGGCCCAGAAAAAAAAATCTTATGAGCATCCCTTCCTATAGTTTCTTATTCTCTAAGAAGCAATCACTCTGCCAAACTTATTTCCTACTGGGAAGGAGATCACTTTACAGTTGAGTAGTCTGGGCTTCTGAGCAGTTACATTTCCCAGGGCAAATTAATACAGTTATGCATTTGTTTTTAACTTGTGTTTTATGAGTTGAGTTAATATGAGAGGTCGTCTAGCACCAGATCACCCCGGACACCTTGGATAAAAAGTTTCTGGACTTTTCAGTTGAGGACATTTATTCCTTTCTCAAATTTCTTTTTCCACATCACCCCTAAAGTGATCATTCTCAGATTTGGGTCAGATGTTGTCACCCCTTGGCTTGAATTCCTTTACTTTATCTCACTCATCCTCAACTCATGTACCTTACAGGATAAATTATTTTTTAAAAATTTTGTTTGTTTGTTTATTTATTTATGACATGGGTCACATTACGTTCTCCAGGCTAGTCTCAAACTCCTGGGTTCAAGCAGTTCTCCTGCCTCTGGTGCCCAAAATGTTGGGATTACCAGTGTGAGTGTGAGCCACTACACCTGGCCAAGGATAAATTCTTTAGCCTTGTATTTGAATCCAGTACTCCTTCCTCTGTTCTTCTTCCTCCCCTGGTTTCATTCCCTTTAAACTCTCCATCTCCCATCTTAATGTTAATGAATTACTTGTTGGTGCCTGAACATACCGTTTTATCTGTTGCTCCCTGTTGTTACACATACTTAGTTTCCCCGACCCTTTTTACCTGAGAAACTTCCTGTTGATCTTCTGGAACTCAGGTCAGAGTATATACCTCCTTCTGGAAACCTTCCCTGACCATTCCCCAATCTGGAGAGATGTCCTCCTTCTGTGCTCTGTAACTTTTTTTTTTTTTAATGGAGTCTCACCTGAGGTCAGGAGTTCGAGACCAGCCTGACCAACACGGTGAAACCCCGTCTCTACTGAATACAAAAAATGAGCCGGGCGTGGTGTTGCACACCTGTAATCCTAGCTACTTGGGTGGCTGAGGCAGGAGAATCGCTTGAACCTGGAAGGCAGAGGTGCAGTGAGCCGAGATCGGGCCATTGCACCCCAGCCTGGGTAACAAGAGAGAACTCCATCTCAAAAAAAAAAAAAAAAAAAAAAAAAAAATTCTGTAATATTTACTGAGTGATTTCCATGTTCCAGGCAGTATTCTCATTGCTTTACCTGTACTTGCATTTATCTTATGTAATGGTCTCAAAAACCATGACGCCTGGCACTTAGAGATTAACTTGCTCAAGGTCAAAAGTAAATGATCGTCAGGATTGAAATCCAAGCATTTTTTTCTAGAGCCCATCCTAGTAACCACTATACTTGTGTTGCCTTTCTGGCCTCTGATCTCCAGTTTCCAACAAAGACACATCTGCCTAGCTTCTATGGGAAAGGAAATCGGAGGGTCCTAGGACGAGGACCAATACTTAAGTTTCCCTCCGTCTTCTCCCCATCTTCTTACAGGAAAACAGGTTTAGGGGTGGATCTGAGAGTTTTCACAGAGTGAAGAGAAAGGGGAGCTCCCAAATGGCAGTCGCCTCAAGAGGCTTCCAGAGAAAAAAGGAGAGAGCGTGGGAAAAGGGCAGGCTGGGAGGTGGGAGCGGCGAGGAATGGGATGCTGACCACAAGCCCAGGATTCTAGACCAGGCTTTGTCTCTTAGACTCAGTGTAACCTTGGATAAGTCCTTGCTTCTTTCTGAGACTCAGTTTCCCCGTCTGGAAAATAAGGGTAAATATAAAACCGGCTGATCCGCCCCTGCCAAAAGAGAGGACAGGGAGAAGGCCCTGTCAGGGGTCTAGGCTGACACGCTGCAGATAGGATTGGATGAGCTTCCGAGCTCAGCCGTGAGACCCCATCCTCATGGCAAGGCCGCGCTAAGATCTCTGAACCTCTGGTTGCTGTGTGGGTGGTTGGGGGCAGAGCATGGGCCAAGTGCCCGGTTCTGCAGGCTTCGCCCACTCTTCTCGCACCTCCTGAGCCCTCCCTAAAGGAGTCTCAATCCCGGGGGAGGGGAGGTGGCAGTTGCGGGCGACCAAGGAGTCGCCGGCTGCGCTGCGGCGACCCTCCGGGAAGCTGCGGCCCGCGGGCTGCGAAGAGCATCACGTCATCCTTTCCGCCAGGAGTCCGCCCCCTCCCGGAGGGCGCCTGCGCGGGCGCGGCGGGAGGAGGGTCGAGGTGGGGGCTGTCCCCGCGCTTTCCGCCCTTCTCCAGGCTCGCTCGGGCCGCGGCGCTCTTGGCTAGCTGCAGCGGCGGTGGCGCGGAGGGGAAGGTGTCCAGGATGCGGCGCGGGGCGGCCCGGTGCCCCCCCGCCCCGTCACGGCAGCCGCGGCGGCCGAGGGGACCGGGCCAGGGCCGGGGGCGGCGGCCTGAGCCGCGGTAGCGGCGGCGGCAGCGGCAGCGGCTGCGGCTGCGGGAGGGGCGGCCTGAGGGCGAGCGGGCGGGCGCCCGGGTTGCTGGGGCTCCGTGCGGCTCCGCACGGCCCGGCCCGTCTCGTCTCGGCCCCGGCGCCATGAGCGGCGGCGGCGGCGGCGGCGGAGGGGGCTCGGCGCCCAGTCGCTTCGCCGACTACTTTGTCATCTGTGGACTGGACACCGAGACCGGGCTGGAGCCGGACGAGCTGTCGGGTGAGTGCGCGCCGAGCCCAGGGCCGCTTTCCCGCGCCCGCTGTGGTCGGGGACCCAGGAAGAAACCTCCCTTTAGCCCCGCTTTGTCCCGGGAGCCGGGCGAGTGTCGGCCAGGAGGACCAGGGCGGGCGCGGGCGAAGGGGGCGTTGGGCTGGAGGGGGGAAACGGATGAGGGGCTCTGAGCCATAAGGGGTCCAAACCTGCGGCCCGCTGCGCCGTGGCCACGTCTTCGGCGACCAGAAAGACGGAGGGTTGTGTGTTCTCAGTTTGGTGTAGGTTGAGTGACTTCGTTTAAAATAAAGGAAAGCTTGTCCTCCAACACCCATTAGGGAGGGAAGGCGTCCCACGTCCTAGTGAAAGTAAGTTCCACCCAGACTTTAAAAAAAGGAAAACAAAAACTTGGTGAGTGTATCTGGCCACTTCCCAAGAAGCCTGTGATACCAGTTCCTCAAAACCGTTATAACCCAGCCCTCGGCTGGGCCCCCTGAGTTTTCCTACAGATTGCAGCTCTGCACGTCTGGATGGGACATGAAGTAGTAAAGTGAACTTGGGCGGCATCAAGAAGAGTGGGAACTCCCTTAGCCCTGGAAAGGGCTTGTATCCCGGGGCCATGCCTTTTTTGAAAAGTAATTTATGTCCTTTATGAGGCCAGAGGCGTTTGTGAATAAAAGGGTAGCAGCATTCTAGTTGGAGAGGCTTGGTGTGTTGTGGTGTGTCTCAAGTCATCTTTCAAAGGGAAAGTGATGAGAGGAGTCAAAGATGGGGCCCTGATCAGATTTGGCACTCATTGCAGAAGGCGTGAAAATTACAGTCCCCGTGACTTTTCCACTGCACTGTCATTGGAATCTTTGAATTGTAACAGTTTTGAAAATAAGTTTTTGTCTGGAGTTTACAGTTAGTGGGTTTCAAGTGGGTGGAGGTTTGTCGAGTTGTACTTTAAGGTTATGTGATCCTGATGAGGGAAACCCCTTTTCACTTTTCTGTCTCTAAGGTTTCTCTCTCGAAAGTGATTATCCTGTTGACTAATCTTGCTTTGCTTCAACGATGACAAGACAGTTTTGTTTTTGGTCACCAGAAAAAGTCCAGTGTTTCTTATGAAAAAAAATTAGGCGGGGCTCAGTGGCTCACCATCCGGCGGCTGACGGGTAATCCCAGCACTTTGGGAGGCCGAGGGGGGCGTATCACTTGAGGTCAGGAGTTCGAGACCAATTTGACCAACATGGTGAAACCCCTGTCTCTACTAAAAATACAAAAATTAGCTGGGCGTCGTGGCGTGTGCCTGTAATCCCAGCTACTCGGGAGGCTGAGGTAGGAGGATCGCTTTAACCCAGGAGGCGGAGGTTGCAGTGAGCTGAGATTGCGCCACTACACTCCAGTCTGGGTGATTGCGCCATTATACTCCAGTCTGGGTGATAGAGCGAGACTCTGTCTGGGAAAAAAGAAAAAAAAAAGAAAACGTGATAAATTCATGCTTTAACAAGGTTAGAAAAAAATAAGCTATTTCCTCAATAGCAGGTAGAGAAAATATGAAGCAGAGCAGTAATATAATTAATATTAGGCTTTTTGTTGGGGTAGTTTTATTGTTTCTAATTTACTTTAAAAAAAATTTTAATTTTAGGCCAGGCGCAGTGGCTCACGTCTGTAATCCCAGCACTTTGGGAGGCCGAGGTGGGCAGATCACGAGGTCAGGAGATTGCGACCACCCTGGCTAACACGGTGAAACCCCGTCTCTACTAAAAATACAAAAAATTAGCCGGGCATGGTGGCGGACGCCTGTAGTCCCAGCTACTCGTGGGGGCTGAGGCAGCAGAATGGCATGAACTCGGGAGGCGGAGCTCGCAGTGAGCTTGTGCCACTGCACTCCTACCTGGGAGACAGAGCGAAACACCGTCTCAAAAAAAAAAAAAAAAAAAAAAATTAATAAATAAATGTCAATTTTGATGGGTACATAATAATTGTTCAAGTTCATCTTTTAAGGTCTTCAAATTCTTATAGTACAGATGTTTTTCATCTTTTTCCTATGTGGTAAGTATGTGACTTTGATGTAACTTTTGGAATTCGGTTCAAGGTATTGGTGTTGGAAGGGTACCTCAGAGAGGAAAATGAGGCCCAGGAAGGACAGTGGGACCTGCATCCACTAGTTAATTGCTTGGTCCAGTGCTCTTCTCATGACATTAAACTGCATCTCATTGGCCTGATGTTGAGAAATGTTAAAAACAACATAATTCTTCTCAATAAAAGAAACTTTAAGGTGGTGGAATAAACTTTTTTTTTTTTTTTGAGACGGAGTCTCGCTGTGTCGCCCAGGCTGGGGTGCAGTGGCGCAATCTCGGCTCACTGCAAGCTCCGCCTCCCGGGTTCACGCCATTCTCCTGCCTCAGCCTCCGAGTAGCTGGGACTACAGGCGCCCGCCACCACGCCCGGCTAGTTTTTTGTATTTTTAGTAGAGACGGGATTTCACCGGGTTAGCCAGGATGGTCTCGATCTCCTGACCTTGTGATCCACCTGCCTCGGCCTCCCAAAGTGCTGGGATTACAGGCTTGAGCCACCGCGCCCGGCCTAAACTTTTTTTTTTTTTTTTTTTTTTTTTTTTTTTTTTTTTTTTGAGACGGAGTCTCGCTTTGCCGCCCAGGCTGGAGTGCAGTGGCCGGATCTCGGCTCACTGCAAGCTCCGCCTCCCGGGTTCACGCCATTCTCCTGCCTCAGCCTCCGAGTAGCTGGGACTACAGGCGCCCGCCACCACGCCCGGCTAGTTTTTTGTATTTTTAGTAGAGACGGGATTTCACCGGGTTAGCCAGGATGGTCTCGATCTCCTGACCTTGTGATCCACCTGCCTCGGCCTCCCAAAGTGCTGGGATTACAGGCTTGAGCCACCGCGCCCGGCCTAAACTTTTTTTTTTTTTTTTTTGAGACGGAGTCTCGCTTTGCCGCCCAGGCTGGAGTGCAGTGGCCGGATCTCGGCTCACTGCAAGCTCCGCCTCCCGGGTTCACGCCATTCTCCTGCCTCAGCCTCCCGAGTAGCTGGGACTACAGGCGCCCGCCACCGCGCCCGGCTAGTTTTTTGTATTTTTTAGTAGAGACGGGGTTTCACCGTGTTAGCCAGGATGATCTCGATCTCCTGACCTCGTGATCCGCCCGTCTCGGCCTCCCAAAGTGCTGGGATTACAGGCTTGAGCCACCGCGCCCGGCCTAAACTTTTTTTTTTAATGCTGTGCTTTTGGGTGTCAAATTGTATGAACACTTGGTTTGAGAAGATAGAATGTTTTGCGAATGATAGAGCATAAGAATGAAGCTGGGAAGTTAACTGTTAGTGAGAGCATGAGTTTGGGGTAACATTCCTGCCCTGCTATTGACTATCTCTGTGATTGGGAGCAAGTTAGAGATAACCCTGTCAGGGTCCTCATCTATAAAAAAAGAATGTAAATAAAAATAATCTAATCAAGTAGACCTTCAAAAATGTTTAAAAACTGTCTTTCAACATTTCATTAAAAGAGAAATGTTACTCTCTTTTAATGAATATGTGTTAATTATCTGGCTTTTTGGCAAGCTAAAATTATGTCCCTGTGAAAGTTTATTGGGATAATAAAGGGGGATGAGTTGTATAAAATGTGTAAAGAAGGGTATTTTCTGTTTTTTTTTTTTTAAATGTGGTTGCAGTAGTGGAATGCCGAGACCACATTTCCAATAGGTGGCGTTTGTTAGAGTATGCAATGTTGAAAGGATTTTTTTTCCTCCCTTCATTTCATTTCTGGTGGGTTGATAGGGGAATCTGAACTATCCAGAGGGGGAACCTTTTTTTTTTTGTTTGTTTGTTTTTTTTGGAGACACATCTCACTCTGTTGCCCTGGCTGGAGTGCAGTACTGCAATATTGGCTCACTGAAACCTCCGTCTCCCAGGTTCAAGCAATTCTTCTGCCTTAGCTTCCCAAGTAGCTGGGATTACGAGCCGCGCGCGCCACCACGTCCAGCTAATTTTTGTATCTTTTGTAGAGATGGGGTTTCACCATGTTGGCCAGGCTGGTCTCGAATTCCTGACCAAGTGATCTGCCCACCTCGGCCTCCCAAAATGCTGGGATTACAGGCGTGAGCCACCACTCCCAGAGGGAATCTTTGAATAAAACAAAACAATACAAATAGCAGGTTCTTCCTGAGACTCTCCAGGGTGCATTTTCTCTCCTCAGCCTGCCTTGTAGCTCCCAAACTGATGATATTGTACTCAGTGAAACTGCAGGAAATTGTAATTTGCACCCAGGTTCTCCAAGAAGGTATTGAGGAGTCTCTAAGAAGGTGCACTCCACATAATTCACTTACATAGCTCAGGTAGCATCTACATTCTTAAAAAGTGAACCCAGAATAAGCAAATCAAAGATGCTCAGTGTTCCTTCTTGTTTTGTGGAGAAAGGTTAAGATTCATTCCTCTGTCTGCAACAAATAAACATGGAGGCTGGGCACAGTAGCTCATACCTGTAATCCCAGTACTTCGGGAGGCTGAGGCTTGAGCCCAGGAGTTTGAGACCAGCCTGGGCAGCACGGCGAGACCCTGTCTCTACAGCAGTACAAAAAATTAGCTGGGTGTGGTGGCGTGTGCCTGTGGTCCCAGCTGCTCAGGAAGCTCAGGTGTGAAGGTCACTTGAGCCTAAGAGGCAAAGGTTGCAGTGAACTGAGATTGTTACACTGCACTCCAGGCTGAGCGACAGAGGGAGACCCTGTCTCAAATAAATAAATATACCTGAAGAAAAATAAAAATAAAAAACCCCAAATAAGCATAGAGCTTGCTGTGTTTATTATAGATTGAGATAATTGGATTTTATAGGAATCTCTTCCTGTCACCTCTTTCCCTTTCTTGCAGACTCAGCATGTAGGCAAGTAATGTAGAGTTGTTTTTTGTGCAAGGAATTGAGGAGGGTGTGAAAATTAATTTTGTTTTCTGGTTGAGGAAGCTCTTTGGGCTGGAAGAAGAAGAAGGTAATCTGTGAGCAAAGCACAAATTTAGCCACCTTGAGGATATGGCATCTGCTTGTTGGCTTTTTGAACTTGTCAGTTAGGTAAGCAAATCTGGAAGAATTGCTTCTGATTTATGTTTTCCATTATTTTTGGCACATCCTAAGTGGAGAGGCAGATGGTAGTGTTCAGTTTCTTTTTCTACCTCTGATGGGCGAATGTCCTGGTGAATCTTCTTTTTCTTTGTTTCTTATGGTCACCACTAGGTGACCCCAGAAGAAGGCTTTACTGTGAAATGGGGTTCATGAGTTTATTTTCCTTGTCTCTGCTTGAGAATTAAGGTTCCTGAATGCTTGTGACCTATTTCTTACCTTGGAATCTGTAAGTTCCTCTGAACTGATCTGCACCTAGCATTGAGATATAAGTATCCTAGGTTCTTTCATCTGGTACTCCAATTTTCCCAGGCTCTGTGCAGAGGCTCTTGCCAGGAATTGAAGAGAAGTGGCTAGGGATAAGGATAGATGGAAAACTGGCCAGTGTCCTGTATGAACTTACTTAGAAAATTGAGACTACACTGTAATAGTCTCTCTTTTTTTTTCTTTTGAGATGGAGTCTCACTCTTTTGCCCAGGCTGGAGTGCAGTGGCATGATCTTAGCTCACTGCAACCTGTGCCTCTCCCATTCAAGTGATTCTGAGCCTCAGCCTCCCGAGTAGCTGGGACCACAGGTGTGCACCAGCACACCTGGCTAATTTTTGTATTTTTAGTAGAGACAGGGTTTCACCATGTTGGTCAGGCTGGTCTCAAACTCCATACCTCAGGTGACCCACCCGCATTGGCCTCCCAGAGTATTGGGATTACAGGTGTGAGCCACTTTACCTGGCCTGAAATAGTCTCTTAATGTCACCTTTAGAAGAGAGAGAGGGTCCTGGTACAGCAGCTCACCCTGTAATTCCAGCACTCTGGGAGGCTGAAGCAGGAGAATTGCTTGGGTCCAGGAGTTTGAGATCACCTTGGTCAATGTAGCAAGACCCTGTTTTTTTTTTTTTTTTTTTTTTTTTTTTTTGAGACGGAGTCTCACTCTGTCGCCCAGGCTGGAGTGCAGTGGCATGATCTCGGCTCACTGCAAACTCTGCCTCCCGGGTTCATGCCATTCTCCTGCCTCAGCCTCCCAAGTACCTGGGACTACAGGTGTCTGCCACCACGCCTGGCTAATTTTTTTGTATTTTTTTTTTTTTGGTAGAGATGGGGTTTCACCGTGTTATGGTCTCAATCGGATGGTCTCGATCTCCTGACCTCGTGATCCGCCCACCTCGGCCTCCCAAAGTGCTGAGATTATAGGCGTGAGCCACTGCGCCCGGCCTGTTGTTTATTTTTTTGAGACGGAGTTTTGCTCTTGTTGCCCAGGCTGGAGTGTAATGGCACGATCTCGGCTCACTGCAGCCTCTGCCTCCCGGGCTCAAGCAGTTCTCCTGCCTCAGCCTCTCAAATAGCTGAGATTACAGGCATGTGCCACCATGTCTGGCTAATTTTGTATTTTTAGTAGACATGGGGTTTCATCATGTTGGTCAGAGTAGTCTTGAACTCCTGACCTCAGGTGATCTGCCTGCCTCAGCCTCCCAAAGTCCTGGGATTACAGGCGTGAGCCACTGCGCCCAGCCTAATATTCTGTTTTTATAAAAAATAAAAATAAGAAAGAGAAAAAGGTGACTGTCTAGGAAAGCTAGATGACTAGTCAGATTGTACTCCTCCTTAACTGTATTGAGCAGTGAAATTTGAACTTCAGAATTATTGAACATTAAGCATGAAAGCATCCTTAGCAATTATGTAACCTTCTGATTTTACAGGTGAGGAAACTGAGGCCCTGAGGAAGTGGGATAATATTTGTCTCCCTTGCCACATTTCATTCTGCTACTTGAGTGATATTTTGCATGCTTTGCAGACCTTTGATGAGTGGTGGAGGTAGGGGGAACAAGCAAAAAATTTGTCTGGCAGGGCAGGAACAGACATTACGGTAGTTTTTTTCTAGTCCAGATTTCTGTTTCATGTTAAGAAAGAATACTGTGTGTGCAATAGTAAGACTTGGAACCAACTCAAATGTCCATCAGTAATAGACTATGTAAAGAAAATGGCACATATACACACCATGGAATACTGTGCAGCCATAAAAAAGGATGAGTTCATGTCCTTTGCAGGGACATGGATGAAGCTGGAAACTGTCATTCTCAGCAAACTCTCACAAGAACAGAAAACCAAACACCGCATGTTCTCACTCATAAGTGGGAGTTGAACAATGAGAACACATGGACATAGGGAGGGGAACATCACACACTGGGGCCTGTTTGGGGGTGGGGGACTAGGGGAGGGATAACATTAGGAGAAATACCTAATGTAGGTGACGGGTTGATAGGTGCAGCAAACCACCATGCCACGTGTATACCTATGTAACAAAACTGTATGTTCTGCACATGTACCCCAGAACTTAAAGTATAATTAAAAAAGAAAAAAGAAAGAATACTGTGTGTGGACCGGTATGGTGACTCATGCTTATAATCCCAACACTTTGGGAGGCTGAGGTGGGTGGATCACTTGAGGTCAAGAATTTTAGGTTTTAGATCAGCCTGGCCAACATGGTGGAACCCCATCTCTACTAACGATACAAAAGTTAGCTGGGCCTGGTGGCGCACACCTATAATCCTAGCTACTTGGGAGGCTGAGGCAAGAGAGTCGCTTGAATCTGGGAGGCAGAGGCTGCAGTGAGCCGAGATGGCGCCACTGCACTCCGGCCTGGGCAACAAAGTGAGACTTTGTCTCAAAAAAAAAAAGAATACTGTGTGTGATTATCATTAAGGATATCTTTTTTTTTTTTGAAACAGAGTCTGTCTCTGTTGCCCAGGCTGGAGTAGTACAGTGGCACAATCATGACTCACTGCCGCCTTGACCTCCCAGGCCCATAGCTTTATTGCTTTATCTTTTGTTACAATTTCACATTTAAAGAAGCATTGAGGGCCAGACGTGGGTGGTCGCTTACGCCTATAATCCCAGCACTCTGGGAGGCCGAGTTGAGACCAGCCTGGCCAACCTGGTGAAACCCTGTCTCTACTAAAAATACAAAAATTAGCCGGACGTGGTGGTGGGTGCCTATAATCCCAGCTACTTAGGAGGCTGACACAGGAGAATCGCTTGAACTGGGAGGCAGAGGTTGCAGTGAGCCGAGATGGCACCACTGCACTCCAGCCTGAGTGACTTGGTCTCAAAAAAAAAAAAAAAAAAAGAAAAAGAAGCATTGACATGAATAGAACAAAGAACTCCAGTATATCTCTTAACCAGATTCAATGATTGTTAACATTTTGCCCCATTTGCTTTATCATTTATATGTGTGTCCATATATAAACAATTTTATTGACATATAATTCATATACCATACAGTTCACTTATTTAATTCAGTGATTTTTAATTTATTCACAGTTTTACAATCACACTACAATCAATTTTGAAATGTGTATTAATCACTCTCCCCTGAAAACCTGTACCCATTAGCAGTTACTCCTCATTTTCTCCCAACCCTCTAACCCTGAACCCTAGGCAACCACTCATCTACTTTCTATCTCTATAGATTTGCCTGTTTTTGACATTTCATATACATGGAGTAATGTGTGTGGTCTCTTGTTACTGGCTTCTTTCACTTAGCGTAATGTTTTCAAGGTTCACTTATGTTGTAGCATGTATCAGTATGTCATTCCTCTTTATGCCAGAATAATATGCCATGGTATGAATATACAACATTTTATGTATTTATCCATTAGTGGAAGGACATTGGATTGTTTTCTTCCTTTTTTTTTTTTTTTTCTGAGACACAGTTTCACTCTTGTTGCTCAGGCTGGAGTGTAGTGGTGCGATCTTGGCTCACTGCAACCTCCGTCTCCCAGGGTGAAGCAATTCTACTGCCTCAGTCTTCCGAGTAGCTGGGATTACAGGCATGTGCCACCACGCCCAGCTAATTTTTGTATTTTTAGTACAGACAGGGTTTCACCATATTGGCCAGGCTGGTCTTGAACTCCTGATCTCGTGATCCACTTGCCTTGGCCTCCTAAAGTGCTGGGATTACAGGTGTGAGCTACTGTGCCTGGCCTTCATTTTTTGATTGTTATGAATAATGCTATGAACATTTGTGTACACTTCTTTTTTGTGTGTGTGGGCCTGTGTTTTCATTTCTCTTTGCTGAATACTTAGAAATGAAATTACTGGGTCATATGGTAACTCTGTGTTTAATCCTTTTTTTTTTCAATTTTTTTCAATTTTTTTTTTTTTTTTTTTTGAGATGGGGTTTTGCTGTGTCGCTCAGGCTGGAGTGCAATGGGACAATCTCAGCTTATTACAACCACTGCCTCCCGGGTTCAGGCCATTCCCCTTCCTCAGCCTCTCGAGTAGCTGGGATTACAGGCACCCGTCACCATGCCTGGGTAATTTTTTTTTTTTTTTTTTTAGGACGGAGTCTCACTCTGTCACCCCGGCTGGAGTGCAGTGGCGTGATCTTGGCTCACTGCAACCTCTGCCTCCCAGGTTCAAGCAATTCTCCCGCCTTAGCCTCCCAAGTAGGTGGGACTACAGGTGCGCACCACTATGCCCAGCTAATTTTTGTATTTTGTACTAGAGACAGGGTTTCACCATATTGGACGGGCTGGTCTTGAACTCCTGACCTCGTGATCCACCCGTCTCGGCCTTCCAAAGTGCTGAAATTATAGGCGTGAGCCACTACGCCGGCCAATTTTTGTATTTTTAGTAGAAATGGGGTTTTACCATGTTGGCCAGGCTGGTCTCAAACTCCTGACCTCAGGTGATACTCACCTGCCTCGGCCTCCCAAAGTGCTGGGATTACAAGTAAGAACCACCACACCTGGCTGCCCGACTAATTTTTAATGTTTTTGTAAAGATGAGGTCTCACCATCTTGCCCAGGCAGGTCTTAAACAACTTGAAGAGCGATACTCCCGACTCAGCCTCCCAAAGTGCTGAGATTACAGGCGTGAGCCCCTGTGCCCGCCTGTGTTTAACCTTTTGAGAGACTGACTGCCAGTCTGTTTTCCAAAACAGCTGCACCAGTGTACATTTCTAATAGCAGTGTATGAGAATTCCACTTTGTTCATATCCTTACCAATACTTATCTATTTGTTTATAGCCATCTTAGTGGCTGTTAAGTGGTATCTCATGGTTTTAATTTGCATATCCTGGAAGACAAAGACTTTTATTTTTATTTATTTTATTATTTTATTTTATTTATTATTTTTTGAGACGGAGTCTTGTTTTGTGGCCGAGGCTGGAGTGCAGTAGAACGATCTTGGCTCACTGCAACCTCTGCCTCCCGGGTTCAAGCGATTCTCATGCCTCAGCCTCCCGAGTAGCTGGGATTACATGTGCCTGCCATCACGCCCAGCTAATTTTTGTATTTTTAGTAGAGACAGGGTTTCACCACATTGCCCAGGCTGGTCTCGAATTCTTGACCTCATGATCCACCCTCCTCAGCCTCCCAAAGGGCTGGGATTACAGGCGTGAACCGCCGCGCCTTGCCGACTAAGACTTTTAAATAAGACTTCTTATTTCAAAGAGAAAAGGATACCCCTCCCCGGAGATGAAGTAGCTATAAAAAGTTTGATAAGCCAGTTTCAAACTAGGAGTCCATATGGACTAAACTTAATTTTCATCTTTCTCTACTAGGCTGGTTGATTCTGGGCAGATTCTTGGGGTCATTTTATAAAGGCATCTCTGCTCTGAAGCCCAGATTACTAGCTGCAGCAAAACTCAAAATCTTATGGCTTATCTCAGACGTCTGTGGATGCTTCCAGAAGTCAAGGCTACTGAAGTACAGAAAGAGTTCTTAAGTTAGGTTATGTGTTTTCTTTTTTTAGGTACAACAAGTAAGAAGTCAGGAGAGATGAGACCCACACAGAAAACAATTACAGAGTAGCCCAAGGCAGTTAAAATACAAGCTAAATTTCTGTATATATACATATTTTGAGATGTGGTCTGGCTTAACAAAGCCAGACCCAGGCTGGGGTACAGTGGACAATCATACCTTACTTCCTCAGCGTTTCTGAGCTCGAATTTCTGAGCTCAAGGGATCCTCCTACCTTAGCCTCTTGAGTACTTGGGACAACAGGCATGTGCCACCACACCTGGCTCATTGTTTTTTGTTTTGTTTTGTTTTGTTTTTTTGACACAGAGTTTTGCTCTTATTGCCCAGGCTGGAATGGAATGGCACGATCTTGGCTCACTACAACCTCCGCCTCCCGGGTTCAAGTGATTCTCCAGCCTCAGCTTCCTGAGTAGCTGGGATTACAGGCATGCACCACCATGCCTGGCTAATTTTGTATTCTTAGTAGAGATGGGGTTTCTCCATGCTGGTCAGGCTGGTCTTGAACTCCTGACCTCAGATGATCAGCCCGCCTCAGCCTCCCAAAGTGCTGGGATTACAGGTGTGAGCCACTGCACCCATTGTTTTTTTGAGACAGGGTCTCACCCTGTTGCCCAGGCCGAAGTGCAGTGGTGCGATCATGGTTTACTACAACCTTGACCTCCTGGGCTCAAGTAATCCTCCCACCTCGGCCTCCCGAAGTGCTGGGATTATTGGTGTGAGCCACCGCACCTGGCTGCCCAACTAATTATTATTTTTTTTTGTAGAGATGGGTTCTCACCATCTTGCCCAGGCTGGTTTTGAACAACTTCAAAAGTGATACTCCTGACTCAGCCTCCCAAAGTGCTGGGATTATAGACGTGAACCACTGTGCCCGGCTGAGACTGTATATTCTAAGAACATAAGAGAACCCTATTTGACTCCATCAGGCAGGGAGGATCATATTGAAATTAGTTGATTTTACTTTAGTAATATTAGGGCCCTGCAATTCTCTTCTTAGAAGGAAATCCTGCGTCACAGTGTTTGGTGCTTAAATCAAATTCTCTTAGAGCCTGCTCAGACCTTCCTTCCTAGGTTAAAAATAAAGTTTTCTTTGCCTAAAGCCTCTTTTGGTAACACCCTTTTCCAGTCCTACATCCTTTTATAAGTTTGTTTTTTGGCTGTCTTTGTTGGAAGGCATACTTGGACTTGGCTCAGCTTCTACATTCCTGTTGTGGCCAGGTGTGGTAGCTCATGCCTGTAATCCCAGCATTTTGAGAGGTGGAGTCGGGGAGGATGGCTTTAGGCCAGGAGCTTGAGACCATCCTGGGCAACATGGTGAGACCCAGTCTGTACAGAAAATAGAAGAATTAGCCTGGTGTAGTGGTATATGTCTGTGGTTCCAGCTACTTGGGATGCTGAGGTTGGAGGATCAGCTGAGTCCAGGGAGGTCCAGACTGTGTTGAGTCATGATTGTGCCACTGCACTCCAGCCTGGGCAATAGGGTGAGACCCTGACTCAAAAAACAAACAAACAAACAAACAAAAAATTCCTGTTGCTATCCCTGAGTTTGAATTACTGTCAGGTAGTCTTAGAGGTCTCTCAGGAACCTGGGTACACATGAAGGAACCTATACTTGGTATGTTTTAGGTTCCTGCTGGAGATGGCCTAATATCCAGTGAGAAAGAGGCTTGCCTTTCAGAAGCTGGTGACTTCCTTGTGGAATTCAGTTTTTTTGTTTTGTTTTGTTTTGTTTTTGAGATGGAGTCTTACTCTGTCACCCAGGCTGGAATGCAATGGTGTGATCTCGGCTACTGCAACCTCCTCCTCCGAGGTTCAAGGGATTCTCCTGCCTCAGCCTCCTGAGTAGCTAGGACTATGTGCAAGCGCCACCACACCTGGCTAATTTTTGTATTTTTAGTAAAGACGATTTCACCATGTTGGTCAGGCTGGTCTTGAACTCCTGACCTCAGGTGATCCACCCACCTCTGCCTCCCAAAATGCTGGAATTACAGGCATGAGCCACTGCGCCTGGTTGAATTCAGTAATTAAACACAGGCTATTACTGCCAGATTTTTAGATTTAGTTCTTTTTTTTTTTTTTTGTGGCAGAGTCTTGCTCTGTCACCCAGGCTGGAATGCAGTGGTGTGATCTTGGCTCACTGCAACCTCCGCCTCCCAGGTTCAAGCGATTCTTCTGCCTCAGCCTCCAGAGTAGCTGGGACTACAGGCGCCTGCTACCATGCCCAGCTAAGTTTTGTGTTTTTAGTAGACGTGGGGTTTCACCATGTTAGCCAGAATGGTCTTGATCTCTTGACCTCGTGATCCGCCCGCCTCGGCCTCCCAAAGTGCTGAGATTACAGGGGTGAGCCACTGCACCTGGCCAGATTTAGTTCTTAGAAGTTATTAAGTGAAGCAGATATTAGTCAAATGCCATATTCCAAATCTTCTGTGGTTGCTGATTTTGGTTTGGTGTACGTAGAACCCTAGGCTGAGTCTTATGAATGGTAGAATCCTGGCATGGCAGAAAATGAGAGTATGTGCCAGATGTCAAGCTGTTTTCAGTATGCCTCCAGGGGGATCAGATATAACTTGGGAAGTAAGATGGCAATAGGTATAATTTAGAATATTGTGTTTCTCAAATATTGTACTTTCTTTGATATTTGCTT
This sequence comes from Macaca nemestrina, assembly GCF_043159975.1. Taxonomy (NCBI): domain Eukaryota; kingdom Metazoa; phylum Chordata; class Mammalia; order Primates; family Cercopithecidae; genus Macaca; species Macaca nemestrina. The sequence continues at coordinate 56,588,746 of NC_092136.1, forward strand.
GTTGTCATACATGGAGTCTCTTGTAGAGCTTCCTGTTAAAGAGAACCAGGTTAGTAATTTTTTATTTTATTTTATTGTATTTTATTGTATTTTTTATATTTTATTTTTTCTGAGACGGAGTCTGGCTCTGCCGCCCAGGCTGGAGTGCAGTGGCGTGATCTCGGCTCACTGCAAGCTCCGCCTCCCGGGTTCATGCCATTCTCCTGCCTCAGCCTCCCGAGTAGCTGGGAATACAGGCGCCTGCCACTATGCCCGGCTAATTTTTTTGTATTTTTAGTAGAGACGGGGTTTCACTGTGTTAGCCAGGATGGTCTCGATCTCCTGACCTCGTGATCCGCCTGCCTCGGCCTCCCAAAGTGCTGGGATTACAGGCGTGAGCCACCGTGCCTGGCCTATTTTATTTATTTTTATTTATTTATATATTTTTTGAGGCAAGGTCTTGCTATGTCACCCAGGCTAGAGTGCAGTGGCGCGATCTCGGCTCACTGCAAACTCCGCCTCCCGGGTTCAAGCAGTTCTTCTGTCTCAGCCTCCCCAGTAGCTGGGATTACAGGCACCCACCACCGCGCCCAGCGAAGTTTTGTATTTTTTAGTAGAGACGGGGTTTCACCATCTTGGCCAGGCTGGTCTTGAACTCCTGACCTCATGATCCACCTGCCTCGGCCTCCCAAAGTGCTGGGGTAATTTTTTATTTTTTATTTATTTCTATTTTTATTTTTTTTGAGACGGAGCCTCGCTCTGTCACCCAGGCTGGGGTGCAGTGGGCGGATCTCAGCTCACTGCAAGCTCCGCCTCCCGGGTTTACGCCATTCTCCTGCCTCAGCCTCCCGAGTAGCTGGGACTACAGGCGCCCGCCACCTCGCCCGGCTAGTTTTTTGTATTTTTTAGTAGAGACGGAATTTCACCGTGTTAGCCAGGATGGTCTTGATCTCCTGAACTCCTGATCCGCCCGTCTCGGCCTCCCAAAGTGCTGGGATTACAGGCTTGAGCCACCGTGCCCGGCCTAATTTTTTATTTTTTATTGTTCATTATGTGATGGGTAAGTCAGGTTAAAATTTTGCTTGGCCATCTGTGGTCTACTTTATGTACTGAACTAGCTGGGTTAGCCTAATGCTAAAATGCTTTCCTGGAATGCTGAGAGGCCTGAACAGTGAAAAGTCTGTAGAGGTTTCTCACATTGAGTTTCATTCCTCTGTGAATGTGGGATTCCTTGATTTCTTTCTTTCTTTTTTTTTTGTTTGAGATGGAGTCTCACTCTGTTGCCTAGGCTGGAGTGCAATGGCTTGATCTCGGCTCACTGTAACCTCTGCCTCCCAGGTTCAAGCGATTCTCCTACCTCAGCCTCCCAAGTGGCTGGAATTACAGGTGCCTGCCACCGTGCTCAGCTAATTTTTGTATTTTTAGTAGAGACGGGATTTCACCATGTTGGTTGGGCTGGCCTCGAACTCCTGACCTTAGGTGATCCACCCGCCTCAACCTCCCAAAGTGCTGGGATTACAGGCATGAGCCACTGTGCCCAGCAGGAATTCCTTGATTTCTAAACTATTCCAGTTGGCCAAACAATGCATGTGCATTTGTTTATATTGGTCACAGAATCAAAAAATGTCAGAACTAGAAATCAGAGATAGTTCAGCCATCACTTTTGACAGATGGTAATGATTAATATTTGTAAATGACTTTGTAGTTTTACAGTGTACTTTTAAATGATTTTTATTTTTTTTAGTCTCACTTGAAATAAAATTGTTTTGTCCCTTGTTACCCACCAAGTTAGAAAGATCTGTTAGAATCCAGGTCTTCGGTCTGCTGTCTTACTGTTACTGAGGTTGGTTTGTTTTTTTTAAATTATAGATGTGGGAAAACTGAAGCAGTGGCATAATCGTTGAAATTCAGAGCTGAAGTGTGGCCTCTTTGTGGTTCAGTCTCCAGCCCACATTGCAGTAGAGGAGCTGTGTCAGGAGAGGAGGCAGGTTGCTTGTTTTCAGAATTGTAGTTAACAACGACCATTGTTCTTTTTCCTCTTTCCCTACTCTTTATCAGTTCTGGAAATGTTTTTCTTAGACTATGTAGTTACTAGGGGTTTGCTTCTAAGAAACCTTTCTTTTTTTTTTTTTGGTGACAGTTTCAGGATGTTTTATGCTTTTTGCCTGGGTTTGTCTTTGAAGGAAAAAAAAAGATTTGCATTTACTAACCTCAGATATCCCTCAGTGTAGCCTATAATTTGCATGTTTTGTAGTTGTAGTTTGGGGGCTGGCTGTGACTTCTGATTAGCCGTATTCTTGATAATAAGATGATGTGGAAAACACCTGAGAAATTTTAAGGATTTTTTTTTTTTTTTTTTTAAAGGCACAAACACAGAAGAGGAAATGGTTTAGAAATAATGATCAGGCCGGGTGCGATGGCTCAATACTGTAATCTCACCACTTTGGGAAGCTGAGGTAGGAGGATCCCTTGAGCCCAGGAGTTCGAGGCTAGCCGGGGCAGCAGAGTGCAACACTGTCTCCACAAAAAAATTAAAAAATGAGGCCAGGCACCGTGGCTCATGCCTGTAATCCCAGCACTTTGGGAAGCCGCGGTGGGTGGATCACCTGAACACAGGAGTTCGAGAACAGTCTGGCTAACATGGTGAAACCCCATTTCTACTAAAAATACAAAAAAATTATCCGGGCATGGTGGCGGGCTCCTGTAATCCCAGCCACTTGGGAGACTGAGGCAGGAGAATTGCTTGAACCTGGGAGGCGGAGGTTGCAGTGAGCCGAGATTGCGCCATTGCACTCCAGCTTGGGCAACAAGAGCGAAACTACATCTCAAAAAAATAGAATAAAATAAAATAAAAAAATGAGATCTGTGTGATGACATGTGCCTCAGCTCCAGAGGCTGAGTGGGAGGATCCTTTGAGCCTGGAAGGTCCAGGCTGCAATGAGTTGTGATTGAGCCACTGCATTCCAGCCTGGGCAGCATAGCTAGACCCTATCTCAAAAAGAAACAATAGAAGAAATAATTACAGGCCACAATTATAAGACAGTAAATGAATAAACCCGATTTATAACAAATTACATGCTTTTTCATCACAATACATTAGAATTACTATCCCGGAATGTCGGAGGACTTGGTTCTTTTTCTTTCTTCTTTTTTTTTTTTTGAGACGGAGTCTCGCTCTGTTGCCCAGGCTGGAGTGCTGTGGCACTGTCTCAGCTCACTGCAAGCTCCACCTCCCGGGTTCATGCCATTCTCCTGCCTCAGCCTCCCGAGTAGCTGGGACTACAGGCACCCGCCACCGTGCCCAGCTAATTTTTTTGTATTTTTAGTAGAGATGGGGTTTCACCACGTTAGCCAGGATGGTTTTGATCTCCTGACCTTGTGATCCGCCCGCCTTGGCCTCCCAGAGTGCTGGAATTACAGGTGTGAGCCAACATGCCCAGCCAGGACTTGGTTCTTTTTTCAGGTGTATCATCTCCGATGCCTTTTTCATTCTTTCTTTTTGTAGTTTTAGAACAGTGACCCTCTGACAATGTTTTAGCCTAGTTATGAAGATAGCTACTAATTTTGGGATATATTGTTATATTGTTGAAGAAAACTAAATATTTTATTTTGGGTAAGTTAGGTGTGTAAACCAAAAGTAAAACCCTAAGTCCCTCAGCCAACTGAATGCTCCCCCACCCCCCACCCCCACTTGGCTAAGGGGACCCTAGAGAAACCTGAAAAACTAAATTCCAAGTCATGACTCAAGGGGAGGTTGCCCTCATTATATCCCTCTCTTTTGCCCAGTCTGGAATGCAGTGGCTCAATCAGCTCATTGCAGCCTAGACCTCCCAGATTCAAGCCATCCTCCTACTCAGCCTCTGGAGTAGCTGTGACCACAGGCACCTGCCACCACACCCGGCTCATTTTTTAATTTTTTGTAGAGATAGTGAGTGTGTCACTATGTTGCCCAGGCTGGTTTTGAACTCCTGGGCTCAAGGGATCCTCCTACCTCAGCTTCCCTCTCTCTTTTGAAGAGGGGTATAATGAGGCATGGCCAACCTCCCTTTAAGTCATGACCACCATTAATGTTAAAATGGAGATCATGAAACTGACAAAAGAGACTCTTTGGCAATAAGATAACCAAATTCCAGCTGGGCGCTGTGGCTTATGCCTGGGCGCTGTGGCTTATCCCACACTTTGGGAGACTGAGGAAGGTGGATCACTTGAACCCAGGAGTTTCCAGATCAGCCTGGGCAACATGGTGAAACCTCGTCTTTACAAAAAAGACAAAAATTAGCCAAGTGAGGTGTCACCCACCTGTAGAACCAGTTGCTTGAACCCAGGAGGCGGAGGTTGCAGTGAGATCATGTCACTGCACTCTAGCCTGGGCAACAGAGCAAGATCCTATCTCAAAAACAAAACAAAATCCAAAGATACCAAATTCCAACCTGAGTCTCATCTAGCATCACATGACACATAGCAGACCCTGAAAGAAATAAAAATATTTTACCCCAAAATGTATTTCTTTGAAGATGTTTTAAAATGGCCCTGCAAAGCTGTCTTTCGTGGGGGAAATTTGCGTCTGTAGAGATGCAATTAATACAGACAGGGCTTTCCTAGATCTAGAAGATTATCTAAGAGTTGGACACCTTTTAAGGTCTGAAAAGAGACATTTACCATCTATACTCTTGGTTACCTGGAGGCTTCATCCAAAATTTGTAAACCAAAACCAAACGGTAACATGACCATCTCAGGCACATTTTCTCAGAACGTGTTGAGACTGTTCCCTGGGCCACGGTCATTCATATTGATTCAAAATAAATCTCTTTAAATATTTTACGGAGCTTGTTTTTTTTTTTTTTTCCTTCACTAGGTGTCTCTCTCCTTGTTTTTCCTAGAGTTTTTATTTGATAACAGCATTCTTTATTTTTTTCTTGATTTTAAAAGCCATAGGTCATTATGAAAATGCAGACATTATAGAGCTGTATTATAAACTCCTTTGTCTCAGAATTGTTGTAGAACTAAACTGGAGTCTGCTTGCCCAGTGCAGTAGAACCAGTTATCTACACTGAGATTTGCAGTCATTGAAAGAAAGGCTTTTACTACAGGGTGCCAAGCAAGGACGACTAGGCAGCAGAATGTTCAAATCCCGGCCTCCTTAATGGCTTGCAGGCAAGGGTTTTTAAAGGCATGGGTAAATTTCAGGAAAGCAGGAGCTGCAGGCAAAATTGTAAATCAATACTTGGAGGTTACACATTGATTTAGGCCTAAAAGGAAGGGCTATCTTGAAGTGGGGCTTACGGGTTGTAGGTAGATGCAAAGATTTTCTGATTTGCAGTTGGTTAATGAAGAAAAGCTTTGTTTAAAAATTTGGGGTCAGTAGAAAAATGTTAACTAGTTAGGGGGAGTAACTTTCTTTAAGCCCCTCTGGAAGAAACCTTAGAACCTTAGAAAGTTACGATGGTTAACTTTCAGTCTTTACTTCCCTTTTTTTTTTTTTTTTTTTTTTTGAGATGGAGTTTTGCTCTGTGGCCCAGACTGGAATACAGTGGTGCAATCTCGGCTCACTGTAACTTCCACCTCCTGGTTTCAAGTGATTCTCCTGTCTCAGGCTCCTGAGTAGCTGGGACTACAGGAGCGTGCCACCATGCCCGGCTAGTTTTTTGTATTTTTCTTTTTTTTTTGAGACGGGGTCTTGCTCTGTCACCCAGGCGGGAGTGCAGTGGCCGGATCTCAGCTCACTGCAAGCTCCGCCTCCCGGGTTCACGCCATTCTCCTGCCTCAGCCTCCCGAGTAGCTGGGACTACAGGCGCCCGCCACCTCGCCCGGCTAGTTTTTTGTATTTTTTAGTAGAGATGGGGTTTCACCGGGTTCGCCAGGATGGTGTCGATCTCCTGACCTTGTGATCCGCCCGTCTCGGCCTCCCAAAGTGCTGGGATTACAGGCTTGAGCCACCGCGCCCGGCCAGTTTTTTGTATTTTTAGTAGAGATGGGGTTTCACCCTGTTAGCCAGGATGGTCTCGATCTCCTGACCTCATGATCTTCCTGCCTTGGCCTCCCAAAGTGCTGGGATTACAGGCATGAGCCACCCCACCTGGCCCTACAACCCTTTTATCTGAGGGCTATGTGTCCGGTGTGGAACCTCAGTGGGTGTCTGAATTTCTGAAAGGCAACTCAGGGATACATTTTAAGATGTTCTCTTTAGTTTGTGTGGGGAAAGCAAACATCTCTGTAACTGACTTCCTTGGCTATTGTTTTAGGCTGCTGTCTTGTTTAACAGGTTGCTTAGTCACTTCTAGGGCTAGCTAGGGCGCTGGAATTTTCCTTGAAGGAACTCACAATTTTCCTTTATTTCCTTGCTTGGGGTCTGCAGGCCCTAAAAAGGGGGTCCCTGCTCCATCTCAGAGTCAGGTAGGCAAATTTCTTAACTTTGGTAGAACACCATACTTTATGTAGTAGGTGCTTAATGAATATTTGTTGTATTAATTATGAAGAGAGATAGGTTGGGTGTGGTGGCTTACGCCTGTAATCTCAGCACTTTGCGAGGCTGAGGCAGGCGGATCACCTGAGGTCAGGAGTTTGAGACCTGCCTGGCCAACATGGTAAAACCCTGTCTCTACTAAGAATGCAGAAATTAGCTGGGTGTGGTGGTGCACGCCTGTATTCGCAGCTACTTGGGAGGCTGAGGCAGGAGAATCACTTGAACTTGGGAGGCAGAGGTTGCAGTAAGCCAGGATCGTACTGCTGCACTTCAGCCTAGGGGACAGAGTGAGACTCCCTCTCGACAGTAAATAAATAAATAAATTAAATTAAATTAAAAATAGAGGCTGCCTATTCAGATTCTTTTTCCCCCGAGATAGAGTCTTGCTGTGTTGCCCAGGATGGAGTGCCGTGGTGCGATCTCAGCTCACTGCAACCTCTGCCTTCCGAGTTCAGGCAATTCTCCTGCCTCAGCCTCTCGAGTAGCTGGGATTACTGGCATGCACCACCATGCCCAGCTAATTTTAGTATTTTTAGTAGAGATGGGATTACAGGCATGAGCCATGGTGCCTAGCCTGCCTATTCAGATTTTAAAATAATTCTGTGTAACCATTTTTTTTTTTCTTTTTTTGAGATGGAGTCTCGCTTTGTTGCCCAGTCTGGAGTGCAGTGGCACAATATCAACTCACTGCAACCGCTGCCTCCCAGGTTCAAGTGATTCTCCCACCTCAGCCTCTCAAATAGCCTCTCAATACAGGCGCACTACCAAGCCTGGCTATACCATTTTTTTTTTTTTCTGATATACGTATAGTACTTAACTTTTTGTAACTTAATAAGCCAAACTTCCACAACTTTCCTAAGTGCTGAGTAAGCAGAGAATGTGGGGGCTTTATAGAAGAGAAGAATAGCAAGAACTGTGATTGTTTTTCCAAAATTCTCAAAAAGCCAAGGACCAGAGTCAGACCTAGAAATAAGATGCTAGTAGGGCCGGGTGCGGTGACTCACGCCTGTAATCTCAGCATTTTGGGAGGTTGAGGTGGGCAGATCACCTGAGGTTGGGAGTTTGAGGACAGCCTGGGCAACATGGTGAAACCCAGTCTCTACCAAAAATACAAAAATTAGCCGGACATGGTGAAGTGCGCCTGTAATCCCAACTACTCGGGAGATGAGGCAGGAGAATCGCTTGAACCTGGGAGGCAGAGGTTGCAGTGAGCTGAGATTGTGCCACTGCACTCCAGCCTGGGTGACAGATTCCATCTCAAAAAAAAAAAAAAGGTAGTGGGAGAAGCATTTTGTATTGTACTCATTATTTTATGATTTACATATTAAATTGTGTAATAGTGCAGATTAACCTGTATTTTTATTTATTATTATTATTATTTTTTGAGACAAGACTTTTGCTCTCATTGTCCTGGCTGGTGTGCAATGGCTTGATCTCGGCTCACTGCAACCTCTGCCTCCCGGGTTCAAGCGATTCTCCTGCCTCAGCCTCCCAAGTAGCTGGGATTACAGGCATGTGCTACCACTCCTGGCTAATTTTGTATTTTTAGTAGAGATGGGGTTTGACCATGTTGGTCAGGCTGGTCTGGGATTCCTGACCTCAAGTGATTTCGCCCCTCTAACCCTCACAAAGTGCTGGGATTACAGGCATGAGCCATTATTGCTCTTGGCTAATCTGTATATTTAAAAATGAATTTAGTTTTAATTTATTCAACCAGTTTTGTTGGCTCAGGATCGCAACCTCTTGTTGGGAAAAATATCCTTTGGAAATTATCTTAGTGTTGCCATAACAGAATACCACAGACTGGGTAATTTAAAAAGAACAGAAGTTTATTTCCTGCCGGGCACGGTGGCTCACGCCTGTAATCCCAACACTTTGGGAGGCCGAGGCAGGCAGATCACCTGAGGTCACCAGTTCAAGGCCAGCCTTGCTAACAGGGTGAAACCCTGTCTCCACTAAAAATACAAAAATTAGCTGGGTGTGGGGGTGGGCGCCTGTAATCCCAGTTACTCAGGAGGCTGAGGCAGGAGAATTGCTTGAACCTGGGAGGCGGAAATTGCTGTGAGCTGAGATCACACCATTGCACTCCAGCCTGGGCGACAAAAAAAAAAAAAAAAAAAAAGGCCGAGCCGCGTGGTGGCTCACGGCTATAATCCAAACACTTTGGGAGGCCGAGGTGGGCAGATCACTTGAGGTAGGGAGTTCGAGACCAGCCTGACCAATATGGAGAAACCCCATCTCCACTAAAAATACAAAATTGACTGGGCATGGTGACACATGTCTGTAATCTCAGCTACTTGGGAGGCTGACGCAGGAGAATTGCATGAACCTGGGAGGTGGAGTTTGCCGTGAGCGGTGATCACACCATTGCACTCCAGCCTGGGCAACAAGAGTGAAACTCCGTCTCAAAAAAAAAAAAAAAACCAGAAATTTGTTTCTCACAGTTCTTGGAGCTGGGATGTCCAAGATCAAGGCACTGGCATTTGCTGTAGTGAGGGCCTTTTGGCTGTGTTTTCATATGGGAGAAGGAAGAAGGACAAGCTATCCCAACACAAAGTGAGGCCTCTTTTATTATTATTATTATTATTATTATTATTATTATTTATTTTTTTTTTTTGAGTCGGAGTCTTGCTCTGTCACCCAGGCAGGAGTGCAATGGCGCGATCTCAGCCCACTGCAACCTCTGCCTCCCGGGTTCAAGCGATTCTCCTGCCTCAGCCTCCGAGTAACTGAGATTATAGGCCTGTGCTACCATGCCCGGCTAATTTTTGTATTTTTGGTGGAGACAGGGTTTCACCATGTTGGCCAGTCTGGTCTCGGACTGCTGACCTCAGGTAATCCTCCCGCCTTGGCCTCCCAAAGTGCTGGGATTACAGGTGTGAGCCACTGCATTTTTTTTTTTTTTTTTTTTTTTGTGACGGAGTCTCGCTCTGTCGCCAGGCTCGGGTACAGTGGCACTATCTCAACTCTGCAGCCTCCACCTCCTGGGTTAAAGCGATTCTCCTGCCTCAGCCTCCTGAGTAGCTGGAACTATAGGTGCATGCCACCATGCCCAGCTAATTTTTTTGTATTTTTAGTAGAGACAGGGTTTCACCATGTTGGCCAAGATGGTCTTGGTCTTGGTCTTCTGACCTCGTGATTCACCCACCTCAGCCTCCCAAAGTGCTGGGATTACAGGCATGAGGGTCTTAGAGCCAAGCACGGTGCTCATGCTTGTAATCCCAGCACTTTCGGAGGCCAAGGAGGGTGGATCGCTTGAGCCCTGGAGTTCAAGACCAGCCCGGGCAAAATGGCAAAACTCTGTTTCTACCAATAAAGATACAAAAATTAGCTGAGCTGGGTTGCTTGTGCCTATAGTCCCAGATCCTCAGGAGGCTGAGGTGGGAGGATTGCTTGAGCCCAGGAAGTGGGGTTGCAGTGAGCCGAGATAGCAACACTGCACTCTAGCCTGGGTGACAGAGCGAGACCCTATCTCCAAAAATAAAAATAAATAAATAAATAAATAATTAAATAAAATAGGCTGAGCACGGTGGCTAACGCCTGTAATCCTAGCACTTTGGGAGGCCGAGGCGGGCGGATCACTGGAGGTCGGGAGTTCGAGACCAGCCTGACCAACAGGGAGAAACCCCGTGTCTAGTAAAAATAGAAAATTAGCTGGGCATGGTGGCATATGCCTGTAATCCCAGCTACTTGGGAGACTGAGGCAGGAGAATCACTTGAACCCGGGAGGTGGAAGTTTCGGTGAACTGAGATCGTGCCATTGTGCTCCAACTTGGGCAATAAGAGTGAAACTCCATCTCAAAAAAATAAATAAAATTAAAAAATAAAAGGGCCTTAATCCCATTAACAAGGGAGCAGCTCTCATGGCCTAATCACCTGTTAAAGGCCTCACCTCTTCATACTATCACATTGGTAACACCTGAATTTTGGAAAGGACACATTTAAACCACAGCAGAAATATAACAAAAATTTAGGAGTATCATCTGCTAAACCGACATCCAGTTTTGCTGAACTCTGAGGTTCTGTATGTCCAAATACACTTGACTCTTGAACCAAGTTGGGGGTTAGGGGGCACTAATTCTCCGTGTAGCGGAAAATCTACATATAACTTTTGACTCTCTGAAAATTTACTAATAGCCTACTGCTGACCGGAAGCCTTACCAATAACATAAATAGTTAATTAACACATATTTTGTATGTTAAATGTATTATATACTGTATTCTCACAATAAAGTAAGCTAGAGAAAACATTATTAATAAAATCATAAGGGAAATAAAATATTATTATTATTTTTTTGTGTGAGATGGAGTCTTATTCTGTCGCCCAGGCTGGAGTGCAGTGGTACGATCTTGGCTCACTGCAACCCTTGCCTCTTGGGTTCAAGCAATTCTCCTGCCTCAGCCTCCCAAGTAGCTGGGACTACAGGTGCCCACCACCACGCCTGGCTAATTTTTGTATTTTTAGTACAGACAGGGTTTCACCATATTGGCCAGGCTGGTGTCGAACTCCTGACCTTGTAATCCACCTGCCTTGGCTCCCAACATGCTGGGATTGCAGGTGTGAGCCCCCATGCCTGACCAGGAAATAAAATATATTTGTCCTTCATGAAGTGGAAGTGGATCATCAAAAAGGTCTTTATGCTCATCATCTTCACACTGAGTCGGCTGAAGAGGAAGAGGAGGAGTTGGTCTTACTGTCTTGGAGTGGCAAAGGTAGAAGAAAATCTATGTATAAGTGGACCCACACAGTTGAAACCCATATTGTTCCAGGGTCAACCGTAGTGTTTACACCCTTTCTTTGTTAAATATTTAATCTAAGATCTCCCCACCCATTGTCTCACAACATCTGTGTGAAGCACATTCTTTCTCCTGTGTATGGAAACTAGTACATTTTGAATTTTATCTACTAGAAGAATGTTTAGTGTTTGGTGGAGGATTGTCAGTCTGCCCATCTAGCACTGTTGACTGCTTAGCTCAGTTGGTTATGAGTGTGGTGTATTTAAGGAGGCCAAAGTCATTGAGTTAGTCTCCAGAAGAGCAGATATTCCAGTTAGCCTTATTCGACTCAGTTTCTTTTTGAGACGGAGTCTCACTGTGTCGCCCAGGCTGGAGTGCAGTGGCGTGATCTCAGCTCACTGCAACTTCTGCCTCCTGGGCTCAAGTGATCTTCCTGCCTCAGCCTCCCGAGTAACTGGGATTACAGGTGAGTGCCCCACGCCTGGCTAATTTTTGTATTTTTAGTAGAGACGGGTTTCACCATGTTGACCAGGCTGGTCTCGAACTCCTGACCTTGTTATCCACCTGCCTTGGCCTCCAAAAGTGCTGGGATTACAGGCGTGAGCCACCACGCCTGGCCTCGACCTCCTTTTATGCTAACCTCAGCTGACCATCCTGCTCACTAGTATATTGTGGGTCATAGGGAGCCAAAAAACATGAGGCTGGTAACATTCCATCCCTGTTATTCATAGATGATATTTAAGTTAATGGCTATTTTTTTATTGAATACATTTCAATGCCAGGTATTAGATGGCATTATCCCCATGTTGCAGATTAGGAAGCTAAAGTGCAGAGAATTTAAATAACATGCCCGAGACCATAAAGCAAGAATTGGAAACCTGTTCTCCCTGTCTCTAAAGTCTTCTACCTTTGTGTTATTGAAAGACCAACTTAGTGATGGGGCCTTGTTTGCAAAGATGTGTAAGTGAGACAGTCACTGTCCTTGAGGGGCTCATAGTCTTCTGAGGGGTTAGGCATGTAAGCCAATAACGACAATGCACTGTGATAACTGATATAATGAAGGTATGTTTGTAATTGAGAGTGTCTTGCAATCGGTGATTATCTAGAAGATCTCAAAATTAGTTTGCTCTGTTTGTTTTTCATTCCCTCCTTCAGCTCTTATTTACTGAGTTTCTGTTATTTGCTAGTCACTATTTTAGGTACTTAAGACACATCAATGAGTGAAACTGCCTTTGTGAAGCTTTGGTTTTAGTGGAAGGAGACATTGAAAAATAAACATAATGAATCAGTAATTTCCATAGTATATTAGGAAGTAAGTGCCATGGAAACAGTAAACAGGGTTAATGGGATCAGGAATGTAAGGGCAGGGTGGAGACAGATGTTGTACTTTTCTTTCTTTCTTTTCTTTTTTTTGAGACGAAGTTTCGCTCTTGTTGACCAGGCTGGAGTGCAATGGTACAATCTCTGTTCACCGCAACCTCCACCTCCCAGATTCAAGCGATTCTCCTGCCTCAGACTCCCAAGTAGCTGGGATTACAGGCATGCGCCACCATGCCCGGCTAATTTTGTATTTTTAGTAGAGATGGGGTTTCTCCATGTTGATCAGGCTGGTCTTGAACTCCCGACCTCAGGTGATCTGCCCGCCTTGGCCTCCCAAAGTGCTGGGAGGTAACCGCGCCCAGCTGATGTTGTACTTTTATTAGGATGGTCGGGGTATACCTCACTGAGAGGGTGACAATTTGAGGAAAAATTCTAAGGAGTCAAAGGAGTGAGCCATATGTATATGTGGAGAAACGTATTTCAGGCAGAGAGAAGAGCCTGTGCAGGGGCATTAAGCTAGGAGTATACTTGATGTATTAGAACTGTTTACAGTGTTACTGAGGTTGGAGGTATTAAATGAGGGGACACGTGGTAGGAAGATGAGATTAGAGAGACAAGGAAAGGGAGTGTGGGGGAAAGATGTAGGGCTTTATAGGCTCGTGGTTCTCATTGTCTGGTCTCTGGACCTGTAGTATCAGCATCACCAGAGAACTTCTTAGAAATGTACATTTTAGCCCCACCCTTTACCCGCTGAATCACAAACTCTGGGGGTGGGGCATAGAAACCTGTATTTTAACAAGCCACTGCCCTGATGCATACTAAGGTTTGAGAACCACAGTTTTGGCTACTGTAAGAGCTTTAATGTTACATACCTACATGGCTGCAAATTCTTAGGACTGATGTAGGTTTAAGTTCAGTACCTGAATGACTGTAGAGCTTTGGCTTTAGAGTCTTTCAGTTCTGGTTTCAAATTATGGCTTCCTCACTTTCTAGTTGTGAGGCCTTGGATCAGCTTGTGGGGATTACATGAGGGGAAAAATACACAAACATCACACACACAGACAGAGTTACTAGGGCAGATGAGTCCCTGTCAAGACAACTATTCACATGAAAGAACTTCCAAATTTTGGACTGCTTAAATTTATAGGTTGAATTTAACTGGTTGTTAATTCAACAAGCAGTTGAATGGTTGTTAACATATCTCATACCACATCTATCAGCCACATATTTTGTTTCTACTTGAGATTTCATGATCCTGTCATGGGTAGTTGCCTGTCAGGAATAACTCAACACCCATGACCCTTATCAGGGTCTGTGTTGAGTGCTGGAGAAGAGAAGGGCAGGCACACTGTGAAACAAGGTAGGAAAGGATCAGTTCTTCAGTTCTTTTTTTTTTCTGAGAGAGGGTCTCTGTTGCTCAGGCTGGAGTACGGTGGCACTATCTCAGCTCACTGCAAACTCTGCCTCTAGGGCTCAAGTGATCCTCCCACCTCATTGTCCTGAGTAGCTGGGACTACAGGCAGGTGCCACCAAGCCTGGATAATTGTTGTCTTTTTTCTAGAGATGGGTTTTCGCCACGTTGCCCAGGCTGGTCTTCAACTCCTGGACTCAAGTAATTTGCCCGCTTTGACCTCCCAAAGTGTTGGGATTATAGGCGAGTGCCCTGTGCCCAGTCAGGATCAGTTTTTGTTTGTTTGTTTGTTTGTTTTTGAGACAGAGTTTTCACTCTTGTTGCCCAGGCTGGAGTGCAATGGCGCAATCTCTGCTCACTGCAACCTCCGCCTCCCAGGTTCAAGCGATTCTCCTCAGCCTCACGAGTACCTGGGATTACAGGCGCTTGCCACCACACCCGGTTAATTTTTGTATTTTTAGTAGAGACGGAATTTCACCATGTTGGCCGGGCTGGTCTCAAACTCCTGACCAGCCTTCACCTCCCAAAATGGTGGGATTATAGACATGAGCCACCACGCCCGGCCTAGGATCAGTTCTTTAAAAGGAACAGATGATGATGTGTTGTTGGGGTTCAACAGAGGGAAAGAGTACTGTTATCTAGCTTTGCAGTTTGTGTCTTGGAAAATTTACTATAGCTCTGGGTGTGACCCTGAACAAAAACATAATCTCTCTGATTTATTCATTGATTAATTTAATACTCACTTAATATATGCAAAAATACCCAAGGGGCTATACATAAATTATAGAATCTGAGGGTTGAAAGAGAGGGACACAACTAGAAAGTGAGGGAACCAAGAGTTTGAACTCTTGGGATAGGAAAGAAACATGAAGGTCATCCATATAAGGAATGGTATTTTTCTCTCTTTAAAAATAAAATGTTGGCCAGGCATGGTAGCGCATGCCTGTAATCCAGTACTTTGGGAGGCAGAGGCAGGAGGATGGCTTGAGCCCAGGAATTCGAGACCAGCCTGGGCAACATAGCAAGACTCGTCTCTACAAAAAATAAAAAGCTGAATGTAGTGGTACATGCCTGTAGTCTCAGCTACTTGGGAGGCGGAGGCAGGAGGATTGCTTGTCTGAGGGATTGAGGCTGCAGTGAGCTATGATGACACCACTGTACTACAGCCTGGGCAGCTGAGCAAGACCCTGTCTCAAAAAAAAAAAAAGGTTGAGCCAGGTGTGGTGGTATGCACTTGTAGTCCCAGCTACTTCGGAGGCTGAGGCAGGAAGATTGCTTGAGCCCATGAATTTGAGTCCAGCTTGGGCAACATTGTGAGGCTTCTGTCTCTTAAATAAATAAATAAAATGTTGAGTTTTAAAATACAGTTTCTATTTTTTTTTTTATTTTTTATTTTTTTGAGACGGAGTCTCACGCTGTTGCCCAGGCTGGAGTGCAGTGGCGCGATCTCGGCTCACTGCAAGCTCCGCCTCCTGGGTTCCCGCCATTCTCCTGCCTCAGCCTCCTGAGTAGCTGGGACTACAGGCGCCCGCCACCGCGCCCGGCTAATTTTTTGTATTTTTAGTAGAGACGGGGTTTCACTGTGGTCTCGATCTCCTGACCTTGTGATCCGCCCGCCTCGGCCTCCCAAAGTGCTGGGATTACAGGCTTGAGCCACCGCGCCCGGCCAAAATACAGTTTCTAATAGGAAACTTAGAAATTGTAGAAGGATGTAGGCCGGGCGTAGTGGCTCCCACCTATAATCCCAGCACTTTGGAAGGCCAAGGTGGGCAGATCACCTGAGGTCAGGAGTGCAAGACCAGCCTGGCCAACATGGTGAAACCTGGTCTCTCCTAAAAATACAAAAATTAGCTGGGTGTGGTGGCATGCACTTATAATCCCAGCTACTCAGGAGGCTGAGGCAGGAGGATCACCTGACCCCAGGAGGCCGAAGTTGCAATGAGCCGAGATCGAGCCACTGCACTCCATCCTGGGCAACAAGAGAGAAAATTCGGTGTCAAAAAAAAAAAAAGAAATTATAGAAGGATGTGGAAATAATTCACTCATTATTCCTTTATCTGGAATTAAGCTTTATAAGCACGTTGATGTCTTTATGTAGTTCCTTTCAGTTAAAAAATATTTTTGAGCCAGGCACGGTGGCTCACGCCTGTAATCTCAGCACTTTGGGAGGCCGAGGCGGGCTGATTACAAGGTCAGGAGATCGAGACCATCCTGGCTAACACGGTGAAACCCCGTCTCTACTAAAAACATAAAAAATTAGCCAGGCGTGGTGGCGGGCGCCTGTAGTCCCAGCTACTCGGGAAGCTGATGCAGGAGAATGGTGTGAACCCGGGAGGCGGAGGTTGCAGTGAGCTGAGATGGTGCCACTGCACTCCAGCCTGGGCGACAGAGTGAGACTCCATCTCAAAAACAAAAAAAAGTAATTTAAAGACAGTAAAGTGCACAAATTCTAAGTATGTAAGTATATAGCTTCATATATATATATATATGCATTTAATCATCACCCGGATCAGTTCTTTCTAGATTTTACTATGTGTGGGTGTATGTGTATATATTTTAACAGAGTGATAATGTGTAATGTAAAATTTTGTTTTGACTTTTTTCACTTGATGTTCTATCATGAGTATTTCTTGATACTTATTATGAGTATGCTCCTGAAATTCCACTGATCTTAGTTAAGAGTTATTTAATTATAAGGAGCAGACACCCACTCAAAAAACCTACTCAAGTTGAATTGATATCAAATTAACATGTTGTATATGAGATAACAGAGAACATCTTAAAAGATGATCCCACATCAAAACAAAGATCTTTCTGGTGGACCCGTGGAGTATTTAAAATTTTTCTTTTTTCAAATATCCAGGTACACTTATTTTTACACACTTGTAGGGGTTTTTCTGGAGCATTAATTGCTAAAACTGGACTTTGTTGAATCCAAGAAATGTACCTTTTTTTTAAAATGGAGCCTCGCTCTGTTGCCCAGGCTGAAATGCAGTGGCGTAATCTCGGCTCACTGCAACCTCCACTTCCCAGGTTCAAGTGATTCTCCTGCCTCAGCCTCCCTAGTAGCTGGGGCTACAAGTGCTTGCCACCATGCCTGGCTAATTTTTGTATTTTGAGTAGAGACAGGGTTTCAACAAGTTGGTCAGGCTAGTCTCAAACTCTTGACCTCAGGTGGTCTCTCTGCCTTGGCCTCCCAAAGTGCTGGGATTATAAGCATGTGCCAAGAAATGTACATTTTAAATTTTAATAGATATTGCTAAATTGCTTTCCTTAAAAATTGTGCCAATTTATACGTCTACTAGTAATGTTTAACATTCCAGTTTCTTTATACCTGTAATAAAATGTTACTGCTTTTCTGAAACATTTCCAGTCTACTAGGAAGAACATATCTTCTTTTTTTTTTGAGATGGAGTTTCACTCTTATTGCCCAGGCTGGAGTGCAATGGTACAGTCTTGCCTCACTGCACCCTCCGCCTCCTGGGTTCAAGAGATTCTCCTGCCTCAGCCTCCGAAGTTGCTGGGATTACAGGTATGTGCCACCACACCCCTAGATAATCTTTTGTATTTTTAGTAGAGATGGGGTTTTACCATGTTGGTCAGGCTGGTCTCAAACTCCCAACCTCAGGTGATCTCCCCGCCTCGGCCTCCCAAAGTGTTGGGATTATAGGCGTGAGCCACCGCGCCGGCCTGAACATATCTCTTTTTAATCTGAATTTAATTATTAGGCTGAACATCTTTTCATATAGTTCATATACATTTGTTTATTCTATGAATCGTCTGTTCAGGCCGTTTGTCCATATTTCTATTGTGGTGTTTATCTTTTTTTCTGATTGATTTGTGGAAATTCTTTTTCTGTTACAAATATTTTGTTTTATGTGTTCTAAATATATTTCTATGTATTAAAAACAGGTTGTCAGGAAATATATCAAAACTTCAAACATAGTCACAATGAAATAATACATACACATAATATATATTTATAAAATTGGGATCATCAGAGAAATACACTTTTGGATCCTTTGCATGCCTTCTTTCCCTCCCTTCCCTCCCCTCCCCTCCCCTCCCCTCCCCTCCCCTCTCCTCCCCTCCCCTCTCCTCCCCTCCCCTCCTCTCCCCTGTCCTTCCCTTCCCTTCCCTTCCCTTCCCTTCCCTTCCCTTCCCTTCCCTTCCCTTCCCTTCCCTTCTGTTCCCTTCCCCTCGCCTCCCTTCCCCTCCTTCCTTCTTTCCTTTTCTCTCTCTCTCTCTTTCTTTTTCTTCTTTTTATTTTTCTTTCTTTCAAGACAGAGGTCTTGCTTTGTTGCCCGGGCTGGTCTCAAACTCCTGGGCTCAAGCAATCTTCTTGCCTTAGCCTCCCTAGTATCCAAGATTACAGGGGTGTGCCCAATGCCTAGCTTGTATCTTCCATTTTTAATTTACTATTTAAAAATACTAAATATTTATTTTTCTTTCTTTCTTTCTTTTTTTGAGGTGGTGTTTCGCTCTTGTCCCCCAGGCAGGAGTGCAGTGGCGCAATTTTGGCTCACTGCAACCTCTGCCTCTTGGGTTTGAGCAATTCTCCTGCCTCAGCTTCCTGAGTAGCTGCGATTACAGGCGCCCGCCACCATGCCCAGCTAATTGTTGCATTTTCAGTAGAGACAGGGTTTCACCATATTGGCCAGGCTGATCTCGAACTCCTGACCTCAAGTGATCCGCCTTCCTTGGCCTCCCAAAGTGCTGGGATTACAGGCATGAGCCACTGTACCCAGCCAACTTTATTTGTTTGTTTGTTTGTTTGTTTTGAGATAAGGTCTTGCTCTGTTGCCCAGGCTGGAGTGCAGTGGTGCAAACGTGGCTCACTGCAACCTCGACCTCTTGGGCTCATGTGATCCTCTTGCCTCAGCCTCCTGTATAGCTGGGACTACCTGGCTAATTTTTAAATTTTTTGTAGAGATGGATTCTTGCCTTGTTGCTTAGGCTGGTCTTGAACTCCTGGTCTCAAGCAGTCCTCCTGCCTTGTCCTCCCAAAGTGCTGAGATTACAGGTATGAGCCACTGCACCCAGCCTGTTTAAAAATGTGTAATTTAGTGGTGTTTGGTATATTTATGGTTTTGTGTAGCCATCATCATCATGTAGTTTCAGAACATTTTCATCTCCTCAAAAGGAAATGCTGCGCTCATTAAACAGTTACTTCTCATTTCCTTGTCTCTCAAGCCTGTGGCAACTAGTAGTCTGCTTTCTGTCTCTGAATTTACCTATTCTGGATATTTCATGTAAGTAGAATCATACAACATGTGGCCTTTTGTGTTTGGTTTTTGTGTCTGGCTTCTTTCAGGTAGCATGTTTTGTTTTTTTTTTTTTTTTGAGACAGAGTCTCGCTGTGTCGCCCAGGCTGGAGTGCAGAGGCACGATCTCGGCTGACTGCAACCTCCATCCCCTGGGTTCAAGCAATTCTCCTACCTTAGCCTCCTGAGTAGCCGGGATTACAGGTGCCTGCCACCATGCCCAGCTAATTTTGGTATTTTTAGTAAAGACAGGGTTTCACCATGTTGGCCAGGCTGGTCCCGAACTTTTGACCTTAGGTGATCCGCCCATCTTGGCCTCCCAAAGTGCTGGGATTACAGGCGTGAGCCACTGTGCCCAGCCTAGCAGGATGTTTTTAAGGTTCATCCATGTTGTAGCATGTGTCAATACCTTATTTCTTTTTGTGGCTGAATAATATTCTATTATTGGAATATTCATGTGGTATGAATAATACATACCATATTTTGTTCCTTCATCTGTTGATGGACATTTTGGTTGTTTCCACTTTTTGCCTATTGTGAATAGTGCTGCTATGAACATTTGTGTACAAATTTCTGTTTGAGCACCTGTTTATGTATATATTCAAGAATGTAATCAATGGTTCATATAGTAACTCTGTGTTTAACCCTTTAAGACACTGCCAAAATGTCTTCACAGCAGTGCACCATTTTACATTCTCACTAGCAATGTATCAGGTTTGCCGAGACCAGCTGGTTCAGGGAGACCCTAACCTAGCGGTGCTAGAGGAATAAAAGACACACAGACACAGAAATATAGAGGTGTGGAGTGGGAAATCAGGGGTCTCACAGCTTTCAGAGCTTAGAGCCTCAAACAGAGATTTACCTACGCATTTATTAACAGCAAGCCAGTGATAAGCATTGTTTCTATAGATTATAGATTAACTAACAGTATTCCTTATGGGAAATAAAGGGATGGGCCAAAATGAAGGGATGACTTTGGCTAGTTGTCTACAGCAGGAGCATGTCCTTAAGGCGCAGATTGCTCATGCTATTGTTTGTGGTTTAAGAACGGAAGTGGTTTTCTGCCCTGGGTGGGCCAGGTGTTCCTTACTTTCATTCTGGTAAACCCACAACCTTCAGCGTGGGCGTCATGGCCATCACGAACATGTCACAGTGCTGCAGAAATTTTGTTTATGGCCAGATTTTTGGGGGCCTGTTTCCAACAAGGTTTCCACTTTCTCCATATCCTCGTTAATACTTGATTTTCATTTTTTGCTGTCATTGTGTTTTAATCTGTATTTCGTTGACTACTACTCAAGTAGATAGAAAAAAAATTACTCATTCTTTGTACTGATATTGTGAATTGTCTGTATGCTGGTTATAATATCTCTTTTTGCTATTTTTTTGGGGGAGGAATCAGTGGGAAAGATTGAGGTTGGGGTGCTTTTGAATCTTTTGCTTAGGAAAACTGGTGAGTTTGCTACAGAATTGGGGTGAATAAAGGAATGTGGTTTGGAGGGTGTATTAGTTTATATTAGTTGCCTTATTATTATTATTATTTTTTTTGAGATGGAGTCTTGCTCTGTTGCCCAGGCTGGGGTGCAGTGGCATAATCATGGCTCACTGCAACATCTGCCTCCTGGATTCAAGCCGTTCTCCTGCCTCAGCCTCCCAAGTAGCTGGGACTACAGGCATGTGCTACCATGCCCAGCTAATTTTTGTATTTTTGGTAGAGACGTGGTTTCACAATGTTGACCAGGCTGGTCTCGAACTCCTGACCTTAAGTGATCTGCCCACCTTGGCCTCCCAAAGTGCTGGGATTACAGACCTGAGCCACTGTGCCCAGCCTATATTAGTTTACTATGGCTGTGGCAACAAATTACCATAAACTGGGTGGCCTTAAACAACAATAATTTATTTTCTCACAGGTTTGGAGGACAGAAGTCCAAAATCAAGGTGTCAGCAGGGCACAGCTCCTCAGAGGCTCTTGGGGAGAATAATTCCTTGAGCTTCTGGTGACTGTTGGCATTATGCTTTGGTTTCTGACCACACCACTCTAATCTCTGCCTCTGTCTTCTCATGGCCTTCACCTTCGTGTGTATCTTTTCCTCTGTGTCTATTATTTTAGGGATACTTGTCATGATATTTTGGATACACTCAACTACTCCAGGATGATCTCATCTCAGTATTTTTTATTACATCTGTAAGATCCTTTTTCCAAATAAGATAACATTCATAGCTTCTGGAGATTAGGATGTGGACATACCTTTTTTGGGGCCACCATTCAACCCACTCCAGAGGTTCTAAAGGGTAGGTCTTGAATTTTTTTTCTTTTTTTTTTTTTTTTTTTTTTTTGAGACAGAGTCTTGCTCTGTCGCCCAGGCTAGAGTGCAATGGCACGATCTCGGCTCACTCCAACCTCTGCCTCCTGGGTTCAAACGATTCTCCTGCCTCAGCCTCCTGAGTAGCTGGGATTACAGGTGCCCGCCACCATGCCAAGTTACTTTTTGTAGTGTTAGTAGAGACGAGGTTTCACCATGTTGGCCAGGCTGGTCTCGAACTCCTGACCTCGTGATCCGCCCACCTCGGCTTTCCGAAGTGTTAGGATTATAGACGTGAGCCACTGCAACCAGCCTTCTTGAATTTCTTAGGGTGTGAGCAAGAAGCAGTCTACTTCCGTCACTATTTGCCTTCCTACTCACCACAGGTAACCAGTATTTTGACTTCTAACAGCATAGTTTTTCATTTCTTTGTACTTTATATAAATGTAATTATATACTGTGAACTCTTGTGTCTGGATTCTTTTGTACAATATGAGAGATTCATTCATATTGTGTGTAGTTTTAGGTTGGTCATTCTCGCTGCTATAGAGTTTGCCCTTGTGTGACTTTACCACACCTTATCTGTTAATTCTGCGGTTGATAGGCACATGGGTAGTTTGTAGTTTTTGAGTATTACAATAGTGACATGTATGAACATTCCTGTATGTGCCTTTTCGTGAACATGGCTTCTGGTCTGTTGGGTCTATGCTCAGGAGTGGAATTGCTGGGTCATAGGTGTACATATGTTCAACTTTAGTAGGTGCTGCCAGACAGTTTTCCATAGTGGTTGTACCAGTTTACATTCCCACTTGCAGTGCATGAGGTGTAGGTTACTCCCTATCCTTACCAACTTTTGGCATTTTCTTTTCATTTTACCTATTCTGGTGGTTATATAATATTATTGTTATTTAAATTTGAATTTTCCGGATGACTAATGAAGTTGAGCACCTCTCAAAAGTTTGGTAGGCATTTATATGTCTTTTTTGAAGTATCTGTTCAGGGCTTTTGCTATTTTTCTTTGAGTGATCTTTTTTCTTTATTGATTAAATGCAATTCTTTGTATGTTCTAGATATGAGTCTTTTGTTCATTTCTCATATATATATATGATGCAAATATATTCTTGTAATCTGTGCGTTTCCTTTTCGTTCTTTTAATGGTGACTTTCAAGGAACAAAAGTTTTAAGTTGTAATGTACAATTTATATGTTTTATCTTAATGTTTAGTGCATTTTATATCTTTGTTATTGCAGGATCATGAAGATGTTCTGTGTTTTCTTCTAAAGGCTTTTTTGTTTTACCTTTCATATTTAAATCTACAATCCTAGGGCTAATTTTCTTAAACACTCTGCTGTTAACACTACTGTGTACTGCCTGAAAAAAAAGCTTTCCCATTTTTTTTTCTTGGCCATTTTTCAGCATTCTGCAAGTGAAAGAGAAACATTACCATTGCTCTCACAGCTGGGCCTGAAGTACAACAAGGCTTTGATTTGACCAATACAGTGCTTTTAATGCACATTTGATAAAACAAATGCTAGTCTTTGTGCTTTGATATAGTACCAGTTGGTAAAATTTTAGTGGTTAGGAAACTCTGTTAAAAAAAAAAAAAAAAGAGAATTTATTACTATAAAAGTTCTTAAAGGTAAAGGAAACTTTCTCTTATGTTACTGAGGGTAAACTAACAGGAAGCTCCCAGAGTCTTTTTTTTTTGAGATGGAGTTTCGCTCTTGTTGCCCAGGCTGGAATGCAATGGCATGATCTTGGCTCACGCCAACCTCTGCCTCCCAGGTTCAAGTGATTGTCCTGCCTCAGTCTCCTGAGTAGCTGAGATTACAGACATGCGCCACCACGCTCTGCTAATTTTGTGTTTTTAGTAGAGATGGGATTTCTCTATGTTGGTCAGGCTGGTCTCAAACTCCCGACCTCAGGTGATCCACCTGCCTCTGCCTTCCAAAGTGCTGGGGTTACATGCATGAGCCACCGCACCCAGCCTGGCTCCCAGAGTCTTAAATCTGCTTATGTGCTATGGGGAAGAAGAGGCTGCTGGGTGGTCCCTTATAAGTTGTGGTTTGAAATCTGAATTTGCGGACATGTCGGTGTTCTTAGTATAGCCACGTTTGCTGCTGTGGGCTTTGCTGTGGTATACATTCTGTGAAACAGATGTGTGTTGCCACTTTAGTGCAGTAGAGGTCTGCTTCTTAGGAAACATTTGGTAACTTCTAGCACATTTGTGTGTCCTATTTTCATGGCTAAAGATTTTGAGATGACTCTTGCTTATATGACAGACCTTTTGGAAAGAAAGGAGCTAATATTTGTTGAGTACCTCTTATGCTCCATATAAATATGTCCCATATGCTTTACATATGTTAACTCATTCATTCCTCTCAATAGGCTGATGAGGTAGGTAGTTTTTTGTTTTGGTTTTTTTGACACAGGGTCTTGCTCTGTCACTCAGGCTAGAGTGCACGCTAACTGCTCACTGCAGCCTAGACCTCCAGGCTTAAGTGATCTTCCCCTCTTAGCCTCCCTAGCGGCTGGGACTACAAGTGTGTGCCACTATGCCTAATTTTTGTATTTCTTTGTAGAGACGGGTCTCCCTATGTTGTCTGGGCTGGTCGTGAACTCCTAGGCTCAGGTGATCCGCCTTGGCCTCCCAAAATTCTGGGATTACAGATGTGAGCCACTGTGCCTGGCGCAGGTATTGTTATCCTCATGTTATAGATGAGGAAATTGAGATTTATAGAAAAAATACCCTTAGTGTTTCTACAGTAAGGGCAGAAAGGTGTGATACCTTTCCTCACCCATCATAGGTTCAACGGCTGACACTCCTGCAACTAAAAACAAATTAACAAGAAGAAAGCATAAGAGGCTGGGTGTGGCTCACACCTGTAATCCCAGCTCTTTGGGAGGCTGAGCTGGGAGGATTGCTTAAGCCCAGGAGTTTGAGACCAGTCTGGGCAACCCGGTGAGAACCCGTCTGCAAAAAATTTTAAAAATTAGCCTGGCGTGGTGGAGCGTGCCTATAGTCCCAGCTACTTGGGAGGCTAAGGTGGGTGGATTGCTTGAGCTCAGGAGGTTGAGATTGCAGTGAGTTCTGTTTGTGCCACTGCACTCTGGCCTGGGTGAAAGAGTGAGACCTGTCTCAAAAAAAAAAAAAAAAAAAAAGAAAAGAAAAAGAAAAAAGCGTAAGAAATTTATTTAATTAAAGTTTTACATGCAATGGGAGCTTTCAGAAATGAAGACCCAAAGACCTAGGGAAACTCTTTTCATGCTTAGGCTCAGTGAAGAATGAAGAAAGGAAGAGGCCTGTAGAAATGTTAGTAGACAAAGGGTGTTATCTAATGGTAACAGACTGGGTAGGGGAGGGGGACCCAGCAGAGCCTGTCTGTTCAGATTCTTCTTAGACTCTGTGCAGCATTCCTTCTTCCTGGGTATAGGGCAGGACCCTGCTGGAGCCGAGGGTCTTCAAGGAAGAAGGGAGAGAGTGACATTTTTAGGTGTTATGGCTTACTTTGGGGGAGAGGTTTATGGCTTTTGAGTGGGAGGTAATACTTTTTAGGTATTATGGCTTGCTTTTCTGGTATCTGTGACCCGCCTTGGGGAAAGGGGGATTCTGGTTTCTGTGACTTGCTTTGGGGGAGTAAGAGGAGTGAAAGAGGAGGGCAAGGAGAGACTTTGCTTCTGAGGCTATTTCTGAGGTCTTCCAGTCTCCTTTAGTTCATAGTACTCAGCATGCCAGAGTGTCTTACTTAGGGGTATCATTTTTTGAGCCTCAATACCAGGCATGACACCTCTGATACCAAATGTGTGAGTTTTTTCCCCACATTTGTAACTTGGCCAAGGTCTCTGTGATAAATGCATATTTGGGCCAGGCGCAGTGGCTCATGCCTGTAATCTAACACTATGCTAACCAATTCTCCAACTCTCTGGTTACCAACTGGGTGTCCTGTAATTCAATTCAATTATTATTATTATTATTTTCCAATTCAGTTCAATTCTGACACTAACTACTTGGGCTTAGTGCAGACTCCATAGGTTAAGTGCTCAGTCTCACAAGACTGTCCCCACTTCAGATGCCAATAGAAAGTCCCAGATTGCCGCCTGTCTGTACTTCTGATCAACCTGCTATAAGTCAGGTGTTCCCATGACCCCTTCCTAAGTTTGCATAATTTGCCAGAATGACTCACAGAACTCTGGAAAGTACTTTACTCACTATTACCCATTTATTATAAAGGATATAACTCAGGAACAGCCGAGTAGAAGAGATGGGTAGGGCAAGTTGTTGTGGCCAGATGTGTGTGTGGAGCCTTCATGCCCACTTTGGGTGCACCGTTCTGCAATACTTAAGTGTGTTCATCAACCCAGAAGGTCCTTGAACCCTGTTGTTTATGTTTTTTTTTTTTTTCTTTTTGAGATGGAGTCTCACTCTGTTGCCCAGGCTGGAGTGCACTGATGTGATCTCAGCTCACTGCAACCTCTGCCTCCCAGGTTCAAGCAATTCTTCTGCCACATGCTACCATGCCTGGCAAATTTTTGTATTTTTAATAGAAATGGGGTTTCACTATGTTGGTTAGGCTGGTCTCGAACTCCTGACCTCAGGTGATCTGCCTGCCTTGGCCTACCAAAGTGCCGGGATTGCAGGCATGAGCCACCGCACCCGGCCTTATGGGTTTTTAAAATGGAGTTTTCATTACTGTGTTGGCATGAATTTTGAAATAATTGCTCATTGGTGATTAACTCACTTCAGCCTCTCTCCTCTCTGCAGGTGGTAGTGGGGAGTTGAAAGTTTCAATTCTGTAATCACCCTTGGTCTTTCAGGTGACCAGCCACCACCCTTAAGCTATTTAGTGGCCCTGGTCACCAGTCATGTCATTAGCATACAAACGGTCTCCTCATCTGGGAGATTCCAAAGGTTTTAGGAGCTGCATGCCAGTAACCAGGGACTAAGACCAAATGTACATTTTTTGTTTGTTTGTTTTTGTTTTTTTTTGAGATGGAGTCTTGCTGTCGCCCAGGCTAGAATACAGTGGTGCGATCTCCGCTCACTGCAACCTCCACCTCCTGGGTTCAAGTGATTCTCCTGCCTCAGGCTCCCAAGTAGCTGGGATTACAGGCATGTGCCACCACGCCCGGCTAATTTTTTGTATTTTTAGTAGAGACAGGGTTTCACCATGTTGGCCAAGTTGGTCTCAAACCTCTGACCTCGTGATTTGCCTGCCATGGCCTCCCAAAGTGCTAGATTTACAAGCGCGAGCCATCGTGCCCGGCCACATTTTTTTTAAATTTAAATTTTTTATTTCTGTAGAGATAATATCTTGCTATGTTGCCCAGGCTGGTCTTGAACTCCTGGCCTCGGGTGATCCTCCCATCTTGGCCTCCCATAGTGTTAGATTACAGGCATGAGCCAATGTGCCTGGCCCAAATATGCATTTTTCACAGAGACCTTGGACAAATTACCTAGAAGAAATTAAACAAAACATGGAACTAGTACTTGAGTTCTAAATTTTCCTATCATTAAAGTCCTGTGCTTTCCACTATAGTGTATGTAACACAGAATGTACTGCAGTACCTTCCCAGCTTCATCTGGATGAGATGCCCTTTCAGATTTGAGAGGACTCCTTTGCCTGGAGAAGGAGGTACACGTTTATAAAAATGTGCTTATGCGTTCCAAGAGTGACTGGTTTTTAATTATAAATTTGTATGTTTCCATAGCACTTAACATAGAGTTGTATAGATAGTCAGAACTCAATAGAAAAGTGATGGATCAGTTGTTTGAGTAATAATAATGTAATAATGTAGCAAAACGGCTCAACGTGAAGAAGATAAGGTCTTTATAAATCCCATGGTGATTGAGCGGAGAAAATATCACTCTGTGCTTATTTATTTATTTATTTATTTGAGATGGAGTTTCACTCTTGTTGCCCAGGCTGGAGTGCAATGGCGTGATCTCAGTTTACTGCAACCTCCACCTCCCGGGTTCAAGTGATTCTCCTGCCTCAGCCTCCTGAGTAGCTGGGATTACAGGCATGCGCTACCACGCCCGGCTAATTTTGTATTTTTAATAGAGGCAGGGTTTCTCCATGTTGGTCAGGCTGGTCTTGAACTCCTGACCTCAGATGATCCGCCCACCTTGGCCTCCCAAAGTGTTGGAATTACAGGCGTGAGCCACCGCTCCCAGCCTTGTGCTTATTTTTATAGCTTGGATTTATTGAGAGGGTGTAAGTATGATGTGAGGTTTTGGGTGAATTGTTTTGATTCAGAGTCTTGCACTTTCAGTAAATATTTGTAGGACATGGTGATGGATTATGGGGAAATTTTCACCTGAAGGAAGTTTGTTAATTTTCACAACTCTTGTTTAGCTTACTTGAGAATAGATTCGTCAGTTTGGTTTTTGCTACTGTGGTAAGAAGAGCTCTGTTATAATTAGCATCTCTGCTTCCTCTTACAGTTTTATGAATTAGAAAAAGGAAAACTTTATCGTGTTAAATACTTCTTTAAGAAGAGTATTTTATGTTGGGTAATACTCTAAATGTGAAATCCCGAATAACCACATTTGAAAAAACAAAAACAAAAACCTTGAAGATTGAAATAGCCCCAGAAACTTTTTTTCCCCCATTGTCAAGGTAAATTATATATAGATTGGAAAGGATAGAACCAAATTGATTAAGAGGAGACTGAAACTGAGATCATTACTCATTTATACAGGATCATTTAATTGCTCTGAATGAAAGTCTCCTGACCCAGACAAATTATACCACAGGATTCTAGATAATTTTGGGATGAGATCATTCAGTAGATGTCAATAACCTTTGAGGAATCATAGAATTACTGCAAGAAGACATAATCTCAAAACTGGGAAGAAGGTAAGAGCATGGCATGTTCCAGTCAAAATCTAGAGTAGCTTATTAAGGATATAATCTGAGGGTTTAGGAAAAGACCTGATTGATGATGATGATGGTGATGATGATGATGATGATGATGATGATTTTTGAGACAAGGTCTCACTCTGTTGCTCAGGCTGGAGTGCAGTGGCGTGAGCACAGCTCATTGCAGCCTTGACCTCCCTGGCTCAATCAGTCCTCCCACCTCAGCCTTCCAGGTAACTGGGGCCTAGGCATATGCCAACATCACCCAGCTAATTTATTTGTTGTAGAGATAGGGTCTTGCTATGTTGCCCAGGCTGGTCTTGACCTCCTGGGTTCAAGCGATCCACCCATCTTAGCTTCCCAAAGTGCTGGGATTACAGGCGTGAACCACGGTGCCTGGCCAAAACTATTATTGTTGTTATTATTAATTATATATATATTTTGAGACAGAATCTTGCTCTGTTGCCCAGGCTGGAGTAGAGTGGCATGATCTTGGTTCACTGTAACCTCCGCCTCCCAGGTTCAAGTGATTCCCCTGCCTCAGCCACCCGAATAGCCAGATGATAGGTATGTGCTACCATGCCCGGCTGATTTCTTTGTATTTTTAGTAGAGACAGAGTTTTACCACATTGGCTAGGCTGGTCTCGAAATCCTCACCACAAGTGATCCGCCTGCCTCAGCCTCCTAAAGTATTGGGATTACAGGCGTGAGCCACTGTGCCCGCCCCAAAACTATTATTATTAAGAGCCAACATCTGCCCACTAAGAATGTGTTAGGTCAGACTAACCATGTGTTCATTCAGGTGAGTACATGGATAGAACGGGAAATACTGTCAGCTACCATTTTTGGATTCAAGAATATTTCACAGGAATGACTAGGATATAGTTGGGAATAAGAGAAATTTAAGCGGTATGATGAAATAAGTGATGCAGAAGTAGAGGTTATAGAAAGAAGATGTGACCTAATATCAACTGTCAACACTTTTTAAAAAATGTAAGACTTTTAGTTGGCTGCGAGTTTGATTTATGGCAAAAGTGTGATTTAGTTGCCAAAAATTGTGATTTTTGGCTTCTATTCTAGAGATACATTGTCAAAAAAGAGGGAGTGCATAGTCCTGTTTTAAATTGTGTTATTAAATAGTTAAATTACACATAGAGTTAGATGTCAGTTCTAGGAACTAGGATTGTGAGGGAACTGAAAACCATGTCATATGAACTACATTCAAAGGAGCAGATTTGTTTTATAATCAGTAAATGGCTCTGACCCTAGCTCTCACAGAAAAGTTCCAGAAGAACTTGGGGATGGGAAGATGAAAACATTGTTGGGATACTATAGTTTTTTTTTGTTTTTTTGTTTTTTTTTTAAAAAGACAGAATCTCTCTCTGTTGCCCAGGCTGGAGTGCAGTGGCACGATCTTGGCTCACTGTAACCTCTGCCTCCCAGGTTCAAGCGATTCTCTTGCCTCAGCCTCCTGAGTGGCTGGGATTACAGGCGTGCACCACCACAGCCGGCTAATTTTTGTATTTTTAGTAGAGACGGGGTTTTACCATGTCAGTCAGGCTGGTCTCGAACTCCTGACCTCATGATCTGCCCGCCTCAGCTTCCCAAAGTGCTGGGATTATAGGCATGAGCCACCGCGCTGGGCACCATGGATTTTGATAGCACTCACTTGAATAAATATTAGATTGGCTAACCACGCAAAGAAGGATATAAAGGTTATTCTAAGCAGAGAATATCATCTAACAAAGAATGAAAGCACGAGAAAGCATACCCTGTTTGGGGAACTCAAGTGAATCAGTGTATTAGGGGGAGAGAGTGCGTGATGGGAGGTGAGATGTTGGCATCACTAGGGATGTTGGCAGGTGCCTTATATGCAGGTGGAGAAACTGGAGCCTAGGAAGATAAAGTGATTTGCATAAGGCTTGAGATATGTTGAACCATGCTAGAACCCCAAGCTTTCTTGCTTCCCTTCAAGAGTTCTCTCCTTCTTCCCTTCCTTTAGGCATGTTGTTTTAGGTTTATATTTTATTTTATTTTATTTATTTTATTATTTTATTTTATTTTATTTTTTGAGATGGAGTCTTGCTTTGTCACCCAGGCTGCAGTGAATGGCATTATCTCGGCTCACTGCAACCTCTGCCTCCTGGGTTCAAGCGATTCTCCTGCCTCAGCCTCCCTAGTAGTTGGGATTACAGGCATGCGCCACCACACCTGGCTAATTTTTGTATTTTTTAATAGAGATGGCGTTTTGCCATGTTGGCCAGGCTGGTCTTGAACTCCTGACCTCAGGTGATCTGCCCACCTCGGCCTCCTGGAAGTGCTGGGATTACAGGCATGAGCCACTGCACCTGGCCGTTTTAGGTTTATTTTTAAATGGTCAGGGCATGCCTCTGTTTATGAAAGGATTCTAAATAACAATCACAGAGGACTATCTTTTATATTCTTTAGTAAGCTGAATAATTTATCGGAAAAGCTGTAACCTACAGTCAATAGGTTGAAGGATATTAACATTCCCAGGTACCAGTGTCAGATGTTATGCTTCTTTTCTCTCTTGCTTGCTCTGTTGCCCAGACTGGAGTGCAGTGGCGTGATCATAGCTCACCGCAGCCTCAATCTCCCTGGCTCGAGCAATCCTTCCACCTCAGCCTCCCAAGTAGCTGGGACCTCAGGCGTGGTGCTATCACGCCCTGCTAATTTAATTTTTAAAATTAATTAATTAATTTTTTTGAGATGGAGTCTTGCTCTGTTGCCCAGGCTGGAGTGCAATGGTGAGATCTTGGCTCACTGCAACCTCCACCTCCCGGGTTCAAGTGATTCTCTTGCCTCAGCCTCCCGAGTAGCTGGGATTACAGGTGCCTGCCATCATGCCCAGCTAATTTTTTAATTTTTAGTAGAGATGGGGTTTCACCATGTTGGCCAGGCTGGTCTTGAACTCCTGACCTCCACCTGCCTTGGCCTATTCTGCCCGCCTCAGCCTCCCAAAGTGCTGGGATTACAGGTGTGAGCCACCGCATCCAGCCAGCTATTACAGTTTTAACTTTCAGAGACAAGCAGCTTGTATTCTAGATCATGCTACAATCAAGAACTCTTTCTACTTTACCATGCTAATTGCTTCAAAAATGATTCTTTCTTTGGCTAGTTCAAATGATAGATGCAGGGATGATCAGTTGCAGCTATAGTGATTTAGCATTTAATAGCTATGTCTGGTAGAAGGTGTGCTATATCAAGACCTTGTGGCAACTTTGCTTATAACTGATGTAATTGCAGCTTATTGCTCCACTGCAGGTAGGGTTGAATTTCAGCATGGAAAGCACGTTCTTGAGGCCTCTTCGCTTTTCCTCATACAAGGCTGTATCCGGGGTTGATATCTAGCCTATATGCCATATGTGTATGGCTAGTGTTTGTTCTGATTGGTTGGTGCTCACACTGCACAGATTGTTAAATATTTTGAAAATTGTATCTGGTTCTATTCATCTGTATTCTCTGATCTTATATCTGGCTCTATTCATCCCTATTCTCTGATCTTATGTCAGACCTGAAGTTTCTCTAGTTTTTCTGTAGTGTATTTATAGGGAAAAATTGCCTTTTTTCCTTCTCATGCTCTTAAGCAACTTCATATTAAAAAGTTCCTGGAAACATTAAATTTTGCTTTTACTATTACAGGCCATTATACATTATTTTAAGTCCACTTAGTGATCTAAAAGATTTCAAACATTTATGAGTCAATTAAAGAAATTTGAACACTGACTAGAATTTTGGCATTAGAATTTTTTTGGTCAAATTTTTCTAGGTATAATAATAGTATTGAGGTTGTGTTAAAAAAAGAGATACTGTCTTTTAGAGAGACATGCTGAAATATTATAAATAAAATGATATATCTGGATTTGCTTTAAAATAATCTGGCGTGAGGATATACAGGTAAAGCAAGATTAGACATGCATTGATAATTGCTAAAGCTAGGCGATAGATACATGGCAGTTCATTGTACTTTTTATGATAAAATGTTAGAAAAAGCTCATGTACTCTTAAAAGATTCTTGCATTTGTAAAATTATAATTGGATATTAAAAATTTTCGCCGGGCGCAGTGGCTCACGACTATAATCCCAGCACTTTGGGAGGCCAAGGCGGGCGGATCATGAGGTCAGGAGGTCAAGACCATCCTGGCTAACACGGTGAAACCCCATCTCTACTAAAAATATAAAAAATTAGCCGGGTGTGGTGGCATACACCTGTAGTTACAGCTGTTTGGGTGGCTGAGGCAGGAGAATCGCTTGAACTTGGGAGGCAGAGGTTGCAGTGAGCCAAGATCGCACCACTGCACTCCAGCCTGGGCAACAGAGCGAGACTCTGTCTTAAAAAAAAAAAAAATTCTCAGTTAAAGACATTATTGGCAATTATTACTAATTATAACTTCTGATTTCCTTGTAATAATTAGAAATATACATGGGGTTGGCTGTACACAGTGGCTAACCCCTGTAATCCCAGCACTTTGGGAGGCCAAGGCAGACGGATTGCCTGAGGTCAGGAGTTCGAGACCAGCCTGGCTAACACGGTGAAACCCCATCTCTACTAAAAATACAAAAATTAGGCCGGGTGCAGTGGCTCAAGCCCGTAATCCCAGCACTTTGGGAGGCCGAGACGGGTGGATCACAAGGTCAGGAGATCGAGACCATCTCTACTAAAAAATACAAAAAACTAGCTGGGCGAGGTGGCAGGCGCCTGTAGTTCCAGCTACTCGGGAGGCTGAGGCAGGAGAATGGCGTAAACCCAGGAGGCGGAGCTTGCATTGAACTGAGATCCTGCCACTGCACTCCAGCCTGGGCGACAGAGCGAGGCTCTGTCTCAAAAAAAAAAAAAAAATACAAAAATTAGCCAGGCCAGGCGTAGTTGCTCACACCTGTAATCCCAGCACTTTGGGAGGCCAAGGCGGATGGATCACCTGAGATCAAGAGTTCGAGACCAGCCTGACCAACATCATAATAGAGAAACCCCATCTCCATTAAAAATACAAAAATTGGCTGGGGGTGGTGGCAGACAACTGTAATCCCAGCTACTCGAGAGGGAGGCTGAGGCAGGAGATTCGCTTGAACCCAAGAGGTGGAGGTTGCAGTGAGCTGAGATCACACCACTGTACTCCATCCTGGGTGACAGAGCAAGACTCCATCTCAAAAAAAAAAAAAAAAGGAAATATACGTGGGGTTAATAGATTTCCAACCGAAGGCAAAAAATCTGATCTTTTAATTAGCTTGTATAATATTTTTACATACATTTCCAAATAGCTTTTTGACATATTAAAATTGATGCCTCCATTATTATTTATTCCTTTTTAGGATTCTAGTTGGGAGCCATTGACATTAAACTTTTTGACTAATCTTGTTTGTATCTAGACTTTTTTTTTTTTTTTTTTTTGGAGACAGAGTGTCATGTTGTTGTGTCTAGGCTGGAATGCAGTGGTGCCATCTCAGCTCACTGTAAGCTCTGCCTCCCAGACTTAAGCAGTTTTCCCACTTCAACCTCCTGAGTAGCTGGGACTAAAGGTACATGCCACAATGCCTGGCTAGTTTTTGTATTTTTCAGACAGGGTTTCACCATGTTGCCCAGGCTGGTTTTGAATTCAATTCAGGTGATCCACCTGTCTCAGCCTCTCAAAGTGCTGGGACTACAGGCATGAGCCACTATGCCCGGCCTCTGTCTAGACTTCTTAACCCTGGAGTTGTATTGCTAATTAATAAATATTTTTAGTCTTTTTTCTTTTCCTATGTATGTTGCTTTAATGGTTAGATTGTATTCCATTGCCTTGATGTGCCAAACTGTCTTCTTGTTGATAGGCATTTGCTTTGCTTTTTCTTTTTCTTGCAGGTTTAGCAGATCAAAGGGTGTGGATTTTTTTAAATAGCATTTATGATGTCATTCCAGATTGGAAGAGCCTATAATGGCCTTTAATAGTAAAACATTTTATGTTTCTAGGAATTTTTAAAATATAAAGTTATTTAAGAGCATGAGGAGCAAAAAAAGGGAATTTTCTCCTATAAATATACCACAGACAAATTAGAGAAACTTCAGATCTGACATAAGATCAGAGAAGAGGGATGACTCGAGCTAGATAACGATTTTCAAAATATCCAAAGGTGTCACTTTGTGCGTTGGGACCTATTCAGTGTTTTTGTTGTTGGTGGTGTTGTTTGTTTGTTTGTTTGTTTGAGATGGAGTCTCGCTCTGTCATCCAGGCTGGAGTGAAGTGGCGCTATCTCAGCTCACTATAACCTCTGCCTCCCAGGTCAAGAGATTCTTCTGCCTCAGCCTCCCAAGTGTAGCTGAGACTACAGGCACCCGCCACCATGCCCGGCTAATTTTTGTATTTTTAGTAGAGACAGGGTTTCAGCATGTTGGCCAGGCTAGTCTTGAACTCCTGACTTCAGGTGATCCACCCGCCTCGGCCTCCCAAAGTGCTGGGATTACAAGCATGAGCCACCCACTCCTGGCCAGTATTTTCATTCATATTTTTTTCGTGTTGAATTATTATTATTATTATTTTTGAGACCGAGTTTTGCTCTTGTTGCCCATACTGGAGTGCAATGGCATGATCTCAGCTCACTGCAACCTCCACCTCCTGGGTTCAAGTGATTCTCCTGTCTCAGCTTCCCAAGTAGCTGGGATTAGAGGTGCCCGCCACCACATCTAGCTAATTTTGTGTTTTCAGTGGAGACAGGGTTTTTCCATGTTGGTCAGGCTGGTCTTGAAATCGTGACGTCAGGTGATCTGCCCGCCTCGGCCTCCCAAAATGTTAACGATTACAGGCATGAGCCACTGTGCCTGACCCGAATTATTTTTAAATATCATATGTTGCAAGCAAACTATCATTTTTTGCAATTTATAAGAAAGTTATGCCACAGGCGTTTAAGCACATCTTTTTTTTTTTTTTTTTTCTTTTAGTGTTCTTTGTCCTGCTTTAATTTTTTTATATGATTTTTCTTATATACCACCTTGTTTTTTGAGGTGGGTAGGTAGGTGGGACATAAATCACAAATTGAAAAAACCAAACCAAACCAATCTCTCTTCAGAATGTTTTGTAGAGTAAGGTATTAAGCTTCATTTGAATAAAATAAAATTCCCTGGGCTTCTAGAGTGCTTTAACTGAGCCCCTCTTTCCTTTCTTTCTAAATGATGATATCCAATCAGAAAAAACGTTAATCTACTGCATTACTCCACATTCTTTGTCTTTGAGATTTGTAACATCTGAAAAATTTCTTTTTGTTACAGAAGTCTGTTGTGATTTGTCCCTTGTGCAGGACCTGTAATGGACACCTTAAAGCAGTGGCTTAAAGTATTTTTTGGCTCACAGATCCCTTGGAAAATATGATGCAAGCTGTGGATTCTTGCCTGAGCCCCATCAGTCAGGATCGTTTGAGTGTTGGCCTGCCAGGCCTATTGCATTAAAATCTTGGGATGTCCCCTCACTTTATCTTGGAGTTACCCTTTGTCACTCTCTTTTGATGGCTCCAGTTTCCTCCATCCTGTATGTAAGTCGTTTTTTTGTTAATTCCCATTTTGGCAGAGCATATGCTTCCTGAGAAAGGATGCATAGAAAATACATTTTGTTTTTGAGATTATATGTTTGAAATTTCTTTCTTTTACTCTCTTACTTTACTTATTATTTGACTGAGTATATAATTCTAACTGGAAATAATTTTCCCACAGAATTTTGAGGACATTGCCTTATTGTCTGCTAGCTTCCAATGTTGCTATTGAGAAATTCAGTGCTATTCAGATCTCTTTCCTTGGTAAATTTGTTTCTTCCTGGAAACATCTAGAATTTTCTCATTGTCCCTGGCATTCTGAAATTACATCATGACGTGTCTTGGTGTGGGTCTGTTTTCATCCACTGTACTAGATCCTTGAAGAGCACTTTCAATTTGGAAATTCATGCCTTTCATTTCTGGGAAACTTTATTATTTTGTTGATAATTTCCTCCCCTTTATTTTCTCTCTTTCCTCTTTATGGCATACTTTTATTTGGGTTTTAGACCTCTTGGATGGACTCTAATTTTATTATTATTTCTTAAATAAATAAATAAATTTATTTTATTTTATTTATTTATTTTTTTGAGATGGAGTTTCATTCTTGTTGCCCAGGCTGGAGTGTAGTGGTGCGATCTTGGCTTACTGCAACCTCCGCCTCTTGGGTTCAAGCGATTCTCCTGCCTCAGCCTCCCAAATAGCTGGGATTACAGGCATATGCCACTACACCCAGCTAATTTTTATTTTTTTAGTAGAGGTGGGGTTTCACCATGTTGGCTAGGTTGGTCTCGAACTCCTGACCTCAGGTGATCCACCTGTCTCAGCCTCCCAAAGTGCTGGGATTACAGGTGTGAGCCACCACACTGGCCCAGTACATTTATTTTTCATACAAAGTTTCACTCTGTCACCCAGCTGCAGTGCAGTGACATGATCACAGCTCACTCCAGCCTCCATCTCCTGGGCTCTAGCCATCTTCCCACCTCAGCCTACTACAGGCACACTCCACCACACCCAGCTAATTTTTGTATTTTTAGTAGAGACAGGATTTCGCCATATTGCACAGACTGGTCTCAAACTCCTGGGCTCAAGTGATACACTCGCCTTGGCCTCCCAAGGAGCTGGGAGCCGCTGCACCCCACCTAAGCATGAGCTGAGCCTAAGTGTGAGCCACTGCACCCAGCCTAATTTTATTACTATATTTTCTCTAATTTTATTTCTTTTGTCCTACTTTTGAGGATATTTCCTCAAATCTATTTTCTAACTTTTCTATTGAGTTTAAAATTTTTCTAACACCATTTTAATTTCCACAAGCTTGTTTTTATTTTTATTTATGTTTTCAAGACAGGGGCTTGCTCTGTCACCCAGGCTGGAGTGCTGTGGTGCTATCTCAGCTCACTTCAACCTCTGCCTCCTGCGCTCATGCAGTTCTCCTGCCTCAGTCTCCTGAGTAGCTGAGACTACTGGTGGGCACCACCATGCCTGGCTAGTCTTTTAATTATTATTTTGTAGAGATGGGGTCTTGCCATGTTGCCCAGGTTGGTCTCAAACTCCTGGACTCAAGCAATTCCACCCACCTTGGCCTCCCAAAGTGCTGAGATTATAGGCATCAGCCACTGCCCGGCCTTGTTTTATTTTCTGAATATTCTTTTAAAACAACAGTCTATTCTTGTTTTATATATGTAGTATCATCTTTTATCTCTGCATATCTTTTATCTGTGATAATTTTTTTGTGTGGGAAAAGATACTTTGTTGGAAATGACACATGCTTTGACAGTAGGAGACTATATTTTATAGTGTGCCAAATTTCTTTTGTTGTCTTTTTATTTTTTAAATCACTTTATGAAGATGTAATTTACATAACCTACGTACCTGCTCATAGTATACAATTTCTGTTTTTTAGTATATTTGCAGAGTTGTGCAATCATTACCATAATTTAATTTTAGAACATTTTAATCACTTTAAAAAGCACCCTTGTCCTAATTAGCAGTCACTCTGTATCCCCTCACCCCAGGTAAACAGTAATCTACTTTCTGTCTCCATATATAGGCCTTTTCTGGGCAATTAATTAATTAATTAATTTGAGGCAGAGTTTTTGCTCTTATTGCCTAGGCTGGAGTGCAATGATGAGATCTCGGCAACCTCCGCCTCCTGGGTTCTAACTATTCTCCTGCCTCAGCCTCTCAAGTAGCTGGAACTACAGGCGTGCCCCACCATGCCTGGCTAATTTTTGCATTTTTAGTAGAGATGAGGTTTCACCATGTTGGCCAGGCTGGTCTCAACTCCTGACCTCAGGTGATTGCCCACCTTAGCCTCCCAAAGCGCTGGGATTACTGGCGTGAACCATCGTGCCCAGCCAGGACATTTTATATAAATGGAATGATAAAGTATGTGATCTTAGGCCACTTGACATGTTTTCAAGGTTCATCTGTGTCGTAGCATGTAACAGTACACCATTCTTTTTCGTGGCTGAATAGTGTTCCATTGTATTATTATACATTTCATTCATCTGTTCATTAGCTGATGCCTGCTGATTCTTTTGTATTTATTTTTTTGAGATGGAATCTTGCTCTGTTGCCCAGACTATAGTGCAGTAGTGTGTGATCATAGCTCACTGCAGCCTCGAACTCCTGGGCTTAAGTGATCCTCCCACCACAGCCTCCTGAGTAACTGGTACTACAGATGCATACCACCATGCCTGGCTTATTATTATTGTTTTTATTATTGTTTTGAGATAGGATCTTGTTCTGTCACCCAGGCTGGAGTGCAGTAGCACCATCACAGCTCACTGCAGCTCAATCTGCCAGGCTCAAGCAATCCTTCTACCTCAGCCTCCAGACTAGTAATTATTAAATTTTTTTTTTTACATTTATTTATTTATTTATTTTATTATACTTTAAGTTCTAGGGTACATGTGCATAACGTGCAGGTTTGTTACATATGTATACTTGTGCCATGTTGGTGTGCCGCACCCATCAACTCGTCAGCACCCATCAACTCGTCATTTACATGAGGTATAACTCCCAATGCAATCCCTCCCCCTTCCCCCCTCCCCATGATAGGCCTCGGTGTGTGATGTTCCTTTTCCTGAGTCCAAGTGATCTCATTGTTCAGTTCCCACCTATGAGTGAGAACATGTGGTGTTTGGTTTTCTGTTCTTGCGATAGTTTGCTGAGAATGATGGTTTCCAGCTGCATCCATGTCCCTACAAAGGACACAAACTCATCCTTTTTTATGGCTGCATAGTATTCCATGGTGTATATGTGCCACATTTTCTTAATCCAGTCTGTCACTGATGGACATTTGGGTTGATTCCAAGTCTTTGCTATTGTGAATAGTGCCGCAATAAACATACGTGTGCATGTGTCTTTATAGCAGCATGATTTATAATCCTTTGGGTATATACCCAGTAATGGGATGGCATCAGACAAAGGGCTAATATCCAGAACCTACAAAGAACTCAAACATATTTACAAGAAAAAAACAAACAACCCCATCAAAAAGTGGGCAAAGGAGATGAACAGACATTTCTCAAAATGAATTTCTCAAATTCATACAGCCAACAGACACATGAAAAAATGCTCATCATCACTGGCCATCAGAGAAATGCAAATCAAAACCACAATGAGATACCATCTCACACCAGTTAGAATGGCAATCATTAAAAAGTCAGGAAACAACAGGTGCTGGAGAGGATGTGGAGAAATAGGAACACTTTTCCACTGTTGGTGGGATTGTAAACTAGTTCCACCATTATGGAAAACAGTATGGCGATTCCTCAAGGATCTAGAACTAGAAATTTTTTTTTTTTTTTTTTTTTTTTTTTTGAGACGGAGTCTCGCTCTGTCACCCAGGCTGGAGTGCAGTGGCGCAATCT
This sequence comes from Macaca nemestrina, assembly GCF_043159975.1. Taxonomy (NCBI): domain Eukaryota; kingdom Metazoa; phylum Chordata; class Mammalia; order Primates; family Cercopithecidae; genus Macaca; species Macaca nemestrina. The sequence continues at coordinate 56,628,476 of NC_092136.1, forward strand.
CGGCTCACTGCAAGCTCCGCCTCCCGGGTTCACGCCATTCTCCGGCCTCAGCCTCCCGAGTAGCTGGGACTACAGGCGCCCGCCACTGCGCCCGGCTAATTTTTTTCTATTTTTAGTAGAGACGGGGTTTCACCATGGTCTCGATCTCCTGACCTTGTGATCCGCCCGCCTCGGCCTTCCAAAGTGCTGGGATTACAGGCGTGAGCCACCGCGCCCGGCCAGAAATTTTTTTTAAAGACAGGATCTTGTTACGTTGCCCAGGCTGGTTCTGAACTCCTGGCCCCAGGCCATCCTCCTGATTAATTGCAATTACAGGCATGAGCCACAGTCCCTGGCCCTGCTGGTTCTTAAATAGGCTTTTGGTCAGTCCTCCTGTTTTTAGCTCCATCTTTATCCCCACTTTGAAAGGTGCCTAATGCTACAAGTTCCTGAGCTTTTTGGAGGTTATGTTGTATCTCAGCCTTTCTCAAGCCTACTGTTAGTAACCACTCATTCATCTGCTTTTCAGCTTCTAAAATGTTGTTACTATTACCTTCGCTCTCATTTTGTGGGTTTGTGCCACTCCCCATCCCTCATTGTTTTAGCAAGGTTTTGGAAAGAGAGAGGTAGCCGAGGAAGAGCTAATGCATACCTTCAGTCCTCAGTCTTTAACTGAAAGTTTAAAAGGTGGGATTCCCATGCTGTGTCAGGCTCTAGGCCCAATAGTCATGGAATGACCAAGCTAGAAAAACCTTTAGAGATGAGCAGCTAGTCATGTACTTCATCTTTCAGCTGAAGAGAATGAGACTCACAGGACTTAGTAAATTGTTTAATGTCATACAATTAGTAAGTAGCCAAGTTAGGTCCTTAATCCTGTCTCCTGCCTTCTTAACTAGTTGCTCAGACTTAATTTAGGCTGATTACTTTAACATTCAGTATTGAGGAGAGCATGGGGACCCTTGCTCAGATTTGGCCTCTGCCACTTTTTAGTTACAGAAATGGGTTTGCTTAAGCCCAGTTTTCTGGAGGGACTAGCTTTTAGAGAAAGGTGCATGTGTACCTACCTGTGTAGCCTCTGGGAGCTCACTGTATTTGAAAGAGTGTGTGTATACATCTAACTAATTTATTAATTATATAAAAGAATGGCTGGGCGCAGTGACTTACGCTTGTAATCCCAGCACTTTGGGAGGCTGAGGCGGGCAGATCTTCTGAGGTCAGGGGTTCAAGACCAGCCTGGCCAACACGGCGAAACCCTCTCTCTACTAAAAATACGAAAACAATTAGCTGGGCATGGTGGTGTGTGCCTGTAATCCCAACTATTAGGGAGGCTGAGGCAGGAGAATTGCCTGAACCTGGGAGGTGGAGGTTGCAGTGAAGTGAGATTGCATCACTGTACTATAGCCTGGGTGACAGAGCGAGACTCCATCTTAAAAAAAAAAAAAAAAAAAAAAAAAGAACACAGGATTGGGTTTCTTAGACTGGTCTAAAAGACCGTGAATTGGACAGCTGGTTGCATCACCCACTAAACAGGAAATTATGTGAGTTCCAGATGTTACCTGACAAATGTGTGCTCTGCAGGGCATTTGACTGGGCTAAAAGGAATGCAATGTGAACAAAAGTGCTTTCAGTTTGTCCTAGATGTGGTTTGGAACAGTCCTGACTAGATAGGCTCTCAAACCCTAGTCTTTCTAAAACTGCTCACATAAGAAGTTCAGCCATTTTAGAAATACTGGGTACATGAGTTGGATCACGTGTGGTACCTGGAAGATGTTAAGCAGGAGGCAAAACATCAATAGGAATAATGGCTGTATATACAAACCTAAAACGATCTGACAAAGTAAATGTGTTGAGAAAGAGAGTGAACAAATCTGCCTCGAGAAAACAGGAGTAACAGGGTTTATCTTAAATTTACATTGAAAAGCCTGGTCAGCAGCTTTCCTGGGTTAGTGCCTTGGAAGAGGACTTAGAAGTGGCCTGTGGGACCTGTGCGGTGGCTCATGCCTGTAATCTCAGCACTTTGGGAGGCCAAGGTGGACGACGGATCACTTGAGGTCAGGAGTTCGAGACCAGTCTGGCTAATATGGCACAACCCCATCCCTACTAAAAAGAGAAAGATTAGCTGGGCATGATGGCAGGCGCCTGTAATCCCAGCTACTTGGGAGGCTGAGGCAGGAGAATCAGTTGAACCTGGGAGGCAGAGGTTGCAGTGAGCCAAGATTGTGCCACTGCACTCCAGCCTGGGTGACAGAGCGAGACTCCGTCTCAAAAAAACAAAACAAAACAAAAAAGGCCTGTGGGTGGGGGTTGGGGGACAGTGGACAGTTCACTGCTTGTATTCTGGGTACTTATTTGCATGACTCCTGAGCACCACAGTCAGCTGGTGATGTGGGCCAAGGTAAAGCCTGTCTCTTCAAGGAACAGTTACCTTCTTTACGTCATGGTGTAGGAGTTGTAAAATCACTTTAATTTCATGTGAAGAAGAGATAAGGAAGAGTGATAGCTTCCAAAACTCTGCAGTCCTTATTGTGTGTGTGTGCCTGTATTTAAGGTGTCTCTATTTAAAAAGAGCTGATACTAATGAATGTCATCTATTAGTAAAAGTAATCATAAGGTTAATTCTCATTTAATTAGAAATGTGTAATCTCTTCCCTTCCTACATTGTGCCCCACCATCAGACAGGTGATGCCCTCTGATTTGTATAGGGGTTCAGAAATTATGTAGAAGATAGGGAGAATTGAAATGCTGGAGCAGCCAGAGAGTTGAAGAGAAAACAACCTACCTCTCAACATGTACAAAAAATAGAAGTGTGAGTTGGTAGCAGTGCTATGCTGCTGGGCAGTCTATTTCACAAGTGTTTATAACAGGAAAGATACAGTGCCATCTTTTAGTGTGGGAAATAAACTGATTATAGCATGGATGACACTCAGTTGATGACCATGGTCACCAATAGTATCAATTTTAGGATATCCCAGAATGCCACTATGCAAAGGATAGCATATTAACTTAGACATATGCATTCACAGAGGAAAGAATTTCATCATTCTTGCTGCAGATAATCTGCAGATAATGTGAAATAGACCTTATAGGATTGCTGTTGATACGGTAAGTTGAGGCGCAGTCCATGTGATACTGAAACAGGAGAGGTTCCCTTGTCCCCTCCCTGGCTTGCTGCTGCTGCTGCTGCTTTTTTTTTTTTTTTTTTTTTTTTGCAGACAGAGTCTCGCTCAGCCACCTAGGCTGGAGTGCAGTGGTGCAATCTCAGCTCACTGCACCCACCGTCTCCAGGGTTCAAGCGATTGTCTCGTCTCAGCCTCCTAAGTAGCTGGGATTACAGAAACTCATGCCTGGCTAATTTTTGTGTTTTAGTAGAGATGGGGTTTCACTATGTTGGCCCAGCTGCTCTTGAACTCCTGACCTCAGTTGATCACCCGCCTCGGCCTCTCAAAGTGCTGGGATTACAGGTGTGAGCCACCGTACCCTGCCCACAGTATAGTTTTGAATGCTTGAAATGTATTGCCTGCAGTCTCTGTTTTAAAAACCCTGAGAGGTTGTTAGAACCATTAAAAAAAAGTTTTTTTGTTTCTTTTTTTAAGATAAACTTTAAGTTACCTTTAAGTTAAACTTAAAGGTAATTATAGATTTATTTGCAATTGTAAGAAATAACACAGAGCAATCCCCTGTGCACTCTACCCAGATTCCCTTATTGGTGACATCTTGCAGAACTATATAGATATTATTAGAAACTCACGCCTGTAATCCCAGCACTTTGGGAGACTGAGGCAGGTGGATTACCTGCAGTCAGGAGTTCGAGACCAGCCTGGCCAACATGGTGAAACCCCATCTCTACTAAAAATACAAAAAAATTAGGTGGATATGGTGGCGGGCACCTATAATCCCAGCTACTTGGGAGACTGAAGAAGGAAAATTGCTTGAACCTGGGAGGTGGATGTTGCAGTGAGCCAAGATTATGCCATTGCACTCCAGCCTGGGCAACAAGAATGAAACTCTGTCTCAAAAGAAAAAAAAAAAAAAGATATCAGAACCAGGAACTTGACATTGATATAGTCAAGGTATAAAGAGTTCCATCACTGTGAGAATTCTTGGGGTTGCCCTTTTATAGCCACACCCATCTACCTTCCTCTCCCCATAGCCACCCAACTCTCCCCCTCCCCCACCATTCTTTGCTTCTCTAATTTTATCATTTCAAGAATATTATATAAATGGAATCATACAATATGTAACCTGTTGTGATTGGCTTTTTTTATTCCTATTCAGGTCTACTGGTGATGAATTCTCTCTGTTTTGCCTGAAAATATTTTTATTTTTATTTAAGTTTGCCTTCATTTTTGAAGGATTTTTTTTTTTTTTCTGTTCATAAAGTTCTGGGTTTGACAGATATTTATTTATTTATTTATTTTTCAGTACTTGTAAGGTGTTCCTTCTTTTTTTTTTTTTTTTTTTTTGAGACGGAGTCTCGCGCTGTCGCCCGGGCTGGAGTGCAGTGGCCGGATCTCAGCTCACTGCAAGCTCCGCCTCCCGGGTTTGTGCCATTCTCCTGCCTCAGCCTCCCTAGTAGCTGGGACTACAGGCGCCCGCCACCTCGCCCGGCTAGTTTTTTGTATTTTTTAGTAGGGACGGGGTTTCACTGTGTTAGCCAGGATGGTCTCGATCTCCTGACCTCATGATCCGCCTGTCTCGGCCTCCCAAAGTGCTGGGATTACACGTTTGAGCCACTGCGCCCGGCCATGTTTTCTAGCCTTCATTGTTTCTGATGAGAAGGCAGTTGTAATTTCAGTTTCTTCCCCCGAATATAATGTGTGTCCTTTCTTTCTAGCTCTTTTCAAGGTTCTCTCTTATCACTGGTTTCCAGAAGTTTGTCTGTGATGTACTTGTGTATTATTTTATTGGCATTTATACTGCTTGGAGTCCGTTGAGCTTTTTGAATCTGTAAATTTTTGTCTTTTACCAAATTTGGGAAAATTTTGATTCTTCTTCAAATATTGTTTTCTGCCTCATTCTATTTTCCTTCTGGAACTCCAATTATATTATGTTAGACTTGTTGCCCCACACATCTCTGAGGTCCCTCTCTCCTGCTGCCCTTTCTTTTTAAATTTATACATTTTATTTTGTAGAGATGGGGTCTTACTGTATTACCCAGACTGGTCTTGAACTCCTGGCCTCAAACATTCCTCTCAACCTTGGCCTCCCAAAGTGCTGAGGTTACAAGTGTGAGCTACCACGCCCAGGCAGCTCTTTCTCTAATCCTTTTTTCTCTCTGTATTTCTGATTGGATAATTTTTGTTGTTCTTTTTTCAAGGTCAGTAACTCCTCTGTCGTTTCCAATCTGCTTTTAAGCCAGCCCACTGCGTTGCAATGTCTGTTTCTCTGTTGCGATTTTTTTTTTTTTGAGACGGAGTCTTGGTCTGTTGCCTAGGCTGGAGTGCAGTGGCGCGATCTTGGCTCACTGCAACCTCCGCCTCAACCTCAAGAGATTCTTCTACCTCAGCCTCCCGAGTAACTGGGACTACAGGCGCACGCCACCACGCTCTGCTGATTTTTGTATTTTTAGTAGAGACGGGGTGTCACCATATTGGCCAAGCTTGTCTCGAACTCCTGCCTCAGCCTCCCAATGTGCTGGGATTACAGGTATGAGCCACCACACCTGGCCTGAGATCTATTTTTTTCATTCATAATGATCATACCTGCTTTAAAATTCCTGTTTGCTAATTCCAGTATTTGAGTAAACTTAGGGTTGGTTTCTGTTGATTGACTTGTCTCTTGAGAATAGGTCATATTTTTCTGTTTCTTTATATGCTGAGCAGTTCTGGATTGTAAAGAACTAGATTCTGTTACCTCCCTCCAGAGAGCATTCTTATTTTATTATTATTATTGTTATTATTTTTAAGTTAACTGTTTCCCTGTAGTGAGTGGCAACTTAAATCTCAGTTCAGTTCTTTTACCCTTAACTTGGCTGCTTGGGGTCTACTCCATGCATGCGTGGTTCAGGGATCAGCCAGTTTTGTAGGCAGAGTTTGTACATAGATTTTTGGGTCTTCCCTTCTGTGGTTCTCTCTGGAATTTCCCTCTTTCACTTCCCAGCTGCTGTGGTTTGCCTTAAAATGTGTCCTCTGGTTTCTGAAGCTAGTAAGATTATGAGTTTTTCAGTTTTACCCACCTCTTATGACAGACAGGTACTTGCCTGACTGGAAGCCATAAAAAAGGGAAACTCACCCGGTATCATTACCTTCTTCTAAATGATGACTTTTTTCCCTACTTGAGAATCTTCTTGCTTTTTAATTCTCCAGACAAGCTCATACTTGTCTGCAGGAAAGTTGGTCTGATGGGAGCTATTCTGCCATGACTGGAAGCAGAACCTCTGTGAACTAGATATAAAGTATTCTGTTGATAAAATCAATTTTTTCCCGTTGTAGTTTCACAGATCTTTATATTACTCTCCCTATCACCTTCAAGAGGCCAGATATAAAAATGTCTTTAAATGGGGTGTGGTGGAGCATGCCTTTAAGGGAGGCTGAAATCAGAGGATTGCGTGAGCCCGGCAGTTTGAGACCAGCCTGGGCAACCTAGCTAGATCCTGACTCTACAAAAAAATTTAAAAAATTAGCTGGGTGTGCTGGTCCCAGCTACTCTGGAGGCTGAGGTGGGAGGATAGCCTGAGCTCAGGAGGTTGAGGCTGCAGTGAGCCGTGATTGTGCCGCTGCACCCCAGCCTGGGCAACAGAGTGAGACTCTATCTCAAAACAACAACAACAAATGTCGGTTTGTTTCTGGCTTGATCAAAGCAGAACAGATAAAAAACGTATTAGAAGTTCTTGTAAGGCATGTATGGTTTTAAAAAAATCTTTTATGATTGATTTGAACTGTACATCCTTGGAAGCAGATTCATAAGGATAGACTGACACGTAGTTGACTGCTTTTGAAATTGTTCTTAGAAATGGGCTTAAAATCTGATATCTAGATCTGCTGATGTTTGTATAATCTGTATGTGTTGGACAAATAATTAGTTGTTGTTTCTAGGACAATAGGACAGTTGTGGTGGCGATGTCATATTCCTAATATTGTTTGAATTTCCAGGGGTCTAAATAATTGAAATTTAAGGTACCTGTGATACACAGGGTTCAGGAGGTGGGCCTGTGTAGGTGTTTCTGAGGATTAAGTTTTCCTACTGTTTCTTCCTTTTTTTTTTTTTAGATGGGGTCTCGCTGTGTCACCCAAGCTGGAGTGTAGTGGTGTGATCTCAGCTCACTACATCTTCCATCCCCTGGGTTCAAGTGATTCTCCTGCCTCAGCCTCCCGAGTAGCTGGGATTACAGGTGTCTGCCACCACACCCAGCTAATTTTTATATTTTTTTAGTAGAGATGGAGTTTCACTATGTTGGCCGGGCTGGTTTCTAACTCCTGACCTTGAGTGATCCACCCACCTTAACCTCCCAAAGTGCTGGAATTGCAAGCATGAGTCACCGTGCCCAGCCCCTTACTGTTTATTCTTAAAACTCAGCCCTAAGTAAATGATGAGTGAATCATTTCAATAAAAAAAATCTTAGGTTTGTGAATCCCCTTCTCTTACCTTTTTGGCACTCTTTGTGGAGTGACTAAAATGAATATGATTTGCTTTCAGGGCCCTCATACTTCTTTATACATCTCCTTTCCCCTTGTGGAGAAGATACTTTGCTCTTGCTACTGGTCTAGTCTAATTCACAGAAGGACGTTTGTCTAACTTCGGCACCCTGTATAGTCTTTTATTCAGAACTGGACTCTTTAACAAGACTTCTTCCCTTAGCTGATTTAAAGAAGGGGCAAATGTGGAGAGGTGGTGGTGGGGACAGAGGCTTTAACAATTACTTCTCCCATGATTCATAGCCTTTCTCTCCCTTTTGACCACACGTCAGATCAGCTGGTCATGCTCACCTTTGGCGCCATTCTTCTTCTCACTTTTTAAAAGTTCTCCCCTTAATCACTCAGCTTTCCTATCTTCTCACACGTGCATGTCATGTCTTAGGGAGCACCGTACAGCCATTTAGATGAGATCAGGCACATTTAGGGTAGTTATGGCCATAGAGGCCTAGAGCCATTTTAGGAAGGCATCTTTTCTTCACAGAGGACAATGATTCCTCTCTATGTTGTGATATTTCATGGTTTTTACTGAGGGGATTTTCTGGCTAGTTAGGAATAAATGAGCACGCGGTAACTGAAAGTGAAGAAGCTTAGGAGGAAGAAACAGTTATCTTCTTTCAGCCATGAATGCAGTTTAAAAATACATCCCAAGAATTTCAGACTGTAGACGAGATCATTATGTCAGCTGCTTGCTGCTTAATTACTTTGTACAGTAAGTGCAGGCTTACCATGAGTGGGCTCTTTGCAGGTGTTACTGAAAGCTCTGAGCCTAGCTCTACATAAGCTGTAGGCCTTTGTTGCTGCAGCTATTACCAGCTGCCTGCTGACTTTTGCCAGTCTTCTTTAGTGAAGATTACCAAATGTATTTTGAGGGATGAAATTTGCTCAAAAAGAAAGTTTCAGAATAATTTGTTTGGAAGAAGGATCAGGAAATAAGAGGAATGAAATTATGGCACTTGCTTTTAATAACAGAAAGAAGGTTGGGTCCTATCAGAATTTGAAAATTGTGAATAAGTGAGCTGCTGCTTCTGATGTTGGACAAAACCTCAGAGAAAATAGAGGAGACATTGTAGTTATAAAAGCAATAACTTTCTGACTGGACTTATTACTAGTTTCTGGAGCAGGTGCCTTAGAGTTATTATAAACTTTTCTCTTTTAGAAACTTTTGAGGTGCCTCTGGGATTGATTTAGGGTAAAGGACTTTCTGACTTAGGTGCATCTCATCCTGTAATTGTGAAGAATGCATCCTCCTTAATAACCACAAGTCCCTTTAGGTTCCAGACCAACTAAAAAAACTGTATTTGTAACAGAATTTATTCTATCAACTAGAACACGCAAACAGGACCCTGTGCCAGTGTGCTCTGAATGGTTAGGCCATGTAGGTGAAAGATCTGGAGCCTCCCAGATAATAGCCTTCCTGTGAAATGGTTATTTGTATATGTATGTTCTTTTTCCTGTATATTTGACATTGAGATCATTGAGGGTATGTGCTTTGTCTGGTTCATCTCTATTCCTTGCAGTATCTAAGTCCCTTGATTACTCAGTAAACAGGTAATATAATTCATTTGACTTGTCCTTGATTGTTTCCCATATGTTTCCATGACACCTAAAATTTATTTGTTTGAACTGTTTATATGTGTTTAATTTGTCCCATACTCCCTAATTCCTTAGGAAAAGCAATATTTGGGACAGTATACTTTTAGATAGAGCACTAGTGACTTTACAGTAATTTGGTATCAATTGAGCTCTTCATTCTACTATACCGTATTATAATGTTTTTCAAACTGAATTGTGATCATTAGTAGGCCTGCAGTCAGCATTTTTAGTTTTAATGATATAGAGTAGGAAATATGAGAGGACATTATATATAAAGGTAAGTATTGTTTTGTGAAATTTTTGCTTTAGGTAAATTTGTGTATACACATATACATGTATATGTTTATTGCTTCATAATGTAAAATGTAATTTGTACTGGAATAATGGTCAAAAAAGTTTGAATAACACTGCTTTATTGTAATACTCTGTTATTTCATTTATCATATAGCATTATGCCAGTACATACAGGCTTCTAAAGCCAGGGATGGTGCCAGCCCTTTCATTTCAAGTACGACTGAAGGTAAAAACAAAACAAAATTGAGAACACCCAAAGCTTTCTAATGGTTCTTACATATGTCTCTCCAGTGGCATTTTGTAACCTTTGACCTTCTAACTTTCTTGTGCCTTTTTTGACCAGTAGATTATTCAGATTTGTATCCCTCTAGGTGGTGGGTTCTTTGGTTCTTTCTCTCTTCACTTTAATGTTCTTATTTCAATATACTCTAGTGTTTTTAGGAGGGGGAATGGGAAAACAAAGGACAGTTCTGGAAATTTCAAGTAATTCTGAATTGACAGAATATCTCATTATATTTACCCTGAAATCTGCTTTGTTAATGTTCTTATATCTTTTCGTTTCTTTGTATTTTTCCCAGAGATCATTGAAATGCGTAGTTTATTCTGAATTTTAAGTAAAATATGCTTCTGTGATGTTTTTAGTTGACTTTAAGCAAATTAAACCTGACTTTCAGGGAAAAAAAAAGATAGATACAATCCTTGTCATTCCTTGTGCTTTCTCACTCTCTTCCAAGAAAATTAACCATTGGGTTTGTAGTAATAGTTTCATTTTGAAGAAGAACTGACAGCTAGTGATGTCTAACATTAACCATGCTATACTTTTTCAGCTTCTTTACTGACCTAATAACTTTAATGCCTTTCCTATTCTTATTCTTAGATGGTTGGCATACTAACCCCCTTGCCTTCATTTCTGTACCTTGCTGGACTACCAAGCTCAGACGTTTGTAACCCCGTGACTTAAAGGGATTTTGTAGAGATGATTTGCTTCATTCTTTTTCTTACAGGAGAAAATTTTGAGCAGACGCCATTGAGACGAACATTCAAATCTAAGGTCCTTGCACGATATCCTGAGAACGTAGAATGGAATCCCTTTGACCAAGATGCAGTAGGAATGGTTAGTATTTGTTAGCCACAAGTATGAGATAATTTACAGAGTAATTTTTAATAGGATTGTGAATTCAGGCTGTGGTAGCAGTGGTACCACCAAATACCAATAACTTTTGAAGAAAGGATTATAACACTTGTTGTTTATTATTCGGTATTTTGGTCAAAGTATCAAATATTCAGAATATATTAACTATGCAAAAAGTTATAATGTGTTTCTGTTGTATCAGAGAAATACATAGTATTGTGTCAGTGAACTTATTTTGTGGTCCTGATTTATTGATTATTTATTGCATTGAGATTATATGATGAGTTAATTTTAAACTTCACTAGTTTAAAATTGTTTTCTCTCATTCTGCACTGAATATATCTGAGTAATATGACAGAAGTAGATATTTTTGTTTCATCATAATTTTATTTTCATTTTTTTGTTTCATCATAATTTTAGATAGGAAAGCATTTAAAATCTCATATGGAAGAATATACCACTATGAGTAAGCTAACCTTTATTGAATATTCACCTTGTGCTAGGCACTCTAATAAGCATTTTACATGAATTAATTTATTTAATCCTCATGGTACTCCTTACATGGGTAGTATTAAATAAACACATACACACGTACATATTTTACAGATGAAGAAATTAAGATCCAAAGAGGTTAGGTAATGTATTCAAGCTCGCATGGCCAGTAAGTAGTTGAGTTGGAGTTTGAGCACTGTAGTCTGGTTCCAGACTTCTGCTGTTAACCTTATCTTTGTACTGCCTCTGTTGCATTTGTTTTTGAGGCAGGGTCTCACTCTGTCGCCCAGGCTGCTGGAGAGCAGTGGTGTGGTCTCTCCTTACTGCAGCCTCATCCTCCTGAGCTCAAGTGATCCTCTCACCTCAACCACCCGAGTAGCTGGGACTACTAGTGCATGACACTATGCCTGGCTACTTTTTGTATATGTTTTTTAATAGAAACAGGGTTTTGCTATATTGTCCAGACTGTTCTCAAATTCCTGGGCTCAAACAGTCCGCCCACCTTGACCTCCCAAAGTGCTGCGACTATAGGCGTGAGCCACTGCACTTGGCCTTCTATTACATACTTAACGGCATTCTGTAGTTTTTAGAGGATGGTCTTGTTTGATGCACACAAAAACCCTGTGAAGTAGGGAGAGGAAACTGTATTATTTATTTCACAGATGAAGAAACTGTCTTTGAGAGACTTAAGTTTTTTGACTCCTAGTCTAGTATTTATTTCATTTTAACATGCTATATTCTAGAAATACCTAGCCTTTGGGAAGTCAAGTTTAAGGCTAATAGATATAATATAATATAGGCCCTTGTATTTGTTAACCCAGGCTATTATATTTTATTTGTATAGCCAGGTTCATGTAAAACTGGAAAATGGGAACTGATTGATTCAGGTCAGTTCGATTAACTATCCAAGTTTCTTTATATAACCCATCTGAATTAGAGTGAAAACAGTACATCTTTATCCTGATTCTGTCATCTCCTTGGTTTATATGAAATGAGCATACTTTTTGATGTGAAAATAAGTTTTACTAATGACAAAATTTTGTGAGGTGATAGTCCAATACTATTTACAAGTTTGTTTTATTTTTAGGTATAAAGTTGCATCTATCTGGTTTTTAGATATATTTCTAGCATTGTCTCCTAATATACATATCTTACTCTCTGCCTTGCTGTCATGCTTAACCACCTACCATTTCCTAAATTCTCCAAGTTTTCTTTTATCTCCATGTCTTTGTGCATTTTCTTCTTGTCCCCGAAATATCCTTCTGTCCCTTGTGTACCTGATGAACTCTAACATTACCTTTCTTTGGCGACAGAATCTTGCTCTGTCACTCAGGCTGGGCTGCAGTGCATGATCTTGGCTCACTGCAACCTCTGCCTCCTGGGTCAAGTGATTCTTATGCCTCAGCCTCCCTAGTAGCTGGGATTATAGGCGTGCACTAGCACACCTGGTTAATTTTTGTATTTTTAGTAGAGACAGGGTTTCGCCATGTTGCCCAGGCTGGTCTTGAACTTCTGGCCTCAAGCGATTCACCTGCCTTGGCCTCCCAAACTGTTGGGATTACAGGTGTGAGCCACTGCACCTGGTCCGTTTTTGTAGCTTTTTTCTGATATTCCTAGGCTGAGTTGTCTGTTCTGTGTTCCCATAGTACTTTGCATATACTTCTGTATATCCCTGATGACTGCATTATGATTTTATTTACTTGCGTGTCTTGCATTAGAAAGAGAGAGCTTTAAGCCAGATACACTCTCAGCTTAGTAGGTGCTCTATAAATAAATAAATAGTGATGGTGTTCTGAAAGAGGATCGCCAGTAAGTGTTCTTACTGCTTGTTGCCTTGTTGTCTTTTGCAGCTATGTATGCCCAAAGGGCTGGCATTCAAGACCCAGGCTGATCCCAGGGAGCCCCAATTCCATGCCTTTATTATCACAAGGGAGGATGGCTCTCGGACATTTGGGTTTGCCCTCACATTTTATGAAGAGGTGACTAGCAAGCAGATCTGCAGTGCGATGCAGACCCTCTACCACATGCACAATGCTGAGTATGATGTCCTACATGCTCCCCCTGCTGATGGCAGAGACCAGAGCAGCATGGAGGATGGTGAAGACACTCCTGTGACCAAACTGCAGCGCTTCAACTCCTATGACATTAGCCGGGACACTCTCTACGTCTCTAAGTGCATCTGCCTCATCACGCCCATGTCTTTCATGAAGGCATGTCGGAGCGTGCTGGAGCAACTCCACCAGGCGGTCACTTCACCTCAGCCCCCTCCACTGCCCCTTGAGAGCTACATATACAACGTACTCTACGAGGTGCCACTCCCACCTCCTGGCCGGTCCTTGAAGTTTTCTGGGGTCTATGGGCCAATAATCTGCCAGAGACCAAGTACCAATGAGCTTCCCCTGTTTGACTTTCCTGTCAAAGAGGTTTTTGAACTGCTCGGGGTGGAGAATGTGTTTCAGCTTTTTACTTGTGCCCTTCTGGAGTTTCAAATCCTGCTCTACTCACAGCGTAAGTCAGTGCTTACTAGAGCCTTCTGCCTGCCTCAGGCTTCCTTTCTTTCCATGTTCAGATACAGTGGGACTGACTGTAAAGGTTAAGAACTATTACAGTTTAAGCAAAACCCAGATCTTTTGCAGGTAGGTGGTGGATGGCAAATTGATGGACATGAGAGGGCCAGTATTTCTGATTAACTGTCTTCATGGCCTTTTGCTGGGCATTCCAGTCTTGGAAGGGAACACTGCTTCCTATGTCCCTTCTGATTGAAGTGAAAAGAGGGGTGGGTAGGAGGTGGTGGTCACAGAAAGCTGACTTTCCATCAATTCTGTTCTGTCATTCTGCAGAGTTATTTCTGCCTCTTCCTTAGCCTAGTAAAATTGAGGATTCACAAAGGATAATCCTTTATATATTGAGAAAATGTGGATGTGTTGCTTCTTTTTGTTGTTTACTTAACTGAATTGTTTTTATAAATGGGAGGTTGAGTGTAAGCAGCATATTTGGACAAAATAGTAAAGTAGATGAGAAAGAAACAGATGCTTACTTAATGAACCAGGCTAGTAACATGAAATTCATTCATTCAGTACATGTTTACTGAGAGTGTACTATGTGCCAGGCATTGTTTCAAGGGTAGTGGTGGACAAGATAGAAAAATTGTTGTGGTGGACAAGACAGAAAAATTGTTGCTATAGTGGAACTTAAATTTTAGTGGGGGAAGAGAGGTGATTAAACAAATACATAAACTATGTAGTTTGTAAGGTTCTTAATAAGGGCTATAAAGAAAAATAAAACAGAGAAAGGGATAATATTTGGGGAAGAGAAGTTCCAATTTATAATAAGAGTGGTTAGGTAGGCATCCCTGAGTGACCTGTTAATATCTGTAGGAAAAGTATTCCAGGCAAAGGGCCCAGGTCTTATAAATGGTCTAAGACAAGAATGTGCTTCGTGTGTTCAAGAACAAGGAAGCTGGGTGGATGGAATGGAGTGAATGAGCAGGAGTATAGTAGGAGATGGTGTTAGAGACTTAACTGGAGGCCAGATTGTATAGAATCTTGTAGGCCATTGTAAGGACTTTGGCTTTTACTCTTAGATGGCTCTTAGATAGCCATCAGAGTTTTCAATTTTTTTTACTTTTTATTTTAAAATAATTTTTAGCTTATGGAAGAGTTGCAAGGAGTGGTCAAAGGACTCTTGTATACCCTATGCCAAATTCACCAATTGTTAACATTTTGCCACATTTGCTTTATTACGGTCTCTCTCTGTGTGTGAACATAACAACCATTGAGAGTTATTGTGACTCCTAAATTCTCATATGTTTATTTCCTAAGAATAACATTCTCTGAAATAACTATCATTGATCAAATTTGGAAAACCTGACATTGAGACAGTACTGTATTAAAGTTTCTCTAGTACCTGATAATGTCTATTATGATAATGTAAAAAAATTCCTTATTTAGGATCTCGTGCGATATCTTGCATTGCTTTTAGTTGTGAGTTTCTCAGCCTTTGTCTTTCATGACATAGACATTTTTGAAGAGTACAAGCAGGTTATTTTATAGACTGTCCCTTAATGATTTTGTCTGATGTTTTCATGATTAGATTCAGATTATAAATTTTTGCCTAAAATACCATAGAAGTGATGTTGTGCTTCTCTCAGTGCATTATATTAGGAGACATATACTGTCAGTTTTCATGATTACAGGAGGCAGGCATATGATGTCATTTTGTCTCATTTTTGGTGATAGTAATCTGCTCACTTGGTTAAGATGGTGTCTGTGGTTTCTTAACTGGAAAGTTTTAATTTTTCCCTTGGTAATTAACACGTAAGTTGTGGGGAGATACTTTGAAACTAATTATTCTGTTCTTTAAAGTTTTGCGTAACCATTTCTTTTTTAGTTTTTATTTTTTTGTATTATATTTGCAGTTTATGGATGCCTAATAGTTTAGCATCTATTGATGTTTCTATTCTGAATCAGTTTTTTCAAGGATAGTAGCAAAAAGGTGATTTTCTTTTTCTTTTTTTTTTTCCTTTTGAGGCAGGATCTCACTCTGCTGCCCAGGCTGGAGTTCAGTGGTGCCATCATGGCTCTCTGCAGCCTCATCCTCCTGTGCTCAAGTGATCCTCCCACCTCAGCTTCCTGAGTAGCTGGAATTACAGGCACGCACCACCATGCCTGGCTAATTTTTTATTTTTTGTAGACATGGGGTCTCACTATATTGCCCAGGCTGGTCTCAAACTCTTGTATTCAACCTCCTGCCTTGATTTCCCAAAGTGCTGGGATTACAGGTGCCACTGTGCCCAGCCTTAAATTTTTTTTTTTTTGTAAGAAATAGTCTTCCTCTATCACCCAGGCTAGAGTGTAGTGGCACAATAATGGCTCACTGCAGTCTTGATATCCTGGGCTCAAATGATCTTCCCATCTCAGCTGCCTGAGTAGCTGGGACTACAGGCGCCCACCACCATGTCTGGCTAATTAAAAAAACTTTTTTTTTTTGTAGAACTAGGGTCTTGCTTTATTGCCCAGGCTGGAAAATAGTGGTTTTTAAACTTTATCTGTATTTATTAATTGGCATTATACCATAATGAAGAATGTTTCTTTCTCCTTTGTTTATTATTGTATGGATTCATAGATTTTTATTTTACTCAAGTTATAATTCACTATAATTATTTACTTTGATGCTCAAATTTCCCAGATTTGGTCCACGGACAAAAGAACGGACCTCCACAATGGCAGGGCTTTTGCTTTTTGCTCACTGATGGATTCCAAGCACTAAAACCGTGGCTGGTTTATAAGGGTGCTCAATAAATGTTGTTAAATGAATGAATAACTCAGGCTTTTAACAGGATCACTCTGGCCATTATATTAAGAGTATATCCCCAAAGGGAGAATGAGCAAAGAGTTCTGTTAAGAGGTAATTTGTAATAATCCAGGTGAGAGGTGATGTCAGTTAGAACTAAGGAGGTAACAGTGAAGTGGTGTGAAATGGTTCGGTTCTGGATACAGTTTGAGGGTGAAGTAATGGAAACTATGTTGAACTCAAGAGCACATACCTCATATAAAGTGGACAGCCACTAATTAGCTCCAGTTAATTCCTTGTGGGTATACTGGCCTGATGTTACTAAATATTCCAATATTTCATGAGGACCCAGATTTTTTACATGAAATCTCTGATTTTTAAATATTGGCAATAATATTCTTTTTAAACACTGCAGGCCAAACAAAAAGCATCTGCTGGCTGAATGTAGTTCCTGAGGCTTCACTTTGCAGCTTCTAGTTTAAGATACGAAGTTACAGCCTCCTGTCTCTGGGTGAAATACAGACTTGGACAAATCATATTGCTTTCCTAGCTATTTCTTGACTGGAGCTTCATAAAAATACTTTGAAATGGAGACTTAGTTGAATAGGGAAGAACTTCTCTGGTTTCGAACAGAACAGAGAGGAGGAAACCAAACTGTATAGAGTGTTAGAAGATACAGTAGACTTTTAGGTACCTATAAGGCAGTGGGGTGTTTAGAGGCAAGGAAAGGAGGATTGAAACAAATATGATGAACACAAGGGAAAAATAACATTATTTCATCTGAATTTCTTTTGTATTTCCTAGAATATGGGTTCTTGTATCCATAATAAAAATTTTAAGAGGTTTGAATGTAATTGAGATGGTTAGTATGTAGAATTGAATTGAACTTAGGACCTAAAGTCACGTTCAGCATGGACAAGAGAAAGCTTTTTCCAGAAATTCCTGGATATTGCTGAGGCCAAAGTGGAGTGGATTACTTTTCATTGGATGTAAGTTATGCTTTTTGTTGTTAATAGAGTGCTTTAAACAATTTAGGTTGGTTGTCTTGAAATAGTTTTTATTAATGATCCAAAGGCATCTTCCTTGTATGGATAAAAATCACTCTGGCCAAAAACAAGCTGTCACCACTGCAGTTGATTTTACCTGCTGCATGTCCTGCCCTCTGAATAGAAAAGAGGTGTTACTTGAGGAAAAGGAATGCAGGCTGAATTGTAAGACTCTGAAAGTATAACCCTTTGGAACGCTGAATTGGCAGTTTTAAGCAGTGTTTTCTTTTTGGTATAGGTCATTTTATTTACTTCTGGATAATATTTATTCTTTAGTCCATATAGAAATAGTGTTTTTTAATAGCATAATTTTTAATTGGTTGTTTAAAAATTATTATTACTTTTTTTTTTGAGACAGGGTCTCATTCTGTCACCTACACTGGAGCAGGTCTCATTCTGTCACCTACATGGTGTAGGTGACAATCATAACTCACTGCACCCTTGACCTCCCCAGACTCAGATGATCCTCCCATCTCAGCCTCCTGGGTAGCTGGGACTACAGGCATGTACTGCCGTGTCTGGCTAGTTTTTGTATTTTTTGTAGAGATGAGGTTTTGCCATGTTGCCCAGGCTGATCTTGAACTCCTGGGCTCAAGCAATCCACCTTCCTTGGCCTCCCAAAGTGCTGGGATTACAGGCATGAGCCACTGCACCCGGCCTTATTTTAAAATTATATGCAGAACAGAAACTCTTTATCTGAAGTGGCCTAGTAGAGTAGTTGATTGGAAACCAAAAAAGTCAGTTAAGTCACAGAATCCTAAAAATGATATATACAATTAATTTTATAGTTAAACTATTTATTATTTGTTATTTTTGGGATGGAGTTTTGCTCAGTCATCTAGGCTGGAATGCAGTGGCACAATCTCGGCTCATTGCAACCTCCGCCTCCTGGGATCAAGTGATTCTTCTGCCTCAGCCTCCCGAATAGCTAGGACTACAGGTGCACACCACTGTGCCTGGCTAATTTTATTATTTTTAGTAGAGACAAGGTTTCACTATGTTGGCCAGGCTGGTCTGAAACTCCTGATCTCAGGTGATCCACCAGCCTCAGCCTCCCAAAGTTCTGGGATTATAGGCGTGAGCCACCACGCCTGGCCTAAATAATTTAACTTAAAACATATAACTGTATAGTCACTAATCTTTGATGAAGGGTCCAGGCATTTCTCATGATTATGAATTCACAAATCAGGTATCTGCACTCCTTGCATAAACCACACCCATAATGCATTGACTAGATTTCCTAGTTACTTTGCTTTACTTTTTTTTTTTTTTTTTTGTAGGTGGAGTCTTGCTCTGTTACCAGGCTGGAGTGCAGTGGCGTGATCTTGGCTCACGGCAGCCTCCGCCTCCCGAGTTCAAGCAATTTTCCTGCCTCAGCCTCTTGAGTAGCTGGGACTACAGGTGTGCACCACCACGCCCACCTAATTTGTATTTTTAGTAGAGATGGGGTTTCACCATGTTGACCGGGATGGTCTTGATTTCTGGACCTCATGATCTGCCCGCCTCAGCCTCCCAAAGTGCTGGGATTACAGGTGTGAGCCACTGCGCCCAGCCCTGGTTACTTTTTTTTTTTTTTAAAGTAGAGTGATAACTTAAAGAACCTTGCAAAAGAACATGAGCAGAGACTACTTCTAGATTTTTGTCGTATTCCTTAGTTTTTTATTCTTAATTGTTTCATGGTATGCCTAATTCAATTACAGTGTTTTTTAGTGACTTTGTATTACTGAGTCTTTTGAAAGCATTTAATTTTGTTTCCAGAGAAACAGGCATTCTTTCTTTTTACCCTCAGATTTTACCATTTATTTACACAATATTTGGTTACGTTATATAATCCAGTAATAAGTTCAGCTAGCACAGGTTTGGGAACAAATGAGTGGGAGCAATGTATGCTTTACTCAGAGTGGGGAAAATCAATTGATAAAGTGAGTTGGCTAAGTGGAGGCTGATAAGAAATCTCCAATGATATTTTGCTATCTAAAGTAGTCTTTTACTGTAAAAATAATGATTGCTTAAGGCATATAATTAAAATAATCCCAAAGGGAATCAAATATTTTCCTCTCTTTTCTTCATATAGTAGCTAGATATCAAATTTTTTGTGTATCCTTAATGAAAACAATAGTTTTAAAAAACAAATAAATAATATGTGCACATATAATACAGAGAAAGTTGGAAGTTCCCCCCAACCCCCCTTTTTTTAAGACGGGGTCTTGCTCTGTTGCCCAGGCTGGAGTGCAGTGGCGTGATCTCAGCCCCCTAACGGGTTCAAGCAGTTCTTGTGCCTCAGCCTCCCGAGTAGCTGGGACTACAGGTGCGTGCCACCACACCTGACTAATTTTTGTATTTTTAGCAGAGATGGGATTTGCCATGTTGGCCAACCTGGTCTCAAACTCTTGACCTCAAGTGAACTGGCCACCTTGTCCTCCCAAAGTGTTGGGATTACAGGCGTGAGCCACTGCACTTGGCCCCTTTTTCGTTGATCTAGTATCCTACCCCTGAGAAGTAATCTTTTAATTTTTAAAAATTCCCTTTTTTCCGGTATTTTTAATAATGCACTATATATATATGTGTATGTGTGTGTATATATATATATATTTTTTTTTTTTTTTTTTTTTTTTTTTTTTGAGATGGAGTTTCACTCTGTTGTCCAGGTTGGAGTGTGGTGGTGCAATCTTGGCTCACTGCAACCTCTGCCTCCTGGGTGCAAACAGTTCTCCTGCCTCAGCCTCCCGAGTAGCTGGGATTAGAGGCACATGCCACTACACCCAGCTAATTTTTGTATTTTTAAGGGGTTTCACTATACTCGCCAGGTTGATCTTGAACTCCTGACTTCAAGCAATCCACCCTACCTTGGCCTGCCAAGGTGCTGGGATTACAGGCATGAGCCACCACGCCTGGCCCAATGTACTGTTTTTTATGTTAGGTGTTAAATATACATGTATTGATTTTAATATTCTTTAAATTATACATATACACTATGAAATCTCTATGGTATATTAAAATAAAACTTGAGGCCAGGTGCGGTGGCTCATGCCTGTAATCCCAGCACTTTGGGAGGCCGAGGAGGACAGATCTCTTGTGATCAGAAGCTCAAGACCAGCCTGACCAACATGATAAAACCCCATCTGTACTAAAAATACAAAAATTAGCTGGGCATGGCGGCACACACTTGTAATGCCAGCTACTGAAGAGGCTGAGGCACGAGAATCACTTCAACTCGGGAGGCAGAGGTTGCAGTGAGCGGAGATCACACCACTGCACTCCAGCCTGGATGACAGAGCAAGACCCTGTGTCCAATAAAATAATAAATAAATAAAATAAAACTTGAAAAAAGGCATTTCAAGAGTGTAAAATGAAGGATAGAAATTTACAGCATTAGAGGAGTGTACAGTGACGTGTGCAACTTCTACCTCTGCACCCTGGTTCTCCTTCAGGGAGGTTACCACTGTTTTCCGTTTCCTTGTAGACATAGCTGTGTATATACTATATATATACTTTTTAAAAAGAACACAAATGGGGGCATACTAATCATTGTTTTGCAACCTCCCAGGATAGTTTATAATTGTTTGTAAATACGTAGTAGCTGCCCTGTAGTTTGTTTAGAGGGGGCTTATTTATAGAGTGATTCCAAGTCTGATGTCTTTATCTGCACATACAAGTCATAAAAATGGGCCGGGTGTGGTGGCTCACACCTGTAATCCCAGCACTTTGAGTGGCTGAGGTGGGCAGATCATTTGAGGTCAGGAGTTCAAGACCGCCCTTGACAACATGATGAAACCTCTTCTCTACTAAAAATACAAAAATTAGCCAGGCGTGGTGGCGTGCGCCTATAATCCCAGCTACTGGGGAGGCTGAGGCAAAAGAATCGCTTGAACCTGGGAGGCAGAGGTTGCAGTGAGCTGAGATTGTGCCACTGCACTCCAGCCTGGGTGACAAAGCGAGACTTTGTCTCAAAAAACAAAAAAAGTGCTGGGATTATGGGTTTGAGCCATTACACCTGGTTTAAAAGACATTCCTTTTTTTGTTTTTTGAGACAATCTCACTTAAAAGATATTTTTAATGCCCAGTAGATTCCAAGAGTTTTAGCAGCTGTGTGTTTCAGAAACTGCGAAGAAGACCAAATATACGTATTTATCATACTAGTAAAGTTGTCTACAGGTTATGCTCTTCTTTGATTAGCTAGGAGCAAGGTGATAGGCAACTTTCAAAGCTTTATTAGTGAGCAAATGTAGGATGTTTTGCTAAACTTCTACCTTAATACTTTTCAGCTTCTGTTCCCTTTGTACTGAGACTTCTTCATTTCCTAGAAAGTTTTTTGTTCCTTACAACTACTTTATGAACCAACCTGTGATTTAAATGGTGGGGTGGGTTTTTAGTGCATAACATCATTTTAATTCCTATGACAGCTCATTTGAAACCAGCCATTCCAGAGGGATTTTACTCATATGATTTAAAAATGTATATTTCTGCTTTGTCCTTAAATGCCTGAAACCATCATATCATTTGTGAATAGTAATTTGTAAAATTTAAGTTTTAGGCCAGGAGCGGTGGCTCACGCCTGTAATCCCAGCACTTTGGGAGGCTGAGGTGGGCGGAGAACTCTCGACCTGAGGTCGGGAGTTCGCGACCAGCCTGACATGGGGAAACCCTGTCTCTACTAAAAAATACAAAATTAGCTGGGGTGGTGGTGCATGCCTGTAATCCCAGCTACTTAGGAGGCTGAGGCAGGAGAATAGCATAAACCCGGGAGGCGGAGGTTGCGGTAAGCCGAAATCGCACCATTGCTCTCCAGCCTGGGCAACAACAGCGAAACTCCGTCAAAAAAAAAAAAAAGTTTTAGTCAGTCAATTTTATTGGCTTTACCAATATATTTATTAGTCATTAAAAAAAAAAAAAAGGCTGGCTGGGTGCGGCAGCTCACGCCTGTAGTCCCAGCACTTTGGGAGGCCGAGGTGGGTGGATCACGAGGTCAGGAGTTCAAGATTAGCCTGGCCAAGATGGTGAAACCCCGTCTCTACCAAAAATACAAAATTAGCCAGGTGTGGTGGTGGGCATCTGTAATCCCAGCTACTTGGGAGGCTGAGGCAGGAGAATCACTTGAACCCGGGAGGTGGAGGTTGCAGTGAGCCAAGATGGTACCACTGCACTCTAGCCTGGGCAACAGAGCAAGACTCCGTCTCAAAAAAAAAAAGGCCTAGAAATTATACTCTGAAGAGAAGCCAAATATTGACCACGAGCCTTCCCTTTAGGCTATGATATGATCTCTGATCTATAACAAGAGTTTTGAGTCACTAAAGTCAATCCTCTGGGTCTTTCAAGTTCTAGGGAAGCCTTTTTTTTTTTTTTCTTTTTTTTTTTAGGAGTCTAGCTCTGTCACTTAGGCTGGTGTGTGCAGCTGTGCAGTCTCGGCTCACTGCAACCTCTGGTCCCCAGGTTCAAGCGATTCTCACATCTCAGCCTCCTGAGTAGCTGGGATTACAAGTGCATGCCACCACGCCCAGCTAATTTTTGTATTTTTAGTAGAGACAGGGTTTCACCATGTTGGTTGGCCAGTCTGGTCTCGCACTCCTGACCTCAGGTGATTCACCTGCCTCGGCCTCCCAAAGTGCTGGGATTACAGGCGCGAGCCACTGCGCCCGGCCTCTAGGAAGGCTTTTTATTGAAACGTTAAAATAACATTTTTATGCTGTTCTCATTCAGGAAAGGTTGCCAGGTGAAGGGCAGACTTGGCTAGCATGGAAAACCAGCTTCTGCATGCTTGATGGTTCTTTGTGCTTGATTTTGCAGGCAAAGCTCACATAAGCTCCTTATAGGATGTTCTACAGAAGTATATTAGTGAGAAATGAGCCTATTTTTGCTTCCATGCTGAATGGAGACCCAGAACTACTGTTCTTTCTTTTTGTTCAGTTCTGCTACCCCCTTTCTTAAGAGGATCTACTTAACATTCTGGGGTAGTATTTGGAGCAAGATGTCATTAATTATTTTTGTTGTATTTCTATATTAGATTTTATTATGAGCAAGGACCTGTGTGTGTAGGTATATTTCTTTTTTGTTGTTGTTGAGACAGAGTCTCTCTCTGTCGCCCAGGCTGGAGTGCAGTGGCTGGATCTCAGCTCACTGCAAGCTCCGCTGCCCAGGTTTACGCCATTCTCCTGCTCAGCCTCCCGAGTAGCTGGGACTACAGGCGCCCACCACCTCGCCTGGCTAGTTTTTTGTATTTTTCAGTAGAGACAGGGTTTCACCGTGTTAGCCAGGATGGTCTCGATCTCCTGACCTCGTGATCCGCCCGTCTCGGCCTCCCAAAGTGCTGGATTACAGGCTTGAGCCACTGCGTTCGGCCGTGTAGGTATATTTCAAGGGTCTCTTGGTTGTCTCTCGGACACCCTCATGGGAATCACATTGAGCATACCCTTGCTGAAGTTTATCCTGATCCTTTCTAAATAAGAGATTGTATTGAAAGTTTTAACTTACTGTTTCGAAAGCAAGTGCCTTGTTTTTGACTGATTTGTGTGTGTGCTTTTTTTTGTTGTTGTTGATCCAGATTACCAGAGACTGATGACTGTGGCGGAGACGATTACAGCTCTCATGTTTCCTTTCCAGTGGCAGCATGTCTATGTCCCTATTCTCCCGGCTTCTCTCCTGCATTTCTTAGATGCCCCTGTTCCATACCTGATGGGCTTGCATTCCAATGGCCTGGATGACCGGTCAAAGCTGGAGCTGCCTCAAGAGGTGAGAGCTTGAGTGTTGGTGCCTCTGGCCTCAATACAGGATTGGGGAGAGAAGGGCTTTGGGATGAACCCAGCATGCATGATGTTACCAAGTTTATTTTCTTTTATTTTGGTGAGTATGAATAACTTTTCAGGAAAAAAGTAAAAACAATGAACATTTAGTTCAATTTATATCATCCCAGAGACATTTACTATCTTTATCAACTGACATACGTACATTGTAATTTCTGTATTTATACTATTGTTTTTGTTTTGTTTTGCTTTTTAAGAGACAAGGTCTTGCTGTGTTACCCAGGCTGGGTGCAGTAGCATGATCGTAGCTTACTGTAGCCTGGAACTCCTGGGCTGAAGTGAGCCTCCTGTCTCAGCCTCCTGAGTAGTTGAGACTAAAGGAGTGTGCCACGACATCCAGCTAATTGTTTTTTTTATGTTTTGTAGATGCAGGGTCTCACCATGTTGCCCAGGCTGGTCTCGAACTCCTGGGCTCAAGTAATCCTCCTGCCTTGGCCTCCCAAAGTATTGGGATTATAGGCATGAGCCACTGTGCCTGGCTAAGAAAAGAGTTGATTTAAAATATGTATTTCCTATTCCATTCTAAATAGATTTAAAGCATGATTAGAAATAAGATTGTTTTATTTTTAATTTTTTTAGAATTACCAGCAGAACTGGTATGTAATTTTGTGGCTGTTGTGAAACTAGCTGCAGGGAAGTGCTTTCCTACTTTGAATTTCTTAGTCATTAGAAAGGCCTGGGAAGCAAACTTTGGAGTATACATACACTGGTGTCACCACAGCTCTTTGTTTCCTCCCTCTACCAGCCTTTTTTTTGGGGGTAGAGATTTTTGTATATGACTGAGGAATATGAGTGAGGGGCCCCAAGAAGAGAGCATTCTCATGGAACTGGATCTGGGCAGCACTGTGTCATTGGGCATGACTGGGCAACATCTTTGATGAATGCCCTGATAATTAGACCATGTCTGTGATGTTTAAATTATAGTCAAATGCATCTCTTTGCTCTTTTCTCTCTTCTTTAGTTTTAGAATCAAAATGTCTTCCTTGTCTTCTTCCATTTCTGCCCTTTTTTCTTCTTTGACTTTATAGAGCATTGTGCTCTTTGGGGTGGAACAATATTAATTAAGGGAAAAAAGATCTAAATGATGGATAAAATCATTGAGTTGAGATAATATTGAAGTTTTTTGTGTACTTGCTTACTGTACCATACATATCCATGAAGAGTGGACTGGAGAAAGAAGAGCTGTTTGTTGTTTGCTTTAAACAAATGTCTATTTAATATTGATACAACTTAGTCAACCTAATTATAATTCTGTAAAGTCACAAAAAGAACAATAACAAAAAATTGTTGAAGGTGGAAGGCCAAAGAAGCAAGCTATGTGCATAATTTAGTAAATAGACCACTAAGCAAGAAGCCAGATTTCTCAGTTTTATTTTCCTCTTTGGCATCAGCTTTCTTTATACTTGGGGCAAATTCTGATCCCTCTAGGATTTTTCAACATTGTTGCCTATGTACTTCATGTATATGGGTATGTGAAGGGACCTCTGAGGGATCAATAGGTTTCTTAATGGGACTGTTGAAGAAACCATGGGTTGTTTAAGAAACCCAAAAGTTGGCTGGGCGTGGTGGCTCACGCCTGTAATTCCATCACTTTGGGAGGCTGAGGCAGGTGGATCACCTGAGGTCAGGAGTTCCAGACCACTCTGGTCAACATGGTGAAACCCTGTCTCTACAAAAAAATTAGCTGGGCATGGTGGTGCATGCCTGTAGTCCCAGCTACTTGAGAGGCCGAGGCAGGAGAATTGTTGAACCCCGAAGCCAGAGGTTGCAGTGAGCCGAGATCATGCCGCTGCACTCCAGCCTGGGTGACAGTGTGAGACTCCACCTCAAAAGAAAAAACAAAAAACAAAAAAGAAACCCAAAAGTTCTCTCTGTTCTGGGCTATTGGAGCCTCCATGTTGCTGTATTCCCCATCCCTGCTGCAAACTTTACATCTGAGCTTCTGGCCTCCCCTGTAGTCTGCTTGGGAAGGAGTGGTGACAGTGGAACAGTAGAATTACGTGTGTGTACTTCATAAGTGGTTATTGGGTTTCAGAGTCCCAGTTCATCCACCCTTTTCTTCTGAAGGTCATACATTTGTGGGAGCAGTTATATAGCTAGGTATTTTCTACCTTGATTTTTAGCAGATAAACTCTAGGGTATCTGAGCCTGTGTAGTTCCTGTGGAAAAACCTTAGGCTGGGGGAGAAGAGCTGGCTTTGAAAGACAACTTTGGGGTATCTCAGAAATGACATGTTTATAGTAAAAAATCCTAACAGTGCACAAAAGCATAAAGAATAAAATTAAAATTACCTCAAATTTTACCACCCAGAGAGAACTCCTTTCAATATTTTGATGCACATCTTTAAAGTATGTGGTGTCTTTTAACTGCAGTCTTAGAAGGAAGCTTTGGGGCAGTGTATTAGTTCATTTTTACACGGCTGATAAAGACATACTGGAGACTGGGCAATTTACAAAAGAAAGAGGTTTAATGGACTTATAGTTCCATGTGGCTGGGAAAGCCTCACAATCATGGCAGAAGACAAGGAGGAACAAGTCATGTCTTACATGGATGGCCGCAGGCAAAGAGAGAGCATGTGCAGGGAAACTCCCCCTTATAAAACCATCAGATCTTGTGAGACTTTTTCACTATCATGAGAACGGCATGGGAAAGACTTGCCCCCATGATTCAACTATGCCCCACTGGGTCCCTCCCACAACACATGGGAATTTAAGATGAGATTTGGGTGGGGACACAGCCAAACCATATCATTCTGCCCTGGCCCCTCCCAAATCTTATGCCCTCACATTTCATAACCAGTCATGCCTTCCCAACAGTTCCCCAAAGCCTTATTTCAGCATTAACTCCAAAGTCCAAAGTCTCATCTGAGACAAGGCAAGTCCTTTCCTTATGAGCCTGTAAAATCAAAAGCAAGTTAGTTACTTGCTAGATACAATGAGAGTACAGGCATTGGAGAAATACAGCCATTCCAAATGGGAGAAATTGGCCAAAAACACAGGGCTGTAGGCCTCATGCAAGTCTGAAATCCAGCGGGGCAGTCAAATCTTAAAGTTCCAAAATGACCTCTTTTGACTCCGTGTCTCACATCCAGGTCACACTGATGCAAGAGGTGGATTCCCTGGCTGGGCATGGTGCCTCATGCCTGTAATCCCAGCACTTTGGGAGGCCGAGGTTGGTGGATCACCTGAGGTTGGGAGTTCAAGACCAGCCTGACCAACATGGAGAAACCCCATCTCTACTTAAAATACAAAATTGGCTGGGCATGGTGGCGCAAGCCTGTTATCCCAGCTACTCGAGAGGCCGAGGCAGGAGAATTGCTTGAACCTGGGAGGTGGAGATTGTGGTGAGCTGAGATTGTGTCATTGCACTCTAGCCTGGGCAACAATAGCGAAACTCCGTCTCAAAAAACAAACAACAACAGAAAAAGAGGTGGGTTCCCATAGTCTTGGGCAGCTCCACCCCTGTGGCTTTGCAGGGTACAGCCTCCCTCCTGGCTGCTTTTATGGGCTGGTGTTGAGTGTCTGTGACTTTTCTAGGCACACAGTGCAAACTGTCAGTGAATCTACCATTCTGGGGTCTGAAGGATGGTGGCTCTGTTCTCACAGCTCTGCTGGGCAGTGTCTCAGTAGGGACTCTGTGTGGGGGCTCTGACCCCACATTTCCCTTCCGCACTACTCTAGCAGAAGTTCTCCATGAGGGCCCTGCCCCTGCAGCAAACCTCTCTCTGGGCATCCAGGCATTTCTGTACCTCCACAAAAATCTAGGCAGAGGTTCCCAAACCCCAATTCTTGACTTCCGTGTACTTGCAGG
Source organism: Macaca nemestrina (assembly GCF_043159975.1). NCBI lineage: Eukaryota > Metazoa > Chordata > Mammalia > Primates > Cercopithecidae > Macaca > Macaca nemestrina. Next base: position 56,656,545 of record NC_092136.1, read on the forward strand.
CTCAACACCACGTGGAAGCTGCCAAGGCTTGGGGCTTGTACCCTCTGAAACCACAGCCTGAGCTTTATGATAGCCCCTTTCAGCTACAGCTGGAGCAGCTGGGATGCAGGGCACCAAGTCCCTGGGCTGCACATAGCTTGGGGACCCTGTGTCTGGCCCACAAAACCACTTTTTCCTCCTAGGCCTCCAGGCCTGTAAAGGGAGGGACTGCTGTGAAGACCTCTGACATGCCCTGGAGACATATATCCCCATTGTCTTGGAGATTAACATTTGGCTCCTTGTTAGTTATGTAAATTTCTGTAGCAGCTTGACTTTTCTCCTCAGAAAATGGGATTTTCTTTTCTACTGCATTGTCAGGCTGCAAATTTTCCAAGACTTTTATGCTCTGTTTCCCTTTTAAAACTGAATGCCTTTAACAGCACCCAGGAGACCTCTTGAATGCCTTGCTGCTTAGAAATTTCTTCTTCCAGATACCCTAGATTATCTCTCTTAAGTTCAAAGTCACACAAATCTCTAGAGTAGGGGCAAAATGCCTCCAGTCTCTTTGGTAAAACATAGCAAGAGTTTGGCCGGGCGTGGTGGCTCACGCCTGTAATCCCAGCACTTTGGGAGGCCGAGGTGGGCGGATCACAAGGTCAGGAGATCGAGACCATGGTGAAACCCCATCTCTACTAAAAATAGAAAAAATTAGCCGGGCGCAGGGGCGGGCGCCTGTAGTCCCAGCTACTCGGGAGGCTGAGGCAGGAGAATGGCGTGAACCCGGGAGGCGGAGCTTGAAGTGAGCCGAGATTGCGCCACTGCACTCCAGCCTGGGCGACAGAGCGAGACTCCGTCTCAAAAAAAAAAAAAAAACATAGCAAGAGTCACCTTTGCTCCATTTCCGAGCAAGTTCCTTATCTCCATCTGAAACCACCTCAGCCTGGATTTCATTGTCCATATCATTATCATTATCAGCATTTTGGTCAAAGCCATTCTACAAGTCTCTAGGGAGTTCCAAACTTTCCCACATTTTCCTGTCTTCTCCTGGTCCCTCCAAACTGTTCCAGCCTCTTCCTGATACCCAGTTTCAAAGTTGCTTCCACATTTTTGGGTATCTTTTAAGCAGCACCCCACTCTACTGGTACCAATTAAATATATTAGTCTTTTCTCATGCTGCTGATAAAGACATACCTGAGAGTGGAAAGAAAAAGAGGTTTAATGGACTTAACAGTTCCTCATGGCTGGGGAAGCCTCACAATCATGGCGGAAGGCAAGGACGAGCAAGTCACGTTTACATGGATGGCAGCAGGCAAAGAGAGAACTTGTGCAGGGAAACTTCCCCTTATAAAACCATCAGAACTCTTGAGACTTACTCACTATCACAGGAACAGTATGGGAAAGACCTGCCCCCATGATTCAACTATCCCCCACCAGGTTCCTCCCACAACATGTGAGAATTTAAGATGAGATTTGGGTAGGGACACAGCCAAACCATATCCGGCAGGGCTGGGGAAATTCACCTGGGACTGTGTAAGGGGGCATCATCAAGGTAGTAAGGTGGGGCAAGCTTGGTTTATAAAAAGGTCTTTCTCCAGAGGGACAGAGAGTGTACATTTCCTAGTCCCCCAAATCAGAATTCATCAGTTACTGCCGTCTTTGGGCATCAGAAGCCTGTAAAAAGCTTTTTGTTCCTTTTTGTACCAGCACATGAGCTCAGCTGGCTCTGAGCAAGTGAAAGTGCTGAGCTGCCTTTGTGAAGCATCCTTTGTCTTATGCTTCTCTTTGGAGCTTCGTTGTCTGAGTTCAGGAAGGAGGCATTTCATCCACAGCTGTATTACAGAATTAAGCAAAGGATATTAAAGGGGTACCATTTTTTTTCTGTCTTGGACCCTTCTTTCCTACTTTCCCCCCGTTTTCTCAGGACACTCCTTCAATAGCTTTTTCCCAGTCATCTGTGTGTTGAACTTCTTTTCAATGAATAACATGAGGATAGACTGGCTGGCTGTTTTTTGGCATTTATAGCTGGCTGTTTTTTGACATTAGGAACTGAGCATTGGGAAAGATCATTGTGACCTTGAGTGGGAGATATTTGGGAGACTTCTTGGGATTTGGGGGATCCATGTGATCACTATCTCAGAGCAGCTAACTCTACCCATAATCCCTCTCAACAAGGCAGGAGGTTAACAGAGGAAAACTGATCACTTGGGGTTCAATACCTCTTCCAGGCTACTCTCCCCAAAGCTGTTATGTAAGAACTAATCCCTCATCAGCTGAGGAAAGAGGATGTATGAGGAGTTGCTAGTATTTTGTAAGTACTTCTGTGTGCCAGAGCCCCTCAGTATAGTGGGAGGAAACAGCACGAGGCTATTGTATGAGTCTAGTAATTTGCCTTTTTACCACTCCCTCCTTTAGCCCAATTCTTTCTTTCTTTCTTTTTTGTTGAGATGGAGTCTTGCTCTGTTGCCTAGGCTGGAGTGTGGTGCCATCTCAGCTCACTACAACCTTTGCCAGTCATCAACTCATGGCTACTCTTCTGTGTAAATCCTCCTCTCCACTCCACCTCATGGATTATTTTAAAGCAAATCTTACACAGTATTATTTTGCCATCCAGATATATTCAGTATGTACCTCTAACAGATTTTTTCCGGTTTTTTTTTTTTTTTTTTTTTTTTAGACAGAGTCTCACTTTGTTGCCCAGACTGGAGTGCAGTGGTGCAGTTATAGCTCATTGCAACCTTGAACTCCTGGGCTCAAGCAGTCCTTCTCAGCCATCCAAGTAGCTGGAATTACAGGCGTGTGCTACCATACCCAGCTACTTTTAAAATTTTTAGTAGAGACGAGGTCTTGCTATGTTGCATAGCAAGAGCTATGGTCAGGCTGGTCTTGAGCTCCTGGACTCAGGCTCCCAAAGTGCTGAAATTATAGGTGTGAGCTACCATGCTCGGCCCATAAGACTATTTTTAAAACATAAAAGTGGCTTTTAAAATTAAATTTTCAACATCTCTCAATTTTTATTTATTTATTTGAAACAGAGTCTGTCACCCAGGCTGGAGTACAGTGGCATGATCTCAGCTCACTGCAACCCGTGCCTCCTGGGTTCAAACAATTCTCGTGCCTCAGCCTCCCGTGTAGCTGAGATTACAGGTGTGCACTGTCATGCCTGGCTAATTTTTGTGTTTTTAGTAGAGATGGGGTTTTGGCATGTTGGCCAGGCTGGTCTCGAACTCCTCCTGGCCTCAAGCGATCTGCCCACCTCAGCCTCCCAGAATGCTGGGATTGCAGGCGTGAGCCGCTGCGCTCAGCCTCAAATTTTATTTTTGAGTATAGTATTATGTTAACCTATTTATTTATTTAGAGATGGAGTTTCATTCTTGTTGCCCAGGCTGGAGTGTAATGGTACCATCTTGGCTCACTGCAACCTTTGCCTCCCGGGTTCAAGCAATTCTTCTGCCTCAGCCTCCCAAGTAGCTGGGATTACAGGCATGTGCCACCATGCCTGGCTAATTTTGTATTTTTAGTACAGGTGAAGTTTCTCCATGTTGGTTAGGCTGGTCTAGATCTCCTGACCTCAGGTGATCCGCCTGCCTCGGCCTCCCAAAGTGCTGTGATTACAGGTGTGAGCCATCGCGCCCGGCCTATGTTAACCTTTTTAAATGGACAGCATTTGTCCCCAAAACATTTGTTGAAAAATTCATCTACAATGCATGGATCTTGCATTAGGCCATTCTTGTATTGCTATAAAGAAATACCTGAGACTGGAGATAGATATATATGGATATATGGATATATATATGGATATATGGATACACACACACACACACACACACACACACACACACATATATATATATATTTTTTTTTTTTTTGAGATGGAGTCCCTCTCTGTCGCCAGGCTGGAGTGCAGTGGCGCAATCTCGGCTCACTGCAACCTCCACCTCCCAGGTTCAAGCGATTCCCCTGCCTCAGTCTCCCAAGTAGCTGGGACTACAGTAGCGAGACTGGATAATTTTTAAAGAAAAGAGGTTTAATTAGCTTATTGTACTGCAGACTTTATAGAAAGCATGGTGCTGGCATCTGCTTGGCTTCTGGGGAGGCCTCAGGAAGCTCACAATCATAGCTGAAGGTGAATGGGAAGCAGGGATGTCACATGGCCAGAGCAGGAGCATGAGAGAGAGTGGTTGGGAGGTGCCACACACTTTTAAATTAACAGACCTTTTGAGAACTCACTGTCACAAAGATAGCACCAAGCCATGAGGGATCCACCCCTATGACCAAAACACCTCCCACCCGGCTCCATCTCCAGCACTGGAGATTACAATTCAATATGAGATTTGTGCGGGGACAAATATTCAGGCTATATTCAAGTCTATTAAAGATCTTTTCTAGTGGATTATTGTTTTCGTCTATTTTAGAATCTAGTAAGGCAAGTCTCCCTTCAATGGTCGTGGCTATTTTTTTCTTTTATTCTTCCAGACAAAATTCAGAATTAGTTATTAGATAACACCCTTCAGAAAAAAATCTTGCTGAGATTTTGGAAATATTTGCATTAAATTAACAAGTAAATTTGGGATTATTAGCATCTTATGGATTTTTTCTATCCATTAATATTGTATATATGTCCATTCAGATTGTATATTTCATGATGATTATAACAATGTCGATTAACATTTATTATGTACTGTGTGCCTGGCACTGTGCTAAATCCTTGACATTTATTGTCATATAATTCTCAAAACAAATCTGTGATGTAGGTAATAGTATTATCCCTGTTACATGAATGGAACAGAAGCACCCTTAAGCATTTAATAATGTGCTGCAATGAAGGAAATGTTGTCTTGGCTAGAACAGGTTCATGAATATAAGATAAATATGAAAAAGTGAAAGACTTTTGTAATTTATACCTGCAAGAACATTCCAACAGGGACAAGAACTACAAAGTATTTAAATATATATGTACACACACATATTTTTATTGACACATAATTATACATATTTACAGGGTATGGTATATTTCAGTACATGTATGTAATGATCAGATGTGGGTGTATGTAATGATCAAATGGTGATTAGCATATCCATAATCTCAAACCTTTTTTTTAAAATTTGTATTGGTAACATTCAAAATCATCTCTTCTAGCTACTTGAAAAAGTACAACAAATTTTTGTTGAGTATAGTCACCCTGCAGTGCTATAGAAGACTGCATTCCTCCTGTCTAGCTATAATTTTGTATTGGATAATCAATCTCTTTCTATTCCTCCTCCTTGCCACCCTTCCCAGTCTCTGGTAACCACTCTTCTATTCTCTACTTCAGTGAGATCAACATATTTAGCTCCCACATACAAGTGAGAACATGTGGTATTTATCTTTCTGTGCCTAGCTTATTTCACTTAACATAATATCCTTCAGGATCCTCCATATTGCCATGAATGACAGGATTTTATTCATTTTTATGGTGGAATAGTATACCATTGTTAAACTACAAAGTATTTAAATTAAATGTACAAGACCTCTAAAGAGGAGAAGAGTAGGTGGTTAAGAACTCAAGATTATGACTGAAGTCAGGGTAACTGAGTTCAAGTCCCAGCTCTACTAGTTAATAACTGTGTGACTTTTGACATGTTACTTAACCTGTCTGTGTCAGTTTTGTCTGTAAAATAGGGATAGCTAGATACTGCCACGTTACTGTGGGGTTTTTTTGTTAGTTTGTTTTTTGAGAGGGAGTCTCATTCTGTTGCCCAGGCTGGAGTGCAGTGGCACAATCTCAGCTTACTGCAACTTCTACCTCCCAGGTTCAAGCAATTATTCTGCCTCAGCCTCCCGAGTAGCTGGGATTACAGGTGCCTACCACACCTGGCTGCTTTTTGTACTTTTAGTAGAGATGGGGTTTCACCATGTTGGCCAGTCTAGTCTCAAACCTCTGACCTCAGGTGATCCGCCTTGGCCTCCCAAAGTGCTGGGATTACAGGCAGGAGCCACTGCTCCTGGCCCCTAAATTGTTTGTTAATCCAGATTATCTACCTCCTCAGCAGTGTATGAGCACTATCTCTTTACATTCTCTCAGAAGCAATTTTAAATCCAGAAGGAAGCACAGAAAGAACAAAGATCAGCCACTAAACCTTACAAATTAAGACTGAGCCTCAGAAAGAGAGAATGGTATATCCAGGGTGATAGAGGGGGATCATAACAGAGTCAGATCTGGAACCTAGACTTTTTGAACTCATTCCTAGGGTTCTTTTCACTGAGTGTAGAATTCACAAATTCACCAGGCATTTATTTTTTTATTTTTTGAGACAGAGTCTCACTCTGTTGCCCAGGCTGGAGTACAGTGGTGTGATCACGGCTAACTGCAGCCTCGGCTTCTTGGGCTCAGGTGATCCCTCCCACCTCAGCCTCTCAAGTAGCTGGGACTGTAGGTGCATGCCACCACCCCTGGCTAATTTTTGCATTTTTTTGTAGTGACGGAGTTTCCCCATGTTGCCATGACAAGTCTGGGCAACATGGAGAACAACAACTAGGCAACAGTCTGGGTTCAAGTGATCTGCCCATCTCAGCCTCCCAGAGTGTTGGCATTGCAGATTTGAGCCACTGTGCCTGCAATGAGTGTTTATCATGTGTGAGACTTTTGTGTTTGATGCTAAACATCTATGATATTATAAAATGTGTTTGATGCTAAACACCTATGATGTTGTAAAATCTTCACCACTCTAACATAAATTGTTTATCTCTTTATCTCCATTTTACAGCTAAGGAAATAGAATCAGAAAGGTTAAGTAACTTTCCTAAGGTCACAAAACCAGAATGTGGCAGGATAAGATTGGAACTCAAGTCTGTATTATTTCTGAGCCCTGTCTTCCTTACACCATATCTCAAATATAGCCATTTCAGGTGTTTTGTCTTTGCCCTCTTGTTCACTAACCTTTCTAAAACTTCTTCCCGTAATGCTCTGGAGTTATTCATACTCCTCATCCTGTTTTGACTTCCAGGCTAACCTCTGCTTTGTGGACATTGACAACCACTTCATTGAGTTGCCGGAGGACTTGCCACAGTTTCCCAACAAATTGGAGTTTGTCCAGGAAGTCTCTGAGATTCTCATGGCATTTGGAATTCCCCCTGAAGGGAATCTTCATTGCAGTGAGAGTGCCTCCAAGTTGAAGAGGCTTCGGGCCTCTGAGCTTGTCTCAGACAAGAGGAATGGGAACATTGCTGGCTCCCCTTTGCATTCCTACGAGCTTCTTAAGGAGAATGAAACTATTGCCCGGCTGCAAGCCTTGGTCAAGAGGACTGGGGTGAGCCTGGAAAAGGTAAGATGTGTATATTAGTCTGTGACACGTGTGATCTGTGCTAGGGTGCTGTCCTGGTGAAGTAAAGTGTGGGATGAGAAAGCACCCAGTTCTGGACAAGTCATATTTGTGAGCAGTGAAAGAATGTTCTGTATGGGGGACTCTGAATTCCATCTGGCAGATGTTATCCTAGTAAATACTACTTTAATCTAAATCTGGGTAGCTTCTCCTTTGAACATCCAGGAGAGTCTGCCATCATTCTATGTGAACACTACAGCAGAGTGATTGGAGAGAGCGTGATAGTAATCTTAGTGTTCAGACCTCTTATTTTTTGAGAGAGGTTCTTACTCTGTCGCTCGGGCTAGAGTGTGGTGGCACGGTCACAGCTCACTGCAGCCTCAATCTCCTGGGCTCAGGTGATCCTCCTGCCTCAGCCTCTCAAGTAGCTGGGACCACAGGTTCATGCCACCACACACAATTAATTTTTTTTTTTTTTTTTTTAGAGACAGGGTCTCACTATGATGCTCAGCTAGTCTCAAACTTCTGGGCTCAAGCAGTCCTCCAGCCTTGGCCTCCCCAAGTGGTGGGATTATAAGTATGAGCCACTGTGCCAGGCCCAGATCTCTTTTAGATCCATTGCCCTTTGAGTTTCACAGCAACCTAAGGCAGACAGAACAAGTATTAACTGTTTTATAGCCAAAGAAACCAAGGCTTAGAGATCCTAAGTGTTTTGCCTAAAGATTAAATGCCTAGTACGTAGCTGAACTGAGTCTAGAATCTGGTCCTCTTGAATTCTCACTGTTAAATTACTTTTATAAGTTACTTATAAACCAATGGACTAATGTAATAATCTTGTTGGGCTGTGTTTTAGTGAAATATTTCATTTTTTCTGCTTTAGTAGAGTAGATTTTTTCCTGCCTGGTAGAGTAGATATTTTTCAAAAATCATGGGCAGTTAAAGAGGAACAGAGAAATATTTGGTGAAATGAGAAAGGTTTTCTGGGCTGGATGTGGTGGCTCACTCCTGTAATCCCAGCACTTTGGGAGGCTGAGGTGGGAGGATCACTTGAGGTTGGGAGTTCAAGACCAATCTGACCAATATGGAGACACCCCGTCTCTACTAAAAATACAAAATTAGCCGGGCATGGTGGTGCATGCCTGTAATCCCAGCTACCGGGGAGGGTGAGGTAGGATAATCACTTGAACCCGGGAGGCGGAGGTTGCGGTGAGCTGAGATGGTGCCATTGCACTCCAGCCTGGGCAACAAGAGCGAAACTCTGTCTCAAAACAAAAAACAAAAGGTTTTTTTTTTTTTGCAGAAAGAAGTAAAGTGATATGAGGGAAAAAATAAAAAATCAAGAGAGCCAGAATTTAACCTCATTGCTTTGTTAAATTGACCTCCCATATTCCTTCCTTTCTCCCTGACCTTTGAGATAATTAGCACCTTTTCTTTCATGGCAGAATCTCTCTCTGCCCATAAAGATCTTATCTCCACTTTCATTGAGTTGTTGGATATCTTTAAGTGAAACTCTTTGATTTTTCTCTCCTTCATGTCTGAGTCTCTTTCCTTTTATTTGTTTTTTTTTTCCAGGTTTTCCTCTTTTGTTCTCATGATTTGCTGCTAAGTAAATGAGCACTGGAAAAAAATCAGATAAAAAAATCAGGAATTGTGTTCCTTGGGTTAAAAGGAAAAAGTGTGTGTGTTCTCAATTGCTTTTTCTTTTTCTTTAGTTGGAAGTGCGTGAAGACCCCAGCAGCAATAAGGATCTCAAAGTTCAGTGTGATGAAGAAGAACTCAGGATTTACCAGCTAAACATTCAGATCCGGGAAGTTTTTGCAAATCGTTTCACTCAGATGTTTGCAGATTATGAGGTGTTTGTCATCCAACCCAGCCAGGATAAGGAATCCTGGTTTACCAACAGGGAGCAGATGCAAAACTTTGATAAAGTGAGTGTAATCCTGCTTGGGAGGTGGTGAGGAATGAGAACTTGCCAGTTATGTCTTGAAGAAGTAGTGGAAAATTACTTGAAGTAGTAATGGAAGATTATTATACGCTGGAAACAAGTTTATGGTCCATTTGATGTTGGTCCATTTGATGTTGATAAAATAGGTCTTGTCGCTTATGAATAGATGTGCTGATTATTATTATCAGATGATTTACCTTCAGCCAAAGGGATCCTCTTAAGACAAAGATATACATGTAGAGTGAACATCAGGATTCTGGGAAGATTGGTTGACTCAGTAGATTACCCAAGTGAGTTTGTTCCAGTGTCAAAGTTTCAAGATACCTGAACTTACATGAGTGTTTTTGTTTTGTTTTGTTTTGTTTTTTAAATGTAGAGATTTTGCAGCTTGTTTTTCTTAAAGACCTAGGCAGCTCCAGAGAATAATTAACCTACTGGATTCCTCAGGCACATTGACATTACCCTTTTCCCTGTCAATTACTGCTTCTTTTTGGTCCCACCAGGCATCTTTTCTGTCAGATCAGCCTGAGCCCTACTTGCCCTTCCTCTCAAGATTCCTGGAGACCCAGATGTTTGCATCTTTCATTGACAACAAAATAATGTGTCATGATGATGATGATAAAGACCCTGTGCTCCGGGTATTTGATTCCCGAGTTGACAAGATCAGGCTGTTGAATGTTCGGACACCTACTCTCCGTACATCCATGTACCAGAAGTGTACCACAGTGGATGAAGCAGGTAAGGCCTCCTTGGAACTGTACATTCTAGCCTCTTGGATTATGTCATTAACATGTCCCTTTTCCTAAATATGCCAGCCTCTTTCTCTGTTTCTGCCTTTGCATATGTGGTTCCCATTGCCTGTAATCTTCTTCGTTTTTTTTTTTTTTTTTTTTTTTGCCTGGTTATCTTCTTCTCATCCTTTAACACTGTTAGTTAGGAATCTCATTGTATGTAATAGAGACCCTAATCAGCAGTGGGTTAAACAAATGGGGGTTATTTTTCTTATATTAGCAAGAAGTACAGAATTGGTGGTTGCTGGTATTGGCTCAGCTGCTCAACAATGTAATCAAGAACTGAGATTCTGTCTTTTTATTCGGTGAATCCTTGTTGTTGGCTTTTATGGTCATACTATTGCCTCTTTTTTTTTTTTTAAAAGGATGTCAATGAAAGCCTCATGGTTACAGAAGCTCTTTCTTTTCTGCCCTTTTTTCTGTGTGTGTGTGACACGGTCTCTCTCTGTCACCCAGGCCAAAATGCAGTGGTGTGAACATAGCTCACTGCAACTTTGAACTCTTTGGCTCAAGTGATTCTCTTGCCTCAGCCTCCCAAGCAACTAGGACTACAGGCTTGTGCTCCCATGCCTGGCTAATTAAAAAAAATTTTTTTTTTGTAGAGACAAGGTTTTGCTATGCTCCATCTGGTCTTGAACTTTTGCGCTCAAGTGATCCTCCTGTCTTGGCCTCTCAAAGTGTTGGCATTACACACATGAACCACCACACCCAGCCCCAGAAGCTTTTCATATTCACATTCGAGGCAAGAAGAGGGGAAGGTTGATGTCAGCTATATTCGCCATTCCACCTTTTTTTTTCTTTTTTTGAGACAGGGTCGGTCTCACTCAGTTGCTTAGGCTGGAGGGTAGTGGTGCAATTATGGCTCACCACAGCCTTGACTTCCCAGGCTCAAACAATTCTCTCACCTCAGCCTCCCAAGTAGCTAGGACTGTAGGCACATACCACCATACCCAGCTAATTTTTTATATTTTGTAGAGACAGAGTCTCGCCATGTTGCCCAGGCTGGCCTTGAACTCTTGGGCTCAAGCACTCTGCATTCCAAAGTGCTAGGATTATAGGCGTGAGTCACTGTGCCCGGCCTATTTTCCCACTTTTATCAGAAAGCAAAAGCTTTCCCAGAAATTTCTAACAACTTTCATTGTCTCATAGGCCAAAATCATGTTATATGATCACCCTCAAGTGCATGGGAAGCTGTGAAAGTGAACATTGAACTGGGTGTAACGTTACCCTGAACAGTATGAAGGTCTATAAGCAAGAAAGAAGGGGTGAATGAATTATGAGTAAGCAGTTGATGATATTTGTCACAAAAACCTAGCAGATATGTTTCCTTCTCTATGAAGCCTTCTCTGATGCTCCCAGACTGAGTCAGTTGATTCTTCCTCTGTGTTCCTGTGGTGCTTTGTGCATGCTTTTACTCAATCTCTAATTTTTATAGCTATCATTATTAGGGAACAACTTAAGGGCAGAGACTGTATTTACTCATTTTCTTACCCCCATTCTTCTAGCATTTTACCCAGCACATAGGTATGTTGTAATCTACACAAATGATTGAACATGTCCTTTTGTTTAGAGAACTCATCTACATCAGTTTAGCTAGAGAATGGTTTCAGCTTGAAGCATTAGATTAAGTGGTGTATTCACTTCCTGCAGGATGTTCAGTGTCCTTGTTAAGGCATTTTTGTATATTTTCATCATTCATTTGCCGCATTTTGTAGCTACCTACCAGATGCCGAACGTATAGCAAGTCTTCAAGAAATATTTGCCAAATGAATGAGTATGCCAGGCTTGTTTCTAGCCTTTGAACATATAACTGCTGACAGTTTAGACAAAGTCTTGCATTTTCTATTTCAAAGTCTTGTATTTTCTAGTTCAGGATCCTATGTCCTGAGTTAAAGTAGTCTAATTGCATGGACAACTTGTCCTCGAACCTTTGCCAAAAGGACTGTCATCTTAATGAGGGTCCTGGAACAGGGGCTGACAGGTAAAGAGAGAAGACTAGAAAATGTAAGGGAGATGTGATTTTGATTTGTGTGTGCCTAATTTCTCTTAACAGTGTCTTTTTGAGAACAAAGTCTTTTATTTTGATGAAGCCTAATTTATCAGTTGGATTATGCTTTTATTGTATCTAAGACATTTTTGCCCTACCAAGGTCACATAGAGATTTTCCCCTATATTTCCCTGTAGAAGTTTTATAGAGTTTTATAGAAGTTTTATAGTTTTAGGTTTTACATTTAGGCCTCTGATCCATTTCAAGTTAATTTTATAAGTAGTGTAAGTTAGGGGTCCATTTTTGTTTTTCATATAGATATTCATCTATTGAAAAGACTATCCTTTCTCTAATGAATTGCCTTTATGCTTTTGTCAAAATGTTGTTAGTTTGTATATGTGTTAGTATACTTCTGGATTCTCTGTTCTGTTTCATTGATCTGTTGGTCTACATTTATACCAATACCACACTGTCTTGATTACTGGAGCTTACATTAAATGATTACTGTAGCTTATATTAAATCTTGAAATCAAGTAGTGTTAATCTTCTAACTTTGTTCTTCTTTTCAAAGTTGTTTTGGCTATTCTGGGTTCTTTGTATTTCCATACATATTTAGAGTCAACTTGCCAACTTCTGCAAAGAAGCCTTCTGAGATTTTGATGGATATTTGACATCCTAACAGTACCAAGTCTTCTGATCCGTTAACATGGCATATCTTTCCATTTATTTAGGTCATCTTTAATTTTTCTCAACAGCATTATGTACTTTTCAGGGTACAGGTTTTGTATGTCTTATCAGATTTTTCCCTAAGTAGTTCATATTTTTTGGTGTTATTTTAAATTGTTTTGTATTATATAAATTTGGTACTATTGTATTGCTTTCTTAATTTTAATTTCTGATTGTTCATTGCTAGTATATATAACTGTAATAGCATAATTTTATATATTTATATTGTGTCCTGCAACCATACTAAAGTTACTTTTAATAGCTTTTTTGTACATCCATCAGATTTTCCACATAGACAGTCACATCACCTGTGAATAATGATAGTTTTACTTTTCCTTTCCACCACCCTGGATGCCTTTTATTTCTTTTCCTTTTCTTTCTTTCTTTTTCTTTTTTTTTTTTTTTTTTTTTTGGCTGTATTACACTGGCTAGAACCTCTAGTATGAAGTCAGATAGAAGTGGTGAGAGTGGGCATCTTATTCCTGACTTTAGGGGGAAAGCATTTACCGTAAGAATGATGTTACCTGTAAGTTTTTCATAGATAACCTTTATCAGTTAAGGATCTTACTAGCTTGTTCAGAGTTTTTATCTGAGGTGGATGTTGAATTTTGTCAAATATTTTTTCTGTATCTCTATTGAGGTAATTATATGGTTTTTAGCTTTAGTTTGTTAATATGGTGAATTATATTTTTTCCTTTTTTTTTTTTAAATGGTGATGGGGTCTTGCTCTGTTGCTCAGGCTAGAGTGCAGTGGTGTGGTCATGGTTTTCTGTAACTTTGAAGTAGTGGGCTGAAGGGATCCTCTTGTCTTAGCTTCCCGAGTAGCTAGGACAATAGATGTGTGCCACCATGCCTGGCTAATTTTTATTTTAAAAAAATATATATAGAAATAGCCTTCTTTATTCAGAGTAATATTCTTTACTGTGAAATTTATTTTGTTGGATATTAATAACTACTCCAGCTTTCTTTTGACTAGTGCTAACATGGTATGTCTTTTTCATTATTTTACTTTTAATCTATTTCTGTTTTTATTTCTTTTATATTTAAAGGGTATTTATTGTAGGCAGCATGTAATTGGGTTTTGCATTTTTATCCAATTTGACAGTTTCAGATTTTTAACTGAGGTCTTTAAACCGTGTACATTTAATGTGATTATTGAGATTGCTGGGTTTAAGCCTGTCATTTTGCTGTTTGTTTTTTATTTGTCCCATCTGTTCTTTGTTCCCTTTTCTTCTTTTTCTGCCCTCTTGTGTACTAATTGAATATTTTCCATTTTTTTATGATTTCATTTTATCTGCTTTATTGGTTTACTAGCTATAACGTGTTATTTTAGCTATTGCTTTAGGATTTATAGTACACATTTAACTTATCACAGTCTACTTTTAGGTGATATAATATCACTGTCCACATAGTATAAGAACTGTACAGAACTGCCAGGCACAGTCATGTTCTCCCATAGTCCCACTGTTTGGGAGGCTGAAGGGGGAGGATTGCCTGAGCCCAGGAGTTTGAGTCCAACTTGGGTCACATGATGAGACCCTGTCTCTAAACAACAACAGAAAAGAACTTCACAAAACTCTATTTCCGTTTCTCTCTTCCTAGCATATGTGGTATTGTCATTTATTTTACTTTTACATATGTCATAAAGCTCACACTACATGGTCATTTGTGTTTAAACAGTCAATTGCCTTTTAAAGAGATTTAAATAATAAGTACAAAATCTAATACATTAACTGTGTAGTTAGCATTTCTGGTGCTCTTCTTTTTTTTCTGTAGATCCATACTTCCGTCTGATATTATTTTCCTACTGCCAGAAGGACTTCCTTTAACATTTCTTGTAGTGTAGATCTGCTGGTGATGAATTCTTTCAGCTTTTGTAATTCTTTTGTCTTTGAAAGGTATTTTCCCTGAGTATAGGTTAATAGTTTTTTCCTTTCAGTACTCTAAAGGTGTTGCTCCAGGCCAGGCGCGGTAGCTCACACCTGTAATCCCAACACTTTGGGAGGCCCAGGTGGGTGGATCACTTGAGGTCAGGAGTTTGAGACCAGCCTGGCCAACATGGTGAAACCCTGTTGCTACTAAACATACACACACACACACACACACACACAGGCACTCAATTAGCCAGGCATGATAGTATGTGCCTGTAGTCCAAGCTACTCAGGAGGCTGAGGTGCAAGAATCGCTTGAACCCAGAAGGTGGAGGTTGTAGTGAGTGAAGATCGCACCACTGCACTCTAGCCTGGGCGACAGAATGAGACCCTGTCTCAAAAAAAAAAAAAAAAAAAGATGTTGCTCCTCTGTCTTCTCACTTTGTAATTAGTTTATTCTCATGCTGCTATGAAGAAATACCCAAGACTGGGTAATTTATGAAGGAAAGAGGTTTAATTGACTCAGTTCCACATGGCTGGGAATGCCTCAAGAAACTTACAAGCATGGTGGAAGGCACCTCTTCACAGCACAGCAGGAGAAAGAATGAGTGCCAGGAGGGCAAATGCCAGATGCTTATAAAACCATCAGATCTTGTGAGAACTCACTCACTATGGCGAGAATAGCATGAGGGAAACCGCCCCTGTGATTCAATTACCTCACACTGGGTCCCTCCCACCACACATGGGGATTATCACAATTCAAGGTGAGATTTGGGTGCAGACACAGAGCCAAACCATATCATACTTCCATTGTTTTCTGATAAGAAATCTGCTGTCATCCTTAATTTTGATCTTCTCTATATGCAAAATGTCTACTTTCTCTAGCAGATTTTAAGATTTTCTTTTTATCACTGATTTTGAGCAATTTGATTATGATGTGACTTGGTGTAGTTTCCTTCATGATTCTTGTTCTTGCGGTTCATTGTGCTTTTTAGATCTGTGGATTTTTTTGTTTACATCAAATTTGCAAAAATTCTGGCCAGTATTTCTTCCAGTAATTTTTCTATTGTCCCCATCCCTACCTTAGGGACTGCAGTTACACATATGTGTAATATCTGGGATTGCGTAAAATTATCCCAGCACCGCTGATACTCTTTTAATGGCAACAGCTTTTTCTCTCCCTCTGTGACTTCTTTGGGATAATTTCTGTTGCTATGGCTTCAGGCCCACTTAGTTTTTCTCCTGCATTGTTGAGTGTGCTTTTAACCCAGCCTGTGTATTTTTCATCTCCACAGCTTTCACCTTCAGACGTTTGAGTTCTATGTTTCTGATTTTTTGTTGTTGTTGTTTGTTTGTTTGTTTTTAAGAGGTTCTGCTTTGTTGCCCAGGCTGGAGAGCAGTAGTGCAATTATAGCTCACCGTAACCTTAAACTCCTGGGCTCAAGTGATCTTCTGGCCTCGGCCTCCTGAATAGCTAGGAATAAAGGTGTATGCCACCATGTCTGGCTCATTTTTTTTTTTTTTTTTACGAGATGAGGTCTCAAAAACTGTGTTGCCCAGGCTGGTCTTGAAGTCCTGGCCTTAAATGATACCCTCACTTTGGCCTCCCAAAGTGCTGGGATTACAGGTGTAAGCTACCAGGTCCTGGTAATCTTTGATTAGATGCCAGACACTGTGAATTTTACTATTTGAGTCCTGGATACTTCTATATTCCTATAAATATTCTCAATCTTTGTTCTGGGATATAGTTAAGTTACTTAGAAATAATTCGATTTCTTTGTGTTTTCCTTTTTCCTTTGTGTTTTCCTCTGGCAGGACCAGAGAATCCTTTAGGCTGTGATTAATTCTCCACTACCGAGGCACGGCCCTCTGAGTACATTACTCAGTGCCCCATGAGTGATTAGGTTTTCTAGTCTGGCAGGTGGGGACAGGCATTATTCCCAGCCCCGTGTGAGCATTTTGTATTGTTTCTCCTAATCCTTTCCAATGATTCTTTCTCCAGCCTTGAGTAGTTTCTTCACTTGTGTGAACTGACCCATTACCCTGCTGAATACCCTGCAGATCCCCTGGATTCTCTGTCTTCCCTGGTACCATTCATATGAACTCTAGCCACCTTGGTCTCCTTAACTCAGGGAGTCCACCAGTCTCTGCCTAGACCTCCCTCCCTGAGCCACAGCCTGGAAGCTGTCTCTAAGCAGTTAGCTAGGATAGTTCTAGGGGTTACCTCATTTGTTACCTGTTTCTCAGGGTTCCTGTCCTTCATTGCGTGATGTCCAGTGTTTTGAAATTTATCATTTTATATATTTTGCATGGGTTTTTTCCTATTTGCAGGAAAATCATTCCCTTTTACTCCATCTTGGCTGGAAATGGAAGAGTAGCTAGATTTAAAAAAAATGTTTGACTTGATTTGTGTGTGTATTTATGTGTGTATGTGTTTGTATTCTCATCCAGAGAAAGCAATTGAACTACGTCTGGCAAAAATTGACCATATTGCAGTTCACCCACATTTACTTGACATGAAGATTGGACAAGGGAAATATGAGCCAGGCTTCTTCCCTAAGCTGCAGTCTGATGTACTTTCCACTGGGCCAGCCAGCAACAAGTGAGTCAACTCCAGGGAATCACTGATCCAACTCCCTAGCCATAATAGGGTCATCTAGTATCTGGGCTAGGGCTGTTATCCCCAGAAGACCGTGTAATTTTGTAAAGTAGATATGGAGAAGACCCAGACTATCTAGGTTGTTCGCTTATTTGAACAAGAAAGTATGTGACAGAATGTCTTTCAGTTCTGCCTCCACTATGCAGATTGGGATAGCTCCATATGTCCAGGACCTGCAAAAAGCTGCAAATGGGTTAAAATCATCTCATGCCTGGATCCCATTCAACAGCAAGCTAACATTGTATTTATTAAATGGCAGTTGAAATAATCAGAGCCTGAAATGAAAAGTAGATAAGTTAGCAGAATTACTCATTAGTTGCTTTTGAAGATGACTGTATCAAAGCCCAGATAGAGTTAAGTGAATATAGTTTTAGATCTATATGTCAAGTGTTTGTAGATGTTTCAAGAGAGACATGTTCCCTGAGGAGGTATCTCTCTCATGTCCAGTCACTCATCTTTAATCTGCTCTTCCTCAAGGTCTCTGAGCTGTCTCTGGTGACTTCTTGGTCATTTCCTGTGTCCAGCATTGGCTCTTAGTCATTCATGTTTTCTCCTGTTAGTTGACATTGCTTTTTAAGTGAGACATTATTAATTGCCTGCTTTGATGCTGATGTGTTAGGTGGACGAAAAGGAATGCCCCTGCCCAGTGGAGGCGGAAAGATCGGCAGAAGCAGCACACAGAACACCTGCGTTTAGACAATGACCAGAGGGAGGTAAGATACCTTAAGAATGACAAGGATGACCTTGCTATCATGCTGTGCGCTCCTTCTCTTTCTCATTTCCTGTTCTCTGGTCTGATTCAAATGTCTCAGCATTGACCTCACCCCATAAAGAAGGCTTAATAATAGGTCTAGTTCCTGATATCTGATGGT
This sequence comes from Macaca nemestrina, assembly GCF_043159975.1. Classification (NCBI taxonomy): domain Eukaryota; kingdom Metazoa; phylum Chordata; class Mammalia; order Primates; family Cercopithecidae; genus Macaca; species Macaca nemestrina. Next base: position 56,674,674 of record NC_092136.1, read on the forward strand.
GGGCCTGGGTTATCACAAATCAGAATGTAGGATGTTTTACAAATTCCAGCTAGCTACTAACCATGTTGTAATTACTCATGCATGATGCTCCCTGGGGAGTTTGATAGGAACCTCAGAAGTTAGGAGTCTGAAACTTGGGAGAAATCCTTTAAAAATTGGTGTTTTGTGTGTGTGTATGTGTGTGTGCGCGCGCGCGTGCACGCGCGCACGTGTGTGTATAGGAAAAAAGTTAATTTTTTTAAATTCTTTTTTTGTTTGAGACAGAGTTTCGCTCTTATTGCCCAGGCTGGAGTGCAGTGAAGCGATCTCGGCTCACTGCAACCTCCACCTCCTGGGTTCAAGCGATTCCCCTGCCTCAGCCTCCTGAGTAGCTGGAATTACAGGCACCACCACCACGCCCAGCTAATTTATGTATTTTTAGTAGAGATGGGGTTTCACCATGTTGGCCAGGCTGGTCTCAAACACCTGACCTCAGGTAATCCGCCTGCCTCAGCCTCCCAAAGTGCTGGGATTATAGGTGTGAGTCACTGCACCCGGCCCAGAAAGAAGTTAATTCTGTTAGAGTTTTTTTCCTGCTGTTTCTTACCTTAAATTAAAACAGATAATCTTGGCTTTTTTTTTTTTCCCCCTTCTTCTTCAAAAGACTAAAGGAGAGGAACATTATTATCAGGTACCTGGAAACACAAGATTCTTGAATTTACCTCCTGAATCTTCATTGCTCGTAAGCTGAGTTTCTCAGCTCTACTGTAACTTGCTTCTTAAGTTTCTAGTTATAAACTTCAGGTTGTAGACCGTGCCTTACTTAGTTGCAAAGAAGTTGTGAAAATGAGTGTTAACTTCAGAAACCTATTTCAGTAATTTATCTTTGAGAAAAGATCCTATAATTTTCATCTTGCACAGATAGAACCCAAGAAGGCACACTGTTTTCATGTGTCTGGCAACTCAGTGAATTGGAAAATAAGTAACATATTCTCCCTTTGCTATGTTTTTAATGAATAAATTAAAATTGTAAGATATGGTTATGAATTTTCAACTGCTGATTTATAGGATATAGTTACACTGAAATTTTTTTTTTTTTGTGAGAGTAGCATAAGAAATTTTGGTTATTTGTGTTATTTTAAAAGTCTGTCTTCCACCTAACTTCCTCATTACTATTTTCAGCAGTGTTTATTGACCACTTTTTCTTGGTCAGAATCACTGAGTGTATTAGTCCGTTTTCATGTTGCTGATAAAGACATACACAAGACTGGGTAATTTACAAAAGAAAGATTTAATGGACTTACAGTTCCACATGGCTGGGGAGGCTTCACAATCATGGTGGACGGCAAGGAGGAGCAAGTCACGTCTTACATGGATGGCAGTGGGCAAAGAGAGAGCTTGTGCAGGGAAATTCCCCCGTATAAAACCATTGGATCTCGTGAGACTTGTGCACTATCACGAGAACAGCTCGGGAAAGACCTGCCCCCATGACTCAATTTCCTCCTACTGGGTCCCTCCCAAAACATGTGGGAATTGTAGGAGCTACAATTCAAGATGAGATTTGGATGGGGTCACAGCCAAACCATATCACTGAGGTATCAAGGAATCCTTTGCTAAAGCAAAAAAAAAAAAAAAAAAAAAAAAAATCACTGAGGTAAACACTTTGAAATACAAAGGTGACAAAAGAGGTTAGTCTTGTCCTCAGGGAATACCAGTTGATATAAGGGAGCAAAGTCAGACAGAAAGATAACTTCAGGAGAATAATCTTTTGAAATGACCATATGAGGAGCAAACCAATGTTTGATTACTGATTAGAAAAAGCAGAGGTTACTTCGACTTGGGGTCATCATCAAACAAGATGATTTGGAAGAGGAGTAAGCATCTCTTTAAGCCTTAGAGAAAGATGGGATTGTTAGAAGAGCTTTTATTTTATTTTGAGATGGGGTCTTACTCTGTCACCCAGATTGGAGTGCAATGGTGTAATCTTGGCTCACTGCAACCTCCGTTTCCCAGGCTCAGGCGTTCCTCCCGCCTCAGCCTCCTGAGTAGCTGGGACCACAGGCACACACCACCATTCCCGGCTAATTTTTTTTTTTTTTTTTTTGTATTTTTGGTAGAGACAGGATTTCTTCATGTTGCCCAGGATGGTCTCAAACTTCTGAGCTCAAGTGATCCACCCGCCTCAGCCCCGCAAAGTGCTGGGATTACAGGCGTGAGCCGCTGCTCCTGGCTGTTTTTCTTTCTTTTTTTTTTTTCTTTTTCATCTCCTTGGAGCTGTAAGAAGAGCATTTCAAGTAGAGGACATGGCAGGATCTAAAGTTTGGTGTGTAAATGTGTAAAGGAGGCTGTGGGCAGAATATTTTGGAGGAGGGTGGTATGGAGATAGCTAGCAAGTTAGGAGACAGGTAACAGCAGTCCAAGAATAGTAATTGGACCCTAACCTTGGTGGGTTGGTAGTAGAGACAGATTAAGGGGCCATAAGATAGAATGGACAGAGTTATGCCACTGGAATAAATATGGGGGAAAGGAGAAGTTTAGGGTAAAAATGTTGGTCATGAACCTACTGAGAGGATATCAGAGTGCATTTTACTGCATTGATGTGGGTTCCGTGTTAAACAACATATGAAGAAGAATAACCGGCACATTATACAAAATAATTGCAGTTGTTGTTTTGAGTGTGCAGTCTTATTTTCCAGGCCTTAATTTTATACTTAATGATAGAAAGGGTAGATATCTTTATGGGCAGAGGAGTTAAATTCCTCTCAGCTTGGTGGGGGAACTTATTTTCTCAATGTTACACAGACATTTGAGATTTGCTGTAGTCATGTGTTTTTTGACTCTTGTATCTTTTTTTTTTTTTTTTGGCGATGGAGTCTCACTCTGTTGCCCAGGCTGGAGTGCAGTGGCGCGATCTTAGCTCACCACAACCTCCACCTCCTGAGTTCAAGCGATTCTCCTGCCTCAGCCTCCCGAGTAGCTGGGATTACAGGCATGCACCACCATGCCTGGCTAATTTTTGTATTTTTAGTAAAGATGGAGTTTCACTATGTTGGCCAGGCTGGTCTTGAACTCCTGACCTTGTGATCTGCCCACCTCAGCCTCCCAAAGTGCTGGGATTACAGGCATGAACCACTGTACCCTGCCTGACTCTTGTATCTTTAAATCAAAGGTAATTATACTATTCAGGGAGTGCTTTACATCTGCTAAAACAGAAATCATCTGTTTTTCCCTTTAATACAAGAATTAAGTTAAAATTTTTGTATTCCTAACTATCTGAGCCTAGAAAGAGGCAGCTAAGAAAGTGTGAGAAAATAAGCTGAGCACGGTGGCTCATGCCTGTAATCCAGTACTTTGGGAGACTGAGGCAGACAGATCACCAGGTCAGGAGATAAAGACCATCCTGGCCAACATGGTGAAACCCCTTCTCTACTAAAATACAAAAAAGTAGCCAGGTGTGGTGGCATGCGTCTATAGTCCCAGCCATTCAGGAGGCTGAGGCAGGAGGATTGCTTGAGCCTGGGAGGTGGAAGTTGCAGTAAGCCGAGATCGCGGCACTGCACACCAGCCTGGCAACAGAGCAAGATTCGTCTCAAAAACAAAAAAAAAGAAAATGTGAGAAAATAATGCCCTCTTCAGGCACCCGTCAGTACTGGTGACCTTTGGTTTATGTACTTGGACACAAGGGGTCTTTATTTTTCTGTTTGATGTAGAAGTACATCCAGGAAGCCAGGACTATGGGCAGCACTATTCGCCAGCCCAAACTGTCCAACCTCTCTCCGTCAGTGATTGCCCAGACCAACTGGAAGTTTGTAGAGGGCCTGCTGAAGGAATGCCGCAATAAGGTAAGCTGTGGACATCTCTGTATGTGTGCTATTTCTGTTAGCAGCCAAGGTAAGACCAAGGATTGGCTCTGACCACTCCCTCTGGATTTTAAAAATACTGTTGGCTGGGCGTGATGGCTCGTGCCTATAATCCCAACACTTCGGGAGACCATGGCAGGAGGATTGCTTGAGCCCAGGTGTTCAAGACCAACTTGGAGAATGTAGTGAGACCCTGTCTTTACAAAAGTATTAAGATGGGCATGGTGGCACACAGCTGTAGTCCCAGATACTTGGGAGGTTGAAGTGGGAGGATTGCTTGAACCTGGGAAGTCAAGGCTACAGTGAGCTATGATTGTACCACTGCACTCTTGCCTGGGCAACGGAGCAAGACTCTGTCTTAAAAAAAAAATCATTAATATAATGAGACAGTACTAATTTTAAGGTCCTGTTAGTTTGAAATTAGGTATATTTGTTTTAAATAAAATATACCATTAATTGAGAGCATGCATGCTTTGATTGATATAAACTTAATGTATATTCCATAAAAATGAACAACAAGCCAGGCGCAGTGGCTCATGCCTGTAATCCCAGCACTTTGGGAGGCTGAGGTGGGCAGATCACGAGGTCAGGAGTTCGAGACCAGCCTGGCCAACATGGTGAAACCCTGTCTCTACTAAAGATTAGCCGGGCGTGGTGGCGTGCGCCTGTAATCCCAGCTACTTGAGAGACTGAGGCAGGAGAATTGCTTGAACCTGGGAGGCGGAGGTTACAGTGAGACGAGATTGCATCATTGCACTCCAGCCTGGGCGACAGGGCGAGACTCCATCTCAAAACAAACAAAAATAACAGAGAGATGTAGTTTTTAATTTCATAAAAAACTTATTTTTAAGACAGGATCTCACTATATTGCCCAGGCTCATCTTGAACTCCTGGGCTTGAGTGATCCTCCTACCTCAGCTTCCCAAGTAGCTGGGGTTCCAGGCATAGTTTTAAATTTTCAACATTTTACAGTACTTTAAATCAGACTAGTCTTCACTCTGACTTACTTCAACAGATTAGTCTTACATATATGCAAATGTTTTTGTCCCTTTATTTTAATCTGATAGTAATGATATCTTTTATCTAGAAACATAAATTTGCTGAGTACCTACTATGTGCCAGGCTGAAATGTGTCATTCAGTTTAAGCTTAGATTGTTTGGATGTTCTTCTCTGTTCTACAAAGACATTTATTCTTAATTTTTAATGTTTTAGTTATGAATTTATATGTCTTTTCTAATAAAAAGAATCTTTCAACCAAGTCAGCATACCATAATTTTAGGGCAGTTCAACTATCTCAGTTTCCACTACATCCTATTTATTTATCAATGGAATAAAAATAGTTTCCTGCACTTTCAGTTCTCAGTGGTGCCCATTTGAAGTGATATTCGTTTATAGGAGGAAATAAAATATACTGTCTCTTGCAGAAGAAATTATTAGTGTTTAAAGCTAGATTGGCAGGGCACAGTGGCTCATGCCTGTAATCCCAGCACTTTGGGAGATTGAGGTGGGTGAATCGCTCGAGCCCAGAAGTTTGAGACCAGGCTAAGCAATGTGGTGAAACCCCATCTCTACCAAAATTAGGCGTGGTAGTGTGCATCTTTAGTCCCAGCTACTTTGGTGGCTGAGATAGGAGGATCATTTGAGCCCTGGAGGTCAAGGCTGCAGAGTGAGACCCTCTCTCAAAAAAAAAAAAAAAAAAAAAAAAAAAAAAGGCTGGTTAGTGTCTCAGTACTGATATTTTAAATTCAGTTTAAAAAAAACTCTGGCCAGGCATCGTGGCCTGTGTGTGTGCGTGTGTGTGTGTGTGTGTGTGTGTGTGTGTGTGTGTGTGTGTGTAAAACTTCTGTCAGTTTACTCTGAGTAATATCTGTGATTTTTTTCCATACAATTTTGTCTCTTCTGCCTTTCTGCTGTGAAGAACACTGGTGATGCTGCATTTCTACATTTTTTTTTCTAAGCTGCTGGACTGTCATTCTTTTTTTTGAGATGGAGTCTCATTGTGTCGCCCAGACTGGAGTGCAGTGACGCAATCCCGCCTCACTACAACCTCCGCCTCCCAGGTTCAAGCAATTCTCTTGCCTCAGCCTCCCGAGTGGCTGGGATTACAGGAGTGCACCACCACGCTTGGCTAATTTTTGTATTTTTAATAGAGACACGGTTTCATCATATTGACCAGGCTGGTATTGAACGCCTGACTTCAAGTGATCTGTCCGCCTCGGCCTCCCAAAGTGCTAGAATTACAGGTTTGAGCCATCGCAACTGGCCTGGACTGTCAAAATTCTTAAGTCATGAGATGCATGACCTGGCTGTGACAACTTCCTATTCCTAGCCAGTGATGACTGAAATACATACCAATTTTAGACATGTTAATATGTGGGCCAATGTGCATCTAGAATTGAAGAAATATAGTAATCAATATAACATCACAAACTATTGGCTTGCACATGAGGCAACAGGCTGTTGGAAGTATAAATTGGTATGATGATTTTGGAAAACAGCATAGTATTGTTTAGTAATTCTTCTCCTAGGTTATTCCCTAGAGAAACTTTTGGAGCATGTCCCAAGAGACATGTACACGAAGTTTACAGCAGCATTCTTTTAATAGCCCCAAACTGGAAACAACCCAAAAGTCAATCAGTAAGAGAATTAATAAATATATTGTGGTATATTCATATGGTGGAATGCTATACAACAATGGAAATGGATAACAGTTATACACATCAGTGTGGATGAATTTCACAAATATAAACATGAGTGAAAAAGCAAATCACAAGCCAGGAGTATTGGCACACACCTGTAATACCAGCTACTTGGGAGGCTGAGGTGGGCAGGTTGCTTGAGCCTGGGAGTTTGGGCCCAGCCAGGGCAACATACTAAGACCCAGTCTCTTAAAGGGGAAAAAAAAAAATCACAAAAGAGACATGCACGCCGATAGTCCCAGCTACTGCGGGGGCTGAGGTGGGAGGATCAGTTGAGTCTGGGAGGTTGAGGCTACGTGAACCATGATCGAGCCACTGCATTCCAGTCTAGGCAATAAAGAGAGACCCAGTCTTTAAAAAAAAAAAAAAAAAAAGAAGATACAGGCAAACCAAACCATATATTTTAGGCTTTAAAATATACGTAATAATTTTCTTGCTTTTCTGTAGTTTCATTGTGTAAGTGGTTGCTTCTAGAGTGGGAAGGTGAATGGAAGAGGGCACATGGGGTGCTTCAAAGGTATAAACAGACAGTATTTATAAATAAAATACTGGGTGGGCGCAGTGGCTCATGCCTGTAATCCCAGCACTTTGGGAGGCCGAGGTGGGCAGATCACCTGAGGTCGGGAGTTTGAGACCAGCCTGACCAACATGAAGAAACCCCGTCTCTACTAAAAATACAAAATTAGCCGGGTGTGGTGGTGCATGCCTGTAATCCCAGCTACTTGGGAGGCTGAGGCAGGAGAGTTGCTTGAACTGGGGAGGCAGAGGTTGCAGTGAGCTGAGATCACGCCATCGTGCTCCAGCCTGGGCAACAAGAGCGAAACTCCGTCTCAAGAAAAAGAAAGAAAATACTGGCCTGGTGCTGGTCATAATCATGTAATAGCATATATATATATATATAAAATATATTTCACAATAAAAAGGTGAAAAACAGTAATAGTGGAAAGATATATGCCAAAATATTAAGAGGTGCTGCTTTTGTGAGCTGAGATCCGGCCACTGCACTCCAGCCCGGGTGACAGAGCCAGACTCCGTCTCAAAAAAAAAAAAAAAAAAAAAAAAAGAGTTGCTGCTTTTGAAAGGTAGGATTGGGGTGATTTGTTTTCCTTTTCTTAGATTTTTATATATCACAAATTTATACCATAGTTAAATCTTTTGAACTTGGACTCAAAGTTCAGGCAGATATGGGTTCGAAGGCCAGATCTGTTGCTACTTTGCTGTTTCATTTGGGCAAGTTATATATATATATAAAAATTATATATATATATAAAATTTAATATAGTGCTATATTAAGTATAGATTTTGGGCAAGTTACTTAAGAGAATTATACTAAGAGTATAAATATACTGTATTATTTTATACTATGTTTAAATTTAGTATATTGATTACTATATTTCTCAATTTCCTTATTGGTGAATTGAGGGTGATAATAATAGTTACTTCATAGATTGTTAGGAGGCTTAAATGAGATAATGAAATGCTAAGTACAATGCCTGACACAGTACTTAATAAAAACTGTGATTATCATTATGCAGTGTGTGTTTTCTTGGTTATGATCTTACAATAAGCAGTTGAAAATTTTTATGTAAAATAAATTACCTCCTCAATTTTTGTCCCCTTGACAGTTATTTCAGGTATATTTCTAAGTTGTATGTATGCTCGAAGGTTTGTTTAGTAGGGTCATTTAAGCAGTGGGAATCAGAGAATGTCAGCGGTGAGCATGACTGAAGGGTTTATTTGTTTCTTTTGTAAATGCAAAAACTGAATACAGAGTGATGAAGTCACTGGCCAGGAGTCATAAAGATTACTGTGTTCTTATCCTTTTCTTAACTAAATTTTTTTTTTTGAGACAGAGTCTCGCTCTGTCGCCCAGGCTGGAGTGTAGTGGCGCGATCTCAGCTTGCTGCAAGCTCCACCTCCTTGGTTGACGCCATTCTCCTGCTTCAGCCTCCTGAGTAGCTGGGACCACAGGCACCTGCTACCATGCCTGGCTAATTTTTTTGTATTTTTAGTAGAGACAGGGTTTCACCGTGTTAGCCAGGATGGTCTCAATCTCCTGACCTCTCTCCTGACCTTGTGATCTGCCCACCTTGGCCTCCCAAAGTGCTGGGATTACAAGCGTGAGCCACCACGCCCGGCCTTTCTTAACTAAATTTTTAAAGCATGCACTCCCTTATAACCTGACCTATATGGGTATAAATATATTCTGTGTCCTTGGGGCTAATTCATCCTGTCCTTCCCAGCCCAACAGATGTACTGTGCAGGCTGTCAGAACCCTCTCCGGTTGTATGTGATCCTGCTCACTGTGGTTATTTAATCCTGTTGACTGCTTCCTTGTAGACCAAAAGGATGCTGGTGGAAAAGATGGGCCGAGAAGCTGTGGAGCTAGGGCATGGGGAGGTGAACATCACAGGGGTGGAAGAGAACACCCTGATTGCCAGCCTTTGTGATCTCCTGGAAAGGATCTGGAGTCATGGACTACAAGTGAAACAGGTAATGGATGTGTTGCCTCTCTCTGCTGAGCAAATTGTCTTCCTGTTTTCAGTTACTAGCTTTCCCACACTCTTTTTGTCCAGCTGACTGGCTTTGAAGAATGGTGTGCAGTGCTCTGGAGTGAGATTTGAAATAAACAAATAAATAAATGTGATCCAAACTATTTTCCTTAAAGATAAGCTTTATAAATCTGTATGTTTATCAGACTTTTATAAAGAGGCATCTTTCTTCCTGGGGGTAGAGCTGAAGGCCAACCTGATAAGTCCTGTTTGGCAGCTGGCCCTAGTCTAGAGATAGACCAGAAAGAGAGAAGTTGGAGCTCGGGAAGTACTAATTGTACACTAAAGGTTCTTCACTAATCGTATATTCACAATGGAAAAAAAGTCTGTTATTAACATTTCTTTGTATGCAGATGGTTTAAACATTTGAGAAAAGGCCTCAGGAAGTTGAGTAAGTTTGATTTTTCCACTTAATACCCAGAGAATTTCCTTATTTCAAAATACTCTGTTTTCAATTGGTAGTCAAGATAGATACATTTTATTTTTATGTATTTCTAAATTTGAAAATAACTTGAAATTTTTTGAAAAGAAGTTTTATCGTGGAAAAATTAGAAAATACATTAGTATCCATTGGTATTTCTCAAGGGCCTACTATGTCAGGTACTGTTGTAGGCACTAGAAATACCTCAGTGAACAAAACAGACCAAGATCTCTGTCTTCCTGGAGTGTCCATTCTAATGGGTATAGCAACAATCTTCCACATATGTTTTTCAGAGCATTCTTCTGTGTACACATGCCCATGCATATATAGCTATATATTTAAAAACCCAATGGAACTACAATGAGATACTATTTCACATCCACTGGAGTAGTTAAAATAAGTAACAAGTGTTAAGGATGTGGAGAAATGAGAACTTTCATACATTACTATTGGGAATGTAAAATGGTGCAGCCACTTTTGAAAACAGTTTGGCAGTTCCTCAAAATGTTAAACAGTTCTTATATGACCTAGCAAGCCCACTTCTAGATACGTACTCAAGAGACGTGAAAACAGATGTCTACACAAAAACTTGTATGCAAATGTTCATAGCAGGCCAGGTGCAGTGGCTCACACCTGTAATCCCAGCACTTTGGGAGGCCAAGACAGGTGGATCAGTTGAGGTCAGGAGTTTGAGACCAGCCTGATCAACCTGATGAAACCCCATCTCTACCAAAAATACAAAATTAGCCAGGTGTGGTGGTGCATGCCTGTAATCCCAGCTACTTGGGAGGCTGAGGCAGGAGAATCGCTTGAACCCGGCAGGTGGAGGTTGCAGTGAGCCAAGATTGCACCGTTGCACTCCAGCCTAGGCAACAAGAGGGAAACTCCATCTCAAAAAAAAAAAAAAAAAAAAGTTCATAGTAGCATTAGTCATAATAGTGTCATCATATGAGGCTATTATTACCCAAATGTTAATCAGCTGATAAGTGGGTGACCTAAATTTGGTGTATCCATACATTGGAAATATTATTGAGCAATAAAGGGAATAAAGTACCTACATATGGTACAACATGGATGAACTCTGAAAACATACCAAGTGAAAGAAGCCAGATACAAAAGGCCACAGATTGTATGATCTCATTTATACAAAATGTCTAAAATAGGCAAATCCACAGACAGAAAGTAGATTAAGGGTTGCCAGAGGCTAGAGAAAGGGAGCAATGGGAAGTGACTACTAATGCATATGGAGTGTCTTTTGGGGGTGATGAAAATGTTCTAGAATTAGATAGTGGTGATGGTTGCACAACTCTATATTAAAAATCAGATTTTTTTCAGAAAATTGCATACTTTAAATGTGTGAATTTTATGGTAATATGAATTATATCTCAATGGTTTTTTAAAAAATCCAAATAAGTTAATACTGTACGTAATGTTTTGCAACTCGCTTTGTTTTTATCTCATATCTTTTCTGTGTCCTTAACTAATTTTTAGATGATAGTATAGTAAGTGTTTAAGAGCTTGACTGTAAAGCAGACAGATCTGGGTTTGAAGTATGATTTTCACGTAATAACTTTATGAAACTGAGCAAGTTATCTAGCTTCTCTAAGCCTGTTTCCTTGTATGTATGATGGAATTTTATTTTATTTTATATTTAATTTAGTTTAGTTTTTGAGACAGAGTCTTGCTTTGTTGCCCAGGCTGGAGTGCACTAGCATGAACACTGCTCACTGCAGCCTTGACCTCCTGGGCTCAACTGATCCTCCCACCTCAGCTTGGAGACTGAGACAGGCATGTGGCAACATGCCCAGCTAATTTTTTTTTTTTTTTTTTTTGTAGAGATGAGGTCTCCCTATGTTGTCCCGACTGGTCTCGAACTCCTGGGCTCAAGTGATCCTCCTGCCTCAGCTCCCCAAACTGCCAGGATCACAGGCATAAGCCACTGTGCCCTGCCTGATGGAATTTTAAAAGTACCTACCTCCATTGGGTCCTTGTGTGGATTCGATAATTAATGTAAAGCACTAAGCTCAGAGCCTGGTTTCTGGCTCTCTAAATGTTTGTGGTTATTGTAAAACCTCAGTTTTAATGACTACATCTATTGTATAGATGTGCCATACTTTAATCAATCTCTTATTATTAGTCATTTAGGTTAATTCTGATTTTTCAGTGTTGTAAACAACACTGCATTTATAGAGTTTTTTAAATGTTAAAAATTGTGTATTGCATCCCTAAAATTTTGAGACTGTGGTGTAGTAGCAACACTATGAACTGTGAGTCAGAAGGACTTTGGGTTTGAATCCTGGCTCCACTGGATGACTTTAAATAAGCAACTTGCACTTTCTGAAATCCAAATCCATGAAAGATAGATAGTTAATAACCTGTCTTTTAGAATATTAATTGTTCTACCATAAAGACATATGCACATGTATGTTCATTGCAGCACTATTCACAATAGCAAAGTTATTGTCAACCTAAATGGCCATCAACAGTAGACCAGATAAAGAAAAGGAGATACATACACACCATGCAACACTACACAGTCATAAAAAAGAACTAGATCATGGCTTTTGCAGCAACATGGATGTAGCTGGAAACCATAGTCTAAAGTGAACTCATATAGGAACAGGAAACTAAATACTGCTTGTTCTCACTTATAAGTGGGAGCTAAACATTGAGTACACATGGACACAAAGAAGGGAACAACAGGCACCAAGGCCTACTTGACGGTGGAGAGTGGGAGGAGGGAGAGGATTGAAAAACTACCTGTGGGGTACGAGGCTTATTACATGAATAATGAAGTAATCTGTACACCAGACCCCTGTGATATGCAGTTTACCTGTATAACAAACTTGCATGTGTGCCCCGAACCTAAAATAAAAGTTAAAAGAATTAAATAAATACCTTTCAGCTGTGATAATTAGAGGCAATGAAAGGAAATACCTGGCGTGTGATGAGTATGCAAAATATGACAGCTATTATTATGCTGGGTTCTGTATGAAGGCTTTACTTCTTTCTTTTTCTCTGTAACAAGTGAGTAGAATATATATAATCCTTTTATCATTTTCCATAACATTTAGCAAGTCTGGCACTATAGTTGAGCTCTTTTAGCTTTGAGGTAAAACATATATGCCGATAACTTTTAAATATTTACTGCAAAAATTTCTAGGGAGTTAGTGAAGCTTCTTCCTGCATTCTGAAAAATAGTACCGTATCATTATATGTTCTAAGTCTGTGTTCTAGGCTTTGCAGCAATATTCTGCAGTAATTCTCACTGTAGGAGGAATTTATTATTCTGCAGGAATTCTCACAGTAAGAAGTCCTTCCTTCCTTCCTCTGCCTCCCTCCCTCCCTCCCTCCATCCCCTCCCTTCCTCCCTCCCTCTGTCCCCACCCTTCCTTCCTCTGCCTCCCTCCCTCCCTCCATCCCCTCCCTTCCTCCCTCCCTCTGTGCCCTCCCTTCCTTCCTCTGCCTCCCTCCCTCCTTCCCTCCCTCCCTCCCTTCCTCCCTCCCCTCCCCTCCCCTCCCCTCCCCTTCCCTTCCCTTCCCTTCCCTTTCCTTTTTCCTTCACTCTGTCACGCAGGCTGAGTGCAGTGGTATGATCTCAGCTCACTGCAACCTCCGCATCCTGAGTTCAAGTGATTCTCCCACCTCAGCCTGCCAAGTAGCTGGGAGTACAACTGCGCACCACAATGCCTGGCTAATTTTTGTATCATTTTTTTGTTTTAGAGACGGAGTCTTGCTCTGTTGCCCAGGCTGGAGTGCAGTGGCGCGATCTTGGCTCACTGCAACCTCCACTTCCCTGGTTCAAGCAGTTCCCCTGCCTCAGCCTCACGAGTAGCTGGGATTATAGGCTCAGGCCACCACGTCCGGCTAATTTTTTTGTATTTTTAGTAGAGATGAGGTTTCACCATGTTGACCACACTGGAATTTCTTTTAGAGTTCATTTGCTCCCCCTCTTATTTTGGAGAGATGAGAAACCAGTGCAAAATAATGGGGGCTTTTTAGCTGAAGTTCCATTTTGTTCTGAGTCCTGGCTTTTGGAGCTCTGGAAGTGAAGCAGTGACAATGTCACCAGAGGAGAGTGAAGATCTGTTCTTGCCGGCATGGCATGTATGCCCTTAGGGATACATGTTCAGCTGGAGATTGACCCTGATGATCTATATTGGGTTCCTAACACCATGTTCTCCCTAGGCCTCGGTTTTGCTGGTTTCTTTATCCTGCTGAGACATTCTTCACTTATCTTCCAATCCAGCAGTCACACCCTCATTACCTGCTGTCCTTTATCATACACCCAGATTGTGACTAAATTTGCTCTCAGAGGGTGATTTTATTATGCCACTGTGGGGGCACCTTCCTGAGCAACCACCCATTATTATCTGCTTAGAAAGTAGAGAGAACCCAAACAGCATTTTTGCTGCTGGCCTCTTAAATTTTGTTACTAGCCTTGACTGCTTGGATGCAAGGCTGCCTGCAGCAAGTCTTCATAAGAACCTCTGTTATCCTCACCACTCTCTTTGGCTTTCAGTGACATCTTCCAAGGAGATGGACTTCCACCTATAGTTTGTTTTTCTATCAGAGAGAGGTTTGGTTTTTCATACTCGTTTTGTAACTGCTGCCATTTGGGGTTGACACATGAAAAGGAGTTGTTACTTATCTTTCTTGCTTATGACATTCTTGTAGAATCTGATGCAGTTTATTGTGTGTCCATGTCCGTAAATGGATAGTCAGGCTGTATTGAACCTTGCAGTCCCAATCAGGCCCTTTGCAAAAGAGGAAAAAGAGTAGGCCATGTTTTGTGAACTAGAAAAACCAAAGTGCAGCAGCCCAGTTGCTGCTCTTCCACTCTTGCCCTTGCTCTTTCTCCTCACCTCTGTAATCACTGTGGGCCAGGGGCTTCCTTCTGGTATAGTGGCCTGATTTTGCCCTTGTCCTTGGTTCTTTGGTGTTATTGCATGTCAGGCTCTCTGGTCACCAGCTGTACTTAATGTGTGCCACATTCAGACAGTTCTATTAATTTTTCTTAGGCTGCTTTCCTAGTCTACCTAGATGCTGAGAAACCTACTTGCTAATGGTTGTGGTAGATGGAAGGATGAATGGATTTCTAGAAGTTGAATTACTAAGTCAAAGACCATAAATATTTTAAACTCTTGTATTATCTGTTAGATACATTAATAGACCTGTTTTATTTTTTGAAATGGAGTCTCACCCTGTTGCCCAAGCTGGAGTGAAGTAGTGCCATCTTGACTCACTGCAATATTCACCTCCTGGGTTCAAGCAATTCTCCTGCCTCAGCCTCCTGAGTAGCTGGGATTACAGGCACCTGTCACCATGCACGCCTAATTTTTGTATTTTAGTAGAGATGGGGGTTCCCCATGTTGGCCAGGCTGGTCTTGAACTCCTGACTTCAGGTGATGCACCTACCTCGGCCTCCCACAGTGCTGGGGTTACAGGTGTGAGCCACCGCGCCCAGCCAACCTTCTTTTTTTTTTTTTTTTTAAGTTTTTTAATTAAAATTTTTTTTTCTTTTTGGCTCCCAACAGGAAACAATAGACCTTCTTAGAAGCAGTGTATAGGATTTGTAAGTCTCATTAATGTTGTTAGACTTTTTTTTATTCAAATATTTGGTATTTGGATGAATAAAACCTGGTATTTTCTAATTTTAGTTTTTAGTTTTTATATATTTTAAAAATTGTCTTTGAAGTTGTAGGGTTTTAAGTTGATGAATTTTTGTAGGAAACACAAACATGCAGCAAGCTTATTTTGACAACTTGCTGATCTATAGCGAGGGTTTCCTACCATTCAGATGTTTGATTTTTTTTTCCCCAGAGTAGGTCAAGTTTGTGAATAGAAACAAAATAGACCCTCAATATTCTCATGGGGTAAATCTTAAGACCTTAAATCTTCACATTCATTCCATAGCACAAAATTTTCTTCAGAAAGTATAACTTAAAAAATTAAGTGATCTTTTCAGAAACATCTCGTGTAGCATAGTTATTAAGTGCAATGGTTTTGACATTAGATAGACTTAAGCTTGGATCCCAACACTCTGCTTACTAATGGTGTGACCTCTTACAAGTTACTTAACCTTTCCGATCCTCAATTTTTTCTTCTCTACAGAAAATAGGGATAGAGATCTCTACGTTGTTAGACTGTTGGGAGCATTAATTACAATATTGCATTTTGAATATCTGACATAGTGCTTAGTTCATAGTAAGCCTCAAGACCTGGTAGCTTCTATCATTATTATAGAACCAAAGTCATTTATAAAACTATTATAATCTTACTAAAACAAACATACCACCTTTATATTATTTTATTATCTACATGGGAACATTTACCATGAATCTGAAATAAAGTTGTTATCATTTAACAAGGGTTATGATGTACTGAACGATGATTAGAAAGAGACAAAGCAGTTGCTGGGTGACCAGCTGGGCTCACTCATTACCCAGGTGAATCGCTGCCTCACATCAGGCTTGCAAATACTATTCAGGTTTGTGCCTTGGCAAAATGACAAATTACTACATGTCTCAAATAGTGTAAATTGCAGTTCTTACCTTTCCAAACACCAAGGTTCTATTATATTGACTGTAGTTTATTTCAGCCATACAGTTAAGTACCAGCCTACCTTTCTTCACATTTCTTCAACTATACCTTCAATAGTAAATCCTCGTTATAGTGATGACTTACTCTCCCTAACCTGTGCTAACAACTTGTAAGGTAACCAAAGATACCACAGTTTCCCCCACTTAACAGAGAAGAAAACTGACATTCAGAGAGGTTCACCAAACTGCTTTGCCTAGTTCGCCAAGTAGCAAAATCAGGACTAGAACAATATTTAAAGGAATAACTTTAAATATTTTAGGAAATGCAGGAGCTAAGATGGAAACTTATAGGCTGCATATCCACTCCTCTGTGCAAAAGCCATCAAGCTGACATAAAACCAAAGGACCATTTAGAGGATGATAGGTCATTTGCTTCTTTTTTTTTTTTTGAAAGGTAGCCTCACTCTGTCACCCAGGCTGAAGTGCAGCGGCATGATCACAGCTCCCTGCAACCTCTGCCTCCCACATTCAAGTGCCTCCACCTCCCAGGTTCAAGTGATCCTCTTGCCTCAGCCTCCCGAGTAGCTGAGACAGCAGGCGTGTGCCACCACCCCCGGCTAATTTTTGTATTTTTAGTAAGGGTTTGCTATGTTGACTAGGCTGGTCTCGAACTTCTGACCTCAAGTGATCCACCTGCCTTGGCCTCCCAGTGTTGGGGTTGGGATTACAGGTGTGAGACACTGTACCTGGCCTGCTTTTTTCTTTCTTTCTTTCTTTCTTCTTTTTTTTTTTTTTTTCTTAAGACAGCGTCTCACCCTGTTGCCCAGGCTGGAGTGCAGTGGCGTGATCTCGGCTCACTGCAACCTCCGCCTCCTGGGTTCAAGTGATTCTCCTGCCTCCTGAGAAGCTGGGATTACAACCACACGCAACCACATCCTGCTAATTTTTGTATTTTTAGTAGAGACGATGGGGTTTCACCATGTTGGCCAGGCTGGAATCGAATTCCTGGCCTCAAGTGATCTGCCCGCCTTGGCCTCCCAAAGTGTTGGGATTACAGGTGTGAGCCACCGTGCCCAGCTGCTTTTTTCTTTCTTATCCACCGGTCCCTTCCCAGGCTCTCTTTCCCATCTCCTTTCTATTCCCAGTGGGAGACCATTTCCTTTTTCTGTTACCTTCCATTGTTTATATTTCTTCTGGATTTTAGTAAATTGATATATTTGCATACGCTGTGTCCTGGATGTACATTGAAACAAGAAACAGTACATATTTTTTTTTTTAAGCAAAAGCTTCTATCTGTATGTTGAAAGCCTTGACCCCCGAAATCTAAACTGATAGGTGTTTCTCCCTTGCATTGGTTCCAGGGGAAATCAGCCTTATGGTCCCACCTGTTACATTATCAGGACAACCGGCAGAGAAAACTCACATCAGGAAGCCTCAGTATGTCAGGTAAGATAGTCTCTGCATTGGAGAGTCTGCCCTTTCTCCACTTTTCCATCACCCACTGGAGTGATCATTTTGAAGCAAACCATTCTAGGTCAAAGAAGCCTTTGCTCTGGAGTGTTTTCTCTTTTAAATATGGAACCACCAGACTCTCTGAACCACAGAGCATACCAAAACCATGGCATTTGCTTTCATTATGTATTTCTGTATGCTTTTTATTGGCAAGATAGAAAATTTATATGGGCAAGAGGCCAGTCTCAAAATGAATATGGGTTTTACTGTGGTACCGGGTTTGGAGCAGGCTGTTTTCAGAGTCTTTTGTTTTATTTCTCTGACATGCGCATTATGATTATCTATCCTATTAGTCAAGAGAGCTGTTGGTCAGTGTCCTTCCTTGGACTTCCTCAAAGTCAAGTCTTGGTGTGAATGATCCCTTATACTTACTTTCTGTTTCTAACCTAATAAAAATGTCAGAGTTTGTGGCAACTCCAGAGGTCATCTAGTCCAGGCCCTTTATTTTACAAGAGGAGGAAACAAGTCCGGAGAGGAATTGAATTTACTTAAGATCACAAAGTGAGCTCATGGAAGAGGCCAGACAAGAGCCAGTCATCTTGTCTCCTGCTCTGATGTTTAGACCATCCTACAGTGTCCTTTCCAGGGTAGTCTCCCTTCTTCTTTTACTTCTTGGTGCATCTCCCCTTCACATCATCCTTTGTTCTCCACTCTCTGCCAAAATATTTGTTTACCTTTCTTGGATGTTTTTATCTTAATGGTAAAGGCAAGTTAAATGGGGTAAAAAGATGAGCATGAACTCTTTGCCCTTGAACTAGTTGACCTTAACTAGCACTGAACCTGGGGAGATAATTGGCTGAAAACTAACTAGGGACAAGAGTTCTCCAGGTAGGCTTATGAGGAATTTTTTGGCCCGCTTTCTGGATGTGTAAAAGCAGGTTCTTATTAAGAATGCTATAGAAGTCATTGCCGAGAAATAAACTGTAGCCAAAAATTCTCAATAGCTTGATGAGGAAAATACTGAGTTTTAAACATTAGGCCAGACATGAGGATATAAAGGTATTATATCTTCTCTTCTCCTAGAGGTCCTATCATTCTGGAACAGAACCAGAACATTCTTGTTCTTTATACATTCTCTTGGGCTTTTGTAGGCTGCTGTGAAGCCAGAACAGGATGTGAGTAGTGGCTCCAAGTGGAAGCACTGCTTCTGTGGATCATGATGAGAGCATGATAGGCTAGGAGCCAAGAGATCTGTATTCCATTACTGACTTTGCTAGTTGGTGTTGTAGGCAAAGCAGCTAACCCCTCTGAATATCATTTTCCTTCTCTGTTAAGTAGGGGAAATTGTGGTATCTTTTTTATCTACCTTATAAATTGTTAGAGAATTAAATGAGATAATATCCATAAAAATACAAAATTTTGATCTCTAGTAGGAATTTAATAAATATTTATGAAACAATCAATTAAAGTGTTACCAGTGTAACCAACTGTTTCCCATAGTAATTTGTGATTTAAGATAAGGGAAGGGTAGTCAGCTATTTGGATATTCAGATCTCTTTGGACATGACCAACTTGTTTATTCTAGGAATACTTCTTGATTCAGAACGTAGGAAGTCTGATGCCAGCTCACTCATGCCTCCCCTGAGGATCTCCCTGATTCAGGATATGAGGTCAGTATGGGCTCACATGTAATAAGCCACTAAAATCCTGTTTTCAGTTGCTGCTTAGGTGTCCACTTTAAGTAAGAAGGTCTCAGTGGCTGCTACAGCATCTCAGCTAACATGGAAGCCCTTCTAATCACAAAGTCTTGTGTTTCATAATACATTTGTAAAGCTCTACAAACAGTTGGGTTTCCTGGCATTTTTGGAGGTAAGGGAGCATAGGAGAGTATCTCAGGCCCTAAGAGCTCAGAGTTAGCCTGGCTTTTTAAGGTCTGTGCTGTCTTTTTTCCTCCCAAAATATGGTGAGCCTATCTGGTAAAGCTACATGGAAGCCCAGTATTTGGAGAATATAGAGATAGGTTCTCCTAGGTTGGGATAGGGCCGTCTCAGCAGGTCTCCTTTGGCTTTGCAGGTAAGTTTTTGGCAGTGAGTTAATCTCCCATCCCGCCCTCCACTTTCCTTTTGCATTCTTCCTCCAGGCACATCCAGAACATTGGGGAAATCAAGACTGATGTGGGAAAGGCCAGAGCATGGGTGCGACTGTCCATGGAAAAAAAGTTGCTTTCCAGACACCTGAAACAGCTCCTCTCAGACCATGAGCTCACCAAGTAAGGCTGCTCCGCCAGGAGTAGAAGCAGGCTCCCAGGAATGGAGGGAAGAGATTGGAAACTTGTGTGGGAAGGGGGAGTATTCATTGCTGCTGCATTCAGCTAACCTCTTTGCTTATGAAGGTTTTGCAGTATTTCCTCTTCTCCCTTTTTATCAGTAGAATACTTCTGCTATATCGGTTCTCCCTGTCTTCCCAACCTGCATGCCCAAAACTAGCTTTCTTAGAGAGGTGGTGAGAAGGATGAGGTCCTCCTCTCCTTCCTGTAATCAGGTGACATGTATATCTCTTGGACGTAAGGCATTTCCTTTGTCTCTTTCGTGTTCTGGGGAGCAAAGGATTGGAGAATTAAAAGGAAACTTCTGAGATGTCCTCTTCTCTCTCTTGTTCAACACATCATACCCCTCACTCCTCTCAGGATGTCTGTAGCCTTTTCTTGTCTGTACTTCTGCATGACCCTAGTCCCTGTCTGCACTCTACCTGGTAAACTTCTTCAGGGCCCAGTTTTCTTTCCCAGAGTTTTCCTGGACTCCCCAGAAATGTGGTTCATCCCTCCTCCAGGCATGCATAACATATGTTAGAATATTTGTTCATCCCCTTTTTACCACGATGTGTTGTATTTTCATTATCTATTTGCTTGCTACTTACTGAAGTTTGCTTTCATTGAAGGCATAAACCTATCCCTTTCCCAAGGCTGAGCATGTTGCTTAGCATCCACTAGGGATTCAGCCAGTGCACGTAAAAGGTGTGCATAGCTGCAGAGACAGGAGGTGGACAGCCTGTGAAGAGTATATCTTGATAGAATGTCCCTCAGTCTCTGCGATTTCCAGCTAGCCCCCAGGACTGTTTGTAGCTTGGAGATGTGGTAAGGTGGAGGCAGGGTTGTATATTCATGGGGGCTGTATATTCACGGTACCCACTGAATTCTAAATTCCAAAGGAAGAAATGAGTTAGCTCCTATATAGGGAGCCTAAACTCTTTCTCCTTAACTTGTCTGCGGTGAGTAATACCATGTAGTGCCCCCCTTACCTTGAAACTTACTTTGTGTGGCTGCCATGACCTTATACCATCTTGTTCTCTTTCTCCCCTTACTCTTTGCACAGTGTTGGCTTTCACTGTCTTCAATTCTTTACATGCACACACTCTTTGTTGCTTTCTCGCTTGCTCTCTTACTTGGTGATTTCACCCATTCTCATGACTTCTCTCACCTCTAAGCAGGAAATGCCCACATCTGAAGTTCTAGCCCTGACATGTCTTTTGAACTCCACTCCTGCATTTATTTCCATTCTGATATTTTACCTTTAGCTCAGAGAGAACAAAAGCAAGCTTCACAGAGTCTTCACCATAACTACTTTACTCTCAGATTTTTTGTTAATGTCGCCGCTGTGCTCTCTGAAAAGCTTACCCCCACTTCTTCTCCATACCTACATTCAAAATTTGGAGTCAGTTTTGACTCCTTGCTTTGCTTTATCTCCCACATACAGATTTCAGGTCTTTCACCTCTGTCCCACCTGTCTCCTTACCATTTTTACTGCACAGACTTAGTTTAATCCTCATTTCCCTTTCACTTCTCACCTGCACTAAATTTAAATTTCCTGAATTTGGTCATGGCTGTCCCTTTTTCTAGGGCAAATTGCAGAAACCCCTTACTTACTGGGCAGATTGCAAAGTCCTTAGTTTAAAATTTTAGGACCTTCCTTCATTTGAATAGCCTTTTTGTTTGTTGGTTTCATTTGACACCCTTGGTATAATAGCCTAACTTCTTAGTCTCATTGCTAACTGATCACTTCACTGAACTCTCAACTCCAGCCAAACTGGTTTCCAAACCTATCTGTACAACACTTGTCTAAATTTCTGCTGCCCTTCAGGTCCCTCTTGTTCTAGAAGGCCTTCCAGGACCACTGAAACATATGACTCTTTAAATTCCAAGAAACAGCCTTTTGTTTGATTATTCATTGTGAGCAGTCCTATACCATGGCCTTTACCTGATTTATTCACTTAGACTGCATTTGAGGATAGGCGCTTTCCAGCACCTGGACATAACAGGCCTGGGTTGATAAATTATCTGTTGAAAGTGCCTTATAAACCTGGCTAGGTAGAACCTCACAGATCTGAATTCTGTACCTCTCTGGCCATGGTGATTGCAGCTTGGGCAACCAGGACAGTTGTCTTCTTTTGTTCTTTGTGTTGAAGGCCTGCACATTTGGCTCTGGGTGTCTCCTCTATTTGGGGGAAGATATCATTGCTTTGAAGCTGCAGAGGGCCTGGAATGTCAGGCAAGGGAGTTGACCTCTGATGAATAGGCAGTGGAAATGAAGGGAGAAAGTTTGAAAAAAGCGGAAGGATATGATCTGCATGGCTCTTCCTTGCCTGTGACTTGGATCAGAGGCGGGAGCAGAAGCCTGCCCTTTATCGCTTCTGAAGCTGTCCTGGGCTTACACCCCCATTCAGAGCAGTGTTCTGACTCGTGGCTCTCAGATCTACTCAGGGTTTGAAACTAGGCCTGGTGATGAATGGTGACCACAGACCTTCATCCTCTGCCACTCACACACCGTACACTAGCTGACAGCCTAACCAGAAGCCTGAGAGGACCTGTGTCATCCTTGATGGAATTTCATTACAACCCTCAGTTTAGAAAAGGAGATTTCATGACTTTTGATACTTGACATTTTAGTAACATCATATACCTTGGACACAGGCAGTTTTTGATTTTTGTTGTTCCTGCCGTAGCTTAAACCATTGTCCCTCTGTCCATTAGTTACAGAGTAGATAGCTTTGTTCCTTTATAGGGTGAACCTAAGGAACTTGAGGCTTGACATCTTATGCTTCCCTTAGCTGTCTCCTTCCAGAACTGAAAATTCTAGTTTCTTTCCCTTCCTTTTGGTCGGAGACTGATGTGTTGCCTCCTCTCCAACAGAAAGTTATATAAGCGCTATGCCTTCCTGCGCTGTGATGACGAGAAGGAGCAGTTCCTCTATCACCTCCTGTCTTTTAATGCCGTCGATTACTTTTGCTTCACCAATGTCTTCACAACTATCCGTGAGTAGCCCTGTGCTCCCAGCTGGCCTTCTCAAGGCAGTCTTTATGAACCTGCCTGAGACTCACTCATTGTCCCCTTTTTAAAGAAAGAAGATTAATCCCTTGTACTTTCTATTTGTCTTTTGCTTCTGTGGGGAGAGAGGTGCACTTGCCCTCCTTGGAGGTTGTGTTTTCTCCGAAGTTTCTCATTCTTGTTCTGAACTGGAGAGCTCAGTCTTTTTTGCCATTGTGTTGTCGATGTTGTCCTAGGCACTGCTCTGGGAGCCTAAGGTGATGAAGGTAGAGTGGAGTCAGTTGAGCTGATGCAGTTTACCTCCCTCCCTGCATACCCACAAAGAATCTCCCTTTTGTTTTCACCTAAGAGTGTCACTTGGCATCACAGAATATTTCAGACCAGGCTGAAGGGAAAAAGAGCTCTTGCCTGAGGTAGCAGAAAGAACTCCAGATGCCAGTGGGAGATTTAAGTCTGGGCCCAGTTTTGGCTAACTTATTATGTGTCTGTGAGCAGAGTCTATCCTGCTGTGAGTCCCAGTCTCTCTATTTACAGAATAGGGAAGAGGGTTCAATATGGTCTAATTCCCTTTGAGCCTCTTCTTTCCCTGATGCCAGGATTCTCTGCTGGGTGGAGTTTAGTCTCTGAGTTTGCCACTTGGCTAGTTCTTTGGCCAATTACTCAGCAGCATGGACTCTTGTTTCTATCTGATGCTGCATCTTCCCTTTTAGAGACTAGGGCTATGGGCTTAATAGAAGTAGCACTGGACTGGAATTTAAAAGATCTGAGGCAAACCGTGTCTCTCTCTGTGCCTTGGAAAAAGGATTGCAATACTTCCTCTCCAAAGATTGTTATGATTGTTCTTAGGGTTCATGAGATGATAGATTGAAGAGTGCTCTAAAAAGCAGTTCAGTACGTTAGGAGTTGGGGATATTGTTTAACCAACAGGTTCAGTTAGCTCTGAGCCTACAGATAGGCTTGGATCTTTGATGTTTGGGTGGTAAGCCTGAGAGGAGTGAAATTGAGGAGGGGCTGTGGAATAGTTGGCTAATATTCTACATCAGCCAGGGACTAGGTCCTGGGGCCCTGTTGTTCCAGGGCTTTGCTTGGGCTAGGATAGCAGGGGCCACAGTTGTGCCAGCTTGCCTGGAGCAGGTCAGAGTCCCATCTGGTTTGGGAAGGATTCCTGATTCTCCTCAATACTTTTGTGGCTTCCCCTAAACAGTGATCCCGTACCACATTCTGATCGTACCAAGCAAGAAGCTGGGGGGCTCCATGTTCACTGCCAACCCATGGATCTGTATATCAGGAGAATTGGGTGAGACACAGATTCTGCAGATTCCCAGGAATGTGCTAGAGATGACCTTCGAGGTATGTGTTATTTGGGGCCATAGCTCTGTGGGGATCTGAGTTTGCAACAGCTGCTTTGGGGAGTTTTCTGCAGGATTTTTCAGAGGCCTTGCTATGTACAGTGTAATGTGTCAGCATAGCTGACCTTCCTGAGATGATCTGAGGCTGGAGCCAAGAACTGACCCTGAGGAGGGGGACCCCACCCTGTCTAAACAGTGTCTGTTTGGAAGGCACTTTCTTGTCTGGACTTGCACATCTCTCCATGCATAGTGTGTTGAGAAGTCCCCAAGAGTTCTTTCAGCTACTCAGCCCACCTGTTCCCAGAGACCTTAGAACCCACTTCCAGAACCTCTTGCTCCCAGGCCCTATTCTTCTTCTAGGTAGAGTGTTTTCTTTCTCAGCCTTGGGCGCCCCCATGAGATAGGGCTGTACCGCAGTTTTGGCAGTATATAAAGCCATGACCTCTACCCCTGCAGATGCTGAGGGGTCATGTTGCAGGTAGCCAGTCAGATCTGTGCCTCTGAGGACTACTGTTCTTTCCTCTGATTTTCCTGACCTACCTCATCTTCTCTATTCTCTAACAGTGCCAGAACTTGGGGAAGCTTACTACTGTCCAGATTGGCCATGATAACTCTGGGCTGTATGCCAAATGGCTGGTGGAGTATGTGATGGTCAGGAATGAGATCACAGGACATACCTACAAGTAAGTGTTCCCTCAGGCTGTAAGGTAGAGGGGCAAGGTGTGTCTACAGGAGCTCTTTGATGCTTGGGTATGTGGAGTTCCCAAGGAGACCCTTTAGGTTGCGATAACCTGAGGTAACTTCCTGTTTGGCTCTGCCTCATACACTTGAAAGTAAGTAGAAGGAGGGTTTCCTCTTTTTTTTTTTTTTTTTTTTTGAGATGGAGTCTTGCTCTGTCACCTAGGCTGGAGTGCAGTGGCATGATCTTGGTTCACTGCAGCCTCTGCCTCGTGGGCTGAGGTGATTCTCCTGCCTCAGCTCCCTGAGTAGCTGGGATTACAGGCATGCACCACCACGCCCAGCTAATTTTGTATTTTTAGTACAGACCGGTTTCGCCATGTTGACCAGGCTGGTCTTGATCTCCTGACCTCAGGTGATCCAGCTGCCTTGGCCTCTGAAAGTGCTGGGATTACAGGCATGAGCCATCAGGCCTGGCCAGAAGGAGGGTTTCCAGGTGAAGATGTGTGGAATTGCTGTGCCCAGATCCCAGGCCACCCATGCCACTCAGGTCACTTCTCTGATGATACATGGTGGAACCAGCAGAGCCTTGAAGGAGTCTCTATCCTGGTTTCAGAGCCTATCTCCAGGGATTGGCTTTGTTATGGCTCTTGCTGAGCAGCAAAGAGGAGCTGGATGCTCTGACAGTCCATTGTCTGACCTTCAGGTTCCCTTGTGGCCGGTGGTTAGGGAAGGGCATGGATGATGGAAGCCTGGAGCGGATCCTAGTTGGGGAGCTGCTCACATCCCAGCCTGAGGTGGATGAGAGGCCGTGCCGGACCCCGCCGCTGCAGCAGTCCCCCAGTGTCATCCGGAGGCTTGTTACCATCTCACCCAACAACAAGCCCAGTAAGTGGGAGGAGAGGTTGGGCCCTCATGCCACACAGTCTAGGGAATGGGTGGAGCTCTGTGAGCCCTGATATGGGGAACCCAGATCCCAGCCTGTGCAGCTGCCTTAGGAAACACTTCTGCTGACAAAGCCACCTCAGGCATATGGCACCCTCCTCTTATGAATCACTGAGAGCATTTGGCAGTCTCCTTAGAGGGCTGGCAGGAGGGGAGAGAACTCATGCTGCCAAGCCTGGGTGCTGTCTATATTCATGCATGATCCATTAAAGGAGAAGGGTCTACTTTCTGGCCTTCTCCTTCCTGATTCCTGGGCTTCACAGCCAAGGCATGACTCTCTTTTGGTTGCCCACAATTCCAAGTAAAATGGAAAATAAACTTTACCAGCATTTCTTAGAGATAGAACTCTAAGGTGTTAGCTTTTGTGTTTTTCCCCCAAGATTTGTGGAAGAGCTAAATCAGCAAAGCTGGGTGGGCAAGAGCCTCTGCTTCCTAGGGTCCAGCTGCCCTGCCTCTCCTATGGGCCCTCCCCATGTCCTCAGTCTCCTGCTCAGGCAGCTAAGCACTGTTAGCCTCTGAGATTGGTTAGGGATGTCTGCTTGATTTTTATTAGAGCTGAACACTGGGCAGATCCAGGAGTCCATCGGGGAGGCAGTCAATGGCATTGTGAAGCACTTCCATAAGCCTGAGAAAGAGGTGAGCCTTCCTGCCCTCCAATCCAGGGCCTTACATTGAGTAAGAGAGAATAATTTTGTTTTTCCAATTATCCTGTTATGCTCTTCCAGGCCCATGTGCTGTGGACACCCTAGAGTCTTGTAGAGTGTGTGCCTCAGCTAGTTGGAGATGGAGCAGACTCCTTCCTCTGGGGGCCTTTGCCTCAGATTACCCTATTTTCCCTCCATACTGATGACCCAGTAGAGTCCCTGGGCCCCTAGTGAACAGTACCCATTCCTGTCCTCTTCTAGATTTGCCTGGGTCTCCTTGAAGAGTGGCCACACTGGCTTTGTCCTCCAGTGGAGAATCTCCTTGTGTGTGACCCAGATCCCTCATCTCTTCTTTCATCCATTTATTCAACAACTCTTCACTGGGAGCTGCTCTGAGCCAGGCACTGTGCCAGGTGTTAGGGGAACAGATAGAGTCCTAGCCTGTCTTTTGCAGCCTTCCCAACTCTGGGCTGTGGGTTTAGGGATGCAGTGGTGGGAGGGCAGCTCGGCTGAGACAAGCCTGGCATCCTCCCCTGTTTCCTTACTTAGCGAGGCAGTCTGACGCTGTTGCTCTGTGGAGAGTGTGGCCTTGTCTCGGCCCTGGAACAGGCTTTCCAGCATGGATTTAAATCACCCCGGCTCTTCAAAAATGTCTTCATTTGGGATTTCCTGGGTGAGTTGAGCTGGAGTATGAGGGTGGGAAAAGCATGTGGAGATATAGGGGGACTCACCAACATAGCATAGGTGCTGACCACTCTGAGAGGCAGAACCCAAATTAGGTGACTCTAAGATCTCATTTGTTTGCTCTGGTTTTTCTTAAAGGGAATGACAAGAGCTCTCCTCCCCCCTTGGTAAATGCTTACCTCTTGAGAATTGGACAGAAAAGATTCTTCTAGACATCTGTTATTTAGTATGGACTTAGTTCTGAGTCCTCACACTTTCTCCTTATAGATCCCAAAGTCCAGCTGAGTGTATTGGAGCCCCAAGCCCTATGTTGCACCAATATGGAGAATTTTCATGCAAGAAACCATCCTCAGAATTTTTTGTGTCTTCAGAGTAGGGAAAAGAACATCTTTAGATCAAGGGCCACATAACTAAATGTAAAAATAAGGATAGGGAAGCTAAGGATGATTTTGAAACATGACCGGTGACATCAGAACACTTGTACTATTCTCATTAAGTTACCTGCGTGGACTTGGAGAGGCCCATGGCAAGTGGCCTGCAGGACCATCAGGTTGGTGTTGAGAGTCTTTCACTGGCAAGCTTTTCTACTCTTCACAGAAAAAGCACAAACCTATTATGAGACATTAGAGCAGAATGAAGTAGTCTCTGAGGAAAACTGGCATACAAGAGCCCGGAACTTCTGCCGATTTGTCACTGCAATCAACAATACTCCCCGGAACATCGGCAAGGACGGCAAGTTTCAGATGCTGGTGTGCTTGGGAGCCAGGTACTGCAGACCCGGGGCCCAGAGTGCACAGCAGTTAGCCTTGGTGGTGGTGTTGGAGGCCTGGTGTGGTGCAGGGGTGAGGAATGGCTCACCAGGTGCCCTTAGGGAGATGTGGCCTTAGAAGGCTTCCTAGAAGCTTGAATTTCCTTTGCGTATCATGTATGGTCACACACTACATAAAATGTGCCACATAACAACATTTGTCAGTGATGGACTGTTTATGGGATGATGGTCCTATAAGATTATAATACTCGGCCGGGCGCGGTGCCTCAAGCCTGTAATCCCAGCACTTTGGGAGGCCGAGACGGGCAGATCACGAGGTCAGGAGATCAAGACCATCCTGGCTAACATGGTGAAACCCCGTTTCTACTGAAAAATACAAAAAACTAGCCGGGCGAGGTGGCGGGCGCCTGTAGTCCCAGCTACTCAGGAGGCTGAGGCAGGAGAATGGTGTAAACCCGGAGGTGGAGCTTACAGTGGGCTGAGATCCGGCCACTGCACTCCAGCCTGGGCGAAAGAGCGGGACTCTGTCTCAAAAAAAAAAAAAAAAAAAAAAAGATTATAAGACTGTTTTTACTGTACCTTTTACATGTTGAGATATGTTTAGATACTCAAATACTTACCATTGTGTTTTAGTTGCCTACAGTATTCAGCACAGTATTCCTTCATTTTTATTCTTCAGGCTGCTTTGGCAGGAAGCTCCAGAAGAAGTGTAGAAGAGCAGGCCTGGGGGCTGGTGACAGGGCTGTACCGATTTGTAGCTTAGGAGCAACAGACTAGACATATAGTAGGCTCTACCATCTAGGTTTGTATGAGAACCCTATAAAGTTTGCACAGTGACGAAACTGCCTAATGACACATTTCTCAGACTGTATCCCTGTCATTAAGCAACACATGACTTATGTGTGTGGTGATCTGTTGGGGTAGGGATGAGAGCGTGTATGTAACTAGGGGCGGAGGGGCCCCATTTTGAAAGGAAAGATCAAAATTACACCACTGGGGAAGTTTGAAGCAGAGTATATCTAGTTATTCCTTCATTAAACATTTAAATGGCCTTATGGAAGTTGGTAGGAAGAGAGCTGAATAAAACATGGCCCCTTGCCATTTATTTATTTATTTATTTATTTATTTATTTATTTATTTATTTATTTTGAGATGGACTTTCACTCTGTTGCCCAGGCTGGAGTGTAATGGTGCAATCTCGGCTCACTGCAACCTCCACCTCCCAGGTTCAAGCGAGTCTCCTGCCTCAGCCTCCCGAGTAGCTGGGATTACAGGCATGTGCCATCATGCCTGGCTAATTTTGTATTTTTAGTGGAGACAGGGTTTCTCCATGTTGGTCAGGCTGGTCTTGAACTCCCGACCTCAGGTGATCTGCCTGCCTTGGCCTCCCAAAGTGCTGAAATTATAGGCGTGAGCCACCACACCCAGCCACCATTTAGAAGCTTACTTGTCCTAATTAAATATAGAACATGGAAGAAGGTTTTGAGGGCCCAAAAATGAAGTATACATTCATACAATATGCTGAAAAGATAGAGGAGAAAGATCAGAGAAGACTTCAGGGAGGAGTTGGTATTTAAGTGAGCCTTTAATGGAAGGAAATAACAGAATGTGGCAAGGGCAGTAATAGGAAACAGAATAGGGCCCCTGAGCTGGGACAGAGAAAGATTCTTTTCATATTAGTACAAAATTGTTTCATCAGGAGACTGAAGTAATATTAATCTGATATTATGGGTGGTATGCATTAGAGTGGACGAGATTGTTAGGGGTTATTCCTATAGGTCAGGTGAAAGAGCATGAAGCTCAAATAAACTTAAGGCAGTAGTTTATTCAGGCTGCATAAAGGGAGAGAATTGGCATAGTGGTTAAATACAGACTCCAGAACTGCATTCACTATGTTCAGATCTCAAGTTACCCATTTACTAGCCATGTGGTCTTGGACAAGCTACTTAACTTCCATCTACCCCACTTTCTTCATCTGTAAAGTGGGGATAATAATAGTACCTACCTCATATCATAGGGTTATCATGAAGATTACTCTTATGTTAGTACCAGCACATGCTGAGTGCTGTGTGAGGTTAGTGCTTCTTATTATTCCTGGTGGTGGTAGCTGTGGGAGGAGAGAAGCTCTGGGAGACACTGGTGGTGGGGCTGTCTAGGCAGGGCGAGGGAGGCAGGGGAGGAGGAGGCCTGGGGGCTCGTGACAGGGCTGATTTGGGTCAGGTTTGTTTGGTGTCCTGGAGCTGAAAGACCTCTTTGCCAGTCCCTGTTTGGGAAAGGGGGCTGTGGGGGAGCTGTCAGCTTCTCCAGCTTCAGACTTAGTTCATGGTTTCCCCCTTGGCCTTGCACTAACTGTCTGTCTTCCTTTTCCCTTCCCCTTTGACCCACCTGGACTGCTCCTGCTCTGCCAGAGATCACCTCCTACACCACTGGATTGCCCTGCTGGCTGACTGCCCCATCACTGCACACATGTATGAGGATGTGGCACTGATCAAAGACCATACACTTGTCAATTCCTTGATTCGCGTGCTGCAGACATTGCAGGAGTTCAATATCACACTGGAGACGTCCCTTGTCAAGGGCATCGACATCTGACCTCCCAGGACCAGTCAGCAGCAGGACTAAGAAAGACTCACCCTGCAGCTCTGACCTTTCTTCCCAAACGGACTTAAGCGATTGTGCAGGAGGAGACAAAATGTACACTCACTGTAAAAAGAAAACTAGAGGATTTTTGGAATAAATAATCTATTTTAGAGTTTATTTGCCGATTTGCTTTTTACACACTTTCATGTGAAAGAGTGATAGGGAGAGGGAGCGAGGCCGGTGCCGCTTATTTTGAAGCTGGTGCCCTCCCTCGCAGTGGCCACATGCTGGAAGCCTGAGGCCTCCCTGGACTGAGCCTGTGGCACTGCGTGCGGGACAGTTATGTTTCCTTGCCCCGTCGCATTAATGAGGCCCTTCCACATCATTTTTAAACTAATGTTTTCTATATTAACATTATTATGGTTATTTGGCTTTCATAGGCCACACACAGGTGTGCTGAGCGGGAAGCCCTATGCTCCAATCAAAGGGATTTTTAGTAGTGCCTCTAAGTAAGCACTGATGAGTCAGTCCCACATCTTTTCTTTTTTGTCAGTATTATTTGGGAAGGAGACATGCCGGGATGTGTCATCGTGCCAAATATCATATTTCCTGTTGGCACAGTTTCACAGAAGTAAACATAAGCATGTTTTAACAGGTTTTTCTTTTCTTTTTTCTTTTTAAAAATGTTTTATTTATTTAACCCTCCACTGTGTGTTTTTAAGTATTTTCTTTTTTTAAGGAAAGGAAAAGCTTGTCACAATCTAACTGGCTATGTTATTATTATTAAATTTATGTTTTGCAACTTAGAAACCAGCTACAGTATGGCCCACTTAATAAAACACCTGAAACAAAACTGCATGGATCACTGATTTTTATGGAGGTTTGTCAGCAGCGGGCGGCTGCGGGTGCAGTTGGGTCTATCTGTGAGGACGGGCTTGTGGCATCACCTCTCTGTACCAGCAAGCTCGGGGTTGTGGCCTGCCCAGGATGCCCCTGAGGGCCTGGGGTCTCCTGGGTCCTTCTGCCCACAGTGCCAGGAGCTCTCCTAGCTGTTACGTGACTGATTGACAGGGATGCAGACAAGGTTCTTTCCCCACTCCACAGAGGAGGAGACAGAGGCACAGGAGGGAAAAGACCTGGCCAGGGGTGCAGAGGTTGTCACTTGACTGAGACAGGATGGGCCCTTTCTTGAGAGGGTAAGGGAGACCGGGTGTGGGAAGCTGGGGGTCAGGGGAAGCTCTTGAAAGAAAGGTTTGCTTTCCTGGGGATGGCAGGTGGAAGACCTTTATGAGAGGTCCGGCTTCCTTCATTTTTATTCTTCAGGCTGCTTTCTCAGGAAGCTCCAGAAGAAGTGTAGTGTGATCAAGTCAGGGACCTCAAACCAATCAGTGCCCTCTTTTATGCTTCCCTGGTTTGCATGCACTTTCCCTTTGCCTGGAATGCCTCCCCTTCACCCACTTTGTTTGTTGTTTGGGATTTACTTTAGCAGACACCTGTGTGAAGTGTTCCCCAATCTCCCTAGGCAGTTAATCATTCCATCCTTGTGCTCCTTCATTTTCTTAGATGCTGGCATCTCCTCTCTGGATTGTCATTGCCTGCTTTCACATCAGGCTCAGCCCCTGCACCGTGAGCTCCCAGAGGGAAGAGGGGGATCTCTTACCTGTCTCCACCCCCTGGGCCGGGCAGGTGGTAAATGCTGCTGAAGAGATGAGGAAAGGGCCTAGAGAGTTGCAGCGCAGCGTCCTGCCTGCAGAGGGGGTGAGAGGCTGCACTGCACCCGTCTGCCTGAAGCCCACGGACAGAGCCTTAGTTCTTTTGGAGATGGCCAAGAAAAGGGGAGGGAAGGTAGGCAGTACCTCTGGAGCAGGAAGCAGGATTCTTGGCTGGGCAAGAAGGGCAGCATGGAACTCAGCTGTATGTATGTATATTGTGGGCCTAGGCCTGAGCTTACCTTAAGCCAGGTGCCTGGGACCAACTATTTCCTTGTTCTAACAGCTGATACTACTCACTTTCTACTGTGTTTTGTTTTGTAATCTTCGGCAAATCCATTTTGGAATGACGTGTGATATAAGAGAACAGACCTTCTCAGTAGCTCAAGATTTCAAGGACACTTGAGTCAACTGCATTCTTCTGTGTAGGGCCCAGCCAGGCCTCTCCAGTGGCCCTGGGTAAATAGGTGTGTCTGGTTCACTCAGCAAGCAGCCCTGCCTGCCTCAGCTTCTGCACCTGCTCTACTTCAGTGCTTCCCAGACGCTCAGATTTCAGGGACTGGTAAATAAACAAGCAAGCAAAGGAACTCTGTGAATTACTATAAAGCAAGCACCCTTGTAATCACTACTCAGGTCAAGAATAGAACTTTGCCAGCCCCCATGGAACATGCCAGGGTCCTCCATGTTCCCCCTTCCCCATCACAGTCCCAGCACCTCCCTTTTTCCATCTTCTTGACTTTTATAAGTAACAATTTCATTGAGTTTCTTTATTGTTTTGTCGCCCAAATGTGTATCCCTACATGCTATAGTCTTACTGTCCTTTTAAAAAACTCGATACATCTTTTAAGTCTCTTTTAATCTAAAGGGTCCCCTCCATCCCTTTCCTTTTTTACAATTTGTTGAAGATTTTAAGCTATTTGATCTGTAGTTTTCCACAGCCTGGGTTTTTGCTAATTTCATGCCTGTGGTGCAGTTCAATATACTCCTTTATCCTCAGCATTTCCTGCAGATCAGCAACTAGATCTAGACAACTTGCCTCAGGTTGATCCCTTTGATAAGACTCTAGGTGGTGGTGTGCTCATTTAGCAAGAGGCACGTAACGTCTGTTTTTCATTTTTGTTGTTTTAGCAGCCACTGATGCTCAATACCTACATCCAGCAAGTAATTCACTGGGGATTGCAGCATGGGGATATTCTAATCTATCATTTTGTCTTCATTTATTAGATGGAATAATTTTATAAGGAGACATTGTCTCTCATCTACTGTTTGATTTCCCAGTAGAGTTTGTGTGGGAAAGGCAGATGAGTGCTTAATTCTTTCCTTTTATTTACCTAACTTTTAAGATAATGAACTGGTTCTTTGTTATCTTCAGAAGATGACTATTTTTTAAACAGTATTATGAACTCATTGGTTTAAATGTATTTGATAGGCTTCATCTCATTGCAGTTATTATCTTTATTGTCCTACCTTTGGCCTTTGGGAGCTTCTTTAAGTTGGCTCCTGAGTTGTTTTGACACAACTCTAGTTGTCTTTGACATCTGCTTTTATTTCTGGTATTGCAAGATGTTCTAGGGTCACTTTATCCATTTTCTGTCCTAGACTTGGAATCAGCCATTTCTCCAAAAAGCCCTGGTTTCCTTAAGTGGGAAATGGTATTGCAAGACCATAATTGGACACTAGAAATTCTCATTGTTACTGGTAGATCATTGGTTCTAGGCCTATTCAGTAGACAGAGCTTTGATTAAATTTAAATATAACATGTTTATACATTTAATATAGACATCTAGAAATAAAGATATATAGTAAATATGTATATTTGAAGATAGTGAAGATCTTGGAATTATATATGTTAAATGCATATGTAAATGTGTATATATACATGAGTGTGTATACACACATGCATCCATGGTGCCCCATGATTTTACAGTGTTATTTACTTTCCAATTCAGGATTGTAGGGTGCCTTAGTCCGTTTAATGCTACTACAAAGGAATACCTGAGGCTGGGTAATTCATAAAGAAAAGAGGCTTAGTTGACTAATGGTTCTGCAGGCTTTACAGGAAGCATGATACTGGTATCTGCATCTAGTGAGGGCCTCAAGCTGCTTTCACACATGGTAGAAGAGGACGGGTGTGCAGAATTACATAGCAAGAGAGGGATGAAAGAGACGAAGGAGGCTGGGCGCCGTGGCTCACACCTGTATTCTCAGCACTTTGGGAGGACGAGGTAGGTGGATCACTTGAGGTCAGAACTTCGAGACCAGTCTGGCCAACATGGTGAAACCCCGTCTCTACTAAAAATACAAAAATTAGCCTGGCATGGTGGCGGGCGCCTCTAATTCCAGCTACTTGGGAGGTTGAGGCAGGAGAATCACTTGAACCCAGGAGGCAGAGGCTTCAGTGAACTGAGATTGCGCCATTGTACTCCAGCCTGGGCGACTAGAGCAAAATTCCATCTCAAAAAAAAAAAAAAAAGCGGAAGGAGATGCTAGGCTCCTTCCAGCTCTCACAAGAACTCATACAGCAAGAATTCATTCATTACCATGAGTACAAGAATGACACCAGGTCACTCATGAGGGGTGTCGCCGCGTGTCTGCCCATGACCCAAACACCTCCTATTAGGCCCCACTTCCAACAACAGGGATTACGTTTCACTATGAGATTTGGAGGGATCAAACCAAACTATAACATACTTTTACTTTTTTTTTTTTTTTTTTTTTGGAAACAGGATCTCACTCTGTTAGCCAGGCTGAAGCACAGTGGCATGATCATGGCTCACTGCAGCCTTGACTTCCCAGGCTCAAGTGATCCTGCCTCAGCCTCCTGAGTAGCTGGGACTACAGGTGTGCACCACCACACCCAACTAATTTTTAAATTTTTTGTAGAGACAGGGTCTTGCTACATTACCCAAGCTGGTCTTGAACTCCTGGGTTCAAGCAATCCTCTTGCCTGGCTTCCCGAAGTGTTGGGATTACAGGCATGAGCCACCATGCCTGGCTTAACTTTTTATATATTACATCTGTATCTCTTTTTTCCATAATGAGAACCCTAGGTCTGAAGGGTAGAGAAATTGGTAGAATTAGAAGATCCCCTAATTAACCATTTTCTTTATCCCACATTATAAACACAGCCATCTCAAAATGACAATACTAATGCTTCTACTACAATTATGATCATGGAAAACAGTTAAACTTTTTTTGGTATGTTATTCCCATCCTTACCCCTTAAGCCTGCCCTCCCCTTGCACCCTTTTTTTTTGAGACAGGGTCTCACTCTATCACCCAGGCTGGAGTGCAGTGGCATGATCTTGGCTCACTGCAGCCTCAACTTCCCAGGCTCAAGCAGTCCTCCCACCTCAGCCTGAGTAGCTGAGACTACAGGTGCACACCACCATGCACAGCTAATTTTTGTATTTTTTGTAGAGACAGGGTTTTGCCATGTTGCCCAGGCTGGTCTTGAACTCTTGGGCTCAAGCAATCTGCCCGCCTCAGCCTCCCAAAGTACTAGGACTACAGGCATGAGCCACTGCACCTGGCCAAGCCCCTATGTTTTATTTTTATGTATTTATTTATTTGTGGCTTGCTGCAACCTCCACCTCCCGGGTTCAAACAACTCTCCTGCCTCAGCCTCTTGAGAAGCTGGGACTACAGGCACATGCCACTACTCCTGGCTAATTTTTTGTATTTTTAGTAGAGACAGGGTTTCACCATGTTAGCCAGGATGGTCTTCATCTCCTGACCTTGTGATCCAC
Source organism: Macaca nemestrina (assembly GCF_043159975.1). Classification (NCBI taxonomy): domain Eukaryota; kingdom Metazoa; phylum Chordata; class Mammalia; order Primates; family Cercopithecidae; genus Macaca; species Macaca nemestrina. The sequence continues at coordinate 56,710,607 of NC_092136.1, forward strand.
CCGCCTTGGCCTCCCAAAGTGCTGAGATTACAGGCGGGAGCCACTGCCCCCGGCTAGCCCCTATGTTTTAGTAGTTGTACTCTATCTTTGAGAGATCATATATTATTTCTATCAACTTGGGTTTTTTTTGAGAAGCAGATTCCAAGACAGAGGAAACACCTGTGAGGGCTAAAGAGCTAGGGAGCAAGAATAGGCAGGGAGAGGCTTTAGATCCAGAGGCCAGGCTGAACCCTGGGAGAGGACAGAGGGAGGAAGGAGTGGGAAGGAAGTCTCAGACCCATAGACCAGCTCTGAGAAGAATCTCAGTCAAGTTGATGGGAAGTCCCTGAGCAAAAAGCTGCTCACGAGGAGTCCCCTTTGGGCAGGAGTGGGCACACCAGTAATCCTGTTGTGCTCAGTTGTTGTCTAGGAGCAGAGCCTAGAGGAAGTGTGGTTTCTGCATTCACAGGGGAAGCAGCTGGAGGCTGCCATTAATTATGACTTCTCTGGGTACTTTGTCAGGTTTTCTTGAAGGAGATTTGAGTGATGCAGCTCCACAGCCTCACAGTCTGCCCCTTACACTGCGCAGATCCTCTTTTCTGCAATGTACCCATGTTTCTCTCCATGGTTTCCTGAGGGGAAGCCTAGAAGAGGGAGCCTTGGGGAACAAGTTACAATCCCCATTGATGAAGTTAGTCTTGGGGCCACGATTGGTACTTACCTTCTCCCTTCTGCGCTGTCCTAAGTTCCCGTCATCTTCAGCTATCATTTCAGTGGGGCTTGGCTTGCTGAGTAGTATAACCCCAACCTTCATTCCTGAGAGGTCCAAGCCCTTGGTCGCCGTAGTCTTCTTGACCAGGGTTGCTGCACATGTTCACTTACAGTTACAGCTGGACAAGGGAGTACCAAGAGATACCCAAATGGATCATTTGGGCTTCACATTATTTTACCCCCTACCCAATGTATAAAAACAGTGCTACCACCTCCTGCTATTCAAGCTCAGTCAATCTCTGCCACAATGGTGACTCTTTTCTTGTCTCCTCGTTCTTAGATACAAGGAGTCCAAACTACCCTGGTGGCAGCCAGAGTTCTGTAGTTTGGTGGGACTTAACAGGTGTAGTTGTGTCCCTGGCAAGAATATGCCCCCTTTGGGGATTAGTGTTTCCAACCCTACAGAACCTAGAGTTTAGGGACAGGAAGCACAACATTCCCCAGTAGGTCTTTGGAAGTGATGGTAAGTGTGGCCACTCTTGCTTCTGCCCCTAGGTTCCTGGACCCATGCATTCTTCCTGTAGGGGACATAGCAGGGAGCTGTAATTTAGCTGTGATTATAGCTCTCTGATTTAATGCATGTGCTGAGTCCTGAAGGATGGCATCCAGTCCGTGCAGATTATTACCTCCAGGCAAGTGCCCTAGCTGTGCCTTCAGTAAGCCATTCTGGTGCTCTTTAAGGTTGGCAGCTTCTGGATGGTGCAGTATATAACCAGTAGATCCTATTGTCATAGGCTCACTTGCTCATCTCCATTGTGAAGTGGGTCCCTGGTTGGGTGCTATCCTGGATGGAATTCCATACCTGTGGATCAGTTACTCTGTAAACTTCTGAGGATACTGGTGCCAGCTAAGGTTTCTGTGGGCAGAAAAGGCAAGCTGATTCCCAGGATAGGTCTCTATCCCTGTGAGGATAAACTGCTGGTCTTTCCAGGATGGAAGGGGCCTCATGCAATCGACTTGCCACCAGGTGGCTGGCTGGTCTCCTTGAGGAATAGTATTATATCTGGGACTCAGCATGGATCTCTGTTGCTGGCAGATTGGACACTCAGAGGCAGCAATAGCTAGATCATTTTTGGTATATAGGAGTCTGTGCTGTTGGGCCCATACATAGTATCCTTCATCTCTGCCACTGTGACCAATTCCATTCATGAGACTGTTGTGTCAGTTCCAGGATGGCCAGTGATGAAGTGGCTGAGTCATTTAATCTACTCAGTTGTTAGTTCTCTTTTGTGGTGGATGCTTTCTGGTGGGTGTTAATGTGTGATACAAAATCTTCACATTTTGTGCCTATTTCTAAATGCCCACCCACATGCTTCCTTGTCCCTAATCTTCCAGACTTTTTCTTCCAGCCTCTAGCTAGGCAGCTAGATCCTTGGTTGCTGCCCAGGAACATGTCCCCTGTGTAGAGTTCTCCTTCCACAAGTAGCTGCAGCACTTGCAGTTCTGCTTATTGGGGAGATTTTCCCTTGCTTCTATCTTTCAAGAAAACCCCTGACTGGGGCTGTCATGCAACCACTGTCCATTTTTGGCTTCCACCCACATGCTGAGCTGACCCGTCAGTAAACCAAGCTTGGTTACCATTTCCACCTTGCAATGAAGTACTGGAGGCCCTACCTAACTAGGACTTGGCTGACTTAACAGAACCCAGTCCATCATGGGCAGTTCTAGACATATTGTCACTTGATGGTCAAGCATTGCATCTAAATTGGAGCCTAGTCACATGCCAGGAACTGTTCCTCAAAAGATATATAATTCTCAGTTGCAGATGTCACGCTCCAGAAACCCAGGGGCCTGCTTTGTGATTATTTCACTGGGGCTTTCAAAGAAGTCTGTATTGCATCTTACCTATCACTGACACTTCCAACACCGTAGAGTCTGCTGGATCATATGATCCAAAAGATAAGCTATTTGACTAGCTGCCTGGACCTCCTGTAGAGCCCTTTTCTGCTCCAGGCTCCGTGTAAAGCTGGCAACTTTCTGTACCACCAGAGAAGAATTTCTAGGTGTGGAATGTGTGGCCTCCAGAATCCAAAGAGCCCTGCCACATGCTGTGCTTCTTTCTTTGTGGTAGGAAGGATGAAAGGGGCATCATAAAATTTGCATTTTACTTTGAAGGGGATATCCTGGCATACCTAAAAACTTCAAATGTTTTCTTTTCTATTCTGATGGAACAAGAGGATCAGAACAGTTGGCATTCATGTGAAACAGACAAAGATATTCATCTGCAGTTTTCCCCCAGAGGTATATTAACTCTCTTTCCTTCAGTCATTGTGCAGAGAGAGATAGACAATCTGGACGTCCCACAGAACAGCACACAGATGCATTAAATCAACTGCATCATAGCGACTGGGCAGAATAAGCAAGAGGTGGCTAGTGTGCTCCAGAAGGCAGATGATAAACCCTGTGAAGACTCAGGGACCTGCTCTGTGGCCGGAGACCGACTGTGCTGGGCCATGGAGACCACCTGGGGAGTTTTATCTTTACCATTAGAGACCTGAGAAGTCATGGAAGGGTTTTCTGGAGGTGGGTGATATATTCAGATTTGCATTTTGAGGAACGGATGGATGTGAGCATCCTAGTGAGTAGTCACAGGTGAGATGAGCACAACTTGACATAGGAGTGGTGGTGGAGCTGGAGGGAAGGGAATGGATTCTAGATTGCTTCAGATGAAAGACTGGGAGGATCTGGTGATGGATTGCTTCTGGGGTAAGGAAGAAGAGGTATTAAGGATGTTGTATAGGCCTTAGGGGTACATGGTCTACACTTCAGTTCACAACACAGACTTGTGATGTTTGTCAAACTAAGATTTGGGGGTTGGTGTGTATATCCATGCTCACAGGCTTACAGTCACCTGTGTTTATATTTCCTATTTTCAACTTCCTTTTCTCATACTAATTCTGAGGGAGCTGGGGCTGGCTGGCACACTTAAAAGAAGTCCTGGAACTCAAGGTTCCTTCCTGCCTTATCTGACCCTGAAAGTAAAGCCTGCTATTGGTTCCAGGTTCTACCTGAACACTTCTGCCTTGGCCCTCAGGCTGGGGTCGTGGTGATCTCAACTTCCAAAAGGAGGTTTATTATAGAGTCTGACCTTTAACTCGAGCTAAACAGGCGGGATAGTTATAGCAACCTTAGAAGTGCAGGATTAATTGCCTTGAGCCTAGTTTCAATTGCTTGAGTTTCTCAGCCAGAGCTCTAGGCTGCTCCAGAGCTGGACCAAGGGCATCACTGGACCAAACTGTACATTTCTTGCCATCTTGGTTCCTGATCTTCTTGTCCTTGGTAAGCTCTGGCCTTAGGGACAAGTATTAGCTTCCCTACCCCTACAGGCTGTCACAGGTCTGGCAGCTCTTTGAATGCTTAAGCTTCACTTCCCCAAAATGTTGCTGCTCTCACTAATGTTAAAACTGAGAACAAAAAACAACACATTAGGGACAGGCCTTCTGATATATAAACATTTAGCCAAGAATGTGTGCAAATCTTTGTAAAAGCTATTCTTTCTGGCCTTGGACTTGTGCCTCTTTATGCAGTTTTAGGGTTTGGAGGTACCTCTGGTGAGAGCTGGAAATGTGTGACCTCAGCCTACCACTGAGGCTCACTTGGTTGTGTAATTTACTAAGCTCAATCTCTAGCATAATTGAGACCCTGTAGATTTGTACAACTTTGTAGCAAAAATCAATCTGAAGGTTGAATGAAAATTGGTGCTTCGTTTTGTTTGCAACAAATTTCAATTTACTGAATTTACAATTGTAGTTGATTCTCTTGGGGAGTTCTTTATTTAGAATAATGCTGTCGAACTTCAAAGAGGACATTAATCTGGGACACTGAGACAGCTAGGTCCTGAATGTTGCAGGACCCATACATCCAGGTAGTGTGACTTCTGTTCCTCAGTTTTCTTGTAAAAAAAAGTAAGCACCATGTTGTTGGGTGTGCTGAAGACAAAAAGACCTAGCAAATAAATGATTCTCAAAAAAAAGTCAGTAATAATTAGCCAAGAAAATTAAATAAGAGTCATCCAGATTGGAAAGGAAGAAGTGAAACTATATTTGCAGATGACATGATCTTGTATATAGAAAATCCTAAGGAATCTACTAAAAAAACTATTAGAATTAATAAAAAAGCTCAGAAGAGCTGGGTGCAGTGGCACATGCTTATAATCCTGGCTAGTTGGGGGGCCGAGGTGGGAGGATTATATGAACCCAGGAGTTTGCAACTAGCCTGGGCAACATAGTGAGACCTCATCTCAAAAAAAAAAAAAAAAAGCTTAGAAGATTTCAGGATACAAGATCAATACACAAAAATAAGTTGTATTTTTGTATCAACATACAAAAATAAAACTTACTGCAGTAGCAATAAACTGAAAATTAAGAAAACTCCATTTATAATAGCATCAAAATGAATAGAATACTTAGGAATATTTAACAAAAAAAGTGCAGAATGTATGCTCTGAAAACTACAAAACGTCGTTGAAGGAAATGAAAGAAGACCTAAATAAATAGAAAGACATCCCATGTTCATGGATCATTGGTAAGATGGTAATACTCTTCAGACTGATCAATAGATTCAGTGTAATCCCTATCAAAATCCCATCTGATTTATTTGCAGAAATTAACAAGCTGATCATAAAATTCATATGGAAATTCAAGGGACCCAGAATAGCCACAGCAAGCTTGAAAAAGAACAAAGTTGGAAGACTTGTACTTACCTATTTCAAAGCTTACTACAGTAATCAAGATGGTGCAGTATTGGCATAAGGATAGACATATAGATCAATGGAATAGAATTGAGCCCATAAATAAATCCTCACATTTATGGTCAATTAACTTTTGGCAAGGGTGCCAAGACAATTCAATGGGAGAAATAATAGTCTTTTCAACAAATGATGCCAGGACAACTGGATATCTGCATGCGAAAGAATGAAGTTGGACCCTACTTCACATTACATACAAAAATTAACTCAAAATGTACTGAAGATCTAAATGTAAGAGCTAAAGCTATAAAACTCTTAGAAGAAAATATAGGCATACATCTTTATGACTTTAGATTAGGCAAAGAGAATCATTCAAGCATGAATTCCATTTCCTCCTCAGTTATATTATCATATAACTAATATTTGATGGAGAGGCATTTATGCTTACTGAATATGCGTATATTTCTCCACAATATTGGCAGTGCTCTTGTAGTTGGGCAGGGCCATGTGACTATTTCTGGTCAGGCAGAAACAGGCACAGGCTCTGGTTTGTCATTACAGGTTCCAGTTTGTCCTCACAGGTTCCAGTTTATCCTCCCTTTTCCCTACTTCTATGCAGCTTTCTTCCCAACCTCCAGCCCCGCTGATCAGCAGAGACTCCAGGGCTACCACTATGTACAGAGGCAACAGTCTCCCCTAGATTTCTTCACCAGCTCCCATGATCCTTATGACAAACCCCTTTTCTAATAAACTTCCTATTTTATTTACAAAGCATTAAAGTTTCAGCAAGAAGTACCCAAGGCTAAGTCTCATCTTGTACAAAACTACAGAATTTTTTTTTTTTTTTTTTGAGACAGAACCTTGCTCTGTCCCTCAGGCTGGAGTGCAGTGGCATGATCTCAGCTCACTGCAACCTCCTCCTCCTGGGTTCAAGCAATTCTCCTGCCTCAGCCAACCAAGTAGCTGGGATTACAGGTGCCCACCACCACGCCTGGCTAGAAAAATCCCCTTTTCTGAATCACTCACTGGGCTTCTGCTACCCTGCTTAGACCCTAACTGGTACAGAGAGCCACGTGGCCACTGCTTGGCATGGGGCAGTCATCTCTGTCATCTGTACTCACATGATGTGTTTCTTTCCAGGCATCAGGAGCTGTGGCCTGAGAACTGCCATTTATCAACCTCCTCCAGCTTTGACTCAGGGTGACCAGACGGAGGGAATCACCAGGGCTGTGATCAGGAGTCTGTACTCAAGACCAGGCAGGGCGACTAGAAGAGCAAGAAACCACTGACTCTCTTGGGAAGGACCTGCGTGCCTCTGAGCTATGAGCCCACTGGTGCCACACTATATTCTCTCAGTTACAGCCTTTAGGTGTAAAACATGTATCTGGATGTTTTCTTCTATTTCCAACACAAACTCTGAGCCCTGGGGATAAAGATAAATATGCGATTCCAGGGCTGCTTTGACACAGGACACATTTGGAACTTAACATTTCACCTCATTCAAATCCCTACTTACTAGGTAGCTCAGACTTTGTGTTCAATTTTGTTTTTTTTTTAGACAAAGTTAAACCACCCACTGCACAACTGCTGCTCCTCAGTCTTCATGGTTGTGTAGTTTTTCTGCAGAGGACTGACTGGAAACAACTAGGTTGGTTTTGTAGCAAATGCTACCTTCCTATACAAAGCAATATTCCTCTCAAGATAGTCGGCTTGGGAGCACACACTTTGTCTAATAATTCTGCCATTGCTCAAAGCCCTTTTGTATCTCTGATTGGGTCTTCACTTCCTGACTGATTACCTAATACACTCCTTGTGCTGGCAAATCTTTGTCCTACAAAAGGGGATTTAAGTGTTTAGAAATAGTTATCTTAGTCACCTTGGACTGCTACAACAAAATACCATAAACTACAAACATTTATTTTCACAGTTCTGGAGGCTAGGAAGTCCAAGATCAAGGCACCAGCAGATTTGGTATCTAGTGAGGGTCTGCTTTGCAGAGATAACCAGTAGTGGGATTGCTGGATCACATGGTAGTTCTATTTTTAGTTTTTTGAGAAGTCTTCATACTGTTTTCCATAAGGGTTGTACTAATTTACATTCCCCACCAAGAGTGTATGAGTTCCCTTTTCTCCACATTCTCACTTGCATTTGTATATTTTGTCTTTTTAATAATAACCATTTTAACTGGTGTTAAGAGGATACCTTGTTGTGGTTTTATTTGTATTTCCCTGATGACTAGTGATGTTGAGTATTTTTTTAAATTATACTTTAAGTTCTGGGGTACATGTGTAGAACGTGCAGGTTTGCTACATGATGTTGAGTATTTTTTAACAGACTTGGCCATTTGTTTGTCTTTTCTTGATTTGTTTTTGTTTTTTTCTTTTTTTTTTTCTTTTCTTGAGAATTGTGCTTGTGTCCATTGCCCATTTTTAATGTGATTATTCTTCCATTGAGTTGTTTGAGTTCCTCGTGTATTCTGGATATTGTTCCCTTGTCAGATAAATAATTTGCAAATACATTCTCCTGTTCAGCCGGCTGCCTCTTCACTCTGTTGATTGTTTGCTTTGTAGAAGCTTTTTAGTTTAATATAGTCTCATTTGTCTATTTTTGTTTTAGTTCTCTATGCTTTTGAGCTCTGAGTCATAAAATCTTTGCCTAGACCAATGTTCTGAAGTGTTTTCCCTGTTTTGTTCTAGTCATTTATAGCTTCAGGTCTTTTAAGTATTTAATCCATCTTGAACTCGAGATGGATTTTTGTATATGATGAGAAATAGGGGCCCAGTTTCATTCTTTTGCATATAAACATCCAATTTTTCCAGCACCACTTATTAAAGAGGGTGTCCTTTCCCCAGTGTATGCTCTTGGTTCCTTTGTTGAGAATCAGTTGGTTATAAATATGTAGCTTTATTTCTGGGCTCTCTATACTGTTCCATTGGTCCATGTCTATGTTTATACCAATACTATGCTGTTTCAGTTACTTATAGCCTTGTAATATATTTTGAAGTCAAGTAGTATGATGCTTCCAACTTTATTCTTTTTCTTTTTTTTGAGACAGGGTCTGGCTTTGCTGCCCATGCTGGAGTGTGGTGGCATGATCATAACTCACTGCAACCTCTGCTCTGCCTCCCAGTCTCGAGTGATCCTCCTGCTTCAGCCTCCTAAGTAGCTGGGACTACAGGTATGCACCATCATGCCCGGCTAATTTTTGTATTTTTGGTAGAGACGGGGTTTTGCCATGTTGCCCAGGTTGGTCTCGAACTCCTGAGCTCAAGGAATCCGCCCACCTTGGCCTTCCAAAGTGCCAGGGCTACAGGCGTGAGCCACCATTCCTGGCTTGCCAACTTCATTCTTTTTGCTTAGGATTGTTTTGGCTATTCTGGCTTTTTTTTTGGATCCATATGAATTTTAGGATTTTTTTTTCTATTTCTTTGAAAAATGACATTGATATTTTGATAGGGATTGCATTGAATCTGTAGATTGCTTTGTGCAGTATGGTCATTTTAGCAATATTAATTCTTCCAATCCATGAGCATAAGATAGCTTTCCATTTGTTTGTATCCTCTTTGATTTCTTTCATCAGTGTTTTCTAGTTTTCCTTGTAGAGGTCTTACTTTCACTTGTTCAGTTCTTACATTTCTCTGATGAGTGGGTTATGAAAGAATCTAGGTGGAAATAGTGACCATGTCTAGGGAAAGAAAACTCAGAATTTCTAAGAAGGGACGTCACAGAACTAACTAGGGTTTCAGGACAGATATGCTTGCATGTGGTTTCTCAACTGATCTGCTGCTTCTTTCCAAAGTTTAATCAGCCAGGTAGGTACTGAGCACAAATTTGGTGCTGGCACCTTTGCTGGCAGGGATGTGAACAAAAATAAATAATATCAGGCCCTCCTTCCCCTAGGCAGCCTCCCACACAAGACCAAGTGGATGTCTTGGTCAAGGGCAGATTCCATGGGCACAGTGGAAATCATAATGGTGATGGTGATGATGACTAACATTATACAGTACTAACTCTAAGCCAAGCACCGTTACAAGTACTTTACAAGTATTACTTATTTGATTCTTACAGACATTCTTATCCTCATTTTATAGGTGGGGAAACCGAGGCATGGGGGAGGTGAACTAACTTGCCATACAGCTGATAAGTAGTAGAGCTGGTGAAGAAGGAGGCTGTCAGGGAAGGCTTCTGGGGAAGGCGCTGCACCTGTGCCAGGCCTGGGGCAGGTGATATCAATATGGAAGAAAGCGGAAGGCATCATGCTTAGCTGGGGCATAGTTTGTACTGGCTACAAGTCTCTTTGGAGTCCTGTTGCCCACACTGGGCTCAGCAGCTCCAGGGAACTCTGGGCCTGCTCTGGCCTCCACCTGCCACACTGCCTTAGTGAACATTCCCTCAGCCTGGCACAAAGCAGAAGGTTTAGGTAGTTGCTGGACCCTTGGGACTTGATGTTTACACCTGCTCACAGGTGGCTGCTGCTTCAGCAACCACTCCTGAATACTATTGGTACTTCTCTTGCTGAAAATAGTTGAATTACAAAAGCAATGCACAGTCATGCTAGAAAATGCACAATCATTATGCACAGAGTGAGAAGACAACCAGAACTGACTCCTACTGCTTGTTCCACTTGGAGGAGATAACTCTCAAAAGGTTTCTTGATGAAATTTCCAACATAAAAGACAAGATCTTATTGCTGGAAGAAGCGGATTTCATGAGGGAGGCCTCACACTCTGCATATGAAAACAAAGAACCTGAGGATTTGGTAGTGTCCTCTTGGTGGCAGGTGAGTATCCCGAAGGCACAGAGTGGAGCCTGGAGGGGGCAGAAGTGAGGCCATCCCTCTCTCTTGGTGAGAGGCAGGGTCTGAGAAGAGCGTCCAGTGAAAATCTCCCAGAAGCAGGGTCAGCCAGGACACATTGGAACAGAGATGTTCCTGTAGATTTTAAGTTGTGTACAGTACTATGTAGGGCTGTAGCCCCTCAGCAGTGCCTCATGTAAGATACTCCTTGGGGGAAATCAAAGAAAAGGGGCAGTGTTCCATATTTGGGTTAACTAGGGGCAGAGAGAAGGGGACAGCTGCAGAAAGTAGGATGCCAGGGAAATCGAGAGCAGCAGGAAGAGGAAACTGGAGTGAACATGACAGCTAAGCACCAGGAAATTTGCAGTGACGTTGGGGGAGGGCCATGGACTTTGCACAAGACATAGGATGAAGATTTCAGCCATTTTTATTTCAATCTTTTTTTTTTTTTTTTTTTTTTTTTTTTGAGACGGAGTCTCGCTGTGTCGCCCAGGCTGGAGTGCAGTGGCCGGATCTCAGCTCACTGCAAGCTCTGCCTCCCGGGTTTTTACGCCATTCTCCTGCCTCAGCCTCCCGAGTAGCCGGGACTACAGGCGCCCGCCACCTCGCCCGGCTAGTTTTTTGTATTTTTTAGTAGAGACGGGGTTTCACCGTGTTAGCCAGGATGGTCTCGAACTCCTGACCTCGTGATCCGCCCGTCTCGGCCTCCCAAAGTGCTGGGATTACAGGCTTGAGCCACCGTGCCCGGCCTCAATCTTAAGAGAAAGCATGATCCTGTTAATCTGGAAGATTTGAGGATACTGAGATGGCAGAAATATGGGCTACAAACAAACAAATGGAAGAAAATACCCCCTCTCCACCCATCAAGAAGAGAGAGTAACTCCAAACATTTTGGTGTGTATCCTTCACACTTTCTTCTACACACACATACACTTTTAATGTGCACATCATTTTGTAGTCTGCTTTTTCCATTTAACATATTGTGAACATCCCTTCATTTTTAGTAAATGCTTATCTTTGGCATCATTTCTGGGGAGGTGAAGATACTTTAATCGACCCACCTGATCACACAGTCAAAGCATCATGTTTTGCTTTTAGCTGTGTTGTTATGAAAGTTGGACGTGCTCATAAAGAGTCAGTTCTATAAAATTCGCTCCAAAAAAATAGCAATCCTGGGTCAGGTGCGGTGGCCCATGCCTATAATCCCAGCACTTTGGGAGGCTGAGGCACGTGAATCACCTGAGGTCAGGAGTTTGAGACCAGCCTGACCAACATAGAGAAACAGGCACTTGATGGGCCCTTTCAATTTGTTTGGAAATTCATGGGCTTTAGTTCTAAGAATTTTTCTTAAATTATCCCTTGGATGTTTTCCTTCCCCTTTTTTTCTCTGTTTCTCTTTCTGGAACATCTACTATTGAGATATTATATGTTCTGCATCTCTTCATTCACTCATTTTTTCCATCTGTGTTTTTTGTTTTTGCTTTGTTTTTGGAAGATTTCCTCAGTTTTATTATCTAGCACCTTCTAATAAGCATTTTAGATTTTAAAAATGAAACATAAGACATAAACAATGAAGTGCACAAATCCCAAGTGTACATGTAGGTAGGTGAATTATCAAAGGCTGAAAATACTTCCCAACCAGGCCAAGGAACAGAACAGCACTGGGACCCTACAACCCTCTCATGCCCCCGAGCTCCACTTCCCCATTTTCCTAAACCCCAAACCATCTCTGTCCCAACTTCCAGTGATTTTCAAACTTAAATGTATAACAGAATGACCTGGAAGATTTGTTAAAACATATTTCTGGGACACACTCTCAAAGTTTCTGTTTCAGTAGGTCTGGGGTAGAACCCGAGAATGTTCATTTCTTTCTTTTGTTTTTTTTTGAGAGGGACTCTCGCACTGTTGCCCGGGCTGGTGTGCAGTGGTGTGATCTTGGCTCACTGCAGCCTCTGCCTCCCAAGTTCAAGTGATTCTCCTGCCTCAGCTTCCCAAGTAGCTAGGATTACAGGCGCCCGCCACCATGCCTGGCTAATTTTTTGTATTTTTAGTAGAGATGGAGTTTCACTGTTGGCCAGGCTGGTCTCGGACTCCTGACCTCGTGATCCGCCCGCCTCGGCCTCCCAAAGTGCTGGGATTACAGGCGTGAGCCACCGCACCCGGCCTGAGAATGTTCATTTCTAACAAGTTACCAGGTGATGCTGATGCTGCTGGCCCGGGACAACACTTTGAGAGCTAATGGCCTATTCTTGAACGTATTACAAATGGAATCACATGGTGTGTATTATTTTGCTCAACATTAACTTTGTAAAATTCATCCATTTATTAAAATGTAGCTGACATTCATTAATTTTATTTTGTAAAATTTTTGAGACAGGGTCTCACTCTGTTGTCCAGGCTGGAGTGCAGTGGCATGATCTTGACTCACCACAGCCTCTCAAGTAATCCTCCCGCCTCGGTTTCCCAAGTAGCTGGGACTATAGGCACGCACCACTATGCTTGGCTAACTTTTGTATTTGTAGAGATGGGGTTTCACCATGTTGCCCAGGCTAGTCTCAAATTCCTGAGCTCAGGCAATCCTCCTGCCTCAAGCCTCCCAAATTGCCGGGATTACAGGTGTATGCCACCACACACAGCTGAAGTTCATTAATTTTAATTGCTGAATAATGTGAATATACCATGTATTATGAAGTTATTTTTTTCTGCTGTTGATGGATATTTGGGTTATTACCAGTCTTTGGTTATTATGAATAATGGTGCTAAGAACATTCTTTGAGAGTTTTTTGTGCAAGTGTGCATACATTTCTGCTGGGCATATATACATAGGAGAGGAACTGCTGGCAGGTAGCATGTGTCAAACTCTTTTCCAGAGTGATTGTATCAATTTTCACTCCCACCAGCATGATAGGAGTGTTCTTCTTGTGCTGCATCCTGGACAACACTTATCATCAATCTTCTTATTTTTAGCCATTGTGGTGGGAATCCAGTGGTATCTTGTTGTGGTTTTAATTTGCATTTCCATGATGACTAATGATGTCGAATGTTTTTTCATATGTGTATTGGCTACTTGGATATCCTTTCTGATGAAGTGCCCGTCCAAGTTTCTTGCCAATTTTTCTATTAGTTTTTCAGATCTTTTCTTCCAGGCTTATAATAGTTTTTTATATTTTCTGAATGTTACTACTAGTTGGTAATACATATCATGGTATCTTTCACTCTGTGGTTTGCCTGTACTCTGTTAATGGTGAATTTTGATGAACAGAAGTTTTAAATTTTGACATAATCCAATCTTTTCTTCTATGCTTAGTATTTTTTGAATCCTATTTAAGAAATCTTTCCTTACCATAGAAAATATCATAAAGATATTTTCCTATATTATCTTTAGGGGATTAATTGTTCTACCCTTCACATTTTAAGCCATAATCCACCTGGATTGATTTTTTTTAATGGTGTTTTGTTGTTTCATTTTTAAGTTTTTTTTTTTTTATATGGATATCCAATGGCTAAAACATTGGAAGAAATAGACAGTAGGTAAAGAGAAGAAAAACTTAAAGAAAAAAGGACCCAATACTGTTTATTGAAAGAATTGTCCTTTCTCCACTACTCTGAAGCACTACCTTTTTCAAAAATGAAGGGTCCAGGCTGGAGGCAGTGACTCATGCCTGTAATCCCAGCATTTTGGGAGGCTGAGGCAGGCAGATTACCTGGGGTCAGGAGTTCAAGACCAGCCTGGCCAACATGGTGAAACCCTATTTCTACTAAAAATACAAAAACCAGCTGGGTGTGGTGTGCGTGCCTGTAATCCCAGCTACTCAGAAGACTGAGGCAGGAAAGTCGCTTGAACCCGGGAGATGGAGTTTGCAGTGAGCCGAGATCATGCTACTGTACTCCTGTACTCCAGCCTTGGCGACAGAGTGAGACTTTGTCTCAAAAAAAAAAAAAAAAAAAAAAGAAGGGTCTACATATGTAGGTCTCTTTCTGGACCCACAGAAAGGGGGTTGGTCTATTTGTTTACCTATGTGCCAATATCAAAGTTAACTGCTGTAGCTTTATAATAAGTCTTGATACTTCATAGTGTTTCCATCTTGTTCTTCTTTTTAAGAATGTCTTGACTATTTTTTATTCTTTGCATTTCCATATATTGTAGAATCAGCTTGTCAATTTCCATGAACAAAACTGCTAATATTTTTTATTAAGATTGCATTTAATCTCTAGATCAATGTGGGAAATGTTGGCATCTTCATAATATTGAGTCTTTGAATCTGGGCGTATGTTATGGTAATAATTTAGATCTTCTTTAATTCTCTAATGTCTTGTTTCCTGGGTAGAGGTCTTTCACATATTTTATTATATTTGTCCCAAAGGTACTCACTATTTTTTATGCTATTACAAACAGTACCTTTAAATTTTTACTTTCAGCTGGGTGCAGTGGCACATGCCTGTAGTTCCAGCACTTTGGAGGCCAAGGTGGAAGGATCACTTGAGCCCAGGAGTTCGAGACCAGCCTAGTTAACATAGCGAGAGCCTGTCTCTACAAATTTTTTTTTTTTTAATTAGCTGAGTGTGGTGGCATGCCCCTGTAATCCCAGCTGCTCGGGAGGCTGAGGAAGGAGGGTCACTTGAGCCCAGGAGTTTGAGACTGCAGTAGGTGGTGATCATGCCACTGCACTCTAGCCTGGGTAACAAAGCAAGATCCTGTCCCTCAAAAAAGAAAATTTTTTTAACTTCGTATTTGTTGCTGTTACTTTATAGAAATACATTTGATGCTTCTCGCATCCAGAAACCTCAAGTGTATCCATCAGGGTAAGCTAGGTTATGCTACAGTAAAAAACAAAAACTTTCACTTCTTTAAACAGTATTTGCCTTTCACTTACACTATAAATCCACTACAGATCTGCATGGAAGCCCTGCCCTTTGAAGTCACTCATGGACCCAGACTGATACAGGATTTTTCTCAGCACATGCTTCAAGATTCTCAGGGGTAGAGAAAACAGAGAACATGGTTAACCATGAGCTGGCTCCTAAAGCTTCTTCCCAGAAGATACACATACCACTTAGCCAAAGTAAATCATGTAAGGTATGTTTAAGTTCAACAAGGCAGGGAGGCACGTAGAATATTTGTGAACAACAATACAGTTAGCCATATTAATTGTAATGACTTTATCTGGACAATCTTAACTTGTTTTACTGTACTTTGCCTTACTGCCCTTTGCAGATATTACATTTTTTTTTTTTTTTTTTTGCAAAGTGAAGGTTTGTGGCAGTCTTGCATTGAGCAAGTCTGTTGCTGCCATTTTTCCAACAGCGTGTGTTCACTTCATGTCTCTGTGTCACATTTTGGTAATTCTTGTAGTATTTCACACTTTTTAATTATTGTTTCTGTTAGGGTGATCTGTAATCAGTTATCTTTGATGTTACTATTGTCATTGTTTTGGGGTACCACAAACCGTGCCCACGTAAGCTCGCAAATTTAATAAATGTTGTGTATATTCTCACTACTCCATTGACTGGCCCTTTTCCCATCTCTCCCCCTCTCCTCAGGCCTCCCTATTCCCTGAGACAAAACAATATTGAAATTATAATCCTACAATAGCCTCTATGTGTTCAAGTGAAAGGAAGAGTTGCAAGTCTCTCACTTTAAATTCAAAGCTAGAAATGATTAAGCGTAGTGAGGAAGGCATGTCAAAAGCTGAGATAGGCTGAAGCTAGGCCTCTTGCCCCAAACAGTTAGCCAAGTTGGGAAAGCAAAGGAAAAGTTCTTGAAGGAAATTAAAAGTGCTACTTTAGTGAACATTTGAATGATAAGAAAGTGAAATAGCCTTATTGCTGATGTGGAGAAAGTTTTAGTGGTCTGGATAAAAGATCAGACCAGCCACAACATCCCCTTAAACCAAAGACTAATCCAGAGCAAGGCCCTAACTCTCTTCAGCTCTGTGAAGCCTGAGAGAGCTGAGGAAGCTGCAGAAGAAATGTCAGAAGCTACGAGAGATTGGTTCATGAGGTTTAAGGAAAGAAGCCATCTTCATAGTATAAAAGGGCAAGGGGAAGCAGCAAGTGCTGATGGAGAAGCTGCAGCAACTGATCCAGATCTAGCTAAGATCATTGATGAAGGTGGTTACTCTAAATAGCAGACTTTCAATGTAGATGAAACAGCCTTCTCTTGGAAGGAGATGCCATCTAGGACTTTCATGGCTAGAGAGGGGAAGTCAGTGCCTGGCTTCAATGCATTGAAGGACAGGCCGACTCTCTTGTTAGGCACGAATGCAGCTGGTGATGTTAAGTTGAAGCCAGTGCTCATTTACTCAGCCTGTGCTCTATAAATGGAACAACAAAGCTGGGATGACAGCACATCTGTTTATAGCATGATTTTCTGAATATTTTAAGCCCACTGTTGAGACCTACTGCTCAAAAAAAAAAAAGAATCCTTTCAAAGTATTACTGTTGATTGACAATGCACCTAGTCACTCAAGCGCTCTCTGGTGGAGATGTATTGGGAGATTCATGTTGTTTTCGTGCTTGCTAACACAGCATTCATTCTGCAACCCATGGATCAAGGAGTAGGTGTGACTTCCATGTCTTATTTAAGAAATACATTTCATAAGGCTATAGCTGCCATACATAGTGATTCCTCTGATGGATCTGGGCACAATGACTATATTCTGTAAAGGATTCACCATTCTAGATGCTATTAAGAACATTTATGATTAATGGAAGGAGGTCAAAATATCAACATTAATGGGAGTTTGGGAGAAGTTGATTCCAGCTCTCATGCATGACTCTGACAGGTTCAAGACTTCAGTGGAGGGAGTAATTACTGATGTGGCAGAAACAGCAAAAGAACTAGGATTAAAAGTGAGCTTCAAATGTGACTGAATTGCTATAATCTTATGATTGAACTTGAAGTTGCTTCTTATGGATGAACAAAGAACGTGGTTTCTTGAAATGGAATCTACTCCTGGTGAAGATGCTGTGAACACTTGAAATGACAACAAAAGATTTAGAAAATTATGTAAATTTAGCTGATTAAGCAGTGGCAGTGTTTGAGAGGATTGGCTCCAATATTGAAAGAAGTTTTACTGTGGGTAAAAATCCCATCAAACAGCATTGCATGCTATAGAGAAATCTTTTGTGAAAGAAAGAGTCAATTATGTGGCAAACTTCATTGCTGTCTTATTTTCAGAAATTGTCACAGTTACCCTAGCCTTCAGCAACCAACCACCACCCTGAGCAGTCAGCAGCCATCAATATTGAGGCAAGACCCTCACCAGCAAAAGGATTACAACTTGCTGAAGACTCAGATGATTGTTAGCATTTTCAGCAATAAAGTATTTTAAATTAAAGAATATACATTTTTAGACATGATGCTATTGCACAATACACTATAGTGTAGTGTAAATGTAACTTTTTTTTTTTTTTTTTTGAGACAGGGTCTCATTCTGTCACCCAGGCTGGCATGCAGTGGCATGATCTCAGCTCACTGCAGCCTTGACCTATTGGGCTCCAGTAATCCTTCCACTTCAGTCACCCTCCTAAATAGCTGGGACCACAGGCATGTGCCACCATGCCCAGCTAATTTTTGTATTTTTTGTAGAGACGGTTTTGCCATGTTGCCCAAACTACACTTGAACTCCTGAGCTCAAGCAATCCACCTACCTCGGCCTCCCAAAGTGCCTGGATTACAGGTGGGAGCCACCATTCCTGCCCAAACATAACTTGTATATGCAATGCAATGGGAAACAAAAAATTTGTGTGACTCACTTTATTGTAATATTTGCTTTATTGTAGTGGTCTGGAATTGAACCCATAATATGTCCGAGGTATGCATGTACTTTTAAAAAGTTTCTAAATCCACATTGATATTGTTTGTGAATAATTCATTTTTATCCCTTTTCAACTCTTAGACTTAATTTCTTTTTCTTGTCTTACTGACTTAACCAGGATTCCTAGTACAATGTTGAAGTGATGATAGTAGGCATTCTACTGTGTTCCCTGTTGCAGAGGAGAAGCTTTTAAGTTTTCACCATTAAATGTGAGTTTGCTCTAGGTTTGGGGTAGATATTCTTTATCAGATTAAGAGAATTCCCTTCTACTCTTAGATTGCTAAGCATTATTATCATAAATGGATGTTGACTATTTTTTTTTTTTTTTGCAAAGGAGTCTTGCTCTGTTACCCAGGCTGGTGTAATCTCAGCTCACTGCAAGCTCTGCTTCCCGGGTTCACACCATTCTCCTGCCTCAGCCTCCCGAGTAGCTGGGACTACAGGTGGCTGCCACCATGCCCAGCTAATTTGTATTTTTAGTAGAGATGGGGTTTCACCATGTTGGTCAGGCTGGTCTCCATCTCCTGACCTCGTGATCTGCCCGCCTCGGCCTCCCAAAGTGCTGGGATTATAGGCCTGAGCTACCACACCCAGCCAGATGTTGACTTTTATCAGAAGACTTTTGTGCCCCTATTGAGATAATTATGTACTTTTTTTCTCTTTTAATAAGCCAGTGTGATTAATTACTTGGGTTGTTTCCTTGGGTTTAATTTGCTGTTCTTTTTCTTATTAGTTTTAGCTTAGGTTGTGTCCTAAAACACATTTATACAATCCGTACAATTTCAATTCTTTGAATTCTTCAATTATTTTATTTTCCCCTCCTGTTAGCTTGGTAATTCTATTCCTTTACTCTTCTTTCAGTAGTGACCCATGAAATTATAATATACACTGGCTTATCAATGTCTAATCTAAATTATTACTCTTTCTCTTTCCAGACAATGTAAGGACCTTTAGAATAACTTCATTTCTTGTCTGGACTTATATGTTACTGTTGTTATATATTTTAATTCTCTATATATACATATATTTATGTATATATTATATACAACAATAAATACATGTAATAAAAATATATTGAATATTAAATGTATATATTTAAACCCATTAGATGTTGTTACATTATTGTTATTATTTAAAAAATACAATAGTTACCTAGCCTTCCCCCTTTTCTGATGTTCTTCATTAATGCCTGTGTCTAGAATGCCTGTGTTCTTCTGCTTGAAGAACAACCTTTAGTATTTTCCACTAACAGCGGTCTGCTGGAGTTAAATCATCTCATGCTTTTAGAAGGACATGTTAGCTGAGTATGAAATTCTGGGTTAGTACTTATTTTCAATATCTAGACAATGGAAGATATTCCATTGTCTCTGGCTTCTCCAGTTTCCACTGAGAAGTTACTGGGCAGCCTCACTGTTGTTGTTCCAGTCAAGGTAATCTCTCTATTCGTTACTGTTTTTGAGATTGTTTCTTTGTCATTTAAAAAAAATAATTTACCAAGATTTGCCTGAATGTGGTATTTATTGCACTTGGGTTTCACAGTGTGTCCTGAATCTGGGGTTTTGTCTTTTGTCAGTTTTAGAAATTTTTCATCCACTATCTCTTTAGATACTACTTTTTCATATTTTCTCTCCCTGTCCTTCCAGAATTCCGTTTACACATATGTTAGACCTTAGCGCTGTATTCTGTATGTCTTTTATGTTCATATCTGTATTTTCAATCCCTTTGCCTCTCCATGAATCTGGTTATTCGTTGTGGATATTGTCTTCCAATCTGTTTTCCAATTCACTTTAGCTGCTGCTAAACCCATTAATCAATTTCTCTCTATATAACTCTAATATAGAATTCAGGTAAGGTTTGACCAGGGCCCAGTTCTATTTCTCTGAGATTCCAGGCTCTTCCCTCTTATGTGTATGAGCTTTGTCCTCAGGTTGGCTTCATCCATGGTAGCAAGACAGAAGCAAGGACTACTTGTTTTCTTGATTACATCAAGCAGACATGAGAGGGCTTTTGTGTCAACAATTCAAGTAAGATTCTTGAATTCTTGCTTCTCATCATGATTCTTCTGGTTTTGTTAACATGCCTGCCCTTAGACCAATGTCTGTGACCAGAAAGATGAAATGTGCTCATTTAATTAGGTTCCACCCCTGGAACTGGAATTGGGGTCAGTTTTCTGAAGACACATGTTGCTTAGAGAAGAAGTAGATACCTAAATGAAATTAATAAATTAAAAGCAGGGCATTGTAAGAAAGAGAGAAGGAGTGATGTATACTTACAAGGCAGCCAAATGACTACTACATCTTCCAATGAGCATAATGAGCATAAACTCATGACTACTCTTGGAGCCTATGCAGACAAACAGGTGTTGGCTGAGGTTGCCCCAATTTCCAAGAGAATGACTTTCTGTGATAACTTTGTTTCTCATATGCCTTTCTGCACTGAGAACCTGACAAGCTAAAAAATGGCATTTCTAAGCTCCCTTGCAGCTAGGGTTCTGGACATGACTTTCTACTAGTGAAATGTATTTGTGTGAGATTTGAAAAGTATAGGTGAGGCAGAGGCTGTTTCCCAATTGGTTTTAGCTTTGTTTGTTTTTGATTAAAAAAGATTGTGGTGATGCATCTATTAACCAGATTGTAGGTACAGAGAAGCAATGGCTATGATGCCAGCTTCCTTGTCTTGATTCTTGAGAATTCAAGCAATGTGTTCAAGGTTACATAGATAACAAGTGACAGAGTTCAAGCTCAGGTTTCTGAACTACTCAGTGAGTTCTTGAAGTTTGTCCCGTGGTTGCTGAGAGGTAGTGGCTTCCCAGCTCAGTCAGTTCTGTTGTCTCCTAAAAATCCTTCCTGAAGGTGAGTCTAGAGCTCACCCCTCCAGCTCTTCCAATCATTTCGTAAGCTCTTAGTTCTCTCTATTGTAGACCTTTCTGCTTACAATATCTACAGCCATTTCCATTTCCTGCACTGAAACCTTTTCACTAGCATAATAAGGAAAACATCCTTCTGGGATCTGGACAGAGCTAGTTTATCTCCAAAAATTCCAGGTGTCCTAATTACAATCATGGAATGGGTATGGATTAATAACCAGGTTTCTTCCAACAAGCAGGGACAAGTACCTGTTCTTTGACATGGCCACAGAATAGCCTGAATGGAGAAACTCAGGAACTGTGGTCCACGTTGGGCTTGACTTCCATGGGTCTTGCCTCCACTGGGTGGGTGGGGGGTGGGAATCCTTTTTACTGTGTGTCTACTCTGTGCCACAGCCTGCACTCAGTGCTTCACAAACATCATTCATCCACAGCTCACTACAGCCCTAGAAAGCCAGTATGATTATCCTTAGTTTACATGTGGGAAAACTGAGACTCAGAGAGGTTAAAGCAACCTGCCCAAGATTCCATAGATAATAAATGACAGAATCAGAGTTAACATCAGGCCTGTCTGCATGCTCAGCTTACACTTGTTTACATTTTAAAATCTCTTTTCTTTTCTTTCTTTTTTTTTTTTTCCCTGTATTGCTCTGTCACCCAGTCTGGAGTGCAGTGATATGATCATAGCTCACTGTTGTCTTGAACTCCTGGGCTCAAGCAATCCTCCTGCCTCAGCCTCCTGAGTAGCTAGGACTACAGGCACATACCACTGTGCCTAGCTTTATTTATTTATTTATTTATTTATTTATTTATTTAGTTAGTTAGTTAGTTAGTTAGTTAGTTGAGACAGGGTCTCATTATGTTGCCCAGGCTAGTCTCAAACCCCTGGGCTAAAGCAATCCTCCTGCCTTGGCTTCCAAAATCTTTGAGATTATAGGCACAAGCCACCACACCTGGCCTCTTTTATTAATTATAAAAGCAATGCATGTTAATTGTAGAAACTTTGGCTTCACCCCTTTGGAGTCATGGTAGCAAGATAAAAACAGGTGCTATTTTTTCTACAAATATATTTATATAAAGTCCCTGCTGCTTTTGTCACATATGATGCCTAGTTTTTGATACAAGATATATGAACTCTGTATTAGTCCATTCTCATGCTGCTATGAAAAAAATACCCGAGACTGGGTAACTTATAAAGAAAAGAGGTTTATTGACTCACAGTTCCACATGGCTAGGGAGACCTCAGGAAACTTACAATCATGGTGAAAGGTAGCTCTTCACAGGGCAGCAGGAAAGAGAATGAATACCAGCAGGGAAATGCTTATAAAACCATCAGATTTTGTGAGAACTCACTCACTATCTCAAGAACAGCATGCGGGAAACTGCCCCCATGATTCAATTACCTCCCACTGGGTCCCTCCCATGAGGGGATTATGGGGATTACAATTCAAGATGAGATTGAGGGGGGACACAGCCAAACCATATCAAAGTGTATTTTCTCTTCCTTTTCTTTTCCCTTGATCACTGGTATGAACAGTATTTCAGAAATAACTAATTAACAAGCTGACTTTGTGTTGACCTATTAATAAATGAAAGGGTAGACAATTACCTGCAATAACTGAATTGTAGATAATTATAAGGACTCACAGGTCGCATTTTAACTCGTTATCTCATTAATAGGCTCTGTGAGCTAATTTAAAAGGATTTTTTTTTTTTTTTTTTTTTGAGACAGAGTCTTGCTCTGTCGCCCAGGCTGGAGTGCAGTGGCGCAATCTCAGCTCACTGCAACCTTCACCTCCCAGGTTCAAGCCATGCTCCTGCCTCAGCCTTGAAAGTAGCTGGGATTACATGCACCCGCCACCATGCCTGGCTAATTTTTGTATTTTTAGTAGAGACAGGGTTCACCACGTTGGTCAGGCTGGTCTCGAACTCCTGACCTCATGATCCACCCGCCTCAGTCTCCCAAAGTCCTGGGATTACAGGCGTGAGACACCATGCCCAGCCAATATCAATAATCTTATATGATGATTTTAACCATATAGAATCACACTGGCCAAAGTGTGTGTGTGTGAGAGAGAGATTGTGTGTGTGTCTTTGTGTGTGTGTGTGTTTTGATTGCCTATTCTTTTCTCACAGGCTGTAGGCAATAGTTACCAATGTTGCCACAAAAATTTAAAAGATGTTATCTGTTGCCTATTTAGCCCAAATTTGTCAGGAGGATAATTCACCATAATCATGTCAACAATTCTAAGGCAGCAGTTGAAAGTCAGTGTTATACTCTGTGGCTGAAAATGAACTATGAGCAAATCTCACATTGAAAAATCCCACGTGATGAACATTGAGATTCTCAAAAGTGACTGTGATCTGGACTTCATTCAATTTTAAGTACTTTGGTAGTTATGACAATAAAAATCACCTCTACTCCACTTCTCCTTCTCCTCCTCCTGCTTCTCCTCCTCTCATGATAATATAGTTACAGTGTCAACAACTATAAGTATAAGGAGAAAGTCCCCCTCCCATCCTTGACTCCCATCTATCCATTCCCATCCGTGCCTTTGGTAACCATCTTCTTTTACTTATGTATCTTTCTAGATATTCTTTATGTATATACAAGTGAATACAAGTATATATTCTTGTTTTTCTTCCTTCTTTACACAAAAAGTAGCAAAATATATGCACTGTTCTGTACTTTTTTTCAATTTAAAACTGTATCTTGGAGATCTTTCCATATTGGAACATATAGAGCACCTTCATTCATTTTTATAGCTACTTAATGTCCTATTTTATGAATGTCATGTAATTTATATTTCTAGTTCCCTAGTCACCTTGATGGCCATTTGAATTGTTTCTAATATTTTGCTACTACAAACAATGCTGTGGTGAATAGCATTGTACATATGTCATTTTGCACATAAGAGTCTATCTGTAGAATAAATTGCCAAAAGTAAAATTCTTGGGTGAAAAGACAAATACTTTTTTTTCTTTTGAGACAGAGTCTCACTCTGTTGCCCCGGCTGGAGTACAGTGGCACAATCTCGACTCACTGCATCCTCCATCTCCCAGGTTCAAGTAATTCTTCTGTCTCAGCCTCCCGAGTAGCTGGGATTACAGGCATGCGCCACCACACCCGGTTAATTTTTGTATTTTTAGTAGAGATGGGGTTTCACCATATTGGTCAGGCTGGTCTCGAACTCCTGAGCTCATGTGATCCACCCACCTCAGCCTCCCAAAGTGCTGGGATTACAGGCGTGAGCCACCGTGCCTGGCCAAAAAGATAAATACTTTTAAAATTTAAATAGATAATTTGAGATTTATCTTCATAGAACTTATGTCAATATACACCCTCACCACCAATTTTTGAAATGCCTGTTTTCCCAGTCTCACTGTGAGAGTGTTATCAAACTTTGGATTTTTGTCAATGTACTAAGTAAGTAAGCATTTCTATCTTAGTGTTTTATTTTGTATTTTATTCATTATGCATAAGGTTAAGAATATTTTCATGTGTTTAAAATTTATTTATATTTCTTGTCTACCCATGTTCTTTGCCTATGTTCTATTGGGTTACTTAGAAGTCTTATTGACTGCTGGTGACTCCTGTTATATATTAGGGAGATGACTTCTTTGTGATTTGATATGAAAACATTTTCCCTGGTTTAATATTTATTCTTCAACTTTACTTACAGTATTTTTTAAACATGCAGAGTAGTTTTTCATTTTGGTGTAGTTGAACTTCTTGATCTTATATGACTTCTGGATTTTGGGTGATAGAAAGCTTTCCTTACTACAAGATGAAAGTATTTTTCCATTTTTCTTTTAGTATTTGTGAGGTTTTTAAAAAAAAGTTAAATTTTTTACACATTTGAAGTTAACCTAGAGAGCCTTGAAGAGTGGATTCAACTTTATTTTTGTCTAGGTGGCTGCTTATTTGTCCCAGTACTACTTATTTAGTGGTCAGTAATTTCTCCAATGACTTGAGATGTCAACTTTATGATACTGTATCCTTATATGATTTTGATACTATTTGTGAATGTGATGTTCTACTCCGTTAGCCTCTATCTGTCTCCAACTTACAGGCCAGCACTACATTGTTGTGATGACTGAGGCTTCATAACATCCTTTTATATCTAGGAGTGCTGACCCACCTCCCCCTTGCTCCTTGCTCTTCTTTATATTTTTTATTGCTACTCTTGCTTCTTTCTTTTTCTATATGAACTTTTAGACTCAACTTTTTTAGCCAAAAAAGCCTATTTGTATGTTTGTTGGATTACATTAAAATTTTTAAATTAAGTGATGGAGAATTTACAGCTTTATGATGTTGAGGATTTCTATCCAAGAGCGTGTTATATTTCCATTTGTTTAAATTTTTTGAGGGGGGTTATATTTAGTAGCATGTTATAAACTTTCCTCACACGGGCCTTGACTATTTCTTGCTAAGTTTATTGCCAGGTATTGAATTTTTTTTGTTTGTTTGTTTTTAATAGAAATAAGGTCTTTTCTTCCATCACGTTACTTATATTGATAAAACTTGATGTTTGTAAATTAATTTTGTTCCCGACTAATTTTGTTGTATTTTCTTTTTGTTGTAGTAGATTTTTAGCATATTTCCTTGGGGTTTCAAGACATACAATTATATTTCCTGCAATAGTTCCTCTCTTCTAATTTTTATACCACTAGTTTATTTTAATCTAGTTGATTCACCTAACACACCTAGTAAAGTATTAAATAGTGTTGATGTGACCGTCTTTGTTTTGTTGTTTCAGAATTTAATGGAGATGCTTCTAGTGTTTCCCCATTAAGTCTGATGTTGGTATTGGGTCGAGATAATTTTTTTTTCATGCTAAGAAGATATCTTTCCCTATCTCATTGAATGTTTTGATCAAGAATATTGTTTCAAATGCCTTTAGTGTCTATGGAGGTGATCATATGATTTCCCTCTCAAATCTATAATATTCAAATTTATTGTGATTAATTATGTAAGTAGGTTTCATAATATTAAACCATCCTTGCACCCTGAAATATATCCCACTTGGTTATGATGTTGAAATCTGATTGATAATTCTTTACTGAGGGTTTTTAACTGATGGTCATAAGTGATATTGATCTATAGTTTGCTTTTTTGTGTACAGTATTAAGTTTTGGTATCAGTGGTATACTTGCTTCATATAAAGAATTCGAAAGTTTTTTTCAGTGCTTTGGAACAATTAAAAAACATTGGAATATTTACTTTTTAAAAGTTTGTTCAAATTTCCCTTGTGAAATTGCCTGGGCCTGCTGCTTTTTTCAGGGGTAGACTAACTCTTTGACAATCTTCTCTATCTCTTCCATATAAATTGGCCTCCATCATTTCTTTGTCTTGAGGTCAGTTTTGTGTACATGGCTCTTCTGCTATTTAGGAATCTTGGATTTTTCTTCTTGTAGATGCCTTTATAATTATAACCTTCTATGATGTCCTTTACTCTCCATTTCTTTTTTTTCTTTTTTTTTTTTTTTTGAGATGGTGTCTTGCTCTGTCACCTAGGCTAGAGTGCAGTGGCACAATCTTGGCTCACTGCAACCTCTGCCTCCTGGGTTCAAGCAATTCTCCTGCCTCAGCCTCCCGAGTAGCTGGGACTACAGGTGTGTGCCACCACGTCCAGCTAATTTTTTTTTTGTATTTTTAGTAGAGATGGGGTTTCACCATGTTAGCCAGGATGGTCCTGATCTTCTGACCTCATGATCCGCCTGCCTCTGCCTCCCAAAGTGCTGGGATTACAAGCATAAGCCACCATGCCTGGCCTGCTGTCTGTTTCTTTAGGTAGCATCTATGACTTCCCAGTTACGAGAATAATAAAATGAGCTCAGATTCTAATACTTTATTCTTGAGAACCTGTATCTACTCTTTAAACAAACCTTTTCTGAGTGTCTGCTGTGTTCCAGACCTAGCTGAGCCTGGAAAATGCAGAGGTGAATCACAGACACCACATGCCCCTATGGGGCTCGAAGTCCATAAGCTGGGAAGGCAGCCATGGACATTGACGGCTATGACTATATGTTGGATGCTATGTTTAGGATTTGTGCAGCAGACTGTGGGGACACAGAAGAGAAGTGCCTGCCCCGGGCCAGGAGGGGGTTTGCTAGGAAAGACTCTGGGAAGGTGATACTACAGCAAGTCTCAAAGGATGAGCTGTGGCCAGGAAGAATGTTCGAGGTAGAGGGGCTGGACAAAGGCTTGGCATTGTGGAGCAGTTTGGGAGGGCTGGAAATGGGGTGCACTTATGTGAGAGATGGGGCTTCATAAGTCTTGGATGAAAGACAAGAGGCAGATTATAAAGGCTCTTGATGGCCTGGCGCGATGGCTCACGCCTGTAATCCTGGCACTTTGGGAGGCCAAGACGGGCAGATCATTTGAGGTCAGGAGTTCGAGACCAGCCTGCCCAACATGGTGAAACCCCATCTCTACTAAAAATACAAAAATTAGCGAAGCATGGTATAGTCCCAGCTACTCGGGAGGCTGAGGCAGGAGAATTGCTTGAACCTGGGAGGCGGAGGTTGCAGTGAGCCACAAGATCGCGCCATTGCACTCCAGCTTGGGCAACAAAAGGGAAACTCCATCTCAAAAAAAAAAAAAAAAAAGGAGGAGGGGGTGGGTTCTTGAATGCCATATCCATGAGTGTGGCTGGCTTTAAGAGTGTGCAGCCTGTACAGCCAGACAGATAGGGCCCTGTTCTCAGAAGGGCCCCATGTTTGGTGTTATTCCTTGCTGCTACCATCTTGAAATTTCTAAATTTCATCTTTCAACTTGTGTTTTGTAACTAAAGTCTGGTGGGACAATGGTACATGCACATGAGTAGTGGAGACACACCGGGTGACAGCACTAGCACACATAGGCACAAGCCTGACTGCTGGCTGCACGTGTGTATGTTTCAGGAGAAGTCCACAGCACTGTAGGGCTCCAAACCAGCTAAGCGGGGCCCAGGGCCCGTCACATCAGCTAAGACAGTGGCAGCAGCCACAGTGGCTACAGAAGAAAATGGGTCTCTACATGGAGACAGTACATGGGAAGCTGCTTGCCTGTTCACTCCCAGACTGTGTTCCTTTGATAGCTACACAAATACTAACTCTCTGACCTGAGCACTGGAACAGGAATTGCTAGTACTCACACAGTAAACTTAGTCAGTAAATTATTACAAAATAAAAGCAAACACAAGGATATTGCAATAAAGCATAGCAGCATGTATCAGAATTCTTTGAAGAGTTTAGAATCTCTGGTTTTTATTTATTTTATTTTTTTTTTAGAGACAAGGTCTCCCTCTGTCACCAAGGCTGAAGTGCAGTGGCTCAAGCTATCCTGCCACCTTGGTCTCCCAAGTAGCTGAGACTACAGGCATGCACTACCATACCCCAAAAATAATGTTTTTATTCTGTAGAGACAGAGGTCTTGCTATGTTACCCAAGTTAGTCTCAAACTCTGGGGCTCAAGTGATTATCTTGCCTTGGCTTCCCAAAGTGTTGGGATTACAGGTGTGAGCTACCACGCCCAGCCTCTGATTTTTAAAACTGCTGCAACATCACAAAGCAAATATCTGCAGGCTTAGAGACAGAAACCGAATATAAAAATCATTGCATTAGATTGAAAAGAGCCTTGTTTTCATAGGAAGTTTCAGATTAAGCAATCATTAACAAGGAAGACAATTTTAAAATAAATTTTTCCTTGTAATTGAAGATATAGAAATATATACATAAACAGGCCTTCTGAATTATATACAAATCATGAAGCCACTTTCAGCTTCTTATTTAACCTCCACATGTTACAAGAAATGTCAAAGAAAACATTAAAATGATATTGTATAAGTGTACATTAAAATTAAATTCAGATTTACACAAAAATGATTTGTATGAAGAGTTAAATCTTTTTAGAAAAATAATTCCACAAGAATTATCAGTTCTAGATATACTAAAACAGATCCAGTAACAGGTAGATCCAATAACAGATCCACTAGAAATTACATCCCTAGAAAGATCCTTCCGAAAATTAAAAATCATAAAAAATTATCACCTTTAATTTGCCAAGAACAATTGATATCCCTTCAATTATACTGACTAAAAATAAAGATCCTAAAAATATACATTTTGACAACCTTTTTTATTTTTGCAGAAAATGATTTGTGGAAATTATTTTGTGGAAAAATGAGCCAGAAAAATCTTATGATGAATCAAGATACCACAAAAATGGAGCTTTTTTTTTTTTTTTTTTTTTTCCCCAGAGACAAGCTCTTGCTCTGTCCCCCAGGCTAGAATGCAGTAGTGCAATCATAGCTCACTGTTACCACGATTTCCCTGGCTCAAGCGATCCTCCTGCCTCAGCCTTCCAAGTAGCTGGGACTACAGGTGGGTACCACTACACCCAGTTAATTTTATAAATCTTTTGGAGAGAAAAGATCTCACTGTATTTCCCAGGCTGATCTCAAAATCCTAGGCTCAACTATCCTCCTGCCTTGGCCTCCCAAAGTGCTGGGATTACAGGCGTGAACCACCCCTCTTGGCCTAATGGAACATTCTTATTTGTTGTATTACATAACATTATGACACCAAAATACTACCTTTTTGCAGTTTGTAAATTTATGTTTTTACTCATGTTACCCCTATTATGTTTTACAAGTACTGTTTTTAAAGGAAAGAACTAATTTTAGTGTTCTTAATAGCATCTTCCCCCTGCGTTTTTGTTAAGGCACCTTGCATTTTAATTTTGCACTGGGTCCTGCAAATTATGCAGCTGCTCCTGCCCCTTAGGTTGGTCTACGGTACAGGTAATGTAGGTGAAGGGGCTTTAAGAAGTTTTAAACAGACATTGTCGTATTCATATTTTGGAAGAGGTGTGGAAGATGAACACCCATTATGTCTCACCTTTTTTGGTGGACTGTAAGCTCTGAGAGGGCAGCGTTTGCCTCTAATCTTTGGATCTTTTGGATCTTCCATAGGGCCTAGCACAATGCCTGGCACATGATGGGCTGTAGAGTGCACTGGTTAGGCAGGGGGATCGGAAGCCAGGCTTCTTGGCATTGAGTCTTGGTCTGCCACTTACTAACAAATTACCTAACCTCTCTTCCCTTCACTATCCATATCTGTAAAATACAGGCTTCTATTTCACAGAGTTTTTAGGAAGATTAAATAAATACATGTGAAGTATTTAGAATAGTATCTGATATTTAGTATTCATTCAAGTGTTAACTATTATCATTTTAAGTAAATATTTATTGCAAGGATTTTAAAACTTCTGTAAGCAAAAGAGAACGTAGGTGCAGTTTTAGAAGCATTGAAGAAATAGAGGATCCTGGCATGTATGCCAAGATTGTATCAACTTTTGTGACTAAAATAATAATTTATTATTTCAGCCCCTGAGAGGATTCAACCCTACACAATTACCTTTCTCCCACCTTATGGAGAGGATTGCCTAATGGAGGCTTATATAGAACTAAATAGGAGTACTTTTTTGGCTAAAATAATAGAAAACTCAATTCAAAAAACCCACAACGAAATACCACTTCATGTCTGTTAGGATGGCTATTATTGGAAAATTGGCAAATTACAAGTGTTGGTAAGGACGCGGAGAAATTGGAATCCTTATGCCCTGCTGGTGGGAATATGAAATGGTGTAGTTGGTAAGGAAAACGTTATGGTAGTTCCCCCCAAAATTAAAAAGAATTACCATCTGATCCAGCAATTGCATTCCTGGGTATACACTGAAAAAAAATTGAAAGCAGGGACATGGACAGATATTTGTACACCCATATTCATAGCAGCATTATTTACAATAGGCAAAAGGGAGAAGCAACCCAAGTGTCTGTGGACAGATGAATGGATGAACAAAATGTGATATATACATGCAATCAAATATTATTCAGCCTTAAAAAGGAAGGATATTCTGACACATGCTCAACTCAGAAGAACCCTGAAGCCGTTATGCCAAGTTAAATAAGCCAGTCATGAATACTATATTATTCTGCTCATATGAAATTCTTAAAGTAGTCAAATTTATAGGAACAGAAAGTAGAATGGTGGTTGTCAGGTGGAGTGGGATGGGGATTTATTGTTTAATAGGTAGAGTTTCAGTTTTGCAGGATGAAGAAAGTTCTGGGGATGGCTGGGCGTGGTGGCTCACACCTGTAATCCCAACACTTCAGGAGGCCAAGGTGAGCGGATCATCTGAGGTCAGGAGTTTGAAACTAGCCTGGGCAACATGGCAAAACCCTGTCTCTACTGAAAAAAAAAAAAAAAAAAAAAAATTTAGCTGGGCATGGTGGTGGGCGCCTGTAATCACAGCTACTCAGGAGGCTAAGGCAGGAGAAGGGCTTGAACCCAGGAGGCTGACCTTGCAGTGCTGAGATCTCGCCACTGCACTCCAGCCTGGGTGACTGAGCAAGACTCAGTCTCAAAAAAAAAAAAAAAAAAAAAAAAAGTTCTGGAGATGGATGGCCGCGATGGTTACAAAGCAATGTGAATGTATTTAATGCTAATAAGCCGTGTACTTAAAAATTGTTAAAATGGTAAATTTTGGCCGGGCATGGTGTCTCAAGCCTGTAATCCCAGCACTTTGGGAGGCTGAGACGGGCGGATCACAAGGTCAGGAGATCGAGACCATCCTGGCTAACCCGGTGAAACCCCGTCTCTACTAAAAAATACAAAAAACTACCCGGGCGAGGTGGCGGGCGCCTGTAGTCCCAGCTACTCGGGAGGCTGAGGCAGGAGAATGGCAAAGGGCCTGAGATTTGTTCCCATTGGAAAGCCGTCACGTGCTCATCCCTGAACCAATGACTGTTGCAGGGGGAATGGAATGAATGATATCAGTTGTCTTAAGTCAACTCCAGAGCCTGAAGTTAGAGATGGGGAAGCTTCCTTCCTAGGCACACGGGCTGTCTGCAGGAGGGGTGAGTATCTGTTAGGAAGGAGGAAAAAGATAGATACACAGCCCCCAGGGGTGATGAGGGATGGTGAACCCCTGAGCCCAGGCAATGGGCACGGAGGAAGAGAATGGTTTTAAGAGATAGTAAGAAGGCAGAATTTTCGTAATTGTTCAGATGTGCTGGGGAGGGATATCATGGAGTCCCAGATGACCACCAAACCTCTGACTTGGCGTTCACAGGATGGTGGTGCTCTTGTCTAAAGGAGACAGCGCTTGAGAAGGAGCAGGTTTGAGGAAGATGAGCTCCATTTTTTTGTTTGTTTGTTTTGGACAGTTGGCAGAGCTAGCTGAGGTTTTATTTTGGGGGAAAAAAAGCAACAATTGAATTGTTTTGTAGCTGGAAGCATGAGCAGGGGGGGTGCCTCAGGCAGTAAACTCCCTCAGCAGGTGGGCTGAGGGCTAGGGCTGACCCTCAGGTGGGTCTCCTGTTCCTGTGCTCCAATGCACAGTGGCTTCCCCCACAGGCCCTGGGGCAGCTGCAGCAGGGGCAGGCTGGTAGGGGCTGCCGTGGCCATTCACTTGGGCAGGACATCTGAGGACTCGGACACCAGCTTCCCATGTCGTGTTTCCACCTTCTTCACAACCACGGCCCTGGAGGAGCTGGCACGGCTGAAGGAGCTGGAGCCTCCACCAAAGCCAAAGCTGAAGTCCAGGCTGTAGCTGAGGCCAGGGCTTGTGAGGTGCCCATAGGCCGAGCTCAGCCCATCTGAGAAGCCACTGGTGGTCTTCAGATGGATACTCATGTTCTGCATCCCAGACCCCAGCCAGCTCTCCTTGCCCTCCAGAAGCTTCCTGTAGGTGGCGATCTTGATGTCCAGGGCCAGCTTGATGTTCTTCAGCTCCTGGTGCTCCATGGCACAGCTGCCGTACCATGTCCCGCTTGGCCCACTACAGGGCGCCTCTAGCTCAACAGCTTTGTGTTGGCATCCTTAACAGCCAGCTCCCCACACTGCTCAGCATCTGTGATGGTGGCCTCCAGGGAAGCCCTCTGGCCTTTGAGGCCCTCAGTCTCAGCCTGGAGCTGGCTGATGTTCCTGTTAATCTCAGGGAGCTCCATCTTTGCATAATGCAGGTCATTCCCGTGCTTCCCAGCCAGCATCTGCAGCTCCTCATACTTGATCTGGTGCATGCCCTCAGCCTCAGCCCAGCTGTGGTTGGTGATCTCCTTGTACTGTGCCTTGACCTCAGGGATGATGCTGTCCATGTCCAGGGAGTGGCTGTTGTCCATGGACAGCACCACAGAAGTGTCCGAGATCTGGGACTGCAGCTCCCGGATCTCCTCTTCATACAGCTGCCTGAGGAAGTCGATCTCATCAATCAGCCCTTCCAGGTGAGACTCCAGCTCTACCTTGTTCATGTTAGCTTCAGCCACATCCTTCTCGATGAGGACAAATTCATTCTCCATCTCAGTACTCTTATTGATCTCATCCTCATACTTGTTCTTGAAGTCCTCCACCAGCTCCTGCATGTTGCCAAGCTTCAGCTTCTCCTGGCCCAGAGTGTCCAGCTGCCACCGAAAGTTGTTGATGTGGCTCTCGAACATACTGTCCATGTTGCTCTGAGCTGTCTTCTGCTGCTGCAGGAGGTTCCACTTGGCCTCCAGCATCTTGTTCTGCTGCTCCAGGGACCGCACCTTCTCGATGAAGGAGGCAAACTTGTTGTAGAGGGTCTTGATCTGCTCCTTCTCCTGGGTGTGCACAGCCTGGATGTTGGGGTTCACCTCCAAGGGGACTCAGCAGGTTCTGGCTAACCATGATGGCTGTGATGACCCCCATACCACTGGCCCCACCAAAGCGTCCACCCAGACCCGTGGAGGTGCCCAGGCCACCCTGGAAGCTGCTGCTGCTGCCTACTCAGGAGAAGCTCCAGGAGCTGATACGGGCACTGGGCCCGCTCATGTAGGAGTGGCTGCTTAAGGCCTAGGGGCCAGAGGTGGACACCTTGTAGGACTTCTGGGTCACTCTGATAGACATGGTGGAGGCAGGAGTGGAGGCAGGTGGCCTGAACCAGGCAGAGATTCGAGAAGGAGCAGAGAAGCTGCTTCTAGGTCGTGAGCTTCCTTTTGAACATGATGAATTGGAGGGATCTAGGGGAGATCAAGGTGGTATCTAGTAGGCAACTGGATACATGGGATTGAACCAAGGGGATAAATCCAGGCTGGAGATTGATGTTATGGAATCAAGGGAATGAGCAAACCATCCAGGGAGAGGATGTAGAAAGAGGATTCCTAGATGGTGGAGAAGGCATTTCCTGAGAGGTAGGAGGAAAACCAGAAGTTTGCCTGCCACAATGACAACCAAGGGTAGGGAGAGTTTCCACCAGGGAGAAGCAGTCCACATTTCAGAGGCTGCTGGGGGGCACTGAATGGTGTCCCGTGAGTGCAGAGTGGCACCTACTTATGTGTAGTTCAGGGGTACACACAGCCGGCCACTACCAGGCTTTCTTCCGCCTCCTCAGAGGCCCACACCAGTGAGACTGGGCTGGCTGGGCTGCCTCTCCGCACCCTTGAGACCTGGTTCATGGTCTCTCAGCCTGTGGAAAGGAGACAGGGAGAGGAAGAGGGAGCTTTAGCCTCAGTCCAGGAACGGTGTCTGAGGCCTTTCTGAGAAGTTTGTGGGGACCTCAGCTGGCCAATAGAGGGCAGCCTACAGCCAGAGTAGAGCCAACCAAGTCCCTCCTGACACCAAAAACACTGACATTTGGACACAGTTTTCCCCTGGAGCCTTCCCCCTATGGAAATTCCCAGTTGTAAGCCATATTGACTTTAATCTCAAGTGTCAGAAAGGTTGCCCAGGAGTCTCGGAGCCAACAGCTGAAAGCATGTTTGTAAGGATGTCAGGGCAAACAAAATAGGATACAGAACATTTTTTGAGATCTGTGCCAGTGGTGGACTTTTCTGGAAAACATGACAAAAGCTGACCCTCTTAGGCAAAAAGGCGCTGAGTCTTATCAGTATTAATTTGTGTCCTTACTGAAAGATCAAGTTAGGGAAAGGTAAAGGGGAAGAACAGCACATGTGTGATTTCTTCACCAGGCACAAGGGCACTGTAGGAGGCTCCCCCCAGAGTTTAATGGACAGCTTTATGTATTTATATGCTTTGACTGGAGCTAAAGAGGTCTGTGCCACACAATGGGCAGTTTCTAGTTGGATTTTAAAAGAAATAACTTTGATCATTTCAAAAGCAATGAAGCCTGATGCAGCGGAGAGAAAAGAAGGCAGTAATTTATGGCTACCATTAAGGACACAAAGACAAAGGCAGAGAGAACGTTTCACTAACTGCAGATTTACAAATGTGTAAAAACCACCCTTATGACCAGAAATAGCTGAGTGTCTCTCTCAGCACCAAACAAAAGGGAGTGGGAGGGAGGTGCAGACAGAAAGAGGGATGCAACCTGCCTGTCTTCACTGAAAAGGTCAAAAGAAAAACAACTACAGAAAAGTTGTTTTCTCAGATAGCTCCATCAAGCAGCTGCACTAGCCACAGCCCAAAGAGGCGGGCTTAGCCTGGGCCCCGTGGGCGTGTTCAGGGGCCGGGGTGGCAAACGATGGGTGCTGAGGGTGCAGAGGCTGGGAGCCCTGGGCTGTGGATAGGCCCCAAGAAGACACAAGTGTTTTTGTGTATGAGCTAGGTGGGGATTTTTTGGTGACATCTATTTTTTTTCTGATCTCCAAAGGAATGGTGTGTGTGTGCGCGCGCACGTGCATATATACATATGTGTATGTATATATTCACAGGAGAAAATTGAATAAATACGAAGAAGCTCAGTGAAGAACATTACTATCCCTGAGTGTGATGTTTAGTTGCCTCTCGAAATTGTTACTATATTTGTTCCTGGAGTGATATTGAGTGTACTGGGCTCCAGCCTTCCGTGGCGTGGGTGATATGAGAAGACCCTGTGTGTACCTGTTCCCTTGCAAGGACTGTCTTGCATGGAGGGCCAGGTGTCAGGCACTGCCTGTATTTGCAACTGGCCAGACCTGATGTTTATGAGTTCAGGTGATCATAAATGCCACCTGTACTCTGGACAAAGTCGGAGCTGTCTGTTGTCCCTGGTGGCTCACCTTTGATCTCTAGCCCCCTTCCCCTTAGGCTGCCCTGAGAGATACATAAGTAGCTTGCAGGGATTCTAGGCCCAGCGTGACCCACAGTAGGACAAGTGGACCAGTGCCCTCGGGGCTGTGGAATGGAGGATCCGAGAGGGCCTGGGGTTTGGGCAGTGTGGAGAAGGGTGCAGAGGGTGTGCTGGGGTGGGCAGAGAAGCCAGGGTCACCTTCTCCATTCAAAGAACTGTTTTCCCGAATTGGAAGTCACCCCCACTCCCTTCCACTCCCACCTCCCACATGGAAAGCCCCAAGATAGCTTTGGGGTTTGGGGACTGTACTGAACACTTTCTGGGCGCCCTCCGCCCGAATATTTCAATCTAGAAAGGTTGTTTGTCCTCACAAGAAGGCCTGGGTCGAGCTGTAGGACACTGGAACAGGCGGGGCACTGAGGGCTCCGAGCGCTGGAGCGGAGCGGGGCTGCGGGGGGCAGCGGTCTGGGGGCCTGGGCTGCGCGGGGCGCGGGGCACGGTGCTGCCGACCCTGCCTGGCTGACAGCAGCGCTCGGGCCACTGGGGCCGCGCCCCCTCCGCCCGGGGCCGGGGAGGGGTCGGGAGGAGGCCGGGCGGGGCGGCACTGCCCCCGCCTGCGCCTCCCGCCCCGGCCCTGGAAGGACCGTGTGAAAATGAGGCCGGGGCTCGGGGGGCGGGCGGGGCCGGGCCGGGGGTGGCGGCGGCAGCGGGCTGGGCGCCCGCACACACCTCCCCGCGCCGCCGCCGCCGCCACCACCGCCCGCACTCCGCCGCCTCTGCCCGCAGCCGCTGAGCCATCCATGGGGGTCGCGGGCTGTAACCGTCCCGGGGTGGCCCGGGCGGTGTTGCTGCTGCTGCTGCCACCACTGCTGCTGGCGGGGGCCGTCCCGCCGGGCGGGCGCCGTGCCGCTGGGCCGCCGGAGGGTGAGTGTCCGGCCGCGGGGGGCGCACCTGGCACAGTGGGCAGGGCCGGGTAGGGTGTCTAGGTCCCCGGCGGGGCCAGAGCCGGGCGTGCGGGGCCCGAGGCTGGCGGCTGCAGCTCCGCGGGGGCCTCCGCTCCCCCGGGGACCTCACCCGCCGGCCTGGCCAAGGCGCCACGACCGCTGGGGCCCTGAGTCCTGCGGCCCGGCCTCGGATCCGGAGCTGCTGACAGTTCCCGCCCGGTCCGGACGCCTCCAGAGCGCCTGCTAGTCAGACCGTCACCGGCGAGTAGGCAGGAGGGTGCTGACCCGGGCCTCGGGGTCCCGCGCCTCAGTGTAGGCGGGGAAACTGAGGGCCGGGCCGGGCACATCCGCGAGGCCGTGGCAGCTTTGCCCTTTCTTTCTTTGGGGGCCAGGAAGTTCTGCTGCTGGCTTCGGGGTGGGCTCCAGAGACTTTTCTATCAGCGGAACAGCGCCTGTTCTCATCTGGGAATTACCCTGAAGCAGCAACAAGCCTAGGTTTTCAGCAGAGAACTCTGGTTTCCAGAGAGGACTCTTGACGTGCTGTGCTAACTGGACTTGCAATACTTTCAAAATGCTTTTGTTTTTAATTAACATCCTGGAGTAGTGTCAACCCAGGAAACACTTCCGCCAAGGCGGGTTTCCAGGTTGAGACGATGGGCAGGGGTGGGAGTGCGGGGGGCCGGCCGTGGGGACACCATCCCCGCTTCGCAGAATCTGAGAGCCTGGGATGAAATCTGCTCCATTCGCAGAATCTGAGAGCCTGGGATGAAATCTGCTCCATTCGCAGAATCTGAGAGCCTGGGATGAAATCTGCTCCAATCCCGGGGCAGGCTTCCCCCAGATACTCCAAACCAGCGGGGTGCAATCTTTTGGCTTCCCTGGGCCACAATGGAAGAAGAAGAATTCTCTTGGGCCACACATAAAATATACTAACACAAACGATAGCTGATGAGCAAAACAAACAAACAAAAACTCATAATGTTTTAAGAAAGTTTACGAATTTGCGTTGGGCGGCGTTCAAAGCTGTCCTGGGCTGCATGTAGCCCACAGGCTGTGTTGGACAAGCTTGCTCTAAGCCCTGAGAAAGCTGACAGACACCTGCTTGGCTTTCAGAGTTTTTCTGTCCGTTTGGTCCTTTCCTCCTTTAGCAGACATGTATGTACTGTTGCCTACTCACGTGCCAGGTACTGCACTGGCTTGGCATAAGGGGCACAGATGCAGTCTGTTGTCAAGACATTGTCTAGTGGAGAGGAAGGAAAACATTAACCCTGCCTGATGTGTACCATGCAAAGCCATACATATACTAGCACTGGTGAGGGCACCTACACTGGGGGTCATGGCAGGCTTCCTGGAGGAGGTGGATTTGAGTTAAGTCCTGAAGGCCAGTAGGTGATGGTGGGGGTAATTTCACATAGAGGGTACAGGCTGTTCCTGGAAACAGCGGCCCAGAAACAGTGTGGTTTATCCCAGGGATCCCAAGCAGTTGTAGCTTGTGAGGAGTGAAGTGGGGTGGGCTGGTGGGGATGATGCCAGACAGGACCGAGGCCAGATCACACATGGCCTGGGAGCCTGTACCAGGTGTCAGCTGTGCTCTTTTGCAGATGTGGATGAGTGTGCCCAAGGGCTAGATGACTGCCATGCCAACGCCCTGTGTCAGAACACACCCACCTCCTACAAGTGCTCCTGCAAGCCTGGCTACCAAGGGGAAGGCAGGGAGTGTGAGGGTAAGTGCCTTGGGGACCATGTGGGGGGACTGCAGGGAAGCTCCTACCTCCTTAGCTCTTGCAGTGGCCACTTAACATTGGTAAAAGTGCTGCCCCTCCTCTCCCTTTCCCCCAGCCCCTGAATCACATCACCTGCTCTCTGAAATGCTTTTCAGATCTTGGACTGGAAACATTAGGTCTTCCCCAGAGTTGCTCACACAGTTTTATCTGGCTCTGAAATGTCCTTTTGTCTAGCTTCTGGAAAAGAAAAGAGATGTGTTAGTATCTTTGGGTCCCACTCGGTTTTGGGGCAGAAAGTAAACAGCTATGCTGATCAGGAGAGCCATACCTGCCAGAGTAGGGCTGATCCTGCACCTCCCTGGGGCAGTTTGTAACTTTGCTCTGAAGTCTGAGTGCTAGAGTCTTGCCCTTCCCTTCCAGCTCAGGAGGCTCCATCCTGTCTATGGCTTTGGCCACAATGTTTGGCATTGCGACAGGCCAAGCTTCAGAGTACACCAAGGGCCTTCCTTGTTTGGAGTTACAGGTTCACTCTGGAGAGATGTGTACAGAGGGACATTTTAGCCCATAGAGCTGCAGGTCTGAGAACCTGTAGTTTGGACTCTGCCATTTTATATTCTGGACTAGAATCATGAACTGTGAAGTTCAGAGCTGGCCAGAGAGTAGACACTCGAGGCTGTCCCTGGAGATGGAAATCATGACACATTGGAGCTGACTGGGCTGTTCACGTAGCTCTGGGCCAATCCTATTACTCATTTTACAGATGGGGACATTGAGGGCCAGAGGACTTGTGTCCATGATCACACTATTCGCCTGCAAGTGAAAGAAAGTCAGGTCTTCACTCCCAGCTCTGTCTCCAGCCCCACGTTTCTCATATTTACTCAGCCTGCTGCTGTCCCTCTTTGGATGGGTGAGAAATCCCACTGTCTATAGTCATCCCGTGCAGGAAGAAGTTAGATGAGGAGCACTGAACTTATCTCTGAATATCCCTCCTTGCTCCTGGACTCAACCTTGACAAGTATGTTGGTGGCCCCTTCCTCTTCGAGAGGTTTTAAACTCTTTAGAACTTGGGCTTAACTCCCACAGGAATTGATCTTTTGAATACTTGCAGGATCTAAAGCTACATAATGAGTAAGAAAGTTCCCTTCTAGTCTCTTTCCACTTTGAAAAACATTAACTTCTTTAGATGAGGAGGAAAACTTTTTTGAGACAGAGCTTTGCTCTTGTCGCCCAGGCTGGAGTGCAATGGTGCGATCTCGGCTCACTGAAGCCTCCTTATCCCCAGCCAGGAGTGCGAGACCAAGCAATTCTCCTGCCTCAGCCTCCCAAGTAGCTGGGATTACAGGTGCCTGCCACCACGTCCAGCTAATTTTTGTATTTTTAGGAGAGATGGGGTTTCACCATGTTGGCCAGGCTGGTCTCAAACTCCTGACCTCAGGTAACCCACTGGCCTCGGCCTCCCAAAGTGCTGGGATTACAGGCATGAGCCACAAGAGGAGGAAAACTTTTAATGAGTGTCTATTCTAGTGCCATTTAATGGCCTAGTGTTCAGACCCTGATGTTTCAAACCAATCTGTTTCATACTGTGGCCTCTGAGTAATAAAGATTCTAAATATTGGAACAGTGTGTAATGCCCAGCGGTACCTGGTATGTGGTAGACACTCAATAAACATTCTTATTTTTGAATAAGTGATTGTGTAAGATGGGCTCAGTCACTAGCACCTTGACACAAAGTCTTTTCCAACAAATAGACAAACCCGCAAATGAAATATCTAGATATAGAATATACAGATGACCAAATAGGTAAGTGTCTGTCAGATGCTTTTGCAGTGTTGTAGCAATGATCCGATCCTCCCTACCCACTCATCTCCTTGTCTTAGCATAGCTGAGACAAGAGATGGGATTTTTAAAATGAACTTTGTTACAAAGGAAGGGAAGACCAAAAGAAAATATAGATAGCAAATATGAATAACAGGTGGGATTATGACAGGCAAGTTTGGATCTGGTGACATCCCTTAGGAAATCATTCAGGGAGCTCCCCTTTGCACATGAGGAGTGAGGCTCCCGCTGTTCCCATCAGAGAAGGTGTGCTCCTGGTCAGGTGCATAGCAAGTGGGATTGGGGATCCATCCATGAAGTAGCGCTCTCTCTCTCTCTCTCTCTTTCTGTTTCTTCCCCATCCCCCGCCCCATTTCATGGGAGGCCAAAAGGCTGTCTCTCCCCAAAACATTTATCTGCTGATTCCTCCATACCACACACTCTTGGTATTAAATATTCTATTTGCTGTACTGTAATTCACCCATGTTGGTACCCTGCTTTGGAAAAAAATATTCACTTCTTCACTATGTGGATAACTCACGTCCTCCAGTTGCTGTGTGCTCTCAGGTGGCACAAAACCATGCCACTAACTTTATTTAGATAAAGTACACTTTTAGTAAATGATGTTAAATGACAATTGGCAAGAGTTTCCTTACTCTTGGCTTTTGAGTTGGATATATTTCAAATGAAATTGAATTGCTAACAGTTTATAGTTGATTGTTAAAAGTCTATTATTTAGTTTAAAATAACTAACGATTGGCATTGTGCCATATATATATGTTTATTTATTTTTAAATATGTGATTGTTATAAAAAGTCAAATAATATAAAATGTGTAAAATAAAAAATTAAAGAGCCTCCCATCCATTTATCCACAGATAGTCATTGTTAACAGTGAGCATACATCCTTTGTATGTCATTTTGAACCCAAACCCTAGAAGAATTTGATCTTTTGAATATTTGTGGTATTTACAATACTAGTAAGTAAGGATGTCCCTCTTTTTTTTTTTTTTTTTTTTTTTGAGATGGAGTCTTGCTCTGTCACCCAGGCTGGAGTGCAGTGGTGCAATCTTGGCTCACCACACTACAACCTCCACCTCCCGGGTTCAAGCAATTCCCTGCCTCAACCTCCCTAGTAGCTGGAATTACAGGCATGCACCACCATGCCCGGCTAATTCTTGTATTTATTAGAGATGGGGTTTCACCATGTTGGCCAGGCTGATCTCAAACTCCTGACCTCAGATAATCCACCTACCTCGGTCTCCCAGGTGGGATTACAGGCGTGAGCCACCGCGCCTGGCCAGGGTGTCCCTCTTAGTTTGGATTTCTTGGTATAGGAGTACAGAAATGGAAATTTTCTCCCAAGAAGGAAAAGGAGAGGAAATGAGAATTGTAAGGATTCAAAGATGTAGATATACAAAGATGTAACTCCTTTATCCATTTCTTGGCCTATTAATTTGTAAGCCTCTTGGGACCAACCTATGGTATTATTTGGGTTGTGATTATTGCCAGCTTCACTACTCATATTTAAGTTTAGGGATGAGAACCAGGTTTACTCAGAGTAGCTAGAATTTTATCCTCCATAAAGTTTTCTTCTGCCAAAATGTTGGAGAAATGTGTGAGCCCTGAATAAGTGGGTTTAAAAATAATGTGATTCAGACGTTGCTTTAGATGATCTTTTATTCTAAATGATCTTTGCTTATTTGCTTATTTATTATATGGTTCTTACTTCTCAGTTTGAGGAATTGAATTGGCTCATGCTTGTAATCCTAGCACTTTGGGCAGCTGAGGCAGGAGGATACCTTGAACTCAAGAGTTTAAGACCAGCCTGGGCAACATAGTGAGACCTTCTCTCTACTAAAAGTCAAAATAATTAGCTGAGTGTAGTGGTGCGTGCCTGTAGTACCAGCTACTCCAGAGGCTGAGGTGGGAGGATCACTTGAGCCCAGGAAGTGGAGGTTGCGGTGAGCTGTGATTGCTCCACTGCACTCTACCTGGGCAACAGAGCAAGACACTCTGCCTTAAAAAAAGAAAAAAAAGAAGAAAGAGATTGAATCAAGTTTAACAGGGATGAATCTAAAGTTGGCCTTTGTACAAGATACTGTATTTTTCTTTTCTTTTTTAATTTTTTAATTTTTGAGACAGAGTCTCTCTTTGTCACCCAGGCTGGAGTACAGTGGCGTGATCTTGGCTCACTGCAACCTCCGCCTCCCAGGTTCAAGCGATTCTCCTGCCTTAGCCTCCTGAGTAGCTGGGACTACAGGCGCCCGCCACCACGCCCGGCTAATTTTTTGTATTTTTAGTAAAGACGGGTTTCACTGTGTTTAGCCACGATGGTCTCTATCTCCTGACTTCATGATCCGCCTGCCTTGGCCTCCCAAAGTTCTGGGATTACAGGCATGAACCAGCGCACCCAGCCTGTATTTTTATTTTTTAAAGACTTTTTATTTGGAAATAATTTTAGATTTCAGAAAAGTTGCAAAAATAGTGCAGAGTTCATATGTGTATATATAGGCCCTTCATTCATCTTACCCTAATGTTGGCAACTTACATAACTATAGTACAATTATCAAAACCAGGAAATCACCACTTGCATAATGCTATTAAGTAAACTACAAACTTTATTCAAATTTCACCATTTTCCCCTACCATTCTTTTTCTGTTTCAGAATCCAAGTAAAGTCCCACATTAGATTTAGCAGTTGTGTCTCTTTTCTCCTCCAGTCCGTGACAGTTCCTCAGTCTTTCCTGACATTGACATTTTTGATGAATACTGCTCACTTCATTTGTGCTATGTCATTATAAGAATTGACATGAGACCAGGTGCAGTGGCTCATGCTTGTAATCCAAACACTTTGAGATGCCAAGTGGGGAGGCTTACATGAGGCTAGGAGTGTGAGACAAGCCTGGGCAACATAGTGAGATGCCTGTCTCTAAAAAAAAAAAAATTGCTGGTGTAGTGGTGTGTGCCTGTAGTCCCTGCTACTCAGGAGGCTGAGGCAGGTGGATCACTTGAACCCAGGAGTTTGCAGTGAGCTATGATGGAACCACTGCACTCCAGCCTGGGCGACAAAATGAGACACTGTCTCAAAAAACAATAATTGATATTAGAGAATGTCTTGTATTTTTTCATGATAAAACTGAGGTGATGAATT
Source organism: Macaca nemestrina (assembly GCF_043159975.1). Lineage (NCBI taxonomy): Eukaryota > Metazoa > Chordata > Mammalia > Primates > Cercopithecidae > Macaca > Macaca nemestrina. The sequence continues at coordinate 56,754,174 of NC_092136.1, forward strand.
TTTGCCCTGGCTGCTGCAGAGGTGCTGTTGTGTCCTTTTCAGCGTAGCACATCATGGGCACATGACATCAACATGCCCCATTCCTGATGATGTTAATCTTGATTGCCTGAGCAAGATGGTATTTACTGGGTTTCTCTGCTGCAAAATTACTTTTTTTTTTTTTTTTTTTTTTTGTTTTTTGCCCTTTGCAATAGATACATTTCTTAGGGGAGATACTTTGAGGCCAATATCCTGTTTCTCCTCAAGTCTTCATCTACTGATGTTAGCATCCAACTGTGGATTTTGCCTGCAATGTGTGTCTCCTGGTAATTTTGCATTTCTTGAATTCCTTAAACATCTATTAATTGAAATTATTCTGTAAGGAAGATCTCTCCCTCTTCCCCACTTATTTATTAATTTATACCACTATGTACTCATGCATATTTACTTTATTCCATCTATATTTATTTTTGGCTCAAATTGTTTGCTTTAGCCATTGGAAGCTCCCCCCCACATTGTCAACTGTGTCATTTTGACATCCCTTTTTTGAGGACTTCCTAACTTTCTGGTACAACAATATGCTCATCTTACAGCTTCTCCTGCCTAGGCCTGGAATCAACCACTTCTCCAAGAAACTCTGATTCCTTTTACTGGGAAGTGGTCTATAGAAGCCAAGATCTGGATGCTTGGTGTTGTCATTGCTACTGGGGTGTCATCATTCCTAGCTGGGAAATACATGTATGCATACTCACCCACACATATACATATATCTATATTTATTCCTTTTATTTATTCATCTGTATACATATTAAAAACAATTAGTTACACTGATACTTTGGATTCCAAACCAATACCACAAGATTCATTCTATTCTGTCTTCGCTTATTTGTAACTTTCTCCAACAGTGAGAAATCTGGCGCTCATTATCTGTAATGTGTTTACCTTTTTGTTCAGTCCTAATACACAGGTAAAGTATTCACAGAATTACGAGTCCATAACCCTGTGAGTAAAGCAGATTTGCTAACTAGAGTACAATATTTACTAGAATCTATAGCATGCAGCTATTTTTGTTTTTAGCCTTAAAGCATCCAAGCAAGGTGTTGTTTTTCACAGTGTTATTTAGGGCAATACTTTTCTTCCCTGTCCCCTTCAGTATGGTTATGCTATTAGTTTATAATACATTAGGTTCATTTGTTTCTTTTTGTATTCCATTTTTATTCACTTCCATCCCCTCCTTCCATGCATTTCCCTTATTCCTTAAACATCTATTAATTGTATGTATACAATTAATTGTATACGTATTAATCTATGTGTATGTATGTATATGTTACTTGTGTGTATTAATTGTATACATATAATCTATGTGTATGTATACGTTACTTGTATGTATTGTATGTATTAATAAACATACAATTAATACATACAAGTAACGTATACATACATACACATAGATTATATGTACGTATGTATGTATGCATGCATATATGTAAAACATCACCATGGTTCCAAGAGTCAAAAATATACCAAAAGGTATACTCAGAGAAGTGTCGCTCCCTTCTTATTCCTGTTCCCCTCCTCATTCTTTCCACCCTTTCCCCGTGCCCTGTGGGTCACCAACCTCTGTAGTTTCTGGTTTTTCCTTTCTATATTTATTTTGCACTGTAAGCAGATAAATGTATGCTTTCTTTTTAACAACTTTACTGAGGTGTAATTAACATACTATAATATTCACCAATTTTAATTGTACAAGTCAGTGATTTTTAGTAAATCAGCTGAATTGTGCAACCATCACCATAATACAAATATTTTCCTCATCTCAGTAGTACTCCTCATGTTCTTGTACAGCGAATCCTCATTCCCAGTCCCAACCTCAAGCAACCAGTAATCTACTCTCCGTATCTGTATATTTGCCTTTTCTGGACATTTCATGTAAGTGGAATCATACAATATGCTATCTTTTGTGTTGGATTCTTTCACTTAGCAAAATGCTTTTGAGGTTTGTCCATGTGGTAGCTTATATCAGCATTTCATTCATTTTTATCATTGAATGGTATTCTATTGAATGAATATACCTTTTTTTTTTTTTGGCCCATTTATCAGTTAATAGGCATTTTGGTTTTTTCTACTCTGGGGCTATTATAAATAATACTGCTGTGAATACTTGCATGAAAGCCTTTGTATAGACATATATTTTCATTTCTTCTGGGTATATACCTAAGAGTGGGATTGCTGGGTATTTGTGTTTAACTTTTTAAGAAACTGCCAAAGAGATAATTTCTTGGATATCACACCAAAGCCGCATACAACAAAAGATAAAGTAGACAAATCAGACTTCATGAAAATTTTAAAGTTTTGTACATCAAAAGACAATATCAACAGAATATAAAGGCAACTCACAGAATAGGTGAAAATATTTGCAAATCATATATCTTATAAGGGATTAATATCCAGAATATGTAGAGAATTCTTAATGTTCAACACTAAAAATCAAATACCCAATTAAGAAATGGGCAAAATATTTGAACAGACATTTCAGCTAAGATGATATGCAAATAGACAACAAGCCCATGAAAAGATGTTCAACATCTCTAATGATTAGGGAAATGCAAATCAAAACTACAAATGGGAGATACTATTCATATCCATTAGGATGGTTACTATCAAAAAAATAGAAAATAATAAATGTTGGTGAGGATGTGGAAAAATTGGAAGCTTTGTGCACTATTGGTGGGAATGTAAAATGGTGTAGCCACTGTGGAAAACAGTGTGGAAGTTCCTAAAAAAATTAAAAATAAAATTACCATAGGACCCAGCAATTCCCCTTCTGGGTATATACCCAAGAGTGGAAAGCAGGGTCTTGAGGAGATGTTTGTATGCCCATGCTCGTAGCATTATTTACAGTGACCAAGAGGTGGAAGCAACCCAAGTGTCCATTGACAGATGAGCAGATAAGCAAAATGTGTTATGTACAAAATAATGGCTTTGGTTTTTATGTTTTGAGATGGGATCTTGCTATGTTGCTCAGGCTAGTCTCAAACTCCTGGGCTCAAGTGATCCTCTCATGTCAGCCTCCCAAGTGGCTGAGATTACAGACGTGATGTAATGGAATATTGGCCTTAAAAAAGGAAATCCTGTCACATGCTACAACATGGTGGAATCTTGAGAACATTATGCTAAGTGAAACAAGCCAGTCACAAAAAGACAAATACTGTTTGATTCTACATATATGAGATACTTAGAGTAGTCAAAATCATAGAGTCAGAAAGTAGAATGGTGGTTGTTGGGGCCTGAGGAGAGAGAGGGAAGAGGAAATGAGGAGTTATTGTTAAATGGGCATAGAGTTTCAATTCAGATAAAAAGAGTTAGGGAGATGAATGGTGGTGATGATTTCACAACATTATGATTGTTTTAATTATATCCAACTGTACATTTACAGAAAGAAAAGAAAAGATACTGCCAAACTGTTGTCCAAAGTGGCTATGCCATTTTACATACCCATCAACATCCTGTCAACAATGTATGTGTTCCCATTTCTCCACATCCTTGTCAACATTTGTTATTGTCTGTCTTTTTAATTATTACCATTCTAGTGAGTGTGAAATGGTATCTCATTGTGGTTTTAATTTGCATTTCCCTAATAACTAATGATGTTGAGCATTTTTTCATGTGCTTATTGGCCATTTGCATATCATCATAGCTGAGATGTCTATTTGAATATTTTGCCCATTTTAAAATTAGGCTGTTTATCTTCTTATTGAGTTGTAAGTGTTCTTTTTCAGTTCTTCATAAGGTATGTGATTTGCAAATATTTTCTACCAATCTGTGGCTTGTCTTCATTTTCTTAACGATACCTTTTGAAAAGCAAAAGTTCTTAATTTTGATAAACTCCAGTTTATTAATTTAAAAAATTGTGATTGTGTGTTTGGTATTATATCAAAGAAATTTTAACCTCATCCAATGTCCTAAAGATTTTTCTCTTTTTCTCCTTTTTTTTTTTTTTTGAGATAGGGTCTTGCTCTGTCACCCAGGCTGGAGGACAGTGGTGCGATCTTGGCTCACTGCAGTCTCAATGTCCTGGGCTCAGGCAGTCCTCCTGCCTCAGCCTCCCAAGCAGCTGGGACTACAGGCATGCACCACCACACCCAGCTAATTTTGTTTATTTTTTGTAGCGATGGGGGTCTCACTATGTTGCCCAGGCCAGCAACTCCTGGGCTCAACTGATCCTCCTGGCTTAGGCTCCCAAAGTGCACCCAAACATCATGCCCAGCCATCCCAATATCTTAAAGAGTTTTCTCACATATTTTTTCTGAAAAGCTTTATATTGTTAATGCTTACATTTGGATCCCTGATCCATTTTGAGTTGATTTTTGTGTATGGGATAAGATAAGGGTCTAAAATCATCTTTTTGAATATGGATATCCAATTAGCCCAGTGCCATTTGTTGAAAAGGCAAGCATTTATCCCAATGGATTACCTTAGTACTTTTGTTTAGAATCAAGTGGCCATAAGTAGTAGGATTTATTTGTGGACTCTCAGTTCTGTTCCATTGATCTATACATCTGTCTTTATGCCTGTACCATGCTGTCTTGATAACTGTAGGTTTATAGTAAGTTAAAGTCCCCCAAATTTGTTTGCCTTTTTCAAAATTGTTTTTGCTCTTCTAAGTCTTCTGTATTTCCATATAAATTTTACGGTAAGCTTGTCAAGTTCTGCAAAAAGTATCCTGAAATTGTGTGTGTTTTATACCTTCTTATTTCTTACATGAAGATAACATATTACAGATACTCTTTTAATTTTTATTTTTTTCATTTAATAGTATATCCTAGAAATTACTCCAAATCAGTTCCTAGAGATCTTCCTCATTCTCTCTCTTTTTTTTTTTTAATAGCTGCATGGTAGTCCATGGAGTAGAGGTACCATAATTTATTAAACTATTCTTCTATGTGTGGAAACTTAGTTTGTTTCCAGTATTTTGTCATTAGAAATAACACTGCAGTGAATAACCTTGTGCATATTTGTTTTCCTATTGTTAGAGATGTATTTTCAGGTAGATTTCTGGAAGTGGAATGGCTGGTTAAAAGGTAAGTGCATATGTTTTCACATCAAATAAATAGCACCTGTCTGGTTTACTTCTGTTTTATTCCTCAGACATCGATGAATGTGGAAATGAGCTCAATGGAGGCTGTGTCCATGACTGTTTGAATATTCCAGGCAATTATCGTTGCACTTGTTTTGATGGCTTCATGTTGGCTCATGATGGTCATAATTGTCTTGGTAAGGAAGGCATTTGGAAATGGCAATTCTCCTTCGCTCTCCCACCCCTTGCTTTCCCTTGGTGAAGACCTCCTCATGAAGACAAAAACGGGCTCAGAGCCTTGTGTTTTCTGCTTCCTTGGAAGTCAGACTCCGTGATAGAAAATGAGGTAAAATGTTTTAGTTTTATGTGATCATTCATAACATAAATCTTCTGTTAGTCCAAAGAGATGGGTGACATTGTCATTACTATTTATTGACTTTCTAGCATTGACTTGTCACCTTTTAAGATCTTTGGTCTTGTGTTGAGAGTCCTGACTTATAACCATTTTTTTTCAATGTTGTAAGTGTTTCTATTTTAGAATTTGGAAAAACTCCTTGTCCTGAAGACTCCAAATGTGTGCTGGGGTTACAGCCAGCTAGACCCCCTTTTTTTCTTGAAAAAGAGAGAAACTAAAACAGAAATCTTCCATGAACATCTTCCTAGTATTCCACAAAACAGAAACATCTGTTGGAGTTTTAGTCCCTGAGTTAGAGACTACAAAGAGTGTTGTTTACATTCATTCCTTATGCCAGGAATAAAACAGAACTTAGAAGCAACTAGCAACTGCATGGGGTTGAGTGTTGGATAGTCTTAGAGGCTGCAGCACTCCTGGCAGGTAGGTATTTGTGGTTTGCTTTTTAAGGCTGGTATTAGTTGTACAGGAGAACATCACGGGAAAATATGGCATCAGCGTCCTTTGACACTCACGACCCTTCGTATGGATAACCTGCTGAGGTCTACTTGGCCAACTAAGGAGCAGTGGAGCCAGGCCCTGGCTCTGTGGGGACAGCGATTTGGACACCCCCTTATAGTGTGGTAGGAATGGCCCTTTGATTAAATGCTTTGAGATATGCATAAAAGGAACTAGAAAAAGTCCAGGCAGAACTTGTGTGTTGCATGTTGGGGCTCTGGAGTGGAGGAGAGGTTATTTCCATTTGGGACTTAACCCTCATATGACCTTTATCCCATGTCAGTGTCACCTGGAGCTCCATCCTGATGGACTCTGTTATTTCCTGTCTGTGCCCTGTGTGAGAGATCAGGCTTTGGGTGACACATCACGTGACTTTCCAAGCCTGCAGCTGTCAGTAAGACTTGATTGCAGGCGAGGGAACCAGTAACCTTCTAGGCAGTGAGTACCACAAAAAGGCATATTTGAAAGACAATCATAAGAGCAGGAATCAATATTAATTAAAAACTCAGACAAATGAAATCACTTTCAGTGTGTGATTTGTTGGGAGGCATACCACATGGGTTGCTTTTTTTTTTTTCCCCCATTTTTGGGGGGAAATTTCCCTTTGATTTGTCAACAAGGGTATTTGGAGGATGCATATCTGATGGCAGACTTCGTCATTACTGTGGTGCCGTAATCCACAGCCCGGGGTCGGGGAGAAGGATGAGGTTCCTAAGAGCAAGAAACATCCAGGGGCTAGGAATCTGGGCCAGGGCTGGTGGGCGGCTCTGAGTATCGGCCTGCTTGGAAACCCTGAAGGCAGAGTTTTTTCTTGCCTTTGCCAATAACACCGATATTATTAACACAGAGTATCTCCATTTCCCCTCTGTGGGATCTCTTTGTGGACTCAGTAGCAAGGATCTGCCTTGTGGAGAGACCTTGAGCATCTACTGAGTATTTCTGAAGGGGGTAAGGACTCTTTAAAAGGAAGGAACAAGAAAGTGAAGTACATTTAGAAGAGTAGGACCAGCACACATAGACACTTCCCCACCATTCAGACTTGAAAGGGCTGAAAGTGGCAAGAAAGAAGCTCAGAGCCCTAATGTCTCCTGAGTTCTCTGGGATGACCCCTTCAATCTCCTCAGCCTCCTAACCACACATTAGCCACAAATATATTAGCTAGAAGACACAAGGTACAAACACCACTTAGCTTTGGCACTAAACACAGAGCACTTCAAGATCCTGAATGCCTGCAAGTCTGAAAAACGAAAGGCAGCTCTTCTATACAGCTCACCCCATCTGCATTCAGTTTATATTTTTGGAGTATCTGGGATCTCATCATAGCTATTTGGCTTTGTAGCAGTGGTTCTCAACCCTGGCCGCACACTGGAATCACCTGAGAAGCTTAAAAACCACCATCACCTAGACTTCATCCAAGACTGGCTCTGTCAGTATCTCTGGAGGTGGCATCCAGGCATCAGGGTTCTGACACATAGCCAGGGTTGGGAACCACTGTTTTATGGTCTGGAGAAGCTCACCAGCTTAGTGATAGATATCTGCGTACATGGACACACACTTTTGTATTTATCCAACCAGAGAGCATCGGCCAGCTAAATGACACACTTCTGATTGCTTTGGAGAAAAGAAATTGGGGGTTAAACGTGGGATGGGGGTGTGGCAGCTCAGAGGGGAGCACACCTTTACTCGCAGCCAATCCAGGAGTTGGTGTTCAGGGAGACTGACCTCTCCTACTCACCTTGAGTCTTGCTGTGGAACACCTAAGCCAGGTGTATTCCAGCACAGCTCATCCTCTGGAATGTGCTTCCTTCACCCTTTGGCATAGACAAGGGCAAGTTTGTTAGGCTTCAAGCGATGGCTTGAGTCCCATCAGTTTAGTCAGACATCTGCTCAGTAGTGTGGGAGGACAGATGACTATAAGATCTGAAGCTTGAAACCAGATAACAGATATTTAAATGTGAGGTGTTATTATTATTATTATTATTATTATGGATACACACAGGAGCTAGTGATTGGCACATGAGAAATTAGACTGGAGAAAATAAATTGCTTTTATATCAGCCTTTGAGCCTTTATTGTCTGAAACTTTTCTGGAAGTTTCTCTTCTTTGACTCGGGTGATGCTATCCTCTCCTGCTTGTTTGTTCATGCATTGAATAGTTAATGAGCACCTGCTGTCTTCCAGGGCTGTGCTAATTGAAATAAAAATCTCTGTCCTCAAGGAGTTTGCAGTCTAGTAGAGGTAGATGAGTAAAGGATTTTGAGGCTGCAAGTCAGTAAGTGTATCAATATAGCTGTGCACAGGGTATCACAGGCAGAGTGGGAGGAAGGCCCCCTAAGGCCACCCTGACAGTGTGGCAGAAGTCTTCCTCCCTCCCGACCTCTCTGCTGGCTCCTTCTCTAGAGGCTCTTGGGACTCCTGCCATCTCCTCTGCCTCCTCCCTGTGCTAGCTGTGGCTGTTGCAGATGCATGTGTGAAGCTGGACTCCCACACTGCCCATTCTTCCCCTCCCTCTGTCCTGCTCTCAGCCGCCGCCTTGTATTTCTCAAAGTGAAAGGCCAGACTCTCTCCCCTACTCTAGTGGTTGCCAGCTGCTTCCCAAATTAAGTAGGCACTTCTTTGCCTGGTGTTCAGGATCCCGCAGTGTGACCACAGTCTGTCCTCCCAGCTGTATCTCCTGTAACCTCCCTCCATGTGCCCTATGCTCTAGCCAAATGGGCTGACCTACTGGTATCTGAATGTTCTCCATGCCTCCCAGCCTTTGTGCTACTGCTCACGCTGTCTTCCACCTATAATCGCTTCTCTCCTGATTTATAATTGGACAGTTCTAAGGGCCCATCTTTTATTAGCTTATCCTTGATTCATCCTGATACCCCACGACCAGATGTGATTTCTTTCCTTTGCACCAGCTTTTACCTTATATCAGAATCATTTGTATACTTGTCTCTTGCTGAAGTGCATGCTCCTAGAGAGAAGGATTTTTTTTTTTTTTTTTTTTTTTTAGATGGAGTTTCACTCTGAGGCCCATGCTGGAGTGCAATGGCATGATCTCGGTTCACTGCAACCTCCACCTGCCGGGTTCAAGTGATTCTCCTGCCTCAGCCTCCCAAATAGCTGGGATTACAGGCATGTGCTACCATGCCCAGCTAATTTTTGTGTTTTTAACAGAGACGGGGTCTCACCATGTTGGCCAGGCTGGTCTTGAATTCCTGACCTCAGGTGATCCACCTGCTTCAGCCTCCCAAAGTGCTGGGATTATAGGCGTGAGCCACCACACCTGGCTGAGGGAAGGAGTTTTATCTTCCTTATCTATATTTTGCTGTCTCCTCTAGCACCATGCTTTGGAAGGAGAAGGTGTTCAACAAATATTTACTGAGCTAATTGATCTTGTGTCCATGTGGTGGTCCTGGCCAAGTGAGCCCCAGACCCATAAGGACTGGGTAATTGTCTGTGGACCTCACTGGCTTTGATTCAGAAAGCTTCTGTGGTGCAGGGACATGAAGAGGGACCTCATCTTTGCTTAGCAGGGCCCCTGAGCTGCTGGGTGAGGTGGGGCATTTGAAACAGTCACCAAAGCAGAGGCTAATCCCTCTCTCCCTCCAGATGTGGATGAATGCCTGGAGAACAATGGCGGCTGCCAGCACACCTGTGTCAACGTCATGGGGAGCTATGAGTGCTGCTGCAAGGAGGGGTTTTTCCTGAGTGACAATCAACACACCTGCATTCACCGTTCAGAAGGTACCTCTGCCCCACTGTGGATGGGGACGGAGTCACATCTGAGACCCCCTCCCTTGGCGCACACGCACACACACGGACTCTAGGGGGGAAGCACAGGGTATAGAAAGTCTGGAGGCCTGAGTCTAGATGCCACTGCCGGCTAACCGTGGGCAAGTTATTCGAACTTCAACTTCCTCACCTGGCAAAATAGGTGCACTGGACTGGGTGAGCACTGAGGTCCTTTCAAACTCTCACATTCTCTGATTCTAATCTTTACATAGAATACATTGCAAACATGACTAGATGTCTCAGGAGCAATATAGAGGATGATCTGCCAAGTTTTTCAAAAAGGTGCTGAAAACCGCAGCACCGGTATGATCCTGCTCCCTGCTCTGGGTGGGTAGAGGGGAGGCTGGATCCTTCCCATTCACACTTTCAATGAAGTGCCCTGCTTCCAGCCCCAAGCTAGATCTGGCCCTTCCATGGTTTGCATTTTTGAGCTCCGAGGGGCAGAAGGGCTCCTTCCCTGGACTCTCCGTGCTGTGGTTTCCTTCACCTATGTCACCATTTACCATTCCTCTGTAAATTTGCCAGAAACTCTTCTCTTCTCATGTCCTTCTTTTCATTCTCTTTGCTTTGAGTTTATACCTTTTTTCATTCTTCTGTTACTTAGTTGATTCTTGAGAGGAAGATGCATTAAGTACATGTGGCCAATCAGTTATTTTTAACTGAATGTCATCATTTTAACTCTTCCCTGCTCTTTCTTAAGTTGAAGAGTCACATTTTGGTGGCTGTGTTTCTCTTGGAGTTGCATCTGCCTATTTTTAGGGGAAGAGCCCTAAATACTAGCCTATTAACCCCTTTGGCCATGTGCTGCTTATTCTTTCCCATTACTTAAGAATGAGGTCATTTTAAGTTCTTCTACTGCTTAATCACAAATTTGTAGATTGTTTTAATCCTGGTCTTGGTAACTTTTCAAGGGTTTCTTTATGGAAGATGATTTTTGTCTCATTTTCCAAGGATGGTGGCTCACACCTTATACCTAACTGGAATACCTGTTTGGGTACTAAGAAAAATCGTCAGAGGAATCCCCAGGGGCCAATGGATTTGATGGTTATCATCACCCGGAGTCTGCTCATTCTCAGTGTTTGGAGCAGGGAAGTCACACGCACTGGCTTTGATCAGGCAGATTTCTTATCTTGTACCAGGTGTGGCCCTTGATAAAGTAGCAGTTGGGTTTCATTTTCCTGCCAGGTTCTCTGGGGTCATTGGTGTGCCCTGCATTCTTGTCCGATGCAGGCCAAATTCGAGGTGGGAATGAATTAGGAGGCCAGTGGCACAGAGTGATCCAAATCTCAGGGCATCTCTCCTTTTGATTGCTCCCAGCTGCTTCCTGGCAAGTCACTTTGGCTTCTTCTGCAGGTGGCTGGGGAGGGATGTGGGACCTGCAGGTTAAAGCCATTGCTTGCGCCCTCGCAGTCTGGGTCCCACCCAGTTACAAAGCAGCTGGTAGCGATTAAGATCACCCCTTATCCTTGCACTTCCAGGGCCCTAGCTCAGTCCTGCAAACCCCTGGACTATTAGAGATACAGGCTCCTCATAACATAAGCAAATACAAATGCAGTTCCTTTCTGCAAACTGTGTTTTCTAAATTTTCTACAATTCAGACATTCTTGGATCCCCTGAAGAGTATTTAAAGTGAACATTTTTGCCTGGAACTAAAACCAAAATCCAAGAATTTGAGTTGTGGTCTGGAAGTGTTCTCTATGATTTTCTGTTGTGTTTCAACCTGACTGCTTGGCAAATTCATGGGAGTGTCAGCCAACGGATTATAGCAATTGGTAACGGAGAACCTTTGCATCCTAGCATTTTGATTCTTCAAATAGAACAGCCTGTAAAAAGTTTTCTTCTAGGATTTTCTCTTTGATGTGCACATTAAACTATGAAACTATAGGCTTAAAAACCCACAGCGGATACCTTAAAAGTGATTGAAAGAAGGCAACACAGGAAGCTAGTATTTTCTATTGCTGTTGTTTTTAATAATTATTTACAAAATGTTCTTTAATATAGGGCATCGTAATCATTGACTCTGAGGGAAAGCTCAAGATATTGATTTTTTTTTTTTTTATCCTTAGAGACTCCAAAGCTGTGATAAAGAGACTGTGTGTTTTCACCCATATAATGAGGGTAGGCTGGAGAGAAACACATCACCCCCGGCCTGCCTTTGTTCCTATTCATGGCTGCTCAGGCTCTCAGAATGAGAACTCCTCTTTTGTTTTGTGTGTTCTGAGAATATTTAGATGGTGTACTGATGCCTTTTCAGGGCGATGGGGAAGGTGTCAGGGTGGCAAAGTGGAGGCTGTGCTTTCGGCAGAGCCTGTTACCCGTTTTAGGTCACGCTTTCCTCCCAGTTCACACGGCATATTTTTATTGGGTTTCCAGAAATAATCTTCAGTGGGGCCCTGATCTTGGGGTGCACCAGAATGGGGGATTTCCAATGTTTCTGAGCTGTTTCCCTTATGGTGAACAAACCGTCCTGGACGTGACAACCAGGCCAGTTTTGGAAAGAGCTAGGGCCATTTGCTGGGCTGCCTAGTTTGGAACAAATTAATGTGCTCTCCCCAGCAGTGGTCTTGCTTTAAGTCAGGGTGCTATGAAAGGCTTTGAGGTCACCTCTTGAAAAGCCATCAGCAATTCCAGAGCCATTTAAGTCTCTATTACCTCTTGGTAACTTCAGGTGTAGCTTGATGTGGTGGAACATCAGGTGGCAGCTTCTCTGTGTATCACAATGGCATCTGGCACACAGGCGTTCTTATGAAATATTTCTTGTGTAGGTGAATTACTCTGAGGCAGTAAAGGTCACTTTGTAAAGGTCTTAACGGTCTTGTAAACAGAGTGGAAAAGCAGCAGCAGCTGGCCTGTTTGGGGGTGTACTTTCCAGGTGTTCCTGCCCCCATTTCTTGGGCACTGTTATATTTACACCTGAGCACTGGTTATTTCCCATGCTTTGCTGACCCAAGGACAAACACAACGCTTTCTGGGCCTTCTCAGAAAGACAGGACACTGCTTCTAGAGGCAGCTGTCACCTCCCACGCCATCTCAGTTCTGGGGAGCAAATCACATCTTCGGAAATTACCAGTCAGAGCAAGAGAAAGTTTTCCACCAATCCAGTGCAAGTCTCTTTCTGTGTTAATTGACAGCCACCCTTGGCATGGATGAATGAATCCCAGCAACCAGCAGACTCAGTGCTGGAGTGCAGACAGCTCATAACTGTCAGGCAAAAGAGCAAGAGGATTTTAAGAGAGACTCTTGAAAGTATGGGATATATTAACTCTTGCACTGCCTTTTGGAATGGGAATGGCATCTGTTTGTATTAAAACAATTGTTCCAGTTAAGCACAGTTTGACAGCTCTGGCATGGGAGCTGGAGAGAGAACTTTGACTTCATTAGAACCTGTTGGCTAAGGTTTTAGGGGCATAATATAGAAGAGTGTTGGATTCTAGAGAAGTGAAAGCAACCTTTTTGTACTCGTGTTGAAACCAGTGCCTTTCTAGCATTAGAGTGTCTCGTCAGTAGAGAGCCAATGACAACCAAGTCCCTACTCTCAGAGATGTTTTAGAGTTACATTGCACAAATGCAAAGAAGCAACATAGGAATAGGTAATTAATAATGCAGTATAAACTGAGCAGATGTCTTGAAAATACTGTAGGGTATGAAAAGAATTCCTTCAGGATGCTGGCAGGCAGCAGGATCTCAAAGAATTGGTTTTGAGATGAGGCAGAATGCTGGTAAACCACACGGGCAGTTACCTTGCTAGTGCCCCTCATGTAGATGTACGCCGGGCCCTGCGGGAACAGAAGCAGGTGTTCCCTGCCCACCATCGTACTACAAGGTTGAGCCTAATCGAAATTTACTGTATACCTCAAAAGAATTGTACAGCAGCTACCACACACATGAGCACACTCCCTCCTTCTCTCTCTGTCTTCTCTCTCCCTTGCTCTGTTCTTGTTGCTGTTGCTGTGTGATGCTGTCTGTCAGAGGCTTACGTCCTGAGGGAAGGACCAAGGGAGTGGCTGAGGGTGGTCACAGAAGACAGATCCCTGGGCATGTGACCCATATGAGGATGCCAAAATGCCGCAGTCACACTCACCTCTGAAGGGCAGGATTGGTGGGGGTAGAGAGGGGTGTTGAAATGTTTTGAAAATTATCTTCAAGAGTATGTGAAAAATTGAAAATCTTGATCATTCTATCTGCACATTTCTTAGGAGGATTCTCCTTTTCTCTTTACATTCTTGATCAGCTCTTGGGTAAAGACATGGCAGAGATAAGAGCATGAGTACCAGTTCCTGGGGTCAGCAGGCTCTGATCCTGCACCCAATAAAGAGCTCCAGTGTATTGGGAAGGCTCCCATCTCGTTAGGAGAGTTGAGACATCATATCTCTTGGGTGACAGAAGAAATTTTTCATGTCTATTAATTGGCCCAGGTTGACTTTAATGACATATACTTTTCAAATGTGGGGCTGATGGAGACCTAGGCAGACAGGTCTGTGGGCCACCCCTTAGCCCTTTGCCGCTCTCCCAGGTCTCAGGATTCTGACCACAGCCTAGTCACCTGTTACACACTGCTGTTTTTCAGAGGGCCTGAGCTGCATGAATAAGGATCACGGCTGTAGTCACATCTGCAAGGAGGCCCCAAGGGGCAGTGTCGCCTGTGAGTGCAGGCCTGGTTTTGAGCTGGCCAAGAACCAGAGAGACTGCATTTGTAAGTATAGGCGGGTGCACACCTGCCATGGGAACCATCGTATTCCACAGGCTGCCTTCTGTGGCCCAGTTCAGAAGCACCACCTCATGACACGGCTGCAGCAGCGGGGAAGACAGTTAGCACGGGATACCGACCTCTACCAAGTACTTGTTCACTGCAGAAGGGTGGTCTCCCTTCCCTAAGGGAAATGACATTTTAAAAGGAACTCATCAGGAGAAAATGAAATTCAGGAGTAAGGAGCGTGAATGTTGGGGGGCAGTTCTCCCTGTTCCCACAGAATAAAACCAAATTTCCTCATCTGGCAATCACAGCTCTTTGCCACTGGGCCCTGCTTCCCTTATAAACCTCATCTGCCTCCTTTCTGCAGACACTACTCCCCTTACCTTTGGAGAAGAGCCCAAATTCTTTGATGCCTCCAGGCCTTTCCCAAGCCCTTCTTCCTTCCTGGCATGGTGGACTCTCACTCAACCTTCAATATTCTGTTTAACTTCTAATAAGGATAAGCATAATAGCTACCTTTTGGTGGGGAATTTATTGTATGCAAAGGCTTGTCTCAAGATGTGCCATATCCCATTTAATTCTTACAAGCACCACCCTGTGAGTTCAGTATTATTACACTCATTTCAGTTGGCAAAGTTGTGCAGAAGGTGAAGCAACAAGGTCACACAGGGAGTTAGTGGCAAATGAGTGTTCAAACCCTGGTCTGTTAGCTCTAAAGCTGTGCTCTTAATCCCTTGCTACCATCCTCTGCTATCAGAAGCCTCCTGGGTGCTTCAGACAGGGCAGCCATTTTGTACTTTGGCTCCCACAGCACTTCCCTCAGCTGTATAGCTCTGGGTTGACTTGCGTGTTGATGTGTCTGTCTCCCCAGCTATGAGCCCCTCCAAGTCAGGGACCTTGTCTCATTTTTCCTCTCAGTCCTCCCCTGGTGCCTGCTACGGAATGTGCTCAGTACACTTGTGTTTAATGAATGGGTGAATGAGTGGTCTACACCATCGGGCTGCACCCCTGCACCACGATTGTGGTAACAAAACTCCACCTGGGAACAGGAAACCACTGGCAATTCATGGTGTTCCTAAACCACAATTTATGCTGAGGGAAGCACTGAGGGGTTCCCTTTAGGAACCTTCCCAAAGCCATGGACAGAAGACCCCTGCCATTTGGTGGGGATGGTGGTTTATGGTGAGTAAGAGATGAGGGGACAGTTTCACTGGTGAGGGACTTCTCTCCATTGTCTCCCTCACAAAGCAGAGTGCTGCCTCAAAACTGTCCAAGCCAAGGCTGGTGCCACCATCACACTCAAGCAACAGGTTCTGACAGGCTCTTAGGGCCCCTCAAAGTCAGGCTGTCCCTGAGGGCATCCAGTGAGCTAGCAGGGTGGAGACCATTTTCCCACCTCCAGATCTTCGAAAGGAGGACCCAGGCCCTCCAAGACTCACCTATGGGGCGAGACCCTCAACATTTCAGTCTTTCAGGGGACAGTTGCTGGGGGCGGGGGGCGCCTGTAAGCTTGTTTTTAAAGATTTTAAATGTCAGTAAGATATCACTGCTCAAATAATATTGTTATATTATTAACATTTTTTAATTTTAACATTAACATTATTAACATTTTAACATTATAACATTTTTAACATTAACATATATTATTTAACATTTGAGGAATTAACAAAGAAAAAATAAGATCTAGAATCTCACCACATAACCAGCTGTTTCAATTTTTTCATATTCCTATTTAGTTGTGGTTCATATGCATATACAATTTTTACATAGCTATAATCACAGGATACCACACATATGTAATTAGTTCTTTTGAATTAGAAAAATTACAAAGGATCTATGTAAAATGCAAACACTCCAAAGCATATAAAGAAAACATTCAGTTTTCCCCCTCCCGTTTCCCTTGCCAGAGGTAACCGCGGTTTACAGTTTGATGAATAGATAGTTTTGTAGTTGGCTTTTTTTTTTTTTTGGCCTATCATCAATGCATTCATATATAGTCTTGATAATTACCAGTTAATGTCACATTAATTGTGTGCAGAATCATCCTGTGATTATCCTTCCTTCTAACTAATCTAGATTGAATCTGATGAGAGAAATTCTGACATATATGTACAAATTAAATATTGTCTGTTTTATTCCAGCATAAAGTGCTATAGCATTTCCCAAAGCCCCACTACAGCTGTATTAATAGGTAAAGTTCTCTAAATAGAACAAAGCAGTAGTCTAGAATCTCTTGCTATGATTTCCCTTATTAATAAAAATCTCTCCCCCAATTCTCCCATCTCCCTCTTCCTGTATGACTTTGTTTAAACCCATGTTTCAGCATTTCTATGATTTGTGTTGTAACTATCTGCCTACACAGATACCACAGGGTCTGCCTCGGAGTTATGTCTTCTGTGCACCATGCCTGGCATGCACTAGGTGCTCAAATACTTGCAGAATGAAAATCAGTTTCTCTGGAGCAAACACAGCCCTGTGTTTGTGGAAATCTCAGTGCTTTATGTATTGATTCATTTTACTGTCAGTGACCTGTAACCATGGGAACGGTGGGTGCCAGCACTCCTGTGAAGATACAGCTGACGGCCCAGAGTGCAGCTGCCATCCACAGTACAAGATGCACACAGATGGGAGGAGCTGCCTTGGTGAGTGGTAACCCCAACACTGAGTGAGGGTCTGCCCCAGCCTGCCCGTCCCTACCCCTGCCCCTTAATGGTGTTTAGCACAGATGCAGGCTGTTTCCGGTGCATTTGCCCCCACTTCGCATGCTGCAGTGGGAGTGGTCTAGGTCTGTGAGGAAGGCCCCTCTCTCCGTGTGTGACCTTGGAAAGCCCTTCCTCCTCTCCTGGACTAGGCTGCTCCTAACGCTGGTATTCCAGAGACTGGCACAACACATCCCAAGAGGCCAGGGCAGCATGAAGTTAGAGCTGTTTGTGATGATGCAGCACTTCTGGCCAGCAGGAGCCAGGGCTGCATATTTCTGGTGGGATGCCTGCCTTGCCCTTCATGGTGTATCCTTCGCTACCTCCATTTTAGAGGTTTCCAGGCCCAAGGCTCTTTTTGTCCTCGACTCAGGAGACTGGAGTGAATCTGAAGCTTGCATTCCCTAGTGTCTCTTTGGTCAGTGCAATATACCTACAAAATCTTTTCCATGTTTAATGTTTGCTAAGGATCTGCGGCCCTTTGACATGCTGTGTCTCCCACAGAGCCTCATTACAACACATTTTTATTGCGTGAACAGAGTCACATATCTTACATTGCTCTTGTGTCTGGGATTTCAGCAAACACGGTTGTACAGGGAATGAGCAATCTAACTCATTCAGTCTGAGAACTGTGCTCTTTTGCTTCTCTTGTAGAGCGAGAGGACACTGTCCTGGAGGTGACAGAGAGCAATGCCACATCAGTGGTGGATGGGGATAAACGGGTGAAGCGGCGGCTGCTCATGGGTAGGCGCCTTCACTCCTCTTCCTTGGCCACTGCCATTGTCCCTTTCCCTCCCCAACTTATTGCATCAGACCTGAACTTGGGAGCCACATGCCCTCAGACCAGCTGGACTGGGGTGAGCAGCTCCTGTGAACCAGGATGTGTGTCTGTTCTTCACTAGTGTTGTTGCTTAATCACCAACCAAGCAAGACCCCTGGTCTCGCCATCAGAATAATCAGGTTAACATCTCAATGCAGCCCCCACCTAGCTGTAAGGCTTGGCAAACTGCCCTGAGGCTGTGTCTCTTGGTCTTTCTACCTCTTAGGGCCAGTGTGTCGCACATTTTCATACTGCTATAAAGAACTGCCTGAGACTGGGTAATTGATAAAGAAAAGAGGCTTAATTGACTCACAGTTCCACATGACTGGGGAGGCCTCAGGAAACTTACAATCCTGGTGGAAGGCAAAGGGGAAGCAAGGTACCTTCTTTGCAAGGTGGCAGGAAGGAGAATAAATGCAGGAGGAACTACCAAACACTTGTAATACCATGAGATCTCATGGTCTCACTCCATCATGAGCACAGTGTGGGGGAACCGCCCCCATGATCCAATCACCTCCACCTGGTCTCTCCATTGACACGAGGGGATTATGGGGATTATAATTCAGGATGAGATTTGAATAGGGACATAAAGCCTGACCATATCAGTTGGGATGCTCAATTAAAATAATAATATGGAAAGGTGCCCAGAGTCCAGTGCCTGGGACTGAGTGGGTGGTCAGTGAAGTCAGCTGTCTACCTCTGAAGCAGCCTTTAGCTCAGAATGGTGGCTAGCCTTCTTTTGTGTCCACTGACTCTTCTATTTCTGACTCAGCTGATGATAATGGTAGAAGAGATGAATGGAGAGGGGCAGCACGTGGCTGTGGGACAAGGGAAGTCCTGCCTGAAGGTCCAGCAGTTAAGCTGGAGATGAGCAGAAATAGAGGTGGCCGTGGGGGTGGGAGTCAGACAGATCCTTTGGCGTGTTACTCCTTCTGGAGAAAGTTTGGCTCAACCTAAACAAAACCCATCTTTTGACAGTTTCTGAATTTAACAGTCAGGCAACATATCATACAGCCTTTGGTTACCAAGCAGGTAACCTTTCTGAGCTCTTTAGAAATTATAATTTTTCATTGTCTTAAGTGAAAATAGTATATGTGAATAACATAGAAACTTAATTACTTCTGGGCTTGTAATGAAGCGCATCATTTCCTTGTCTCATAACTTCCCATTTCCTCATCCCATTTGCCAGAGGCAACAACATTCAATTCTTCGAGCTGTTTCTTTTTCTGACTCCTCCTCCCCCATATTTCTGAAAAATGAAGGGCATACAGTTATTATTTTCTTCTTTTTTTTCTTTTCTTTTTCTTTTTCTTTTTTTTTTTTTGAGACAGGGTCTCACTCTGTTGCCCCCAGGCTGGGGTGCTGTGGTGTGATCACATCTCACTGCAACCTCCGCCTCCCAGGATCAAGTGATTCCCTCACCTCAGCTTCCTGAGTAACTGGACTACAGGCATGCGCCACTGCACCTGGCTAATATTTGTATTTTTTGTAGAGACAGGGTTTCACCATGTTGCCCAGGCTGGTCTCAAACTCCTGGGCTGTAGCCATCTGCCTACCTTGGCCTCCCAAAGTGTTTTGATTACAGGTGTGAGCCTTCATGCCTGGCCCTACAGTTATTTCTTGATGTGTCTGTTATAGATGTCTCTCATCTGGGCGTTTACTATTAGCCTACAATTCCCTTTGCCGCTCTCCTGTTAGGTGAATCCTATGTCTTGCCTCTCGTTAGTTTATCTGGCGAATGAGATAGAGGTATTTAAAAATTTGCATGCCTGAAAATACCTTTATATTCTACCTGCACCCTTTATTGAGAATTTGGCTCAGTGTAGAATTCAGAGTTGTAAAGAATTTTCCATCACTGTTTTGAAGTTAGTGCTCCATTGTTTTCAAGAATTCAGGGTTGTTTTGAGAAGTCTAAAGTCATTTTTATTCTTGATCCTTTGGGAGAAACTTGTGAAAGCATCTCTCTGAAAGCTTCTAGGATCTTCTCCTCCCCAGTGATCTGAAGTTTTACAATAATGTTCTTTATTGTGGGATTTTACCCACCTGTTGTTAGTACTTTTCTTTTTTCTTTTTTTGTTTTTTGAGACAGAGTCTTGGTCTGTTGCCTAGGCTGGAGTCCAGTGGTGTGATTTTGGCTCACTGCAAGCTCCACCTCCTGGGTTCACGCCATTCTCCTGCCTCAGCCTCCCGAGTAGCTGGGACTATAGGCGCCCGCCACCACGCCCGGCTAATTTTTTTGTATTTTTAGTAGGGATGGGGTTTCACCATGTGAGCCAGGATGGTCTCCATCTCCTGACCTCGTGATCCGCCCACCTCGGCCTCCCAAAGTGCTGGGATTACAGGCATGAGTCACCATGCCCGGCCTAGTACTTTTCAATATGAACATTCAAATCCCTTAGTTCTAAGAAATTATCTTACATCTTTTTCTTTGATAAATTTCTTTTTATTTCTTTTTTTTGAGACAGAGTCTTGTTCTGTTGCCCAGGCTGGAGTCCAGTGGTGCGCTCTTGGCTCACTGCAACTTCCACCTCCCAGGTTCAAGTGACTTTCCTGCCTCAGCCTTCTGAGTAGCTGAGACTACAGGCACATGCCACCATGCCTGGTTAATTTTTTTTTTTTTTTTTGGTATTTTTAGTACAGAAGGGATTTTGCCATGTTGGCCAGGCTGGTCTCGAACTCCTGGCCTCAAGTTATCCACCTGCCACGGACTCCCAAAGTGCTGAGATTACAGGCATGAGCCACCGCGCCCGTCTTTGATAAATTTCTTCCCTCCATTTTCTCTGTTCTTTCCCTCTGGAACTCCTATTAGCTGACTGTTGTAACTCCTGGATTGACCCTCTAATTTTTTTTTTTCTTTTCTCTCTCTTGTATTTTTGTTCTTTTTCTTTTCTCTCCTTTGTGTTTTTGTTCTACTTTCTAGAAGACTTTTCATTTTTTTCTTCTAATCTTTCCAGAGGATAAAGTTTTCATTTTCATATTTTAATTGTTCAAGAATTTTACTTTGGCCTTTTGTTTTAGGAACCTGCTCTTATTTCATGGATGCTTTTCTTATCTCCCTGAGGAAATTAATTATAAGATTTTAACTCCTCTTCTGTTCTCTAGATTATCTTTGTTTCCTCCAGGATTCTTTTTCCCTGTTGGTTTGGTCTGGTGTATTTATTCCATATTAGAGGCTTTCCAGAAATGTCTAGTGATTCTTGACTGATTTTTCATGTTTAATAGTAAAATACTAAAAAGCTAGTTGGATTTTCTATTGACTTGTGGGCTCCATGTTTGGGTGATGAGGCAGTGACTTAGCCATTTCATCTGGAGATCCTCGAATGCTAATATCGTTAGGTCTTTTTGCTTGGGTAGGTCAATTTCGCTGGCGAGGAGTCCTTCAATCACCTGTCTGTAGGCTTAGCTGCTGTCATCCTGGGTTGCAGTGTTGTTTCAACGTAGCTTTTTGGAACTTTCAGTGGCTGTTATTTTAACATAGCTTTTGGAATTTTCAATGACTTTAAATCTGCCAGTAGGGAGCTGAAGGAGCTGGGGGAAGAGGGATGAGGGTTTGAGATCTCTTTTTCAGGGTATAGACTTTCACCTGACTGTGCCTCCCTCTCCTCCTCTGTTGTTCCTGGTACCCTTGAGCCTGGTGCCTCTCTGGTCCAGACTTCTCTGCTATAGCCAGAATAGGAGAAGGGTAGTCACATGGCTATGTGGAATTAAGGAGGAGCTCTGGGGTTTATCTTTTTCATATGTAGACTCTCCATAATCTTCCTGTTTTTAACTCTGTCCGCATTTCTGCCTCTAGAATAACTTGATAATCCCAATTCCTGGGTTCTTCTGGGATTCCGGGGCTCACATGAGTTTACCAGCTGTTGGCACCCCCTCTGTAGACCGCTAGGATCTAGCTTTCTTCTACGCCAGATATTGTTCTCCTGCTAACATGCCACTTCCAGAATGTTTGACATCTCTCGTCTATTGTCTTTTCTTCCATTTTCTTTGTCTTTAAGGATTTATACTTTAAAAAATCAATTTATTCTCATATTCATGAGATTTTGAAAGGAACAGAGATAAACATACATGTACTATCTGCATATTTAATTAGGATTAAGCTTGTCCCCTTCAGGGTTCCTTTTTTTTTTTTTTTTTTTTTTTTTTTTTTTTTTCTTTTCTTGAAACAGGGTCTCTCTGTGTTACTGAGCCTGGAGTGCAATGGCACAAACATGGTTCACTGCAACCTTGACCTCCTGGACTCAAGTGATCTTCCTGCTTCAGCCTCCCGAGTAGCTGGGACCACAGGTGTGCATCACCAGGCCTCGCTAATTTTTAAAAATTTTTGTAGAGATGGGGGGGTCTCACCATGTTGCCCAGGCTGGTCTTGAACCCTGGGCTCAGGCGATCCTCCTGCCTCGGCTTCCCAAAGTGTTGGGATTACAGGGGTAAGCCACCCCCCCACCCCCCCACCCCCAGTTTTTAAAATGAAGTAGCTATGGAAGAAAAATCACGTTTCTGGAGGCCTAGATGCTAACAGTTCAATGAATGTTGAATAGCACTTGTCTATTACTTGGACTAACTGTATGAGATACAGAACTAGAAGACTGTTTGCTTATTATTCCTCATCTCCACAGTTGCGATTTAACAAACTGTGGCTTATTTTTCATGTGGTTATGACAGGGTTTTCTCCTTTCAGGGAAAGTGAAACTTCAAATTTGAGTAAATTGGTGGTTGCCAGGATGAAGCCAGTAGTCTACAACAAGGCAGTGGTTGGGGTGACGATGCTTACCCACTCTTGCTTTGCCCACTACTCATATTGAAAGGATAAGGTTCAAGATTAAGGAAGGACCATCCCCTTTGCCCTGTTCTGCACTCACCTCTAGCCTGCCAGACGTGGTCCTACTTAGGTTGCTGGCTGCAGATGAGCAAGAACTTTCAGCGGCTTTAAATCTGCCAGTAGGGGGAGTGACTGTGCAGATTGGGAGACATCTGTATCCCTCTGGTCACCCTGACAATCTTCCTCAGGAACTAGAACTCATTTAGGTGGGTGGGAGGAGCTGCACCTGCTCTCCCTCTAGCCCATCTACAGGTAGCAGAGACTTGGGGTGTAACCATGAGTACCCCACAATGCTTCTTGGCTTCTGTGACCTTCGTCAGCTGTATTAGCAATTCTTAAGGAAGCTAATTGTCTTTTCTTACCTCCTTGCCAGAAACGTGTGCTGTCAACAATGGAGGCTGTGACCGCACCTGTAAGGATACTTCGACAGGTGTCCACTGCAGTTGTCCTGTTGGATTCACTCTCCAGTTGGATGGGAAGACGTGTAAAGGTAGGCTTCACCTCCCCAGGGAGGCTGGGTGCCCTGTTACGGAGGGAAGACCCATGCTGCTAACGTATGGGGATAAAGGCAACATACCCTCCATACCCCACGTGACTCCAGATTTGCTTATGATTCATATCAATGGAAGCTTTTTCCCCCTGGGCTAGTGGAAGGTTATAATTGAGTAAACTTAATTAGAACCAACACTTAATTACACTAATTGTTGAGGAGGTCAGCCTCTACAAGCATCAAATAATTCATTTCAGACAGTGGCCTTATTAGAAAAAAGGCAGTTAAAGGAAGCATTCATTTGCAGGAGATAATATCAACATATCATACATAATAGCCTAAAGATTATTATGTAAATAACAGTCAAGATGATTATCCAGAGGACTTAATGGATAACTGTACCATTAACTTTTACTGATGAAGAGCGACCCCAATGACTTGCTCGTATTTTGTGGGCAAGAGTACAAAGGATTAGTCCTTTAGCATGACAAAAAGTATATAACTAATTACCAGACGAAACTGGGAAAATATAAGATTGAGTATCAGGAATCATTTTAAAACATTGAGGCTATTTGATCATTGTGTAATTTGCCAAAACAAATGCTCTAGTCCTTTATAGCTTTAATCATTAAAGTTGAATACATAGTGTACTAAAGGGACCCATCTTACCTTGAGAGAGCAATACAAAGATGAGAATATAACAGGACATCATCATTCTTTCTCAGAGTTTGTTTCCTTAATGCCAGTCAAGGGCACCATAAGTCAGCGTTCTCAAGACGATGAAACACTTGTCTTTCAGAACTGGTTAAGCCAGACAAGAAAACATGTGTAAGGTTAAAAACATCAGCAAACATTCTTAAATGCTTTTGTGAGTATTTTTCTTAATTTCAGAGACTAATGAACACACACAATGGCCCTTCAGGGAGCTGTGAGAAGTGAGGCAAGTGTTGCTCTCTGATATGCCCAATGCTTGCCTGTTGCAGATATTGATGAGTGCCAGACCCGCAATGGAGGTTGTGATCATTTCTGCAAAAACACCGTGGGCAGTTTTGACTGCAGCTGCAAGAAAGGATTTAAATTATTAACAAATGAGAAGTCTTGCCAAGGTATGTGCTGAAAACATAGCCGTGCTGCACAATGGCCCACAGGTTGGAGTAGAGAGCACGTAATGCCCTCCTGGCAAAGACTGGCTTATCAGGCTTCTTGACAGGGCCACTAGTCCAATCTCCATCCTAGGCTTCACTCAGTTCATCTATTAGGTAGAATAGAAACACTGATGTAGCTCACAGGTGTATTGGAAATTAAGTTGTTAATGGTTAGAGAACACCTTAAAGAATCCATCTGATGTGATGACAGCAGAGCTCACTGCTGGAAATGGAATGGAAAACAGAATGCAAACAGGGTTCCAGTGGGGTGTTGAGATTATGAATAATTTTCCCTTTCTAAAATTTCCTTTAATGTTATTGAATTGATCACAAAAGTTGGTGGCGAAAGTCTGTAGATTTAGTTAACATACCTCCCTACCAAAAACTTGGAGTTAACCTATGATCAAGATTATGTACCAGTTGGTCTCTTTCTTACAGCACTTGCTTTATTTTTTAAAAATTACTTATTTATTTTGATACAGAGTCTCACTCTGTTGCCCAGGCTGGAGTGCAGTGGCACCATCTTGGTTCACTGCAACCTCCACCTCCCTTCTTGGGTTCAAGCAATTCTCCTGCCTCAGCCTCCTGAGTAGCTGGGATTATAGGCACCTGCCACCAGCTAATTTCTGATTTTTTTTTTTTTTTTTTTTGAGACAGAGTCTCACTGTGTCACCCAGGCTGGAGTACAGTGGGGCTATCTTGCCTCATTGCAACCTCCACCTCCCAGGTTCAAGAGATTTGCCTGCCTCAATCTCCCGAGTATCCGGGACTACAGGTGCACACCATCACGCCTGGCTAATTTTTGTATATTTAGTAGAGATGGAGTTTCACCATGTTGGTCAGGCTGGTCTCGAACTCCTGACCTTGTGATCTGCTTGCCTTGGCCTCCCAAAGTGCTGGGATTACAGGTGTGAGCCACTGCGCCTGGCCAATTTCTGAATTTTTAGTAGAGTCAGGGTATCCCTGTGTTGGCCAGGCTGGTCTCAAGTTCCTGACCTCAGGTGATCTGCCCTCCTCGGCCTCCCAAAGTGCTGGGATTACAGGCGTGAGCCACCGCACCTGGCCTAGCACTTGTTTTAAATGACCAGCCTTTGATCTTTGAAGAGAGGGAAGGCAGAGAGGGAGAGGGAGGGCTTGTGGGGAGGAGATGCTTGTTGATCCTTAGAGAGGATTTCAGACCCCTTCTCAAAGACATCCTTCCCCTATAAGGGCTGCAGCAAGGAGACTTCTCTAGGTAGCAGTTGTTGTTAGCATTAGTAGCTGTTTTGGGTGGGGGAAAACTGTTTTCTATTTTTAGATGAGCACCTTTCCTTTGATATGCAGGAAGAAGTTCTCAGGAAAGATGTGCTGTAATGTATTCTTGCTCCATTTATGGGAATAAGGACTAATTTATTTTGTTAGAAATCTCAGAATTAGGCTGGGTGAGGTGGCTCACACTGTAATCTCAGCACTTTGAGAGGCCGAGGCAGGTCAATCACTTGAGGCCAGGAGTTTGAGACCAGTCTGGCCAACATGGCAAAACCCCGTCTCTACTAAAAATACAAAAATTAGGTGGGGACGTGGTGGAGGGCGTGGTGGCGGGCGCCTGTAATCCCAGCTACTCAGGAGGCCGAGGCACGAGAGAATCGCTTGAATGCAGGAAGCACAGGTTGCAGTGAGTTGAGATCACGCCAGTGCACTCCAGCCTGGGCAACAGAGAGAGACTCCATCTCAAAAAAAAAAAAAAAAAAAAAAAAAAAAAAATCTCAGAATTAAATAAAAATCAGAATATCAGATTTAATCTTAGATAACAAAGACTAGCATTACCTTTTTAAAAAAATATTATGGTGTGATGTTTGTTTTGTTTTTCTCTTGGTTTGTTCTTAATACATAATTTGTCAGGCAGTTCAAGTATATTCCCCTTCAAATTCAGTAAGTTAATTCTAGATAATTATTGTGTGGTTTTCTTCAGTTTGACTTGGAAAGCAAATTTGCTGTTCCACGTAATGTTTCCTAGGGTATAGACCAGGTGATACTGTTGAAGCTGTGTAAACACATTAAAAAGGAATTAGAAAAGTGATCTCATTGTTTTTGGTAAAGCAGAAGCCCATACTGAGCAGCCAAAGTCAGCTACTGAACGAGTCCACTTTCTCGACAACTGGCTGACATTAATAACAGATTTCATAAAATGGCATCAATTCCTAGGGGAGAAACTGGGTTTTTCTTATTTTTCACTGATCGGGCTTGGTAGAACAAATATTTGCACAGAACAAATTTACTGAAGAAATGCCAGGATTTCTGGGAAAAGCTAGGGATGAAGAGGTTTTGCAAGAATTTGCCCTTTTTTATTTTGCTTTTTCATTCTTCCTGTTCCTTCCAAATGTTTGTTTTTTATTAACATAGTTTCTCATGGCACACTCGGTGTTGAAAAAAGTGGTCTAGCAGTGGTCTAATTGGCTTCGACTAAGTGCTGCACTGGTCCTGGCTTATCCATTTGGAGACATAAGTCGTAACTCTGTTAAAATCCTCCAAAGAGTTCAGGGAGTGAAGCACTCAAATTCCAGCCTACAGGAAAGAGGTTGAGGGCCAGACCCAGGGAAAAGAGATGATGAGATGGACAAATGCAGCCTCCTGAGGCTGCTGTGCATGACCCCCGCTGCAGCCAAGGAGGCTTCCACACTGAACCAGGAGGATAGCAGACGCATGGGACTAGAACATACGGGAGGAGCAAAACCCAGGCATCGGCCAAGAGGATCCAATATACAGCTGAGCTACCACATTTCAGGGTCTGCAAAGAGAAAATTAGTGAGGATATTAGTATTAATGCATTCTTTCAGTGCAGAGGGCATTAAAACCCAGGATTAACTGGCCTCTTGGGGGCCAGAAGACTAATTCCGAGAAGGTAAGAAAGGGATGGGAACTAGATTTACCTCCAAACCAAGTGTTTTCTCCTTTCAGTTTGCCATGGTTAATAAATTACTATTGCTGTTTTACCAATAGTTATATGACAATAGAAATGCATAGCTAGCACCTGTAGCTTACAAAACCCTTTTTAGGTATGTTATCTCATTTGGCTTCATTTAAACATTTTAAATTAGCCTTACAAGTACACATGGGTGAAAGAGACCAACTGAGCTTTGAGGCAAGTGCAGTTTGCAACAGAATGTGGAAATGAGGGCTGCGGCAGTGAGTATACTTCTTGTGGGCTGCTCCACACTTTCTTTAACACAAGTGAGTGAGGAGAATGGATAGCTAATGTTTTTTTACCCCGTGTGTACTGTTTTTGGTGTTGGTCAGCAATTGGTGTTTATCATAAACCTATTCTTCACTCATCCCTCAGCATGGGTTTCAGCTCCCCTCTCCCTTTGACCGTTACAGATATGGATGAGTGCTCTTTGGATAGGACCTGTGACCACAGCTGCATCAACCACCCTGGCACATTTGCTTGTGCTTGCAACCAAGGGTACACCCTGTATGGCTTCACCCACTGTGGAGGTGAGCAGACTGCTCCTGTTGAGTTGGGAGGGGAATGAGGCTGGGCCTGGAGGGGAGCAGGGCCTACCCCTGAGGTTTGCTTTCCTACATCGGGGTATGAAAGGTACATTCCAGTCCCTGAGCAATAGTGGTGAGTCCATCAACTTGAGAGAAGGATCCGCTAAAGGAAATCTCCCCACATGTATCCCTTTAACACCCTGAGTGTGAAATGGAGCAGAGAGAAGTAGTGAGCTCTTCCAGCTGTGAATTCTCTATTGACTTGTTGGACTTGCAGTTGTATTCAGAGAGTGGAAGGGTATCTCAGGAGCTGATACTCTATCTGTTGGAACATCTCAGCAGATAGTAAAGTCACAGTCCTCAGACTGTGGGCACCCACCAATTCCACGGCCCTGCCGTGCATAGGAACTGGCTGCAAAGCCTTGGTTTGAGTCCTACAACTAGGTCTTTAAGCTGGAAGCAGAACTATGAAGTTTCTCTCTCCACTCTGTGCCCATTTTGCAACATGTTCTCATGTCTGATAACCTCATGGTCAAGCAGGCTATGCCATAAACTGGATTTGGTACCACCTGACTCCCATTCCACTCCCCCAGTCATCAGATTCACCCAGCAATCTTTGAGAATACAGGTTCAGATTCCAATTCAGAATGACTAGGGCTTCCAAGGTCATCTTCCTGAGGATCTATAGGATTTGGGAACCACTGGCTTAAATACTTCCTGCCCAGTCCTTGTGTCTTGTGCTTTAGAAGAATGGATACACTGGGCGTGGTGGCTCACAACTGTAAACCCAGCACTTTGGGAGGGAAGGCGGGCGGATCACCTGAGGTCGAGAGTTCGAGACCAGCCTAACCAACATGGAGAAACCCTGTCTCTACTAAAAATACAAGATTAGCCGGGCCTGGTGGCGCATGCCTGTAATCCCAGCTGCTTGGGAGCTGAGGCAGGAAAATCACCTGAACCCGGGAGATGGAGGTTGCAGTGAGCTGAGATTGTGCCCTTGCACTCCAGCCTGGGCAATAAGAGCGAAACTCCGTCTGAAAAAAAAATTATATCTATATCTATATCTATATCTATATATACATACACTAGTGATTTGCTAGTGACAATTATCTCCCTTCTCCCTTTCAACACATCCTTGGCATGGCCAAAAACATACTCTTCCCAGTCCATCAGGAAACCTCGAGGAAATGTACCCTGAGTATGGATGTACGTCTGGGTTTAGGTGGAGCCACCTTTTGACCTGGACTCAGTCTCAGGTTGATGAGAATTAGTGCAGTCATTTCTCTTTCTCTGTGCCTCAACTGTGTAAATGGTTAAACAGGGAGTCCCAGTTCTATCTGCCTCCCTTGCTAGGCAGCTCAGGAGGATGGTAGAGTTTTAAAGTAGAAGTCTGTGCAGTATCTGAATTTGGACACTAGGTGTTGCTAAGGGAGGAATGGATTGGAAAAGAATGCAGCTTGAGGCTGGGTGTGGTGGCTCACACCTGTAATCCCAGCACTTTGGGAGGCCAAGGCAGGTGGATCACCTGAGACCAAGAGTTCAAGACCAGCCTGGCCAAGATGGTGAAACCCTATCTCTACTAAAAATGCAAAAATTAGCCAAGCGTGGGGGCACATGCCCGTAATCCCAACTACTTGGGAGGCTGAGGCAGGAGAATTGCTTGAACCTGGGAGGCGGAGGTTGCAGTGAGCTGAGATTATACCACTGCACTCCAGCCTGAGTGACAAGAGCAAAACTCCACCTCAAAAAAAAAAAAAAAAAAAAAAAATAGAGCTTGAGAAGGCCTTATTGAGCCTCATGCCAGGAAATTCGCTGAGTGGGGAGTGGGGTGTGTAGTCAGCTGGTGCCAAGTGCTCATGCTAAAGGCATTCAGCATCTTCCTTTGGTTAGTGAGTTTCAACCTTGTGACTCTCCTGCTGCTCCTTCCTCAAGGGAGGGACCATATCAGCCCGTTCAGTGACAGGTTGCTGTGACAAGAGAGTATTTTGTTCCGCAGACACCAATGAGTGCAGCGTCAACAACGGAGGCTGTCAGCAGGTCTGTGTGAACACAGTGGGCAGCTACGAATGCCAGTGCCACCCTGGGTACAAGCTCCACTGGAATAAAAAAGACTGTGTGGGTAAGGGGAACCGAGGCACAGACTCAGACAACGGGCTGGCCACTGACCCAGAGGCAGTGCAGCTCTGCGCGCTCCCACGTCCCACCCAAACCTCCCTCCACTGACTTTCCCACCAGCTGCAGCAGCCGTTCTTTAAATAGTTCAAAAACAGGAGATACTTTGCAGGATCTTTAGTGTTTCCTTCTGTGCTTCTGTGTAAGTTGGAACTCACTTCTGTTTTCCTGGTTGCTTTTCTGCATGAAGAGATGGCATATCAGGGGCTCCTTTCCCTCGGTGGGAATCAGGCCCCAGCATCTATGTTCTATGCCGGGCATCAGCTCTCCCTTCTTTTCTTGGGGACTTTGGTGCATGGGACTCAACCATCCTTGTCACACTTAGAAATGTCCTTCTCTTTCTGTAAGTGTCTGTTTTGTCCTGTCTAGAAGTGAAGGGGCTCCTGCCCACAAGTGTGTCACCCCGTGTGTCCCTGCACTGTGGTAAGAGTGGTGGAGGAGACGGGTGCTTCCTCAGATGTCATTCTGGCATTCACCTCTCTTCAGGTGAGTGGGGCCCATTTCCCGGGGCAGGTCCTCCCGCCAGGGCCAGGCCTTTCTGGCCTCCAGGTGTTAGATTCCCTCAGAGGGCTTCCAGGTCCTCCACCCGATGCCCCAGCCACAATGCTTTGAGAGGTCCATGCTTCAAGACCCCATATGCTGGGCGTTTTTCTAGTGGCCCATGTGGAGTGGGGTGGGGGGAGAGTTTAGCTGCTACCAGGATAGCCTGTGACCTTGCTTATGCATTTGACAATTCACATTCTGTCTGTCAGGACTGCAAGGGGCCTACTCTGTCACCTGTGGCTCTTCCTCTCCTCTCAGGAGCAAACAACAAAAATCAAATGACTCTGCTTTTGGGGGTAATTACCAAATATTACCAAATCTGCATGTTCTCTCTGGGGGCTCACCATGTTCAAGGGGCTTCATTCATGGGGTGCTGTTCTTGGACGCTGGCTTTGTTTTTTTAATCTTGATTTCCTTGATGCTGTGAGCATGTTCCAGATTGTTGTTGCCTGCAGTCCTGGTGCCCGGAATGTGACTCTCCCATGTAACAGATACTTACTGCGTGGCCACTGTACGTTAGGAGGCTGTGGTCAGCCCTGGTGGGTCATCGTCCTGGGCAGAGGCCCACAGAACTCCAGGACCAGCGGGCTGTACTCCAGAGCACCTCAAAGGCTAAGGGAATGTGCCTGGGGCTTATGGCATGGATAGAAATAGGCAAAGCAGGGGCAGCAGGAATTCTGTGCCGAGAAAGGGGCCCAAACCCTTTCCTGTTTGTCAAAAGATGAAGAGTGAAATCCAAGGTTTTTAGGAGCCTGTGTCCTCCCGGATATAGACGCCTTTGTCCTTATGTCATCAGAACACCTGAATGAGGTTCATATTACATCCTGATGTCCATATTACATATATGAGCAAAGCTGGAGACTCAAAGCAAGACAATACAGCTCTCATGCGTTGACTGAGCAGTTCAAATATGCCAGCCACCACAGTACACGTATTAACTGACTTAAGCCATACTACAACCCTCTGGGGAAATTTTATTATTATTCTCATTAACCAGATGAAGAAACTGAGGCTCAGAGAGGTGAAATAACTTACTCAAAGTGGTTTAGATAAGAAATAGGGAAGCTGGGATTTGAACCCAGGCAGTTTGGTGCAGAGTCTCAAGCACTGTCCTTCACTGCCCCTTTCAATGCACGTTTGGACTCAGCCAGGGCAGACATCATGGTCTGTTTCACCAAATCGCTCAGCAATAGTTCCTTGGTGATTTGGGCCACCCCAAGGGTGGACAAGCAAATAGCTAATAGCTATTCAGTTATTACTATGTACCAAGCAGGGAGCTAAACATTTTCCTTTTTTTAAACGCATTATCTCATTTTATTCTTACAACAGCCTGGTAATATAGATACTATAATTATGTCTATTTTACAGATGAGGACACTGAAGCTTAGGGAGATTAAGTAACTTGCTCAAGTTCTCACCACAACTTAAAAGAACTAGGGCATTGACTCCAGAAGCTACCGTGTGGTTAAGACTGACCGACCCTGGGAGGAGAACAGAATTTTGCACATCAGGCCCTCAAAGTGGGACCCTCACTCCCTCTCAGACCTCACAGCCTAGCCAGGTTTAGTGATTGCCATCTGTGTTTGGAACGACAGCTCCCTCAGCCCTGTCCTCCCACGACAGGCTTGTTTAGGAAAATCTGCCCTTCACCATTTTGCCAAACGGGCTTATCCAGATTTGAACTAGGGGATTCTGGCCTTCTTTCTCAGGAAGGCACAAAAATGACTTCATGTTTTATTTCACGATGGAGGCTATTTTTGACCCTCAGTTTTAGAGGGAGGGAGATAGATAGATAGATAGATAGATAGATAGATAGATAGATAGATAGATAATTTTTTTTTTTTTTTTTGAAATGGAGTCTCATTCACTCTGTTGCCTAGGTTGGACTACAGTGGTGCAATCTCAGCTCACTGCAACCTCCGCCTCCCGGGTTCAAGCAATTCTCCTGCCTCAGCTTCCCAAGTAGCTGGGATTACAGGCATGTGCCACCACGCCCAGCTAATTTTTATATTTTTAGTAGAGATGGGGTTTCACCATGTTGGCCAGGATGGCCTCTGTTATATTTGAACACTGGATTTGTCTCTCATATGAGGGGGTAACTATAATTTTTAGGAGGCTCCTGGTGGCCCCAGTCCAGGGCAATGGGCACTCCATGATCCAAGCCACTCTTGGCCTCAGGGTCGGAGAGGGGCTCAGGGTGTGCTGTGTGTGGTGGGAGCCGCCAATGGACAGCTTGCTGCTTCCCATCTGGTGTCTCCATTCCTTTGCCTCTGAAGGTAACATCTCTCACTTGTTTCTTTCTGAAGATGTCGACACCGTCAGGACAAGTGTAACCTTTAAGCTAAATGAAGGCAAGTGTAGTTTGAAAAAGGCTGAGCTGTTTCCCGAGGGTCTGCGACCAGCACTACCAGGTATGAATCAGATGGTTGGTGTAGGGAACTTGCCTGCATGTGGGAAGGGGCCTGCAGCCAACCAAACTGGAGGTCTATGGGGGCCAGGGGCTGTCCAGCTGATCCAAGCACACTGCAGATGGGATTGAGCCATCCAGAACCTGCAGGGACTCATCCCAAGAGGAAGAAGAGCATAACCTAGCACGCTTGTGTAGTTCTGGGGTCATACTTCGGGGCTTCCTTTGCTTGGTATAGTTGGTGAGGCTCTGGGGAAACCCACGAGTTCATAGAAGTCAATAAGGGCTTCAGGTGAATTAGCAATTTGTGATCATATTGGGTTAAATTTTCTAGATCTCAGATTTTGCTTGAAATATAAGCCAAAGAAATGAAAAAAAGTTTGGCTCAGAAAGGATAACTTTGATGAACAAAGATCTAATATCCAGCTTTCCTGCTGGGTCTAGTTTTTGGAAGCAGTGACCCCATTGGCTTCAGCAAAGCAAATACCATCCAAGTAGAACTGGCCTTGTTGAAAAGAGCAGAATCTAACATTCCTTTTTCTTTCCCAGCACACATTTCCAGTATTATTTTATAGAATACTTTTAGAGATTAAAAATAAAAAGGATCAGGATTCATGTATTAGGGAGGCTTCTTTTCCCAATCTACTCTCAAATCACACAGACAAATAAACCTAAAGCTCACTCTAGTCACTTTTGCCTGCCTATTTTAAGTAAGTAATTTAAAGTAACTTTGTACCTCCATTTGATGGAATATTATGCAGCTATTAATTCTATGTTTTCAAAGAATGTTTAACGACACAGGAAAATGGTCTTGTTATAATGCTGAGATGTAAAGCAGGAGAGAAACATTCTGTATATCTAATACAATCCAAACTGTGTAAGAAAAAGTGTGCTAGAAGAAACACAAAACTCATGATATCATTTAGTAGTGGTTACATCTGGGTGGGAGGATGATGGGTAATTTTAACTTTTTTTCTGCATTTTCCAAATTAACCATAGTGAGCATTTATACTTTTAAATCTCAGGAGTGGAGGGAGGGAGCATTGTTTAAACATAGATTTGAACCAGTCATGGTGCCTCACACCTGTAATCTCAGCACTTTGGGAGGCCAAGGCAGGCAGATTGCTTGAGCTCAGGAGTTTGGGACCAGCCTGGGCAACATGGCAAAACCCCATCTCTATGAAAACTACAAAAAGATTAGCCGGGCCTAGTGGTTCATGCCTGTAGTCCCAGCTACTCAGGAGGCCAAGGCGGGCGGATCACTTGAGCCCAGGAATTGGAGGCTGCAGTGAGCTGTGTTGACACCACTGTACTCTAGCCTGGGCGACAGAGCGAGACCCTATCTCAGTAAAATGAAATAAAATAAATAAAATGATAAAAATAGACTTGGCCTGTAGTTTACTTAATGAGATTGTACTAGTGTTAATGTCTTAGTTTTGATAAATGTATGATGTTAACGTAAGGGGAGACTGAGTGAAGGTTATGTGAGAACTCTATACTATCTTAGCAACTTTTCTATAAATCTACTTATTTCAAAATGGAAAGTTAAAAAAATACATATGGAACATCAAAAGGGAAAAAGATTTAAAATGAGAATCTGTTCAGTTTGAGATTTGAAGTTACCCTTTTGAAAAGGTAAGATAAATCTTTAGGGGAAAAATATAGAGAAGAAATAAATTTGCCTCCTTCCTGTGGCCCCTGTTGACCTATGGCTTGAATGTCCTTGTAATGTTAAAGAAGAATCTGATACAGGTAATACTTCATTTCAATGAAGATTCTGAAATAGAGACAAATTCATGGAGTGGTTGATATGTGGACCTGCTCTTTGGTGAGGGTTAACAGAGTCACTGGAAACCATGGTGAGAGGGGAGACAGTCAAGTCAGGAAGAAGGATGTGCAAAGCCCTGTCTCATGCAACACTTCCACTCTCATCCTAGATGCCTTCATGATATTGTTTGGTTCTGTTAATGCTTTGTGCTATTTATTGCTCCTGGTTATTTAAAAATGAGACATTACTGCTGACGGGCGTTCCAGCTTTCCCTTCAGGTTAGAATGACTTCCAAGGTCAGATTGCCTGAAAGCAGTAGTTGGTTTCCTTTCCACTCTTGTGCTCATTCCTTATTTGCAGCCTCAGCCCCTGCTTGGCACATCCAGCTTTATGCAAACCAACTGTGAGAATGTAAGCACACGTTAGCAAACCGTCAGTAAAGAATGCAAGATGACCCCTGGTTCTTGTCTCCCACATATGTGGCCAGTCGGAAACATCTAGCATTTATTCATGAAAAGAATTTTCAAGAGCTAAATTGTAAAGTTATATAGGAGGCAATACTAGGTCTTCAAAATTAAAATGTCATTGCGCTCCAAGTTGAGGGCTTGCAGTGTCTTGGCATCTGGAGATAATCACTTAGTCCCTTGAGAATTGTTTTAATGAAATGTTTACTGAGCTCTAGCAAATGTTCAGCTGAGTGCTTTGCCAGGATTTGGCTTCCGATAATTTTGTTTCTTCATACAGAGAAGCACAGCTCAGTAAAAGAGAGCTTCCGCTACGTAAACCTTACATGCAGCTCTGGCAAGCAAGTCCCAGGAGCCCCTGGCCGACCAAGCGCCTCTAAGGAAATGTTTATCACTGTTCAGTTTGAGCTTGAAACTAACCAAAAGGAGGTGACAGGTTGGTTTGAAAACAGTCTACATTGCCAGGCTTCTCACGGCTTGCTCCTTATTTCTTTGCCTTTCACTTTTTATCATTCTTGGGGGAAAATAATGCAAACACTGAAGTATCTCCTGTTTTTTTCACCCTGAAACTAAACTGAATTGGTTTAGAACCTGATGATTTTCTCTGCTTCATAAAAACCCAAAGCTACCATTTTGATCCACAAATTTCTGTTTGAATCAAATGCTGCCCAGCCTGCTAGGTGCCCCCTCCAGGTTTCTCCCCATTCGGTCCACAGGGAGCTCGGGGTGTTGGTAGGGCCTGCAGTTGATCTGGCCGTTGTCACACGCTGCAGCCTGACCTCTCCCGCACTGCTGTCCCTCTTGTTTCTGTAGCTTCTTGTGACCTGAGCTGCATTGTAAAGCGAACCGAGAAGCGGCTCCGGAAAGCCATCCGCACGCTCAGAAAGGCTGTCCACAGGGAGCAGTTTCACCTCCAGCTCTCAGGCATGAACCTCGACGTGGCTAAAAAGCCTCCCAGAACATCTGAACGCCAGGCAGAGTCCTGTGGAGTGGGCCAGGGTCATGGAGAAAACCAGTGTGGTGAGTGGCCTGGGACATTCTTGCTAACAGAACAGCCTTGGGCTCCATAAACACTCAGGGTAACCGAAAGCAAGTCTGGCCCATCCTCCTTTCTCAGGGCTCTCTTTAGAGAACACTCCGGGCAGCCCTCTGTTTCCTAGTAACTGTCGCGTTTGTGTCTGTCGTCCCTGCTAGGCCCAGAGCTCCCTGGAGTGAGACTGATCTCATTCACCTCTCTGTCCTCAGTGCCTGGCATAGCATCTGGCTTGTGGTGGGCACTAAAATGTTTGTTGACTTGAGGAACAGGAAAGAAGTGGCAAGGTTGATGAGAAGAGGGGTGTTGCCCTTTACAGGTCTGAGGGGCGGCAGTCTTCCCTGGCTGGGGCAGAACTGCAGGGGTAAGGCACCCTTGAGCCTTCTCCACACTCTGTCATCACAGCTACTCTTACGGTCTTCCTCTGGCTTGGCCAACTATGACAATGAATAAGCTCCTCTCCGTAGTTCTGTGCACAGGCAAAGCTAGGGGGCTGCTTGGCTGCCTTATGAGACCCCGGAGCTTCAGCCCAGGGCTCCTAATAGTGTCAGTTCCATTGTATGGGTTGTGTTGGTGGTGGTATTTCAGAATTAAATTTGAGACCTGGCACTTGAGCAGCATCAGTTCTGTCTCTCTGATAAAGCTAGCAAGAGGGTCCAGGACACGAGGTTCTAGGATGGTCAGTTTAGAGATTTGTCACAAGGGACTCTTCTGGGCAATTATGGGAGATTTTATCTGAAAAGGCTTAGATGGGAAAAATTGGGTCTCACTTTACAGTAAAAATGATAATGATGTATTGAGTTCTTATCTGTCATAAGCATAACAGTAAGTCTCATGTCTGCATTATCTCAATTAATCCTAACAGTAACCTTCCCAGGTAGGTATTACTAACTGCATTTAACAGCTGAAGCTTAGAGGGCTAAGTTTTCTTGCTTAAGATCACACTGATGTTCTGATTCCAAAGCCTATATGCTCTGGTCCCAAGCTGGGTGAATTTCAGTAACTAGATTTCTCCAGGATAAACTGATGTCCTTTTCCAAAGTGTCAGTAGAATCATGAGGCCTAAGCAATAAAGCTTAACTAAGGAGTAAGAATGTGTGTTTCTAAATAAACCAAGCTGAATCCAGGGGCACTTGGTCCAGAGAATTGTCAGCCTTAGCCCCACAGCTCAAATTTGTTGCTTTGCCAAAACTTAGTGAAAATCAAGTGCAAAATCAAGTGGAACTGTCTGCAAGGGGCTGGTTTCCAGATAGTCTTGACTTTCATTCCAGCTGATTCTCTTAAAAAGAAACAAAGAGGGGAAAAAGTAAAAACAGCCCAGCTGGTTGATCTGTTCTCATTTAAAATTCTAAGAGTTCCAGTTTCCATACTAAAATAGTGGTGAGAGTTGGCTATGGCTGCCCTACTTTCCAGGATGAGTTGCAGAGACTGTCAGGGCCCTCCTGGCCTCTCAGGGTTCCACTGCACCCCTCCCCCGTCTGCTATCCTGTTGGGGTGAGGCCTCGCAGACTGGCCAAGGAGTCTTTGTGGCCAGTTAAGAAGTCAAGAAAACCTATGTCAAGGGCTGCATGGACTGGCTCCCAGTGAGGGTATCACTAATACTACCATGGGTATGTTCCTGGGGAGTAAAGGCCCAAGGATAAGGAGCAGGAGTTACTTAACAGGGGCTTCATGACCACAACAGCCTACGAAAGATACTCAGGGCCAGGCACAGTGGCTCACACCTGTAATCCCAGCACTTTGGGACACCAAGGTGGGCAGATCATGAGGTCAGGAGATCGAGACCATCCTGGCCAACATGGTGAAACCCCACCTCTACTAAAAAATGCAAAAAATTAGTGGGGCATGGTGGCGCGTGCCTACACGCCCAGCTACTCGGGAGGCTGAGGCAGGAGAATCCCTTGAACCAGGGAGTTGGAGGTTGCAGTGAGCCGAGATCGTGCCACTGCACTCCAGCCTGGGCGACAGAGCAAGATTCCGTCTCAAAAAAAAAAAAAAAGAAAGACACTCAGTAGAGGGTTTGTGTAGCTGTTGTGGTGTGTGAATGTGTCCCTGAGATGCTTGTCATGCTAAATTAGGTTTTATTTGTTTCTAGGGTAGCCAATGTGTCTTGTCTCAGGAGCTCCCTCAAACACTGGATGAATTTTGTAGCCCTCATGGCATCAAATCAGGTCCAGGTCTGACAGCAATGTTGAAGATTTTACCATGTAGAGAAAACAGCTTACCAGTGACATTCCTTCTTGCTGAGGGAGGAAGTGGGTATAAAGAAGTGTCAGATGTGTTAATTAGAAAGGCTTTTTATACAGCAGGCAGCATGTGGCATGGGCAAGGTGGTGTGTGTGTGTGTGTGTGTGTGTATCTTCTAGTCCTGGTCTATTTGATGGTGTTAGGACTTGATAAAGACAAGGCTTGCTGATGTTTTCTGAACTCTGGATGGTACAGACAGTGGAGATAAGCCTAGGATAGTTCTTTTTAGAAATGATTTTCAGTATCTGCAGAAAAGAGCTCCAAAAAAATGGAGTCACTTCCATCTCTCCTTCCAGGAGAGATGTTTATTTTTTTTAAATATGTTATGTTTATCTTTTTAAATATTTTAAATTTAGTTTTCAATTACAAAAGTAGTGCATGTTTCAAATGGCACAGAAATGTATACAGTAAAGATAAAAGTTTTCTCCACAGCTCCCTAATCCAACTCCCCAGCAGTAATCCCTGTTATAGTTTGCTGTGTTATTTTTCCATAACTGTTTTTATGCACATATAAAAAGGACATTTTATATATTCATTCAATAAATATTTATTGAGCACCAACTGTGTGCCAGGTGCCATTCTAGATACCAGGAATCCAGCAATAAAGAAACAAGCAAACATCTCAGCCCACACAGAGTTTACAATTTTAGAGGAAGAAGGTAGACAACCAACCAATAAACAAGGAAAGATACTACTATCATGTAGCAGAGGGCGATAGGGACATGGAAAGCAGGCCTGCAGGGAAGTGGAATGGAAAGTGCCAGGCCAAGGTGACGGGTGAGGGATGAGGAGCCTACTCCCCCAAAGTGCAGACTGTGGTCAGGGAAGGCCTCACTGCAAAGTGTCATTTGGGCAGACCCAAAGGACAGTAAGAAGCAAGCTATGGAGATATCTGGGGGAAGAGAGTTTCAGGCAAAGGAAACAACAAATAGGAAAACCCCAAGGTACTGGAAGGAAGGCCAGAAGGATGAGAGCCGAGAGAGTCAGGGAGGGACAGCAAGGGCAGAGCAGTAGCAGAGGGAACTCAAAACCAGGGAGGACCCTGATCCCGAATCTGATGAGAAAGGAAGCCAGTGGAGGGCTTTGAGCAGAGGAGTAACTGATGTGTTTTCAAAAGATAACTTTGGCTACTGTGTTGAAAATTGACTATATGTTTACGTATGAATAAACATTATATATATATATATATATATATATATATAAAATTTAAATAGGCTGGATGCAGTGGCTCACATCTGTAATCCCAGCACTTTGGGAGGCCAAAGTGGAGGATCACTTTAGGCCAGGAGTTCAATACTAGTTTGGGCAACATAGTGAGACTCTGTCTCTGTCTCACTATGTTGGTTGGTAGCACCTGTAGTCCCAGCTACTCAAGAGTCTATGGCGGGAGGATCATCTGAGCCCAGGAATTTGAGGCTGCAGTGAGCTGTGATTGTGTCACTGCGCTGCAGCCTAGGTGGCAAACCAAGAGCCTATCTTAACAAAATAAAAAACAAATATCAATACAATTTGAATAGTGCTATGTGTTGTTTTTAACTTAGTGTAGATCAAGAACATCTCTCTAACATGATAGAAGAGCAACCTCATTTCTTTTACAGCTTCCCAGGCTGTATTTGTTTGAAGACACCAGTACTGATTAGCCCTACCCCTATTGGTGAACATAGAAGTTATTGCTAATTTTTCTATTGCGAATAGCGCTCAGTGAATATCATTCTTTTACACATGGCCAATATTTCCGAAGGATAGACTTGTAAAAGTACAATGGCCGACTCGAAGAACTTGTATACTTAAAATTTTAATAGATACTGCCAAATTACTTTCCCAAAAGATCATACCAATGCATGTTGCTTCCAACATTGGAGTGTTTATAGCCCTACATCTTTGCTAACATGGATTATTTATCATTGATCCTTTTTGTTTTTGCAAATCTGATAAGCAAAAAAAAAAAAAAAAAGTCATTTTAACTTGGTTTTCTTTATTAGTAAGACTAAGCATGCTGTCTTATGCCTATGGTCTTTTGGATTCCTTCTTCTGAGAACATCTATATTCTTTGCCTATTTTTGCATTAAACTGTTTATCCTTTGAATATCATTAAAAAATAAATTTTAAAGTCCTAACTTACACCAGAGAAAATAATCACTTCTGACCAATTGTATATTTTCTTTCTTATTGTTATTTTATATAGTAAAGTCTCATTAATTTGGCATTTGGGGACTTTGGGGACAGCCTGCTCTCCAAGTGACCTTTGTACCATCTGTGATCAATTTTAGCAAGATGGCAAAAAAGAAATGATTATAGTCTCCAAGGAACAAATTTCTTAAGCTCTACAGTACTTCATAAAGTTCTTAATGTCTAAAGAAAATTAACTATATCACATGGACGTCTAGCTATTGTACTTTCATAATACCAGCTAAAAGATACATTATTTAAGAAATACACCGGATAATATACATGTGTGTATGCATGTGTGTGTGTGTATATATGTATGTATGTATGTATATATACTGTATTTGGTTGTTTTTAAAACTTGCTGAGATTTTTAGAAGAAACAATCCAGACAACTGGCAAACTGGGAAGTATTTTAGTGCCTGGGTTCTTGAGAGACTAGGAACATTTAATTCGGTTTGTAACAGCTTACTGCTGTTCCTCTGTAGCAACTGAGAAACATTAATTCAACTAGTATTAATCGAGTACCATTCTGTCCACTCTGTGTGCTTGGGATGAAGCAATTAAGAACATAATAATCAAAGGGCCTATTCTCATGAAGTTCACACTGTAACAGAGGAAAACAGAAATTAAAAAGTAAAGCGATAATTTCAAAAGCTTAAGTGCTATGAAGAGAATAAAACAGAGAGGATTAGAGGGAGGATTACTCTCCATAGGGTGGCCAGGAAAGGCTCTCGGAGCAAGTGACTAGGAGCAAAGTGGTCAAGCACCAAGGCCTAAGTGAGGAGGAGCAGCTGGCGTGCAACGTGCTGATGGTAGGGCCTGGGGGGTGTGGGGGAGCTCCGTAATGGGGGAGGATCAGCAAATCCAAAGGGCCTAAGGCAGGAAGGAGCTGAGCATTTCCTTCTTCTTTAAGATTATTATTATTCTATTTTTTAGAGACGGGGTCTTGCTATGTTGCTTAGGCTGGTCTTGAACTCCTGCGTTCAAGTGATCCTCCCACCTCAGCCTTCGAGTAGCTGGGATCACAGGCGTAAGCCTCTGTGCCTGGCTCAGATATTCTATTCTGAATTCTTTCGAAATTGAGAAATGATTTGGAAATGATCAGGCAGAGATTTCCTTTCTTGTTTAAACTGAGGAAAATATAAAATCTGTATTAGCACTATAGACCAGTATTTGACCAATATTTAACACACAGACTGAATAGGAAATTCTTTTAATTAAAAAAGTTTTAAAAACATGATTGAGTAAAATGTTGACATGCATTGAACACTGACACTGTGTTCAGCCCTGTGCTAAGTACTTTACCTATATTATCTCATTTAATCCTCATCCCAAGTCTGTATTAACTCATCCCTTTTTACACATAAAGAAACTTGAGACACAGGATGACAAGCATTTTCCACAACGTCACCCAGCAAGTAAGTGTGGCAGAGGCAGGATTGAAATCCAGATCTGATTTGAGTCTATTCTTTTTTCCTTTTTTCTGGAGACAGTCTTGCTCTTATCACCCAGGCTGGATTCAGTGGCATGATCTCAGCTCACTGCAACCTCTGCCTCCCAGGTTCAAGCGATTCTCCTGCCTCAGCCTCCTGAGTAGCTGGGATTACAGGTGCCTGCCACCACGCCTGGCTAATTTTTGTATTTTTAGTAGAAACAGGTTTCACCATGTTGTCCAGGCTGATCTCAAACTCCTGACCTCAAGTGATCCACCTGCCTCAGCCTCCAAAAGTACTGGGATTACAGGTGTGAGCTACTGCACCTGGCCACGAGTCTATATTCTTCTCAATTTGAATGTCCTCACCTCTCCTGGGTTCAGCCTGTGCCCTGGGATCATCTTACTCATGCTGTACTCATATGCATAGCCCTCCATGTACCAACTCTGTGGGGAGTGCTGAGGAGGCCTAGGTAAGTAAGATACCATCCATTGGGTCACACTTAACCCTCCAGGGAAGGGTCAGAGATGCCTTCCCCAAAGAGAGAAAGCCTACGTAGAGTTTTGAAGGATGCATAGATGATGGCTAAGTGGGGAGGAGTATTCAGCCCAAGCAACAGCCTTGGGAAATGAGGAAGAGCAAGGTACGCACAGGCGATTATTGACATGTCAGTGTCACTAAACCTGGAGTACCAGGTAGAATGTGGTGGACAACTGGGCTAATGGGAGGGCATGGCCAACTCATGGAGACCTTGGATATGTTGCTAAGGAGCCTCAACTTTATCTCTAGGTGACATGTTGCCATTTACTCAGGAAGTGTCCAGGTCATATGTGTATTCTAGAAAGATCTCTCTGACTATACTGAAGGGAGCAGAATTAGAGGCAGAAAGACCAATCTGGGGGCTTTTGAATATGTTGCCTATGAGATATTGAGAACATGCAGGTCCTAGATAGAGAAACAGCAATGGGTTAGAGAAATATTTACAAGGAAAAACGAGCAGCATTTGGGGATGACATGGATTGGGGACTGAGAAGAGGAAAGAGGTGGGCTGAGCTCAGAGGATTCTGATGTGGCCTGTGATCCTGGCACTTGCTTCCCATACATCCCTCATCTCACCCTGCCCTGTTTCATATGCAGGAGGCACTAAGAAAAAGGCAGGAGGTTGGTTGAATGATGAAATGAATGTGATCACTGGGGAAGAAATAATCAAAAGAGATTTATCGGAGAAGCAGGAAAAAATAGGTTCTTGAGAGAGCATGAGAAAGGATGAAAAAAGATACATAAAAGGAGGCTAAAGCCTGAGTACTGAGTCAGAGAGACTGAAAGGAGTGCAGGAAGGCAAGGCAAGGAGGTTTTTGAGCCAGGGAGTGAAGCAATCAGAAAGAGATTATAGAAAGGTGCATCTGATGGTAGAATGGAAAGAGTGGAGGCAGGGAGGGACAG
This sequence comes from Macaca nemestrina, assembly GCF_043159975.1. Classification (NCBI taxonomy): domain Eukaryota; kingdom Metazoa; phylum Chordata; class Mammalia; order Primates; family Cercopithecidae; genus Macaca; species Macaca nemestrina. The sequence goes on from NC_092136.1 coordinate 56,797,736, forward strand.
AAAGTCAGAGGGAATCTTGGAAGGTTACTGCAGCAATCCAAATAAGAGATGGTGAGGATCTAAGGGACATTTGTGCCAAGGGGATAGAGAGAAGGGACACAGCTGTAGGATGCTGCCGCTGAGTGACAGGGCAGTGAGGAGAGAAGCCAGGGAGAGCTGTGATTTGGAGCCTTGTTGACTGGGAGAATAGAGATGCTTCTATAAGAGGAGTAAAGCCAGAGGCCAGGGAGAGAAGTGCTCCTTGGGCAACAAGATTTCTAGGCAGAGGTGTCCATGGGTGTCTGGGAGTCCAGCGAAACAACTTCTTCTCTTCATGCCCAGCCTAACTTGCCTAATCCTGAGTCTGCCCACACAGGCTCAGACCTGTCTCCTGTTAAAATGGATGGACAGCCCATGCCTCTAAGGCCACGCCTGTATCTTCCACTCAAGCTGGAGCCTGTCCTCTCTCAACTTCTAAAAAATATTGCCCCTGCTGTTGTCCCCATCGACCCCTCCCATCTCAGAATTCTTCTCCTCTGCTAGATCATTTCCAACATCACACAAACCCATCTCATGTCTTAAAAACCAAACAAACCCTCCATTGACTTCATGCATCTCTATAGCTACTGCCTCATTTCTGTGTCCCCCATTCTGTGTAGAACGAAACTCTTTGAAGGAGCCGTAGTCATACTGTCTTTGCCTCCTTACCTCCCATTTCTCTTCAGTCTGATTTTCATGCCTAACCTCTCCACAGAAACTTTTTCCAAGATTCCTAACCACCTCTGTGATGCCGAATCCAGTTGCCTTTGCTCACTCCTCATTGAGGCATTCTCTCCGCTCATCACTCCCTCTCCTGGAAACAGTTTCTTCCTGTGGGTTTCAGACACAACACACTTCTGCTTCTCCATACCTCACTGGCTGCTCCCTTTTCATTTTCAATGCTGGTTCCAGTTCCTCCCCTACTTTCTGATTATCCTAAGGCTGAATCCTTTGTCCCCTCCTCTGTCTTCATACTCTCCTTGGTGACCTTACCCAGTGCCATAGCTTTAAATGCCACCACATGCTGGCAACTCTGAAACTGCCCTCTCCAGCTCCTTTGTCCCAGAGATGTTGAACATTTAAGAACGCACACACACACTCTCTCTCTCCAAGTAAAACATATATGGATGTTTACTTGTTTATAAACTATATACTTACACTATTGGCTAGTACACTGTGTTCATCACAGAAGACAGAACAAGATAAAGATTAAATAAACACATTTAAAACTAACTGGCTAGCATCTTAAGGTAGAATCTTTACAATTGGGCAAGGTTCATTATTGACAGTGGTGGTTGCAAATCCATTTGTCATATAGTCTTTTTGACCATTGCTAGTGCTTTAGGTGAACTCTTGACAGATTGGATTAAATTGTAACTGTTTATGTCTCATGATGTAGTTTGACAAAGAGCTAATACACTAATGCCCCCTTATAGGCAGTTTTGCTTTCTGTGGTTTCAGTTACCTGGGTCAACTATGGTCCAAGAGTATCAAATGGAAAATTCCAGAAATAAACAATTTGTAAGTTTTAAATTGCCCACTCTTCAGAGTGGCATGATGAAATCTCGTGTTGTCCTGCTCCATCCTGCCTGGGATATGAATCTTCCCTTTATCCTTCGTACCCATAGTGTGTACCCTCCCCATCCTGCCTGGGATATGAATCCTCCCTTTATCCCGCGTACCCACGGTGTGTACCCTCCCCATCCTGCCTGGGATATGAATCCTCCCTTTATCCCGCATACCCACAGTGTGTACCCTCCCCATCCTGCCTGGGATATGAATCCTCCCTGTATCCCGCGTGTTAGTCACATAGTAGTCATCTCAGTTATCAGACTGACAGATCACAAGAATGGTACAGTACTATAAGATATTTTGAGAGACCACATTCACATAACTTTTTATTATAGTATGTTGTGATAATTGTTTTATTATTATTGTTAATCTCTTGCTGTGCCTAATTTATAAATGAAACTTTATCATGAATAAGCACGCACAGGAAAACCCCTAGTGTATATAGGGTGTGGTACTCTCCGAGGTTCCAGGCACCCACTGGGGGTCTTGGATGGGAAACCTCCGCTCCACTGTGGACACAGGTGGCTGCTGTGCTAGGAGCAGAAGATGCGCCCGCGGGTCCTCTCCTGTGGTGCGGACATGGGTGGCTGCTGTGCTAGGAGAAGATGCCGCGGGCCTTCTCCTGTGGTGCGTACGCGGATGGTTGCTGTGCTAGGAGCAGAAGATGCGCCCGCGGAGCGCGGACACTCCTGTGGTGCGCATGGGCGCGCGTCATGTTTACGCCCTTCAGTCGAGTGTTCTTTCCAGGAATCCATCAAAGCTGCTTTCTATTTTGTGATGGTTAGTTTAGTTAAAACACGATAATATAGTCAGGACATCTCATTACCCAGGCATAGCTAAGCTGTCACTGTTCTCTATGTATTGAGAGGCGAGAGTCAGTCAGTGCCTTGCGCCTGAGTTGTGGGTACCAGTGCTTCTCTTTTCTTGGCGACCCTGGCTCTTCACATGTGTCTTTTGCCTCACAGAAATGGAGACTGGCTGAGAGGCTGCTCTTACACCATATTCTAAACCAGGGGAGCTTTGTTTGTTTCTTATTTTAGGTGAAAATTCGTAGGCATGGGTGTAGAAACGTGCTCCCACTGGTGGATCATCTTGTCAACCCCTGAGGTGTAGTATTCCGCCTCAGAGACCACCAGTAGAATCCGTGCCATCTTAGTATCTGCACTTGGATGGCCAACTGGCATCTCAAAGCTTCTTATCCTCCCAAGCATCAAATCAAATCAAACCAGCATCCTCCCTCCCAAACCAGCATCTCAGTAAGGGGCACCTCTCCTCACCCAGTTGCTCAAGTCGAAAGCCTGAGTCATCTTTATCTCTCCCTTTATGTCATGTTCCTCATCCAGTCCGTGTGCAAATCCTGTCAGCTCTGCCTTCAGGTAATTTCCTTTATCCGACCAGTTTTCTCCTTCTCCGTTATTGTTACTGCTCTGTTTCAAGCCACCATCATCTCTTGCCCAGTCTGTTGTACCAGGCTCTGAACTGTTCTCCTCAGCCTTGCCTGGCCTTCGTCTGTTCTCCACACAGCAGCCAGGACATCTTTTAAAAACATAAATTAGGCTGGGTACAGTGGCTCACTTTGGGATGCCGAGACGGAGGACCGCTTGAGCCCAGGAGACCCCATCTCTACAAAAAGTTAAAAAATTAGCTGGGCATGGTGGTGCAAGCCTGTAGTTCCAGCTACTCAGGAGGCTGAGGTGGGAGATCACTTGAGCCCAGGAGGGTCAAGGCTGCAGTGAGCCATGATCATTCCACTGCACTCCAGCCTGGGTGACAGAGCACAACCCTGTCTCCAGGAAAAAAAAGAAAGAAAAAAGAAAAGAAAAGAAAAACATAAATCAGACTGTGTCACTCCTCCATTTCAAACCTCCAACATACTTTGAGTAAGTTCTAATTTCCTTACCATGGCTTTTAAGCACCCGTGTGATCTGGCCCTTGCTTGCTTTTTAAAGTTAATCTCTTATTGCCCTACCCTCTTATGCTGTGTTCCTACTACACTGCCCTTCTTGCTATTAGGCAATCTCATTGCAAGGCTATTTCCTGTTTTTTGTTTTGTTTTGTTTTGTTTTGTTTTGGTCTTTGTTTTTTAGACAGGGTCTTGCTCTGTCACCCATGCTGGAGTGCAGTGGTGTGATTTTGGCTCACTGCAACCTCCGCCTCCTGGGCTTAAGCTATCCTCCCACTGGCATGCACTACCACACTCAGCTAACTTTTTAAGGTGATTTTGGAGAGACAAGGTCTCACTATATTTCCCAAGCTGGTCTTGAACTCTGGGTTCAAGCAGTCCTCCTGCTTCAGCCTCCCAATGTGCTGGGATTACAGGTGTAAGCCACAGCGCCCAGCCTATTTCCCACATTTTATTCTGGTCTCTGTTCAGAAAGGCCTTTCTTGGCCACACTTCTAAAATAGCATACACACAAACTCCATCCCTACCCCTTCTTTGTCCTCTTACCCTGTTTTCCTTTTCTTCATCATACCACTACTTGCATTTGATTACATATTTGTTTGCTCATTGAGATTTATTGCTCATTTATTTACTTCCCTGAGAACCCCATTAGAACAGGGTCATATCTGTCTTCTCTGCTGTGTCTCCAGCTCCTAGAACGGTACTCAGCACATAATGAGTGCTCAATAAGTACTTATTGAATGAATGAGTAAATGAATCTTCACAGGGACAACAGATGAAATCCCAAGGATAGCAGATAACATTAAGAGAAAAGAGGGCAAAGGGCAAATCTTTGGAGAAATATTTAAATTGAGGGCAAAAGAGGCACTCTAAAAGAAGTGAAATCTCAACTCCAGTTAACTAGGCATGGAAAGAACAGTGTGCATTTGGGAACCCAATAAGGAAGAAGGCGTCAAGCTGGGCTCATTTCTGTGCCCTAACTATAGGAATGTTTTTAAAGAGCAAACCTGAGCACAGGTCAAAAACCTGGACAATGAAAAATCAATCTCTCAGCCCAAGAAGGCACTGTCCCCTGTTATCTTGGGGGCAGTCATTTAAAGAAAGCTCAAACCAGGATCCTGAGGCCAGCGCTGCCTGGGGCACCAGCGCTTCTGAACTGGGACAAAGCAGCAGCCCTGGGGCACCCTGGGAATCCGTGTAGGCTGCTTGTGACTCTTCTTCAGAAGTCAAGGCGTGATTCTTAAGAAAACAGTCCAATGCTAGAGGGTGACCCCTTTTATTAGGTTCATCATCTGAGCCACAGAGAGACCATAGTGTTTGTCCATAGCCTGAAATACTCAAAGGCCACAGTGCTGAAAAGAGGCCAAGGCTTGAGGCCTCTTTGTCGCCATTAATCCTCATCCTGCTGGTCTGTCCCTTTTGCATCAGAAAAGCTTTCTCATATCTTTTTTAAAGAAGGAGAGAAAACAGCTGTGTGGGATTTGAGAATGAGATTTTAATGGTCACTGAAGGCAGACAAAAGCTTTGCTGTGATAGTGAAGTGTTCTGGGGGCAATTGACTCCTTTGTCCTGGGCAGCAAAACAAGCTGGCTGCTGAAGGAGAAGAGACAAGCCACTGGAACATGTGATTGAGGTCTCCACAGGCCAGATTCTCAGCACATTTGCAAAGAGCTGTTTTCAGGCATCCCTTCATGATATTTCAGAGTCACCTTTTAGTGTTTAGCTCATTTTTACCTTGTGAAAGAATCAAATATATTTGGGAGGTGCTTGGCATGAATTATTTCTGCAGGCCTTTCTCTCTGGAAGGAAAATGGAAATGGTGACTGACAATATGAGTTTGTTTATGTGAAGCAGGCCTTTCATTGTGAGGAAAAAGAATTGGTGCCCTCTTTTCCACAGGGCAGCCTGAAGGGTTTCTCAGCCCTTCGAGCAGTTAAGAAATGGCACAGAGGTGGGATATTGTGAGGTCTCTCTAAAGGTTATCTTGCAAAGGCTGTGGAGGTTGAAAGAGTTCTCAGGAGCAAGGGACAGCAGAACAGCAGGAGCCTGTCCTGGTCCCCAGCTCAGTGAGAACCAGGCCTGGTGGTGTCCACCTGCCGAGGGCATCTGTTTTCTGCCAGAGGAACCATGATGGAACAGACCATGGTGATGTGACTCTAAGTTATGATTAACGGGGCTGTTGGAATCATTGTCACCATATGGGCACTTTCCCTTCCATGGATGAGTATTATAAAAACAGCTCTTCTTCAAATAGAAATGGCTGAGCAGAGGGGCTCTGGACAGCCTTGGTTTTACCTGCTTTCTGCCAGTCTTCATGACAGGCAGGCTCCTTAGAGCCATGAAGGAGTTATTCTCTGATTCACTGGCCCACTACAGACACTGAAAGAGTCAAGTGGGACACAGGGTAAAACGTGAATTCCTAGTACAGAATTCAGCCCAGCTTTACATGAGAGCTGGGCTGGAACCAGAGTGATATGGAAACCATTATCCAGTAGGGCTGCATTTAGAGAAGAAGTCTGGAATTATACTCTGTTTGCCATCAATCTCATTATAATATTGTTTGCCAATAAAACAAGAATTTGGTTCACTTTTAATTTTTTAAAAATATAAAATTGTGGTCAGCCGTGGTGGCTAATACCTATAATCCCAACACTTTGAGAGGTTGAGGCAGGTGGATCACCTGAAGTCAGGAGTTCGAGACCAGCCAGGCTGGCATGGTGAAACCCTGTTTCTATGAAAAATACAAAAAACTAGCCAGGCATGGTGGTGTGCACCTGTAATCCCAGCTTCTCAGGAAGCTGAGGTAGGAGAATCGCTGGAACCCGGGAGGCGGAGGTTGCAATGAGCCAAGATCACGCCATTGAACTCCAGCTTGGGCAACAAGAGCAAAACTCTGTCTCAAAAAAAAAATATATATATATAAAATTGTATTTAAATGATACATGAATATTGTAAAAGAAAATCCAAGAAATATGAGTTTAAGATTTAGATATTAGGATAGACTTTATTGATTGGTTACATTGAATTGTAGAAATAATATTTAAAATGTGGCATATTTTAGCTTACCATGATCCAAAAGCCTGATTTTTTTAAGATTATGGAATGAATAATGAAAAGACACTTTTATTTCTTACAACAGAGACCTTTGCTATGTTTAACCCTAAGAGTATATATACAAATTACATTTGTAGAATAGGATGAAAACCGATTTCCCTTGTTATAGACACTGGAGAGCTATAATAGTTAACTTTATCATGTATTTTTTTTCTATTTCTTGGCAGCTTACATATAGAGAATGTTTGTTCCAGTCAAACTCTCCTAGCCCCATAGAAAATCCTTGATAAAGTCTTCAACTGCACTTACATCTGCCCTTTTGTTAAATAACTTTTTTCCCTTTTAAACTCGAAGCTCTTGATCTTACAGTACCATAGGAGTATTTCACAAATTAGCTGTGGGACTTTGGCCAAATTATTAACCTCCCTAAGTCTCTGTTTCTGTAAAATGGTGCCAATAATAGCACCTAAATCCTTAGGGCTATGTTGAGGAATAAATGAGATACTATATGTAGAGCTTTTGGCATGGTGTCTGATATAAGTACTCAACAAATGTTAGTCATTAGAAATGCTACTTTGATGACTCTGTTGATGATGTTTGAATAGTAGGGAGCCAAATTTGGTAAGTTTGCTTCATATTCATAGCCTAAAATAAGGTACAAATCTACGTTTAACAGTACTAGAAATAGAATCAGAAGCAACGTTTATGAATTTCCTTATTTACCAGCGTTTACGCTTTGTTGTATTTATTTTTTTTTCTTTGAGACAGAGTCTCACTCTGTCACCCAGGCTGGAGTGCAGTGGCACCATCTCGGCCCACTGCAACCTCTGCAATTGCAGAGTTCAAGCAATTCTCCTGCCTTGCTTCCCAAGTAGCTGGGATTACAGGTGTGCACCACCACACCCAGCTAATTTTTCTGCTTTTGTTTTGTTTTGTTTTTAGTAGAGACGGGATTTCTCCATGTTGGCCAAGCTGGTCTGGAACTCCTGACCTCAGGTGATCCACCCACCTCAGCCTTCTAAAGTGCTGGGATCATAGGTGTGAGCCACTGCTCACAGCCCATTGTATTATTTATTATGAACCTGAAGTGTGCTATTTTGTAAGAGTCTTGAGATCACTACCCATCCCAGCTGGCCACCAGAGAATGAGCTTTTCAAAACACAGCTTCTGGTCATCTTCCTCTCCTTTCTTTTCTTTTTTCTTTTTTAGAGAAGGGGTCTCATTCTCACTATGTTGCCAAGGCTGGACTCAAATTCTTAGGCTCAGGAGATTCCATCTTAGCCTCCCCAGTAGCTAGGACCACAGGCACAAACCACCATACCTGGCTCCTGTCCTTTCAATGATTCCTTTACCTGTGAGAATAAAATCCAAATCCCTGGCACTCAAGAACTTTTGAAGTCTGTTCCCAACCTTTTCTTTCCTCTCCTCCTGATTTAATGCATGAACTTTTAGAACCTGCCCCCTTTCCCACCTGTGAAGATCCTATTCATCCTTCAAGGCCTGATACAAATGTGACCTCCTCTAGGACACCTTTCAGGATGCCACCAAGCAGAATTAATAACACTCTGTTCTTCCAGGACTAGACCTATGTTCAGTGAATGATTTTCATCTCTATAATTGTTCCAACAGCCCTGTGAAGTAGGGAGATCCAGGATTTTTTTAAATCTCTCTTCAACCATCAAGTGCTTATGCTACAAAAATAATTAGAACCCCTGTGATCCCTGTTCTCAAGGAGCTCATGGTCTGGGGAGAGACAGACCTGTAAACCCCTCTTACAGGGCAATAAATATCATGCTGTGCAGAGGTGTGCAGAGAGAACTGAGGCTGGGCACACTGTGTATTCAGGGAGTTTGCATGCGGTGGGTGGTGTGGTCAGTGCCATCTATTTGCCTTCATCTCTAGAACTCACATCATCCTTCCTTGGCCTTTGTGTTCACACTGACCAGATTGTTTCCCTTTTGGCTAGTCAGTTGCAGGGCTGGGACCTATTATGATGGAGCACAAGAACGCTGCATTTTATGTCCAAACGGAACCTTCCAAAATGAGGAAGGACAAATTACTTGTGAACCATGCCCAAGACCAGGAAATTCTGGGACCCTGAAGACCCCAGAATCTTGGAATGTGTCTGAATGTGGAGGTAAGGATGTTGTCTGTTCCTTCCTACTCCTGCCATCTCTGATGTCATTGTTTAGACAGAAGGCATCTCAAGGACTCCAGACAATGCACACTCACCTGGGGCTTCCTACAAGTAGGGACCATGTTGGCTCATCTTTGGCTCAACAGTGCCTAGGTCAGTGCCTGATACATGCTGGGCAGATACTCATTCGAGCAAATAAATGAAGATGGGGTAGAATACACTAGCAGAAGAGTGTAAGTGTTGCAACTGCATGCTTTATTCACTGGAAATATATACACCTGAAACCTGAGTGATTTCCCTGTCTATAGGTACTGTTTTGAAAGTGTTAAAATGAAGAGAGGAGGTCTGGGGTTTTCTCTAGCTTTGGTCTCAAATTCATAGCTTTTTTATTTAAAACAAATATATCCATTTATTTTGTTAAAACTGGGACCTCCTCTGTGAAGAGCTTTTAATTATCTCTTACAAAATGTTAACTTTGAAGTCAATCTCAAGCTCTGTGGGCTTTCCTATTTGTTTTATTATTAAATGTCTTCCTTTTATTAAATGGGAGAAGGGCTGGCTGTATTGACACTCTGTGGGCTCCAGTGGCAAGTGTGATCTGAATGGTGATTTGTATCTGATGGCCATGACAGAGTGAAGACCCCCTGTGCTGCTCCCACAGCTGTCCTTGGAGTGACTCCCAGCCTCAGCTTTATTTCCCACCTAAGTAACTCCAGACTCAACTGCAAGGCTGTTTCTGGCTTAAAAATCAAATCCTCATATTGACTGTGTGACTCCTATAATATCTTTGGCCTGTTATAAAACTCCAAAACTAACTGCAAGGTTGATAAGGGGGGACATTTCAGCATGTACTTACCCTTTTATGTGACATTATTATTATTATATTTTCTGGAGATAGAGTCTCTGTCACCAAGGCTGGAGTGCTGTGGTGTGATCTTGGCTCAACGCAACCTCCACCTCCTGGGTTCAAGTGATTCTCATGCCTCAGTCTCCCAAGAAGCTGGGATTACAGGTGCATGCCACCATGCCCTGCTAATTTTTGTATTTTCAGCAGAGACGGGGTTTTGCCATGTGGGCCAGGCTGGTCTCAAACTCCTGACCTCAGGTGATCCACCCGCCTCGGCCTCCCAAAGTGTTGGGATTACAGGTGTGAGCCACTGCACCCAGCCTATGTGACCTTATTAAGAAAAATTTAGGCTAGGCATGGTGGCTCATACCTGTAACCCTAGTACTTTGGGTTCAGGATCACTTGAGCTCAGGTGGCTAACCCTAACCCTAAAGACCAGCCTGGGCAACATAGTGAGACCTCGTTTGTAGAAAAAATTAAAAAAAAAAAAATTAGCTGGGCGTGGTGGCACATGGTAATCCCAGCTACTTAGGTGGCTGAGGCGCAGGGATAGTTATTAAGCCCAGGAGGTCAAGCTGCAGTAAGCTGTGATTGTGCCACTGCACTCCAGCTTAGGCAATAGAGATCCTGTCTCAAAAAAAAAAAAAAATTGACAGCAATAAGAATATTAGTAATAATGGTTATTATAGCTAGCATGTATTGAATATTCACCTATGCCAGGCATTATGCTAAGTATATTATATGATTTATTCATAATTCATATAATCATTACAACTCCACGAGGCTAAAGTGACTCTTTTAAGGTCACACAGCCAAGTGGAGAATGTGGAATCAGAACCCAGGTCTGACACGCTCCAGGCTCCTCCCAAGGGTGTGTGCTCTTGAAATGCTATCATAATTTATGGGGGAAAATAAGACCACTATGATTAATGGAGGGAGATGATTAAGAATATAAGAGATAGTAGACTTTGATAGCATCTTGCCAATGACTAATTCCTGAGGAACATGTGCTTTTAGAAATCCTTTTGTTTGTTTATGGTTGTGTTTCTTGTCCCAGGTGTAACATGTGTAAGATCTAACTTAGTAAATATTATTGTTAAAAGAGGGGAGACTCTTTGGGTCACTTTTTTTTTTTTTTTTTTTGAGACAAGGTTGTGCTGGATCACCCAGGCTGGAGTGCCGTGGTGCAAATATGGCTCACTGCAGCCTGGAACTCCTGGGCTCAAGTGATCCTCTTGACTCAGTCCCAGAGTAGATGGGACTACAGACATGTGCCTCTGTGTCTGGCTAATTTTTAAATGTTTTGTAGAGAGGGGATTTCGCCATGTTGCCTAGGCTTGTCTTGAGCTCCTAGGCTCAAGTGATTCTCCTGCCTCAGCCTCCCGAAGTGTTGAGATTACAGGCATGAGCCATCAAGCCCAGTCCGGATCACTCTTTATATCACTAGGATGTAATCAGCTAGGTAAAGGGGTACTTCTAGATCTAATTACCAAATTGGTTCCAGGGCAGAGAACTCCCTCTCCTGCCTTGCAGGGGATGCCTAGGCAGTGTGTAGACCTAAGCCTGAGAACTCCCCAGGCCTTCCTATACTTTGGAAGCAGTTGACATTTGACTTACTGGTTTCCATCTTTGCACTGTGCTGTGTAGCCCTGTGTATAAACAGCAGGCACTCATGTGCCATTGACTAAGGGTCAGAAGCACCGCAGCGTTGACTGTGTGCTCTCTGACTGAGGTGGGAACTGCGGTCAGCACAGGGTGACAGGTTGGACTGAAGTTGATCTCATCTGGAGAGTTGGGGGCAAGGGTCTGCCTGGGGGCCTTGCTAATGTAAGGCTATTGGTCCTTCCAGGTCTGTGTCAACCTGGTGAATATTCTGCAGATGGCTTTGCACCTTGCCAGCTCTGTGCCCTAGGCACGTTCCAGCCTGAAGCTGGCCGAACTTCCTGCTTCCCCTGTGGAGGAGGCCTTCCCACCAAACATCAGGGAGCTACTTCCTTTCAGGACTGTGAAACCAGAGGTGAGCACTTGGCAGCTTGCCTTTTTCTAGGACTGGATTTCCCTTCTAAGTATCATGGGAGTCTGGTGAGGCTCCAATCAAGCCCAGCCTGATGCAGTGCCCCAGTGGCTGGGGGTCCCAGCTCCACTTGCCCCTGCAGGATGTGCAGGGGGCACAGGAACTCACTGGACAAGCTGTCCTCCAGCCACCTTAGCCCCTTTGGACAGGCTGACAAGGGATGATCAGGCACCGATGAGCCAGTTGGTACAAAGGTTCCCCTGGTTCCTTCCTCTAGCCCTCCTCCATTTCAGTGCCCTGACCTAGAGCATCCCCCCAATATCCCTTCTCCAGAACCCCACTCCAGCTGCCTTTTCCCAGGGAGCCCAACTCTAAACCCAACTCAGTTCTGCAACCGCCTGCCCTCATACTCACAGATATGCTCTGCATGAAGACTGGAGTTGTGAACATTGATCATTGATGCCTGACTCTCCAGAAACTCTTTGGAGATACACACATATCTTGTCCCTCTGGATTTCTCTGTTTCATGAGCCCCATCCAAACTGCCTATTTAGGGATTAAGTGTTGATTAGCCCCAGATTGGTAGGAAAGCCCTACTTCATTTGCACATAAACATTTCTTTCACAAACTTTAAAATCTTTGTGCTGCATTTGATTAAAATAATCTTTCCTTTTTTCATTCTTTTCACCCTCCCTTGCCCCACAGTTCAATGTTCACCTGGACATTTCTACAACACCACCACTCACCGATGTATTCGTTGCCCAGCGGGAACATACCAGCCTGAATTTGGAAAAGATAATTGTGTTTCTTGCCCAGGAAATACTACGACTGACTTTGATGGCTCCACAAACATAACCCAGTGTAAAAGTAGGTCTCTCTCTCTAAGGCTTTTCACAGTTCTGGCTAAGAAGATACGTGTCTGGGTCCAACTCAGAGCAGGGGGCATGGGGCAGAGGTCCCAGGTTCACTCAGAACCACATAGATGTTATGAGTCCAGCTCACAGCCATGCAGACCAGCGTGGAGAGAGAGCAGGGCCTGACTGTGCAGAGCTACTCATCTTTATTGATCCTGGCTACTTCCTCAGGCACACTTACAAGCTGTACTTGCCTTAATTTCCTTCCTGGGACATAATTTCAGCCCACCCTTGCTCAGCATGCATTGCCTGAGGACCTGTTACGTGCCCAGCATTCTGCCAGGACTTGGTTGATATCAAGCAGAATAAATCAGCATTGCTGACCCTGCAGGGAGCTCAGGCAGTGAGACTGCAGAGGAAGGAGCAATTGACTCTGTCTCGAGAGATAATGAAAGGCTTCTGGAGGGTGTGAGAAGGTTTTGATGGAGACGATGGGGAAAGAGCAGGAGAAAGAGCCTTATGTTTGAGAGAGCAGCTGAGGGAAGCACAGATGGAGGAAAGCAAAAGGCCTTTTGGGAGGAGACCCTTGGATCTCAGGCTAGAATGTGCTGAAGGGAGTCTCAGGCAGACCAGGAGGCAAAGCCTCGGATAGATGCTGAGGAGACCGGTTAGTGTTTTATAGGAAGGGGGAAGCAAATCATTTAAGGACTTGCTGTCTAGGTTTTTTTTTTTTAAGCCATCATTTATAACCAAAATTACAACAAAAACTCTCCAGTAAAGGCCAAAAGTAAATCCCAGCTAATCTTTAAGACAGCAATCAGAGAAGCAAAGAGGCCCCCGCTAAACCAGAGGAGCTTGGGACTGAGGGGGGCAGTAAATCATTCGAACTTTATGATTGAAAGGTCACCTGGTTTTCTATTGCAAGGAAGTCCTTTTAACAACATCTTTATAAGTAGCCTTCCATCTAGTCTCTTCTTGAATACCTGCTATGACAGGAAGCTCGCTACCTCATGATATCCTAGCTTGTTGGTGGATTGGACTTTGGAAAGCTCACAGTGTTAGAACAAGATGAATGTTCCCTTGTCTTCCACCACCTGGCCCTTGGTTGGCCCCATGGGAGCCTTATGGCACAGTTCCTAGGGCAGCCGTTCAGGACTGAAGGCAATTCTCTGCCCCATGGCTCCCCCTTCCTCCTCTTTTCTTCCAAGAAGAAAAGCCTGTTTGTTTTTTTTCTAGTAATAATAAATCCCAGTTGTAACTAGAGATGGAAAAAGTAATCCCTTCAACATCTTCTCTTGCACAGATTTACCTGACAGTATTAAATAATGAGCTCCTTGAGAGTAAAGACTGTGTCTCTCTCATTTCTGAGCTCTCAGAGCTTTGGGTGACATTTCTGGGATGAGTGGGATTAGATGAATGAAGATGCAGCTGGGTGCTGTGAGTGAGGGAGGGGTCTGTGCATGCATGTGCAGCCTCTGCCTTTGGTGCCAGACATAAGTATCCAGCATGCCCTGTACCTACTGATAGCTAATTAGAATTTTCTTCCTTCCTTAAAAATAAAAAATGGGGGCCGGGCGCGGTGGCTCAAGCCTGTAATCCCAGCACTTTGGGAGGCCGAGACGGGCGGATCACGAGGTCAGGAGATCGAGACCATCCTGGCTAACACGGTGAAACCCCGTCTCTACTGAAAATACAAAAAACTAGCCGGGCGAGGTGGCGGAGCCTGTAGTCCCAGCTACTCGGGAGGCTGAGGCAGGAGAATGGCGTAAACCCGGGAGGCGGAGCTTGCAGTGAGCTGAGATCTGGCCACTGCACTCCAGCTCGGGCGACAGAGCCAGACTCCGTCCCAAAAAAAAATAATAATAAATAAATAAATAAATAAATAAATAAATAATGGGTTGGGTACAGTGGCTCATGCCTGTAGTCCTAGCACTTTGGGAGGACAAGGCTGGGATAGCTTGAGCCTATGTGTTCAAGACCAGACTGGGCAACATAGACCTTGTCTCTACAAAAAAATGAAGAAAAAAAATTAGCCAGGCATGATGGTACTTGAATATGGTCCCAGCTTCTTGGGAGGCTTGAGCCCAGGAGGTCAGGGGCACAGTGAGCCATGACCGCACCACTGTACTCCAGCCTGGGCAACAGAGACAGACCTCATCTCAAAAATAATAATATATTTTTTTTAAATTAGAGGTGAATAAAAAATAAGATGTGATCTTAACCAGAGAGAAAAGTGAAAAATGTATGTCCGTCTTCATCAAAGTTCTCTGAAAAAGGGTCAGATAGTCTCCACAGAGCAATGAGCTCTGTTCCCCCTAGTTTGAGAGACCTAGAAGTTCTGTCTCATGGGTTCCTCTGACACTTGGACTTGGTAAATAAAATACTGAAAGCTAAATTTATCCTTTTGTTCACAAATACCTGCCCTGACCGTGAACGCTTTCAGGCTAATGAGAAAACGGTGCCTCGGGAACTCAGAGGGGTAGACTCCTTGTGGGGAGTTTAATGGTTTGGCTCCCACAGGGGGCCCTGAGGGTTACAGGACAGACTCATTCCCAGATGGTGTCATTTTCATGCCCCATTCCTGGGTGGCAACAGGGATGCTGCAGGGCTCAGCAAGCTAGCGGTGGTCAGGACAGAGACGACAGTGTCGTGCCATAATTCAGGGCATCTCCTTTTCCAGACAGAAGATGTGGAGGGGAGCTGGGAGATTTCACTGGATACATTGAATCCCCAAACTACCCAGGCAATTACCCAGCCAACACCGAGTGTACGTGGACCATCAACCCACCCCCCAAGCGCCGCATCCTGATCGTGGTTCCTGAGATCTTCCTGCCCATAGAGGACGACTGTGGAGACTATCTGGTGATGCGGAAAACCTGTGCGTCTCACTCCCTGCCTCCCTCCCTTTCTCAGGCCAGCTGGGAAGCCTAATGACCTGCTCCCCAGGCTTTCAATGTGAGGAGCAGGCCTAGAACGTCACCTCCATATTAGAGCAGAGGTGAACATGAGTTTATAGAGTTGGTGAGAAACAAAATTTAAATGAAAGCCACACACTGAAGCGTCTTGCTGGACCCCAGAGGTAGTGACCCTGCAGGTCAGTCTTCCCCTCTGTGCTCACTGGGGTGTTTTGGACCCTCTTCCACAAGGACCCGGAGAGCCAGTGAGGAGCATGCAGTACTGGCCCCAGACAAGGCCTCATACTGAGTTGCAACTGATGGCTTGGGGACTGACCGAGCCTGGCCAGGTGGGGACCTGTCCTCCTATCCTGATTCATGGTCCAGTGTCCATAAAGGAAGACTGCTATCAACACGGCTTACGGGCAGTGTAATGAGGGGCTCTGCAGCCAGACTGCCTGGATCTCTGTCCCAGTTCCACCTCTTATTAGTTCTATGATCTCGGGCACACATTCTGAATCTTTCTGCACTTCAGTCTTCTCATCTGTTAAAAAATGGGGCTAATAACAGTTGCTACCTTATAGGGTTATTATAAGGACTAAAGGAGTTCATAGTTGTGAAACACTTAGAGTAATAGGCCAGGCACAGTGGCTCACACCTGTAATCCCAGGCTGAGGGAGGAGGCCGAGGCAGGAGAATCGCTTGAGCCCAGGAGTTTGTGACCAGCCTAGGTGAGACCCTGTCTCTATAAAAAATTTTTTAAAAAATTAGCTGGGCATGATGGTGCACGCCTGTGGTCCCAGCTGCTCGGGAGTCTGAGGTGGGTGAATCGTTTAAGACCGGGAGGTGGAGGATGCAGTGAGCCGTGATCATGCCACTGCACTCCAGCCTGGTTGACAGAGCCAGACCTTGTCTCAAAAAAGAAACAAACAAACAAAAAGAATGATGATGACACATGAAGCCACTATATCGTTTGCTCTCCTTATTAGTGGTTAAAATGTCTGAAGTTAAGTATAGATTTAAATCCTTGTTTTACCACATACTGGCTATATGACCCTGGGCAAGTATGTAATCTCTCTATTAAAAAGGTAACAGTTGCACCAACTTTCTGTGGTTTTCAGAAGATTAAATGAGACAAAGCCCATAAATTGCCTAGCACACTGCCTGGTCTTAGGCAGCAAATGGTGGTGATGATGATTAGATGACAACAGGTCAGTTCTGGAATGGGAGGCCCTCACCCAGCTCCTCCAGTGAATGGTACAGTCTGGGCTGCTGCTGCTTACCAAGCCCCAGGTCTTTCCGGCGTAGCCTCCCCTGGGGGTCCATAATTACCAGCTGAATCTACTCTATTTCCAGGACCTTTGACTTATGATAGCTCAGCTGGGCCTGAAGAGCTCTTGAGCATAACTTATTGTACGGTTTGAATGTTTAGAAAGATGAGCATCTACTGTATGCCTGATCAGTGGTGAGTCTTAAACCCCACCCCTCTCCAACTTCCCTTGGCAGCTTCATCCAATTCTGTGACAACATATGAAACCTGCCAGACCTACGAACGCCCCATTGCCTTCACCTCCAGGTCAAAGAAGCTGTGGATTCAGTTTAAATCCAATGAAGGGAACAGTGCTAGAGGGTTCCAGGTCCCATATGTGACGTATGATGGTAAGCACAGCCTGCAGCACATGGAAAGAGCCTCTCTGCTTTCAACAGAGCCAACTTCGGAGCCAGCTGGCAAACTGCTGACAAGCACACATGCTCAGAAAGGCAGGCAGGATGAGGGGAAAAGACATTGCTGACTCACAAGTGCCAAATTTTAACAGGCATTTGGGGACACTGACAACAGGAGGAAAAGATGTTTTAGAAAATATATTAAAAGTGAGCATTGCTTGGTGAGTAAGAACATGGGCACTGGAGTCAGATTGATCGGCCTGGCTATGATTTCTTCTGTGACTTTGTGTATGCATCTCTAAGCCTCATGTTCTTAATGTGTGAATGAGGATAATCATTAGACTTATTTGAGAGTTCAATGAGAGTTCCTAAAGGACTTGAGGCAGTGCTTGGCACATAGTAATTGTTCAGTAAATATTAACTTCTTATGACTGTGGCTTTTATTAGGTAGAATCCTGAGGTGGGGAAGGACCTGAGTTCTCGTCCTGGCTTTTTCACTGACTCACTGTGGGATCTTGGGCAAGTCAGATGACTTCTGGTTTCATTTTCTTCATGTTAGATGAAGAGTTGGCCCATCTGAGCCCTGGGGCTCTACCTAGCTCTGAGACTTGGTTGGCAAACATGGACTAACAGCATAAAATGAACTGGACCTTTGTCCTGGAGGACCACACAGTCCTGTGGGAGAGGAATCATCTGTTTCTTCATGAGCTTATTTGTTCATCTAGACAACAAATATTTAATGAGCATCTACTATGTCAGGCATTGGGCTAAGTGCTGGAAACAACATGGTTAGTGACAGAAACACAAAGGTTAGTGACAGAAACACTATATATATATATATATAGTTATAGATGCTATAACAGCACAAAGCCCTAGGTGAGCATGGAAGCAGCAGCAGCAGTTAATTTTACATGAGCTTTTAGAAGGAATAGAGCAAAGTCTTGAGAGATGTGGGTTTTGAAAGAACATATACATTTTGAGCATAAATGGGGGAGAAGAACATTCAGAAAAAGGGAAGGACATAAGTCAAAGGATGAAGTACCTGGTGTATGTGTGGACCGATGAATGGTCTTATTTGGTCAGTGGGTAGGGTGTGTAGGGCTTGGCAGTGAGAGAGGAGACTAGAAGGGAATGGGGTTTGGCTATGAAGAGCCTTCAGGGCCAAGCTCTGGAGGACAGACTTAATCTTAGAGGAAGCCACTGAAGGAATTTAGGATGGCAAGTGCCAAAATTGTTTGGGAAGACAATATTCTATAGCTTTCCCCAAAAGTAACAAAAGCAAGGATCATCATCTTTGTCCTACAGTTGCCTGAAATAATGTCAAACACCCAAGACAAGGAGTTTTAGTATCTGACTCTTGGGGTAGACACAAATGCCTCCCACAAGGCTCTGCTGAGAGAGACAGAGAGCCTCATCTACCCCAAAGCAACCAACTGGCAACCTCTCCTATCTGGAATCAGGAAGAAAGCAAAAAGACACTGAGACTCCAAAATAAATATGGCTGTTCTCAACTCTGCCTTTGTGACACATTAAAATGTCTTGATTTTTTTTTTAATTAAAAAAAGAGTTGTAGCTCCAACTGGGGAAAATTACACATAATGCATTGTATGCCCACAAGAGTGTGTCTTGCATGTGTCACAGTAGAGAATAGTTGGAAACTGTTATTTTCCCCACAGAGAAGCCCCCGAGGCCTTCACTCAGAACGTTTTATTCGAACATGTATTTCCAAAAAATTTGATATCTTCTTTTCAAACCCAGAAGAATAGAAATCACATTTAGAAGGTGCACATGAGGCTGCTATAGACGAGCCCTCTGAGAGCTGGAGAACGGTGAGAACTGTAGCCGGGGCTAACACGCATTGAGCATTGCTGACTGCCAGGTACATGCTGAAGTGCCTTTTACATGGTGCTTTCCTCACAATCACTCCATAAAGTAGACATGATTATTTCCTGATTTTATAGATGGGGCCACTCAGGCTTAGAGATTTAAGGAACTGACCTAAGGTCCCAGCATGGCAAGGTTGCAAAGCAGGGTTTGAACCAGGACTTTGGGACTCCAGAGCCTGGATTCTTAAATGTAACTTTGCTGCATTTCTCATGAGTTGGAGCAAGTAAGGAAACACAGTTCTTAAAAGCAGAAGAAATATATTTTTTAAACAATAGCAGTCTGGAAGCATTTGGTGGAATGGCAAACAGCTCTCTAGTTTCCTATTACACCAGAATGCAGCACAGCAACAATGATGATGCAGTCCCATCATCAAAAAGAGGAGAGACACTGCCGCAGAGGAATTCAAGATGAAAGAAAATGTATTCTCATGTTTTATATTCACTAAAATAAAAGAAGACACCACACTAATAGAGTACCAATGCTATTGTAAACATATCAAATTAGTAATTGTAACTATTATACCATTACTTTCCATTTACCATCCCTTAACTGAGAGAAACTTTTCAAGAGTTCCTCTCACACAATTTCAATGATGTTCTTATACTGTGTTTGGCTTTGTCACACACGATATGCATACAAAGAGGCATTTTTTCTGTGTCTGGAATTTGGAAAAGATTGTGCTTTGCATATGCTTGATTTGAATGATGACTATAGGAAATAAGCTAGACTTCAAAGGGGGAAGATTGGCATTTGGAGAAGTACAGCGTGCACTGCATTTAATGTGTACATCAGGACAAAAAATATTAACGAGAGCGCACACATAGTTCTCTTCCTCCCCAACCAGCCAAATTCTCCACTCTCCAGCCCCATTCAAATAAAGGAGAGAAGAGTCTTTCTTGGTGGATAGGAAGCTTGATTGTTTTACATAATACAAGGATAAAGAAAAAAGTGGGAGGCGGGGAGGTGGAGAGGGAAAGGAGAGCCTGATGAGCTCAATAGGAAGTGAGTGTAGACAGAGAAGAGAAGACCAAGGACTAAGCCCTGGGACCCTCCTTTGGTAAAAGGTCAGAGAGAAGAAAAGCAAAGAAGCCTCAGAGAAGTAACGGATAAGGTAGGAGGAAAACCAAAGAGCATGGTGTCCTGGAAGCTCAGTGAAGAACTGGATCAAGGAGGAAGAGTGACCAGCCAGGTCAAAAGCTACTGATGCATCAAGGAGGATGAAGACCAAGAACTGGCCATTGGGATTTAGCAATATGGAGGTCATTGCTGGTCTCACCAAGCAGTTTTGGAGGAGTAATGGGGGCCAAAGCTGATTGGACTGGGTTTAAGAGAGAAAGAAAGGGAAAGAATCAGAGACAGTGGGTGCTGACAATTTTTTTTAAGGATTTTTGCTGCAAAAGGGAGCAGATAAGTGAGATGGAAGCTGGAGGCAGAAATGAGGTCAAGGGAGGGATTTTTAAAGTCAGAGACATACAGCATTTTTGTATGCTGGTGGGTGGGGGAGATCAATAGAGAGAAAAATGTATAACGTAGGAAAAAAAAGAGCAGAATTACTAGAACAATACTGTTGATTTGGGGAGAGAAGATGGACCTGGCATGCTAAGTGGAGGGATGAGCCTGGACTGGATGCACAGAGGCTCATCTGAGGGAAGAGGGGATGAGGAAGATGGGTGCAGGTGCTGGTATGTGAAGAGAGGTGGTGGAGTCTATGGAAGTTCCCTTCTGACTGTCTTCTCAGTAGCAGAATGGCAAGTGATAGCAGCCACAGAAGGGGCATTTCTCAGAACCTTATCAAAAAGTGAAAGAGCGAGTTTGGAAGTAACAAATCATAAGAATGCAAAACATGTTCTTTATTCCAACAGAGGACTACCAGGAACTCATTGAAGACATAGTTCGAGATGGTAGGCTCTATGCGTCTGAGAACCATCAGGAAATACTTAAGGTGAGTGCATGGCTCAGGCGGACATGGCAGTTATCCACAGAGCTTCCCAAGTACTGTTGGAGAAGGCTTCTCCTCCTGCTGCGTGTTGCCACCTTTCAGACACGGAGCCTGTCCTGGGCCAAGGTCAGTTTTATACCTTCACCAGACTTAATTTTTTAAAAAATCAGGTTGTTGTCTTTAGTGTTGTCAAGTGAAGTTGTATTTTTTAATTTGGAAACTTGTGGAGGGGCAGGGAGAAATCTGCTTATAAATCCAAACCAGCAGCAAATGATGTTTTTCTATTAATTACAAATAGTTGAAGATCCTTGGCTCCTTATGTATACTTCAAGCCTAAAATTCACCAAAGTTTAAATACTTACAAATAATTAGCAATAAACACTTGTGGTATCACTAATCCTACAAATTCTCCCAAATCTCAGTGTTGCATTCATCTGGTTGGGAAAAAGAAAACAGGTTTTTTCCATATTAAAGTTTTATTTATAAAAGTAATTCATACTTCATATAACTAATTAGGAAAAAAAAACTGGAAAGAAGATAAAAATCAGAGGAAACAATTTTTCAAGTGTTTTTCAGCTAAGCAAGCTACGGCCTAATACTAGGTCATCACAGTTCCATGGGCAAAATGTCAGCATATTTAAATATTTTGGCCCAGTAACAAAAATTCTGTTCTTTTTAGGATAAGAAACTTATCAAGGCTCTGTTTGATGTCCTGGCCCATCCCCAGAACTATTTCAAGTACACAGCCCAGGAGTCCCGAGAGATGTTTCCAAGATCTTTCATCCGATTGCTACGTTCCAAAGTGTCCAGGTTTTTGAGGCCTTACAAATGACTCCGCCCCATGCCACTCAGTACAAATGTTCTGCTATAGGGTTGATGGGACAGAGCTATCTTCCTTCTGCATGTCAGCACAGTCGGATATTGCTGCCTCCAGTATCAGTGACTCATTAGAGTTCAATTTTTATAGATAATACAGATATTTTGGTAAATTGAACTTGGTTTTTCTTTCCCAGCATCGTGGATGTAGACTGAGAATGGCTTTGAGTGGCATCAGCTTCTCACTGCTGTGGGCGGATATCTTGGATACATCAAGGGCTGGCTGAGCTGGACTTTGGTCAGCCTAGGTGAGACTCACCTGTCCTTCTGGGGTCTCACTCCTCCTCAAGGAGTTTGTAGTGGAAAGGAGGCCACAGAATAGGATGCTTATTCTGAAACTTCAGCTTCCTCTAGCCCAGCGCTCTCTAAGGGAGCCCTCTGCACTCGTGTGCAGGCTCTGATCAGGCAGAACAGGCAAGAGGGGAGGGAAGGAGACCCCTGCAGGCTCCCTCCACCCACCTTGAGACCTGGGAGGACTCGGTTTCTCCACAGCCTTCTCCAACCTGTGTGATACAAGTTTGATCCCAGGAGCTTGAGTTCTAAGCAGTGATCATGAAAAAAAAAAAACAACAAAACTTAAAGCAGAAAGAATTAGAAATAAATAGATAAAAACTAAGCACTTCTGGAGACATAATAATATACATTTATTGCCAGTCCTCCTCGTTGCCAGCTTCCACCCTGCAGCAAACGCACAGTGCCGACTCTCGCACCTTCGGCTGTGCCCTCGGACACTCTGCTGGCCAATGCCTGAGGGATTGGGGAGTTCAGGTGAAATGTAATTTCCTCAGTGGATAATAATCATCAATTGTCATGAAAAGGAGATTTCACCAACCCTGAGTCAGTATTGCCAAGGGTTCTACTCCCCAAGTGGGCTTCCCATCACAAGGGATCTGAGGTCCAGGTGGGTGTGGTGAGGCCAGCCTGTCATGTACACCTTCCTTCCCCACTCTCAAATGTGAGAGATGGACTCTGCTCCATGGACATGAGCAGCCCCTTGAAGGGTGGTCTCATTCTCTAACAGTAACAGCACTGCTAGAAACACCCTCTAAATGCCACACGATCATGTCACTTTGGGTCAGCCCAGCGGGGCCTCACCGTCATTTCTTGAACTTGAATTTTCAGTGTTATTGAATCTTTAAACATTTAAATCCCCAAGCAAAAATCTCATTACCGTGAATAAAAAAGAATCCAATCAAACAAGCCACCATTTCCCTAATGGATGGACTACCTACAACTATAGTGTTATTTCAATAACAGTTCTATGCACAGCCAATTCTCTATACCAAAGTGCTAAAAAAAAAAAAAGTTTAACAAGCATTTTTGAAGAAAACAAAGACAACTTCATTATGGTTAAACTTGCTTTTCATCTCAGTGTTGCTTTTTTAACCTGTTAATAACATTGATTCTTTAAAAGTCCTAATCAAACTTCTTTATTTGGATGGGCCCTAAATATTCAGATTTAGGTTCTGAATCTTTCAGATTTCTCTTCAAAAGTTTGAACATCATCATTAAAAAAATTGCATTAAAACAAGCACTTGGACTTTGTTATACTGGAGCTTGGCCTATATTTCTGAGTCTGACCATAAGATGAAAATTCGAATGTCACATAACCCGAGTTATTGACTGCACTGATGTGAAGGTGAGGTGAGCTGAGCTGCACCATTCTGTCCAAGCATGTTAGCAACTTTGTGCTCATGACTGTGTGATCCTGTCTTGCTGATTTCACAAGAAGGCTAGGGATGGGAATACTCTGGGGGTTGGAAGGAGGCTACATAAACCCAGTCACTATGGTCCTCCATGGGGCCGCCCCATGCACCAGAGCTGGGTTCCTGGTACACGCACAAGCCACTGACACCCAGGAGGTATAGAGAGGAGCTTCCTCTCTATACCCTCAACTACCTTAAGAGATGCTGTGATCCTGTTGGGGGCTGGCTGTCTGGAGATACTATTTCTACCGGCTACATCAATATTTATCAAACTGCTGCCAGGCACTCTTCTAGGCCCTGGGGATGCAGTGATAAGACAGACAAGGTCCCTGCCCTCATGGAGATTACATTTTAGAGGGAAGAGACAGACAAAGAACAGATACATCAACATGAAAAGTAGCAGCTAGTGGTCACAGCTATGTTGAAAATTAAAATAGGTTACTGTAACAGATGACTGTGTGGCTACTTTAGGATTGGGGATTATAGATGGCCTCTATGTGGAAATTACGTTTCAACTGAAAACTAAATGGCAAGAAGAAACCAGCCTTGGGAAAATTAGGGGGAAGAGCTTTCCAGAGAGAGGAAAACCAAGTGCAAAGGCTGTCAGGTAGGAGCAAGCATTTGTGTATATCGTAGTCTAATGAGAAAGCAGGTCGTACAGATGAGGCCAGAGAACCAGACATGGCCAGATTACATCGGGCTTTGGAATCTAGAATGAGGGGTTTGAGTTATTTCTAAATATGTTGCAAACTTTTGAATGGATTTAGGCAGAGGAGTGAGATAATCTGATTTATGTTTTAAAAGGGTAGCTCTGGCTACTGTGTGACTAGGAAGCAAGCACGAAGGCAGAGAGAGTTTTTCACAGACTACTGCAACAGACCAAGCAGCCATCCAGTTGGCAGATGAAGGTATTGTCTGGATTAGGGTGTTGTAGTGGAGAGGAGAGAAGTAGAAGGAATCTGGATATGTTTTGGGGGACAGTCAACAGAATTTGCTGATGGGGATTGTATGGAAGGGCTGAGGGAAAGAAGGCAGTCAAAGATGACTCCTAGTTGCCTAAGAAACTGGTAGATGGAGAAGACTAGGAGGAGCAGGTTTGGGATATGCAGCAGTTTTAAAACATGTTTGCAAATTCTCTGAGGCTCCTTCCTTGGACAGTTAGGGTCTATGTCGCCTCCCCTTGACTCTGGGCTCTGTGACTGCTTGACCAATATTAACATGGCAGAAGTAATGCTTTACGAGTTTCCAGGCCCTGGGCTTACGACACTAGCAGCTTCCAATTCCTCTCCTTAGGACATTCACACTTGGAACTCAGTCACCATGTCATGAGGAAGCAAGCCATAGCAGCCTGTGGAGAGGAACCACAGTCCTTCCACCCACTGGCCAGGCTGAACTCCCAGGCGACAGCCAGCAAACCTTGCCAGCTGCATGAGTAAGCCATCTTGGAAAGGGATTCTCCAGCTGCTCCAGCTGACGCTTCATGGAACAGTCCTCACTGAACCATAGAAAACATTAGAGATTTGTGTGCAAAATTAGTGATTATTATTTTAAATGATAGGCTTTGAGGTGACTTCTTATGCAGTAATATAACAGTGAAAAGGGGAGATGGTTAAGAGTTCCATTTTGGCCATTCTAGGTTCTAGGTGCCTATCATATGTCCAACTGGAGGGTTCAAATAGGCAAGTGGTTATACAAAGCCCCAGGAGAGGTCAGGGCTGGAATATAAGTTTTAATGTCACAGAGTAAAGGCATGAGACTTTACCCAGGTTAAGGTCACCTGGGAAACATGTAAATAAAAGAAGACCAGGAAGCTCTTAATTCTGGGATTTCCTGTGTGGACACAGGAACCGGGACTTTGAGGAGCTGCTTATTAAGTAAACAGGAAGAGGTGAGAGCTGAGCTTCCATCTTTACTCCAAGAGAGCTAGTTCTATGGGTGAACTCTGAATGGGCGTGGATCTGTACAGTCCTTCCTTCCAGCTATAGATATTGTTCTTTAGCCATTTACTGAAGTGCTGCATCTATGGATTTAACCACATCTCCCTTGAATTTCCAATGCTAATAAAAAAAAGTGTTTGCCTTTTCACACTAACAGACAATTATCTTCACTTCGGAAAATTGCTTCCTCTGAATCATGCCCTGAGCTGTTAAGTGTGTCATCTGTAGGTACTCACTGGATTTAGGTTTGCAGGTGATATTAAAATGTCATGTGGCAACTTGGGAAAGGCAGTGGCTGCACAGCACAGTGCAAGGATTTGCTTACCCTCTGGCAAATCTTTGTAGGAAGATGCACCGGAGCTGTTGCCTGCAGCCGACCACCACAGTTGGTGGGTCTATGTGCTGGAAAACCCAGGGGTCATTCCAGGCCCAGCTGTAATCTTCTCAGCCCTGAAGAGATGCCTGTTACTGTCAGCATCTCTGCTTCTTTTCACACAAGAGGATACATCTTGAGAGCCTTACCCAAGTCTACACTACTTCTAGCCAGCATTTGGGAGGCAAATGGACTAGCTGAGGCTGGAGTAAAGCAGTTCCTCATCAAGTTGAGGGAACCTTGTTACATATGGCCCTCTAGCTAGGCAAGCCATCAGCTGCCTATGATTTAAGGTCCCGGGAGAGGCCAGTAGGGGCCCATGCACAGAAACTTAGAGGCCTTGGTGAGGCTTCATTTCTGTGACCATCTTCCACTCCAGGGGCTTGTGAGCCCAGCTCAGAGGTGTCCTAATATTTGTAGTACCCTGCCTCCTTCTCCCTTCAGGCAGTCTCGATCAGCCCGCAGGGAACAATCCTCAGGGACCTATTAACACAGCAAGGCTGCTCCTGTGATCCATGTCAGTGATACAGCCATGAAGATCTCACTACTCAGCAGGAAGCGCTTTCCAGAGAACACAGTAGCATCAAAATAGATTTAGAAAATGAAACCACTCTAATATAGGCAGTTTGCCTTAGTTGAATAAAAGGGATACAAATTAAACCCACTTACCGCAGACAATGACAGTAACTCAGTAGTGCTTGGTTTTCAGAGTATCTCGTAAAGGGGGTGCAACTACAGACCTTAGTTACTAATGATTTCTTATTATGTATTTGGTCATTCATTCATTTATGCAACATATATTTATGGAGAGCCTATTAAAAGCCAGACATTGTAGGAGCCAGGGATACTGCAGGGAACAAAAGAAGCTCCCTGCTCTTTTGGAATTTGGGTTCCAGTCTGGGGAGACAGACAATAAACAAATGAACATATACTGTAAAGTCAAGTACTGATGAGTGTTATAAACAAGGAAGGGCTAAAGGACAAAGAATGAGGAGGTGGTGGGAGGGAGCTGCTGTCTTAGATAGGATGAGCTCTTCATTAGAGTCATGAATCCAGGCCCCTCCTAGAGCACTGGCTCCTCAAACCAAGCCTGGCAGCACTGGCCCTGGCAAGCTTCTTTATCCGCCCATCTAGACCTTGGCATTTCATGTCAAGCCAAGCTGATCAATGCTCCAAGTTGTGAACAAGCCATTTGGGCAGTTCCTCAAACAGGTGCCACCTAGTGGTTGCAATATGGAGTCAATCTGTGTTTCTGTCTCCCATCCCACTGCCTCAGACCTTACATGCCCATAATTCAAGACAAGATCTTACCCAAGGGGCCCTGGGGACTAGGGCTGTGGTTTGACAATTGATTGATTGCATGTTGTTTGACACAGCCCTCAGAGTTTGTTTAGATATTTTCCTTTTTTCTCTGCTTGGCAGAGAAAAACTAGTGACCAAGTCCAAACTCATTGATCTAGGTCATTTCAAACTATAAACAACGCTCTGAATCTCATATACACACACAGCATATTCATGTATTCACTGTTACGGTCTAGGCACCTGGGTAGGCTGGATATATAGTCCTGAGTCAGAAGGGAAAAGGAGTTGAAGGAATGATGAGGAAAAAATCTACTCCTCGATTATTATCTTGCATGTTTTACCACTGCCTTGGATTGTTCTCTGATCCTACATGGTATCCTAGGACTGAAGGATAATTTTGGGCCACAGTTTGAAGTTTTCTGTCTTTTCCCTACAAAATGCAAAAAGTAGAAATACAAGCCTACCTCAAATTTGAGCTTTGGTGCTGGCTTTGCCTTATTACATGTGTTGCAGTTGAAAAAAAGTAATAGCTGCTAAGCAGGAACTGGATCCAATGCCCCAAAGAAGACAGAGCCCAGTAATGTCTGAAGTAGCATGCACAGCAGAAGAGCATGGAGGTACGGAGTGTGAGCTTGTGGTGAACCCTGGCCAAGCCTACTAAGTGCAGCCCTCTGCAGCCTTGTGGGTAACCCATCGTGTGTGACCACAAATTGGTCATCAGCATACACTGTCAATGCAGCTGTGTGTGTGTGAGATGCCTGATCATGCTATAAAACTGTGGACATTATAGCACATTGGAACCCCAATGTTACTTCCAGGTGACTTGGCTTGCAGAAGGCAGCTTTTAGTAGCCACATCAGGTACCTAAACTGGAGTTTTGAGTAATGCAGGTGCCAAGTATAAGAGGCTTGATAGGGCCAGGCACGGTGGCTCATGCCTGTACTCCCAGCACTTTGGGAGGTCAAGGCGGGTGGATCATTTGAGGTCAGGAGTTCAAGACCAGCCTGGCCAGCACGGTGAAAACCCTGTCTCTACTAGAAGTACAAAAATTAGCCAGACGGTGGTGGCACATGCCAGTAATCCCAGCTACTCGGGAGGCTGAGGCAGGAGAATTGCTTGACCTGTGAAGTAGAGGTTGCAGTGAGCCAAGATTGTGCCACTGCACTCCAGCCTGGGTGACAGAGTGAGATGCTGTCTCAAAAACAACAACAACAACAACAACAACAACAAAGAGGCTTGATAAACCATCACTAAGGCTCCCCATGAGGAACTGGGATGACTTGAGCAGCATCACTCACCCATACTCCCCCGGCCCAGTATTCCTAATATACTTCTCTGAAAGCACATTCTCTACATTTATCACACTGATAGGTGCCTTCTCTAAGATTTATGATTCATAATGCTCATATTCTCCAAGACTCCCATTATGTCCTTTACGGTACCTGGATTTGTATCCCAGTTCTGCCACTTATTAGCTATGTGACCTTGTGGAAGTTATTTAACTTCTCTGTGCCTCAGTTTCTTCATGTGGTAAATAAAGATGATGATAGTACCTACCAGATACAGTTGTTTTGAGAATTACATGAGTTAATACCTGGAAAACTCTTGAAACGTTGCCTGGCACGTAGTAAGGGCCCAATAAATGTTAACTGTCATCCTCATCTTCATCATTACCTTTCACTTCTTGAGACTTTAGAAGTTAAACCCAAGATACGTTCTTTAAAGGGGTTCATTCTCTGCTGGTTCTCCCCATTTCACTGAGACAGAATGTTCTTTAGTCACAGTTTTTCTAGTGGGGTGTGTCCTAGCAACAGAAGAGTTAAAGCTTGAAGTAGGAATGAAAGGCTATGACGCCTGATTTGGGTTCTCACACAAGGCCTTCCAAATACCCCTGTCCTCCTGAGCTGGAAAGGTAAAATGAGCTCTTCCCATCTCCTGAGCTTCTCTTAGGTCAGGGACAGCACAGACACAAGTACACATACACGGCGCGGCCTCTCAATCCTTCATCTTTTTCTGAGTCTCAATCCTCAGCCCCTGGTATGTGAGGATCACAGTACATCCCCCTGCTGAGCCCAGAATTACATGTTTTCCAGAACTGCCTATTTCTATTTGATGTTTCCAGCATGGCAACATCCAACTTCTGAGTCCAAGAAGGCAGTACTCAGGTCTCTAGGCAAGCAAAGTCAATGAAGACACTCACTGTAGCAGGGTGTGAATAATTTGCATGAAACCTGTGGTCAGTGGAACAAAGCCCCTTTCTGAGACATGAGGACACAGGCCCAGCCAAGGTGGGTCTGGCCACTGTGCAGCATGTGCCAGGGAGAGTACAGAACTCAAAGTGCAATGTGCTGATGGAGTGTAGACAGACTGAAAAGAGTGAATTTCATCTTTTTAAACATCATGAATGGGATAGGAAAAAAGCCAGTAATTATACAGCAGAGAAATCAGGCAATACCTTGACCAGATGATCGAAATTAGCATGTCCAATAAAGGACAGATGGATATCATGTGCCTGCAGATGTGATATTCTGAGAAGAACATACCATCACCTATACTGTACTTAGGCCAAAATGCATCACCTCCATCTCAATACAAGGAAAATGCAGACAAACACAAAATGAAGAATGCTCTGTTTTAAAAAGGGAGGGAAGTTGAAAAACAACTTGCACATCAGTGAAATTTTAAAACTTGTGTGTTTCAAAGGACACTATTAAGAAGTGAAAAGGTAGCCCATGGAATGGTAGAAAATGTTTGCAAATCATATATCTGACAAGAGACTAATGGCTACAATATATAAAGAGTTCTTACGAGTCAATAATAATGAGACAAATCACTCAAGTAAAAATGGACAGAGGATTTTAATAGACATGTTTCCAAAGAAAACAAACAAATGACCAATAAGCACCTGAAAAGATGCTTAACATCATTAGTCATCAGGGAAACACAAATCAGAATCACAATGAGATATCATCTCAACCTCACTAGGATGGCTATAATAAAAAATACAGATGGTAAAAATTGTTGATGAGGATGTGAATAAATTGGAACACTCATACACTGCTGGTGGAGATGTAGAATGGTGCAGCTGCTTTGGAGAGCAGTCTGTTAATTCCTCAAAGGTCACACGGGCTACCATGTGACCCAGCAATTCTACTACAGGAGATGAATAAAAGGCACAAAAAGATTTCTGCATGAGATTTCATAGCAACATTAGTCATAATAGCTTAAAAGTGGAAACAGCTTACATATCTATCAACTAATGTACAGCTAGATAAAATGTGGTATAGCTGTACAATGGACTATTATTTGGCCATAGTTAAATACTGATACATGCTACAGTATGGATGAACTTTGAAAACAGTGTGCTACGTGAAAGAAGCCAGTCACAAAAGACCATGCATTGTATGATTCCATTACACGAAATATCCAGAATAGGCAAATTCATAGAGACAGAAAGTGGATTACAAGTTAGTTGTCTAGGGCTGGAGAAATTGGTAGGCAATGGGGAATGATTAATGGGTACCAAGTTTCTCTTGGGATGATGAAATGTTCTAGAAGTCATTGTGGTGATGGTTGCACAACTCTCCGAATATATTTAAAATTATTGAATTGTACATATTAAGTAAAATTGTATGAATTGGGTGAATTTTATGGTATGTGAATTATATCACACACAGAAACGAGTGACTAAAAAGGGTTAACTGGTTTTTGTGTTAACCAG
Source organism: Macaca nemestrina (assembly GCF_043159975.1). Classification (NCBI taxonomy): domain Eukaryota; kingdom Metazoa; phylum Chordata; class Mammalia; order Primates; family Cercopithecidae; genus Macaca; species Macaca nemestrina. The sequence continues at coordinate 56,828,435 of NC_092136.1, forward strand.
GGGGTTTTTGTGTTAACCAGTTAACCCTTTTTAATGACACTGACATTTTTGAATTTTGACATTTTGAATGTCAAAAATGTCAGTGTCGTGGAGGACAAAGAAAGCTGTGGAAATGTTCCAGATTAAAGGAGGCTAAAGAGACATGACAACCAAATACAACACCTGCTCCTAGCCTGAATCCTGTACTGGAGGAATGTGTTATAAATGGTCAACTGACAAAAATTGGAACATGAATAGTAGCTTAGATAAAAGTATTATATCGATGTAAATTTATCAGGTTTCTATCTGTATTGTGGTTACATCAGAGAAAAATTCCTATTTTTAGGAAATATACAATGAAGTATTAGTGGTAAAGGGTCACTATATATATGTAATCTATCCTAAAATGGTTCAGAAAAAAGTTGGGGTGTGTGTGTGTGTGTGTGTGTGTGTGTGTGTGTTTTGCAGGGAAGCAAATGAAATTTAACATTTTTATGAGTCAAAGGAAGTCATCAAGAAAGTGAAAAGGCAACTCATAAAATGGCAGAAAAACTTTGCAAATCATATCTGACAAGAGACTTGTAGCTAGAATATATAAAGAACTCTCCATTTGTTTGTGTCCTCTCTTGTTTCCTTGAGCAGTGGTTTGTAGTTCTCCTTGAAGAGGTCCTTGAAAAGGAAGAATTGATATCATGAAAATGGCCATACCTCCCAAAGTAATTTGTAGATTCAATGCTGTCTCTATCAAGCTACCATTGACTTTCTTCACAGAATTGGAAAAAACTACTTTAAATTTCATACAGAACCAAAAAAGACCCACATAGCCAAGACAATCATATGCAACAAGAACGAAGCTGGAGGCATCACGCTATATGACCTCAAACTATACTACAAGGCTACAGTAACAAAAACAGCATGGTACCAGTACCAAAACAGATATATAGACCAATGGAACAGAACAGAGCCCTCAGAAATAACACCACACATCTACAACCAGTTGATCTTTGACAAACCTGACAAAAACAAGCAATGGGGGAAGGATTCCCTATTTCATAAGTGGTGTTGGGAAAACTGGCTAGCCATATGCAGAAGTCTGAAACTGGATCCCTTCCTTACACCTTATACAAAAATTAAGATGGATTAAAGACTTAAACATAAAACCTAAAACCATAAAAACTCTAGAAGAAAACCTAGGCAATACCATTCAAGACACAGGCATGGGCAAAGACTTCATGATTAAAACACCACAAGCAATGGCAACAAAAGCCCAAATTGACAATTGGAATCTAATTAAACTAAATAGCTTCTGCACAGCAAAAGAAACTATCATGAGAGTGAACAGGCAACCTACAGAATGGGAGAAAATTTTTGCAATCTATCCATCTGACAAAGGGTTAATATCCAGAATCTACAAAGAACTTAAACAAATTTACAAGAAAAAAACAACCCCATCATAAAGTGGGCGAAGAATATGAACAGACACTTCTCAAAAGAAGACATTTATGCAGCCAACAAACATATGAAAAAAGCTCGTCATCACTGGTCATTAGAGAAATGCAAATCAAAACCACCATGAGATACCATCTCATGCCAGTTAGAATGGCGATCATTAAAAAGTCAGGAAACAACAGATGCTGGAGAGGATGTGGAGAAATAGGAATGCTTTTACACTGTTGGTGGGAATATAAATTAGCTCAACCATTGTGGAAGACAGTGTGGCAATTTCTCAAGGAATGAGAACTTGAAATACCATTTGATCCAGCAATTCCATTACTGGGTATATACCCAAATGATTATAAATCATTCTACTATAAAGACACATACACACGTATGTTTATTGCGGCACTGTTCACAATAGCAAAGACTTGGAACCAACCCAAATGCTCATCAGTGATAGACTGGATAAAGAAAATGGGGCACATACACACCATGGAATACTATGCAGCCATAAAAAAGGATGAGTTCATGTCCTTTGCAGGGACATGAATGAAGCTGGAATCCATCATTCTCAGCAAACTAACACAGGAACAGAAAACCAAACACTGCCTGTTCTCACTCATAAGTGGGAGTTGAACAGTGAGAACACATGGACACTGGAATGGGGGCATCACACACAGGGGCCCATTGCAGAGTCGGGGGCTGAGGAGAAATACTTAATGTAGACGATGGGTTGATGGGTGCAGCAAACCACCATGGCACATGTATACCTATGTAACAAACCTGCATGTTCTGTACATGTACCCCAGAACTTAAAGTATTAAAAAAAAAAAGAACTCTCACAATTCAATAATAAGAAGACAAATAACTCAGTTAAAAATGGGCAAAGGATTTGAATACACGTTTCCAACGAAGATAAACAAATGGCCAATAAGTACCTGGAAAACAAATGGAGTAAAATGTTAGTAACAGGTAATCTGTGAAAAGGATATACAGGTGTTCTTTCTACTATTTTTATGTTTGCAACTTTTTGTAAGTTTCAAATTTTTTTTACAAATTAAAAGTTTGTAAATAATCCTGAATGACTTTTCTCTTTGGGCAGTGTAGAGCAGTGTGAAAACTGGTCAGAGGGAACACTATGAGCATGAGCGTGTACACGTGTTTGTACACCTGGGAGTCTACACATGTTCCACAGAGCACTTCACCACTCTGCTGCCACTGGCCCCCAGCCCCTGTGGCTTGCCCAGCAGGCACACAATCACATCCGAGCAACATGCTTAGTTAACCGGGGGGAAGGAGGTAGAGCCCTCAGTGCTCCTGAGGTAGACAGGTTACTCATCAGTGTGAGCCACTCTACAGGCCTTGTCCCCTCTGGCTGGGGCTGACATAAAGATATATGGAGCAGGTGGGTTAGGCCTATGCTTTGCTGTATTCTGAGAGACTTGCCATCTTCAGAGTTCTCGTTTCCATACTGAAGAGTTTCCCACTAGGCTCAGAAGGGCCCCTCTTTTTCTGGGTTCCCTACCTATGTTGGAGAGGGCAAGGAAAGAGGAGGAACAGGACATATTTATTGAGAGCCCACTTTGTGCCTTTATATATTATTTCACTCAAATGAGACAGAACCCTGCAAGATGGGTAAACTGAGACTCAGAGAGCTTCAGTAACTTGGCCAAGGTCCCACAGAAAGCAAAGGGTGGAGCCAGATTCAAAGCCAAGCCTAGACTCCCCACTTCCCCACTTCCACCAGACACACTTCCTTCAGATACTGAGTTTTTCTTTCTTTCCATTGTTTCTCCTCTTTTGCTGTCTGAGTTGAGGTCAAAGCCTGTTCTCATCTCGGGAAATGAAACCAAATCATTGCTGACTGTAATGGATCAAAAAGACCCAGGCAACTTTGGAAAACACCAGCAGGGCTGCCATCAGCCCTGTTTCTTGAGGCCATGGTGATGTTGGCAATCACTCTGAAGGAAAAGGACAGAAATATCTCTTGCTTTAACCTGCCAAAGCAGACACAGCCTTCAGGGCTGGGTGCCAAGTCAGGGGTACCATGTGGCCAGGGATCCTGGCACACATCTGGATAACTGTTTGAAGAATCTTCCTGCCAAAGGGGGTTGGGGTAGTGGTGAGGACATCTGAGGAGGAAAGAATGGGGTAGTGCATGAAGAGGGTCCTAGGAGTGGCCATTCTAACTTCAGGGTATGGCCAAGGGCAATATGCATGGGTAGGGAGGAAATGGGGAGGAAAATTTCTTGGCAGTTTCCCCTTTATCCTCTGTTCTTCTCCTCTACTTTTCAGGCCTCCCAGCCTCAGCACTCATCCTGTTTCTCATTCTTAAAGGCCTCTCTGTTAGCTGAAGACCCAAAAGAGGGTTGCTGGGAGAATAGGTTGTAAGCCTAGAGCCGCAAATAGCCATCAGACAAGAAGGGCCTGCCTATAGGGGCATCAGCTCAGAGGAAAGCAGAGCTGAAACACAGTGATAATGCCATTTGAGTCTTTGGATCCAGCCATGCCTGAAGTCCTGCACTTTTAAATTAAGGGGACCACAAATTTACATTTTCACATAAGAAATTTTCAACTGGCTATCTGTCACTTATAAGAAGAATAACATGAATAGCATTCTAACTGAAACAGTACTGGATTTTCTAGTATGATTTTCAAGTACAGATCTTCTATAACAGCCAAGGGAAGATGCAGAGAAGTTTAGGATAGAGCCATTGCACATGGAAAATCCAGACTCTGGAGACACTGAAGAGAGGAAGAGAGCTGGCCAGCCCCTGCCTCAGGAGGCCTTCACTCTAGAGATAGGGTATGATGCTCGAGTCTGGCTTCATGTCTGAAGCTCTGTAGGGAAGCCTGGAGAAGGGATAGGCCAGCCCCAATCTGAGAGTTCTGCAACCTACAATTTTTCCTGACGTTGTTCCAGGTAATGATGGTTGCTACCTTCTGCTGAGCCTATGCTACATGACCAGTGTATTATACTATCTATCATTTTATTTCTCACAGCAGCCCTGAGAAGTAGACATATTGGCACAATTTTCTAGATGAAGAACTGAAAGCTCACAATGGTGCAGTAACTAACTGGTCACATAGCTAGTAAGCAGCAGAGCAGGGATTCAAATCTAGTGTATTAGACTCCAAAACCTGTGTTTTTAACAACCATATTGTATGTTACTTCCTCCAAGATGGGTAACCGAGGCAGGGGAGGTTGGTTGGCTATACGGAGGATTAATAATAATCTTTTCTGTTGGTACAGCCCTAGAGAGTTGAGCACAACTGTATATGCAATCTCACTACATCCATTTTACAGATATGGAAACTGAGGCTCAGAGGTAGGAAGTGATTTACTCAAAGTCATTTGGGCAAACAGGATAAACCACCCAGAGATAACTCTCCTTAAATTAAGCAGGCAGTCTTGAGGACAGTGACGGTATCAGTCTGTCCAAGGAAGGTCTCAGACGGGTGAGGGGACCAACAGGTATTACAGCCACAGACCCAACTGCAGAACACAAATGCCACTACACCAAAGAGCTCTGAATTCACAAAAAGATTCCCAGTTCCAGCCAGGCCCCATTTATTTTTCAGCAACACCTGATATGGGTAAATTCCAGTTCAACGAGAGAGATTCAGCTTCCTAGTGTTCCCAGGGGGATCTAGCTGTGAAAAGAGCCCCTTTCTTCTGTCAGGACATCCTCAGCAAAAAAGACTGCAGGACTGAGCTGAGCAGCCTGAAGAGTGGGGACTCCAACGCCCCCCGAGAGTGTGTACCTGCCTGGCTTCCTCCCTGAGGAAAGTCACTGTCCCAGCCCAAGCCCTAGGGGCCCTCACTGTTGGACCTGTCCTGATGCTTTGCCAAGCTCAGAGGCACCTATCCTAGATAGACAAGGCAAAGCTGTCTTTCACTGTTCCCTGGGTGACCCACACCTGGAGGAGTTATCAGGCAGGGATCCAGGTGATGGGACAGAAGGGGCCAGGGCAGCCACTGTTGTTCACTGCTGGAAGTGTGCCAGGGGACTGGAAGGTGAGCAGCAATCCCACCTGTCTCCTAGAAACCCTGTCCTCCGTGTGTAGGGGCGTGTAAAGGGTGGGCACACAGGGAAGAATCCAGCCCTGGGGCTTCCTTGAAGCCAAGTGAGCAGCCTTCTGGATTTGTTTTCCCACAGTGTCTGAAACTGGGGCAAGTGTTAAGGCAGAACAGAGGAAAAGCAGCAACTTCATGAGGTCAAACCCAGTCTCTCCAGATCTAGGTAGTCCAGCACAGGTTCTGGGAGTAGATGCCAGCTTTACCACTTGATTTCTTTGGTATAACCTTAACTTTCTGCCATCCTTTCACTAGTATTTATTGAGAATCCTCTGCCTATTAGGGCATCAATGCTAAGCAAAAAACGGATTCAGTCACCTTCCTGGAGGTTCCAATCAGTGGGGGAGACAAATTAAACAACCAGTACCCCCCTACCCCTACCCCCACAGAAAGTGAAATGCCCAAGAGATACATAGTATATAATTAGAGAGACTTCACCCTCTCTGGAAGGTCAGAGAAGGCTTTCCTAAAGAAATGGTAATGGAGCTGAGGTCTGGAAGAAGCATAGGAGTTTCCTGAAGAAGGTAGGAAGGGACACTACACACAGAGGGAGCAGGACAGTCAAAGGCAGGCCATTTGGCAACAGGTGACTGGAAGGAACTGGAAGAAGGGCTATGAGGCTGAAGCACAGAGTGGATATGCAGGGTCTAGGCAGACCATGCAAGAATGTGGGTTTCTCTTAGAGCAATAGGAAGCCTTTTGAGGTGCTCTTAGCAGGGAAGTGAGATGATCACACTTATGGTTTGAGAAGATTACTCTGGCAGCACAGTGAACAACGGATTGGAATGGAACTAGGGAGCATTCAGGAGGCCAGACAGAAGGTATCAGGTATTTGCCTGTAAAATGGGGGTGATGAGAATACTATCTTACAAGCTGTTGCCAGGATCCAATGAGATACTACATTTTAAGTGTCTATTCCAGTACCTGGCACATAGTAAAGGCCCAGTAAGCGTCGATACTGTTACTTTTATCATTGGTTCTTTGCTGAGTGCACATATTTCTCATCCAGGTCTGCTCCTGTGTGATGGGGTGGAGGGGGTTGTTGTGGTTTCCAGAATGGAAACGTGGTTTGTGCCAAATCACAACGTCGAGACCAGAATCCAGGATGCCTGAAACCTGATTAGAATGGCTTAAAAATACGTATTCAAGAAGAAAAACGGGTTCCAATCGCTCCTACTAAGGACGCTGGAGGGACGGTGAATGATTCTTTAGATGGTAAGTCCTAGTACTTGTTGAGAAAAACAGGTGCTTCTCTGGTCGGAGAGCAGATGTAGGGCTCGCAGCCGCGTGCGCTCCCGCGGAGGTGGGGGACCCTCGCCACTCCCCCGTTCTATGCCCGCCCGCGGGCTTCCGACCGCACCTGCTCCCCCGGCTCGGAAACGCAGGCCGGGTGCCCGGCTGCAGGCAGAGGGTGCCTGGGGGAGGAGGTCCCGAAAGGCTCCTCCACACGCCTGCACCGGCTGCCCCCTCCCCAGTCACGTGGCCCGGTGGGTGGGGACCGACCTGAAGTTGGAAAAATCCCGACCGCTCCCAACTTCGGAGGGAGCCGCCAGTCCTCCGGGCCCGGGCGGTGGGCGCTGGAGCCCCGGCTGGCGGCGTGGAGGTGCGTTTCCGAGAAGCCGAGCAGCGGCGCAGGAGGCGGGACTCGAGGCATGGCCTGGCTGTCGGTTATCCCCGGGTCGGCCACGGCGTGGACAGGTGAGCTGGGACCCGCGGCCAGCGGCGGAGATGGCCGGGGCTGCCAGGGCATCGGGCCCCAGAGCCCATACCCGTCCAAGGGATGCGGGGCTCCCACGCAGGAGGGGGCGGTTGGGTGAAGAGGCCGCTGTGGATTCTCGGCCCGCCGGGTCACTCCCACCAGCGCCGCCGCCTCCTCTCCCGCTTTGCCACCGGGTGAGCAGGGCACGCGGGACGCCAGGGAGCCTCGCGGGGCGTGGACTCTGTGCCGGCCCCGCCCCCCGCGCGCGCACTGGCTGCTCCACGCGGCGTCACACTCGGCTATAAAAGGCGCGGCGCGGGGCCCTTGCGGCGCTGGAGGAGCTAGAGCTCGAGGCTGAGGCTGCTGGGGAGCCGCGGGCGACCGGGCCGCCGGCGCCTCAAGGATGTTTTACTCAGGGCTTCTCACTGAGGGCGGCCGCAAGGAGACCGACATGCGGGAGGCGGCGTCGCTGCGACAGCAGCGCCGGATGAAGCAGGCGGTGCAGTTCATCCACAAGGACTCCGCCGACCTGCTGCCCCTGGACGGCCTCAAGAAGCTGGGCTCGTCCAAGGACACGGTGAGCCCCCGCCGCCGTTCTTGCCCTGGCCCCGGCGGCTTCGCGCCCGCGGTCTTCCGAGGCCCGGCCGTTGCGGCTTTCACTGAGTCACGGCCCGGCCCGCCGCTGCCCTTGGCTCGCGGTCGCTGCGTCGCGGATTCCTCCCCTTCCAGCACCCCTGCTGCGGTTTTGGTGGGGATTCCGTCCTAGCTTTTCAGCTCGCGCTCCCCTCGGCTGTATCTCCTCCCTGGATGTCTCCTCTCCAGAGGAAGGAAGAGGTCCTGCCCTGCCCTCTTGCCCTCGGGTCTTCTTTCTCTCCCCTTATTCTTAATACCGAATTTTGTTCGTGGGGCTTGTGCCTCCTACGCTGTGTGGCTGGTTCTATGACCCAGACAGAGGTGATTCCTAATGACTTCGTGTGAGGGGGAAAGAAGTGGAAAGGGATTTTTTTTTGACAGTTGCCAGATCCAGAAGATTTTTGTTGAATCCATTGTCCCCCTATGCAAAATCCACTTCTCTAGTTTTGGTCCTATGTACCTTTGACCTTCCATCCTGAGTGGGGAGAGAGAAAAGGGGTCGAATGTGAAGGTTTCCTGAACCCCCAACATCTCTTCATCATTCTCCTCTTCCAGCCCCGCCCCCAAGGAGTGAGTAGAGGGAGGAAGCCAGGCTGCTCCCATCTTACCGACCAGCTAATGTGTGCATTTGGGGCTGGGGTGGTTGCAGTCTTTTTTTCTAGCACGGTTTTTCTTGGCATTAAGTAGAAGCACCCCAGGACAGGAGCCCTGGGGTAAAAAATGGTACTGTCCTCTTTCTATAGAATGAAAGGGTGACCAATATAAAGAACTGTATCTGTCATCCCTCAGCCTCTGTAGTGGTCCTGGGTCAAGTTTATGTTTAACTTTGTAGTTTTATCTGGAGTTTTCTTGTAGTTTGATTGTTTTCTTGAATTTCACAATCGCTTTGTTCATTTGGGTGGTAATGTATGAAACGCTAATTAAATGTCTTTTAACAAATGAAATAGGTGCTCTGCATAATTTTTCTAGTATTTTTTATTTTAAGCTTTTGAAATGTTTAATTCTGGATGTGGTTGTTAGCTCTAATTCATTGAAATTGCCATTTCTGGCCCCAGGAGGGCAGAGCTTCTGCATCCATTTCCTTTTTTTTTTTTTTTTTTTTTTTAATTTAACAGCTCTAATGACACACAGGTACCAGTATAATTTTTCTCCTCCCTGCCATTAGTTGCTTCTTTGCAGGGTTTGTCTACTTCAGTTATCTTGCTCTGTTTTTTGAAAGTTGTGTTTTTTTGTTTTGCTTTGCTTTTTGCACAAGCTGCAGGATAGTTTCCCTTATTTATGCTAACCCAGAGTGATGAGTGATTGAAATGTGCTCCTGCAAAAGAGGTAACTCTCTTTTCCCTTCTTTTACTTTAAAGCAATCTTGATTCATTTAACAAATCAGGTTCGAGAAATATTCTTTCCTTCAGGCCAAATAATCCTATCCTAGTTCCTAGAATGCTCGTCAATCAATAAAGAAGGAAGTATTATATTAAGAGAAGAATTAAAATATGGAATTTTTAAATGCTGGATTTGGTTGTCCTTGGTTGTCAAGGAGTTTCCTAGCCCTGAGAGTTACCTTAGCTTCCTTCTGCCTAGGATTTCTTATACTACTTCATGCTGTGTAGGAATTCCATCCACTTTTCTGACTCCAGTCTGTCTCAATTGAGTCACGAAGGGCTGATAGCATAGAGCACAGGCAGCAAGCTGCAAAGAGGAAGGAGCCTCAAGAAGCAGGATATTGCCTTGAGTATGACACATACACATGGCAGTTGACTGTGAGGCTCTGAATCATGGTTCATGCTTTCTGTGCCCCACCGTCATGGAGTTGATTTCCCTCTCTCACTGTTTTCACACCTACAGTGTACAAGTGATTGCACAGAACAGCCAGATTACAGAAACCGAGGCAGACCGAGGTAGGGCTAGGAGAGCCGCAAGCACTGGGGTGAGGCAGCATGCTTAAACTCTTGGAACTGTTGTTGCAGCCTCAGTACAATCTTAGAAGTGACCTTAGAAGTACATTATTATTGTTTTACTTTATAAATACATCTGGGATAGACTAGTGTTGACTCAATTTTCTCTCACTGCAAGGGAAATTTGGAGGATGCGAAAATTAATTGAATAGTTCTTACTTGAAGTAGTTTATAGTATAATCTCGACAGAAGGGGTCCAAGAAAAGGGAGAGGATAGCATCAGAGGGAGATAAGAGAGAGGAAAAATTAGTTGTAATTGACTTTTGGGTTTGTGAAGGTTGTAGGTTGTTTTCCCTCATACTAGTAACCAACATTTAAATTATACTGCTGGGATTTCTGAATTATCTACCTCTTACTATGCTGTTTCTGTAATGTTCACTGCTTGATCAGCCTGCCAGCCCTTTTAGGACTGGCAGAAGGCAACCATAGGAAATCAAAGGGGGTCATGTTGTCTTGGCCCCAGGAAAGTGCCTTTGCCTATTTCTGTGTATATGGAGTTGGCTGATACAAAGTCTTCTGTGGAAATTATATTTTTGTCTGGCCCTTTTGCATTTATCCTTTTATCTTATATTGTTCATTCTGTATTAGATTAAGAACTAAAACCAGAGATATGAGTGAGTAATATTATATTTGATTTTTTTTTTAAGAGACGGGTTCTCACTTTATTGCCCAGCTGGAATGCAGCTGCAGTCACATCTTACTGTAGCCTCGACCTCACAGGCTAAAGAGATCCTCCCATCTCAAACTCTTGAGTAGCTAGGATTACAGGTGCACACCACAACACTAGTCTAACTTTTGTATTTTTTGTAGAGATGGGATTTTGCCGTATTGCACAGGCTGGTCTTGAACTCCTGGTCTCAAGTGATCTGCCCACTTTAGCCTCCCAAAGTGCTGGGATCACAAACATGAGCTACCACACCCAGCCCTGATTTTTTTTTTTTTTTAACTCGATGAAGCTGGAGAAAAACATCTCCATTCTTGTAAATTTGCCTGTTGTAATTTATCTTGTTTTAGCTACCAGGTTCATTAAAGTTTTTCTCATTGTGCTAAGGACTTTTTAATTTTTAAAAATAGTCATGTTATGTGATAATGTGCTGTCTTTCCTAAATGATATCATACTTACCTGTATGCATTAGACCATATTCTTACTTGTCTGGCAATAGAGTTTTTCTTTCCTACATATGATTGCTTCTGATCAGACCTCAATGCTTTTTCAAAACTGACTAGAATTAGGAATGAGGCTGGGGGAAAGACGGTTGAACACAGTAAAGCAAACTTACCATAAAATACCTGAACAGAATCTGTCTATTGGAGCAGGTCTGTGTGGTGTGCCCTATAGATTAGCCATCCATATCACCACATTAAATTTTTATTTAATTTTTTTTTTTTTTGTAGAGACACAGTTTCACTGTGTTACTAGGTTGGTCTCAAACTCCTGGCCTCAAGCAGTCCTGCCTCAGCCTCCCAAAGTGCTGGGATTGCAGGCATGAGCCAGTGTACCTGGTCAGTACTATGTATGTTGAAAAACAGGACATCCCTTGGAGAGCCAATATGTCATTAAACAAATGAGAACCACTTAACCACATTTATAAAACAGGCATAGACTGGGGATACAAGTAGTACAAACTCTTTAACATACAAATATTGAAGGGATTCTGAAAGAAAGAATTCAATGATATTAATCAAGAAAGGCTTTTTGGCTGCGTCTGATGGCCCACACCTGTAATCCCAGCACTTTGGGAGGCCACAGCAAGTGGATCACCTGAGGTCAGGAGTTCGAGACCAGCCTGGCCAACATGGTGAACCCTCATCTGTACTAAAAAGGTAAAAATTAGCTGGGTGTGGTGGTGCACGCCTGTAGTCCCAGCTACTCAGGAGGCTGAGGTGAGAGAATTGCTTGAACCCGGGAAGCGGAGATTTCAATGAGCCAAGATTGTGCCACTGTACTTCAGCCTGGGAGACAGAGTGAGACTCCATCTCAGAAAAAAAGAAAGGCTTTTTGAAGAAAGAAGGGGTAGAGATTTCTTTCAGTACCATATCAAGAGCTGAGGATATAGCTGAAATCGACCGTCACGGTCCCTGCCCTTGTGCAGTTAACATGCTAGTAGGGCAGGGGTGAAATATAAACAAGTAAATACACAAAATAATTATGTATTTATAATTACTATGAAAGAAATAGTGAGATTTGTTAGTAACTAAAGAGGTGACCTACCTACTTTAAGTTGTATGGTCAGGGAAGGTATCTGTGAGGAAATGACATTTGAACAGAGACCTGGAAGATAAGAGGGACCTAACCATTAGAAATGTTAGGGGAAGAACATTTCAGGCAGAGGGGACAGCCGGTGCAAAGAGATTGGAATGGGAGAGGAATTTTGAGCAAGGAAGTGAGTGTGGATGGTGTTGAATCTGAATGAATAAAGGGAGAGTGGTTTGTATATGGAAGGAGAGGCAAGGACCAGTTGGTACAGAGCTGTATAGAGAAGGGTAAAAAGTTTGGATTTTTTCTGAAGAACAATGGGATACCATTGAAGGGTTTTGAGTAAAGTACTGTGTTATCTGACTTATGTTTTAAAAAGCTTACTCTGGTTTCCATGCAAAGAATGGACTGGAGAAGGGTAAAAGAAGAGGCAGAATGGAAGTTAAGAGGCTGTTGCAGTAGAGATAAGAAATTACAGTGGTTTGGATTAGATTGGAGGTAGTAAAGATGGGGAGAAGCAGATCAATTCCAGGTATGTTTCAGAGTACCATAGCACTTTTGATGGGAGGTCAGGAAATGAAAAAATCAAGAATGGATGTATGGTGGTGCCACTTACCAAGGTTGTTGGAAAGGAATTAACCCAACATGTTAAAACTGAACAAGACTTTGGAGCTCAAATGTCTTTTATTACTGATCAAGAGAGTAAGGTTTAGAGAAAAGTAATGCTCATAGAGATTAGTGATTCACCCAAGGTAACATGTGACAACTGGTAATTTGCTGAAAGCAGAAAGCTTTCATGGAGTAATAATTTAAAAGATGAGATTGGGAAGGAGGATGAGTGGTAGTGGAAGGTCTTGAATGCTAAATCGCGGATTTTTCTTTAATACAACTAGCAAGAGAACCACTGTAGGGGAAGAGGACCATGAAAGTAATGTTAGGAGATTGCTTGGGCTTAGCAGTAACAGTAAATGAAGAAGAAAATAAGAGGAGGCAGAATTTCACTCACTGAGATAGGGAATAAGGGAGAATATGCAAGTTTTATAGAAAATATCAGTGGGATAAGTTACGTTTGAAGTGCCTGTGGAATGTCTAAGTAGAGAAGTTCAAAAAGGTAGTTGAATCTATGGGTCTAGAATTGAGATGACATCTGGACATGAGATAGAGTCATCATCATAAAGATAGTAATTTATGCAATGAAAACAGATAAAATTGCCCTGGCAATATATGTGGAGTGACAAAGGACCAAAGATAGAGCAATGAGGAACACTAATATTTAAGAAATGAACACAGGCAAAGGAACCAGTGAAAGAGACAGGAACAGAATAAACAGGTGGTTTTAGAGGCCAGTGGAGGAGTGTTTCAGGGTAAATAAAATGTTGAGTTTATTGCAGCATTGTTTCTAATGGCAAACACATGGAAATAATCTAAATGCCCATTAGTAAATAGTTAAGGTATGTTTATACAACAAACTTGTCTGTCAAGGATTTGCTGTTTTAAAATGTAGAAACTAGGGCAGACATAAGAAAATAGATGCTAAGCTGGTTATAAGATAACCTGGCATTATACCTGCCTAAGTTACATGGTGTGTGTGCACATGCCTTAGTTTTTGCATCTGGCAGACACTGTTAGTTGGCTAAATCATCACCCATTCTTAGCCCTTTTCTATATGCCTGACTCCTCTATAGAGATCATAAAAGCTAAATTATCTCCCAATGTCTGTTAAAGTTAGGAGTGGCCATATGAGTTCTGACCAAGAAGATATGGGCAAAAAACTGCCAAAGGAACTTCTGGGAAAGCTTTTCCTTTTCTGATAAAAGCAATTGATTATGTTAGAGTAGTCCTTCCTCCTTTCTCATTTCTTGAATGTGGATATAATGCCTGGAGCTGGGGTATTCATCTGTGACCATGAAGGAATGTCCAAGAGAATTACAGAGCCAATAGCCCTGAAGTTGTTAAGCTGCTGAGTTAGTATCAGCAGCTTCTATCTCTAGACTTCTTGTTACGTGAGAAAAATAAATCTCCATTTAAACTGCTGTAAGTTGGCTTTTCTTGTGGCTGAACTCTTTCTGCTACATGGGGTATATTTTTATTTAAAAATTTTTAATGTAAATAATTTAAAACTTAAAAAAATTTAAAGCTGTTGCTTGTGTTAGGGATCTCCGTATCTCCAAGTAAATTCCAAGTAAATGGTATTTCTTAATTAACTGTTTTCATCACTATCTGTCTAGTCTTACTTTTTTTTTTTTTTTTTTTTTTGAGGCAGAGTGTCACTTTGTTGCCCAGGCTGGAGTGCAGTGGCACGATCTCAGCTCATTGCAACCTCCACAATGAGTTCAAGTTATTCCCCTGCCTCAGCCTCCTGAGTAGCTGGAATTACAGGCACCTACCACCATGCCTGGCTAATTTTTGCATTTTTAGTAGAGATGGGATTTCACCATGTTAGCCAGGCTGGTCTCGAACTCCTGACCTCGCGATCTGCCCACCTTAGCCTCCCAAAGTGCTGGGATTACAGACATGAGCTGCTGCACCCGGCCTCAGATTTTTGAAGGCATTATTCTATTGTCTTTTAGCTTTGATTGTTACTGTTGAGTAGTCCTATACTATTCTGATTCCCAATCCTTTGTATTTTTATCATCTTTTTCTCTTTGGAATCATGTGGGATCTTTGTCATCCATGCTATTCCAAAGTTTCACAGTGATGTGAAATCTTGATGTGGATCTTTTTTCATTCATTATGGTAGGCTCCATGTGGGGCCTTTCAATCTTTAAACTCATGTCCTTCAGTTCTGGCTTAGTATGATACTCCCCACTCCCCTTCAGCTGTTCTCGAAACCTGAAAGCCTAGCCAAGCTATCAACTAATCAGTCTTTTTATTTACTCTTACAAGAAGAGTAAACTTTTGGCATTCTCCCCAGTTCTCTGGGTCAAGTGAGAGTCTTATGAAGACTTTAGTCTATTTCCAACCCTAATTGTATCCTTCAATTGTAGAGGTTCTGATACCTCTAACCCCTCAGCCTTTTAGTTTCAGTAAGACAACTGCTTTTACAGCTAGATGCAAATATATAATAGCTCAAACAAAATAGTTTCTTTTTTCTTTTTTCTTATTTTTTTTTGAGACGGAGTCTTGCTCTGTTGCCCAGGCTGGAGTGCAGTGGCACTATCTTGGCTCACTGCAAGCTCCGCCTCCCGGGTTCACGCCATTCTCCTGCCTCAGCCTCCTGAGCAGCTGGGACTACAGGCGCCCGCCACCACGCCTGGCTAATTTTTTGTATTTTTAGTATAGACGGGGTTTCACTGAGTTAGCCAGGATGGTCTCCATCTCCTGACCTTGTGATCCACCCGCCTCGGCCTCCCAAAGTGCTGGGATTACAGGTGTGAGCCACCGCACCCAGACTATTTTTTCTTAAGTAACAGTATTAGTGGAAAAGTCAGCAAGACAGCCTCTTCCATTTAGTCCTTTAGAGACAGTAGCTCTTCTGTCTTCAACATGTGGCCTCTGAGAAGGTTACCATAGTGGTCATCTCCACTCCAGCCAGTGGGAAGAGGAAAAGAATATGGAGAAGTATGCACAGGAGATTTTTATGGGCCAGGCATAGAAATGATGCATGTCACTTCCACTCACATTCTATTCTGTAGAACTCAGTCATATGGCTATGCCTAACCGCAAGGAGGGCCAGGAAAGAATCTAGGTATCTTCCTGTGAAGAAGAGGAGAACAAGGATTTTAAAGAGCAACTGGCAGCCTCTGCCGCTTCAGCTGTCTGTGAAGTGAAATGGTATAAAGCACTTAGCTTTCTCTAGTCCAGGTCATTATTGCTGCTTTTCTGCCTGCTATTGAGATTCCAGAATTTTGTCAACATCTTTTTTTTCTTCTTTATTGTTCTTTTTGTTTTGTGAGTTTAGGACTTACTCTTTTACTGTCATTTTAGTGAAATTTTGACTGGAAGCAGAGGTAAATATGCAGCTATATTGTTACTTAAGATATGTAGGCATAGTAAAATGACCAGAGAAAAACATCTCTGAGGTTCATACGGGTTTGTTGGCTGTAAATTTTCTATTCCTGAACTATATTATTAATACTTTTTAGTTATCAAAGAGAATGAAAAGAATTATGTATAGTGACATAGAAAATGCCTTTTTTTTTGAGACGGAGTCTTGCTCTGTCGCCCAGGCTGGAGTGCAGTGGCACGATCTCAGCTCAGTGCAAGCTCCCCCGCCCAGGTTCATGCCATTCTCCTGCCTCAGCCTCGTGAGTAGCTGGGACTACAGGCGACTGCCACCACGCCTGGCTAATTTTTTGTATTTTTAGTAGAGACGGGTTTCACTGTGTTGGCCAGGATGGTCTCCATCTCCTGACCTCGTGATCCACCTGCCTCAGCCTCCCAAAGTGCTGGGATTACAGGTGTGAGCCACCGTGACCAGCCAGAAATTGCCTCTTATATATTAAATGAAAATAGAAAATTTCAGAACAGTTTTATAGTATTTTTTTTATATGTTTATAAATGTATTAATATTTTTTGAAAGATATACTTCTAAATTTAATGATCATTATTTGTCGGGAGTGGGACTGAGAAGGGTTTGAGAGATTGGGGAGGTTTTTGCTTTTAATTTTATTTATTTATGTATTTGTTCATTTATTTATTATTTTGAGATAGAGTCTTGCTCTGTTGCCCAGGCTGGAGTGCAGTGGTGTGATCTAGGCTCACTGCAACCTCGGCCTCCTGGGTTCAAGCGATCTCCTGCCTCCCCGTCTCTAGTCGCTGGGATTAAAGGTGCATGCCACCACGCCTGGCCAATTTTTGTATTTTTTCTTTTAGTAGAGATGGGGTTTTGCAATGTTGGTCAGGCTGGTCTCGAACTCCTGACCTCAAGAGATCCACCTGCCTCAGCCTTCCAAAGTGTTGGGATTACAGGCGTGAGTCACCGTGCCTGGCCTTTGCTTTTTATTTTATATATTTCAGTGATACTTAAATATTTTACATTGAGCATGTGTTTGAACCTTTTTTTGGTTACTAAAGAACAAGTAAAGGAACAGTCAGCAGGGCCAAATTCACTAGAAAAATCTAGTAAAATTAAGGCTGAAAATGTCTACTGTATTTGGAAATCAGAGGTCGTTACTGGTATGGGATAAGAAGTGTTCTCAGTGAAGGAAATATGAGATATCAGGAAATAGATGTCATGGTTTAGGCTTTTTAAAAAAAGACCATTCCAGATAAGGAGGGTGATTAAAGGAGGTTGTAGAGTCAAGGCAGCAGGATCTGATGTTTTGTGGAGGAGTTTTCTCCCCAATATCTAGGAACTTTTAGTATGTTTTATAACTTGTGGAAGAAGAATCCAGTAGAAAGAGGAAAATACAGAAAAGGGATGAATTCAAGCAGAATGATTTCAGAACTTCCCTCGTTTGTCTCATCTCTCCACTAATGATTAGGCTCCTTTGCAAGATTAAGAACCAGATAAAGTTTTTAGCAAGACCAATGTAGGAAGACATCCCCAAACTTTAGGTAAGAGGGCTTTGTTTAGATGGTCTTTGAAACTCCTTCCAGTCCTCACTTCTACAAGTCCAGTTTTATCTGAGTAGGTCCTAGATGTAAGCACAGATGTAACAGAAACAAACACCCTGCTTTAGTATGGCTTGAGCTAGGAATCCAGTCTTACTGGTGAGAGAGATTCGAATGAAGCATTTTTGTTTCTTTTGAGAAGCAAAGCATTATCCCAGTGTTGCATCAGAAAATCTGACAGAGTTAGTACTTCCTCCAGCTCCTTGTCAAGCTAAGAAGCTCTCATTTTCTTTACAAGTGCCTCTCCCTCCACTTTTCCCAAAGATACCAATTTAGAATGTGCTTTGCCAAGAATCAGTGTATTTTGGGAATCCATTTCTTCATCTCACTGGGGTTACAATGAGTCATGGCTGTGACTCCATTCTTCCTTAGGAATCTGAAAGGTGGCAGATACTGAAGACCTCCAGTGCCAGCCCCTCCCCTTGAAAGGTTCTAGGCTCTGGGCTTCTAAGAGTGACTTCCTTCCCCATAGAATCAGAGTGTCATCTGGTATATGTTAGATAGAAACTTGGGGTGAAACACTCTCCTTTGAGGAATTTTAAATGCTATTGTAGCTGGGCATAAGATATTTGTGTATACAGATTTCTCCAGTCAAAGGATTTTTTTTCAAGAGATATCTTAAATTTTCTGGAGGCCACTTTGAATAGGAACGGTGGAGCATGATTATATCTGCCCTAGGAACTCTCCTAAGCTCTATCAAAGTACAGACTTAAACTCACACTTCTCATTCTGCTTCTTAACATTAGGCATCCTGGCATGCATATAAGGTCTAATTAAGTCTCCTGCTTCTTGGTCAGTGTCTTCCCCCTTCAGACCCCCACTTTTGGGCCATTGAAGGGAAGGGAAATGGATGATAAGATAGGGCAGGAGAAACCAGTGTTTTGAGGTCCAGAGGATGCCAGCAACGATGATTCTTATGTGTTCTGTCAGGTTTCAAAGTGTGTCTGCTGAGAGGCTTGCTCAGCAAGTGTGAATTCCTGTCTTTTCACCCTATCCACCCATGGGTGACTCAGCCCACAGGAGAGCCAGCCACTAAGGTATCTACAGGCTGCATCTGAAAGATAAGAGAGTGAGACTTGACACAGAAGTAGGCAGAGCTTCTGAATACCGGTGTTAGCTAAGTTTCTTCAGCCTATGAAAATGAGCTGCCGTTTCTATAGGGCAGTGATTTGCTGTCACCTGGGAAGATACAGAGATCACTTATTCTAGACTGAGACCACTTTTCCCTTGAAATGCTCTTGTAAGGGGAAGAAAGGTAGCAGGCCTAGGTTAGTCCAAATAACAAGGGCCCTCAGTTCTCTTAAGCCCTAGAATATTTATCGGCCCTCTCCACATTTCCCAGTGTCATATCTTGCATTTTCATTCATTCAGGGTGGCCTACTGCAAATTGGTTTATGGTACCTGCTCTGACAATACCAGTGAAGTCCTCACTTGAAGGAAGTATAAATGAGAAACAAAGGTAGAGCTCAGTTATGGGAGGCTCCTTCATTATTTTTATGGTACCTGGGGGACAATGGGAAAGAGGGATGTGGCCTGTCACTAAGAAGTCTCTGCTTTCTATCCCTCAAGCAACCCCATAGTATTCTGCAGAGGCGCCTCATGGAAACCAACCTGTCTAAGCTCCGAAGCGGCCGTGTCCCTTGGGCCTCTAAGACGAACAAACTCAATCAGGCTAAGTCTGAGGGGCTAAAGAAGTCTGAGGAGGATGACATGATTTTGGTTTCTTGCCAGGTAATGTTCTGAGGACAGATTTTCCAGGGTTTTCTGGAAAGTAGGATGTGGGACCCTCTCCCCCTGACTTTATAGAGTATGGGTCTCATGGAATTCATAAGTAAGTTTTAAAAGGGCCATTCCATGCAACACTGGAAGTGTATGTGACATTTTGTATGCACGTGTGTCTTCATGGGAAGAAGGAACAAAGCTTTCATCAGATTTACAAATGGGTATGTGATTTTAAAAAAAAGTTTAAGAGCTATTTGTTATGTAGCAGAAAACATCTAGAGTTTTTTGGGGGATCTTCTGTCAGCTCTGGATTCAGCAGGAACAAGAGCCAGTCAAAGGCAGACTTAGCAGTGGGTAAAGATGGGACACTATAACCCATAATTGGGAGGATGCTCTCCACCCCTGCCTTTCATATGACATCTGCTGCTTGCTGTCTGCATCTCCTTTCCCTTCTGCTTCTCTGGCTCTTGTTGAACAGTACATTTCCTCCCCACAGTGTGCTGGAAAGGATGTGAAAGCCTTGGTTGACACAGGCTGCCTATATAATCTCATCTCTTCGGCCTGTGTGGACAGATTGGGGTAAGTAGCCACTTGTACTGAGTGGAACTTAGATGTGAGTGTACTCTTCACTTGACTCTATTTTATGGTTAGAGATGGTGAGCATCTCTATGGCAGCTCAAAGAGAAGTATGCAGAGTTCAGATCTCAGCTGGAACCAGAGTCCTTAGTAGAGGGGAGGAGTGGTGGGTTATCAGGCAAGTGGAGAAATCAGTGAGCATGGAAACTTTTGGCTTTCTGTTAACTCCCCCTATTAAGTTTTGAGCAAAGACCTCTGAACTTGAATGAGAGAGCCTGAGACCTCTGGCTCATTGTGTGTCCTGCCCTGATCTACTAGACAGCAAATTAAAAGGAGCTGTCCTGTTGGTATACTCCATCCAGATGAATAAAAGTAGGGATGTGGTGGGCCTTAGCTTACTCAGAGTCTTTCTGGAGGATGCACTGCCTGTCCCCAAGAAACATCCATCAGAACTGAGAAGAGGACTGCAGCTGCTACTACACCTGGGCCTGGGCCTGGGCCTGGGCCATCATAAAGATGATTAGCCAGTAGTTTATTTTGTTTGTTTTGTGTGGTGGAGCCTCACTCTGTTGCCCAGGCTGGAGTGCAGTGGTGCAATCTCGGCTCACTGCAACCTCCGCCTCCTGGGCTCAAGTGATCTTCCTGCCTCAGCCTTCTGAGTAACTGGGACTACAGGTGTGCACCACCATGCCTGGCTAATTTTTTGTATTCTTTGTAGAGAAGGGGTTTTGCCATGTTGCCCAGGATGGTCTTCAACTCCTGGGCTCAAGCAATCTGCCCGCTTCAGCCTCCCAAAATGCTAGGATTACAGGTATGAGCCACCGCACCCAGCCCTGAGCTTTTTATGTGGTGAAAAGATGAAGTATAGTGCAACATGATGGTTCCAGAAAGACTAATATGTCCTGGTGCATAATTAGGCAGCAGACTGCCATGATTCCAGAGGAATTAATAACCATCTGTAAAACTGCAATTATTTTTCTTTTGGATGGGCTATAACATCAAAAGAGAGGAAATAGAGGAAAGCAGAAGTATTGGCACAGAAAGTCCATAATTATTTATCCACCAACCCATAATAGCTCTGGTGCTAGCTATTACAATCAGCTTATGTAACATGTGAAACCTTGGTACTGTTTCTTTCCTTCCTCCCCTGCACAGACAAGTTAAATTAACAAGGATTTTCTCCGTGATATTCCTTGCTGATACGAATATCAGTGCACTTACCAAATAAGTACTTGCCTCCACTAACATTATAGTCTAAGACAGACTGATGAAGACAGAACGAAATGGAAAGGACAATGAGAAAATTAGACATTGAACAAAGCACCTTCTAAAATTAGGATTAACCTGACTTCTCTGGTATCTGTTACTCACAGATCGGTAAAAGGAAATGTTAACTCAATTGCCTCACACAATGGTGGGGACAGTAGGATACAGAATAGGATTCTCTGAATATGTCAGTTCCCCTGTCTTCACCAATACACATAAGTGATGTAAGGTTTTTGAGAATGGGAGATGAGTCTTTAGTGTTTTTATATCCCCCTGGCATGTTTAGGACAAAGTGCTGAAACAACAAATGTAGGATGGCTAGCACTTTTTGGTAAATTAATCCCAGGAGATCCCTGGAGAATTCCAGTTGTAGGTCAGAAGGTAGGCATTGCAGGATTCTATCAGGAATCTCTGTCAAGGGGATTTTGGTATCTTCCTTTTTGGTGCAGACTCAAGGAGCTTGTCAAATCCCACAAGCATGAAGGAGAAAAGCTTTCTCTACCCCGGCATCTCAAAGTAGTGGGCCAGATTGAACACCTAGTGATCACACTGGGCTCTCTCCGCCTGGACTGCCCAGCAGCTGTGGTTGGTAAGCAGAATTGAGGGCGGGACCTATGGACCCTAACATAAACCCTCTCCCTACCCCCAACAAAACCTCATGAGATCTCATGCCTGTAAATATTGACTTTTTCAAAATGGTTCCCATTTTTCTGTACTATAGATCTTGTCCCAATTTTTGGTCTCCAAAGTACTAGATGGGCCCTGAGCTACATTCAAGACATGTTGAGAATCAATCAGTTAAACAAATGTGGAGGTCAGATAAAAAAAATTCAAGGAGCAAGAGGCCGAGCGCAGTGGCTCATGCCTGTAATCCCAGCACTTTGGGAGGCCAAGGTGGACAGATCACCTGAGGTTAGGAGTTCAAGAACAGCCTGACCAACATGGAGAAACCCCATCTCTACTAAAAATACAAAATTAGCTGGGACTGGTGGCGCATGCCTTTAATCCCAGCTACTTGGGAGGCTGAGGTCGGGGAATTGCTTGGACCCGAGAGGTGGAGCAGAGATCGCGCCACTGCACTCCAGCCTGGGCAACAAGAGTGCAACTCCATGTCAAAAAAAAAAAAGGAGCAAGAAAACACATTTTTATGTACAGGTGAAAATGTCCCCTGAGAGCTTTCCATGAACTAGAAACAGAGAGCAACTTACTCCTTTGCCATAAATCCTTTGATAATTTCCCACCACTTTCCACACTTCTCATACATTTTATTCTTGACTACTCCAAGTTATTGGTCTTTGTCTAAAGACCTTTGTCCTTTAGAGTAAAAAAGACCTGAGTTTGCATCTTGGCTCTATTGCCTTGTAACTTTAATGATCTAGGAAAATTACTTAATACAACACATGCTTGACCACGTGCGGTGGCTCATACCTATAATTCTAGCACTTTGGGAGGCCAAGGTGGGTGGATCACCTGGGGTCGGGAGTTCGAGAGAAGCCTGGCCAACATGGTGAAACCCTGTCTCTACTAAAAATACAAAAATTAGCCGAGTGTGGTGGTGGGCGCTGGTAATCCCAAATCTCCTGCTGAGGCAAGAGAATTGCTTGAACCTGGGAGGCAGAGGTTGCAGTGAACTGAGATTGTGCCACTGCACTCCAGCCTGGGCAACAAGAGCAAAACTCCATCTCAAAAAATAAAAAAGTAAAAATAACAAAAAAATGAAAATAACACATGCTCAATATATGCTTATTGGATGTTATTGGATGGATGGGTGGAACCTAATAGTGATTAGGCCGACTTCTAAGCAAGCGTGGAAATGGCTAAATCTTAATCATCTTTTTGTTTTATTAGATGACAATGAGAAAAACTTGTCCCTTGGTCTACAGACTCTCCGATCTCTGAAGGTAAGATTGACTCCTCTTACCCCTTGATACTTCCTCTCTGAGGCAGGTATCCTCTTACACAGGAACTCATAGTGGTATCACTGACAAGTTACCAGTGATTCTCCTGTTTTCAGTGCATCATAAACTTGGATAAGCACCGGCTGATCATGGGGAAGACAGACAAGGAAGAAATCCCTTTTGTGGAGACAGTCTCTTTGAATGAAGACAAGTGAGTGCCCAAGTGGGTCAGATCAAGTCATATCCATTTGTCATGAGCTGCGAGCAGGGCAGTGGTGGTTCTTAGACAGGACGTGGGGTTGTATCCTGTCTTTGGCTTCAGTTATACTACAAATCTACCCTTCCCCACACCCAGAGTTCACCATCCCATAAAACTCTGTAGTGCACACATCAGAATGAGCAATGGTCATGTCACACAGAGTGGTAGGGAAATGAGTGGCTTTGAAAGCAAAATTTTACTTGCCTTCAGCTTAACTTTTTCTGAATATGGCATTATTTCTTCTGATATTTATTTCTCATTTCAGCACTTCAGAAGCATAACTACAGCCTGCAGCATGTCTGCACATGTGCATACACACCGGGTTGACAGATTGAGAAAACTGGGTTTGAACCAAATGCCGTAGCAACTTGCTGTGGACCAAGTCCTTCCATTTAATAGAAGCTCTAGGGGCTCCTTCCCATTCAGACCTCTCTAGAGTATAGTCTATGCTTAGAGATCTTGTCTGGTTATAGCCATTGTTTTTTACTCCTTTGATCACTTAATTTATAGACCTTTTTTGACACTGCCAGTCTCACTTGTGGCCTATTTCTCTGCTGCTTCCAGGAATTTGCTTTTATTAGTCAAGTATAGGGGCTGCCAGGTTCTGTGTCTCCATAGATATATTTGCTTCTTTTCCTATAGCTAAAATGTATAATAAACAGGAACCTGACCTTTACCTCCTTTCAGCTGTTTCAAACAGGTGCCAGGATACCTATGTCTTGGAATTAGAGTTTCTTCAAATTGATTAATTGATTTTTCAAGTATGGATTACGTGAAAGAGCCCAGAGACATCATCTATTACAGTTTAACTCTTTCATTTAAAGGTCCAGAGAGGCAAGTGAATTGTCTAAGTTCATATATTAGGTCAGTGACTGAAGGGACTGAGAACGCAGACCTGATTTCCAAGCCAGGACTCCCATGCTGCCTCATTTGTATTCAAGCCTTTAACAGGAGGGCAAAGAGGTGAGAATGTGTTTTAAAAAAAGAAAGAAAGAAAGAAAAGGGCAGAGCAGGGGAGGAATATGCTCTGGAGATGGATGCTAGGATGATTTGCGTAGCTCTCCCTCCTGTGTGCCAAGCCCACTAAAATTTCCTTGCCCCAAACTGTCACATTTGGGCCCTCATCTTGGTGCCTAAAAACTGAGCATACAAAGATGAATGAAATGGTTTCTCATTGTGAACCTCTTGGAGGAAAGGAGGAACCACAGACAGAGGAATATTAATCCCTCTCTGAGATGGAATTGAAGGCTTAAGTAAATCAGGGTGTCACTGTCAGACGTTGATTACTCCCAAGATCCAATCAGCATTTCTGCCTATCCTGTTATGTGTCTGCCAAGGACTTAAGTAGCTGGAAACCAGGAGTAGAGAAAGTGGGGGGGTGGGGAGGGTGGGGAAGAGCAAGGCCAGAACAGAAGGGAGTTGAATGAATAATCAACTGGTGGAGAGGCCTACCTAGATAAACCTTTCTGGGAGGTAGGGAATGACATTTTCAGGCAAGGAATTGAGACGTTCAATTCTGTCCTGGTACAAGGAAAGAGGCAGAGCAGGTGCCAACAATGTTAAAGACAACTTTTTATAACTGCCCAGTATTTCCTGACCCCTCTCAAAGGTTGGGGAGAATACAAGGTTTCTTGAAGCTTTTTGATTGGGGTGTCACATTAGGCACGCAGGTGTCTGTAATGGAATCTCCCCTTCAGTTTGGTTATAGAAGTGCTTGGACAAGTCAGAAAAATAGGTAGCTGTGGATATCCCTTTAAGATATTCCCAAGTCTACCCTGCATCATAGCAGTAGTTCTCAGTGTTTTTGTTTAAAGGATCCCACTTTGAACTTTGCCAAGTACTACCAACTACCTTGTCTAGTGTTCAGCAACTGCCCCTACCAAACAACCCTTTGGAACTCTGAATGATTTGGGCCTCACAGAAGCTCCCTAAAGACTAGGAACTTGGTGACCATCATTTGAACAACTAGGCAGCCATACTGCAGTCAGTTGTCATGGGGTCATTCCCTAGGCCCCCCTCCTATCAGCCTCTACCTAAGGAAGCTAGATAGAAAGCTAAGCACAGCCACGGTTGGGAGGCTACATCTAAAGCTCAGCAGGGGTGATCCCAGGGTTACCAGCCTTCAGCACTCCCTCTGGCAACACCCCATTCTCTTACCTAGTGGGGACATGTACTTTTCCACTGAAGCCTCTCCATGCTCCTTCCCTACCTTTCACGGCAGTACTTTGGCCTGCCTCTTACCCTAGTACAAAGTTGAAGTAAAGTTCACCCTTTACTTCCCTACTTGAAAGTTCTACTCTGAGCCTTAAGTCTTGGCCACAGTGAGGCATGTTGAAGGTTCCTTCTGGTTTATTCTTTTTTTTTTTTTTTTTTTTTTTTGAGACGGAGTCTCACTCTGTCACCAGGCTGAGATGCAGTGGTGCGACCTTGGCTCACTGCAATCTCCACCTCTCGGGTTCAAGCTATTCCCCTGCCTCAGCCTCTGGAGTAGCTGGGACTGCAGGCGCATGCCACCACATCGGCTTTTTGTGTGTGTGTGTGTGTGTGTGTGTGTTTTAGCAGAGTTGGGGTTTCACCATGTTGGCCAGGATGGTCTTGATCTCCTGACCCCGTGATCTGCCCACCTTGGCCTCCCAAAGTGCTGGGATCACAGGCGTAAGCCACCACACCCGGCCCGTTCTGGTTTATTCTTATTTGGATTCCAATTCCCCATGGACTGCGTGAGGCCAGGAACTCTCAGGTTCTGGAAAGACATGACTGCTTCTGGCCCTTTGAGTTTACGATGATATGGTATCGGGGATGATTAGATAACTTTTAGTGATTCTTCTGGCCTCTGAAGATTAGTCAATAATTTTCTAGTTTTGGAATTGAAATAGTTGGGGTGAACTCAGCTTCAGATATAATCTCATTTAATGCAGTCAAAACATTTGAATTTTCTAACCAAATAATTATGTTTTAAATCCCAGGCTTGATAGAGGCTCCGAAAAATGTCTTGAGACAATTATGGGAAGTCTCGAGCTTCATTAACTTTCTTTAAATGCCTCCAAGTTGATTACTCTCCTAGCCCACATCTCCTTGATGTGCATGAGGAAGCACTGGGTCTAATTTTTTGGGGCTGGGAAGGTAAGAAGGTGAGGTCAGTTTTTCCCAGGAGTCCTAAAAAATTCGGGTACCTTAGATTGAGGGTGTGGGAGAAAGGGTGTCTACCCATGTCATAGTTCTGAAAATAGGCAGTAGCATGAAGTACCAAACCTGTCTCATTCGTTATTAGATGTCTATCTCAAATACAGGGAGTTTGAAAAATGTTGTTTTTATCATTTGATATTTCCATGCCTGACTCATTTGGGAAAATAACGTTTTCTGACTTTTTTCTATTTCCTTGCCCTGCACAGGCCCTACCTGGTACAATTTTCTATTTCTTAGCTCAAAGTGTCTATACAATGGGTTGCCTGGTATGTCAGCTGCCCTCACTCTTGTGTAATAGAAATATATTTCCAGGCTGGGGACGTGGAGGAGGAGAACTGGATTCCTCCCTCCTACTGTTGCCAGGCCTCTCTGCATTGGCACTTTATCGTTTCAGTGTTTCTGGCTGTGTTGGGTTTATTTGTGAGACTGATGTAACAATAAAGTGAAATCTTCCCCTCTCTGTGCTTGTCTGACAAAGTCTTTGTGTCAGGGCCCCAGTCTGGAAGGTGGGGGAGACCAGGTACAGTCTAATTGCATCAGCATTTTTCTCTTAGGGTCTTCTGTTCCTCCATTGCTACTGGCCCTTCAGGTGTCTCTTATTGGCTGTATGTCGAGCAAATTAGTGAACCTCACTGAGCTTGGTTTTGTAATCTATAAAACAGAAGTAATAAAAGTGCTTATCTCACAGTGTCAAATGAGAAAATTCATATAGAGTGGTTGGCATATGGTAGTCACTCAGAGCTTCATATACGGGAACAATCTTTTATGGTGGGCCAGTCAACAGTCTGAGAGAACACTTCTAGAAAAGGAAATATAGCTGGACACCGTGGCTCACACCTGTAATCCCAGCACTCTGGAAGGCTGAGGCTGGAGGATTACTTGAGCCCAGGAGTTCAAGACCAGCCTGGACCACATAGCAAGACCCCTTCTCTACAAATAAAAAAAAAATTTTTTTTAAATTATACTTTAAGTTCTAGGGTACATGTGCACAACGTGCAGGCTTGTTACATATGTATACATGTGCCATGTTGGTGTGCTGTACCCATTAACTCGTCATTTACATTAGGTATATCTCCTAAAGCTATCCCTCCCCCTGTCCCCTCCCCACAATAGGCCCCGGTGTGTGATATTCCCCTTCGCTTGTCCAAGTGATCTCATTGTTCAATTCCCACCTATGAGTGAGAACATGCGGTGTTTGGTCTTCTATTCTTGTGATAGTTTGCTGAGAATGATGGTTTCCAGCTGCATCCATGTTCCTACAAAGGACACAAACTCATCCTTTTTTATGGCTGCATAGTATTCCATAGTGTATATGTGCCACATTTTCTTCATCCAGTCTGTCACTGATGGACATTTGGGTTGATTCCAAGTCTTTGCTATTGTGAATAGTGCTGCAATAAACATACGTGTGCATGTGTCTTTATACAATTTTTTTTTTTTTAATTAGCCGGAAGTGGTGGTGTGCACCTATAGTCCCAGCTACTCAAGAGACTGAGGCAGGAAGATCACTTGAACCCAGGAGGTCTAGGCTGCAGTGAGCCATGATTGAGCCACTGTACTCCAACCTGGGTGACAGGGCAAGACCCTGTCTCAAACAAACAAACAAAAGAAATATTTTTAGTTCAAACAAATAGGAGAGGTTTGGGAAGGGAAAGGGAAAGGGAAAGGGTTGAATGAACCTTAATATATAGTTAAAGTCATTATCCAAATGGCATCTCAAATAAATGTATTTTCAAGATAATGGAAACTTTTAAGTATTGATGTTTTTAATATGACTTAAACAGCATGGTTAAATAGTCAACAAGCAACATGCTTTCATTATGACGACGGTTATCACCATCTAGAATTATGGTTTAATTACTACTCAGAAGATACTGCCATTCCACCTCAAAAGATATTGTTTTGTCAATTTATTCTGATGATAAAAAATGTCAAGTGGTTCACCTGCCTGGTCCTTAAGCAATGAGTGACAGAATCAATATTCATAATCATCTCAAAAGAATGAAACCAACAAATTAAAATTTACACAGAGTTAAGAATATATGCCGGGCGCGGTGGCTCACGCCTGTAATTCCAGAACTTTGGGAGGCCGAGGCGGGCAGATCACGGGGTCAGGAGATCAAGACTATCCTGGCTAACACGGTAAAACCCCGTCTCTACTAAAAATACAAAAAAAAAAAAAAAAAAAAAATTAGCCAGGCGTTGTGGCAGGCGCCTGTAGTCCCAGCTACTCGGGAGGCTAAGGCAGTAGAATGGTGTGAACCCAGGAGGTGGAGTTTGCAGTGAGCCGAGATCGCGCCACTGCACTCCCGCCTGCGTGATAGAGCGACACTCCGTCTCAAAAAAAAAAATATATATATATATATTGTTGGCCAGGCACGGTGGCTCACGCCTGTAATCCCAGCACTTTGGGAGGCTGAGGCAGGCGGATCACGAGGTCAGGAGATCAAGACCATCCTGGCTAACACGATTAAACCCCATTTCTACTAAAAAAATACAAAAAATTAGCTGGGCTTGGTGGCGGGTGCCTGTAGTCCCAGCTACTCAGGAGGCTGAGGCAGGAGAATGGCATGAACCCGGGAGGCGGAGCTTGCAGTGAGCTGAGATCGTGCCACTGCACTCCAGCCTGGGCAACAGAGCAAGACTCTGTCTCAAACAAAAACAACAACAACAACAAATATATATATATATATATATATATATATATATATATATATATATATATATATATATATACATACACACACACACACACACACACACACACACACACACACCCCTTCATTTTAAAATATTTACTGCACTTGCATAGTGGGGGAGAACTTGGATTAACAGAAATTCACATTAAGATGATACTGATGTTTTAGTTGATTATACATTGAATGTAGCAATATTAAGGACTCTGTGTATAGGAGATGTCATTTGTAAGGCAGGGACATGTATATAATTTGTGACACATCCAGAAAAGCGCAATGGTAGTATGATTATTGTCTTCAGAGTTGTCATGTGGAAAGTGTTTGTTTTTCTGGTAACAGAAGGCAAGCATTTCTAATAGATGGAGGTAGCAGAGAAGTATATCTTGACTCAATTGGAGGAAAGCATTTACTATAAACCAGGGACTATGCTATCCCCTGCAAAGAAGGTAGTATTGTTTAGTTTTACAGAAAAGAAACCTAAGACTCAGAATAGTATAAAGACACAACTATTGAGCACAATTATTATTTTAACAGTATCTTCATGACATTTAATACTGAGCACATCCCAGCACTTTGGGATTCCAAGGTGGGAGGATCACTTGAAGCCAGGAGTTCGAGACCAGCCTGGGAAACATAATGAGACCCTACCTCTACAAAAAAATTAAAAACTAGCTGGGCACAGTGGTGCGCACCTGTAGTCCCAGCAACTCCAGAGGCTAAGGCAGGGGGATCCCTTGAGCCCAGGAGTTCAGAGGCTGCAGTGAGCTATGATCACACCACTGCACCCCAGCCTGGGCATAATTTCTCATGCCAAGTTCTTTGATTCTAGGGCATCTTTATTAAAGTGGCATTGTGAATCAAATATAGCTTCTTGTTGACTCATGCATTATGAGCTTGTTTGAAGGTTGCAGGCTGCTGTTCTCAAGAAGCAGAGACAAACTAGTCTGTGTGTTATCGCTTAGACTCTTCTGTCAGCTGTTGCTTCAAACTTCTATTTTCAGTGCATCCTGAGCTATATATAATACAGTGTTATCCTATTTCATACTTACCTGTCTGGCCAATGACTTACTGGAGGCTGTTTCTCACATGGTGTCAAGTACATGGACATTGTAATAGCTGTTTTTCTCAGAGACCGTTTTATTAAAGGGTTGTGGTATGCTCTTTTTTTTTTTTTTTTCTTTTTCTTTTTCTTTTTTTGAGATGGGTTCTCGCTTTGCTACCCAGACTGGAGTGCAGTGGTGCGACCTCAGCTCACTGCAACCACCAACTCCTGGGTTGAAGCGATTATTCTGCCTCGGCCTCCCAAATAGCTGGGACTACATGTGCCCGCCACCATACCTGGCTAATTTTTGTATTTTTAGTAGAGATGGGGTTTCACCACGTTGGCCAGGCTGGTCTCAAACTCCTTACCTCAAGTGATCCTCCTGCCTCAGCCTCCCAAAGTGCTGAGATTACAGGCATGAGCCACCGCCGGGCCAGTATGTTCTGAAAGACGCCACCAGGTGCCTGACTAGAATGGACAAAAAGCTGGGTCTTTACTTGCTTTTAGATAGTGACTTGTCCAAAGGTTCTGGCAGCCTCATGCTATAGCCCTTATTCTTTCCTTCTAGCACCTTTTTTTTACATTCTTTTCTGGACCTATGCTTCTTCCAGCAAATCCCAACCACCATAATAATCCGAGAGGGGACTTCAATCCTGGTATTGCTTTTACTGGAGCCAGAGTAACCCCCCAATTTGTAATTAATACAGAAAATCTAACTCTCCAGGGAACCCAGATACTCCGATGCTGTTGACATACACAAACACTGCCAGTTACCTTAAACAAGAG
This sequence comes from Macaca nemestrina, assembly GCF_043159975.1. Classification (NCBI taxonomy): domain Eukaryota; kingdom Metazoa; phylum Chordata; class Mammalia; order Primates; family Cercopithecidae; genus Macaca; species Macaca nemestrina. The sequence continues at coordinate 56,859,397 of NC_092136.1, forward strand.
AAGTGGGTTGGGAAGAGGGAGTATGGTTATTCTAGTAGAGGTACTTGTGTTTGCCAAGGGATAGATTGGGGGACAGAGGAAATGGGGACATAGAATCTCCTGTACTCTAAGCCTGCATAACAGGAATTTAACTCTGCTTTCATCAGTTAGCAAACTAATCAGGGGGTTCTGTTATGAAATGCTGGACTCCTTGAAAACATCGGATAACCTTGTGCTTGAGGGTGGGTGCTATGCTGATAAGTGATTTTCATCCTGCTTGTTCTGGAAATGGGTAAGGACAGAGAATCTGAATGATGCTGGAGCTGACCATAATGAGGAGGCAATTACCCAGTCCTGCAGAAACTGAGCTCATAAGAGTTTCTCATAAGAGATCTATATATACCTATATATAGATCTATATATAGATCAGATATATTTTGGAGATGGTGTCTTGCTCTGTTGCCCAAGCTGGAATGCAGTGGCATGATCTCAGCTCACTGTGACCTTCGCCTCCTGGGTTCAAGTGATTCTCATGCCTCAGCCTCCTGAGCAGCTGGGACTACAGGCACATGCCACCATGCCTAGCTGCTTATATATATATATATTTGTATTTTTAGTAGAGACAGGGTTTCACCATGTTGGCCAGGATGGTCTCAAAGTCCTGACCTCAAGTGATCCACTGGCCTCAACTTCCCAAGGTGCTGGGATTATAGGTGTGAGCCTGGCCTGAAAGTATATTGAAGTGAACAGGTTTCATAAATACCAGTTGGAGCACAAGGGTGTATGAAGGGGACCTGTTCTAAGGCCTGAGGAATGGCAGTGAAGAAGACGATCCAGCTGTGGATGCCCCCAGGAGAGTGGAATTTTAGAAACGATAAGATTCATTATCAGCAGGTAAGGGATGAGAGAAAGGACAGGAATGGAAAAGAGTGACAATTAGAAGAAGAAATGCAGTGGAAAACTCAGAATCAGCCTAGGTTGTTTCCACCACTGGGATACCAGAAGCCTGGTGGGTGGACCTATTGGGAATTTTCAGGGACTAAGCAGCATTCTGGGAAAAGTCAACCAGTCAGACATGTCTGACCCCTTAACAAAACTCTTGTTGACAACTTTTTAAACAGTGGATTGGCCCGGTGCAGTGGCTCATGCCTGTAATCCCAGCACTTTGGGAGGCCGAGGAGGGTGGATCACTTGAGGCCAGGAATTTAAGACCAGCCTGACCAACATGGAGAAACCTCATCTCTACTTACAAATACAAAAATTAGCCGGTTGTTGTGGCGCATGCCTGTGGTCCCAGTTACTCAGGAGGCTGAGGTGGGAGGATCGCTTGAACCTGGGAGGCAGAGGTTGCAGTGAGCTGAGGTCATGCTACTGCACTCCAGCCTGGGTGACAGAGTAAGACTGTCTCAAAAACAACAAAAAAGAAAGGTGGACTGGAAACATGGCTTCCTCCTGAAATGCCACTAAAATTACAGTAAAGGAATGTTAAATGATGTAAGGACAAAGAATATGAGAGAAAAGATGGCAGCATCCAGGCAATGTCAACAAAATCTTTGAATCTGGAAAGCAAAAAACAAGGAACAAACTGAGTAGACCAGGGAAAGCAGAAGTCTGGGGCGGGGGCTGGAGGAGTGTTACTAGCAATAAGCAAGCATGTTTGTGCCATAGAACCCCAGAAAAGGCTTAGGAATTGGAGGCATCAGTTATCTGGAAAGCAAGAGGGAGTAGGTGGAGGGCTAAAAACAAGATGATTACTTGAAAGATTATGAAGTAAGTTAGTCCTGAGATCCTCGCCCCTTATAAACTCATTCATTTGTTCATTTGTTATCTCCTGGGGAAGATGAACTAGTTGGAGCCACCAAGAACAACTGGGAGCTGAGGGGAGACATCCTACTGAATTTAGGGATTTAAAGCTCAGCATTGTTTGTTTTTTTGAGACAGTGTTTCACTCTGTTGCCCAGGCTGGAGTACAGTGGCGTGATCATGGCTCGCTGCTGCCTCAACCTCCTGGGCTTAAGTGATTCTCCACCTCAGCCTCTTGAGTAGCTGGGACTACAGGCATGCACCACCAAACCTGGGTAATTTTTGTATTTTGTGTAGAGATGGGATTTCACCATGTGGCCTGGGCTGGTCTTGAACTCCTGGGCTCAAATGATCTGCCCACCTTGGCCTCCCAGAGTGCTGGGATTACAGGTGTGAGCCACTGTGCCCAGCCTAAAGCTCAGCATTCTGAAGAGTCAGAAACCTTTCCCTGGCTTGGATCCCAGCAGTCTGAAACTTGGCTGTTATCTTAGGATACTGCTTTCACTGCAGCCCTCTCAAGGTGATTTTTTTCTCCCACAGTCCTCCTATTACTGGTCCTGGAGATGGGGTAGATAATGTTCTTGTTCCTCATTACTGCTTCCAGACATGTCTCCTATCTTCCCTTAAAACTCTCAGCTTTGAGTTGCATACAATCAAATAATATCTCTTCATTGCTATCATGTACAAAATCTACAAAACCTGGGTCATCCCCTCTCATTTCTTAGTAAGTTTAGTTCATTGCTCATTTCATTTCCCGCAGCACTACTCCTGATTTAACTCTTGGCGATTTTTAATCACATACAGGGATAATTGTTTCAACACCCTGACTATAGGTTCTTTGAATAGTTTTCCACTGACCTTGTTCTCTACTATTCTCATCCATTCACTCTCAGTCATAACTTAGATCTATCTCATTATTACCAAAAACTGTAACCCCTCCATGATCTATCTCATTATCTGACCACCACTGTCTGTCTTCCAGACATCTAGTAACTTAACTCCAACACTCCCTACCACCTTTTCATTGTCCCTAATCTCCAAGTTCCTTCTCTTCCTGTCATAATCAACTTAAATCCCAGGATCAATCATTATAATCATGTAACTTGCATGTACTTTTAACTTAGTTTACCCCTTTTTGTCACACTGACTTTGCAAAATCACAACTTTAAAGCCAGCTCTTTGCCTTTGTACCTACTTCTGTGAAGCAACTATGCTGATTAGTCTTACTTTAAATTCATGTCCATAACCTTCAGGCCTTAATGCTGCCTGATAATCATATCTCCCTACTCTATATACCTTCCCATCTTCCTAGATCAGGAGTCAGCCAACTTTTTCTGTAAAGGGCCAGATAAATATTTTTGGCATAGCAGGTCATAGTCTCTTTTGCAATTATTCAACTTTGCCACTGTAGCATGAAAGTAGCCAGAGGTAATATGTAAATAAATGAAATTTGTGTTGCATTTATTTTTTACATGCTATGATGTAATAGCATCTTAAATTTTTTTCCCGTTTAAAAGTAAAAAAGTATTCTTAGCTTGTGGACTGTACCAAAATAGGATTTGGCCACAGTCTATAGTTTGCTGTGCTGTGTCCTAAATTATTTCACACCTTCTCTTTTCTTCCAACCCTTCCTTCCCCATTTTCACTGTCAGATGATGACCTTGTTTTCCATTTCATTCATCTACCACATCCACCCTCTTACCAGCATCTATATATATGTATGTTCAGCTTTCCCCTCCGTTGCTGTGTTACCTAACACAAGACCTAAATACTATATAACTTACTGTTTATCTCCCTCACTAGAATCTAGTCCCAGGAGACAGTTTTGTCTGATGTATATCCAGAACCTGGAACAGTGTTTGTAAGTCCTCAACAAATATCTGAAAGAATGAGCACTGTCTATCAGACTAGCAGGCAGACAAAAGTTTAGAGAATTTTACTCCAGAACTTACCTCCTTTCTGGTTTTTTTGTTTGTTTTTTGTTTTTGAGATGGAGTCTTGCTCTGTCGCCCAGGCTGGAGTGCAGTGGTGCGATCTCGGCTCACTGCAACCTCCTCCGCCTCCCGAGTTCAAATGATTCTCCTGCCTCAGCCTCCCGAGTAGCTGGGATTACAGGCGTGTGCCACCATGCCCGGCTAATTTTTTGTATTCTTAGTAGAGACAGGGTTTCACCGTGTTAGCCAGGTCTCAATCTCCTGACCTCGTGATCTGCCCATCTCAGCCTCCCAAAGTGCTGGGATTACAGGCATGAGCCACTGCGCCCAGCCAGAACTTAACCTCTCTAAGAGAAAAGACCTACCTGTCCTGACAGTTGCAGATCTCCTTGATTATCCTAAGTTGTACTTTTTCAAATTTCTTTGAAGAAACACCCACAATAAAAGATAAAATAAAAAAAAAAAAACCTCCCATTTTATGGGACCAAACCAGTACATAATATGTATATATGATATGTGTGTGTAAGAAACCAAAGTTTCATAAAATAATTCCCTTTCTATGTATGATGTATTCTGAGGTGGTGTTTTCTATTCTGTTCTGTCATTTGGAGGAAATAAAACTGATTATATTGATTTCACAAACTACTAATGGGTTTGCGACCAGAAGTTTGAAAAATACTGCAGTATGTCCTACTAATTACAAGTCCTGAGTATGTACACAGAATTTCCTCTTTTTTTTTGAGATAGAGTCTTGGTCTGTTGCCCAGGCTGGAGCGCAGTGGCATCATCTCAGCTCACTGCAACCTCAACCTCCTGGGTTCAAGCAATTCTCATGCCTCAGCCTCCCAAGTAGCTGGGATTACAGGTACGTGCCACCATGCCCGGCTAATTTTTGTATTTTTAGTACAGATGGGGTTTCACCATGTTGGCAAGGCTGGTCTTTAACTGGCCTCAAGTGATCTGCCTGTCTCGGCCTCCCAAAGTGCTGGGGTTACAGGTGTGAGCCACCTTACTGGCCAGTGTACACAGAACTTTCTATCGACTTTCTAGTGCCCCACTCTTACATACAAATGGATGGCCAAGGATCTCCAGATATTTAAGAAAAGCTTCCAACACAAAACAGAAACAAAGTCTTAAAAATTCAACACAGACAATTCAAGAAACAAAAGAAAACATTAGAAATATTCTTAGAGTAATAAGATACCGCATCCACCAAATGGAACAGACTGCTATTTAAAAAGGGGAAGGGGGTGGACAAGAAAGTGCTTCCCTGGAGGACATTATGCTAAATGGAATAAGCCTGGCACAGAAAGACAAAGTCACATGATTCCCAATGTAGAATCTAAAACTCATAGAATCAGAGTAGAATGATGGTTACCAGAGAGTAGGGGGAAGGGGTGGTAGGAGCAGGTGGTAGGGGAAACAAGGAGATGTTGGTCAGAGTACAAAGTTTCAGTTAGATAAAAGGAATACATGTTTTGAGATAAATAGTATAGCATGGTTACTAATAGTGTATTGTATATTTCAAAATTGCTGAAGGTAAATGTCAAGTATTCTCACCACAAAGAAGTATTTGAGGTGATGGATATGTTAATTAGCTTGATTTAATCTTTCCACACTGTATACATATAACATCACTTTGTACCCCATAAATATATCTAATTTGTACTTGTCAATTTACAATAAAACTTTAAATTACAAAAATAAAAAATGTTTTTAATTAAGAGAGGTTGACAAGAAACTGCTCTGGTAAATTTAAAACATAACTTTTAAAATTCAGCAGAAAAGCTGGAAGGTGGAAATCTTTCAGAAAAACAAAAAGAAGTGGAAAACAGAAGAAAGGATAAAATTATTTCAGTACAAAAGCTGAGCAATAGGCTTAGAGAAAAACTAGTCTGGAGTGAAGGAGGATGATGGGCTCCTAGAGAGTTGTCTCCAATTTAAAAAATAAACTGATAGACTACTTGATGTGTTTCAATGTTTTGAGAGGACAGTTTGGAATAAATTGATTATAGACACTTGAATGCTAGGTACTTAACAAGGCTGTATGGAGAAAGGCAATAGTTAACTTCAGTCAAAAGAAAGGAAATATATTATGCTAATTGGATCAATTATGTACCTTCGTAATAGCATAATGAATAGTACTCTACCCATATAGGGTGATATAGATAAACAGAAGGATGGAAGATGGAGAAGTACATGTGTGTATTAGCAGTCTTCAGAGTATAAATACATACCGTATTTCCTATAACAAAAAGTAAAATAATGGCCCAAACTGAAAAATTAAGAACTAGTAGTATAAGCATGCTATTTAGAAATACGGAGATAAATACCAGAAGAGGTAGCTGGAAGAAGAGAGATTATATCTAGGGAGTAGAAACTGAGAGTGTAGAGGGTTGGGACAGGGTTTGCTGTTTTTCATTATAAACCTAGTGATACTATTTGATTTTTTAATGTAATAATAAAAATAAAACAATATGAGTAATGTGGTATTTCATTTATTTGAAAATCTTAGGAGGGACTGTTTTCATTTTCTTTTTTTTTTTTTTTTGAGACTAGAGTTTCACTATTGTTGCCCAGGCTGGAGTACAATGGTGCAATCTCAGCTCACTGCAACCTCCGCCTCCTGGGTTCAAGAATTCTTATGCCTCAGCCTCCTGAGTAGCTGGGATTACAGGCGCCCACCACCACGCCTGGCTAACTTTTTGTATTTTTAGTAGAGACGGGGTTTCACCATGTTGGCCAGGCTAGTCTCAAACTCCTGACCTCAAGTGATCTGCCTGTCTTGGCCTCCCAAAGTGCTGGGATTACAGGCATGAGCCACCACACGCCCAGGCTGGAGTGCAGTGGCGTGATCTTGACTCACTACAACCTCCGCCTCCTGGGTTCAAGTGATTCTCGTGCCTCAGCCTCCTGAATAGCTGGGATTACGGGTTCCCGCCACCACGCCCTGCTAATTTTTGTATTTTTAGTAGAGATGGGGTTTCACCATGTTGGCCAGACTGTTCTTGAACTCCGGACCTCAAGTGATCCACCTGCCTCGGCCTCCCAAAGTGCTGGGATTACAGGCGTGAGCCACCGCACCTGACCTGTTTTCATTAAGTATTCTAAGATACTGGGAAATCGGCAATACTGATTTAGCACCTCTAAAAGGAACTAAAAATTCTCCCCACTTTGGTACTCACCTGCATTGTGGTGTTTTATTTCAGGGACCCCAGTAACTTGTCAGAAGTAGTGGCACCAGCAGCTCTAGAAACATATTCTGTCCCCATACATTGTTGTTACCATGGTGAACACCAGCAAGTGATGCACTTAGGTGGCTTTACAGGCAGCAGTAGGCTTTACAGTAGGCTCAAAAATCCCACTAAACAGGGCTGAGTAGGAGGGAGCATCCTAGCAGGTGCACACAATGAAGAAGAGAGCTCATAAGACATTTCCAGAGTATGTTCAGAAATAACTGGAAGGATGTGTGTGTCTGCAGCCATAACCACTGGAGGCACAATACAAGGAAATCACCAATGCTGTGCATAACTCCATTTGTTCTCCTGGACTGGTGTTGCCTGGGCAAGTGCTGGGTAGATCAGAATGGATAGGATGAAAGAATTAAGGGGCATCCAGAGAGCTATTTGATCACTGGAGGGGAAAGGGCATGGGGGGATGCAAAACCTGGTCCAAGATATATTTGTCCAGATACATAAATTGTCACTTTGCTCCCTCCCCTTCTGACTTCCACACTTACAAAAAAGGTTCCTCTTCCTTTTCTAACCATCCCCCACCAGGGAATTTTTCAGGCCTTACAAAGAAGTGAGAGGACCCAGGCCAGGTGGGAGGGTACACCTGGACCTACGTCACTCTTTTTGAGGAAGGGTGTAGAGAAACCTAGTTATAAGGAAGCAAGGAAAATAGAGGAAGAAGGGTACTAAGAACAGTGCTGTCTATAAACAGAACAACTCCCGTGTGACCTGAAGGTCTAGGAAGACCCGAGGTCAGAACTCTTCACTCCCCTGCCTACTATGGTGCGCCAGATCCTGCCATTTGCACATCTTTGGACATCTCAGCAACCCCTCTCATGGTCAGAAATAAATCAAATAAGGACTCAAGTAGGTGCCTGATACTTTTATTTTAGACTAACCAGAGGAGCCTCTCCCATTCCCCTTTACCCTGGTCCCCACAAACACTGTATTGTTTTAATCTGTCTCCAGGTATAACGATAATAAGACAAAGTCCTTACCCTCAGAGAGCTCACAATATTTTGGTGGAGGTTTGAGTATAAAGGCAAAATGTGAAAACATAATTTTACTATAATGAGGTAAAGTTAAAGAGATTTGTGCAAACATAGAAGGGAGTACACTTAAGTCAGGGAAGATTTTCTGGCTTAGAAGACCCCTGACCTAAAGGAAAAGTAAGAGTTATCTAGATATGAGCAGGGCAGAACAAGAGAAACTGACCCCTCCACTTCGACTGAGTCACCTGAAATTATATTCATTTTTTGGCAGACATATACCTCCCCCAAACATTCGGCTCTAGTTGTGCCAGTTCTTCCCTGTCAGCCCTCTCCTTACCTTGGCCTGAGCCTTCATTGTCTCCAGTCAGGCAACTATCTCATAGTCACACTCCAGTCAGGGCAGCCACATTCTGTATTCTAGAACAGCACTTCCTAACAGCATTATAACATTTTCTAGTAGCCACATTTAAGAGGTCAAAAAACAAGTGAAATATTTTACTAATATATTTTATTTAACCCAATATATCTAAAATATTTAAACCATAGTTTTAAATTTTTGAAATATTTTACATTTTAAAAATACTGTCTTTGAAATTAAGTGTGTATTTTATACAGCACATTTCAATTCAGTCTAGCCACATTTCAAATGCTCAATTGCCACATGTAGCTAGATAGTGGTTATACCACGGAGCTCTAAAATGCTGCCCAGACTGAGTGTGGTTGGTGTTTCTCCATTAAACAGATGAGGCCCATCAGTCTGAGGCACAACTATGTATTTTCTCTAAGCCTCTGTACCCCCAAGGCCTTGAAAACAATTCGGAAGGGAAGACCTATGAGGTTTCAGGTACAGCAGGCACTCCCTTTAGATGCCAAGCCTAGACAACCCTAAACTGATGCCTAATGTGCAGCTGAATCACCTTTCAGCAATCAGATTCAGTGCCTCACCAACACATTCGACCCAGGGAGTCTCCAGTTTATCCTTTGGCCAGTAGAACACCCACTACAAAGTCTTGATAATTCATCAAAAGTGACAGCACCTTCACAGGGCAGTCTCGTGAGAGGATATCTAGCCCTGCCGCTCTGGTTCCTGTTGGGAACAATATCAGACACCTTCTTGTGTTAGATTCACATGAATCTAAGAATCACATGGGCGAAAAATATTGAGAGCATTCTGTTAAAACATTTCCACAAATTAGGAAAAGACCATCTTTAAAAATCTGTTCTTAGAGGTAAAAACAGGGGTATTACAGGGGGCATAATTTTAAATCTATTCCCTCATATTGAGCCAAGAACTACAAGCCCAGAGAAGGGAAGTGATTTGCCCAAGGTCATTCAACAAATCTCTAGTGGCTGTGATGATCCCTGCATCCTTGCCACTATCTCCCTTGTCTCCACTAACAAAAATGTTTCAATGGGAGAATGTGCCGATCTAAGGTACTCCTAAAGTACTCGCTGAGAATGACAGCCTTGGGGAGGCCAGTCGGCAGCCGTGAACAAGCACTGCCTTACCGGGGCGTGGCGCCCCAATTCGCCACCTCTTGGAGTCCTAGGCGGAGGATACTGCTGGGGCAGTTGTGTCGCCAATTCCACATCTCCCGGAGCCTGCCCCGGCCCAGCCCAGCCCCGCCGCTGTGACCCACTTCCTAGCTGCAGGCTGGACCAACGGGAGGCACACCGGGAGCTCCACAGGGAGGCCACGCCCACGAAGGCTGCTCACAGACTTAGAAAGCCGACGGGGTGCTGTGGCCAGGAAGCGTGTGGGCGGCAGGTTAGTACCGGAAGTGCAGAGACCACCCCCAACCTTTTGACTGGGAGAGAGCACCCCGGAAAAGCATGGCTTGGCCAGTTCCAGCCCCGTTTCCACGCTCAGCACCCGCCCTGCCTTTGCGCGAACAGCTCCGGCCCGCACGGGCCGCCGAAGTGCCCTGTGTGACACTTGGAGTTTGCTGGGGTCTCCGTGGGCGGGAGGACTTTCCAGCGCAATGGCGACTCCATAAGCCCGGCAGCTTCTGCGCCCGGGGAAGATATCCAAGAGCTGCAAAGCCCTACTGGGCCCAGGTTGCCACCCCAGATATCGTGGTGGAGGCCTGGGGGAGGCCAGGGCGGGCACCACGATATCCCAGCCTCCCTGCCCTTCGCACTGGGAACCGTTTCCGGGGCGCCTGCTTTTTGCATTTGACCCGGCGCGCGCGGTGACGCCTTCGCGTCCAGACGGAAGTGCGGGCGGAGGATCCCCAGCCGGGTCCCGAGCCTGAGCCTGAGCCCGAGCCCGAACCGGGAGCCGGTCGCGGGGGCTCCGGGCTGTGGGACCGCTGGGCCCCCAGCGATGGCGACCCTGTGGGGAGGCCTTCTTCGGCTTGGCTCTTTGCTCAGCCTGTCGTGCCTGGCGCTGTCCGTGCTGCTGCTGGCGCAGCTGTCAGACGCCGCCAAGGTGAGTCCCGCCCAGCCTCGCTCCTGACGGAAGCTCCTCCCCTGCCACCGGCCTTGCGGAAACTGGGTCTGCCAACTTGCTGCTCGGCCCATTCCTGACAGCCATACCCCTAGCCTCACAGCTCCGGCAAACCCCCGTTGCCACCAGCCGCGCCCCTCCCGACTGCCCGGCAGCACTCCCGCCCTCAACCCCGACAGCCAGGTAGTCAGCGCCCCACGGCCGTCCCCAGCCCCGACAGTGCCCACAGCCCGGACAGCAGCCCCCACCGCCCTGACATTTCCCTTCCCAGCCCCGTCTGCACGCACCTTACACTTGACAACCTTTTCACCTCCGAGAGCCTTTAACTTTCCACCCTAAGCCCTTGACAGTCCACCTGCGCCCTCCGGGCCAGCCTCACAGGCCTCGCATGCCCCAACCCAGAATGATAGGAAGCCCGCATCTGACCGAAGGCTTCCCTGTCAAGGGCCGGCTCAGTTCAGCTCACCCTGAACACTTCCCTTACTGTGGTGGGAACTTGCCCCTCCTGGCCTACTTCCCTCCCCATAGGACCTACGGAGCATCTCTCACCTGCTTCATATTCTCACCTAACTCCCTCCACGAGTCCCTTGGTCCCTTTCTTGCTTTCTCTCTTCCTGATAATTTAGTGGGTAATGGAAGAACCAAACTGCAACAGAGGTGAGGTTGTGGCCTCCCTGGTTCGATTTCTTGACCTTCTAGTTCCCTCATGCCGTTCTCTGGTGCCCCAGCTCTCCAGGCCTGCCCTAGCTCCATGCATACCTGTGCTTCCTCTTTGATGAGCTAGCTCATCATTGGGGGGAAACAGAAGGGATTCACATTAGTATGATGGGAAAACAGAATGACATTGCATTTTTAAAAATAGGAGCTTTAATTTATAATATCTTTAAATGTAGGAGTGGGGAAAGGTTACAGCCAGGCAAATGTTTTAGATTGAGAGATTCTTTTTGAAACCATCTCTACCTCCTACCAGAAGCAGGGACAGCAGCACGTCTCCTGACTTTCAAAACATTGCTGGCACCCTCTGCATATCTTGCCTCATAACTTTATGTATTGTGATCATGTATTTATTTTTCAGTCTCCTTTACTAGGGTGTGTCCTGATCATGGACAGAAACCATGTCTTATGCTTATCTGAATCCACCTCATTGAGCACAAGATCTAACACAGAGCAAATGCTCACTAAGTGGTTGCTGAATACGTTTGTGAATTGTCAATAACTTTGCCAGACATATCACTATATGTAGGAGGAGTGGGCAAGGTCCTCTGGGGACTGAGGAGCCACTTTCTTCTCAAATAGATTCCCCTTTGCTGAGGAAGTATCTCTTTTCTGTATCCAGATACTTAGTCACCTGTTCCTCCACCTCTTGAAACTTGTTTTGTTGGTAGTTGTTCTCCCTGTCAACCAGGAATTAGAAGCAAAGTTTCCTGGGAAGAGTATACTAAACTGATCTCAGAGTCAGGCTGCTTCCTGTGTGTACTTCCTTTCTAGTTGTACCTAGGTGCCTCTAACATTTCATCCCTTCTATGGGACTCTGGCCCAACCCCTTTTATCCATGTCAGTGCCCTCTACCAAAGGGTGAAAGGATGATAGGCAGAAGAATTGTGACCTTTTTTGTGAATAAGTTTTAGTTTCTTTCCCATCCTTTAGTAATGAACATTCTTATTTATAGGCACAACTATCTGTGTCTTTCTAGTGGCAGGTAGATGGTAATAACATTAGCATAATTTGATTGTCATGTGACCCATAAATATGGTTAATAAGTCTTAGATCATGTTTTAGGTATTATTTCAAATAACCACATGTAATATATAATGATTCATTAGTATTACCATAAAGGACTGTGGCTTTAAGAAACTTGTATCTGTCAAAGTTAAAGTTTTAAATGAATGATTTTAGAATACTTGGTGGAGGATGCTTGCAAAATGTATATGGTACAGTTTTAAAAATATTGATGATGAACTGTCAACACACTATACTGTTTCCATTTTGGTTACAGAATTTCGAGGATGTCAGATGTAAATGTATCTGCCCTCCCTATAAAGAAAATTCTGGGCATATTTATAATAAGAACATATCTCAGAAAGATTGGTAAGTATCTGGATTACTGAATTACATGTCACATTTCTTTCTGTGATTGTCAGTGTTATCCCAGAATGCTCATCAAATGCATAGTATTCTTTTTAAGTGTTTCATTTGAAGCAAAAATATGAAATTCTATTTCCATTTGAAAAAGTAAGAGTAAGGCACTAAGTGCATGATGCAGGCCTAAAGGTATACAAGCCAAAACACTAAGACCCAGGTAGGCAGAGTTTCATGGGGGCATATGAATGGGTTTGTGGCACCTAAACTACCCATAGTTCTCTTCCTGTACTCCCTTAAGTTTTGGTGAGGGACCTTTCTCCCTCTTGCTTTTCAGTGGAAGGTTAGCAAGCCTCCTTTATCTGGGTTATAATTTTTACAACTTGTAGGTTTTGATGATGTATTGCCAAGTATGAGAAGCTATGTTTAAAAGTATCAAAAGGCTCAAGAAGAAGTGGAAATGAGCTATGTAGTCAGAGTTTCCCATTTGGTGTAAATGAAGAAGTTACAGGTGTGCCAAGATACTGACCTGTTCAGCCCTTGGGCAGTCAGGCAGGCCTGTGATGACTGGGGGATCTTGACTGACTAGCCACCAGCAGCCTTCTCTGCTTATCCCAGCAGACCTGATAAATAGCTTTTTCTATGTGTGCCGCGAAACAGTTGGGATGCAGTTGTGTTACAGCAGGATGAATGTGTTCCTTCCCATGGAATTGTGATGTTTTATGGTTTGTAACCACGGTAGAAGATGGATGGGATAGGAATTTAAGAAAAATAGTTCCAAATGGTAGGAGCTTTCACATGTACCTGATTTCATAGCTAAATAGCCATCAAAGAGTTAGAAAGCAAGATTAAATTCATTCAGTTAACAGTATTCCAACCTGACTTTAAAAAAGAAAAGGCAGCCTTTGAGTATGGTTCGTTCCTCTGATGCCACTGTCTGTTCTTCCCTGATATGCATTTAGGCTCAGTCTCATATTTGTTAAGTGTGTTCTTGAGAACTTCTTGTGAACCTCTATGTTCCACTGTAAGTGGTGTCATCTTAACCAAGCGATTTGGCCATATACTTACAGGTTTTATATCAGGAAGTTACTTTATATGATACAAGAATGTTCAGGCCAGGCACGGTGGCGCACGCCTGTAATCCCAGCACTTTGGGAGGCTGAGGCAGGCAGATCACCTGAGGTTAGGAGTTCAAGACCAGCCTGGCCAACAGGGTGAAACCCTGTCTCTACAAAAAATACAAAAAAAATTAGCCGGGCGTGGTGGCGGGCACCTGTAATCCCAGCCACTCGGGAGGCTGAGGCAGGAGAATTGCTTGAACCCAGGAGGTGGAGGTTGCAGTGAGCTGAGATTGCGCCACTGCACTCCAGCCTTGGTGACAGAGCGAGACTCCGGCTCCAAAAAAAAGAATGTTCAAATAAATCTTTATGTTGCTTCTATAATTTTCTGAATTTATTCAGTGCTTACAGTTTATTATCAGTTAAGAAATGCGATGCCTGTCTTTTGCGTAGCAAATGAAATCACTATTCAAGTGTTTGGCACTAATTTTTTCACTAACTTCTTGTTATTTCAGACTCAGGACCATATGTCATTCATCCCTGGTTATTAGTAAAAATATCTTTGGAAACAGTTGAGGCAGGACATGGTGGCTCACACCTGTAATCCCAGCACTTCGGGAGGCCAAGGCAGGTGGATCACTTGAGGCCAGGAGTTTGAGAACAGCCTGGCCAACATGGCGAAACCCCGACTCTACTAAAAATATAAAAATTAGCTGGGCATGGTGGCACACACCTGTAATTCCAGCTACTCGGAAGGCTGAGGCAGAGAATCGCTGGAGCCGCAGAGGCAGAGGTTGCAGTTAGCTGAGATTGTGCCACTGTCCTCTAACCTGGGTGACAGAGCATGACTGTGTCTCAAAAAAAAAAAAAAAGAAACAAACAAAGAAAATAAACAATTGAGAATAAGGCTTTCTTGGGGTTTTTCTTCCCTCTCTCCCTTGTTTCTTTCCTGCAGCTTAGCATGTTTCTGGGGATAGGTTCCCAACTGGCACTGAAAATTTTTAACTGACTTTACAAGGACAGGCAAATTATGATTCACCAGATTTATGGCTTTATGAGGCCTCCGGTATCTGTGAGGGCCTCGATATAGTTTACCTTTTGTTTTCTAGGCCTTTCATTTTGTCCAATTTTTATCTTTAAGTCTTCATTGACTTATGCTGGCTGACGTAAAACTTAAGAGTAGTTCGAGTGCTCTGGTGTGTGTTTGGGGTGATTTAAAGCTAATGATGTGTTCCTTTTGGCACTAGGGGGAGGTGTTGCCTAGTTTCTTAAGTGATTAAGCTCTGACTAGGTCTAGCTCTGTTTGTAACGACTGGTCAGCCAAAATCAACCTTCCTGCTTCCTCTCCAGCTGGGCACAACTTTTGCACAGCACTCAATATCTTTTTGTTATTAAAATGTATGTGTCCTTCAGAAGAAATACTCAATACTTAGCACTTAAAATTCTCAAGTCATTCTTAGGTATTGTTGCCAACGCTTCTGAAGCTGAAGTAGGAAACTAAATAGGAGATAAGTTTCATTTTCCCGAGGTTCAGAGATAAAGAATGACATAGGAAGCAGGAGTCCTGGATTCTGATCCTTTCTCTTTTTTTTTATTGCTAGAGTGCAGTGGCACGATCATAGCTTATTGCAGCCTTGATCTCTTAGGCTCCAGTTACCCTCCAGCCTCAGCTTCCTGTGTAGCTGGGACTACAGGTGTATACCATCAACCTGGCTAATTTTTATTTTTGTCGAGACTGGGTCTCACTGTGTTGCCCAGGCTGGTCTCAAGTTGGCCTCAAGTGATCCTCACATCATGGCCTCCTAAAACTCTGGGATTATAGGGATGAGCCACCATGCGTGGCCTGATCCTTTTTCAAATATGATTTTACTCTGTGACCTTCTCTAAGTGTGATGCTAGATGAGCTCTCTGATCCTCAGATAGATAACCCCTCTTATGGGATATAGTTCCCTCTGCCCATTTTGTGCCTGCATCCAATTGGGTACATGCCTGGTCTTCTGTATATTTGGAATAGATATCACACACTTTCATGGTGAAAGTTGTGGGGCCTTACCCGTATTTGAAATACTATCAGTGAAAATTTAATTTTTCATTTAATTTTTCATTACTACCTAATTACCTGTTAAGAATAACTTGGGCTGGGCACGGTAGCTTATGCCTGTAATGCCAGCACTTTGGGAAGCTGAGGCAGGCGGATCACCTGAGGTTGGGAGTTTGAGACCAGCCTGACTAACATGGAGAAACCCCATCTCTACTAAAAATACAAAATTAGTCGGGTGTGGTACACATGCCTGTAATCCCAGCTACTTGGGAGGCTGAGGCAGGAGAATCACTTGAACCTGGGAGGCGGAGGTTGCAATGAGCCTAGATTGTACCATTGCACTCCAGCCTGGGCAACAAGAGTGAAACTCTGTCTCAAAAAAACAAAAAACAAAACAAAACAAAAACAACCTAACAACTTCTATCATATACCATTTTTGGTTATTTTTCTAATGCCACAGTTCAGAGGGAACACAACATGAAAAGATGAATTTCTAGAAATTAATTTCTTTTTTGTTTTTTTTTGAGATAGAGTCTCACTCTGTCGCCCATACTAGAGTACAATGGCGCGATCTCCACTCACTGCAACCTCTGCCTCCCGGGTTCAAGCGATCCTCCTGCCTCAGCATCCTGAGTAGCTGGGATTATTGGCATGCACCACCACACCTGGCTAATTTTTTTTATTCTTAGTAGAGATGGGGTTTCACCCTGTTGGTCAGGCAGGTCTTGAACTCCTGACCTCATGATCCACCCACCTCGGCCTCCCAAAGTACTGCTGAGATTATAGGCATGAGCCACCACACCCGACTTTTTTTTTTTTTTTTTTGAGATGGAGTTTCACTCTTATTGCCCAGGCTGGAGTGCAATGGCACGATCTTGGCTGACCGTAACCTCCACCTCCCAGGTTCAAGCGATTCTCAAGTCTCAGCCTCCTGAGTAGCTGGGATTACAGGCATGCACCACCATGCCTGGCTAATTTTTTTGTATTTTTAGTAGAGACAGGGATTCTCCATGTTGGTCAGGCTGGTCTCGAACTCCTGACCTCAGGTGATCTTCCCGCCTTAGCCTCCCAAAGTGCTGGGATTACAGGCATGAGCCACTGCACCTGGCTGAAGTTAATTTTTAATTGACACAATAACTGTACATATTTCTGGGCTACATAGTGATGTTTCAGTTCATATAAGATACAGTGATTTGATCAGAATATTTAGCATCTCAGACATTTATCATTTCTTTGTGTTGAAAATATTCAACATCCTCCTTCTAGCTATTTGAAACTATAATATATATTATTGTTAACTATAGTCATCCTACAGTGATACAGAACACTAGAACTTATTCCTCCCACCAAGCTGTAACTTTGTTTCCAAAAAGTACATTTTGGTAGGGAAAGAGAAGGAATCACCCTAGAGTACTGGGCGTCCCCAAGAGAATGGGTAAGGTAAGAGGATGGTGTAGTAGAGTGCTTGAGGCAGCCAGGAATGCCTAACGAAGAGATGCCAAAAGGAAAGAAAATTGTCCAACAGCTGGCAGGAGGACAGGAAAGCTCTCCCTATTTTGCTGAAGGTGATCAGAGTCATAGACTTTTAATAGTTGAGGAGAATAATAATTTAGTTATTGCTTAGAATTGACAGATTTCTAGGAAAAATCTGATAGCACTGTGTTTACATAAACCATAAATAATTAGCCTTGAAAATGGTGTCGGGGAAATAAGTAACATTCAACAAAAACATTCATCCTTTTGCTAGTTTTTATTTAGTTCTTTGGAATAACCAGTTTTTGTTTTCAAATATTTTTGTTATTCTAACTCTATTTCTCCTTGCTTTTTCAGATTTGCTCATTAAGAAAAGTGATTGTTGCCTCCTGTGTGTGGCTTTGAGGGTTCAATTTTGAGAGTTTCAGAATTTACCACTCTGTTAAACGTGATTAGTCATTCATATACCACACTGGCAGTTAAGAATGATGTTGACTGGGAACGGTGGCTCACACCTGTAATCCCAGCACTTTAGGAGGCCAAGATAGGAGGATCACTTGAGGCCAGGTATTCAAGACAAGTTAGGGCAACAAACCAAGACCTGATCTCTACAACAAATTTAAAAATTAGCCAGGCGTGGTGGCATGCTCCTGTAATTATAGCTGCTCTGGAGGTTGAGGCAGGATGATCACTTGAGCCCAGGAGTCTGAGGCTGCAGTGAGCTATGATGGCGCCATTCCACTACAGCCCAAATGACAGAGCAAGACCTTGTCTCTTAAAAAACAACAAAAAAGAATGATGTTAATTCACAAAAGAGATAATCTTATTATTTGAACAGTGCCCCATATCACTTTAAACCATTTAAAGTAGTTTTGCTTAGTAACTAAACAAGTCTAAAGATGACTTGATTTGTTAAGTAGTTTTTCATCCCATTTGGGATTTTTTGGGTGCATTTTTGTAACTGTTAACAGTAGCAACTTTGAAAATAGACACTACTATATATGTGTCTTTGTGGCTTCTTAAATGATTAGAACTTACCAAAATGCTAATATTGAGAGCAGAAATTATTTTACTTTATCTTATTATTTGTTTTTTATGCTCTTTCATTGGGTAAGTTTAGTGATTATTCTGGATTTCAGGAAAGTTTTGGTCAGAGTGAGCAGAAGAGCTAGCTGGGCTTAAGCAGCATTTTATCTTTGTTTTCTCAGTGATTGCCTTCATGTTGTGGAGCCTATGCCTGTGCGGGGGCCTGATGTAGAAGCATACTGTCTACGCTGTGAATGCAAATATGAAGAAAGAAGCTCTGTCACAATCAAGGTAAAATATATATCTCTATATATACCTGTCTGTCTGTCTATCTACCTCTTTTCTGTTTCTGCATGGTTTCTAGACAAGACAGGAAAATTTGGACCCCCACCCCAAAAGGAATAATGGGCCTGTTCTGCCTGCCTCACTGAGATGGTTTGTGGATTAGTTAGGGTATGTTAGATATGTGAAATGGCACAAAAATGCCCTATGTGTAATTAGCATATTCCAGAAAGAGATCCCAGCTTCTGTGTAGGCCATGTGTGCCAGAGGCCGAGAGAGCAGCGTTTATAAACCCTCCTCTCCTTGCATTTCCAGCCCTTTGAAAAAATTAAATATAGTAATTATTCTAGAACTATTACTTCTGGATTTTAAGATTTCCCCTCTTCATTTCCTGTAGGACAGGGGTCCCCAGCCCCCAGGCCACAGCCCAGTCTGCGGTCTGTTAGGAACTGGGCCACTCAGCAGGAGGCGAGCAGTGGGCAAGTGAGCGAAGCTTCATCTTATTTACAGCCACTCCCCATCACTCACATTACCGCCTGAGTTCCACCTCCTGTCAGATCAGCAGCATTAGATTCTCATAGGAGCATGAACTCTATTGTGAACAGCACATGTGAGGGATCTAGACTGCGTGCTCTTTATAAGAATGAGAATCTAATGCCTGATGATCTGTCACTGTCTCCCATCACCCCCAGATGGGACCGTCTAGTTGCAGGAAAACAAGCTCAGGGCTCCCACTGATTCTATATTATGGTGAACTGTATAATTATTTCATTATATATTATAATGTAATAATAATAGAAATAAAGTGCACAGTAAATGTAATGTGCTAGAATCACCCCCAGACTATCCCCCACCACCCCGGTCCATGGAAAAATTGTCTTCCATGAAACTGGTCCCTGGTGCCAAAAAGGTTGTGGATTGTTGCTGTAGTAAATGGGATATAGATAACTCTCATCGCTGTTTGTATCTCTAATGATTTCAGTTACTTTATTATAGTGGCTAATGGTTTTTCTTCCACATTTTTTTTTTTTTTGAGATGGAGTCTAACTCTGTTGCCCAGGCTTGAGTGCAGTGGCATGATCTCGGCTCACTGCAACCTCCGCCTCCTGGGTCCAACCAATTCTCCTGCCTCAGCCTCCTGAGTAGCTGGGATTACAGGCATGCACCACCACGCCCGGCTAATTTTTGTATTTTTAGTAGCGACAGGATTTCACCTTGTTGGTCAGGCTGGTCTCGAACTCCTGACCTTGTGGTCCACCCACCTTGGCCTCCCAAAGTGCTGTGATTACAGGTGTGAGCCACCACACCTGGCCCAAATTTTTTTTACATGGCACTTCCCATTCCTTTTCCCCCAAAAAGGCCCTGTGGGGAATCTGGGGTGGTTAGTTATAATAGTCACAGAGATTTCTGCAGTGATTGACCCTGTGGAAGAGCTCTTGCTCCAGCAGGTGCTGAACTTTAGAGAAATCCTCACTGTACTGTTGTTTAACAGATTTGTAAAAAATATGCAACTTATGTACCCTAACAGTCACTCACTATAAGTATACAATTCTATAAATATTAGTAGATTTAAAACATTTTAAAATCAGGCCAGGCATGGTGGCTCACACCTATAATCGCAGCACTTTGGAAGCCCGAGGCAGGGGGATCACTTGAGGTCAGGAGTTCGAGACCAGTCTGGCCAACATGGTGAACCCCATCTCTACTAAAAATATAAAAATCAGCTGGGTGTGGTGGCGCACACCTGTAGTCCCAGCTACTTGAGAGGCTAAGGCATGAGAATCACTTGATCCTGGGGGCAGAGGTTGCAGTGAGCTGAGATCGCACCACTGCACTCCAGTGAGACTCTGTCTCAAAAAAATAAATAAATAAAATCCAGTTTCAGAACATTCCCACTACCCCAAAAAGATCCCTCATGCCCATTTACAGTTAATCCCCACTTCCAGCCCCAGTCCATCACTACTCTACTTTCTGTCTCTACATACATGGATATTTCATGTGTATGGAATCATACCATGTATGGTCTTCTGTGACTGGCTTCTTTCATTTAGCACAATGTTTTTGATGTTTATGCAAGTTGTAGCATGTACTTCGTTTCTTTTTATTGCTGAATAGTATTTCACTATATGAATTTGCATTTATCAGTTGATGGACATTTGGATTATGTCTGGGTTTTTACTATTATAATACTGTCATGAATATCTGCACATGTCTTTGTATGAATATAAATGTTTTTCATTCTCTTGGGTTAATTCCTTAGAATGGTAAAATTATGTTTAACTTTTTAAGAGACTCCCAGATTGTTTCCCAAAGTGGTTGTACCGTTTTACATTCCCACCACAGCATATGAGGGCTGTTTCTCCATATCCTTGCCAACACTTGGTATTGTCTATTTTATTGTAGTCCTTCTAGTGGGTGTGTCACACTGTGCTTTTTCTCAGTACATGAATTAAGGTCACAAGGAAACATCACCGGCCTGGAAAATCCTTTTGTATATCTAAATTGAGCTGAAGAGTAGCTGAATCTAGGACATGATGTTCAGCTGGGAGAAAAGACAAACTGCTGTGCTCACAGTGGGGACAAGTGATTAGCAGTAGGTGAAGTTGGAGTCTTGAAGACTTGCAAAAAGATCCCAAAGATCTTTTCTCTTTTTTCTTAAATAATACTTTGATGAAGAGTTGAGTTTATTTCTTATATTGCTATCTGGTTTGTATAGAAATCCTATAGGCTTAGCAGATATGTCGGTCAGTTTTACTATTATCATACAAAGTTCTGATTTATGGGCTTGAACAAAGATGTAACTTAATTTTCAATTTCCTTTAGGTTACCATTATAATTTATCTCTCCATTTTGGGCCTTCTACTTCTGTACATGGTATATCTTACTCTGGTTGAGCCCATACTGAAGAGGCGCCTTTTTGGACACTCACAGTTGATACAGAGTGATGATGATATTGGGGTAAGTTCCCAGCCTGCCCTAGTGCTCATGGCTAGTCCCTGTCATTGTTTGATGTGAAGTGCAAGTGAAAAATAGTCACATATAGATGTTCATGTGCTGAAGCAGATCCTCAACTAGAGAAGCTAAAAACAGCTCTGATTTCAGTATATATCTCGTTATGAAGAAATTACTTGATGAAGCCATAAATGTGATTTAAACTGATGATCTTTGGTGAGCGTGCTATACAGGGCTTTGCTTCCAGTACCAAAGGCACAATTTTATTGCCATTCCCTGTTTACATTGAGAAAAGTATCAGAGATGGTTTTCTCTTCAAGCCCTCCTGCCTAAAACTCCTTTCCTGTCAATATCACCAAATATTTCAGAAGGCAGAGGAGTTTTCGTCAAGGGAAGTGTGAAGATCATGATGTTCTTTCCTTAATGAAGTACAACTTGATAACCTGCTGATGTTTTATATTTCCTTTTTTTCTACTGCTTAAAAAAAAAATCTGTGGGCCAGGCGTGGGGGCATACACCTGTGATCCCGGCACTTTGGGAGGCCAAGGTGGGAGGATCACTTGAGCCCAGGAGTTCAAGACCACTCTGGGCAACATGGTGAGACCCCGTCTCTACAAAAAATAAAAACATTAGCCGGGTGTGGTGGTGCATGCCTGTGGTCCCAGCCATTCAGGAGGCTGAAACAGAAGTGTCACTTGACCCCAGGAGTTTGAGGCTGCAGAACTGTGATCACACCTGAGCAACACAGCAAGAAACCTATCTAAAAAAAAAAAGAAAAAAAAATTTGAGCTCTTTAGAGAAAAATAAAACCATGACTGCCATCACTCCAGATTCTCTTCCTGTCTTTAAAATCACACACACACACACACACGTGTGTGTACATTATATATGTTTATAATATAGTATATATGTGTGTGTGTATGTATAAATATATATAGTTGGCATAATCTGTATAAATTGCTTTATGGTCTCCTTTTTGTTTTAATATTCGTTTATTCAGAAATGTCCAGAAATTGACATAGTCCACAAACTTGTTCAGTATAGCCTAGAGAATTTTTTTTTTTTTTTGAGATGGAGTCTCACTCTATCGCCCATGCTGGAGTGCAGTGGTATGACTTTGGCTCACTACAACCTCTGCCTCCCAAGTTCAAGCGATTCTCCTGCCTCAGCCTCCCAAGTAGCTGGGACTACAGGCATGCACCACCACGCCTGGCTAATTTTTTTTTGTATTTTTAGTAGAGATGGGGTTTCACCATTTTGGCCAGGCTGCTCTTGAACTCCTGACCTCAAGTGATCAGCCCACCTCGGCCTCCCAAAGTACTGGGATTACAGGCATGAGCTGCCGCATGTGGCCGGATATTTTTGTTTTATCATTATCCTGTATGAGATTGTTTCTGAATTTTCCATTCTTTCATTATTATATATAATTTTTTTTTAGAAATTCCTTTTTCTTGTGGATTATTATATTGGACTATGTTCCTTAAAATGGGTAAAATTCAGAATAGTTTTAAGGTTCAAGTCAAAAGCCAAACCCAGAGTGAGCCCTTGCCAACCAGTCAAAAGTCCTTTTACCCTGGAACGGCTTGTGGATCTATAGGCATAGACGTTGAAAGTCTTAAACTACATCCTTCCTTTACAGCATAAAATATCTGTTCCTGATTTCAGAAATAGATAATAACACAAAACATAAGAGAAATGGATGTAGAGATGAAAACATGTAGGGCAGGCATTTAATTGGTGGGGGTCACATGCTCAGTAATTGTTTTGTCCACCAGTGATTGATTCTGCTTGTGTATTGACTATTTGAGAACATTGTCTCTGAGAGGCCTGGCTGATTCTTGGATGTCTTTTAAACTGATTCTAGGCAGAGGGAGGTTTTCTGACCAGAGCTGTGAATTAATGGTAACAACTCTACAAAAATAAGTGAATTTTAATGTTTAAAACTGTTGCTTATCCAAGGTGTGAGTTCTGCACTATTTATATACTTTAAAAATGTTTTTGTTAAATTATCAGTTTTCATTTCTTCAGTTTTTGTTCAGTGTAGAGCATTATAAAGCAAATAAAAGTGAGTACAAATAGTTAAGCTCACAGCAAGTAGTCACAATATTTACTGTATCACATATCCATGACACATCATTGTTATTACCAAAGCATTACACTAAAACATGTTTTGTATGTATTGTAATTTTATCAGGTGTGAAAAAGAACAAACATAAAAAGGGTAGATCTCTATTTGCATTCCCCCCACATCCATGACCATGAGCAGCTAGTTCAGTCTCGTTCTGATAGGTAGAAAGCAGACCCAAAGGATTAGCTAGTTTGTTTAGTCTTTTGAACTTGTTCCTTAAGAAGATTTTTCTCCCCTACCTTGAAGAATAGGTAACAGCACTAGGAAACTGAGAGGTCCTCTGCTGATCAAGTACATCCTTCTTCCCAGTAGTGCTTATGTCAAAACAAACCAGTGGTGATAATATTTTCTTCCTCTGGTCCTTGACTCACGGGATGATATTTTATATACAAATTCACTGAATCACCATATTCTTAGAGTGTCATTTTAATCTACCTGAGCAAAATCTGTTTTGAGACAATATAACGCCAAGTCAGGGTTAGGCAGGCTAAGTTTTAGTCTTTGTGCTAATTTGTTAAATGACCTTGGGTCAGTTTATTTCCCTAAGGGGAAATCAAACAATTCTATAACTTTAGACTGCCTTCTTTTTTTTTTTTTCTTACATTTTTAAAAACATTTTAAGCCTCATGGAATTGCCTTTATTATTTTCATTTGTAAGGTTAAAAGTTTAAAAATAGGTATAGGTCCCAGCTACTTGGGAGGCTGAGGCAGGAGGATCACTGAAGGCCAGGAGTTCAAGGCTGCAGTGAGCTGTGATCACACCTGTGAATAGCCACTGCATTCCAGCCTGGGCAACAAGGCTAGACCCCATTAAAAAAAAAAAAAAAATTAAGTTCATGACCAGTCTGGGCAATATAGTGAGACCCCATCTCTTAAAAAAAAAAAATCCACTCTTTAAGTAAATTGAGTTTTAGGGTTTGTACAGGCCATTACCTAAATAAAGTGAAAAGTTTAAGGAATTTTGGCAAAGAAGAGAAGGAAAGATTCTTTATAAAATCTCTTTGATGTCTCTCAAATGTAGACATTGTATAAATGCCTTGCTATAAAAACAAGACCAGGTGTTCTAACTCCTATAATTATAGTTGTATATATAGTTATGTGGTTATGTATATAGCTTTCCATATACATGCTGACTCCTGCCCTGGATATATAATAGAGCTTTTTCAAACATGCACCAGCAAAATAATGTTTCTCTCCTAGAGGCAAAGTTTAGTATAAGAGGTACAACTTGTGACTTGGATCTTCTGTTAGAACATTTAGAAACTTTGCTAACATGGGGTTCAAGAAAAAAAGATCAAGGAAAAGGCAAATAAAAGCAATAAATTGCTATTGAATGCTTTTTGTCATTTAGACAGCTGTATTTATATCTCATTCATAGATTAGCATGATGGTTTCCTGTGTAATGACTATAAACATCCAGCTGTACTGGTTTACTTTGACCAGGATAGGTTGGTTTTCTACACAGATACCTGGGCAACCCTTCAATCGCCTCTTTCCTAAGGTGGCAACTTACATGGAAGCCACTGGGTGCTTAACAATGGAAGATTCAATCTTTGTTGAATAGAGAGGGTGATTGTAGCACTTGAGCTGTGTGTCTTTTCATTACAGATTGGGGAAGTGGGGAAATGCAGCTTTTGGAAGCTAGTCCATTTAACGTGTGTGTTGAGGGTACAGGGAGAGATTAAAAACAACCCAAGATAAGAATCTGTCGCTCACCCTCCCAGAGTGAATGTGGCCCCAAGCTGGCAAGAAACCATTCTAATGGAGACACGAAATTCAAAGACAGATCTTTCCTCTGCCACAGATTAGCTATATAGTATCAAATAAAGCAAGGAAAGACCCTACTTTCCATATCTATAACATGGAGAGATGTTAACATGAAAATAGATTTTCTTTTCCCTAGGAAGCCTTCTCTTTAACATAGATGACCACTGTCTTTTGCTTGGTCTCCACTTCTTTAAGGGAAATATCTTTGGAAGTGGCGATCCATGGGAATGTTTCACAAATACTCCCTCATCGCTTATGTTTCTTGAACCACCTAGGTCTGTACTTGAGTTCATGCTCTATCTGGTAGTTGAGTGCTTAGCCAAATAGATGCTCTGTTGTTTGAAAAGTCCACCTACCCCTATCTCTGTGGTGAGCTGGTGACTGTTTTCTGTCTGTGTTTTACACTGACTGTGCCATCTCTAATGTTCTCCATTCCTGGACTTTTAGGATCACCAGCCTTTTGCAAATGCACACGATGTGCTAGCCCGCTCCCGCAGTCGAGCCAACGTGCTGAACAAGGTAGAATATGCCCAGCAGCGCTGGAAGCTTCAAGTCCAAGAGCAGCGAAAGTCTGTCTTTGACCGACATGTTGTCCTCAGCTAATTGGGAATTGAATTCAAGGTGACTAGAAAGAAACAGGCAGACAACTGGAAATAATTGACTGGGTTTTGCTGGGTTTCGTTTTAATACCCTGTTGATTTCACCAACTGTTGCTGGAAGATTCAAAACTGGAAGCAAAAACATGCTTGATTTTCTTTTTCTTGTTAATGTAATAATAGAGACATTTTTAAAAGCACACAGCTCAAAGTCAGCCAATAAATCTTTTCCTATTTGTGACTTTTACTAATAAAAATAAATCTGCCTGTAAATTATCTTGAAGTCCTTTACCTGGAACAAGCACTCTCTTTTTCACCACATAGTTTTAACTTGATTTTCAAGATAATTTTCAGGGTTTTTGTTGTTGTTTTTGTTTGTTTGTTTGTTTGTTTGTTTTGGTGGGAGAGGGGAGGGATGCCTGGGAAGTGGTTAAAACTTTTTTCAAGTCACTTTACTAAACGAACTTTTGTAAATAGACCTTACCTTCTATTTTTGAGTTTCATTTATATTTTGCAGTGTAGCCAGCCTCATCAAAGAGCTGACTTACCCATTTGACTTTTGCACTGACTGTATTACCTGGGTATCTGCACTTCATGGTAAACTGGATCTGAAATGCCTGGTGGCTTTTCACAAAAAGCAGATTTTCTTCATGTACTGTGATGTCTGATGCAATGCATCCTAGAACAAACTGGCCATTTGCTAGTTTACTGTAAAGACTAGACATAGTCTTGGTGTGTGTGGTCTTACTCATCATCTTCTAGTACCTTTAAGGACAAATCCTAAGGACTTGGACACTTGCAATAAATAAATTTTTTTTTAAACCCGAGCCTCCCTGGATTTATAATATATACACATTTGTCAGCATTTCCGGTCGTGTTGAGAGGCAGTTGTTTGAACTCCAATGTGTGCAGCTTTGAACTAGGGCTGGGGTTGTGGGTGCCTCTTCTGAAAGGTATAACCATTATTGGCTTTTTTCTTCCTATATCCTCTTTGGAATGTAACAATAAAAATAATTTTTGAAACATCCATCAGTATATCTATGTCTCCTAGTTATTGCCTCCTCCCTCTTTTGCTGTATAATGAGATTGAAGATATAAAGACATTTTGTTTTTTTGTTGTTTTTTTTGAGACGGAGTCTCTCTCTGTCGCCCGGGCTGGAGTGCAGTGGCCGGATCTCAGCTCACTGCAAGCTCCGCCTCCCGGGTTTACGCCATTCTCCTGCCTCAGCCTCCCGAGTAGCTGGGACTACAGGCGCCCACCACCTCGCCCGGCTAGCTTTTTTTTTTTGTATTTTTTAGAGACGGGGTTTCACTGTGTTAGCCAGGATGATCTCGATCTCCTGACCTCGTGATCCTCCCGTCTCGGCCTCCCAAAGTGCTGGGATTACAGGCTTGAGCCACCGCGCCCGGCCATAAAGACATTTTGTACTCTGTTCTGAGACTACTGTTTTATACCGATCTAACTATAAAATATTGGTGTAAATTATCTGTGTGTGCATGTATAGACAGAATATATGAATTTGGGGGTGGATCTCTGAAAAGTATACTAATATATTGATAAATTGGGAGATTTCAAATTCCTGAAGGCGTACTTGTTCTGAGAAATTACTGGCAAAAAAAATCAGAATTACATTAAATTCATAAAAGTGAGGTTTTAGGAGCCATTAATGGGGTTTTGGGGTTTAGTAAAATTTAGTTTTTAAGCACCTACAAAATTATCTACAAAAATAACTAAAATTATCAATTTTATTGTTAGTACTAAAAGATTTAAGTTCAACCATGACCAAGTGGGATTTATCCCAGGTATGCGAAGCTGGTTCAACATTTGAAAATAACATCACAGCTAAAGAAAAATCACATGATAATATCAATAGCAGAAAAAGCATTTGACAAAATAACCCCATTCATGATAAAAATTCTCAGGAAACTAGGAATAGAGGAGAACTTCAATTAGATAAAGAAAGCAATGAGCTTACAAAAAAACCACAGCTAACATCATATACTTAATAATGAGAAATTAGAAGCTTTCCCACTAAGATCAGGAATAAGGCAAGGATGTCTTCTCTTACTATTCCTTTTCAACATTGCACGGGAAGCCCTAGCCAATGCAATGAGACAAGAAAAGGAAACAAAAGGTATACATATTGGGAAGGAAGAAATAGAACTATCTTTGTTTACTGATGCAATGATTATCTACGTAGAAAACCCGGAAGAATTGACAACAGCAATAATAGAACTAATAAGTGATTATAAAGGCTTACAGGATACAAGGTTAGTATACAAAAGTCAATCAAACCAGGTGCAGTGGCAAGTATCTGTAGTCCCAGCTACTCAGGAGGCTGAAGCAGGAGGATTGCTTGAAGCCAGGAGTTTTGAGGCTGCAGTGAGCTATGATCGCTGCATGAATAGCTACTGCACTCCAGCCTGGGCAACATAGCAAGACCCTGTCTCTTAAAAAATGTCAATCATTTTCCTACATACCAGCCACAAACAGTGGAATTTGAAATTAAAAACAATACCATTCATAGTAGCACCCCCAAAATGAAATACTTAGGTATAAACCTAGTAAAATATATATAAGATCTATGTGAGGACAATTGCAAAACTGATTAAACAAACGAAAGAACTAAATAAGTGAAGAGATATTTCATGTTCATTAATAGGAAGGCTCAATATTGTTTAGATGGTGGTTCTTTCCAACTTGATCTATAGATTCAATGCAATCGCAATCAATATCCCAGAAAGTTATTTTGTGTATATTAAACTTATTCCAAAGGTTATAAAAAGGCAAAAGACACAGAATAGCCAACACAATATTAAAGGAGAATAACAAACTCAGAAAACTAACACTACCTTTGAGACTTACTATAGAACTACAGTAATCATGACAGTATGCTACTGGCAAAAAAGATCAGTGGAACAGGACAGAGAACCCAGAAATAGGCCCATATAAATACAGTCAACTGATCTTTGACAAAGGAGCAAAAGCAATACAATGGAGAAAAGATAGTCTTTTCAACAAATGGTGCTAGAACAACTGGACATCCACATGCAAAGAAATAAATCTAGATACATACCTTATACCCTTCACAAAAATTAACTCAAAATAGATCATAGGCCTACATGTAAAATGCAAAACTACAAAACTTTTAGAAGATAACATAGGAGAAGATCTAGATGGTGGTGATGACATATCTGATAAAGGACGGCTATCTAAAATATACAAAGAACACTTAAAACTCAACAATAAGGGACAAAAAATTTGATTTAAAAATGGGCAAAAGTCCTGGACACCTCATGAAAGAAGAGATACAGATGGCAAATAATGAAAAGTATTTTCAAAAGGTATGAAAAGATGTTCCACATCATATGTCATCAGGGAAATGCAAATTGAAACAACAATGGGATACCAACACACACTTATTAGAATGACCAAAATCTAGAACACTGATAACACCAAATGCTCTCAAGGATGTAGAGCAACAGGAACTTTCTTTTATTGCTGGTGGGAATGCAAAATGTTACAGCAACCTTACAAAACTAAACATACCCTTACTATATGATCCAGCAATTGTGCTCCACAATAATTACCCAATAAGTTGAAATCTTACGTTCACACAAAACCCTGCATGCAGATGTTTATAGCAGCTTTATTCATAAGTGCCAAAATTTGGAGGCAACCAAGATTTCCTTTAGTAGGTGAACGGATAAACAAATTGTGATACATCCAGACAATGGAATATTCAGCGCTAAAAAGAAATGAGCTTTCAAGCCATGAGAAGACATGGAAGAACCTTAAATACACACTACTAAGTGAAAGAAGCCAATCTGAATATGCTGTATGTGGCCGGGCACGGTGGCTCACGCCTGGAATCCCAGCACTTTGGGAGGCCGAGGTGGGCGGATCGCGAGGTCAGGAGATCGAGACCATCCTGGCTAACACAGTGAAACCCTGTCTCTACTAAAAATTAAAAAAAAAAAAATTAGCCAGGCGTGGTGGCGGGCGCCTGTAGTCCCAGCTACTCAGGAGGCTGAGGCAGGAGAATGGTGTGAACCCGGGCGGCGGAGCTTGCTGTGAGCTGAGATTGTGCCACTGCACTCCAGCCTGGGCGACAGAGCAAGACTCTGTCTCAAAAAAAAAAAAAAAAAAAAGAAAAAAAGAAAATGCTATACGCATAATTCCAACTACCTGACATTGTAGAAAAGGCAAAACCATGGAGACAGAAATATCAGTGGTTGCAAGAGGTTAGAGAAGAAGGAGGGATGAATAGGCAGAGCACGGGATGTTTAGGCAGTGAAACTATTCTGTGACATCACAATGATGAATACATGTCATTATATACTTGTCAAAACCCACAGAATGTAAATGTATAACACACCAAGGGTGAGCCGTAATGTAGACTATGGACTTTGGGTGATAATGTGTCAATGCAGGTTCATCAGTTCTAACACAGTACCATAATGGTGTGGAATGTTCATAGCAGAGGAGGCCATGCACATATAGGGGCAGGGAGTATATGAGAATTAGCTCTACTTTGTGTTCAATTTTTCTGTGAACCTACAACTGCTTTAAAAATTAAAGTTGGGACTGGGCGCGGTGGCTCATACCTGTAATCTCAGCATTTTGGGAGGCCAAGGTGGGCGGATCGCCTGAGGTCAGGAGTTTGAGACCAGCCTGGCCAACATGGTGAAACCCCATCTCTATTAAAAATACAAAATTAGCTGGGTGTGGTGGTACACACCTGTAATTCCAGCTACTTGGGTGGCTGAGGTGGGAGAATCACTTGATCCTGGAGGCAGAGGCTGCAGTAAGCCAAGATCGCACCATTGCACTCCAGCCTGGGCAAAAGAGCAAAACTCTGTTTCAAAAAAAAAAAAAAAAAAAATTAAAGTCGGCACAGCACAGCGGTCTATAAGCCCAGCACTTTGGGTGGGATTTCTTGAGCCCAGGAGTTCAAGACCATTGAGGCAACAAAGTAAGACCTCATCTCTACAAAAATTAGCCAGGCGGGTTGGCTCACACCTGTAGTCCCAGCTGCTCGGGAGATGGAGGCTGCAATGAGCTGTGGTAATGCCACTGCATTCCAGCCTGGGCTAGAGAGTGAGACCTTGTCTCTAAATAAATAAGGAAAGAAGGAATGCTTCTAATATTTACATTTTTAAAAAGATAAAAGTATACTTAAGAAGAAAAAATAAAACGGCTATTTAAGAAAAAGGTATTGGCTAGTTCCTATGATACTGGGCTATCAGAATTTAACATCCACATTCAAGTCACTAAAGTCCCCACTGCTAAATTTGACAGGCTTTAAAAAAATAAAAAGTAAAGAAAATAAGTTCATATTGACCTTCTTAGTTCTAGCCTTAATCTCTATCTAAAAGAATATTGACCAATATTTGCACATTATGAGTCTATTGCTCCATAAATAATTTTGATATAATATCACATAACCCAGAAGAATGGGGGACATTCTTTAAGCAAAAGAATTTGTTACAAGTATCCAGTTTTGTAAGCACACCTTTCTATTTAGCATGGTTATCTGTTGTCATATCTACATGCTGGGTAGGAAAAACAGCCAAACCAGAACTGAGCAGTTCTATTTAACTGTAAGCTGTTTTGTATATTGTTATTAAATGATCACCTATAAATCAGGTTAAGTCTAACTCAGCCCAAAATACAGCATCCTGACGACAAAACTCAGGTAAGAGACTCTTCTCCAGAGTGGCCCATGGGGAAGGATAAAAACATGCCTAGGCACAGTTGATAAATACTGAATTTTGTCAGCTATCAGATTATTCCATTATCTTAAACTACCAATATTCTCCATATAATGGAAGATCCAGGTTTTGCTGGCAATTAAATCCTCTAGAAGAGCAGAAGGAGTTTTGATTTGGAAGTCAGGACACTAGGTTCTGGCCCCTGCTTTGCTATTGGCTTTGTAACCTTAGCAACATATCATAACCTATGAGGAAGTTTTAAGTTTCCTTCTAGCTCTAACATTCCATAATTCAATTATATTGGCAGTTGTAGCTTTTTATTTTTTACATGCTACATATCTTTTATATCTCTGAAATTTGAAGCTTTTATGCTCAGCAGAGTATCCAGAATCTCTTATGATTTTATCATTAAGACCTCATCATTTATTTCCCAGAAACCCTCTAAGGCAGAATCTGAGATTTTCCCATCACAGGTGTGTTTGTTAGCTGTGCCTATATCTGGAACCATGGAGCCCTGGCGCTACCAATCTGTGTTGCTTTCTTTTAAAAACTTATA
Organism: Macaca nemestrina; assembly: GCF_043159975.1. Taxonomy (NCBI): domain Eukaryota; kingdom Metazoa; phylum Chordata; class Mammalia; order Primates; family Cercopithecidae; genus Macaca; species Macaca nemestrina. The sequence goes on from NC_092136.1 coordinate 56,891,460, forward strand.
CTCAATTCCTACAAACACATCCAGACCCCAGTAGGCTTTCTATCTTGATTCTCCTTGTTGCATTTTATTTCATTTTCTTAACTTTGTTGTCTTAAATTACCTTCTTTGAATAAAAGGTGATCATATTTAAATGCTAGTACACCGATTGGTGAACTTATTGGAAATGCTCAACAGAAAAAACTTCTCATCAATGTGCCTCCAGAGACACCATGCTCTTTTTTCAAGAATTATGCAAAGTATTGTTAAAACCTAGAAAGTTTTAATTACTTGTGGCATATACAAATTACTCAGATTTCATCTGGGTCAAGATTTAAGATATTGTTTAAATGGTCTTTTAGGGTAAAACCATCACCAACAGAATGATTTTTGTATAGTTAGGTTTGATGACATCTGCTTTACTTTTTGGTAGCCTGTTAACTCCAGTTCTTAACTACAGGCAACAATATGGCTCTGCTGTTGTCAGAAATGCAGAAATACAGGCTCCACACCCATTTGCCACCATTTTGCAGCTTCTGCCATACCCATTCTTTCTCTCTTACCCTCTAGAATTCCTGGCTTGGGAATTTCCTAACTTGTTTCTCTCAGCAACTTTTTCTTTTTGACAGAATCCTGGCTAGTTTTCAGTTTTCCAGAGATTTTTGTTTTGTTAGTTATCTTAGGTCATTTGGTCAGTAATTTGGAATCTTTCATTTCCTGTTCCTCTGTTTTGATTTTTAATTGGACCTATTCCACTTATCTCATCCCCTAACCCCGTCCCTTTTAGGAAGAGCTTTTCCTGGCATTGACTTCTTTTCCAGTCTCTTTCACCACAACTTACTATAACCCTTTAACCTTGGCCACTCCTCCCTCCCAGCACCCCTACCCCTGCTGCCCTTACTGTTTCCTTAGTCCCCTGACCTTCATACTTGAATTCTGGTCTTAGAGGCTGCTCCTCCCACTACACAGTGCAGCCTGCTGAGTTTTTGCTGTATTCAGGTAGAGAAATAAGTGCCAATATTATCTAATATTGCCCTAAACATTAGGACTGGTGTGTGTGTGTGTGTGCATGCAGTATGCCAAGCACAGATAATAACCCCTCACTCCTAAAGGTACCGAAAAATCAACCTGCTGAGAAATTAACACCATATTTCCTTCTTTGATGGAGGCCCACAATTAGACCAAGCTGCTTTTCCTTCTCTATTTTAGGTATGTTCCTCATCTCTCAACACATGTGTTTAGGATAGATCAGTGTTGTGACTCTACCGTGTTAAGGAAAACATAAACCAGGTTTTCTATAAGGTACAATTTAGATAGGAACACTACATAAAGATTCATTCATCTCTAAAGAAAGGAAAGAGGTAAATGCTGGGTGCATTATAGGCACAGTCACCCCTCTGTACCTGGGGGGTTGGGTTCAGGACTCCCCTCAGATACCAAAATCCACAGAGGTCCAATTCCCTTGTAGAAAATAATGTAGCACTTGCATGGAACCTACACACACTCTCTCAAACACTTTAAATCAATCATCTCTGGATTACTTATAATACCTAACACAATGTACATTCTATACAAATAGTTGTTACACTGTATTATTTAGAGGCTAATGACAAGAACAAATGTCAGTACTTATTTAGTACCCATGCTGCCATCCCTTTTTTCCCCCTGAATATTTTCCACCCATAGTTGGTTGAATACACAGACCCCAATACGGAGGGTCAACTGTATTTTTTTTCACTTTATCCTCACAACCACCCTGCAGAATAATTAGTAGCTTATTTGGACATGGGGAAAGCGAAAGCTCAGAGAGGTTAAGACACTTGCCTAAGGACACATAGCTAAGAAGGAGTAAGGCCATATTGAAACCTGAGGGTGTTACCTCTTAGAGAAAAAGCTCTTTTCCTACAGAACTACCCTGCCTCCCAGTTAACGGGTTATACTGCAGTGCCTCCGTAAAATCTACTGTTGCTACATGATTATGGTCAAAGGCAAAAAGTAATGGTAGTTTAAAAGAGGAGAAGGATATAGACCTATTCACAAAGAAGAAATGCATTGGTATGGAACCTCTTGGGTTATACTGCTTCGTCCTTGAGTTCTGCAAACACACACACACACACACACACACACACACACAAAACCAACAAAACTTAATTATAGGCTGGGTGAAGTGGCTCATGCCTGTAACCCCAGTGCTGTGGGAGGCTGACGTAGGAGGATTACTTGAAGCTAGGAGGAGGTTTAAGATCAGCCTGGGCATCAAGGCAAGACCCCATCTCTACAAAAAAAAAAAAAAAAAAAAAAAAAGGCCAGACATGGTGGTGCACATCTGCTGTCCTAGCTACTCAGAAGGCAGGAGGACCACTTGAACCCAGCAGTTTGAGGCTGCAGTAAGCCATGATCACATCGCTGCACTCCAGTCTGGGTGACAGAATAAGACACTGCCTCTAAAAATTAAAATATAAAATAAATAAAAATTTTAAAAACCTAAACATAGCTGCATTTTACTCAATATATTTACAGTTCTACATACGTAAAAATGTGTACATTGACTATGTTTTAAATGTGTAGGGGAAGTTTCTCACCTAAAGGAGTACCATAATGAACATTTAAGAGCAAATTATTCCTTTTTTATTTGTATTTTCAGTTTTGCCTCTAGCACATCAAGTATTCTTTAAGAAAGCTATGCCTCTGAGGTTGCATGATCATTAACTAGTTCATAATTTCCCTTGCATATATTTGAATATTGTGGTGTTTTAGCGTTTCCTACACTTTTTTTTATTTGCACGTCTTCACAATCACTATTACATCTTTGTTCCACCTGTACTATTATTTACTCTCTCTTTATCTTTAAATCAAATCACGTTTTCTTACTCAAGTAGATTTAATTTTAAGACGAACTTTATGGTCGGGCATGGTATCTCACACCCATAATCCCAGCACTTTGGGAGGCTGAGGTGGGTGGATCATGAGGTCAGGAGTTTGAGACCAGCATGGCCAACATAATGAAACCCCCATCTCTACTAAAAATACAAAAAAATTAGCTGGGCGTGGTGGCAGTCACCTGCAATACCAGCTACTTGGGAGGCTGAGGCAGGAGAATCACTTGAACCCGGGGCAGAGGTTGCAGTGAGCCAAGATCATGCCACTGCACTCTAGCCCAGGCAACAATGCAAGACTCTGTCTCAAAAAAACAAAAAAAGGAACTTTATATCACTACCATAAATCACCAGAACTCACAATAAACAGAAGTTAGTAAAGACACTGAATTCTAACGAGATGTTATTGCTTGTTGAAGGCTTTGATCTTAGAAGGATTAGAAAGCATTCTAGGCCAGGTGTGGTAGCTTCCTGTGTATAATCCCAGCACTTGGGGAGGCCAAGGCAGGTGGGTTGCTTGAGCTCAGGAGTTTGAGACCAGCCTGGGCAACATGGCAAGACCCTGTCTCTACAAAAACATTCAAAACTTAGCCAGCTGTGGTGATGCCCACCTATGCTCCCAGCTACTCAGGTGGCTGAGGCAGGAGGATTGCTTGCACCTAGATGATGGCTCTCTAGTGAGCCATCATCGCACCACTGCACTCCAGCCTGGGCGACAGAGCCAGACTCTGTCTCAAAAAAAAAAAAAAAAAAAAAGAATTCTAGTGGTGTGGTGTGGAAGACACATTCTCAGCAGACTAAGGTTGTATCTTTATAACCACAAGGACTGAAAGAGAATTGAAGGAGAATAACTTTCTCATAAGGCGATTCAATGTTATTTAGTACTGTTTCTGTGTACCATCAATCATCCTCTTACTACACAGAATATTATAACACCATCTCATTGTCCACATGAGCTCAGAAACTGGTCATCAAAGCAGAAAAGTCTTTAAAACATTGCTCTCTGGCTGGGCGTGGTGGCTCACGCCTGTAATCCCAGCATTTTGGGAGGCAGAGACGGGTGGATCACAAGGTCAAGAGATCAAGACCATCCTGGCCAACATGGTGAAACCCCGTCTCTACTAAAAATACAAAAATTAACTGGGCATGGTGGCGGATGCCTGTAATCCCAGTTACTCAGGAGGCTGAGGCAGGAGAATTGCTTGAACCCAGGAGGCGGAAGTTGCAGTGAGCCGTGATCGCGCCACTGCACTCCAGGCTGGGCAACAGAGCAAGACTCCATCTCGAAAAATACAATACAATACGATACAATACAATACAATACAATACAATACAATACAATACAACACAACACAACACAACACAACAAAACATTGATCTCCAAGAAAGTAGATCATATCTGCTCTCTTTCTATCTGACCACATTGATAAATTTTGTTATGTTTGCAGATTAAAGAGGAAATGATGGACAACAGAGGCAACTCCTGTCTGCCTGACAAACTTCCTATCTTCCCCGATTCTGCCCGCTTGCCACTGACCAGGTCCTTCTATCTGGAGCCCATGGTCACTTTCCACCTGCACCCGGAGGCCCCGGTGCCAACCCCTTACTCTGAGGAGCTGCCACTGCTGCCTTTTCCCAGTGACTCCCTCATCCTGGGAAATTATGGTGAACCCTGCCCCTTCTCTTTCCCGATGCCCTACCCAAATTACGGAAGGTGTGAGTACTCCTACGGGCCGGCCTTCATCCGGAAAAGGAATGAGCGGGAACGACAGCGCGTGAAATGTGTCAATGAAGGCTATGCCCAGCTCCGTCATCACCTGCCAGAGGAGTATTTGGAGAAGCGACTCAGCAAAGTGGAAACCCTCAGAGCTGCAATTAAGTACATTAACTACCTGCAGTCTCTTCTGTACCCTGATAAAGCTGAGACCAAGAATAACGCTGGAAAAGGTTCCTCCATGATAGCAACCACCAGCCACCATGCTGACACTATGTTCAGAATTGTTTGAGTTGTTGTTTCCAAATAGAAATGAATAATATCACAAAATGAGGTATCTTACAGCATCATTCAACAGTTTTTCCTAAGTGTAATTTCCATGTGGGCAGGAAATAGCTCAAATGCTAACCTATGCTGAGTATTACTCACCTGGGTTTCAATTGTACTAAATATGATCTCATGTAGGTTGAGGAGCTGCTCTGCTTATTTCTTTCATGAGCTCTAGGGGAGCAGGGGGCCCCAGAGTCTCTGCATGTCTCATCTTGCCCTTCTCACACGCTTGGCCAGAGGCTCAGCTGTGAGAAGCTCTCACAGAAGCCTGTGAAGTGTGACTACTAACTACTAGAGGCCTGTCTCACTCCGTCGAAGCGTCATGCTGAGCAATCACAATGAACCTCTCTTCATTTGTCAGCATTTGGAGATTTTTATTTACTGGGGATTCACAAGAAGTCACCACCATGGGAAAGTGTCTTGGGGCTAAAGCAAAAGTAGTTTACAAAACCTTGTTGTTATTTGAAATTATTTCAGATGCATCATTTTCCTGCATGCAGACTTCTTCAGGCAGCTCAGTATAGGGTCCAAGAAGGCAGACCTGTAGCTGGGTGCGGTGGCTCACGCCTGTAATCCTGGCACTTTGGGAGGCCGTGGCGGGCGGATCACAAGGTCAGGAGATTGAGGCCACCCTGGCTAATGCGGTCAAACCCTGTCTCTACTAAAAATACAAAAAATTAGCCGGGCGTGGTGGCAGGTGCCTGTAGTCCCAGCTACTCAGGAGGCTGAGGCAGGAGAATGGCGTGAACCCAGGAGGCAGAGTTTGCAGTGAGCCGAGATTGTGCCACTGCACTCCAGCCTGGGTGACAGAGCGAGACTCCATCTCAAAAAAAAAAAAAAAAAAAAAAAGAAGGCAGACCTGTATTTGCAGTATAACTCTGCTACCTCTTCTCTATGTCTCAGTTCTTCTCCACAAAATGAGAATAATAACAACAGCAATTCCCATGTGTTTATGATGATGATTAACAGAGCCTGACATGTAAAAAGTATTCATAATCATTAAAACCATTTTTTTTTTTTTTGAGATGGAGTTTCGCTCTGTCGCCCAGGCTGGAGTGTAGTGGTACAATCTTGGCTCACTGCAACCTCTGCCTCCTGGGTTCAAGCAATTCTCTGCCTCAGCCTCCCGAGTAGCTGAGATTACAGGCACCCACCACCATATCCGGCTATTTTGTTTTTTTATTTTTAGTAGAGATGGGGTTTCATTACGTTGGCCAGGCTGGTCTTGAACTCCACCTCGGCCTCCCAAAGTGCTGGGATTATAGGCATGAGACAGCACTCCCAGTCAAACACATTTTTTTTTAGAGATGGGGTCTTGCTATGTTGTCCAGGCTGGTCTCGAACTCCTAGCCTCAAGCAATCCTCCCACCCCTGCCTCCTAAAGTGTTGGGATTACGGGTATGAGCCACTGTGCCTGGCCACCATTACTGATTATTATTATCATTATCTTATTTTGTCCATAGCATCACCATTCTCTAGGTTCCCTAAGCTAGAAAACTTGGAGCTGCCAGACCTTTCCTTCATACCTGGGAAGGACAGTCCCTGCCCCATATCTTGGGGGGTCTGCCTTCAAAATGTGTCTATTTCTGCTTCCATGGCCAGCTTCAGCTCTTCCTTCTCCTTTAACTACAAAGTCCCATCTGTCCCCAGGCCCAGTCAATGACCCATCACACACTGTCTATCACATTCCTCTCCACTGCTATGCCTCTGTGAAGTCCTCCCCAATTTCCTATCCCAGCTGTTACTTGTTCCTTTATTTCATATAAATATTTGTCTTATGGTTGCTATCCTGCTATCTTTAAACACTTTACACACCTATCTGTCTTCTTCAATAGACTGCAAGCTCCTTGAAGATAATTCATCCAGCCTTATTCATCTTCTATTCCTAGCACCCAGCAAAAAGCCTCAAATCAGGAAGGTGTTGGTGAATATCTGTTGTTATTGTTTTCTTATTCCAATCCCATCACCTGTGTCTGGGTCATTGGTAGCAGTCTCCTGTCTGGCCTCCTGGGCTGTGTCCTCAACAGGCTCCACCCTCACTCTCTCTGAAAGTATTTCATGTCACTTCGTCGCTTAAGCTGCCTGATGACTGCCTTCTGAACGCCATCTTGTTTAAATTTATCAGCTTAGTTTTCAAAGTTCCCTACTGCAAAACAAAGCAGCAAACATAAGAAGTCGTGTTTTCTCACTTCTGCTTGCCAGCAACATTTCACAATGCCCCTGACTCTTACCACGGGCAGCTCTTTCGCTCTTTGAAAAGAAGCTTTGAAGGACAGGACAGAGTACACGCCCCTCTCCCTCTTCCACCCCATCTCCTGCCTGAGTCGCTACATTCCTTAAAAGATAAATGACCCAAGTTTTGGCCTTTTCCTACATGTAAGATAACATCTGGTGGGGTTAGCGATGATGCCTCTGTAATCTATAACCAAAATTACTCTCACACCCAAACCCTGATGTGAGTCTGCTTTCATGTGACTTCTAAGCAAGTTCAGGGTGATTTTGCACATGTTGAACCCATTTTCCCCAAACAGAAAATCACTCTTGCGAATGTATCCTTCTATCTTCTCTCTTGCTTCCTACCTAAACTGGAATATTCTCCTTTTCCCCTCCTTCATTGATATCCCTCTGTCTCATTCAAGAATCCTTCTTTCATTGCCAGAGACTTCATGGGTATTTTTTAACTTATTTTTCATTTGTTGAGACGGAGTCTCTCTCTGTCACCCAGGCTGGAGTGCAATGGTGCGACCTCAGCTCACTGCAACCTCTGACTCCCTGGTTCAAGCAATTTTCCTGCCTCAGCCTCCCAAGTAGGTGGGATTACAGGCAAGAGCCACCACGCCCAGCTAATTTTTTGTATTTGTAGTAGAGATGGGTTTTCACCGTGTTAGCCAGGATTGGTCTCGATCTCCTGACCTCGTGATCCACCTGCCTTGGCCTCCCAAAGTGCTGGGATTAGAGGTGTGAGCCACCGCACTCGGCCATGGGTCTTTCTCAGACTTTAACTTTGTGTGCCAAATAACTCGGCCTCGGTATATGGTCCCGGGCAGCAGTCATTCTCCTGACTATGAAGTGATACTCTGGGAGGGCAGTCATTAGCTAAGAGGCTTTTGGTTGCAAGTAAGAAACAGCCCAATTCAAAGTGGCATAATCAATTAGGGGAATTATTGGCTCACACAGCTGAGGCCTAGAGTAGCAGCACTGCCTGCAGGTAGGACTCAATACTGTCACCAAGAACGTATTTTCAGCTGGATGTGGGGGTGCACGTCTGTAGTCCGATCTCCTCGGAAGACTGAGGAAAAAGGATCCATTGAGTCCAGGAGTTTGAGGCCAGCCTGGGCAACCCTGTTTCAAAACCAACCAACCAACCAACCAACCCTCTATTTCCTGAGGTCGATCCTCTCTTTCTCTGGGAATAGCTTCAGTCTTCCCAAAAGGCTGTCAGAAGCTCTCAGAACTATCAGCTTTCTCCTTCAGGCATAGGAAGAAAGAGAAAGCCTATATCCCAGGATTCCCAACCGAAGTCTCCAGATTCCTGCTGATTGGAGAGGTTCAGGAACATGCCCCTGCCTAACCAACTTCTGGGGCCAGACGGGGATGGAAGGGGTGACTGACACCACTCTACTCCTGGAGGTGGTACCCTGGCCTCCCTATTCCCATGGATCTGCCAACTGTAACAGAACCTGGTAGAAGCGGGGTATGGATGTGGGGGGAAACCTCCAAACTTGCCTGCATACCAGGAACATAACCAGTGCGCAGTGACTGTCAGAGGTCTCCAAATACGAGCCCCTCCCATGAGCGGAATCTGGACTTCTGTTCCTTTGTTGCCAGTGTCCACGCCTCTCCCTCCAAATGGTCACAACACCTCTGCTCCTCAAAGGAGTCCTGCCTGTTATAGACAAACAGGCCCACACCTTTGGTTATTTTGGTTTAGACTAGGGACAAATTCTACCCTAGAGTCCCCAAGCCGCCAGTGGCTCTCCCACCCCTGCCTCTAGTGTGTACAGGGAGGAGGCCTTCAGTTTCGGTGGAGGAGGCTCCTCCCTCACAGGAGTCCCCTGGGATCCTTGAGGGCTTCCCACCACCACTGACTCTTCTAGCAGTGGGACAGCCTGAGTTTTGGAGAACTGAGGCTACGCTGGCCTTTCTCCCTCCCTCCTCCTCCTCTTCTCTCCAGAGGGAAACCTGGAGAACACCCCCTCCCCCATCACTTCCTGCCCCACCCCTGCCTCCAAAGGCCTCCTGTTGGCCTCTCTGCATGCTCAGTGCACTCACTGGCCACAGACGACAGCGTCCCCAGGCTGCACCCACAGCGATTGGCATGGCAACCAGGAGTCGGTTGTGCTGAGGCCCTGAGCCCCAACTGTCAGAAGGGGCCTGAGGCTGAGGTGGAGGCTGGGAGTTTGGGGCTGTGGGTAAGTCCTTTTGGGGTCAGACCTGTGGACTTAGGCAGGGGAGGATCCTCACAGGGCTCTGGTGGGCTGCGGCGGTGCGGCTTGATCTTGGGCCCTGGTGGCAGCTGTCTCCTCTGAACGGAGCTAGAAAGAGGATAGACGGCCCTGAGAGCTCAGCTCACCTGGGGCCAGAACTAGCCTTGTAGGTGGCCGGGGAGGAGGAAGGAGGAAAAATACTAATGTAAATTGAGCTGCTGAATACGCCAGGTGCCTTCCATGAATTCTATCCTGAGTGTAACTGGAGGGCAGAGGTTAAGTGAGCACACAGCCAGCAGGTTGTGAGGGAGGATTTAAAGCTGGGCTGCTCTAAACTCACAGCTCTTGCTCTTCCAATCCCTTCCCTGTTTCCTGAGTGGAGGTTCCCAAAGCAGGTGACTCAAGGAGGAAACTGTGAGAGTTTGTGGGAGCAGGTGGGGCCGTGCATGGACTCAACTGTCCCCAGAGTCAGCTAACTGCAGAGCTGAGCCCTGCTTCGCCCAGGCGGCCACCGCTGGCTTTAAGCTGCAGGTCAGGGAGCGGTGGTGCCTATTCTCAGGTGGATCCTCTGAAGGCCATGGACTCCTCCACGGGGCCCAGGATGCCTTTGCTCAAATACTGCAGCGTGGCCACAAGCCTGAAGGCCCCTGGCTGGGACGGTGCTGCTCCACTGTGGGACCTTTCCTTCACCTACCCCTTTGCCCTCCAAGCACCCTGGCTCACCGGGCACAAGCCCCTCGCAAGGTACCTGTCTCTGCCCCTCTGGAGGAAGCGGGCGCCCCTTTCTTTTTTCCTTTGTTCTTGGCTGTTGGTGGTAGACCTTGGTGGAGAGACTTGCTTCCTGAGAAGGCGGAAAGGGGTCTTCATTGTTTGGCTTATGATTGGTGTATCTGTGTGCGGTCTGTCATTCCAGCCTACACTGTGCTCCCAGAGCCCTTCAGGGTTGATCCGGCTTTAGCAGAGTTGCAGATGCCACAGTTGGCATGAGGGAGAGAAGGCAGTTAGGGATAGCCAGTTACCAAGTTTATAGCTCATTTTACCATCAACAATGAGACTTGGCTGGGTGTGGTGGCTCACGCCTGTAATCCTAGCACTTTGGAAGGCCGAGGCAAGTGGATCACTTGAGGTCAGGAGTTCGAGACCAGTCTGACCAACATGGCAAAACCCTGTCTACTAAAAATACAAAAAAAAATTGGCTGGGCATGGTGGCTTACGCCTGTAATCCAAGCACTTTGGGAGGCCAAGGCGAGTGGATCACCCAAGGTCAGGAGTTCGAGATCAGCCTGGCCAAGATGGTGAAACCCCGTCTCAACTAAATATATAAAAATTAGCCAGGCATGGTGGCAGGTGCCTGTAATCCCAGCTACTCAGGAGGCTGAGGCAGAGAATTGCTTGAACCCAGAAGGTGGAAAGGTTGCAGTGAGCTGAGATCGTACCATTGTACTCCAGCCTGGGCAACAGAGTGAGACTCTGTCTCAAAGAAAAAAAAAATTAGCTGGGCGTGGTGGTGCATGCCTGTATTCCCAGCTACTTGGGAGGCTGAGGCAGGAGAATTGCTTGAACTCCGCAGGCAGAGGTTGCAGTGAGCCGAGACAGCGCCATTGCACTCGAGCCTAGGGAACAGAGCGAGACTCCATCTCAAACACAAAACCAAAAAAAAAAAAAAAAAAAAAAAAATGAGACTTGCTCTGGCACCATAGGAGAAATCAGCTAAGGGGGGGTCTCCAAGTCCCTCTTCAGGTTCCCTCAGTACTCCTCCTTTGTCCAGGATTTTCCTAAATAGGATCCTCAGTCCGCTTTCTAAAGCATGGATACAAGAGGCCAAAGGCACCACAGCCTATATGCACACATGGAGCGTGTCAGCTCCAGGGACTCGCATTCCTGCTGCCTGATCCATTGTGCCCATGTTAGGGACATGCCAGCTTGAATGATCCTTAATGGCTCCCTTTCGTGATTCACCCGGTGGACCATCCTGTTCAAAGCTAGAGTTAAGCATTGGACTTGAGATGCCAACAAGCACAGGAGGGAGGCTGAGGGGGACTGAGGGTAGCTCAGCATGGGCCTGCAGGAGCTCCTCAGCACGAACACCCTAGGTGCTGTGACAGCATGTTGATGACAGCAGGAGGCAGGCAGGCCCCCTTTGCATTCAGCCTTGCCCACAAAGTAAAATGGCTTCTTCAAAAACCTAAACCCTGACTCAACAACTCCCCTAGACCAACTGGCCCTGACCACAACATTATCCGGAACTAGCATCTCCTTTTTCTGTCCCACAACCCCTTAGCTCCTCTGGGTTGTCCCTGCCCAAACCTTCCTCATCTCCCTGACCCCACAGCATCAATGGCATTACAATTTCACACCCTTGGTATTACTACCCAAGCTTCCACGCCTCATCCTGGAATCCCACACGCCACCTTAAGATTTACCTTCCTGGCACTATTTTTTTTTTTTTTTTTGAGACGGAGTCTCACTGTGTTGCTCTGTCACTAGGCTGGAGTACAGTGGCGCAATCTTGGCTCACCACATCCTCCGCCTCCCGGGTTCAAGTGATTCTCCCGCCTCAGCCTCCTGAGTAGCTGAGATTACAGGCGTCTGCCACCACGCCCAGCTAATTTTTGTATTTTTAGTAGAGATGGGGTTTCACCATATTGTCCAGATGGTCTTGATCTCTTGACCCCATGATCCACCCACCTCGGACTCCCAAAGTGCTGCGATTACAGGCGTGAGCCACTGCGCCTGGCCCCTGGCGCTCTTTTCTTTTTTCAATAGGGGGTCTCACCTTGTCACCCAGGCTGGAGTGCAGTAGTGTCATTTCAGCCCACTGCAATCTCTACCTCCCAGGTTCAAGCAATCCTCCTACCTCAGCCTCCTGAGTAGCTGGGACCACAGGCTCATACTACCACACCCAGCTAATTTTTTTGTATTTTTGGTAGAGATGGGGTTTCACCATGTTGCCCAGGCTGGTCTTGAATTCCTGAGCTCAAGTGATCCATCCGTGTCAGCCTCCCAAAGTGCTAGGATTACAGGCGAGAGCCACACTTTTCCAGTCTGTTGTCTAGTGTAGGAACAAGCATTAATTAACTTGAATGTATCAAGGCAAATTACCTTTTGGTTGCCTTGAACCAACTCCCAATCCACCAAGGATGGTTCCCTTCACTGTCCTCTCCTACTGCCCCTCCCGGAGGTTTATCTTATCCTTCTGGAAGTCATAGATTGCCACTTTCCATGTGGATTTCTGTTCCACATGCCTTGTGTGCTGTGGTGCACCTCAGATGTACCTGAGAAACATGTTTCTTGATGTGTTTAGGGCTTGTTACTCTCTATCCACTAATTCCATTTGCTTTTTTCCAGGCACACCTCTTCTTGCCCGTGTCTCCACATTGCCGACCCAGCATGGCAAGGGCCTGGCTGGCTGGGAAGAGCTGGAGATGCTGCCAACACATGGGTCCTGGCAAGAAGGGAAGCAGATGGCTTTTACTACTGGGCTCAAATAAAGGCTGCTCCTGAGGCAAGTCCCTGACCCTCAGTATCTCCCTGGCATGCTCCTCTGGGTGGCCCTGTCGTACCTGACATGCCTTGGATGTGTGCCTCTAGCAGGCTGGTTTTTTGGATAAGCACAGCTCTCTCATGGCCATGTTGTAGAAGTGAACATGTAATACCACTGAGTGCGTTAGTTTGCTAGGGCTACCTAACAAAGTGCCACAAACAGAGTGGCTTAAACCACAGAAATGTGTCATCTCCCATTTCTGGAGGCTGGAAGTCCAGGGCTTGGCAAGGTTGGTTCCTACTGAGAGCTGTGAGGAAGAATGATTCCCATGCCCCGCTTCTGGCTTCTCATGGCTTGCTGGCAGGCTTTGGTGTTCCTCAGCTTATAGAGGCATCACCTTGATCTCTGCCTTTACCTTTACGGGGCTTTCTCCCTGAGTGTGTGTCTGCCCACATTTCCCCCTTTATAAGGACATCAATTACACGGGATTAGGGACCTGCCATATTCAGTCCTCATCTTAATTACATTTGCAATGACCCTATTCCCAAATAAGGTCACATTCTGGGGTCTAGGACTTCAACATATGAATTTGGCAGGGGGCAAGACATGGTGGCTCACGCCTGTAATCCCAGCGCTTTGAGAGGTGGTGGTGGGACAACTGCTTGAGGCCAGGAGTTCAAGACCAGCCTGGGCAATATAGCGAGACCCTGTCTCTACAAAAAATTTAAAAATTAACAAGGCATGGTGGCACATGGCTGTAGTCCCAGCCACTTGGGAGGCTGAGGCAGGAGGATCACTTGAGCTCCAAACTGATGGCACCACTGCACTCCAGCCTGTGGGAGGAGGGTGGAGGTGGGGCATGGGACACAATTCAATGCATAACAGAGAAGAAAATGTACTTTAAAAGTACTTTGTTGAGGAAAATTCCGTGTGTTGAATGAACACCAGCCTAAGGGAAAGAGGCACGAGATGTGTTTGCTCACATGCATGGGTGTGTGCTGGTACACAGAGAAGCATACTCCTGCCATGCTGGCCTGGCCTGTACTTCAGTGGCTACTCACTTCTTTTTTTTTTTTTTTTTAATTTTCTTTTTTTCAGAGTCAGACTTACTTTGTGAATGTAGATTCATGAAGGGAAGACTAATGTAAATTCTTTAAAAATATGAATTTCAGAATTTCCAATCAAAAGTCAGTTTTTGGCCTGGTGTGGTGGCTCATGCCTATAATCCCAGCACTTTGGGAAGCCAAGAAGGGTGGATTACCTGAGGTCAGAAGTTCGAGACCAGCCTAGCCAATGTGGTGAAACTCGTCTCTACTAAATATACAAAAATTAGCCGAGCAAGGTGGTGGGCTCCTGTAGTCCCAGCTGCTTGGGAACCTGAGGCAAGAGAATTGCTTGAACCTAGGAGGCGGAGGTTGCAGTAAGCCAAGATCATGCCATTGCACTCTAGCCTGGGTGATGAGCGAAACTCCATCTGGGGGGGAAAAAAAAGGTCAATTTTCAAGTAATATGTGAATTAAAATGAAATTCTAGCAAAACTTTGCTCGAATATAGTTTCTGTCCAGTGATTTGGTAAAAATAATTTATAACCAGTTTATTTCTCTTCTAAATCACAGAGTACTTGAAACAGCCTGTACTTTTAAGTAGCTGCATCACTGTTCTCTCACTTTTGCTATTCACTTGCTTAGCTAACCCTTTCCTCGTCGACTGTAAGGGCGGTGCTGAGGGCAGCTCTGTGGCCACAATCTCTCCTCGCCTACATGAGCCTCACAGGTGAACAACCATCCATCCCTGGTTGGTCTTGGACACAGGAGCGACGCTTCTTGGGGGTGCTGGAAGGAGGGGATCGCATTGAGAAAAGGTCCAGGGAGGACCCAGGTTATTCCTGGCAATTGCAGGTCAAAAATTTGGTAGGAGGAAAGAAAACCAGGCAAAGGAAGGGAATGGAAAGGGAGAGGCAAGAAGTGTTGCCCGAGGAAGAAAGAGATTCAGGGAAGCCCAACCGTGCCACACAGCCTGCCTATCTCAGCTATGACTGGCTTGAAAGAGCATCTGCCTCGTCCCTTCTTTAGGTGCCTGTCACTGTTTGGAAGGCAGTCCCTGGGCCTGGTTTGGGGGCATCGTAGGGAACCTGGGTGCTCCCTCTTGTACTTTATAATGCCAGTTCTTATTCTGAGTGTTTTCTTTCCCACAGCTGGAGAGACAGGGGGTCCTGCTTGTGGAATTTGAGGCTCCTCTTGTCGCAGGCCCGAAGCTGCCAGCCCGGCAGCAGAGAGTGGTCTTAGAAGAGGATGTCATTCCTCTCTCACCATCGGTAGGATACTCACTGAGACCAGGGGACAAGGTGCTGGCACTTTGGCAGCCAGGACAACAGCAGTATGGTCCTGGCACTGTTCTTTTGGGCTTGGAGATGAGAGATCCCCGGAGAGGTAAGAGAAGCTGCTCTGACTCATCAGTCCCCAGAAGGAGCCAGGCTATAATCAGGCCAGATGAGAGAGCCAAGGGTGCGTCTACAGCTTAGGGGTTTCTAAGGCATTAAGAAGATAATTTTTACCCCCTTGCCTGCTGCTTAATCTTGAGGCAGCAACAGATGCCTCAAGATGCACACTGTATCTTTCAGATTATTAAAAAAAAAAAATTGTAATCAGGGTAAGTGGCCTAAAACTCTATGTCTATGTTGGTTAGCTAAACCATGGTTTAGCTACTCACGACCCAGCTCTCACCAGGTCCTCCAGGGACCGGACAGTCATCTTCTGCCGGGTCAGTCAGCACCACTGTAATTCAGAGAATGACAGAATGAGGCTTCTACTGAGAATGCATTTTGGTTTTGACAAGAAAAGTGAGCCCCTGCAGGCCACTGTAGTCCAGGAGGCAGGGAGGCTCAGGCAAGTCCTCGGGAAGTGGAGGTAGGTATGATGCAGGTGAAGGATGTTCCTGGCAGGCTCTCCACGGAGAGGTGCATGTGAGGAGCCAGGCAGCCAGAGCACAGGGGCCGGGCTGAAGCTCTGCCTTTGCCTGTGTGGATAGGAGAGGCCTTATCCCACGATTAGGAAGTGGAAGCTACTTGGGAGGCTGAGGCAGGAGGAGGGCTTGAGCCTGGGAGGTTGAGGCTGCAGTGAGCTCTCACTGTGCCACTGCACTCCAGCCTGAGCCAGACCCTGTCTCAAAAAAAAAAAAGGTAATTGATAATTATAACAAAATTTTGCCATTTTTTGTTATGTAGCATCAAAGGAAGAAGAAATCACTGTTCATTTCTGGAATGGCAGAGCCGCTAAAGTGCCCCTAGGTGGGGTCCAGTCGGTGTCCCTGGCCATCTGGAAGAAGGCTGTGGAGAGGCTGCACAAGTCTTTCACCAGGGAGCACCCCAGGCCCCTTCACTGGCCCCATGCTGCTCTCTGCTGGGGCCAATCACTGGGCGCATCACTAACGAGCTTCCTCCGGGCACTCCATTCCTGTGCCCTCTCTGCCACCCTCATGCCTGCTGCCAGCTGCTGTGCCAGGGCTGCCTCTGTGGCTGCCCCCCATGTGGCACCACTTGGTGGCCTCTAACCAGGACCTCAGAAGTCACAGCCAGAGAACTTCCAGAGTTGGAGCCCCCAGCACAGCTTTTGCCCCTGGAAGGTCCTAAAGGGGAAAAAGTAGCAACGCACGCTCCCCTGGCTGTTTCCTCCTCCTCCTCCTCCTCCCGTGAACAAGACGATGTGGAGAATGATCTGGAGATGGGCCCTCCCCAGAGACTGATGGTAAACAGTGCAGTCAACACAGATCCCATCCTTCTTGAGACTCCTTTGAGGCAGAGTGGCCTCTGCCAGCCTGAGTGGAGGTACTGGAGGAGAAACGGGCCTGAGCCACGCCCTGGGAAGCCAGGTATGCCAGGGGAG
Source organism: Macaca nemestrina (assembly GCF_043159975.1). Lineage (NCBI taxonomy): Eukaryota > Metazoa > Chordata > Mammalia > Primates > Cercopithecidae > Macaca > Macaca nemestrina. The sequence goes on from NC_092136.1 coordinate 56,908,148, forward strand.
TGGGCTTGCCTTCTAAGGCAGGGGCTGGGGCACCGGCTCCCTTCCCTCCCACATGTCCCTTATGAAGCTGATGCATGTGTCCACTCTGTTGGGACTACAGTAATCCTTGGGAGTCTGGTCATGCTGAAGGGGAGTCTGGTCATGCTGAAGAGGAGGCTGTGGGAAAAGGGAAATAGCAGGTTTCCATTTCAGCTATGAGGCCCACAGGAGCAGAAGGATGAACTGATCTTTGTGCTAAGGTTGCATCCCTATTTAATACCTGCCTTTTTCTTTCTTCACTAGTCTCTACTGACAGGGCACTGCCATTGTCTGTTTTTAGCCCCCTCCTTTTTTCTTGGAGGCCTTGGTTTTTCTCTAGATGAATAGTACAAATGCCTCCTGGTGTTGATGAGAGTTGATGCACTGAAGCATAGAAACTGGTCTTAAGCATTGGTCATGAGGCCCCACTCTCCTGCTGGGCCCCTCAGTAAGTCAGCGGGGAGGACCTGGGCACTGTGATGTGCTTCTTATCCCTCATGGCCAACAGGAAAGCCATGTCCTGTTGCTGCTGGCAGTCTGCAGCCAGCCCCACACTGCATCACCTCCAGCTGAGAACTGTGTGGCGGGCCCTGCTAGGTTCCGGGAGCCCATTCTATCTAAATTCCCAATGGAGCCCGGAAGGAGCAGAAGCCTGTCAGAACTGTGTGAAGGAGGTGGCCCTTGACAAGATTCTGGGGGTCCTGGGGTCACTGAACATATCTGGGGCAGGGAGGCTGTGAGGTGAAGGAACACCATTGCTAAGGGCTTAGATCTCTAGGCACTGCCCACACTGGGACCCACTAGGGTTCCCTGGTTGAAACCATAGCCCTATTTCTAGCACAGTCACTGAGCCAGAAGGACTGCTTAGCCCATGAGAGTTTTTTGTTGTTGTTGTTTGTTTTTTGTTTGTTTGTTTTTTTGAGACAGTCTCACTTTGTTGCCCAGGCAGGAGTGCAGTGGCATGATTTTGGCTCACTGCAACCTCTGCCTCCCAGGTTTGAGTGATTCTCATGCCTCAGCCTCCCCAGTAGCTGGGATTATAGGTGCATGCCACCATGCCTGGCTAACTTTTGTATTTTTAGTGGAGATGGGGTTTTGCCATGTTGGCCAGGCAGGTCTCGAACCCCTGGCCCAAGTGATCTGCCTGCCTCGCCCTCCCAAAGTGCTGGGATTACAGGCATGAACCATCAAGCTGGCACCAATGAAGATTTCAATCTTGCCCCAGGGGTAACGACTTTATTAGTGTTCGGTTCCAGAAAGTTGAGAAATTGTAAAGAGAAGCTTTCCTGGTGACTCCTCTGAACCCTTGGGCTTTGGGAGGGGAGGGGTATGTCTACTGCACTTGGATTTTATATGAGGATTTTTCCCCTATATCTCAGACCCAGCTGTGCTCGTCCTCCACTCTCCAGGAGGAAACTTTATATTGAAAATATAAAATGGGGAGGTGGGTCCCAGGCTTCTGTGAAATGGGTTACTCCAATCTTGCAATGGCAAGCCTTGGCAGCAGCCACTCAGAAATGGTGATTTCGCCGGGTGCAGTGGCTCACCCAGCACTTTGGGAGGCCAAAGCGGGGGCGGATCACTTGCAGTCAGGGGTTTGAGACTAGCCTGACCAACAAAGTGAAACCCCGTCTCTACTAAAAATACAAAAATTAGCCAGGCGCTGTGATGCACATCTGTAATCCCAGCTAGTTGGGAGGCTGAGGTACCAGAATCAGTTGAACCCTGGAGGCAGAGGTTCCAGTGAGCCACTACATTCCAGCCTGGGTGACACAGTGAGACTCTGTCTCCAAAAAAAAAAAAAAAAGAAAGAAAGATATGCCAGTTTCTTTCTCCATTTGAAAGAAATGCAGCTATGGAGAATTTAGCATGCAAACACTAGAGTTTGGTACCATTTTCTTTATATTATCACTTGTAGAGAGGGCATAAAGAAAATGGTACCAAACTCTAGCGTTTTCATGCTAAATTTTCCATAGCTCCCAATGCCTCTTGCTCCAGCAGAGCCTGGAGAAAGAAAAGCTGTACCTACCCAACAGAAAAGGGTCTGTGGGGAGCAAATGAGACAATACCAAGCCCAGCATAGGGGAGAGGGACAACCAGAGGGGCCATGGGGGCCAGAGATGCCCTAGGTACTACATCTGTGTTCCTATTGCTGTGGCTTGCTCCATAGCAATCTCTAGAAGGGTTCCAAACCTGATTAAGTCCAAACAAATTTCCCCTGGCCCTAAGTTTACACAGCTCTTACTGCTACTGCCCGAAGCCTACACCTACAGGCTCTCTCCATCACCACATTTAAACAGATCCACTCCAAAGTTATTTTCTCCCCTGAAATAAATTCTAATAATCGACTATAAAGAAGAGAACTATAGTATCTTCAGGTAGTTGGCCCAGCTTTCCCGTTAAATACTGGATCTTGTGTTATACTCTAGGGAGAGTTCCTGGGGCTGACCCGTGAGCATTGTCAGCATGTTCCCAAATATACAGAGAGCATGCCCGAGAGGGGGTGCGGAGACATGGCCATCTCCAGCCTTCACCACACACGTGGGACTGCCTGTCACAGCTCACTAGTTAAGAGAAGCACAGAAAACCACATGTGGGTCAGGCCTGAAACAAGGCAAACACCAGCGCTTTGCTTTTCTCCCCTCCAGGTTTTGTATCTTTTAAAGGAAATATGCTGTTTTGCTTCTCCTAAACATGCTTGATGTTTAATCAGTTCCTGCTCTCAGGACTCGATATCCGTTCTGTCGAGTGCTGATGCTCGACACTCAATTTTGAGCTTTGCCTCTCACAAAAGCTCTTGCATAGGTTTCTCTGTCCTCCACACTTTCCCTTACTTTCAGTTACAGGCAGTGAGAGGTTACAGTTAGATTCTAACAGTCCTAGGGAGGCCAGATTGTCAGCTGCTGGCAGGGAGGTGCTTTCTGCCTCCTTTGCTTATAACTGAAACAGGATTCAATCTGTAGTTGTAAAAGAAACATAAAAAGCGTTCCTTCCCTTTTAGATTGGTCTGTTCCTCAGGAAGTCACATCTCCCATTATTTTTGTTTTGCCCTAATATATATATTTTTTTATTTTTAGAGACAAGGTCTCACTATGTCACCCAGGCTGGAGTGCAGTGGCATGATCATAGCTCACTACAGCCTCAAACTCCTGGGCTCAAGCAATCCTCCTGCCTCAGCCTCCCAAATAGTTGAGACTACAGGTGTGCACTAATGCACCCAGTTCAATTTCTTAAAACTTGTTTTTCCATCAGCTTGTAGTCTCTTCTTTATGGTCCATGTTATCAGTGATCAGTGAAGGTGTCGAAGCTCCTTTAACTGGTGGCAGTCAGTTACCTTCACTTGCCCTAATGGCAGTTTAGAAAACACATCCAATAACTTCTTCACTACTCCAAATCTTGGGTATCAGGTAATGTTTCCCAAAAGCATAAGGGCCAGAAATGATAAAAATTTTTTTCTCTAAAAATAGAAAACATTACATGGACACATTGCATGATGGTAAAATAGGCCAAGTGTAGTGGCTTACACCTGTAATCGCAACACTTTGGGAGGCTGAGGCTGGAGGATCGCTTGAGCCCAGGAGTTCAAGACCAGCTGGGCAACATAGCGAGACCCTGTTCCTATAAAAAAAACTAAAAAATTAGCTGAGCATGGTGGTGTGCGCTTGTGGTCCGAGCTACTTGGGGCTGTAGTGAAGAGGGGGTGGCAGGTGGGAGGATGGCTTGAGCCCGGGTGGTCGAGGCTGCTGTGAGCTATGATCATGCCACTGCATTCCAGCCTGGGTGATATAGCAAGACCCTGTCTCAAATACATAATAAATGAAAAGAAAACAATGCTGTGAGCTTACAGATACTTCAGTGATCCTTGTTTTAGTTCTACTTATCCCATCAAAATGATGGCATATTCAACCTAAGTAATTGACTTTTGGGTTTAGGAACAAGATATTCCAACATCTGGAAAGAAGAAAAGGATCACAAACAGCAGAGAGCACAAACTGTAGTAGTGGGGACTACCACGGAGCTGGTCTTGAAGGCAACCAACACGAAGCCACCGCAGACCCCGCCAGGGGAAGTTGAACACAGAAAGCAGAGTCAGAGCCTTGCAATAGGTCCATGGAACAAGAATTCCCCTTAGACTGAGAGCCCTGAGGATCTAGGTAAAGCAGAATGGCTGGAAAGGGGCTTCCTAAGGACTTCTCACATGGGTCTTAGACTTTTTGGGTCACATCCGCTTTGAGAACAGTAAAACCTATGACCCCTTGTCCCAGAAAAATGTACATACCCTCAATTTTGCATGTAATTTCAGAATGCTTATGGAACCTATGAATTTAATCACAGGCTTCTTGGGGGTGCAAGGATCCCCATTTAAATGACCCTCTGTTCTATGGTATTGGGTTGGGGTCTGCTTTATTAGGCCCTCTGAATATGGAGTCTGTTCCTCACTAACAATGGTAATATAGCTCTACTTAAAACTTCATTTCCATCATATAAAATACTGACACCTTTCCCAAGGAAAGGTGGAAAGGTTTGTGTTCAAAACGAGAGAACCAGGCAATGAAACTGGGAGATGTCACAGTACTGCTGTGGCAGCTTCAAGACGTTTGGGACACAGCAATGATTTTTTTTTTTTTTTTTTTTTTAGACAAGATCTCACTCTGTCACTCAGGCTGGAACGCAGTGGCATAATCATGGCTCACTACAGCCTTGAACTCCTGGGCTGAAGTGAGCCTCCCATCTGAGTCTCCTGAGTAGCTAGGACCTGAGTAACTAGGCACATGCCACCACACCTGACTAAACTTTTTACTTTTTGTAGAGAGAGGGTCTCACTGTGTTGCCCAGGCTGGTCTTGATTACTGGGCTCAAGTGATTCTCCTGCCTTAACTTCCCAAAACGTTGGGATTACAGGTATGAGCCACCACACTCAGCACATCAATGACTTTTTAAAATCAGTGACTTTTGAATAAAATTACAGTCAGCATAACAATCTATGGATTTTTTCCCCTTTTATAGGTAAAGAATAAACATGTATAACTTGAGGAGAGTTATACAGAGTGGCTGACAAGGCCTTCAACGGAAGGAGGCACAGGACAGGCCACAGGTAACAGTCAAATAACCAGCAGTATCTCCACCCCACGAAGACCTCCCTGCAGATAAGCAGCAGGAAGGCACCTGTTGTGAGGGGTATAGGAGTGTGGGGTCCTGCCCTGGGGGTCCCTGCCAGGGCCCTGGTGAGACTGCTTTAAGGTGCCTCTTCCACGGAAGAGAGGGTCAGCCTGCTTTGGGCAAATGTGTCCACAGCCACTCTGCCACCTTTCCATAGAGCCTACCGTTGTACATGAGTGACATTTTTGTTTTACCTCTCAATAAAAATGAATTCTCTTCATTTCCAGTCTCTTTATTATCATAATTAACCTCTACTTGGAAAGCAAGCAGTAAAACCCGTTCAGAGAGCGAATCATATAACTTTCAGGCAAACAAGCATGAAGGACTCCTACACCTCCAGTTAAAAAAGGCACTGAAAAAGACAGACTCCAGTTCCTGGGAAGGCTGACCCAGTCAGCATTAAAAACAGGATTAATGTATAGCTATCAAGAGAATCATACAGTGGCTTTATTCTTACTACTTAAAAAAAGGTGATGTGAAGGCAGTGATGGTCAACATCACATAGGGAAGATCAGGTCCACACTTTGTCCAGAATCAACTGCTACCACATGAGTCTTCTTGGTTAAGTCATTTGAGCCCACAGTGACAGAATAGGTCCCTGGATATACTTCTATGTAGAGGTCCTTAGAAATGTTCTCAGCCTAGAAGGAAAAAAAGGATATTAGCAGTTTAGAGATTTTATACCCCACTGCCACCATGGCCCCCCAGCAGGCTACCTGTGCATGCAGAGGTGTGATGGAATGAAGTGCTAATGTGGGAGACAGGTCCTGCTTTCAAGGCTCAGCCTGCTCACGTACAACACTGTCATTTTGGTTGGTCTCAGCCTTTCCTTATTTCTAGAACTGTGATAATACCTCACAAATAAGCATGTGAAAATGCTCTGTAAATGCTAAAGTGTTACAGGAACATGAAGGATTATAAAAAGAACACTCTACTTGGAGTTAGGCAGAGGGAAAGGCTAGAGGCCACTGTTTTGGGGATCAGAAGTAGACAGTGGCACTTAGCACAGATGAGCAGTAATGGCAAGGTAATCGGGAGTGATGAGAGCCATTCTTTTATTTTTTTGTTGTTGTTGTTTTTTGTTTTTGTTTTTGTTTTTTGAGACGGAGTCTCGCTCTGTCGCCCAGGCTGGAGTGCAGTGGTGTGATCTCGGCTCACTGCAAGCTCCGCCTCCTGGGTTTACGCCATTCTCCTGCCTCAGCCTCCTGAGTAGCTGGGACTACAGGCGCCCGCCACCGCGCCCAGCTAATTTTTTGTATTTTTAGTAGAGACGGGGTTTCACCGTGGTCTCGATCTCCTGACCTTGTGATCCGCCCGCCTCGGCCTCCCAAAGTGCTGGGATTACAGGCGTGAGCCACCGCGCCCGGCGAGAGCCATTCTTTTAAACTGTGCTTTGCTAAGTTCACTATTAGGAAGATGATAGGCATTTCTTTTGTCCTAAAGCTCAAAACAATTTGAGTGGATTCCATTTTGTCACTGAAGCAGCAATTCAGCTGGCTGACAAAACTTTCCCTCGGAGGACTGGTTCTCCCAGAGTACAAAACACTGGAAGCCAGAGTTAATGGAAAGATTTTTATTTAGAGCCGAACTGAGTACAATCAGTCTTCCAAGGGTAGACTTCACTCATGGCTGGGAGGCAGGTTACATCAGGTGTGCAGACAGAGGATGGGTCTCAGTTCAAATGACAAAAGGACAAAGTCACAAACCAGAAAAGAGCCTGTAATTAAGGGCCAGATTGACAGCTGGGATGCCATTACATGTTTGCTTAATGCTGAGAAGGGGCCACAGGCAAAAGCTGTAGATTCCACTACCACACACAGGAAAAGCCAAACTACTGGCCAGCAAATTGCACTCAGAGGAATAAATGATCATGTTTACATTTTTATGAAATTTCCTCTATTCCTCCTACCTTGCAGATGGATTTGAAGCCAAGTTTTTCCAAAGCTGTTTAATGTTGTATTCTTGCATGCCTGTCCAGTTTCTGCAAAATTGGAAGTCTATAATCCTTTAACTGATGTAAATGTGTATAACAATGTCATTAACTATTTATTGGTTGTCAACCACGTAAATAGAAGTCACTTTTAGAAAATATGGTTGTATCAGAATTGCAGAAAGCCAAGGATGCTTCATTTGCACACAAGGAGACATAGAGGTAAGGTTGGCATGTGGCTGTAGAACTCCAACACTGTGGAACATCAGTATTACCAAAAGTCTGCAAGTGTTGAGAGGCGTCTAAGCCTTAACAACTTATATTTGTACTAGAAGCAGAATATTCTGAATTGTTAATAACTCTAGTATACTCCAAATCCTGACTAGTAGCAAACTGTATACAAACAAAAAGTAAGAAATGTATTGCGGCACCATGCTGGATGAAGTTCCTTTCCTCAGAATTCTAGCCCTTCCAAGTTCCAAAAAGGATCCCCTGGCTTCATGAACTAATGAGTACTTTACTTAAAAATGAAAAACTCATTATATGTTTTTACAAAGAAACATTTTTGGAAAATGAGAACAAATGCCTTCAAATGTTGTGGAACCTGATCTCACCAAATGTGTATGTTTCGGAATTTCAGCAATGGTTTTCACTTTGTTAGCAGGAGGATCGTGCCCCTCCTGCTGCTTGAACAGATGGTGGAATTCCAGCAGGACCCAGTGCCAGCTCAGCTGAGCTGTAGGTAGGAACTGAGATGTGAATACTTCACATTCTTTCCAACCACAACTATGAGTTCAGGCACAAAGAGTATCCCTGAAGCTTTGAGTGAAGGAAGAATACCAAGAAAACCCAGTTTTACACTGAACCTAATTTTGTGCACTCCCTTCTTAAGTGTAAGAACATCTCAACTTAAAAATACTATAGACCCAATTCAAATAGCCCTCTAAGAACCATGTCAACTGGTTCATGGAGTTGTAACGGTGGTGAAACCCAGTGCGTAAGCAGTTCCGTACTCACAGGCTGGGATGCCTCTGGAGCACACTCGGATATTTGATAGATGCCTCCAGGACCAAGGGATGTCTTTTTTCTGTCTTTTCTCTGAAGAGACAAGTAGAACACTGATTTGTGCCCAAACTTTCACTTTTGGATTGTAAAGAGAAGTTTTCTTCTACCTTATGAGGAGTTAGTAATTGTTCTGTCAGCTTTTTCTAAGTTGTCATCTAAGTCATTAAGGCATTTTTAAGTGAATTCTGTAAGGTATTTTTAGTCAGATGTTTATTATAATTTTCATCCTTACATGGGCTTTGGAATCAGACACACCTGAGTTTAAGTCCTCTCTCTGCTATTTACTAAGAGATTAACTTCTCTTGAGCCTTGGTTTTCCAGTCTGTAACATGGGACTCTTGGATTGCAGGGAAAATTTAAAATGCAAAAGTGACACTTAGGCTCTCAATACATTCTCTTCTGTGCTTCTTCTAGGAGTAGGGGTGGTCCTAGAAGGCAACAGGCTGACTGATAAAGCCAATTTCCCTTAGAGGGAACTTGCATTTTAAAAGGAGAGTTGGGAATGACTCTTCCCCACATGTACCTAAGTGCACCCTTTAGGGTCAGGTGCACTTAGGTGAGAGTTCAGGCTAGGCCAGAAAAGGGGGCTCAGGACTCAAGCTCTGGCACCACTACTCACCTCCCAGGCCAGGGGAGGCGTGTGGGAGGTGCTTCAAGTGTACACTCAGCCCTTGCTCATGTCCCTGTGTCCACTCTCCCATCCTTGTCCTAAACTTCCTCCCTCTAACACCCCAAAATGGCTGACAGACCAAAGAAGTCAAGAATCCAACTTAGACTCCGGAATCGACTCTGGACTTCAGTTTGCTATCTTTGAGTACAAGCAGGTAGTTTAAAACAAAAGCAAAAACCTAGTCTCCTCAGAAACTACCACCACCACCACCTCCTCCTTTGAATCAGTTCAATAAACAGAATCTTTGGCTTCCCCAGAATGATATGTGGTAAAAGGTAAGTTTGTAGTGAGAGGCCTGTAATTGTTACTACCTTTACAAAAAAGTACTTTGTTAAACGAGACCCCCGTCACCACACTTCCCTTGTACTTTCTTTTTAAAAATTATGAAAGACATGGGCCAGGCACGGTGGCTGACGCCTGTAATCCTAGCACTTTGGGAGGCTGAGGCAGGCAGATCACCTGAGATCAGGAGTTCGAGACCAGCCTGGCCAACACAGTGAAACTCTGTCTCTATTAAAAATACAAAAATGGGCCGGACGTGGTGGCTCATGCCTGTAATCCCAGCACCTTTGGGAGGCCGAGGTGGGCAGATCACAAGGTCAGGAGATCAAGACCATCCTGGCTAACACGGTGGAAGCCTGTCTCCACTAAAAATACAAAAAATTAGCCAGGCGTGGTGGCTGGCGCCTGTAGCCCCAGCTACTCGGGAGGCTGAGGCAGGAGAATGGCATGAACCCAGGAGGCGGAGCTTGCAGTGAACCGAGATTATGCCACTGCACTCCAGCCTGGGCAACAGAGCGAGACTCCGTCTCAACAACAACAAAAAAAAGAAAAACACAAAAATTAGCTGGGCGTGGTGGCAGGTGCCCGTAGTCCCAGCTACTTGGGAGGCTGAGGCAGGAGAATTGTCTGAACCTGGGAGGCAGAGGTTGCAGTGAGCCACGATTGTACCACTGCACTCCACGTTGGGTGACAGTGAGACTCCCTCTCAAAAAAAATAAAATAAAATAAAATAAAAAATTACCAAAGACATGACAGTTATGACCTTACAGTAAAAAATGTAATTATTAAAAATCTTTTCCCCCAGCCTGGGCAACATGGCAAAACTCCATCTCTATTAAAAACATTAAAAATTAGCTGGGTGTGGTGGCATGCACCTGTAGTCCCAGCTACTTGGGAGGCTGAGGTGGGAGGATCACCTGAGCCCAGGAAGTCAACGCTGCAGTAAGCCACGATTGCTCCACTGCACTCTAGCCTGGGTGACAGAGTAAGACCCTGTCTCAAAAAAAAAAAAAAAAAAAAAAAAAAAATCCTATCCCTAGATGTAGAAGAGGATATTTGGAGCTCTTTTTAAAAAAAAATACAGAAAGGGTCTATGTTGCCCAGAATAGAGTGCAGGGGATAGTCGCAGGGGCGATCATTGCATGCAACATGTTCCAGGCTTGGAAGCTCTTTTCTTTAAACCTGGCCGAGAATCCCATGGCCCAGGACTGCAGGTTCACCTAAAGATCCTACAGTGGCATCAATCTTATATTTTTGACAACCTCCTATTTCATGTTCATTGCTGTAAGTTCTCTAAGGTTATGAATTTATACATTTCTGTTAAGCCCTGTAATGCCAAGTCACACTGGCATCCAGTAACACAAAGTCTCGCAAGGGCTCTTGAATATAGGGTGTCATATCTTGGTAGACTGAAGGCATGGTGCCGGATAGTTGAGTACACTTACCTGACCATTCCCTATGTCCGAGCACATGTACAGCTTCGACTTGCCTCTGTGATAACGATAGACATGGGTTGCCCCTCCTTCCTCTGGCACAGATGAATAATACTTCTAGAGAAGTAATGTCAAAGATGTTAGCTAACCAAATTGTCTTGTCAAATTTTCAAAATACCCTGATATTTGGGCAAAGTACAGTTGAGGAGGGAGGCAAGAGAGCAAAGGTGAATTACCTGCCCTCTTGACAGGCCTCTGAAGTCATGCAACAAACGTTAGCCCACCCAAAGTGGCTGCAGAGAAAGAAATGCATTTGGCATCCTCGTGCTGCCACCTGCTGCCTCTGTAGGGCAAGAACGCTGGCTAAGGTGGGCAGGACCATGCTCTCTGCCAGGTTAAACAAATTTCACATCTTTGCCCCCATGTCCAATGCACATATCCTTTCATTTCCTCCCCTAAAAAATGTGGATGAACAGTTCCATGTTTATTGTCTAAGTGTCAGACAAGGACATGGGAAGAGACGGGTACATTTTCTTGAAATTTAGAAACACAGCAGGAAATGAAACATAAACCCAAGAGCTCTGCAGCCCTTTTCTCTGTGCTTCCCGTGCGCAGGGGAGTGGAGGGAGAAGTCTCTAATTTAAGAAGAATCTTCCAAAAGATCGGAAAACAGTTACATTTCTCTTGTCTGCTTCCTTCCTCCCCCTCAAAGTTAGCATTAGACTTGCCCTTGATAATGACTAATGATGAGGACATCACAGCTCTGCTTGTTTTGAACACAGGGTAGGGACACTGTCTAAAACACATGTGACGAGAAGAATGAGAAGCCGGGGAAAGCACTTGAGGACACAGACCTAAAGATGTGTTTTAGTAGCTGCTTCAGACTGTAGAGGCAAACCCAGTACATAATTCTTTTTTTTTTTTTTTGAGACGGAGTCTCGCTCTGTCGCCCAGGCTGGAGTGCAGTGGCGCGATCTCGGCTCACTGCAAGCTCCGCCTCCTGGGTTTACGCCATTCTCCTGCCTCAGCCTCCTGAGTAGCTGGGACTACAGGCGCCCGCCACCGCGCGCGGCTAATTTTTTGTATTTTTAGTAGAGACGGGGTTTCACTGTGGTCTCGATCTCCTGACCTTGTGATCCGCCCGCCTCGGCCTCCCAAAGTGCTGGGATTACAGGCGTGAGCCACCGCGCCCGGCCCCAGTACATAATTCTTAATTCTATCTCTAGAAAGCCAAGGGGTTCTGAGGCTCCATTTCATAACAGAGACTTGAACTGAAGCATGAACAGAAAACCAAAATGAAGAACAGCAATTTGCTAAACCTTAAATGAAAGACAAATATTATTGCTTTTACTGAACCATGAACCAAGGGTTTAATCACTTTACAGTAGAGCTGAAGCTATTGATTTTTCTAAAACCACTGAACAATACAAATAAGATAAAAATATTCCCTGAACTATTCCTCACTGGTTGGAGTCCTATTCTTGGAGTCAGGGATTTTTACAAAAGATGTAGAAAGATTAGAGTGTTTTGAGATCTTAACATATGAAACTGAAAAGCAGGGCAGAAACAAGGTATTCTCTTCCATCTCCCTTGGGGATCAGCCTCCTTACAACCATGTAGGACTCACGAAGTGTTAATGCTGCATGAGGCCAGAGTCTGCTGTAATTCCTAGAAGACAGCGCCTTCCATGCAGGTAATTTCCTTGAATGTTTTCTGGCCTGCCTTCAACCTTCCCCGAGTATGGAAAGATGACTTGGCTGGTTATGGTGGCTCATGCCTGTAATCCCAACACTTTGGGAGGCCAAGGTGTGCAGATCACTTGAGGACAGGGGTTCGAGAGCAGCCTGGCCAACATGGTGAAGCCTTGTCTCTACCAAAAATACAAAAATTAGCCAGGCATGGTGGCACACGCCTGTAGTCCCAGCTACTGGGGAAGCTGAGGCAGGAAACTTGCTTGAACCAGGAGGCCAGGAGGCAGGGGTTGCAGTAAGCCAAGATTGAGCCACTGCACTCCAGCCTGGGTGATGGAGTGAGACTGTCTCAATAAAAAAAAAAAAAAAAAAAAAGGCCAGGTGCGGTGGCTTACGTCTGTAATCACAGCACTTTGGGAGGCAGAGGTGGGCGGATCATGAAGTCAGGAGATCGAGACCATCCTGGCTAACACAGTGAAACCCTGTCTCTAATGAAAATTACAAAAAAAAAAAAAAAAAAAAAATTTGCTGGGCGTGGTGGCAGGCGCCTCTAGTCCCAGCTACTAGGAAGGGTAAGGCAGGAGAATGGCATGAACCCAGGAGGTGGAGCTTGAAGCGAGCCGAGACTGCGCCACTGCACTACAGCCTGGGTGACAGAGCAAGACTCTGTCTCAAAAAAAAAAAAAAATAAATAAATAATAAAATAAAAATAAATAAACCCTAATATTTAACTTACTTGCTACGGAATTCAGCAAATAAGCTATTTTTCCCCCCACCAGACTGAAAGATCACTGAGGGCAGAAGACCTTTTCTGACTTTTCATAGCTATATTGTCAACTACAGAGTTAGGCATTCAATAAACATTGGTTGAGTGAATTCTAACTTGGATTTACCCCCTGGTTTAAGTCCTTGACTGTTTACAATCTGACCATGAAGGATGGGCAGGAGAAACAGGTAGTCTCCAGATTCTCCCTAAATTCCAGAAGGATCCCCATTGTGGTCCATCAGCAGGTGATGGGACATAGCTTTGGTTCACACCAACTTACCCCACACTGACTTGAAGTATAGTCCATGAATTCAGCCATTGTTCTGAAGGAAGCATTAAGGGTTGGGGGCCTCTCTTCTCTCTATTTGAATAAATGGCACGTCACAGGTTAGATCTAGGATTCCCTACTGGACAATAAAGCCATTTTGGAAATAGCCTCCTTTTTACTTTTCGAAAGGCTCTGCAAGTTTATGTCAGAAAGAACGATGTTACTGAGAAAGAATTCCAACCCTAAAAGATGGACATGCAATTTATCCAGGACCTAAGAGATAGGTTTGCAGGCTTTCCAGGCTTTCCTCTATTATCAGATGACAGCTGTAAGTTTTTTGTTTTTTTTTTTGAGACGGAGGTTTCGCTCTTGTTGCCCAGGCTGGAGTGCAATGGCACGATCTCGGCTCACCGCAACCTCCGCCTCTCGGATTCAAGCGATTCTCCTGCCTCAGCCTCTCTAGTACCTGGGATTACAGGAATGCGCCACCATGCCCGGCTAATTTTGTATTTTTAGTAGAGACGGAAAGTTTCTCCATGTTGGTCAGGCGGTCTCGAACTCCCGACCTCAGGTGATCCGCCGCCTCGGCCTCCCAAAGTTCTGGGATTACAGGCGTGAGCCACCGCGCCCGGCCTTTTTTTTTTTTTTTTTTTTTTAAAGTAACCAACCAGGGCTGAACACTACCGTTATTCTACAGCTACCCAACAAGAACCTGTCAAATATAAATAGTTTTGAAAGGACTTTTCCATTCATTGTCCTGATCCTTTCCAGCTTCCGCTAAGGGGAGGTTTCCTCAGGTGCTTCTGCGCTGCGCGCCCCAGGCTCCCAGCGGGCTACAGCGGTGCGAATGACTGGGGCGGTCCCCAGCACGGCGACCCTCACCTCTCCCGGGAAAACGCGCTGCGGGCCGGCTGCCGGCTGTCTCTCTAGGTGGGGCGCCTCCCGGGCAAGGACCCCCATGCAGCCTTTGGGACGCTCCAGGGCATGCCAGTCCACCGCCCTCCTCTTGGCCCGCTCCAGCACTTCTAGAGCCAGCCTTGCTGAACGCTGCAGGGAACGTCGGTCCACCCCATTCAGCGCTGCGGCCGCCAAACAGTTGTCCATGGCTCCCTAAGTGGGCACATAACGTACAAACGCCGGCGGTTCAGCTGGGCCGCCGCAACCCTGCTCCAAATTCGGGTGGGAGCCCCAGCCTCGACCTCCCTGGAGACCACCGCTCCTGGTCCGCCCCCAACGCAAACTCCAGCGGGAGCCTAGCCAGGACGAGGCCTAAGCGCGCCCACCCCTTCCATTTCCATCTGCCCCTTCCGCTACTTAGGGAACCCCCTCACCCGGCTCACTCGTCAAGGCGCATGCGCGCAGCGCTATCCTAGGAAGCGGGATGAGGCCTGGCGCTCCTGGCGGCGCCGGCGCAGTAGGGCCATTGGCGGAGGGCGCGAGAGGCGGGGCGGAGGGCGCGAGAGGCGGGGCGGCGGGGCGGCGGGGCGGCGGGGCGGCGGGGCGGCGGGGCGGCGGGGCGGCGGGGCGGCGGGGCGGCGGGGCGGCGGGGCGGCGGGGCGGCGGGGCGGCGGGGCGGCGGGGCGGCGGGGCGGCGGGGCGGCGGGGCGGCGGGGCTGCCAAACACGCCTTCTGCGCCGCGGCCGTGGCGTCTGCGCGCGGGTTGCCTTGTTAACTGTTGAGCGCTGGAGGCGAGGCGCCGGTAGCTGGGAGCCGGGGGCCGGGGGCTGGGGACCGAGTTGAGCCAGCCTCCCAGGACATCTGTCCGCGCTGTCGGAGGAATCCCTGGGTGTGGAGCTGGCCCTTAGAGGGCTACTGCGCTGCTTAACTTGATGGACCTGGGGTATAAAGGCAGGTGGTCTCCTGTTGGGCTAAAAAATTATGGGGTACCAGCTAGGTAGGCAACATCGCGAGAACCCGTGTTCCCCCCCCCCCACACACACACCAGCTAGGTAGGCAACATCGCGAGAACCCGTGTCCACACACACACACACACACACACACACAAACCAGGAGTGGTTATGGGGTACCAGCTAGGTAGGCAACATCGCGAGAACCCGTGTCCACACACACACACACACACACACACACACACACTCACTTTAACCAGGAGTGGTTATGGGGTACCAGCTAGGTAGGCAACATAGCGAGAACCTGTGTCCACACACACACACAGTAGGAGGAGTGGTGGCGCGCATCTGTAGTCCCAGCTACTCGGGAGGATCGAGGTGGGAGGATCGCTTGAACCCGGGAAGCGGAGGTTGCAGTGAGACGAGATCGCGCCACTGCACTCCAGCCTGGGCGACAGAGCGAGACTCCGTCTCAAAAACATCATGGGGAACAAGGCAAGTGCCTCCAGCGCCTCTTTCTGCTTGGTCTACATTTTGGGGTGTCGCTACTTTTGTTTGAGTAGGTGATTAGGCCAAACTGTGTGGCTGCCAAGGTGGCCTTTGGAGAAGGGAACGGCTCGGGATGGAGGCGAGACGGAGGCGGGGTTGTCTGCAGATGTTCCTGGCCCCCAGGGCAGAGGGCGCCTGAGGAGTTGTAGGGTCTCTTATAATCCCTTACTGCAGCTTTCTCGCCCCTCCAGGGTTAAGTACGGATTCACACATTTTTGAAGACCTGTTCTCTTGGGGTCTGACTCCATCTTTCAGGAAGGCTGCATCATGTTTAAGTAAGGAACTGTGAATGCTTACTTAAACCATGTTTAAGTGAGGACCTGTCACTCCACTCCGCTGGTTATTTGATAGGAGATACAACACAGGCTCTCACTGCTAATTAGTGACTCAGCCGCACCACCCAGCGCACAGCAAAGCGCTGATGCTTAGGAAGGTCCCCTTTGAAGGACACGCTCAGTGGGGGTCACTTTAAGGGACACAAAGAAATCCTCCTTTAAGTCTCCTCTGTGGTTTATGAAAAAGCAAAGAAAGAAACCCTCCATCGTCACCTAGTCTCAACAGATGGCTTGATGAGCAATTATGAGGTACCAGGTGAGTAGTAGGAGACCAATACGACCTCCGTCTGTACTATTTAATTTTTGCAAATTTTCTGCTTTCCCCTCATAAAAAGGAATGACAGTGAGTGAAACCCTTCGTTATCCTTGACATGATTTTTCATTTTAGTGGTATTCCAAAACATTTCCTTCAATAAAGGTTCATCAAGTGCCTCCTTTAGCACGTAGTGGTTATACGTGCATGGGGTCCTGTATATCCACTCCGGAGAGCTAGTTTGAATTCTGGCTCTGCCGTCTTTTTTTTTTTTTTTTTTCCATTTCTTCTTCTTCCTCTTCCTCTTCCTCCTCTTCTTCCTCCTCCCCCTCCCTCCCCCTCCTCTCTCCTCCTTCCTCCTCCCCCTCCCCCTCCTCCCCCTCCTCCCTCCTCCTCCCCCTCCCCGTTCCTCCCCCTCCTCTCCCCTCCCTACTCCTCCTCCCTCCTCCTCCTCCCTCCTCCTCTCTCCTCCTCCTTCCTCCTCCCTCCTCCTCCCTCCTCCTCCTTCCTCCTCCCTCCTCCTGCCTCCTTCCTTCCTCCTCCTCCCCCCTCCTCCCCCCTCCTCCCTCCTCCTCCTCCTTCCTCCTCCTTCCTCCTCCACCTCCTCCACCTCCTCCTTCTTTTTCCTTCTTCTCTTTTTTTTTTTTTTTTTTGAGACAGAGTCTCCCTTGTCGCCCAGGCTGGAGTGCAGTAGCGCGATCTCAGCTCACTGCAAGCTCCGCCTCCTGGCGTCACGCCATTCTCCTGACTCAGCCTCCCGAGTAGCTGGGACTACAGGCACCCGCCACCACGCCAGGCTAATTTTTTTTGTATTTTTTTAGTAGAGATGGGGTTTCACCGTGTTAGCCAGGATAGTCTGATCTCCTGACCTCATGATCCACCCGCCTCGGCCTCCCAAAGTGCTGGGATTACAGGCTTGAGCCACCGCGCCCGGTCTAGTATTTACTATTTTGTCTGTCACAGTAAGGACTGAAAACAGCTCTTGAGTGTGTGAATTGGGTTGCCATAAGGATTTTGTGAGATAATTCCTGTAAAATGCTTAGCACAGTGCCCTGCAAAGACAAAGTGCTCCATAGACTTAGCTAGCATTAGTATGTGCCAGGCACTGCCCTAGGAGTTGTGGGGAACAGAATGTGGATCAGACTAACGGAGAATAAAAAAGAGGGAAGAATGCACATAAAATCTATAATGCCAAGAACAAAATATTCGGACATGCCATAAGATTGACACAGATAAAATGCTATCAAGCTTAGGAGACTGTTCAGCTGGGAGGATCAAGAAAGGTTTTGCAGAGAATGTAGTTTTCAAGCTAGGCCTTGAAGGATGACCTAGGAATTAGTGAGAGAAGAGGTAGATGAGACACCTGTTAACTGCGTTTACAATAAGTGTGGCTAGAGTGGGACAGAATTTGGTCCTCTTTATTTTTTATGGATTTCAAGGTTTTAGCACATTCCTCATAGGGTTATTGTGAGTATCAAGCAAGTTAATATATATAAAGTGCATTAATAGTACCTGGTACATAGTAGGTGCTCAGTAAATATTAGCTAGTATTATTATCTTAAGCTTCAGCCTGGTCTCCCAAAATATGCTCTCACTTACCCAGTATCATAGCCACACCTCATCTCATTTGTCTCTCTTCCCCATTCTATTTTAGGCATTCCAGTTGAGGCACTACTTTCTTTTTGTCAGGTCACTCTTTGAAACCTTTCCCAGTGGTTCCCAGTTGCCACCTCTGTTGCCATAGCCTTAAAAAATTTTTTGTGTATGTACTTTTCCAATCTAATTTATATTATGTGTAGTTATGGTATATTCTCTCCCAACAGCCTTTCAACTCCTTGAAGGCAGAAACTGTTCCTTATTTGTCCCTAAACATTCCAGGGCCTGTTAAGTAGGGAGGGGGGTGTTCAATAGACATTTGTTGAAATTACTCTGATTTAATTTTTAAGTTAAATAGACTTCTGTTAGCCCAGATAAAGAGGTGGCTTTGTGGTGGCTCACACCTGTAATCCCAGAAGTTCAGGAGGTTGAGGTGGAAGGATTACTTGAGTCCAGGAGTTTGATACCAGCCTGGGCAACATAGTGAGAACCCTGTCTCTAATTTTTTAAAAATTAAAAAATTAGTCTGGCATGGTGGCTCACACCTGTAGTCCCAGCTACTCAGGAGGTTGAGATGGGAGGATTGCTTGAGCCCAGGGTATTGAGGCTGAAGTGAGCTATTATCATGCCACTGCCCTCCAGCCAGGGCAACAGAGTAAGACCCTATCTTAAGAAAAAAAAAAAAAGGGTTGGCTTTTCTATTTAAAAACCACCTGTGTACATGCACTTTAATGAATGTAATGAATATTCATTTATAACTACATTTTCTCAGAATTTAACATTTAGAAATGTATGGGAAAGAAGACGCTTGGAATGAGACTGAAGCCAGAAGACTCTAAATTAAATCTTTGCATTTGTTTTTATTTTTCTACTTGTAAACATATTTTTATATGTGTATATTTATAATTTTAAAGATTCATTCTGTAAACCACAGATTGAGAGACTTGAGAGACTCTTTTTTATCTTTTCTAAGATTGACTGGGAATAATGATAGAACATGACCTACTATCAGGCCCCTTGTGGATCAAATACAGCCCACACCAAATGAAAGCCACTGGTGAGAATTGAAAATGGAATTGTAAATGGAGAGAGGGCAACTAATTAGGAATGTGCCTGGTCAACAGAGAAATAGACTGTCAGTATTGACATAAAAATAAACTATTGGTATGAGTTTTTTAATGACCTCTATCTTCACAAGGGTCAATTCACTATGGAGAACAGATGAAAGTTAGTTGTCAGGGTTCTATGTTTTGGAGTAGATGCGTTGGAAGAGGTCTTTAATTGTGAAATGGGGAAAGAGACTGGTACTGTATTTGGGACTTTTTGGGGAGAAAAAAACAAGTCCAGTGAAGAGCAATGTAAATCGCTTTTCTTTATGTGAAGGGGGCCAAAAAGGGCTAAAAACCCAGGATGCAAAAGTGGGTACTGTGCCAGAGTTAGACAGTGATTTATACTGTACATACCAGAAACTGTATAAATCATTTTATTTGACAAATGGTATTGTTATTTCTCCAGCAGACTGAAGAGCTTTGGAATCATCGCAGCTTTGTAAAATAGTATTACAGTCTGAGTCATTAGATCATTCATTTTGCCTGATTACATGAACTCATTGGGTTATTGGGGAATGAAGGAATTCATTATCAAAATTGTCGATGATGTAGATTAAAGAAAATGAATCGAACTTCTGAGAATTAACTTTCACAATCTGTTTAAAACTTACTGGGAGTTGAAAAATTGGTTGCAGAACAGGAATGATTAAAATGTTGTCATTTTTAAAAGTCAGAGATTAAAGGAATAGTATTTGGAAGATATTTCTTAAATGAATAGTATTTGGAAAATAAACAGTTGAAATTCATGTAGCTTTTTTTTTCAAAAGATTTCTTTATTGAGGTATAATGTACATATGATAAAATTTACCTGTTTTAAGTGTATACTTCAATATTTTTTGTAAATTTACAGAGTTGTCAACATCACCAAAATGCAGTTTTGGAACATTGTCATTACCTGAGAAAAATCTCTAGTGTACACCATTTGCAGTCAGTTCTCAGCTCCTGCCTCTGGACCTAGGTGACCACTCTTCTGCTTACTGTCTCTATGAATTTGCCTTTTCTGGACAATTCATATCGATGGAATCTGATAATATGTGACCTTCTTTTTTTTTTTTTGCCTGGCTTCTTTTAATCAGCATAATGTTTTTGAGGCTCACACGTCGTAGCATGTATCAGTATTTCATTCTTTTTTTATGACTGAATACTATTCCATTATATGAACATACTACATTTTGTTTATCCATTTACCGGTTGGTGGTCATTTGAAGTATTTCTGGTTTGGGGCTATTATCACTGATAATGCGTAGTAAGACTTTGTGTGGACACATGTTTTCATTTCTCTTAGGAATACAGACGTGAGCCACCGCACCCAGACCAGATGTATGATTCATAAGTATTTTCTCCCAGTCTGTGTCATGTATTTCATTTTCTTAATGGTGTAACTTGAAGCACAAACGTTTAAAATTTTGATGAACTCTAACATTTTTTTCCTTTATAAATTGTGCTTTTGGTGTTACATCTAAGAAATCTTTGCCTAACCTAAGGTCATGAAATATTTTTTTGAAGATTTTTTTCTATGTTTCCTCCTAATAGTTGTATATTTTAGTTTTTACATTTAACTGTATGCCATTTTGCATTAATTTTTGTGTGCGTTATGAGGTGGGTCTAGCTTCATTTCTTTTCATGCAGATGTTCAATTTTCTCAGTACGATTTGTATAAAAGACTATCCTTTTCTCATTAAATTCCCATGGCACCTTTGTCAAAAACCAATTCACCATAAATGTAAGAGTTAGCTTTTAGACTTTAAATTATGTTCTATTGATCTATATATTCGTCCTTATGCCATATCATACTGTATTGATTATTGTAGTTTTGTAGTAAGTTTGGAAATTGGGAAGTATATCAACTATGTTCTTCATTTTCAAAATTGTTTTTATATTCTAGTACAGTCATATTTCCATAAAATTTAAATTCAGTTTGTCAACTTCTGTGTAACAACTGTTGATGTTTTGCTAGAGATTATATTGAATTCATAGATCAATTGAGAAAGAATTGCAATCTTAACAATATTGGGTTTTTGAATTTATGAACATGGAATGTCTGTCCATGTATTTCAGTTTTCTTTTTTTTTTTTTTTTTTACTAATGTTGTGTAGTGATTAGTGTACATATTGCACTTTTTTTTTTTTTTTTTTTTGAGATGGAGTCTTGCTCTGTCGCCCAGGCTGGAGTGCAGTGGGGCCATCTCAGCTCACTGCAAGCTCCCCCTCCCGGGTTCAAGCCATTCTCCTGCCTCAGCCTCCTGAGTAGCTGGGACTACAGGTGCCCGCCACCACGCCCAGCTAATTGTTTATATTTTTAGTAGAGACAGGGTTTCACTGTGTTAGCCAGGATGGTCTCGATCTCCTGACCTTGTGATCTCCCCGCCTCAGCCTCCCAAAGTGCTGGGATTACAAGCATGAGCCACCACGCCCAGCCCATACTGCATTTCTTTTAACAAATTTATTAAGTATTTTTATGCTGTTGGGAATGAAATTGTTTTCTCAATTTCATTTTCAGATGAAATTATTGCTAGTGTATAGAAATATAGTTGACTTTTTCATATTGTATCCTGTAATCTTGTTAAACTCATTTACTTGTTCTAATAATTTTTTTGTGGATTCTTTAGGATTTTCTACATACTGGATCAGATCTTCTGTGAATAAAGAAAGGCTAACTTTTTTCTTTTCAGTCAGGATTTCTTTTTCTTGCCTAATTGCACTGGCTGGAACCTCTAGTACAATGTTGAATGGAAGTGGCAAGGGGAACATATTTGCCTTGTTCCCAATTTTAGAGTCAGAACATTCAGCCTTTTATCATTAAGTATGATATTTGTTTTTTTGTAGATACTCTTTATTAGGTTAAGGAAGTTCTCATCTATCTTAAAAAAATTAATTTTAATTAGCTTCTTCAGGTTGAGAAGAAGTTTCCTTCTATTCCGAGTTTAGTGAAAGTTATCATAAATGATTGTTGAAGTTTGTCAGATGCTTTTTGTACATCCATTGATGTGATCATGTGGTTTTCATTTTTTATTCTATTAATACGTGTTGAATGAATTGATTTTTGGATATTAAGCCAATCTTTCATTGTTGAATTTGGTTTGCTAGTATTTTACTGAGGATTTTTCTGTGTATATTCATGAGGGATATTGATCTTTAGTTTTCTTGTTTGTAGTCTTTGTCTCTTTTGGTATTAGGATAATATTGGCCTCATAGAATGATTTAGGAATGTTCTATTTCTTGGAAGAGTGTGTAGAATTGGTATTATTCTTAAGCATTTGATTGAAACCATCTGGGCCTGGGCTTTACTTTGTGGGAAGATTTTTAATTAATTACTAATTCAACTTTTTTCCTTGTTTTAGGTCTACTTATATTTTCTATTCTTTTTTTTTTTTTTTTTTTTTTTTTTTTTGAGACAAGGTCTCACTCCTGTTGCCTAGGCTGGAGTGCCGTGGCATAATCACAGCTCACTGCAGCTTCAATTCCCTGGCCTTAGGTGATTCTCCCACCTTAGCCTCTCGAGTAGCTAGGACTACAGGCATGCATCACCACCAGGCCCACCTAATTTTTTTGATACTTTTTTAGTAGAGATGGGGTTTTGCCATGTTGCCCAGGCTGGTCTTGAACTCCTGGACTCAAGTGATCTTCTATTCCATATTGAGTCAGTTTCAATACTTGGTGTCTAAGAATTTGCCCATTCACTTAAGTTGTCTAATTTGTTGACAAAAGCTATTGATAATATTCCCTCACAATATTTTTTATTTCTTTAAGATCTGATTATGGTAATCTGTGCCTTCTCTATCTTGCTTTTTTTTTTTTTTAAACATCTTGGTCAGTCT
Source organism: Macaca nemestrina (assembly GCF_043159975.1). Classification (NCBI taxonomy): domain Eukaryota; kingdom Metazoa; phylum Chordata; class Mammalia; order Primates; family Cercopithecidae; genus Macaca; species Macaca nemestrina. The sequence goes on from NC_092136.1 coordinate 56,930,937, forward strand.
AGGGAAAGTTTTGCCAACTTTTAATATCCTTTTTTTTTTCTTTTGAGACAGAGTCTCACTCTTTCACCCAGGCTGGAGTGCGGTGGTGTGATCTCAGCTCACTGCAATCTCCGCCTCCCAGGTTCAAGTGATTGATTCTCCTGCCTAATCCACCCGAGTAACTGGGATTACAGGTGCATGCCACCACCTACAATATAAGACTACAATATAAGTAGCCTCTCTATATTTAGTAGAGACGGGGTTTCACCATATTGGCCTATGCTGGAGTGAAACTCTGTCTCAAAAAATAAATAGATAAATAAAACCTTTAAAAATACAGATGGCCAGGCGTGGTGGCTTATGCCTGTAATCCCAGCACTTTGGGAAGCCGAGGTGGGCGGATTATGAGGTTAAGAGATCAAGACCATCCTGGCCAACATGGTGAAACCTCGTCTCTACTAAAAATACAAAAATTAGCTGGGTGTGGTGGCGCATGCCTGTAGTCCCAGCTACTCGGGGGGCTGAGGCAGGAGAATTGCTTGAACCTGGGAGGTGGAGGTTGCAGTGAGCCGAGATCACGTCACTGCAATCAAATGTAAATTCAACCATATCGATAATAGTGTTAAATGTGAATGGTCTCAACAGCCCATTCTATAAGCAGAGATTGTCAGACTGGATTAGAAAGCAAGATCCAACTGTCTGTCTACAAGAAACACAACTTATAGTCAAACACATAAATAAGTTGAAAGTCAAAGATTGGAAAAATATATACCATATAAACTGTACACATATTATTGCTGGAGTAAAGAAACAGAATCCTGCAAATACCTTGATTGTAGTCCAGTGAAAACCATTTCAGACATCTGACCTCCAGAACCTTAAAATTATAAACCTGTGTTGCTTTAAGCGTCTCCCCTTGCCAAAAAAAGATTACTGAGGTAAATGTATTAACATCAGACAAAATAGACTTAAAGACAAGAAATATCACTAGACAAAGTGGGACATATCAGAATCATAAAAATGACAAATTATTACATCTGGAAGATATAGCACTTGCAAATGTATATGACCCTAACAACACAGCTTCAAAATACCAAAGCAAAAACTGACAAAATTCAAGCAAGAAATAGACAATTCAACAGTGGTAGTTGGAGACTTCAATACCTCACTTTTTTTTTTTTTTTTTTTTTTTTTTATTGGAGACGGAGTCTCACTCTGTCACCTACGCTGGAGTGCAATGGCGTGATCTCAGCTCACTGCAACCTCTGCCTCCTGGGTTCAAGCTATTCTCCTGCCTCAGCCTCCTGAGTAGCTGGGATTACAGGTGCGTGCCACCACGCCCGGCTAATTTTTGTATTTTTAATAGAGACAGGGTTTCACTGTGTTGGTCAGGTTGGTCTTAAACTCCTGACCTCATGATTTGCCCGCCTCAACCTCCCAAAGTTCTGGGATTACAGGAATGAGCCACCACGCCCGGCCCAATACCTCAGTCTTAATAACTGATAGAACAAACAGAAAATCAGCAAAGACATAGAAGGCTAAACGATACTGTCAGCCACCTTGACACCTATAGGAAACTCCATCCAACAACAGCACAATACACATTCTTGTCAAATACTCCCAGAACATTCTCCAGAACAGATCATTACTAGATTATAAAACAAGTCTCAATGAATTTAAAAGGACTGAAATCATACCAGTTATGTTCTCTAACCACAATAGAATTAAATTAGAAATCAACAATAGAAAATTTGGGGAATCTGCAAATATTTGCAAATTAAACAACACATATGTAAATAATCCATGGGTTATAGACTAAATCACAAGGGAAACTAGGAAATGTTTTGAACTGAATGGAAACAAAGATATGATATATCAAAATGTATGAGAGGCAGCTGAAACTGTGATTAGAGGGAAGTGCCAAACTTTAGATGTCTATATTAGAAAAGAATATAGGTCAAATCAATAACCTAAGTTTCTACCTTAAGAAACTAGGGGCCGGGCATGATGGCTCACGCCTGTAATCCCAGCACTTTGGGAGGCTGAGGTAGGTGGATCAGTTGAGGTCAGGAGTTCTAGACCAAGGTTTCACTCTTGTTGCCTAGGCTGGAGTGCAATGGCATGATCTCGGCTCACTGCAACCTCTGCCTCCCAGATTCAAGTGATTCTCCTGCCTCAGCTGCTCAATTAGCTGGGATTACAGGTGCCCACCACCACGCCAGGCTAATTTTTTTGTATTTTTAGTAGAGACAGGGTTTCACCATATTGGCCAGGCTGGTCTTGAACTCCTGACCTCAGGTGATCCACCCGCCTTGGCCTCCCAAAGTGCTGGGATTACAGGCATGGGCCGCCACGCCCAGCCTTTAAAAAATTTTTTTTAGTGATTGTTCTAGGAATTAGAATATGCATCTTTATTTGTCACAATCTACTTCTTTCTTCCTCTTCCTCTTCTTCTTGTTTTCTTTTCTTTTCTTTTTTTTTTTGAGATAGAGTCTTGCTCTGCGACCCAGGCTGGACTGCAGTGGTGCAAGTGTGGCTCACTGTTGCCTCCACCTCCTGGGCTCAAGTGATCCCCTAACTCTACCTCCTGAGTAGCTGGGACTATGGGCACACACCAACACGTCTGGCTAATTTTTGTGGTGGTTTTGTTTGTTTGTTTGTTTGTTTTTTTGAGGCGGAGTCTCACTCTGTCGCTCAGGCTGGAGTGGGGTGGCATGATCTTGGCTCACTGCAAGCTCCGCCTCCTGGGTTCACGTCATTCTCCTGCCTCAGCCTCCTGAGTAGCTGAGACTACAGGCACCAGCCACTAGGCCCGGCTAATTTTTTTTTTGTATTTTTAGTAGAGACAGGGTTTCACCATGTTAACCAGGATGGTCTCGAACTCCTGACCTCGTGATCCACCCGCCTCGGCCTCCCAAAGTGTTGGGATTACAGGCGTGAGCCACCACGCCCAGCCAATTCTTGTGTTTTTTGTAGAGATCGTGTCTCAACATGTTGCCCAGGCTGGCTTCTAACTCCTGGGCTCAAACGATCCACCCACCTCGGCCTCCTAAAGTGCTGAGATTACAGGTGTGAGCCACTATGCCTGGCCACAATCTACTGATTGATATAAACTTAATTTAGGTAAAATATAGCTACTTCTCTCCAATATAACTCCATATGCCCCTTCTCGTGCTGTTATATTACATTCATATATGTTACAGATTCAACAACATGGTGTTATAATTATTGCTTTATATGCTCTTATGGCTTTTAAAGAAGTTATGAGAAAAAAATGAGAGTCCTTTATATTAATAAATGAGAAGTTACGAGGAAAAAATATAGAGTCCTTTATATTAACCCACATATTTACTATTTCTGATGTTCTACATTCCTCTCTGTAGATTTGAGTAACTCTGAAATCACTTCCCATCAGCCTGAACAACTTCCTTCAATATTTCTTATAAGGCAAGCTGGCAACAACAAATTTTTTCAGTCTTTATCAACTGTCGAATTCACCTTCACATTTAAAGCCTTTAAAGGCTATTTTTGCTGGATGTAAAATTTTTAGTTGGCACATTTTTTTCCTTTAAATACTTTGATCCCTGCTTTCTTAGTCTGTATTGTTTCTGATAAAAAGTCATCTGTTAATTTGATTGTGGTTTCTTTGTAAATTATGATCCATTTTTCTCTGCTGCTTATGAGATTTTCTCTTTGAAAATCTTTCAACAGTTTAACCTTGGTGTTTCTGGGTATGGACCTCTTTCTGTTTATGGTACTTGGAGTTCTTTTGATCTTCTTGGATGTGTAGATTTGTTTTTCCTCAAATTTATAGTTTTCAGCCATTTTTTTTTTAATAGTTTTTCTGTCCCCTTCTCTTTTTCTTCTTTTTCTGGGACTCTTCTTATACATATGTTAGTATGTTTGGTGGTATCTCTCAAATCTCTGAGGCTTGTTCATTTTTCTTCATTCTTTTTCTTTTCTTTTCTTCAAATTGTGTAATCTCTATTGACCTATCTATCTTCCAGTTTACTGATTCTTTTTTTGTAATCTCAAATGTGCTCTTGAGCTCCTCTAGTGAATTTTCAATTATTTTTTTCACTCCATAATTTCTGTTTGTTTTGTTTTTTAATTTCTTTTTATTGGTATTCTATATTGTCACTGTTGCCATACTTTCCTTTAATTTTTAAAATTTGGTTTTCTCTAGTTCTTTGAATATATTTACAACAGCTGCCTTGAAGTCTGTCTGCTAAGTCTAACATTTGGGCCCCTACATAAAAAGTTTCCATTAACTGCACCTTTTTCTGTATATGGGCCCCACTTTTTGTTTGTTTGTATGTCTTGCAATTTTTTGTTGAAAACTGAACATTTTAGATCAGAGGTCAACAATGTATTTCTATAAATGACTGGATAGAAAATATTTTAAGCTTTGTAGTCCATGTGGTCTCTGTTGTAATGTGAAAGTAGCCATAGATAATATATAAGTGAATGAAAGTAGATGTCTTCCAATAAACCTTTATTTAAAAAACAAGCAGTAGGCCATAATTAGGCCATGGGCTGTAGTTTGCTGATCGCTATTTTAAGTAATGTATAATGGCAACTCCAGATTCTGATTTCCACCCCTACCTAAGGATTGTTGAGATTGCTGCTGTTTGTTGGTTTATTTGTTTAGTGAGTTGACTGGACTGATTCTGTAGTCTTTCTTCCCTGTAGTGTGTAGCTACTGACATCTCTCCTTAATTTTTTTGTTTCTAATTCTTGCTTTATTTTATTTTACTTTATTTTATTTTATTTTTTATGAGATGGGGTCTCACTATGTTGTGCAGGCTGAACTCGAATTCCTGCGCTCAAGCAGTTGTCCCTCCTCAGCCTCTTAGTAACTGGGGCTACAGATGTGTGCTACTGTGCCCAATTTGGTTTTATTTTTAAGTCTGATTCCTAGGAATTGCCCCTGGGTCATCATAGCTAGTGGTCAGCTAATAACTGGGAAGAGATTGTACTTAACCTTAATCTTAAGCCTAGTAAGGCTCTACTGTTTGCTAATTAATCTGTGTATGGTTTAGGGAACACACTTAAAGTTCAGTCAAGGCCATGTGGCTATGGCTTATGCCTATAATCCCAGTGCTTTAGGAGGCTGTGACAGGAAAACTGCATGAGACCAACAGCTTGAGGCCAGCCCAGGTAACACAGCAAGGCCCTGTCTTCACAATAAGTTTTTAAAAAATTAGCTGGGCATGGTGGTGCATGCCTGTAGTGAGGCTCTATCTCTAAAAAAACAAGAACAAAGAAATAGAATTCAGTCAAGTCTGCCCCAATTTTCTTTCTATGTATGCAAGGCTTCACGTTCAGCCATTAACATCTGTAGCCCACTGTGGTCTGTCCTGGGCATATGCATAACCATGCACTTGTACACAGCCTTCCAGACAGGGTGTCAGGTTCCACTATGGCTGTCTTTTTCCCTACATCTACCTGTCAAATTTCTGACTGGTCTGTTACTTGTCCCAACCAAAACTACAATTTCAACCAGCAATGATACTGACTTTCCCCATCATTTACCACCAAGATCACTTGTTTCTGACAATGCCCTACGTACCAAATTACATTGCAGAGCTGCTGATTTTCATGGATTTTACTGTCCTGATAGAACTACTATGTTGGAGCTGGGGGTAGGGAGTGTAGGGATTGGAAAAACTCAAAATACCATAGATTCATATTTTTCTTACCAAGGTTCAATAGTTTGTTTTTTTTTTTCCTTTATAAATGCTTTTTAATTTGTCATGTGCCTCTAGTTAGTTAGTTAGTTTATTTTTCTGAGATGGAGTCGTGCTCTGTTGCCCAGGCTGGAGTGAAGTGGCGCAATCTCTGCTCACTGTAACCTCTGCCTCCCAGGTTCAAGTGATTCTTCTGCCTCAGCCTCCGGAGTAGCTGGGACTACAGGCATGCACCACCACACCTGGCTAGTTTTTTATATTTTTTTAATTTTTTTGTAGAGATGGGCTTTGCCATGTTGGCCAGGCTGGTCTTGAACTGCTGACCTTAGGTGATCCACCTGCCTCGGCCTCCCAAAGTGCTGGGATTACAGGCATGAGCCACCGAGCCCAGTCTCAGTTTTCAAAATCCTGAAATGACTGTTTTAACAGTTTTGTACAGATGCTCCTTGACTTAGGAAGGAGTTACATCCTGATAAACTCATTTTAAGTTGAAAATATTATAAGTTAAAAATGCATTTAATACACCTATCTGCAAACATTGTATCTTAGCACAGCCTACTTTAAACATGTTCAGAACACTCACATTAGCCTAAAGTTGGGCAAAATCATCTAACACAAAGCGTATTTTATAATAAAGTGTTTTTTTTTTTTTTTTTTTTTTTTTTTTGAGTCGGAGTCTAGCTCTGTCGCCCAGGCTGGAGTGCAGTGGCCAGATCTCAGCTCACTGCAAGCTCCGCCTCCCGGGTTTACGCCATTCTCCTGGCTCAGCCTCCCGAGTAGCTGGGACTACAGGCGCCTGCCACCTCGCCCGGCTAGTTTTTTGTATTTTTTAGTAGAGATGGGGTTTCGCCGTGTTAACCAGGATGGTCTCGATCTGCTGACCTTGTGATCCGCCCGTCTCGGCCTCCCAAAGTGCTAGGATTACAGGCTTGAGCCACCGCGCCCGGCCCTGAGGTGCCTTGAGTAAAGAATATAGCAAGTAGAGAGGTATGTCACCTTTTATATTACTTTATTCCTTTAATTAGGGAAGTTTTGCTCCCCTTTGTGACCAGGCAAGACTGGGCATAAGGTATGTGGGGCAGAGGATGCTTCTAGTATGAGAAAGCAGAAAGAGAAGATGGGTGGTTAGGATTGGTGCTGAATAGATCATGTGGCTGGTGGAGAGAAAAAAGGTACAGAAGGGCTGAGTAGACTTTATGCAAGGCAGATTTATTTGGTTGACAGTAGATCTTCTCAGTTAACACATAGATTATCATCCTTTTTGCAGTTAAGTAAAGTAAAATAAGGTGAGGTAGGAGGATTATTTTAGTAAAATAGTAGTGGGATTTTCAAATCTATTTTCTGTTATGTAGTGGGGACAGAGGGAAAATACTAGCAAATGTTTCAGGCAAATTGATTTTAACCTGGTTCTCTGACTAACTTAATCTTTGACTACAACCAAATTGTTTAACCTGCCTAAGCATTATTGCTAGCACTTATGAAATGAGATGTTAGAAAAAATGAAGATAATGCAAAATATTTTGAAAACTTATTCGCTATATAAATGTAAGAAAGCTTTATCATTCTATAATGCTAAAATATTAACAGCTGCTGCTAAATGAAAATTTCTTGTAAGATAAATCTTCACAGGCCGGGAGCGGTGGCTCACACCTGTAATCCCAGCACTTTGGGAGGCCAAGGTAGGAAGATCACCTGAGGTTGGGAGTTCAAAACCAGCCTGACCAACATGGAGAAACCCCATCTCTACTAAAAATACAAAATTAGCTGGGTGCGGTGGCACATACCTGTAATCCCAGCTACTTGGGAGGCTGAGGCAGGAGAATCGCTTGAACCCAGTAGGCGGAGGTTGTGGTGAGCCAAGATCGCGCCATTGCACTCCAGCCTGGGCAATAGGAGTGAAACTCTGTCTCCACCCCCACCAAAAAAAAAAGATAAATCTTCACCAAAATCATGATGAAAATTAATGGAATGATAAGATTTAATTTACTGCAAAAATCCAACAGACATGTATTCAGTACATGTTTGTTGAGCAGTGAGGTTCATGTATATTAAAAGTGACAGACAGACCACTTATTTAATTGTCATAAATCCTACAGGACTATTATTCAAAATTTCTTGGTTCCCTTTTCTGCTTATTGTGTCTATGATGCTAGTTTAACTCAGTACATTTGCTTTATAAAAAGCCAGAGAAAGATGATAGTCTGTTTATCTAGGTCCTCCAAAGCATTTCCTGCCGGGCAGTTGACATGTAGCCTTGGCACAATTTCAGGAAACTGTTTGCTTCTGTTTACCCTTTCCAGATACAGTATCTCCTAAGAATTGAGGTGAGGAATCTCCTTTAACTTTTTCACATTTTAGAAGTAAACTTTATTCTAACACTTTAGAATGCTTTTCATGTAAGAGCAATGAAAATCTTTGTGTCTTTAAATTAAAAGGAAAATGGATATGTTTTAGTGCTTCACTAGTAGAAAAGGCAAAGCCTTAAAGCAAGTTAACCTAATAAAATGTACTCAAAAGAATATTCCTAGGCCGGGCATGGTGACTCATGCCTGTAATCCCAGCACTTTGGGAGGCTGAGGTGGGAGGATTGCTTAACCCTAGGAGTTTGAGACCAGCCCAGACAACATGGTGAGACCTTGTCTCTACAAAAAAATTTTAAAAATTAGCCTGGTGTGGATCTGTAGTCTCAGCTACATGGGAGGCTGAGGCAGGAGGATCACTTGAACCTGGGAGGTCAAGGCTGCGATGAACCATGATTGTACCACTGCACTCCAGCCTGGGTGATAGAGCTGAGACTCTGTTCTCCCCACCAAAAAAAATTAGGAAAAAAAAAGAATATTCCTTTCCTATAATATTATTCATATTAGTCTCTCTTTCTGAAAACTCAATGTAATTATAGCTGAACATATAAAACTTATTAATTATGGGATAGTTGTCAACATTTCCAAAATCCTTCTTTACCATGAAAAAGAATCCACCACTGAATTTTTTCAGAATAGTATGCTTTTCTTGATTCAATTATAATATTTTTCTTTTTATATAACATTTCAGAAATATTCAGTTAAGTGGCATAGATATTATATTTGAAAAATAAGTTACTCAACATTTTTATTCCTTATTGGGAGCCAATTTGTTTCTAAATGTTTTAAATACTCATTATATAGTTAGGAAGCAGGAATGTATTATAGCTTTATTGCACTCCCAGAGTACATGTTAATTAAGTATGCATAAATATATCTTTGAGAGAATGTGGTAGCAAATGTATTAATTTAGAGATTGAAAGCTTGAGGTGTGGAAAGATATAATAACTTGATGCACATACTACAGTTAATTGTGAGCAAATTTATGTCCTTTCTGCATATTGCTGTCACATAAACTAATTATCTCTTAATTACTTTGTCCTTCCAGAATGAATTTAAAAACATTCTATAACTTTGGCCAGCACTAGAACTATAGGCAGCCGTGGGTGGGGAAGCAGGACAAGAAACTGTGATGAGACTGACATGCATGTCATGGGACAGGTGGCAAGAGAATAATTTAGTTTGTGATCAGGCCTAGGCTAGGGGTCAGGAACCAGATAAACATTTTAGATTGGTAGCATATCCGTGACCCAAGATTAGAACAAGGTCATGGATCAGAGCCAAATGGCCTCTGAATGGCAAGGATCAGGGCAAGCGACAGGTCAGAGACAAAGCAGAGGAGGAAGTTGTCACACAGGTACCAATGGAATTGGTAGATGGGGAAGAATGAGCAAATATCCGAAGTTGGGAGTCTCAAATTTAAGTTCTGCCGTTAAAAAATGGCCCCTTAGTCCTTCTGAACAACATAGATCTCTTACTTCCCACCTCCCTTTCCTCTGTTTACAAGATTTCAGACTTAGTTGGAAGACATGACTCTGGCTTTAACACACTGATACTGAAGACTTACGGGCTGAGATGAATGGCTCCCTGTTTAAGAGAATCAGAAGTCAACATAGCTTGCAGAGTGAGGTCTAGAGAGTTCTGCCTTAAAGGGTAGAGTTATAAGGCCAAAGGATTCAGCAAACCAAGGGTCATCATTGGTACCATGCATGAAGAGTTATCTTCATCTTGTGAAATTGGTGACTTTGCTCCATTCCATGACTTACCTCTGTTTTGAAACCATGTTGACTCCTAGACTGCCTGGCCCTGTAACCACCCATCACTGAATGACTGCCTTAACCCAATCCTGTAAACCTACCACAACTTAATTCTTAGAATTTCTAGCTGAATATTCTAGAGGAAATAAAGAATAGGAAATCTAAATCAGATGTGGTGACTCGTGCCTACAATCTCAGCTACTTGGGAGGCGGAGGTGGGAAGATTGCTTGAGCCCAGGAGTTTGAGGCTGCAGTGAGCTATGCTTGCACCACTGAACTCCAGCTTGGAGGACAGACCCTGTCTCAAAAAAAAAAAAAAAAAAAAAAAAAAAAAGGAAGTCCAAAGAGTTAGGGTGAAACAACAGAATTACTGGATGGCTGGGATTTTTTTTTCTGTTAGTAAACTAGTATTAGTATCCTTTTAGGGACTGATCTCATCCTCACCTTCACTGAATTGCCTGTCATGGAGAAAGTCCTTAATAAATGTTGGTTGAATCATGAATTAGAGGGTCTGCAAGTGATCCAAGTAACCAAATGAAAGGAGTGAGAGAGCAACTTCTGACACAGGCATAGAGCCTGAATGCATTTTTAAGATGTGAGAGAGATGGAACTGTATCTCTATACAGGAAAAATCCAAGAAGTCAACTAAGATACAAAGAAATTACTGACCTAGCCAAGGCTATAGAACCATTGAGGGCAGTACTAGAAAGAATGGGGTATCTTCATTCCTAGATTTTATGCTGTGCACACTAAACAAATGGTTTGTAAAGATTCAAAACATCACTTAAGTCAGCCAAAAAAGTTTTTCTATTAATCTAAAGTTTGAGTAAGTGAAATTTTGAAGATGATGGAATCTAATTGATAAGTTCCTTACTCCTTAACCTGTAAATAATCTCCCTTTTTAAAGTGCTCATTATAGTAGTGATTATGTAGAGAAAAAGCCTCTGATGAAAATGTGGTATAAAATTGTATTCTTTGTTCAGCAAGTTAAAACAAGCTGGTCTGTAAGCAATTATTATCTTCATCAAAATTCCTAGCTCTAATGTTTTGGTTTCATAGGCCCAGCACGTATGTCTTCTTAAACAATTGGATGGATTTAAAACACTTATGAGATGTTTGTGCTTATATCTTAACATAGCATCAGTTCAACAGGAAAAAGAAAAAAAAAAGTAAGACTTGGCATTAGGGCTTAGTTTGAAAAAGAAAATCAAATCAAACTAAAGTAAACAAAAAACCCCTAATGACACTTAATCCCTGCATAGGAATGAACATTCTTCATTCAGTTTCATAATGCCCTTAGTAGCAGTGTTCTAGTTAGAGTGTCTTTGTTTTCTTCACTCTTTAATCACTTGACATTTCTGGAAAAAAAAAAAATGATCAAAATGCTTGTTGGCTAACCACTATTAATGTTTATATGGGTCATATATTCCAAAGAGATCTCTTTTTGCCTTTTCTTTGGTTTTATCTGTAGTTATCCCAAATGAAAACAACAACAAAATGTGTTCTGTATTCTAAGAGCTGTTCAGGTGCCCACCTGGGTGAGCAGATGATTTAAAACGGAATTAGCTTTTTGAACTCTGAGCAAGTAACTCTGTGCAAGTGACTATAAAGAATGCGCCTTTAGATAAGATTGGGAATGTTTATTTTAAAAAATAATCTTTAAAAATTGTTTGATTGATTGAGACAGACTCTCACTCTGTCGTCCAGGCTGGAGTGCAGTGGTGCAATCACAGCTCACTACAGTCTCAACCTTCTAGGCTCAAGAGATCCTCCCACCTCAGCCTCCCAAGTAGCTGGAACCACAGGCATGCAGCACTATGCATGGCTAATTTTTGTATTTTTTCTAGAGACAGGACCCTGCTGTGTTGCATAGGCTGATCTCCAACTCCTGGGCTCAAGCAGTCTACTCACCTTGGCCTCCCAAAGTGCTGGGACCACAGGCATGAACCACAGTGCCCAACCAAAAAATGATAATATTTTAAAATTAAAAATAACCATAGATGCATTTTGAAACTTACGTAGTATTTTTCTAGTGGGTTTCTGGTTACATTCTATGATTAATGATTACATAGTCAAATATTTATACTGTATGTTCACCTGAAATTATTGTAATTCAACAGCTATTTATTAACAGCTATTTGCTAGAGGTTAAAGATGGAGCTTATACTGATAGATAAATAACCGATGCTTTCAAGAGGCTCACAATCTGGCAGTCAGCAGATTGGCTCATGGTGAGCAATACTTATGAACAACTGTTATGGGCTATGAACTGAGCCTTGGGTGCCAAGGGAGAGAGTAATCTATTCTGCCAAGGAGTAGGAGGAAGTTGGAGAAGGCTTTGTTAAAAAGGTGACATTTGAGTTGGGCCCATCAGAGATGTTACCTTTTATAATATTTTCTGGGAAATGACAAGTTGTTTATGAGATTGGAGCATAGGATGCCGGAAGCTAGCAATGTAATGTAAAGTTTGAGGTGTCTGTGGAACATCCAGGTGCAGATATCCACAAGGTAATTGGAAGTTCAGGTCTAGAAATTAAAAGAGAGAAGTCAGAGCTAGAGATAATAGTTTGGCAATATCAGCTAAATTTAATTGAAACCATGCAAATAGATAAGATGCCCAGGATGGGCTGTGTAGAAGAGAGCCAAGAAAAAAAATTCCAATTAAAGAGTATACAGAGAAGGAGATAGTAAATGAAAGACAATGAAAAAGAGTGGTCATAGAGACAGGAGTTTATAGAGATATTAAGAGAATAGAGAAGTTAAGTAAGAAGCTTAAGATACTCTAGAGAAAAGGAACAACAAGAACAAGACTGGCTGGGCATGTTGGCTCATTTCTGTAATCCCAGCACTTTGGGAGGCCGAGGTGGGTGGATCACTTGAGGTCAGAAGTTTGAGACCAGCCTGGCCAATGTGGTGAAATCCTGTCTCTACTAGAAATACAAAAATTAGCCAAGTTTGGTGGCGGGCACCTGTTAATCCCAGCTACTCAGGAGGCTGAGGCACAAGAATCGCTTGAACCCGGGAGGCAGAGGTTGCAGTGGGCCGAGATCATGCCACTGCACTCCAGCCTGGGTAACAGAGTGAGACTATCTCAAAAACAAACAAACAAAAATAACAAGACATTTTGGAAAGTAAAAATATCATAGTTGAAATTTTAAAAATTGATAGAAGAATTAGAAGAAAAAATTTACAAAATTTCCCATAAAGTAGAACAAAAAGACTGTAAGATGGACAATTAGGAGATCAATCAAAGAGGTCCAACATAGAAGTCATAGGAGTTGTAGAAAGAGAAATTTGAGAAATTGTATGGGATGAAATTATTAAAGGAACAGTACAGGAACATTTCCCGGAACTATAGAACATGAGCCTCCAGATTAAAAAGGACTACCAAGTGCCTTAGAACAATGTTTGAAAAAGTACCCATACTAAGGCACATCACTATGAATTTTCAGGAAAAGATCCTACAAGCCTCCAAAGACAAAAAAAAAAAAAAAATACATTATATTTCCCAGCTGGTAAAAAAAAATTACCTCCTCTGCAGCCTTTCACAGAAAACCACTGGAGGGGGTACTCACAAAAATGAAAGGGAAGAACAGGAAAGAGGAAGACATGAGATGAAGGAAACAGGAGATTCAACATAGGTAAGGGTTATTCTTCAAAAGAAATAGAGTGAGCATGCTTCTGAGACAGGAGATGGGGGAATGAAGATACATTTGGACATGGTAGGGGAAAGTTGAGGGAATTTACACTTCTCCTTTCTCAGTGGTGAAGGCAAGGTTACCTCCTGAGAGTGAGTAGTTGGAAGTTTCGGGAACAGAGAGACTTGGGACAGTTGCTGTGGGGAACAAGAAGAGGATCGAAATCACTAGGAATAAAAGGATTGTTGAGCAGTATTCAGTATTGGGAGGAGGTTTGTAGTGAAGCCTGTTAATTTTATTTATTATTATTTATTTATTTTATTTTTTATTATTGCTACCTCCAGGAGATAACACGCGTGATCATAGCCACTGTGACCTCGAACTCCTAGCCTCAAGCTATCCTCCTGCTTCAAGGCTTGTCCATTTTAGAAATGAAGATAGTTTTTCTGTCAGTCAGCTTTAGTGCTATTTATTGGAGATCACTTTCTCTTGAGATGCTCTGAAGATGCATTTTGCAACACAAACTGAATTATTGTCAGAAAACGATTTATTTCTTCACAATATTGAAAACTCTGTTCTGGAAAGCTGAGACTCTTAGCAATCATATAATAAATCACATTTGGTAGTAAAAACTACACACACACACACACAGACACACACACACACACACAGAGTTCAAAGTGACAGTTTCCAATGCATCTGTAACCTAGGCTTTTTGAGCTCTTAAATATTTTGGCTCTTCAAGTCTTGATTAGTTGAAAGTTGACTGATGAGTACCTAGGAGGAAGGAATTAAGAACAGCACAGAATGCCAATTATCCTAAAAGAAAAGGAAAAAGGAAGCAAAGAAGGAAAGGAGATGTAACAGTTTGGCCTTCCAGGAGACTGAAGATGGCTCTGTCCTTTGTCTGTGATATGTCAACCATGGTCCCCAGCATAATGGAAATGTTGGGGTAGGCTGCTGCTTAGTTAGTAATAGAGTAGATGCCTGAAAACTACCGCCACCATTCTATTGGTACCTAAATGTTCAAAGTAATAACTCTGGTTGTACAAATGTTAATGTGACTAAACTTTTCATAACTTAACTATTTCAATCGAAACTCCCTAAGCATTTATTGTTCCATTATTTTATTAGAATGTTTATTTGAATTCACTAAGTATGTGAATTTGGTCATCTCTGAACTTGACATCTCCTCCTTGCCTCTAACCTCTAGTCTAGAATTTCCCATAATTTTTTTTCAATCATATGTGCCTAGCATAAAGACTCTGATTCAGGATACCTGGAGATGTCTTGGACCAGAGCATTGTGTTTTGAAAAGCTTCCCAGGTGATTTTTTTCCTCCAGAGGACAAATATTTTATTATTTAAAGAATTTATAAAGGAATTGGAAGATGACTACAGTTCTCTTTGGGTGATTTTTGACATGCAGCAAAGGTTAAGAGCTATTTTTGTTTCTAGAGTTATTTTCCTCAAATGCACATCATATCACTGTTCTCAAAAATATTGTCTCCCCACATCCTTCAGAATCAAATTCAAATTCCTTCATATTGCCTTCATGGCCTTCCTAGATCTGATCCTGTATCAGTCAGGAGGAGCTAAGCTTATGCTGCAATAACAGCTTCTCACATTTCAGTGGCTTAAGACAATGAGGATATTTTGTACATATCCAGCACGGCCAGCACGGATCAGTAGGGAGATACTGGTTTATTCAGGGAACCAGTCCGCTACAGTCTTACATGGCTTTGGGTTTATGTGGCAGAGAAGAGAGGCATGGACATCTCTCACCCCTTCTTCAATGCTGTGGCCTGGAAGTGACGTGTGTTACTTCTGCTCACAGCCTCTTGGCTAGACGAGGGTTGGACAGTCACACGGCCCAGCCTAACTGCACAGTGACTGGGACGGTAGACTTCTGTGGACTGGGAAGTATAACAGTGAGCACTAGTGAGTCTACTTTTTTTTTTTTTTTTTTTGAGACGGAGTCTCGCTCTGTCGCCCAGGCTGGAGTACAGTGGCACTATCTTGGCTCACTGCAAGCTCCACCTCCCGGGTTCATGCCATTTTCCTGCCTCAGCCTCCTGAGTAGCTGGGACTACAGGCGCCCGCCACCACGCCTGGCTAATTTTTTGTATTTTTAGTAGGGATGGGGTTTCACCATGTTAGCCAGGATGGTCTCGATCTCCTGACCTCGTGATCTGCCCCCCCTCGGCCTCCCAAAGTGCTGGGATTACAGGCGTGAGCCACCATGCCCAGCCAAGTCTACCTTTTAAAAAAATGTTTGAGGTGAAATTTATACAACATAAAACCTAACCATTTTAAAGTGTATAATTCAGTGACATTAATTATAGTCACAATATTGTGCAATCATCACTTCTAGTTCCAAAACATTTTCACCACTCTCAGGGAGATCCCATACCCACTAAGCAGTTACTTCCCATTTCTTTCTCCCCCCGAGCCCTGGCAACCACTTATCTGCTGTCTCTATGGATTGATGGAAAATCATACAATATGTGACTTTCTGTGTCTGGCTTCTTTCACTTAGCATAACGTTTTCAAGGCTCACTCACACTGCATGTATCAGAATGTTATTCCTTTTTATGGTGGAATAATATCCCACTGTATAGATACACCACATTTAAAAAATCCATTCCTGGCTGGGCGTGGTGGCTCACACCTGTAATCCCAGCACTTTGGGAGGCTGAGGCCACCTGAGGTCAGGATTTCAAGACCAGCCTGGCCAACATGGTGAAACCCCATCTCTATAAAAATACAAAAATTAGCCGGTCGTGATGGTGGGGGCCTGTAGTCCCAGCTATTTGGGAGGCTGAGACAGGAGAATTGCTTGAACCCTGGAGGTGGAGGTTGCAGTGAGCCAAGAACGAGCCATTGCACTCCAACCTGGGTAACTGAGTGAGACTCTGTCTCAAAAAAAAAAAAAAAAAAAAAAAAAAATTTCATTCAATTGTTGATGGACACGATTATTTCTACCTTTTGGTCCTGTATATAGTGCTGCTATGAACTTTTGTGTATAAGTATTTGAACACCTGTTTTCAGTTCTTTTGGGTATATATCCAGGATTGGAATTGCTGGTCATATGGTAATTCTATGTTTAACTTTTTGGGGAACCACCAAACTGTTTCCCACTTAATTTACCTTTTTAACTTCCTACTTCAGTCAAATGAGGACCAGTCACTGTTCTTACAGCTAGTTTCTCATTTTCATGGCTTAGGCAATTCCTTTGGTTTAAAATGTTCTCCCCTTCTTTTCTATTGATTGAAATAAAAATTCTGACATTCATTGGAGGTTCAGTTCCAACCCTCTTTCTCTAAATTCTAGTAAGAATCTCTACTACTTCTGCAAATTCCCATATTTCCTCCTCTTTATCTCTTGTGTGCTATTATTTTTGAGTAGTTGCTAATTAATGCCTTTATCACTAGATTTTAAATTTGCTTACACAACTTATTTCTCTTTTATTTCCCCCAGTGTCAAAAACAGTCTTTTGCAGATGTTTAATAAGTGCTTATTGAATGAATAAACAAATGAATAAGGAGCTATGGATACAATCATGATTTTTTTGCGGGGGGAACTACGGATTTTTGTTTTGCCAGTAAGATGGAGAATGACAAGATGATATTACATTTCACAATTCTGGTTTCAGGGATGCATGTTGGGTAAAATTCAGTGAATTCAGTGACAAATATAAATCATTATTTCATCTGGAGATAATTCATTAAATCTAAGACTGATACCATTAGAACAAAGATTGGTAACTAGTGTTTCAAATGAGTAAGTTTTTAGACTTTAATTTCTTCCAATAAATAATTATCTCCAGGCTGGTTCAAGTGCGGTGATGTTTACAACTAATTGATGACAACCAGTTACAGATTTCTTTGTTCCTTCTCCGCTCCCACTGCTTCATTTGACTAGTGTTAAAAAAAACAAAAAACAAAAAACAAAAAACAGAAAACGGCGGGCGCGGTGGCTCACACCTGTAATCCCAACACTTTGGGAGGCCGAGGCGGGCGGATCACAAGGTTAGGAGATTGAGACCATCCTGGCTAACACGGTGAAACCCCATCTCTACTAAAAATATTTTTAAAAATTAGCCAGGCGTGGTGGTGGGCACCTGTAGTCCCAGCTACTCAGGGGGCTGAGGCAGGAGAATGGCGTGAACCCGGGAGGCGGAGCTTGCAGTGAGCCGAGATCCGTCTCAAAAAAAAAAAAAAAAAAAACAAGGACGACTTAGCAAGACAGAGGAGCGAGGGGACCATCCAGGTGGGATGAAGCTTTCTGAGCTTCTTCTTGTCTCCTGTCCATCTAAAGGCCACCTGGCATCTCATTTCATTTACTCTCAGATCCAGCCTGCCCAGCATCAGCAGTCAAGTTGCTTTATTACTTTCTTCTTTTTTTTTTTGAGACAGAATCTTGCTCTGTTGCCCAGGCTGGTGTGCAGTGGCACAATCTTGGCTCACTGCAACCTCCGCCTCCAGAGTTCAAGCAATTCTCCCTGCCTCAGCCTCCTGAGTAACTAGGATTACAGGCGCTCGCTACCTTTTTAGAAGAGACGGGGTTTCACCATATTGGCCAGGCTGGTCTTGAACTCCTGACCTCAGGTGATCTGCCCACCTTGGCCTCCCAAAGTGCTGGTATTACAGGCATGAGCCACTGTACTTTATCTAAATAAGTATTAGATAGCTTGCTATCTGGAATAAAACCCCAAACAACATAACAGGATAAAATAAAATAAATGGATTGGAGTGAACCGTTTTGTGAGCTGATAATAGAAAAAGAACTTTGATTGGATGTATCCTATCTTTTGTACACTTAGTAGGGAGGGAACAAAAGGCACTGCATGGTATCCAAGGCAGGAAATATAATCTACTATTAAAAAAAGACATAAGTAATACAACTCAGTTTAGTTATTCCTTATATATTTTAAGAAAATGAATAATTTATTTTTAATTTTTAAAAAATTTTTAATTATTAAAACCTCAGTAATAACACTTGAAGTCCAAATGAGATTTACCAGCTTGACAAGATTGAAGTATATATATGTACTTTAATATAATATAGAGATGGGGTCTTGCTATGTTGCCCAGGCTGGCCTTGAACTCCTGGGCTCAAATGATGCTCCTGCCTAGGCCTGTCGAAGTGCTAGGATTACAGGCATGAGCCACCATACCTGGCCTATAGTATATCTTAATTCTTCTCTTAAGATCTTGATTAATAACCCTGTAACTTATGTTAATGATATTAACCAGGAGTACTACATTTAATTTTCTCCTTTAATTCTGTGTAGATCTAAATAAAATAATAAAATGTTGAATATCTCATGTAATTTATTGAATACTGTACTGAAAGTGAAAAACAGAATGGTGTCTGGGGACTCAAAGTATGCTTTCTACTGAATGAGTATTGGTTTTGCACCATGGTAAAGTCAAAAGATTGTAAGTTGAACCACCATATATTGGGGATCATTTATATATTCTTTTAAATTGTTTCTGAAGTTTTTACCTGGTGTATATCTTACCTACATATAAAAAAAAATTTTTAGGTCAAAATGTCAGCTAGTGGTGGTGGCTTATGCCTGTAATGCCAGCATTTTGGGAGACTGAGGTGGCAGGATCGCTTGAACCCAGGAGTTTGAGACCAGCCTGGGCAACACAGTGAGACTCCTATCTCTACAGAATAGAGATTTTTAAAAATCTCTGTTTTAAAAAGTTAGCTGTGTGTTGTGGCATGTGCTTGTAGTCCCAGCCACTGGGGAGGCTGAGGTGGGAGGCTGCAGTGAACTATGATTGTGCCACTGCACTCCAGCCTGGGCAACAGAGACTCTTTCTCAAAAAAATAAGAATAGTAAAATTTAAAAAAACAAATCACAGTGTCAAAAATTTTTGCATGCAGTTTTGGTTTCTGGGCTTCCTACTCACTGCAGTTTAGAAAATTAAGTAGTTTGCTTTTTTTTTTTTCTTTGAGATAGAGTCTCACTCTGTAGCCCAGGCTGGAACGCAGTTGCACGATCTCGGCTCACTGCAAGCTCCGCCTCCCGGGTTCACGCCATTCTCCTGCCTCAGCCTCCCAAGTAGCTGGGACTACAGGTGCCCACCACCACACCTGGGTAATTTTTTGTATTTTTAGTAGAGATGGGGTTTCACCGTGTTAGCCAGGATGGTCTCGATCTCCTGACCTCGTGATCCGCCCGCCTCGGCCTCCCAAAGTGCTGGGATTACAGGCGTGAGTCACCATGCCCGGCCTAGAACACTTAAAAGTCATCTAGGCCAACCACCTTTCCCAGGTGTCTGCCTTAGAGAAAACTAGTTGTTTGGATCATGAAGCATAAATAAGGCCCCACAGCCCCAACCCCTTTTCTTTGAAACAGGGTCTCACTTTGCCGTCCAGGCTGAAGTGCAGTGGTGCAATCATAGCTCATTGGAGCCACGACCTCCTGGGCTCAAGCAATCCTTTCACCTCAATGTCTTGAGTAGCTGGGACTATAGGTGTACATAAACCACCATGCTCGGCTAATTTTTTTGTTTTTTAAGACTGGGGTCTCACTATGTTGCTCAGGCTGGTCTCGAACTCTTGAACTCAAGAGGTCCTCCTGCCTTGACCTCCCAAAATGCTGGCATTATAGGAATGAGCCACTGAACCCGACTCTCACTGTCTGTTTAATGAACACATATAATATTACAGGCAGAGTACCTAGGAGGAAAACATTGTTTCTTGAGTGCTAGACCTGCAAACCTGAAAATCTTCCTAGAAAATCTTAACACTTCTGTCCCTCAAAGGAAAAAGCAAAACATGCCAAAGCAAAATTCATGAACCAGAAAACCCAGACAACTCACCATGCTTAAGTGCAGGATTTAAAATAGCAAAAGGAAGTAAGGCTCATCTTTGTGATGTCAAGTTCTATTTTGGTATATAACAAAGTAGTTGAATTATAAGGCTCTCAGAGTTAAAATATTAAACAGACCCTTAGCTATAAGATGTGTTGCCAGGCATCTGTATGGAATATAACCATGTAATCAGGGCATATTGTACTTCTCTGCACAAAGAGAACCAAAGCTACTGCTTCTAAAGATTAGGAAACTTTCATTAGACTGACAGAAGACAGTACAGAGGAAATGGCTTGGGAGTGGAGGAGACATATGAGAGAGGATGAAAGGAACAGTATTCATACTATCCAAATTAGAGCCAGGATGTTTATGCTCAAATCTTGTCTTGGCTCTGTGTTGATGGGACTGAATAATGGAACATGGGAAAGTATATCTCAGACCCCTAAATTAGGCAGTAAATTTACCAAATTCTTCCTACAAGCGCTTCCTATTTTCAGCAGTCTCTGCACATTTCTGAATATACGCTGTGATTAAAGTCCAAAGCTGGCTAATGCTAATGATCCCTTCCTCTTTTTTGTTGCTAGTATCCTCCCATGGCTATTTCATTCTGTTGTTTATAAGTCACATGTCTCTACAACAGGATTGTAACCTCATGAGGAGTGTTTTTATTTATCTTTCATTTATTCAGACAGCATGTATTTACTGTGCGCTTATTTCATGCTGGGCAATGTGCTAGGCAGATAGGATGTAATTATTAGCAAGACAGGCCAGGTTGCTGTCCTCAAAGAGCTTGCCATCTCTTATACATAGTTGACCTTGTTTGTCAAGTGTTGTGAACATTAGGTTAATGCAAATTACTATATTACTACTATTTAAAATATAGCATTACCAACATTTCTGATGTCAGTGTTTCTAATAAATATTTGGCCAGTATTAAGATGAACTAATAGTCACATATGTGAAGTTTAGACTCTAGGCTATATTTAGACTATATTTAGACAATTTAAGGGATATTACTTTTCTTTCTGAGAGAGCAGATCTTATGAAGTTTTTTTCCTAAGAATTGAAACAGTTCCATGCATAATTTGCAATGGAACTGGCAAACAAAAAGAACAAGTATTTATATCTCATTATTGCCCTCCTACATTGCTTCAGCACATATAAGAGGCAGCAGCAGCAGCTGCCAATGATGAAAATAATTACTGTCCTGGGTCTGAATAGAGAAAATCTTGATGCTATCTGTAGAGTTGTCTTTCCTTACAGATGTTACAAGGAAAACGGGACTTTAGTAGTAGAAGTTCCAATAGTTTTGAAAGTGGGAGACTTAAGAACCTCCTTACAGAGCTCAGAGAGCTGCAGGTAGAATTTACCTGGAGGGTTGCTAAATTCTGTGGCTTGCCTTTACATTCATGGGTTCTCTTGTTCCACATTTGGAGCAGAATCATCCTAATTTGAGATTGGAGAGATTGGAAAAGACTGGAGAGGGCTAAGTTCATCCAAATATGGCCCAGGTCTCCTGAAGGGTTCAAGCACTTCAGTGAACTAGAGTAGAAACTCACTTAGATTGTGAGTTTGGAGTAAAACTTGTTCTGATTAAAGTAAAACGGTTCTGATTTTTGGAGTAAAACCTGTTCTGATTTTTGGCCTTTATGTTTTTCAGTGTGCCTCAACAACAGCTGAAATCTTGGGCTTTCCTAATGTAGAACCAACTCAACGAGGAACTGATTTATTTTTCATGTGCAGACTGCATCACACCGCATATAAGGCCCTCTGCTAGAAAGGCCAAACTGTCCTTTGGCCTCAGTATTTTGGAGACAAGGAGTTAATACTAGTAATTCATGTGTAATATCCGTTTTTGGCAAAGGAACAATAGACTTTATCAGTTTGGTTCTTGCCATTATTTGTGTTCGATCTTGACCAAGTTAAATTATTTCCAGAACGTATCTTATCTATTATTATTATTATTATTATTATTATTATTATTATTATTTTTAGGCAGAGTCTCACTCTGTTGCCCAGGCTGGAATGCAGTGGTGCAATCTTGGCTTACTGCAAACTCCGCCTCCTGGGTTCAAGGGAGTCTCCTGCCTCAAGACTCCCTAGTAGCTGGGATTACAGGTGCCTGCCACCACTTCCGGCTAACTTTTGTATTTTTAGTAGAGATGGGGTTTCACCATGTCGGCCAGGCTGGTCTTGAACTCTTGACCTGAAGTGATCTGCCCACCTTGGCCTCCAAAGTGTTGGGATTACAGGCACGAGCCACTGCACCCTGCCTCAGGATGTATCTTAAACTCATTATCATTATATTTGATGCTTGTCCTGCAGCTGAGTAAATACCTCCTTAGGATATGTGACAATTGAATTGGCTTGGATTTTGGAACATGTCCTGGCCTTAGAGCCTGCTTATGTTCATACACACTGGCTCCTTCGAAATGTAAATTTGTAAAGTCAGTGTAAAACTGAAACTTCAAAAGTCAATTTTCATTGCTGCTCAGTTTTGCATTTCGATATCAAATTTTATTTACAGTGATTTACGTGAGTAAAAAATGGATTACACGGTTTTCTAACATCTCACTAAGTAAGTATGGGTTTGGATCTTAAGTAATTTACATTTTTCTTTTCCAAGTTGATTGTTATACTGGGCTAATGATTTCCTTCAAATTCCACTAATCACAGATTCTCAATGCTGGTATTCCATTGCTTTATTATTAAATGGCACCCTTTTCTAGTTTTTGGTTTTGCAAACCAGTGGAGTATTTAAAGTAAAATTTCAGAATCCCTTTTGGAGCTTTCGGTTGAGACCAGGCTCTTTGGAACCCTAGTGCTTTGGGAGTTCTGCTACTGCTGCAGTACCAAAAGTAGCTTCTTTGAATTTCGTTTGTGTTTTGTAGGGCTCCCCCGAGGCTGAGAACTGGGAGAAGGGAAAGAGCTCATCGGTTTGTTTGAAGGCCGGCGGGCTGTGCAGGCAGCTTTTCCCAGACTCTCCCAGCTCCGGCTTTTCACGCATACCAGAAGAGCCGCTTTTTTCCTCCAGTGATTGAAACCATCTGGACTCCAGGGGGATCACGTGTGTATGAGAAAATGACATAAAGTTTCAGACCCCGTTGTGCTTTGCTCCAAACCCAGACAACTCTTGGTCGGATGGTGCGGAGGTGAGGGCCGTCCAGTCTGGGGGCCAACTTCTCGTCCCTGCTGCCCCCGGCCCCCGCCTCCCTCACCCCTGTCCCCCACCCTCCCTCGCACACTCTCGGCGCGGCTTTCTCGCTCCCTCCGGCGCCTCTGAGCGCACCCCTCCGCCGGGCTCCAGCAGCCCACCCTCTCTGTCTTGGGTGGAGGCGCACATCCTCCACGCCCCCTCCACTCAAATCTGCGCTCCCTCCCCTCTCTCTCCCTGCAGCCCGGCCGCAGCCCGGGGCGCGGATGCCTGCCCGCCGCCCGCCCTCTCTGCGGGAGGGGCCGCGCGGCTCCCGGCGAGACCCCATCCAGGCGCCGCCCCCGGCCAGGCTGGGGAGCGCAGAGGTAAGCGGCTCCGGGCCGGGCGGCCCCGGTTCCCGCGTGTCGCGCCCGGTCCCGCCCCTGCCCTCCCAGCCCTTTTCCCTCTACTCCCGACTCCCGGCCCAGGCAGCGGCGTCCAGCTCCGTGAGTACGCGCGTGGGGGCCGCCGCAGGCGCAGAGGAGCGGGGCCGGTAGGGTCCGCCCTCCCGGGCGGTCAGGAGCTGTTGGCTCTGCTTTCCGGCCCGGCTGGGGCCGCGCGGTTGGGGGTGGGGAACCTCGCGGCCAGGGTCCGGCGGTGAAGAGCTGCCTGGTGCCGAGCGGAGACCCGACCTCGGGACGCCCTGGGAGCGGGCTCTGCGCACCGCTTCGCCTCTCGGTGGCGGCACTCGAATTCCTACCTGGAGCTGTTGCAGCTTGTATGCAGGCTCCTTGAAGAACGCGCGCGGGCACACATACACATACACACACGCACAACACACACAGACACACACGCGGAACTCAAACAAAGGAAAATTAACTTTGCATGCTATTACTGCAACAAGTTAAGCTATGTTTATTTGTGGATGGTTCACTTTTTGCCCTTGTGCAGACGCGCACTAAGTATTAAAGGGTCCACACTCTAGTCAACGTTTATGGCACCTTATCCAATAATTTAGTAACTGTGAGTATAGAGTTCAAGAGAGTGTTTTCAAGTGTTTCTAAAGAGGGCTTATTGCATTTTCCTGGGATCTTTATATGAAAGTAGTTGATGATTAATGTGAATAAAATAACTTCTTCAGTGAGAAAATTTGCCTTAGTACTGCCTTAGTCCAGCTCTTGCTTTTATTACCACCCAGGTGTTTCTGCTGTTTGGACAGCAGGGTCTTGGGAATGGCGAAGAGTTCATTATCCCATCTGCAAGACTGTTTTCAGCTACCTCTTAGCTGCACACACTGCAACTGGCCATTTTGGGATGGGGCGGCAGGGTTAAAAACCCAAAGAGCTGCGTTGTTTTAATATTTTTCAGAAGGTGAATCCCTTAATTGATTTTTTTTTTTTTTTTTTTTTACCAGAATTAGGGGTTTCTAAAGGATCAGACATAGTCTAGGTTCCAGAAAGCTAATCCAAGATAGAGACTGAATTTTTCGGTCTATCTCCATTGCTGAATTAAGGACCGCACAAGGCCAGAACTCAAGAAGAGCCTGTTGAATGCATGAAGTGAAGGCTTCTTAAATTCTGCTGGTCTGGCAGAGAGCTCCTAGGTGACTAACATAGATTTAACCCTCCTTTTTATTTATCTGGCATATTTTTATTTAAAAATTTCTTTTTTTTTTTTTTTTGGAGACGGAGTCTCTCTCTCTTGCTGGAGTGCAATGGCGCAATCTCGGCTCACTGCAACGCCCGCCTCCCGGGTTCAAGTGATTCTCCTGCCTCAGCCTCCTGAGTAGCTGGGATTATAGGTGCCTGCCACTATGTCTGGCTAATTTTTGTATTTTTAGTAGAGACAGCGTTCCCCATGTTGGCCAGGCTGGTCTCAAAGTCCTGAGTTGAGGTGATCCACCCGCCTGGGCCTCCCAAAGTGCTGGGATTACAGGCCTGAGCCACTGGGCCCAGGCTATCTGGCAAATATTACCTTTGGAAAAAGTCCCCAAGATATGGGGGAAGAAAAATTGTTTAAGTGTATATATGGGAAGTGTTATTATCCCTTAACTGGGCCAGAAGGACACCATTTTGGTGGACAACTGCAAGGCAACTCTTACCTTAAAAGTATTTTTTTACTGAACGCTTAGATTGGATTGACTTGGTAATTAGCGAAACCCTTGGTCTTGAGTTGGTGGACTCCTTGGGGAAAGAGGAGTGACATTTGAGTGAAGGATAATTTCAGATCAATTGGCTTAGAACAGGAGTGTCCAATCTTTTGGCCTCCCCGGGTCACCCTGGAAGAAGAAGAATCCTTTGGGGCCGCATGTAAAATACACTAATTCTCAGAATAGCTGATGAGGTTTAAAAAAAAATCCCAAAAAACCATAATATTTTTTAAAAGTTTACGAATTTGTGTTGGGCCATACTCAAAGCCGTCCTGGGCGGCCCATGGGCCGCAGGTTGGACAAACTTGGCTTAGAATCTAAGAATTGTAAAGCTCAAGGAGAAAATGATTCTGAGGCAGGGAGGTTTCATAGAAGAGGAGAGGGCCTTGAAGCAAAGTGTGCTTCTGAAACTGGTGGAGAGTTGCTGGGGAAAGCTTTCAAGAGAATGGAGAGCAGACCATTTGGACTGGACCTAGAGAGAAAAGTAATAGCGTCTGCTCTATGCCACCTGCCAGCTCTTTCATCCTTCAGTGTTGTGACATAGGTATTGTTGCTCTTGTCTTAAAGATGAGGGAATTCTTGTTTTAAAGATGAGGGAATTCTTATTTTTAAAAAGAGAAGATCAAAAAGATACGTAACTGGCTCAGGATGACACAAGTGGTAAAGTGGCAGAGCTAGAATTCCAATGCCTGGCTCTCAGACTAACGTGGGTGCTTTCACAGCTGCCTTCTCCAGAGAGCAGTGGGAGGTCCCGTGGAAGCCGAACTGTGGTCAGCTTCAATTCTGGCTCAAGGGCTGGAATTTTATCCTATAGACATTGTCTAGGTTTTAAAGATTTTTGAGAAAAGAAGCTATGGGTAAAGCAGTGATTTTAGAAGATTAAGGTGACATCTATGTACAGGAATGTGACATGCTCATCACAAGTCAAGTGCAAGTCATAATTCCTAATGAGGAGGTTAAAAAAGGGAATGTAGCCAAGATATCTGGGTGTTTCAATTCCTGTCTCACTGTACCCTGCAGTGAGTAGCTTGGTTCACTGGATAAAGAACGAGTTGCAGTGACCATGGGGCCGCTCTGGATCAGAAAAGAGCTGAATCTTACCAGGCACACGCTGAAATGGAATGTGTATGTGGACCAGTGCCACCGCTGGTTTGTCCTTTATGTTCCCCCATGTTTCGCAATGCTTTGGTTTTTTTCTTTCATGACTACTCTGAGAGGTAGATCAATGTTGTAATTTGTTTAAAAGCTTTTCCTCGCCCTAAACATCTTATGTAAGTTGATGTGCCTTTTCCTCTCATATTCTCTTATTTCTTAAAAATGTTGAATTTTGACCAGGTGCTGTGGCTCACACCTGTAATCCCAGCATTTTGGGAGGCGGAGGCAGGCAGATTGCTTGAGCTCAGGAGTTGGAGACCAGCCTGGGCAACATGGTGAAACCCCGTCTCTACAAAAAATACAAAAGTTAATCATGCATGGTGGCATGTGCCTGTGGTTCCAACTATTCAGGAGGCTAAGGTGGGAGGATCAGGAGGTTGAGGATACAGTAAGTCGTGATCACGCCACTGCACTGCAGCCTGGGTGACAGAGCGAGACCCTGTCTCAAAAAAAAAAAAAAAAAAAAGCTGAATTTTAAAACTTGGTACTAGTAGGGAAAAAGTGAATTTAGATTACCTTTCTTAATTATGAGAAAGATTAACATAAAATGCACATTTATTTCACTTGTTGTTATGGAGGAAAAACAGGAGGCCTTTGTAGAGTTCCTGCGTGGGGATTTAAAACGGATAGGAAAGCCAGGATTTAGAGATGTGCAAAGGCCTTCCTACCCTTCCACATTTCTTACCAGTTAATTGTATTGTTCATGTATACAGCTTAGGGAGCTTACAAGGACACTGGACACCCACATTTATAGCCAGGCCCTTTGATTCTCAGCAGATAATGGGCTCAGGAAGGGCAGCAGTGGGTGGAGACATTTTACTAGAATTAGTCTGCCACTTTAAATACAATCTGGATTTCTTGCTATTTCTTGTGCAACTTGTACGCCATTTCCTCTGAACTGGTTAGTGCTCTGGAGACTTGGTTGTTTGGCCAAGGAATATCCCCTAGCAGGAGGGCTCACTAAGGAGGGGCAGCTGACAGGCAGAAAAATGACGTCTGTCAACTAAAGTTTTCTTTTAATTAATGTTAGAGTCACCTGTGTTTTTTTCTCAGCTAAAAAATGCGAAATCAAAATATGATCTCAGTTCTCCACACCCATTTTTACCTTTAAAAGCCTCTCACACCTTGGAGAGCTTGCCCTACCAAATGGGGCTTTGATAGGTGAAATTATCACCAGGACCTCTACATGGGTCAGGATATGACTCAGCTTGTGTTTTGGACCTCTGAGGAATGTGACCCCTCTTCGTGTAGGGGATTTGGAGTAGAAAAAGCTGGGTTAAAGTTCCAGCTTTGCCATTTATTCAGAAGTTCCTGGAATTTGATGTTTGAGGGATCTCTGAGCTCAGTTTTCCTAGTTCCTTTAGATCAGGGTAATCCCTTAGGGCCAGATAGAGATGGTCACACCCTGATTAGTACCTTGGTTTCTTTTTCTTTTTTTTTTTTTTTGAGACGGAGTCTGGCTCTGTCGCCCGGGCTGGAGTGCAGTGGCCGGATCTCAGCTCACTGCAAGCTCCGCCCCCCGGGTTTACGCCATTCTCCTGCCTCAGCCTCCCGAGTAGCTGGGACTACAGGCGCCCGCCGCCTCGCCCGGCTAGTTTTTTGTATTTTTTAGTAGAGACGGGGTTTCACCGTGTTCGCCAGGATGGTCTCGATCTCCTGACCTAGTGATCCGCCCGTCTCGGCCTCCCAAAGTGCTGGGATTACAGGCTTGAGCCACCGCTCCCGGCCAGTACCTTGGTTTCTTCTCCCAGTTTGTATTTTGTGTCACCTGAAAGTCATTGTATTTTCTTTGTAGCCTCTGGTTATAGGTTACGTGGTCATTCCTCCAGAGAATGGCAAAGCTCATTGCTAGTTGGGGATCATTTGGTATGTCTTCCTGGGAGAATGCTCTTGAGCCTAGTTTTGAGAGTTAGGGCCTCAAGAAGAGACTTTGGCAATGCCCTTATTTAAATGTCGGAAATGTTTGGTTGCATTTTTGATGCATTGCTTGCACAGTTAATGTTTTTATATTTGGTATTTGTCATTTTAATAATTTATTAGACAGGTGATTTAGGTTTTCTAAGATAGCTAACAGCTTAGAAGAATAGGACTGCAGGTCGGGCGCGGTGGCTCACGCCTGTAATCCCAGCACTTTGGGAGGCTGAGGCAGGCGGATCACGAGGTCAGGAGATCAAGACCATCCTGGCTAACATGGTGAAACCCCGTCTCTACTAAAAGTACAAAAAATTAGCCGGACATGGTGGCAGGCACCTGTAGTCCCAGCTACTGGGGAGGCTGAGGCAGGAGAATGGCATGAACCCTGGAGGCGGAGCTTCCAGTGAGCTGAGATGTACCACTGCATTCCAGCCTGGGCGACAGAGCAAGACTCCGTCTCAAAAAAAAAAAAAAAAAAAAAAAAAGAGAAAAAGAAAAATAAGACTACAATATCCTCTTTAAAAATAGTCTAAATTATTTTTTATTGGGGATGGCATTTGGACAATTCCCAGGGACTGGAATATCCCTTTGTTACTCAGTTGTAATCTCCTAGTATGGTAGAACTTTGACTATTTTGACCTCCTCCACCTCCAAATATCCTTAAATCTTTCTGAAGAGATTTAATCTCTCTTAAAGAGATTTCACAATTTCCCTGGGAAACACTTTCTAAGGAAGGTTTCCAGATTGATGATCACAGATTATCTCCTTGTAGTTAGCTTAAGTTTTCTTTTAATGTTTCCTACTTTTACTGTTTTCCTATCCCTCTTCAATGCACAGATGTTCATAGAGTGAACAATTGTCTTTCCTGGACTGTAAAGGCAGTTATCAGATGTACAGACTGTCCCATCTGTACCCATCCTTTCCTTCCCTTCCTCTGGCTAAACAAGCTGAGCTTTCTCTGTTTTCCTTAACAAGTCTCTCTTTTTAGACCTATGATTATACTTGTTGCTTTGTGTTTTGTTTTATGCAGGAAGTTCATATGAGATATGTTGGCAATTAGAGCTTTCAAATTGGAAGGAGCCTTTTGGAGTAAAATATATATATATTTTTCTATCAGCATAAGTAATTGTGGAATATATGTAAACTCTGGAGATGATCTTTTAAAAAAATTACCATCAAAAGAATTTTACTCAAGTCCTTTAAGGGCTTAAGAAGAATCCAGCCTTGGCAAGATTGCACTAAAAGTAACAGATTAGCCCAATTAAAGGCCTTTGTAGAAGTCTGGGAATCATTTGTTTAAACTGGAATTTAGGATCTCCATGAAAATATGATAGAAATAATCTGCTTAACCCTTTGTTAGTAACATTAGAAATAAGCCCTTTTTTATGGGCCTCTTAATGATAAAAGGTCATAGTAATTAGAATATGCTGGGAATTTGTTCCTGTTTGTTAATGTTTTGGAAACTCCTTTGAGTAGGCAAGGGTCACTTTCAGTGGCTTTTTTCTTTCTTTGATGTGAAGTTGGGATCTTGGATGTAAACTTAGCCAAGGACAAGTTTGAATCTAGAAATTTTTGAATTTTTTCCATCCTGTTCCATTCTTCCTTTTGGAGGTGGCTAACTAGAGTGGGGTAAAAAGTACCTTTTATCAGAGTCAGTGTCCTGAGACTGTCAAGACACTGGTCTCTGGGAAGTGCTCTGTATCACTATCATTTATATACTTTTCCTTTCTCGTGTCCTACAGTTTTTGAATATCTCCTGCGTAAAAAGCACTGGGGTGCGTACAGGCATCTCTTTATTCTCTTATTACCTTTCTTCAGTGAATATGCTTAATGTTAGGGGTTTGATGAATCAACGAGTGGATGAAATTAAGAAATTAGATGGAGGCCGGGCCTGGTGGCTCGCACCTGTAATCCCAGCACTTTGGGAGGCCAAAGTGGGAGGATTGCTTGAGGCCAGGAATTTGAACCTGCCTGGGCAACACAGTGAGACTCCGTCTCTATGAAAAAAATACAAAAGTTAGCCGAGTGTGGTGGTGCGTGTCTGTGGTCCCAGCTAAACGGGGGGCTGAGATGGGATGATTGCTTGAGCCTGGGAGGTTAAGGCTGCAGGGAGCCGAGATTGTGTCACTGCACTCCAGCCTGGGCAACAGAGCGAGCCCCTGTCTGAAAATAACAACAACAAAAGAAATTAGATGGGAAATTAGTTTTGGATATGAGTGTTGGGTACCTCCTGATCCAAATATTGCTGTTGGGAAACAACTGTTTTTACAACACTCTGGTCTCTGGGAGCTGAGATGACCTTTGTTAAGGCTTAATATGTGGGGATATACTTTCTAGTGAGTAAACAGGGCCTAGTCAGTTATTTTTTCTATTAGTCATGTTGGATTACATTTACTGTTGCTAGGAACTCTAGTTAGCATAATATCCCCTTGAATTAGGAAGTGCCACTCAATAGCTCTCTTTCTCCACGACTGCCTGGAGAAGCTTTTCTTGAAAGTCTGGTCTTGCCTCTTGAGCCAGGGATGGGTGCATTCTAAGTACTTAGACCCAAAAGGCTTCTTCTACTGGGTCCAAGTCCCAGGGGAATGGAAGTTCTCTTGTAAATTGTGTAATTGTATGGGAGGGGAACCAAAGCTTTGTACTTTTCAGTAGTCACTAGAATCTGTACATAGAGACCTGGAGATAAAGAAAACCCAACTTGCAAATGAGTATTTGGTGCTGTGGGTTAACATGGAAAAATGACAAGGTCAAAGTATATTAATTGAATCCTTCATGTCTAGTTAATCAGCAATATCAGTTGTGAGGATTCTGTTTTGCGATTTTTTCCCCCATTTGTGTATTGACAGGTCACTCTTTTGATTTAGAATAGCACTCAGGATCACAGTGTTTGCATAGAAAGTGGCCTAAGAGGCTGGGTGCGGTGGCTCATGCCTGTAATCCCAGGACTTGGGGAGGCCGAGGCAGGCAGATCACGAGGTCAGGAGATTGAGACCATCCTGGCTAACGTGGTGAAACCCCGTCTCTACTAAAAATACAAAAATATTAGCTGGGCGTGGCAGTGTGCGCCTGTAGTCCCAGCCGCTGGGGAGGCTGAGGCAGGAGAATGGCGTGAACCTGGGAGGCGGAGCTTGCAGTGAGCTGAGATCACACCGCTGCACTCCAGCCTGGGTGACAGAGCAAGACTACATCTCAAAAAAAAAAAAAAAAAAAAAAGGCATAAGAGTCATGGGACGTGGGTAGAGGCCACTTTATATCTTGTTTCAGAGGACCATTTAAAAAAATTTTAAATTAATTAATTTTTTTTTTTTTTTTGAGACGGAGTCTGGCTCTGTCGCTCAGGCTGGAGTGCAGTGGCACAATCTCGGCTCACTGCAAGCTCCGCCTCCTGGGTTCACACCATTCTCCTGCCTCAGCCTCCCGAGTGTCTGCGACTACAGGCGCACGCCGCCACGCCCGGCTAATTTTTTGTAGTTTTAGTAGAGACGGGGGTTTCACCATGTTAGCCAGGATGGTCTCGAACTCCTGACCTCATGATCCGCCTGCCTCGGCCTCCCAAAGTGCTGGGATTACAGATGTGCGCCACCGCGCCCGACCAATTTATTTATTTTTAGAGACAGGGTCCCCCTATGTTGCCCAGGCAGGTCTCAAACTCCCAGGCTCAAGCGATCCTCTCACCTTTGCCTCCCAAAATGGTAGGATTAAGGATGGACCATTTTTAAAACCTCCATGAGTAGTTCAGTGATCAGAATTAGCTAGAAATAGCTCTGCCAGAAGGTATTGGCAAAGTAACATCTAGCAGCTTTTGTCTGTTTCAGGGTGCAAGAAAGCCAATTTGGGAGCAGTATGATGTGCCCAGCTCTGTCTACATTTGAGTCGCCTACATAGTTCCCATGTATTTGTCACTGTTTCTGGTCCCTGGAGGGCTGGGGTAGATCTCAGGATATGAGGTTCAGACTTGGTTGAAGCCACGTCAAGAGCTGTGGTCCTGGTGGGTCAGCATTATTTTCCATGGCTTATCACCCAGGCTAGGCGTTTGGGAGCATGGGTGGGTAGGACAGGGAAGAAAAACGGAAGACCAGATAGTTCTGTGGAAACTGAATAAAGAAGTGAAAAAGTTGGCCAGGCACTGTGGCACTCGCCTGTAATCCCAGCACTCTGGGAGCCCATGGCATGTGGATGTCTTGAGCTCAGGAGTTTGAGACCAGCCTGGGCAACATGGTAAACCCCCATCTCTACAAAAGTTAGAAAAATTAGCCAGGTGCAGTGGCACACACCTGTGGTCCCAGCTACTCAGGAGGCTGAAATGGGAGGATCACCTGAGCCCAAGAGGTTGAGACTGCAGTTAACCGAGACTGTGGCACTGACCTCTAGCCTGGATGACAGACTGAGACCCTGTCTCAAAAAAAAAAAAAAGAGTGAAAAAGTTAATCTTTTCCCTTCACTGACTTGGACCTTTGTTCTGTTGGAAACCCTTATCACTTGAGGTCATTTTATTTATGTATTTATTTTTAAATGTTTCATTATTATTGTATTTTTAAAATATCTATTTTTTATTTCAATAGCTTTTGTGGTACAAGTGGTTTTTGATTATATGGTTGAATTGTGTCTGAAATTTTAGTGCACCAGTCACCTGAGTAGTGTACATGATACCCAATATGTAGTTTTTTTAATCCTTCATCTCCCCTCCCTCCTTCCCTTCCTCCCCCTTCTGAGTCTCCACAGTCCATTATACCACTCTATATGCCTTTGCATACCCATAGTTTAGCTCCCACCTATAAGTGAGAACATACAGTATTTGGTTTTGCATTCCTGAGTTACTTCACTTAGAATAATGGCCTCCAGCTCCATCCAAGTTGCTGCAAAAGACATTATTTCATTCTTTTATGACTGAGTAGTCCATGGTGTATATATACCACATTTTTTTTTTTTTTTGGGGGGGACGGAGTCTCGCTCTGTCGCCCAGGCTGGAGTGCAGTGGCGCGATCTCGGCTTACTGCAAGCTCCGCCTGGCGGGTTCACGCCATTCTCCTGCCTCAGCCTCCCAAGTAGCTGGGACTACAGGCGCCCGCCGCTACGCCCGGCTAATTTTTTTGTATTTTTGGTAGAGATGGGGTTTCACCGTGTTAGCCAGGATGGTCTCGATCTCCTGACCTCATGATCCGCCCGTCTCGGCCTCCCAAAGTGCTGGGATTACAGGCGTGAGCCACCGCGCCAGGCCTATACCACATTTTTAAATCCACTCATTGGTTGATGGGCACTTAGGTTGGTTCCATATCTTTACTGTTGTGAATTGTGCTGTGATAAACGTATGTGTTCATGCATCTTTTTGATATAGTGACTCATCCTTTCAGTAGATATCCAGTAGTGCAATTGCTGGGTTGAATGGTAGATATACTTTTAGTTATTTGAGACATCTCCATACTGTTTTCCGTAGAGGTTGTACTAATTTATATTCCCACCAGCAGTGTATAAGCGTTTGCTTTTCACCACATCCATGCCAAGATTTATTGTTTTTTTACTTTTTAGTAATGGCTACTCTGGCTGGAGTAAGGTAGAGTATTTCATTGTGGTTTTAATTTGCATCTCCCTGATGATTAGTTATGTTGAGCATTTTTTCATATATTTCGTGCCCATTTGTATATATTCTTTTGAGAAATGTGTATTCATATCATTTGCTCACTTTTTGATGGTATTATTTGTTTTTTTCTTGCTGAATTATTTGAGTTCCTTGAAGATTCCAGGTATTTGTTGTTTGTCAGATACATAATTTGCAAATATTTTTTCCCATTCTGTGGGTTGTCTGTTCACTCTAATGATTATTTCTTTTGCTGTGCAGAAGCCTTTTAGTTTAATTAGGTCCCATTTATTTATTTATTTTTGTT
This sequence comes from Macaca nemestrina, assembly GCF_043159975.1. Taxonomy (NCBI): domain Eukaryota; kingdom Metazoa; phylum Chordata; class Mammalia; order Primates; family Cercopithecidae; genus Macaca; species Macaca nemestrina. The sequence goes on from NC_092136.1 coordinate 56,965,426, forward strand.
GTTACATTTGCTTTTGGGGTCTTAGTCATACATTCTTTGCCTCAGCCAATGTCCAGAAGAGTTTTTCCTAGGTTTTCTTTTAGAATGTTTATGGTTTCATGTCTTAGGTGTAAATTTTTGATCCATCTTGAGTTAATTTTTGTATACGGTGAGTGATAGGGATCCAGTTTCATTCTTCTGCATGTGGCTAGCCAGTTTTCCCAGCACCATGTATTGATTAGGGTATCTTTTCCCAGTTTATGTTTTTGTTTGCTTTGTTGAAGATTAGGTGGTTGTAAGTGTTTGGCTTTATTTCTGGGTTCTCTATTCTGTTTCACTGGTCTGTGTATCTACATTTATACCGGTGCCATTGCTGTTTTGTTACTCTAGCCTTGCAGTATAAGTCAGGTAACGTGATGTCTCCAGATTTCTTCTTTTTGCTCAGGATTGCTTGCTATTTCGGCTCCTTTTTGGTTCCATATGAATTTTAGGATTGTTTTTTCTAACATTATTGAAAATGATGTTGGTATTTGGATAGGAATTGCATTGACTCTGTAGATTGCTTTGGGTAGTATGGTCATTTTCATAATATTGATTATTTGATTCCATGAGCATGGGGTGTATTTCCATCTGTTTGTGTCATCTGTGGTTTCTTTCAGCAGCGTTTTGTGGTTCTTTTTGTAGTGCTCTTTCACCTTCTTAGTTAAGTATATTCTTAGGTATTTTATTTGTTTTTGAAGGTATTAAAAAGGATTGAGTTATTGCTTTGATTCTTAGCTTGGTGGTTGTTGGCATATAGCAGTGCTACCGATTTGTATACATTGATTTTGTAACCTGAGACTTTACTGAATTCATTTATCAAATCTAGGAGTCTTTTGGAGGATCTAGGCATCTTTTAGGGGTTTCTAAGTGTACAATCATATCAGCAAACAGAGATAGTTTGCCTTCCTGTTTTCCAATTTGGATGCCCTTTATTTCTTTCTATTGCTTGATTATTCTGGCTAGGACTTCCTAAGGTCATTTTATAAATGTTCATAGTAACTAGTTGAAGGCACTGAGACTCCTGTACCTTGGTGGAAAGAACCCTGCTGGATGATTTTCTAGGTGTTTATTTGGGTTATGCCCATTTTCTTTCCCACTTTTCTTCCTAAGTTTTGATACTCCTGTTTTTCTGGGAACATTTTGGCTTCCTTGTTTAGGCTTTTTTAAGGGCCATGGGGAATTCTGGGGACAGGGGCTGGTGTGACATGTTGCTAGGTATGGGAAGTTTTTACAGTTTGAGAAATCTCTGGGAAAGAAGAGACAGAAAAGTTTGTTCACAAAGCATGTGGACAGGAAGTCAGGTGGGAAAATGGCATGGCAGATGGTGTAACTTCTTTGGTCAACGTGCCTGTCTCTGCTAAGATGGGACTGATGGGGTAGTGGGGGTAGTGGGGCGGTGCTGAGGATATAACTTATAATTCACATAATTCTTTGAAGAGAAGATGATTCTTTTTTTAAAAGGAAGTATAGTGCCTTACATTTATTTCTTTGAAATATACATGATATAATCCATGAATGAGTATTTGCAAAACACGTTAGTGTTTATCTAACCCTATGCCAAGCCTGGTAGTAGATAAACAATACAACCGAGGAAAAAAAATAACCTAAACTTAGAACATATAATTGTTACCTAAAGAACGCTATAAAGCAGTACATCATAAGCTCTAAGTTTTGAGTTATTGATACACACAGGGGGTTTGGAGCCCCAGACAAGATTTTGGACGTGCAGGCTTATGGCAAATCTTGGGCCAAATGGAGGCCTTTTGGAGTGCCAAAGGGCTCAGTCTTCAGCCTGTTTCTTGTCTCTGTCTTCAGTTTTCTTAGGTGATTCCCTGGCTTTGAAGTACTAGCATTCATGGAATGTTTACTCTCTGCCAGAGGCTGTTCTGAGGGTTTTATGTGCACTAATCGAGCCTTCCAGACAACGTTATAATATAGGTACTTTTATTATCCTTGCTTAAAGGTGTAGAAGCTCAGGTGAGAGATGGACTTTCTTGAGCTCACACAGTTTATAAGCTGGAGAGCCAGGAAGTGACCTAGGCTAGGGGACCAGCCAAGCCCTCGACTGCTTCAGTACAGCCATCCTCAGCTGGTCCTGGCTCCTCTGCTCCTGTCTTTGCAGTCTCTTCTCCACATAGCACTGAGAATATATATATATATTTAACCCTCATATGGAATCCTATCACACTCAGAAGTAGAATGCACATTTACTACCAAGTTCTTGTGTGGTCTAAGCCCCAGCTCTCCCATCTGTTCCTGCCTTCCATCTCTTCTGTCTCAGGGCCTTTGCTTGCTCCTAGGGTATTCTTCTCCTTGAATATTGCTGGTTTGTCACCCAGTTCATTTGAGTGTGGGCTCTAGTGTGCCACCTCAGGGAGGCCTTCTCTGCCCATCCTATGTAAAACTGCTCCGAGTCACTCTTTAATCCCCTCCTTTGTTTCTCTTCCTAAAATTATATTACATATTTCTGTGTTTTTCCTGTCTGCTTTCCCAAATAAATAAACTCCATGAAGTTAGGGACTTGATCCATTTGGTTACTGGTATCTTTACTTTTTAGAATAGGACATGGAAGGTTTTCTTTAAATACTTATTAAATAAATGAATAAATGGTATCTTTTGCATTCATTTGCTGTTCATGACTTCACTTGGGTAAAAATAGTGGAGAGGAAAGGGATGTACAGGTGATAGCTACAGGCTGGGTCCTAACTGGCTTTATATTTATTACCAAGGCTTTACCATTGTAACATGGCCAAGAAAATGCTCAGAAGTCTTGGTTGAATGAATGCGCTATGTAATTTGTTGTGGATTCCACACAAAGGGGAGAGAATAGTGTGGGCTGAAGTGCTCAGAGAAATTTCTTGGAGGACTTGCAGACTTTGAAGGAGAGATTGGATTTGGTTGAGCATATAGGAATCGAAGAATTTTTTTTTTTTTTTTTGAGACAGTCTCGCTCTGTCGCCCAGGCTGGAGTGCAGTGGCATGATCTCGACTCACTACAGGCTTCGCCTCCCGGGTTCACGCCATTCACCTGCCTCAGCCTCCCTAGTAGCTGGGACTACAGGCACCTGCCACCACACCTGGCTAATTTTTCATATTTTTAGTAGAGATGGGGTTTCACTGTGTTAGCCAGGATGGTCTTGATCTCCTGACCTCGTGATCCGCCCGCCTTGGCCTCCCAAAGTGCTGGGATTACAGGCATGAGCCACCGTGCCCGGCTGAAGAATAATTTTTTTCTTTAAAGGTAGAAGGGCTATAGGGTGAACTAGTCCAACCTTTCTGTTTATAGACAGGAAACTGAGCCCAGAGAGGTGTAGGACCTGCCCAAAGGCACACAACTTGTTGATGTCAGAATCACGTCTGCTATCCAGGTGTTTTGACTCCTAGTTTAGTTCCCTTTCTTCTACACAGTACTGCCTTCAGAATCCAGGAGGACTCTGGGAGTCGGGGAGTAACTAGGGGCAGCATGAGCAAAGGCCCAGAGGCAGAAAAGTTGTTGGCTTGTAGGAGCTAGAAATAGGTGGTCCTATTGGAATTAGCAGGTTTATAAAGGAACCCATTGGAGACAGACCAGGCTGTGTAAGATGAGTCAGATCCTGTGTGATCTTGAATGTCATCTTGAAGACTTTGAGTTTGGAATGAGAAGGAGGCATGTGAAAATGCTTTGACTATTGTTATGTCTTTCTCTACAGGGATGGTGACAGAATGGATAGTGTAGAAAATGGATTGGAATTTAGGAGGAAACTAGAAGCTAAGAGGAGTTAGGAGGCCCTTGCAACAATCCAGGTATTACTGCTAAGGGCCTAGTATTGTTTTAGTTATTTCTGTTTCTGTTTTTAGAGATTTGTGGTGGTTTTTGGAGAAATGACATAAAATTCTCAGGTAGGATGTGTATACTCAGCTTTCTAACAGAGTTTGGGGATAAGAAAGAGGAGACCTGGTATTTTGCCTTAATTCTGTATGTGACTATAAATGACATTTTAGTATTCAGATACCTGGGCCAGGTTAGGACAGGAGAGACAGAAGATAACATTAGACTGGTGTGAAAATAGTGATGGGGCTAAGTGCAGTGGCTCATACCTGTAATCTCAGTGCTTTGGCAGACTGAGGCAGGAGAATTGCTGGAGCCCAGGAATTCTAGACCAGCCTGGGTGACATGGTGAGACCCCATCTCTGCAAAAAGTAAAAAATTAGCTGGGTGTGGTGGTGCACATCTGTAGTCCTAGCTACTCGGGAGGCTGAGGTGGGAGGATCACTTGAGCCCAGGAGTTCGAGGCTTCAGGGAGCCATTATTACACCACTGCACTCTAGCCTGGGCGACAATCAAGATCTGTCTGAAGAAAGAAAAAAAAAAAAAAGAAAGAAAGAAAATAGTGATGGAGTGAGGAGGGACTGAAGGAACAGATGGAAATGAATGGGAGCAGCTCCCCAGAGAGGGCCTGGGCCTGCCTTTCTGTCAGGGGAGCTGCCCAGTATAGTGGTTGGGGAGTCGGGTATCCAGGGACCCCCCCAACCCTCTCCTCCCTCTCCTTTCCTCCCCTCCCCTCTCTTCTCCCTCCCACCAATCTCATCCTGTCCTGTTTCATCTCCTTTCTTCCTTTTTCTTCTTTTGAGACAGAATCTCCCTCTGTTGCCCAGGCTGGAATGCAGTGATTTGAACATAGCTTACTGTAGCCTTGACCTTCTGGGCTCAAGTGATCTTTCCACCTCAGCCTCTTGAGCAGCTAGGACCACTATGTGGGCCACTATGCCTGGCTAATTTTTTCAAAACTTTTTTTGTAGAGAAGCCGAGGCAGGTGGATCACCTGAGGCCAGGAGTTTGAGACCAGCCTGGCCAACATGGCAAAACCCCATCTCTACTAAAAATACAAAAATTAGCTGGGCGTGGTGGCGCATGCCTGTAATCCCAGCTACCCAGGAGGCTAAGGCATGAGAATTGCTTGAACCTGGGAGACAGAGGTTGCAGTGAGCTGAGATCATACCTTTGCACTTCAGCCTGGGTGTCAGAGTGAGACTCTGTCTGGAAAAAGAAAAATAATTTGTAGAAATAGAGTCTTGCCATGTTACCCAGGCTGGTCTTGAACTCCTGGGCTCAAGTGATCCTCCCACCTTGGCCTCTCGAAGTGTTGGGATTACAGGCGTGAGCCATCATGCCCAGCGGCTGCTACTTTCTTTGTGTCTGTGAGCTCCTTTAATAGAAAACTACAGAATAGAAAATTATTTTCACCTTTCAACTTTAAATTGGTTCTTTTAGGCCAGGCACCATGGCTCACGCCTATAATCCCAACACTTTGGGAGGCCAAGGCAGGTGGATCACTTGAGGTCAGGAGTTTGAGTCAGCCTGGCCAACATGGTGAAACCCTGTCTCTAGTGAAAATACAAAAATTAGCTGGTCGTGGTGGTGCACGCCTGTAATCTCAGCTACTTGGTAGGCTGAGGCAGGAGAATCGCTTGAACCCGGGAGGCGGAGGTTACAGTGAGCTGAGATTGCGCCATTGCACTCCAGCCTGGGTGACAGAGTGAGATTCTGTCATAAACAAATAGGTAGGTAGGTAGGTAGGTAGGTAGATAGATAGATAGATAGATAGATAGATAGATAGATAGATAGATAGATAGATTCTTTTAAAAATGTAATATATGGCCAGGCATGGTGGCTCACACCTGTAATCCCAGCACTTTGGGAGGCCAAGGTGGGAGGATTGCTTGAGGCCAGGACTTCAATACCAGCTTGGACAACAAAGTGAGACCTCGTCTCTACAAAAAAAAAAAATTTAACTGGGTGTAGTGGCATCCATCTATAATCCCAGCACTTTGGGAGGCTAAGTGGGGAGGATTGCTTGAGCCCAGGAGCTCAGGGCTGCAGTGAGCTATGATGGTGCCATTGCACTTGAGCCTGAGCAACAGAGTAAGACCCTGTCTCTAAAAATAAAAATTAAAAATATAATGTATGCTTTGCAGTACATTCTTAAAGAATGAAAACCTCACTTTCCCAACACTCAGAGATTTCTACTATTAAAATCTTAGTCCTCTCCTTTCTAGGTCTTTCTCTACACATACAGATATACATATTTATATTGTTTTTCTACCAAAGTAAGATTGTACTATACATACTGTTTTTTATTCTATCTTATTTTTCAATTACATTCACTTTTCTAATTCAGTAACTTTTTATTTTAACTAATACTCAGACCATATTCAGATTTTCCCATAGTCTTAGTCCATTCAGAATGCTATAACAAGATACCTTAGGCTACATAATTTGTAAACAACAAAAATGTATTGCTCACAGTTCTGGAAGCTGGAAAGCCCAAGATTTTGTGTTTGGTGAGGGCCTGTTCTTCATAGGTAGGACCTTCTAGCTGTGTCCTCACTTGGCAGTGTGGGCTAACAGGCTCCCTCAAGCTTCTTTCTTTCTTTCCTTTTTTTTTTTTTTTTTTGAGACAGAGTTTTGTGCTTTTGTCTCCCAGGCTGGAGTACAATGGCATGATCTTAGCTCACTGCAACCTCCGCCTTCCAGGTTCAAGAGATTCTCCTGCCTCAGCCTCCCGAGTAGCTGGGATGACAGGCGCCCACCACCACGCCTGGCTAATTTTTATATTTTTAGTAAGGACGGGGTTTCACCGTGTTGGCCAGGCCGGTCTCGAACTTCTGACCTCAGGTGATCCACCCACCTCGGCCTCCGCAAGTGTTGGGATTACAGGTGTGAGCCACCACGCCTGGCCAAAGCTTCTTTCATAAAGACAGCAATCTTGCTGATGAGGACAGAGCCCTGGTGATCTAATCACCTCCCAGAGGCCCCACTTCTTAATACCATCACCTTGGGGTTAGATTTTCACATGAATTTTAATCATGAAGTTTAATTAGCAATCACACTCATAAAAGCTTATCAGGTCCACCTCCCAAATGTGTCATGAATCGTCCTTCTCCTTACTGTCTTGCTGCCTCCAATACAGCCAAAGTCTTGACCCTCTTTTGCCAGAATGCAGCTTTTATTTCTCAGTGCTGCCTCAGGGTGTTCAGTCTCCCAGGCTGCTGAATGAATGAGCTTTCTAGAATAGTTTAATTATGATACTTCTTTGCTAAAAGCTCTTTGCTTTTTTACTGAGGAGTAACACAGTAAAGTACACAAATTTTAAACATATAGCTTAATGGATTTCAACATTTGCATACATTCCCATAACCACCACTCTGATCAAGATGTGGAACATTTCTAGCATCTCAGAAGGTCGCCTGATGCCTCTTCCCAGACATTATCCACATTCCTATCCCAATCACTCTTGTTATCATTTGTTTTTTCTTTTCTCTTATTATTTTTGTAAAGATGAGGTCCTGCTATGTTTCTCAGGCTGGTCTCAATCTCTTGGTCTCAAGCCATCTTCCTGTGCCTTGGCCTCCCAAAGTTTTGGGATTATAGGCCACTGAACCTGGGCTGTTTTACCTTTTTTTGATCCTCATATTAATGAACCACGAAAGCTCTTTATTGATTCTTCTTTCACAGGATAATTCCACCCTTTGACATGACATTCAGAAGCCTTTGTGATCTGGCTTTTACTTCAGTCCTCCACTCGCAGCCTGCCCTTCCTGCCATGCCGAAATTGCGTGTAGCTTATCAACATAGTAGGTGCTTCCATTTTTTGCACTTGATATTCTCTTGCCCTCCTCACTTTATTCCTTGGCAAATTCATCCTTCAAAACTCAGCTCCAGGCAGAATCAAGGCCTTCTCTGCACTCTAGAGGCAACGATTGTTATAGGGAGTTGCTTTTATACCCATAACATTTTTCTCCTGTACTGGTGGCTTTGGGCTTTTGGGAGCCCAGGGATGATGGGGCATTTCCCCCCTAATTAGTTAGTTGAATTTCATACAAGTAATTCATGGTCTTTCTAGAAAAATAGGAAAATAGGAAAAAAATCACCCACAATCCTACCACACAGAGATAATAATTGTTTACATATATACCAAAATATATAGGAATACTTTAAAACAAAAAATCCATTCACAAAATACTAAATATTTGATCTACTTTAATCTCCTATTATTGTTGTTTAGTTTGTCCCCCCGCCACCACGTCTTTAAACTATTACAGAAATGCTGTGATGAATATCCTTATGCCCATATTTTAGTGCAGTTCCTTGATTATTTTGGGGATTCCTAGAAGTAAAAGGGATGAACATTTTTAAGGGCTTTTGATGTGCTTAGCCAAATTGCCCTCCGGAAAGTCTTTAGCCTGTGTACACTTCCACTAGGTGAGGGAGAGTGCCTGTTTCCAGCCATTCTTGCCAAACTAAAAAGAAGGAAGATAATCAGTATTTGCAAATCTGATAAGATAAAAATGGTATTGCATTTCTGTTTTAATTTCCATTTCTTGGATTGCTATGGAGCTTGAATATTTTCTCGTATATTTAATGGCCATTTAATTCCTATTTCTTTTATGATTCACATGTTCGTGTATTTATTTCATTTTATTTTTAAATTGACAAAAATTATATATATGATGTACAATGTGCTGTTTTTATTTATATATATATCTAGAATGACTAAGTCAAGCTCATTAACATACATTATCTCACATATGTTTTTTGGGGATGAGAATGCTTAAAATCTATTAGCAATTTTCAAGTATGTGATGTATTGTTATTAACTATAGTTGCCATGATGTACAGTAGATCTCTTGAACTTATTTATTCCTCCTATCTCTCTGAAATTTTGTGTTCTTTTGACCAACATCTCCCCAGTCCCTTCATCCCCTAGCCTCTGGTAACCATTTTACCCTCTGTTTCTGTGAGTTCAACTTTTCTAGATTTGGCATATAAGTGAGATCATGTGGTGTTTCTCTTTCTGTGCCTGGCTTATTTCATTTAACATGGTGTCCTCAGGTTCATCCATGTTGTAGGAAGTGACAAGATTTCCTTCTTTTTTATGGCTGAATAGTATTCCATTGTGTGTATGTAAACCACATTTTCTTTTTTTATTCATCTGCTGATAGACACTCAGGTTGACTCCATATCTTGGCTATTACGAATAATGCTGCAATGAACATGGAAGTGGAGATAGCTCTTTGACATACTGATTTCTTATCCTTTGGATATATGCTCAGTAGTGAGATTGCTGGATCATATGATAGTTCTATTTTTAATTTGTTGAGAAACCTCCATGCTGTTTTCCAGAATGACTATACCAATTTATATGCCCATCAGCCTCCACATCCTTTCCAACACTTGTTATCTTTTGTCGTTTTGGTGGTAGCCATTCTAATAGGTGTGAGGTGTTATCTCATTGTAGTTTTGATTTGCATTTCCCTGATGATTAGTGGTGGTGAACATTTTTTTCATATACCTGTTCGCCATTTGTATGTCTTCTTCTGAAAAATGTCTATTCAGGTCCTTTGTCCATTTTTAATTAAGTTGTTTTCATACTATTGAGTTGATTCCTTATATATTTTGGGTATTAACCCCTTAACAGATCAAGCAGTTTTACATTTTATGTAATGCATTTTACCAACTTTTAAAATATTAAGAACAACTCATATATACTACGTATATTTTTCACAGTTTGTCTTTTAACTTTGTTTTCCACATACCAAAATTTTTAGTAATTTAATGTAGTGAAGTTTATCAGTCTTTTTCTCTTTTTTTTTTTGAGACTGGGTATCACTGTGTCACCCAAGCCAGAGTGAGGTGGCATGATCACAGCTCACTGCAGCCTTGACCTCCTGGGCTCAAGTGATCCTCCCACCTCAGCCTCCTGAGGAACTGGGTCCTTGGGCGCGTGCCACCACACCTGGCTAATTTTTGTATTTTTTCTGGAAACGAGGTTTTGCCATGTTGCCCAGGCTGGTCTTGAACTCCTGGGCTCAAGTGATCCTCTTGCCTTGGCCTCCCAACGTGTTGGAATTACAGGCATGAGCCACCGCACCTAGCCTTATCTGTCCTTTTTTTTTTTTTTTTTTTGAGATGGCGTCTCCCTCTGTCACCCAGGCTGGAGTACAGTGGGGCGATCTCAGCTCACTGCAACCTCTGCCTCTTGGATTCAAGCAATTCTTCTGCCTCAGCCTCCTGAGTAGCTGGGATTACAGGTGCCTGCCACCACACCCAGATAATTTTTGTATCTTTAGTAGCGATGGGGTTTCACCGTGTGGCCACACTGGTCTCAAACTGCTGACCTCAAGAGATTCGTCCACCTTGGCTTCCCAAACTGCTGGGATTACAGGTATGAGCCACCATGCCCGGCCTTAGCAGTCTCTCTTTTTTTTTTGGAGACAATCTCGCTCTGTTGCCCAGGCTGGAATGGAATGGCGTGATCTCAGCTCACTGCAGCCTCCACGTCCTGGGTGCAAGTGATTCTCATGCCTCAGCCTCCTGAGTAGATGGGATTACAGGCGTCTGCCACCACGCCCACCTAATTTTGGTATTTTTAGTAGAGACAAGGGTTTTACCATGTTGGTCAGGCTGGTGTTGAACTCCTGATCTCAGATGAGCCACCTGCATTGGCTTCCCAGAGTGTTGGGATTACAGGTGTGAGCCACCGCACCTAGTCTTAACAGTCTTTTAGAGAATATTTTTCCTGTGGTGTCATTCTTGGAAAGGTCTGCTTTCACCAATATTAGATAAATATCTAGTATATATTCTTCTAGCTCTTTTATGATGCTACTTTTTTTTTTTACATTTAAACTTTTTGAATTCTGGCACTCTGAATAAAAACAAAAAGATAAAACATTTAAACCTTTACTCAATCTGGAATTTACTCTATTGTGAAGTAATAATCATTAGTAATAATCTGTTTGGGTTACTATAAAGGAATACCTGAGGCTGGGTAAATTATAAAGAAAACGGATTTATTTGGCTCGTGGTTCTGCAGGCTATACAAGAATCATGGTGCCAGCATCCACTTCTGGTGAGGGCTTCAAGAAGCTTCCAGTCATGGTGGAAGGCAATGGGGAGCCAGCATGTCATATGGCAAGAGAAGGAACAAGAGAGAGTGGTGGGGTGCGGGGAGTGCCAGGGCTCTTTTAAACAACCAGATCTCACATGAACTCATAGAGTGAGAACACATTCCTTACTGCAAGGACAGCACCCAGGCATTCATGAGGGATGCAATCCCATGATCCAAATACCTCCCAGTAGGTCCAACTCCAACATTGAAGGTCACTTTTTCAACTTGAGATTTGGAGGGAACACACATCCAAACCATATGAAATAGCGAATGTTTTTGAGTGTATACTAGATGCCAGGTACTAATCTAAATGCTTTGCATGTACTGACTTGTTTAATTCTTTCAACAACCTTATGATGTAGGTACTGTTATTTTCCCTGTTAGTATCATTATAAATTGACTTGCTGAAGGTTGCCCAGCTAGTAAGCAGCAAAGATAAGATACAGGTTAAGATAGTTGAGTCCCACAGTCCCTGCCCTTATCTACTTTGCTAACTTAATTTTTTCTAAAGAATTGTTCTAATGTCATTTGTTAAGGAATCCATTCTTTCCCCACTGTTTTGAAAATGCCAGCTTTAATCATATGCTAACCAGAGCTCTCTGACTGTTCTGGTGCTAGTGCTACACTGTTTTAATTTGTGTAGATTAGGGACTGTAGTAGTATCTCTTTTTTTCTCTTGAGGTGGAGTCTTGCTCTATCGCCCAGGCTGGAGTGCGTGCAACTTGGACAGGAAAAAAAAATGACATAATTTTCATCCATCCCTGATTGAAATTTAATATTTCTTTCTATTTGAATATAGGCAATAAAACACAGTAGTAATGGCAATATCTGTGATTTAGTCACCCATAGAAATCGTGGATATTTCCCTGGATAAACCCTGGGTTAAGAATCTGCTTTACTTTTTTTTTTTCTTGAGGCCATTTTATTTTTGTGTCAAATACCTAAGCAATACCTGATACTCAGTAGACACACAATAAATATTAATGTAGAAAACAACTTATTGCAAAATATGCACAAAAGTCAGGAGAACTGATTCAGTATCTTGGCTATTATGATGATAGCCATTGTTCCCATCTGTATAATGAACTCCATATATTCTTTGTCTGCTTTAAATATTAACATTTTGCCAATCTTATCTATATCCTCCATTCCTGGACATTATATTATTTACCCAATAATATTTCAGGAAGCATATCTAATAAGAACTTTAAAAATCTATAACCACTCTCTCACATTTAACCAAACCAACAATAATTCCTTAATATCATCTGTTATTAGGCCATATTTAAATGTACTCAGTTGTCTCAATGTTGTCTGGTATTATTTTTTTAAATGGGAAATTGTTGATTTGGGTTATTTGGTCTTATTTGTAAAACTTAAACATTTAAGTCTCATTTAAAGTTGTTCTTGGACATAATTTAAAGTGAGGTATGTGATGGGTAAATTTCTTCAATATGATCAAAGCTCTAAGAGATATTTCTTTTTCACTTGCTCAAAGAGTCTACTCACCTTGTTACATTGGAGGTAAAAATACTTTTTCTGAGAGTTTTATATGCATCTCTGGACTTTAATTGTGTCCTCTGCAAAACTGGAAGAAATTTGGATTTGCGTCTTCTCTGCCTGCTGAGTTTTTTCTTTTTCTTATGCTTAAAAATATGAGAATGTCATAGTGGTAGTCTCTGGTTGTCGATTTTGTAAATCTTTTATATTCAGAGCAAATCCTTCTATTGTTTTTAGATAGCATTTTTTCTATTAAACTTTAAATTATAGATTTGAGGCCATTTGTTCAAAGACTTTCATCATTTGCAGGGTGGTTCTCTGAGCTGCATTCCTTCTTGTGCTTGTCATCTTGTGCATTCTTTGAATCTGTTTCTTTTATTGAAAAATGTATTTTTGTATTTTATGTCTTTTTCTGATTAGCTTTTTCTGTAGCATCACTTCTGTTTTTATTGCATCCGTCAATTCATTGATTTAGTATGGACCTTATGTTTCTATTTCTTTTGCAGCCAGCACTTGCGTAGTCTGTTTCATCGCCTTGAGAATCAATATCAGCCATTCTGTAAATTTGATGACAAATATTTATTGAGAGCTTACTGTGAGGAAGGCATTCCATTACAGGGATTAGCTTTACTTTTCTTTTCTACCGTAAGCTTTTTCTTTGACTGCTTATACTCTTTTCGTATATATTCATTCTTCTCTGTTTACTGATCTTCCTTTCATAGTTTCAAACTATTTTATTTGTATTGTATTTACTGAGATTTGTGACAAGTTCTTTTAAATATACTATTGAGATCCCACTTTAGGTTCGTTATAAAAAGTAAAGGAATTGAGGTATTTTGAATTTTGTGATGGCGACTGTAATTAATGATCACCTAATTATAATACCCCCATTTTAGGAAGTGACTTTGTATAAGGGAAACGAAATTCCAAATTCCCATTTCATTCTTGTTAAGATTAGCTTGAAGGGAGAGCTTCCCATGATGGGATAATCCTCTCCACTAGGACGTGGTTTGTACCGTGTGGGCGTATCTCTGGAGAGCTGGCTCATTGATACGAGAGCCTCAGGTAGAGCAGCAGCTGAATGATTGACTCCGGAGAAGTTTCACTGAGTGCTTAGCAAGTGTGAAGCCCTAAGCCAAAGACTATGAAAGACCCAAAAATTCAGAATCCACATGTATATAGTGAACCTTTAATTCTGTGAAAGACATAGACATTTGGGATGAGTGGCAGGAGACAGTGTGTCCATTGGAACTGTGAGCAAGTAGGTGTCCTGCACAGTAAAGCATTGAGGGCTCATCCTGTGGGATAGGAACATGTCTAAGTCACGAGCCTTATCCTCAGAGAGGCCTAAAACACCTACAGCAAGAGCTAAGGATTAATATCAAAATACAAGTGGATCATGGAGCAGCTTAGAAATATTTCAGGCTGCCTCTGGTATAAACAGAATGATGAGGGTTTAGAGGTAGAAGAACTGACTATAAGCAGAAGTGTTTAAGGAGGCTGCATGGAGAACAAGGGGCATCATCTTGGCCCTTGGCAGGTTGGCAGGATTTGACTTGGCACAGAAGAGGGAAGCTGTTTTATGAAACCAGGTTCATTTGTTCCCATCTGTAGGTTCTGCCCCCTCCACAAGCAGCCACATCTTGGCTCACTCCTCCCCTCCTCCCCATCGTGATGACTATGAGCCTTCTCTTGGAGTGTCTGCCCAGTGGGCCCTTCAGCCTGGGCGCTGCTTTGGTTCGGATGATACTGTCTTCCACTTGTCTTCTTCCAAGGTTAGATAGTGCCCTGACCTCTGGGGCCAGCAGCCTGTGGGGGGGATCTTCCTTCCGATGTCACCAACCTTACCAACTTCTTGAGTATTGATTCCTTCATACCATGCTCAGCCTTCTGGCTCCTTGCTACTTACTCTCTCAGCGTAGACACTGTCCCCTCCCCCTTTCCCCGGACATAGGCTTCCAGGTTGCAATTCCATGAGTGTTTATAACAAGCCTCAGCAGTACACTTTAGGCCTTGCTGTCCTTATGCCCTCTGGCACGTCCTTGTCTGTTGCTCTGTGGACCATGGTCTCTGGTCTAGAAACCATCCCCTGCAGTGGGGAATGATATACATGGGGACCTTAGAAGGGCTTGTAGGAGCTGAGGCTGTGGGAATAAAGTGTGGGCCCTGATTCTGAAGGGACTTGATTCAGTCCTGAAGGGAAACCGTGTATTTTTGGTTTTTAGACACTCTGTAATTTATTTAATCAGACCTTTATTGAGCACATTTAGGTTATCTTCAGTCTCTTTCTGTTAAAATATAACATTAATTATCCATGAATAAACATAATTTAATGTTAATTTTGATAATGCCACTGTTTTGGTGGGAGAGGCAGATAAGCTAGTAATCTTCAGACAGGGGATATTTTCTAGATCCTTGACTTTCTGTGTCCCCTTTCCAAAGGCTGATCTGTCTGAGAATACAGTTGCACTCAAGGTGTTTCCTTTCTCAATCACTCTTCTCCCACTTTACAAAAGGAAGACATAGTCATTATTAATCTGGAGTCTTGCTATTTGTGTGCCTGATGTGTGAAAGCCTCCAGATTAACAAGCAAAGGAACAATTAGGACTATTATTAGGAAAGTGAATGACTGCGAGTAGCAAATCCTTTTCTAAGTCAGATGGTTTCCAATTCTTGCTTTCAACAAAATTGAAGACATTGTCAGTTGGTAGATAATTAAAAATAATTTTTGATTATAGGTCATGACATGATTTTGATTTGTAATTCTAAATATACTGATATTGCTGTATCAAAATTTATTTCACTTTTCCCATTCAAGTACTAACCAGGCCTGATCCTGCTTAACTTTTGAGATCAGACGAGATGGCACATTCAGGGTAGTATGGCTGTAGACTCTCACTTCTGTTTAGTTATTTATATGAACAAAGTTTCTTGGTGCTTACCACTATAAAAATGAAAAATTAATGCATTTTGAATAAAATTTTACTTTTTATGTTTAATAATGGTACCAATTTCTAAACCAATTATGTTTTGATTGTTTGCATATTAACAATAAAGATAATGAAAACCCAATCCAGAAGAATAATTTTCTTTTTTTTTTTTTTTAACATTTACAGATTATAGCCAGGTAGCTCGCACCTGTAATCTCAACACTTTGGAAAGGCGAGGCAGGAGAATCACTTGAGGCCAGTAATTCGAGACCAGCCTGGGCAACAAAGCAAGACTCTGTTCCTACAAAAATAAAAAATAGAAAGAATTAGCTGGGCAATGTGGTGGGCATCTGTAGTTCTAGCTACTTGGGAGGCTGAGGCAGGAGGATTGCTTGAGCTCAGGAGTTTGAGGCTGCAGTGAGCTATGATTATGCCACTGCACTCCAGCCTGGGTGACACAGCAAGACCCTGCTGGCTCATGCCTGTAATCCTAGCACTTTGGGAGGCCGAGGTGGGTGGATCACGAGGTCAGGAGATCAAGACCATCCTGGCTAACATGGTGAAACCCCATCTCTACTAAAAATATGAAAAATTAGCCAGGTGTGATGGCAGGTGCCTGTAGTCCCAGCTACTCAGGAGGCTGAGGCAGGAGAATGGCGTGAACCCAGGAGGCGGAGCTTGCAGTGAGCTGTGATTACGCCACTGCACTCCAGCCTGGGCAACAGAGCGAGACCCTGCCTCAAAAAATATATATATATATATGTGTGTGTGTATATATATATATATAATAGGATAAAAATGGAGGTTATAATCATAGCAGAATTTAAAAATTTATGCATTTATATGTATATATGTATAATAATAGATATATTGCAGAGAAATATAGGCTGATCAATAAAAGATTTTGAAGCATAAATATGAGGATAAAATTCTGAAGAGGAAATAAATGAAGAGTTAACAAAAAGGCATAGTATAAAATGTATGTTTTTTAAATAGATGATCCACTCTGACATTTAGAGTCCATTGGATCATTTAGATTCATTTAAGAGAGTAATATTGTATTTAATTTAAAAATGTAAATATTTATTTACATAAATAACAAGCCTCAGCTTGTTATTAAGATGAGTGACTCTGGCCGGGCATGGTGACTCACGCCTATAATTCCTGCACTTTGGGAGGCTGAGGCGGGCAAATCACATGAGGTCAGGGGTTCAAGACTGACATAGTGAAACCCCATCTCTACAAAAAATACAAAAATTAGCCAGGCGTGGTGGCATGTGCCTGTAATCCCAGCTACTCAGGAGGCTAAGGCAGGAAAATCACTTGAACCCAGGAGGCGGAGGTTGCAGTGAGCCGAGATCACGCCACTGCGCTCCAGCCTGGGCAATAGAGTGAGACTCCATCTCAAAAAAAAGAGAGAGAGAAAAGAAGAGCTACTCTAATTTTGGAGCCAAAATTTGGGATCCTTAGGCCAGTACAGGATTTTTTGTCCTGATTTTTGAATTTGCTTACATGAGAAGCCTTTATAGAGTCCTAAACATTAAATCAAACTCAATGTATGTATTTACTAAATCACCCTTACTGTAAAGAATTTAACTATATAAACTTTTTGTGGTCTCAGGAAAGGTAGCACGCGTGACACTTTTCTGGTACAGGGAATTACAGGGAATTCTTTGGCTTTCATGATGTCTCCATCATGAAATAAGTGAAAGACTTGAAATAAGTGCTGTGAGATAAGACTGTGAACAGTCCTGAAAAAAATTGATGACAATTTTTTTCCCATTTGGAACATTTGTTTAGCATAGTGAGAGAGACCTGATGTGGTGTTTGCGCAGGGCAGATTGATTGCACTCCAAGAGGAAACCATAAAGGGTTGAGTCGATACCACACAGAAACACGAGGTGGTGGGATGAGCAGTTTTTCCACATTTTAATATTTTCCGTGATGACACTGAAAGCCTTGCCCTTAGAGAACCCTGAGCCATCTAATAATTCATAACTCCAGACTCTTGAGAGGGAGAAATGCAGGTTTGTACCATTAAATAGATGTCCTGGGCCTTTCCTAAGAGAGGCTGGAAAGGAATTGAGGGCAGTCATCGGAATGTCACCAGCACAGCAAGGTAAGGGACATTGCACAGCTTTGATTCCTTGGGGAACAATCTCTTACTGATATCAGTATTTCCAGCTCCTGTTTTTAAAAAAGTCTCAGAAAAGCCTATCTTTTTTTGGGAGGACAGGAGAGAATCCTGTCAAGGAAGTAATGAGTCAGCACAGGGGACCTACTATGTGCCGTTCACAACTTGATACTTTGATAAACGGATTGTCTCAGACAGGAGGAAATCATGACTCAGAGAGATTATGTAAATCACTGAAGATCCAGGATTTGAACCTTTGTTCATTTGATTCCAGATTTCTTTGTACTACTTTGTGACGCCTTCTTGTGCTGAAATCATGGAGAATGGGGGATACTCCGGATTGAATTGGGGAACTCATGGTATCCAGCTAACTGGCCTGAAAACCCAAGTACCCTTGATCTGGAGGTGTTTGGGGAGAGGAAGAATGATGGTTAGAACAGAGGAATTGAGGAGAAAGACACCAGGAGTTGCTCGGACTGTCTCCGTTTCGTGGAAAGGGAATTTTGTGTCATGGCATCTAGTCTGTGGTGGTGGTTTGGAAGAAGTGGGTCCTGAATTCATCTGTTACCAGTTACCCAGTGAAGGAAAATGGGAGAAATGTGGTATATGGGATTTTACAAAACACATTTTTCTTTTATTTTTGAGACATGGCCTTCCTCTGTCACCTAGGCTAGAGTGCAGTGGTACAGTCATAACTCACTGCAGCCTTGACACCCCAGGCTCAAACAATCCTCCTGCCTCAGCCTCCTGAGTAGCTTGGAATACAGGTGTGTGCCACCATGCCTGGATAATAAAAAAAAATTTTTTTTGTAGAGATGAGGTCCCATTATGCTGCTCAGGCTGGCCTTGAACTCTTGAGCTCAAGCGATCCTCCAACCTTGGTCTCCCAAAGTGCTGGGATTACAGGCGTGAGGCACCTGGCCTCACAAAACACGTTTTGTTTGTTTGTTTCTTAATTTGGACCAACATAGGAGAAATTTTAAATTTTTTTAGGGAAAGGGACTAAAAACAAAAACCCCAAACCTATTACCATCTTCACAACATGTAAGAAGAGACATTTGCAAACCAAAATAATAAGTTAAAAACAAAGAAAATAGGTTAACAAGGCAGCAAAGAAAGGACTTACTTATCTATTTTATAGTAAGGTTAGATTTAAGATGTTTTGAATCATGAAAAATGATAGCATAAGTTTCTTGATATTTGTCAGTTTGGAAATTTTTATTTAGTAGTGCAACATTAAGAGAAGTTTGACTGTAGAGCTTGTTTCATGCTTTTTTGTAAAAATCATAGTTACTGTTGGGAGTCCATTTTGACAGATTTTGATGTAAACAGTATCAACAAGCATTGTAATTTCACTCAATATGGAATATTCTGGTAGATGGCAAGAAGGAGAGTGAGAACAGTTCTTAGGCTTTCAGTTCCGTGGCCAGGCCAGGAAGAAAGCCGGAGTAGCAGCTACTGTATGTGACTGGTGAGGGCTGCAGGAAGGGGCTGCAAGGACCTGTCTGCCCATGCTTTCTATATGGGGTGGGGCTAGAGGCTGCATAGCACCCTTCTTGCCCAATATGAAACAAGTAGGAGTCTATTTGAGAGGGATGCTGTGGATGGTAAAAACTTTCATCATGGCCTGGACTGATATTTAGGAGGGTCCCTCTTGTAAAGGAATTATCCTGTTTGGTTCTCCAAAAAGAGATCTACAGGAGAAGGCACAGACAAAGGCCCCATTATTTTCTCCAGGGCAGCTGTTCATTGCGCTGGTGCTGGGAGGGGTGTGGGAAGCTTGTCGGACTCAGGCCTAGGTGCTCAGATGTGGGAGTGTTCCTGCTGTTCAGCCCCATTATTTTCTTCTGAGCCTTTCTTGTGGGGACTTTTTGCAAACTGCATTTTCCTCCAAGCAGCAGAATCTTAGCTTCACCTTTTTTGTGGTCTTGGTGCCCTGGAATTTTGGTGAATGCTGAGTGCCTGGGAACAGATAAGCCTGAAAGCACCTTGGGAACTCCCCAAGTCCCCTCTCTTTTGTCCAAGAGAGTGCCTACCTCTGCCTTTCCAGGGGCCATGCTGGGGGAAGTGTGTGTGTTGGCCTCTCTGGAGAAGGGCATGCTAGCTTCCCTGGCCTGTTTACATTAGTCTCATCCTCGCTGCCCTTGATTACAAATGAGGCATTGGGTGGGGGATTTCCCTGCTTCCAGGGAGGTCACTCCTTCCTTTTATCTGTGCTCTCAATTTTTCCACCTGGGGAAGAGCTGCCTTGAAAAAAACAAAAAACAAAAACAAAACAAAAAAAACCCAAAAAACCAAAACTCCCCTTAGCTTAACTCCTTGTCTCATAGACTGCCCAGTAAGTGGATCAGTTCATAATGAGGAAGCAATTCATCTGTCTCCTGAAATTCCCTTCCCCTGGGTTCTCTTAGGCCTTTTCTCACTCTACTGTCTCTGCTGTAGTTGTCAGCACTCCTTCCTAAGAAAACGAACAGTCTTCCCAGCCCAGAGTCTGGTCTGCTTCTGGGCGCTTCTTGAGCTGAGTGTTGATGCAAGGGTTCCTGGACCTTAGGAATGTGTGCCCTGGCACTTTGAGTAGAATGGAAACTCTTTGAGGTTAAGAGCTCCAAGTTTTTTCCTTCCCTCTTCCCCACTCTGTATGTAATGTCTGTGAGAGGAAGGAGGGGTCACTGGGGAGGGTGACCACTGGTGGCCCAGTTTGCTGATGTGGTCACCTCAGAAGGAGGGAAAGCCTGTTGCCCTAAGCATGGGTAAAAAGGTGGCCTCAGACCTCTTTGCTCTTCTGTGGAACCCCCCTGCCCACCTTTTCTTGTTTCGTTGAACAGTCTTGTTATCAGAGCCTCTGAGAGAACTGAGGGATCCTATTTGAAGCTCTTTCTTAAAGGTTACTGCAAAGTATAAGTGAATTTTACTTGGTGGTAACAACCTTTCCACTCTTTTCACAGATTTCACACCCTTTGGAGAGTTTCTTTCTTGGATAATTCAGGTAGGTTTTTACGTTTTGTTTTTTAAATCAGTGGACCTATTTCCGTACAGTGACTTCTTCAATTCCCCCAGCAAAGATCCTTGTTCGGGTCCCTTGAATTTCCTCCCAGTTCCACTGATGATGCTCCTGGTTTCCCAGGGCTTCCATCTCACTCCCACAGATTCCTGTCTACCTTATCATGTCTCAAGCTTTATTTCAGCTTCTATTAGGCCAAATTAGTATCCATTCTCTCTCTTTCTTCCTCCTCTTTTCTTCACTGGAAAGTTAATGTTTTGCCTTTGGGCTTTTCTTTCTAAGCTAGGTTTCAGTTCAGACCTTGGTGCTGTTCCTGTGTTATATTACTTCAGCATACATCTGTGTTGTAGGCCTAAGAGTGGTCAGTGCTTCTATGTTGCTATGAGATTTTAGCTCCTTATCCTTTTGATCAAGCTTTGTCTTGGTGAGCACTTTTTGTATCCTTTAAGAATTCCTTTCTCGCCCCAAGGTCATGAAGATAGTCCTCCTAAGTTTTCCGTAAATGCTTTCCCTCTTAGATAATATTCTCATTTAGACCTACAATCCTATCTTTAGATCTCAACCACTTTTTAAACTCGAATTCCTTTGTTTACAGCTTGTCCTCAGTTTAGGATTGCATTTTTCCTCTTTTGTTACCCATCTGCTGGCCTTTGCAGTGGTCTCTTCGGTTTCCCTCTGTGCTGTGCCTACCCAACTCCCACAGTTTTCCTCTCTGGCGTAGGTCACAGAGGAAATATTTAGTTAGTCCCTGCCAAACATTCTGGTTGTGTTGTTTTGCTTAAAAAGACATGCAGTAAACTGTTTTGATTCTTGGTCTTAGTGCTGTAGGGCAGATGTTTCTCCTATAACGGAGGTGTTGTGGTCAGTTGGAAGGAGTGGTGGACGCGAGTTCGGAGAATTGGATTCTAATCCCTGCAGTGTTACTAGTTTGTGGTGGGATCTTGCACAAGGCACATTTATATGTCTTAATTTTCTTTTGTTAGAGGGGACCTTATTTCATGATGAAGAAGATAGGACTCTCTGGGTATGAGATGGGAATCCAAAGAGTAAGCCTGGAAGATCCAGGAGAGACTAGACAGGCAAGAGGCAGAGAACCATTACCGTGAGCATCCTTAGTGGAACTGGAAGGGAATTCAGATGACTCCAAACAGATAAAAGTAATATATGTAGTCACTTTGAAAAAGTATAAAACATGGTAAGAAAAACTGATGGAAATTCTCTGACAAGGATCACTTCAGGAGATAACTGCCTATCTATCCCTCAGTGTGCTGCGGGTCCACACCTGTTTGCTGTCACCCTTGGGATGTGGGAGGCGTGGCCTTCTGCGGGTTCAGTTCCAGAATTCTTCCTCCCACCTTCCACCTCCTTCATAAACTCAGGAATATTTGAAACTCAGCCCAGATCTTCACCTGGCTTGGATTTCTCCATCATGTGGAGATTGGTCCTTGGAAGTTGTAGCTTCCAGAGACCTTCGCTATTTGCTAACATGTCCAAGCTCTACATTTGTTGATTGTCGGTTCTGTACATGGCTATGTTCAAATTCTTGTGTCCTGAGGATGGTATGATTTGGTTCCAGTAAGGAAGGGGAGGGTATGTGGGGGACCCTGTCATCAAGAACTAAGAAATAAAGGGAAACGGCTGGGCGCAGTGGCTCACGCCTTTAATCCCAGCACTTTGGGAGGCTGAGGTGAGCAGATCATGAGGTCAGGAGTTCGAGACCAGCCTGGCCAACAGAGTGACACCCCATCTCTACTAAAAATACAAAAATTAGCCAGGCATGGTGGCGGGCGCCTGTAGTCCCAGCTACTCGGGAGGCTGAGGCAGGAGAATCACTTGTACCTGGGAGGTGGAGGTTGTGGTGAGCCCAGATCGTGCCACTGCACTCCAACCTGGGCAACAGAGCAAGACTCCATCTCAAAAAGAAAAAGAAATAAAGGGAAACAACTGAGTAGGTGCCCTTTTGGTGTTCCTGAGAGGCAGGCCTTTGAAGAAGAAATAAAATGGTTTAACTTCTGTCTATGTAATCCCCAGCCCTCCTCCCCAAATACACATACTCAGATAGGCAGAGCTACATTTCTTCCTTATCCCTGTACCCTTCTGAAATGACTGAGATTTAATCAGATCTTGCATAGTTTAGACTTTTTTGTTGTTGTTCCAGTGAAAGATTTGCATTGGCTTCTTCCAGTACAGAATGAGTTGGACAAAGACAGTCTCCAAAGTATTTTGCTGCTCTGTGGTCCTTTGTAAAGCAAAAATTCTCCTAAAGAAGTACTGAGGGCCGGACACGGTGGCCCATGCCTGTAATCCCAGCACTTTGGGAGGCTAAGGTGGACAGATCACTTGATCCCAGGAGTTCGAGACCAGCCTGGACAACATGGTGAAACCCCAGCTCTGTAAGAAATGTAAAAATTAGCCAGGTTTGGTGGTGTGTGCCTATAGTCCCATCCACTGGGGAGGCTGGCTAGGTTTGGTGGTGTGTGCCTATAGTCCCATCCACTGGGGAGGCTGAAGTGGGAGGACCACCTGAGTCCAGGGAGGTCGAGACTGCAGTGAGCTAAGATTGTGCCACTGCACTCCAGCCTGGGTGACAGAGTGAGACCCTGTCTCAAAAACAACAGCAAAGTAGCCAGGCGCGGTGGCTCACGCCTGTAATCTAGCACTTTGGGAGGCCGAGGTGGGTGGATCATGAGGTCAGGAGTTTGAGACCAGGCTGGCCAACATGGTGAAACTTCATCTCTACTAAAAATACAAAAATTAGCCAGGTATGGTGTCGCATGCCTGTAATCCCAGCTACTTGGAAGGCTGAGACCGGAGAATTGTTTGAACCCAGGGGGTGGAGGTTGCAGTGAACCGAGATTGCACCACTGCACTCCAGCCTGGACAACAGAGCAAGACTCCATCTGAGGAAAAAAAAAAGAAGAAGTACAGAAGGATGCTTGTCTTTTCAGGGTTAGTGATGAGGATGAAGATCCATGCTCACCGTTGCTGTGCCCAACACTGGGAGGCTCTCGCTGCTGAAACTTGCTAGAGAAAGTTTTGGAGCTAAGTAGAATAGTTCTGGGCAGAAGAGTTCCATAATTGATTCCGTATACTTTCAAGTAGGAGTTCTCTGTTATTTTGCAATTCTTTATTTTTGAGCCCCTGTGATACTCACCATGGTTTTTTGTTGTTGTTGTTGTTGTTTTTTTTTTTTTTTTTTTGAGACAGAGGCTGCTCTGTTGCCCAGGCCGAAGTGCAGTAGCGTGATCTTGGCTCACTGCAAGCTCCACCTCCCGGGTTCACACTATTCTCCTGCTTCAGCCTCCCGAGTAGCTGGGACTACAGGTTCCCAGCTAATTTTTGTATTTTTACTAGAGACGGGGCTTCACCGTGTTAGCCAGGCTGGTCTCCAAATCCTGACCTCCTGATCCGCCAACCTTGGCCTCCCAAAGTGCTGCGATTACAGGCATGAGCCATTGCGCCCGGCCCTATATTCACCATGTTTTTATGTATTCCATAAGCCCTAACTCCATTGTGACCTGCATCCCTGATGAGGATGCCTCCTACTTTCCTGAGACTGTTAGAGCTAGGTGACATAGAACTCTGGGTTAGTTTCTTTTCTTTAGGTGGATTGGTACTCCCAGCCAGCCAGCTCGGGAGAACAGGCAGTGAGCATTCCCCATAGGCTCTGTAGATGTGTTCCTTATGAATGTCAACAATGTCTGGTTGAACTAATAGTTTGATCTGGGGCTGGATAAGAGTTGTGAGCCTGTGTCTGGCATTTGGTATTTTCCCCCATTCTTTGATCTTCAGTTGTCCTAGGCAGGTGACCCAACTGGTGTCTGTCACATGATATCCAGTGTGTCCTCCCTGGCACTCCAGTTCTCAGTACTCACGAACCGGTTGGCTTCTGTATCTCTCACCAATCACAGGTAATTGAGGTCTCCCTCAGGTAAGTGTTCTTCAGATCCTACTCACATCCTCTTTAATCCTCATCTTTCCTTCTCTTTCTGTACTTACGATTTTGCTTAATTGCCTCAGGAAACACCCTCCTTATCCCCTTTCCTCTTTGCCTGTGGGATAAAAGCTAGCTTTGATGATAGCTGGTAAAAGTGTGAAACCAAGAATACTTCTGAAAGGACAGTCAGACATTTGGGAATGAAAGTAGATGGTTTGAAGAATCAGTGCCATCACTATTGTTCTTGAGAATGCTTTTAAAAATCCTTCCAGATATCCATCTTTTAATTAACCTCTCCTTCTTCCAGGACCACAGTTTGAAATATGTAAAAATTATTTATTTATTTTTTGAGTCAGAGTCTTGTTGTGTTACCCAGGTTAGAGTGTGGTGGCGCGATCTCAGCTCACTGCAACCTCTGCTTCTGGGCTCAAGTAATTCTCCCACCTCAGCCTCCCAAGTAGCTGGGACCACAGGCACGTACCACCACGCCCAACTAATTTTTGTTTTTTTGTAGAGATGGGTTTTGCCATGTTGCCCAGACTGGTCTTGAACTCCTGGGCTCAATTGATCTGCCCACCTCAGCCTCCCAAAGTGCTGGGGTTATAAGTGTGAGCCACTGTGCCTGGCCAAAAATGATTTAATTTTATTCCTCTTACATTTTGTTTTATTGCTAGTATTTACAGAGGTATTGTTTTGTGTCTTTATTATGTATAAACAGTATTTCAGCCATGTTGTTCATTAATGAGCTTGTCTGCACATCTGGCTACCATGTCTGGTGTTGTTTCTGTGGAAAACTGTCTTCAACCTGTAAAGGGCGACTGCCTGAGAAAGGAGCTTTTAGTGAAAACACAGTCTGTTCATCCTCTGGCCCCTGCTGGTGATGTTGCTCTAGAAGAGACTGACTCTATTCCCATCATATGAAGAGGAAGAAAAGTGCTTCCAAGGGCTGTCCGGAGCTAGGTCCGGAAAGCTAGGTCTGTTCTCTTTAGTCTCTAGACTAGAGGAGCTGGAATGTGCCATGCCTAACTTTGCCTAAGCTCTTTTCTTTTTCGCACTATGTATCACACTGGGAAATACTTAAGCTTAACACCCAATGAAGTGTTCCACCACTTTGAAAATCATGATGTAATTATGACAGGATCACATTCTTTAAACATACTGTTTAGTGGGGTTAGTGGAATTGTCTCCTCTGATTTTTGACGAGGAAATAATACATTCTTGTTGCGATGCCATATCAGGCCTTAGGATGGAAAGCGTCTAATTTAAAGCTACGGACCTTTCCTGTAGAATGCATATGCTGCTAATCTACGAAAACTACGAAAACTGAAGAGGTCCCAGTGCACTATGTGTAAACTGCAGCATCTTCTTGTGGAATGAACAGTTCAGGAAAATGGAATGACTTTCCAAACTGTACTAGGTTCCAGGTGACTGAAAATTTCCCGTGAGGGTGGGAAAGCTTATCCAGATGTTCTTGCTTGGGGATCAGTGTGTGTCATCCCATTCCAAAGAAGTATAGTCACAGCTGATTTTATCTTTGTCCTTTCTGTGGTGCCCAGGGATGCTCTTTTTGAGTTCATCTTTGGTCTTGTCTCTCTGAGAAAAGCAGCATGCATTTTGATCTAGGTTTAAACAGTTAAAATCTGTGGCCACAGGGTAAGGTGAAACTAATGGCTCTAAGTAGCCAACTTTTTACCTTTGCTTCATTGGCACCAGGCTGTGAGTAACTGAACTAACCAGCTGCAGACCCTTATTATGCAATTTTGAGGTGAGGATGGGTGAAATCCTACGGGCTGGGAGACAGACATGTTTGGCTACCAGAGAGATGACATCAGTTCATTTACTGGTGCTGTGGAGAAAGGGGAGATTCCAGGTGCTTAGCCTTCTTCCTGCATGTGGGGGTGTCCAGAGCCACCCTTAATCCTATTAGCAGCCAAGGCCTTTGCTTGGGAAAAACCGTATTTAACTCTGTGTCTATGTGTTGACATAGGGACATGAAGTTGGAAGGCGTCTTGTATCTTTGGCTTCCCGAACAAAGCTTTGAAGAACAAACAGACGTGTGTCTATATGTGTCTCTGTGTGTATTTGGAGGAAGCACAGGCTTCTGGGAGCTGTGGTACTAACAGTAGGACTGGAAAAAGCCTTATGACCTCTGAAGCATGACTGAGGGAATTGAGCTGGGAGGCATTGGAGCCCATCTGCTCACCAGCTTTGTTGGCCTGTCGGATGTTGGGCTCCCCCTCCGGTTCTTCCCTCCTCCCTCAAGATGTGTTAGAAAACGAAGCCTGCTGCCTGGAAAGCAGGTGACACCAAAGCTTATGCTAAGAGGATCCAACGTCACATCCGTGGACCTGCCTGGGCCTCCCTGTGACTGGATTGCTGCGGGTCTCCCTGAGACCCTTGCTCACACTCAAGTGTAGCTGCTGCTTACTGCAAGCCGTCTGGGGCCAGCCCAGGCTTGTTCTGTCGGGGCCTCTCCCCACCACTGTGTTCTCGCCTCCTGTGGGCTTTCACATACGAGGGCCTTACCATCCCTGAGTTGCCAAAGTCCTTGTTCTGAGAACCCAGTGCCTCCCCTTCAGGGCCCAGGAAGCTGTGGGTGAGCTCTTGGTTTCCTTCTCAGCCGGACACTTCTGGGAAACGATCTGCATTCCTTTCTGCCCAACTCTGCCTCTGGGGCTGTGTGGGGTGTGGCTGCCTCATGCCTCTGTGAGGAGGAATGCTAGCGCAGTTCTGCAGTTCCACTGAGACCAGCCATCGAAGGTAACCGGGAGTTTGAAGGTGGAATTCCCTTTTCTTGCAGTCCTGGAGCCGGGAGCTAGCTTTTCATGGATTGTGATGAGGTGTTGGTTCTTTTTTATTTTTATTTGGAGACGGAGTCTTGCTCTGTTGCCAGGCTGGAGTGTAGTGGCGCAGTCTCGGCTGACTACAACCTTCGCCTCCCGGGTGCAAGTGATTCTCCTGCCTCAGCCTCCCGAGTAGCTGGGACTACAAGTGTGCGCCACCATGCCTGGCTAAATTTTTTATTTTTTGGTAGAGACGGGGTTTCACCATGTTGGCCAGGATGGTCTCGATCTCTTGACCTCGTGATCCACCCACCTTGGCCTCTAATAGTGCTGGGATTACAGGCATGAGCCACTGCGCCTAGCCGAGGTGTTGGTTCTTTTAAAAATTTTCCAACTTGCTTTCCTGTCTCCCTGTCACTCTGGAAGGTGGGGGTAAGGGGTAGGAGGAGAGAGAGTAGGCTTAGTTCGCTGTGATCCATCTTTGGCACTGGAGATGGGTGTGGCAGATACCTTTTGTGAGGAAGGAGCGTAGGGGCAGGGGAGAGAATCTGCCTGTTGGTCTTGGTATAACTGGGCGTCTCCGCAGTCTGGCTGTGTTGACTTTCTGGATGATTTGTGAACGCATCCCCTGGCCCCTGAAGCCAATACCATCCTTACCTGGTTTGAAGTCTTTCAGAGTGCACCCAGCATCATCAGCTCCTGCAAGCAGAAAGGGCCTAAGGGAGCATGAACACACACTCGGTAGAAGTTAAGCCTGATTTTTTAAAATTTAAATTTAAATTTTTAGTTTTTTAGGGAGTGAGTGAGCCCTAGAGAATTAAATTTAATTTCTCCATCATTTTTTTAAGGAGACAGGGTCTTGCTATGTTGCCCAGGCTGGTCTTGAACTCCCGGGCTCAAACGATTCTCCTGCCTCAGCCTCCCAAAGTGCTGGGATTACAGGTGTGAGCCACCCCGCTGTGCCCAACCCAGAAGTTGAGCCTGAGAGGGAGGCTCATTGCCCTGTGTCTACCCAAGGATGTGTGTGTGTGTGTCTGGAAGTGGAGAGTGGGAGTGAATGCATCTAATAAACTGGAGAGGATCTGGAGAGACGATGGTGGGGGCTGACTGTGGGGAGCACAAAAGCTGGGACTTTTGCAGAGGTGTGTTTGCTCCCAAGTGGCCAGAAGCCAGGAGTAGTGGAGAAGGTGGGTTTAGGCATGCTAAGTTATGCTTGCATTGCTGAGTACCTTGGGTATGATGGCCAGGAATGCTTTCCTCTGGGAATTGGGCTGATCTCCTGACAACCCTCCCCATTTTATACCCATTACATACTTATGTGATTCTTACCTATCAGGGAGGTCTTGGGGTCGTGTGTTGTAGAGCAGAGGCTCTGGGTCTGAGAATGGGCTGGTCAGCCAGAGGCTCCACCTCCCAGTGTGTTGGCTGCCTCAAGGATGCCATCCTTCTTTGCAGCTGCCAATCTTCACTGGTGTCTGTGCCTTGGCAGGATGTAGAGCCCTTCTCATGGGTGCTTTGCCTCTTTGGGGTCTTGAGAACAGATGGGCTTAATTTGAAGCAGATCTCCCTCTAGGACCCAGATCTGAAATACATATTAGACGACGACTACTGGTCTTGGCTTTTCTTCCTTATGTGTCTCTTTCTTCCTTTTATCTTCCCACTACTGTCAGGCACTGTGAGCAGCCGTTGCTGTCACACAGGTGGATCAGAACATGAAGAATGGAGCTAAATAGAACTGTCTGCATGCTGCTTTGATGGGCTCAGGCTCAGTTTCAGAGAAAAGGTGGATTGGAGCCTGTGATGGGGGCTCCTTTCCCCCCACCAGAGTGTGTAAAAGCAGGGAGGAACAGGTGGGAAGGCACTTTAGGAGTTGGGAGGGTGTTAATTCCACCTCTTCTCTCCTTCCTCTGTACCCCGCCATTCCCTGTGAGTTGTCAAGGGCTAGAGAGATAACAAAGATCTTGCTTTCCACTATCAGGCAATGCACCCCTCGCTGAATTTTTCAGCTCCACTGACATTGTGAGGCAAATATTATATAAAGCTTATTTTCTGACCTGAGGGAATTTATAAGCTATTGGAGAGACAGTATTTGTTAAACAAGTAGAGAATATCCAAGATCTTAACTGTGTTGGTTTATGGATCATCGATATATTTATAGTTCAGAACAAGAAAGTTGTATCTTATACAACCACAGAAAACTTTTCTTGGAGGAGGCAGGATTTTTCTGGTCTTTAAAGTTGGGCCAACTTTGTAGGGAAAAGAGAGGTGTTCAGAACACTCCAGTGTCAGGCAATGATCTACCTTGGAAGGGTAGGTGTGGCAGAGTGAGCAGAGCCAGGGACCTGAGCTCTGGAAGTCCTGCCATTACATAGTTGATGTGAAGTGACGCAGTGAAGGTGGAGTTTTGTGGAAATCTCTCTTGTAGATAGATGAAAATAGGATAATTTTGGAGAGGCCAGAGAAAGGCAGTGAGGAAGCCTGCTAAAGGGCATGGCAGGTCAGCAACAGGAGAGAGGAAGGGGGCGAGTCCTAGAGAATATTCCAGAGTAGACGAGGCAGGACTGACATGAAGGATGAACTTGAGGGGAAAGACAGAAGACGCCGACATTTCTGACCTGTGAGAACTGACCAATACTGACATGTTCTGTTTGCGAAGTACTTGGACTTTTCAAAGCACCTTTTCATTCAGCAAAGCGTTGTCTGGGTTCTTAGAGTTCATCTAATCTGGCTCCGTTTTATGGAAGGGGAGGCTGGGGAAGAAAAGGGAAGCGACTATTCCCAGCGCACACAGCTATTCAGTGGTGGAGCGGGACCTGCCATCTAGGCCTCTCCCTGCTAAGACAATTCTAAGACAACAGCAGCATGGAAGAGAGTGTGCAGTTGGCAGAAAGTCTGTCTGGCTGGATAACATTAGGTGATAAACCAGTCTCTCTGAGAGCTGAGAGAAACTTATCTTACTTTTTGTCCTCCACTCTTTCTTGCCCCATCCCTGTTTTCCATCTCTGCTTCACGCTCTTGTTGTCTGGTCTAATTAACTTCCTCTGTTGGAGCAGCTTCCCCTCTTGGGTAAACTCAGACATGACCACAGCAAAGCAGCGTGGAATCTTCTGTTAGGTCAGTGTTCCCAGAGATGGTGGCAGCACTCAGCCATCTGGGTCAGAAGCTGGAGTCCTTCTGGAGCCTTGCTCACTTCTGCAGCTGGTCACCTCCCGAGTCCTTGTTTCTTACTAAAAGAGTGCTCGGTCCGCCCTGCTTGTCCCCATTCTCACTGCCCCACACGGCGTGTCCTTGAAAGCAGTGACCCCTCACAGAGTGGGTTCTTGTGGTCTGCATCCTGACCCCCAGCTTCCCTGCAGATGCAGCTGCACTGGAGCCCCTGAAGACAAACCAGGGAAGTGCTGCATCCTGTGGGGCAGGAGGCTTTGCTTTGCCCAGGGCTGGGCTCCTGAATGAATTTTGGTGCAGCCTTAACGGCTGAGTTGTGCTGTGGAAGGTGCACAGCTGTGTCCAGGCACTCCTGGAAGAGGAAGTTGAGGTCATGAGGCTGAATTAGGCTTTGTGTGCTCCTTCTAGGTTCTCAGCATTTGTCTGGTCCTTTACTTGCTTTAGATCTCTGCCCTAGCCACTGTAGGCAGGAGCAGCTCTCTTCCAAGAGGTTCCCAAGGTAATAAACTTCATAGTCCCCTGAGTTTAGTCTGAATGGCCTTGGCCTTGGGGTCCATCCCAAGTTCCATAGCCAGCAGTTGGGTCCATGTCTCACATTTTCGTCCTTGTCTCCTCTACACAAAATTGCCACAGTCCACCCCCGTCCCCCCTCCCCACCTCCAGTCTGGTGCAATAGGGATTTAAGGAGGAAATGGACTACCTGGATAGTAGAGGAAGGAAGTTTGTGGCTGGCAAATTGTTATTTTATTTGGAAAGTCTATCCCATTCTCTCCCGCCACTCAGAGCAGCAGATTAAGTCAGATGTCGTTGAGCTGTCTCTCTTCCTAGCCATCTTGGATAAAATAGAGGTACAGGCTTCACCCTTCAGAAGCTTGCTGAGACAGTCTTATTTACTAACAACAACAAAACAAAAACCACTTCAAGCCCCCAAATCCCAACCACACAAGTCTCTATCTTTGCCTCTGACAACTCTCGTGTCTCTCTGGGTCTTGGACCCTCTGTGACTTAGTTAAAGCAGTGGTAACTTGGTAACTGTCTTGGGAGCACGCAGAGAGAGTCAAGCCTCAGCTTGCCAAATTTTCCCAGAGTATGCACCCCTTCTTCATCTCCTCTGGGCCTTTTTCTTAGAAGAGCTGTGTCATGCTTTACTGATGGTAGATGCTGTCTGCATTGGAGATGAGTGGCTATAATCTTTACTGCCTTCGGGAGGACTGTGAAATCGTTGACTTCCTTTATCTGCTTGGGTTTGAGATGAGCTAGCATCTACCAGTTTTAGCCTCTGGAGTCCCATGGCCTCGTGAGAAGGGAGTGTTCTGCTGGCACAAGCTGTGCGGGGGACAGTAGTCCTTGACCCTTTGTTCTTTTCACTCTGCCTTCCTCCTCTCAGTCGTTCACAGCTCAGCCAACCAGCTAAGTGGGGTGTAGACAGTTGTATCACCCCGGGGTAAGGAGCCCCAGACAGGGAGGGAATAAAGGCTTTCTGAATTCTTTCTTTCCTGCACTTTCAAAAGGCTAAGTGGTGCTCAAGTATGTTCCTTCACATCCCTGAGAGTAATGCTCAGGAATTCCCCCAAATTTGCCACTCTGAGACTTCCAAACAAGCTTCCTCCTGTTTCTGTCCTTCAGGATCTTAAATTGCTTTCTACTCTCCCCGCTCCCTCCACATTCCTCTGCTTTTCCTTTCATCATCTTCCCTTCCTTGCATCCTGGGGTCTAATTGATTTCTCTATCGCACAAGTTGTTCAATGTTGATCTCTAAGTGAATGAACATTCATAAGGACCTCTTTTTACACAAAGGCAAACTAGCTGTCTTCCACATAAATATAGGATGGGCCCAGTGCATGTCTTATTAGGAAAGGTGCTAATCATTGCATAGATTAGGAACTTCTAAGTTCTTAACCTTGGGGAAAAAGAAGATGGTTTAAAAAATGGCATCTTCTCCTGTAGGATGTTGATGTTTATTTAGTATGACTCATCTGTAGATCAGGGCCACCTTCCATGTTCCTAGGATAAGAACTGGATATTGAAGGGCCACTGCTCTTCTCTCTCCCCAGGTCCTTAGAAGAAGCATCATAGGGTCCCTTTACAGGAGATAAGCTGGTATGTCTGTATCCCAGCAATCCCCAAAGAAGCTGAAATGCGGCATTCCTATCATGTAATGTTTCGGTTACAGCATTTAAGCCTGAGTCCTTGCTCACAACAGCTATCACATAACAGCTTAGTATAGGAGGTTAAAGATCCACAAAAATTCACTCTGATAGTTAAAAATATCACTGTGATTCTGCTTGTAGTGAACCGTGGTTTGGGGAGATGATGGGTCAGAATTGTTTGGATTCCTGAGCTGTTCTGTATCCTTGATAAAGCTTGGATGGTCAGAGCCCCGACTGGGGGGTTTTGATGTGACTAGCAGGAGGGACAAAGTGCAGGTCAGGCAGGGCCCAGCTGTCTCTTCTTTCTGTGAGTGTTCTTTATTCCCCAGAGATGACTCCATGGGGATGAAAGTGGTAGTTTTCTATCTTCCTGTTCTGCAGGAGAACTTACTACAACCTCATGAAATCAGATGTGTTATCTTACTTCTCAGTTTAAGGGGCTCCAAAAGACTTGATTTCCATTTTTTCTTTCAATATATTTGTCTGAAATGTTATTCACGACTCCATTTGCCCCTGGGACTGCAAATATAGTATATGTCCCCTGGAAACACTTTTGTTCTAACCAGAATGGAGGACGGTAGGACATGAATCTCATTTGATCTGGGCCCTGTGTTTTGTCAGCTAAACTCAGAATCACATTTGCTCACCAGTTGACTCATATTGAACCTTTCCTCAGGTCTTTTTCACTAATAACCATCTTTATCCTGTTGTCTTACAGTATTTTTCTAAGCTTCAGTGTAAAATTACATATTTTACCCTTTAAAAATTTCATCTTGCCGTATTTAACCTGTGGTTTCAGTTTGTGGAGGCTTTTCTCTCTGATGATATCTAGTATATTAATTATCCCTCCCAATTAATTTATCATAAGCATATTTGATAATTGTGTCTTATCCAAGTCAGTGATAAAAAGGGTAACCATAATGGGATCTAGAACAAATGGGAAAAGAAAGGAATATTACAAGCTAACATCTCTGATGGATATAGATGCAAAAATCCTTAACAGAACACTAGCAAATAGAATTCAACAGCACACATTGAGTCTAATAAGACAAAGGTCCAGTATCCAGCATCTATAAGTAACTTAAACAAATTTACAAGGAAAAAAAAATCCCATTTTTAAAAAGTGGGCAAAGTACATGAACAGACACTTTTCAAAAGAAAACATACATGTGGCCAACAAGCATATGAAAAAAAGCTCAGCATCACCGATCATTAGAGAAATGCAAATCAAAACCACGGTGTGATACCATCTCACACCAGTCAGAATGGCTGTTATTAAAAAGCCAAAAAATTACAGGTGCTGGCAAGGTTGTGGAGAAAAAGGAATATTTATGTAGTGTTGGTGGGAGTGTAAATTAGTTCAACCATTGTGGAAGACAGTGTTGCGATTCCTCAAAGACCTAAAAACAGAAATATCATTCCACCCAGCAGTCCCATTACTGGGTATATGCCCAAAGGAATATAAATAATTTGATTATAAGATGCCAGGTGCAGTGGCTCATGCCTGTAATTCCAGCACTTTGGGAGGCCGAGGCAGGCAGATCACTTGAGGTCAGGAGTTCAAGACCAGCCTGGCCAACATGGCGAAACCCTGTCTCTACTAAAAATATATATATATAAAATAGCTGTGTGCGGAGCTGTGCACCTGTAGTCCTAGCTACTTGGGAGGCTGAGGCAGGAGAATTGCTTGAATCTGAGAAGTGGTGGCTGCAGTGAGCCAAGATTGTGCCACTGCACTCCAGCCTGGGTGACAAAGCAAGAACCTGTCTCCAAAAAAAAAAAAAAAATTGTTTGATTATAAAGATACATGCATATGTATGTTCATTCCAACACTATTCACAATAGCAAAGACATGGAATCAACCTAAATGCCCATCACAGTAGACTGGTTAAAGAAAATGTGGTACATATACACCATAGAATACTATGCAGCCATAAAAAAAGAATGAAATCATGTCCTTTGCAGAAACATGGATGGAGCTGGAGGCCACTATCCTTAGCAAACTAATGCAGGAGCAGAAAACCAAATACCACTTGTTCTCACTTATAAGTGGGAGCTAAACATTGAGTACACATGGACACATAGAGGGGAAGAGCAGGCACCAAGGCCTACTTGAGGGTAAAGGGTGGAAGGAGGGAGAGGATCAGGAAAAATACTAATGAGTACTAGGCTTAACACCTGGGTGATGAAATAATCTGTACAACAAGCCCCCATGACACAAGTTTACCTGTATAAGAAACCTGCACATGCACCCCTGAACTTAAAAGTTAAATTTTTTAAAAAAGAGGCTGGGCATGGTGGCTCACACCTGTAATCCCAGCACTTTGGGAGGCCGAGGTGGGCAGATCACGAGGTCAGGAGATCGAGACCATCCTGGCTAACACAGTGAAACCCTGCCTCTACTGAAAATACAAAAAATTAGCTGGGCGTGGTGGCACATGCCTATAGTCTCAGCTACTCGGGAGCCTGAAGCAGGAGAATTGCTTGAACCCAGGAGGCGGAGGTAGCAGTGAGCTGAGATCACGCCACTGCACTCCAGCCTGGGCGACAGAGCGAGACTCCACCTCAAAAAAAAAAAAAAAAAAAAAAAGCAGAAGAATGAATTTGAACAGTGGCCTCAAGTCAAAAAAAAGAAGAAAAAGGGTTCATGTACCATGATCAAATGGGATTTATCCCTGGGATGCAAGGATGGTATATTACTCCATTCTCATGCTGCTATAAAGAACTGCCCGAGACTGGGTAATTTAGAAAAGAAAGAGGTTTAATTGACTCACAGTTCCACATGTCTTGGAGGCCTCAGGAAACTTACAATCATGGTGGAAGGCACCTCTTCACAGAGTGGCAGGAGAGAGAATGAGTGTAAGCAGGGGAAATGCCAGGCACTTAGAAAACCATCAGATCTCATGAGCTTCACTCACTGTCATGAGAACAGGATGGGGGAAATGGCCCCCATGATCTAATCACTTCCCATTGGATCCCTCCCATGACACCTGGGGATTATGGGAACTACAAAATGAGATTTGGGTGGTGACACAGCCAAACCATACCAGATGGCTCAACATATTCAAATCAATAAATGTGATAAAACAGATGGTATGTGCCTAAACTTCTGGGAGTTCCAGAGTTCCTCTTCCTGGTTGATATTGATTCATTTCATAGCACTGTTTGGACCCAGCTGTCCCGAGTTACCAGTCCATCCAGCTGCCAGTGTATCTCTGATTTTTTTTTTTTTTTTACAAGATCAAGAGAGATTTTTCTGAAGTCCAGATAAATTATGTCCCTGACATTCTTTGCCATATGTATGTGCATATGTGTGTATTTAAATTTATGATATATATTATATACAAATATATATTGTGTAAATATATATGGCTACTGCTTTTTAAGTCCCCAATCTGTTATTTATGGGTCACTTACTAGCTATTGCTGAGTGTTTTACATGTATTATCTATTTTATTCTCTACAATAATTATATAATAACCTCATTAACTAAAAGTAATGATGTTTCTTGATGCAATTTGTACTTAATCTCCAGGGATCAATGCTTCCTTCTCTGAGTTCTTGTCACTTTTTATATATTCTTTTCTGGAGTTTTGCCTATGATATTGATTAAGAAATATTTTTTGAGCACTTGCTATGTACAAAGAAAGTACTGCATTACAGCCTGTTGGAAATTCAAATATGAATATGCTCAGAAGAGATTACATGTAATTAAAAATGTAAGGGAATGAATAATAGCTTGGTGGGGAAAGGAGGAAAAACAAAAGAACAGTCCTGAGTGTGAATGGAATGCCGAAACTAGCCCACCTGCAGAGTTTAGAAGCCATGGGGATGGTACAGTCCACGTTA
Organism: Macaca nemestrina; assembly: GCF_043159975.1. Classification (NCBI taxonomy): domain Eukaryota; kingdom Metazoa; phylum Chordata; class Mammalia; order Primates; family Cercopithecidae; genus Macaca; species Macaca nemestrina. Next base: position 57,001,824 of record NC_092136.1, read on the forward strand.
GATTCTCATCTCAGAGGTAGGTAGAAAGTATCCAGTTGACTGACAGTTTTAAATCCTATCTCAGTACCTTGTTGGAGTGGCTCTGTGAGTTTGAGGTCAAGGAGGCAGGTTTCGGGAAAGAGTCCACTTTTGAAATCTTTTCTTTAAAAAAATGTTGTTAAATGTTCAGTTATAAGATAAATAAATCCTGGGAATCTAATGTACAACATAGTGACTATAGTTAATACTGTATTGTTTACTTGAAATTTGCCAAGAGAGTAAGTCTTAAGTATCCTCACCTCTCCCCATCACACACACAAAATGGTAACTGTGTATGGTAATAATGAATGTGTAAACTTGATTGTGGTAATCGTTTCACAGTGTATTAGTATATCTAATTATGCTGTACATCTTTAGTATATATAACTTTTATCAATCATAACTCATAAAGTTGGAAAAAATTGAGAAATTATTTAAAATATGTAGAATATCTATTTTTATATGTATAGTTTAAGTGACCCACCACCTAGCTTAAGAAAGAAAACACTACCATTAACTTTAAAATCTCCTGTGTCCTTACCAATAATTGATTTAATTTAAGAAGATAAAGGTATGTTGAATGGTAGAAAAATAGTTCGCAAGTTTGAGACCAGCCTGGGCAACATGGCAAAATCCCATCTCTACAAAACATAAAAAAATTAGCAGGGTGTGGTGGTGCACACCTGTAGTCCCAGCTACTTGGGAGGCTGCAGTGGGAGGATTGCTTCAGCCTGGGAGGCAGAGGTTGCATTGAGCCAAGATCTTGCCACTGTATTCCAGCCTGGGCAATAGAGCCAGACCTTGTCTCAAAAACAAAACAAAACAAAAAAATCTACAATAGCAACAGTGTAGAATATGTAGAATTTAGTAAAAAGGAAAAAAATTGCTAACATGATTATTGCTTGGTATAAATTTCTTTTTCACTTGCATATGTCTTTACATAGTTATAGCTTTATTATGCATAATTAGCATTGTCTCCCATGCTGATAAAGTCTTTGTAATTGCCATTTAAAGTTAGTTTTTTTTTTTTTTTTGAGACAGGATCTCCCTGTGTCTCCTGGGCTAGAGTGCAGTGGCGTGATCACTGCTCATTGCAGCCTCTATCTTCTAGGCTCATGTGATCCTCCCACTTCAACCTCCTGTGTAGCTGGGACTACAGGCTTGTACTAATTTTTTTTAAAATTTTTTTTATTTTTAGTAGAGACGAGGTCTCTATGTTGCCCAGGCTGGTCTTGAACTCCTGGTCTCAAGAGATCCTCCCAGGTTGGCCTCCCAAAGTGCTGGGATTACTGGTGTGAGCCACTGTGCCCAGTTAGTTAAATTTTAAATAAAAAACCTGTGTTGTAAATTCAGAAAGATACAAAAAGATATACAGTGAAAAGCAAGTTTTCCTCCCACCCTCTTTTCTCCTTAGAACCCATTGCTGCTACCAGTTTGTGGTTTATAGTAGTCTCTTTTAAATTTTTAAAATTTAATTTAGTTTTTTTTTTTTTTTTTTTTTTTTGAGGCTGAGTCTCTGTTGCCCAGGCTGGAATGCAGTGACACGATCTCAGCTCATTGCAATGTCTGCCTCCTGGTTTCAGGCAATTCTCGTGCCTCGGCCTCCTAAGTAGCTGGAATTAAGGCATGCGCCATCATGCCTGGCTAATTTTTGTATTTTTAGTAGAGATGGGGTTTCACCATGTTGGCCAGGCTGGTCTCGAACTCCTGACCTCAAGTGATCCACCCACCTGGCCTCCCAAAGTGCTGGGATTACAGACGTTGAGCCACTGCACCCAGCCATAGTCATCTCTTACAATGGCTGCACAATAGTCCATCTAGTGCAGTTTTTCAGACTAAGGGCCATAATCCATTTTTGGGTCAGGAAATCAGTTTAGTGGGGCTGTATATACTTTGTTTTCTTAATTTCCTAATAACATAGATTAGGATTGAAAATAGCAGAGAGCATCACATATAGTAAAGATAGTGTTGTTTTGAGAAACCTTTTTGGTTCAGTTTTTTACACACACGCAGATACACACACCCTCTCACACATGCGTGTGCTAGATTACAATGTAAACTATTCTTTATTGGGTTGTTGCAGTTAAAAAAAATACTAATCTAGGAATGACTGATATGGAGGTTGTTTCTAATTTTTAAAATTATTATAAATAATGCTGGAAACAGACATTTATTCTGCATACTTAGGAATTTTCTCTTAGGATACTCTCCCTGAGTGAGGCTACTGAGTCAAAGTCTATGAGCATTTTAATTGATGAGTTACTTTCCAAAAGCCATATCCTATTTACTAGTTAATAAATGTCATCTGTGCTTTGTTTAGCATAGGTTATTTTAATTTTAACACAGACTGTTTTCTATGGGTAATATATGTGATATATATCTTTTTAACAGAAAGGGATGATTTATTAATTTTACCCTCAAGTAATATAAAGTGAACATTTCCCTTTTTACGAAATATTCTTCAACAGCAGTGATTCTCATTCTGGAGGCAACTTTTCTTGGGGGTAGGGTAAATACTTGAGTGCTTCCCAAACTTGAGTCAGTCTTACCTACCTTTATGATTTTCTCCTATAACCACGTACTATATGTACTTTTATTTACTTACCTTTAAATTTGGCTTTTTAAAAACTTTTTACTTTTAAATAATTTTAGACTTAGAGAAAAGTTGCAATGGCAGTACAAATTCTCCTAATCTTGTGTAACTACAGTACAGTGATCAAAACTAAAATTGATACTGATATAGACTTAGTTGGGATTTCACCAGTTTTTCCTATGAAACTCCTTTTTCTGTTCCAGGATGGAATCCAGGATCCCATGTTGCATTTAGTTGCTGCGTCTCCTTAGTCTCCTCTAATCTGTGACAGTTCCTCAGTCTGTCCTTGTTTGTCATGACCCAGGCCCTTTTGCGGAGTACTGATCAGGTATTTTGTAGATTATCCCTTAGGTTGGGTTTACTTGATGTTTTCTCATAATTAGATTAAGGTCATGGATTTGGGAAGAGCACCACAGAGGTGAAATGCCCTTCTCAGCGCATGGTATTGGGGCACATGGTGTCAATATGTCTTATTGCATGTAGTGTTAACGTTGATCACTTGATTAAGGTGATATTTGCCAATTTCTCCACTGTGAGGTTAACTATTTCTGCCTTTGTAATTAATAAATATTCTGGGAGAGATACTTTGAGGTTACACAAATATCCCATTTTTCCTTAAACTCTTTTTTTTTTTTTTTTTTTTTTTTGAGACAGGGTCTCACTCTGTCACCCAGGCTCTGGAGTGCAGTGGCTTGATCATGGCTCACTGCAGCCTTGACCTCCTGCTGGGCTCAAGTGATCTTCCCACCTCAGCCTCAAAAGTAGCCAGGCCCACAGGTGTGTGCCACCACACCTGGCTAAGTTTTTTATTTTTTGTAGAGTTAGGGGTTTTGCCACATTGCCCAGGCTGGTCTCAAACTCCTGAGCTCAAGCAATCTTCCCGTCTTGGCCTCTCAGATTGTTGGGATTACAGACTTGAGCCACCAAGCCTGGCCTCTCCTTAAACTTCTACCTGCTATAAAACAATACTAAAAGCAGATAGAAAATGTAACTTCTTTAGTGTTGATCTAATAATGAGATTGGTAATAATGAGGTTAGTAGCTGGCTATCTTTGTTCTTCTATACATTAAGATAATATAAAAGTTTTAAAAATTTTAAAAATGTTTGTCCATATACCACTTATAATCATCTTGTATACACACCCCACCTTGGAAACTCTGGACTACTGTGAGGTGTTAAGCATCAAGTGGTCTAGGTTCTGTGGTGACATTGTTAATACCCTTTTTAGTTGGATCAATTGGTTGGTTTTATTAGTTCATTCATTTAAAAATTTATTAATTGTACTTGGTACACAGCCCTAAGCTAGAATTCAGAGTTAAGACATAGTTCTGTCTCTAAAGAACATTACGGCTAGCAGGAGAAATAAGCTGAATGAGCCTTGGTGCAGTCACACAAGGCAATGGGGCATGGTTGGCGCTGGAGTGGCAGCCTGTTCTGAGGAGTACTGGGGGTAGGGCTAGAGAATCAGTCTAGCCAGGGAGAATGAGGGGAGCTAGGATTGAGGAGGTCGACATAGTCTGGGCTCACACTTCCCATAGCCTTGCCCAGATCTTACTCTGAGGGGTACTTCTTTCCCAGCCTCAAGGTATTTTCCTGGGTAGATCATAGAAAAGCAGCTTGAGTCCACATTCCTCTTAATCCCCTATCTCTTACCTTTCCCTCCACTTTGCACCTTGCCTCCCCAGTCCTGAAGCTTTTAATCATGATACGTTAAGGTCATTGTTGAACTCAGAGTTGTGAGCCAGCTAAGCTTGGAAAGCCTATTACTATTATTCGAGACAGAGTCTTGCTCTGTTGCCCACTGGTGTGAGTACAGTGGTGTGATCTCGGCTCACTGCAACCTCCATCTTCTGGGTTCAAGTGATTCTCCCACCTTAGCCTCCTGAGTAGCTGGGATTACAGGCGCCTGCCACCATGCCTGGCTAGTTTGTGTATTTTTAGTAGAGACGAGTTTTGCCGTGTTGCCCAGGCTTGTCTCAAACTCCTGACCTCAAGTGATCCGCCCGCCTTGGCCTCCCAAAGTGCTGGGATTATAGGCGTGCGCCACCACACCTGGCCAGAAAGCCTATTCTAGAAGGATAAAATGGTGCTTTCCTAGGGGTCTAGGGTATTGCTTCCTTGGTCCACTCTTTCCTGGCCCCAAGCCTATGTTTATGTGGCCCAGTGTTAAAATGCTCCGGCTTAATGAGGAACAGCAGTCAGGGGCCTGTGGATTTGAGAGATTTCAGATAATTGGCTCATATATGAACGTTATCACAGAGACTCCAAGAAACTGGAGCAAGCCATGAGTACCTGTGTCGTGAGTACCTGGACGTCGAGCTTTATACAGAGGATTGTGAGCTGAGCAGAGGTGAACTAGGGCTGGATGGTTATCAGACTGAAGGAGAGGGGGCACAACCCAGCGTGAAGGTGTGTGGTAGCTGCTTCACCACAGGGCTGTGGGGTCTAGGCGAATTATAGGCTGAATTCCACACTTCTCTGGTTCAGAGTCTTAAGGTCGTCAGGGGTTGGGTGGTGGTGTAGGAGAGGCAGGGAGAATTAGGTCAGGAGTAAGGACCTGGGAAAACTTCCTATCATAAAACACTAGGACTTGAGCACAGAACGGGTATTTCTCTACCTTCCTAGGAAGTCTGCAAGCCAAATTTGTGTGGCAGCGGCCAACACTATGGAGGTCCTGCCAGATGTGACTTTCAGGTGGAGGGGGCCCAGGATTGCCATCTGGAGGGAGATTTGTTTTGTTGATCTGAAGGCCCTCATAGCACCCAGGTAGAGACTGCTTGATTTGCAGTAGACAGATTGTCTTCCAAGAGAACTTAGGTATTGTCAGGTGTTCAGTATCTGCTTTGTAAAGGCAACTCTGTCTCAGACTTAGGGGTAGGGGTGAGTCTGAGCAAGGACCTCAGCAGGAGCCTCAGTTCTCTTCCAAGTACTTCCCAGGCCATATCCTAATTTCTCCATCCTGTAATTTAGTACCTTTCTTCTCTGTCCAGCCCTTCTTAGGCAGGAAGCCTGAATCTCCCATTTTTTGCTTCCAAAAAAGGCTACTTTTCATTGGTGATGGTCCTCTGTCTGACCTCAAAGCCCCAAGCCCGGGGTTCTGCTGAGAGTTGGATAAAGACTGTAGCCCCTGAAAGCAAGAAGTCTTTCTGCTGCTTTGGACTTACTCAGAAAGCAGTAGGTCTGGCTGACTGCAGTAGAACGATGCAGTAGGACAGTCAAGCCGAAGGATGCTTGAACAGCTAGTCCAGCCCTCTCATGTGGAGGAAAAAGCAAAGGCCCTAAGGGAGACAGGGACTTGCCCAGGATTTTACCATTCCAGAAAGCTGGAAGCCAGGACTGGGCTCCAGCCTGCTAGTTGTCTACTACTGAATTTTAAAAGCTTCCCTCCTTAGCACATTGCCATTCACAGGCAGAAGAGGAAAATTATAAAACTCTTAAGGGCTCTTCCATAAACGGCAGCTAGAACCCAGTGTAGGAGGATTGGTGGAGGGGAGCGTGTTTGATTCCCCATTTTGTTTTTTTGTTTTTTGTTTTTTGAGACACAGTTTTGCTCTGTCACCCAGGCTGGAGTGCAGTGATGTGATGATGTCTCACTGCAGCCTTAACCTCCCAGGCTCAAGCGATCCTCCCACCTCAGCCTCCTGAGTAACTGAGACCACAGGCATGTGCCACTATGCCCAGCCAATTTTTAAAAATTATTTGTAGAGATGGGGTTTCCTTATGTTGCCCAGGCTGGTCTTGAACTCCTGGGCTCAAGCAGTTCTCCTGCCCCAGCCTCCCAAAGTGCTGGGATTACAGGTGTGAGCCACTGTACTTGACCTGATCACCCATTAATTTGGTAGAACTGGATGTTTTCAGTGGGAATACCACTGGACCCCAGTCTGGTGGGCATTAGGAACTAGGCTTCCCAGAGTCATTTGAAATTAGACATCTCCTAGGCATTTTAAGATCCAACCAATAATATTGAAACAACAGCCCATTTTACTTGAATTTCTTTGATCCCAAAGGAGTGACTTTAAAAGACTTACTCTGTTCCTGTGTTTTCAGGTTCAGAATTTCAGTTGTCTTTAAAGAGACAAGAAAGTACTATAAACCCCTCTCATGACCTAATCTGGAATCCGATCATCATTTACATATATGTATTTTCTTGTGCAATGTAGGGCCATCCATTCAAATTCCCTCACCTTAGAGAGGAAATAGCTGTTTCTGTTGTTTGTTTGGAGAGTCTTTTCAATGATTCATTTATCTCACAGGCACTCATTGCACACATTGAATGAAATACTAAAGGGGGGCCGGGTGCAGTGGCTCACGCCTGTAATCCCAGCACTTTGGGAGGCCGAGGCGGATCACGAGGTCAGGAGATCGAGACCATCCTGGCTAACAAGGTGAAACCCCATCTCTACTAAAAAATACAAAAAATTAGCCGGGTGTGGTTGCGGGTGCGTGGCTGAGGCAGGAGAATGGCATGAAAACGGGAGGTGGAGTTTACAGTGAGCCGAGATCGCACCACTGCACTCCAGCCTGGGCGACAGAGCGAGACTCCGTCTCAAAAACAAAAACAAAAACAAAAAAAAGACTAAAATGGATACACCTCGAGGAGCTCAGGTCTGTAGGGGAGACAGGTGTGCAAGTAACAGTGATAAAGTGATATCAACACTTTAATAAAGGCATCTTTAAACTGCTGTTGATTTGCAGAAGAGACAAACAGATTCTGTCAGGAGATTGAAAAATATTTTACAGAGGAGGTGATAACTGAGTTGGACTTTGAAGGCAGTAAGATTTTGTTAGTGGGGGAAGGAGAGGCATTCAGATAAAGGTAACAGCATGAGCCATAGAGGGAGGGAGAGGAAAATGCAGGCAGTGTTCAAAGAACCAGGCAGTGTCCTGTGGTTGTGCCTGTAATGGGGTGGTTGGTAGCAGGGGAGGTGTGGGCAAGAGATGAAGCCAGAGGATTTCAGATTTGGGTGGGAGCGTAGGCCAGAAGAGGGAACGCTGGACGTATTCACACTGCTGTTGCTGTTGTTTAGACCTTCATTTTTCCTCCAGACCGTAGTGTTGAAAATTCTTTTTAGTAATAGAACCCCTGTTTTCTGAACTTTTTACACCCATCTCCAAATTATAAAATGTAAGACTTTTTTTTTTTTTTTTTAAGTAAAAATGTATTTTTTTTTACAATCATAGTGGCCTGCACCATGGGGGGGAGAGGAGGCGTTTTGTCCTCGGAGCTGCTGGCCTGAGAGAACCTTGTCATCGTGGGAGCTGGGCCATTCCTACACAGTGCTCTGGCAATGACCTGGTGGTGGTGGAGGCCTGTGAGTGGGCACTAGTAATGGAAGCAGCTATAAAACCCTGGAGGGCAGCCGCAGGAGAGTGACCAGGAAAGTTCTGGGAAACAAACCACAAGGAGACTTTACAGGAATTTTTGGTTGTGCCCACAGGCAAGGCACATGAGGAAAAGAAATGTAATTATAGTTTGTGAGTCTATGAAAAGAGGCAATGAGTGACATGAAATAGCTGCTCTAAGTTTCTTCTTCCTGTTGGACAGGAAGAAATGGGGCTTTATGCATTTTATTCAGCAGATATTTATTGAGTGCCAGCTGTGAGCTGGGCCCTGCACTTAGTGCAGGGAATATTGGTGGTTAGCAAAATAGTCAAAGTTCGTATCCTAAGGAACTCATGAGGGAAGACTGAGATTAAGCAGATAACTGTACGAATGCATAATTACACAGCATGGTGAGTGCTCTGAAGGATAAGTGTGGGAACCTCATTTAGACTGGACGATTGTGAAAGTCAAGAGACAGGAAAGTCAAGGTGAGGCAAGGTGAGTAAGAACTATCCAGGCAAAGACTGCTTGGGAGGGGAGTGTCCCGGCAACGGGAAACAACCTGGCAAAAATATGACACTTCGGGGGAACTAAAAGCAGTTGTATGTGGCCAGTGCACAGTCAGGGAAGGGCAGGAAATGTGCTGAAAGAAGGCAGGAGGAGAATCACGCTGGGCCTTGTAGGTCCTGGTAAGAAGTTAGATTTTATCCTAAGTGTAGTGGGAAGTCAATGAAGTGTGTTAAGCAGGAAATGACCTGATCTGGTGTAAAGAAAGGTGATTCAGACAGCTCTAATGGCTTTGTGAGGGGAGAGTGGAAGCTGGGGCAATTAGGAGGTTTTTGCAATAATTCAGTTGAGAGATGGGTAGCATCAGAGGTGAAGAAAAGTGGACCGATAAAAGATATATTTTGGAAGTAGAATTGTTTGCAGTTGGGAAATGGATTGGATGTGGGGAAAAAGAAAAAGGGAGAGTCCAGGATGTCTCCAAGGTTTCTGGCACACGTATGCTTGCAGGCCTCTCAGCAGACAGCAGAGAGCTATCTAAGGTTGTCAGATCCTTATCCTTCGGAAAGGTCAGGTAGGATTGGTCTGAATCCAGCCTTGCAGAGGCAGTGGCGGGATTCAACTGTCCCTGGCTCTGCCCAGTTCCAGGAGTATGTACACAGTAGCATCACCCAAGCAGGCATTCCAGTTATCTCACTAATGGGGCCCTTCCTTTGTCCCTTCTTCCAGGACAAGGCCCTAAGGAGCCTCCATAACTCCAGCATGCCACTAGGGGGAGCATGGCCCGCATTCTGGGTCTGGTTTGGAGGGCTTTTTAAGTTTGGATTCCTTCAGGAACTGACTTGTATCAGCTCTAGTACTCAGTCCTGACCCCTTGTCCCTCATACTGCTTAAAAGAATGCCTAGCATATGGTAGGTGCTCAATAAGTGTTAATTGGTGTTACTACTGTATTATTAATATTATCTTATTGTAGAAAGGGGTGGAATCACCTCTTCTTTCTCAGGATGGAGACTGGGCAAGTGGAATGTGCATTTTGAGCATCAGGAGGAGAGCAGAGGGATGCCTTTTGGAAAAGGAAGAGGCGGAATTTTAGTGATTTGATGATACTGCGTTTGCCCTTCTATCTTGTCTTTCTTTGTAGACTTGGGATTCTTCAGCTAGGGCTTGCGTGAGGTTGGGGATTTATAGTGGGTGATTAAGTTCACTCCCTTTGAAGCTCTGATTGCTTCACTAAAGCAGTAGTGCCCCCCATTTAGGATTTGTGCCATTCTGTCATTTCCTGTTGGATTTTATAGCACTTCTCCTACCTTAACTTCTGGTATATATTTACCTTTTAAACTCAAGTCAATTAGAATCTTGTTTTGAGAATATTGTGATACGCTGGAAATTAATAAAAAAAAAAAAACCCACGAGATTCTGCATAGGATGCATTACAGATTCTATCAGGCTGGGTGTGGTGGTACACACCTATATTCCCAGCTACTCAGGAGGCCGAGGTGGGAGGATTGCTTGAGCTCAGGAGTTCAAGACCAGCCTGGGCAACATAGTAAGACCTCATGCCAATAAATAAATAAATAACATCAGGACCTTTAGCACTGTTTTTGGGAGCAACATTGGAAAATATCCTTCTTAAGCCTCAGTGTCCTCATCCTGGGGAGGGTATTAACTGTCCCAGTGTTTTTTGTTGGTTTTTGGTGAGGAGTTGCTGAGAGGAGCGAAGTTCTTAGTTCAGTGCCTGACTTGAGAGTGCTTTCAAGGACAGCATCTCTTCCGATGTTCAGCCCCAGCCCTGTCAGTAGACTCTGCAGGTGAAAAGGGGAAGTCACGTGACTTGCCCAGTGGCACGTGACCCATTACTGGTGGAGTCAGGCACTGCCAAGGTCTTCTGACCCCTGGTGCTGTTGCAACCACTGTGCTTAATGTACTCAAGAGAGTTGAAAGGCTTGGGGATTGTTTCTAGGTTTTATTTCCTGGTTCCGTGACCTGGGGCAAGTAATTTTACTTGTTGTAGAATTGTTTTAAAAAAATCTGTTAAATTAGTATAATAATGCCAGCCCTAACTTTCAGACTTGTCATGTCGAACAGATGAGCCAATATTTTGAGAGTAGTTTAGGAAAGTGTAAGGTCATACATAGCTGTGGGGTAGGGCTGGTGCATCGGGACATTTTATATCTCAGAGATGCTGTCTTAAGGTCTTTAGGCTGAAAGGATGGTAGTCAGTGTATCTCACCACAACTTAACAAGGATGCTCCACCATCCCTTGGGATCCCAGTGTTATCTCATAACCGGTTATCAAAAAGTTGACAGTTTTTGAAATCAGGTGGCAATATACTTTAGTGGAAAGGGTGCTGGACTAGGGGGAACTTGGCTGATTTCTTCACTTAGTTCTTTGACTGCCTAACTGTATAAGTGCAGATCAAATGTTTAATCTCTCTGAGTCTCAGTTTTTCCATCTATAAAATGGCCATAAGGCCAGTATGCTGGCTTACGCCTGTAATTTCGGTACTTTGGGAGGCTGAGGCAGGAGGATTGCATGAAGCCAGGAGTTCAAAACCAGCCTGGGCAACATAGTGAGACCCTGTCTCTATAAAAATAAAAATTAAAAAAGTAGCCAGGCATGGTGGTGCATGCCTGTAGTCCCAGCTACTTCAGAGGCTGAGGCAGGAGGGTCACATGAGCTGAGGAGTTTGATGATGTAGTAAGCTATGATTGCACCACTGCACTCCAGCTTGGGCAACGGAGCAAGATCCTGTCTCTAAAAGAAATTTAAAAAGATAATAAATAAACTTGAAAAAATGGTCATAAAAATATCTGTGCAGTGTATTTCAAAAGGTTATGAGGATCAAACAAAATGATACATGTAAAAAGAATGTTACAAAGCAGAAATGTATGCTGGGGAGGGGGGAGAGGAAGGGACAGGATGGGGATGGGGATGGGACTAAACTTAGGGGGTCTGCCGTGTCCCAGGGACTGTGCTTAATTTCTGACGGGAGCATTACTATTGCTGACTGTGACAGCAGCTCCCATGAAGCCTGTGCCTTAGCTGCAGACCCTGAGCAGGGCAGAGAGACAAGACTGTATTTGTATCAGGTTTGTCATCTGGGTTGTGACTCTCGACTTGCCCAGGATTCTTTCTGGTCCTGACCGAGTGTCTTTGCTCTCCATTTCAGGAAGATGAGAGACTGCTTAGGCGCCACCACTAGTACCATGAGTCCCTGCACTGGTTAAAGCCATCGCCACAACCTGGACAGGCAGCAAGGTAAGCAGGGAGGCCAGTCCAGGCGAGCTCCTGGGATATGAGTGCATTTCCGCCCCAGTTGTGCCCGGAAAAATCCCAAGTGCACAAACAAGTCAAGGCAGCACATCAGGGTCCCTCCTACCCGAGCTCCAGGACCCAGAGGAAGGGCTGGCTTCCCCTCCAAGCGTTTCAGCTAGCTCCCTCCCCCCCGGCAGGGATTCTTCCAAGTTATAAAAAATGAGACACTGGAGGGGAAGAAAACAAGTCCACTCACTGTCTTCTCCCTTCTCCCCTCTGAGCTGTTCAAGCAAGTTCCCAGGAGCAGTTCAGAGCCTCTGTTGGACTGGAAGGGAGGTAGGAGGAGTGGAATGCGTGCAAAAACTGAGCTGATCAAAAGACAGTGCTGTTTCATGGAAGCCTCCCAGAACTGAGAGAGAGAGAGAGAGAGAGAGAGAGAGACAGTGAGAAAGAAAGAAAAAGAGAGCGCCCTTGTGCACGCGCTAGGCCAAGAGCGCGCTGGTGTGCGTGCACCCGCCTAGCGAGGACAGGGTCTCCATGACAACTGGCCTGGCCGGCTAGCAGTGCTCTGCTCACTTGGCTGCGAGCAGCGCCGCGAAAGGTCAGAGGAAGGAGCTGTGGGAAGCTCGCAGCAGGTATCGGAGCTTAAGCCAGTGGATTTGGGGGCCGTGGGCTCCCTAGCCGGCTGTGGTGTGAGAATGGAGTGGGCAGGAAAGCAGCGAGACTTTCAGGTAAGGGCAGCTCCGGGCTGGGATCGTTTGGCCTTCTTTCCTGGCCCTTCTCTCCGGCTGTTTTCTGGGAGGCAGGCGAGTGTCTGTAGTCCCTGCTCGGGGTTTGGGGCTCAGGAATGATGTCATGCTCCAACAGTTGGATTCTATTAGCTTAAGGAGGAGGGAAACAGCCAATTTTCTTGACTTTGCAAATCTAGCTGATCTCACTCTTGCTGAATCTGAGGTGTTTAGACTTCACTCTAAAAAGCATCATTTTACTTTTATTTAGCACAAAGGGACAGGATATTTTTACAGGAAGCATCTTTTATGTGGAAGAAACTGAGTTAACATCACTCCCGTGGTGTTTGTAGTTCTTACAGGGAAACTCCAGTGCCTTTTGAGCCACTTGTTCGCCCTAGTGAACACTGTCTGTTTTGTCTCTTGGTGCTGCTATGTCTGACCTGTAATGGAAAAAAAAAAAAAAAAAAAAAAACTAATTAAGCTCAGCGAGGAGCCTGTGGTGAGTTCCAAGTTCCTCTAGAGCATTTATTAGGACAGAGGGATGCCTGAGCTGGGGTTTTGCACACTCTCTTCCAGGCAGCTTGGTAAGAATCAAGCTGTCCTCCCACATTAAAAGGTCGACCACAGACTTTCCTAGGAGGTGGGGGAGGGGGTTGGCTTGGGGTTGGGGGGCCTGCAAACAGGTTTCTCATACAGATGTCCCAGAGTGAGCTGTCAGCGGCAGCTGCTAAGAGCTGGGGGACATGAGGCACTGTAGTTGTGCTGGGTGGATTCCTTTGGTTACATTTTGACCAAATCTCAGGGCACGCAGTGTCCACGCTGTGCACTCCTACACTGATTGTCCGAAGTTTTGGTAAAACTTATTCTGACCTGGAGGAGTGGTACGTGGTGAGCTCAGTGTGGCCTAGGAAAGGAGACCTTCCCAGAAAGGCAGTTTCCTAGGTGGTAGGGTAGTGGGGTTGTCAGTAATATTGTTAGGAGGATGAATGCAGCAAACACTCCCTGCAAGGGAGACCCATCAGGGAATGTGCTTCCACTTGAGCCATGTTATGTCTTAAATTCACTTCTTGGCCTCAGGGAACTTTGCAAATGCCTTTGGTTTCTCTGTGGGATGAGGGAACAGCTGCTGTCCTGGCTCTTCGGTTTTTCTTCTTGAACTTTCTGAACAGAATGTCTTTTGTATTCTGGCAAACAATGAGGGGGCATTCTGATTAACTTCGGGTCAGCTTGCCAATGCAAGCACTGGCCATGTCCCCAGTTCTGGCTCCCTAAATGTGTACACGTATGCATCATGGTTGTGGCCTGAGGGTCCACAAGGGTGAACTCCATGGCCCTGGACCTCAGATGGGCCACTTCTGAAGTTATTCCTCCTTTTGCTACACTCCAGGGATCCTCTGCTTAGTTGAAACCTACATTTTGCTGGAGGGATGTGGCATAATACTGAGCCAGTGGGCCCTTCAGTTGGCAGTGTAAATCCAGAACCTCAGCCTTCTTTTCTACTTGTGTGTGTAGTTGGAGCTCTTCAATTTTACCATCCCCACATGTGTGAAGAGGGCTAGCAGAGACCCAGTTTCAGGAGTTGGTGCTCTTTCTTTTGGTATAGCAGAAAGATGAATGGATTTGGGTTGCTAGACTTGAGTCGATGGCTAGATTCTGTTCCCATAGGGTGGCCACAGGCAAGTATCTTAACTAATAGGAGCTTCAGATTCTTACCTGTGAGATGGAGGTAATGATAAGAACAACTTCACAGGACTGTTGGAAGGAGCCAGTGGGATAACTTCCGTGAAAATAGTTAGAAACAAGTCACATCCTATCTAATGTAACATGTTGTGAATTGAAGCTTGAGGAATGACCCAGCCCTCCCTGGAAAGTCACTTTGCCTCTCGGTTCTGGTTCTCTCATTTTATAAAGTGCCGTCTTCCTTTCTGCATTTATAAGTAAACATGAGAAAAATCTGAAAAGACTTCTTCAGGATGTTTAAGGAAACAAATGTTGCTTTCCTTGGGTTGGGTCATTTCATAAGAGTGACGTTCACCGTAGACCTGGAGCCTCATAGACGATCCTGCAGAGAGGAAGCTTTCCTTGGTCACCTGACTCATGTGTTTCTATATAGTACAGAGGAGAGGTATTCCAAAAGACCCGTCGCTTTTCCTGTGTCCCATAGCTGCCTGTATTTGTGGCACCATACACTTTAGCAGCTGGAAGAGAGGCTATGAGTGCCAGGCCTGTTTCCCTCGTACAGCTGGGTCCTGCTGGGGAGACTCAGCAGTGGGCAAAGAGGTCTTTCTCCTCCATTCTGAGTTTAGAAGGCAGGGTTCTAACTGGGAGAAAGTGTTATTGCTCTGAAAGACTTCTTGGGAGCTGGGCAGGTCTTTCAGGAACTCGTAAGGCTACAGCTTTTGGGGAAAGAAAAGAAACAAGGAAGTGGGAATTCCAAGGGCAGAGATTCTTGATATGCCGTGGGACTGTGCCAAGGAATGGAAGAGCAGGGGAAGGGAGACTCCAGGCAAGGAGAGTCCCAGGTCTGTCCTCAGTGAGTCGATAGGGCGTATGGCATACTAGAGTGCCTCACCCACAGCCCCAGCTTTACTGTGAGGTGGGGAAAACCTGCCAGCCATGTCCCGGAGTGGTGTCTGGGAAGAAGCCCTTGAGCAGACCCATAGTAGGCAGATTAAAAAAAAAAAAAACAAAAACGAAACAAAGCAAGCTGCTCCCCTTCTAGGTGAGTCATGTCACAACAGCCTCTAAGGCCCGAAGGAGAAGCTGCCCACAGCTTAGATTGGGGCTGCAGCTGTTCCCCACTCCCAGCAGTCCGGCTTCCCGAGCTGAGTCACAAATTGGATCTGTCTATGTTCCTTAAGGATTAAAAAGTAACATTCCTGTTCTCACTCCCTCTTTCCTCCTTCTTCTACTCCCCTTCCTGTACCTTCTCCCCTTGGGCTTCCTCTCTCTAAAATTAGATATCAGTCACCCAGGGAAGATGAAACTTTGAAATACACTGGAGAACAGGCCAAGGGCACCCTTGGTTCTGCTGGTTCAGCCTCTTTCCCTGGAATGAAGGGCGGGGGTACAGATTCAGGAGGGCAATCCAAGTATCATGGCCCCACTGGTAGCCTAGACCCAAGAGAGGCTGTACCCCACTCCCCGCCGCATCTGATTCTAAGAACTGCTTTACAGGAGGTCCACCTAGCACCTCAGGGAGATGGGAGGGTCTGAGGCCTGGACCTTCTGAAGCACCTTCCTGTGGGGCAAGTGGGACTAAAGGATTGAAGAATATGTCTTCCTTCCTGTCACTCCTCTTAGCTGTTAACTATCATTGCCCTGGAAGTGTCCCCATTTCCACTGTTGGGCCTAAGAGAGTGGTCTGAGGCAGCCAAGCCCAGGGAACACATAGTTGAGGCTGGGGGAAGCCTGGCAGCAGCCCTTCCAAGCTCTGGCTTGGCCTTCCTTCTGTGCCTCTGCTTGGGCTTGGGAGGTGGGTGTGTTTAGGGCAGGCTGTGAGGAGGGGAAGGGAAAATCTGCAGGCAGATAATTGAGTTCTTTGAGTTGGAGGGACCGTGGAAAGTGGAGAAGGGGCCAGGAGGGCATGAAACAAACAAACAAAAAAAAGACCATCTGGCGTAGTCTGCAGAGATTTGTCTTTAAAGCCTGTGGGAAAACTTGCATTAGTGTGAGCCTTCTCCTGGCAGGCGGGGGCTGGGGAGGCTGGGCATTCGTTTCATTCTGGAGGGGAGGTGCTGTGTGTGTCTGTCTCAGTAGGTGGGTCGGGGGAACTACTGGGTGCATCTGTCTTAGGGGAACATGCCACATAATATTGTGCTGATAGAAAAAACCTGAGGTCTCTATTTCTAACCATAGGCCCCAGAAAGTTCGTGTGTGTGTGTGTGTGTGTGTGTGTGTGTGTGTGTGTGTGTGTATGTCTTCTGAAGGGAGAGGAGGGTGTTAAATGAGTCTAGACTACCTTATTGAAGAATTTCTGTAAAGACCACTTCTGTTATTTTTTTGGCTCTGATGTAATGAATATACTGTTGTTGGGGAGGCTGTTGAAACTATCAGTATACTCTTCTCATCTAAAACTGCCTGAATGTTACATTTCACTGTCCTTATAAAAGAGTGAATTATTTGCTGTTAGCGTATGAAGCCTTTTTAACCAAAGCAGAACCTATTCCTACAGGCTTGTCGCGAAACCACCACAGTTTCTCAGAGCTCCAGACTCTTCCTCTGTGTGACCTGTCATCACCAAAGGGGTTGTGTGTGAGCTGGAGATGGACTGTAGGAAATCAATAGTGGATGGAAGATTATTTGGAACTGGGAAAAAATGAGATAAACTGAGGGTTACAGGAGACAAGATCTGAGGCAGGAGGAAGGCTACCGGAAGGAAGCAGGAGTGAGGCGCTGGGCAAGGGGCCCTGGCCGGAAGCAGTTCTCAGGAGCAGCAGATGGTGATCGAGGGAAGGGCTGACCTTGGAGGCCTACACAATTTAGCAGAAGGCCAGACTGCCCTCAGGGCACTCAGGGGTACAGTGTTGTGCAGGCCCTCAGAAGCACTGGAGGGGGTAGGGGTGGCTGGCATTGGGGTTAACACCTCTGTGTTTTGCTTTTGGCTCAGAGGCATCTCTGGCGCCCGTCTATGCAGTGTTGGTCTGTTCACCCATTTAGTCAGTGAATACGGAGTGTCTGGGCCAAGATCTGGGAAGGAACACAGGAGTATCAAGTATGGACCTTACTCCTATCTATGTCATATTATAATAGATGTTGTGTTGTAGTTATTTCTTCCTCTCTCTCCCGAACTCTCAGTGTGATTAAGAGAGAAGCAGCACAGACCTGCTGCAGTTCTGAGTTTTGATGGTCGGGTTAATGACCATCTCATGCTCTTAGGCTGGGAAAAAGGAGCAGGATCCAAGAGACTGATTTCAAGCACTATTTGAATGAAGGAAGAGAGCCAACTGAAGGACTGGAAATAGGAGGGTGAGGGTTCTAGGCCTGCGTTGAAGCTTCTCTGACAGTGTCAAAGGATGGGGTATGTGGGAGGGAGTCATAGGAAAGGGGAAATGGGAAAGTTGGAAAGAAACGATCAAGTCAGCTATTTTTAAAACTCTAGTTTTGTTTGAGGAACTGATTTTTGGTGTGCTTGTGACTTGGAACACAGGCTACCTTATGGAGTTCTGACAACTGAGTTTTATAGATTGTTTTCAAATGAACTAGCCTGTGGTATGTTTGTTCAACTCTCAGTGACTCTTAGGTACTGAGTGAGTGCATGGTGCTGCCTTAGAGCAATTCTGATGGAATCATTTGCATTTAATGTGAGTATCTGACATGCAGTGCAGTGCAGTGCAGTGATTAAAAGCTATAGCTCAGGGGTCTTAGAGGCCTAACTTTAGAACCTGACCTTGCTGTGTAACCTTGGGTAGGTTATTTAATCTCTGCGTGCATCAGCCTTCTTTGAGGCATCTGTAGAATGGATGTAATAGTACTTGATAGAGTTGTGGTAAGGATTAAATGAAATGATGCATGTAAATAGGCCAGTGCCTGGTGCATAGTAAATGTTCAGCGCTTTCCAGTATATTATTATCAACTTAGAGCAGCATTTTGAAGAGAGTGGGCTGGTGTCTCTCAATCAGGTTGATGTTACTATGCTGGGAACAAACCAGATTCTTCTTTTAGACGCAGCTGCTGGTTGGGCACGGTGGCTGACATCTGTAATTCCGACACTTTGGTAGGCCGGGGTGGGTGGATCACTTGAGGTCAGTGTTCGAGACCAGCCTGGCCAATATGGTAAAAAGCTGTCTCTACTGAAAATACAAAAACTAGCTAGAAATAGTGGTGTGTATCAGTAATCCCAGCTACTGAGTAGGCTGAGGTAGGAGAACAGCTTGAACCTGGGAGGCGGAGGTTGGAGTGAGCTGAGATCGCACCACTGCACTCCAGCTTGGGTGACAGAGCAAGACTTCGTCTCAAAAAAAAAAAAAAAAAAAAAAAAAAGAAGTAGCTGCTATTTTGGATCTGGTTCATGTTTCTGTCAAGACCCCAGGTAGTCTGGTCTGGGGTCTGTGCGGTCCTGGGTGTGTAATAATATGAGATTTCCTAATAACACAAGATTTCCTCCCCACTGCACAAAGCTGCTTGTGTTCAGTTCCTGCCACTTGACAGACAGCGCCCCATGTCTTACGGCTGCTGCATCAGGCAGAAGGATCAAAGAAAGGGCACAGGGGGCCATGGGCAAGGTAAGGAGAGAAAGACAGTTGCTTTGGAAAGTCACCAGCAGCCGAGGAGGACTGCCCTTTCAGACCTGGCCCTACATGTTAGGAAGGTACTTGAGAGTGTCCTTTAAGAGGAAGGAGTAGGGGCCAATGATATTTTGAGGACACGGCAGCCGCTCACACTGGAGAAGCCAGAAATCCTGAGTCTGAGGTAGTCTTTGTCAACCCAGCTTCAGAGGTTCAACTCTTTCCTCCTGCTGTGGGATGCTCACCCCTCACAGGCAGGGGAGACCAGTCCATCCGGAACTGCTTCTTGCCTGCCCCTTTCCTGCTGGTCAGCCTAGGTGGGGCCCAAGGTCTTTCTCATTGTGGCGTTGGAGGCCCTTCACAAGCTGCTCTCAGTGCTCCAGACCCTGGCCTCTGCTCCTGCCCTCCTTACCCCTGCTTCCACAAGTACTGCCCTTGTACTCTTCCAGACGCAGCTTAGAGCATAGAATAGGCTTTGCAGCCAGCTCTGAGGGTTCATAGTCTGTTTTTTTCCTCTATCTGTGGACTTCTGGTGAGTTCATCTCTGTAAGCCTCAGTGTTTTCATCTGTAAATTGGGAGTGATAATATTACCCACCTCAAAGGGTTACTGTAAGGTTTCAATGAGTTAATTTACATAAGGCACTCGACTTAGTTCTAGACACAGATATGCTCTCTATAAATGTTAGCTGCTGCTGTTGTTAGTAATCCATCCTTCCTGTGAATTTCTTTGCCTACGTATAGCAGTAGAAAGCCCCAGCCAGGGAGTCAGCAGGTCTGAATTTTGGTTCCAGCTCTGTCTCTAACTTGCTGGGACGATCTTGGGAAGTAACTTGATGTCTCTAGGGTTCAGTCTCCTCTTCCAGAAACTAGAAGGCATGGATTCAGTGTTCTCATTGACATCCTGACTTGACACCTTTTTTTTTTAAGACAAAGTCTTGCTCAGTTGCCCAGGCTGGAGTGCAGTGGCACGATCTTGGCCCACTGCAGCCTCCGCCTCCCGGGTTCAAGCAATTCTCCTGCCTCAGCCTCCTGAGTAGCTGGGACTACAGGCACATGCCACCACGCCCGGCTAAATTTTGTATTTTTAGTAGAGATGGGGTTTCACCATGTTGGCCAGGCTAGTGGCCAACTCCTGACCTCAAGTGGTCTGCCCGCCTCGGCCTCCTAAAATGCTGGGAGTACAGATGTAAGCCACCGTGCCTGGCCCTGACTTGACTTTTCAAATGTGTATATCTTGTGTTTTCAACTAGATTCCTTGAAGTTGTATGAAATCAAGTATAATATTTTGTACTTTTTATTTCCCCAAATGGCCAACATATATAGTT
Organism: Macaca nemestrina; assembly: GCF_043159975.1. Lineage (NCBI taxonomy): Eukaryota > Metazoa > Chordata > Mammalia > Primates > Cercopithecidae > Macaca > Macaca nemestrina. Next base: position 57,021,803 of record NC_092136.1, read on the forward strand.
GGTGCTTAAAAAATATTTGGGTAACTTTTCTTTAACCCCATCAACCAGATTCTAGGGAGCATTTTGACTTGGTTGTCACCACTCAGAGGCTGGAATCTTGTTTTCAGATGTATAGAGCAGTACAAGGAGGCCTCAGCCTTTAGAAAGTAAGAAGGTAGGTTTCTCTTGGTGCTCTGGGAAAATTTTGGTCAACAGATATTTGGGGAACTTATTTGTTCTGCTCTGTAGCCTTAGACCAGCTCTTTGAATAAATATTGCCATCACTGTTTCCTTTTCTCAGTGGGGAAAAGTGCCAGTGTTTTCTGAGCAATCCCCTCTCCTTTAGAGTTTAGGGTGAGCCAGTTGATGCCCAGAGACAAATCTGTGTCTTAGGGGAAGAGCCATCCAATAGGAAAGTAATGTTTAGAGTCTGGGCTCTGGGGTCAGATTGGGTTCAAATTCTACCTCTGCCATCTGATAGCTCTGTAACTTTAGACAAGTTACTTGTCCCTGCCACAGTTCCTCTTCTGTAAAAGTGAGGCAGTGGTAGCATTATCTCATAGGGTTTTAACAAAACCTAAGTGCTAAATGTAAAGTGCCTAAAATAGTGCTTCCTGCCTCCTTGCTGAATAAAATGTTTGCAGTTATTGTTATGTTTATTATTCTCTTGTAAACCAAGTAGTGTTTATTCCTTTTTTTTTTTTTTTTTTTTTTTTTTGAGACGGGTCTCGCTCTGCCGCCCAGGCTGGAGTGCAGTGGCCGGATCTCAGCTCACTGCAAGCTCCACCTCCCGGGTTCACACCATTCTCCTGCCTCAGCCTCCCAAGTAGCTGGGACTACAGGCGCCCGCCACCTCGCCCGGCTAGTTTTTTGTATTTTTTAGTAGAGACGGGGTTTCACCGTGTTAGCCAGGATGGTCTCGATCTCCTGACCTCCTGATCCACCCGTCTCGGCCTCCCAAAGTGCTGGGATTACAGGCTTGAGCCACCGCGCCCGGCCTCCTTTTTTTTTTTTCTTGAGACAGTCTCGCTGTCGCCCAGGCTGGAATGCAGTGGCACGATCTCGGCTCACTGCAATTTCCACCTCCTGGGTTCAAGTGATTCTCCTGCCTCAGCCTTCCGAGTAGCTGGGACTACAGGTGTGTACCATCACACCTGGCTAATTTTTGTATATTTAGCATAGATGGGGTTTCGCCATGTTAGGCAAGCTGATCTTGAACTCCTGACCTCAGATGATCCGCGTGCGTAGGCCTCCCAAAGTGCTGGGATTACAGGTGTGAGCCACCGCGCCCGCGCCCCCGCCCCCCGCCGAGAGAGGGTCTTACTCTGTCACACAGGCTAGAGTGCAGTGGTGTGATATTAGCTCACTGCAACTTCTGCCTCCCTGGCTCAGGCGATCCTCCTACCTCAGCCTCTGAAGTAACAAGTGTGTACCACACCTGGCTGATTTGTATAATTTTATTTTTTAGAGAGATGGGGTTTCTTCATGTTGCCCAGGCTGGTCTCGAACTGAGCTCAAGTGATCTGCCTACCTCGGCTTTCCAAAGTGTTGGGATTACAGGCATGAGCTGCTGCACCCAGCCTCAGCAGTGTTGCAGTCTGCCTGTCTGTCTTTTCTCTTCTTTTTTTTCTTCTCTTTTTTTTTTCAAAGTCTTGCCCTGTCACCCAGGCTAGAGTGCAATGGCATGATCTCGGCTCACTGCAACCTCCACCTCCCAGGTTCAAGTGATTCTCTGGTTTCAGCCTCCCAAGTAGCCACGATTACAGGTGCATGCTGCCATGCCTGGCTAATTTTTTGTATTTTAGTAGAGACGGGGTTTCACCATGTTGCTCAGGCTTGTCTCGAACTCCTGAGCTCAGGCATTCCATCTGCCTCGGCCTCCCAAAGTGCTAGGATTACAGGTGTGAGTCACTGTGCCAGGCAGCCGAGTTTCTTTCTTTGTGGCTTGTCTGTTGGGTTTGTTCTGCTGAGAAATGCGAGGCGATATCCCATTCCTCTGTGTCTTGGGCAGACGGTATCAGCAGAGCAGTGGTAAGCATCCCCCAATCAGCATATAGATCGGAGCTCCTGTACCTTGCTTTTGTAAAGAAATTATAAACCAGAGGAGGAATCTGGCCGAATCAAAAGAGCCTCTAGGCTGAGCGGGCCCTCTCTGAGGAGTAATATGTGTTGTATGAACAACAGGGATAGGGACATGGCAGACCCAGTGTCAAAGAGCAGGATGGGAAGTGGGAAGGCTGACGGGAGGGTGAGGGAGACAGACGGCTCTAGATAGTGAAGAGTGGCGAATGTCTCTGGGCATTTGTGGCATTGATACCTTTGGCATCAAGGTAAGTTCCTGGTACTTCATCTTCCCAAGAAATAGCCTGATCCCAGCCCCAGGTGAGACTTGCCCCAGCAGTCTCACTCTGGTGGATTGGGATGAGGAGGTTCTAATCTGTTTCTAAAGAGAATGAGTAGCTCCTTATCTGCAAGTGTAATTATAAAGAGATTTTCTTTTGCAACTTCAGGGAACAGGAACTTTTGCTGCCAAATTTAGCAATGTGTTTTAAGTCCCTCAAATCTTCTTTGAGTGCTACCAAAGCCCTGAGCTTTGTTGTTATCTCTTGTTGAAATGCATCCTGGAAAGGTCATATCAACAGTGCCAATTTATGGGCTTGCTGAGCCCAGACAGGCCTAGGGCAGAATGGGGAGTTCCTAAGAGTAGAGGCTTCACAAATTTACTCTTTGAGTGAGGCTGTTTACAATGTAAGGTTATTTTTGCTTTAGAAGACCAAACTCTGTAGATGATGGTCAAACATCCTGTTCTTCAGCTTTTTTACTTCTGCAGGCTCCCACAGGCAGGGGCTGAGATTCGACAGTAGCTCCCTGTAGAACCAGGAGAAGCACAGCCTCAGTGGTGCATAGAGCTCCCAAAACAGTGCCCCATACTCCTTAGTGGAGATAAGTTTCCTTGGCAGAGTTATGCTGGAATCTCCCTCCCATTTAGTTTATTAGCAATTTGTGACCTAATATGTGTTCTGATAGAGTAATTAAAAGATGGTAAAGGCCGAACACAGTAGCTCACACTTGTAATCCTAACACTTTGGGAGGCCGGGGCAGGAGGATTGCTTGAGGCCAGGAGTTTGAAACCAGCCTGGGCAACATAATGAGACCCCATCTCTGCAAAATAAATGAAATTAGCCAAGCATGGTGGCACATGCCTGTAGTCCCAGCTACTTGGGAGGCTGAGGTAGGAGGATTGCTTGAGCCCTGGAGTTCAAGGTTATAGTGAGCTATGATTGTGCCACTACACTCTAGCCTGGGTGACAGAGCAAGATCCTGTCTCTAAAATAATAATAATAATAATAAAAAATGGTGAAGACTGAGGACTGTAGACACTACACATGGAACTTTGTACTTATTTGCAAAGACCTTAGGACAAAAAGGTCTGACTTGTGTGTATATACTTTGTCACTTGGCAGAAAGGAATGCCAGTAGGGAAAGGAAATTAAAGAACTTGAATGACCCCAGCAACTATAAAGGAGTATTCTCTGGGTTTGTGCTTCTGTAGTCCCAGCTGCTCAGGAAGCTGAGGCAGGAGACTGCTTGAGCCCATGAGTTTGAGGCTGTCCTGTGCAATAATCACACCTGTGAATACACACTGCACTCCAGCCTGAGCAACATAGCAAGACACTGTCTCTTAAAAAAAAAAAAAAAGGAAAAGAGAAAAAGGAGGATGGTACATGAGTGTGAGAAGAAAAAGAAAATAGCTAGGACATCTGAGACAAGGTTGGCAATGGCCGTGACCTTGGTTTGCCATCTGTGGCTTTGACTCTGGCTGCTATGTTCGGGGAATTGAGGCTTTTGAATCTAGAAAGGAAAGACAATACTGAGGTTTCTTATTTTCTCTGCCTCTCTCCAACCTCCTGATTGACTCACCCCTTTGGGGTGAAACATAAATGGAACACGTAGCACTGTCCTTTCTGAGTCCCTGCCTCTCTGCGTTGGAGTCATCACTGATGCTCAGGGTTTACTCTTGGGTTAGCTGTGCTGGGAGAGCCAGTTGTGAAGATACTGGAGGAAAGAAGAGCTATTGGTTTTGTCAACTCAATTCTAATAAGTGCCCAGGGGGAAGTGGCAGGGATCCAGGTTAAAAAGAAAGCAACCAGGGCAGGGTGCAATGGCTCAGGCCTGTAATCCCAGCACTTTGGGAGGCTGAAGTGGGTGGATTACTTGAGGTCAGGAGTTCAAGACCAGCCTAGCCAACATGGTGAAACTTTGTCTCTAAGTACGAAATTAGCAGGGTGTGGTGGCAGGTTGTCTGTAATCCCAGCTGCTTGGGAGGCTGAGACAGGAGAATTACTTGAACCTGGGAGGCGGAGGTTGCAATGTGTGCAGTGAGCCGAGATCGTGCACTCCAGCCTGGGCAACAAGAGCGAAACTCCGTCTTAAAAAAAAAGCAACCGGAAATTGTTGTTTTATTTAAATCTCGTTAAATGGAAATAGAAAAGCCTTTTTAGTTTCTTTCCCACCCGCTCCAGTTGCAGGACCCACAACTGTTTTTTTCCCTCCATTTAGATGTAGGTGCCTATTCTGCTTCTGTGCCCAGATGGGTTTTGAAAGCAGTGATATCCAGACTTCTTTTCATCTGAAAAACACCGAAGGCCAGATGTCTACCTGGCCTTGCAGGAAGAAGCTGAGCTTCTTCTGGAAAGCTGTAGAAACAAAAAAAGAAGGCAGTGGAGACTGCAACACCTGTGCCATCCTCCTGGGTCCCTGATACCCCTTAATGTTTTGTCAGTTGGGGGGTTGGGATGGCTTTTAGTTTTTGGTGTTCCCCAAAAGTCAATCCTCAGTCTGTTCTCTTTTTAATTTACAGTCTTTCCCTGGGCTTCCATCTTCTACTGTCACCAGTTAGAGAAAGAGAAGGAGTATCTAACTCTGCCTCTCTTCTTCAGAAGCTGAATGTATTTATTCATTCAATAAATATTTATTGAGTATTCCTTCTGTTCTAGGTTTTGTTCTGTATGTGAGGAGGTAGGGATAACTAAGACATTGAAGTCCTTGTTGTCATGGAGCTTAACGCATAGTGAGTGGGGAAGCATTTCAGTAAACAAGGAAACAAATCAATAGATGAGATCAAGATAGTGCTGTGAGCTAGGAAGGAAATAATGGTAATGTAATAGAGTAACAGGGACCTGAGAAGTTAGAGAAGGACTCTGAGAATGACATTTGAACTGTGAACTCAAGGATGAGAAGAAGCTGTGACTGTGCAGATTTGGGGAAAGTTCCTTTCTGGAAAAGGGAACAGCAGTCAAAGCTCCTGAGGTAGGAAAGAGCTTGACATGCAGAAAGGACACCTAGGAAGTCATCATTGTTAGAATATACAGAGCAAGGGGGTGTCGGAGTGGAAGATGTGGCACAACTTGGGATAAGGTATGGAAATTTCAGAGGGAGAGAGAGGAACATTGAATCTGATTGAGAAGAATCAGTAAAAGGAGTATGGTGCTAGGTATGGTGGCTCATGCCTGTAACCCCCATGCTTTGGGAGGCTGAGGCGGGAGGATTGCTGGAACCCAGGAGTTTGAAGCTTCAGTGAGCTATGATCATGCCACTCCAGCCTGGGCAACAGAGCAAGACTCTGTCTCAAATAAAAGAATAGAAGAGAAGAGACAGAGCAATACTCTCTCTCAAAGAAGAGAAGAGAAGAGGGAAGGGGGGAAGGGGAAAGGGGGAAGTGTGGGAAAGAAGGGGGAAGAAAGAAGGGGGAAGAAAGGGGAAGAACGAGGAAGAAGGGGAAGAAGGGGGAAGAAAGGGGAAGAAGGGGTAAGGGGTAAGGGGATAAGAATATGAGGAAACAAAAGGGATCTGGAGTGGGCATAGGCAGTACCTGCTTAGCTAAGGAAGTCGAATTAATATAGTCTGCATACTTCTTGGGATGAAGCACTATGTGTTTTTAAATTATCTGCAGATTTTAGGTTTATGGTAAGACTTTAGTGTAATGCTTACTCTGTTCTAAGCATTGTGTTATACTAGGTGTTTTTATTTCATTATTTTAGTAAATCCTTAGGATGACCTGTGAGTTAATTTGTTGATGTTGTAACATCTACAGGGACGTGGAGTAGCTAACTTGCTTAAGATATAAATCTAAGGCTGTTGATTCCAAGCATGTGTTCTTGCCACACCTCCACTCTGGTTAGTATATCAAATGCAGCTCTTCCGTGGTTATCTAGAACATCTAATGAGTTTTTTCCTTTGAATCATTATGTGTTATTTATGGTCACATTGTGAATGTTTGCAGAATTGAATGAGGTTTTTTAAAGCTTTCTCTGAAAGGGGTACCTGGTTAAATACTGAGAATGTGAGTCCATATAAATAACTGGGGAGGGTGGGGCTGTGGCAAGACTTGGAAGCAGTTAACCTGAATTACATCTCTTCATCTGGGCAGGAAGAAAATGGCCTTTCTCCTTAACGCTCCGTAAGTAGTTAGATGTCTTAGATTGCAGTTCCCCCTATTGTATAAGAAGATGGAATTTACCTTTGGAAAAAATAAGTAATTTGTCAGTAAACTAGTGTTTGTATATAAACCCTGATTTCCTAGTGTACAGATATCTTCTAGCGTCTTCAAGTTTGTTGGAAATGTTTGAGAAAAGAAATGTATCAGGCCACAACTTTCACTTCTTGGAAATTGAACATTGACTAGTTTCTATGGGTTGTTACTTCTTTTTCTTTTTCGAGATGGATTCTCACTCTGTCACCCAAGCTGGAGTGCAGTGGCATGGTCTTGGCTCACTACAATTGCCGCCTCCCTGGTTAAAGCGATTCTCCTGCCTCAGCCTCCCACATAGCTGGGATTACAGGCATGCACCACCATGCTTAGCTAATTTTTGTATTTTTGTAGAGATGGGGTTTCACCATGTTGGCCAAGCTGGTCTTGAACTCCTGACCTCAGGTGATCTGCCCGCCTTGGCCTCCCAAAGTGCTGGGATTACAGGCATGAGCCACTGAGCCTGGCCCATACTTCTTTTTCTAAAGGTTTGATCCTGTTTGGATTCTATCAGTAGTGAAGGCCCAGGATTCTGAAATGAAAATGTATGCAGTATTTATAAACTCTCATTCGTTGGTGTTCATGAAATCTGTGGTCAGCCTAATCACCCTGCTTAGATGGAATAGTTTGTGAAGGGCAGAGCAGGGTGAAACTGAATTTCAGATTTAGCATAGATTGCTAGAACATAGAGGAAATATCTTTGGTAAGTCACTGGATTCTGCTTTCCTGTCTCCCCTTCCCAGTTTGTTTCAGTAACACACTTGCTTCTGAAGGAAAGATAATGTACTTGGGAAAGATTCCTTTAGAGGGTATTGTTCAGATGGTCTTCATCACTGATTCACAATGAGCAGACGTTAAATGGTCATCTGCCATGAGCAGGTACACACAGATGGGTTAGAAGGTGAGGCTGGAAAGACTGGCTAAGGTCAGATCTTTAAGGGATTGAACCATCCAGAAAGCGGAGAATCACTTTCCCCAGGAAGCAGAAAGGAAACACAATTGGATATGGTTTGTGGAAAAGAAAGCTAGGAAACCATGTAGAAAATGGAACTGGAATGGGAGGAAACTTGCCTATTTTATTGGCTGTAACTGGAGGGTGATATTCCAGTCCCTCAAAATTCATTTAGAGCAGAAAGTAAGGGAAGTCTCGGGGCGGGTGGGATCAGAGCTCCAGACTGCAGAGCTTTCAGCTTTCTGGAGCCGTAGAGCAGTGGTTTTCAGACTTGACTGTGCATCAAACTCACCTGGAGAGCTTGTTAACCAATTTAGTAGAAATTTTTTGGTAAAAATTTGCATTTTTAACAAGTTCCGAAGTGATGCTGCTACTGTTGGCTGGGAATCCCACTTTGAGAACCACTGCTTAAGAGGCTTGGCAGCTGAGATGCCAATAAGGGTGTGAGGGTCAGATGTTAATTGGCTTGCTTTCTTTTACTGACCCAGAATTTCATGTCTACAAAGCTTTACTTTAGATGTTCTTAGGTGGCTTACTCTTAAACATCAACAAAGCCTGGTAAAGGTCCATGTTCTCAGTGACTCTCTTCACCAAATCCGTATCACTTCTGGATAAGATTTCCAGGTATGTGCTCGTCTTTGAACAGATGCTTGTCTGATTTTTGGAAAATGCCCATCCTGGGCACTTGATTTCATTAGGATTGGTGATATTTATGCCAGGAAAAGCTTCCCTCCTCCTGTCAGCACTGCTTCTGACTGGCAGGGCTGTTTCAGGGACAGCCAGCATGGGCTGCACAGAGTGTGTTCTGTTGATTAGCCAGATTTACACAGGACATGCCTGGGAGATTATCTCTTTACGCCAGGAGTTGAATTTCAAGGGCAAAGTTCACAGTTGGCAGCCGAAAGGCTGAGAACACCTGGAAGAGGGGAAGGGTTTCACTTGACTTTCACTTCCCCAGGCCTCAGTGCCTCTTCCCACAGAGGCTGCGTTTTCTCCTTGTTGCTGCTTGAGCAGGTGACCTTGGGATGGTTCCCACAGAGCAGTGTGGCTCCAGGCACTGCCCTTTGCTGTCTACTTCAGCACCTGTGGCTTCAGGTGAGACACTTGCATTAGTCAATGTCAGCTGCCCTCTCCTCCTTGGCATCATTGTTTCTTGAATTCTTTTCTGGGCTTGCTTCTCTCTTTGCAGGGAAGGCCTTCATTTTCCTTCGTAGTCCGTGACTCACAGGTTTTCCCCGAGCTGTCCTTTTCTTACCTTCTTTCATTAGTTCAGTACAACTGTGGAATTCTGTTTCAGTGTGGGAAGGGATATTACGGGCTGCCTGGCACAGTGCTGCCCAACTTAATCTTTGTAAGGCATACTAGATAAAGGGAGACGGCTACCCGTACGTAGCCTGAGACAACCCTCCCGGGGCTTTTGTAGCCTCAGTGTGGTCCCCAGGGTGGAAGGACCACATGGGTGGGTCCACACAGCTGTCGTCTATTTTGGGGGTACTCGCTGGGAACTTGGATTCAGTCCTGGGTGCCTGGGAGTTGAGAGGTGAGAATACAGAGTGCTCAGGGCGGCAGAGTGAGGACTGGGACACGGGCCTTCTCACCTCTGCTGATTTAGGGCCTTGCTGTGTATGTAACATTGAAACTGTGTTTCAGATCAGCAGGCAGGCATCAAGCCGTCTATCTGGCTAACTTTTGTTTAAGATATTTGTTAAAATAACACAAGCAACACTAGGTGTTCTAAAAACTTTTGCAAAATGGGGAATATGTAAGGCAGAATATGAGCATCTTCTATAAACCCATGCCCCAGAAAAATAGTTATTGTTAACAGTTGGGTAGCACCAGATTTTTTATTTATTTATATTTTTTATTTATATATTTAAACTAACATCCTTGAGCCATAACAGATTCTTTAAATGATACATTTTTATATACATTGTTTTACACAAAAAGTTTATACTCTTAATTTAAAAAAATGGAAAGTAAAAAGTGTTGGTGAGAATGTAGAGAAGTTAGAACCCTCATAGGTTGTTAGTGGGAGTGTTAGCGGTACAGCTAGAGTGGGAAAGTTTGATTATTCTCCAAAAAGCCCCAAATTACCATATGACCCAGCAATTCCACTCCCAGGTATATGCCCAAAATAATTGAAAACAAGGACTCAGATTCTTGCATGCCAATGTTCATTGCAGCATTATTCACAGCAGCGAGGTGGAAACAACCCAAGAGTTCACTGACTGATGAATAAACAAAGTGTGTAAACAATGCATAAACAAAATGGATGAACACAGTAATGCAAACTGGACTGTTATTCAGCTGTGAAAGGAAGGAAGTTCTGATGCATACTACAATGTAGATAAACCTTGAAAATGCTGCCCTGACTGAAATAAGCCATATACAAAAGCACAAATATTTTGTGATTCTGCTTATATAAAATATCTAGAAAAGGCAAATTCATAGAGATAGGAAAATAGATTAGAGGTAAACCAGGAGCTTGGGGAGAGGGGAGAATGGGGAGTTATTGCTTAATCATTGCAGAGTTTCTGTTTGGAAAAATTTGGGAAATAGTGGTGATGGTTGCACAACATTGTGAACATAGTTAATGCCACTGCATTGTACACTCTTAAATGGGGAATTTTATATACTTTACTGCAATTAAAAAATGGAAAGAAAAGATTATACTGTACTGAAAAACGTGTCACTTGTAATTTACCTAGGATATTTTTCCACCTCAGTATGTGCTTTTAAGGAGCAACATTGCGTTTCTTTAGAGAAATATATCATAATTTATTTAATCAAACCCCTTTTGATGGACAATTGAATTGTTTCTCAGTTGTTCCTATTATATGCAGGACTGTAATGAACAGCAGTATCCAGCTGTCTTTGCCCATGTGTCCTAGTACTTGTATTTTATTTCCTTAGGCAAAATTCCTAGAAGGAAAGATTTGCTGATCAAAGGGTGTGCTCATTATAAATGTTAATAAATATTGCCAAACTGCCTCCCAAGAAGTTGCATCACTGTACTTCTCATCAGCAGTGTATGGAGGTGCCTCTTTCCACCACACCCTGGCCAACATAGGTGTTATACATCTTTTTACTCTTTGCCAATCTGATAGGTGAAAAAAGATTTCTTATTGTTACTTTATTTAGGATGTCTTTAGTTATTAATGAAATTAGCATCTTTTTATCTTTCTGATAGTTGATTTTATTCCTTTGTAAATTTTCTGCTCAAATACCTTGTTAATCTTTCTGTTTGGTCATTATTCTATCTGGTGGACTTGTGAGAGCTTTTACATACATACTACATCAGGACTCTTTGCCATATGTGTTGCTGATAATTTTTCCCCAATAAAAAATTTTTTTTGACTTTGTTTATGCTAATTATTTGCCTTTCACATGTTTTACATTTTTACTTAGGCAAATATTTTCCTTCAAAGCACTTCCGCCCATCCCCCTTCTTGGCTGTGGAGTTGAATTTTCTGTCATACTTGGAAAAATCTTCACTTGTCAGAATCACAAAAAAAAAGTGGTTCATGTTTTCTTTTAGTGTTTTTATGGTTCCAGTTTTTACATTTAAACTGTAATTAATTTTGCTGTAAGGAGAGAAGTAAGAATTAAATTTTCTTCCTCTTTTTTTTTTTTTGTATGTGTGTGTGTGTGATAGCGTTTCACTCTGTTGCCCAGGCTGGAGTGCAGTGGTGTGATCTTGGCTCACTGCAACCTCTGCCTCCTGGGTTCAAGCGATTCTCCTGCCTCAGCCTCCCAAATAGCTGGGATCACAGGCACTCACCATCATACCCAGCTAATTTTTGTGTTTTTGTAGAGATGGTGTTTCACCATGTTTGCCAGGTTGGTCTTGAACTCCTGACCTCAGGTGATCCACCCGCCTTGGCCTCCCAAAGTGCTGGGATTACAGGCATGAGCCACCGTGCCCAGCAGGAATTAAATTTTGTTGATAAGAAAACCTAAGATAACGTTTTTTTCTATTAAAGTTTTTCTTTTTTTTTTTTTTTTTTTTTGAGACGGAGTCTCACGCTGTTGCCCAGGCTGGAGTGCAGTGGCGCGATCTCGGCTCACTGCAAGCTCCGCCTCCCGGGTTCCCGCCATTCTCCTGCCTCAGCCTCCTGAGTAGCTGGGACTACAGGCACCCGCCACCGCGCCCGGCTAATTTTTTGTATTTTTAGTAGAGACGGGGTTTCACTGTGGTCTCGATCTCCTGACCTTGTGATCCGCCCGCCTCGGCCTCCCAAAGTGCTGGGATTACAGGCTTGAGCCACCGCGCCCGGCCTAAAGTTTTTCTTTATGTAAAATTCTTTTCACTTAAGGATGTACCGTAACAATTAAAAACATTTTCTGTGACTTCTGTGACATTTAAAGTAATTTTTTTTTTTTTTTTGTGACAGGGTCTTGCTCTGTAGCCCAGGCTGGAGTGCAGTGGCATGATCTCAGCTCATGCAACCTCCTCCTCCCAGGTTCAAATGATTCTCATGCCTCAGCCTCCCAAGTAAGTGGGACTACAGGCACATGCCACCACACCCAGCTAATTTTTTGTATTTTTAGTAGAGATTGGGTTTCACTAGTTGACCAGGCTGGTCTTGAACTCCTGACCTCAACTGATCTGCCTGTCTTGGCCTCCCAAATTGCTGGGATTACAAGGTGTGAGCCACTGCACCTGGCTTAGAATATTTCTGATTCAGTTTACAAAAAACAAAAAAACAAAAAGCCTTTAGTGAGAGAGGCAGATTAAAAATTTCACCCGAGTCTTCTGATTCCTAATCCTGTTGTTTGTTTGCTTTCTCTTACTCTAAATACGACACAACCAGGTTTCTTTTATTAATGTTTGGGAATAGTTGCATGAATCCTCTTTGCAAAAGTTTCCAGTGCCTCTTATATGCAATTGTATTGACACGCTGGACCTAGATCTTGTGACATAGAAGCCTCTCCCTTAAAAATTATACCTGCTTTGATGAGCTCACCCTGGCTGAGGTGGCAGCAGGTGGGCAGCTGGTACTGAGGAGAGGCAGTAGGCCAAAGTCTAAGCAGGTATTAAGACCCAGAAAAGGCGAGGCTTTCGGAGAAGAGCAGCTTGAAAGGTGTGAGGAAATGTAGCTGCTTTGCGAACAGATTCAGGAAGGTTTTTGAAGTAAGAGAAGGAAAAGAAATAATGTTTATTGAGTACCTACTTATGTCCCAGACACTAAGCTAGTCAGGTCCCATCTAACTGTATTTTAAAAGGCAGCTTTTAGTGCTGGATCAACCTAGTGTTGCTGTTCCCAAGGGTTGTGAACTTGAGAACTCAGAAAAGGAAAGTTAGAGTTTAGGAGACCGAGAAAAGCAGGATTTAGAGTGCATCATTTCTGCTCCATCAGCCAGGGGCTTAAACAGAATTTTTTTTTTGAGACAGGGTCTTGCTCTGTTGCACGGGCTAGAGTACAGTGACGCTGTCACAGCTCACTGCAGCCTCTACCTCCTGGGCTCAAGTGATCCTCCCACTGCAGCCTCTGGAGAAGCTGAGACCATGGACACGAACCACCATGCTTGGCTAATTTTTAAAATTTTTGTAGAAATGGGGCCTTGCCGTGTTGCCCAGGTTGGTCTTGAACTCTTGGGCTCAAGTGATCCTCTTACCTCAGCCTCCCAAAGTGCTGGGATTACAGGTGTGTGCCACTGTGCCTGGACCAGAAATGTTTTTAGTAGTAATAGGCTAAGTAAGGGAGCAGGAGAAACCACTTCCAATCAGCATACATTCATTAGGCCCCTGCAGGACCAGCGCATAGATACATAGCACTTCCTCATGGGACTTAATAGTTTATTGGACAAGGCATATGAAAAGCCAGTATACTGCTTTGCAATTTATGCTACCCTAGATGTTTCACTGGGAGGAGAGGATTAATTGAGTTACTGGTGGGAGGAGAGTGGGGAAAAGGAGGGCATGGTTTCACAGAGGAAATGGTGCTGGTACAGATTTCGAAGGAGGCATAGTTCTTTTATAAGGAGACAGGGCAGGGAGGGGCATTCCAGGTAGAGGGATTTGCGTGCACAAAGACAGGAGTGAAGCTGTAAGTGTAGAGTGTGCGGGGAAGTCCCAGTTGGTCATGTTTGTTGTCCTTGGCAGGGTAGAGTGAGGAATGACAAGTTAAGACTCCAGAGACAGGTCTCAGGGCTGGCTGTTGAAAGGCTGGGGTCTTCTTGGGTAGTTTTAGTTAGATAGTGGGGGCCTCAGCCTCCTGAGTAGCTGGGTCTACAGGTATGTGCCACCACACTCTGCTAAATCTGCTAATTTTTTTTTTATTGTTTGTAGAGATGGGGCTCTTGTGTTGCCCAGTTTTAGACACTTCTTATTTCTTAACCTGAATTCACTTTTCACATTATGGATTTGTCTGATTGTTTCTTTGGGGTATTGTTCAGGTTCTTCCTCTCTCCCCTGTGTATTCTATAAACTGTAAATTAGATCTAGAGACCTGATTAGATTTAGGTTAAGCATTTTGGGGAGAAAACAACCCTTTGTAAATGATGCAGCAGATCAGAGGCACATGATGTTTGGCTGGCCCATTATTATTGACGCTAAGTTTGATTACTGGTTAAGGTAGGATCAGCTACATTTCTCCATCGTGAAATTATAGTTTTCATTTTGTCACTAGCAGGTAGTCTGTGTGTGACCTTTGGCATTGTTCCCCATTAATCTTGCACTTAAGTTGTTTTGTTGTTAAACTTTTTATTATGGAAAATAACAAGCATAACCAAAGTAGAGAGAATAGATGACCACTGTTGTGTCCGTTATCCAGCTTCAACCGTTATCTGTAACTATTAACTAATAACTATGACTATTAACATGTGAACTAGCTTGTTTCATTTCTATTCTTGTCCACTACTCTTCCTTTTTTACCACTGAATTTTTTGAAGCAAACTCCAGGCATCATACCATTTCATTCATAAATGCTTCAGAATGTATCTCCGAAAGACCTTGCAGAAGTGTATTGGTTGTATGGTATCTGACTAGCAATTTTTAGGTGTGCTGACAAAGGAATGGAGAATACCATAGTTAGGGCTTTTTAGGTGGGTACAGTGGAAGGAGAAAGGAGCTGTGGATTTGAGATTGATCCATGTATGATGAATCATGGATTCCAACCTGGATTGGCAGAAGGAAAGGCCAGGAGGTGGCTGATATACACTAGGAAAAAGGCTCAAGGGAACAGAGGCCTGACCAAGGTCAAAGAGCAGCTGTCAGGTAGTGAATAGTCAAAAGATAGACAGGAAGGGAAATTGTGGTCAGACAGTAGAGGGCAAGGTTTTGAAATGGGTAGTCCAAGGTTCAGGGTTTGTGCAAAAGTATGGGTGACTCAAGTGGAAGTGGAATTGATGTCAGAGAATCAGTTGTGAGATAAGAGTTTTGAGTGGATCCATCCACATAGCTGTTGAAGTTGCCAGGGTGGAGAGAACGCCCTCGGGGAGAGCCTGGTATGTGTTAGGGCAGGAGATGGTGCATGATTCTGTGAAGAGTTTGAAGACGTGGGGTAGTTGCTTTACTGCAGAGCTGGGGCACTGTGGAATCGGTTGAAAGCTCAGCCAGTGGTGGAAGAAGACAAGGTGAGAAAAATGCAAGACACCCATTTTAAACAGTTTTAAATTTATTGTGCTCTGTTGGACATTGCTGCCCATTGGTTGGAGTGGAGGAAATTAATGAGGTAGGGGGTTGATACTGAAGAGGAAAAGAATTGTCATACATAGGTGGGGTTGAAGCAGGAGCCCTTGAGAGGAGACGCAGTGAACCCCTCTTCCTGTTTTATCTCTGAGGGATCCCTTTGCATAGTAACCCCAGTGCTTTTCTGGTTGGGGTTTGTTTTGGTAGGTAGTAGATCTGCGTTGCATTCTTTACACTTCACTTACAGGGTTTGGATGGGTTGAGTAGAGAAGGGGTGGCTGTCCCTGAGTGAAGCAGTGGTCCAGAGAACCCACCCCAACGTTTTCTTGCTGCTGGTGACCACTTGCCTCTTAAACATCTAGAAAGCCCTTGATGCCTAGGACTAGAGGTAGAGTGACCCCTTTTCTGAGCACATCATATTCCAAACTTTGTCTCTTAAACTACCAGGGAAGGCATGCATGTCTCCTAGGTAATAACCATGAAACTTATAGAAAAGAAGCACATTGTAGGTTTCAGAGTTTTGGAGAGCTTTGATTTCCAAAAGTCATGGATTTGTAGATGAGCTAGAAATTAAAGCTTGAAATAATTCTTCTTCTCAAAGATAGTGTCTCTTGAAATAATTCTTTGAGAATGATCATCACTGAAGGAGATGAGATTAAAAGGGAGTTGAGAGAAAAGAAGGCCTACCTGGCCAAATGCCAGCATCTCCTAGATTCTGAAGCAAACAGGAGTCTGTGCCCATGGACACTAGATGTGGGATGATTTCTCACTATCTTGCCAGACACCTGTGTTTAAGGGAGTGACTGACCCACACACTTGCTTACATGTTTTTATGAGTTTTAGTGTTGAGAGAAAAGTTCTTCTCTTAGGCTATGTTTAGAGTTCACTTCCTGCTGAGTTTGCCGGTGTGTGTGCAGTAGAAATGCCAGTTCTGGCCTGGCATGATGGCATGTGCCTGTAGTCCCAGCTGCTCAGCAGGCTGAGGCAGGAGGATCGCTTTGCCCAGGAGTTCAAGTCCAGCCTGGGCAACATAGCATGTCCCTGTCTCTTAAAAAAAAAAAAAAAAAAAAAGAGAAAGAAAACTGTCAGCTCTGCTTTACGCATTCTTTTCCTGGAGGATGATGGTAGTTATTTACATATGAATATTGCCTTATAGCATATAGCATATTTTCATATACATTGTTTCTTCAGATTTATATCCTGTCTTCTCAGAAGAGAAAATTGATGTGTCTGGCTGCAGTTGACATAAAAACACCCTACTGTACTTTCCATGGCATAGTAGAAGGAATGAGAATTTTGAAATCAGTCCTGGTTTGAATTCTGGCTCCTCCTTTTACTAGCTATATGACTTGGGCCTTGGTTTTTCTGTTTGGTAAAACAGAATTGGTGACATCTACCTCATAGGATTGCGTTAGAGTATTAAATGAATTAACATAATTAACACCTGGGAACAATGCTTGGCACACAGTAGATAACTGGTAAAGCGAGGCCTTAGTCATGTTAATAACATAGAAAAAGAAATAACATCAGCACCAAAGAAAAGAAGAGCAGGCAGCTGTTCAAATCTTGTTTTTTTTTGTTGTTCATTTGTTTTCTTTGAGACATTGTCTTGCTCTGTCACCCAGGCCGGAGTGCAGTGGCACAGTCACAGATCACTGCAACCTTGCAGCCTCCACCTCCTGGACTCAAGTGATCCTTCCACCTCAGCTTCCTGAGTAGCCAGGACCCCAGATGTATACCACCATGCCCAGCTAATTTTTAAACTTTTTGTAGAGACGGGGTCTCGCCATGTTGCCCAGCCTGATGTCAAAGTCCTGGTTTCAAGAGACCTCCCACTTCAGCCTCCCAAAGTGCTGGAATTACAGGCGTGAGCCACTGTGCCTGGCCTTCCTAATCCTGTTCATTAACGTGATTGCTATGAATGGCCTTCTCCTTGGCAGTCAACATACCACTTTCTCAAAGGACAAAGTTTTTTAAATGAGTTTTATATTGTAATGAAATGTATGTGGATATGTAAGGCAATATTGAATGATATAATAGTAATTTTTACTTTTTTTAAAGCAAGAAGTATGTTTTATTTATTTATTTATTTATTTATTTATTTATTTATTGTTTTTACCACTACAGCAACAGTTTCCTTGCTATTTTTATAACCAGTGCTTATGCAGTCTTAGTTTTCTATAGCTCTCATAGAGACTGCAGACAAAATGCAAATGTTTTACATGAAATTGCAACTTAGTGAAAACCACTCTGTCAGGAGCTGAGCTAATGACATCTGTGTAGCTTTCAGGTGACCTGCTAGACAATGGAGCCTAAAATACTCAGGGGCATGGATTTATATCATACCCCTTAGACAGTGTTCCTTAAATATCACTTCTTTCGATGGAATTTTGTGAAGAGTTGGACAGTAATTCAAGGCCCCAAGTTCTATAATATCTTCTATACTCTATTCTGTATTTCCAACTAAAGGCAGATCCATAGACTTTGGAAAACAGATGAAAGGATTGACTTCCTACCAGCTAGAAATTGGAGCCAAGTTAGAGCCATGTAACTTGTATTCTTGCTTCTATTAGAACATTGTCTTATTTAATCCTTATACTAGCCCTGGGAGGGAAGGGGGCTGACCTAACATTTAGTTCTTTCTTAAGTATTGGGTATTGGCCTTTCCTTCCATGTGCAAATGGGAGGCTGGCTCAGTGCTGAGGGACTGGGTGAAGGATTGCATTCCTCCCTTCTCTTCTCCGTCATCTCTTGGGTCACACATGCTAGGCAGGAGTTGCCCTTTGCCTTATTTGTGTGACTGCTCATGATCTGGAAATGACTGATGTCACTCCTAGATAACACCAACCCTGGGCTTCTGAGGAGTGAAGCCCACATTACAAATCATGGGATTATAGTGACCAAGGAGAGGTTCTAGCTAGTAGGAGGTGATTCTTCCTGAAGGTGAAAAACAGCAGGGTGGGCATTTGATTACCTTCATGAAGTGCTCCTTGGTCTGTATCCTCCTTTTTGGTTAGAGGCAGGAAGAGTGAGGGGAATTTCAGCCACAGGAGAATGTGCGTGTGTGTCATTTTATCCTCTTGTGACTTTTTCTCTTTGCAGCAGTGATCCCAGAAAACAGGAAAAACTGCTTTGATCACAATCAGTTTTTAATGTAAAGAAAAGCTGATGATGGTTTTTCATTGACATAGGGCAAATTCAGGATTTGGGGCCTGGGGATGAAGCTGACTGTCTGTGCAAGTGCAGGCAACCAGCTCCTTGGATGAGGTCCAAGTCCAAAAGCCTAGGGGTAAAGGTAAAAGAATGGCTTAATTTCAGTGGACACCTGTGGCATCTCAGATGTTGTACCTTCCATTGGCTTTTTAGCAACTACTCTACCATGTGGCAGCTGTGTTAGAGGGAGTACTATATCCGGAAAGAAGACACGTGCCAGTAGAATATTCATGCTGTGTCATAGGTTGCCACACAGACGTTACTTTCCTGTTTAGTTTTGTATTTGCCTAAACACAGGATTGGCTTATGATTACCCTCTGGCTTACCAGCCCACTTTTCTCACTCTGTTTCTTTTCCTTTTTTTTTTGAGAAAGAGTCTTACTCTGTTGCCTAGGCTAAAGTGCAGTGGCACAATCTCAGCTCACTGCAACCTTTGCCTCCTGGGTTCAAGCCATTCTCCTGCCTCAGCCTCCCAAGTAGCTGGGATTACAGGTGTGTGCCACCACACCCAGCTAATTTTTGTATTTTTAGTAGAGACAAGGTTTAACCATGTTGGCCAGGCTGGTCTCGAACTCCTGACCGCCTGCCTCAGCCTCCGTAAGTGCTGGGATTACAGGCGTGACCCACCCCCCTAGCCCTCTGTTTCTTCAGCTTCTCATTATCTCACCAATTCTAGAGAAATAGAGTTGCTGGTTGTGTAGGCTAAACTAAGGCCACTGTGATGTCATTGCTTTTGTCTCCTTTGTCACCCCCTTTTTTTTTTGTTTGTTTTTTTGATACTGGGTCTTGCTCTATTGCCAAGGCTGGAGTGTAGTGGCACAGTCACCGCTCACTGCAGCCTCAACTTCCTGGGCTCAAGTGATCCTCCTACCTCAGACTCCCAAGTAGCAGGGACCACAGGCATGCACCTCCATGTCCATGCCTGGCTAATTTTATTTTATTTTTTGGTAGAGATGGGGTCTCCCTGTGTTGTCCAGGCTATTGTTCACCTTCTTTATCATAGTTCAATCCTGAGGGTGTTTCCTTGGCCTTCTGAATGTGTATGAGGGATGGGATCTGAAAAGTCTCCTCCTCTGGGGGCTGATCTTATGACAGACTTTATGAAGTTCTACCCAAGAATCTTTCCTTCGCTCACACTACACCAAGGTTCTATGGCAGGTTCAGAATCTGTGAAGTGAGAAATGTATTAAAATTTTAAATGGAATTTGAGAACTGTGTAGTTCTTCTGTCTGTACTCTCTGCCCTTCAGTCACAAACAGCTCTCCAGCTGACCTCCTCCCTCTTGCCTTCTTTGTTCTTGTTGCTGGAAATGCCCAACCTGGGTGAAAACCTGTAAGCCTTGCTCTTCCTCCCGGCTCTTTGTTCCGGTAGAGCTTTTGTTATACTTCTGTCTATGATATCTCCCTCTTTTTCTGCTTACCTTTTCCCTTATTTCAAGTAAAACTCATCTGCTATTACCAGATAGTCCTTATTTTCTTTTTGTGTAAAATTAACTAACTTTATTGATTTTTCTAATAAAAGAAATACAGGCTCATTGAGGAATATTTGGACAATAACAAAAAATATTAGGAAGAAAGTAAAAGTCACAGACTCCGTCTCCAAAAAAAAAAAAAAAAAGTAAAAGTCACATAATCCCCTATAGCACAATTATTGTTAACTTTTGGTGTATCTTGTCCTTTGGGATCTTCTTCATATGTGTTGACATATATTGCTTTTTCCCCCAAAGTGCCATCATTTTGCACTTATATTTTGTAACCTACTTTTCTGACTAATATTACTTGGATGTATTCCACAGACAGTACATATAGAGCTACTCTATAATGTTTAATGCTGCATAGAATGATATTGTATGGATGAATTGTTATTTAGTTAACCAGACAATGGACTTTTGGATTGTTTCTGTTATTAAAAGCTATGTGGGTCAAAGCAGGAGGATTGCTTGAGGCTAGGAGTTTGAGACCAGCCTGGGCAACATAGTGAGATGGTATTTCGAGAAAAAAGTAAAAAATTAGCTGCTTTGGTGCTACATGCCTGTAGTCCCAGCTTTTCAGGAGGCTGAGGTGGGAGGATCACTTGAACCCAGGAGTTGGAGGCTACGTTGAGCTGTGATTGTGCCACTGCACTCCAATCTGGGCAATAGAGCAAGACCCCATCTCTTTTTTTTTTTAAAAAAAGAAGGTATGTGGTGGAAAATATCTACATATCTGTGTAACTGTGCCTACTTGTATAACTTCAGGATAGTTATTTCTAGAAGTTTCTAAAAATGGAATCACTGGTTCAAAAGGTATGTAATATACTTAAATTACTTAACATCTTTTTTGTTGTTGTTGTTGTTTTTGTTTTTTTTTGAGACAGAGTCTCGCACTGTTGCCCAGGCTGGAGTGCAGTGGCGTGATCTCGGCTCACTGCAAGCTCCACCTCCCGTGTTCATGCCGTTCTCCTGCCTCAGCCTCCCGAGTAGCTGGGACTACAGGCGCCCGCCACCATGCCTGGCTAATTTTTTTGTATTTTTAGTAGAGAAGGGGTTTCACTGTGTTAGCCAGGATGATCTCGATCTCCTGACCTCATGTTCTGCCTGCTTCGGCCTCCCTAAGTGCTGGAATTACAGGCATGAGCCACTGCACCTGGTCAACAATATCTTTTAAAACTTGGAAAAGTATATGGAAAAGTAAAAGGTTAATATAACAAAAATCTATGTACCCATCATCGAAATTTCACAAATATTAGCACTGTACCATATTGGCTTCAGATCTGTTACTTAAATTTTTTAAAAATTTGACAAATATGTACTCATGCTTGGAGGCTCAGGAAAAAATATTGGACAAATGTGACTAAAGCTTTCTGCAGTCCTTTCCTCCTCCTGATACTGATAAAAGCCTCGTTACTGTGCATATCTTATCCTTTTACATACATGTGTCCATAAATAATGTATAGTATTATGTTTTAAAATTTAATACACATGGTACTATTCTTGCAGGCAGCCTTTTGGAGGTTGATTTTTTTTCATTCAAGGTCATTTTAAAAAAGTTTTCACATATAAAATCATTCAGTTTAACTGGTGTACAATGCACCATTACATGGCAGTGAGAAATGGTTCAAGTCTTTCTAATTTTTGTAATTTTTCTAATTCCAGATTACGCTCTATTAGTAGTTGTATGTGTTTACCACCAATGTATATAAGTGTTCATTTCCCCTTATTTTTGCTAACACTTGGAGATACCATGCTTCTCAGTATTTTCTAGAATTTTCATTTTCCCAGTTTATCAAAGAGATTGAGCAATATTTTATTTTCTTTGAATTCTTTGTTTATATCATTTACTTATTTTTCAGTTGGGTTTTTGTCTTTTTCCTTTAGGAGTTCTTAATATATTCTGATTTTTAATCCCTTGTCAGTTATGTGCTTTGTAATTATTTTCATCCTGTCTGTGGCTTATCTTTTAACTTTGTATGGGTTATCCTTGTGAGGATATGTGTGTGTGTGTATTCCTAAATGTTTTCCATAAAAATTGTACTGATTTACAGAACACCCAACAGTGTATGAGAGTGCCCAGCTTGCTACACCCTGCCTGACTCTGAGAATAGTTTTATCATCTTGCCCAGTGTGCTAGACAAAAAGTGGTATTGCCCCTTCTTTGGTGCCTTTTCCTAGAACATTCCTACCTCTTTGGTATAGCCAAAAACTGGCTTTTCCCTGAAGATCTTACTTTCCTTGTGACCCTCTCCAGTGAAGCCACCTCACCTCCTCCCAACTCTCGCTCTGAACTCCTGACGTTGCTTCCAAGCCCTGTCTGGCAGCCTTTCCCATGAGAAGTTAGTCCCTCCTCTGCTCACTCTTGGTGCCCTTACCTGCCTATTGACTTCAAGCTAACTGTTAACAACCTTCTTCATATGTCCTCTTTTTGGCAAAATTAGGATTTGAGGATTCATACTGAAAATCCCTCAATGCTCTGGCCTCACAGTCCCTCTGTCCTTCCAACTCTAAGGACTTTGTCTTCATTCCTCTTCGGGTACCTTTGGCTTTATCACTTGGAGCAGTTTCACTTTTAGGATCCTGAACTTGGAGGTTCCCTTCCCTTCCCCAGTCTCCTGTCTGTTTCCACCTCCCACTCCTTCACTGTCCCCTCCAAGAGCTGGCTCTCCAGCTTTTCTCTGCCTGTGTAGCCTCTTAGCCACCCTGGCCACTGCCTACTGATTTTTCTGTTCAGCCTGAACCTCAAAGGTGGGAATTCTCATCCTGCACTTGCTACTTACCTCAGTTCTCTCTCTCCCTTGTCCCTCCTGTGATCATCAGCCCTCGTGGACCACTTGAACAGATTTTTCTGCCATAGCCCCTAGACCTCTGAGTCTTGCTTCATCTTTCAGAAGCATAATCTCTGACCCATCATTCTTTTCTTTTCTTTTTTTTTTTTTGAGAGGGAGTCTCGCGCTGTCGCCCAGGCTGGAGTGCAGTGGCCGGATCTCAGCTCACTGCAAGCTCCGCCTCCCGGGTTTGCGCCATTCTCCTGCCTCAGCCTCCCTATAGCTGGGACTACAGGCGCCCGCCACCTCGCCCGGCTAGTTTTTTGTATTTTTTAGTAGAGACGGGGTTTCACTGTGTTAGCCAGGATGGTCTCGATCTCCTGACCTCGTGATCCGCCCGTCTTGGCCTCCCAAAGTGCTGGGATTACAGGCTTGAGCCACCATGCCCGGCCCCCCATCATTCTTTTCTCAGAAAACTTCTGTGATTCCCCAGAGAAAAACTAAGATCTCTAATTTGGCTCTCAAAGGCCTCTTAGAGCCGACATGCCTCTGTCTTTCCAACTCTCTTTCTCCCTGGTCTACTTTGAATTAAACTCCCATCAGACTGACAAACACTTTGTTGTCCTTCATACGTCTTCTGCTTTCCTGCCTCCAAGTCCTTGTGCATGTAGTTCCATCTGTCTGGGAATACCGCTGTATTCTTTTGCCATTTGATCTTCTAGGCCTAGCACAAGGGCCACCCTCTCTGTAAAGGGTTCTTGATCCTTTATTTGGAAGTAATCTCCTTCTACCTAAGCTTCAACATTGTATCTCTCTAATGGCATCTCTCTAGTGGCACTTAATTTCATCTTTCTAATGGTACTTAAAATAGTCTTCCTAGTATTTATGAGCTTCATATGTCTATTGTATTCACCCTACAGAGTGGAAGCTTCTTGAGGATGGACCCATATCTGATGCATTTAGTGTCCCAAACAGTGCTAAGCATATTGGCTTATGCATGGTTGGTGTTCGGTGTGTATTAGCTGATTGAATTCATGACTGTAAGTATGAATGGAAGGAGGAAAGATGGCTTCCAGGAACCATACTTAGAATTTCATAGTGCCCCCTTCTCCTTTTCTAGCGAGAAAAGAATCAGACTCACAGCTTGACCCAGGCCAACAGAGGAATAGTTCAAGCTCCTGGCCCACATTGCACCTGGGGGAGCCTGAAGCTTGTCCTACTGTGGGAGCAGGAGCCTTGAGTACCAGGAATTTCAATGGGATGTTTTTGGGTTTAGGGAGTTAGGCTGGCTGCATTCCATGCCGTGCAGGGGAGAGGATTTTGGAGTAGCACAGAAAAAGGAAACCCTGGCTGGGCACGGTGGCTCACGCCTGTAATCCCAGCGCTTTGGGAGGCTGAGGCAGGCGGATCACCTGAGGTCAAGAGTTCGAGACCAGCCTGACTAACATGGAGAAACCCCGTCTCTACTGAAAATGCAAAATATTAGCCGGGTGTGGTGGTGCATGCCTGTAATCCCAGCTACTCAGGAGGCTGAGGCAGGAAAATCACTTGAACCCGGGAGGTAGAGGTTGCAGTGAGCCGAGATTGCACCATTGTACTGCAGCCTGGGCAACAAGAATGAAACTCCATCTCAAAAAAAAAAAAAAAAAAAAAAAAAGGGAAGAAGAAGGGAACCCTGAACATGCTCTTGGCAGAGGTAGGTGCAAAGGAACTGGAGAGCATGGTAACCCAGAGGGGAGGGTTTTATTTTTACCAAGTCACGCCACTTTCCTTCCTCCATACCTACTAGGGCTGAGCCTCAGTTGAATGTGCGAAAAACACTATGGGTGTGATATTTGCCGCTCTCTCTGCCTTGGGACCTTGAGTCATAGTCTAACTCTTCATCTCAAACAGTCTTGTGTCTCATTCTGTCTTAACTACTGTTTGTCCTTTAGAGCCTGGCTCACATTTCCTCTCCTACAGAAGCCCTGTCCAGAGCTACTCTGTGCCCTCCACCACCCCATTGTCCTGTCTTTCTAGTTTGTGTCCCACACTTGCATTTTTTGCTGTTGTGTCTCATCACCCTACATTTGTCTGTGAGCTCCTCACATGCAAGAATCACATCTCATGTTTTGTTCTCTCAGCTGAAACAAAGTGATGATCAATAATTACTGTCAATGTTATTAGGGAGCCTGCTATTGGAACTTGGAAGATTATCAGTAGCAGAAAAACTGAAGTGGAAATGGAAGGATGTGAAAGTAAAACTTAGTCTGGGCTAGTTCTCCAGAATCTGAGTCTGGGGCGGCACTTCCCTTTCATCTTTACCATGGGTTTCTTGAATTCTGGCTTCTGAAGCTCTGCCTTTCAACAGAAATCAGCATTTAGGCAGGTGAGAGAATCAGGTGTTCAGGGTGTGCCCTCCAGTGAAGAAGAGAGAGAGGTGATGGCCGGCACCGCATGCAGCAGTGACTAATATGGGGTAAACTGGCACCATGCCTCCCGGCCCCCGGGTACATGGGAGCTGTAGGCACACATGGTAGATTGGAGCTGGAAGGATCATTTACCAGCCCTTCCCGGAGCTGGAAACAGGCGGGGAGCAGCAAGCCAATTGGCAGACTTGCCTTTTCTGCCTTAAAGTACTTTGTTTCTGTTGCTAACAACAGACATGGGGAGTATAAATAAAACACAGACACACAGGCACATAGACACATATGTGGAGACTGAATATTTGAGCTGTCAGGGGCAGGGGGGAGGGTGAATGTGGATGGAGACTGAAAATGTGTAGCTAAGCCTCTCAAGATAATGTGCCCTAGGTGTTCTCTCCAGCCTTGGAGATGGGTGTAGTGTAAGGGGTGGTTGTGTGGGAGGCCCCTCTGAAGACAGTCAATAGGAAGTGATACGGTGTGGATGCCACAGGCTTCAAAGACTAGGTGCTCATTATGGCTGGATGCAGTCCTCATCAGGCAGACTCTTCCGAGCTAGTTGCTGGTGATCCAAGGGCCAATGGCAACTTCTTTCCTTGTATTCTGCCCTTTGTTTAAGGCTTGACTCATTGATCCCCGTTAGTGCTCCCATGTGGTGTACTGGTCAGCAGCTGTTGTGGCCTTTCTGGCTGACCTGACCTGTACAAGCCAGCATGCCTAAATATGTGACTGTTGTTTGGGGTAAGCTCCTGAAGGATGTGAGCTTCTTTTTTTTTTCTTTTTTTTTTTTCTTTTTTTTTTTTTTTTTGAGGCGGAGTCTCGCTCTGTCGCCCAGGCTGGAGTGCAGTGGCGCGATCTCGGCTCACTGCAAGCTCCGCCTCCCGGGTTCCCGCCATTCTCCTGCCTCAGCCTTCCGAGTAGCTGGGACTACAGGCGCCACCACCACGCCCGGCTAATTTTTTTGTATTTTTAGTGGAGACGGGGTTTCATTGTGTTAGCCAGGATGGTCTCGATCTCCTGACCTCGTGATCCGCCCGTCTCGGCCTCCCAAAGTGCTGGGATTACAGGCTTGAGCCACCGCGCCCGGCAGGATGTGAGCTTCTTTAGTAGAGACTGAGACCCGTTCAGCCTCTCTGGAAAAGATGGTCTTAGTAGGAGGCTGAATAGTTCATGCTATAAAAAGCAACAGCTAAGTCACATGTGAGATAAGCTTATTCAGAGACTTGAGTTTCAGGTAGATTACAGGGAGGATGGATGATGAGGAAGACTGTGAGTCTCTACTGCTGGAATTAGAAGTAGGGATGGGTTAGGTGTTCTCTCTTTTTTTCCCCTGGATTGAACATTATATTCCCTGGTATCTAAGATTACATCAAGAGAGCCTCTCCTGGTTCTGGGAAAAATAATAACTGTATTGATGGGAATTTTAGAGCACTCCCAACGTGCGTAGCTTTGAGCACTTGATTCACAGATTCTCTGACACTTGGGATGATCATCTGATGGTGTGGGCGTTTGGAGTAGCTTAGCTGGTCTCTCTTTTCCATCTTACTGGTTTCTTGGACCATGCGTGATAGGCCTAAGGAATGTCCAACAGGAAGTACCCTTGATCCGTATGAATACCATGTCAGTAATAGTTCCAATCTTCTGGAAACAGTGAGACGCCACTCCAGTCTGAGGGTGAGACATGAAAACTATGTGGGCCTTTTCCCCAGTCATTGATATAGCAGCATTTGTCTCCCCTGAGCAGGGGGAAATGAATTAGGATTACCCTCTGGGTTGAGCTTACAAATCTGTCTTAGGATCTTGTTTTTACTCAGGTAGCCCTCTTGGCTATCCAAGGTGGGGTGCCTGGGGGTTGGCGGCACACTGGAAGCTCACAGCAGCTGCTTCTCTCCAGGCACTGTAACTCACTAGCAGTTTAGGATTAGAGGCATGTATCACATGTGAGGCAGGTATCACATGGCATTTGTTACTACAGGAGTTAAAGGACCAAAGTAAACTTAAATGGGTTACCTATTCTTATAATTTAGATGGTATGCAAGATTATACCTATAGTAGTAGCAAGCCCATCCACTCTCTCATAAGCTTTCTTAAATAAGAGAGGGAAAGGTGGAGTTACTTCTATGGTCTGAGAATTGCAGATTACCCTTTTTCCCTGGAGAGGCCTAAGGGTTGGCTCCCATGTGACCCCCATCATCTCTGTAGTCAAGTGGCATTAGGTCTAGGAACCCCTAAGGAGATATTGTCTCTCTGTTCCCTGGCTTAGAGCAGGGATGTGAGTTTTGTGCCTGGCCCTAAGGAGAGGTAGTTGACTATGGCTGTTATTGAGTGAGGCTGGACCCAGCCTAGCTGATAAAATTCTAAAGCAAGATGGGGCAGTCCAAGGTGGTCACAGAGAATGAAGGTTCTTAGAATAGAATATATTCTAAGCCACTAGGCCCTGGTGGCTTCTTTGAAAGACTGGAGTCTTGAGAGGTAAGAAGACCCCATCTAGCTGGGTTTCATGCGCTTCCCTCACCTTACCTCTGCAAGTGCCACAGCAGGCTGCCTGTGATGTCTGGTGGTTGACTCTGCGCCTGCATGGTTCAGCTGAGCAGGGCAGTTCATGTTGAAGCCCCTCCCACCAGTCAGGAGCCTGTAGAACTGTGTTGTTTTCCTTCCTGTGTCCTCAGTGACTGGGCTAGTGTCTTGCACAAGGCAGGTGCTTGGTCATTGTTTGAGGATTGAATGGCTTCTCAGCCTGAGCTTCAGGGGACCTTGGCCTGGATCTGGGAACATACTAGGAATTGGATAAGCAGAGAGGAAGGAGAGCACTCCAGGCTGCCAGTGATTTGAGCCGAGAAACATGGGGCAGAAATGGACATGTGGACATGTTTGGAACAGAAGGTATCCTGCCTGGAGAGAGGTAGGGGTGTGTGTGTGTGTGTGCATGCGTGCATGTGCACGTCTGTGTATCTCTGTGTGGGCAGGTCTGGGGAGGGTGGTAGGGCCAGGGCTGGCTGAAGGTAGGGCCAGGGCTGGCTGAAGAGGGAAGAAAGAATTGGAAAGTGAGATTGGTTGGAACCAATTAAGGGAACCTGAGTCTGGTGTGATTGGCAGTTAAGGAGCCCAGAAGAATGATATGATGATACTGACATTCCAGGATGCTTAGTCTGTCGCTTATGAGCAGAGAGGACTGGAGGTAGAAGAATAAAGGGGAGCTTGTAATTCAGTAATACCGTTTAACATTTATATAGTGCCTCCTATGGGCTGGCACTGGATAAAGTGCTCTCTGTATAACCAGAGACCATTGCAGTAAACTAGGTATGAGGTGATAAACTGGAGAAACATTTCAAAGAAGACGACATTGTTTCTTCATATTTGGCTATATTTGGCTCTTATTTGGTTAAAGAAGAAATGGCTCCAAGGACGTCTTCCTCCTGGATCCTGCTTCTGGCAGCTCGTCCTTGAGCATGGGACTGTTATCTCGTCTGGTTGGAGCTGCTGAGATTTTGCATACTCCGTGCCAGGAACCGATGTCCTTGGGCCTCGGCTGGGGCGTGTCCCGAACCCAGCCATCTGGAAGGTCAGAGGAATTAGCCACTAGAATGTGCCCATTAGTGGCTTCGAGGGGTTACAACCTGTCAGTGGAATCTGAAGCCCGGGAACTGCCTCTCTCCCAGGGCTTTTCAGAATTGGAACAGCCTGACTGTTCTAGCACTGACTGCTCCCTTATTTGGACAGTAAATTTTCAGGGTGAGATTGGACTTCTCCTTTGTCTTGGGAGAGTTTTTTTTTTTTTTTTAAGTATCTGACATTCTTGTCAGTGATTTTCAAGGAGATAACACGGTATCACAGCTATACCTTTCTTCACCTGATTCCTTTCCTTGGTCTCTAGTCCATCCACTTATAAGACCCAGATGGGGGCCAGGTACAGTGGCTTATGTCTGTAATCCCAGTACTTTGGGAGGTCAAGGCGGGCAGATCACTTGAGGTCAGGAGTTCGAAACCACCCTGGCCAACATGGTGAAACCCCGTCTCTGTTGAAAATACAAAAATTAGCCAGGCATGTTGGTGGGCCCCTGTAATCCCGGCTACTCAGGAGGCTGAGGCAGGAGAGTCGCATGAACCTGGGAGGTGGAAGTTGCAGTGAGCCAAGATCGCGCCATTGCATTGCAGCCTAGGCAACAGAACGAGACTCTGTCTCAAAAAAAGGTGAAAATTAAAAAAAAAATGAAAAAAAAAAAAAGACCTAGAGGGGGTTCCTAGACTGCCCACTCAGCTCAGTCTCTCCAGAGAAGCAAGTAACACCATCATGTAGAAAAGAGGCAAGGTGGCTGAGGCTCTGGGGTCAGGCTTCAGGGCCTGGGGGCAACTTCCTGCCCAGCCTTGAGACATATGTCTTGGTTTTGGGGAACTTGCTGTGCCCCTTGACTTGTGGATTTGTAGTTTATCAGCCCAGCTTCATGTGGGGCCAGGATGGGGAGCAGGGCACAGCCAGGAGTTGGGGTGGTGGTGATGAGATGGTGGATGGTAGTGGTGCTACTGAAGGGGAAGAATCTTCTGTGACAATTTTGAGATTTCCTCTCTGTCAGAAGCCCAACTCTGTCAGCTTCTGGCATTCCTTCTGATGGATCCCTGTAACCCTTAGGAAAGTCATTCAGCTAATGGCAGTGACATTGAATTCTAAGGAAAGCAGGAAGGAGAACATGTTTCTGTCAACAAAGATGTGCTTTCACTAGTCAGAACTTGCTGTCAGGCAGCCTTCAGCCCTTCAGGTGATTACTGTGCTTTGGGATTAAAGTGTCCTGCTGTTTCTGGAACAGGCTGCTAGTCATAAAGACAGGTAGGGCTGAAGGGTAGAGGTAGGGTCCCCAGCTGCAGTTGTCAAGAACCCATCGTGAAGGCTGACTGAGCGAAGAAACTGCTGCTGCCCAGACAAGAAAGCACTTTTAGCAGTGGTAAGTCCTTTGCATGCTCTATCTTACTTAATCTGCACAATAGCACTTCATGGTTGGAACTGTTGTCTCCATTTTACAGATGAGGAAACTGAAGCTTAGAAAGGGTAGGCAATGCATCCAAAGCTTCATAGCTGGTAGAGGCCGAGTTTCATACCCAAATATCAAGCTTTTCCCATTGTTTCTTACAGAGGAAACCATGATAAGCCATTATTTTTCATAAATGTTACATTTTAGAATAGTTTCAGATTTACAGAACAGTTGCAAAGATAGTACAGAGAGTTCCCATAGATCCTGCAAGCCATTAAGTTTTTTTTTTTTTTCTCCTTTTCTGGTTCATTTTATGAGAATTCATTGGGGGTGGGGAACAGATTTGGAACGAGGACTTTTTTTCCAGAGATTCCAACTTGGTGATTTTTTTTCAGCAGGATTATTTGAGCGTCCATCAGACTGTATTATTTCTTCCCCAGTTCTGCTCTGCCTCAGCTCTGCTGGACTGGGCTGGGCCTGGCTTTGACATCTAGTTTCAGAGTCAAATGCCCCACTTTCTGACTCTCTCTCAATAGGGTCAGATGGTAATTGGGTTTCAGAGAGTTAGGAAGGCAGGTAGGTGTGGGGAGGATCTTTAGCAGCTGGAGTTCTGGATACTCTTCTGTCTCCGATGGGGCTATGACAGGGGAGTGTTAATATTTTCAGTTAATGTTTGATGGCATGGAGCCAGAGCCCTCCCGAGGGCCAGAGGCAACGTCTCTGCGGCGAGGCCTGTTTGCTTGGATGCCCTCTTGAGTCTGTCCTTGTATGGTGCCAGAGTGGCTCATGGTGGTCGCTGCTGTGGGCCCTGGCCGTGGTCTGCAAGCAGGCAGGCAGGCTGGCTGGCTGTAGGCAGGAGAATATCCTTAGGTAGCTGGTGTGCTTTGCTTTGGGTCCCAGGCACATTCTCCATTTAAGGGAAAGGGGTCTGCAATCTTCTTGGCTCTGGGTGTGAATGGGCTGGCCTAAAGTCTGTTCATGGCCTTTGCTGGATGTGCTTTTTCAATGAGATCATTCCAGAGTTACATTCCTATGAAATTATATTTCACTGAAGATGTAAAGCTGGATTTGTGTAAAAGCACTGGCACTAAAACTCAGGGCTCAGAGCGGGGCAGAAATGAGAAGAGGGATAAACAGCTTTTCTTTAGAAGGAGGGGAAGGAAAGACAGAAAGAGAGAGAAAACAGTTGTTAAAGGATTTTGCATTGAAAATTGGTGTGCCGTAAGCATACCCAAGGAGTCGGGATTGCCACTCACCCCTGGAAAGGCAGGCTTGATGTTTGTTGTCCCAGCTGCCTCCCACCCCCAGGCGGTTTGGAGGGAGATGCCCTTGAGGCTTCAGTGTGTAAGGTTGCTGGAACGCTGGAGCCGCCCAGGTGTCTCCTGGTCATGGCACTCAAGGCCTATCCCTGCCTTTCTAGCCTCATTTTGCACCATCCCATATCTAATCTAATCTAATTTCTCTCCCTCTCTCTCAGTTTCCTTCTGTCTCGTGCACACACCCACACTGTCACACTCACTCTACTATTAGTATGATACATTGCTACTCACAACACTCCTGACACCAAATGTGTGGGGTTTTTTCTCTTGCATTGGCCAACTTGCCAAACTTGCTGGGCACCAACTGGGGTTTCTTACAATTTAATTCAATTTTGACACTACCTGGAGCTAGCATAATCTCCACAGAGTAAGTAGGGACAAGACTGTTCCCACTTCAGATGCTAATCACAAGCCTGGGCCACCCATACTTTTGACCAATTCACTATAAAGTTGGAGGGATTGGTTCCCACAACCCCCTCCTCAGGTTTGGTAATTTGCTAGAACGGCTCATAGAACTCAGAAAAACAGTTGACTTACTATTAACCCTACTATTAGTATTATGTTTCTATTAGTTTATTATTAAGGATACAACCCAGGAACAGCCAAATGGAAGAGATGCATAGGGCAAAGTTTTGGGAGGGGGTGTATGTGTGTGTGTATATGTTTAGAGCTTCCATTCCCTCTCAGGGTGCACCACCCTCCCAGCACCTTGATGTGTTCACCAACCTGGGAGCTCTCTGAATTCAGAAATTTCAGGTATTTATGGAGGTTTCACTATGTCAGCATGCCATGTTTTGAATGTCCCCTCCAAAACTCATGTTGAAATCTGATTGCCATTGTGATGGTATTAAGAGGTAGGACCCTTCAGAGTGGTTGGGCCATGAGGGCCCAATTAATCATGAATGGATTAATGCTGTCATTGCTAGAGTTCATTTCTGATAAAAACAAGTCCGGCCCCCTCCTGCCCTCTCTCTCTTTTGTGTGTGCTGTTGTGCCCTTCTGCCTTTCTGCTATGGGATGATGCAGCAAGAAGGCCTGCCAGAGTCAGTCATCAATCTTAAGACTTCCCAGCCTCTGGAACCGTAAGAAATAAATCCCCACTTCATTAGCATAAATTCAGGTGTAGTAGAGGGACTTGTTATAAATCACAAAGTAGGCTTCTCTCACCCCCATCCCTTGGGAAATGCCAAGGGTTTTTGAAGCTGTGCCCGGAACTGGGAAGAAGGTGCTGTCTCTCTCTCTCTCTCTCTCTCTCTCTCTGTGTATATGTGTGTGTGTGTGTGTGTGTGTGTGTGTGTATTCCTTATATATAGATATATATTCATTATTATATATATGGAATATGTGTGTATATATATTCCTTATCTCACAGTAACACACATGTGCACACACGTGCGCACACACACACTCACAGCCCCTGCATGCTTGTAGTGTGAGATTGTATACCCCATACTCTATATGATTCTGCTTTGTATCCCTGTGTACACACTGTTCCCCATAGCATGGAATGAATGTCCTTTTCTCCCCTTGTCTGCTGAGAGCACTCTAGTTGCTCTAAAACCCATTTTAGCTTTGCCTCCTCAGAAATCTTTTGTGCTGCCTGCTGACGGTTACTTTCTGGCACCTTCGTGCTGTCACCATTCCTCATGCATCCCGCTGCTCCTGCACATTTCATTTGATAAGTTTTCAAGGAAAAGCCTCTAGTACGGGGCTTAGTAAAGGGTAGGTGCTTGTGAAATGATTGTTGAAGAAAGAAACTAAATGAATGAAGAGTTGGATCTAAGTGAAGGTCATGTACTGCAGGCAGGGCAAACTACGGAAAGGTGTCTAACATGGCATAAGTGCCATCAGAGAGGCTAGGAGATGAGTGTCAGACTGGCAGAAAAGGTGGGGTATGTACTTCCCTGTGCACACAAGTGTGGAGTCGTTCGTGGAGTGGCAAGATAGTCTGTGCAGTGGTGCACACCTGTCATCCCATCTACTTGGGAAGGCTGAGGCAGGAGGATCATTTTAGCCAGGAGTTCAGGGCTGCAGTAGCTATAATGATGCCCCTGCACTCCAGCCTGGGTGACAGAGTAAGACCCTGCTTATAAAAAGATTTTTAAAGTAAATTAGAAAAAAAAAAAAAAAGAAAGCCCAGTGAGTTCTGGGTTCCATAGACTGACTATAGGGATTAGGTCTGGACTTACTCAAGGTGAGATGAAACTACTTTCTGAGCAGTCTTTGCAAAACGACAGCAGGATAGAAGGAAAAGAGCTGTAGCTTTGGAATTGAGGATTCTGGGTGGTGGTGATTATACTGTTAGTAATGATAACATAGTCCTAACTATGAGCCAGACAGTATACCAGGCACTTTACATATGTTAATTCATTTATCCTTACAATGTCTCTGTGAAGTAATGACTACTAATTGTTGATTTATGAAGATTGCAGAGCAATTCTGGACCTGGTTCTACTCTTACTAATTGAGTGAACTGAGGGCAAGACGCTTAGCCCTACTGAGCCCCAGCCTCCTCTTTTGTGAAACGGAGAAGATACCTTTTGCATTTAATCTTCTTGGGCTTATTGGTAGAAAGTGTTTTTGAAAAGTGTACTCTAAAGTACTTTGCATTGAGGAAGAAGGGAAACTTGCAAAGTAATTGTAGTTTAGATACTGGGCTCGTACTTAATGCAGATGCTGCTCTGAGCATGGGCCACATTTGCACTTCACAGCTACACAAGGTGGGCTACTGGCAATCTCTTTGATTAAATGCCAGGATTTGAGCCACTGTTAAAAAAATAAAGAAGTCTTTTTTTGCCCTTTTCTTTCTTTTTTATGTTTTGTGGAGATGGAGCCTCACTATGTTACCCAGGCTGGTCTTGAACTCCTGGGTTCAGGTGATCTGCCTGCCTCGGCCTCCCACAGTGCTGAGACTACAGTCATGAGCTACCGCACTTGGCCCAATATATGAGTTTTATTGGAGCCAAATGTATATGTGAAATGTCATAAGGGACAGATTTTTTGTGCTGAACCAGCCCTTCTTCCCCAGCTAGGGAAATAGTGGTAAAGCTGGGCGGTAGGCATTTGCATGGGGGAGGATTAGGATCAGTGTGGGGCCACTGCAGCAGGTGGCAGAAAGCCTGGCTCAGAGCAGAGGCACAGCCGCTGACTGCAGGGTCCCATGAGCAGGGGGTGTGTGACCCCTTTTTTCTAAGATGAGACACTTATGGGAGTTTTTAGAACCACCGGGTGTGGTGGTTCACACCTGTAATCTCAGCACTTTGGGAGACCGAGGCGGGTGGATTACTTGAGGTCAAGAGTTCGAGACCAGCCTTGTCACTACTAAAAATACAAAAATTGGACGGGAGTGGTGGTATTTGCCTGTAATCCCAGCTACTCAGGAGGCTGAGGCACAAGAATCACTTGAACCTGGGAAGCGGAGGTTGTGGGGAGCTGAGATTGTGCCACTGCACTCCAGCCTGGGTGACAAAATGAGACTCTGTCTCAAAAAAAAAAAAAAAAAAAAAAAAGAGGTTGCTTTACATTGCTGTTACCTTGGCAACGGAGACTGTGTCCCTCAAAGTGGTCCTCTGCTGGCACTAGATACACAAATGTGTCAGCACTTGGGCTTGGCAGCCATTGCTGAGCTAGGCAGTGAGTGATAAGGGGGATAAAGGGGACATAGGGGGAGTGCCTCCAAGAGCTGCAAGGAGGGGCAGTGTGGCCCTTCTAAGCCACATTTCTACAGTATTCTCTGGAGCTTCTTCGAGCCAAGTGGCTTCCTCCATGAGGTTGCAGCTCACAGTGCCTGCAGGCCTGAGGGTTGCCTGGATTGACCATGATGCCTGAGTGTATAATTATAGGTCACTGAACAGAACCCCTAGTCAGCTACATCCCTCAAAAATGCCTAATTGTAGGCTACAAATATGAAAATATACAAGAGCTTAGAAACATGTCATACCTCATTACAGAGAGCAATGGCATGAGTCAGCTGTGACGTGGGTGGCTTTAGTGTGCTTGGTGAGCATGCTGGCAGGTCCAGAAGAGGGCAGGAGGCACATTCCCCAAGCTTCCTGCAGGGAGATTGAGGACTTTGGGAAAAGGGGGAAGTATAAGCTGTGACCATAGCCTAGCCTGCTAGTCATACCTGCAGTTACACAGTTAAAAGAGTCTGCTCACCTGATGGTAGATTTGATTCCTGTTTGGGAATTGTTTCCTGACCAGTTTACAAACCACATTAGAAAATAGCACATTTGGCCAGGCACGGTTGCTCACACCTGTAATGCCAGCATTTTGGGAGGCAGGAGGGTCATTTAAGGCCAGGAGTTTGAGACCAGCCTGGGCAAAATAGCAAAACCCCTATCTCTACAGAAAATTAAAAGACTTAGCTGGCTGTGGTGGCACGCATCTGTAGTCCCAGCTACTCTGGAGGCTGAGGCAAGAGGATCACTTGAGCCCAAGTTTGAGGCTGCAGTGAGCTATTATTGTGTCACTGCACTCCAGCCTGGGAGACAGAGCAAGACCTAGTCTCTCAATGATAAATAAATAAATAAATAAATAAATAAATAAATAAATAAAAGATCCTTGAGGGAAGTGAGGTCATATATAATACCGTATATTACCTAACTGGGCCATACAGATTTTATTGCTGGATTGAGGGAGCCCACTTTGTCTCCGGGTAGGGAGGGGTACTTGAATAAGTGCCCAGCCTGGTTGCTCTGGTCTGGTCTGGCAGTGCTTTCTCACCGAGAGGCCTCTCCCAGCTCAGAAAGAAGCAACAGCTCGATCTAAATCTCTTTCTTTTGTCCCTCCCTGTCCTCCCAACTCCCCTTGGTGTAGATGAGTCTACACACACCCTTGCTGCCAGTGGCTTGCCATTCCTTTTCTGAGTCACCGCCCTTCGTTACCAGATCTCTAGTGGTGATAGTAGAAGGAAGGGTTAATCTGTGGCCCTTGGGGTACTCTTTCCTCCCAGTTTTAAACTTTTTAGTCAACTCTAAGAATGTAGGAATCTCAGTATTGAAAGCGACCTTAGGTGCCACCCATGCCCATCTCAAAGGCAAGGGAATGGACTAACCTTATCTGCCTTTACTGTGGTATTCCCAGCAACTGAGTGGAGTGTGGTAGGGGATGCAAAAAATACTTGCGGAATGAGTGAGTCCCTGTAAATAGCAGCAGCTTCACAAGACCATTGTCATTGCCCCGTTTGTTCATTTTTTTGACGAATATTATGTGCCAGTTCCTTTTAAGTTCTGGAATACTGTGATGAACAACATAGTCCTTGTCCTCTGGAACATATTCTGTAATTGAGAAATAAGGAATTAAAAAGAATTTGTAGTCTCCAGATGGAATTTAAGAATTAAAACTTCTTCCTCATTTTGGCCTCTCTGGGTCTCTCATTTTCTGAGGTCTCTTTGGGGGACCCTAGAAAACACATCTAATCCCTTTTTCACACGAGAGCCTTTCCGGATTCCCAAGCCAGCGATCAGCCTCCCCCTCACAGCCTTCTCTTCTCCAGGTAAACCTCGGTTCCTTCCGCCATTTCTCCTGCGACATGCTTCATTTCTGAGTGCCCTCTCCATTCTGCCCACTGTCCTTAGCATGCAGTCCAAACTGACAGTCTGCCCCTCAGCCAGTTTGGAGTCCACAACAGAATACCACCTCCCACACATTCATTTCCAGGGAGTGTTCCAGCCTGGAGCCTCTCCTTACTCTGGGCTCAGGCGATAGGTGAGGGAAAGAGAAGGTCCTGCCTGGACTTGGCCAGACTGAGAGTATCTTCATATTTGGCCAATCCTGGAATTTGAAATTCTTTTCTTTTGTCTCTTCCCTGCCTCCCCACCATCCTTCCCTTGGTATAGACAAATCTACACACAGCCTTGCTGCCAGAGGCTGCCTTTCCTTTTCTGAGTCACTGCCCTTCGTTACCAGGGAAATTAGCATGAAAAAACGAATTGCAGTTCTATAACTGTATTCTTGTCCTCTGTCACATTCTCCACCCCAGCACCCCCACCTAAAATGACAAAAGTTGAGTCCTGTGACATCACAACAGTTGGCTATTGTGTCAACAACTGTGATGTCACCAACACAGGATTATGACTTCAAGGAAGAATGGAGGGAAGGAGTATAGCTGGCAAGAAACCCCATGGGAAAAAAGAAGATATTTTCATACAGGTCTTCACCCAGAAAGCCTGAGTTGACCCTCCAGTGGATGGTCTGTCAGTGGAAGCACTCTCTTTGGTTCCCATCGCTCCCTGTCTCTTTGGATTAATGATTTGGCTTATGGACATTGCCCAAGTCTGAGTGTGCGTGGAAGGCCCCTGCTGGCCAGCAGGCTTCTAGGCTGGCTTTGGGTTTTATTCATGAAGTTGGAGCTGAGTAGAGCTTTTCAGGGAGGGAGTTCAGAGGGGAGCCTGGGAGCCTAGGGTGAGGCTGATGCGGTTGTGCAGGCGCCTGGGCTGAGGGATAACTGGTGTGCAGGCACTGCTGTGCAGGCAGAGGGGGTGTTCTACCAGCCACTCTGGGAAGCCTGAGTGTGCTGCCACAGGCCTGAATGTTGACTCCTGCCCACTTCTGGGGCTGGGTTGGGCCTGCCCTGGGAACTCCTCTTGGCTCCATGAACAGAGACTTAAAAACACCTGCTGCAGAGACTCCCAGACTTTCTTAGTTCATGGGCCTTAGTGTTTCAGTAATTTTTTTTTTTACAGTGTCCATAGCCCAAAAGAAATACCTAAGTTTTCTTTTTTAAGTAGGTTCGTTTGTTTGTTTATTTGTTTGTTTTTGTATGAAGTCTCACTCTGTCACCCAGGCTGGAGTGCAGTTGGCTCTCTGCAACCTCCGCCTCCCGGGTTCAAGTGATCCTCCTGCCTCAGCCTCCCTAGTAGCTGGGACTACAGGTAAGCACCACCACTCCTGGCTAATTTTTTGTATTTTTAGTAAAGATAGGGTTTCATCATGTTGGCCAGGCTGGTCTCAAACTCCTGACCTCAGGTAATCTACCCGCCTTGGCCTCCCAAAGTACTGGGATTACAGCAGTGAGCCACCATGCCTGGCCTTAAGTAGGTTTAAACAATTAAGTATTTATATCCTAACATCTGAGTAGCCATCTGAAAAAAAATGATATACAGAAATTGAAAGGAAAAATATTTATATTCCATTCTTAAATAACCACAATTACTTACTAATGGAATGTACTAGGTACTGCGTAGCATATCAGACCTTGGAATCAGATTGATTAGTGCCATCCTTATTTCCTGTTCCACATGGCTTTTCACATGGTACTGGCTTTTTTTTTTTTTTTTTTTTTTTTTTTGAGACGGAGTCTCGCTCTGTCGCCCAGGCTGGAATGCAGTGGCCGGATCTCAGCTCTCTGCAAGCTCCGCCTCCCGGGTTCACGCCATTCTCCTGCCTCAGCCTCCCAAGTAGCTGGGACTACAGGCGCCCGCCACCTCGCCCGGCTAGTTTTTTGTACTTTTTAGTAGAGACGGGGTTTCACCGTGTTAGCTGGGATGGTCTCAATCTCCTGACCTCGTGATCCGCCCCTCTTGGCCTCCCAAAGTGCTGGGACTACAGGCTTGAGCCACCGCGCCCGGCCGGTACTGGCTTTTTATCACAGCAACTGCTGAAAACCCAGCCTCAGAAAGAAATGACGTCATCAAAAAGAATGTAATGCAGTCTGTTGTTGAAGCTGTGAACTCATGGGGTGTTCAACAAATGTTGAGTGTTGCTCTGTTTCCCTCAAAAATTTAAAATATTTAGCAGCATCCCTGTGAGTTCATCATGGTGCTCTGGGGCACCTCAGCACACAGTCTGTGAAGCACAGACCTGAAACTGCCAAGCAGCACTTGCTCTGTTTAAAGGAGGAAGAAGAGGCAAGTTCTGTGGTCATCATGGCCCTTAAAGGAGTTGGGCAGGTGGATGGACAGACTGTCTTTCTCTGCAGTCTCAGCTCTAGCAGACTGCATTGTTAGGGGGAAGGTCTTTGTTTGACCAGGGTCTGTGTGTGTGAATCCCTTTCTCTAGATGGGGAAGAATGATGATAGGCATCTCTTACGCTTATTTGTTGTTGACTCAGAGCCCTCTGAACTAGACGGCTTAAAGAAAAATGGGATTTTTGACAACCAGAATTCAGGGGCCAGGCATTGGACCTTCTGCTAATATCCTTTTCTAATATTTTTTTTTTATATTTTATTTTTTGAGACAGAGTCTCACTTTGTCACTCAGGCTGGAGTACAATGGTGCGATCTCAGCTTACTGCAACCTCTGCCTCCCACATTCAAGCAATTCTCCTGCCTCAACCTCCCGAGTAGCTGGGATTACAGGTGCCCAACACCATGCCCAGCTAATTTTTGTAGTTTTAGTAGAGATGGGGCTTCACCATGTTGGTCAGGCTGGTCTCGAACTCCTGACCTCCCAAAGTGCTGGGATTACCGGTGTGAGCCACCATGCCCGGCCTCTTTTCTAATTCTTTATCCAGATAGAGAGGGGCTGCAGGGGTGTACTTGGGATGGAGGGTGGCTTCCTGCCACAAGATGTGACAGAGACCAAAGGACTAATGTGCTCTGGTATCACTTCTAGAGCCTCATGCCAACCTTTCCAGACTCTGGGTTCTGCTACTTATAAAACGCTAGGCAAATTACTTAACCTTTCAGCCTCAGCTTCTTCATCCATAAAATAGAGATAATGGCATCTATTTCATGTAGTTGTAACTAAGATTACACAAGCTAAATGCATGCATAGAACAAGCAAAGCCTGGCTATATAGGTATGCTTTCTTCTCCTACTTCCAAATTTGAGGAAAAAAGGGCTTTCCTCCAAAAGCAAATTGAGCCCTAATGATCTAAGATCTGCAGTTCCACAGTTACCCTCTACTGCTTCTTTTTTCCTTTTTTTTTTTTTTTTTGAGACTGATTCTCGCTCTATTGCCCAGGCTGGAGTGCAGTGGCGCAATCTTGGCTCACTGCAACCTCCACCTCCCAGGTTCAAGTGATTCTCGTGCCTCAACCTCCTGAGTAGCTGGGATTACAGGCACCTGCCTTCATGCCCAGCCAATTTTTGTATTTTTAGTAGAGACGGGGGTTTCACTGTGTTGGCCAGGCTGGTCTCAAACTTCTGACCTCAAGTGATCCACCCACCTCAGCCTCCCAAACTGCTGGGATTCCAGGCTCGAGGCACTGCACCTGGCCTCTCAACTGCTTCTTAATAACTTTGCTCTGTGGATCTAATTTTCCCAAATCTGCTGAGCTCTGTGTCCTGCTTGCTATATTAAAACTTTTTAATGAAGTACATCATACAACACGAACATATACATGTATCCAAGTCAACAAATTTTTACAACCGAACCCATGTAACCAACACTCAGAT
Organism: Macaca nemestrina; assembly: GCF_043159975.1. Taxonomy (NCBI): domain Eukaryota; kingdom Metazoa; phylum Chordata; class Mammalia; order Primates; family Cercopithecidae; genus Macaca; species Macaca nemestrina. Next base: position 57,062,374 of record NC_092136.1, read on the forward strand.
CAAGAAACAGACTATTATCAATATCCCAGAATCTCCCTCCAGTCTTCCTGACTTCTAATAGCATAGATTTATTTTTGGGTTTTGTTGTTTTCTATAAATAGGCTCATCTAGTATGTATTTTTGGTTTCTGGCTCTTTTATTCAGAATAATGGAGAGATTTATCCATGTTGTGTGTAGCTGTAGATGTTCATTCTCATTGCTGTATAGTAATCATTATGTAAAATACAAAAATTTACCTTCTCTTCTTCTGATTATGAGCATTTGAGTTTTTAGTTTATAGCCATTATGAATGGTGGTGTTATGCACATTCTCATACTTGTCTTTTAATACGCATGTGTATGCGTTTCTGATGGGTATAAAACTAAGAAAGGAATTGCTGGGTCACGGGGTATACCTATATTTAGTTTTAGTTGTGATACCCAGCGTTATTCCAAAGTGGTAGTATTGATTTACACTTCCTCTGTTAGTGTTTGAGAATTCCAGTTGCTTCACATCCTTGCCAACAATAGGTATTTCTTTTTCATTTTATCCGTTCCAGTGGGTATGTTAATAGTATCACATCTCAGTTATAATTTGCATTTTGTTGATGACTAATGAAGTTGGATACCTTTTCATATATCTCTTCACAGTTTGGGTATCCTCTCTGGTGAAGTATCTGTTCTGTTCTTTTGCCATTTTTCTTTTGAGTTGTTTTTTATTTATTTGTAGAAGTTCCTCATATATTCTGGATATGAGTTCTTGGTTGGATGGTCTACTGAGCATATTGTCTTACACTCTGTAGGTTTGCTTTTCACTCTCTTTATGGCATTTGTTAAATGAACAAAGTTCTTATTTAATGTAGTCTAATTTGTCAGTGTTTTTCATTATGGTTATCACTTTTTGTTTCCTTCTAAGAAATTTCTACTTGCTCCAAGATCTTGGCTTTTGCTCATGGTTTTTCTTCTACTTGTTTTTTCTTCTGCCTTTATCTCTTCCAATCCTGCAAGACTCAGCCCAGTGTAATTTCCTGTCTCCTCTAGAAATCCTCCCCAGCATCCATCCTTCCACCTGATTAGATGCCTTTCTCCTCTCTCCCAGAGCTCTGTGTTCATACTTCTATCACAGCTCTTGTTACATTGTACCAGAATCTTTACTTATCCATCTCAGACAGGGTGGGGAGCTGCTCAAGGGCAAGGACCAGAGCATGGCACAGCAGCATGGGGGCCTGGCTGGGAAGATCCCCTCAAGGGGTTCCAGTAAATAGGTAAATGAAATGCCCTCACCTCTCTCTCTTTCTTTAGTTTTCCTATACTACTTCCCAGCCTTTCTTAACCTGTGTCCTCTTTTAATGAACATAAACATCTTTCACACTCTGGGGAGGCAGGGGGGTGGTGCTCTAGATTGAGAGTCAATTACATTACAGTGTTTCGGGGGGGGGCTGAGCAGCAGTGTCCAAAACAGTAGGCATCAGGAAAGGAAGGTGCTGGAATTCATTAAGCTCAGAGAAAGTACCTTTGCAGTGTATAATAGGAAAGCCATTATATATATATATATTTTTTTGAGATGGAGTTTCACTCTTGTTGCCTAGGCTCGAGTGCAATGGCGTGATCTTGGCTCACCGCAACCTCTGCTTCCCGGGTTCAAGCGATTCTCCTGCCTCAGCCTCCCGAGTAGCTGGGATTACAGGCATGCGCCACCATGCCTGGCTGTATTTTGTATTTTTAGTAGAGATGAGATTTCTCTGTGTTGGTCAGACTGGTCTCAAACTCCCAACCTCAGGTGATCCACCTGCCTCGGCCTCCCAAAGTGCTGGGATTACAGGCGTGAGCCACTGGGCGCGGTCTTATAAGCTTTTCAGAGAGCAATTTTAGTTGAGTTATTGGACTGAAGCCACTCCTGTCCAGAATCGTTTGGGTTTTCACAGGGGGAGGCCCCCTTTGGAATTTTCTGAGTGGTTGTGGTTGCTGTAAGTGGGTTAGACCCTTCACTGGGAAGGCCAGAGGGGACTAGAGATGGGCCTGGACTGTGGAGCCCAACCGCTGTTCACCCTATCTAGGGAGGGCTGTTCTAGTTACAGGGTACAGCAGGTGTAAAGGCCCTGGAGTAGGAACTCACCTGGTGTGTTTGAGCGCATGGTAAGTGGACAGTGTGGCTAGAGTGGAGAGAGTGAGGGAGAAAGAGTAGTTGAAATGGGGCCAGAGATATAAAAGGGACACAGACAATGGAGGGCTTTATAAGTCCTTGTAAAGATTTGGGCTTTTACTTTTAGTAATGGGAGCTATGGTTTTGAGAGTTTTGAATAGATGGGGTGACAGGAACCATGATGCTGGTAGGGAGTACATGTGATGGGTGTAGCTCATTGAGGATCTGTTCTTAGTGAAATCAGAAGCAGAGGCAGCTAAAAGAGTGAGGATGAGGGAGGAGGTGTTGAAGCTGAGAGCTGGAGGGAAAGCTAAACCCCAGCCCGGAGACTTCCAGTACCACTGGGCTCTGAGTACCCACTGTTCTTTGTAGATGGCTTCTCATTGGTCTTTGTGTTCTCATTATAGAGGTGGGGTAGTCCCCCTAAGCTATCTGTGGTAAAACGGAGGTATTAGGATTTTACCCAGTGCCTTTAGCTTTTATTATTTCCTAGTCTTCCTTGGAGAAGGTGCAGCTTGTGGATGGTAAGTTTCTTCTAGAGCAGAGGAGGCATCTTGCCATCAGTCAAGTTGAGCTCAGCTAGACCAGAGAGTGTGGGAAGGGTGAGAAGGAGGTCAAGACTTAGAGTCAGGAAGAAGTTGACACTTGAACTGGATATTTAAGAAAGAATGCGGGGCAGGGGACACTGAAGATCAAAGGAGTTAGTTGAACAAAAGCTTGGTGGCATGAACATTCCTGGCATGTGCAGGAAATGTCATCCAGTGAGATGTGGCTGGCCAGAGCAAAGGTGCTGCTGTCGGATAGGACTGTGGCCTCTGGATGGTTGCAATTGCAGGACCCACCACGTTCTCCTTGCCAGAGCGAAAGAGGGCAGTGGTTGGTCCCCAGGAACAGGGTTTTTTTTATGGATCAGGCTTCCAATCTGCCTTCTTTTTCCAAGTGGTGACAAGACATTGGGCAGAGTAGGTGCCATAGTCTTGACAGAGCTAGGATAAGCCACTTGCTGAAAGGCTGAGTTTCCAGAATGGCAGAAACAGCCATGTCTAGGTTTTTAAAACTATGTGAGAAACAACCAGATTTCCTTTGGCCTGGAATTGCCTAACAAGCCCTCACTCCAATTCAGGCTTTCAGGAAGTATTTAAACCCAGCTTTCAACTTCTGCAGGATCTGCACTGAAGTGGAGAAGGACCATCTGGCAGGAAAAGGGACTGAAATATGGTTGAGGTTGAAAAAGCAGACTTAAAGGGCTTTCTTTGAGGAGGAAGGTTGGGAAAGAGGATGTGGGAATGATAAGTGGACAGTGAAGAGATGGAAAAAGTTCTTTTTTTCTGATTATTATGCAACAACAAAAAATCGTCTTTTCCTGTGGCTAGCTGAGAGAGATTTCAGCCTCACGGGTACCTGTAAAACACCCATCTATCCTCTGACCTCCCAGCAAAACAAATGTTGGTTCCTCTCCACCTGACCAGGCTCGCTATCCCCACCACATTTTTACTTGAAGGGCTTTCTGGACCTGGGGCTGAAATGGAAAAGAGCTAAGGTGTGAAGTGTATAAAAGTAGTGAAGGAGAAAAGGTTTACTATTTTGTAGGGAATGGGACAGTCTTGAGAAAATCCTTCCTGGCACTCTTTTCTTTTCTTTTTTTTATAAAGACAGGGTCTCACGCTGTCACCCAGGCTGGAGTGCAGGGTCATGATTATAGTTCGCTGCAGCCTTGGACTCTTGGGCTCAAGTGATCCTCCCACCTCAGGCTCCAAAGTAGCTGGGGCTACAGGTGTGCATCACCACACCCTGCTAATTTTTTATTTTTAGTGAAGACAGGGTCTCACTTGTTGCCTAGGCTGGTCTTGAACTCCTGGGCTCAAACAGTACTCCTGCCTCTGCCTCCCAAAGTGCTGGGATTACAGGTGAAAGCTCATATTTTTGAGAACCTTGGTTTGGGTACTTACAAGGAACTTAATCTAAGGTTACTGAAGCTTGCGGTGGCTCTGGGTTGTGTGTGCAGGTGGGGGGAAGGGAGAGAATGGAGGCATCACCGAGAAGATAGAAGGAAAGGGGCCATAGCTTTTTCTCAGGTTTTTTCTTAGTCTGTTTCTAGGAGCCCTTTTATCCCTTTGAAAACCAGGCAAGTGGTCGATCAGTTGGGAGGTTAGGCAGGGAGGGGCTGTGCCTTTTGCTTACAGCATTGGTGGGCTTTGCTTATAGCTCTTTCTAGGAAGCAGGGGAGCTTTTCTGCAGGAATTTAGCAGGGGGCCTCGCTGCTTCAGGAAGAACAGGGGCTAATGATGAGGTCGAAGTCTCATGCAGAGAAGGATCATCCTGATTTAGTTGGATTTGTTAAGCTCCTTAGAATCTGAGGGCCAGTATTGGTTGCTGAGACTCTTGGCAGCCCTCCTCTGGGGAGCTGCCAGTCTGTACCTCATGTCCTTGGCCAGGGCCCATGGATGAGGAAAGGTGCAGGAAGGAGTTGGCAAGAAGGTAAAGAGGGTCTGAGGAGGTGTTTGCTGGGCAGGATGAGTAAGCAGGTTGGCCCCAGGGCAGTCAGATGACAGCTGCACACTGTAGGGTCACTGTACTGTCATTGTACTGCTGGCCCTCTCCTGGCTCTCACCATGTTCTCAGAACACACACAAGAGCTCTGTTCCCGTTCCCACCTTCTCTATCCCTTTAGGCCACTGCCTTAACTTTGACTTCCATGTGAGCAGAATTGCTTAGGAGAGTAGTGGAACATAGATGTAGCAGAAATTCTCTCCTGTGGTTGAGAGGTTTCCTATTTTCGGGCGTCTTGACTTCTTACCTCGGCTATAAAGCAGAGTGCTGTGCAATGTTTATGTTACGTTTCCTCTCAGTGGCGACGTTAACCTCAGCAGAATGGGAGGCTTTCCTCCAAATGCTTGCCATTTCTTCCTGTTTGCTCAGGGCTCAGCTGTCTCCTGCTTCAAGAGCAAGGCATGCTGTCACATCCACAATTATGCCTGCAGAAAAGTATCAGACAGACATTTAGAAATGTCACCTAAACAAGGACAGGCTTTTTGCTCTAGGATAGGAACGTTCATTCTTAGAGGTGGGGCACGCCTCAGAAAGAGCTCCCTTCAGAGACTGACCTCTCATCGGTCCCTTCTTGGACCTTTGAGAGAGCCTCTGTGGATAAGGTGATGGGACCGGGTCAGAGGGAGAAGGAGCACTTAGGATGCTACAGAGAGTTGCCTGGTGAAGGCTGGACTGAGCAAAAGCTGTCAGCCTTCCAGAAGGTCTTTCTTCCTGTGGCAGTAAGGGGAATTGATGGGGGTTTCAAGCAGTCAGGAGGCTTTGCCCTGCACTGCTCCTGCCCAGCCGTCCAGTAGGTTTTGTGTGGCTGTTCCCAATGCCATGCCTCCTAACCCTTCCTGCTGGGACGCAGGCTAGAGAGCTGTGACACTTACCTGCTGCTTGGGAGGTCAGGTTGGAGCCGAGTGGACCAGGTGGAGGCCATGGATGAGGAGGCACAGCACTGCAGTGGAGGGAGCCCGCTGCATCTAACTAGGTCACTTGTGCTCAGCTCTGGCCAACTGTTGTCATACAGGAGAGCACACAGTGATGGCAAATTTTCTCATTTTTCAAAAGGAGCTAGAATCTGAATTTTTCTTTCTATTCACCTGCTTTCTTAAGCTTCACAACTAATTCAAATTATTTAAAAATAAAAGGAAGGCCAAATGAGACATGTTTTTGCTTCTGCAGACCGCAGGTATATGACTTCTGACATAAACTCTTTTTCCCAGGAGTTTAGAAATGAGGAGAAAGCAAGCGAAGGGATCAGGGTGGTTGGCAGGAAGAGTAATTTTAAAATACAGGAAGACGGAGCACACCTGGAGACTGAGGAAATGGCTTAGATGAGCCGTTGGTAATGCTTTCACTGGATCCTGTGGTGTGCGCATTCCTTTGTGGTTGACGGCCAGTGGTTCTCTGTGTGGTGGAAGAAGCTAATGGGATGGGGGGAGGAGGAAGAGGGGCTGAGTGCCCATCTTTTAGTTGCACATAGCTAGGCAGATTCTTGGGAAGATGGTGAGTCGTGACCCCACTAAGTCCCTAGAGAACATGCTGTGGGACACACATTTTTGCACTTAAGGGCATATAAGCTTGGTTTAAAGCACTTACTAAAATGCAGATTCCTAGGCCCCAGCCCCACAGATTCCCATTCAGCAGGTGGGGCCTGGGACTCTGCATTTTAAAGCACCCCATCAATGTTAAAAAAAGTAAGTGGACAGTGGAGTGAGACAGAGCTGGGTCTACATTCCTGCTCTATTCCTTCACTAGGTGAGTAACCTTAGTCCAGTCATTTAATTTCTCTGAATTTAAATTTCCTGATCAGAAAAAAAAGAGACTGTACTATCACTACCTTGTAGAATGGTGAGAACTAAATTAGAAGACAGTTGGAGGCAGTACAGGGTCCTGGCCCAGAGCTGGGGCACTGGTGCAGGCCACCTGGGCATAAATCCCTGCCTTGCCCCTTTTTAGCTGTGTGACTTGGAGCAAGCTAGTTAACTGCTCTCTTTCTTGGTTTCCTTGGTAAAGTGTAACTAACCCTGTGAAATATTAATAGTACCCATCTCACAGGGTTGTTAAAGGGTTAAATGACTTAATATATGTGAAGTGCTTGTAACTTTAACTGTTATAATTACGTGTACAAAAAGTCCAGCAGTGTGTTTCATAATAAATGCTCTTTTGCTTTTCCTTAGGTCCCCTTACTGTGGGTAACAGATTAAGGCTTAATTCAAATATCACCTCCTGATGAGGCCTTCCTGGAGTCCACTTTTTACTTTCTCATCTCCCTTCACATTGAGCTTCTCCAGGGCAGGGACTGTGTCTTTCCGTTTTAATATCCTAGTACCTTGCACAGTGCCTGACATAGGGTCAGTGAATGGAATGATAGTACTAGGGAGTCTGAAAGATGACTCACACTTGTGAATGGAGAGGTTGTCTTCCAAATACCTAGGGAAGTGTGATCTGGAAGAACAAACATTTATTAAGCTTCTGTTGCCAGACAGGGCAATCATGGGAGGTAGATCATGTTGCTATTATGGCTGTTATAGTGACAAAGTGAGTCTTTGACCCTCACTGGAGCAAGGTCACATAACTAGTGGTTGTCAGAAGGCAGGGCTGGACTCAAGGCTGATGTTTTTCCGACTGCCCCTAGGGGCCTGCCACTGTGCCTCTTTGTCTGGATGCAGTTTGTAGAAAAGTTCCAGAGGTACCTTATTCCATTCCTTTCTCTGAATCGTAACTCTTGAGATAGTTGCCTATAATTTGTCAGAGCTGTGTTTTTGAGGAACTTGGGATTGATGGTATATGCTAATTGAACAATTTCCTTTTCTAAACATGCAGTTTCTGCCTGGACTTTGCCATTGATGGGCCTAGGAACTAGCAAAGAAACCTCTCCTCATGCTTGAGTCTCTGCTCCATTCCCATCGGCATTTCCTCTGCTTTAGGAGCATCTTCTCTCCCTGCAGCCTGACTAGCCAGGATATCAGGCTAAAAGCATAGATGAGGGCCTGGGGCTGCTTTTAGGAGGTGGGGAGAAATGGTGTAGCCTAGGAAGCCAGAATGCTGAGAATCCTCAAGCCTGAGCTTCAGGTATAAAGGGTTAACCTGGCCTTCAGCTCCTCAAGTCCCAAATTATTCTCTGATCCTGATAGACCTGGCCCAGAGAGAGCAGTTGGTGGGGAGGTTGGTGAGTAGGCATCTCTGTTTTTCTCATCTCGTGTGCCCTTCTGAGGTTCTCAGCAGTGCTGGCTCAAGATGCCTGAATTCCCAGGCCACTTCTGAGAATGGCAGCTGCACTCTTGGACAAATGTGACTAAGTGTCCCTGTCATGGGCCTGGAGGCAATTTTGTTCTGCTTCTTTCTTGGTTACATCTTCACAGGATTTTTCCTCTTAGCCACCCAGATGTCAGAGTCAACTACATTTCTCTTTCTTAGTAAGCTGGCTCTGTGTTCTCATATACAACTACATGATAGCATTTCAGAGCAGTGAGTCTACCCTCCTAAAAGCAGAGATTCAGGGAAAGAAAGAATATGTTTTTCATCATGTTCTTCTAACATATTTCAGTTTCTGGTCATGCCACAAATCTTTTGCCTTTTCTCCAAGGGCCTGCCCTGGAAGTGATAGAGCAGGTCAAGTGTTGTTTTCATGGATGGCGATGGTTATTGTGACCGTTGCTACAGTTGAAAGCTGATGCTTAGCAAGTTGATTCCTATAGCACTGTGCTTCCTGAGGACCCTGAAAACTGGCCTGATAAAACTTCCAGAGGTTGCCTTTTCTGTCCCTTCTCTGTTGTACATGTAGCCATATGATATGCCAAGCACTTTACTTGGCACTGGGCTGGTGCAGGTAGAGAGTATCTCACTACAGCCAGTGTGCATAGATGCCCTGGGAGCAAGATTGACTTTATCGTCGTCATCATCATCATCACTAGTGTTATGCTGATGAATATAGACTTAAACTTATAGGGCCAAGCATGGTGGCTCATACCTGTAATCCTAGCACTTTGGGAGGCCAAGGCAGGAGGATCACTTGAGACCAGGAGTTCGAGACCAGCCTGGGCAACATAGAGAAACCCCGTCTCTACCAAAAAGAAAAAAGTTAGCTGGACCAACTCCATTTTATGAAGGGTAAAAGTGAGGCTGAGAGTTGGTTTCTTTTTTCCAGAAGCATCTGCCGTATTCACCTTGGAGGGATGTTTCATTGCTGTCACTGTCAGATAATCATCCCCTGCCTACTGGCTGCTTCCTCTCTTTCCGGTTACCATATCACTCCCTATCACCATCACCAAAACCACAACCCTGAGCGCTTAGTAAGCGAAGTTAAAGAAATTAGAGCTAGTACATTTCATCTTGAGATTAGGAAAGAAGTATAAATGGTATCAAGAATTAGGACTTGACTTATTTTTATTATCAGAACCAATCACTTATTTGCACCAAGGTAAGATGGTCTCCAGGATTAAGGTCATCAGTGGCCATAAATAAATATGTTTAACTTTCACATCCAGATATACTTCATTTTGGTCAATGTGATGGAGGATGCCAGTCAGAGGGAGAGAACTGCTGTTGGTGAACTCTTCAGCTTCCGTGATGGTGGTGTTGGCCTAGGCTGTGGTGCACCTGGACATTGGAAATGTGCTTGATGTGTCATTTGTGTTGTTGCTAACACCCATTCTCCAAGGCACTTAAAAAGATTTATTTAGCTCTTAAGTTTTAATGTCTATATTGAGATGTAATTAACATGCTGTAAAATTCATTTATATAATGTAATGGTTTTTAATATATTCACAAGAGTTGTACAACCGTTACCACTATCTAATTCCAGAACATTTTTGTCAACCCAAAAAGAAACCCCATACTCCTATCAGCCATGTCCCATTCTGCCACCCTCAACCAGTGCTAGGCAGCTCCTAGTTTACTTTCTGTCTCTATAGATTTGCCTGTTCTGGACGTTTCACAAGAGGAATCAAGGTTTATTCATGTTGTAGAATGTATCAGTACTTTACTCCTTTTTATGTCTGAATAATATTCAATTGTATTTGATATATACCACATTTTGTTTATCATCAGTTGATGGACATTTGGGTTAGTTCCACATTTTGGCTACTATGAGTAATTCTGTTATGAACATTTATGTACAAGTGATTGTGTGGACATGTATTTTCTTTTCTCCTGAACAGATACCTAGGAGTGGGTCATCCTGGTTTATATGGTAACTCTGAGTATAACTTTCTGAGGAACTACCAAATTGTTTCCGGAGTGGCTGTGCCATTTTACATTTCTACCAGTAAGGAATGAAAGTTCCAATTTCTCTACAGTCTCACTAGCATTTATTTGTTTTTATCTGTCTTTTTTTTGTTATAGCAATCCTAGTGGATGTGAAGTAATATCTCATGTGGTTTTGATTTTTATTTCCCTAATGACTAATGATATTGAGCATTGTTTCATATGCTTATTGGCCAAGTTTATATCTTTGGAGAATTTCTGTTCCAAATCCTTTGTCTAATTTTTAATTGGGTTACTTTTTTATTATTGAGTTGAAAGAATTCTTTATAAATTCTGGATACAAGTTTCTTTTTTTTTTTTTTTTTTGAGATGGAGTCTTGCTCCGTCGCCCAGGCTGGAGTGCAGTGGCGCAATCTTGGCTCACCGCAAGCTCCGCCTCCCGGTTCACGCCATTCTCCTGCCTCAGCCTCCCGTGTAGCTGGGACTACAGGCGCCCGCCACCGCACCCGGCTAATTTTTTTTTTGTATTTTTAGTAGAGACGGGGTTTCACCGTGTTAGCCAGGATGGTCTCGATCTCCCGACCTCGTGATCCTCCCATCTCGGCCTCCCAAAGTGCTGGGATTACAGGCGTGAGCCACTGCGCCCGGGCGACAAGTTTCTTAATAGATACATGATTCGCAAAAAATTTCTCCCATTCTTTAGGCTGTCTTTTCACTTTCTTGATGGTATTGCTTACAGCACAAAAGTTCTTTATTTTGACATAATACAATTCATGTCCTTTTTCCTGTGTGTGTGCGTGCATGCTTTTGGTGTTATATCTAAGAAACCATTGCCTAATCCAATGTCGTAAAGATTTACTTCTGTTTTCTTCTAGCTTTGCTTTTGTAATTGTAGCTCTTACATTTAGGGCTATACACATTTTTTACTTTATTTTTAAATATGGTATGAAGTGGGGCCCTACTTTATTCTTTTGTATACGGATATCCAGTTTTCTCAGCACAGTTTGTTGAAAAGACTCTTCTTTCCCCATGAATTGTCTTGGCATCCTTATTGAAAATCTGTTGACCATAAATGTAAGGGATTATTTCTGGACTCTGGATTCTGTTGTATTGATCTCCATTTCTATTCTTATGTCAGTACTGCACTGTCTTGGTTACTTGTTAGTATTTTTTTTTTTTTAATTGGCAACTCAGAGTGTTCTAACCTTGTTCTTCTTTTTCAAGATTGTTTTGGCTGTCCTATATCCCTTGCATTTCCAAAAAATTTTAGGATCAGCTTGCCAATTTCTGAAAAGAAGCTAGCTGGGATTTTGATGGGTATTCTGTTGAGTCTGTAAATCAATTTAGGGAGAATTGCTATCTTAACAATATTAAATTTTCTGGTCCATGAATATGGTATGTCTTTTCATTTTTTAAGTCTTTAATTTCTTTCAATGATGTTTTATAATTTGCAGTATACATGTCTTGCATTTCTTTTATTTATTTCTAAGTGATTTATTATTTTTGCCACTATTGTTAATAGAATTGTTTTCTTCATTTCATTTTCAGATTGTTCATTGCTAGTATATAGAAATAAAATTGATTTTTTTTTTTTTTTTTTGAGGCAGAGTCTTGCTCTGTTACCCAGGCTGGAGTGCAGTGGTGCAATCTTGGCTTACTGCAACCTCTGCCTCCCAGGTTCAAGTTACTTTCATGCCTCAGCCTCCCAAGTAACTGGGATTACACACATGAACCACCACACTTGGCTAATTTTTATATCTTTAGTAGAGATGGGGTTTTGCCATGTTGGCCAGGCTGGTCTCGAACTCCTGTTCTCAAGGGATCTGCCTGCCTTGGCTTCCGAAAGTGCTGGAATTACAAATGTGAGCCACTGTGCCTGACCCCAAATTGATATTTAATATTGATTTTGTATCCTGCACACTTACTTGAACTCACTCAGCAGTTTAATAGGTTTTTTAGTGGAATCCTTAGGATTTTCTACATACAAAATCATGCCATTTGCAAATGGAGATAGTTTTACTTCCTTCTTTCCAACCCAAATGTACCCTTAAATTTTAATCTTTGTATTCCTTTTATTAGTTGGCATAAAATAATGTTCCTGAAAGGATAGTGCATTTACCACTGGTGATATATTAGCTAAGAATATATGGTACATGAACAGACATTTTTTACTTTTAAATAGTTAAATACCTTAATGTATGTTACTTTTATTTTAATGGGTATTAGAAAAAATATGATTAGCACTTCTAGCTCTCAATTTCATGATGTGTACTCAAATGTTACTTTATCATAATGGTTTTCCCTGAACATCTTATTTAAAGTAAGATACCCTTTCACCACTCCCTTTCCCTCTACTTTGCTTAAGATTTTTCAAATTTAATTTTATTTTATTTTATTTATTTTATTTTTTTTGAGACAGAATAAATAAAATAATTCTGTCTCAGAATTGTCACTCAGGCTGGAGTGCAATGGTGCAATATTGGCTCACTGCAACCTCCTTCTCCCAGGTTCAAGCAGTTCTCCTGCCTCAGCCTTCCAAGTAGCTGAGATTACAGCTGCCTGCCACCACACCTGGCTGATTTTTAGTAGAGAAGGGGTTTCACCATATTGCCCAGGCTGGTCTGAACTCCTGACCTCAAGTGAACTGCCTGCCTTGGTCTCCCAAAGTGCTGGGATTACAGGCATGAGCCACCACTCCCAGCTCTACCTTGCTTAATTTTTTTTTCATTCCACTTATCATCACCTTACATATTATACACAAAGGTACACTTACTATCACACATGTGATAATTTGTGTGTGCTCATTGTCTGTTTTTCCCCACTGGGATGTGAGCTGCATGAGGTCAGATACTGTATTACTCTTCGCTGGATCACATTTGCCTTGGACATGGGTGCTAGGTAAATATTTGTTGAATTAATAGTTTATTGTTTAGAATAAGGTTACTTTTTTCTTTTTAAGTAAAGGAAGTCGTTTCAAGTATATTCAAGAAAAATATTGAATAGTATGTCAGGAGGTATGCAAATATGGCAAAAACCATGGACTATATAGAATGATAGAGGTTTAGGAAACTCTAACTTAAGGAATGAGGAGAGATGAATGGAGATGGAGTTTCTTGGGCTTGTTTATTTTGTTTTCTGTGAAGTGATGTGATGTTAGCTCACACTCTTCCCTATTCCGGCCAGGGGTTTCTTGGGGGCTCTTAAGCTGTAACACATGGAGTTAAACATTAAGTGTTTGGAAAGCAGTTTCTACCATCTGCCACAGAAACCCTCTTGGCACTTTTGGAGGTCATCTGGAAGATGTTCAAGGTGCTTTTGGCTGCCCATAGAAACTTGGCTTACCGGCATTGTCTTCTTTGCAGGGCTCTGGGTTTGCAGAGAGCCGAAATGACCATGACTGCCAACAAGAATTCCAGCATCACCCACGGAGCCGGGAGCACTAAGGCCCCTCGGGGGACTCTGAGCAGGTGGGTAAGGAAGCACTTGTGGGGCATGGCAGCAAGGGACCTAGGTCCTGGGTGGGATCCCTCCAAAATGTAAGTAGTCATCATCTTGACTGACAGTCATCCAGGTGACTGGTCTAGGCCAGTTCATGCTGACCATTAGGCAGAAGATATTTTCCAGTTCTATAAGTTTCCATGTAACATAGCAAACAATAACTCTTAAAACAAGCTCTGCTTTGTGCCTAGCATTCCAAGGATGGGGCCAGCAAGAAGCAGCTGATGTTCTTCTGGCTGTAACCTTTTCCCATGGTGGGGAGAGCTGGGGGCCTGTGCCTGAGCTAAGCTGCACTGTAGTGAGGGAGGCTGACCACATTGGACTAAGGGTAGAGAGGCAGTTATGCATATTAGCACAAATTCCAAGCAGTAGCCTAGGTTTTTTATAAGAGTTTAGAGAAACCGTGGATTTTGGAATCATGGATTTGGTTCAAATCCAAGTTCTAATCACTTAACCAAATAGCTCTCAGAATGTTTCCCTGGGCCCTCTAAAATCTTCATTATTTCGTCTATAAAATAATAATAGTAGTTATCTTAGAGAGTTGCTGTGAGGACTAAATGAGATAATATATGTCAATGCTTAGCATTATGGCTGACATAAAGCTACTCAATAAATTTTAACCGCCTTTTGAGGATGAGATCAAAGCTTCTGGAACTCACAGATACACAGATAGATGCACAATACTCTCACCAGGGCTTCTCTGGTCTTGGCCAAGGCTGGACACTGATATCTTAAAAGAACCTTTAGTCTCTTTTATTAAAGCCGTGTACCTTTCGTAGCCCTTTCTGCTGAATGTCAGGTGGACAGATTTGGCTTTTGTGGCCTCTGCCTCTAGGATGGATAACTCTGAGAAGGGTGCTCAGCTTTGGTTTGGTCAGGGCTAGTTCATTCCTGAATATCTGGCTGTGCATTGCTAGGCTGGGTCCAGTAGGGTCTGGTCAGAGGTGGTGGTAAACGTTTGGTTCATTCAGAGCTGGAGTCCAGATATAGTTGGTAGAATAGTGCACGGGATGTAGCCCCTGGGGAGTGACTGTCGTGAAGGAGGCAGGGGTTCCTCACACCATACATACAGGACTTTGTCCCAATAGAAACATTCTGGATGGACTATGCCAAACAGGGTTTGATGGACTCTGACTTGTTAAGTACATAAGACCCTGGGACTTAGCCAAGCAAACTGATTATTCGTTTTGCAGCAGCAAGACTGATAGGAACACCGCCTGCCCGGGCAATCCCTCTCATTTAGACTGGGCTTGGTGGCATACCAGCTTCCCTGTACTGAGTGAGGCTGGGAATGGCAAGGAACAGCTTCTTGGGCAAAGCAGGTGGAGAAACTGACCTCCTCCAGAACATGTCGGTGTCCAACGCAGAAACAGGTCGAGGTCTCAGAGTCTTGTGTCCCGTTGCCTGCTCCTGGGAACCACGTTGCTGGGCTCTTGTCGGCCTGGTGGCATTCTTACCATGATTGAGCTGGCAGATGGGGCTGGGAACTAAGGTTCCAGTTTTTTAGAGTATCACACTACTGTAGGAGTGAAACAAATATATGTGATTGTGTCATTTTATTCATAATTTTAAAGCAATTATATATTTAGGACCTGACATGGAGATTACCATTCCCAGCAACCCTCAACTCCTTTAAATATTCTTTTTTTTCCTTCTAATTTCCACCATGCAGGAATGGGGTAGAGGGGTGGGAGGGGCAGTATTTACATCAAGTTTCAAAGCCAGCTCAAGACTGCTGACAGATGCTCCAGTTTCTATTTGGAGTAAATGCCTGCCTACTTCTAAGTGTTTTCAGAAATTGCTCTTCCTTTAGCTTCTCAGCATGCTTGCCATCATAACATGCTAGATGGTGTTTGTAAATATCTGAGCCTCAGATGTGCCTTAAAAAAGCACCTTTCCTGTCTCCCTTCTAAGTCTTCGCTTCCTTCCTACCACATTTCTGCTTCTCTTCTTCCCTCCCTCCCTTCTTTCCTGGGAGTCTGGCTTTTGGTGTGAAGTTGCAGGCCTCTGTGGCTAGCAGCACCCTTCTCTCAGAGACTACCCCTGGGGTGTAGGTATTATTTAGACATTGTGATCTGGTGGTTTCTTTGGCTGCCTTCACCCCTGGCCACATCTGGGTGTGTTCTTTGGGCTAAGTAAGGCAGTAAATCACCGGTTCATTTAGGAAGGCATTGTCAGTGAACTCAGAGGGTTCTCCTGGGTGCCAGGCTCTGTGCTGGGCACTGGAGGGCAAAGAGGGATGATCCATTCTCTTTCTCCAAGGTACTTACAACTTGGATTGATGATCTTGGCACCTGAATTTCTTAGTTTGACCTTTCAATAGGTGTTTGGTGGTGACCTGGGGCCCTTTTATAATTGCCAGCACATGAGTCCAAGGAGGAGCCTCCTCGGTGTGACCAGAGCTTTAGCTGGGGAGGGGAGGGGTGTCGGGGCCTTGGAAAGCTGGGCCTTTGACACTCTGGCTACTTTGGGGACCTCCACATCATCCACATGAAGGCAGAGGAACCCAGTGGTTCTAAGAGGTATTTGTGTCCAGCTTTGGGGGAAGAGGGAGGTCTGGGCAAGGAAAACTGGTGGGGGTGGGCAGATGGGGCCCTGTGTAACTGTCACGGTGTGTATTTGAAGGACTGTACCCTTAATTTGCATAAGACTTCACCTGGTGCTGCCACCAAGCCAGTCTGGGTTTAAGACCCTGGATTCCAGTCCCTAGGTTTTCACAGGTGTGTTGCTAATGTATTCCTTTTCCTTTGCAGCTTAGTCTTGATTTGGCAGGAATGTGTAGGAGAAAATCTAAGCCTTTCATGTGACCGCCTCAGTTTTGTTCTTTGCTGTGTCTTGGTCTCCTGGAGCAGGTTTCCTTGTCTTTGCTTTTGTTGATGAGGCCGAATGAACATACTGTTCATCCTTACCTGCCAGATACACTCTCCCCACAGGCTGTTCCCACTTCAGCTCACGAGATATGACTGCCTCCCACTCTGGGGGTCAGGAGTGGGATTCTCAAACCTCTTCTGAATTCTAGAGGTCAGCCTTTACTGTGTTCGTATTGATGACCTGAGGCGGGACTGGAAGCAGGTTGGTAACTTGCAAAAAAGGAAGTATTATGTTTAGAGCTAATTCAGCTGTGTAGATAGGGTGAACTGTGTCACTTACTGCTCTCAGGAGATTTCACTTGTGCAGTAAGACCTGGCAGGCAGCAGGGGCTCTTCTCTGAAGACCTGCTGATTTCCTCCACAGCTTCTTCACTATGAAACTCCAGCACCTGGGTCAGTGCAACTTGGAAATAACAGACTTTATCAGCCTTGAGTTTGAGAACTTCGCTTGTGGTGGGTGCTGAAAATCTGAGTGTCTGTAAGAATATAGAATTCTCGAGGGCAAGGACTTTGATGTCTTTCTGTGTTCCTAGAGCCTGGAACAATGCCTGGCACATAGAAGCCATTAGCTATTTGTCGATTAGTCAACTAGATGGGAGAGCAGCCTCTTAGAGCGTAGGCTGTCGTGCTACTTGAATCCTTATAGTACCTTCCTAATGGGTCATCTTAGCTTTGGACTCTGTTTTCATGTAATCGGTAGATCTTAGAAAGGCAGAGGGGGCTTCAGAGCTTCTTCAGTCTAACCCATTTGATTTACAGATTGAGAAACTGAGGCACAGAAAAGAGGAGGTACTCTTTAGGGATACAAAACTAGTAGGAAGAGGAACTCAAGCCTGCCTCTCTTGATCCTTCCGTTATTTTTTTATCCCACCACATTCCCTTCCTATGAGCATTCCTGGGATCTTCCTGCCCCCAAAGTACTGCTGTCCGTGATAAAGTCAAACTTAGCCTGGTTTGCAGGGATTTTCATGATCTGACCCTGGTCTTTCCTTCTGCCCAGTAGTTCACTGTTCTCTAGTGCAAACCTTACATTTCTGCCAGTCTGGATGCAACTATTCACCTCTCTCCCAGTGTTTTTCTAGACCACTCAACTAAGACAAATCCCTCTCTCCTCTGCATACACTCAGAATCTTTGGTTCAAAACAGCCAAATGGCACTTATCGTATAGTATCTCATAAAGTGGATGTTTGTGTGGGTCTTATTTCCCCTACTCAGTTGGAACTCTTTGGAGGCCCGATACATTCTCTGTTGGGATGTTAGAGTTGGAAGGGATCTTGAGATATATCTGGCTCATTAACTTACATTACAAATGAGGAACCTGTAAGCCCACACAGCTAATTGGCAGTGGAGCCATAATTTCAACTCATATTTGCAGGTTTTTGTAAAGAGAGTGGCTTCAGTTTGTGATATGGTGAAATCCAGAGATGTCTTGAGGTTCCATGGCCAGTGTAGGCACAAGTTTGGACCCTGTGTCTTACATCAGGGAGAAACCAAGAGCTTAAAGAGAAGAAAAATCTCCTGAGTAGCTGTGGGTAAAGACACTGCTGCAGGGCCTGTCCTGGCCATGGCAGGCCCCCCTCAGGAGGACCTGTGACCTCTGCCCCTGTTACTCAAGATGCTTCCTAGAATCCAACCATGATGCTGTCAGTACAGGTCTGGTTATTTATTGCTACATAACAAATGACCCCAAACTTAGTGGCTTAAAATAATATTTATTTTGTCTACCAATTGCAATTTGGGTAGGGCTTAGCAAGGAAAGCTTGTGTCTGTTCTTTGCAGCATCAGTTAGGGTAGCTTGAAAGTTGTGGGTGACTCAATGGCTAGGGGCTGAAATCATCTGAAGGCTTACATGTGTGACAGTTGATGCTGGTGGTCAGCTGGGACTAAAGCTGGGGAACACCTGCATGTCACCTCCATGCTTGGCAACATGCCTTCATAGCATGATATCTGGGTTCCAAGAGTGAGAATCCCAAGAGAACAAGGCAAAAATGCATGGCATTTTAATGACCTAGCCTCAAAAGTCAGATAGTTTATCTTCTATTGTACTATATTGATTAAGACAGTAACAAAGGGCTGCCTAAATTCAAGAGAACGGAAGATAATTTCTACCACCTGATGAGAGGAATATCAATATCTCTTCATAAGAAGATATGTAGAATGGAATAGGTTGTGGTACCTATTTTTGAAAAATACAGGCTGCCTTCTGATCACAGCAATTCACGTCTTTCCCAGATGCAAAATACACTCAATCTCTCCCCTAAAATCTCAGATCTCATCTTATTCATGGCATCAGCTTGAAGTCTGTTACAATGGAATCTTGTCACCAAAATCAGGTCCAGATAGGGCTGGGTGCAATGGCTCACGCCTATAATCCCAGCACTTGGGGAGGCTGAGGCAGGCAGATCGCTTGAGCCCAGGAGTTTGAGACCAGCCTGGGCAACATGGAAAAACCCTGTCTCTACAAAAAATACAAAAATTAGCTGGATGTGGTGGTACACACCTATAGTCCCAGCTATTCAGGAGGTTGGGGTGGAAGGATCACTTGAGCCTGGGAATTCAAGACCAGCCTGGGCAGCAACATAGTGAAACCCCCTCTCCACCAAAAATAAAAAACGTTGGCTGGGTGTGGTGGTGCATGCCTGTAGTCCCAGCTCCTCTAGAGACTAAGGTGGGAGGATTCTTGAGCCTAGGAGATGGAGGTAGCAGTGAGCCAAGATTGTACTGCACTTCAGCGTGGGAATAGACTGAGACCCTGTCTTTAAAAAAAAAAAAAAAATCATGTCCAGATGTAGATGAGATTTTTGGGGTGCAGGATCATTCCTTGTGTACCGCTCCTTAAGTACTGTTTCTCTTGCTGTGAAGACCTGTAACTTAAAGAGAATGTATATCTGCTACCCAAAAGACGCTGGTGGGACAGGCCTAGGGTAACCACTGAATATGCTTTTCAAAAAGGGGAAAACAAGAGGCACCCAGCAGTCACTGGTTTGATGTATTTCTTATATTCAGTGGGACAGCTGTTGCTAATTCCTTGACTAGGTGTTGGTTCATTTACCCTGTCTCTAGCTGCACGCTCTGAGCTTTTGATTCTGCCCTCTGACTCTTCTTTTCCATAAAAGTAGCTCATTATTGCAGGTGAGTAGTTTCTCCATCTGCTTCATGCCCATAATACGTTAAGGGCCCAAAGTCTTTTCTTCATTTTGTACTGTCTCTGCCCATTTTACTCCAAGCTGATATACTTCCTTTAAAAACTTCATGGGTTGGCTGGGCGCAGTGGCTGATGCCTGTAATCCTAACACTTTGGGAGGCCGAGGAGGGGGCTGATCACCTGAGGTCAGGAGTTCAAGACCAGCCTGACCAACATGGAGAAACGCCGTCTCTACTAAAAATATAAAAATTAGCCAGGCGTGGTGGCGTGTGCGTGTAATCCCAGCTACTCAGGAGGCTGAGGCAGGAGAATCGCTCGAACCCATGGGCGGAGGTTGCGGTGAGCTGAGATCATGCCATTGCACTCCAGCCTGGGCAACAAGAACGAAACTGCATCTCAAAAACAAAACAAAACAAAACAAAAAAAAACTTCATGGGTTTCTTACGGATCGTTTTATAATCCATTATAATAGCAAAGAGCACACATACAAATCACTTCAAGATAAGCCCCTTGGCCAGGCGCAGTAGTTCATACCTGTAATGCCAACACTTTGGGAGGCCGAGGTGGGAGGATTGCTTGCACCCAGGAGTTTGAGACCAGCCTGGGTGACATAGTGAGACCCCATCTTTACAAAAAAATAATTAATCAGGCATGGTAATGCACACCTGTAGTTCCAGCTACTCTGGAGGCTGAGGTAGGAGGATCGCTTGAGCCTGGGATGTCAGGGTTGCAGTGAGCCATGATGGAGCCACTGCACACCAGCCTGGGAGCCAGACCTTGTTTCAAAAACAAACAAACAAAAAAAGAACAGATAAGCCCCTCTCTACTTCGATTTGGATTTTTTGTGAGATTGCTATGGGACAAAGGTTTTTAAGATTCTTAGGAGCCTTATTGTCTTCAGAGAGGATTTGTAGGACCCAATCAAAAGATACTTAGGAGGCCTTTTGTGTGTCTGTCTGTTCTATGAGGCAATACTTTAAGTAATTTTTTTTGTTTGTTTGTTTTTTTGAGACAGAACCTCACTCTGTCACCCAGGCTGGAGTGCAATGGCGTGATCTCGGCTGACTGCAACCTCTACCTCCCAGATTCCAGCGATTCTCCTGCCTCCGCCTCCCAAGTAGTTGGGATTACAGCCATGCACCACCACGCCCGGCTAATTTTGTGTTTTTAGTAGAGAGGGGTTTTCTCCATATTGGTCATGTTGGTTTTGGGAGGTCTCAAACTCCTGACCTCAGGTGATCCCCCCACCTCGGCCTCCCAAAGTGCTGGGATTACAGGCGTGAGCCACTGTGCCCAGCCACCACAATCCGGAAGCCATTTCTTTTTTTTTTTTTTTTTTTTTTGAGGCGGAGTCTCGCTCTGTAGCCCGGGCTGGAGTGCAGTGGCCGGATCTCAGCTCACTGCAAGCTCCGCCTCCCGGGTTTACGCCATTCTCCTGCCTCAGCCTCCGAGTAGCTGGGACTACAGGCGCCCGCCACCTCGCCCGGCTAATTTTTTGTATTTTTAGTAGAGACGGGGTTTCACCACGTTAGCCAGGATGGTCTCGATCTCCCGACCTCGTGATCCACCCGCCTCGGCCTCCCAAAGTGCTGGGATTACAGGCGTGAGCCACCGCGCCCGGCCTGGAAGCCATTTCTTAATTTGAGAATTTTTTTCCTGTCCAGAGAGACTGTCAGTGAAAAACAGTTTTATTTTTTGATCCAGCAAGCCCTTTCTCATTTGTAATTCCTTTAAATTTTAACAACGAAACAGCTCCTTCTTAGCTTACCTGTTTTCTCTTTTTTACTCTAGGCAGCTGGAGCAAGTCAGATGGCACCTTCAGCACTTTGCCTGCAAATCTCCTTAGCTAGTTCATCAGATTTATTAGCTATATTTTCTGTTATCTATGTTACCACAGGTGACAGACTTTTCAACACTATAAGGGTTCCCTTTTCTCTAACTTCTAATAACATTTCCTTACTTTCCATTAAGCCCCTACCGACAGCCCAAAAGTCACTGTTTTAAGATTTTGTTTCAGTAGCATCTCTCTTGCAGGTACCAAAATGTATTCCAGACATCTACTGCCAACCACCCCTCTCAAAAAAAAATTTAATGGCATAAAACAACCATGTTCTTATGCTCCCAGACTCCGTGGATTAGGAATTCAGACAGCACTGCAGGGGTGGCTTGCCCCTGCTCCATGATGTCTGCCTTGGCTTAAAGAGACTTAAAGGCTGGCTGGGCACAGTGGCTCATGTTTGTAATCCCAGCACTTTGGGAGGCTGAGGTGTAAGGATCACTTGAGCCCAGGAGTTCAAGACCAGGCTGGGCAACATAACAAGACCCTGTCTCTATAAAAACTAGTAATAATAATAAAATTAGCCCAGTGTGCTGGAATGCAGCTGTGGTCCCAGCTACTCATGAGGCTGAGGCGGGAGGCTCTCTTGAGCCCAAAAATTCGAGGCTTCAGAGAGCTGAGATCTTGCCACTGCACTGTAGTCTGGCAACAGAGTGGGACACTGTCTCTAAAAATAAATAAATAAATAAAAGACTTCAAGGCTAAGGGCGGCTCAATGGCTAGGGGCTGGTATCACCTGGCAATGTCTTAACCCCACATCAGGGGGATGCTGGCTGTTGCTGGGACTTTACCTGGGACTGGCAGCCAGAACACCTATATGTACCCTTTCCACATGGCCTGGGCTTGCTCCTAGCATGAGAGACGGGAATTAGGAGCTGCTGATATTTTTAGGCCTGGGCCTGAAAAGTAGCACCACATCACTTGTATTGTATGCTATCAATCAAGCAGTCACAGAGCCCAGGTTTAAGAGGAGGGGTTATTTTGACAGGAGGCATGTCAGAGAATTTGGGGACCACGTTTTAAAACCATCACAAGTGCCATTTGCATGGTTTCCTGGAATTGGATTTGCCTCCCTCCTGGCTTTGTCTAATGCCTGGCTCTGCTTTATACAGTAGCCCAGTCTTTACTGGACTGAGGCACTGGGGATGTTCCTGTCAGGGATCGGTAACCTCAGAGAGGGCTCCTGCAATGTCAGTATTCTCTCTGTCTTCACTCGCCGCCGCTACTTAGAGGGTTCGTCATTCCCTTCCAGAGAAGAACTCAGCAGTCCACTTGGTGCTTTCTTAGAAATCAGCTTGGGGGCAGGCAGGCGCGGCTTCCGTAGATTCTTAGATGTGCTTTCTGGAGGTGAAAAGGCAACTCAATTTATGCTGTGACTCTCGCTACCTCTCACTTACCCTGACAAGCCGTAGGGACCTGGAGAATCTCTATAGACAGTGGCCTAGATATAGCCCCAGTTGGGGGATGAGGCTGTCCTGGACCCTGTTGGGGACTCGCAACTGTTTGAGATGCTTTTTTTTGGGAGCAAGAAAGCCAAGTTGTGAGTATCACCCTGTCCTTTGACTTTTTCTCAGGACTTTTCTGGAGTGGGATGTCTATGTCTTGTTACTGGGCAAGCTTCTGCTCTAGGCTGGGGAACAAACTCTTGGACTTGCTGACTCAGGTAGCCTTCCTCCTTTTTCTCCTCCTCCACGCTCAGAGTATGGCTTTGGGGTAGCGCAGTGAGAATGCCATCCCCAGAATTGGGGCAGTCACTGGGTGGCAGGAGGATGGTGATACCGCTAAGCCAACAGGGTCCTTAGTTGAGAAGCCCAAGAATGCTGAATGACTGGCCACCTTCCAGGCAGTTTCATTTGAAGCAGGCAAGACATTGCTTAGTAGGGATGGAAGCATTTTGGACACTGAGCCCTGTATAACCTTCACCTGCAGACAGGCTCACTTCATGGCACTCATAACACATCCTGGTACCTCTCAGGCTGTTTCCAGGACTACTAGGACTTTTTCCCAACTAGCTCCAGCTTGGTCCCTTCTTGTTACTAACACATGTAGTAGCCCTATGACCAGAAAAAGCAGAGCAACTTGGAGCATGCCAAGTTCATCAAGAACTAAAGACAGCCTTCCCTCCAAAAAAGTTCCTCGGGGCACCTGACAATACATGGGACATTCCTTAGCACAAATACTTCTTGTGTTACCGAAGAGGGGCCTGTATCGCTAGCCCAGGGATTGGGGCGTGTTCCTATGAGACAGTACCAGAGGGAATATTATGCACTTTAACTCTCACTTTCTGTCTATGTGCATGTGCACACATAACATGATTCTTTTTCTTTTCTTGTTTCTTTTTTAATTTTTGAGACAGGATCTCACTTTGTTGCCCAGGTTCGAGTGCAGTGGTGCAACCATGACTCACTTCGCCTTGACCTCCTGGGCTCAAGGATCCTCCTGCCTCAGCCTCTTGAGTAGCTGGGACCACGGGGGCATGTCATCACACCCAGCTAATTTAAAAAAAATTTTTTTTTTTTTTTGTAGAAATGGAGTTTTACCATATTGGCTAGGCTGGTCTCCAACTCCTGGGCTCAAGTGAAGTGCTGGAATTAGAAGCATGAGCCACCATGCCTGGCCCACAGTACTTTTTCTTTAAATTTATTTCTCTTTCCATACTGTAGCTCATATTCTTTCCATCCTAATTATGTGTCTTACATATTTGTGTGTGTGTGTGTGCGCGCGCGCATTTATGGTTCTCTGTTTCTTTTAAATATTCTTTGCATTCTCCCCTGCTTTCTTTTATCTGTTCATTTTACTCCATCTCTCCTTAAAATGTTGGTTCTGGCATGTCGCATGCTGCAGTGTTGGCATCCATGCCTGTGTTGAGCGGCAGAACTGGCTGCCTGCTGACAAGGCCATGGCACAAGTGCCCAGTTCCACAGTGCCTGCCTCCCAGGGGCATACTCTGGGATTGTAGAATAACAGAGAGATGATAAGAGAGAACAGCGGTCTTGGGTGTCTGATGGCTGCTTTGTATTTACTTTTAAACATTATTTATTTTACCTTTATGGAATGATTTATAGTGTTCAAACACTGTTAGAGATTTGCATCATCTTAGCCACACAGCTAGTATGTGAGGATACTCAGACTAAGTATTGTCCATGTTGATAGTTAAAAAACCTGAGGCACAGAGAACTTAGAGAGCTTGCCCATGAGCACACCCAGAAAGTGATGGGACCAGGACCCAGCCAGTGTGTAGCTTTCACGCCTAGTGGGAGAGGACTTCAGGGACTGGCGGCAATACTGGACTGCACCGAGTGCTTTGTGTACCTTTCTCTGTTGTTCTTTAGCCCATACACCACAAAGAGAGAGGCGGGGATGTCTGCAGATACAATGTCCATGTCCTGAGCAGGCATACAGGAGGCCTAGGTTTTTAACTATTTACATTTTCATTCATTTAGTCACTCAACACAAATAATAATTCCTTTTAAGTTCTAGGCACTTTGCAGGGGATATCAAGATTAACAAGATACTGTTACCACCTTCAGGTGAGCTCACTCATAGTCTAGTAAGGGAGAGAAAACAGTCTGGTGCAATGCAGTGTTATACATGCCATCGTAGATGTTTTCCCAGTGGAGGCCTCTGCATAGGCCATCTCTACCTGAAAGGGGGTAGGGTGTGAAAAAGCTAAGAGTTTGATGTGCCTAAGGGTGGGATACAGGATTGATATGGAGGGAAAACAATGTGGGGTGATGAAGGGGAAAATAGGCAGGGACCAGCTCATGGGGGGCCTTGTCAGCAATGCCAGTGAATTTGCATTTTATTCTGTAGATATGAGGAGTTTCAAGCATGATCAGCTTTTCATTTTGGAAAGATGTCAGAAGATGAGAGGATGAACCAGAACTGATTTAAGACTGAAGGCAGAAAGAGACCAAAGAAGTAGCAGTAGCAGTAGGGATGGGGAGGAGGGGGACACACCTGGGAGATGTTAGGAAGTAGAATTGATAGGACGTAGTCATCAAGTAGATCAATGGGTTTGGGGAGAGGGCTGGATCCAGATGCTTGAAGCAGGAGGGGAACAAACTCTGACCTTTTCTCCCCTCTTTGGAATGAGTTGGAGAAAATATGCAGCAGTAAAAGCCAGGGGAGGTGGAAGCATAAAGCAACATGGGGATGAGACCGTGAGAGCAGACGTCCAGTGCAGGCACATGGGAAAGAGGGTGCTAGTGTAAGGCCAGCCCTTTTAGATGGGCATTGGGTCCCCATCTCTTCATTGCCTGCTCAAGGATGTTATTTCTGCATTTGTGCCCTCTGTGTCTGCATTGACAACTTTTCCCTCTCTACTGGATCATTCCAATTACGGTTGCAAAGTTGGCATGGTGGTTCACGCCTGCACAGTCCCAGCACTTTGGGAGGCCAAGGCAGGAGGATCACTGGAGGCCAGGATTTCAAGACCTATCTGGGCAACACAGTGAGACCCCCATCTGTGGAAAAAAAAAAAAATTAGCTGGACGTGGTGGCATGAGCCTGTAATCCCAGCTATTTGTGAGGCTAAAGTGGGAAGATGTCTTGAGTTCAGGATTTTGGGGTTACAGTGAGCTATGTACTCCAGCCTGAGCCACAGAGCAAGACCCTGTAAGAGAGAGAGAGAGGGAGAGAGAAGGGAGAGAGAGAAAGGAAGGAGGGAAGGAAGGAAGGAAGGAAGGAAGGAAGGAAGGAAGGAAGGAAGGAGGAGGAGAGGGGAGGGGAGGGGAGGGGAGGGGAGGAGAGGAGAGGAGAGGAGAAGCTTCTATTACGCCATATTCTTCTCCAACTACCATCCCATTTTTGTTCCTTTTTTAGGAAAACTCTAAAAGAGCTGTCTGAACTCTCTGTCTCCACTGCTTCTCCTCCCTTTTTCTTAAATTTTTCCAGTCATACGTCCCTTCCTACCTCTCTACCAAAACCTCTCTTCGTCAGGTCACAGTGACCTCCATGTTTCAAATAATTTCTCAGCCCTTCTCTTACTCAGTTGTTGGCAGGTTTGACTCAGTTGATCACTCCCTGTTTCTTGAGCGTCTTAGGACATCACTCTTCATGATTTTCTTCTTTTCTCACTAAATGCTGTTCTCAGTCGGTCTCCTTGGCTAGTTCTTCTTCCTTGTCCTGACCCCAAAACACTGGAACATACCGGCACTTGGACTTCTCTAGCTACGCTTATGCTCTAGAGGATCTCATTTGGCCACATGGTTTTAAATATTTCTATATGCCACTAATGACTCTTATATTGAAATTTATAACCCAGACTCTATTCTACCAGTGCTCAGGCCAAATATCCTGATGCTGTCCTAGACTTCCCTTTTGTGTCTCTCACTGCTCATCTAACCCATCAGCAAATTGCATTGGCCTAGCCCTCAAAGTAGCTCCGTCTCTACCACTACCCTTCTGATCAAGTCATCATAATAATCGCTTGTCTGGATTGCTGCAGTGGCCTTCTAAATAGTCTCCTTGTTGCCACCCTGTACCCCTGCCTGTCATCCTCTGATGTAAAGTCAGATCTTGTCACTGTCCTGCTCACACCCCTTCAAGAGCTTCCTTCTCTTTGAGAGTGTAAGCCCAAGTCTTATCAGTGGCTCATGGGGCCTTCCATGGTGTGGCTTCTGGTGTCTCTCAGGCTCATCTCCAGTCCACACTTCGTTGTTTCCCTGCACTCTGGCCACACAGGCCTCCTTGTTGCCCCTGGAATACAGTAAGCATGTGGTTATCTTTGCCCTACTGCATTTTCTGTCTGGAACATTCCTCCCCTGGATAGACATATTGCTCACTTCCTTCGGGTTGTGTTCATGTGTCCCCTGGCAAGAGGGGCTTCCCTGACCTCCCTACGTAAAACAGCAACTCATCCCCACTGCTCATCTCTGATCCCTTTCCCCTTCTTTATTCTTCTTTATTGGCCCCCAAACCATCTCACAGAGTTGATTTGTTGTCTACTCACTCTAAACAAATAAGGCAACTTCATGTGCCTCCACCAGAATGTAACCTATAGAAAAAGAGACTTTGTCTGTTTTTAGTCTCTGCTGATCCTTTTTTTTTTCCTCCTTTGAGACAGGGTCTCTCTCTGTTGCCCAGGCTGGAGTGCAGTGGTGCGATTGTGGCTCGCTGCAGCCTTGACCTCCCAGGCTCAAGCAGTCCTCCCACCTTAGCCTAAAACAGTGCCTGGAATAGACTTGGCGCTCAATGTATCTGGTTGAATGGATAGAGAGCCAAAATGTATCTCCGGCCTGCTGGGGTTGCACCCTGTGGTCTGGGTGATAGGTGGCTTCCTTTGTTCAGATGCAGAGAAGGCTAGCAAGGAGCTGGCCTAGGAACCAGGAAGAAGTGAAGCTAGAGACTCTCAGTGGCTTGGCTCCCGTGGTGGCATCTGAAGGCAGCCTGGATCCAGGCCCTGCTCTTCTCATGGCCGTGGTCTCCTCTTGTGCAACAGGGGAGAATGATCTTACTTTCCCTCCCAGTCTCAGTTTGAGGAACTAGGAAACAACTAGACAGAGTGGAACTGAAGCCCAGGAATGAGCACTCTCCCCCATCCATGCCAGGGGATGCCACCTGCTGTGTAACTCTTTGTTACGAGGATCCAGACATCCTGACACCTGGCCCCATTGTGTCCCTCCTGAAGCCTCCCTAGTGTTCCCTCTCTAGGTGACAGACTCTCCTGACCCTCCTTCAGCCTGGGAGCAAAGACTGATGGAAGCTGATTCTTAGGGTGGCTGAACTAGCTCCACTTCCAGGGAATGCCCCCATAAGAGCATCAGAGCCTGTAGTAGTGAGAGAGAGATCCAATCCAGACACCATGGAAGCTAAGCTGGCCTGTGGGGAAGTGGGGGAGGAAGGCCAGGGCAGTGGCTCTGCACTGGGATGGGATGGGCCAATGACACGCAGGCGTGGCCTTTCCCACCTGCATCTTTTTACTACTGCCGTGGAGCAAATCACCCCAAAACTTAGTGGCTTAACACAGTTGATTGTTTCTCACATTTCTGTGGGTTTTCCGGTGGTTCCTCTGCTGGTTTCCCCTGGGCGCACTCATGTAGCTGTGTCCGGCTGGGTCTGGGTCCAAGGTGGCCTCACTCATGAGTCAGACAGTTGTAGGCTGGCTATTGACAGAGGTGCCTCGGTTACATTCCATGGGACCTCTTGTCCTCTAAAAGACTAGACTGGCTTCCTTATGTGATGGTGGCAGGGCAGCATTCCAGGTGGGTAAAGGGAGAAACTACAAGGCCTCTTGATGCCTCAAGTTTAGAATTTGGACAACTTTTAGTTTCCACCACCACATTGTATTATACTCAAAGCACATCACCAAGATCAACCCAGATTCGAGGGGCAGAGAAATAGACTTCACCTTTCCATAGCTTGAGCTGCCAAGAATTCATGGCCATATTTGATTTACTCCCCGCCCACCTCCCCCCGCCCCGACAATGTTCAGGATCCATGGACAGTGGCAAACTGACCAAGTTTCCCAGGTGATTACTCTGAAGAGTCAGCCCCATATGAATATTAGTAATTATCAAGCTAAGTTGGAACACTGTGTTAGGCCCCAAGCTCAACGCTTGACAGGTACTATCTCTATTTCTCACAGGGATTCTCTGAGATATGTGATTTTTTTTTTTTTTTTTTGAGACAGAGTTTCACTCTTGTTGCCCAGGCTGGAGTGCAATGGCATGATCTCGGCTCACTGCAACCTCCGCCTCCTGGGTTCAAGCAATGCTCCTGCCTTAGCCTCCCGAGTCACTGGAATTACAAGTGCTTGCCACCACACTCAGCTAATTTTTATTATTTTTAGTAGAGACGGGGTTTCGCCATGTTGGCCAGGCTAGTCTTGAATTCCTGACCTCAGGTGATTCACCAGTCTCAGCCTCCCAAAATGCCAGGATTACAGGCGTGAGCCACTGCACCCAGCCAAGATACGTGATCTTCCATTACCCATTTTTTATAGTTAAGGAAACTGAGGCTTAGGGAGAGAAGACTACTTGCTCAAAGTCATGAAGCTTATAAGTGGCTACACTGAATCTTGAACACCAAGGCTGTGATGTTCTTACCCTCTGTTGAGACCGACTGGCTAGCCATAACCTGATTAAAAAAAAAAACAAAAAAAAAACCAGTACTAATGATAATGAGCATTTCACATCCGTGGTCTCATTGGCTCAATATGACAACCCTGTGATGTAAAATGTGGAACGGTTTTGAAGAAATGAAACTGGATGTTCAGAGTGTGAGTCCATTGCTAATAAGAGGTAGAATCAGGAACATGCGGACAGATAACAGAGAATTCTACCCTCAAGTGAGAATGTCACACCCAGGAGGGCAGGGCCTTATCTTTATTGTTTACCAGACCTTGGAGTGAGTGACTGGTGCCTTCTCTGTGATGAACCCGGGGCTCCTGGGCTCCAAGTCAGCACGGGCAGCTCCTCTGTGGTGCAGTGCACTGGGCCTGGCCTGTTGGGAGGCCGGGGCAAGGGTAGCACGTGAAGCTATGGGCCCCAGGTCAGCAGTGACACCAAAGACAGGACCTGCAGAGGAAAGGGACAGTTTACTCTCTACTTTATGCTGCATGAGAGGAGAGAAATGAAACCTCAGTTCAAGTGGGGTAGGCATTGAGAGAAAGTTCTTAACCTGTGTAGATTTATTTGTGCTGGAACCACTAAGGGAAGTTATAGAATCATTCTTTCTGAAAGCATGCTGGGATCAGATGGACCAGAGGCCCTGAATCATTTTCCTGTCCCAAGGAGCCATGCCCCACACTACCATAAGTAACAGTGGTTCCATGGACTGGTGAATTCTCTCCCGGGCAGCTGGGAAGACACAGCCCTAGGGAACCACATATCAAAGTGCCTGAGCAGGTGAGGCAGGTATAGTTTAAAAAGGCTTCCCAAGAGATTGTGAGTCTCATTAGGTGCCTGCCATCTCCCAGTAGAATATAAGCTTCATGAGGACACGAATTTATGTCTGCTTTGTTTATTCTTATATCTAGCTCCTAGAACAGGCCTAGCACAGAGTAGGTGCTCACTAAGTATTTGTTGAATGAAGAAACAAATGAAATTGTCCTCTGTCAAATGCATCTTCAGTTGAGAACTAAAACAGAGTCCTTTGTGTAGCACAAGCACTCATTCACTTAGGGGCTAGACTGATGGCCTTTTTGTATTTATGGTTCTATAAAATAAGAGAGACATGAGGCCTCCATCAGTTGTGAGGAAGTTGGGATCTCCCCCCGCCTCAAGCCTGGCGCCTTGCCCTGCCGCTCCCTACCCCAGGGAGTGCCGGGGCTTACTCTGTTCACACCTCCTCACTGAGCAGAGCCTCTTTGGTCATCGGCTTGGCTGGGCACTGCATTTCTCTCATCTGTGCCCATATACACATGGGATGGCTCTTATTTGACTTGCCCTTTGAAAAACAACTTAAGCATGTTGAGGTTTCCTGTTGATAGGGGGCAGCCAGAGGCCTGTGACCCAGCAGGGAATTGTCAGCCAATCCCTGACTCACCCAAGCTCCAGTTTTCTGTGTGTGAGCAAGCAGTGACAGCAGCCTGGCTCAGGGGCAGCTGGCTGCCTTCCTGTGGATGGCATGGCATTCTGGAGCCTGAGAGGCTAGGCAGCCCAGAGCTGAGGGCCACGGCCTTAGGGTCAGGTAGGCCTTGTACTGTGCAGTGTTGGCAAATCCTGCTGTTTTTGAATTGAAACTGTTTGTAAAGAATTCTGAAAGTTGACAGTGGTTACACTAGTAGACAAGTAGCAAAGTGTGCCCAAGAGGAAGTATGCTCATGGTTCTCTTCAATAAGCTCACCTTTCCCTTCCTTTTGCTGTTCATCGTTCACCGAGCACCTTCCAAACACTGTTTGTCCCTGGGCCTGGAAGAAACCATGGTCTAGTAGGGAAGACCAAGAAGTCCCTTGATACTTACAAGTGCTGTGGCAGGGGTGTGCCAAGTGCTGTGGGGATTTCTGTAGAGCTGCCTCAGGGCCCTGGCAGTTCAGAAAGTGGCAGAGGCACTGCTGCTTCTTCAGAGAGGCAGCCCAGTGTAGTGGAAGTTCATGTCCTGGTTTCACTTACCAGCTGAGTGACCTCGGATGAGATATTAAATTTTTCTGTGCCTTAGTGTTTTTTTATTTGTAAAATGAAGACAATAAACAACCTCATAGAATTTTCAGGAAGATTAAATGAGTTAACATACGTAAAAACATTTATTCAGAACTGTTCCTGGTATTTGCCAAGATCTGCATGTAGATTTGGAGCTGGGACATGGTGGATGCTTATTGGATGTGATGCCACTGCTGGAGGGTGGAGCTGCTTAAGGAGTTGGTCTCCCCACCCCATTGGCTTCCTCGTTGACAGAGTGGAAAAGACTCTTTCCTGAGGGGCCCTTCTGACCTTTCTGAGGCCCTCAGGGATTCTAATTCTTGTCAGAACCCAACATGAAGGAGCGAGACGTATGTCTAGTAGCAGAAGTCCCAGACAGAGGCTTGTTAAGGGAGTGGTGTTGGAGAACCATCTTGCACCAGTTCACAAGAGCTGATCAGTGGCATCTCTTCTCAACTCCACAGCCAATGACGTCACATTGGTAACTCAGCCAGAGTTGGAATATTTATACTACCAATATTGGCAAGTGCTACCAATCTGCTGTTGCCCCCAGACAGCCGGTTGTTCAAACTTGTTTGGTTTTGGGTTTTTTGGTCCCTTTTCCCCTCTTTTTGCCATACATAGAGTCTCACTATGTTGCCCAGGCTGGTCTTGAACTGCTGAGCTCAAGTGATCTTCTCGCCTCTGCCTCCCTAAGTGCTGGGATTACAGGTGTGAGCCACCACACCTTCTGAGAACTGGTTGTTAAGCATGTCGCAGCACACCACTGGGCTTTCTGCCCTCCTGTTGGCAGATGTAGACTCTTGGGATACTCTCGCTTGGCACAGAACAGGTGTTTCAGACATTACTCAGGGTGCTTGGGGATGGTTTGGGCAGAGAGGCCTGTTGAGTTTGGCCTGCTGTGATTAAGGAGCTATTGCTCTCCTTGAAGACAACCTTCAAGGTACATTACTTGAATAGAATACTCTTTGAGAGTCCTCCAGGAAAAAGATGCTGAGTTCTGTAGGAATGAAACAGGATGCCCCTGGTTGGTCAGCCACTCACTGCCATTTTTTCTTTTCCTTTGTTTTGTTTTGCCCCCAGGTCTCAGTCAGTCTCTCCACCTCCAGTTCTTTCCCCACCAAGGAGTCCCATCTACCCACTCAGTGATAGTGAAACCTCAGCCTGCAGGTACCCCAGCCACTCCAGCTCCCGGGTGCTCCTCAAGGACCGGCACCCCCCAGCTCCTTCACCCCAGAATCCTCAAGATCCCTCCCCAGATACTTCCCCACCCACCTGTCCCCTCAAGACCGCCAGCTTCGGTTATTTGGACAGAAGCCCTTCGGCGTGCAAGAGAGAAGCCCAGAAGGAGAATGTCCAAGGCGCAGCCCAGGATGTAGCAGGGGTAGCTGCCTGCCTCCCCCTTGCCCAGAGCACACCATTCCCGGGGCCAGCGGCTGGCCCCCGGGGCGTCTTGCTGACCCGTACCGGTACCCGCGCCCACAGCCTGGGCATCCGGGAGAAGATCTCAGCATGGGAAGGTCGCCGAGAGGCGTCGCCCAGGATGAGCATGTGTGGAGAGAAGCGGGAGGGCTCTGGGGGCGAGTGGGCGGCCAGTGAGGACTGCCCTAGCCTGGGCTGTCCCAGCGTGGTGCCGTCCCCCTGCAGCTCAGAAAAGACCTTTGATTTCAAGGGCCTCCGGAGGATGAGCAGGACCTTCTCCGAGTGCTCCTACCCAGAGACTGAGGAGGAGGGAGAGGCACTCCCTGTCCGGGACTCTTTCTACCGGCTGGAGAAACGGCTGGGCCGGAGTGAGCCCAGCGCCTTCCTCAGGGGGCATGGCAGCAGGAAGGAGAGCTCAGCAGTGCTGAGCCGGATCCAGAAAATTGAACAGGCCCTGAAGGAGCAGCCAGGCCGGGGGCTCCCCCAGCTCCCCAGCAGCTGCTACAGCGTGGACCGGGGGAAAAGGAAGACTGTAACCTTGGGCGTCTTGGAGGAGCCGGCAGGGGGCGCGAGTGTGAGCGCTGGCAGCCGGGCAGTCGGAGTGGCTGGAGTTGGCGGGGAGGCGGGCCCACCCCCAGAGAGGGAAGGCAGTGGTTCCACTAAACCCGGGACCCCTGGAAATAGCCCTAGCTCCCAGCGGCTGCCATCGAAGAGTTCCCCTGATCCCGCTGTGAACCCTGTCCCCAAACCCAAGCGCACCTTTGAATACGAGGCTGACAAGAACCCCAAGAGTAAGCCCAGCAATGGTCTACCTCCTTCACCCACACCTGCTGCTCCACCCCCCTTGCCCTCCACCCCAGCCCCGCCTGTCACCCGGAGACCCAAGAAGGACATTCGTGGTCACCGCAAGTCCCAGAGCAGGTAATGCATGCGCCTCCGATGTGTTGTAGCTGAATACCGTGGCTTGCTTTTAAATTTTAAATGGACAGTGCAAGCACAGATTGTAGGGTGGGTCACAATCAGTAGTGCTTCGTAAGCCCTGAAGTACTGAATAATTGTTAGGTGGTAGTTGTGGTAGTGAAAAATGAGATTGTTCTGCTCTTACAAGATACTTGACATGAGTGGGAATGCTTACAGGATACTTGGGACCTGAGTGCTGGTCACTGAAGGTATTGGCTGGATTTGGCCTTTGGGGTAGAGCTGGGCTGTGTCCCGCCCCTGTCGGAGCTTCCTCAGTCCTCTGCTGGGAGTAGGTAAAGCAGGCAGTCCTTTGCAGACTAGTAGGATCTTAGCCTCCCTACCACCTGAAGTACCAGCATTAGAAATTATTTTCTTTGAATGAAGCATTATCTGAATACTGCATTTTGTCATTAACATGGTAGTATCGGCAAATTTAACACAATTCCCTCTCTCCTGAGGGCCTCCGGGCCATATATGAACCCTGGGCCTATATCAAGAGGGGATTATTGGGGAGATTGATGAAAAAAGGAGTAAAACAGGAATGAGCCTGTTCCAAGGCTCACGGTGGTTTCCTGGTCAGTCTCAGGATTTCTAACCCCAGATTACCAAGGGCTGTCTCCCCAGTAACTTGGAGCTGGAGCTGTTGGAATTGGTGAAAGCTGGCAGGCGTCTTATTCTCTGAATCAGGGTAGGCTGGGAGTGAGCTTCCTTCGGAATACTCATCCTCCTACATCCTACTGCCTTTCTCATCTAACCCCACGACAGATGGGTATTCAGGTTTGTTTCACTTCTGGGGATTCTTTAGTCTGTCCCCACACTTCAGGCTTCATCTAACATATCCCATCTTATATATAAACTTTCCTGCCATGTGCAGAAAGGAAGAAATTTCAAAGATTCAGACCCCTGAGCTGGAACAGCCCATGGCTAAGGGTAATCCCATGTTTGAGTCCACCCCAGAATTCTCACTGGCTCTTTAATTCTTAAACGGCCTGCCAGGAGTGTTTGCTTTGTCCTTATTCATCCATTTATATAAACATTCATCTAGAGCCTGCTGTGCACCAAGAGTGTGCTGGTCAAGAGGATGCAGAGGCAAATAGGACATGGTTCTTCCATTCAAGGGCTTCGTGGTCTGATGCACAGATAAATTATAGATAATGTCATATGTGCCGTAACTCATGGCAGTGCAGGAGGCCGCAGAGACCCAGAGAAGGGACATCTGAGTTAGATGGGGGAGAGAAGGGAGGCTCCTCATGGAGGGAGTTGCTGAGCTAAATTTAGAAGAGCCAAAAGCAGTTGACTAAGTGACCAAAGGGAGTGGGGGGAGAATTCATCAGCCTGAAGATTTTACACATATTCCACCCCACACTGCATTTATATATAATATATACACACATATACCGTATATGGAGGAGTCCCTTCGTGTGAGAATTAACTTAGCAAACTTAAATCTGTGCTCTTGGAAAAAGAGAAACAGTTCCAGAAGTGCAGTCTGTTCTGTATGCCGTTTCACATGGTGAACATGTTCCATGAGGAGTGGAGATGGTAAGTTTGTGTCTGTTATACCAAGTGTGATTCTTACATTTAATAGACTTTTTCATTTAAAAAAAAAAAAATGCAGTCCAGGTGAGGTGGCTCACACCTGCAATCCCAGCACTTTGGGAGGCTAAAATGGGAGGATCATTTAAGACCAGGAGTTCGAGACAGCCTGGGCAACATAATGAGACCCCATCTCTACAAAAAAATTTAAAAATTAGCTGGAGTGTTGGCATGTGCCAGTAGTCCCAGCTACTTGGGAGGCTGAGGAGGGAGGATAGCTTGAGCCTAGGAGGTTGAGGATACAGTGGGTGTGATCACACCACTGCACTCTAGCCTGGGCAACAGCACAAGACCTTATCTCTCAAAAATGTGTGTGTGTGTGTGTGTGTGTGTGTGTGTGTGTGTGTGTGTGTGTGTGTGTAAAATATAAGCCAAGTGTTTCTTCTGGCATTCAGCCCCCCCCCAAAAAAAAATTCCTGGGGAGAAACTATTAGTTTTAATGAGAGATGGCATGTTGGTCCTCAGTATGACACCTTCCTGGGGGATTTTCAAGGATAATTTGACTGAACATGATTTGTGTCTTATTTACTGACTTGAGGGCTACCTGTATACGATGCTGAGTCTACTGTATATGCCAAAGAAAACTTGCTCTCACACTAACTCTGGTCCTGGGCCAACATTTGCAAACCACTGTACTCAGCCATTGGATGTTTATCTAGTTAAGAATCTGGGCCAAAGACAGAAATTTGGGAGTCATCAAGATAGAGATGGTAGATATGGCAATGGCCCATGGATATTTGGTCCCTAGAAAGTGCAGAGTGAGAAAGAGTTTTTAAGACAGAACTCTGAGAGACCCGGACACTTAAAAAGCAAATGGAAAAGGAGAACCCCTCATAAGAGCCTGAAAAGTAGTGGCCAGGAGTTGAAAAGAAAAGTTGAAAGCCAGGAGGGAATGTGTCATAGAGGCACAGGGAGGAGATGCCAATATAAAGAGTGTTCGGTTGTGTTGAGTGCTTGGGGCAGGGCAGGGACAGGCAAGCTAAGAACAAGCTGTAGCCTTCAGGCCACTTTTAGCCCTTTCCCTGCACGGTAGGACTCTCAGGAGAAGCTGTTAGGAAACAAGAGAAAAAGGCCTCTATTGGCTGAAAGGTCTGATGGTGCCCGAAAGAAGAGGAGGTGTTCATGGGTGGGAGGAGGGATCCAGTCAGTGCCTTGCCTTCTCTCCCTCCCCAGGAGCCTGTGGGGACTTGCCTTGGAGAGGGAGAAGATGCAGTTGGGGTCTCAGATGAGGGATGTACCTCTCAGATGAAGGAGAGGAGCAGAGAGTGCTGTAGGCTCAGGGAGTCTTAGGAGACAGCAAGCTGTGGTCTTGAAATTGTACAGTAGAGAGGAAGGTTGTCCAAGGGATGGAAAGGAGCAAACTACTAGCTGAAGGGAAGCTGGTCTTGGAAGCAGCTTCTGACTGCAAATTGTCCTCCCAGCTCCACCTTGGCAGTGGTCTTATTTGTTTTAAGGGCTCAGCCCTTCCTGCTTCAACAAACCACCCAGCAACGACTGCTTTTCCAACCCCCTGACAGCCCTGAGTGGGACCCTCCCAGTGTTGAGCCTTCCTACCTGCTTAGTGCAATGGCAGGAGTCCCTGGCTAGGATGCAG
This sequence comes from Macaca nemestrina, assembly GCF_043159975.1. Classification (NCBI taxonomy): domain Eukaryota; kingdom Metazoa; phylum Chordata; class Mammalia; order Primates; family Cercopithecidae; genus Macaca; species Macaca nemestrina. Next base: position 57,099,242 of record NC_092136.1, read on the forward strand.
ATGAGGATGTGAGACCCCAGAGGCAGACCAGGCACTTGATTCCAGTGTAATCACAGACATTTCTCAAGGAGGATATTCTCTAGGGCTTGAGGCCAAAATTAATAGTTAACAGCTCAGCCTCTGGAGTGAGACATCGTCTGGGAGAATCATGCCTCTGTCACTTCCATCTCCTCTTTCACAAGATGTCACAATACTGGTGGCACTGTTGTGAAGATTAATGAGATAACACATGTAAAGGTGCATTTGATGCAGCACCTGGAACAGCATACTTTTAAGCTGGGGTAGTTGTTGTTACCTAATATCAGTATTATTCGGGAAAGGCACATTGCAGGCACCCAGGCTGGAGCCTTTCAGACCATCTGTCTCTTAATTTGGATGGTAAGTTTGGACCTGCCTTGATGTTCTTTCAGAAGCTGGCTTTATGAGGAGGGCCTATGGTCTTTGCTATTGCCATGGACATTCCCCAGCAAGGCAGCAGAGATCTGATTCAGCAGGAATGACTCTTGCTCTTGTTATCCACAGAAAATCCTTTGAGTTTGAGGATGCATCCAGTCTCCAGTCCCTGTACCCCTCTTCTCCCACTGAGAATGGTACTGAGAACCAACCCAAGTTTGGATCCAAAAGCACTTTAGAAGAAAATGCCTATGAAGATATTGTGGGTAAGCAATGGCAGAGGTGGCGGCTGGGTCATCTCAGGGGCTACAGAAGAACAGGAACAGGAGGAAACACCTAGATTGACTTCCTTCACTGTGGGCAGGCATGGTCCCACCTTCTGGAACTCCTCCTGGAAATGGGACATCGGGCGAAGCACCTTAGCAAAGACAGAGCAGCTTTGTGATTAAAAGCCTGGCTCTTGAATGAACTGAAATCCAAAGGACCTTTGGGGACACGAGAAGGAGAAAACGACATTATTCCTTTCCTTTATTTTTGGAAGGCTTTGAAGTCCAACAGACCCTCTTCCTTAGCTGTGTGTCCTTAAGGCAAATCACTTAACTTTTGTGAAGACTCTGTTTTTCTCTTATAAAATGATGATGTGACTATATTAACAACAACAGTAATAGTAATAACATTTTGAGCCGGGCATGGTGGCTCATGCCTGTAATCCCAGCACTTTGGAGGCTGAGGTTGGTGGATCATCTAAGGTCAGGAGTTTGAGACCAGCCTCCGTCTCCACTAAAAATACAAAAAATTAGCTGAGCATGGTGGCGGGCGCCTGTAATCCCAGCTACTAGGGAGGCTAAGGCAGGAGAATCGCTTGAACCCAGGAGACGGAGGTTGCAGGGAGCTGAGATCACGCCGTTGCACTCCAGCCTGGGCAACATGAGCGAAACTCCGTCTCAAAAAAAAAAAAAAAAAAAAAAGTAATAATACTTCATAAGGTTGTTGTTAGAATTAAATAAGACTGAGTGTCTGGTGCAGGCCTGCTACCTGGTCAGAGATGGCCATCTTCTTTCTGTGTTCTTATGTGGTGGAAGGGGCAGAGGGAGTTCTCTGGGGTCTCTTTTAAAAGGGCCCTAATTGGTGAAGGCCCTGCACACGTGACCTAATCACCTCCCAGAGGCTTCACCTACAAATGCCAGCACATTGGGGATTAGGTTTCAACATAGGAATTTTGGGGAACACAAACATTCAGTCTGTTGTACAAGCTAAGAAGTTTCATTGCCCTAGTTTCATGGGTGCTGGCAGAAGACATGAGACCCCTGCGTCACAAAGGACTTTATTACTCATGGCATAGCAGGCAGCATGAGCTTCGTGTTCACACGGGTTTCCCCTTGTGCGTAAGTCCCATGGGGCGGTGTGGAGAAGGCCCAGGTGGAAGCTGCAGACACTGCAGGTCCATGTCCCAGCTGGGGAGCCCAAGCGTAGGAAACCCCAGTCTTTTCAGAGACTGCTGGCAAACCTGCCTAACCTTGGTCCTTGGAGAAAACATTACCTTTATCATTCTGGTCAGGAAACAAATCTGCCTCTGCCCTGAAGGGAGATACTATCTCTGTCTTCCAAGGCTGTTTGCTGTATAAATACCCTTTAAAATATAGTCTGGAACGGTCAGTTCTTCTTGTTCAGAAGAAGGGCAGAAATGCAAGACTCCATTGAGATTTGTCTTCCAACAGGTGGGAAGACATGGTATTGGCAAACTTGTGTTCACGGATCAGACGAAAGATAGATGCTCTAGCTTGGGTTGCATTTGTTTTGTTTTTTTTTTTGTTTGTTTGGCGTTCATTTCAATTCTGTTAGCATCCTCTTCAGTAAGGGGCTTTGATTCTGCTCAGGTGAAGTGTGGGGTCAGTGTTGGTTAGTGGGGAGGAGAGAGGCTGTGTTGCCTGCCGGCTCCCTCTCTGGGCCCCTGTCTTGCCTCTGTCTTAGGCCCTGAATCTGAAGAATGTGCTGTTAGTTAATACATGAGAGAGAGAAGTGGCCCGGGGTAGAGAGAACCCTCCAGATTCTCAGAAGCCTGGAATCTTTTTTTTTTTTTTTTTTTGAGATGAAGTCTTACTCTGTCGCCTAGGCTGGAGTGCAGTGGCGCAATCTCAGCTCACTGCAAGCTCTGCCTCCCGGGTTCACGCCATTCTCTTATCTCAGCCTCCCCAGCAGCTGGGACTACAGGTGCCCGCCACCTCGCCCGGCTAGTTTTTCGTATTTTTTAGTAGAGACGGGGTTTCACCGTGTTAGCCAGGATGGTCTCGATCTCCTGACCTCGTGATCCACCCGCCTCGGGCTCCCAAAGTGCTGGGATTACAGGCGTGAGCCACCGCGCCCGGCTGGCTCAGAAGCCTGGAGTCTTATGAAGAGAGGGCCATCTGTTCCCTCATTTGATCTGAGCCATCGGTTTCATAGCTGTTTCCTCGCCACTTGCTGGGCCAGCGTTTCTGGGGAGACAGCAGCCATGCCGGGACCCGCAGGGACACTGCTTTCCCAGGAACAGAGTGTATAGTATGTAGTCACGCAAAACTGGGTCACAGCTGGAAGACTGTAGGAGTGAGGTCCCTAGAACAGCAAAAGAGTTTGGGGAGGGAGGCCCTTTCCCTTATCCCTGGGGAAAAGACAGCTTTGTACCCACAGGCGACCCAGAGCAGAGGTCAAGAGCTAGGGGCATCAGAACCAAAGATCCAGAAGCCAGGTGGGCAGTTAAGGAAGATGCCCCAACTCCAGCCCATACCCCAGTTCTACTCAGCCACCCAAGAGGCAGCCAGTGCTGCTCCTGTATTTCTCACCTCCTTGTGCAATACCAACATCCTGGAGTGGAAGAAAGTCCTCCCGAATGAGTGAGTAGGCAGAGGCCTAGACACACTTGCCCTCCTCTTTCCCTTCTCTCAAACCTGACCTAAGAAGGCCTGGGGAACAGCTCTGTTGGCCAGCTGAGTTCTTCCAAAATTCTGCCCCCCAAACATTGCCCCAAAACAGAGCCCTGGATGGTGGAAATTTGGACAGAGAGAAATGGTTGAAGCTGTCCCTTTCTCAAATTATTTCAATTCAGATGATCCAAGAACGTATCCCACAGGAAATCCTTCTCAGAGAATAGAGAATGGGAGGACCACAGGCTTGCCAGCACCCAGCATAGTCAAGGGACATCAGAAAACCACAGTCCTCTCTGCTCATGGCAGCAGCCACACTGGGTGCTCCCAGTGTCCTGGGCAGCAAACTGACACAGTACAGTTTCTGCCAAACTAGAGTGAATGAGAATGTACCCTGCAACAGGAGGTAGGGAGTGGGTGGGGCAACAGAGTGGCCTCCCCACTCATTAGGGAGGACTCTCTTCCACTCTGGGGTTGCATGAGGAGTTAAAAAAATATGGGAGCAGCTTGGCTGCTTCTTGGGTGGCTTAGTACAGCTAGGGGTCAGCGCTGTGTGGGCAAAAGGTAGAGGTAGCTGCTCACCTGGCTTCTGGATCTTTGGAACACCTAAAGGACAAGGAAAGAAGAGAGGGAGAGGATGCGGGAGAAAGGGAGGGGAGCGACCCAAGCACCAGTTTGGGAATACACTACATCGGATGTTTAGGTTTTGCTTTGGCCTCGTGGGGTGGTGGGGGTGGTTTCTGGAGTCTGCAGTTAGGACAGTGCCCTGTGCATGTTTTCCTTTTTTATGTCCCCACAGCAGCCCAATCTGAATTTCTGGGACCTGACTAGGGAGGCCAGAGGGAAATACAGAGGAAAATAGTCCCTTTCTGTTAGATTCTGGTGGGTTTCTTTTTCATTCCCTGGGGACAGGCCCGAGAGTTTGGAGCTCCCCACAAGGCTTCAGGGGTTGTCTTATTGCTGAACTCAGAATGGCAGTTTCCCATCTTGCCTCGGACTGATCAGTGGCTTGGACTTCCTGGGAGCCATCTGTCTGGTCTGGGCCCAGCCTGTGCTCTGTGGGGTGAAGGATGACTCTGACCCTGCTGGATCAGGCTCCTGCAGGCATGCAGGGATGGAGCTGTTGGGAGGCAGAGAGCCTAGTGCTCATCTCCATCTTGGGTCCTGGTGATTGGACTGGAGTCCTGTCTGTCAGAGGTGGAGGGCCAGTTGGCCCCAAGACAAACGTGTCTCTCTCTGAGCAGTGGACTCTAATGGGGGTTGTGGGGGGTTTGCTGGCCTCCTGCCTACGCTAGGCATGATTCCTGAGGAGCTGGGGTGGGGTACTCCCAAAATACCGAGGTTTACCCTGCTAACTTGCAGAAAAGGAGTTCGGAAAGAAAGTTACTGCCTTGCTGCTTCCTGGGGCTGCTATTTCTCGCCTGTCCCATCTGACATCTGCCCCTGGAAGATGCTGCTATTCTACAAGGCCTTGTTTGCATTCTGAGCCTGACACTTAAAATGCACCCAAGGAAGCAGCTTGTTAAGGAGTTATGTGGAGTGGCCTCGGCGCCTGAGCTGCATTCCTGCAGATTCCCACTCCCATCAGCTAGCCTGGGCTGAGGGAGCGTTTCCAAGAACTTCAGTGGGATGTAAGCTGGGGACCAGGCCAGTCAGCCTGGACTGCAAAAGCCTTTTGAGCCTCCACTGTCTCTGGTTGCTTCCCTTATTTGCCCCCAGGCTGGGAAACAGTAAGGAGCAGAGGACACCCACTGGGATGGAGGTTGCAGTGGGAAACAAAACAGCCAAGAGGTGCAGCCCAGGGAAGGTGCCGGGGCTGTCAAGAAATGGTGTCAAGTCTTGGAGGGTGGGCAACAGCCGGCCCCTTAGAGGCCCCAATCTGATCTGTTGCTGGGGAGCTGGGCTCTTAGCCTGGCCCTTTCTGTCCTGTGTGAGAGAGGGAAAAAGGCTGAGAACCAGGAGAAACAGCTGGTTGGAACCAGAGGAGGTTGGGGAGGGAAGCTGCAGACCCAGGACCCTAGTGATGGGTGTGGTCCAGGAAGCTTAGGACTGTGTTTGGAGAAATTCTCAGTGCCTATGCGCATATACACACCCCTTTCCTAACTGGTTTTACCAGTTAGGTTGGGGTGGGGGAGTGCTGTATGTGTGGTTAAGACCAAAGGAGTTATGGGGAGGAGTGAAGGGTTGTGGGGAGGAGTGGGAGCAGGGCCCAGAGGGGCTGGATTCTTCCTTTAAGAGGATTAGTGTGACACTTTTGGGCTCTGACAAACCCCTTTTAGAAGAGTGCAAAGCAGAAATTCTTGGTGATGCCTTTGTCCCTTATTTCGTCATCCAAGCTGGGAAAGGTTGAGACCTCTGGCTTCTCCAGCTGGGCTTGATGAGCTGGGGCTGCTGAGGGCCAGGCCTTCAGGGAAGAGGGTCCACCTCTTCATCCCTCTCCAAGGGTTGTGTGGACTGTCCCAAGAAAGCTGTATGGGCAGGAATGCAGGTAGAAATTTGCAATCTGCCGGGCTCCCTGTCTCCCATTCATGCCCCTGCTGAATCTCCCATTCAGCCCTAGCTCCTTTAGCTCTGTCCTCTGTAGGATGTTCTGCGCACCATTTCCCAGCCCACCATCTCCTCCAGCTCTGAGCCATTGCTTTGATATTTATTTGCTCTCAGCTGGTTCAGTTTAGTGGTCCAGGACTCAGGGTCCACTTGTCTCTGTGCGTCTCCATCCCCTGGCCCTCTGTCCACCTAGAGGGATGACTGGGACAATCTATTTGAGACAGCTCCTCCAGGGCAGTCAGGAATGGTCCAGGAAGCTGGGAGTGGCAGATGAGTTAGGGTGGTGAAGGGACCAAGCTGAGGCTGGGGAGGCAGCGTGTGGGCTGGGGCCAGCCATCTATTTGCTGGAGAACTGATTAGTGGCTTTGTTATATCAGAGAGGATGTTAAACATTGCTGGAGAAGAGAGGCTGGCACAAGGGGCTGGGCAGGAGCAGGTCTTCCTGAAATCGAGTTTCCAGAGACAGGACCTATCTTGAGAACCTGCTGTTGCTGGCTCTTTTCCCCTGGGTTGTCAGTGATGTGTACCAGCCTTGTACATCTATTACTTCCCTGGGCCTCAGTATCCTACACCTTTTTCTTGGAGCTTTGAATTTTGTATCAATATTCAAAGCTCTTACTGTAGTGAAAAGAAGGAAGGAAGGAGGGAGTGAGGTGAAGGAAGAAAGGATGGAAAAAAAGAGGGCTAGTCTTGGGACTCATGTCACACACTCAGAAGCCATTGGAAGTTTAGAAAGCTCTATCTAAAGTAGTGGTTCTCAGTGGGGGGACAGCTTCACTCTTCCCTCCCTCCCTTCCTGCCTGCCTCCCTCTCTCTCCCTCCATTCTTCCCTCTGTCCCCCCCAGAGAGCATCTGGCAGTGTCTGGAGACATTTTGGGCTGTTATAGCTAAGGAGATGCTAATGTCTCCTGGTGGATAGAAGCCAAGGTTGCCACTAAACATCCTAAAAATGGACAGGACAGTCTACCATAACAAGAATTACTCAACCCCAAATGTCAGTGGCTTGGAGAAACCCCTGGGATTGGGACAACGCTTCCTATAGGTTGAGGATGATAATAAAGGCCCTGGCTGATCATGCAGCCCAAGGATTTGATGAGCTTGGCATCAATGTTCTCCCTGCCCTGATGTGGACAGTGATGCTCTGGTCCTGTTTTAGGGGATCAGGAAGACTGTGTCCTGGCATTCTCCCTTCTTAGTCCCCCCACCCCCTCCTCACTCCTGCAGGACATATGTTGCGGAAGGACCAAGAAGTAGAGAATCCATCCCCAACGCCTCCCTAAGTGCCCCACGGTGGGGTGGGCTGGAGAAAACATGCAGGGGGTGCCAGGTTTGCTATTTGGCTTCTTGCGACAGGGCTGCTGGGCCAACTCCACTTAGTCAGGGCTCTGGAATGGAGACAAGTCATTTTAACAGCATGACTGTGTTACAGGAAAAGGTCTGCTCCATTGCTGGGGACTCTGCTTGGAGTTGGGAATCACTTAATCCATTCCCAAATCCCAGTGACCCATCTTTGACTCATAAGTTTACAGAGATTTATATTACTCCTACTGCAGTCTATTTAGCTGTCACTGAAATCCCTTCTTCACACCTGCCCCCTGACTCTGAAAGAGCATTTCCTAAGTTCATTGTGATTCTGCCTAAGTTGATGCCTCAATGTGGAGGGAGCTCCACTTTGGAATGGACGGATCTGCAAGCATATAGGGGTTGGCTCTTCTCCTGTGCCCTCTCTCGGCACAGGAGAAGAAAAAAGCTTCACTCTCGGCAGCCTTTGTTTCTCGTCCTCCAGCTCCTCCTTCTGCCTGCTTCCTGAGGAGTGGGGTCTGAGTTCCTCTGGGGCGTAAGGCACATTCAGACATCTGTAGGACAAGTGTGGGACTCGGTGGTCACCCAGGCTCAATCCTGCTGCTGAGCAGAGGTGCTGGAGTGAGTCCTGCTGTGCAGCAGGAAGATGGGGAAAGGGGTACAGAGAGGGCTGTGTTCTGAGTTCCCCAGGGACCTGTTCACCCCATGGATTCTGCCACCAGGATCAAGCTAGGACTGACCCGGCCCATGTTGTTACTGTATTTTAGAAAAGGTGTGTGTTGTAGGGGTCGGGGCAGGAGATACAGCTTGTGGAAAGGAGTGCCACTCAACATCTTGAAGGGCAGGGATTGTGTTTTGGACTTCTCTGAGATTTTCTGGTAATGCCAATACAGTGCCCGCTGCCAGAGATTTTAGAACTAGTCCTGAGAAACAAGAACTCCCCTCACCCCCATCCTTTGGCCCAGACTCCTTCCAAGCCTTTCACACCTCCCCTGTGTCACAGCAGGAGAGTTTATTCCAAAAGGGGAGTGTTGATGGTTCTCTTTTTGCTGAGATCAGCGGTAGAGGGAATAGACACACTACAGTAGGAGAGTCATTGAACAGATCATTACCGAACACTTCCTCCTTGCTAATCACTGTTCCGTTCCAAGGTTGCCTCAGTGAACAATGCAAAACCCTGCCCTAAGAGACTTGTTGAATGGCACTGTAGGTGAGAAGGGGGGCCTGGTGAAGCTCTGCTCTCGACAGTTCTGTGAGTTCCTCCATGCCCACCCTCCAAAGTAGGTCCCCAGGGAGATCCCCTGAGCCTTGGGTGAAGGGACAGCCATGTGACCTGAAAACCCTTCCTACCTTGAACTGTGTTCTTTGGGGTGTTTGCAGCAGAGGGAAAGGAGCCAAGGAAAGACTCTTGGTGCTGGCTTTGTCCTCTGGCTGGGCACAGGCAGGGGTGGCTGAGCCAGTCTTGTGCAATCCCTGAATTTATAAAGCAGAGGCCAGGCTGAGCTGGGCTGGGGGTGGGGTGGGGGGGCGGCGGGGGGCGGGGGGGTGGGCTCTGCCGCTGGACTTGGAGCCAGGATCTGTTTGTAGCCTCCCCACTGCAGACGGGCAGCTGCATGACTCATGAGCTGAGGGGCCAGGCAGAAGCCATTCTCTTTGGTTCACAGGAATTCTGCTTGTTTATTTGTGTGTGTGCGAGTTCGTGTGTTTCCTTCTTCCCTTCTCCCCCTTCTCTAACTCTTCCTCCTCTGCAGGAGATCTGCCCAAGGAGAATCCATATGAGGATGTGGACTTAAAGAACCGAAGAGCAGGACGAAAATCCCAGCAACTGTCTGAGAACTCCTTGGACTCTTTGCACAGGATGTGGAGTCCTCAGGACAGGAAGTACAACAGCCCACCCACACAGGTAACTCAACCCCGACATGGGCCTGTAGGGTTAGCGTGAGGGCCACAGTAGGGGCCTGCCCTTCCAAGGCTTGGGCCCAGCTTCCATTCAGGCTTTTACCCTCACTAGTACTTGATAAAGGAGGTCTCCTCAGCAAAGGGGTCTGCACTCAGGGACATCCACCATATCGAAACCCCTGTGGACAACTGGCACCTGCTCTGAGGGGCATCCTGTCCTATCTTCTTTCCCTTCCTACACAAGCTCTGAGTTGCAAAACTCAGCCAGGAGCCCTTGCAGTCTCCTGTCTGATTATTTATCACCCTGTGGGAAACAGGAAGACAGGGCCTAGTGGGAGTCTTGGCATTCTGCAACTTTGCCAGAAGTCATCTCAGTACTGGCATTAGGGGGCTATTTGTAGGCCCCCAAACCACATTTGGAGAGCCAGACAGATGTCTGTGACACCTGGAGCCACTCCTATGAGAGAGAGTAAGCATGAATCTTTAAGGAATGGATGGGGAGAAGGCAGAATGAGAGGAAAGGTGAAAAGCCAAAGGAAGCTCTTGGACTTCAGCTCCTTCTGTCCTTGTCCAGGATGACAAGAGCCAGGTGGAGAGGCTTCTCTGACCTCCCCAGGTAACTCTAATTATCTTTGCAAATGGAAGGATCTGTATAGCATTGGCCAGATAATATAAAATTGATTTCTTCTGGCTTTCGAATAAGGTGTTTGTTTGTATAAAAGATTAACCCCATAGCTGGGAGTGGTGGCTCACGCATGTAATCCCAGCACTTTGGGAGGCCGAGGTGGGCGGATCATCTGACGTCAGGAGTTCGAGACCAGCCTGGCCAGTGAAACTCCATCTCTACTAAAAATACAAACATTAGCCGGGCATGGTGGCGCATGCCTGTAGTTCCAGTTGCTTGGGAGGCTGAGGCAGTAGAATTGCTTGAACCCGGGAGGCGGAGGTTGCAGTAAGCCAAGATCACGCCACTGCACTCCTGCCTGGGTGACAGAGTGAGACTCCGTCTCAAAAGAAAAAAAAAAAAAGATTTACCCTCTAATTAGGGCTCTGTTCAAACAGGCTTCCTCTGAGTTTGCATTGCCAGATTGATTGGGTGAGAACAGGAAATTGGGGGCTGTGGAGGAAGGAGGATTTGCTGAAGAGTGAGGAGAGGCAATTCCAGAACCAGACAGTGGTTGGGTGTCTGTGGGATACTTGCCTCCCCACAGGGTCCACAACAAGGATGGTGCCCTTGGCTGAGAGGTCAGCGCACATGGCGAGAGGCAGAGAGTAGATCAGGGCTGGGAAGAGGGCAGTCAGGGCCTTGTGAATGTGGGAGCCAATTCAGTGTGAGGCCTGCCTGGCCCAGCTTTGGTGTTCAGAGCCCAGAGCCCCTGTGTTCTCCATGGGAGCAGTTAGGAGGGCCAGGCTGCAGGATCTCCCAGCCCAGCAGGCTGGCCATTAGGTTATGGCCTCTGCTGTCTGAAACCTTTTAGGATTGGCTAAGGGGCAGAGGTCTGGAAGACTGGCTGCATCACCCAGACCCAGTAATCCTTGTCCCAAAGCTCAGGAGGAGCCCCCAAAATTCCCACTTTGCCTTTTTGTTCCATTCAGATAAGAGCACAGGTGTTTTTAGCCTCTGCTTTCATTTTTTGCTGGCAGTAGTGAAGCTTCCTTTAGGGAAGGGGCAAGTATCTAATCTAGCCCTGACCTGGCTGATTAGTAGTTAAAGTCTTAAGAGAGATATGGAAATTCCAGGGCAAGATTGTGGGGAGCCAGGGATACCAGCCCTTGGCCTCTGTGTCCCCATCCCAGCCGAGAGGCACCGGCCAAGGCCTCTGTGGCGAGCCCCTCTCACATGTCCTCTCCCCCATGCCAGCTTTCCCTGAAACCCAACAGCCAGTCCCTGCGCAGTGGGAACTGGTCAGAAAGGAAGAGCCACCGGCTGCCACGATTACCCAAGAGGCACAGCCATGACGACATGCTGCTGCTGGCTCAGCTGAGCCTGCCGTCCTCACCCTCCAGCCTCAACGAAGACAGCCTCAGCACCACCAGCGAGCTGCTGTCTAGCCGCCGGGCCCGCCGCATTCCCAAGGTACCCTCCCCAGAGGCAGCCCACTGGGGCTGGGCAGGTGGGCGGGCAGGCAGCCAGCCTTTCTCTCTCCTTCCTAGCTTCCTTCCTTCCCTAATCTGGACTGCTTCCTCGATTCCCTTTGGATAAATTCTGGGTCTGTGCACTGGCCTCTTTTTCATCTGATTAATTATCCTTTCTTATCGATAAAGATGCGTTAACTGATTCTTGGTGCTCAGATGTTAGAGGAAGGAAAGGCTAGCCAAGGCTCTCCATTAGTAAGTGTGGTGTATGAATTTTGGGGTATCTGCACACATAAGCACTTCCAGGCTTTCAAGGACCTAGGACTCAAACAAGGGTTCTTCCTATAACTCACAGCACTGAAGAGTTTTCAGCAATGATTTTCACACATAGGCAGCCAGGCCCAAATCCCCGGCCCAAAGCAGCAGGATTTAGCCAGATGGTATTTTTAGCCTGCAAACAATGCTTGGGTATATTGGGAATTTAGATTCTTCCTGTCGGGGCCCCAGGTTATGGCCCAGAGGGGAAAGGCTAGAATCCTTGTTCCTGTTATTGCATCTCAGAAGCTCTTTGTCTCAGTTGGTTCAATGACTCTTGGGACCCAGGAGCTACCATCCTGTCTAGTTTGATCACAGTTCCTTCCTCTGGGGAGCTAAGTTTAGTGTCCTTGTGTTGGGGCAGGAGACCACTCCTGGGGGACTAGGTGTATGGAGAGCTACCAGGCATGGCTGGTGAGTCACCACTTGGGGTCGGTTCTGCAGTTAGACCGGTCCTGGACCCAGTGGGTGCAATGCAGAAATCTTGTACCATTAAGGGCAGGGATGAGCTCCCACTCAGCCTTCTTGGAAGCGGGGCAGCTGGTGTTAAGGTTACCTCACCCGCCCTGCTTTTCTCACCCAGCTTGTCCAAAGAATTAACTCCATTTACAATGCCAAGAGAGGAAAGAAGAGATTAAAAAAGTTGTCTATGTCCAGCATTGAAACAGCATCACTGAGAGGTAGGCTTTGGTGCCGGAGCTGGTTCAGGTGTCTGGGGCCCTTGGGCATTAGGAATGGGAGAGGCATCAATTTGCCTGTGGAGGGTAGAGCCCTGCCAGGAAATGGCCGCAGAGGAGGGAGGAACAGAGAGGGAAGAAAGGTCTGGGATGGGTTCCTTCAGACTTTGGGCTGTGAGGGCCTTAGTAGGGAGGTGGGTGTGGGAATCGGCTTCTGCAAAAGGAAAGGCCAGACTCACTGAGCATTGCAGTCTGTTTCCCATTTCAAATCTTGGCCCCCTGGAGGCAGGATGCCTGACCATGGGCCCAGAGAAGGTAGAGACCATCCCCTGTGAGAAAAGTTGGGGTGGTAGGGGAGCAGAAAACATTGGCTGTGGGGTCCAGCAAGTATGTACTCTGCTGTTCCTTTTCCAGATGAAAACAGTGAGAGCGAGAGCGACTCTGATGACAGGTTCAAAGGTGAGGCACAGCTCCCACGAGCACAGAAGCTCTCCCAGCAGGGCTGCAGGGAATCAGCCTTCTCTGCCAATGCATGTGTGGCTCCAGTGTCCCTAACTGGCCTGATGTGGAGAGGCGACAGACAGGCCAGATACCAGAACAACAGAGCAGGAGCCACAGGGAAGTCTGTCCTTATAGACACGTGAGCTCAGCCCTGTAAGGTTAAATCCAGATGTCTCTCTTTGCCAAATGTAAGGGTGGAGCCCTGCCCAAACTGTCCCAAGCCATTGTCCTTGGGAATTGGGTGCTAGATTTGCCTGGTAAATGTTGTAGATCTCAGCTGGGCGCGGTGGGTCACGCCTGTAATCCCAGCACTTTGGGAGGCCGAGGCGGGCAGATCATGAGGTCAGGAGTTCGAGACCAGCCTGGCTACGATGGTGAAACCCCATCTTTACTAAAAAAAAAATACAGAAATTAGCCAGGCACGGTGGTGGGCATGTGTAATCCCAGCTACTCGGGAGGCTGAGGCAGGAGAATCACTTGAACCTGGGAGGCAGAGGTTGCAGTGAGCTGACTGAGATCAGGCCACTGCACTCTAGCCTGGGAGACAGAGCAAGACTCCATTTCAAAAAAAAAAAAAAAAGGTTGTAGATCTGGAGGGTGAGAGATGGGTACAGAAGATTACAAGGACCTCTTCTGGCAAGAAATGTGCCTTAGACTGAAGAAACTGTTTCTCTGGAGGCCCTGCAGCCCCGCCCCCCATCTCCCCTCTCCCCGGAGAGGAGCCTGAAAAGGTTCTGTAGCCTTCACATTCCAGGGTCCTTGGATAAATCTTTGTGCTTTCTCTGCTGGGAAACCCTGCCTAGGCCTTCCTGGATGATTATCCTCTCATCCCCAGGCAAATGGCAAGTAGACTTTGGATGTAGGAGCACAGACAAGGCTCAAGTACTGCTGGGGGCCCAGGGATGAAGCCTTTGTGGAGGTTCATGTATTCTGGTCCTTTTGGTACAGGGACAGAGTGGGTGCCAAGATGCATCCCTGGGTTTGCCTGGCCTCGGCAGTCCTCCTGCCCCAGCTCAGTCTCCGGACGCTCCAGGAGGACCAGGCCCGCAGCCTCCTGTGTCAGGGCAGAGTCTTTGTGCAGGGGTCAGCACCTTGTGCCTGCCAGTCCTCCCGCACTGCAAACTGGGGATGGTATCAGACTAGGCTACTGCCCTTAAAAGTGCTCCACAGCGATGGAGCCCTGAGCCAGGGGTAGAGGAGCTAACATAAGGCCTGTGAGGGTCCATTCCCTGATGTGCAACCTGCCTCCAGCCCACACACAGCGCCTGGTCCACATCCAGTCGATGCTGAAGCGCGCGCCCAGCTATCGCACGCTGGAGCTGGAGCTGCTGGAGTGGCAGGAGCGGGAGCTTTTCGAGTACTTTGTGGTGGTGTCCCTCAAGAAGAAGCCATCGCGAAACACCTACCTCCCCGAAGTCTCCTACCAGTTTCCCAAGGTGAGGCCCTCTCTCTCCCAACCTTGCCCATATTTCCCCTCTTCCATCCTCTATCCGCCAGGCCTATTTGGGGAAGGAGAGAGATCTTGTTCGTCATACCTCCTCACCGAGCTGCCACAGCCCTGAACCTGCCTCCTCTCGGCCAGGAGGGAAGACAGGGCTGCAGCGGGGGTGGGTTTGGGCCAGTGCTTGTTCAAAGGATGAGGGCTGAGAGATAACCCCTCAGTGTGCTTAGAATAAAATCCAAAACGATTGAATACCATACAGTTCACCCACTTAATGTATACAGTTCAGTGTTCGGGTGTATTCACAGAATTGTGCAATCACCACTTACCAATTTTAGAACGTTTTTATCAGCCCAGAGAGAAACTCTGCACCCACTAGCTGTCACTCCACACTTCTCCCACTAGCCTGTCTCTCACTCTGCCTTCCCTGCTTGTTGCCAGCCAGCCTGGCCTCCCTCTTCTTCCTCTCACACTCAACCCCTCTCTCTCTGCCATTGCCTCTGCCAGGAATGTGCTTTCTCCAGCTCTTCACATGGCTGCTGGTTCCTTCTCATTTCTCAGGCTCTGCTCAAGTAGGACCTCTTTCAGGAGGTCTGTCCAGACGCCTGCATGGAGCCCCTCCCCTACCCAGCTTGCTCTGTTACATCACCCTGCTTATTATTTATTTATTTATTTGAGACAGAGTTTCACTCTTGTTGCGCGGGCTGGAGTGCAATGGCGCGATCTCGGCTCACTGCAGCCTCTGCCTCCTGGGTTCAAGCGATTCTCCTGCCTCAGCCTCCCAAGTAGCTGGGATTACAGGCATGCGCCACCACTCCTGGCTAATTTTGTATTTTTAGTAGCGATGGGGTTTCTCCATGTTGGTCAGGCTAGTCTCGAACTCTCAACCTCAGGTGATCCGCCCGTCTCGACCTCCCAAAGTGCTGGGATAACAGGCATGAACCACCACGCCTGGCCACCCTGCTTATTTTTTTTTAAGCCCCACTCTGAGATGTTGTGGTTGAGCAGCTCACTCTGCTGACCAGAATGTGCAGGGTCGGGGACCTTGTTCCCTTTGTTTTCCGTCGAGAGCCAAGAGCCCTGGCGCACAGCACTGTGTCAGATGCCATACAGAAAGCACTCCGCTGGCATTTATTGAATGAATGAATGATAACTCAGGGCTCTGTAAGAATTCGGAGTGGGACAACGGTTGCTGAGATCATGCCCACTGGTCGGTGGCATCTAGGGTCCTCGGGAGGAGGGGTTTCTCAGCCACCACCACCTGCCCTCAGGTTCCGTGTCATCTCTTGGTTCCTTCTTCCCTGCAGCTGGACCGACCCACCAAGCAGATGCGAGAGGCAGAGGAAAGGCTCAAAGCCATTCCCCAGTTTTGCTTCCCTGATGCCAAGGACTGGCTCCCTGTGTCAGAGTATAGCAGGTGAGGCCTGGCCTGACCGGAGGGAGGAAGGGGCATATAGCCTTCTTTACCCCCATAGCAGTGGGCACCTGAGTGGGGCCTGCTCTAGTCTCATCCTCCTCTCCTACAGCAACCTGGCCCTTCACCCAACCCTGAAGATGACGGTCCCTATTCTTGGGGGCTGTTTCCTAGGTCCTCTCACACCTCCCTGACGCCAGACCTCTCTTTGTTCCAGTGAGACCTTTTCTTTCATGCTGACTGGGGAAGACGGCAGCAGACGCTTTGGCTACTGCAGGCGCTTACTGGTAAGTGAGGCCATTTGGTCCTCGGGCTGGCAGGCAGGGGCTAGGTCAGGGTGTGTGTGTTTGTGTGTGTGTGTGCCCTTCTGCAACTTGAGCTTGTATGAAATCCTATGTTCTGCTCCCTGAGGCCACCCCCAACCCCCTGCCAACACACACATTTTCACAGGTGAGGCCACCCTGGGAGAGCAGGGCTCAGAGTGGTGCTTCTGAGGGGGCCTTAGGATCGGAGATTATCTGGAATAAGGGGAGGGAGTGGGTTTTTGTGTCTTTTTAGTTTTTCTCTACTTTTTCTTCATTTCCCTTGGGATCGTGGGCTCTGATTGCTGGTCTCTGGTTGCAGGATCGAATCACCCCCAGCAGTATGTATATATGCATCAGATTAGGTGAGGGACAACCTTCCTCACCTCCATACCTGGCCAGGCTGTAGTGGGGAGGAGGCCTGTCTGTGGTGTGGTAGGGCTGGAGATTGGGAAGGAGCAGTGACATATCTTCTCTGGGAATCTGAGAGAGATACCTTGAATCTAGGGGAAAGGGATTGGGTTTTGAAAATGTTAGCCATTTTGTAAAGAGAAGTCCTTCACCATCTCCATTCCCATTAGTTCTGGGAAATAGATTAGGGTAGAGGCCCAGAGCCTGGCCCCTGCTGCACTCCTCGCTTGGAGCACTGGGTTGTTGACAATGTTTTGGGGTTTCCAGGCCTTAGCAAGAGAAAGCCTCCCCAGATACCAGTCTAGGAGTAGATGAAGGGGGCAGGAGCCCTGAAGGAAGGATTTGGGGCTAGTCATTCATTCATTCAGAAACACTTATCATCCCTTATCAGAAGCCCTGACCTATTGAGAGTCAGGCATGTGCTAAAGGCATATAAAGATGAGTTTAACATGGATCTTCTCTCGAGGAACTTTAGATGGCCTGTTACAGGAGATTGGACTTTCAACACAGGAGAGAAAGGCCAAGGGAATAGACATTGTTTAGAACCTGTCACATGCCAAGCTAGATGCTTCAAGTATGTCTTTTTAAAAAAATGATCACAATAGCCCATTATTATCCCTGATCCATAGATTGGGAAGTCAAAACTCAGAGGTAGAATGACTTGCCCAAGGTCACACAGAACCAGAAGGGAAGTCGTTTGTCACCAATCTGGTACTCTTGGATCACCCCCAGAGGATGGATGGGGAGAGGGGGTGTTGGGAGGTAGAGTGCCCAGGGAGGGGTGAAGGGCATATGCACAGGAGCAATGCCAGGTGGTCAGCCAGGCAGAGGCCAGCAAGCTTCTGGCCGCCTGGGCCTCCTGGGCTTGGAAGGAGTGTTGCGAAGGCTGCCTTTGCTGGAACATAGATGCAGCAGAGCTGCTCCTTTGCAGTGGGGCTGCTGCCCCCAGGGAAGAGCGTGTTTGTCCTGGCGTGCTCAGAGAGGGCCTGGGCTGGGTCCCTGCCAAGGGGGCTGGCACTAGCTCGGCATTCCTGCAGATTGGACACAATGATTCTAACCCAAATCCCACATACTTGATTTAATCACTTGGGGCTTTAGGGGAGGCGGGGGAGAGGGAAAGAGACAGGAGTGAGTTTCAGGCCTAATATGGACAAAAACAGATTCTGCCTTCTCTAGATCTGTGACGTGTGGCCAGCAGGTTTGGAGACTGAAATAGCCCCATCTGCATTTGCTTAGCAGCCTGCATGAGGGGCCAGCACCTGCTGCTCTGCTCCCTCCCGACTCGGACTTGCCAGGCCCTCCAGGCCTCTGAGCCCTGCTGGAGAAGGCACTGAAGCCTGCATGGGGGCTCTGGGCCTGGGAGCTCTCAGTGCCTGTCTCCCCTTCAGCTACCCACCATTTTTTTTTTTTTTTTTTTTTTTGAGACGGAGTTTCACTCTTGTTGCCCAGGCTGGAAGTACAATGGCGTGATCTCAGCTTACCGCAACCTCCACCTCCCGGGATCAAGCAATTCTCCTGCTTTAGCCTCCTAAATAGCTGGGATTACAGGGATACGCCACCACGCCCGGCTAATTTCGTATTTTTAGTGGAGATGGGATTTCTCCATGTTGGTCAGGCTGGTCTCGAACTCCCAATCTCAGGTGATCCACCTGCCTCGGCCTCCCAAAGTGCTGGAATTACAGGCGTGAACCACCACGCCCAGCCATGCCCACCTTTTAAGTCCTGTTCTTCTTTGTGCTCCTTTACTCCACAGCAAACCTCTACCAATTGTCTTTGTTTCCTTTCCTTCCTGTCAGAAAGCAGCAGGCTTTAGGGGTAAGACAGCCAAACAGGGCCAAAGCAAACTCCTGGCTCCACAGCTTCTAGATAGATGGTCTTAGGCAATGGCTTAATCTTTTTGAACTCAGTTGCCTCATCTATGAAGGGGATAATAATCCCCGTCTCACAAATCTCTTGTAGAGTTCCAAGTCAGGTATAGCAAATGTTCAATAAATCGTAGCTCCCATCTCTTGTTTTCAGTTTGCTCTCTTACAATGGAGGTGGATCAAGAAAGGGGGAAAAGAACCAAAAAAAGAAGGTTATGCCGAATATGCCCTATGGGGCTAAAAAGCTACAATGGCTTGCTCCTAAGGATGTACCCTAGTCCTTCCCATCTGCTGGGGTCCCAGCCTCAGGGATATGAATCCACCGATCACCCTGTAGCCTCTGCCAAACTGCTTTGCCCTTTGCCGGCCCCTGTCAGCGTCCTCCTGGGAGGAAGGGCAGAGCCTGTGTGGAGTCTGGCAGGAGCCTGGTACCTGGTGCTGGGAGACCCTGCAGAGCTGAGGCCTGTCCTGAGAGTGGTGGCTTTTCCTTCAGGGCCCTGGTTGCAGAGAGGTTTAGAGGAGGCTTAGAGTCTTCCTCCACTAGAAACGCAGTCCGTACTCCTCAGTTCCCAAGGAAAAGGAGCCAGAAATGGTAATCATGCATTCTCTGTGTCTGTCTCTCTCCTCCTCCTCCTTGTCCTGGCCCAGCCAAGTGGGAAAGGGCCCCGGTTGCCAGAGGTGTACTGTGTCATCAGCCGCCTTGGCTGCTTCGGCTTGTTTTCCAAGGTAAGAGGCTCTGGCAGGCTTCCCTCCCCCTCCCCCAGCTGACAGCTCCCACAGGAGTATCTGCAGCCAGCTTAGATGAGAAAACCACCTGTGAGTGTGAGCAAGCGGGAGACAGAATGCAGGAGCAAGTACCAGTGAGCTCTGTGACGCCCTCCCATTCCCCAGCCTGGCCCTCTACCCAGCCGGCTGGCATTTCCCCAGCTCCTGTGCTGGCAGTGTCTGCCCCTGTCACAGCCCACCCTGGGCCCTGGGCAGAACCAGAGTCCTTGGGGAAGCAGGAGCGCCCAGGGAGCTGACTCTTGGGTGGTATTTCCTTTGCCCAGCTACTCTGCTCTTGGGGACTGAAGCAAGGCCAGTTAAGGAACAGAGGAATCACTGAGTGCCAAGGAAAACGGGAAGGGTAGAGTGTGCAGATCCTGGCAAGACCGCCTTCCCATCTGCCAGCTTCTGGGCCAGCCTGGTCAGATGCTTGGCTGCCCTCTTCTCTGCCAGGAGGGGGGAAGGGCACTGCCCTGACACCCTTCCTCTTTGGGCTGCTGGCGGTGGGCACAGATCCTAGATGAGGTGGAGCGCCGGCGTGGGATCTCCGCGGCATTGGTCTATCCTTTCATGAGAAGTCTCATGGAGTCGCCCTTCCCAGCCCCAGGGAAGACCATCAAAGTGAAGACATTCCTGCCAGGTGCTGGCAATGAGGTAAGGATTTCTGCACCCTGTTCTCTTGGGCTACGGGCTGGGGTGGCAGGAGGACCACACTAGCCAAGGTCATAGTCTTTGAGGGGTGCAGAGCACGGCTCCTCCTTGCTCAACCATGTCAGTGTACCCAATCACAAGGGACCACAACAGCGAACAATAGGAATGTACATGTTGCCCAGCCTTCTGCTCCTCCCAGGGGCCTTCCTTGACCCATTTGGGCTAAACTGCATTCCATCTGCCTTCCTTTTGTTCATTCATCGAACAGTTACTGAATGTGTGCCATCTCACAGTCAGAGATTGTGCCAGACCTCAGAGCAGAGTCAGAGTTAGAGGGACACCTCTCTGTCCTCATGAAGTTTGTAGTCTAGTGGGAGATACTGATATTATAGTAAACACTTTTACATATAAATAGATAATTCCTAAATGTGTTACGAGCCAAGTGAAAGCACAGGACCTTATGAGAGTGTGGAACAAGGGTTCTGCTTTAAATTAGGGGCCAGGGAAGGTCTCCTCTGAGAAAGTAACACTTGACCAGAGACCTGAGTGGTGAGTGGGGGCAACTAAATGAAGCAGGAGGAGGGAGACGGAAAGAGAAGGATATGAATGGGAGAAGATTATTCCAAGTAGAGGAACCAGCATCTGCAAAGGCAAAAGTTGGGCAAGTGCATGTGCTGGTCAGAGGGTTGACGGGGTAGGGGTAGGGGAGTGGGTTGGCAGGCAAGAACCCAAACACGATGTCCCTGCTAGGCCAAGTTAAGGATTTGTGGATTTTATCTAAAGCAGGGGTATGATAAGATCTGATATATGTTTTCATTTTATTTTTTTGAGACAGGGTCTCACTCTGCCGCCCATATTGTGCAGTGGTGCTGGAGTGCAGTGGTGCTATCATGGCTCACTGCAGCCTCACCCTCCCAGGCTCAAGCAATTCTCCCACTTCAGCCTCCTGAGTAGCTGGGACTACAAGCGTGCACCACCATACCCAGCTGACTTTTGTATTTTCTATAGAGACAGGGTTTCACCATGTTTCCCAGGCTGGTCTTGAACTCCTGGACTCAAGCAATCCTCCCACCTCTGCCTCCCAAACTGTAGGGACTACAGGCATGAGCCACCTGTGGCCAGCTGATACATGTATTCAGAGCCCACTGTGGCAGCCATGTAGCTAATGGTTGGAGTGAAAACGGGGAGACCAGCAGGGATACTGTTGCGGCACTACAGGCAAGAGATGATGGCAGCTTTGGATTAAGATGTGGTAGAAGAAGAAGGGAAGTAGATGGATTTTAGAATTAGGACCAGTAGCACTTTGTGTTTGATTGGAAATAGGGCGTAGTTGTCACAGAGACTGTAAGGCTGACTCCCAGTTTTCTGGCTGGAGCCCCAGGGTAGATGATGGAGCCATGTACTGAGATGGGAGCTCGTGAAGGAGAAGCAGATAATGAGGAGGAAGAGTCCAAATGTGTACATGTCAAGTTTGAGATGCCCATGAGACCCCCAATAGAAGATATGTAGTAGCAAAGAGTGTAAATAGGGAAGAGAAGAGAGCCCAGTATGGAGTCCTCCTCAGTCCTGGGGAACCCCAACATGCAGAGGCCCTGCAGGAGAGGAGCCACAGCCCTGAAGTTTGAGGAGAGGGGAACACCAGGGGAGGGCTTCGGCTGAGGAGCACCTCAAAAAGGAAGCCATGATCTGAAGCAGGTACCACTAAGAGATCAGGATGAGGTGTGGAAGATCTTGACAAGTGCAGGGCCCAGAAGTTGGGCTGGAGTGAGTTGAGAAGTGATGGGGGTGAGGAAGTGGAAACAGCCTGTGTAGACATCTTCTCAAGATTGCATGGCTGTGGACAAAAATAGGGAAGAGGGCAGCAACTGAAATGTGGAACTAGGGAAGCTTGTTAGGGATGGTTGTTTGTATGCTGGTGGGAATGGCTGCCAGAGGAAGAGGTTCAAGCTACAGGAGGAGGAGGGGCTAACAGAGTGTACTGAGAAGATGTGAGTGTTAGGCTCCATGGAGGGCTTGGCATTTATTAGGAGAGGAGGTTGTGGCGTAGTAGATTTTGGATTCTCATCTGATGGCTTTGATTTTCTCAAAATAGAAAAGGTCAGACCAGGCACAGTGGCTCATGCTTGTAATCCCAGCACATCGGGAGGCTGAGGTGGGGGGATCACTTGAGGTCCAGAGTTTGAGACCAGCCTGGCCAATATGTTGAAACCCCGTCTCTTCCAAAAATACAAAAAAAAAAAAAAAAAATTGCCAGGTGTGGTGGCGCATGCCTGTAATCCTAGCCACTCGGGAGACTGAGGCAGGAGAATCTCTTGAACCTGGGAGGTGAAGGTTGCAGGGAGCCAAGATCGCGCCACTGCACTCCAGCCTGGGTGACAAAGCGAGACTCCATCTCAAAAAAAAACAAAAAAAAAACAAATATATATATATATATATATATATATATATTTTATATTATATATATATAATTATATATATATTATATATGGTCATTCTTTGAGAGTAAGAGGTGGATGTTGGGTTCTAGGAGAGGGAAGAGTAAATAAATTAGTTGTAGAGAATGGGAGAAGGACTGACCAAAAAAGCATACCAAGCTTGCTGAGCAGTGGCAACTCCTAGCTTGAGGGCTTTCTCCTCGCCTCTTTTCTCCCCTTCATTTAGAGAAACTTTAGGCTTTGTGGTGGCTGTGGGGCACAGGATAGGTGACCCTTCCCTTATAGCCTAGCATCATGCCTGGGATCTCTTCGTGGTCTGGCACTGGCCACCTCACTGGGCTCTCATCTTCTGACTTGATACTTACTCTTCCGTCAACCCTACTTCCTTTTGCCTAGAAGACAATTCCCTTCTTGTCTTTTTGGGGAGTCAAGTACCTTGTGCTCTGAAAGGCTTCCCTGACCCCTCCCCACGCACATGAGCTTGGCTGCCCTCCTAGATGTCCTGCCTGTCCCTGTGCAGATGTTGGTCACACCCACCGGACTCCCAGACTGGACTCCCAGACTGTAACTGCTCGGCTCCTTCAGACCCCTGGGCCTGATCTCCTTGAAGGCAGGGATGCATGGAACAAGGCGGGGAGTGGGAGCAGCCTGTGTGAATTCTCAATCCCTGGGGGAAGGGGGAGGGTTGGGCCCCAGGGACAGTAGGGGCTGGGTGCTAGAGAGCAGAGTCTATTGGGCTGCATGCAGGGAGCTTGTGAATTCTGGGGCGGGGACAGGGCCTGGAGCAGGTATAAAGGGCTCTGGCATCATTGTGGTACTTCTTTCCTTGAGCCCACATTCACTGACCATTTGGGGTGTACCCAGCATCTGGCGGATCACCGGGCCTTCCAGGAGTACACCATCAGGTGGGAGAGACAGTGGACACAGACCGCTACTGTACCCTGTGCCCACTTTGCTGCTTCTCTGGGGCCCAGAAGGATGGATGCTGAGTTAGGAATCAGAACACCTTCACTTGCTTAGACTCTGAGGAACAAATGAGATGATGTGGGTATAAAAACTCCTTGTAAAGCATTACCTTTGATGCCATCGGGCAATGAGAGAGAACTGGTTTCTCACCCTAGTTTTCAGGAGGCCTTCACATCTATGCTGCACACACACGCTGTGGGACCAAGGATGAGGCCAAGCAGACCCCAGGGACAGCCGCTTTGGCACAGCCTGAGCATCAGCAGTTCCTCCTGCCCTCACCACTGGGGTCACTCGCTACCTTCCACCCCCGTGACTGCCCCCAGAGAAGTGGCTCTCTGAGCTGTGGCACTGACCTTGGGAGCCACCTTTGGAGGAAAGAAGGCTAGGCCTAGCCCTGATAAGACAGTCCTGCTTCATGGCAAGGTTGCAGAATGGCCAGCCCTTTGCTTGTGTTTTCTTTGTGCCTGGCACAGGACTTAGGGTGATGGAGATAAAGGCCAGGATGGCAGGACAAATAGCCTCTGGAAGGAAACTCTTTCTAGCAGGAAAGGGAGGGGGACAGGGCAACAAGGACACCAGCATTGCCTTTCCAGAGGTGGCTGGGATTAGAGTCCTGGGATGCAGAGATGCCTGGAGAGCAGTGGGGTCTAGTCAGCATTAAGGGCTTAGACCTTTGTCTGGGGAGGTGGGCAGGAGGACCCTAGAGATGTGGCTGTGTGGTTCCCTGCTTCTCCCTATCTCTAAGAGCAGTCAGCTCTCCTCTCTTCCTGAGGTCCCGATGGATAGTCCCTCAACTCCTTCCTTCTGGATCCTTCCCCTCTTTCACAGGCAGCCCTCTCACCCACAGCCTGGGTGTTCAAGTGCTATGAGAGCAGAGCTGTAGTCTGAGGGGTGGAGGAGAGGGGTTTACTGCATAGCAGGATAGGCGAGAGACCTGGAAAAGAGCAGGTGGGAAGGGGAAAGCAGCCTCCAGTTGCTTCATGGAGGGCCGGAGGGCAGCACCCACCTGGCTGGCCCAGGCCCACTTTCCCATTGCTCTCCTGCAGGTGTTAGAGCTGCGGCGGCCCATGGACTCACGGCTGGAGCACGTGGACTTTGAGTGCCTTTTTACCTGCCTCAGTGTGCGCCAGCTCATCCGAATCTTTGCCTCGCTGTTGCTGGAGCGCCGGGTCATTTTTGTGGCAGATAAGCTCAGGTAGGGCCCAGCTGGGCAAGGAAGAAGAGGGGGGGGGAAAGCACGCCCACAAGCGAATCAGCAAGTGTTCAGGAGCCTAAGCACTTGCTGGCTGGTGCTGGAGTGGGGCTGTGCGTAGGGAGATAAAGACTAGGTGGAAAGGTAGCACCCCTGTGTGGGTGAGGGAGAAGGGTTTGGGAGCACACAGATGGCGGGATTGAGAACCCTGTGGAGGGCTTGGCCTGAGGGAAGAGGGAGGGACATTTCTTCCTTTGCAACAGCCAAGACTGTGCAGATGGCAGTATATGTACAGGGGAAACGTTAAGAAATTGAGATTTTTGGCAGATGGTTGCATTTCTTCTGGAAGGGGAGGCAAAGCCATCTCAATGGGATGCTGAGTTTAAGGAAAGAGCCGCTGTGAGGAAGGGGCAAGAGCACTGACTGGGGACAGTGTGAGGAGTGCTGAGCCAGCCAGTGAGGGTCCTGTGGAGGGTGTCCCCTGGAGAAGGCGACTGCAGTGGCCCAGGGCTGGGCACTGGGAGGGCTGGGGAGAGGGATGCCATGGGGGCATTGAGGTGCAGAGAGGAGAGTGGGTGAGGAAGGCTGGCCAGCCCACACCAGGAAACGATGTGCAGGGCCTGGAGGTGCCAGGGAAGTGGGGGAGCTGGTTTAGGAGGAGTAAGAAAAAAGCTGGGTGGGTCACAAATCTTGGTCTGAAATGCTGGCATTTAGGACTTTAGAGGTAGAGGTGTCAAGGTCTGGTGGTGGCCATGGGACGGGTGGCAGAAGTGATGGTCACTGGACCTGAGGCATTTTAGGAAGGAAGAAGTGAGAGCTCTTCTAGACAGCCAAGGTTTAAAAAAGAAAAAAGTTTTATGTCAGTGGTGGTTGGGGGGTGACACAGGCAAGGGAGAGTGATACGGCTCCAATGAGTGGAGGAACACTAGGGCTTTTGGTTCTTATGCTGGTTTAGATAAAACGACACGGACACACGTGGGGTCGGTTTTAAGGAGCGGAGAGTTTAATAGGCAAGAAGGAAAGAAGAAAGGCAGAAAGGAGAAGTACAGAGACAGAGGGAGGGAGGCTCCAAAGCCAAGAGAGGGAACCTCAAGTGCTGTGGACACCAGCCAGTTTTATAAGTAGGCTGGAGGAGGCGGTGTTTGATTTGCATAGGGCTTAGGGGATTGGTTTGACCTGGCATGTCACTCATGTAGCCCCCGAAAAAGCTGGTCCTCCCATCCTCACCTTTTAATATGCGAATATAGGGTGCCTGATGTTCTACACACGTGGGAATATGCGGGGCAGCCATGCTGCTAGGCACATGTGGGGGCAAGGGCAAGAAGACAACGGTGAGAATTGCCGTGTTGGGTGGACCCAATTTCTAATGGTCTGTATTTGCATATCAAAGGTTGCCTGCCTGGCTGTAAGAGCCAGGGCTTGCTTTCTAGACAAGAAACGTTTTTGAGCTGCTTTAAAAGAAACGAGGCGGTGGCTCACGCCTGTAATCCCAGCACTTTGGGAGGCCGAGACTGGCAGATCACAAGGTCAAGAGATTGAGACTATCCTGGCCAACATGGTGAAACCCTGTATTAGCTGGGTGTGGTGGCGGGCGCCTGTAGTCCCAGCTACTCAGGAGGCTGAGGCAGGAGAATCGCTTGAATCCGGGAGGTGGAGGTTGCAGTGAGCGGAGATTGTGCCACTGTACTCCAGCCTGGGAGTGAGACTCCGTCTCAAAATAAGTAAATAAATAAAAAATTAAAAATTAAAAAGAAACAAAAACTTTTCCTCTCTGCGTAAAATAATTTCTTAATAACTCCTACAACAACAGGATGGGTTATTGGCAACATGTTACGTATTGTTTTGGTCAAAGAATCCATCCCAAGTAGTGGCTTCTCTAGAGTGGTCATTTGGACATTGATTAAGCCACCTTAATGTCAGGTGCTCAGAGGAGGGCAGTGAAGGAAAATCCCCCTTCTGGTTTGCCCTCCAGTAAGTCCTGAATCCCTGGGATACTTCCTTCCGTATATACAGGGAGCAGTTGAGAGGAGCCCGAGAAATGAACTCCCGATTGCCCTCATAGGGACAGGAACCCAGGCCCATCCTCAGCCCAGGAGAAGAAAGAAGGAAGAAAAACCAGAGCTGCTGACTTTTCCATAGAGCGCCAGGGTTTAGAAAGGAAAACTGCCCCTCACTTGTTCCCATCACAGCCTCAGTGCTTCTGTGTCTCGCAGTTCTACGTGTTTTGTGGGCCCATGAGGCCCCTGTGAAGAAATCTAGCCCAACAGCTGGAATGAGCTAGGTACAGCAGCTCCAAGAGGCCCCTCTTGTGTGCCAGCCATGGTCATTGTCAGCCAACAAAGCCCCTGACTGCCCGGCTTTGGTGCCCTGGCCTGGCCTGATCTTAGTGGCCAGGACCCTAAGAGAGCCTGGACCATGAGGTTTCTTTTCCTGAAGGTTCTACCCTCTAATGCATGGCTGAGCCTCCTCTTTGCCACCCCACCCCCCAGCCCAGCTCCCATGGGGCTGTGAATACAGCTATTGTTTCCTGTGGTTGCAGCTGCCTCTGAGCACATTCCAGGACCATTCTGGGAGGGATGATCCCAAGGTCTTGTTCTTGGCCTGGCCGGGTATTCAAGTTCTGCCAATTTGGGGTCTTGGAAAAGATGTCCTTCCTGTTCTGCCTGGGGTCTGCCTCTGGCTGGAGAGGGGAGGGGTAGGTCCAGCCAGCTCATGTTCCGCTGATGATGATTTAGGTTTTCCACAAGTTCTTTGTCCCTCTTGCCTAGTTCTGATGTGGGGTGGGAGAGGGTACCCAGGATCTGCATTCACTGGCCCTAGGGGTTTACAAAACCTCCTGCCTCCTCAGCCATGGGCCCAGTAATGTGCCCCCCAAACCCAAGACAGCCCTTTTCCAGATCTTTGTCAGATGACTGTCCTGCGGGCTGCTGCGTACCTTCCTGGCTGTTTGTAAGTGCATTTCCCTGAGAGTAGCACTGTTGTCCCTGAGGCACTACGCAGCGGGAAAGTGGGGGCTTCACCAGTCTGCAGGGTCCCTGAGCCTCATTAGCATTTTTGTTGCACTGGGAGGTTTAGGATCAAAGGCTGTCCTGAGCCTCCAGTGAACTCTAAGGTCCTGGGCCTGGGCTCAGGTGCTCTGTCTCTCTGTCTGTCTGCCCATCAGTACCCTCTCCAGCTGCTCCCACGCGGTGGTGGCCTTGCTCTACCCCTTCTCCTGGCAGCACACCTTCATTCCTGTTCTCCCGGCCTCCATGATTGACATCGTCTGCTGTCCCACCCCCTTCCTGGTTGGCCTGCTCTCCAGCTCCCTCCCCAAACTGAAGGAGCTGCCTGTGGAGGAGGTGGGCCACGGCGGGGAACCAGCTGGGGGGAGGGGTGGAAGGGGAAGCAGGTGCTGGGATCTTACTTGTGGCCCCTCGGCCTCTTTACCAGGCTCTTATCCTTTCTCCCTGGGAGGTCTATCCCCGGCTGGAGTTCTTCCTGTTATCTGACCCTGGGAACCTGGGAGGTCTGGAGGCCCGGCAGAGGGCATTGCGGGACTCATGCCTTGAGCCACTCTGCTAATGACTCCTTTTCTCAGGCGCTGATGGTGAATCTGGGATCTGACCGATTCATCCGACAGGTAAGAGGGTGGGTGCTTGCTAGAATCAGGCTCCTGAGCACCCTGCACCATCACACACACTACTCAACCTTCACAATCTGTTTGTTGAGCTCTCTGGGTTCCATACTGACTCACAGACTAGTCAAGGGTGGGGAGAAGCTAGTCTTGGAATCCTTGACCTCAGCAGGGTCTGCCTTTCCAGTGGCATCATCAGCTTCTGGAAGGCAGTGTGGGAACTTGAAGAACACGGCCTGGGAGTCCACAGACTTGACCACTGGACTTTGCCCGCTTTGAGCCACATGGTCTTAGGCCTCTAAATTCCTCTGAGCTCTAAAGCAGAGGTGGTGACAACACCTGCCTTGAAATGTTGCTGGGGGTTACACAAATAACTATAGATTGTTGTGTAACGTACAGGTTTGCAATGATCGTTGTGAACTACAAAAAGCCTTTGTTAGTCGTGGAAATCCTCCTGGCTCTCTACCAAGGAGCGCAACCCAGTGCCTCCCCTATGGAAATGTACTTACTGTCTGTTACACACAGTGATGGAGCCGAGGACTCCCTGGGTACCAGGCATAGTGATGTGGACACAGAAACAGAGTGTAGAGACTGAAACAGCAGTCTAACTTCATTCCTGAGACACAGGCTGGCCACGGTCCCCCTGCCCCAAGCCAACTGTGCCTCCTACCTAGAGCTGATGATGGAGGAATTGGGGAGACCTAATCAGGAACCCCTGGCTAGTCCTGGTCACAAAGGCCACTGGCTCTACCACCTTTTTTTTTTTTTTTTTTTTGAGACAGGGTCTCACGGTCATCCAGGCTGGAGTGCAGTGGTACAATCATGACACTGCAGCCTCGACCTCCCTGAGCTCAGGTGATCCTCCCCACGTCAGCCTCCTAAGTAGCTGGGAGTACAGGTGCATGCTACCATACTTGACTAATTGTTTTTTGTGTGTGTGTTTTACAGATAGAGGGACCTGCTAAATTGCCCAGGCTGGTCTCGAACACCCTCCTAGGCTCAAGTGATCCTCCCGCTCAGCCTCCCAAAGTGTTGGGATTACTGGCATGAGCCACTGTGCCTGGCCCTCTACTACTTTTAATCTCTGTAATCTTGGGCAAGTTTCCTAACCTTTCTGTGCTCCAGTTCCTCATCTTAAAATGAGGTTGATGATAGTTATGAGGGTTATTGGGAGAGATAAATGAGATTACCTACTCAAGCTCTTCTAACAGGTCTTAGCACACAGTAAGAGCTCAGCGTCAGCTATGATTGTCACTGCCTTCTTTCTCCTGCAGATGGACGACGAGGACACATTGTTACCTAGGAAGTTACAGGCAGCTCTGGAGCAGGCTCTGGAGAGGAAGAATGAGCTGATCTCCCAGGACTCCGACAGTGACTCCGACGATGGTGAGGATAGTGCCCGGGCATGGTCAGCTCTGCTCCAGGCTCCCTCTGCTCTGGGTCAGGGCCCCATAGGGCCAGAACTCTGTCTCTGCGCACCAAACCCCTTCTGGCTGATGAGGACCTTGGTCTCACCCTAGCGTCTTTACCCCAGGTGGTTTGGGAAGGAAAACCCAAAGACATGTGGCAACCCCAAAGATACTTTCTGCTGACAGGAAACTAATTATTCCTCCCTCTCAGGCCTTACCTCAAGCCATTGCAGGAGATGAAAGGAACTTCCTCTTCCTTGGAAGCCAGAAAAATCACTTAGGGTGAGGGATATGACAAAAGTGGTGCTCTGGTTTCTACTTTAATTCATCCAGCAATTATGTTTCAATTTCCATGTTCAGAACATAGTTTCTGGCCTTCGGCAGCTTGTAGGCTAGTTACAAGGCCATGGGCACAAGAGAGAAAGCTTCCAGAGGCTGGGTGCAGTGGCTCATGCCTGTAATCCCAGCACTTTGGGAGGCCGAGGCAGGTGGATCACATGAGGTCAGGAGTTCGAGACCAGCCTGGCTGACATGGTGACACCCCATCTCTACTAAAAATAGAAAAATCAGCTGGGCGTGGTGGTGTGCACCTGTAATCCCAGCTACTTGGGAGGCTGAGGCAAGAGAATTGCTTGAACCTGGGAGGTGGAGGTTGCAGTGAGCTGAGATGGCACCACTGCACTCTAACTTGGGCAACAAGAGTGAAACTCAGTCTCAAAAAGAGCTTCCAGAACAGAGGAGTGGTACTGGCTGGAAGTCTTGCTGGGGAGAGGAAGACTACACCAGGTGAAGATTTGAGGAAGGCTTTGCAGGCTCTTGACCTGAACCTCAAAGATTTTCTTTTCCCTTCCAGAATGTAATACCCTCAATGGGTTGGTGTCGGAGGTGTTTATCCGGTTCTTTGTGGAGACCGTTGGGCACTACTCCCTCTTTCTGACACAGAGCGAGAAGGGAGAGAGAGCCTTTCAGCGAGAGGCCTTCCGCAAATCTGTGGCCTCTAAAAGCATCCGCCGCTTTCTTGAGGTTTTTATGGAGTCTCAGATGTTTGCGGGCTTCATCCAAGACAGGGAGCTAAGAAAGTGTCGGGCAAAGGGTAAGGCTTGTTTATCAGCTCTCTTCTCTAATTTTTTCACCCACAGCAGGGCTGAAGAACCAGGCACTATGATGGAAGCTCTTGGACATCAAGCTAGGGCCAGGCCTCTTAACAGCCCTTTACTTCTGTTAGAAACTTCCAAGGGAGCATTCTCCTCCTCCTTCCCAGTCAATGCCTTCACAAGGCTGTGCACAGGCTGAGCCACAGAGCTAGAGATGGGACTCATCTCCGCCTAGGAGCAGCATGCTATTGGTTGCCCACCCCCTACTCAAAGAGAAGGATAGAAGAAAGCCCTTCTATCCAGAGAAAAGGAACAGACTGAGCAATTTTGGGGGTTCTGAGAACCCAGGGGTTGGGAATTCCCTTAGAGAGCACTGGGTCAGCTGTTGTAAGTTGGTGGTAGTCTTCATTGAAGGCAGATGGTTATCTCGCTTTTTGCTATTTCATCAGCTCATTTTAGGACTCTCATCTCATCACAATCTTTCTCTCTAACCTCAGGGTTAGTATTTCTTCTGTCCTCTAATACTATCCATTTAGTGTAACAACCTTTTTGGAAAAACATGGTAGAGTTGTCTGAAGGAAGCTAGAGATGTCCACTTGGGGCAGCTCTGAACTGAGAAGCAGCCTCCTCACCCTAGTGCAGCTTGGGAAAGTGCATGGGGAGGCAGGGTGGCAGCAGCGAACCCCAGCAAGATGTCACTAATGATTGCTTTGATGAGCCAGTCTGAATTCTAGTAAGATGCTCCTGCAAATTATCATCCCAGATGCTTGCTTTCTCGTTTTTTGGCATCTGTGCTCCATGGTTCCCTTCATGTAGGCCTCTCCTTCCCTTTCTTTCCTCCAATGACTATTCTCTTCCCTGTGCCTGTTTCTCTTACCCAGGTCTTTTTGAGCAGCGAGTGGAACAGTACTTAGAAGAACTCCCAGACACTGAGCAGAGTGGAATGAATAAGTTTCTCCGAGGTTTGGGTAAGTAGCCTTGTTACTCATGAGATAGATGTTCAGCAAGAAGGAAGGGGCTGGGGGATTTGTGCCCCCAAATACTCTAAATCAGTGTCCACATGTGTTATACTGGGGCTGTAGACAGAACAGGATGTAGACATCCCATAGTGATGAGGTGGTTCTCAGCCAGAATTCCAAGGGCATTTTGCACAGTAATGGTCCTTCAGTATCTGTGGGGGATTGGTTCCAGGATACCCAAAGATACCAAAATCCACAGATGCTCAAGTCCCTTCTATAAAATGGCATAGTATTTGCATATAACCTGTGCACATCCTCCCATATACTTTAGATCATCTTTAGATTACTTATAATACCTAATACAATGTAAACTGTGTTATTTTATTTATTTTATATTTTATTTTATTTTAGAGGCAAGGTCTGGCTCTGTCACTCAGGCTGGAGTGCAGTGGTGCAATCCTAGCTCACTGCAGCCTCAAACTCCTGAACTCAT
The DNA here is from genome assembly GCF_043159975.1 of Macaca nemestrina. NCBI lineage: Eukaryota > Metazoa > Chordata > Mammalia > Primates > Cercopithecidae > Macaca > Macaca nemestrina. The sequence continues at coordinate 57,130,865 of NC_092136.1, forward strand.
GTGATCCTCCCTCCTCCACCTCCTGAGTAGCTGGGACTACAGGCATATGCCATTACGCCTGGCTATTTTTAAAATTTGTTTTGTAGAGATGAGGTCTTGCTATGTTACCCAGGCTGGTCTCAAACTCCTGGGCTCAAGTAATACTCCCATATTGACCTCCTAAAGTGTTGGGATTACAGGCGTTAGCCAGTGCACCCAGCTGTAAATAGATATTATACTGTATTGTTTAGGGAATAATGATGAGGAAAAAAAAAGTCTATATATATTCAGTACAGACACCACCATTCATTTTCCCCCCAAATATCTCTGATCTCCAGTTGGTCGAATCTATAAACATGGAACCCATGAACGCAGGACTCATGGATACGGAGGGCAGGCTGTATTTACCATATTGCATACAAAGAGGAATCCCAGGTTCCCACATACATCAGGTCTTTCTGTGTGCGCTCCATCCTGAATGAATATGAAGGCCATGAGAGCCAGTGAGCTTTCCTCTAGACCATAACAGGTCTGCAGACACAGCAGTGCAAGTGCCCTTCCTGCAAAATGCTCCCCTCCCTGCAGGGTGCTCAGCCCGTCAGATCAGAGAATGATAGCATGTTTCTGTTTAAAGAGAAATTGAGACCAAAGAGGTTAAGTAGCTTGCCTAAAACCACACAGCGATTAATACCAGTGCCCTAATTAGAGCTCTCACGTGTTTTCCCTACCCTGGATCAGATCACAGCTGTAATCCAGTCTTCCTAACCCTCTTCCTCTCCCACTAAGAGGGTTATGGCTACGAGGAGGAGAGGGAGTGGAGGTTGGAAGGGATAACACTGAACATTCTCTCTCTTGTCCTCTCTGGCCCACAGGCAACAAAATGAAGTTCCTCCACAAGAAGAATTAAGCCCCCTTCTCAGTAGCAGAGTCCAGTGCCTTGCAGAGCCTGAAGCCTGGAGAGAAGGCCCAGCCTGGGACCCTCTGGGCTGCTGTGGCTCCTCTGCCCCCACAGATCCCATCCTCTAAGCCAGCCCACCTCTGCCTTCATCATATCCCGGGATACTGTTTGTAAATAATCTGCTGTAAGCTTTCTTAACTGTTTTTGTAACAAGCAAAGAGAATATGGTAAATATTTGTATATTCCCAAGGGGCCGGGTGCTTTCCTGTCCTGCCAGAGCATGGATGAAGTTTTGCTGGGTGCTCGTGACTGGCCAGTTTTGTGCAGCTGACTGTCTCAGCCAAACCACTGATCTTCCCTGGAGGCCTTCGGCCTGCCTGCCTGCCTGCCTGAGGCCCCTGCTGCCAGTCTCAGGCCCTGGAGAGCAGATGCTGTCTTGTTATGTACAGGAGGACCTTTTAAAAAAACTTGAGTTTCTATTTTTTCCTGGTAGTCCCCATACCCATACCCTCTGTTTTTGAAAGGCAAAGGCCAATCAGTCCCCATTTGCAGCATGGCACCAGGGTCTTAGGCCTAGTCCTCTCATTCCTCCCAGCCTCTGAGATGGTCAGTGTGTCATGGAAAGCCCACCCCCAGCTCTGCCAGTGCTCTCTGGGCCTGGCTCCCAGTCAGTGGTGGCCACGATGCGGTACAGGGCATTCCTCCTTCCCATCTACGGGTGTTCTCAATAAACAGTGTACAGTTGTTTGGGCCCAGAGCCTCATGTGTTCCTTGGCTTTGTTATCTAGAGTTCTCTCTCCTTGGAGTGGGCTGGGACTGGCCAGTCAGAGATGAAACATCATCACACAGGGAACTGAGTACTAGATTAAGGGGTTAGCTTTAGTGTGAGTCACTGACCTCCCCTGAAATGGAGTTCTCCAGCCTAAGTTGCATGACTGGTCTTAAGTTAGAAGATACCCAGTCATTGCAGTAGTTCAGCTTCCCTCAAGTGTTCAGCCTGTGCTTAGGTGTTTCCAGTGATGGAAAGAATGCTCTTTGCCCGTTGGCCCCATTATTAGGTAAATCTTAACATTTTCCTCTTCAGCCTGAAGCCCCTAAGATGTCATTTGAGTGTCCTGACATTGGTGGAGTGAAGCCCAGCTAATGCCAACGCAGGCTTGGGCATAGCCCTGACCCACTCCCTGTGACTCTTCCATGTCACTCTGTGAATCATTTTTCCATTGGAACCCTAGGTTTTCATACAGAAAGTACTGCTACATTCCACAGAAGAAGGAGGAGAGGAACAAGGTGGGAAATAAGGATGGTTTAGGCTTTTCACCCACCAAGGCCTTGGGAGAGCAGAGACTTTGCAAACTCCCAAGTGAGGCATTAAGCTGCAACCGTTTTCCTTGGTATTGTGGTTGGGTCTGACAGGATTTGAACCATGAGTAAAGTTTTCCTGTCCTTCCACCCTTGTTGAGAGATGATCCCATCCTAAGTTTCCTTCCCCTCTTCCCTCTCCCCATCTCCACTGAGGCCTGCGCAGGCCTCAACCTGTCCATGGTTTGGGCCTGCTGTCAGCCTCACAGAATAAAGTAGAGGGTTTGTCTTCTGGGAAGGCGAAGTCATTTTCTGACTCTGCCATTTGCCAGGACTAGGACAGGGATTGAAGCCTCGCGAGTCTTCAGTTCGGATCAAGAGAAAAGACGGATTACAACCAGGAGACTCAGAGTGGGATGTAGTTCCCTCCAGAACTCGTCGCTCTTAACTCAGCCTGGGCTTAGGATAGTCACAGAAGCAGATTCCTTAATAAGAAAAATACAGGCCGGGCGTGGTGGTTCATGCCTGTAATCCTAGCACTTTGAGAGGCTGAGGTGGGTGGATCACGAGGTCAGGAGTTCAAGACCAGCCTGGCCAACATGGTGAAGCCTCATCTCTACTAGATACAAAAAATTCGCCGGGTATGGTGGTGCATGCCTGTAATCCCAGCTACTGGGAGATTGAGGCAGGAGAATCGCTTGAACCCAGGAGGCAGAGGTTGCAGTGAGCCGAGATCGTGCCATTGTACTCCAGCCTGGGCGCAGGACGAGGCTGTCTCAAAAAAAAAAAAAAGAAAAATATAGATTTAATTCCTAAAAGGTACATGCGCTGTCTCTCTTTCCCTTCCTCCCCCATTCTCCTCCACCCTTCCTTTTCAGCATGGCTCCAAATAACCTTTAGACATGCGATCAGATCACAAGATGTGTATGTGTAAAATGTTTTTTAAAATTTGCGTTAATGGGGTCTCACTGTGTTGCCCAGGCTAGTCTCAAACTCCTGGGCTCAAGCAGTCCTCCTGAAGTGCTGGGATTACAGGAATGAACCACCACATCCGGCCTTATTCATAAATTTTGCCACTTTTACATATCTTTAAAATATAGTATGCCCTTACGTGAATACCAGAGCGGTATGTCTACCCGCTACTGTGGCTGCAGCTCTGGTCCCAATCCAGAAAATCAGTACTTGCATATAATGGCTTAGAATAGGCTGCAAGGGCCCATAGAGTGATTGCCATAGCCAAGGCACAGCAGCCTTATGGGGAGAGGAGGGTGTGGACAGTGGGCCTGGCTTGGGGTTTACAAAAAGTATTCAGGGCTTCTTTCCACGTTCTTTCACATGATCTCTGGACCTCTAAACCAATGATTTTCAACCCTATCAGATCCAACAGTTTAGTTTTAATAGCAAATACTTTAATTCCCTCCACTACCCTGAAATGAAATTCAAACATAAGCTACTGAAATATACCTTAACTGTAATATAAAAGGGCAGAAATAAAACAAATATTTTGTTATATTTAAATATGTAAATGCTTGTGCACAACTGTACTAGAAGAGATAATCACATGCCTACACTGTACACAGAATTACTGTGAATGCAACAGCTACCATATGCAGATGGAGAAAAGTGTTGTATCAGCAACTCAGATCCTACTGAGTAGTTATTGGTGAGTTTTCTGAAATGAACAATTTTTGGGAATGTTCTGAACAAAACAAAGTATGAGCTTCCCCTTATTTAAACAGTAGTTAGAATCCTAGGAAACTGAGAAGTATATGAAAACTGCAAAAACAAAAAACAAACCAACTTTTGGAGTTATATGTAAATGAAGTTAGATTGTAAGTTCAATTTTTCTTTATTGTGTAGGACCAGCTCATCCATTCCAAGATATTTAGCATCCCTGGTCACTTCCCCTCCATGACTGTAACAAAAATGCCCCAATGTGGCCAGGTGTAGTGGCTCATGCTTACAATCCCAGCACTTTGGGAGGCCAAGGCAGGAGGATCATTTGAGCTCAGGAGTTTGAGACCAGCCTGGGCAACATAGTAAAGACCCCACTTCTATTAATTAAAACAAACAAACAAAAAAAAAAAAATCACTGTTTCCAAAACACTCCCGTAAAAGATGGTATTGTGGCCACTGACAGCAAGTGTCCTTAAACAGTGGCTTTCTGACAATACTGGGGCAATTGCTCAGGGATAACAGTGCTATCTCCTCTACCAGGGAAGTCCCCTCACCTGTAGGAGTGTCAGCTCTCCTCTGTTCTGCAATTAAGTTCTTTTAATGCAGGGCAGGCTGCTTCATTACACTGTTCTAAATGCTCTGACAAACTGTAGTCTTGAAATAAGTATTCTGGGCTTTTTAAAAAGCAGTATTTTGAAGAATTGCCCTTAAACAGTATTAGTCAAACTCTGGTTCACATTGGAATCTGTGGAATTAGGGCCCATCTTAGTCCATTTTGTGTCGCTATAACAGAATACCTGGAACTGGGTAATTGATAAAGAAAAAAGATTTATTTGGCTTATGATTCTGATGGCTGAAAAGTTAAAGATTGGGCAGCTGTACTTGAGGAGGGCCTCACGCTGTTTCAACTCACAGCAGAAAGCAGAAGGGGGGCTGGGCATGTGCAAAGAGATCGGGTAGGGGTAGTAAGAGAGGAAGCAAGAGAAACTGAGGAAGCCAGACGCCTTTTAAACAACCTGCTTTCCATTCCCAGCAGAGTGAGAACTCACTCAGCCCCACAGGAGAACATCAATCTATTTGTGAGAGATCTACCTCCATGATCTAAACACCTCCCAATAGGCTCCACCTTCCAACACTGCCCATACCAGGGGCCAAATTTAAAACCACATCCAAATCATATCACGACCCAAGAAAATAAGTGTGATTACAGTTACAGCTCAAATTTTTGTTAAAATATCTTTTCACATGTATACTTATAACCCACTTTGTACCCAAAATGACTTACAGGGATACACAAACGAGGTTATTTGAAACAACGTAAAGTGGGAATGAGAGGAAAATAAAAATTGGGATGTAAAATACAGCCAGGAATTAAATATACACTTTAACCTACATTCTTGCTAGGGGCGCTACACAAAATACGTTTCTAGAGCCAGATGATGTGGTGTGCATTCCAAAACAAATTTATTTGCCTGTGAAGGTGGGGGTGTAATTTAAAAGGCCATGAAAACTCTCGAAAGAGAAAATACTACTTTTCAGCATTGGCAAGTTCTGGTAGTTTTTTTTTTTTTTTTTTTCTCAAGATATTTTTCTCCATTTATATTGCCTCTCAACATGAAAATATGCATTGGGTTGAACAAAAAACAAACAGCACCAAAACATACTTCGTCTCCCTCATTTCCCTAAACTCCCAAGAGGAAATTCCTTTTGTTTTGTTTCCAGAACATTTCCATCCGTGTACAAGCACTTTCTTTTTTAGCCCAAAGTGCCCTTGAACGTGGCTGACGCTCATTACCTTTTAGACAATTGAGACAAATTCTGGAGGTTCCCATCTTGAAGATTTACGCAAAGGCCACGCCTCCCGTTCTTAAACGCACCCTAATCGGTGCTGGAAGTGCGGCGAGGTTGGCCATTCCTCCGCTTGGAAGGGGACCCACGGCCGCCCAGGGACCAGGGGTGGAGTTGAACATCCCGCCTCTCCAGGGGAGCTACCTGCACTCGCTCACCACTGGCTGGCGCCACCCTTACCGGAAGTGGCCAAGCGAGGCCGGTCTCCTCCGTGCTTCTTCCAGTCTGGGACGCGGGGAAGTCATCATCTCCGGAAGTAGAAGCTAGTCACCGGAAGTGGCTCTCAGGGGCCGACCTGAGACCCAAGCTGCGGTCTGTGTTGTAGGGACGCCACTGCGGTTGGGTCGTGCTGACTGATGAAAGCAGCCGATGGAGCCACCAGGCAGGAGCTGCGGAGCTTCCGCCCGCGCTTTCGACTTGCAGTCCGTCCCTGGGCTGTCTGCTCTTGGGCTAGTTAGCCGCTAAGTAGGGTCTAGTAGTACATTTAATTGAAAGCTCGCCTGATTTAGCTGTCCTAGACGAGCACTGCTTGTGCAAATGATGTGGCAGACATTTGTCATAAAATCAAGTTGCACCTGCAGCTCCCAAGTTTGAACGCAACTACATTTAAGGCATATATACATTAGACCAGAAATTGTATCCTTTGCAATTCAAGCTTTAGCCAGCCACTAGAGATCGCCAGTGTGAGCCTCTATGAACACAGCAGGCTATTCAAAGCTTGGCAGTCATGAAAACATTTTAGTAAATGCGAGTTCGAGAAAGCACTGGAATCGGTGGACTTAGGGTTCAAAACTTTTCATCTGTTCCTCATCACATAAAACTAAGTTTTTAGAAATTACTAGCTGTAGCTTCTGGTCAGTGAACAAGCCAGCAATGAAATCAGTGTTTCTTTCCCAGGCCAGAGGATCGGATGGCCTAACAATGATCTCCTGGGGAAGGTAGCCATTAAGGGACTAGCGATCTTTCCCCCCAAACTCTGCTTCCTTCCATGTCTCATCATTTTGTGATCAGCCCACTACAATTCTGTCTCCAAGTCCTGTCCATTATGTCGTCTGAATCGTACCTTTTCCATACTCCCATTTTCTTGGTTCTGCCTTCAGCCTCCCATTGTAGCTGTCCTTTACAGCCCAGTCAGGGTAATCTTTGTCTTCACCATAGCACTTCCCGTTTGCCTAACCTTCCCAAACCAGTTTCCCGAACCAGTATTCCCTCTGCTTGGACCAATTTCCCACTGACAATCACATGAAGGCCAATTGACTCCATCTGCTCCCATAATAGTTTGCACTTGTTACTAAGTCAAACACAAAAATTAAGTGCATGGCTTCCATTTTAATCTATACAATCCTCAGGTAGGCACTTTCACCTAAATTTTAAAGATGAGGAAATTGGGACTAAAAGTCACACAGGTATTGGGTGGAGACCAAATATTTAGTCTTTAATTCATCATTAACTGCTAACCACTTATTGTGGGATCCTTGAATTCAGGTTCCATATTAGAAGTCCTCTATGGGCTCTAATGGAGAACCTTTACTTTTTTGAGACTGAGTTTCACTCTTGTTGGAGTGGAATGGCAGGCTAGAGTGCAATGGCACGATCTCGGCTCACCGTGACCTATGCCTCCTGGGTTCAAGAGATTCTCCTGGCTTAGCCTCCCAAGTAGCTGGGATTACAGGCATGTGGCACCACGCCCGGCTAATTTTGTGTCTTTAGTAGAGACAAGATTTCTCCAGGTTGGTCAGGCTGGTCTGGAGAGTCCCTATTTCTAACCTCCTCCAGCACAACAGAAGATACAAGCCAAATGATACATTTGCTTAAAATTGTCCAGCTGAATCAAGGTTTCACTACTGCTTGTAATTCTATCCTATTCTTATGTAAGCCAATTCAGTGTTTCTCTGTGCCTTGTATTTGATCCCCAACATCCTCTAAAGGTTATCCTGACAGATATGTCCCATAGACAACCATGGTTCTCGGCTTATGCATATTATGACCCCACAGAAAACCTCCACTAACTAAAACCCAGGAGTCTAAGTGCCGTCTTATTTGCCTAATTTTAGACTGCATTATTTTGGGTCAAAAAAAGTTCAAAATCACAAGAAGAATCATAAAACTGTAGCAAATTATAATTTACCCTAAGATCTATGAGGATCTTATTTGTAAACATGCATTGGTCACCATCAGTTTTCCAACAGCAAGAAACACAAATCCTAGAAAAACTTATTTCAATTTCTGGTCTTCAGGATTTCCAAATTTTCTCGATACATTTCAGACTAGAAGAAAAATTAACCATCTCAAACCCACTTTGACATACAGAAAAGCCCTGGCATATTGAAATTGCAGATTGCTGGACCCCCATCTCCAGACTCTGATTCATCACATTCAAAATATAACAAGAATTTCGATCAAGATTAAGGAGCCATGGCCGGGTGTGGTGGCTCACACCTATAATCCCAGGACTTTTGGAGGCCAAGGTGGACAGATCACTTGAGGTTAGGAGTTAAGAGACCAGCATGGCCAACATGGTGAAACCCCAGCTCTACTGAAAATACAAAAATTAGTTGGGCATGGTAGCAGGTGCCTGTAATCCCAGTTAGTCAGGAAGCTGACACAGGAAAACTGCTTGAACCTGGGAGCCGAGATCATGCCACTGCATTCCAGCCTGGCAAGAGAGACTCCGTTTAAGAAAAAGGGGGGCCAAGAGGAAAAACCTTGGGCTGAGGAATTAAGTCCTAAAGGACCACCTCATTCCTATCACACTGCCCCTCTTTAGAATGTGAACCATTAAAAATGGAATCTTTCCTTTTGAGCCCCATCGAACAATTAGGGTACATTCTCCCATTCACTGTAAAATTCAGAATACAATACATGCAGACCTTTCAGTGATCAACAGGTATCATTCTGACATTTTTTTTTTTTTTTTTTTTTGAGACGGAGTCTTGCTCTGTCACCCAGGCTGGAGTGCAGTGGCCGGACCTCAGCTCACTGCAAGCTCCGCCTCCCGGGTTTTACGCCATTCTCCTGCCTCAGCCTCCCGAGTAGCTGGGACTACAGGCGCCCGCCACCTCGCCCGGCTATTTTTTTGTATTTTTTAGTAGAGACGGGGTTTCACCGTGTTAGCCGGGATCGTCTCTCGATCTCCTGACCTCGTGATCCGCCCGTCTCGGCCTCCCAAAGTGCTGGGATTACAGGCTTGAGCCACCGCGCCCGGCCCATTCTGACTTTATAAACAGAAATGTTTCACTGGCCAATGCCTGTGTTGGTCTTATCTTTACCATATACTTTCTGAGGGAAGTCAGCAGAGGAACCCATGTCTTCATACCCTAAGTACTAGAACCTGGGCTCCCAATGCACACAGGATGTAGAGATGCCACTGAAGAACCTATACTCACACCACAAAGAAAAAGTAGTCAGCATTTAATGAATCTCCCTCCACGTGGCTTCAAGCCACCAGGACACAGGCCCCCCCAACACCCTTAATCTTCTCCTCAGCTCTTCTGCTGAAGAATTTGGCCTTCACGATGACAGGCTGCTTTGGGAGCTTTCCCTTTCCCAGAACTTTGTAGTAGCCCTGGAAGAACAGAGAAAAAAGTTTACAATACACTGTAGCAGGTACCTACTGCGTGATGGGTATGAGGAAAGACTGCCAGCCCACTTTCTAAATCCCTAGGCAGGGTATGTATGTTTCTGATCTGGGCACTAATGGGGGCACCAACTGCCCCCACCAGTGAATCAAGACCAGAAAATTCTCTTCGAGTACTCTAGCACACCAGGACAAGAGTTGTGTCAGGATGTGACTCTAGTCTCGGCAAAGCATAAGCCTCCTCCTGCTCAAAAACCCCCTGCTAAGCAAAAGAAGACAACCACCTTCCTGACCACTAAAACTACTCAATGGACATTAAATAGGCTGGGAAGTCAATTTAAAGCGCCCCTAGGGTTCTGGCCTCTTAAGATTATCTCCATATTCATGAGAGTTAAGACTAACACAGGGACCAGAACCCCCCACCAAGGACAGACAAAATATATCTGTTTTGGGGGAAAATCTCTTCAGATAATGTACAGCACTGAGTATCGATGGAACGTATTAGGATTCTATTATCTGGGGAACATGAAGGGCCAAGAGCTGTGCTCGATCAGAACCAGCTATAGTTCAAGCACGAAATGCAAACCTGATACAACCTGGGCAGTGACAGTAGGCACTGTTACTGACAGGGAAATACCTATGATAATTCTACCACAGGAAGAATGGATGTCTGGTAGGTAACTGGGAAGTACAGGTTTTAAGTGGATTAGATTAAGCCAGAGTTTTTGTAAGGGAAGGTATGGAAGTATAGAAAAACATCCAATTAACTTACCGATCGCACCACATCAATGATGGGAGCAGCCCCAGTCTTGTTTTTAGCAGCATTCACCCGTGTCTGCTCACTGACCAAAGTCCACAATTTATCAAGGTTGACAGTTGGGCAGAAGCTCTGGTTCCTCTTTAAGTGGTAATGCCTCATACCAACTTTCCCAAAGTAGCCTGGGTGGCTAGGAAGAGATAACAACCACCTTCATACACACTCCAATTAAGATGCTATGTTTATCATCTTTATAGTTACCTCCCCCATTACAGTGTAAATTGTTCACTGATGTAGAGCAGTGTCAGGCACATGATACATCTGTTGACTTAAACAACGGTTTTAAAAACCACCAAAGACTATCATGAGGAAAAGGCTAGTCTTATTTCCTGGAACCAAGATAAACCACTGACTATGTTAGAGGCAGGGCTGAGACTAAAATTCAAGCCACATAACAGCACTCTATGGAAAATCTACATACTCCTATAATAAAGGTCTTCCGAATAGCCAAAATTTATCATCCACTAGTTTGTGAGTAGGTGAATGTGAAGCATGTCTCTAACCTGGTGACTGACTGTGCCATAAGGCCCACAGCCAGTGAATAAGATCAGCAGTTACTCTCCGAGGACTCTAGCACACTCAGGCAATAGCCGATACCCAAGCGTGACTCTAGCCTCGATGACAGGTTCTCAGTTCACACGAAGTGTTAACTTGGTAAAAAAACAGCAGTAGGCAAGGCTTGCTTCTAAACTTTTTGTTTAAGCCAGCCCTCTCTCTGCCCCTACCTCCCAAGCTGTCAAAAGCAGTCCAAGGACACTTACTATTTGTCGAAGTTGATCCGGTGGTGATGCAGACCACCAGCATTACCGCGGCCTCCGGGGTGCTTCCGGTGCTTGCCTGCAGGAATACAAAGCTACATGGGGCCGGTGTGATGGCTCATGCCTGTAATCCCAGCACTTTAGGAGGCCGAGGCGGGCGGATCACCTGAGGTTAGGAGTTCGAGACCAGCCTGGCCAACACAGAGAAACCCCCGACTCTATTAAAAATAGAAAAACTAGCCAGACGTGGTGGTGCACACCTGTAATACCAGCTACTGAGGCAGGAGAATCGCTTGAGCCGAGATTTCGCCACTGCACTCCAGCCTGGGCGACAGTGATCAGTCTTTCCCCCCCGCCCCCCCCAAAAAAGCTACATGCACCACACAGCCTTCTCATGCCACTCAATACTTCCTCGTACAAAAGCCGAGCGTTTCCCCAGACGTCTGTGTCCCACTTACGCTGTTCCTACCCTACCGATGCCGGTTTCAGCAATGCGATTACTTCAGGATTCCGGGTGAAACATCTTTTCAGGTTCCACATCACAGCATTCCCACAGTACTCCACTTCTTCAACTAACCTAACACCGTGCCTGCTCAATTCCCATTACTCCACTGATGTGAAATTCCTTAGAACTGGACTACTACAGGATCCTCAGAAAAAAATCAACAGCTGTCCAACTTGACCCCACAAAAAGGTCTTATTCTTATAGGCTACCGATCTCCAGACTAGCTAAGCACCCGAAGAGAGCCCAAGGCCCACCCCGAGGGGAAGCCGGCACTCACCTATGCGGCCGTGGCCGTGGCTCACGTGGCCCCGAAGTTTCCGGGTCTTCCTCAGTCTGGATGGCTGTGTGGAAAAAGCTTGGTGGTAAGGCCTAAGGAATTAGGGGCAGGGGGCGATGCCTGCCAGCTGTGAGATGGGCCTGTAAGCCTGTGGATCAAGGACCCAACTAATTGAGCGTTCGGTAAAGCTGAGGGTACCGATCGGCCTAGGGCCGTGCTCACCACGGTAGCGCCGGAGGCCGCGTGTCCTAGAGATCTGAACCGCGGGCCTAACAGACGGCTCCGGGAGCACCGCCCCGCGCCCGCGCCCGCGCCCGCGCCGGCCACCCTGCCCTGCAGGCGGCCATGCGCAGCCTGGAAGCCCCGACCATGGTAGGGAGTGGATGACTAGGGGCAATGGGAATGAGCTTAGGAGTCCCCGCCAGCAAGGAAGAGGAGGCAAGAAGCGAAACACCTACCATGTCGGCAGCCCAGACGAAAAAGGAAGGCCTTCGCCAAGTCTCGCGAGGTATCGGGCACGGGGGGCGGGGCCAAGTGCCTCACTTCCGGTCACAGAGGCCGGGCTTCTGGCGGGGCCTCTTGGTCTCGCGGGATTGCGCGTCTCCTAGTCGCCTCTTCGGAGTGGTGATACCCTTCACAAAATCTTGTGGTGAGGGTGAACGGTCTCGGTGAAGCCGGCTGTGACAGGCTCGGAAGACGAGAACTGTTGAAGAATCGGGGCTAGGTGTGCTGTACTGCACGCCGCCCATGCCTGCTTGAGCCGGCCCCTTTTCTGGCGCCTGAACCAGGGAACCGCCTAAGCCGACCCTAAGGGCCTCGGCATCAAGCTCCTCACCAAATGCGCCAGCCCTGAGCCGCCCCGCGCGCCTCCCCAGTTCTTAGTGGTTTGCTCGGGGCTGGTGATAGTGGCGGCTGGTTTGTCTCCCGGCCGCAGTGCGGAACCGCGAGGCCCTGTTTAATCCTCAGTATGGCCAACTGGTGTCTCGCTCCGTTTTCTGAAGCTCGGGCGGCTCCCGAAATGCCTCCTCCAGCTCACACTCCTGAGTGGGCACTCCGGCTTCCTTTCTCTTTTGCCCTTCTGCTATCATTTGGTTGTCCTCTCAGGTTTGAGCAACTTAAATCGGTTCAGGGACTTAGATGCCTGGTTGCTTTATGGTTCTTTTAATGCAGATATTGTAAATACTTTTTCTAAATGCCACATTTAGGCCAGGCGCGGTGGCTTACACCTGTAGTCCCAACACTTTCGGAGGTCGAGGCGCGAGGATTGCTTGAGGCGAGTAGTTCAACAACAGCCTGGGCAACATAGTGAGACCCTTGTCTCTACATACAAAAGTAAATAAGTAAAAATAAATGCTGTTTTTCAATTTTCTCCAGAATCTACATAACACGCCTGTGACCCTTTCCTGGACACAATGCAGACATAGTTCCTCGCTTCCCCACCTGTACCACCATACAATCTAGTACAGCCCTTATGTAATTTATTGACCTACATTTGTCTTCCCTACTAGACCTAATTCCTTATGTGGTCAAGGACGGTTTTCTTTTATCCACACTCAACTAGTGATTGAGTGAATAAATGAACTTACCCTCACCTCCCTGTCTTCGCTAATAGCAGCGTGTCTTCTCTCTTAAGTCGGTTACTTCAGCCAGTGTTCAAGATCCCATCCCCTCGCTAGTCTATTAATAGATCCCATGGGAAAAATGAAATAAATTTTTAAAATCCCATCCCCTCAGTTATTCCCTGTGTGTATGTGTGAGCGTGAGTGTGTATTTATTTATTTATATTTCTCTTGCCCCCTTCAGCTAAAATATAAAAATATCCAAAATTCTGGCCGGGCGCGGTGGCTCACGCCTGTAATCCCAGCACTTTGGAAGGCCAACGCGGGCGGATTACGAGGTCAGGAGATCAAGACCATCCTGACTAACACGGTGAAACCCCGTCTCTACTAAAAATACAAAAAATTAGCCGGGCGAGGTGGCGGGCGCCTGTAGTCCCAGCTACTCGGGAGGCTGAGGCAGGAGAATGGCGTGAACCGGGAAGGTGGAGCTTGCAGTGAGCCGAGATCACGCCACTGCACTCCAGCCTGGGCGACAGAGCCAGACTTGATCTCAAAAAAAAAAAAAAAAAAAAAAAAAATCCAAAATTCTCCCATGTCCTTGCCCTTTCCTTTACAGCCAAGCTCCCCAAAAGAGTAGTCTACAAATCCTGCCCATTTGCACCTTCCCATCCATTGTTCTCTGCAATCTAGCTCACAGCCTGTGACTGCAATGAAATTGCTCTTACTAATGCCATTAATGAACCAATTGCCAAATTGGACTCTTCCTATTCTTGATACCACTTGTTCTTTCTGTTGTACTTTAATCTGTTGACGTCTTTTTCTAGAGAAAGTCTTGCCTTCCTCCTACTCTTTGGTTACTTCTCAGTCTTCTTTTCAGATTCTTCCAGCGTTGTCCACCATTTAAATGTTGATGTTCCTCAGCCTTCTGTCCTTGTCCTTATGTTTTCACAGTATATGGTCTTCTTGGGTGGCTTCAATTCACATCCTTATTGCTGAGCTCCACATCCATATGGTCACTTAATTACTGGTTACTATTCCTTGGACATTCTACAGACAAAGTAAACATATCCAAAGAACTCAATCTTCACTGCTCACTGGTGCCTTCTCCTTTATTCTCTGTCTTGGTGAGTAGCACCATTGTCCACCTAGATAATGAAAATTGTCCCCAAACCTTCTCTTCTTCTGCTGCACTGTCACCCTGTCCTTTTGTTTCTGTTCTATCTCTCCAATGTGCTTCTTCTGTTTAAGCCTTAGTGCCCCCGCCTTCATTCAGGCCCGCATCATATCTCTTATCTGGAGTTTACAACACCTTCCTTTGTTCACTCTGCCTGCCTTCTAACCCTCCTCCAATCTCTGTATCCTTCACATCTCCACCAGGTTAGTATTCCAAAAACATGACTTCCATTCTTTTACTTACTTGATCAAAAAGTTCAATAGCTCCTTATGACCAACAGAATATAGCCCACTTGCCTTTCCAACCTTACCTCAGCCTCTCCCTTACACAAGCTTTCTACTGCAGCCATGTTTGGTATATCCCATCTGCATTTTTGCCTTTGCTCATGCTGTTTCCCATCCCGGAGTGCCTATCCTCTTCCTGACCATGTGTCCTGAATCTTCCTCAACCTTTAAGGTCCACCTTATATTCTGTTTCTTCCCAGAACACTTCAGTCTACAAGGATAACAACCAACATTTTCAGAGCACTTGGCAGTTTACAAAATGCATCTGCCTGAAGGCACAGCACTACCAGCCTCATTTTATGCGTGTGAAAACTGAAGCACAGAAGAATTGGGTGACTTGTCAGACGCTGCATAGGTGGTCAGCTACAGAGCCTGGGCGTAGCCTTTAGTCTTCTCTCTCCAGATCTCCTGCTTTTACCTCAGTGACCAGTTCCTCTCTGACCTCACAGCATTATGGTCTTCATCCCTCCATCAACCTTAATCACATACTGCATGTGACCAGTAGGAAAGGGGTCTTGAGAGTAGGAGGTGAGATCAAAGAAGAGATCATCCTCTATTTGACATCAAAACTGGCCAGTAAGTGCACAAGAAATGAACTGGGTTACCTGGAACCTAACCTTGGGAAGATGATCTGTCAATGCAGGTAAGCTGGGCAGAGCCTTGGGAATGGAAGGGAACCATCAGGGGTATTAGAGCTGGGGCCTGCAATGAGGACCACCACTACAAGGAGTTGGGGTAGGGTTCTAGGTGCTGAGACACTCCTCCTGGATAGTTCGCCAGGTTCCTTGGTTATGGAGGAGCTACATCCTGTCCCTCAGGCCACCCGGCTGAACAGAAGACCTCCCAGGGTGGACCCAGCACTCCCCATTGGGTTCTGTGCTCACCTAACATTCTTCTTATCAATGGTTTGATCTGGTTGTAGAGGGAGTACCCTGGGTAGTTATCTGGCTCTATCCAGTTTTCTATCCAGCTCCCTCTCCTTCAAAAGGCAACCACATGACTTAAACACACAACTCATGTGGGGTTTGTTCAGCGTGTGTCACTTTTCCTAGGTGGACAGAGGTCTGAGAGAGCAGACAAAGCTGAGTTCTCTGTCTGCAAAGTGGAGTAGCAGCCAGATATTTGGCATTAGGGGACCTGTCCCTCCCAACTAGGCACATGGGACATGACCTTTGGCCATGACTCCTGAGAGGTGTCCTTCTCTGTGACATCTCTTCTGAAGTACAGCATAGGTTTGTGACATCTCAGGCATCTGGGCTTCCTCAGAGTGTGAGGGCCTCAGAAAATACCTCTGAAATGAATGGAAGAGATGATACCAGGCAGCATCCTGGTGAAGCAGGCAAGTGTGCTGATTTTTTGCTGCGCCGGGCCTCTCTCCAGGTGGCCTTGGGAACACATCATCACCCTGAAGAAGGCCCTGGTGATCCCTCTTCCTTTCTCTCTTTGCTGGGTTCCTGAATTCGACATCAGTCCTTCAGATAGCAGCAACATCCTGGATGGATCCAGCTCTGTTTTCTTGCTCTCCATCTTCAGATACGGACATTTGGAAATACTATGTTTGTTTTCTTTTTTAAGTAGAGCACTGTTAATCAAGATGAAAAGAAGCAGTGTTTCTGCTTTTTTTCCAAGTGAGAATTAGAGAAAACTCAGAAATCCCAATTTATTTCAGAAAGACTTGAAAAAGTATACATAATAGATAGTACAACAGTAAAAAAATTCTGAAAAAAATTTAAGTATAAGCAACTCAAATCATTCACCCTATGGTGCTGTTTTCTGAGTATTACCTTTCAACCCTTGTATACGTGGAGACATAGCTGTCTGCAAAGTTGATGATCATAGTATACAAATCCTTTTGTATTCTGCTTTTTATTTAATACCATGGCAGTTTTTCGTATCACTAGCCAGTCTTCATGATTATTTCTAACAGCTGAAGAGTAATTTATTTTCAGCATATACTACCATTTATTAAGCCACTTTCTTGTGTGTTTTGTTTTTTAAAAAAATTCTTACTGTATTCTTTGCTGTTAGAGACAATGATGGAATGAGCATTTGTATATAATATTTTCTTCTCCTGTTGAATAACTTGTCTAGGATAAATTCCCAGGAGTGAGACTGCTGGATTATATGGTATGAACATTTTTGTGATTCATTTTATGTTACTATATATTTTTTCCAAAAGGATTGTGCCAATTTATTCACCAGCAATATGTAGTTTCCAGTTTCATTTTAACCTCCCTAGCCTTGGGGGTTTTTGTTTGCCTTTATCAGTAGTTTTTGATATATGGCATTTAGGGGAAATCCATAAGATCAGGCGGGGTTTTCTTCAGCACAAAGTAAAAATAATCTAATTGGAAGATTAGGGATTTTTAGGAGTCTTTCTATCCAGTGTTGGATAGATTGTTCTACATGGCAATTATATTCCTAAAGCTTTGTTGGAAACTAGGGTGGAAAACCGTGCTGCCATTAAACTCAGAGTAACAAAACATGAAAAGAGAAATTCTAGAGTCTTTGAGAACAGTTTATACAATAGCAGAAAAAAGAAGTTATGTATTTGGGTTTTCATTTAATTTCAGAGGATAAA
The DNA here is from genome assembly GCF_043159975.1 of Macaca nemestrina. Lineage (NCBI taxonomy): Eukaryota > Metazoa > Chordata > Mammalia > Primates > Cercopithecidae > Macaca > Macaca nemestrina. The sequence continues at coordinate 57,148,098 of NC_092136.1, forward strand.
ATTAATGGAAAGAACACAGAAACTTGGGTTCATTGCCTAGTTCTGTTTTTGTTGTTGTTGTTGTTGTTGTTGTTGTTTTTAAAGATAGGGTCTTGTATGTGGCCCAGGCTGGTCTCAAACTGCTAGCCTCAAGCAGCCCTCCTACCTCGACCTCCCAAAGCACTGGGATTACAGGCGTGACCATCACACCCAGTCTCCTAGTTCTGTTTTTACTAACTGAATTGTATTGAACAAATAGCATATTCTCTTTGAATCTGTTTTCTTGTCTGTATAATGAAAAAATGATGAGATTAATTCATTCATTTTATAAATATTAATTGAGTGTATACTGTGTTCCTGCACTAGGTGTCAGGCAAGTGAAGGGCAGGTACAATTGTGAATAGGGAAGGGCAAAAGTCCTTCCCTAAGACTATGTCTAAGACATACATTAAACAAGCAAACAAATAATGTATCATATATAACACAGCCTAGCAAAGAGTAGGTACTCTCATTACCTACTCTTTCTCCCTAAAATAAGTGTTATTTTTATGATAATTTGTTCTGTACCCCTCATGCAAACTATCTTTGAAATTCTTATTGCCAGTGTGATGTGGAATGACTTGTTCCGTCATTCCTTGGCAAGCTTAGGGTACTCCAGTCAATATTTTCCTTTTCTTAAATACAGATGTGGTAAGATGTTAAAAGGAGGTGGTTTGTGGCAAGGTAATGTCTTAAAATTTAACTTTTTACCAACATTTTAAAATTTAAATAAAAATAAGAATTTCTGGGGTTTTGGAAAACTAAGATTTGGAGACACTAGACCCACATTCTTTTAAGTAAAGCACTTTATTCATATAGATTGCCCAGCCCCTGTAGGCATTTGAATTTACTATCCTGGTGTAAGTATAGTCTTCCAAACTCTGTCCCCTCCACTCTTCTAGGTCAGGGGAGATAAGAAGGAGAGGGAAGAACTAATTTATGATGAAAGCAGCCACAGAAAGGGGGCAGAAATGGGGTCATTTGACCCTTCCTCTTCTCAAATCAGAAACTCATTGCGTGGATGTGCCTTTAAATTAAACTTTTACTTTCGTGGAGTAACTTCAATGGCTTTCTAAGACATAAATGAGATGCTTGCTTCTTTATATTCTTACCCTGTGTAGTACTTGCTCGTGGTGGAAAGCCATGATACCTCCCTGAATTCCCAGGATTGTGATGCAAGGTCTAATGCAGTAGTTCTCAAAGTGTGATCTGTAGACCCTATGGGGTAGGGGGTCCCTGAGATCATTTCAGGGGGTCCACAGGTGAAAACAATTTTAATAATAAAGCTAACGTGTTATTTGATCTTTTCACTGGTTGACATTTGCACTGATGCCAAAGCAATGTTGTATAAAACTGCTGATGTTTTGGGCACCGAACTGGAACAAAACATTATATTCTTTACCACTAGGCATCTGCCGGTAGTAGTAGTAGTAGTAGTAGTAGTAGTAGTAGTAGTAGTAGTAGTAGGCATCTGCCGGTAGTAGTAGTAGTAGTAGTAGTAGTAGTAGTAGTAGTAGTAGAAGAAGGAGGAGGAAGAGGAAGAGGAAGAGAGTTTACCTGAAGAATGTCCATCAATGATGAAGTGGTAACAATTTTTATTAAATCTCAATCTTAAATTCTGAAGTACTTTTTTAGATTTCTTTTTGATATTCTGTGTGAAGAAAAAGTGTTCCTGCTACATATCAAAGTGAGAAACTGTGCTTGTGCTATTGAGTTGCAAGTTAAACTAGCCTTTTAAAAAATGAAACATCACAGACAGGTGTGGTGGCTGACACCTGTAATCTTTGGGAGGCCGAGGCAGGTGAATCACGAGGTCTGGAGATCGAGACCATCCTGGCCAACATGGTAAAACCCCGTCTCTACTAAAAATACAGAAATTACCTGGGCGTGGTGGTGTATGCCTGTAATCCTAGCTACTTAGGAGGCTGAGGCAGGAGAATCACTTGAACCAGGGAGTCGGAGGTTGCAGTGAACCAAGATGACACCACTGCACTCCAGCCTGATGACAGGGCGAGACTCCATCTAATAAATAAATAAATAAATAAAAATAAATAAAAAATGAAACATCAGTATTACACGAAAGGACAACTGGCAGGCGGGGCACAGTGGCTCATGCCTATAATCCCAGCACTTTGGGAGACCAAGGCGGGTAGATCACCTGAGGTTGGGAGTTCAAGATCAACCTGACCAACATGGAGAAATCATGTCTCTACTAAAAATACAAAATTAGCAGGGTGTGGCAGTGCATGCTTGTAATCCCAGCTGCTTGGGAGGCTGACGCAGGAGAATCACTTGAACCTGGGAGGCGGAGGTTGCAGTGAGCCAAAATCATGCCATTGCACACTCCAGCCATGGCAACAAGAGCAAAACTCTATCTCAAAACAACAACAACAACAACAACAACAACAACAACAAAACAATAATTGGCAGATAAACTGTGGTTAATCAGACATGGGAATTTGTCAGATATTTTTCTCAAAAGTGAAATGACAGTATTTGTTGCCAATGATAAAATTCAAGCGTTCAAGCACAAGTTAGAATTCTGGTACAGTTTTTGGTGCCTCCCTGAGTTTGGCAGCTTCTCAATATTTAAAGAAATTTCTGATGAGATTAGAGGTGATTCTAAAGAATGTGATTTTTTTGTTATTGTGTAATGAAATGTGTCGATATTTGGAACATCTGCTTAAGTCATTGAACTGGTATTTTCCAAATGACCAATGCTTGGTGTTAAAAAATTATGCCTGGGGAAAAGAGTAGTTCAAAGAGCAAGATCAGCAGATTTTAATATAACAGAAATAGAAAAGTTTGGTTCAGAGTCTACATTATAAATAACATTTAAGAAACTACTACCACTTGTTGAATTTTGGTGTGGTATCAAAGAATATCCACAATTACCTGATAAGGCTATTAAAGTACTCCTATCTTTTCCAGCTATATGTCTGTGTGAGACTGGATTTTCCTCATATACTATAAACAAAAGAACATATAACAGATTGGCTGCAGAAGCAGGTATGGGAATCCAGCTGTCTTCTATTAAGCCAGATGTTAAAGAGTTTGGCGCATATGAGAAACAGTGTGACTCTTCTCATTAAATTAATTTTTATGAAAGAAGTTAATTTTGTTTTAGGCTGGGTGCAGCTTGCTCACGCCTATAATCCCAGCACTTTGGGAGGCCAATGTGGAGGATCACTTGAGGCCAGGAGTTTGAGACCAGCTTGGGCTACATAGCAAGACCTGGTCTCTACAAAAATAAAAATAAAAATAAAATAGTTGGGTGTGGTGGCACATGCCTGCAGTGCTAGCTGCCTAGGAGGCTGAAGCAAGAAGTTTGCTTGAGCTCAGAAGTTTGAGGCTGCAGTGAACTTCGCACGACTGCCCTCCAGCCTAGGCAACAGAGCAAAACCCTGTCTTAAAAAATAAATATATAAATAAATAAAAGGAAAAAAAAGAAATAGTTATTTTTTCCTATAAAGTATGTTATTTGTGTTAACATATAGCAGGTTTATTATGTTATGAAAATTAGTGTTTTAAAATTTTCTCAGCTTTAACTTCTAATGTGGTAAATAGCAATAGATATAACTCACATAAATAAACTCTCTTTGGAGTCTTCAATAAGTAAACATATGTAAAGGGGTTCCCAAGACCAAAAAGTTTGAGAACTACCGGCCCAATGAAAGAAACTCAGGCATACTTGAACTTCTAATAGAGACTGTCCTTGTCTCTAATCATGCTGCTGCTATGGCTGTTTTCTGCTAAATAATTCCCAGAAGGAATTAGAAGTGCACATCTATCTATGGCTTTATGTAGCGGCATCTTTCTGGACCCCAGGCAACCTGGCCTCTCCCAGCCCCATCACCCTTCCTCCTTCCTGAAGGCTTGTCTCCTAAAGACTTCATACTGGGGTGAAATTTTTCTCAAACTTGCATAATTACCGAGACCCAGATTTGAATTAAATGATTTGTATTTTGTTTCTTAAATAAGTACAAATATAAAACTAGGTACAACTTCCTTTGGCCTTTAGTTTTTATACAACTATAAAACTGAATACAGTTTATAAATTATAAAAAACTATAAAGTCATCAAATTAATAATATTAATTTCACATGTACTTGATGTTTTTCTAAAGTAAACTATCATTAAGACTTAAACGTGGTGCTCACTCTTGTAGCTAAGTTCAGCAAACATATGCCACAATGATGATGGCTCAATTTTCCCACTTCCTTTCTCTGTTCCAAGCACTGTAAAACATGCATCATTTTGTGCCACAATGTCGTTTAGACTTCAAGTGGCAAGAATACATTATTTGTGTATTAAGTCTGCTCCTCTCTCAGCTCATTAACCTGAGACAAGTAAAACTGCCTGGTGTGTACTAGATCCTAGGCTCTTAACACTACCCCCAAAATCATATTGTGGTAGATATGTAAATAATCCAGACTATACTTTTTAAAACTTTATTATCACAATGAAACACTCGTTTTAAAAAATTAGAGGACAGAACTCATGAAAATATGTGTGTGGACCTCAGCTTGAGAACATTTCACTAATTAAGAGCATGGGCCAAGTGTGGTGGCTCACACTTGTAATTCCAGCACTTTGGGAGGCCAAGGCAGGCAGATCACTTGAGTCCAGGAGTTTGAGACCAGCCTGGGCAACATGGTGAAACTCTGTCTACTAAAAATACAAAAAATTAGCCACGTGTGGTGGCATGCACCTGTCATCCCAGTTACCTGTGAGTCTGAGGTGGGATGAAGTGGGAGGATCACTTGAGCCTGGGGAAGTCAAGGCTGCAGTGAGCTGTGACTGTGCCACTGCACTCTAGCCTGGGCCACAGAGTGAGACCCTGTCTCAAAAAAAAAAAAAAAAAAAAAAAAAAAAAAAAAAGGCTGGAGTCCCGAATCAGACTGACTTGGATTTGAATTTGGACTCTGCCATTTGCCATCTGTTTTTGTGCGTGACCCAACCTCTCTAAGCCTCTTTCCTCAGCCTGTCCCTCTTGGTTTTATTTAATTTGTAAAAGTGCCTTAACCCCTTTGAAATACAGTATGTAAAGTGCCTGTCATAAACTTGTCAATAATGCAGTTTTCTTCCTTTTTCCAAAATTAAAACTTAGGTCAAGCTTGCCTACCAATAAGGAGAGGCATAGGTCTGGGACACTTTTGAAGGGTTTGTTTGCCTTCAAACAAAAGCAGACACCTCCAGACTTTGTTTTCCACGGCAGAGATGGCTGGACTCTCTTTTTGGTCCCAGGTGAGGAACTGTGGCTGAGGCATGAGCCTCCAGCTCTGGGGAGGAACATGGCCTGGACTTTTGAGGCCTTGTTCTCCGAGGCCCCTCTGGCCTGTACAAGATTTTTTTCTGCCCAAAAGAAATAGATCACTCTGCTTTGTGCTTCACTTACAGGGAGTGGAGCTGGCTCGCTCTACACGCTGCTTCTCACCTTAGCATATCAGTGGAAAAGCCCTGGTTCTGGGCATAGGCATGGCTGTGGACATGGGCATGAGCTTTATGGGGCTGCCATTAGTTGGCCAGAAACCCTGCCCTAAGAGTGGACAGATTGAGGCCGTGGTAATGACCTGGTCATTGTGCCCTCACGACCTGCCAGGTGTGGGCCCTCGTCTCCTATCCTGCCAGCATTTGCTCTGTAAGGACTGCTTCCAGGGCTTGATACAGGAGCTAGGGCAGATTGCCAAGGCTCATGAGACTGTTGCAGATGGTAAGTACAAAGGACCACAAGTTCACTTCCCACTACATAACAGGTCTCTTCCTGTTTCATAGGAACTGAATTTCAGGTGTAGAAAGAATCAGAATTTAAATGCCCAAGGGACACTCATTGCTGAAAGCAATCTTTGGGGGAATCTGTGAGACAGAGCGAATCCTCTTGATGCCTAATATATCTGTTTTGTAAGCTGGAACTTTTCATGTTTGGGATTTCCTTAAATTGGTGGCAGACTAAGAAGCCTGGGAAGGTTTTGATTCAAAGTTTGGCTGCCTTCCCAGATGCAGAGGAGGTGTTCTGACTCACTAAAACTCCAAGGCAGAGAGAGAATGACTGGCCTCCTAGGATTAGTCAGGAACAGATTTTGAATAGAATCATACTGACTAGTGAACTATTCAGTATTTAAGCTGCTGCCCAGCAGGGAGGAGCCTGTGTCTTGCTCCAGAATGTCACGTTTCCTAGGAAACAGTCTCATTGGGAACTGTGCAGTCACTGGAGATGGGAACCGCGTGCCTTCATTTTACTATTCTAGCACAGGACATGTCACAGTGGCACAGTGAGTATCCATTGAATGAAATTATGCAGTGAGAAAGTCAAATAAGTTAGCAACACTTAGAAATATTGTGTTGATCTTTTCTGTTTGTTTTGTTCTCTGCAGTATTTCCCAAGTGATTTGAAACATGAATCTAGGCTCTCTGTGAGGCATTATAGCACTAGTTAAAAATGGGGACTTCCAAAGTGCTGGGATGACAGGCGTGAGCCACCGCACCTGGCCCACACTCTTAATTAGTGAAATGTTCTCAAGCTGGTCCACACACATATTTTCATGAGTTCTGTCCAATAATTTTTTAAAACGAGTGTTTCATTGTGATAATAAAGTTTTAAAAAGTGTAGTCTGGATTATCTACATATTTAAGCCCTCTGAACCCATGTGCAAGCTATCTTGCCTCTCAGAGTCTGCTGAGAGTTTGGAGTACAGGAGAGAGATGATCTATTTTGATTTTTTTACATTAATATATGATTTTTAAACATAAACTTAGTTTTTCCTTAATCTTAATTTTAATTAACAAATCTTATTCTCTTTATAAGTGGCATAAATTTTAACAATGCCATTTAAAGGGCCTTTGATTAATATGTGAACTTATTTACAAATTTTGTTAATATTGGCTTTTATAAAATAAAATGTAATTTATATTCTTTGTAAGTACTCCAGTTATCTAGCAAATAGGCATTCCTAATTACTTAAAGAACTCTTGAAAATCCAGTGAGTTAAATGTATAAATATGGTGAATCACAAATATATCTTAAAAGTTCCAGCATTATAGAAAACCAAATACTTCATGTTCTCACTTATAAGTGGGAACTGAAGATTGAGTACATATGGACACAGAGATGGGGATAGCAGATACTGGGACCTACTTGAGGGTGGAGGGTGGGAGGAGAGTGAGGGTCAAAAAACTACATATCAGGCCTTGTGCGGTGGCTCATACCTATAATCCTAGCACTTTGGGAGGCTGAGGTGGGCAGATCATCTGAGGTCAGGAGTTCGAGACCAGCCTGGGCAACATGGTGAAACCCCATCTGTACTAAAAATGCAAAAATTAGCTGGACATGGTGGCACGTGCCTATAGTCCCAGCTACTTGGGAGGCTGAGGCATGAGAATCACTTGAACCCAGGAGGTGGAAGTTGCAATGAGCCAAGATCACACCACTGCATGCCAGCCTGGGTGACAGAGTGAGACTTTGTCTCAAAAAAAAAAAAAAAATCAAAACAAGACAAAACAAAAAACTACCCATCAGGTACTGTGATTATTACCTGGGTGATGAAATAATCTATACACCAAACCCCCCATGACACACAATGTACCTATATAACAAACCTAAGTATGTACCCCTGAACCTAAAATAAAACTTAAAAGAAACAAATGAGGTGGTCAGGTTTGGTTCAGTTCCAGTGCCAAAGGGCAGAGGAGAGGGTTGATTTCTATGTTAGTGCCTCAGGCTTCATGCTGTGTTACTTAACAATCTTTGATCCTGGCCCCACAGCCCTTGGACAGACCTGGCGCCTGAGTGATAGGTGGCTGCCATTGGGGGCTGTGAATAAAATCCCAAAAAGAGGGGTTTTTTTGTTTGTTTGTTTTGTTTTTTTGTTTTTTTGTTTTTTGAGACAGTGTCTTGCTCTGTCGCCCAGGCTGGAGTGCAGTGGTGCGATCTCGGCTCACTGCAGCCTCTGCCTCCTGAGGTCAAGTGATTCTTCTGCCTCAGCCTCCCAAATAGCTGGGACTACAGGCACGTGCCACCACACCCAGCTAATTTTTGTATTTTTAGTAGAGACAGGGTTTCACCATGTTGGCCAGGCTGGTTTTGAACTCCTGACCTCAAGTGACCTGCCTGCCTCGGCCTCCCAAAGTGCTGGGATTACAGGCGTGAGCCACTGCACATGGTCCTAAAGGAGTTTTGTTAAAATCATGTTAGACAATGAGGATGCAAGGTATTCGGTACCATTGATTCCAGCAGTATTGACAGTATGAAGGATGGTGCCTGTGACTTTACCATAATTCTTCAGTAATGGTAAATAGCACTGTTGGTATTAGCAGCAATAGGAGATGGCAGTCTCAATACATCAACATAAGGCAGTCTGTGCTTTGGACCAAATGACATTGGGCCTCTGCAGCAGTGGTGGCACCTTTTGCTAGCTTTGGTGATGGTGCCCTTCCTGACTATAGAGATTTAAAGATAGTCACAATACTTTTCTGCCACCCATCCCACCAAGAGGTGAAGTCTATTTCTGTTTCCCCTGAATCTGTATTGGTCCTATGACTTACTTTAACCACTGGAATGTGGCAGAAATATTGCTGTGTAACTTCAAAAGCTGGGCCTCAGGAGATCTGCAATGTCTAAGTTTGCTGGTTGGAATATGCCATCTTGGAATCCAGTCTCCATGCTGTGAGTAAGCCCAAGCAGTCAATGGAGAGTAGAACTGAGGTTTCTGCCTGACAACCAATACCAGTTGCTAGCCATGAGTGAGGCTGTTTTGGACTGGGCCATATCCCAGATGACATCACTGAAGCACAAGAACTACTCAGTCAACCCATGAATCACTGAAAGTAATAAACTTCTGATGTTTTAAGCCATGAAAAAAAGGTTCCAGCATTGTTGGGTTAATATCTATAATATAAAAAGAACTCCTACAAGTCAACAATAAAAAAAAAAAGCCCTGATTTTAAAATGGGCAAAAGATTTGAATATACATTTCTCCAAAGATGAAGTACAAATAACCAATAAGCCCAAGAAAAAATACTCAACATCACTAATCACTAGGGAAATGCAAATCAAAACCATGATGAGAAACCACCTCATGCCTATTAGGATGGCTATCAAACAAACCAAAAAAAATCGCAGAAAATAATAGATGTTGACAAGAATGTAGAGAAATTGGAATACTTGTGCACTGTTGGAGGGAATATAATACAGTGTGGCTGCTGTGGAAAATATGGTAGTTCCACAGAAAATTAAAAATCAAATTATCATATGATCCAGTAATTCCACTTTTGGATATATGCTTAAAAGAATTTAAAGTAGGGGCTTGAAGAGATATTTGTACACTCATGTTTCTAGCAGCATTATTTGCAATAGCCAAAAGGTAGAAGTAACCCAAGTGTTAATCAACAAATGAATGGATAAACAAAATGTAGTATGTACATATAGTGGAATATTATTCAGCTTTAATAAGGAAGGAAGTTCTGACACATGCTACAACATGGATGAAGCTTTAGGACATTATGCTAAATGAGGTAAGCCTGTTATAAAAGGGCAAGTACTGTATGATTCCAGTTACGTGAGATATTTAGAGTAGTTACGTGAGATATTTAGATATTTAGAGATATTAGCTTCATAGAGATAGAAACTAGAAAGGTGATTTCTAGGGACTGGGGGAATGGGGAGTTGTCGTTTGATGGGTATAGAGTTTCAGTTTGCCCATTTTTTTAATGGGGTTATCATTTGTTATTGTCGAATTGTAGAAGTTCCTTACACATTCTGGATACCTATCTCTTATTAGATATATGATTTGCAAATATTTTCTCCCATTCCGTGAGTTGCTTTTTCATTCTGTTGATAGTGTTCTGGGATGCACAAAGTTTTAAATTTTCATGAAGTCCAACTTATCTATGTTTTTTACTGTTGTTGTCTGTGCTTTTGGTGTCACATTCAAGAAATCATTGCCAAATCCAATGTCACAAATATTTTCCCCTTTGTTTTCTTCTAGGAGTTTTATAGTTTTAGCTCTTAAGTTCAGGTCTTTGATCTCACTTAAGGTTTTTAACGTGAACGAATTATGCATGTGTCAAGGCTGTGTGACTCTAAAAGGAGAACATTAAATTAATATATATAGGCTGGGTGCTGTGGTGGCTCACGCCTGTAATCCCAGCACTTTGAGAGGCCAAGGCAGGTGGATCACCTGAGGTCAGGAGTTCAAGACCAGCCTGGCTAACATGGCGAAACCCTGTCTCTACTAAAAATACAAAAAAAAAGTTGCTGAGTTTGATGGCAGGTGCCAGTGGTGGCAGACACTAGCTACTCGGGAGGCTCAGGCAGGAGAACCACTTGAACCCAGGAAGTGGAGGTTGCAGTGAGCTGAAATCGCGCCACTACACTCCAGCCTGGGCGACAGAGTGAGACTCCATCTGTCTCTCTTTATATATATGACAGCTACCTGGATCATAATATTTGTTGCCGAGTTATTCTAATTGCAATGAAGAATAAAAACCAAAAGCTTTGGTGTCAGTATATTTGGCCATCTGAGTGTCATTCCTGATCTGCCTGCCATTACTAGTTGTGTAAAAACCAAGAGGTTTTTTTTTTTGCCTGTAAAATGAGGTTAATGGTGATAGTTACTAACTCATAGGACTGTTGTGAAGATTATATGAGGACATATACATAAAGCCTTCTGTACTATGCCTCATTTATAGAAAGTAAGAAATGTTAAAAAAAAATGCTGTTATTAGAACTTAAGAAGATGTAAATAGGGGAAAAAAGCCTGTTAGATGGAAACATGCTTAATTTGGAACCAGAGAGGCAGTTTCTCATATAATATGTGTACTATGTGGCATCTTATATTCCTTTCTTTTTTTTTTTTTTTTTTTGGAGGCGGAGTTTTGCTCTTGTTGCCCAGATTGGAGTGCAATGGCGTGATCTTGGCTCACTGGAACCTCCGCCTCCCGGGTTCGAGCAATTCTCCTCCCTCAGCCTCCCGAGTAGCTAGAATTACAGGTGCCAACCACCATGCCCGGCTAATTTTTTTTATTTTTAGTAAAGACGGGATTTCGCCATATTGGCCAGGCTGGTCTGGAACTCCTGACCTCTGGTGATCCGCCCACCTCAGCCTCCCCAAGTGCGGGGATTACAGGAGTGAGCCACTGTGTCTGGCTTCTTATATTCTTTAGTAGGTCTGATGGTCTTGCTAGGCCATGGTTACCTTCCACATTTGCATTTATGGGTAAAAAGTTGAATAAACTTCCTCTTTTTTTATTTTTTTGAGACGGAGTCTTGCTCTGTTATCCAGGCTGGAGTGCAGTGGTGAGATCTTGGCTCACTGCAAGCTCTGCCTCCCGGGTTCATGCCTTTCTCCTGCCTCAGCCTCCCGAGTAGCTGGGACTACAGGCGCCCGCCACCACACCTGGCTAATTTTTTTTGTATTTTTAGTAGAGACAGGGTTTCACCGTGTTAGCCAGGATGATCTCGATCTCCTGATTAATGATCTGCCCACCTCGGCCTCCCAAAGTGCTGGGATTACAGGTGTGAGCCACCGCGTCTGGCCTAACTTCCTCTTTATTACTTGGAACTATTAAGAGGACCCTATGTGGTGTGGTATTTGTTGGTTTGTATGTCTGTCTCTCCCTCATGGATATTTATTGACTACTATGTGCCAGGCTGTATGGCATTTAGGGTACAGAGATGAAAAGACAGAGCCCGCCGGGCGCGGTGGCTCAAGCCTGTAATCCCAGCACTTTGGGAGGCCGAGACGGGCGGATCATGAGGTCAGGAGATCGAGACCATCCTGGCTAACCCAGTGAAACCCCGTGTCTACTAAAAAATACAAAAAATTAGCCGGGCGTGGTGGCGGGCGCCTGTAGTCCCAGCTACGCGGGAGGCTGAGGCAGGAGAATGGCTTGAACCCAGGAGGCGGAGCTTGCAGTGAGCTGAGATCCGGCCACTGCACTCCAGCCTGGGCGACGCAGCGAGACTCCGTCTCAAAAAAAAAAAAAATAAATAAAAATAAAAAAAAAAAAGAAAAGACAGAGCCCTTGACTTCAAGGAGCTCATAGTCTATGAATGACAGCCAGATAAACAGGTGATAATAATACAGTGAGGAGCAGATTGTTTAAAGTTCAAGTAAAGGATCAATAACTCTGGTAAGTTCTCCATGTACTAGGACTGGCAGATATCAGTTGCCCACTGAATATTTTCTGAAGGATCAAAAGAATGGCTCCCAAATCAGCTGTCTGATGAAAGGCAGAGCTGTCACCTATCTCTGGCTAGCCTAGTGAAATACCCAATACCTGAACTTAGATTTCTGGTCTGTAGTTTGAGAAGCCATGTTTGGAGAGAGTTTTTAGTAAAGTCACTTTGTCCAGCAGAGTAGGAACACGGGCTTTCCGGAAAGTTTATCCTCTTTCTGTGAATCTGGGCAGAAATCTGTATTTTTTTTTTTTTTTTTTTTAAAGTAAAATGTGGGAGCCGGTAGAGGGATGGCAGGGGAGGCGGATAGAGGCTGAGGAATAAACAGTTTCCTAGCTTCAATGCCTCCAACCGGATGGAGCCACACTGCATGGGGCCGAGTTCATTTCTGTAAACCTGTTTCTCCTGCTTCCTGGGCAGAGCCGAGCAGTTGCTATGTTGAATGGAAGAAGGGCTGTGCCTGGGCTCAGGGTCTGTCGATCTGGTTTTTGGCTCTAGTTCCTCCCCAGGCCTGTACTCCTGCTCTGGGGCTTGGAACTGGGGATAGCATGAGGTAGGCATCTTCCTATTCATCCAGATGGTGCCTTTCAGGTCTGTAACCCTGCAACCCAACACAGAACATGATGCAGGAGAGGAGGTCTTAAGTGAATATTTATTGAATAAATGACTTAATTAATAAAGCCTGGGTAGAAGGCTTTTTTCACTTGTGATACAGTCCCTTTTTGTTCTTCAAGTGGGAGGTACAAAACACATTTATCAAGCACTTAACTGGTTGGCAGACACTGTAGAGGCATTATCTTTTGTAAACTCCATAGCAGCCTTATAAAGGGGGTATTAGTACTCCCATTTTATAGATGAAAAATATGGGGATGGGATACTTATAGACAACTACTTGGGATATTTATTAACAACTACTGCCTGGTAAGGTCAAATTCAGGTTCACCTGTCTTCAAAGCTTGTGATCAACATCGTGGCACTTTGCTCAGGGGGAGAGTCCACACTCAGTTAGAATACCAAACTGATGAGGAGATTCCATGGAGAATCTTTGAAGAAAGAACAAACTCTGCAGCCTGAGCCAGCAAATATAAATATTTTTTAATTAAAAAAGTTTTTAACTGACATGTAAAACTATGTATTTACAGTGTACAACATGATGTTTTGAAGTATAAATACATTGCAGAATGACTAAATCTAGCCAGTTAACATACACATCAACTCACATAATTATCATTTTGGTGGTGAGAACACTTTACATCCATTCTCCTGGCATCTTTCAAGCATACAATATATTATTAACCACACTTATCATGCAGTACAATTAATCTCTTGAACTTATTCCTGCTATCTAACTTGGATTTTTGTATCCTTTGACCAACATCTCCCTAACTACCCTTGCCCCCTGCCAACGACTCTAGACCCTGGTAGCTGCTTTTATACTGTCCACTTTTATGAGATCAGTTTTTTTAGATTCCACATGAGTGAGCTTATACAGTATTTGTCTTTCTGTGCCTGGCTTATTTCACTTACAATGTGCTGTAGATACAACCATGTTGTCACAAATGACAGGTTTTCCTCTTCTTTTTTTTTACTGGTTGAATAGTATAGTGTGTATATATATCTCTCACATTTTCTTTATCCATTCATCAGTAGACACAGGTTGATTCCCTGTCCTAGCTATTGTGAATAATACAGCTATGAACATGGGAGTGCAGGTATGTCTCTGACATGCTGATTTCATTTTCTTTGGAAATACAGTAGTCCCCCTGCATCCAAGGTTTTGCTTTTCAAGTTTTTAGTTACTCACGGCCTGAAAATATTAAGAGATTTTGTGGGGGGTGGAGGGGGGAAGACAGAGAGAGAGCGAGCGAGCACAGAGGCTGCATTCATGTTGCTTTTATTACAGTATATTCTTATAATTGTTCTATTTTATTATTAGTTATTGTTAATCTCTTACTTTGCCTAATTTACAAATTAAACTTTATCATAGCTATGTATGCACAGGAAAAATATTGTATATATAGGGTTTGGTACTGTTTCACTGTTTCAGGCATCTTGGAATGTACCCTCCATGAATAAGGGGGGACTACTGTATACTCAGTATTTGAATTGCTGGATCAAGCGCAAATCTTTAATTAATACAGCCACAGCTGAGTTGAGATTCTCCCCAGCAACTAGAAAAATGGGTCTGCATCACCTCTCAGGCACTGAGGAGACCAGCTGGGCAAGATCTTCAAAAGCTAATGATGGAGACCAGAGCAAAGTTAGGAGTGTGGTGAGAATACAGTGGCTTAGCCATGCAGTGCGATGGCTGGGTACAGAAATGCCAGCTATTGAAATTGGATTTTCTCAGTCAATGAGAATATCTACTTGGGGCTATTTGCTTTTGTGGCTAATTAAAAATGGTCCCAGGTCAAATTCTATCTGGAAAGTTGGCCATTGAGTACCAAAATGATACTTTAAGTAAATATAGTAAGCTCTGAAGGGAGCTAACATCCCTGAAACTAACTCTTACCATATGCTGGCTCTGTCTTCAGGGTTCTCAGGGTTGCTGTGGTTTTATTTGTCATTTTAGGAAAGGGAAGAGGGAATTAATTGGATATTTCCTTCCCCATGCGAGGAAAAGGAACAGTACTTATTTTTTCTCTTCAAATCAATTAAAAGACAAATCATGGCTGGAAGACTTTGATACTGAGATGCAGATTCCAGAATCTACTTGTTTAGTATCTTATTTTTCCCATTTTCAAAGTTGGGGATGTAGCTGGAAGTCACAGACCCTAGAGCTCACCTGGACTCTAGCACTAATAGACTGGGCAATCCTAGGCCCTTTCTGGCTTTCAGGGCTAGACCTAATGAGATTTAACAACACCAAATTACTACTATAGCCCCATGCTTCTTGAAGCTAGTGAAGGGTGACAGCATCCCCCAAACACTACTAATGCTGAAAGGAGGAGCAATCACGGTCCCTCGTTGGACAGGCCTTGGGACTTTAGGAATATCCAAAGAGAGGGAACTGATGCAAGATGCTACAACCTTAGAGTCAGAGAGGGAAATGATGCTTATTTTAATGAGCAGCTCAGCTGGAGGGGCTCTGATGGTCTTGGGTGGGAATGGGAGGCAGGGGGTGAGATCTCAGCTATAGGAGCCTGGGAGGTGGGTGACTATTCTTTGCTCATTCCAGGTGCTGCAGTGTGTCCAGCCTTTTGAGGTCTGTTGTGGGCAGTGACTCAAGTCTCCCAGGTGGAGGGCAGTCTACTGAGCTGGGTGTGCAGCAGGTATAGAAGCTGAAGCCCGGAGCCCTATCAGTGGAGTGGCTTTTTAGTTCATGAACAGTTTCCTTACCTTAATTAGCTCTCTAGGGCCCTGGGAGTAGCACTGGCACTCCAGAACAGGACCCATTACTGGGAGAGCAATTCCCCCAGTAATGGAAAGGAGGCAGGCTGCGTTTTGGGGGAGGTGCTTGCTGCTGCCAGTGCTGCTTGGAACTAGATTTGCTGAGGGAACAGATTTGCTGAGGGAGGGAGCTCGAGATGGCTGTGATGGATGGATGAGATCTTCGAGGGGCCTCTTGTCTGCTGGAACTTTCTGATTTAAGGGGGAGCAGTTAAGGTTGAGTGCTGTGGAGGCCAGGAGGCAGAGAAGGCCCTTAAACTCCAACCCCTCACTGCATAGATGAAGCATCAGGAGTCCAGGAAGGGCTAGGATCCTGCTGAAAACCACATGATCGGTCACTTGCAGAGCCAGGAAAAAAACCCAACTCCCTTGCCTGACAGTCCAGGGCTTTCCTGGACTTGAGGGCCAGTAGAAACTACAGACCCAGAATAGGATGCTGCCCTTGGTTCCCCAACTCTGTCTCTCTCTCCAGGCCCAGCTGGAAAAGGGATCAGTGGCTTAGCATGGAGCATGTCAGTGCATCAGTTTTTGCACTGACTAAGATTTGGGATGAAAATAGACAGAGGTGCTACCTGGGTCAGTGAGGGTCTATCAAATGAAATGAGCCCAGACTTCATCCTACCTGTACTTTTTGCATTATACTGTGGGTACTTTCTTGGCACAGAAAGCCTGTTTCACAGCCAGGTGGTTCCTAGGAGCATGGGCTCTGAAGGCTATGGATCATGCATCCATCTCCAGCCCCAGCCAGTCACCTGGCTTTCATAGCCAGATTCTGACTCTTGGCTCAGATTGGCTGTCTGGCTCTTCCTCACAGTCCCTGGATACCTGCCTGACCTCAGCTTATTCCCTATTCTTTCCAATAGTGATATTTTTCCTGACCTCACTTCACTTATTGCCACTGTGGTTATGCTCTAGCTTTGACCCTGATCACTCCCTCTGACTCCGGGACTGCACTTCTAGCTACCCAAAGGCTTCCAGTTGCTTGCAGTTTAAAATGGATACTTAGCACTTGAGGAGGCCAAGAGGGGAGGATCTCTTGAGGTCAGGAGTTCAAAACCAGCCTGGGCAACAGAGTAAGGCCCTGTCTCTACAAAAAATAGAAAATGAAAAATAAATTAGCTGGGTGCACACCTGTAGTCCCAGCTGCTTGGGAGGCTGAGGCTGCAGTGAGCCATAATCATGCCACCACACTCCAGCCCGAGTGGCAGAATGAAACGCTGTCTCAAAATAAACAAAAAAAACCAAAGACAAACAAACAAGAAAAAAACTAATTCATACTGGCCCAGTGAGAAGAACGACTGGAGGAGATAGGACTGGATACAGGAAGACCTGCTGTACTACTGCAGTTGTCCAGGCCATTGGTTCCTGATTGCTGGGCTTTGAACCAGTGCTGGTCTGAATGCCTAAGAATTGTTTGTGATGCTTGCTAAAAATACAGATTCCCAGTCCCACATCCACACACAAAAGATTTGGGTTTGGTAGATTCAGAATTTCTAACAAGCTCTCCAGATTTGGGCATCACTGGTCCAGGCAAGGCAGAATGAAGCCTGATCTTAAGAGGGCAAGGATGCCAGAGAAAGGAAGGCATAGATAACATGGGATTTGGCCACTGCTCTCTTCCTCCTGTTACCTACCTCTGTTCATGACAGCCCTCCACTTGACTCTTTGTTCTTCACACACTACCACTAGCCCCAACATCCTAATTTGCTTATGTCCTGTCAGTTCTCTTTGAAATGAGTCTTCTGTTGCTTTTTTCCATTTCTACCCTCATTTAGGGTCCCATTAATGCTCAACTACCCTGACCTCCCTGTGTCCAGTCCATCAAGATAATCATAAAGCCCAGCTCAGTCACTCTCCAGAAGCTTTTTGGGCTGCCTTTTATTTTAGGATGAAGGTCAAGCTCCTGAGCTTAGCATTCAGTTTCCTTCAGGAGCTTACTCTCCTGCCAGTCTTTCCAAGCATATCCCTGCCACTCCCCCTCATCTGGTTGCTCTGTGCTTTTGAAATTGTGCTGTACTTGTAGCCTTGCCCCATCCTAATGTCTCCTCCAGTCAACCCTGTTCATCCTTCCCTTTTTTCCTCTCTGCTTGTGTGTGACTGGATCTTCCTGGTGGGTAGAGTTAGCTGCCAAGGGAGAACCCCCACGACCTTTTTGCATCATAAATGTGTGTCTTCTCCATCCGAAGTCCTAATCCTCTGCTTGTGACGGACAATTGGTCACTATGGCAACTGACTGTGACGTCACAGGATAAGGACTTCAGGTGAAGTGGCAGGAGCAGGTGAGTATGTAGGAGACAGATTTCAATGTCTGTGGAAGGCCCCCCCACACCCTCCTTCAGTGCCGGGGGCATGGAGGGATATCTTGGGCTCCTGCTGTTTTTTAAAATGATGCGGTGAGAGTGTGTGCCTGGCATCTGCGTGCTGCAGCAGTGTGAGGCTGACAGAGTGTGTCAACTTGAGCTCTGGCTGTGCAGGCACCGCTGCTGCGTGAGCCTGTTATTCCATTCTGGATTGCTATTTTGATACCCAGATTGCATCATTCTTCCTACGTATAAACAGGGGGTCCCCAGGGCCCTGCAGCTACTCACTTCTCCACCAACACTGTTGTTGTGATGAGCTCTATTTAAATGAGCTGCCGGATCGGGGCAGGTTCCAGCCACACATGAGCACTGTCATTTTGGGGAACATGGAGGGCTGAAGGATTTTTGGATGGAGTCCTAAAAGGCTGAGAGTGCTGTCTCCCGAGCTGTGCAGAGAGCGACAGAGCTAGTTCCTGAAAGTTGAAAATGTCGTTTTCTTCCTTCTGAGCTTCTATTCCAAGGCACCCAGAGGATTAGGAAGGAGATGCAGCTAGGAAAAGAGTCGCCTCTTTGAGGTCTCCCTCTTGCTGTTCAGTTTGGGAAAATTGCTGCAGAGCCTTCAAGATAAACAGAAACAGGAGGAGTCAACCAAGCTCTTTCCTGCAGGAGTATCTCAGGTGAGCTAGAGAAATGCAGCCCCGGCTGAGGATGCGTCAGAGAAAGGAGAGGATCCAGGCTGCTCCCCTTACCCTATCCAGTATCCATTCCCGGAGGCTTAGGCCTTGCAGCCCGGCTGGCTACAGCATGCAGGGTGGGTGTTCCTGGGCGCTTGGTAAGCACCATCCTCTGGACCTGTGGTGGTCTCACCTGTCGCTCCTCTGACTTCTATCCCAGGTGTTGCTCTAATCACGGCATCAGGGCCACCGGTAAGCCTGCTGGCAGCTGGGGCAGAAGCAGCAGTCACTTTAGGGGTAACTTGGATAAAAATTTGTCTTTCTAGCAGGGACTGGGTATTTGGGGATGGGGTGCAACATGTTTCTTGAAGGTGGTGCTGCTCTGAGTGGTGGGTTGGAGGACGCCTTCAGGGGCTGTGTGGTGGGGGCCTTAGCTGGTGCTAAGTAGACTGGTGCTGCCCAGGGGTGGGAGGGCAGAACTGTTAGTGAGGATGTCCAGCCTGCCAGAGGATACAACTAGAGTGTTTTTTCTCATTGCTTAGCGTCTGACAGAGGCATAGGGAGGTAGAGAATCTTACCTGTGGCTACAGAGGTAATTAGGGACTGCTTAGTGGTTCACAGTATCACCTATGTTATACAAGGGCCATGTGATTTTAGCTAAGCTCCTCCCTGTCTTTGGGCCTCCATGTCATCATCTGTGTGGTGGGCAATTGCCTGGATGAACAGTGAAGCTCTGTCCAGCTTTGGGTCTACAGGTTGGAACTAGCAGAGGAGCATCAGGCTCCTCCAGTGGATGCTATTGCTCTGTTGGGATCAGAGCTTGGACCCCAGCTTCTAGTTGCCTGGAGCCCTGGGCAAGAGCTGTGGAATGAAGGGCTTCCTAACGCTCAGAGGATTGCTTAGCATTGGTCTCAGGCTTGTGTGACGTATGTGTTCTCGCTTGGTGACCTAAGCTGACCCGATACCAGCTTTCTGAGACCTCTTTGGGATTTCTCTCCTCCCCTACCTCCCTGGTGTCCATGTTGCCTTGGCCCTGCTGTTCATGTCTGAAAGGTAGACTACCCAGTGTGGGCCCAACTTCCTTGCTGCCTCACTAAGGAGCACCTCTGGTGTCTGTGACTTCCTGATTCTGGAGACAGAAGCCCCACATCTCATGGGGGATAATCATGTGGACTTGGGGCCCTGTCTCTATATTTCTCAGAATCAGTGTTCTTGTATGTGAAATACAAGAGTAGGGCTGTCGTTTGAATAATAATTAACCAAATAAAATGGAAAAAAGCATGATATCTAAATAATATTTTATGTACAATGTGATTTAAATATGTATTTATAACTAAATTAATATTAAATATTGTTAAGTAGATGTTTGGTTATACACAGCTCTAAGAGTTGATATATACGCTCAGTGCATGTTCTAGGTCCCAGCAGCAGTCCTTGTAGTGCCAAACCTCAGGCTGCACTCTAGGTCTGCTTATGGGTCCTGCAGTTGAGCTGGGAGTCTGGCTCCCAACTCAGTGCCAATCCCCAGGTACAGGAGTATCAGGTCACTACCTGTCTGTTGGGAATCTGCCCTATTCTCTGCCAGAGGGGAACTACATCACAGCTGAATTCAGAGTCTTTCTTAACTTCTTAGTCTCTTTTTATTATTATTATTATTATACTTTAAGTTCTAGGGTACCGTGCAGGTTTGTTACATATGTATACATGTGCCATGTTGGTGTGCTGTACCTATTATTAAAACTCGTCATTTACATTAGGTAAATGACAAGTTAATGGGTGCAGCTGGGTGAGCATGCCTTTCTCAGTTGCATGATATAGGAGACAGCTATCAGGCTCAGCCACAGGGGAAGGGGGTGCTCTCTCGTAGGTGCTGTGTCTCAAACTTGGTTGTACATTGTTTTCACCTGGGGAATTTTTTACACATGTAAAGTGCCTGGTTCAGAGAGTGGTGGTGTACAGATGAAAATGTGTCCCACACCTCTCAAGGACCAGAAGTGTTTGTACTTGTGACAGATGGACTAAATGTCCTCCACTTTCAGAGCTGCTCTCCTAGGCTCCTAAGTTCTCAGGAGCACCTCTGGTGTCTGTGACTTCCTGATTCTGGAGACAGAAGCCCCACATCTCATGGGGGATAATCATGTGGACTTGGGGCCCTGTCTCTATATTTCTCAGAATCAGTGTTCTTGTATGTGAAATACAAGAGTAGGGCTGTCGTTTGAATAATAATTAACCAAATAAAATGGAAAAAAGCATGATATCTAAATAATATTTTATGTACAATGTGATTTAAATATGTATTTATAACTAAATTAATATTAAATATTGTTAAGTAGGTGTTTGGTTATACACAGCTCTAAGAGTTGATATATGCCAATTGTCTAAAGTAAAACTTTACTTTGATATCTTCATTGAAAGATGGAGAATCTCTTTAAAAAAAATAAAAAGTCAAGGTTGACACAGCTTGATGGGGTTAGGGACCTTCTGAGGGAAGAGAAGAATTTGCGGACAAAGGTGTTGTGACACAAAGAGAGCGCATGTCCTTTGGGTCCACTCTGGGGCCCGCAGCCTCCCTGGGACAGTGCCTGCACCACTATGATGATTCTCCATCTCTGCTCTTTGCTGCACAGCCCCTCTTGGAGGGCTAATCTCTTAAATCCAGGCTTTCTTTCAACTACAAGCTTGTTCCCTGACTTTCTGACAAGGATGATAGCCAGGGTGCTATTTGGCTCTCTGTTCCTTCCCATCTTGCCCAGGATAATATTTCTTTTTCTTTAATTTCTTTTTTAATTTTTAATTTTTTTTTTTTTTTTGAGGCAGAGTCTCACTCTGTCACCCAGGCTGGAGTGCAGTGGCGCAATCATGGCTCACTGCAAGCTCCGCCTCCTCGCTTCAAGCAATTGTCCTGCCTTGGCCTCCCGAGGCTGGGATTACAGGGTGCTCCCCACCACGCCTGGCTAATTTTTGTGTTTTTAGTAGAGACTGGGTTTTGCTATATTGGCCAAGCTGGTCTCAAACTCCTGACCTCAGATGATCCTCCTGTCTTGGCATCCCAAAGTGTTGGGATTACAGGTGTGAGCCACCGGGTCTGGCTTCCAGGAGAAAAAAACGCCTGGCTGCTGTAGGCAGAGTAAATGGGTTGGATAATTTGTACTTCCCTACATTCCTATTCCCCTCATTTTAATGGTGTAGAAAGTAAGATAATTGCTTGAACCCAGGAGGCAGAGGTTGCAGTGAGCCGAGATTGTGCCACTGCAGTCCACCCTGGGTGACAGAGCGAAACTGCATCTCAAAAAAAAAGAAAAAAAAAAAAAAAAGAAAAAAGAAAAAAAAAAAAAAGGAAATGTAGTCCTCATTTACCATCATCGGCTAGATTCTTAGAAACTGTGATTTTAAGCAAAACAATGTACAGCAGGTCCTTAAGTAAACATCCTTTTGTTATAACATTGATGAAAAAAAAAAACAGTTTCATTTTACGTCATCATGCTTAAAGTTGACGTTTCCAAGAACCTATCAGTGATGTTAAGTGAGGACTTACTCTATAATTCAATCTGCTAAAAACCAGGTAATATCCTTTAATACCAACTGTGGTTTATTTTTGTATACAGACATATGAACAGGTATTTGAAAGGCAATGTGATATTTGTTGTACTAGAAGGATGTTCAGGGTGCTGTGGGAACCCAGAAGAGGGACTAATTAACTAATCCTGGGGGAAATTAACCCTGCTTCTCAAAGGTGGAACATTTGAACAGGTATGAAAAGATGAATAGGAGTTTATCTGAAAAGGAGAGGGGCAAGAAAGAGTATTTCAGGAAGAGGAAACAGCATTTTTCACAGACACAGAGTCAGGCAAAAGTTTGGTGTATTCAAGAAATAGCAGAGATATTGGGCATGGCAAAAACACAGGGTGTATGGCAGGCAAAGCTGAAGATGAGATTAGAGAGAGGTAAGGTTAATTTGCAAAGGGCATTGAATGCCAAGCTGAGGACTTTGGCTTTAAGGCCAAGGGAGCAGAGGATGTGTGATGAGGCCTTCTTTGACCTATTAAGTTCTTTCTCTTTTTTCATTCTGCTCATGAGGCCATGTTACAGTGACTGATGTTTGGGCATCTGGTACCAGGGAAGTCTTGTGGATGTTGTTTTCAATGATTAGAGCAGCATTTCTGTCCTGGGCGTAGAGGAGGAGGCCTCCCCAGGGTGAACCAAGTGGAAGGGAGGGACAGTAGCCTTATTCCCCTGGATGATGTCACCTGTGGAGAGCATCCTTCTCCACCTCTGGCCTTTGTTCTTGACAGGCGGGAGAATATGCAGGACATTCCAGATGCAATCCTGTCATTAACACTCATGGCTCTGCAAAGACTCAGAAAGTTTTTCTTTCTTCCTTTTTTTTTTTTTTTTTTTTGGTGGGGTGAGGGAGTATTAAACTATTATTTTTCATGATTTTGTGGATTTTGATTTTCCCGGGATGTATCAATTAGCTTTTACTGCATAACAAGCCACCTCTAAACTTGGTAGTTAAAATAACTAAACTTTATTTAGTTTATGATTCTACAGTTTGGCTGTTTGGGCTGGGATTCTCTGGGTAATTCTTCTGGTTTGGCCTGGGCTTAAATAATTATGACTGTGTTCACTCTTGCGTCTATGTTCAGCTAGTGTGTTAGCTGGGGCTAGCTAGTCTATGATGGCCTCAGGTGGGATGCCTGAGACAACTGAGATCTCTCTCTGCATGCTCTCTCATCTTCCAGCAATCTCAATGCCAGGTTAGATTTTTCACATGGCAGTCTTAGAGTTCTAAGAACAAGAGCAGAATTATATAAGGCCACTGAGGCCTAGGCTTGGAGAACTTGTCACTTTTGCTGCATTCTGTTGGCCAAAGAAAGTCACAAGGTGAGCTTAGATTCAAAGGGTGAAGGGTCCTACCTCTTTTAAAAATTAAAAACTCATCACTGACTTGAAGCTCATGGAGAGTCTTACCTTTTGATGGTAGGATTTCAAGGGTATGGATGCAGGGAAGGGAAGAATTTGTGGCCATTTTTTGAATCTACCAGTCAAACTAACTTTCATCACCAGAGAGTTGATAATTGAGTTTATTGCATTACTGTGAATAGGATATGAGGAATCTTTTGACTCCAAAGTCAACATTCATGTAGGACCATGTGATTTCTGAAGTTTTATCTAATTTAATCTGCACAGCAACTCTTATTTTGCCTATTTTACATATGAAGAAAGTGGGGCACAGAGCAATTAAGTGAGATTGTTTTGCCCAAGGTCATTGGCTGGTAAACCTGGTATTTGGGCTTACATTTGTCTGACTATAAGTCTGGAGCAGCTGCCATTATATCCATCTTCCATATTTTGAAGAGATGAGACAGAGGAGATTGTAGCGGGACTGCTGCATTCACTGCCATAGCCAACCCCTTTCCAGATCACCCTCATCCCTGGACACAGGTACCTTGCCCTACTCCAGAGGCTCATTTTATTGTTCTCAGTAGGTTGACTGCTCTTGGGGTGGGCCAGCAGAATCACTGTGGTCTCCAGGGTGGGAGTCTTTTGCTGCTTTTATGGTCCAGAAGCCCATAAGGTCCAGAATGTGTTAGAGATGGATATATTTCTCTGGGGAGAGATTGTAGGTCAAGCTGTTCATAGGTAAAATATACATATATATGTTGCATCCAACATGGACTATGGGGAGAGAGCCCTCCAAAAGACCTCTGAGCCTCAGAGGCAGACTGACTGGTATATGCTGTCAAGAGAAAAATACCTCCTAGATGAGCAGGCAGAGAGGGCTTGCCTTTCTCTGACTAATGCCTTCTGGAAGCTGTAGCTTTGAGATCTTCCAAATCATCCTGCTATGTGGTAACTGTAATGACCTGGAGCTGTGCCTCTAACTAAACTGACTCCCTGGATCTTGGCTAGTGATGGGAGCTGTGCTCTCAGGGATGTGGAATGAGGAATGGGAGCAGCAAGAAGGCACCTGATTGTCAGAACCAAAGCAGGGCTGGGCCTGTAGTAGCATGGCTTATGGGGTGGGGAGGAAGGTAGGACCAGGTAAAGACAAGAATGTGAGGAGACCAGTTGGTCTGTAGGGAAGGCCCCAATGGGATGGTGATGTTCAGGGTACCCACATAGTAAATGCAGGCTATGGCATCAAATGTAGTTCATTTTGGCAGACATGGGTATTGCCACGTATCTTGGTGTTGTGTATTAGAAAGCCCCATGTCCAGGCCTTAGGTATAATCAGCCATGTTGCTCTGACTCTGCTATCTTTCTTTCTTGCACAGAGCTCATCTTCTGTCCTGGGTGTGAACAAGTATATCTTACCAGGGATGTAACTGAACATTTTTTTCTGCAGTGTGTTCCTACTGAGCAACCCAAGATGGCCAGGGTAAGTCAGGGCAAGGAAAGAAGCAGCTGATCTGTTTCTGAAATCTGTGAGGCCCCTGTCCATAAGTCTGTCTGTCTATCACTCTATATGATTTGTTACTTCTCTTTCAGTTTTCCTAATCATCCATCCATCCATCTAGAAGAAAATAAAAATGCATGAGTTGGGGAAAACAATGAGGGGGTTTCTATTAAGTGAAAATTACTGACTTTTTTTAGTATCAATCCCTTTAGCAGAAGGTGAGTGTAAGTTAAGGTATATTAAGAGTTGCTTACTATATATATAATTATTTTTTTCTCTCTTACAGCTCTTACTGAAAAATACCAGTACTGGGCTTTTGTTTTATTTTTTTATTATCCTGAGTTGAAATTCATATACCAGCCTAGATTAAATGGGTTTATTAATCTTGCCTGTATTTACCAACTATCGCCTTTTTCCTGAATTTCTTAAATTTTTTATCACTTACTGGCTGGCAGCCCTTCTGTTCCTCTTTCCACTAGGGTATCCTTGTCATCTAAATTAGTAAATTGCTAATTTACTAATTTACTTACTTGTTCCTGTGACTGATTTGTGTTGAATGTCTCACATGTGCCAGGCCCTGTGCTGGATATTAGGGAGATAGACCCATATACTCTACCTTCAAGGAATTCATAGTTTAATTAGTAAAACTTTCAGAATTCACATCAGTTTGGTGGCCTCTGTGATTCAGGCACAGATAGGCCAACTTTTCCAAATCTCCCCTTCTCTTGATGTTTTATATCGGCCCTGGCAAGATATTTGCTTACCAAATGAATGAACATTTGGACTGGGAGAGGCCTAGATACCCTCAGATCAGGCAGAACCCAGGTGTGGGAGCGCAAGTCTGAACGCTGGTCTGTACTTGCCCTTTCTTGGCTGCATTTGACCATCTTGCTGTGTAATCCCATATGTGGGCCTTCTCCTCTCTGAAGCACTCCTCTCTGAATTTCCTGCTTTTGCCAGTGCTTGCCCTCTAAATTTTCCTCCCTTGTCTGCCTGGTGAACCTACTTGTCATTCAGTATCCAGCTCTAATGTTTCCTTTTTGTAAAACTTTTCCTAGCCACTCCTAGAATGAGTTCCTGGAAGGCTTCCTTTGCTTCCTTTGCATATGTTGCATCCTTTTTATTACAGCATTACTCAGTTAATGCGTACCATCCTGTGTGCTATGGATAGCGTGAGGTCAGATCCTTGGCTTATGCATCTAGGTATCCTTAGCTTCAGCACAGGACTTGTGTGAACAGCCCCTGAGACAGCTGCTGCTGCTGCTCCTCCTCCTCCCTCCCTCCCTCCTTCCTTCCCTCCTTTCCTTCCTCCTCTTCTTTCTCCTCCTTCCCCTCCTCCTACTCTTCCTCCTCCTACTCTTCCTCCTCCTCCTGCTCCTTTTCCTTCTTCCTTCTCCTTCTCCTTCTTCCTTCTCCTCCTTTTCTGAGGCAGGGTCTTCCTCTGTTGCCCAGGCTGGAGTGTAGTGGTATGATCTTGGCTCACTGCAGTCTTGACCTCCTGAGCTCAAGCGATCTTCCCACCTCAGTCTCCCTAGTAGCTGGGACTACAGGCATGTGCCACCACTCCTGGCTAATTTTTGTACTTTTTGTAGAGATGGGGTCTCACTATGTTGCCCAAGCTGGTCTGAAACTCCTGGGCTCAAGCAATCCTCCTGCCTTGGCCTGCCAAAGTGCTGGGGTTACAGGTGTGAGCCACCATGCCTGACGTAGCCACTGTTCTTTTGGTCACAAAGGATGCTTCCTTTCACAAGCCCCGGCATGTTACTCCCAGACAGCTCTGCAAAACAGACTACACTCCAAAATAGTGGAGGAATAGGCCTGCAGGACCCCTGTCTTTAGAGTACTTGCCACTTGTGGAGGCAGACCCAAATGAGGATCATGTCAGTAACTCCAGAACTCTCTGCTTCCAGAACTGCTCCGAGTGCAAGGAGAAGAGGGCAGCACATATCCTCTGCACCTACTGCAATCGCTGGCTATGCAGCTCTTGCACAGAGGAACACCGACACAGCCCTGTCTCTGGGGGCCCGTTCTTTCCTCGGGCCCAGAAGGGATCTCTAGGTACCAATTCCACCTCTCCTCGCCCACTCCTGTGCCCTAAAGCAGAGCTGAACCCTAAGATCCCTGGAGAATAGCTCTTCGATCTTGTTTCCTTGCTGGGGGAGAAGGTAGGGACAGTCTCAGAGCCTTTCCCAAAGGAAGTCTCCTTCAGAGTCAAAGGGGTGACTCACTCCTGTCCCTCCCTGTGGGGGGTGGGGTGGATGAGTATGGATGAAATGGTATAGGGAGGAAGGTGTTGGATTATTGTGGAAGCTAGCTGAGCTCCCTGCCTTTCACCTCTAGAGCAATCATGCCACCCTTCTAATTTATTTACTTGATTAACTTAGTCTGGATCAGGGCTTATTCGTTTGTCTATCCAGCACCATCTGTTTTATTTTATTTTTATTTTTTTTGAGATGGAGTCTCATTCTGTCACCCAGGCTGGGGTGCAGTGGCACGATCTCGGCTCACTGCAACCTCCACTTCTTGGGTTCAAGTAATTCTCCTGCTTCAGCCTCCCGAGTAGCTGGGATTACAGGCATGCGCCACCACGCCCAGCTAATGTTTGTATTTTTAGTAGAGATGGGGTTTTGCCATGTTGGCCAGCCTGGTCTTGAACCCCTGACCTCAGGTGATCCGCCCACCTTGGCCTCCCAAAGTGCTGGCATTACAGGCGTGAGCCACTGTGCCCAGCCACCATCTGTTTTAAATGACACTCTTCTTGAAAGTCTTTTCTCAAGGCCCTTGAATTGTGAAAGGGGTTCTACATCTGTCAAATCCACAGGAACCAGAGTTCATGATCCATGAGATCTAGCCTGGAGCCTGGCAAGGCTGGGTAGCTGGTTTCAGCTCTGTTAAAAACAGAATCCTGATTAATGAACAGGTTGAGGTTAATTGTGAAGGATTCATTATTTTGCAGGAGATCTATGTGCAGTAGTAGCAAGTGCCTTCCTCAGCCTGTGGCAGGTAGTGGGATGCTCAGGCTTGATGGTGTGCTATTTCTGGACAACTGGGCAAATCCAGCCAAGCTAAGCCCAAAATCCTCCTTTTGCCCCTGGAGAGTCATCTCCTGTTTGTACCACTTCTCCCAAGCTCTGTGTTTCTGCAGTGTCCTCTGAAGGCGGAGGGCTGTGCAGCAAATCTTAAACTGAGAGGTCTGTCTAACTGAGCAAGAGAAGCCCACTTTCTCTGTCTTCTCTGGCAGGAGTGAATAGTGGTCCCGGAGACTTCACCTTGTATTGTCCTCTACACACACAGGAAGTACTCAAGCTATTCTGCGAGACATGTGATATGCTCACTTGCCATAGCTGCCTGATGGTGGAACACAAAGAACACAGGTGGGGCTGACAGATTGCCTGAAATGGGCTGGGGAGGGCTCTGGATTTCTTACTTTCAAGAGCTCTGGGGCTCCCCATGCATCAAAATCTTCTCCCTGCCCAAGCCAACCTACAGCCCCTGGGCTGAAGTTTTCCCTGCTCCTGTTGTGGTACTTCCCTGGAAAAGGCCTAATGGGCCAAGAGCCTGTGGTGCCTTAGACTTTCACTAGAAGTCATCACAGCCTCCATGGGTCTGGCTGAGACAATCCCCTGTGGAGATTGCCGCTTAGTTGGCATGCTCAAAGTAGGACTCAGCCCTTCTCAGCTTTTTCTTTGCCTCATCCCCCAGGTGCAGACATGTTGAAGAAGTTTTGCAAAACCAGAGGATGCTTCTGGAAAGTGTGACTACACAGGTGGCACATAAGAAATCCAGTCTACAGACATCTGCAAAGCAAATTGAGGACAGGTAGCACAGGCTAGTGCCTTGCCGGTGCTGGAAATGCTGTGTTCCTCCACACCCGGGATTCTGACAACAGGCTATCAGATGTAGTGCCTGTGAAGAGGAACTGTGGTTAAGCAGATGTGGGCATATGTCCTTGAAGGCATATGTCTTGGCCTTAGAGGTCTCAGGGCCAAGGAGGGATCATTAAGTCATCACTTGGTAACTGAGACCAAGCTAGGTCAGGATGATCAGAGTGAGTCTGGGTCAAAGCATACATGTTATGAACTAGCCAGAAGTCGGTGCTTGAGAACAAGGGTACCAAGCAGACACTAGGGACGAGAGTGCTGCTTATTATGAGGGTGGAACAAACCAGGGGCAATCTGCGCTTTATCACCCCTTTCCCTGTGTGTTCTCTATTCATCTACAAATCACATGAAATCATTGGTATTTTACATAGGAAGAGGAAGTGGTAGGTGCTGAGAGCACCTCATGTGGCAGGCACTGCATTGGGTATCATGTATGCATTATTTTATTCAGTTCTTGCCATTCTTTCAGTCAGGGATTATCTCCATTTTACTGATGAGGAGACTGAGGTTCATAGAGGTTAGGTAACTTATCTGAGATCACACAACTAGCCAGTGACTGTGCTGGGTTTAGACGCTGGGTCTGTGGTGACTTCAAAGCCCATGCTTTTTAAATTTTTAAAAATAGCTTTACTGAGATATAATGTACATATCATAAAATTATTCTTTTTAAATGTATAATTCAGTGGCCTTTAGTATATTCACAGAATTGTGCAACCATACATAATTACTGTCTACTTTTAAAACATTTTCATCCCCCCAAAAAGAAGCCACATTAATATAAACATTATTATATGTTTATAATAAATATTATATAATATGTTTATTATTTATTATATAATTATATAATGTTTATTATTGTTTATTATCTAATATGTTATTATGCCAATAGTGTAAATATTATTAGTCACTCTCCATTCCCCCAACACCTCCCAGCCCTCAGAAACCACTAGTCTGCTTTTTGCGTATTTTTGCCTCATGGTGACATTTATTGGAGCATCCTCCTTTTAAAGACAACAAATTACAATAAATCATTCCCATACTTTCTCTTTTGGCCCTACCTCTAGTGCTGTGTCAACTGGGGGCTACTGGGTTGACCTGGGTGTAGACTTGAGGTTTACCTAGAGAAAACCAAACTGAACTTTGATCAAGTGGGGCTCAGGTGTACAAAAGGTGGGGTGGTGGAGGAAGGCTCTTTTTTTTTTGTATTTGGTGTCTGCTAGGCCCTGATCTCAGTAGGCAGCCTCCAAGTTGCTTCTTATGTTTGCTGTCTCTTAGTCTTCATATAGTCCATGAGGAAAGCTTACCATGGCTTGTCCCATTGTGTTTACAGGATTTTTGAAGTGAAGCATCAGCATAGGAAGGTGGAAAACCAGATCAAAATGGCCAAGATGGTTCTGATGAATGAGCTGAACAAACAGGCCAATGGGCTAATAGAGGAATTAGAGGTATGTATAGACAGATGGATCAGATGGATGGGTTCAGAAACCATCCACAGATCAAGCTAGTCCCAGGACCGAGGGAAGCCTAGGCTGTAATTCAGATATGCAGCTTCCATAGCTCTCTCCTGCTCCCTGTATTTTAAAATGTCAGCCTAATTTTGGGAGGGTGGCTCATGAAGGGCTAGAAAATCAGGTCAAGCTGATCTTTGATGCTCTGTCTCTTAGGCAGCTTCCATCCTTAATTGCACAGGGTTATAATCTTGGAAGAGAAAGTCATGAAACAAACTACCTTCTTCGCTAATCTATGTCCAAGAGATATAGACATTTATTCATTTCCTCTTTCATTTATTACCCAGTCCATATGTGCACCATAAAATCTCCCACCAACTCCCCCTCCCCTTTTCTATCAGCCAGCATCCCATGACAACACTCTGCCCTACTGTCCTCTCAGAGGGGTAGTCTCATCTGATTCCATCAGTGACATACACAGGCCACCAGACTTCCCAAGCAGGTGGATTACAGTCCAATAACTGTCTTCTCTCTGTACCCAGGGGATTACTAATGAGAGAAAGCGGAAGCTGGAACAGCAGTTACAGAGCATCATGGTTCTCAACCGTCAGTTTGAGCATGTGCAGAATTTCATCAACTGGGCTGTCTGCAGCAAAACCAGTGTCCCTTTTCTTTTCAGCAAAGAGCTGGTAAGAGGAATCTCCCAACTCCTCAGCCTGTTCTTGAAGCTTATCAGAGCATCCCCTTTGTCACAGGGGCAATGAGGTGGTCCTTGGAAGTGCCTTTTCTTTTTAGGATGGAAGGAGGAATAAAATAGCAGCTCCATCCATCCTTCAAATTCAATCACTGCTTTTGGGTTAGTAAGTAAACACCATCTTTCACCAAATCCCATAGTGCAAAGAGGACACAGGTGCTGAAATGGTCCTGCCCTCCCAATGGTAGCTCAGTTGGGAAAGTCTGTAGCTTTTTGTCATAGGTCACTGGTTCAGACATTACCCTGGACATGAGTAGTGTGCTAGGCATCTCATAGAAAGTTACTGGGGTTTACGTGGGGGTCTGAAAGAAAAGGAGTTGGAGATAAGGTTGAAGTATTAGGCTTGAGAGGACGGCAGCACCCAGGAGAGGGAGCAAGAATTTTGAGAGAAGTTGATGGAGTTTATATTTGAATACTTCGAGCCTAAGGTGCCTATAGTGCATCCAAAACCAACTCCAAGCTACCTACCATTAAAAAGCTGTTCTAATATATGGGTGTGGAAGTCAGAAGAAAAGTTGGTTTTGGAGAAGGAGATGTAGGAGTCACCAGGAAATCAGTGGTATCACCTTGCAAGAGTGTGTGGAGCAAGAAGAGAGAAAGTTGGGAACCCAGGGAACACCATCGTTTTCAGCATAGACAGAAGAAGATGATGAGTGGAGGAGAGTGAGACGCACTAGTCAGAGGTTGGAAGCAAAACAGAGTGTGGTACACAGAAACGAACAGTTTCCAATTTTAAGTGACCCGTTTGGCAATGCTGCATGGGTGAAAGAAGATGAATAGTGAAGAGCAGCCTCGAGATCTGGGAATCAGGCTATCTTCTGAAAGAAGCTCCAGCAAAGTAGAAGGGTCAAAAGCTAGAATGAGGAGACTGAGGATGGGTGGTGAGGAAGTAGAGACAGAAATGAAAAGAAGAAAAATAAAAACATAGCCTGAGAAGACAGTGAGTTGGGGGAAACATTTTTTAAGCTTGGAAAACATTTGCACACATGTATGTGGTAGAAGAGGTTGAAGATAGAGAGGAGGGGTGTGTGGTGGGGTAAGTACACTGAGAAAGCAGGAGGAAGGATATAGAGTGAACTGGTTGACCTTAAACACAAGGGCAGTCCCTTCTGAGATGGGAGGACAGGAAGGGGACAATGCTGTAGTTAAGTTTGAGGGTAGAAGGGATACAAGTTTGGGGTAATTTATCCTTTATGGTGTCTTTTTTTTCTCTGTGAAATAGGAGGTGATAATAAGAGGGTTAAAACATTGGTAAGTAGCACCAAAGTGAAGATTTTAAATGGTCATTGAGTGCAGTGGAAGAGAAAGATGACAAGAAGTGACAAGAGAAAGGGCTGAGGGGTGCTGCTGAAATTAATAATCACTGAAGTGGCCCCAGGTAACATGGCTTTGGTATGACTGGATTACCTAAGAGTAGGAGTTGGTGATGGGGAGGGAATTAGGACACTAGTGATATCATTACTGTAAATGACAGGAAACTGGGGAGTCCTGTGGACTGAAGGAGCAGGGCTTGGAGAGGTTGAAGAACATACTCTGAAAGAGCATGAACTTGTTATGACCAGAGTGGGTTGTTGGAGTTTAAAGGTCTCATAGGTAGAATGGTTGTAAATGATTAATAGGGTCTAGGTATGGTGACTAAACTGAAAACAAGGTGGTTGCCATGCAAGAGATCAACGAAATAAGAGGCTAAGATGTTAGTTGGGACATTAGTTAACCAGAGGATGGCAGGGTAAGTTGGACACTTGCCAAAGCCCTGGATAAATGGGAGAGTTAGTGATGAGAAATAGATGAAAGTGATGGGAGAGGAAGAGGGCTATTGTGTAGGACAGAAGGGTGTTTTACCTGCAAATGGAAGTACAGCAATGGGGAGCTCAGAAAATGCCTGCCCCCACTAGGCTCTTAAATTGAGGTGATGGTAGAATGAATGGAGCACCAGTCGATGTCATGAGTGAGAATGACAAATCACTTGAGGCCTGAAAAGATAAGAATGTAGGGGTTCCAGGCCGGGTGCAGTGGCTCACACCTGTAATTCCAGCATTTTGGGAGGCTGAGGCAGGCCGATCACGAGGTCAGGAGATTGAGACGATCCTGGCTAACACGGTGAAACCCCGTCTCTACTAAACAAAATACAAAAAATTAGCTGGGTGTGGTGGTGAGCGCCTGTAGTCCCAGCAACTCAGGAGGCTGAGGCTGGAGAATGGAGTGAACCTGGGAGGCGAAGCTTGCAGTGAGCTGAGATCATGCCACTGCACTCCAGCCTGGGCAACAGGGTGAGACTCGGTCTCAATAAAATAAAATAAAAGACTGTAGGTTCCAGAAGTCTTGATAAGAGGAAAGGGATCAGCTGGGAGGATGGGCAGGTGCTAAGGTGCAAGAGAATGAGAATATGGAGGATCACCAGAGGTTAAACAGCCATGACTTTGATCCTTTCAGCTTGTCCAAAGAGTAAGGGAAGGGGAGTTGTCATTTAGGTGCAAGATGCCCAAATAAATGACCTTTGGTGCTGTTGTCAGATTGTGTTTCAGATGCAGCGATTGCTGGAGACAAGTTGTAACACAGATCCTGGCTCCCCTTGGAGTATCAGATTCACCTGGGAGCCTAACTTCTGGACCAAGCAGCTAGCTTCTCTTGGTGAGCTTGGACCCACCCACCCAGGCCTACCCACCCTTTGGGCTTTGACCTAATTACTTACCTTACTGGTCAGCATATGCCTAAGAAAAGCACTCCCTGGGACTGCCAGTGGTCTTGGAATCATTCAGCAAACTTTTTTTCTTTTTTTTTTTCTGAGGGGGAAGAGGAGAAAATGAGGAATTTAAATAACAGTGGCAATATAGGACTTTGTATCAGGACCAGTTGAAATCTGAGTTTACCGTTCTGTGTAAATGTCCTGTTACCTTGGTTTTATTGCTGAGAAGGAGACAAGACAGTCACCCTGCTCTCTAGAATGCTGTATGGCAGTACAGATGAATGTGTGTCTCTGTGGTCACACAAAGGTATACATGTGTGGGCACAAGCAGGGGTATCTCAGCAACAGTGAAATTGCGTGTGCATGTTTGTGTTACACAGACATATCCTTTTGAGTTGAGATATAAGCAGATAATTCATGGCCTTGTGCATTTTTCTTCCCTGCTGCAAACATTTGCTGGCATTCAGTCTTTAGGCAGAATGTAGGCAGCTTGAAGTTGTGCCTGTGTTGACAGCCTAACGAGTTTGTTAAACTGATGGCCAGCTGCTGCCTTCATTTGAGGCTGTTAATCTTATTGAAAATTTGTTGAACTTGGCAAAGTGACAAATGATATGTAGGTTTATTTCTTTTCTTCCCTCTTTCCTTTGATTTAACTCAGCAGACCTTTGATAGGCACCTACTCTTGTTTAGGCCCCAGGCTGAGTACCAAAGAACCAATGGTGAATAAAACACATTTTCCTTAAGGAGCTCAGACTTCCTCTAAGTAAGCCTCATCAAAATAATGAGATGAAGGAGTCATTAGACTGAGTTAGCCATAGATCTACTTGTACACAAGGGACCTAGAGACCTCAGGGGGTGGTGCTGGTACCTGGCACTGACCTGGTGTATTAGTCCATTCTTGTATTACTGTGAAGAAATACCTGAGACTGGGTAATTTATAAAGAAAAGAGGTTTAATTGGCTCATGATTCTGCAGGATGTACAGGAAGTATGATCCTGGAATCTGCTCGGCTTCTGGGGCGGCCTCAGGAAACTTACAGTCATGGCGGAAGGTGAAGATGCCCATCACATGGACAGAGCAGCAAGAAACAGAGCAAGGGGGGAGGTGTTACACACTTTTAAACAATCAGATCTCACGAGAACTCGATCACAAGAACAGCACCAAAGGGATGGTACTAAACCATTCATGAGGGATCTGCCCCCATGATCCAGTCATCTCTTACCAGTCGCCACTTCCAAAACTGGGGATTACAATTCAACACGAGATTTGGGTGGGGACACAGCTCCAAACCATATTACCTGGTATTAGAGCTTCCCCACTCTCTTCCATCCTGCTTGCTAAACACAGTTCCCCACGCCTGTATCTGGGAACTTGTTCATTGGTCCCAGGCATGACTTTCTACCCTTTGCTACTTTCTGGCATACTTCCTCCCCACCCCAAAGTTGATTCTTTTTGTCAGAGTCTGATTGGGCTGTTCTGTTGAAAAAAAAAATAAGTGCTATTTGAGAGAGCTTATGTTTTCCCTAGTGGGATAGAAACAGAGTCAGGGCTGAGCATCTGGTAAAAACTGAGCTAATTTCTCAAATATCCTAGGCCCCCAAAGCAGGTCCATACAGGTGCTATTACTGGCAGCATTCTAGACTGAGTCTAGGATATCAAGGGTTGAATTTCCTAATCTCTGTGCCTGGTACAGAGATTGTCGAATGAGGTTCTTTTGTCCCAGGAGCAGGAAGTAGCAAGGTGGGAGCAACTTGAAAAACTTGAAAAACTCTCTATTCTGCATTTTCAGGCTGCATAACTACTGAAGGTGGACAACTGTCCCGGGCAGATGCTCCTGCTTATGGAGGCTTACAGGGGCCATCACCCTTTTATCAAAGCCACCAGTCTCCAGTGGCTCAGCAAGAGGCTCTTAGCCACCCCTCTCACAAGTTCCAGTCTCCAGCAGTGTGCTCCTCATCTGTGTGCTGCTCCCACTGCTCCCCAGTCTCGCCTTCCCTCAAAGGCCAGGTCCCCCCACCCAGCATGCACCCAGCCCACAACTTTAGGCAGCCCTCTGAGATGGTGCCCCAGCAGCTGGGGTCTCTGCAGTGCTCTGCCCTGCTGCCCAGGGAGAAAGAGCTGGCCTGCAGCCCTCATCCACCAAAGCTGCTGCAGCCCTGGCTGGAAACCCAGCCCCCTGTGGAGCAGGAGAGCACATCCCAGCGGCTGGGGCAGCAGCTGACTTCCCAGCCCGTGTGCATTGTCCCCCCACAGGATGTTCAGCAAGGAACCCATGCCCAGCCCACCTTACAGACACCCTCTATCCAAGTCCAGTTTGGCCACAACCAGAAGCTGAAGCTCAGTCACTTTCAGCAGCAGCCACAGCAGCAGCTACCACCTCCACCACCTCCCCTCCCCGCTCCCCCACAGCAGCCACACCCACCTCTACCTCCATCCCAGCATCTGGCTTCTAGTCAGCATGAGAGCCCTCCTGGGCCTGCCTGTTCTCAGAATGTGGACATAATGCATCACAAGTTTGAGCTGGAGGAAATGCAGAAGGACTTGGAGCTTCTTCTCCAGGCTCAACAGCCCAGCTTGCAACTGAGTCAGACCAAATCTCCTCAGCATCTTCAGCAAACCATTGTGGGGCAGATCAACTACATCGTGAGGCAGCCAGCACCTGTTCAGTCCCAGAGCCAGGAGGAGACCCTGCAGGTAAGCATCAGGGTGGCTTGGCATACATATTCTGCCCATCCTAGGATCACTCACAGAACACAGCCTCCCCACATTTTAGCTTGTGGCCCTCTCTCTACAATGAAGATGGGGAAAATATTTTTTGTGGCTGCCACAACCCAGAGCTGGCTACCTTAGGACATGAATCAATGGAATTGTTGGGTGAGTGGTCTGCAGGGATGTTCTGCAGAGGTAGATGAGCAGCTGAGACACAGAGATGTCTTGAAGATGAGCTCCTGGAGGCCTTTCTGTCCACCCACCTACTAGCTTACTGAAACAAGGCAGCACAGGAATACAGTTTCTGCACCTTAGGGCTGCCTTGAGCTCAGCCCTCACATTTCAAGACTACCCTGGACTCAATCTCCCACCTCAGAAAAGCTCCAGAGAGCGTAGTATCCAGTCCCAACTTAGATCTAGGCTCAGTACTCTCCAGAGTAGCTTGGCTTAGCCCTGTCTTCTTGGATGACAGTAGGGACCCTGCCCACCAATGGTACCTTCTGAGCTATGCTGAACTCCTACCAGTGCCAGAGCAGAAGAGAGGCTGTCTCTTACCTTGTCATCTGCCTAGCTCCCTTGCCGGACCTTATGAATCCCAGACAGGGGGAAGGGCTGAGCTTAAGGAGCAGAGTGAGGGTCCATGTTAGATGCTGGCAGGCAGCACTTTTATAATATTGCACAGATATAGACTTAAACTTTTTTACTTCTACTAAGCTGGGTATGTTTTATTTGCACCATATCATTTATCCTATCGACAATGTTGTTTGGTAGGCATTACCATCTGTGCTTTATAGGTATGTAAGTGGGAGTTAGAGAAGCCTAGCAGTTTGTCTACATATCATACAACGTCAAGAGGTAGAGCTAAGACTTGGATTCTGGTCTGCTGACATTTCTGTAACGCCACAGAAGTCTTCTTCTTTCCATAGGAGGATATTGGATGCTGCTCCTCTTTTTTCTCAGCTAAAAGACAGTTGAAGAGGTGCAGTTTGGACCCCTGGGATCTTTGCTGCATTTCACATCTTCATTCTTAGCTCTTGATTTTCTTTTTTTTCCCCCAGAACCTCCTGTTCTATCCTCTTCTCTCTACCTTTCTCTCACTTTTTCTATAGTGATGTCCCCTTTAAATCTGTAATCACATTTATATCTTCAAAGCAGCTTTACAGATTTTTACTTTATTATAGAATCTAAGGCCTCACATTTATGCTTCAGTACTGACAACTTCAGATCATGCTTCAATGTCTTCCCCTGAGGCCCAGTTCTTTTGAGGAGATATAGAATAATCCGTGTGATGACAGAGAAGGGTCTAGGGTTCATAGAGGGCCACAAGCTAAAATGTAAGTCAAAACTAGGTTATGATTGCTAAAGTGAATATCACAAAATTAGCTCAGAATTCTTGGTTTGGGTTCCATCCTAAGACTTTCACATTAGCATATAGTCTTTGGAAGAGTTAGGATAAGAGTATTTTTCTTTTTGGAAAACATTTAAGCAGTACACAATGTGTGGGTGGTGACGATGGGCAGGGCAGGGTGAGCACTAGCCTTTGCTGCCACTGCTGCTGCTGCTGCTGCTACACTCTGCAGTCAAACCTACCCAAGTTCTTATTTTCTTCTCCAGGGTACAGATGAGCCCCCAGAATCTGAGGGCTCAAAGCGGGCTCTCTCTCTTGACAAGAATACTGCTGCTGCCTTGCCCCAGGTGTCTGGGGAAGAAACCCCTCTTGGTGTCCCCCCAGTGGACAGCACCATCCAGCACTCTTCTCCAAATGTGGTGAGAAAGGTACTAAAGGAGCCTGTTTTCCCTGACCACATGGGACCCACTGCCAGCCAAGACCTCAGGCACTTGGAGGAGGAGGATAAGGTGGGGGGAGGAGCATCCCTGTTCCATCCCTGGACCCTACACAGCCCTGATTCATGCCTTCTGCCCTAGTGAGTCAGCATTGTAGATCTTCCTCCTCCCCATTTCCACTCCCCCATTCACACTTAAAATGGGGCCTCCTGGGCTTCATGCAGAGTGTAAGGGGGAAGGGAAAGAAAGCCAATTTATTGAACATGTCCTCTGTCCTCTGTGCTTAGAACCGTGTGTGCTGCTTCACCAGCATTATCTCACCTTGCCTCCAACAGTTGTGGAAGTGAGCATCCCCATTGTATAACTAAGGAAACTGAAGTCCAGGGCCCTACAGCTAGTAGAAGAGACAGCTGAGGTTTATTTAAAATGAGATCAGTTAGAATCCAAAGCTTGAACTTTTCTCTCTACAATGAAGATGGGGAAAATATTTTTTGTGGCTGCCACAACCCGGAGTTGGCTACCTTAGGATATGAATCAATGGAATTGTTGGGTGAGTGGTCTGCAGGGATGTTCTGCAGAGGTAGATGAGCAGCTGAGACACAGAGGTGTCTTGAAGATGAGCTCTTGGAGGCCTTTCTGTCCACCCACCTACTAGCTTACTGAAAGTGTTCGCTTACCCTGGACATAACCCAGAACCCTCAACTATCTATTCTCACCTCTGCCCCTTCACCCCCAACCCCTGTCATACCTCTAGCAGGAGCCTCAGTGCTGTGCCATATCCTCCACCCATTCCTCCTAGTGTCCCTTGGCCCTGTTTCACTTACCCTATTGCCTTCTCTGGCCTGGTGCCCTCAACTCTCCAGTGCCTCCACTCCGGCCTGGACTTGAAGTTCTGTCAGGTGTTCTGAACTCTCCCAGCCTGTACCCTTGGCCCTGTAGCATCCCTCTGGCCCTGCAGCCCAGCTATGCTGGCTGCTCAGTGTACCTACCCCTCACCAACTTTCCCTAGCTGTACCATCACAGTGCATGTCTTAGATCAGTCAGTCTCAGTGACACTTAAGGACAGTTTAGAAAAAAGAAGGGATGGCAAAAATGAAATGTCAACTTGGAAATTGCTGGTAACTCTTGAGGCTTTTTGTCTGTGCCTATCTTACCCTGTTGAAAATGGCTTGGCGTAGAGGCCCTTGAGGTACTGTATATTGGCCCTTTGTGGCTCTTAGATGTTTAACTTCTTGTATTTGGGCCAGCCACCTAACCATTCATTCATTCATTTAATCATTTAATGCACACACACACACACACACACACACATTAATCTCCAAGTATGTGCCCCATATTCTACTAGGTGCCAGGCATACGTTGGTGAATAAGATAGTCAGTCCCATGCTGGAGAGTACAATCTGGTGGAAGAGACAGTTAAGCAACAATAATAAACTGTGGTAAAGTGCTATAATAGTCATTGGGGTACACCCCAATGGAGTACCTAGCTCTGGGAGAGGGGGCTGTTGATGGACGACTTCTTAGAGGACATTATTCTAAGCTGAAATTTCGAAGAGGAGAAGTTGGGCTAGTGAAGGGTAGAGGGGTAGAACAAATAGTCGAAAGGAATGGCAACTAGGAAGCTTCAGAAGTGAAAGAAAGCCTGGGGCAGTTAGGGGGGCTTCAGATAATTTGTAATTTGGTTGATAGGATCATGAGACACACTGGGGAATGGGATAGATTGAGACCAGAGGAGCTGTAAGGCCTTGTAAATTATGCTTTGGGGTTGGGATTCAGTCTTGGGGGATGTGAGGAGTAAGTGAAGGACTTCCAGAAAGGAGGGATATGGTTTGAATTAAGTTTGAAAGATCACTTTAGCTGTGGTAAGGGAGACCAGAATAGTACAGAGGAGAAACAGGAGGCTTAATGAAATCAATAATAATAGGAATGAAGAGGAAGCAAAGATTTCAAGAGATATCAGATCACAGGAGTTTTAGCCTCAGTGTCTGATTGATGATAGGTAAGGCAGAGAAAATCCTTTGGCTTAACACCCAGGTGTTTTCCCATGCTCCCATCCCAGTGGATCTGTCTTGACCCACTGGAATGGGAGTATGGGAAAAAGAGCATATTTAGGGGAAGAAGTTAAGTTTTGAATTATTGATATTCTTTTGTGGAAGACACATTACAAGATGACCTGAAGGCAGCTAGCTCTAGATGTCAGTAGTTCAGAAGCAAGCATGAGAATTGCTGTAACTGCCCGAAGGGTTCTTCTTGCCTGCTGCACAAATGAAGACCATGGCATTGCAGTAGAGAAAGAGTTTAGTTAATGTGAGGCTGGGATTTTTCAAAGGCAGTTTGGGGAAGGGGTGGAGGTGGCTAGAAATGGGTGCTTGCTGCTGATTGGTTGGGATGAAAATGAAATCATGGGTTAAAGCTGTTTGCTTGAGCTGAGTTGCTTCTGGATGGGGCCGTAGGAGTGGAATTGATGGATCTAGATGAAGCCATGGATGTCAGACATGCAGAAAACTTGAAAAGATATCTCAAAAGGCCAATCTACAATAGGCCCAGGAATGATTAGGGGAAAGGCAAGAGGTGGGGATGGGTAGGTTAGATCAGATCTTTTTCACTGTCATAATTTGCTCATTGATATAATTTTTGCAAAGGTGGTTTCATTGCCAGTGCTCGGTTGTAGTGGAAGCCATGCAGAAAATGCTGCTTCTCATTTGCTGAGGTTCAGTTCTGTTCCTATACACAGAGCAGAGGAAAGGAGCTGAGCCACATACATGCATGGAGTCAGTGCTGCCTGTGTGAGTGGCCCACAGGGTTCCCTGAGCAGCAAGGGGTGCTGCCCTCTTGTGTGGCTGCAAGTTGGCAGTGGGGTTAGCAAAGGTCCTAGAAACTCTAACTTCTCATTTTGAGCTTCTCCTGCCCCTTATTAAAAGGGGCTCCTGTAGAGGTTTGGAGGGACAGATGGCCTGGCATTCTTCACGTGTTTCATAGACTTTTCATGGCTTGAACTCCCAGAAAAAGGACCCTCAAATTTGTCATCCTGGCTTAGAGGAACCTTTGGATCGGCAGAGAGAGATCAACCCTGACAGTGAGAGCCACTGGTTGTCTACAAAACTACTGCAATAAGGAAAAGGATTTTCTTTTTGAGGAAATTTGTTGTCTTGGAGCTGGGGTTGGGCAGGGTGGAGGGTGTGAAGCTCAAGGATAGCAAACAACATTCTGAGCTTTTTACCATTGAGTGATAATATTTTGTATAGTATTGTTCTAATTTTTTCATAGGTTTTTACATGGATTATTTCATTTTATCTCTTTATCCTAGCGATACTATGAGGAAGCCACTTTCTTATTTCCCTTTGAAAGATGTGGAAACTGAGACACAGAGAGGTTAAGTGACCCACCTAAGAGTTATACAGCCAACCCATTGGGCAATGTTAGGGCCAGACCACAGGTCCTTGACAGCTCTGTGTTCAATGACTAGGTTAAATTGCTTCCCTTTCTGCACTGCAGTGTGACGTCTCACCTGCTGAATTTTCCTGTCTTTACAATCCTTGAAGTAGCCTGAGGCTTTGCTGGGGAGAGGTCTTAGGACCAGCCTAGTTTGGTATTGGTTGTTTTATCTGGTAAAGGTGTTTTGTCCTCCAGCCCACTCCCAGCCTGTGCTGGCCTGTGAGTGCCAGGAAAGTCAAAAGAATCTATCTGAAAGTCACGGACCAGAAGAACCTGTGGCACCATGCACGTTTCTGTGAGTTCTACACTGACTGTTTATCACCAAAAGAGGACTTTTGGTGAAGCAGAACATCTGTGTACAAGTACCTTGGAGCTGGTGCTTTGTGAGCCAATGGTGGAAACAGGTTGCTGCTGAAAATGAGATGTGAAAGTTCTGGAATGGGTTTTCTAGTGGCTTGAGCTCTGCAACCCCTTTTGAATGAATTTTGGTATTTGTCTGGCACCAGCTGTTGCCTAAACTTCCTAATCTTGGTTCAGTCACTCTGAAAGAAAGACCATGGCTACAACCCTACCACAGCAACCCTTACATCTCAGGTGAAGCTGGGAGACATTCTGATGCCTTCATTTTATGCTTCTGAACCAGTCAACTGCTGAAAAATACACACAATCCTTTCTTCAAGGGAGTTGGCTGGGTGCGGTGGCTCACGCCTATAATCCCAGCACTTTGGGAGGCTGAGACAGGCAGATTGCTTGAGCTCTACAGCTTGAGACCAGCCTGGGCAACATGGTGAAACCCCGTTTCTACAAAAAAAAAAAAAAAAAAAACGCAAGAAAATTAGCCAGGCGTGGTGGTGCATGCCTGTGGTCCCAGCTACTCAGGAGGTTAAGGCATGAGAATTGCTTGAGCCTGGGAGGCAGAAGTTGTAGTGAGCCGAGATAGCGCCACTGCATTCCAACTTGGGCAACAGAGCGAGATTGTCTCAAAAAAATGAAAAGCTCTCATGGAGTCAAAGCTGTAGGCATCACAGAAAGCCCTATCTGAGTCCCAGTTCACCTGCAAGAGGGACCTTTCTTCTGCTGCTCGTAACATAGCCCCGGATCTTCAAGAGAGGACTTTGAGGCCACCAGCGTGCTATTCATGGCTTAGAAGCCTGAGATGTATTTCCAGTAAATGATACAGAAGCAGTAGGCATTCCTGTGATGCAGACTATTAAGAGTGATACAGAGGAGTAAAGGATAATGATCAGGCAGATAGTATTTATACCATTATCAAAGCATTTTGATGCCCGATCTCTTAATTTGAGTCTTATAAAAACTCAGTGAGATTTACATTAACCTGTGTAGGAGGAAATTAAAACCCAGAGCTGGACAATGACTTGCTTAAACTCATTAAACCCTGGTAACTGTGAGTAAATACCAGGCATCCTGCCTCCATAGTCTCCAAAGCTACTGCTATGGATCAGATTGTGGGTCCTCAACCTCAGGGACAATCTTTTCCTCATAGCCTAGCCAGGACAGCAGCATTTGCTCAGAATGTTCCTGGGACCTGGTGAAGCTTTCTTAGGGCACAGCCTGCGTTCTGGTCAGCATCTGCAGAATTGTATGCTCTTTCTACTCAGGAGTCAGACCAAACACTCCCCAAGTCTGGCTCCTGAACTTAGCACACTCTAAGAAGCTTGTCTCCTTAGTTCTATCCTGATTTCATTCACCATCCAAACCTAAGATTTTTGTCTGGGTCTCCTGGCCCATGAGAAAACAGGTCCTTGCTCCTATCTGTTTAATAAGACAGAATAGTGTATAAAGTGTTTTATAAGTACTCCCATTCAAAATGATTTTTTTTTTTTTTTTTTGAGGTGGAGTTTCACTCTTGTTGACCAGGCTGGAGTGCAATGGTGCGATCTCGGCTCACCACAACCTCTGCCTCTCAGATTCAAGTGATTCTCCCGCCTCAGCCTCCTGAGTAGCTGGGATTACAGGCATGTGCCACCATGCCTGGCTAATTTTGTATTCAAAATAATGTTTTTAAGTCAGTTTCCTACACTGGCCTGGGCAAAATACCTTTGACCAAATTCTCCTGAGTCTCCAAGGCTTGGGGTTTGAGGGTTCTACTCATCTGCCTTTCACTTCAGACTTACTAGAATCCGCTTACTCGTTTCCTCTTTCTTCTATCTCAGATTCTGGGATCCTCTTTGCTTTTTCTGTCCTCCCTGGATTATCAGGGCACCGGGCACTTTTCACTTCTCTCTTCACCACCCATGAACCTTTTCTCATTTGACTTCACTAAGTTATCATATATCTGCATGGTTACATCCATAGTGACAGCCTTAATAAGTACAAGAGCTTTCTGTTGAGGTGGAGGAAACAAGGGCAACAACTTTGCCATTAAATATCAACATGTGAGGGCCAGGCACAGTGGCTTATGCTTGTAATCCCACATTTTGAGAGGCTGAGGCAGGTGGATCACTTGAGGTCAGGATTTCAAGACCAGCAGCCTGGCCAGTATGGTGAAACCCCATCTCTACTAAAAATACAAAAATTGGCTGGGCATGGTGGCAGGCACCTGTAATCCCAGCTACTTGGGAGGCTGAGGCAGGAGAATCACTTGAACTTAGGAGGCTGAGAGGTTACAGTGAGCTGAGATCGCCTGACTGCATTGCAGCCTGGCCCACAGAGCAATAATCCGTCTCAAATAAATAAATAAATAAATAAATAAATAAATAAATATCAACATGTGAAATTGCTTACTAGAAAAGTTACTCCCTTCCTCAGCCATCTGATTCTGTTGTTTCAAGATCTGCTACTGTTAAACCAGTTTACTTAATCTTGAAGTTGTTAAAGCATTCCTTTTTTTTTCTTTTCTTTTTTTGAGATGAAGTCTCACTCTGTCACCTAGGCTGGAGTGCAGTGGCATGATCTCAGCTCACTGCAACCTCCACCTCCCGGATTCAAGCAATTCTCCTGCCTCAGCCT
The DNA here is from genome assembly GCF_043159975.1 of Macaca nemestrina. Classification (NCBI taxonomy): domain Eukaryota; kingdom Metazoa; phylum Chordata; class Mammalia; order Primates; family Cercopithecidae; genus Macaca; species Macaca nemestrina. The sequence continues at coordinate 57,192,723 of NC_092136.1, forward strand.
TCTGAGTAGCTGAGACTACAGGCATGTGCCACCACACCCAGCTAATTTTTGTATTTTTAGTAGAGATGGGGTTTCACCATGTGCAGGCTGGTCTCAAACTCCTGACCTCAGGTGATCTGCCTAGTGCATTCACGTATTTTGAGTATTTAATTCACAAATCTGTTTCCCTCTCTCTTGTTTCCTTAGCTAGAGTGAAGGCCTTCAGTGTGTTTCCAAGACACAACTCCCAAATCTTTGGTCCCTTTTTCTATTGCATATTTACACAGTAGTCAGTTTCTGATGACTTTAACCGTCAGAACAAAAATCTGAAGCCAGAAGTGACCAGGTAAAGCTTTGGAACAGCAGCAAAAACAGCCATCACAAAACCCATGCATTATATTCTGTAGGAGGTCATAAACTCATATGTGGATATCTAGCCAGTGTTCTTGATCTAGCAAGCTTAAATATATGGTTTTCTTGGGAAAATTTTAGTTTAACTACATTATAGTAGTAAGCAGAGTAGAAGCGGAGAGTCAAGATTTCTATGAGGGTAGATAACAAGGGAGAAGACAAGAAACATCACTTGGAAAAGTGTCACGGTATGAGGTCATTCGCTGAGAGAACAAGCTAAGCCCTACGTTCTTAGAAGTTCCTGAAAGCATCACTGAATTACTTATTGGTTCATCAGAATTCCTTGATATCACTAAGAAATGGTCTCCTTAGGCTTCTTATGCTCTGTTTAATAAGACAGAAGAGTGTGTAAAGTGTTTTAGAAGTATTCCCATTCGAAATAATGTTTTTAAGCCAATTGCATTTTGTTGTTGAAAGAGGTATGCTTCAGATAACTGGAAAATTTATGTGGAACACCACCCTATCTGCACTACATCCCCAGCAATGTTATCTTGCTGTGAGAACCTGCAATTTATATTAAACTCAGGGCATGTGCACTAAGTGTCTGTTTATTGATTTCTCAGTCATTTCTTACTAGGGCACTAGCTTTCTAGCTACTGGCGCAGAATCAAGACCAGCCAGCCTGTTTTCAAGGCTGGTCCCAGATTCCTAGTCTTGGACCTGTATGAGCTTGGGAAATCTGGGTAACCACTCTGTGTCTCAATTTCCCTTCCTGTTAAAATGAAAGAGCAATGTTTTCTCTAAATTTTGACAATACCATGTGGCAATCATTAGAAAATAATGTCAACACATTGAACTCTAGAAACACATTTGGGTGGTAAGAGTGAGGAGAGAGAGAGGGCAGCAAGTAACAGAGCACAGGTCAAGCAGAGTTCAGGTTAGATAGGTGCAGGGTCACATAGGTGACTAGTAGCAGAGGTGGAAAGTCAGACAATTCAGGGAGGTCATAGATCAGGCAAGTTGTCAAGTCAGGTGGTAAAGACAGGTAGGTTAAATAGGTTAACTGAATCCATTAAATTAATAGGTGAAGTAATTTCAGATAAGTCAGGCAGGTGGCAAACAAAGATGAGACAAAAAAACAGGCAAGAAGAGGAAAGGGACAGGGATGGGAACACACAGTTTGGCGGAAGGGAAACGAGGAGCAAGATGAGATGCTAGTTAAGGGACGTAAGACGGAGCCTCTGTAGGCTCAGGGTTGTTTCTCTTCATCCTCCAAAGATGACCTGAGCTAATTATCAGAGTGAATGTGTTTTGGCATTTTGACTCTTCCTCTCTGAACTAGAAAATAGTTTATTTTCAGTTGTGAATCTCAAAATATACCTTTTCCTTCATGAAATCTGGAGGTTTTGTATGTGAAGATGAAGTCAAGGTGTCAGTTACATAGTTGACAGCCTAGAAACCTCAGTGATACCCTCTGCATACTTTATAGCTAGAAATACATGTTTGCTCCTGTCATTTGACTCTGAACAATCCTGGGGTCTAGAGGGTGGGTGGTATCATCTCCGTTGATAAGTGAGCTCCCTTCTGCATGGGAGACACCAAGTGTCAGACAACCTGGCCATGTTCTCAAGCCCTTTCCAATCCCATCATGCTCTCGAGAAATGCTTCCTCTCCTCCCAGGCCCTGGAGACTCAGCCTGCTTTCCTTGCTCTGAAAGTTGGCCCTACCCTTGCCCCAAACCCATCTTGTAGCACTGGCAACAGACTAGGATGGAAGTTCTCAAATCTTCTTTTACTTTTTGTACATGAAATAAGTATCTTTTGTTTTAATATTTTACAACCCTTTAGAGAGCTGATATAGTATAAAAATAACGAACACATAGCATATATAGGTTTTGGAAATGCCATTATTTCTGTATAGCCTGTAAAAATGGGGTTGGGCTGGCTTTCTCACAGCACTTTCTCTGAGTCCCTTCCTCCGTGGAAGTTTTCCAGGTTCTTGTTACTACTACCAGAGCTTCACCCCATCTCCTGATAGCATTGGCCTCCTTGAGATTGGCTGTGGTTGTGAGAAGGAAAGAAATCAGTCAAGTATGCAATATCTTGGGATGTATTGCTGACCTCGTATTGTCTTCTGGGTATTACAGGACCAGGTTCATCAGGTTCACCTCAAAATAAACTGCCATGGAGTTTCTGCAATTTTTCCACAGTTCAGTCTGCATGTCTTCTTCTCCCCTATCATTATGTTAACTCACATATGCAATAGGTAATTAGGACAGGAGAGCTGATTTCCCACGAATATGATCTCTACCCATAATCTGGGAAGTTTTGTCCTTGGGGATTTTATCTTGTGCATATCTTGTGAGATATGGCACCTGACCATTATTATTTGGGTGGTCTCGTGTGGATTTTAGTGCTCTTAATGCTTGGCAACAAGGATCTATCTAAGAAGAGACATCTATATAATTCTCAATATCCAGCATGGGTAGATTAAATGAACGCCACAATCGCACTAAACATACATGTCAAATAGGGGAAAGGGGAAAGAATCCAGAGCAAAGGATTAAGCTGTCATATATTGCAAAATGGAATGAAATAGTCACTGGGTATTCTTGTTCATAGATAAGGAAATATAGAATATTAGAAAACTATGGTAGTGCATAACCAGGACAACAAGGAGACGTTAAGGAATGCAGGCCTGGGCATGTTTGAGATAGTCATTGATTTTTGGCCTTGGTCCCTTAAGCTGGGCTTCATTCCTAGTTTGCCCAATTTGGTTTAAATATTCTTTCCACCTTGCTTCTCTTCAACCTTTCTTATCTTGGCACTTAGACTGTGGAGGAAATTGAAGGTTTTTAAAAACTTGAACACTATTAAACTACTAAGGAAAATATAAAGAGCATACTTTGGAGAGATAAACAAAAGATATTTAACTCATCTGTGTTTAAAATTAAGAATAGAAAATATAAGCCTACTAAAGCAGTTAAATAATAAGGGAAAGAGGTAGGGAAAGAAGAGAAAGAGATGATAAAAGAAAGCAGGACAGAAAGAGAGAGAAGGAGCTCATGAGAGAGAGGGGGAGAGAGGAGAAGAGAGGGAAATAGAATAGAATATGACAGATAGTGAAGGGGAGTAAGCCCAGAGACGTATAGAGGGAGACAAGTCAAAATTAAGTTGTAGCTTTGGTACCGAAGATCTGGATTCTTTTTATTTATTTATTATTGTTATTATTATTATTATTATTTTTGAGACAGGGTCTTGCTCTGTTGCCCAGGCTGGAGTGTAGTGGCACAATCTTGGCTCGCTGCAGCCTCAACCTCCTGGGTTCAAGCAATCCTCCCACCTTAGCCTCCAGAGAATCTGGGATCACAGGCCCATGCCAGCATGCCTGCCTAATTTTTCTATCATTTGTGGAGATGGGGTTTCACCATATTGCCTATGCTGGTTTTGAACTCTTGGGCTCAAGCAATCTGCCTGCCTCGGCCTCCCAAAGTGCTGGGATTGCAGGTGTGAGCCACAATGCCCGACCAAGGTCTGGATTCTAAATCTATAAAAAATCTACATCAAATCTATTTAATGATAGAATATTGAAAGGATCCTCTGAGATCAGGAATGAGACTAGAATGGCTACTATCACTGCTTCTATTCAATATTGTACTGGAGGTCTTAGCTAGTGGAGTGAGGCAAGAAAAACAAATGTAAAGAAAAAGGAAAATAGATTTACCATTCAGGATGGGCGTGGTGATTCATGCTTGTAATCCCAGCACTTTGGGAAGCTAAGGTGGGAAGATAGCTTGAGCCTAGGAGTTCAAGACCAGCCCGGGCAACATAGCAAGACCCTGTCTCTACAAAAACAAAAAATAAAAGTTAGCGGGGTGTGGTGTTATGCGCCTGTAGTCCTAGCTACTCCGGAGGCTGAGGTGGGAGGATTGCGTACTTGAGCTTGGGAGGTCAAGGCTGCAGTGAGCTGTGGTTGTGCCAGTGCACTCCAGCCTGGGTGACACAGCAAGACTCTGCCTGGAAATACAAAACAAAAACTTACTATTCATGGATGGGCATGATTTGTGTGCACAGAAGATCCAAGACAAAATCCCAGAATGACTTTAGCAAGGTCTATACAAAGTCAATATTCAAAAATTAATTGTATTTCTATATACAATACACAAACAATAAAGAGAAATGGAAATCTATAAAATTATGTTTTACAATAATATGAAAAAACTTAAGATGCCCTTCTGAGCCTCATCTTTGTCAAGATGAGGTCTGCAGCAACCTCATCTTGATTAGGTCTGCAGCAACAATAATAACAATAAAAATAATAGCAGCAGCAGTAAAAACAACTGGGGTTTATTGAGCATCTACAGTATGCCAGATATTGTTCTAAATGTTCACATGGATTGTTTCTTTTAACCTTTAATGGTTATTGTGAGGATTAAATAAAGTAATATATGTAAAACATTTAGCAAATTGCCTTGCACATAATAAATTCTTCATAAACTTTAGCTGTATAAAAATAATCATTATTTTAGAGAGACTCATTGACTAAGTTGTCAGTAGACCTAAGCTGCTGTTCATTTGGCTAAAGATTTGTAGAATAAACAGTCCTGTATTAGTGTTGTTTTGAAATTTTAAATAGCTCATTAATTCATTTATTCATCCAGATGCTGCTCTTGGGTCTAGGAATACAGTGAGTAAGCAAAATAGATAAAAATCCACACCCTAATGGAGTTTCCACTTTAGTAGGGGAAACAGACATTAATCAAATGATATCACAGATTGTGGTATGAGGCTGAAAGTATAAGTACAAGGCATATGAGAGCATAAAAGCGGGAACCTGGTCTGGACTAGAGAATGAAAGAAGGCTTTCTGGCAAAAAAATGTTAGTTGAGCTGAGTTCTGAAGGATAAGTGGAACAGGGCAGGGCTAAGAGAATCCTCTATGCAGAGAAAGCAGTTCCTCTGAAGCGGGTGAGGATAGTGGGTGGAGGGAGAGCTTGGTATGTTTCAGGAACTGGAAAAAATGAGTGACGAGTTCAGAGAATGAGGAGAGGGTTATTGAATGAGCTATGGCTACAAAGGAGGACAGAGGGACAGGTCATCAGGGCCTCGGGAGTCTTGTTAAGAATTTTTGCAGTTATTCTAAGAAGAATGGAGTGCACTGCAGGGTTTTATGAAAAGAAATGATGTGATTGGATCCGTGTTTTGAAAATATTTCTACATTGAAGAGGCTACTACTGTTGTCTAGGGAGATGTAAAAGTAGGTTAGGCTAGGGCACCATCAGCAGAGGGAAGAATTAGTGGGTATATTTGAGAGATGTTTAAGGGGTAGAATTGATGGGGCTTGATATTAGCTTGGGTGTGGCAGGAGGGGTGCTTCACTGATGCCTCCTTCATAGGATCTGACTTGCAGATCTGGATGACTAGGAGTGGCTTTCACTGAGATGAGGGCAGTCTTCATGGCAAAACAGCTTTAGTAACTATATTGAGACTTGAGAATGTATTTGAAGTATTTATTTTCCTGTGAAAATTTGAATGGGAAAAGAAATGACAGATTCAAGACACTGATTTTGGAAACTTAGGTAGATATGCCTAATCCCCATTTTCTCTTTGTTTTTCAAAAGATGTGAAATTGTTATATATTTAGTCTTTTTTTAAAGGGCAAGGATATGAAACTTACACATTCCTGAAGGTTATATTTAGAGCCAGTCTCCCTCATTTTCCCCAAATCTGTCTCTTCAATCTGAAAAATGGAATGGATTCAGTACAGAAATCTATGTCTTCAACTTCTTTTTATAAACCTTTTACATCTCTTCTCCTCAGATGTAAGAAAATAATTTTGGAGTCAGAACATTACTGCCTTATCCAATGATCATACGGATTGGGTGATATTAAGATTTAGGTGCTTTGAAGTTCTCTGCCTCTGGTTTGGAATATCTTTGGCAGGTATACTAGGGCCGGAAAAGACCTCCAAATATCTTGGTTAAAGCCTACATCAAATGCTAGTAGTGCTTGGAGTTGATCTGAACAAGCCCATAAGAAGGCCCCGGAGTTGACCCAGGTTCCCCAGGACTGATTGGAACTTTCTGAGCCTTGGCATTCTCTCAAAGAAGATCTGAGGCTGATAAGAGTTTGAACCTTCTCAATCCCCTGCTACTTTTGTATAGCAGAAACTATTCTATAGCACTCCTTGACGGAAAGAGAAGCCGCTGGTGGTATAGTCAGAGGGGAATTTGAAATTAGAGGGCAGTCCCACAACCTGACCCTTTGCTTAGGTACAGGACTAGGGTGAGGGATGTGGCTGACTGTGTGTGTGTGTGTGTGTGTGTGTGTGTGTGTGTGTGTACATGCCTCAGGTCAGGCAATAAGTTCTCTTTCTCACTCTTGCTCTCTCTCTCTCTCTCTCACACACACACACACACACACACACACACACACACACACACACACACAGTCCTCTGCTTGTGCCTCTCTCTGTGTGTCATAGCCTAGCAGCCTCCTTGGTTTCAGGAAGAGGAACAGGGCTTCATTCATTGCCTGAGTTCCTGGCACCTACCAGACTCTGAAGCCAGAGTGGAATTGGAGCATGGGAGCTCCTGTAGGTTGGGTCCCCCTTCTTCCTCCCTCCATTCCCAGCTAGCAGCCTGACTCTACCCCTTGTCTCTGTTCCCACAGCACTCTACCTCGGTGAGCATCATGGGCTTTTCCAACACTCTGGAGATGGAGTTGTCATCTACCAGGTTGGAGAGGCCCCTAGAGCCACAGATCCAGAGTGTGAGCAGCCTGACATCTGGCGCCCCCCTGGCAGTACCAAGCCTGCTGAGTGCTTCCCCCAAAACGGTGTCCAGCCTGACAAGTGTTCAAAACCAGGCCATGCCCAGCCTGACAACCAGTCACCTACAGACTGTGCCCAGTCTTGTGCGTAGTACATTCCAGTCCATGCCCAACCTGATGAGTGACTCTTCTCAGGCTATGGCAAGCCTGGCAAATGATCACCCTCAGGCTGGGCCCAGCCTAATGTCTGGTCACACCCAAGCTGTGCCAAGTCTGGCAACTTGTCCTCTGCAGAGCATTCCTCCAGTTTCTGACATGCAGCCAGAAACTGGGTCCAGCTCCAGTTCTGGCCGAACTTCAGGGAGCCTGTGCCCCGGAGATGGGGCTGATCCCTCCCTGGGGAATGCTCTGTGTAAGGTAAGTCCTGGGGAAATGCTATTCAAACTTCCTTTGCTCATCAATGGGCAAAAGATTGGCCACTGGGACCCTTATTCTGACCTTAGCTTAACAGTTCTGAGACCACTAATGACAACCATGTCTGAGTTCTTTGATTCTTGTTGATATTTCTCTTTTGAAAGATGGAAAGTGAGGATTCCACTTGCTTCACTGACTCACTGGGGCAAGGTTCCATAGCCCCTGGTCTGGATGCTTCCAAGGACTTGACTATCCCCTCAGAACTGGAGGAGCCAATTAACCTCTCTGTGAAGAAACCACCACTGGCACCAGTGGTCAGCACATCTACAGCTCTGCAGCAGTACCGGAACCCAAAAGGTGAGACTCAAGCAGCCTGCCCTTCGTGTTGGCCACAGAGTTGAGCAGATGGACTCAGCACTTCTAGGTGAGATAGAGGCCAGCAGACAAGCTCTAAGCTGGGGAAACAGTGCATCTCTCTGAGGTTGAATTTACTTCTCTCCTCCAGAACTGTCTTAGTAACACCTGTTCTGCTTCCCTCACCATGGCCATGGCTGATCTAGGCATGGCCAGGACTTATTCTCTTTGTAACACTCCCCAGGCAAAGAGTCCTGGGGGTCTGCATTATACCTAGGGGGAAACAGAACTCAGCCCAGGAGGGCTAGCCTTGACAAAATGTTATAGGGAAAAGAGCATGTCTGACTTTGGAGTCCAATAGATGGAAGTTAGGAAACCAGTTCTCTTTCCCTCTGATTCTTGGTAAGATACCTAACCTCCCTCAACTGATTTCTTTCTCTCTAAATGGGGCTAATTGCACCTACTTCATAGGCTGCTGGGACCAATAACCATAGTGAAATCATTTGATAACTTACTCTGAATAGTAAGGATTTTCCTGGTACCTGACAGTAATGTGGATTTGTGTTGTGCTTCGTAGTGAAGGGAATTTGGACCATTGGAGATTGGTTCTGATTCACTTCTCAGCTACCCATGCCCTTTCTCCAACCAGGCTAGGCTAAGTTTGTTCTTCTGTGGAAGGTGAGGGCTAGTTGGGAAGTCAGGAAGTGACTCCCTGATAATCATTTGGGACTTTTTTCGTTCAATGTATGATGCGTGTTTAATTTGTAATGATTAGTCTGTTTCCTATACGTGTAATAAATGAAAATGAAAGACATAATTTTTCTCCTCTTTTTTTCACACTGACTGAAAGGCCAACTGAAAAATTATTGGTTCTTATTACACATAATAATGTAACTGCGTTTTATGCAGTTAAACATTTTAGACCCTGCTTGCCCATGTACAGTGCCTAGGACCGTGCCTGGTGCTGAATGGATGCTAGTTCCATCCTTTTGCCCCACGACTGCCTCCATAGACTGCCTACTCAGGGGAGAACTCCCTGGGAGCCTCTTTTCCATGGAGTGTGAGCTGGATTCTTAAGCACTGCTGGAATCCCAGCACTTGGCTGACAGGGCATAGGCTGGACAAAAAGACTCCTCAGAGGAGGCAACACTGGTGTACTGAGAACAAGTGATTTCTGAGCTCGTCTTGAAGGTGAGAAACTGGCCCATCAGTGCCTGACCCAATACTCACCCATAGGCAGCCTCTGAGTGTTACTTGTGTTCATCTTTTTAAAAGAAGGTGGCTTCCTCCTCTCAAGAAGGAGATCCATGGCAGACTTGTTACCACTATGAATGACTATAGTGTAGATAACTACTGTATGACGGGTGTGTGGCCAAAGGTATGAATAGCAGATATAAGTGGAAGGTATGCATGACAGGGTTTGTTGCCACAAATGTGTGTCACAGGTATTTATCTGTCTTTTGCCTTAGAGTGTGAGAATTTTGAACAAGGAGCCCTAGAGCTGGATGCAAAGGAGAACAAGAGCATCAGGTAACAGCCTCCTGACTAATCTCCCTCCCATCCATGATTTCACATCCTGAGATGTTGGCACAGGGAGGAAGCATCCTTGATGAATTAACTGCAAGTGAAAGAAATTTGCCTGCAACTGTCTTCTTCAACCCCTCAACCTTCAGGTGGATGTCTGGGATGGTTGTGGGAGGATGTCCTGGTTCCTGCACCATGAGGCATGTGCTCTGGGTGCAGTCCTTGCACTTCAGGGAGCTCCTGTCTTTGACCAGGACTGCACCAAAGGGCTTCCCAGTGGCTGACAGGGCCTGGCCATGCAGAGCTGGGCCAGGAAAGGGCAGAATGTGGACCTGCAGAGTCCACATTCAGAGTCCAGTTCTGAGAGGATCTGGAGTAGCAATTCAGCTGGGGATTGTATTAGTCAGGGTTCTCTTGAGGCATAGAACTAGTAGGATATATATATAAAACTTTATTAAGTATTAATTTACACGATCACAGGGTCCCACAATAGGCTGTCTGCAAGCTTGAGGAGCAAGGAGACCCAGTCTGAGTCTCAAAACTGAAGACCTTGGAGTCTGATGTTCAAGGGCAGGAGTGTCTAGCACAGGAGAAAGATATAGCCGGGAGGCTAGGCCAGTCTCTCCTTTTCATGTTTTTCTGCCTGCTCTATATTTGCTGGCAGCTGATTAGATGGTGCCCACCCAATTAAGGGTGGGTCTGCTTTCCCCAGCCCACTGACTCAAATGTTAATCTCCTTTGGCAATGCCCTCACAGATACACCCAGGATCAATACTTTGTATCCTTCAATCCAATCAAGTTGACACTCAGTATTAATCATCACAGGGATCATGGATGTTTCTGACTTAAAGGTTGGGAACAGAGGAGGATCCCACCAAGACCCCGGGGTGTCTATCTTGCTGCAGAGCCTTCAACAGCGAGCATAAGATTCCCTATGTGCGACTGGAGCGACTCAAGATCTGTGCTGCCTCCTCAGGAGAGATGCCTGTGTTCAAGCTGAAGCCACAGAAGAATGATCAGGATGGAAGCTTCCTGCTGATCATCGAGTGTGGTACTGAGTCCTCCAGCATGTCCATTAAGGTACCACTTTGCTCTGCCTTGGCCTTAAACCCTGGCCCAGCCTAAGAGCTTATTCTTTCTGTTACTGCCAGAATTCTGACTCTGGGACCTTTCCTGAGTCTCTGATGGAGCTGCAGCTCCACCAGACGTTGTCCCCTGCTGCAAGGGGCCTGTGAGATGCATATTAGGAGTGAGGTGTCCCAGCATTCATGGGGCTTGCTTGCTTGGGGTCCTGGAATAAGTGGCTCTCATGTAGGCACGCAGGGCCTGCCAGTCCCTCCCTCCCCTCCCTCGAGAGCTTGTTGGTTCTGTGCTCTGGCTGCCCAGACTTACTTCTTCCCCAAGGTCAGCCAGGACAGACTGTCTGAGGCCACCCAGGCTCCAGGTCTGGGGGGAAGAAAGGTCACTGTCACTTCTCTGGCTGGGCAGCGGCCATCAGAAGTGGAGGGCACATCTCCTGAAGAACACAGACTCATTCCTCGAACCCCAGGAGCCAAGAAGGGCCCCCCAGCTCCAATAGAGAATGAGGACTTCTGTGCTGTTTGCCTCAATGGCGGAGAGTTGCTGTGCTGTGACCATTGCCCCAAAGTGTTCCACCTATCCTGCCATGTACCAGCCTTGCTCAGCTTCCCAGGGTGAGTCATGCCAGTCCAGGACCATCACCTGGCTAGTAGGGTTACCTTCCAGGGATGATTATTCCAGGCCAGGCCCACAGAGTTCCCAGGATGGGCTTAGTCCCCTCTTCTGGACCTGCTTTTTGCGGGTCTGTGAGTTAATGGGCCTGGGTATCTTCTGCACACAGATAGGTGGATGTTTGACATTTAGTTGACTTCCTTTCCACCTCTTTTCTCACCTTCTTCTTGCATGTGGATTTGTGCCTATACTACTAATCCCAGTCTCCCCTAACCCCTGTTTTTCTAGATTCACTAAACTCTGAGTTACTGAATTTCTTCCAAGCCTGTGGCTAGGAAGCCATTTCTTACATGGAAAGGCCAGGGACTCAGCTTCCCATGCCTGCCATAGGGCAGAGGGAGAGGGAAGGGTGCTCTGGGCAATGTGCTGAGTCCTAACATGGCCTCACCTGCCCCTGCAGGGGAGAGTGGGTGTGTACCTTGTGCCGCAGCCTGACCCAGCCCGAGATGGAGTACGACTGTGAGAATGCCCGCTATAACCAGCCTGGAATGCGGGCATCTCCTGGCCTAAGCATGTATGACCAGAAGGTAGGGAGGAGTCTTTGGAAGCAAGGTTCCCTGCCTTTAGCAGCCCCCTTCTGCCTACAGGGTCTGAGGGCTTTCAGAGGGGATGAGGGGCTTTTCTGGGTACCTTTCTTTGTGCTATGCCTGACAACTTGGCCCAGGGGTGTTTGGATGATTTTCCTTCTCCCAGCAGTTTTCCTCTGGCTTGGGAACCTGAATTGCACCTTAGTATGGCAGCTGGCACCCTGTGGGACAGAGCCAGGGAGTTATCAGGGTCAGCATCTTTTTTTTTTTTTTTTTTTTTTTTTTGAGACGGAGTCTCGCTTTGTCGCCTAGGCTGGAGTGCAGTGGCGCGATCTCCACTCACTGCAAGCTCCGCCTCCCAGGTTCACGCCATTCTCCTGCCTCAGCCTCCCATGTAGCTAGGACTACAGGCGCCCACCACCACGCCCGGCTAATTTTTGTATTTTTAGTAGAGACGGAGAGGGTCAGCATCTTTAGTTCATACTGAGGTGAGACCAGAACAAAGTAACTCTGTTGCCAATTCTGATTTTGCAGAAGTGTGAGAAGCTGGTATTGTCCTTGTGCTGCAATAACCTCAGCCTGCCCTTCCATGAACCTGTCAGCCCCCTGGTAAGGAAGGCCATGCTGTTTCTGCCTGCTATTGTCTTTTCTGCTCAGAGGGCCCAGGCCTTGGGGCAGGAGCATCATAGTTCCCAGGTTGGGCTCAGAGCATGGCCACTGGAAGTAGTGACAATATTAACTTGTGGATAGTCCAGGGGACTATACGAGGTCCTACATGGCCATTCCAGCCTCCCCCAACACAACTGCTACTGTATCAGATCTGACTTGACAGGTGACACATTCCTCCTTTTCCCTTTCTCTTTGTCTTCTTTCTCCATCCTTTTCTTCCTGCTGCTCATCATTCCTCCTCCTCTTCTTTCACTTATATTCCAACTCATTCTCCATTTCTTCTTCCTTCTTATCCACACCTCCATTTCTTCTCTCACCCCCTTTGCCTCCTTCTCCTCATGTCTCCTCCCTCAAGGCCCGGCATTATTACCAGATTATCAAGAGGCCCATGGACCTGTCAATCATCCGGAGGAAGCTGCAAAAGAAGGACCCGGCTCACTATACCACCCCAGAGGAGGTGGTATCAGATGTGCGCCTCATGTTCTGGAACTGTGCTAAGTTCAATTATGTATGTCTTGCCTGTTTTCCCTATCTCATATTTCCCTGCAACCCCAGGACTGTCATGGGTGGGTAGCGGTGGGAGTTAGGTTTGGTCTGGGCTGCCATGAGGACTGGGGAGCAGATTCTGGGGGCCTGCTGTGGTGAATGTTTAAAAGCTCTCTCCCACACTCAGGCCTTAGCATGGACTCAGGAAAAAGGGGAGGTACTAGTGACTGGCCATCTGTGGATACCTATTGGGGTCAGTTCTGCCTTAAGAGCTGCTACCAAACTAGTTTTCCTGAGTCCTCGGAGAAAAATGTCAAGTTCCAGACACCTCAGGAGACCCCGCCAGGCTTTGTGCTCTGTGTAGCTCTTGGGGGACCTGGAAGAGATGGACTAGTAGAAAAGGGCTAGACCATCAGACCATCACTGCTCTCCTCCCCCCATCAGCCTGACTCTGAGGTTGCAGAGGCTGGCCGCTGCCTGGAAGTGTTCTTTGAGGGCTGGTTGAAGGAGATCTACCCGGAGAAACGGTTTGCTCAGCCAAGGCAGGAGGACTCAGACTCTGAGGAGGTGTCTAGTGAGAGCGGATGTTCCACTCCCCAGGGCTTCCCGTGGCCTCCCTACGTGCAGGAGGGCATCCAACCCAAGAGGCGGCGACGACATATGGTAAAGAGTTACTGCCAGCCGGCAGCAGGTGGGTGGTGATCAGGCAAGCAGAGGGGCACCCAAGCAGCAACCTAAGGCGAAGCTGTTCGGGTGGCGCAAAAAATAATGATGACAATGAACCCCCACTTCCAGCCCCTTAGCCCCTAAGGAAGGCAGGGCAGTGCAGGGCTCATCAATGCCAGTTACTCACAAGACTTGAAATTCAGAAAGGTACCTGTCCCTGCCCAGGGTAACCCAGCATTTAGCAGCAGACCTGGGCTGAGAAACCAGTTGTCCTGATTCCCAGTTTGGTGCTAGCTACACTACACTGTGATTGTGATGCCCCTAAGGAGGGAATTACCTGGTCTTAGTGCCTGGTTTCTATTTGGGTTTGAGGGAGAGAGGAAGGGATCTTTCTTAGCCCCTTGGTGTAGCTAAGGAAGGAAAGGTATTGCGTGCAGCAGAGAGAGCTCTTCTGATCTTTGGGCTGGTCCCACCTGTGTAGACCAGAAATGTCCATTCAGTGCTGTTTAATTCCACTGAAATGTTTTGCCTGCCTACTGTGTGCCAGGGTCTGACCAGCCATCCCCAGTTGTTTACCATACTTAGCATACAATGTTTAGTGGCTTCAGTAAGTTTTACTGCTGCATTCCTGGGGTAGAATAAAATACTTTGACTCTGCAGAACTGCAATCTTGACATAGCCTTTTCATGTTAATAAATCCTACATTTGGCTACTTTAATTCCAAATATGTATTTTTCTTTCAGGAGAATGAAAGAGCAAAGAGAATGTCATTTCGCCTGGCCAACAGCATCTCTCAGGTGTGACAGCCAAAAGGAGACTGGGCACTCTGGCAGCTGTTGTCCCATCCTGTTGACCATTCCTCCCCATCTCGCAGTTTATCCTCTTCAGAATGTGGATGGTAGATGAGTCTCATTGAACTGTATAGTGCTCTTCTTTGCCATTTGCATCTACAGCATTTGTTTGGGAGCCATAGTGCATCCACTACAGAGAAGATTTCAGTAATAAACAGGAAAGAGGAGGGTATTTATTATTACCAGAGTAATCAGATGTATAGGCTGCACTTGACAGGACCACACCTGGTTAGGCTTGGGAGGACCTACTTTCCTTAGTGAATTTTTTTCTGCCTAGGAAAGCAGACCTGTCTCACCTTTTAGTGTCCAGGGCTCAGGAGCCATGTATATATCTGAACTCCTCCTGGGCTCAGAAGTGGGTAAAAGAAGGGAGAGAGGTTTAGACATATGGTAGGACTGTGATCCCTGGCCCAGCACAGCCAAAGACTATCACTGTTTGCCTTTGCTTGTCCTGTCTGGACAGAGGCACCTGCCATGTGCACACTAGTGGAGGCTTCTAGAGGCCGTAGGTCTCAATTTGTGCCTATTTGGGTTCTAATGGTTTTCAGGGTATTTGTTTTGCATACTCACTTTCCTGATGTTGACTTAGGTGGCTGCTGTGAAAATGCTGTGGATGGTATGACATTCTTGATTGAGCTGGGTGGCTCTGCAGAGACCACTTACAACTTCTGGTTCAGACTTCACTTACGGACTTAGAAAGATGTCCACTTGAGAGCCCGCCCTCTGTGCTACTTACTCTGGGCTAATTGCACTTCTTTAGGGTGAGAACCCGCCTTCCTAGAAGTGACTGTTGGTGCTTCTCAGTGGCCATACCCTTTATCATCCTCATTCAGAGGTCTGGATCTTGAGTTCTGCTTGTAAATACTGTGAGGCAGCTGCTGTCTGCTTCAGGTCCAGAGTTCCATGGGTGGAGAGAATAACCCACAACCAGCTCACTCCTCTGCGCCTCTCCTCCTGCTTACAGATTCTAGTTCTCAACCTCTCCAAGTTCATAAGCCAAAGATCAGAAGTGAGTCTTCTGACTACCCCACCTCGAGGCTGTCTACATCCCCCCAAAAGCCAACACTTTACTGGCAGCCCTTTTTGTTGGAGGTTAAAGAAGGCCTCAGGGACCAACAGGGGCTAGATCTAGACATTCCTGGGGGAAGTTTGTCTAAGGTGGACAGGGGGAAAAATCAAGAGGCAAAAAGCCAGTGTGCTTTGGTGACCATGAAGCAACCTCAGAGCCTTAGTTCTCCTGGAATGCAGAGAGAAGCATTCTGGAAGCCATGGGAACAGGCACTCAAGGCTGCATCCTGAATGGATCTGCGTGGTCCTCGCAGGGTGTTTGTGAGGATACTGGAGGTCAGGCTACCTCCCAAGCAAGGGCTTGGTTGAGAGGGAACCCATTGCTCATATTGTTGGGGGAGTTATGATCCTGATATGTCAGTGGCCAGGACTGAGATGGCTCTCCCTGGTCCTGTCATTGCATGGCTAATTTCAGGGGAGTCTAAAGTCATGGATATGTTTCTGCTAAGAGATGAAGTTCAAGGATGTTCTTGTTTGCAGGGCCTTCGCTAATGAGCAATTTTTTTGAAAATTAGAAAACATTTCTTCTCTCTTTGTGAGTTGATGGTATTGCTCATTTCCTTCTCTACCCAACCTCAGAGATCATCTTCACTTTAAAGCAAACCATGCCCCTTGGCTTGCCACTCTTTCAGCAGCACATGCCACGTTCTCCTAAGCAGATGGGCTTCCGTGATCCCGTTTTCTAGTTTGGGGTAACTAAGTCTTCAATGCTTTACTAGTCTGGCAGTCTTTGGACTTAGGCTTCTGCCCTTTGAAACTCACATGACTTTCTGGTTTGGGATCTGGTCAATTCCCTTTAAATTTTTGAATCTGCTTCTATGTTCAGTTGGCTTGGCAAAGTACCCTCTGTTCTCGTGTCACTAATTCCTGCTCTAGGTCGTCTTTCCTTTGTGCAGCCCACATTCCCACCATCCCTGTGAGCTTTGTTGTACTTGGTGTTGGGCAGCCGGTGAGTGTTGTGACAGGCTCAGACTTGATCCTTCCTCAGGACCAACTGGAGACCACAAATTTAAAGCAGAAATGCCTGTTAAAAACTTGGCTTTCCTTATATCAGTGAGGCTTCCAGCTTGGATGTGGCCTCTTGGGCTCAAGGATCAGCTTGCTGGGCCAGGGGCATCTTAGTAATGTGCTGGAGAGACACATGCTCCCTTCTCATCATAGAGAGCCTGCATGCTGAGAGGCTCCCTTGAGACACCTGCCTCTCCCTGGCTTTTCCCTTAGACCTAGCCACCAGAGTTTTGAGTCACGGTTTTGTTTTGTTTTTTCATGAAAAAACCAGAACATGACTTAGAAATTAGAAAAGAAAAGAAAAAAAAAAAATCCTGCTAGCCAAGTGACTGTCTGCAGGGGCTCTTCATTAACATTTGGGCTGATCCTGCTTTTGACTTATTCCCATAATGGCCCAGTTTGGAAGTCTGCCAAGTCCTTTTGTTCTTGACAACATCGTGCAGTGGAAATATGGTGAGTTCTAGATTCTTATGGGACAGCATGCGGTTCTAGAGGAAAAATTGGCTTCTTGGGTGTGCTGAGAAATAAGACAGTAAAGTGGCTTCAGTTGATGCAAAGGGGATTTTAGTTAAAAATTGGTTCAGGATTTTAAAATTTTATTTTATTTTTTGGCCAGGCGCGGTGGCTCTTGCCTGTAATCCCAGCACTTTGGGAGGCTGAGGTGGGTGGATCACCTAAGGACAGGAGTTCAAGACCAGCCTGGCCAACGTAGTGAAACCTTGTTTCTATTAAAAATACAAATATCAGCCAGGTGTGATGGCACGTGCCTGTAATCCCAGCTACTTGGGAGGCTGAGGCAGGAGAATTGCTTGAATCTGGGAGGTGAATGTTGCAGTGAGCTGAGATTGTGCCATTGTACTCCAACCTGGGCAACAGAACGAGACTGTGTCTCAAAAAAAAAAAAAAAAAAATTGGTTCATGGTGAACTTGCAGAGCACTCTTCCACAGAACATGGGTAGGTTAGCCCTGCCTGACTTCTAGCAATTTCTAACCATACACCTTGCCTGCCTCTAGTACCCCTACCTGAGTGGCAGCCACCAGACCCTCCATAGGCTCTGTTCCATGGCAGTCCTTGCCATCCAGCCCGGCGGGCTCTGGCTCCCTCCCTGTACCCATTTTTAGCAACAGCCTGGCTCCTAAGACCAAGGCGCCTCCTTGTTTGTTCCTGGGCTCTGTTCTGCTCCCTGTCTCACTCCATGGAGTCACTTATAGTCTTCCTTTCTGAACTCCTGAACTGAGCCTTTGCTCCTTCTGGATCGCCACCTCCTGGGCTTCTTCTCCCTCCCTCAGTACTGCCAACATTGCTCTGCTCCTTCAGTCCATTTCCATAACATCAGCCCTCTCTCTCCTCTTCTTGTCTTTTAGCTTTCTCCTGGACTTCTTCTTCTCCCCAGCATGAACTCAGAGCCTATCACACCCTATCACACACTGATGTTTTTATCAGCATCCTGAACTTTCTCATGCCCTTCAACTTCTCTCTCTTTTTTTTTTTTTAGAGAGAGTCTCGCTCTGTCACCCAGGCTGGATTGCAGTGGCATGATCTCGGCTCATTGCAACCTCTGCCTCCTGGGCTCAGGTGATCCTCCCATCTCAGCCTCCTGAGTAGCTGGGACTACAGGTGCATGCCATCATGCCTGGCTGATTTTTCGACTTTAGGTAGAGATGGAGTTTTGCCATATTGCTCAAGCTGGTATCAACACTCCTGGGCTCACGTGATCTGCCTCCCTTGGCCTCCCAAAGTGCTGGGATTACAGGCATAAGCCACTGCGCCAGTCCTATCCCCTTCAATTTTTGCTAAAACTATAAGCCATTCTCCATTTTCGTCATCATCCTATTTGCTGCTTCCACCTCCTGGGCTGCTAAGCATGACAGATTCACAGTTGGCAGCCTTAGTTGAGCTCTCAGTATTGACTGGAAGTTCAACTTGTTGTGACCCTTTTTTTCCCCCAGCCATGCCTCCATCTTTGCCCTCCGCAAATGACTGAGCTCACTGTCTACTTCACAGAAGAGAGCCCCTAAAGCAAGACCTTCCTTGCCCGCTGCTCCTCTCTCCCCTCTCATTCATCTGTGTCTGTAACTCTCCCCATCCCCTCCGTTCTTGCTCCTATTTAGTTCTGTCTGTCTTGAATACTGTTGTATGTCCTCCAAGACTGCTCCCTCGCTTAGTTCACTGCTCCCACTCCCTGGAGTCTCCAGCCTCTGTCTCCACTGGTTACCTCCACACAGCCTGCAAACAAGTTCTCCCCAAGATTAAAACAGCATTTCTCAGAGTCTGTTACCCCTTACACATTTTCCTTGTTAGCCAAGTTACTTTAAAAAAGAAGCTTTTTAAACTGATTCTTCCTCAGCTTTTCTTCAGCCCTCTACACTTTTTCATAAAAGTCACCAGTGACTGCCCAGTTGCCAAATAGAATGAACACCTTTCAGTGCTCAGCTGTCTTGACCTCTCTGCAGCATTTCACCCCACCCACCAACCCTCGGTGAAACAACCTCCTCCCTTAGCTTTTATGACACCACAAGTCTCTGGATTCTCAGAGAATCCAAAAAAACAAGTCTCTGGATTCTCTCCTCTTACCTCTCAGCCCACACAGGCTGAGCCATCCTTGAAACCTAGACAGGGGGAAATGTCTGTGGCTGTTTGTGGTCTCTTCTTTTCAGGAGTTGGGTAGGCAGGAAGAATTACAGCTGCTCCTGCTTCCTCTGTCTGTCTATTTCCTGCGTCCCTTCCTTTTCCTGAACTCAGTTCTCCTCATGCCAAGCATGTTTATGAGCTCCTGCTGGGAGGACAGCATCTGTGAGTCCTTCCCTCTGTCTCTCCCAGACAACACAGATATTTTAGCCATGTTTGCTAAGAGACCCCATCTAAGTCAGCCCGAGGGTGTGGATTAGGTTTTATAGCATCCAGGCTGCAGTCTGGCTAAACTGGATTACCATACTGGTGGGCAGCTCCTCACCATGATCCTGCACCAGTTAGAGCCTGCTGCAATTGAGAAGGAGTCTGGGATTGTGGTAAGACATGTTTCCATGCACGTCAGTGCTGCTAACCAGGGGGAGAACCTGGCAGGGTGGGTGTCTGCTGCTACCATTGGGATGGAGGGAGACTAGGGAGTGTGGTGGCTCCTCCCTTGCTGGGGCTCAGATGGAGTCAGCATGACTCCCTATATCAGGGCCTTTTCCACCTGTGCTGATCACCACCAGCTGCTTGCTCCAGTTGTTTCTGGAGTTGGAGGCAGCTATTGGTTGCTTTCTTGGAGGTAAGGAGGTACATACTAGAAAGATACCTGATTTGAGAGTCTGAACACCAAAATTTTTGGCTCTTTCCATTATGAACTGTGTGACCTTGGATACAGTTTCCTCATCTATAAAGTTGTAGTGGAAGAATGGCTGAGAACAGTGATCTCTCAGCTCTCCAGCTGTAAAGATGTTAATTATGACTTTGACTCTAAAGATCAGGCCACATAAGGAACAGGGGAATTCCAGGGGTAGGACACAGCTGGGAGAGTCCAGACCAGGGCAGGGAAAGGGGACTCACAAGCCAAACAGAGCTGCTTTGAGGAAAGTTCTTATCAGCTGGTGCTGCTTCCTGAGCCATATGCCCATTCCTCAAGCTGTACCCCCTTTCTTGGCTATTTAGGATGAGTTCCTCCTAGACCCTTGTTAGGAGTAGCTATTGGATCCAAAGCGGTAGGGGCATGAGGGAGGATATTTTAAAGGAAAGTATCACTGATCTTAAAAGGACCTATACATTCAAGAAAGAACAAATAAAAAATAGCACTTTTCTTTACCAAGAATTGTGTCCTGGAGTGTTTTTCAGCAAAGATAGTTGAACCTGTCGCATGGCCTTCTTGCCCCTAGATCTCTACATCGTAAGAACTCAAGGTGGGGAAGAATAGCCTGGGAGGCCTTTCTCTCTAGGGAAGAACTCACCTCTTTGCTTTTTCTTCTTATTATTATTTTTGTTTTGCTTTTTGAGATGGAGTCTCACCCTGTCGCCAGGCTGGAGTGCAGTGGCGCGATCTCGGCTCACTGCAACCTCTGCCTCCCAGGTTCAAGCGATCCTCCTGCCTCAGCCTCCCAAGTAGCTGGGACTACAGGTGCACACCACCACGGCCAGCTAATTTTTTTGTATTTTTAGTAGAGGCGGGGTTTCACCATGTTGGCCAGGATGGTCTCGATCTCTTGACCTCCTGATCCGCCCACCTCAGCCTCCTAAAGTGCTGGAATTACAGGCGTGAGCCACCGCGCCCAGCCTACTTCTTATTTTTATTATTTTTAGTTTTCTTTAGAGACAAGGTCTTGCTGTGTTGCCCAGACTGGTCTCAAACTCCTGGGCTCAAGTTTTCCTCCCACCTCAGCCTCCTAAGTAGCTGAGACTACAGGGACGTGCCACCATGTCTCTGCTTCTTACTGTGTTAACACAACCTGTTTCTCAAAACACAGGCAACAGTTCTGAGGTGGAGTTAGGGAAAAGGCATCATGTGAATGCCTAACACTTCCAAGCGCTAAACACTTCAAGAATGTCCTTTATATAGTGATGGTCCCCAGTTACATATCCTTAGCTGGCCTCTCTGCTTTCTCCACGCTAGTGGTTTCTAGCCATTTTTGGGGGGTCAAGGGCATTGTTATGAATATTTGTCATTCAATTAGGCTGCATAAAGTCTGAACCCCTTTCCTGTCTTTGGTGAATTTCCTGCCTCAGGAGTCTTGGGAGACACAGCTCATTCTTCCCTGCAGAAGCTAAATATACTAGAATCTTGATTTCCCAGCATCGGTTGAAGTCAGGTTACAGACCTAGTGGTAGCGATTAAAAAAAAAAAAAAAAAAAAAAAAAAAAAAAAAAAAAAGCCCAGAGCCTCCTTTCTGGTGACAGTGTTGGCTGTGGGCAGGTGGGGTTTCCATGGCGGCAGTAGCAGCAGCAGCGGTACAAGGTGAAGCACGTGGGGCTCGATGGCATTGCTAGTTTCTTCAGCAGACCAATTTTGCACATGATTTCAGGAATTGTTCCTGGCTGCACAGCTCTGAGTATAATTCTCTAGCCTTCCTTACAATTCTGTGAAACCACCTAAAAAGCCTTATAATAAATTCATTTTTTCTGCGTACATCAGCCAGAAATGGTTTCTGGTACTTGCAACTCAACACTCTAACTGATGTTTGGTGATAAAAGTCATGGACCCACTCTTCTGAGCTCCAGACTCACCGATCCTGTGGTCTATTGGACAGCTCCCCTTGGATGTCTCAGTGTTACCTGACACACTAGCCACCCCCTTAACAGATTCTTCCTCTTATATCCTCCATCTCAGCAGCCAGGACATGGGAAGAAAACTAGAGGGATGTGGTATCCGAGAAGCCAAGGAAATTTGTGTTTCAAGGAAGGATAATCATCAGTTTTCATGGTTAAGATGAGACCTGGAAAATTTTCTCTGACCTCTCACCCCTCTCCAGACTGGCCCAAGTACATGAACCGTTTCTCTGCTTACTCTGTGATCTTCCTGCCTCAGCCTCCTGAGTAGCTGAGATACAGGCATGTACCACCACATTGACTTGCCTTACTAATTTTTTTAGTACTAGTCCTTCTCTAGGTTCCAGGGACACAGCCCTTCTACTCCCCACACCTTGGGTTCCATGGCAAGCTGCTAGTCAGGACAGCTCCCTGGAGCAAGTCTTGCTCTCATAGGTAGTGCAGTATTTGACCTCCTCTTCCTCCACACCTGGCCTATGGATTATTTTATCCACTAGGGAGTAGAGGCATAGTATCCAGGGTCTAGGAGCTTTTCAAAGGCCTATAAAAATAAGTCCTGGCCAGGCACTGTGGCTCACATCTATAACCCTAGCACTTTGGGAGGCCAAGGTGGGAAGATCGCTTGAGCCTAGGAGTTTGAGACCACCCTGGGCAACATAGCAAGACCCTGTCTCTTAAAAAAAATTAGCCAGATGTGGTGGCACACACCTGTAGTCCCAGCTATTCAGGAGGTTGAAGTGGGAGGATCACTTTGAGCCTTGGGGTTGAGGCTGAAGTGAGCCATGATCGTGCCACTGCACTCCAGCCTGGGTAACAGAGTGAGACCCTGTCTCAAAAAAAAAAAAAAAAAAAAAAAAAAGAGAGAAAAGAAAAGAAAAAAAAAGTCCTGGCCGGGTGCAGTGGCTCATGCCTGTAATCCCAGCACTTTGAGGGGCTGAGGCAGGTGGAACACCTGAGGTCAGGAGTTCAAGACCAGCCTGACCAACATGGAGAAACCCTGTCTCTACTGAAAATACAAAATTAGCTGGGCCTGGTGGTGCATGCCTATAATCCCAGCTGCTCGGGAGGCTAAGGCAGGAGAATTGCTTGAACCTGGGAGGCGGAGGTTGCTGTGACCCGAGATTGCACCACTGCACTGCAGCCTGGGGAACAAGAGCAAAACTCCATCTCAAGAAAAAAAAAAGTCCTGAAACAATATAAAATAAAAGATGGCAAATTATAGATAAATGTCTAATTAAATGTCTATATATCATGTTAAAGCTATAATTGTTAATTTTATAACAATTTTATAAAGCTTCATAAAAATTATATTATACCTGAAAACAATTTGTAAGTTAGAGTTTCTCACTTCATAAGAAATTCTATATATACAAGATAATTGCCAAGAAACCTGAGCCCAGTATAAATTAAATGAGTTACTCCTAGCCAAATAATTAAAAAGCCAAATTATAAAAATAATTTCAAAAATTTGCAGTAAAAACTATATTTACCACAGGCTGTAGGTGGAGCTTCATGTTTGATGTAGGGCTTCCTAGAAT
Organism: Macaca nemestrina; assembly: GCF_043159975.1. NCBI lineage: Eukaryota > Metazoa > Chordata > Mammalia > Primates > Cercopithecidae > Macaca > Macaca nemestrina. Next base: position 57,215,918 of record NC_092136.1, read on the forward strand.
AAGAATGCCTGTTCTCTGGGAAGAACTCTCATCCATGGGCCTTGGAGTTATGCCTAGGTTGGAGAGGGGGACCCCTTAGAGACAGCTCTGCAATTGTAACAGAGAGTGCTAATTGTTGCCAGTATCTATTGTCTTTTTCTTTTTTCTTTTCTTTTTTTTTTTTGACAAGATCTTGCTCTGTCACCCAGGCTGGAGTGCAGTGGCATGATCGTGGCTCACTGCAGCCATGAACTCTTGGGCTTAAGCGATCCTCCTGCCTTGGCTTCCCAAAGTGCTGTGATTATAGGTGTGGGCATCCAGTCTGGGGTGTTTTTTGTTTATTTTTGTTTTGTTTTTTACAGCAGCTGACTCTATATTATAACCAGTATTCCAAAAACAGTGCTTTATTTGCTCACCGGGCTGGGAGGATATTCCTAAGCTTTTTTGGAAATTGATGTACCCTTGGATTCCAGCTATGTCAGAGATGTAAGACCTGCTGAAGCCAAGCTCCACACTCATGGAGAAAATAAAGATCTGCTTCTTGCTTGTAAACAGGAACACCACAGCCTCGGTCTTGCCCCAGCCTAAGGGCTAAGGCCTGATGCTGGAGGAAGCAGTTGTTTGTATCTAGGGCTCCTCATTTGTTCCAGTGGTTCCCATTTGTGGTGTGGCCCACTGACAATGTTGCTTTATATTAAAGATTCTGCCAAGGCAGTGCCTCTGTGACTTTTGAAATTTATTAACTAGGGCCAGGCATGGTGGCTCACACCTGTAATCTTAGCACTTTGGGAGGCTGATGTGGGAGGATCGTTAGAGCCTAAGAGGTTGAGGCTGCAGGGAGGGAGCCACGATTGTCCTACTGTACTACATCCTGGGTGACAGAGCGAGACCCTGTCTCAATGAAGACATAAAAAGTAAATTTTATTAATTAGCTTAATAAAGCATTCATCCTCTCTCTCCTACATAAACTGAATCTCTGGTAACCAAATAATTTACGAGGGAAAGTTTCTCTTTTAAAAAGTTTTCACAGTAATTGAAGAGGGACTGATAGATTTAAAATATCACCATTTTTTTAGCCCTCAATGAATGAATGAATCTAGGCAATGATCATCTATGGCTGCTCACATCACCAAAAAAGAGACGATCAGATATTTTATGTCTCCTGATTGAAGAACACAACATCATCTATAAAGAATTTATAAACAAATAGAATCCGAACCTAAACAAGTCTCTACATCTACGAATTTACAGATTAATTTCCAATTGACAGGAAATGAAGAAAATAGAGGAACACCTTAAATGACTTCACAAGGATCCACTCAGCAAAATCCAGTTTCCGAGGACGACAGAAGAAACAACTTGGTTTACATTACAAAGGGAAAAAAGGGAGATGGAGGGGAAACCTTAAAGAGCCTTAAAAAGCATATAAACCAATTGCAATATATAGAATTTATTTGCGTCTTGGTTTAAACACACTAAAAATATCATGAGACAATTGAGAACATTTGAAGAGATGATGGCTGAGAACAGTCAGAAGTGATGAATGACATGAATTCATAGCTATAAGATGTTGAACAAAATACACTTGAAAAATAAAAAGAAACTTGAAACATATTGCAATGAAACTGTAGAACACCCACGACAGGGAAGATCCTACCAACAGCAGAGGGGAAGATGTAAATGTTACCTTCCAATAGTTCTAGCACTCTTCTCCTTCTGAGTGCATGGGAAGATTGCACTACTGCACACCACTTACTTATTTCAGGTGTATTTATGAGACTTGAATTGGCCAATGAGAGTAGCAGTGATGTAGGTCATTGCTATGTTGAATAGAACCAGTGCTTGATTCTCTGTTTATTTTCTCTCTTCCCTTACTGAGGTGACTCTGAAAGCATGCACTGATATGAAGATGCTTATGTCTGAACCAGTCTGGTGTGCTGTGCTAATACACGGATAACATATGCTTTGCAATATTTTCCATATCTGCAGCAAATTTTGCATGAATGAGGACTTTTGTTGTAAGTCAGTGAGAATTGTGTGTTATTCATTACTGCAGAATAAGCTGGCCTATAGTACAAAGAAGCTTGGGTTTCCTTGGGGAAAAAAAATCAATAACGAAACACTAAGATCCAAGGCACTGGCCTAGCAAGCAGGTAGCAAGGAAACTGATATTAGTGACTAGAAGGATAGTGATTCATGTTATGCAGTGGAAAAACATTTGGTAAAACTATAGTCTGAGATAACTTGGGAGGCACATCACGTACTTAATGAATTTCAACAGAGGGGAAGAGATTGGAAAACAACATTGGTAGCCTACATTGGTTGATATTCTGTTTATCAAGCTATTTCAAGAAAGACATGAGTTCAGAAAAGAATTGCCCTGTTTTTAAGGAGTGAAAGAAAATACATTGTATACAAAAATCCAAGGACTTAGGTTTTTGAAGAGGTAATTGCTTCTTGACACTGAAGACTAAGATAAAATTTAGAGTTGAAAGCCCACGAAAATTCAGCCTTGAGGTAAGGATCATATTAAAAATATTGGCATAATATTCATTGTTAAAACCTTTGAATGGATCAAGGTACTTAAGGGAAAATAACAAATTAAGAATATAGTGTGCAGTAAAATCTTTTAGCTGGATAACATTCAGGGAAAAAATTCTAAGGACGTAGCTTTTCCACCAAAGCCTGTGTGGAGGGAGGAGAAGGAGAGGGATAGAGAGAGACAGAGAGAGAGAGAGAGAGAGAGGGCGCAAGGCATGGGCATGTGAACTCCCCTTATCTTTGGCTTTGCTTTCTATGATTTCAGTTGCCTGTGGTCAATGGCAGTCTGAAAATATTAAATAGAAAATTCCAGAAATAAACAATTCATGAGGTTTAAATTGCACACTATTCTGAGTAGTATGATGAGATCTCTTACCCCCACTCCATCCCACCCTGTCCTGCCAGGGACATGAATCATCATTTTTGTCTGGTGTATCCACTATATATACTACCCACCCTTAGTCACTTAGTAGCCTTCTCAGTTATTAGCTCAACAGATCATAAGAAGAAGGGTAAGTACAGTACAGTAAGATTTTTGAGAGAGAGACCACATTCACATAACTTGTATTACAGTAGATTGTTGTACTTTTTCTATTTTATTATTAGTTATTGTTAGTTTCTAGCTGTGCCTAATTTGTATATTAAACTTCATCATAGGTATGTTGGGAAACAACAGTATATAGTATGTTGGGTTCAGAACCATCCATAGTTCAGGCATCCACTGAATATCTTGGCACATATCCCCTGTGAATAGGGTAGAATTACTGTAGTTCTCAAAAATAATTGTGGGTATAGCTTTCAGCCAGTGGTGCTGCCTGCATTTAAATAGATAGACACATAATGAGGTGTGTTTGTTTGTTTGTTTGTTTGTTTTGAGATGGAGTCTTGCTCTGTGGCCTAGGCTGTAGTACAGTGGCAAGCTCTCAGTTCACTGCAGCCTCTGCCTCCTGGGCTCAAGCAATTCTCCTGCCTCATCCTCCTGAGTAGCTGGGATTACAGGTGCCCGCCACCATGCCTGGCTAATTTTTGTATTTTTAGTAGAGATGGGTTTTCACCATGTTGGCCAGGTTGCTCTCAAACTCCTGACCTCAGGTGATCCGCCTGAGGTCTCCCAAAGTGCTGGGATTACAGGTGTGAGCCACCGTGCCCGGCCCATGATGAGGTTTTTAGAGTGTTTTACTGCCAGGGGAATTATGAGCCTAGACTAACAGAAAACAATAACTGTTGAAGACATTAAATGGCTCTTGGGCTTTCAATCATCTATGATAGAGAATGCCCAGGCTCTTAACACGCCTAAGAGTTGAGAAGGCTGCTCAATCCCCAAAGAAGTTTATGCCGCAAGCCCCACATCAGCAGGGACACTAAAACGGGAAGAACCTCTTAGAGGGCAGAACCAAGGGATAAGGAGAACAACAGACAAGGGAGCTACTTCCAGGGACCTGAATCAGAAAATAATGAATAATTCCCGAACAGACTAGGAAGCCCTCAAAATATTTGCCCAGTTGGATTTCAGAATTGCCATAGCCAATGACTCCTGTTTGCCTCCCATTCTTCCCCTTTCCTACATGGAATGTCTTTTTTTGTTCTATAATCTACCTTTCAAAATCTTTACTCATCTTTTAAAAGTCACGTCATTTGTCACCAACTCTAGAATTTCTCCCTTTTATTCTGGAGAACACAACTCTCTCTGATCCTTCTCTTGCTCTGCTACAGGGACACCTGGGAGTCTCCTGTCCCTGCCCCCACACCCCCAGAGAGTCATAGATATGGAAGAAGCACCAAACCCCTAGTCATCCTCGACTCTTTTCCCTCTGCCTGGAAGGCTCTACCGCCAAAACTTCTTAAGGTTGGGGTTGGCCCCAATCACCCTTTAGATCTTAGCTTACACCCCTCCTCAGAGAGCTTTTCCGAACCACACAATCTGAAGCAGACCCAGGCATTCTCTCTCACATTCCTGTTTTATTGTCATCATAGCACTTACTATGATGTATGTTTATCTTTTTCTATTTGTCATCATAGCACTTACTATGATGTATGTTTATCTTTTTCCTCGTCTTGTGTTCTTGCTCACTGTCCGAGTCACAGAGGGTGTAAGCTTCCCTGACAGCAGAAATCTTGCTCGGATCCTGGAACAGTGCCTGTAGTTGCTCAAGTATCACTTGAATGTATAACTCCGGTCTCCGTCAGCCCACTCCCCATTTCACTAGGAACATAAGTCTTAAGAAGACTTGTCCAAGGTTCCTCATGAGTCATTGGTGGTGTCCGGACTAGAACTCAGGCTTGCGACTCAGGTATCTATCGGATCTTTCAAAATGTCTAGGGCTGAAATAGTTCCTGGACGCCAGACAACTGGCAGAGTGAGAGAGGTCCAAGGTTCATTCCCCGTGTTGCAGTGTGCTGGAAGCCCCATAGGTGGCGCCAGTGGCACTCATTTAGTTCCAGGAAACGTCAGAAAACTTGTTAACGGTTAACCCCTAGGGGGAAATTTTGATGAGGAGCAGGATAGTTGCATAGTCTTAAATTGTCTCTCCATTGACTGCTCATTGTTGTGCAGGAAAAGTTGTGAGGGAGGAAAAAATATACAGCAATTGGAGTACTACACAGTGGAGAAATCAGATACGATTTTGATTGTGTGCTCAAAATAACATCACCAAAAAGGGGCAGGTGGACATACTGTTCACCCAGATGTAATACCGTGAGAAGGACACGATGTCACCCATGATACAGGATTGCTGCCAAGGATGCAGAACCTGAATCTCGTCACAGAGAAACATCAGGCAAACCCAAAATGAAAGACATTATATCAAGTAAAGGCAGGGGATAGGGGACTGGATTCTTTAAAAATGTCCCTGTCATTAAAGACAAAGAAAAGCTAGGAAAATGTTCAGGTTCAAGGAGGCTAAAGAGACGTGACAGCTAAATGCTATTCCTGACCCTATATTGGGTCCTGTTGTGGAGTGAGGAAAATGTAATAGAGAGGACATTCTTGGGTCAACTGAAAAAATGGGATATAGAGGGTAGATGAAATAATTGTATCAATGTTAAATGTACTAAAGTTGATAACTGAACTGTGGTTATATAACTGAATATTCTCATTTTTAGAAAATATGCACTGGAGTATTTAGAAGTCAAAGGGCTTAGTGTATGTAACTCACCCACAAATAGTACAGAACAAAACTGTAGATGTGTATCTTTTTTTAATTACACACACACACACACACACACACAGAGCGCTATAAAAAAAAGCAAATGGTGTAACATCTTCTTCTTTTTTTTTTTTTTTTGAGAAGGAGTCTTGCTCTGTGGCCAGGCTGTAGTGCAGTAGTGTGATCTTGGCTCACTGCAACCTCCGCCTCCCGGGTTCAAGCGATTCTTCTGCCTCAGCCTCCTGAGTACCTGGGACTACAGGCACGCACCACCACACCCAGCTAATTTTTAGTAGACACAGGGTTTCACCATGTTGGCCAGGATGGTCTCAATCTCTTGACCTTGTGATCCGCCCACCTCGGCCTCCCAAAGTGTTGGGATTACAGGCGTGAGCCACCATGCCCAGCTGGTGTAAAATCTTAATAGGTGAATCTGGGTGAATGACATATGGGGCCAGACACGGTGGCTCACATTTTTTTTTTCTTTTAAAATTATTGATTCAAATATATTGAGGGGATACAAGTGCAGGTTTCTTACATGCATGTATTGTGTGGTGCTGAAGTCTGGGCTTTTGGTGTATCCATCACCTGAATAGTAAATATTGCACCCAATAGGTTTTTCAACCCTCAACCCCTCCCACCTTTTGTATTCCCTAGTATCTATTATTTCACTCAACATGTCCATGTGTACACATGTTTAGCTCCCACCTGGGTGGCTCACACTTTTAATCCCACAGCTTTGGGAGGCCAAGGTGGGAGGCTCACTCTAGCCCAGGAGTTTGAGACCAGCATGGGCAACAAAGCAGGACTCCATGCTTGAACCCAGGAGGTTGAGTCTACAGTGAGCCATGATCATGCCATTGTACTCCAGCCTGGACGACAAAGCAAGATTCTCTATTAAAAACAAAAAACAAAAAACAAAAAAACAGGCTGGGCGTGGTGGCTCACACCTGTAATCCCAGCACTTTGGGAGGCCGAGGAGGGCAAATCATGAAGTCAGGAGTTTGAGACCAGCCTGGCCATCATGGTGAACTCCCGTCTCTACTAAAAATACAAAAAATTGGCTGGGCATAGTGGCGGGCGCATGTAGTCCCAGCTACTCGGGAGGCTGAGGCAGGAGAATCACTCGAACCTGGGAGGCAGAGGTTGCAGTGAGCAGAGATTGTGCCACTGCACTCCAGCCTGGATGACAGAGTGAGACTCCGTCTCAAAACAAAACAAAACAAAAAGATATATGGGCATTTTTAAAAACTATTTTAATTTTCATAACTTTTCTATAAAAGTTTGAAGTTATTTCCAAACAAAAATTTAAGAAGAAAAAAAGAATTAAATGATAGTGATCCCAGGTAGCTCCTCTGCCCACCCCTCTTTCTGTTGCACAATTCAGAGTCTGTGTCCTGCCTCATTAGAGTGTGTCTTCTGCTGTCTCCTTTGCTTCCATCATTTCTCTTCTGATAGGACTGTGTTTGGCTTAGAGGCCTAGGCTGGAGGGGAGGAGCCACTTTTGTCTATGGCTGGAAAATGCCACTGAAGCTTTCGTAAGAGGATGTGCAGAGGCACTGGAGGCCTCTGAGTCCAGACTTCACCTCTACTCTGCCCTCAAGGAACTAAGGCCACTGGAAGCAGTCAGGCTCCAGCTGGGTTTCCCCGACCATTCTGAACAGGCATCTGGTATCTCAGGGGACTCAGCAGGACTGGGTGTGTTAAGAGCCTTGGCAGTATGGGGACAGGAAGGGCTTCGCTATCTTTTCCCTCTGCTTACAGTTTCTTGGAGGTGGCACAATCCATCTTCTTTCAAGAGCCCAGGCATGCCAGACACCCAGAAACCTCAGGAGTCCTTCCAGTCTTCCTATGATCTACTTTGCATTAAATTATCAACATTGGATATCAGTGACAGGGTGGTAGAAAGTGTGCCCCAGATCTGACCCTGCATTCTTTCCTGGGATGACTTCTGGTGGCTTTCCCTCTGTGTCTATATCCTTCACATGTGGGTAAAAGGGACTTTGTCCATCCATTCCCATGCTTGAGCCTGGCTGGGCTTGCACCTCACTCAGCTCTTCTCACAGGACAAGAAGATCAATCTCTGCAGTCACCTGGTGGAAAACTGGTGAGGGTCTAGACTAAGGCTCCAGCTCCCTTTACTCACGTGTTAGCAAAGCAGAAAAAAATTACTCCCTTTTATCTGTGCTCAGTAAACGAAGTTCTTGACCATGAAATTCCGTAGACATAGCCAAACAATGTTTCGATGAATGAATCAAACTTCCAAGTGAATGGTGTTTTTATCATGAGATAATCGCAAGACTATTAGCTTTAGTTACGCTCTTGGCCAACTTTGTTTCCGGGAACCTTAAAGGCTGTTTAAGGCTGACTTGCACTCATAGCATGTTACAGGTAAGGGAGGCAGTGATGCCAAATGGTCAGGAGCACAGCCCCTGAAACAGACAGCCTGGATAGGACTCACACATACAAGCCATGTGGTGTTGGACCAGTTGATCCTGCAGACTGTACTTCTGTTTCTTCATCAGTACCTTCCTCACGGAGTTATTGTAAGAATTAAATTAAAATGCGTAAAGCATTTGGGACAGTGCCTAGGCACAGAATTAGTGATATTATTAGGTGGGTTAGTAGTACCTAGTATTTTATTAAAACTAAGGCACATAAATGTAGGTACTTTCTTGGTTCTTCAGGAAAGTGTCAACAAAAGGTTTTTATGCCACAATATCAGGACTGCTACCTGGCTAACAGCAATAGTAATATGTAATCAGAGGCAACCCGATTTCCAAGAAGTTAAAAAGTGAAAAAAAATGTGGTTTTAGAATCTGTAAAATATGAAGCATTATTTAGTTTTTACTTTTTAAATTAAGATGTCACTAATATACTATACAATTCATCTTTAATTTTTATTTATTTTTTATTTTTAGAGAGAGAGACAAGGTCTTGCTCGGTTGCTCAGGCTGGAGTGCAGTGGTGCAATCATAGCTCACTGCAGCCTCAAACTCCTGAGCTCAAATGATCCTCCCACCTCAGCCTCTCAGGTAGCTGGGTCTACAGATGCACACCATCATCTGCATGTGCATCAGCTAATTTTAAATGTTTTTTTGTAGAGATAGAGTCTTGCTCTGTTGCCCAGGCTGGTCTGAAACTCCTGGCCTCAAGCGATCCTCCCACCTCGATCTCCCAAAGCTCTGGGATTACAGGTGTGAGCCATTGCACCTGACCAGAATTTACCTTTTTAAAGAGCACGGTTCAGTGGCTTTTAGAATATTACAAGGTGAACAGCCATCAACACGGTCTGATTTTAGAATATTTTCATCACCCCAAAAAGAAACTACATAACTGTTAGCAGTCTTCCCCAATTCCCCATTTTCCCTGTCCTGGCAACTGCTAACTTATTTTCTATATATATAAATTTGCCTATTGTGGACATTTCATATAAATGGAATCATACCATATATGGCCCTTTGTGTCTGGCTTCTTTCATTTAGCGTAATGTTGTCAGGGGCATCCATATTGTAGTATGTGTCAGTACTTCATTTTTTTTTATGGTCAAATAACATTCCATTGTATGGATATACTGTCTTTGCTTATTTTATTCATTAATTGTTAGACGTTGGGTTGTTTCCTCTTTTTGACTATTATGAATAATGCTGCTGTGAACATTCATGTATAAGTTTTTGTGTGGACATGTTTTTTATTCTTTTGGTCATATACCTAGGAGTGGGCATATAATAATGCTATGTTTAATCATTTAATGAACTGCCATAGTGCTGTGAACATTCATGTATAAGTTTTTGTGTGGACATTTTTTTTTATTCTTTTGGTCATATACCCAGGAGTGGTCATATAATAACTCTATGTTTAATCATTTAATGAACTGCCAGAGTGTTTTCCAAAGCAGCTGTACTGTTTCACATTCCCATCAGCAATGTATGAAGGTTCCAATTTCTCCACATCCTCACCAACACTTGTTATTCTCCAGATTTTTTATTATAGCCCTCCTGGTGGGTGTGGTGTGATATCTCATTATGGTTTTAATTTTATTTATTTATATTTTTAGAGATGGGAGTCTTGCTATGTTGCCCAGGCTGGACTCCAACTCCTGGGCTTGATCGATCCTTCTGTCTCAGCCTCCCAAGTAGCTGGGCTAGCACATACCAGTATGCCAGCTGGTATCTCATTATGGTTTTGATTTGCATTTCTCTGATGATTAATGTTGCTGAGCATCTTTTCCTGTGCTTATTGGCCATCCATTAGTATACCTTCTTTGGAAAAATGTCTATTCAGATCCTTCGCCCACTTTAACACTGGGTTGTCTTTCTTACTGCTAAACTGTAGGAGTACTTTACAAAATGCAATTGAGATACTAGACCACTAGCAGATATATGACTTGCAAATATTTTCTCCTTTTCTGTGGGTTGTCTTCTAACTCTCTTGATAGTGTTCTTTGAAACACGAAAATTTTAATTTTGATGAAGTTCAATGTATCTGTTTTTTTTTCTTTTGGTTGCTTTTGCTTTAGGTTCTGTATCTAAGAAACTGTTGCCTAATCCAAGGTCACGAAAATTTATACTTATGTTTCTTCTAACAGTTTTACAGTTTTAGCTCTTATATTTAGGTCTTTGACTCACTTTGAGTTAACTTCTATATTTGATGTGAGGTATAGTCTAAATTTACTTCTTTGCATGTGGATATTCAGTTTTCCCAGCACTATTTGTTGAAAAGACTACTCTTTCCCTCATTGAATTGCCTTGGCATCTTTGCCAATTGACCATAGGTAAGTGGGTTTATTTCTGGAATCTCAATTCTACTTCACTGATCTTTATGTCTATTCTTATACTGGTATGACCCAGCCTTTTTTTTTTTTCTTGCCCTGTCTTACAGTGCTGAATGATCTAGTCTTGATGACTGTAGCTTTGTAGTAAGTTTTGAAATCAGGAAGTGTGAATCTTCCAACTTTGCTTCTATTTTTAAGATTGTTTTGCCTGTTCTGGGTCCCTTTCATTTCTTTTTTTTTTTTTTTTTTTTTTTTTTTGAGACGGAGTCTGGCTCTGTCGCCTGGGCTGGAGTGCAGTGGCCGGATCTCAGCTCACTGCAAGCTCCGCCCCCCGGGTTTACGCCATTCTCCTGCCTCAGCCTCTCGAGTAGCTGGGACTACAGGCGCCCGCCGCCTCGCCCGGCTAGTTTTTTGTATTTTTTTTTAGTAGAGACGGGGTTTCACCGTGTTCGCCAGGATGGTCTCGATCTCCTGACCTTTCATTTCTATATAAATTTTAAGATCAGATTGTTAATTTCTGCAAAAAAGACCACTGAAAATTTGATAAGGATTGTAATGAACTTGTGGATCAGTTTGGGGAGCACTGCTGTCTTAACAATATAAGTCTTCCAATCCATGAACATTTGGCGTGCACCAACTTGAACTCTAATTATTATCTAACAAAAAAAGCTAGTTTAGATATCCAAAATTGATGAGACACACTGAGTTAGTTGCCAAATGTTTATTTCATTTTTGAGCTATATGGATAAGGTATAGTTTTATTTTGTCAAAGTCGGGGAAGAGAACAAATGGAAAGACATATAAATTCATAGAGCCTATCAGTAATCAGAGAAAGATCTCAATAGGAAAAAGTTACACTTTGTATTATATACTTCTCAAAGATATGTTCCCATTTAAGAAATCTTGCCAGGAACGGTGGCTCACACCTGTAATCCCAGCACTTTGGGAGGCAGAGGTGGGTGGATTGCATGACTTCAGGCATTCAAGACCAGCCTGGGCAACAAGAAGAAACCCTGTCTCTATAGAAAATACAAACATTAGCCAAACGTGGTGGTGCATGACTGTGGTCCCAGCTACTTGGGAGACTGAGGTGGGAGGATTGCTTGAGCCCAGGAGGTTGAGGCCGTAGTGAGCTGAGATCGTGCCACTGCACTCTAGCCTGGGTGACAGAGTGAGACCCTGTCTCAAAGAAAAGAAAGAGAAAGAGAAAGAAAGAAAGAAAGAAAGAGAGAGAGAGAGAGAGAGAGGGAGGGAGAGAGGGAAGGAAGGGAGAAATCTTAATATAACACGTAATAATCTAAGCATCTCTTAATTTGTTTTATGGAACGAAAAAATTATAGGGGTTTTTTTCTTATATAGAGTCTCTTAAAATTTTTTGAATAGCAGAGATAACCTTATTACATGTATAAATCCACTGCTTCTTGACTTAAGAAAACTGAAATCCTCCACTCACCCCACAAATTCTGGTATTTTTACAACAGGGTCAGCAAACCCACGGACAAACTGTGCTAATTGCTTCTGTGTTTTGTTTTATTGACAAACTTCAATTCTGGCTTCTCTTCCTTAAATGTCAAGCAGTTTGATATTGCATTGTAACAATAACGTTACCATAGAGTGTTTAAGTAAATAACATATAAATAACACTTGTTGCTAGTGGTGACATTAATAATTACAGGAATAGAATGAGAGCAGACTGTTGTGTAGTAATGACCTCTAGAATAGACTGAGTTCCTTGGCAGTGTTAAGAATTTGTCATGTTAGTGGTCAAGGTGTTGCAATCCATTATCTCACTGAGAATTGATGACTTCAGCTATGGTTACTAGCCCTAATATTTAATGCAGCTGCCTTGAGCGACTTGAATGCTTAAAAGAATGGTCTAAGGCATTATGTCAAGAGTTACCCAAGGAAACTGAGGATCTTCGTGTATATATTTTAGGGAAACAAGTACATTTTACTTTCTTGTATAGTTCCTCTGGTTCCTCTCTATAAATAATAGTGACATTTGCACACTGGAAATGAATATTTGTCTATTTGTCAGTCTATCTATCCACCTATTTACCTATCCATCTATGTCTTACCATGTTCAACAAAGTCTCTTTCCTTCAACCCTCCCCTCCCTTTCTCTCCTCTCCCCTCCCCCTCCCTCCCCCTTCCCTTCCTTCTTCCTTCTTCCCTCCCTTCCTTTCTTCTATTAAATCTTTTATTTATTAATTCCGTAATGTTTACTAACTAGCTACTAAGTTCCAGGCACTGTTCCCAGGCACTAGGAACAAGCAATAAATAAAGAGGCCAGGTCCATGCTGTCTTAGAACTTAGCTTCTGGTGAGGAAACAAAGAAAATAAGCAGCTTGTTTTAGATGGTGTTAAGTGCTCTAAGACAACAAAGCAGGGTGATGTGATAGACTGTGGTGTGGGGCTATTTTAGGTAGGAAGATCAAGGAAGGCTTCTCTGAGGAGGTGGCAAGTGAGCTGAGATCTGAATGATGAGAAGGAACCAGGCTTGAGGAGCTACAGGGGCAGAGCCTTACAGAAAGAGGAAACAGCTAGTACAAATATTTGAAGCAGTTTAAAATAATAGTCAATACAACAAAAACATACAAAAAGATAAAAGTAGGAATGAGGGGAAATGAAAGAGAACAGGAGAAAGTTGTGATGCAGATATGCAAACTGTAGTTTGACAAAGTTATTAAAATTGAGTTGCAAATTTGGGTGCTGTCTTCCTAGAAGTCAAGGTGAAAGGGAAATGTGATCAATCTCATGGTCTGCTTTCTTTATAAAGAAAAGTCATGTCAGTGTCTCTAGGGAAAGTATTGTTTTCTGGCACTCAGGATTGAAATATATTTCTTGCATTGACCCTCTTAAACAGGGCATATAGGTGATTACATTAGTGTGGTAGGCCCCTCCTCCCAACTCCAAAGACTTGGAAATACTATGTGGAATTCAAAGGCAGGAATACAATTCATTTCAGAAAATACCATGACTAGGAATAGAAAGCTGTCAGAACTCTTTTGGTCTCTTCTCTCTGTGTATCTTTTTCAACCTTCCTGTTCGTTTCTCATTTTCCCCGCAGCCTAGTTTTCTGCATTTCTTTTGGCCACATGGCGGAAAAGTATGTCTGTTGACAGCCTCTGATTTTCTATTTTAAAGATGTTTCTATGTTTCCACCTTAGCTTCCTAGAGAAAGACTGAAATCTCTCCATCCTAATTCCAAATTCCTGGGAGAGAGGGATATGATTGCCTTATCTTGAGTCAGGTCCCTACTATTGGAGCAATCAACTGTAGCCAGGTGGCCTGGTTACCTTGTCTGAGGATCCAGGGCTAGTTTCCAGAAAAAGACATCTGGTTATACTGCTGTTTTTAAAATGCAACTTGCATTGAAGGTCAAGAAACCATCAGTGGGTAGACACTAGTCTTCAAAAGAGATTAAAAGTATCAGGGTGCATAGCATGTGATGCAGGTAATGTTTTATAAAACTTGTTTCAGCTATTAAGTATATGAATACATGTGTATTGAGTGATAATGTAAAACATATTTATTTTGATGGATTGTGCTCAAAAAAGTTTGAAAAGCTCTGGACTAGACAAGCTGGTAGGATTCTGCTATAGAGATGTAATAAACAACATTCTTCAAGTAATCCCTCTAGTAAATGTAGAGGTATCATGAATATTTTTTAAACAGCATCTCTTAATATAAGCAAATGGCATAGTGCTAAACATGACTTGGTGCAGGCAATGTTGCAATGGTGAAGACGAAGTGGTACAAACATACAGTTTTTTGATGGTCTGGTTTAATCCAGGGCAAAACATAGTCCAGTGGTTGTTTTTGCTTTTAGAGTCAGGGCTGGCTATCACCCAGGCTGGAACCTGTCAATATGTTACCATATATACAAAGGGCACTTTACAGATGTGATTAATGCCCTTAAGATGGGGGAGGCTATCCTAGGAGATCTTTTTTAATCTCCTAGAGGCTAGTACCTAGTAGTACGTCATTATATGGTAGGTTTCTTGCAGCCCTTTGGTGGCCAGGTAGTTCTGAATTTTGTAGAGACGGGGGTCTCCCAGTGTTACCCAGGCTGGTCTTGAAGTTCTGGGTTCTAGCAATCCTCCTGCCTTGGCCTCCCAAAGTACTGAGATTATCGGTGTGATCCACTGTGCCCGGCCTAGTCCAGTGGTTTGAAGTTTGAAGTTTGAAGTTACCAGTCACCCATTATGACCATTTTGAGTTTTTTGATGAAAAGGACTGGATGAACTAGTTGCCAAATGTACCCTCCCCGCAAGCAATACAATGAATCCACCTGCCGTGGTATCAAGTTACTTGCTACCAATCAGTCTAATTTTAGAAAACATCTGCCTCAAATAACTAGGCTAGTACTAGGAGAGTTGAATTTCTTTCCCACAGCTGCTAAAGAGTAGGACCTAGGACCACAGAAGCCATTCCTAGTTCAGGCCAATAAATGCATTAGCATACAGCTGGACCCTCTGTTGCATGGGGCAGGCATTCAGATGGTTCTTATAGGTTTGTAGCTAAAACATATCCCTGAGAATTGTCATTTGATCTGTCAGTCTTCTCAGCCCCTGCCTGGGGACAAACACCCTCCCCCCAGCATTTTCCCGTCTTTTTAGGCCAGCTCCCCACCCACTGCAGTTCAAGGCTTGCAGCCCTAGCTCCAACGGGCTGGGGGTTGAGGGCTTGACCCCGAGCGAGAAGAGTGGCCTGAGCATCAATCACCTCAGTACTGTGATATTCCTACTACAAAGCTTTATTTTACGTAACATATGGCTGCTCCTCTGTGCCCCAGACGGGATATTAGGTCCGTTTCTAAGGGGAGCTGCCCTTGGGCGCGCCTGGGGCTGCACTCGGGGCACGTGGGCGCCGTTGTGCAGCCGGCACCTCTGGGCCAGCCCCGCGGCTTGGAGAAGGGGCTTTGCACCCGCCGCCGCTCTTTGTCCCCGCGCGGCCCCCGTCCACCGGCCTGCGGCTGTTCTGCGGGCCGAAAAGTTTCTCCCGGTGCAGAATTCTGGGCTCAGCGACAGCCTGCGCCAAGTGTGCGCACCTGTAGGAGACCCTCCCGTCCGCCGGCCGCGGTGAGTGGTCCCTGGAGTCACAGCTCAGGGCGGGCCCGCGGGATGGGGCGGGTGGCCCGGGGCGCAGCCGGCCCAGGCCGTTGCTATGGCAACGTAGTGGGCAAACGGGCCTCTGGGTCTCTCGCTGCCGGTCGGCTGGCGACCCCCCAGCGGAGGGACCGGGCTGAACCCGCGAACCCCTCCGAGTGTCTCCCGGGACCCAGCCGTTGGGACCCCATTTCCCCCGGGTCCGGTATTTGGGGTGGTCTCTGTCTGCCCCGGTTCATCTCCACCGTCTCACCTCCACCCCATCTTGGGACGTGAAACTTTTTGAAAGTATAAAGCGAACTTACTGTAGGGTAAGTGTGTGCGAAACATCCTTAGAACTTCTGAAGTTGTGTTTCTTTCTTTTTTTAAATCTCCTAGAGCCTGGTACCTAGTAGGACCTCATTATATGGTAGGTTTCTTGTTGCCCTTAAGATAGTCTCTTACACCTAGAGGATGCACATAGGAGATGATAGGATGACATAAAGCAGCCCCGTACTGGCTGTGTGGACAGGTAATTTAAGCACTCTCCCTCAGCTTCCTAAATGTAGACTATAATTTCTCATAAGGTCGTGGGTTTCAGTGAACCTATATGTGAAGCTCTTTTGTGAACCGTACATGTAAAAAGCACTTGAGCATTAGTTGTAAGGGATATTTGCATGCTAAAAGTGGTCTGGTGCTCCCCGTCCCATATCACCAGCTAAGGAGGACCTTCTTTTTTGACCACCAAATGACTCCAATATCCAACCAGAAAATAGGATGGTCCTGCCTTGGAAGAGGGCTCTGTGAATGGAAAGGAACATCAGCAAGTTTTGAACCTAAACTCTTTCCTTGTTCTCCAGGCCCATGCCTTTAGACTGTGATGGATATGCAGATATATCGCACATTTAAATTTTTAGCTCGTGTAAATCTCAGTTGCACTCTCAATGAGTCATACCAACCTCTATCTAGTTTGCAAATCAGAAATCTTGGCCTCATCCTTGATACCTCGTACTTTCTTCCTTTCCATATCTAAACAATCGTCAAGTTCTATTCATTTTATCTATCTTCAAACCAAATCTCAAATCTATCTGAGTATCTGTGTCTCTGCTACTATCACCCTAGACCAGTCTACCATTATCTGTTGTCCAGTAGTAGCCTCTTAACTAATCTAAAGGTATTTACCCTTTCCTTTCAATATTCCCATCCATTCTTTGCCCTGCAGCAGCAGTAGTGTTTTAACAACTAAAGTTTGATTATGCTACCTCCCCCCCTCCTCTAGCTCAAAATCCATCATGGCTTCTGGTTATTCTTAGGATGAAGACAAAACTCTTAATGTGGCCTAGAAGTTGGGTGACCATGTCCATGACCATTCAGACCAAGATATTTTTTGAGAGTAATAGAAAGTACCAGCCTGACCAACATGGTGAAACCCTGTCTCTACTAAAAAATACAAAAATTAGCTGGGTATGGTGGTGCATGCCTGTAATCCCAGCTTCCCAGGAGGCTGAGGCAGGTCTGAGAATCGCTTGAACCCAGGAGGCAGAGGTTGCAGTGAGCCGAGATCATGCCACTGCACTCCAGCTTGGGCAACAGAGTGAGACTTTGTCTCAAAAAAAAAAAAAAAAAGTTATTATTTATACTAGGACAAAAGGTCTAACCTGGGTCTCTGTCAGGCAAACTGAGGCAAATGGTTATTCTACATTGGCTTCTTTTCAGACTTTTGTGCCATTTTCCCTCCTACACAGGGCTGTTGCATATGATAGTCTCCCTGCCAGATGTGCTCTTCCTTCTCTTCTAACTCTTATTCACATCTCAGATCAAATATTTCCTCAGGAAAACTGCTTCTGACTGTCTAGGACAAACCTGCTTAACATAGGTTCTTCTGACACCAGTGATTTCTCCTTAGTAGCACTTAATCACAATCGCAATTTAAAATTTGTCTGTGTAAATACTTGAATGATAAGCATTTTCCTATGTCATTAAACAGTCTCTGAAAATATCACATAGTGGTTAGGAGCACAGGCGGACAGCTTAGATCTGAATCCCAGCTCTGTCACAATTCCTTATCTGAAACCTTATGATGCTAGTTGTGTTTTAAAATTCAGAATTTTCACTTTATCGGAAGATGACATGGTATAGACCCTGTATCATGTCTAGTGGGATCTGGGGCAGCACCTTGTAATCAAACACATTAACTTCTTTAGTAAAATGAATTCGCTCTAAGTAGGACAGAGATAATACATTGTTTCATTGTCAGTTTAGATCTCATTTTGCAAATGAGTTTGCCACAGGTTTATGAAAACACTTGACTCTTGTTGGAGCCCTAGGTGGGAGGATCGCTTGAGGCTAAGAGTTTGATACCAGCTTGGGTAGCATAATAAGACCCATCTCTACAAATTTTTAAAAAATTAGCCGGGCGTGGTGGTGTGCATCTATGGTCCCAGCTACTCCGAAGGCTGAGGTGGGAGGATCTCTTGAGCCCCAGAGCAAACCCCAGGCTGCAGTGAGCTATGATTGCACCACTGCAGTCCAGTCTGGGTGACAGAGTGAGACCCTATCTCTGAAAAAAAGGAAAAAAAAAAAAAAAAAAAAAAAAAGAAAACACTTGATTTTCTGAGATTTTTGGGTTTTAGAATTTCAGATGAGGATGAGAATTTCAGATGTGATTCTGCTTTAGTGTAACCTTGAGTCCATCATTTAACTCCTCTGGCCTCAGATTCCTCAACTGTAAAATGGAGATGATACTAGCACCTGCCTATGTCACAGGCTCCATGTCGTGCTGTTTTGAGAAGTAAATGAGTTAGTACATGTTAACTGTGTAGAACAGGGAATGGTCCTTCGTCAGTACTATAAAAAGGTCAGTTCTCATATCATTTTTATTAGCTCAGTAATAACCCACACTATGGATGAAACATAATTTATTTGCAATTTACTTATTGTTGAATATTTAGACTTCAGGTACAAAATGTAATAATGGATGTCTTTACACTTAAATCTTTTTGCTACATTTTTGATTACTTCAGGTCAGTTCCTAGGCTGGGCATGGGGACGCATGCATGTAAAACCAGCACTTTTGGAGGCTGAGGTGGGAGAATCACTGAGGCCAGGAGTTTGAGACCAGTCTGGGCAACATAGCAAGACCCTATCTCTAAAAAAATAAAAAAATTAGCCAGATGTGGTGGCATGCACCTGTAGCCAGCCCCTAATGCTCAGGAGGCTGAAGTGGGAGGATCTCTTTGACCCAGGAATTCAAGGCTGCAGTGAACTTGCCACTGCATTCCAGCCTGGGCAATGGAGTGAGACCCTGTCTCAAAAAAAAAAAAAAAAATCAGTTCCCAAAAATGAAATTATAGGGAGGTCAAAGGGCAGGGACATTGTGAATGCTCTCAAAACATCGAAACATTGCCATACTGTTTTTCAGAAAGATTATGCCAATTTACATTGCCACCGTCAGTTTTATGACACCCATATTAGCATTATTATTTTAAAAACTTTGCTAATTTCACAGATAAAAATGGCACCTCCTGGCCGGGCGTGGTAGCTCACACCTGTAATCCCAACACTCTGGGAGGTCGAGGTGGGCAGATCACAAGGTCAGGAGATCAAGACCATCCTGGCTAACGCGGTGAAACCCCGTCTCTACTAAAAATACAAAAAATTAGCTGGGCGTGTTGTGGGCACCTATAGTGCCAGCTGCTTGGGAGGCTGAGGCAGGAGAATGGCGTGAACCCGGGAGGCGGAGCTTGTAGTGAGCCGAGATCGCACCGCTGCACTCCATCCTGGGTGACAGAGTGAGACTCCATCTCAAAAAAAAAAAAAAAAAAAATTAAGTAAATAAAATAAAATGGCACCTCCTTATTTTAACTCACATCTGTCATTATTAATGTGTTTTAAGTGTTAAGAAATCTTATTGTTAGCTATTGGCTATTTCTTTTTTGTGAATTGCCTACGAAAGCTTTTTGATGGTTTTTGTGTTAGAGTCTTAGTTTTTTCTTATCAATTGTTTGATTTTTATCTTCCCCAGCCCAGGCAGGAGCCACTATTCTGGGCTTTGGCTGGAATTAGTTGGATAAATTATCCCTGGAGCATGGGGCGAGTTG
This sequence comes from Macaca nemestrina, assembly GCF_043159975.1. Classification (NCBI taxonomy): domain Eukaryota; kingdom Metazoa; phylum Chordata; class Mammalia; order Primates; family Cercopithecidae; genus Macaca; species Macaca nemestrina. The sequence continues at coordinate 57,235,548 of NC_092136.1, forward strand.
TTACTTGCCTGTAGGCTACATGGCAAGGTAGAAAACTGTTTCAGAGGCTGTTTCTTGGGGGAAAAATCTGGAATCAAGACCGGGTTGATTGCTTGTTTATCTGAACTTTGAGTCAAACAGGGCTTGGAAGAAAGAGAGCATCCAGGTAGGAGGCAAAAACCGAGACAGATAAGGAAAGGCAGAGTAGTTTTCAAAGCTGGAGGAGAGAAGCTGCAATCTCTTTTTTTGCGGAGACATTGCAGTTTCCTGTATGGAGGACGAGGGAATGCTGGGGGCCCTGTCTTGGCCACGCACTGAACCATGTGAACTCTTGATATAATGAGGATATTAACCCTTCGATGTGGGGCATTTTCCCCACAATTGCCTTTTCATTTATGAAGGCTTATGATTTATAGAAATTAAAACAATTTTATGTTGTCTGCCTGTTAATCTTTTCCTTTATGATCCATTGCTTTTATTCTTAGAAAGTCCTTCCCATGAAGAGAACAGCTACCTATCTGCATTTTCTTTAAAAATGTTATTTTGTAATGTCAGCAAATCAAGAGGTAAAATAAGTACAAGAAAGCTGAGTAGTGTGATGTCCAATAAAAAACCTAAAAGAGGATGATACAAAGGTGGGTACTTGTGTCTTCCTCATGTGTCCTTGAATCAAGGACTAGAAAAGAGCTTATACTGCTTGCTGTAAGGGAGATTTAGGAAGGCTGTTTCTGATAGTTGTTTGAACTGATGGCTGTTTCAACCATTGACTTATCTGTCACACATTGTAGAAGCTTATCCTTAGAGACTTACAGAAGAAGTATCCTTCTGAAAGAGAAGATGTGTTCTCTGGAGCTATTTTCTACTTTTATTCATCTGATGATACTATGTAGTACTTCAAACACCTCTAGTTGTTAAATACTGAGAAATAACTTCCCTGTTTTCAAAAAGAGGCTTACAAAATGGAAAATGCAATATAAAATTAATTGCTGACTTTTTTTGGCGTTGTTAAATTGGTATGCCTTAAGATGCGATTCAGAAAGAATTTCCTTTCCTGCTAAACTCCACTATATATGAGTGAGGCTAATTGTGTTTTGTTTATCTTAGAGCTCTAGAATATGAAGAATGGACATCCTATTGTTAAGCTTTGTTAATATATATTTTCTTAGTTTATTAACTAAAATACATTGTAGAGTGCATAAGAAATGACTAACCTCACAAATCCCACAGTTTTATTGACCTGAAGTTGTTTTATTTTAAAAGGTTTACAAGGTGAGGGGCAGTAATTTTAATAATTAGAATGTCCTTTCTACGTATAATGAACTAATGATCTTTCTTAACCATTGACTTCTCAGTTAAGGTCAATAAGGATGTGGTATTACGTTAGAAATAAATTAAGAAAAAACAATTTTCTATTGATAAAGATAAGTTCAGTTAGGAATACTATTATTGATCCTTATTTTTGATAAAGTTATTTAGTAAACAATATTGACTATTATAAACATTCATTCAATAAATATTTATAGGGTGCTGATCATATGCCAGGCATAGTTCTAGAATATTGTATTATATCTTTACTTTTATTGTGTATGTGTGAAAAGTTTGCTGTGATTCAGTATTCTTAACATGAGTTGATGATTATTTGGAAAAACTGGCCATTTGGACTCACACATATTAATTCAGAGACTTATAAAAAAGCCTTAAGTAAAATGTTCATGCAGTCTCCAAGGTTGAGATGTTGGAAATTGAAAGTTCTACTCTGTTACTTTGTCATTATCATGGTAGAATGCTTGTCTACAACAGAGCTCACTGGGAGAGAATCCGTTTACCATTTACCAAAGGCAGTGCATCTGAGGCTCAGGTTCTTAGACTTGAATTCTTTCAAGTTTGTTTGCTGCCAGCAAATCTAACATCGAGGCTCTTATATCTGCTGTAAGGAGCTCAGCTTCCAAACAGGTGAAATATTGGGAAGAAAGCAAATATTTATCCTTGGATATTTTTCATGGAAATCCAATTAATTTTCCTCTCAGTCGTCTTTATTTTGGTTTTCAGTTTATGGCAATAAAATTCAGTATTTTTCATATTTGTTGTTATAAAAGTAAACACCAATATCCAGCAGTGATTTTCAAGTTAACTTCTTTATTGCTTTTCTGTCATATCTCTTTGATGGTACATATAATTTGTAAACTTGGCGCCTTTTTATAGTTGCACCTCACCTTTTTTATTGAGATATGATTTACATACCATAAAATTCACCGTTTTAAAGTACGCACTAGTTAAACAGTAGTGACACTAGCAATCATAACTACTATTTAATTCCAGAACATTTTTATCACCCCCAAGAAGAACCCTCACATCCAATAGCAGTCATGCCTTGTTCTCCCTTTCCCTGAACCCCTGGCAAACATCAGTCTTTCTCTAGATTTGCCTCTTATGGAAATTTTATATAAATGGAATTATACAATATGTGGCATTTTGCATCTGACTTCTTTCACTTAGCATGATGTTTTCAAAGTTCATTTCTGTCGTAGTATGTATCAGTCCTTTATTCCTTTTTATGACCAAATAGAATTCCATTGTATGGTACATTTTGTGTATCCATTCATCAGTTGATGACCATTTGGGTGATTTTCATTTTTTTTTTTGGTATTTTGAGTAATGTTGCTAAGAATATTCATGTACAAGTTTTTGTGTGAACATATATTATCAGTTCTCCTGGGTTCTCTAAGAGTAGAATTGCTGATTATATGGTAACTCTGTGTTTAACTTTTTGAGGAACTGTCAAACTGTTTTCCAAAGTGGCTGTACCATTTTGCATTCCCAACAGCAATGTATGAGGGTTCTCATTTCTCCATAGCTTCACTAGAACTTGTTACTGTCTTTCTGAGTATAGCCATCCTAGTATGTGTGAAGTGGTATTTCATTATGGTTTTGATTTACATTTTCCTGATAACTAATGATGTTAGGATCTTTTCATGTGTTAATATGGAAGATCTGCAATTTGTATATGTTCTTTGGAGAAATACCTATTCAAATATTTTGTCTGTTTTTAATTTGGAGAAATACCTATTCAAATATTTTGTCTGTTTTTAATTTGGAGAAATACCTATTCAAATATTTTGTCTGTTTTTAATTTGGAGAAATACCTATTCAAATATTTTGTCTGTTTTTAATTTGGGTTGTCTTTTTCTTGTTCAGTTGTAAGAGTTCTTTATGTAGTCCGGATATTAGACTCTTCTCAGATAATTGATTTGCAAATATTTTCTTGCATTTTGTAGATTGTCTTTTTACCTCCTTGGTAGTGTTCCTTGAAGCACAAAAATTTTTAATTTTATAAAGTCCAATATATTTTTTCTTCAGTTTAGTTGCCATATCTAAAATACACTATAGCCTAATACAAGGTCATAAAGATTTACCCGTATGTTTTCTTCTAAAAGTTCTGTAATTTTAGCTCTTATATTTAGATTCTGGATCCATTTTGAGTTAATTTTTGTTTATAATTTGAAGTAGATGTCCAGATTCGTTCTTTTATGTGTAGCTATTCAGTTGTCCTGTTTCTTGTACACTTCATTTCACTTGTTAAAGTCAACTCGTCAGGCATGTTTTGGGGAGACAAAATTTGGCTAATTCCTTGTCACTCCAGTTATATGCCACCATCCTACACAGAGGACATTCCAGACAAAGAACCATTCCATATTGCTAACAGGACTTTGGCTCCAAATTTCCATGTAGGGATATAATTTGGTGAATTAGTGCTATGGATTGAATGTTTGTGTCCCCTCAGAATTCATATTTTGAGGTCTAAATCCCCAGTGTGATGGTATTTTGGGGCATTTGAAAGGTAATTAGGTCATGAGGGTGGAGCCCTCATGAATGGTACTAGTGACCTTATAAGGGGATGGAAAGATGAGAGTGCTCTCTGTTCTCCACCATGCGAGGACACAGCAGGAAGATGGCCATCTGCAAACCAGGAAGAGTACCCCCACCAAGCATCAGATCTGCTGGTGTCCTGGTCTTGGACTTCTCAGCCTCCAGAACTGTGAGAAATAAATGTTTGTTGTTTAAACCACCCAGTTGATGGTATTCTGTTAGAGCAGCCTGAACTAAGATAATTGGTCTGTTGAGGATGTAGGCTTCAAGTCTGCTTCCCTGTCTAATCTCACTTAAGGCCTCTAAGTTGACCTATAGGGTGCCTCTTTGCCATCTTTTTTTCAGGATTGTAATCTGATTCCCACTTGACCCCTTGGCGAAAGGGAAGAGCAAAGGAAGGATTACCCTCTCCTAAGGTGAAGAGGCCTTAAGATTTTCCTTACAGCCTCATGGGAGCAACAGGAAGGGCCATGAGAACCTTTCCACAAAGAAAAGATGATGATCCTCAAGGGAAGAAAGAACTTTTCATCTTTTTTTTTTTTTAACCTTCCATTGAAAACTCCTTCTTCTGGAATTGTGATCCAGTTGAACTGTGGCTTGTTCAGAACTCCTTTTCTTGGAGTGGAATGATAGGGAGGTGTGCCTCATGTTCTTCCCAGAGGTTCAAGTGTGCAGTGGGAAAAAGCTTAGGATTGGTGAGCTCAGGCTTACCTGGGTTCAAATTTTGGTCCTGCATTTCTAGCTTTGGTTCCTTTTTCTATGAAATGGGGCTTATAATTATAATTTCCCAGAATTCTGAAAAGCAAATGTCATAGGTAAAGTGCCTAACAAATATGTAGCCCTTCAATAAATGCTAGTTTCCCATCTCTATGTTTTCCAATTTTCTAATAGATTTGTATAAATGCAGTGTAAAAAACTCCATAGAGTCTTAGAGTTGGAAGGGATCTTCATACTTGTTGTTATAAATAATACTTTGCTGAATCTGTTATAGCTCTTTTCATGTTTGTTCACTTGATTTGTTGTTTTTGTTGATCACCTACTGTGCATCAGACACCATTCTGTCTGTCACAGATCACTGAGGGAGAGATGCCAGATACACATGACACACAGCCTGGCATGCGGTTGCCACTGCACTCATCCCTCACTTCCTTCATTTGAGTCGTTCACTTACTAAATAATGAGCCAGATACTATGCTAGGTTTTTGGGATACAAAGATAAAAAGATACACTCTATGTCGAGCTCATAATCTGTTGTGGAGGGAAAAACAGCCAATAATTTTTTTTTGTTTTTTAGACAGAGTCTTGCTCTGTCACCAAGGCTGGAGTGCAGTGGTGTGATCTTGGCTCACTGCAACTTCCACCTCCCGGGTCCAAGCAATGCTTCTGCCTCAGCCTCCCAAGTAACTGGGATTACAGGTGGCCACCACCATGCCAAGCTAATTTTTGTAGTTTCAGTAGAGACAGGATTTCACCATGTTGGCCAGTCTGGTCTCAAACTCCTGACCTCAAGTGATCTGCCCATCTCGGCCTCCCAGAGTGCTGGGATTACAGGCGTGAGCCACCGTGCCCAGCCCAAGCCAAGAAATTATAATCCCCTGTGGCAGGTGCTGTAACAGACACATTGGTTGGTGTGAAGGGAGATGGAGGAGAGCACTTCTGTGCCTGCTTAGGGGAAGTCGGGGAGGGATGAGCAAAAGGGAAGAGGAAGCTGAGGCAGAAGGAGCAGCAGACTAAAAGGCCTAGAGGTGGAAAAGCATGTAAGTCTTAGAGGACGTTGAGATCTAGAAGAATAATGGCAGACAATGACTCAACAGGCTAGCATGCCATTTTACAAAGAGCCTGTTATGCCAGGTTGAGATTTGAAGTCCGTTGTTTTTTTTTTTTTTTTTTTTTTTTTTTTTTTTTTCCGAGATAGAGTCTGGCTCTGTTGCCCAGACTAGAGTGGAGTGGCATGATCTCGGCTCACTGTAGCCTTTGCCACGTGGGATCAAGCCATCCTCCCATCTCAGCCTCCTGAGTAGCTGGGAGCACAGGCATGCACTGCCATGCCCGGCTAAATTTTTTGTTTTTCGAGATGGAGTTTTGCTCTTGTTGCCAAGGCTGGAGTGCAATGGCGCGATCTTGGCTCACTGCAAACTCCACCTACCGGGTTCAAGCAGTTCTCCTGTCTCAGCCTCCCAAGTAGCTGGGATGATAGGTGTGCCCCACAGTCTCACTCTGTCACCCAGGCTGGAGTGCAGTGGCGCAATCTCAGCTCACTGCAACCTCTGCCTCCCGGGTTCAAGCAATTCTCCTGCCTCAGCCTCCCTAGTAGCTGGGACTACAGGCGCCCACTACCACGCCTGGCTAATTTTGTATTTTCAGTAGAGATGAGGTTTTACCATGTTGGTCAGGCTGGTCTCGAACTCCTGACCTCAAGTGATCTGCCCGCCTTGGCCTCCCAAAGTGCTAGGATTACAGGTATGAGCCACTATGCCTGGTGCTAATTTTTAATTTTTGTATTTTTTGTAGAGACAGGGTTTTGCCATGTTGCTGAGGCTGGTCTTGAACTCCTGGTCTCAAGCAATCTGCCTGTCTCAGCCTCCCAAAGTGCTGGGATTACAGGCGTGAGCCACCGAGCCTGGCCTGAGGTCCATTTTGTTGGATAAGACAGAAACACAATTTGTAGTTAATTAACATCTGTCTTGGACTTGCTCTTCTTCTAAGGCTAGCTTAAAAAAATCATTTTTGGCTGGGCACGCCTGTAATTCCAGCACTTTGGGAGGCCTAGGCGGGCAGGTCACCTGAAGTCAGGAGTTCGAAACCAGCCTGGCCAACATGGTGAAACCGCATCTCTACTAAAAATACAAAAATTAGCTGGGCGTGGTAGTGGGCGCGTGTAGTCCCATCCTCTTGGGAGGGTGAGGCAGGAGAATTGCTTGAACCTGGGAGGCGAGGTTGCAGTGAGCTGAGATTGCGCCACTGCACTCTAGCCTGGGTGACAGAGTGAGACTCCGTCTCAAAAAAAAAAAAAAAGGGTTGGGCGCAGTGGCTCACGCCTGTAATCCCAGCACTTTGGGAGGCCAAGGTGGGTGGATCACCTGAGGTCAGGAGTCTGAGACCAGCCTGGCCAACATGGTGAAGCCTCGTCTCTACTAAAAATACAAAAATTGGCTAAGCCTGGTGGTGCATGCCTGTAATCCCAGCTACTGGGGAGGCTGAGGCAGGAGAATCGCTTGAACCTGGGAGGTGGGGGTTGCAGTCAGCTGAGATCGCACCACTGCACTCCAGCCTGGGTGACTCCATCTCAAAAAAAAAAAAAAAAAAATCATTTTCTTTGTCTTTTGTCTGTTGCATTTTCTCTAAGAATCTGCTATTTTGGGCTTTTTGCCTTCCTCATTGTCTTCATATGGCATCCTGCCTAGATTAACCGCCTGTTTACTTTAGGGTTATAACGTTTCACTTCATGGAGAGCTCCCTCTGTGGCTGTATGCTTTGTCTGAAAGGGTCTATCTCCTGTTTGCCCCAGCACTTAGTAACAGGAAAGACCTTTCCTACTGGATGGCTGAGACCTTGTAGAGAGAGAGCTGTTGGAGAAGGGCTAGGTTTAAGGGGGAAGATGCCTAAACCAGAGGTTTATCTTCTGGTGCTTCTGACGTTGGCATTATCATAGTCTTGCTCTGATCATCGCCCATAGTCTCTTACTGATTGGCCTTGCTCCAAGGCTGTGTCTCTCAGGCCTCTCTTGCCCTGCCTTTTTTGTGGTATTAATAACTGAGAGTTGAGGAGTGACCCGCAGCTCAGGAGTTCTGGTCTTGTTGAGCAGCCATCCTTAATGTATCCAGTTACAGTATTCATTCTCGCAAGACACAGCCCGAGCTGGCACTTCAGACATGAAGGAATATGTATGAAGTTCCAGACATCACTCATGTAGAACTTAGTTCTGGAATTCTCCCTACATTATGAATCATTGGAGGAACCGGCATTGAAAGAAGATTGGTGAGAGGTGAGAAGGGAGGGTATGATAGCTATTTGCAAATATTTGAAGAGTTGTTCAAGTATAGCAAAGACCCAGATTTTGGTCTTGAGTTCAGGCCCTACCATTTACTAGCTTTGTTTTCTCTCTTTTTTTTTCATCTAAATTCTTTTCAGCCTAAAATCATTCTGCGATTCAATAAATGTAACAGGCAGTGACTGTACTGATTAGATCTGGATCCTTGAGGCAGATTGAGTGGCAGCATTTTAGCTTTTTGAGCTCAGCCACCAGTGAATTGAAATTGTAATAGCTGTATTCATTATACTCAGAATTGAATGTTATTAATAAGCCATTTCTTAGTCCCATATTATCTCTGCTTTACAGACTAATTTTTCTTCAATAGGATTTCCTTAATTGTCTCAAATGTTTCATTCCTAGAATACTTAAAATGTCTGATTGCTATAATCTCCAGAGAAACTCAACAGTCTTAATTACATCTAGTGTTTTTTTATTTGATTTGATTCTTTAGATGAGATTAGAAGTAACTTATTTCAGAGGATGTGATTATTCTCTATATAACTATGCTTATTGTAAATTTAGAAAGTTTTGGTCATATTACACCCACATTATCATTATCTCGGATAATTTAAGCTATGGACTAGCATATAGTGGGTTAACTTCTTTCAGAATGAATGGCTTGATGATACTATTTTTTACTACCTTCCCCCCATCTTTCTTATCATTGTCTTTGGATAGTATTGATTTATACTTTCCGTTCATCTAGTCATTTCCATAGTACATGTCAAGACTTGCTGCCTATGAAGCAGAGGGTTCTTGAGTTTGATCCTTTCCTAAATATCTGCTTTCTCATGAGTAATGTCAATAATTTGTGGAATTTTGCTTTTAGTACTAGATGCCATTTTTTAGTGGAAATATTGGCAAATTGGATTTCACCCAGAAGGTGAGGGGACTGGGATAGTGAAGACTTTTAAATGATGTGAAGAACAGGTGAGGGTGTTGGGATTGTAGAAAAGGCAACCTCTAGGGCATATGACCAAGGGGACACATGATCATTTTCTTCATACCTGAAAGGCAGAAACCTGTTAAAGAAGGACTAGTCATATCTGTAAGAATGACGTAATTACGTATGATCTGTAAGAAGTTTTATAAGGAGATAATTTTGGCTCATTTTGAGGAAAAACATTCTGGTGGTGTCCAATGAAATGAGCTTCTTGAGGAAATTAAGGAGTGGGTTCCCTGTCATTGGAAAACTTTAAACAGTGTCCATGTCAGCATCCATCAGATCTTCTGTGAAAGAAATTTCATGCTGTGCCAGATGTCCTCATATACTGTTTGTAATTTCTAGATTCTGTGGTTGCTTCTCCACTACTGATGCTACGTTGTGGCCACTTCTCCACTGTAGGGTTTGCTTTGGTGACTTATATCATTGGTTTTATGTTTCTGAACATACTGTAGCCCAGAAGGCTGTGATGTGGATAAAAACTGTCTGACATAAAAATTTTAAAAGATAATTAAGAGGATATATACCATGTACATATATACTTATAAACATACATATTTGATATGATTAGGCTTTGTGTCTCCACCCAAATCTCATCTTGAATTGTAATTTCCATAATCCCCATAATCCCCACATGTCAAGGGAGAGACCAGGTGGAGGTAATTGAATCATGGTGACGGTTTCCCTGATGCAGTTCTTGTGATACTGAGTGAATTCTCATGAGATCTGATGGTTTTATAATCGGCTCTTCCCCTCTTCCTGCCACCTTGTGAAGAAAGTGCCTTTCTTTCCCTTCGCCTTCTGCCATGATTGTAAGTTTCCTGAGGCCTCCCAAGCCATGCTGAACTGTGAGTCAATTAAATCCCTTTCCTTTATAAATTACCCAGACTTGGGCAGTTCTTTATAGCCGCATGAAAACAGACTAATACAACACCTATTTGTTTTGTATAATTGAGAATTACACTTTTTAGTTTTGTTCTTAGTTCTCGTTGTTAAAAAATATCAAGCTGTATGCTGTAGAGATCTCTGAGTATCATAAGAAAATGTTTTTTTTTTGTTTATCAAATTGATTTAAAAAAAAATATAGCTCTGTTAAGTCCTCAAAATAGAGCCAACAAAGAGCTTTTATGGAAGTAGGAATTAAAATTGGTGGTTTTATTGTGAGAGTATTTGAGAAAGACCTATAAATAAAATAGTATGGACATTCAATTAGTGTCTTAGATATTTAAGAATAGGAAGTGGGAGCACTGTAATCATTTTGGAAAATTGTGTTTTCAGACTCACTTACTAATTGGATTGTTGAGTGCTGTGTTAGTGGTTTCAAATGGCATTACAATTCATTGCAATTCTGACCTGGGGTAATAGATGTAGAGGTAAAATGAAATCCATCTTCCTGAAGAAGTACTGGTTATATGAAATGATTAAATCTGATTTTAAAATAAAGCATTAAGTGCAAACTGCTAGGAGTTCAAAAAATACAGGTTCCTTGAAAGAAGATTTAGTGCATTTAGCTTTTCCTCATTGTGGATGAAATGCCTTTAAACTGATGCAAGTTATCATGCCAATAAATTAATCAAATAGGGGAAGTTACATATCTTCTCTTTGAAATGGACCCATCCTTCATGGACAGAGAGTTCTCTTTCAGGACAGACTTTATTCCAGACACTTAGAAGACTCCCTCTTTAAGTGTTTGGTGTCTTTTTCTAAGTCTTTTCTGGGATGAGTCTTAGCTCAGTGCAGGTTCTTTGATTTGGTATTGTGAAACCGAAAGTCATCATGCTGGAAAAATTCCCTGGTGACTCTCTTACCCAGGCTGGAGTGCAGTGGTGGGATCATGGCTTACAGTAGCCTCGGCCTTCCAGACTCAAGTGATCCTACTGCTTCAGCCTCCTGAGTAACTAGGACCACAGGCATGCACCAACATGCCTGGCTATTTTTTTTGTACATATGGGGGTCTCACTATGTTGCCCAGGCTGATAAATTATCTCATATGCAGAAATATACATTTCCAAGCATATATGCAGAAATATTATGAGGTGTGAATAGGAAAATTGTACAACACTGTGTATATTGGTTGCAGAAAGGTTTCTAAGAAAATGGGCTGAGTTAAGGCTTTCTGTGTGAGGGGGATTGGGTTAAGATTTGGCTCAAGGTGAGGAATGTGAGTTGGTGAGGAGGAAGGAAAAGGCATCCCAGGAGGAATTTAGAGGGAGGGAATGAATGAAGCAGCAGATACCTTTGCTTGGCTGAGAAGTCTGAGCTTCCAAATGGAGGGAAATGTCTGGGATAATAGGCTGAGGAGGAGATAGGGTAGATGGTGGTGATTATAATGTCTTTTTTTTTTTTTTTTTTTTTTTTACCAGACCAACTTGCTTCCAGATTGCCTACAGCTGGGGAGACAATACCAACACGAAGACTGCAGATAACCCATGATGAAGTGCTAAGTTGTTTGCTATGGTAGTAGCTGGAATTCAGAGGGGAGAGACTTATGGCTACCAGATCCAAGATAGGTTCTGTGAACAAGGTTTTCTTTTTTTATAATTTACAATTTTTAGTTTCTGTGGGTACATAGTAGGTATATATATTTATAGGATACATGTGATACTTTGATACAGGCGTGCAATACATAATAATCACATCATGGAAAATGGGGTATCTGTGCCCTTAAGCAGTTATCCTTTGTGTTACAAATAATCCAGTTATACTCCTTAAGTTATTTAAAAATGTACAATTAAATTATTTTGACTATAGTCACCCTGTTGTGCTATCAAATACTAGGTCTTATTCATTCGTTCTATTTCTTCATACCCATTACCGATCCCCCTCCCCCTTCTCCCTACTCCATTCTCCTCCCAGCCTCTAGTAACCATCCTTTCTAAAACCATCTAAAAATCAATTTAATTGTTTTGATTTTTAGATCCCACGAATAGTGAGAACATTTGATGTTTTTCTTTCTGTGCCCGGCTCATTTCATTTAACATAATGACCTCCATTTCCATCCATGTTGTTGCAGATGACTGGATCTCATTCTTTTTTTATGGCTGAATAGTACTCCATTGTGTATATGTACCACATTTTCTTTATCCATTTATCTATTGATGGACACTTAGGTTGCCCTCAAATCTTGTCTATTGTGAATAGTACTGCGGCAAACATGGGATTGCAAATATTTCTTCCATATACTGATTTCCTTTCTTTTGTGTATATACCCCGCAGTGGAATTGCTGGATCACATGGTAGCTCTATTTTCAGTTTTTTGAGGAACCTCCAAAGTGTTCTCCATAGTGGTTGTACTAATTTACATCCCAACAACAGTGTACGAGGGTTCCCTTTTCTCCACATCTCCTCTAGCATTTGTTATTTCCTGTCTTTTAAAAGCCTTTTAAACCGGGGTGAGATGATGTCTCATTGTCGTTTGATTTTCATTTCTCTGATGATCAGTGATGTTGAACACCTTTTTATGTACCCATTTGCCATTTGTATGTCTTCTTTTGAGAAGTGTCTATTCAAATCTTTTGCCCATTTTAAAAATCAGATTATTAGATGTAAACGGGGCTTTAGGTTATATAAGTAAGAGCCTTTTAGGTGAGGGAAAATAGCATACTTGATGACTTCCTTGTCAGAATGTGAATGAAATGAGCAGTAAAATGAGAACATGTGAATTCTAGGCAACTTTTTTTTTTTTTTTTCTTGTAAAGCATGTGAATCTTTGGCAAGTCACTTCTCTTCTTTGGCTTTCATTTCATTTATTTATTTCATTATTTAGTATAATTTAAATTCATATTTAACAGGTTGCTCTTAAATTAAAAATATTCATCTACAGAGAGATAAAAAATATATGCTCTGATCCCCTCATCATTGCTGAAGAAATTACATTGTATTTTAAAGGATCTTCCATTTCTGAGATTCTTATTCTAGGAATTGAACTAAAGTATTTGAAAATACCTTATAAATGTTAAAATAGGGATACAAGTATAAATGGGTGGCATTTCATTTGGTATTTAGTGTAGTAGAGATTCTGTAGATATGCCTATATATAGTGGCAATAAGGGCTCCACTGAAAGGTTTAGATTTAATCAAAAACCTATACCAATTGTACGATGGTTCCTAATTGCTCTCAAAATCCATACTCTAACTGATTCTTCAGGATCTGGGCCAATCTCTAGTGGTTATAAAATGGACAGAAATGATTGAGTGCCACACATTTTAAAAGAACTAGCAAAATTTTTTCATTCAGAATAAGATAAAAGAGAAAAAGGAAATGGTAATGACTATAACTTGGTGATTTCCAAGTCTGCAGTACCATTTAAAAGATAACACTAAATAATAATAATTGCCAGGTACTGTGCTAAATGTTTTATGTACTTGATTGGTTTTAGTTCTCACAGTGACTATCATTACTTCCATTTTACAGATGAGGAAACTGGGGCTTGGAGAACTTGCCTAACTTGCACACTGGTCAATGGAAGAATGGAGACTTAAACCCAGATTTTCTTATCCAACAGAGCCTCTGCATATAATTATTACCCTATATCCCTATATATTCTTTTAAAATTTAATTAGTTTTTAGATAGATAATAGTTGGACTGGTATATACTTTTAAAAAAGAAGAGTATATAGTAAAATAGTCTTCCTTTTGTCTCTGTGGCCTTGATATCCATTTCATTTCCCTGGAGCCAAGTAACAATTGAGTATGCTTTCAGAGATGTGTGTGTGTGTGTGTGTGTAAATTACATGTACAAAAATGTACATATGTGGTATACACATAGTGTATTATATATAAATAAAATGTTACCCTTGTTTTATACAAGTGGTAGTATACTGTAGTTGCTATCTTGCACCTTGATTTTTTTTTGCCTAAAAATATCTTAGATATTGTTGCAGTTAAAAAAACCCCTCTTCATTTTTTGAATTGCTGCATAGTATTCCACTGTATGGATGTACCACAACTTACTAAAATAGTTCCCTACTGAAGGGTATTTGAACATTTTCCAGTATTGTGCTGTTATTGCAAGTGATGCTGTCATAGGTAACTTTTAATTTATGTTATTTTATACATGTGTAAATTCATTGTATATGTTAAACAAGAAACTAGGAGATTACTATGAACATGGTGAAATTCACTAATAAAGAAGGTTTTTCTTCCCAGTACAGGTGTGTGATAAATCATAAACATGTGAGTGCTTTTCTATCAGCAGAGCTCCATATCAGGCACTGTAATCATATATATGTATGGGTTTGTAGATTTCAAAATGAGGAAAGAGAAGATTATGGCATAGTTTACTGACTTGTAGTGAGAGATGTCTGCATATGAGCAGACATTCACTCAACAGAGTGAAACTTTCATTCCTAAAGAAAAATGACTCATTGCTGCGTGGAAGAACTTCCCTGGAGAGGCACTGTTGCATTTGACCTTTATTAGGATTATGGTATGATTCTTGCTCAGGAAAGTTGCCCTATAAAAATGGTTATAATAGCTCTGTTACCATTGAGTATATCCAGAAAATGGGCAAAAGGAGATTTTTAATATTTGTATGTAAATTGAAGAGAGCCAAAGTCAGCTTGTGTATAAAGAACTGCAGAGCAGTAAGATAGAATAGAGTGTAAATGGTATGTATACATACACCTTCATAGCTTCTGCATTGGTAGAATATAAGGTTGAATGTGAAAATAAATGTTAATATTACACAGTAATTTGCGTTTTTCCTGTTACTGAGTGAGTAATTACTATGTCCAGTAGTGGTTCTAGAGATTTTAAAAAGAATATGTATAGTAAAGAAAAATAATATGTTTATGTGCCCAGATAAACAAGTTCAAGGAAGGTGACATGGCAGAATCAAGAAACATATCTAAGATTATTCTGCTTATAGCATGTAGCATAAGTAGTAAATAATAAGTAAAGCATATGAAAAGTCATCTAAGCTTTTGAACTTTGAGTTAAGACTTAGTTTGATTTGTCCTCCTAATATTCTGATTTATTACTGAATTCTTGAAATATCTTTGATTTTTCTTTCTGCTATTTTTTGTTTCTTAGAATCTGTAGTTAATGAACTCTGGAGTACAGTCTAAAGTCACTTTGATTATTGAAGAATTTAAAATCTTTTATCCAGAAATATAGCTTTTTAGTTTATTTGTATTGTGTTTGAGACATAATTGAATATAAAAGAGTGATACTGCCATATTTTGATAGTTGTATCATATTAGATACCATAGTGCCCTCTGCTAACTATTTACTAGACATATTTCAGGGCTCCTATCTTCCCAAATTTTCTTCTAAATGAATCTCCCTGGCAGGACATGGTGACTCATGCTTGTAATCCCAGCACATTGGGAGGCTAAGACAGGAGGATCACTTATAGCATATAATTTATTTATTGTATGGAACGTTAAATCCCAGGGAAGTAGAGCAGTTCTTTCATGTCTTATTCAAGGTTGTTTAAAGTCATCCAGTAGTCTTTTGAGAATTGATAAAGCTTTGGAACATCTGTCACTTGTTTCATTTTATAGCATTGTTGTTAGGAGTTTGGCATGTTAGCAGATTTCCAGTTTTGAAGCCTGTCTCTGTCATTTATTAGCTGTATGGCCTTGTGCAAATTGCTGAACCTCTCTGTGTCTTATTTCATGATCCGTAAAGTGGGAATAGTAGTAGAACCCATCTTATGAAATTGTTATAAGAATTAAGTGAGACAATATTCTCAAAGTACTTAGGCCAGTTCCTGGCACAAAAAAAGGTATTTAATAAATGTTAGCTGTTATTATTCAGTATGAGAAAGTTAATATCTGGTATATTCACACATTAAGCAGTTGAAGTGATGAAATTTGTGGCATATATTTATAGCCAGATAGATAGTAATACATTATAAAAATTTTATCTACAATCTGAAAATAGATTTCAGGTTTATTGATTTCTTCTTATTACAGTAGATGGTTTCATGAACATCAAATAGTTTGGAAAGTACCAAAAGGAAATGAAGTCTTAAAGGCCTAAGAGCACACTGACTTGATTGTTGGTTGTAATTCTTATTTTGAATGAGGGAGGTCACCTTGGAACCTGGACTGTTCTTTCTTGCCCATGCAAAGTATGATCACTAATATGCATTTCCCAGACATTGGTGCAGTGGCGGTGGCGAGAGACAGTCATGAGGATTAGGAAACGTCTGCTGTTTGTTTTCGGCTCCTCTTCAGTCCTCTTTTTAGAAGTCTCTCTTCATTTTCCCCATCTCAGATGCCTGGTTTCTGTTTGCTGCCCTCTGGCACAGCATCCCGTAAACATTTTCTCTACCATTTACAAATGTCGGTTATTGATTGGCTAACTAGATTGAGTTAAGTCTTTTTAACATCTTCCTCTTAATATATCCCTTGGTGGGGAATCTGTAGTCTTTAGAATACAGTATAAGCTTGTTAAGACTCGTAAGGTACTCCATGATTTAGTCTCTTCCACTCTCCTCAGCCTGCATCTATTGAGATGATCATATAGTTTTTCTTTTTTAGTCTATTACTATGGTAAGTTTGATTGATTTTCAAACGTTAACCCAACCATGGATTTTTAGGATGAACCCTACTTGGTCATGATATGTTATCCTCTTTTTTATTGTAGTAATATATACATATATATGAAATAAAATTTGCCATTGCAACCATTTTAAGTGTACAATTCAGTGGCATTAGCTGGCTATACACTACTTCCAAAATTTTTCAACACCCCAAACAGAACTCTATAGCATTAAGCAGTAACTCCCCATTCTTCTCTCTTCCTCCAGCCCCTGATAACCTCTAATCTACTTTCTGTCTCCATGAATTTGCCTATTTTAGCTATTTCCTATAAATAGAATTCTACAATATTTGTCATTTTGTGTCTGACTTATTTCATTGAGCATAGTGTTTTCATGGTTCATCCATGTTTTATCAGAGCTTGTTCCCTTTTGTGACTGGGTAATAGTCCCTTGTGTCCATATGCCACAGTTTGTTTATCTGTTCATCTGTTGATGGACACTTGGGTTTTTTCTATCTATTGGCTATTGTAAATAACGCTGTAGTGAGTGACTGTTGGTGTACAGGTATCTGTTCGAGGCCCTGCTTTCAATTCCTTTGCATGTATACCTAGGAGTAGAATTGCTGGTCATGTGGTAATTTTATGTTTAGCTTTTTGTGAAGCCACTAAACTGTTTTTCACAGCAGCTACACCATTTTAAATTCCCAGCAGCAATGTATGAGGGTTCCGGTTTTTCCACATCCTCCCCAACACTTGCCATTTTTACGAAGAATTAAAGCAATTTCATTATCCTTTCCCTTCCCCCCTTCCCCCCCTTTTTTTGAGACAAGGTCTTGCTCCCTTGACAGACTGGAGTGCAGTGGCACAATTATAGTTCACTGTAGCTTAAAATTCCTGGGCTCAAGTGATCCTCCTGCCTCAGCCTCCTTAGTAGCTGGGACTACAGGTGCATGCCACCACACTTGGCTATTTTTTTTTTTTTTTTACTCCTTTTTTTTTTTTTTTTGTAGAGACGGGGACTCATTATGTTGCTCAGGCTGGTGTTGAACTCCTGGCTTCTGGCAGTTCTCCTGGCCTGGCCCCCCAAAGTGTCGGGATTACAGGCATGAGCCACCACGTCTAGCCTCATTATCCTTTTACATATTAGAGGATTTAGTTTGCTAACATTTTCTTAAGAATTTTTGCATCTAGGTTCGTGAAGGATATTGGTATGTAGTTATATGTACTTGCAGTGTCTTTGTCACATGGTTTTGGTAACATGGTAATGTATTGGGAACTGTTCTTTTTTTTATTTTCTGGATGAGTTTGTATAGAACTGGTATTATTTCTTCTTTAAATGTTCTTCTTTAAATGTTTGATACAATTCACCAGCAAGGCTATCTGGGTCTAGGGTTTTCTTGGTTGAAAAGTTTTAACTAAGAATTTAATTTCTTTACTGTTTATAGTTATTTAAAAGAGAAAAAGTATTTATGGCTATTCTGATTATCTTTTTTCTTTCTTTTAACTTTTAATTTGAAATAATTGCAGATTTACAAAATGTTTCAAATAAGTACACAGGGAGGCTCTGAGCATGCTTCAACCATCCTCCCTCAATATTAACATCTTGCATAACTGTAGTATACTATCATACTAGGAATCAAGTACACAAAGCTTATTCAGACCTCTCTAGTTATATATTCACTCATTTGTGTATATGTGTTTCTAGTTCTATGCAGTTTAATGCCTGAGACTCATATTAGCTCCATCTCTAAGTGTCCACTTCCTCTGGGGTGAGTGGGGATGGAGAGGGAGGGAGAGGGGCCACTGAGGGACTGGCAACACTCCAGCATGTGGTGTTGGGGTCCACGGGCAACTTCAAGGCAGGTCTTGTGTAACCACAAACTTTGTGTAACCATCACTGTAATCAAGATACAGAACTGTGCCATCACCATGGGTCTCTCCTGTCTACTCCTTTATACTCATACCTACCCCTCTCCTATCTGTAACCCCTGGAAACAGATTCATTTCTATAATTTTGTTATTTCAAGAATGTTATATAAATGGAATCATACAATATGTAACCTTTTGAGATTGGCTTTTTTCACTCAGCATAATTCCCTTGAGGTTCATCGAAGTCTGTTGTATATTCCTTTTTATTGCTAAGTAATAGTCCTTAGTATCGATGTGCTACCGTTTGTTTCACTGTTCACCTGTTGAAGGACATTTGAATAGTTTCCTGTTTTTGACTGTTACTAATAAAGCTGCTATGAATGTTTGTGTATAAGTTTCTACGTGAACGTAAGTTATTTATTTGGGATAAATGCCCAAGAGTACAATGACTGGGTTATGTAATAAGTCAATTGTAGTTTTAAAATAAACTGCCAAGCTATTTTCCAGAGTGGCTGTACTATTGTACATGACCACCAACAGTGTACGAGTGATCCGTTTTCTCCATATTGTCACCAGCATTTGGTATTGCCGCTATTTTTTATTTTAGCCTTTCTGATTGATGATACTTCATTGTGATATTAATTCACATTTCCCCAAAGCCTAATGATGTTGGTCATCTTTTCATGGGCTTATTTGCCATTGTGTATCTTCCTCTGTGAAAAGTCTATTCATGTATTTTGCCCATTTTCTAGATGAATTTTTTAAGGTTGAGTTTTAGACATGCTTTGTGTGTTTTAGATAGAAATTCTTTGTCAGATATGTGATTTGCAATCATTTTTTCAGTCTGTAAGTTGTCTTTTTAATCATTAACAGGATCTTTTGCAGATAAAAAGTTTTAAATTTTGGTGAAGTCCAGCTTATCAATTTTTCCTTTTTTACCCGTTTGTTTTGAATGAGCTTTGGAGTTTGTTGAACTTCTTGGATCTGTAGGTTTGTAGTTTTTGTCATGTTTAGAAATATTTCACCTCTTTTTTCTGTATTTGGTCCTCCATTTAGTATATATACATTAGAATGCTTAATACTTTCCCACAAGTCATTGAGACTCTGTTCATATTTTCCTTGAGTATTTTTTTTTTAAATATTTTATTTTGGATAGTTCCTATTGCTATGCCTTTACTGATTTTTTCTTTGGTAGTATTTGATCTGCTGTTAATTCTATCCATTGCATTTTTCATTTTAGGTATTGTATTTTTCATCTGTAGAGGTTCCATTTGGGTCATTTAAAATATATCTTTCAGTCAGGCCGGGCGCGGTGGCTCAAGCCTGTAATCCCAGCACTTTGGGAGACCGAGATGGGTGGTTCACGAGGTCAGGAGATCGAGACCATCCTGGCTAACATGGTGAAACCCCGTCTCTACGAAAAAATACAAAAAAACTAGCCGGGCGAGGTGGCGGGCGCCTGTAGTCCCAGCTACTCGGGAGGCTGAGGCAGGAGAATGACGTGAACCCGGGAGGCGGAGCTTGCAGTGAGCTGAGATCCGGCCACTGCACTCCAGCCTGGGTGACAGAGCAAGACTCTGTCTCAAAAAAAAAAAAAAAATATATATATATATATATATATATATATATATATATTTCAGTCGAGACCATCCTGGCTAACAGTGAAACCCTGTCTCTACTAAAAATACAAAAAATAAAAATACAAAGAATTAGCCAGGCATGGTGGCAGGCGCCTGTAGTCCCAGCTACTCCGGAGGCTGAGGCAGGAGAATGGCATGAACCCGGGAGGCGGAGCTTGCAGTGAGCCGAGATCGTGCCACTGCACTCTAGCCTCGGTGACAGAGCAAGACTCTATCTCAAAAAAAAAAAAAAAAAAAAATATATATATATATATGTATATATATATATTTTATATATATATCTTTATATATATATCTTTCAGGCACCAGGCATAGTGACTCATCCCTGTAATCACAGTGACTTCAGAGGCTGAGGTTGGAGGATTGCTTGAGGCCAGGAGTTCGAGACCAGCCTGGGGAACATAGTGAGACCCTATCTCTAAAAAAAATAAATAAATAAAATAAATAAAAAATCTTTCATTTTTCTCTCCATCATGTTTATGTATTTCTCTACCCTGTTAGACATGTAGAACATATTTGTATGATTCTTCATTTCTGGGGCATATTTTTGCAGATTTTGTATGCCCGTTAACTTTTAACTGGTTCCAAGACATTGTGGATTTAGGTGACTTCTTTAAATAGTGTTGGCTTTGTTCTGGCATGCAGTTAAGTTGCTTGAAATCAGTTGAAGCCTTTTGAGACTTGCTTTTAAGCTTAAGTAGGGCAGGTCTGGAGCGGTCTTTAGTCTAGGGCTAATTTATCTCTGTTGTCAAGATGAAACCCTTCTGAAAATTCTACTTGCTGCCCTATGTATTAAGATATCTTTCCTCTCTGTCTGGCAGGAATAAGAATTGTTCCCAAATCTTGTATGAGATCTGGGAATTGTTCTGTCTGTCTTTTTCTTGCAAGGCAGTTCTCCTTCCTCTCCCACTCCCAACACGAGCCTTGGATAGTTTTTTTAAAATTAGTTTTTTACTGTGGTAAAATACATATAAAATTGACATTTTCACCTTTTTTTTTTTTTTTTTTTTTTTTTTTTTTTTTTTTTGAGACGGCGTCTCGCTCTGTCACCCAATCTGGAGTGCAGTGGCGCGATTAGCTGTTATTCAGCTCACTGCAAGCTCCGCCTCCCGGGTTCACGCCATTCACCAGCCTCAGCCTCCGGAGTAGCTGGGACTATGGCGCCCGCCACCATGCCCGGCTAATTTTTTGTATTTTTAGTAGAGACGGGGTTTCACCGTGTTAGCCAGGATGGTCTTGATTTCCTGACCTCATGATCTGCCCACCTCGGCCTCTCAAAGTGCTGGGATTACAGGTGTGAGCCACCGAGCCCGGCCCCATTTTAACCATTTTTAAGTGTATAATTAAGTGGCATTAATTACATTCACAATTTGTTACAACCATCACCACTATTTCCAAAACATTTTTATCACCCCAAACAGAAACTCTGTAAACTTTGCTAGTAACTCCTTATTTTCCCCTCCTATCCCTAGTAAACTTGAATTTACTTTCCATCTCTATGAATTTGTTTATTCTGGATATTTCATGTAGGTGGAATCATACAATGTTTTTTCTTTTGTGTCTGGCTTATTCTAGTTAGCATACTGTTTTCAAGGTTTTTCCAACTTGGGTAGTTTTGGCCTCGCATATGCTTGCATTAGCTCTTAGCCGAGACTCGTGTATCGTTTTGCAGATCTGGGAAGCTGTCTTTTGTGCAGCTCTTTCCCTCAACTAAGCTACACTGCTGGGCTTTTGGGGAGTTTGCTGCATTCTGGAAACTGCTTCTATGTGGTAAACTGGTGCAATCATGGAACTCTTCGTGTTTGCTTTCCCTCTCCCAGGTATTGCAGTGCCGTGTCTTGTGTGATTGTCCAAAAACCATTGTATCATGTATTTTGTCCAGTTTTCTAGCAGTTTATGGCAGAAGGGTAAGACCTGTCCCCCTGTTATTCTGTCTTGATCAGAAGCAGAACTGCCCTCTGTGTCTGTGGGTGTGTGTAACAGCTTTTATTGAGATGTAATGGCCATACAATAAACTACCTATGCTTAAAGTGTACAATTTGATTTTTATATATGTGCACATCCATGAAACTGTTGCACAATCAAGATACTGAACATATCCATCACCCCTCAAAATTCCCTTATGTCCTTTTTAATGTCTCCATCCTGCCTGTCTCTGCCCTCCTCTGCATTCTCAGGTAACCTCTGAATATGTTTCTGTCACTGTAGGTTAGTTTGCATTTTCTGTGTAAATGGAATCATACAGTACTATGTTGTGTGCACCAATAACTTACTCATTTTTATTGCTGAGTAGTATTGCATTGTGTGGGTATACCACAATCGATTTATCCATTCACATGTTGATGGACGTTCATTTGGGTTGTTTCTAGTTTTTGACTACTACAAACAAAGCTGTTATACATTTGGATAAGGCTTTTTATAGACATATGTATTTATTTTTCTTTGGTGAATACCTAGGATTGGAATTATTCGTTCATAGGATAGATACATGTTTACCTTATAGAAGAGCTGTTTTCCAAAGTGGTTTTACCATTTTCCATTCCCACCCTCAACAAATGAGGGTTCTTGTTGCAAGAACCTCACATCCTCCCCTAATATTTGCTTTTGTCAGTCTTTTAAACTTTAATCTTTCTGGACGATGTGTAGGGATGTCTCATTGTGGTTTTAACTACATTTATTTAATGAGTAATAAGTTTGTGAAATTTTTTATCTGTTCATTGAACACTGATATATGCTTTATAAAGTATCTGTTCTTTGGCCCATTTTTTTTGAAAACAGGTTATCTTTTTATTTTTGAGTTGTAGGAATTCTAATTTTGGATACAAGTTCTTTTTAGATGTATGTATTATGAATAGTTTCTCCCAGTCTGTGGCTTGCCAGTTACTCATTTTCTTTTTTCTTTTCTTTTCTCTTTTCTTTTCCTTCTTTGAGACAGGGTCTCACTCTGATGCCCAGGCTGGAGTGCAGTGGCACAATTATGGCTCACTGTAGCCTTGGGCTCAAGTGATTCTCCCATCTCAGCCTCCCGAGTAGCTGAGACCACAGGCGTGTGCCACCACGCCTGGCTAATTTTTGTATTTTTTGTAGAGATGGGGTTTTGCCATGTTGCCCAGGGTAGTCTTGAATTCCTGGGCTCAAGTGATCTGCCCACCTTGGCCTCCCAAAGTGCTGGGATTACTGGTGTGAGCCACCATTCCTGGTCACCTATTGATTTTCTTAATGGTGTCTTTTGAGGAACAGAAGTCTTACATTTTGATGAAGTCTAATTTATCAGTTTTTCTTTTATGGCTAATGTTTTCTGTGTTCTTTCTAAGAAATCTTTAACTTACCTGAAAGTCATAAAAACATTCTGTGTTTTCTTCTAGAAGTTTTTAGTTTTAGGTTTTGCATTTGTGTATATGATCTATTTCAAGTTAATGTCTGTGGGTGGTATGAGATAGGAGTTGAAGTTCAATTTTTTTCCCCTCATGGATATACAGCTGTTTCAGCACCATTTGTTGAAGACTTTTCTTGTGTTGTTGAATTGCTTTGCCACCCTTGTCAAAAATCAGTTGACTTCTGTTTGTTTTAGTTGATTTGTCTATTCTTATACCAATACCACAGTGTCTTCATTATTGTGGCTTGATAGTGAGTCTTAAAACAAGGTAGTGTGAATCTTCCAATTTTGTTATTTTTCAAGATTGTTCTGGTTTTTCTGGGACCTTTGCCTTTACTGATGCATGCTAGAATCACTTTGCCAATTTCTATAAACTGTGCAGCCAGATTGAGAATCATAGAATAGACCTTGGTAAGTTCATGCCTTGTGATGTGTTTAAGAAGTCATTTTGGGGACCTTCTCCAGATAATATTCCTTGGGAGCACTGGGCTTTATTTGAATGTTTATGTCTTATAACTCCTAAAAAGGAAATTTATACTATACATACTTTTCTTTGGGTCTTTGCCTAGGTACATAGTTTCCTTGTCAACTTTAGTGTCTTTGGTGGAACTGACTTGTTACTGTTCCAATCTTAAGAATATAAATGTTGCTTTAGTACAAGAAAAATAAGAAGGTAATATAGCACATAATCCATTAAAGTCTGTTTACAAAGGATGTGTAAGAGAATACGATTTTTTTTCTCTGTAGTATCAGAATCAGTCTTCCTTCTGCTGCATTATATTTCCTAGACAGTTATTAGGGAAATGTTCAGGGTCACAGTTTTATGGAACTGTACTTAGTGAAATATCAAATACTATAATAAATAGCTTTCTTGCTTTTATATTTCCAGATAAACTCAAGTTTTCAAAAAACTTCAAATAGTCTAATTTTTGCTGTTATCTTGAAATACATGCTTTAACAGCACCACACTTATTAGTGACTTTTAATAGTAGAGAGAATTATGTTACAGTATGTATGATGCTTTCTAGAAGTTGTCTAACCATACTGTGGTATTCATTTTTGTAATTATTTTTGAGTTGTGGTTTTACATATATAATTCATTATCCACAATTTATGATCCCCGTTACATAAATCAGTTCTTTTAGTCTCTTGTAGTAAGTACATGTAAATGTTATGAATAATATTTTGGAGGAACTTTTATGCCATTTTAATGAGTTCATATTTGCATTGAATAACTGAATTGTAACTTGGAGTGTTCCCAGAATAGAAAATGTGAATTACTAAAATGAACTTGGGTACTTCAGGACTGTGATGGAAGAAACTAAGAACTATATTTTATTTAGTGATCATATTGTTTTATGATAAAAACAAGCTATTTTGCTCTGGGTGGCAATTATTTTGTACTAAGGAAGTACCTTGGAATTATAGACCATCCTTCAATTTTATGTGCATTCCTGTCAGCTGAAAATAATTGCTGATTTGGATTTTCCTTGGAAAGAGAGGTGGAGATTATATTATTAACTTTGTAGGGAGGCATTTTTTAGTCATTAATCAGATATATTGCTGTAGAAGCAATTGAATATTGTTTTAAAAAGTTCAGAATCTTGTAATATATGCCCAAAGAATAAGTTAATTATAGAAAAGTGCTACATTGTATGATTCAGATAATCTGAGACTGATGACTAGTTTAGTGTGTAGCTAGGTGCTAATTGTATGTGCTGTGGATATTAAATGTAAAAGGAGTTCAAGCCTGGAAAGATTCACATGGACTGGAGCTGTTAGTTTGTTTTTGGTTTAAAGGATAGA
The DNA here is from genome assembly GCF_043159975.1 of Macaca nemestrina. NCBI lineage: Eukaryota > Metazoa > Chordata > Mammalia > Primates > Cercopithecidae > Macaca > Macaca nemestrina. The sequence continues at coordinate 57,260,553 of NC_092136.1, forward strand.
ATTTGGTGTTATTCATCATGCCCATATTGGGACAATGAAAAGACTTCCCAGTATTTCCTATAAAAGGTTATCCAGGTGTAGTTACATGCTTCTGATTTTCCCCGTTGTTCTGTTTATATAGGCATAGCTCATTTATTACGGGAAATGGGAGGAATAGCTGTATTGGTGCTATATTGGTTTGTTATAGCCAATCCCTAAAGAAATGTGTTCCTGTAAAGACTCTTTTGTTTTTCTTTATATCCTTTGAAATTATGATTTGCCTCCAGCCATAATTTCTTGCAGCCACAAATAGTAAAAACTAATACTTTTATAGCACTGAACTGTGTACCTGTGTTCTAGATACATTTCATATTTTGACTAATTTGATCTTCATGATAACCCCATGTGGTAGGTAATATTCATTTTTTCATTTTACAGATGGGGAGCCAGATAAATATTACATAGCTAGAAAGTGACAGAGGTGAGCTGTGAACCAGAGTCTCTACTGTTAACCCTAGTCTATGCTTGAATTGACTTAAGAATTAAATTTTATTAGTAATGTTTTAAACATTGTTATTATTATTATTATTTTGACATAGGGTCTTACTCTGTCACCCAGGCTAGAAGGCAGTGGCTCGATCTTGGATCACTGCAACCTCTACCTTCTGGGCTCAAGCAGTCCTCCCACCTCAGTCTCCCGAGGAGCTGGGACTACAGGCACATGCCACCACCCCGGCTAATTTTTTAGTATTTTCAGTAGAGATGGGGTTTTACCATGTTGCCCAGGCTTGTCTCAAACACTTCCACAGTGCTAGGATTACAGGCATGAGCCACCACGCCCAGCCTTAAACATTATTTTAACAATGTCATAGGTTAGGCAGTTATAACTGTATTAAAGTCCTGAGAAGCTCACTCAGTAATTTAAAAAATTTCCACTAGAGGTCAGTCTATCACTTGGCAATATAAATATTTTCTGCTTTCTTAGAAGTGCAAAATTTCATTTACTAAATTAAAGAAGTATGCTATGGAAGAGACTTGGGTAGCAGAATAAATTATGAATTGGAAACATAATAAAAAAAGTAATCTTTATAGTAGTAAAAGCATATATGACTATTACAAGATGCAATATTGGTTCAATTGACTGTATTTGCAGAATTTAGTTAAGATATCCGATGAGATGCTATCTGGGCATAGGAAAGACTAATGACCCTGATCTTTAGTTGTTGCCTCTAAATGAACCACACATTAAACATTAGACCAATTTTTGTGTTACTAATACTTCAGATTCTTTTTGTTGACTCATTTAATTCAGTCCAGGACTTAAAGTATACCTGGAGAGTAACGAAATAGTGAAAAGGTTGAATGTTTACTATTGAATGTTTACTAAGAGATATTCTGATAATTTTAAGGCAATGTGGGCCTAAGGTTTTTAAAAAAGTAGTCTAGAGGCTTTTATTTCTCAACTCTCAAGTTTTGGAGATAACAAGGAATTGAATTAAGATGCAGAAACTGAGAGTCTATTTAGAAGCTGCATTTTGAGGTAATTTCTTTGCTTATAAATGCAGTCATATTTTGGAAGGATAAAATATTAATTAACTAGAGTCTTAATCTGGAAGGATTAAATATAGTTGGAGAGTCTAGCATGGTCCTGAGTATAAAGTTATTAATCAGTTGACCAATGATGTTATTTATATGTAAATAATGATTTTGGCTTCTGTAGGTTAAATAAAGCCTTTTAGGCAGCCTTCAAACTAGCTGAAACAATCTGACTTGACTTCAGATTTGTCACACTGGAAATGAATGGCAACATGCGGAACAGGCCAGCACAGGGGGGGAAGTTACATAGGAGGGGTGGTTCGGCAGAGTTTGTAAGTTTGGATGGGTAATAACTTAACCCAGGGGATTGTTGGTGGAGGAGTGAGGGAGTCCTGTAAATAGAGATAGGCAGAAGCAGACAGGTTATTTGGGTTCTAGGTAAACAAGGTGCATCTAAGACCTAAGACGTCTTCAGAGGCAGCAGAGATGAACAAATGAACGTGAAGGTGAGAGTTAATGATATCTAATGGTACCTATCCCTTACTATGTACTTATTTATGTGCCAGGCACTGTGCTAAGAGCTTTATGTACAGTATCTCTTTTTCTCCTTGTCATAATCTTGTGAGGTAGGTTCTAATCCCTTTTTGCAGACAAGATGACTGAGGCTGAATGAGTTTCAATAACTTGCCTTGGGTCTTAGAGCTTGTAAATGGCAAAACTGATATTTGAACTCAGGGCTTATGACTCCAGCTGTGAAACTCTGCTTTCTGATGCAGAAGGTATTTCTTTTTTTCCCCCAGTTTTATGCTGCCTGCAATGTAGGGATGGCCATAGGCTTATATCCAATGGGAAATTAACACCATGGGTAAACCCCAATTACAGCAAAAGCAGAGAGTTATAACTTCCAGGGAGGTGGGGGTTGGTATTTTTGTTAAAAATGTGAAGTTTTTTAACCTTTGACTGCAAATCACGGTGAAAAACCTATATTCTCCATGTAGTGCTGATTAGATGGTGGCGAATCCATCTCCTGTACTTTCACTACTTTGTTGTTTTTTTTCCTCTTTTCTAAAATCCACTAATTATCTTACTAGGTGTTCTCTCTGTTGACTCGGTTTCTCATAAATGACACTCCTGGAGATGCCCTCTCAAGGGCTTTCTAGAGTCATAATAGGAAGAGTAGTGGGCAAACCAAAAGGAAGTTTAGGGATCACTAATTTGGTCTGTCAGTGTACTTTTGTCACTTTATTTTTACACCTGCAGGCAGCAGTGCTTCTGAGACCTTTTAGTCCTTTAAAGATAGCTTTGATCCTAGATCTCTTTCTGCTTAGGATATGTTTTTGAAGGGATAAGGACAGAATGTCAGCTTTCTTCTCCCAAAGGCACCGGTTGTTGAATTTCCCCTGTAATCTGGGACTTTCATCATTTCCTCCATGTTGATGGTGGTGCTAGACCTGGGGAATAGCATTTATCTTTTGTTTTTTGACCCAAGTGACAGGTTAATGGTGAAAGGTCCATCAGCTAAGAATGCTTTTAATAAGGCCTTCTTTTTTGTGGTTTAGCTAGGGTCCATCTGTGGTTAACTGCAAAAAGTATTTCCCAAGTTCCTTCAGTCTTTTCTTCTGAAGTTGCTTGAAGGTAATACTTAGGAAGAGTACATCCACATGCTATACAAGGGCAAGCAAATGGAAAGTTCTCTTTCTATAGCTTTTTATCTCTTGGGTGAACCTTCGATTTATTTTGTCAAAATAATACAGAATTCTTAACCTAGCAGTATAAAGTAACACCAGATTCACAAGGGCCAAACTCTTCTCAGCAGAGCAGGCTCAGCAGAATTGTGTAAGGCCAGAGTGCCTGCTTTCTTCCATAAGTCTTTGGGATTAAATTTACTCATCTCTGTTTTTAGTCCATCAATGCCGAAAGTCATCTCTCTCTTCTATTTGCTATTTCATAGAGAAGGAAGCCATTTGATGGGAATTTCCTAAATTCCCTACAACCAAATCTATATACCTACTTCCACCTGTTAGCATCCATCTTCCTCAGATAGCTTTCCAGCTGGCCTGCCTGCTACTTTCCAGTCTTGATTCTCTTACATCCTGCCTCTAAAGTCATATTTTACAAATAAAAATCTGATTATGCCACTCTTCTACTGAAAAAGTGTTTATTTGCATGCTTGTAGGATAGAGCCTCAAATCTTTAACATACCTTATGAGGCCCTGTAGATATTGCTCCTTGCCTAACTCACCATTTTAGACTGACAGCAATGTAGCTCTTCCCCCCGCCCCCCACAGTTCAGCCATACTGGTCCCTTTTAGTTTCCTCAAATCTGCCAAGTTTCTTCCTGGTTCCTCTTTTTGGAATGCATTCCTCACTTCCCCTGGCTAACTGATTGGTGTCCTTCAGGTCACTGCTTGTGTTATTCTTTCTGGGAAATCCCAATGTAGTCATATCTCTTGTAATTATTAAGTTAGTGACATTATTTTCCAAGTGTTATTACCAGGAAGTTCAGTTCTCACTCTTGAAGACTTTTCCTTCACTTTGTGTATTGTGTAAGATCTGGGGGCTCCAAAAGGTTAGTCTCATGTACCACGTGGAGGGTGAACTCGAAATCTGAGAAGTACAATATAGCTGTTGCTGATAAAGACTGTTGCTGTTGAAGAATGGTCCTGCACAGCCCAGAGGGACTGATTAGTTGTGATGACCTGCCCAAGATGCAGACGGTACATTTTACATTCATATATGTACAGATTTACGTTCATACACTTAGTCATTGTTTGTCAAAGCATAATCTTGTGTCATCGTGGTTATAGGCTGGGTTAGAGTCACCCTTCCTCATGATCCCCTGGGCTAGATTGAGCTTGGGACACCAACCCAGACAACTCCTGCCTAGCGAGTATTCTTTTGGTGCCATTTGTATCCCTTCTTACCAGAAGATTTTGGTCAGGGCAATGTTAGGTTTACTCCAGCAGCTAACTTTGAATACCAAGGAACACTCCCAGAAGGCCTATGGGCTTTATATCTCAAGAAAAAAGATAGTTATTGCTAGGTTATATGCCCAAGGAAGGCCCTACTTACCCAGATACAGAGTACTTACTCATTTTTGCAATCTGTCACTATGGGAGGTGACTTAAGTGATTCTTCACAAAATAAAGTGAACTTCAAGGAGATTTTTGCCTCTCCTAGAACTGAGAAGCAACTCAGAGATTCTTTAGCTAGAATAATTTAATCCGTAACACTTGGGGACTCTAATCTCTGCTTAAACAGCTACCCATTTACTTAGTTATTGATCTGCTATTCTTGTGATTTTTAAAAATAGTAATAGTCTGTTTTCCCCACTATAATACAAGCTCCAAGAGGGTAGGAAGTATTTCTGTCTTCTTTATTGCTGTATTTTCAGTGCCACCCAAAGTGCCTTGCACATAGTTAATATCCCATGGATATTTGATGAGTGAATGCATTTTAAGTTTTCCAAAGTAGAATTTAAATAGTAACTGTTACTTCTAAGAATTATAGAAGATATTCAGAAAAGTAAAGCCATGCTAACCATATTCCCTGTTATGAAACTAATTGAGAATCAACAAATAGAATGAAAAGCAAGCAAACAAAAAAATATCTGTGAAACTAGGAATGGCTCAGTTCCTAGCTATGGACTAGAATCTAATAGTATAATGAAATCAAAGGGGGATGCTAAAATCTGTTATACACCTGTTTAGATTGTAAACAGAGTGCAGATTTCACTGAAAGTGGGGGCCATGAATACCCTATCCTGTAAGGTTTTAGTGTTGGGACACGCCATGGGAAAACCTGGAAAATCTTCAAGGAATCCAGTGCAATATCTCATAAAGGAGACAGAGAGAAAGAGAGGAGAGAGAGACAACAGGACAGTATCTTTTGATTTCTAACCTGCACTGAAGTGGAGAGGAAGAAAGAAGAAATGATAATGAGCTATGTAGCAGTTAACTGAATCAAATGAAAATAAATGAATAACTAATAAATTAGCAAACCAAGGCTAGTTATCTGCTTGACTCTAAGCATGCAGAATGAAGTACATTTCAGATTAAAAATTATTTTAGCCAACAATTTCTAGAAAAATACATCTGTATTCACTTAAAGAAATTAAAGGGGAACATAGAAGTTTTAGAAATTGGAGTTAAGGAAAGCAAGGCAATCCCTCTCTGGTGGTCAGAGTCATAGGATGTGAGGCTTTATAGCTGTTGGCAGCCATGTTCTGTGCCTTGTGGGAGAAACTGGTCTGTCTGTGATAGTGACAGCCAAGCCAACACATTGAAGCAGAAATAAGAGACAAAAGAAAAATAGCCCTAGTTGAGATAAGCTGTCCTGGTGGTGGTCAAGTCTGTGATTCCAGTTATCCCTGAGGCTCAGTTACACTTTATACATTTCCTAGAGTTCTATGAGGTACTACATTGTCTTTCTAATAAATTCTTTTTATCTAAACTATTTCAGGTTAGGCTTATGCCATAGATTTTCAACTAGGAATTCTGTACGATATGTAGATAATACAGGCAGAGAAGATCCAACATATGTGTTATTGGTGTGCCTGATAGAGAGTAGAATGAATGGACAATAATTTCAGATGTATAATGGGGAAAAGACCACTAGAGATTAAAGGGATTAGTAATCTGCAGATTCAAAGAATACAGAGTTCTAAAAAAACTGAAACAGGATGATCAATATCAAATAAGTATGTAACAGTCAAGTTAGTTCTGCTTCAAGATTAAAAAAAGAATTGCCAAGCATCCTGACAGAAAAAGCAAGTCACCAAAAGGGGGAAAATGAGATTGGTTTCTGACATCATGGTAATAGCCAAAGCCAGGAGGCAGTTTAACAGTGTCTCTTGAATTTTGGTGGACTGTGTGTAGGCAGGGAATAGTGTGACCCACAGATTTAATACCTGGTCAAGCTCTTATTTATACATAAAGATAACAACTAATATTCTCAAACATTCAAAGACCTAGTCCCTGAAAAAATGCCTCATGAGTAAAATTAATCATCTAAGTGATAAATAAAAAGAACTTGGGAATGAAGAAGCAGAGATAGGAAAGGGTTGAGAGGGCATATGGAATCTATTTAAAAATAGACCAAGTAAAGTCTGAATAACTGTGTACTATGAAAACAGAAGAAAATGTAAAGGCTCTAAAATTAATATTGAATAAAGGATTTATATAACAGATAAAGAGGGGGAAGGGGGAATAGGTAGAGGTTTATAAAAGCGTATGAACTCCCATTTATCTTTGTGGAGAGAGAGTCAGTAGATATAGCCCGTAGTTGATGAATTTGCTAGTCAGAATTGAAATCTAGGCACTGCCACATACCAGCTATCCATTCTCAGAAGAGTTTAAATCTCATAAGTAGTTATAGAATTTTCGTCTGTATCTTGGAGGTAATGATACTACTCACCTACTAGGGTTGTTGTAAAGATTAAATACAATAATGTGTGTGAGGTACTTAGAACAGTGCCTGGCCTGAAGTAAGCATTCAGTGAAAATTACCAATTATTTATTATTATTTTAAGGCAAAAACATGGGTAGATAATTTTATAATCTTGGGGCAGAGAAGGCCTTTCTAAGCATAACTCTCAACCTAGTGACCATAAAAGAAAAGATTAATTATTTTACTTCATAAAAGCTAAAAACTTGAAGATGGCCGAATAGTAATGCCTCCAGCTCCCAATGTGAGCGACACAGAAGACGGGTGATTTCTGCATTTTCAACTGAGGTACCGGGTTCATCTCACTGGGTCATGTTGGACAGTTGGCGCTGGTCCATGGGTGCAGCCCAACCAGCGAGAGCTGAAGCAGGGTGAGGCATCGCCAGGGGGAAGGGAATTCCTTTTCCTAGCCAAAGGAAATTGAGACACACAACACCTGGAAAATCGGGTAACTGCCACCCTGATACTGTGCTTTATCAAGGGTCTTAGCAAACAGCACACCAGGAGATTATATCCCACACCTGGCCGAGAGGGTCCCACGCCCACGGAGCCTCCCTCATTGCTAGCACAGCAGTCTGAGATCTAACTGCAAGGCGGCAGCGAGGCTTCAGGAGGGGCGCCCACCATTGCTGAGGCTTAAGTAGGTAAACAAAGCCACTGGGAAACTCGAATTGGGTGGAGTCCACCACAGCTCAAGGAGGCCTCCCTGCCTCTGTAGACTCCTCCTCTGGGGATAGGTCATAGCTAAACAAAAAGCAGCAGAAACCTCAGCAGAGGTAAATGCCCCCATCTGACAGCTTTGAAGAGAGCAGTGGATCTCCCAGCATGGAGGTTGAGATCTGAGAACGGACAGACTGCCTGCTCAAGTGGGTGCCTGACCCCTGAGTAGCCTAACTGTGAGACATCCCCCATTAGGTGCAGACCGACACCTCACACCTCACATGGCGGGGTATACCCCTGAGATGAAGTTTCCAGAGCAAGAATCAGACAGCAACACTCACTGTTCAGCAATATTCTATCTTCTGCAGCCTCCGCTGCTGACACCCAGGCAAACAGGTCTGGAGTGGACCTCAAGCAAACTCCAACAGACCTACAGCTGAGGGTCCTGATTGTTAGAAGGAAAACTAACAAACAGAAAGGACACCCACACCAAAACCCCATCAATACATCACCATCATCAAAGACCAAAGGCAGATAAAACCACAAAGATGGGGAAAAAGCAGGGCAGAAAAGCTGGAAATTCAAAAAATCAGAGTGCATCTCCCCCTCCAAAGGAATGCAGCTCATCGCCAGCAACAGAACAAAGCTGGACGGAGAATGACTTTGACAAGTCGAGAGAAGGCGGCTTCAGTTGATCAAACTTCTTAGAGCTAAAGGAGGAACTACGTAACCAGCACAAAGAAACTAAAAACCTTGAAAAAAGATTTGATGAATGGCTAACTAGAATACCCAAAGAAGAGAAGTCCTTAAAAAACTGATAGAGATGAAAACCGTAACACGAGAACTACGTGACAAATGCACAAGCTTCAGTAACTGAGTCCATCATCTGGAAGAAAGAGTATCAGCGATTGAAGATCAAATGAATGAAATGAAGTGAGAAGAGAAGTGTAGAGAAAAAAGAGTAAAAAGAAAAGAACAAAGCCTCCAAGAAATACGGGATTATGTGAAAAGACCAAATGTACGTCTGATTGGTGTGTCTGAAATCGACGGGGAAAATGGAACCAAGTTGGAAAACACTCTGCAGGATATCATCCAGGAGAACTTCCCCAACCTAGTAAGGCAGGCCAACATTCAAATTCAGAAAATACAGAGAAGGCCACAAAGATACTCCTCGAGAAGAGCAACTCCAAGACACATAATTGTCAGATTCACCAAAGTTGAAATGAAGGAAAAAATGTTAAGGGCAGCCAGAGAGAAAGGTCAGGTTACACACAAAGGGAAGCCTAACAGACTAACAGCAGATCTCTTGGCAGAAACTCTACAAGCCAGAAGAGAGTGGGGGCCAATATTAAACATTCTTAAAGAAAAGAATTTTCAACCCAGAATTTCATATCCAGCCAAACTAAGTTTCATAAGTGAAGAAGAAATAAAATCCTTTACAGACAAGCAAATGCTTAGAGATTTTGTCACTACCAGGCCTGCCTTACAAGAGTTCCTGAAGGAAGCACTAAACATAGAAAGGAACAAGAGGTACCAGCCATTGCAAAAACATGTCAAAATGTAAAGTCCATTGATGCTAGGAAGAAACTGCATCAACTAGTGAGCAAAATAACCAGCTAATATCGTAATGACAGGATCAAGTTCACACATAACAATATTAACCTTAAATGTAAATGGACTAAATGGTCCAATTAAAAGACACAGACTGGCAAATTGGATAAAGAGTCAAGACCCATCAGTTTGCTGTATTCAGGAGACCCATCTCACATGCAGAGACACACATAGGCTCAAAATAAAGGGATGGAGGAAGATCTACCAAGCAAATGGAAAACAAACAAACAAACAAAAAGCAGGGGTTGCATCTTAGTCTCTGATAAAACAGACTTTAAACCATCAAAGATCAAAAGAGACAAAGATGGTCATTACATAATGGTAAAGGGATGAATTCATCAGGAAGAGCTAACTCTCCTAAATATATATGCACCCAATACAGGAGCACCCAGATTCATAAAGCAAGTCCTTAGAGACTTACAAAGAGACTTAGACTCCCAGACAATAATAATGGGAGACTTTAACACCCCACTGTCAACATTAGACAGATCAACGAGACAGAAAGTCAACAAGGATATCCAGGAATTGAACTCAACTCTGCACCAAGCAGACCTAATAGACATCTAGAGAACTCTCCACCCCAGATCAACAGAATATACATTCTTCTCAGCACCACATCGCTCTTATTCCAAAATTGAGCACATAGTTGGAAGTAAAGCACTCCTCAGCAAATGTAAAAGAACAAAAATTATAACAAACTGTCTCTCAGACCACAGTGCAATCAAACTAGAACTCAGGACTAAGAAACTCAATCAAAACTGCTCAACTACGTGGAAACTGAACAACCTGCTCCTGAATGACTACTGGGTACATAACGAAATGAAGGCAGAAATAAAGATTTCTTTGAAACCAATGAGAACAAAGATACAACATACCAGAATCTCTGGGACACATTTAAAACAGTGTGTAGAGGGAAATTTATAGCACTAAATGCCCACAAGAGAAAGCAGGAAAGATCTAAAATTGACACCCTAGCATCACAATTAAAAGAACTGGAGAAGCAAGAGCAAACACATTCAAAAGCTAGCAGAAGGTAAGAAATAACTAAGATCAGAGTAGAACTGAAGGAGACAGAGACACAAAAAACCCTCCAGAAAAATCAATGAGTCCAGGAGCTGGTTTTTTGAAAAGATCAACAAAATTGATAGACCGCTAGCAAGATTAATAAAGAAGAAAAGAGAGAAGAGTCAAATAGATGCAATAAAAAATGATAAAGGGGATATCACCACCGACCCCACAGAAATACAAACTACCATCAGAGAATACTATAAACACCTCTACGCAAATAAACTGGAAAATCTAGAAGAAATGGATAATTTCCTGGACACTTATACTCTCCCAAGACTAAACCAGGAAGAAGTTGAATCACTGAATAGACCAATAGCAGGCTCTGAAATTGAGGCAATAATTAATAGCCTACCAACCAAAAAAAGTCCAGGACCAGACGGATTCACAGCTGAATTCTACCAGAGGGTACAAGGAGGAATTGGTACCATTCCTTCTGAAACTATTCCAATCAATAGAAAAAGAGGGAATCCTCCCTAACTCATTTTATGAGGCCAACATCATCCTGATACCAAAACCTGACAGAGATACAACAAAAAAAGAAAATTTTAGAGCAATATCCCTGATGAACATTGATGCAAAAATCCTCAATAAAATACTGGCAAACCGAAAACAGCAGCACATCAAAAAGCTTATCCACCATGATCAAGTGGGCTTCATCCTGGGATGCAAGGCTGGTTCAACATATGCAAATCAATAAATGTAATCCAGTGTATAAACAGAACCAAAGACAAAAACCACATGATTATCTCAATAGATGCAGAAAAGGCCTTTGACAAAATTCAGCGGCCCTTCATGCTAAAAACTCTCAATAAATTCAGTATTGATGGAACATATCTCAAAATAACAAGAGCTATTTATGACATACCCACAGCCAATATCATACTGAATGAGCAAAAACTGGAAGCATTCCCATTGAAAACTGGCACAAGACAGGGATGCCCTCTCTCACCACTCCTATTCAACATAGTGTCGGAAGTTCTGGCTAGGGCAGTCAGGCAAGAGAAAGAAAAAAAGGGTATTCAGTTAGGAAAAGAAGAAGTCAAATTGTCCCTGTTTGCAGATGACATGATTGTATATTTAGAAAACCCCATTGTCTCAGCCCAAAATCTCCTTAAGCTGATAAGCAACTTCAGCAAAGTCTCAGGATACAAAATCAACGTGCAAAGATCACAAGCATTCTTATACACCAGTAACAGAAAAACAGAGAGCCAAATCATGAATGAACTCCCATTCACAATAGCTTCAAAGAGAATAAAATACCTAGGAATCCAACTTACAAGAGATGTAAAGGACCTCTTCAAGGCGAACTACAAACCTCTGCTCAGTGAAATAAAAGAGGACACAAACAAATGGAAGAACATACCATGCTCTCGGATAGGAAGAATCAATATTGTGAAAATGGCCATACTGCCCAAGGTAATTTATAGATTCAATGCCATCCCCATTAAGCTACCAATGAGTTTCTTCACAGAATTGGAAAAAACTGCTTTAAAGTTCATATGGAACCAAAAAAGACCCTGCATTGCCAAGACAATTCTAAGCCAAAAGAACAAAGCTGGAGGCATCACGCTACCTGACTTCAAACTATGCTACAAGGCTACAGTAACCAAAACAGCATGGTACTGGTACTGGTACCAAAACAGAGATATAGACCAATGGAACAGAACAGAGCCCTCAGAAATAATACCACACATCTACAGCCATCTGATCTTTGACAAACCTGAGAGAAACAAGAAATGGGGAAAGGATTCCCTATTTAATAAATGGTGCTGGGAAAATTGGCTAGCCATAAGTAGAAAGCTGAAACTGGATCCTTTCCTTACTCCTTATACGAAAATTAATTCAAGATAGATTAGAGACTTAAATGTTAGAACGAAAACCATAAAAACGCTAGAAGAAAACCTAGGTAGTACCATTCAGGACATAGGCATGGGCAAGTACTTCATGTCTAAAACACCAAAAGCAATGGCAACAAAAGCCAAAATTGACAAATGGGATCTAATTAAACTAAAGAGCTTCTGCACAGCAAAAGAAACTACCATCAGAGTGAACAGGCAACCTACAGAATGGGAGACAATTTTTGCAATCTACTCATCTGACAAAGGGCTAATATCCAGAACCTATAAAGAACTCAATCAAATTTACAAGAAAAAAACAACCCCATCAAAAAGTGGACAAAGGATATGGACAGACATTTCTCAAAAGAAGACATGCATACAGCCAACAGACACATGAAAAAAGTCACGAAACAACAAGTGCTGGAGAGGATGTGGAGAAATAGGAACACTTTTACACTGTTGGTGGGACTGTAAACTAGTTCAACCATTGTGGAAAACAGTGTGGCGATTCCTCAAGGATCTAGAACTAGAAATACCATTTCTAGTCATCCCATTACTGGGGATATCCCATTACTGGGGATATACCCAAAGGATTATAAGTCATGCTCCTATAAAGACATACACACGTCTGTTTATTGAGGCACTATTCACAATAGCAAAGACTTGGAATCAACCTAAATGTCCATCAGTGACAGACTGGATTAAGAAAATGTGGCACATATACACCATGGAATACTGTGCAGCCATAAAAAAGGATGAGTTGGTGTGCTTTGTAGGGACATGGATGCAGCTGGAAACCATCATTCTCAGCAAACTATCACAAGAACAGAAAACCAAATACCACATGCTCTCACTCATAGGTGGGAATTGAACAATGAGATCACTTGGACACAGGAAGGGGAACATCACACACCGGGGCCTATTGTTGGGAGGAGGGAGGAGGGAGGAATAGCATTAGGAGATATACCTAGTGTAAATGACGAGTTAATGGGTGCAGCACACCAACAGGGCACATGTATACATATGTAACAAACCTGCACATTGTGCACATGTACCCTAGAACTTAAAGTATAATTAAAAAAAAAAAAGAATTCGTATGAAGTGCTGACATGTAAACCCAAGGATATATAATGTTTACTATTGAAACCATTTACTAAAGAAAATAAGAGACATGGTTAGCTGAATAATCAAGCAAGTATTCAAAATAAAATTAAATTTAATAATAAAAAAAACCTAAAAACTTTTACATGACAAAATCACCATGACAAGAATCAACAAACAAATACCCAAGTGGGGGAGAATGATTGCAATATATTTGACAGAAGAAGGATTGATATCATTAATATTTAGGGATCACTGGTAAGTCAACAAGAAAAAGATGAGAAAAAATCAGTATGAACAGATATTTTACAGAAAAATTTTGAAAAAATACTTAGCCTCATTTATAATTAAGAAGGTAAAAATTAAAATAAGATGCTATTTTTCATTTACCAAACTGACAAAGATGAAAAAGTTCAAAAATATCTAATGATAGCATGTGGTAAAATGCACTCTCAGATCCTTTCTTGAGGGCAGTCTGACATTTATCAAAATAATAAATACACATTTATCTCTGCAGTGCTACTGCTAAGAGTATGTTCTACAAATATATTCATCTCAGTGTACAAAGATATATGTAAAAGGTTATTGCATATAGCATCATATATAATAGAAACAATTTGGAAGCAATTTACTTGACTATTGATATGGACTTGTTAAATAATTTAGAATGCTTATCTATATTGGAATATTATATAGCCATTAAAACAAAAGATGTGTAAATATATATATGGATAATGAAAAAATGGTTAGGCTATAATACTTAGAAAAAGAGTAAGTTAGTGATAATAGGTATAGTATGAGCTTATTTACAATAATATATGATTTATACTTAGGCTGTATATATGCAAAGAAAATTTCTAGAATGTTACACAGAACCATTGGAAATGATAATCTCTGAGATGGAGAATGGAGATTCTATGGACTCTTCATTTTATCCCCTCTGGACTCTTTCACTTTTTATTGCAGCAATTATTTTCTAATTTTATAGTAATTAAAAGCAACCAAAAATAATATTTTAGCCGGTAGTGACTATGTTGCTTTTGAAAATGGAATTTAATATTCTGGGAATAAAATTATGGGGTAAAATAGTAAAACAAATAAGTAAGTTCAACTAATGTTTGTTCAACAAAGATTTAGGAAGCTCCTACTTTGCATGATGTACTAAACTGAGAGCTTAACCTGTGGAACAGATAATACTTGATAAATGCTAAAAATAGCGGTTCACATTTCTCCTAGAGGTTAAATTTTCTTAATTAAAACCAGATGAAATGAAGTCTGTTAGTGAACACTGTTTTTACTACATGATTGTCATGCACTGCCACCAACCTAGAAACTAGCACCAGGGGCAGGAAAAAATGCTAAGGTTTGTGAATTTGGCTATGCCATTTTGTTGGCTTTGTGCTTTGGTTGTCATAATATGGCTGCTGAAGGTGTTGGGAATGTGTGAGAAGGTATATTAGTGATAATGCTCATGATGACGGGAGAAGATCCTGTGTTCCTGAGCAAAAACTAGATTTGATCGAATGCTATATTTGCCAGTGCTGTTTATATTTTGTTGCTTTAAAGGCAGCAATTTTATGAAGAAGATTGTAGTTTCATGGAGGCAAGTGGACCCCTACATTTTCTAGTGTTTGGTCATGTGAATTATACCAATCTATTTAGAAATAGTGGCTGTTTTCTATTAGAGAGTCTGTGATTCTTCAAAATCTTGTGATTTCATTGAACTCAAGACATTTGAGGAATGGGAAATGATTGCAGTATCCAGTTGGCATTAGCTGTTTGAATTTGAATACCCACACAGTCAGTCGTGCTATATTAACACTTGTTTTGAAAACGTGAATTTACTGCAACGCCATTGATATATTAGGAAGCAATTTGAGCATAAATGAATTTCGTGTTTGCCTTATCCATGATTTTGTCAGCAAGAAACACCAAGTGAACATAGAATACAGCACACAGTTGAACCAAGCCCAGTAGGAACACACAAAACGGACACATGTACATACCTGGAATATCTACCAGCTACCTCAGTTCACCACAAGTTTTGAGCCACACCCACTCACATCTGGTGTCACACCTTTCCTTCTGATTTCAGATAACCTTCTTTCTGGCACCCATGATGAATTCAAAAGCTATAGTCTTTCAAATGTCTATATCTATAAGTAAACTTCAGGTCTTTTTTTCAAGGTAAGGTGCCATATATTTATGTTTCCTAACCATTTAACATGTATAAAAATGCTATGATTTTTTATTAGGTTTCGTGTGTGTGTGTGTGTGTGTGTGTCACTGACAAAGATTTGGAGTTTTGTGTCCCTAGCTACATTTCCATTTCCCCCGTAAGTCCTTGTTTGTGCCATTTTTGCATAGTGTAGTGATTTTTAGGAATGTATTTCCTTATAGTGAAATTGACTATATCTCTCTGAACAAATTTATGCTGGTCTTTTTTCCTTTTCATTTTAAGTTTATGTAGTGCATCTGATTTGCAATAGTTGAACAAACACACCCCTGCAAACGAATGATGGAAATCTTATTTTTCCTTTTGCTGCGGGTAATTCATTGTACCAAGTTAGCTCAACATTTCTAGTTTTAAACCAACTTCTCTAGCTACTTATTGGCAGTTGGTTAGGCCTTCATGTGTCCTAGCAAATTGAGTGATTTTTCTAAGTTAAATTTTTGTGAAGGGCTGCAACTTGAGATAAGGTCCCAAATGCCTCATGTTGAACTCCTTTGGACTTCTCTAGACTTCTGTGACTTGAGGTTCATTACATTGCTAATCGTCTGTGTTCATTATTATATGAAGAAAGCCTTGCACCAAGTTTGTGGCATGAAGTAAGTACGTAGGTATAAACAGCATGTGATTGAAAACCAAGTATTTATTTGGAAGTGAATTACTTGTTTTTTTTTTTTTTTTTTTTTTTTTTTTTTTTAAAAAAGCTTAATCATCTTTTTGAGGGTTTTTTCCTACTCCAGTGATGATACAGATTAAAGTAAAAATCTTTCATTGAATGCTGAAGTTCCTTTTTGAGATTCTAACATGATATACATGAATAAAGGAGTTACAAGTCTATAATTGCCTTCTTTACATCTGACTTATAATGCTTTCTTGTGCCCAGGTTCTGTTCCTTATTCTAGTTCACTTAGTAGTTGCACTAGGAATTATTTCTGTAAAAATATGAGAGATAGGAATGTATATTTTGACTTGAATATTTGTTTTAAGGTTTTCTTTGGGTAAGTACAGGTTTTTATTCTGATTTTGGCACATAGGAATTCAGCTTTAAGTTGAAATTTAAGACTTCCTGACTGCCTGCCTGCCTGCCTGCCTGCCTTCCTTCCTTCCTTCCTTCCTTCCTTCCTTCCTTCCTTCCTTCCTTCCTTCCTTCCTTCCTCCTCCCTCCTTCCCTCCCTCCCTCCCTTTCTTTTCTCCTCCTCCTCCTCCTCCTCTCTCCTCTCTCCCCTCTCCCCTCTCCCCTCTCCTTTCTCCCTTCTCCCTTCTCTTCTTTTTCTAGACAAGGTCCCCCTCTGTTGCCAAGGGGGAGTGCAGTGGCACAATCAAGGCTCACTGCAGCCTTGACCTCCCAGGCTCAAGTGATCCTCCTACCTCAGCCTCCCAAGTAGCTGGGACCACAAGCATGCACCATGATGGCCAGCTAATTTTTTGATTTTTTGTAGAGATGAGGTCTCACTATGTTGCCCAGGCTCAAGTGATCCTCCTGCTTTGGCCTCCCAAAGTGTTGGGATTACAGGCATGAGCCACCATGCCTGGTTTAAGATTTCTTTTAATTTTCTCTTTGAAAGAAAGTATCTTAGTCAATAGTAAGTGCATCTAGCAAAGAGGGGCATTACTATGGTGACACTAAAATCTGTTCTTCTCTTCTTCATTCATTCATTCTTCATAGAACAAATATTTGTTAGGTGCCTAATATGTGTTACATCATTTTAGGCTCCGGAGGATATAATGATGAGCAAAAATACAGTCTTTCCCCTCACAGTCTAGTGGGGGAAATAGACTTTAATTAATTAGTGACCAAAATATATGCTTATAAATTGTGATAAGTGTTATGAAGAAAGTGTACAAGTTCCTTTGAAAGAGAACAACAAGGGGACCCAATTTGGATAAGTGATTTAAAAAAGGCCTTTCTGAAGAAGTGACATTTAAACTGAAGTCTACAGGATAAGGAGTTTACTGGAAGGGAAAGGGGGTGGAAGGATTTCCAGGCAGAGGCAAGAGGTTTTGTGATATCATTTTATAGTACTTATGACCTTTTTAGATGCTTATATAATTAGGTACTAGTCTATGAGCAAGACAGTTTATAGAGCTGTGTTACTGAAAAGATGCATATAAATTACATTTTTATAAATGAATTCCTGAATTCCTGCAGGCTTACATTATACTCACTGTGCTATATCATCTGCATTTGATTGATGTTCAGTTACTTCAATTACTGCTAGATTGATCTTTCTAAAGCACAACTTTGATGATGCTTTTTTCTGCTCAGAAATCTTTACCAGCTCCCCAATTACCCGATAAAATCCAGACTTCTTAGCCTCATGGTCAGGCCCTCCCTAACTGGCCCTAGTCTCAATATTCTATTTCAACTTTACTCCTATTTCTGAGGTACTCTCTTGGCCAACAGAACTTCTGGACGATCATGGGTGCTTTCTTATGTGCCCACCTTCACTTGCATTGCTTCTCTTTCCTTGCAATCTGTTCACCTTGTTCTTAGACTGCCCAAATCCTGTGTATATATCCAGGCCCATTTCAGATGTTAACATTTGATCTCAGTGTCTTCTCTGATCACCCCAGCTGGAAGTCACTTCTTTTTCTTCTGACTTCTTATGCCATTTTTATTTTTACTGTTCTTTAGGTACTTTTCCCTTCTTGTTTTTAAAAAACTTATTATTTTTAATTGACATCATAATCGTATACATTTGTAGGGTAGAATGTGATGTTTTGATACATGCACACAGCATGGAGTGATTAAATCAAGCTAATTAACATATCCATCACCTCACTTTTTTTGTGGTAAGATAATTAGAATTTACTTTCTTTATTATTTTTATTATTTTTTTTTAAGATGGAGTCTTGCTCTATCACCCAGGCTGGAGTGCAATGGCTCAATCTGAGCTCACTGCAACCTCTGTCTTGCAGATTCAAGTGATTCTCCTACCTCAGCCTCCCAAGTAACTGGGATTACAGGCGCTCACCACCACACCCATCTGCTTTTTGTGTTTTTAGTAGAGATGGGGGTTTCGCCATGTTGCCCAGGCAGGTCTTGAACTCCTGAGCTCAGGCAATCCACTCACCTAGGCCTCCCAGTGTGCTAGGATTACAGGCAGGAGCCACAGCGACCAGTCAGTTTCTTAATTCTTTTTAAACGTGCAATATGCTATTATTGACTATAGTCACCCTGCTATGCAATAGATCTCAAAACATTCCTCTTGTCTACCCTTTGACCAGCAGTTCTCCATTCCTTCCCTCCTATTCCTCCCAGCCTCTGGTAATCATCATTCTACACTCTACTTCTATGAATTTGACTCTTTTAGGTTCTACATATAAGTAAGATTGTGTGGTGTTTGTCTTTTGTTTTCAAATGCCCAAGGGAGGTAAACAAGGCTGCCCAGATAATGATTCTCAAGGGCTATCTTGGCCTCCAACCCTGGCTGAAGAGAAAAAAGATCCCCTATGGCCCTGTGGGAGAGAGGTCCTCTGTCTTTCTGTGCCTGGCTCATTTCACTTAATTTCACTTAACGTAATGTCCACCAGGCTTATCCACAGTGTTGCAAATGACAGGATTTCCTTCTAAACAAGGCTAATAATATTCCATTGTGTGTGTGTGTGTGTGTGTGTGTGTGTGTATATATATATAAAACGTTTTTTATCCATTCATCTGTTGATGGGCACTGAGGTTGTTTTCACATCTTGGCTATTGAGAGTAATGTTGCAGTGAACGTGGGAGTGCAGATCTCCTTCTGACATACTGATTTTGGTACTTTGGGTGTGTACCCAGCAGTGGGATTGCTGAATCATATAGTAGTGATGTTTTTAGTTTTTTTGAGGAACCTCCGTACCGTTTTTCGTAATAGCTGTACTAATTTACATCCCCACCAACAGTGTACAGGTGTTCCCTTTCTCTGCATCCTCACTAACACTTATCTTTCATCATTTTGATAACAGCCATTCTAACAGGTATGAGGTGATATCATTTCATAATGGTTTTAATTTGCATTTCTCTGATGATTAGTGATGTTGAACATTGTTTTCATGAACTGGTTGGCTATTTGTATGTCTTTGTATAAATGTCTGTTCAGGTCATTCACGCTTTTTTTTTTTTTTTTTTTTGAGATGGAGTCTCACTCTGTCGCCCAGACTGGAGTGCAGTGGCATGATCTAGAATCACTGCATCCTCCACCTCCCAGATTCAAGCGATTCTCCTGCCTCAGCCTCCCCATTAGCTGGGAGAACAGGTGCATGTCACCATGCCCAGCTAATTTTTTGTATTTTTAATAGAGATGGGGTTTCACTGTGTTAGCCAGGATGGTCTTGATCTCCTGACCTCGTGATCCACCTGCCTCGGCCTCCCAAAGTGCTTGGATTACAGGCGTGAGCCACCACACCCGGCCAATTCATTGATCAGGTTATTTGTTTTCTTGCTATTGAGTTGTTTGAGTTCCTTACATATTTTGGATATTAATCCTTTATCAGATACATTGTTTGTAAATGTTTTCTCTTACTCTGTGAGTTGTCCCTTCACTTTGTTAACCTGTTTCCTTCGCTCTGCAGAAGCTTTTTAGGTGGATGCCATTCCACTTGTCTATTTTTGCTTTTGTTGCCTGTGCCTTTGGGGTCATATCCAAAAAATCATTGCCTAGTCTAATGTCACAGAGCTTATCCTCTGTGTTTTCTTTTAGTAGTTTTATAGTTTCAGATCTTATATGTAAGTCTTTAATCCATTTGGAGTTGATTTTTATATATGGTATGAGATAAAAATGCAATTTCATTCTTCTGCATGTGGATATTCATTTTTTCCATCATCATTTATTAAATAGGGTGTCCATTTCCCATTGTGTGTTGTTTGCACCTTTGTTAAAAAAAAAAATCAGTTGACTATTAATGTGTGGGTTTCTGGGATTTCTGTCCTGTTCCATTGGTCAGTGTGTCTATTTTTATGCTAGTACCATGCTGTTTTGATTTTGATAGTCTTAAAATATACAGTCATATAGCGCATAACAACATTTTGGTCAATGATGGATCACATATACGGTGGTGGTCCCATATGATTATAATGGAGCTAAAGAATTCCTATTGTCTAGTGACATTGTAGGTGATGTGACATTGTAAGGCAACACATCACTCAGGTGTTTGTAGTGATGCTATTGTAAACAAACCTACTATTGCTTCTCGGCCTTTTGGCTAAGATCAAGTGTAACAAACCTATTGTACTTCCAGTTGTATAAAAGCGTAGGACTTGTACTTATGTAAAGTATATAATACTAGATAATAATAAGCAATTACATTACTCGTTTATATATTTACTTATATATATGATATGTATACCATATATATGATATGTATAACATATATATATGATATGTATACCATATATATATATATATACTTTTTTTTTTTTTTGAGACAGAGTCTCCCTCTGTCACCCATGCTAGAGTATAGTGGCTTCATCGTAGCTTACTCTGCAGCCTTGAACTCCTAGATTCAAGTGATCCTCCTGCCTCAGCCTCCTGAGTATCTGGGACTATAAGTGTGTGCCACATACCTGGCTAATTTAAATTTTTTTTGTGTGTGTGGAGATAAAGTCTCACTGTATGGCCCAGGCAGCTCTTGAACTCCTGGGCTCAAGCGATCCTCCTGCCTTGGCCTCCTAAAGTGTTGGGATTATAGACATGAGCCATCACCCAGCCTTTATTATGCTCTTTGTTATTTTAGAGTCTATTCTTTTCACTTATTAAAAAAGTTAACTGTTAAGCAGCCTCAGGCAGGTCCTTCAGGAGGTATCCAGAAGCAGGCATTTTTATCATAGGAGATAACAGCTCCATGCTTGTTATTGCCCCTGAAGACCTTCCAGAGGAACAAAATGTGGAGGAGGAAGACAGTGATACTGATGATCCTCATCCTGTGTAGATGTAGACTAATGTGTGTGTATGTGTCTTAGTTTTTAACAAGAAAGTTTAAAAAGTAAAAAAGAAATGAGTAAAAGAACTGAAAAATAGAGAAAAGCTTGTAGAGTAAGGATATAAAGAGATAAAATAGTTTTGTACAGCTGAACCTCTGTTTGTGTTTTAAGCTATGTGTTACTAAAAAGAAGCAAAAAGTTTAAAAAAAGGTAAAAAGTTTATGAAGTAGAAAAGTTACAGCAAGCAAGGTGATGTCAGCAAAATGACAGAATAGAAGATCCTCTGGCATCACTTTCCGTACAAAAATACAACTAGAAATGATTTAAAAACAAGAATACCATCCTGAATATACCAGAACTTGGAGGAGAAACTGAGAAACCCCATAGACTCACAGAATCGAGATAAGCGTTAAGAGAAAAGGTCATTTCAGTCTGTGCCACTTCCTTCCCCAAGCTGGCATAATGCCACTCACAGAGAATTTTTCTAGACCTATGGCTTATAGGGTGATAGGAGGGAATTGGAGGTGGGCATTCATTCTCGCCACTGGTCTGGAATCTTTGTGAGAAGCCTACTCGAGATATACTCCATAGGAACCACTGGGAATACCAGGAGGGTTGTACCATCTGGGGGTGAATTGGGGGCACACAGAGGCACTGAGCACAGTGACTGGTGTGCAGATCTTGGTGGCTCTTTAGCTCTCCAATCAGCAGGGACACCATGTTGGAGAGACAGGCCAGGGGCATAGTGCTGCAAGGGCACAGTTCATGGAAAGGCTGGAATACCTAGCAGGATTTTCCACAAAGCCTAGGCGTTTGAATCAAGCCTTCCCCTGACCTAGAAATAACTAAAAGGCCGGGATTAAGTTCTGGTGCCCATTTATGTTTTTCCTAGATTAGGAAGCAATAACAGCGCAGCAATATAGTTCTGGGGTAAAGTTTTAGTTCTTACACTCACTACAAGTTCTGCGCAGAATGGGAAAAAATGACAAGCCGGAGTTTAAGTTCTGATATGAAGAAGTAAAGGTCCAACACCACCAAAGAACACCTGCAAAAACTAGTGGAGGCAGCTCTCTCCTTAAATGTGCAGTCATCAACAAAAAGACACAAGGATTGTGAAAACTCAGGAAAATATAATGCCACCAAAAGATACTAACAGAGCTCTAGCAGTGTTCCCAGAAGCATTGCAGATCTATGAAATGTCTGACTAAGAATTCAGAATAAGGCCAGGCATGGTGGCTCATGCCTGTAATCATAGCATTTTGGGAGGCTGAGGTGTGCAGATCGCTTGAGGTCAGGAGTTCGAGACTAGCTTGGCCAACATGGTAAAACCCTGTCTCTACTAAAAGTACAAAAATTAGCCAGTTGTGGTAGTAGGCACCTATAGTCCCAGCTACTCAGGAGGCCGAGGCAGGAGAGTCACTTGAACCCAGGATGCAAAAGTTGCAGTGAGCCAAGATTGCACCACTACACACCAGCCTGGGTAATAGAACAAGACTCTGTCTCAAAAAAAAAAAAAAAAAAAAAAAAAAAAGAATTCAGAATAACCCCCTTAAAGAAGTTCAGGGAGTCGTTTTGCCTGCTGCCATCCATGTAAACTATGACTTGTTCTTTCTTGCCTTCTGCCATGATTGGGAGACCTCCCTAGCCATATAGAGCTGTGAGTCCGCTAAACCTCTTTTTCTTCCAGTCTTGGGTATGTCTTTATCAGCAGTGTGAACACTTACACTGTAAATTGGTACCAGTAGATTGTGGTGCTGCCGTAAATACCCAAAAATGTGGAAGTGACTTTGGAACTGGGTAATAGGCAGGGGTTGGAACAGTTTGGAGGGCTCAGAAGAAGACAGGAAGTGTGGAAAAGTTTGGAATTTCCTAGAGATTTGTTGAATGGCTTTGCCCAAAATGCTGAAAGTGATATGGACAACTAAGTCCAGGCTGAGGTAGTTTCAGATGGAAATGAGGAACTTGTTGGGAACTGGGGCAAAGGTGACTCTTGTTATGTTTTAGAAAAGAGACCAGTGACGTTTTTCACCTGCCTTAGAGATGTGTGGAACTTTGAACTTCAGAGAGATGATTTAGAGTATCTGGTGGAAGAAATTTCTAAGCAGCAAAGCACCTAGGTGACTTGGGTACTGTTAAAGGTATTCAGTTTTATAAGGGAAACAAAGCATGAAAGTTCAGAAAATTTGCAGCCTGACAATGCAAGAAAATCCTGGTTAAGTGTGGTGGCTCATGCCTGTAATCCTAGCACTTTGGGAGGCTGAGGTGGGTAGATCACAAGGTCAGGAGTTTGAGACCAACCTGGCTAGTATATTAGTAGAAGGAAAGAAAAATAATAAAGATCAGAGCAGAAATGAATTTGAGGCTAAAAAAAATTACAAAAGACCACCCTGAAACTATTGCTATTTTAAATTACATATTCTGGGACCTTATTATTATGTAGAGTTTCAAACAAAAGTATTTTTGTAAGAAGAATTATTACTATCATCAAATAATATTTCTTCGAAATTGTTACAACAATTGTTTGTTCATTAATTATATAGTTATATAAAACTTTTGCAGAAGATGCTGATATATCACTGAAAGCCATGATTCGTTCAGAGCGATATTTGTAATTACGGAAATACAAAGTACAAAGTTAGTATTTGACATTTATTTGAAATCATGTTACAGAAACACTGACTTTTGTTTTTTTTTTTTGTTTTTTTTTTTTTGAGACGGAGTCTCGCTCTGCCGCCCAGGCGGGAGTGCAGTGGCCGGATCTCAGCTCACTGCAAGCTCCGCCTCCCGGGTTCATGCCATTCTCCTGCCTCAGCCTCCCGTGACTTTTGTTTTAAGTAAAGATAAGCTGACTTAAAAAATCAATGAATTTAAAAGTTGTCTTTTTTTAAAATCTGAAAATCAATAAATCTTTGACTAGACTAAGAAAAAAGAGAGAAGACCCAAATAAATAAAATCAGAGATGAAAACATTACAGCTGATAACCACAGAAATACAAAGGATCATTATAGAATCTCACGAACAACTATATACCAACAAATTGAAAAACTTAGAAGAAATGAATAAATTCCTATATACATAACATATAAGAATTGAACCATGAAGAAATAGAAAACCTGAACAGACTAATAGTGATTTATGAGATTGAAGCAACAATCAGAAGTTTCCCAATAAAGCTCAGGACCCAATGTCTTCACTATTGAATTCTCACGAATGGGTAAAGAAAAGCTAATATCATTTGTATTCAAACTATTTCAGAAAATTGAGGAGGGAATAGTCCAAACTCATTCTACAAGGCTAGCATCACTCTCACACCAAAACCAGGCAAAGCCATAACAGAAAGAAAAAAAAAGAAAAGAAAACTACAGGCCAATATCCCTATTGAACATAGATGCAGAAATCTTCAATGAAACACTAGCAAATTCAACAACACGCTGAAAAGATCATTTACCACAATCAAGTGTGATTTACACCAGGGATGCAAGGGTGTTTCATCATATGTAAATTAATGTGACATATCTGATTAACAGAATCAAGAACAAAAATTATATGGTCATTTCAATAGATACTGAAAAAGTATTCATATATGGTCATTTCAATAGATACTGAAAAAGTATTCAATAAAATTTAACATCCCTTCATGATAAAAACTCTGAACAAACTGAGTATAGAAGGAACATACCTGAAATCAATAGAGACCGTATATGACCACACCACAGCTAACAATTTGTCTATCAGTTCTAACCCTTTTTTGGTGGAGTCTTTAGGTTTTCCTAAATATAAGATCATGTCATCTGTGAAAAAGGATAAATTGGCTTTCTCCTTTCCAATCTGGATGTCCTTTATACAAAACCAGCATGCAAAAATCAGCAGTATTTTTATACACCAACAGTGAACAATCTGAGAAATTAAGAAAGTAATCTCATTTACAATAGCTACAAAAATATAAAACACCTAGGAATAAATTTAACCAAAAAATAAGACACCTGGGAAAAAATTTAACCAAAGAAGTAAAATATTTCTGTAATGAAAATGATAAAATATGAAGAAAGAAATCAAAGAGAACACAAACAAATGGAAAGATGTCCCATGATCATGTATTGGGAGAATTAATATTGTTGAAGTATACATACTACCCAAAGTGATCTACGGATTCACTGCAATCCCTCCCAAAATACCAATGACATTCTTTACAGAATAGAAAATTTTTTAAAAAATTTGTGTGGACCCACAAAAGACTGAATAGCCAAAAGAATTGTGAGCAAAAATAACGCAGTTGAGGGCATCACAATTTTTGACTTCAAAATATGTTATAAAACTATAGTAAGCAGAACAGCATTGTACTGGCATAAAAATAGACACACAGACCAATGGAACAGAATAGATAACTCAGAAATAAATCCATACATTTATAGCCAACTTATTTTCAACAAATGTTCCAGAAACATGCATTGTGGAAAGGACAGCCTCTCTAATACATGATACTGGGGAAAGTGTATATCCATATGCAGAAGAAGGAAACTAGATCCCTATCTCTCACCATATCCAAAAACAAAATAAATGCATTGAAGGTTTAAATGTAAGACTTGAAACCATGAAACTTTTTTTGTGGTATACTTTAAGTTCTAGGGTACATATGCACAGCGTGCAGGTTTGTTACATACGTATGCATGTGCCATGTTGGTGTGCTGCACCCATTAACTCGTCATTTACATTAGGTGTATCTCCTAATGCTATCCCTTCCACCTCCCCCCACCCCACAACAGGCCCCGGTGTGTGATGTTCCCTTTCCTGTGTCCAAGTGTTCTCATTGTTCAGTTCCCACCTATGAGTGAGAACATGTGGTGTTTGGTTTCCTGTTCTTGTGATGGTTTGCTGAGAATGATGGTTTCCAGCTTCATCCATGTCCCTACAAAGGACACGGACTCATCCTTTTTTATGGCTACATAGTATTCCATGGTGTATATGTGGGTCTAGGCAAAGATTTTTTTTGGATAAGACCCCAAAAGCACAGGCAACAAAAGCGAAAATAGACAAATGGGATTACATCAAGTTAAAAAGCTTTTGCACAGCAAAGGAAACAATTAACAGAGTGAAGCAACAACCTACAGAATGGAAGAAAATATTTACAAACTCTCCATCCACAAGGAATTCATAACCAGAATAGATAAGGAACTCAAACAATTCAATAGCAAAATAATGAATAATCTGATTTTAAAAATGAGCAAATGACCTGAATAGCTTCTCAGAAGAAGACATATGGGGCTAGGTGGAGTGGCTAATACCTGTAATCCCATCACTTTGGGAGGCTGCAGCGGGCGGATCACCTGAGGTCAGGAGTTCGAGACCGGCCTGGTCAACGTAGTGAAACCTTGCCTCTAAGAAAAATACAAAATTAGTCACGCATGGTGGCGCATGCCTGTAATCCCAGCTACTAGGGAGGCTGAGGCAGGAGAATCACTTGAACCTGGGAGGTGGAGGTTGCAGTGAGCTGAGATTGCGCAACAAGAGCGAAACTCCGTCTCAGAAGAAACAAACAACAACAAAAAAGAAGACATAAAAAGGGCCAACTCTATATGAAAAAATTCTTATCGCTAATCATAAGGGAAATGCAAATCAAAACCACAATGTGGTATTTTGCATCAGTTAAAATGGCTATTCTCCAAAAGGAAAAGTAACAGATGCTAGTGAGGATGTGAAGAAAGGGAGAAGCTAGTGCACTGTTGGCAGGAATTTGAATTAGTACATCCATTATGTAAACATTATGGAGGTTCCTCAGAAAATTAAAAATAGTCTACTGTATGATCCAGCAATCCCACTGCTGGATATTTATCCAAAAGAAAAGAAATCAGTATATCAAAGGGATACCTGCATTCCCATGTTTGTTGCAGCACTATTCACAATAGCCAAGATATGGAATCAACCTAAGTGCCCACCAGTGGATGAATGGATAAAGAAAATGTGGTAAATATACACAGCGGAATATTATTCAGCCATAAATGACAATGAAATCCTGTCATTTTCAGCAACTTGGGGGGAAGTGGAGATCATTATCTTAAATAAGCCGGGCACAGAAAGACAAATATTGCATGATTTCACTCACGTGGGGGATAAACAAGTTAATGCCATAGAGGTAGAGAGTGGACTGATGGTTCCAAGGAGCTGAGAAGGGTAAGGTAGTGGGGATGAAGAGAGGTTGGTTAGTGAGTACAAAAATATAGTTAGATAGAAGGAATAAGTTCTAGGGTTTGATAGCACAGTAGCGTGACTATAGTTAACAGTAATTTATTTTATATTTCAAAATAGCTAGAAGACAAGATTTGGAATGTTTCCAGCATAAAGAAATGATAAATGTTTGAGGTAATGGATAGCCTAATTACCCTGATTTGATCATTACATGTTGTGTGAATGTATCAAAATCTCACAGGTACCTCATAAATATGTGCAATTCTCATATATCAACAAAAAGTTACAGTAAGCTAGAGTTAATTATTGAAGAAAGAAAAAGTTTTAAAAATAAATTTAGTGTAGCCTAAGTGTGCAAGTATTTGTAAAGTGTACAGTAGTATGCAGTAATCACCTGTGCCTTCACATTCACTCCCCACTGACTCACTGTTCTACCCAGAGTATCTTCCTGTCCTGCAAGCTGCATTCGTGGTAAGCGCCCTATACAGGTGTATCATTTAAAAAATATTTTATCTGTGTTTTTACTGTACTTTTTCCATGTTTAAATACACAAATACCATTGTGTTACAATTGCCTACAATATTTAATACAGTAAAATGCTATACAGGTTTGTAGCCTGGGAACAAGAGGCTACACCACATAGCCTGTGTGTGTAGTAGGTTGGACCGTCTAGGTTTGTGTAAGCGCACTCTATGGTGTTTGCACAATGATAAATTACCCATTGACACATTTCTCAAATGTATTCCCATTGTTAAGCAACACATGACTGTATTTTGAAATTAGGAGGTGTGAGACCTCTAGCTTTGTTCTTTTTGCTCAAGATTGTGTTGGTCATTCATCTCTCTTCTTGTTTTGAAGTTATTTCTAGGCATGTCTTACCTTCCTAACTAGACCTTTATGTTTCTTGAGACCAAAGCCTGTGAAGGATGAGTCTGCTTCTTTCACGGTGCCTAATACAGTCCCTTGCACATGGTAGGCTCTTAATAAAAATTTCTTAAGCTAATTTATAAGTTAATTGTTGGTGGCTTGATTGCCCTGAAAGAGTACTTAGTAATCTTTAAACAAACACATCAGGGGACTGATATGCATATAAATACTTTGTAACATTAGTAATCTTAACTTTGTATTTTCCTTCAAAGGTATACTACTAGATTGGGGTATTTGTATTTTGTTTTGCCCAATTTAGTGACACTGATTCACAGAGATTATTTTAGATTCATAAATGGTGCTGTCATTTCTATTTTTGCCTCTCTTTTAAAGGTTTGCATGCTCATTTAGCTGTAAAAAAGGATGAAAAGAACAATCAGCACCCTCACTGGTTGTTGATTCCCAGTAGAAAGATATAGATTTGAAAGCATGTCTAGGTAATGTATTTATTTTGATTGTTTTGGGTTTTCCTAGTGCATGTGGCTTCAGATGAGGTTGGAATAACCCCACAAAGAATTTCCTTATTCATTGGTTCATTTGGACTTACACTTCTGGTAGATAGCTTCCTATTTGTAAGTTTTTATTTAAAACCATTTCCCTTTGAGAAGTTGTGCCCTTCACTTCTCTCTGAATAAACATTTGAAAAGCTTTTGGATTGCTCTTCAATCTATGACTTAAGTAGGACCATGTCATGGTTTTAGCTGATGCAGTTTTTAGAACATCTCTTATTGGAATAACATTATCTCAGGGCAATATTTAAATATAAGAGGGAGTGATCTATTTCTCATAGAAACATTTGTCTCTAAGGACAACTAAAACAAAGTACAGTAGCGGAATAATGTATAAACATTTGTAATTGACTTAGTATTTGTAATTTATCTGACATTATTATTTTGGCTAGAAGCATTTTAAAAATAAGTCTCTTTTAGTTATATTGTTTTCCCCCATGCATAAGTGGTAGGTTCTTTAAAGGGAAGTAGTTTGGGAATTCCATATGTTTATGATTAACTATTCTTCTTAAATTTTAACCCTGGAATAATATATGGTTCTATAGAAAACAATGAGTATATGTCAATTATCAGAGGCTCTATTTCTTTGAATATATAGTTGACTTATCTTACAAAATTATTATGTAGATAGTAAAACAATTAAAAAATTTTAAAAACTATAAAGAAAAAATAAAATTTACTTATAATTTTCTTTTGAGAAACAATCATTCTTCTAAGTATTTGTTAATAAAATCAATCTGTAGCTACATGAAGTTAAGGATCCATGTACATATATGTATTTATATATGTATATGTATATTATATATGTATATTTATATGTATTTATATACATGCATATATATAAAAATATATATAATTTCCATTTGGGATAGTTTTCATATTAGATTAAATTGGGAATGCCAGAGTCTTGTAAGTGGGAGTTGAACAATGAGAACACATGGACACAGGGAGGGGAGCATCACACACCAGGGCCTTTTGGGGGATGGGGGGCTGTGGGAAGGATAACATTAGGAGAAATACCTAATGTAGTTGACGGGTTGATGGGTACAGCAAACCACCATGGCACATGTATACCTATGTAACAAACCTGCACATTCTGCACAGTATCCATAACTTAAAGTATAACAAAAAAAAAAAAAGAAAAAAAATCGTTTAGTATTATTTTGAACTGGCAATTGTGAATTACTATTTAAAAAAATCACATGGGCATTTTAACCTTTTCTAGTTGTATTTTTCGCACGAGTGTTTTCTTTTATATTTTTAATGTTTGTGAGTACATAGTAAGTGTATATATTTATGGGGTACATGAAATATTTTGATACATGCATGCAATGTGTAATACCTCATGGAGAATGGGGTATCCATCCCCTCAAGTATTTATCCTTTGTATTACAGATAATCTAATTACACTTTTAGTTATTTTAAAATGTACAA
Organism: Macaca nemestrina; assembly: GCF_043159975.1. Classification (NCBI taxonomy): domain Eukaryota; kingdom Metazoa; phylum Chordata; class Mammalia; order Primates; family Cercopithecidae; genus Macaca; species Macaca nemestrina. The sequence goes on from NC_092136.1 coordinate 57,290,973, forward strand.
TTAAGTTATTATTGACTATAGTCACCCTGTTGTGCTATCAAATAGTAGGTCTTATTCATTCTTTCCATTTTTTTATGTACCCATTAACTATTCCCATCTTCCCCCTACCACCCACAACCCTTCCCACCCTCTGGTAGCCATCCTTCTACTTTCTATGTCCATGAGTTCAATTGTTTTGATTTTTAGATACCACAGATAAATGAGAACATGTGATATTTGTCTTTCTGTGCCTGGTTTATTTCACTTAACATCATAATCCCCAGTTCCATCCATGTTGTTGCAAATTACAGAATCACAATGAGTATTTTCTAAAGAGTATTTAAATTTTGTTTGATCTTGACTTGTAAATTTGAAATAACTTGGTTTATGAACAAATGTGGCCAAATAAAATAATAGTGTTTTAATTCCCATAGTTAAAAATATATTTTTGAACTCTTAATCACTGAAGAAATTTGAAATGTTTGAGTGACAATTAAATGGTGAATATGTGTCCCTCTTTTAGATTCCTTGGAAAACTATATCATAGGGCAAGATCCTTAATGGACGAGTGATTTTTCGTCTCTTTAGTCAGATTTGCCACCCTAGGGAAATCTAATGAATGACTAGATAAATATTTTGAGAACGAAACAGAGTCTGCATTGGGCGGCATCACATTGATGGAGTAGTAAGAAGCTATAAAAAGTGAAAACCAGGCCAGGTGCAGTGGCTCATGTCTGTAGTCCCAGCACTTTGGGAGGCTGAGGCGTGTGGATTGCTTGAGTCCAGGAGTTCAAGACCAGCCTGGGCAACATGGCGAAACCCTATTTCTACAAAAAATACAAAAATTAGCTGGGTGTGGTGGTGTGTACCTGTAGTCCCAGCTACTCAGGAGACTAAGGTGGGAGGATCACTTGAGCCTGGGGAGGCAGAAGTTGCAGTGAGCCAAGGTCGTATCACTGTACTCCAGCCTGGGTGACACTTAAAAAAAAAAAGTGAAAACTAAATCTTTTCATTTATTAAAATTCATTAATTCATTTGGCAAGTATTTTTACATCATTCAAGCATATTTGATCATGTGCTTGCTATTATTTTAAAAAGGTCAGTATTTCTCAGTGTTGGCCCTATTGACATTTTGGAGTGGGTGATTCTTGTGGTGCAGCCGTACGCATTTGGATGTTTTGCAGCATCCTTGGTTTCTTACCCTCTAGATACCAGTAGCACTCGCCTAGTTGTGACAACTAAAAATGTCCCCAGACATTGTCAGCCATCCTCTGGGAGGCAAAATCTCTTCCGTTGAGAACCACTGTTTTAGATTACAAACATTTTAAAAGCAATATTTTTGAAATGTATTTTGTGTTGTTTCCCTATTTCAGATTTGTACATGTTCCATGTGATTTTTCTGTCAGTATTTCCTGGGCAGTGCCCTATCAAAATTGAGTTAGGTTTCGTGAAGACATATGGAACTAGCCACATTTATCATAGAAATATTGAAATAAAACCCTTATATTTTAAAACTAATAGTTGATTTAATCGTGATTCTGTAACATTTATGACATCCTGAATCAAAGAACCTACTATTTCTTGATCTTTTGAAAAGTACTTTGTACCTGTGAGCAAATTCTTACAAAGAAACCTTCTAACGCTTATTTTTCCTCCTTTAAAAATGATCCTATTCATCTTTTGTTTTAAAGGCTCTGTAACTTATTGGTACTGCATAAAAATTCCATTATTATAGAGACTGTTCTCTTTGCTTCTCTGCTGCATCTTCTTCTGAAGTTATGAGAGATGTGAAACATAGTCTGAAAATTCATTCAAAGCTTTAAAACTTATTATATCCAGGAGAGACAGATTTAAGATTGCTGAGGTTTCTGGTTGAAGTACTTCAAGCAGAAATCCATACTCCATTAGATTCTCTAACATTGTGACCTTAATTTCTCAGATATTTTGCTCTTTAAATTGAAAGTAGTATTTTAATACAATTTAAGTCTTTTGAAGGGGTTTGTAGTACCACAGATACAAGTTGTGAAACATTTGAACAAATGAAAAGTAAAATAGCAACGAATTTAGGACTGTATAGTTTTATATTTTTTAAATTTCAAAATATATAGTGATATAAAGATATGTATGGAGCATACTTTATGCACTGGAGTTGAGGGAAAAGCTATTTAGTAAGGAGTTGTTCATACTGTACTTAAACAGAATTTCTTTCATTGGCTATTTTTCTTGGCATTTCCTAAAGAGTTTCTGATTAGGAGTGGTTGTTAAGTGCTCCGAAGTTAGAAAATTTACTTTGTATAAAACCGTGGTCTGGGTGAAATGAAAATCCACCTGGACAATAGCTACTGAGTTATCTTGCTTCAACAGATAAAGCAGGAAATGTAAAATTGTAAAACTGTATTATAGTACTGAGTCACGAAACTGAGAACTATTTTTTAAAAAACCTCTATGGAAAAGGAGAGATGAAAAGCCTCTTGTTCTTTTATTAGTAAATTAGGTCAGTTTTAAAATAATATGTTCATTGAAATGTACACGTTTCTCAAGTAATGATATAATTTAATTCAATTCATATTTTAAAAGGCATAATATCTGAACTGAATTCTTTACAGGTCCTTAATTGCTTCATCTATTTTCCATTGTAAAATGTTGTTTCAAACCTAAATTAAAAAAAATGTATTATGTATATTTGAGGTTTACAACATAATGTTATGAGATATATATAAATCGGTAGTATAGTGAAGCTGATTCACATATCTCATCTCACGTAATTACTTTTTCATGACAAGAGCAACTAAAATTTAGTTATTTAACTGAAATATCTAATACAATACAATTTGATTAACTTTAGTCATCGTGTTGTATATTATCTCTAACTTGTTCACCCTACATATCTGGTATTTTGTATCCTTTGATCTACATCTCTTCATTTCCTCTCCCACCCCCTGCCCATCCATGGTAGCTGCTGTTTTGTGCTCTGGTATTTGAGCTCTTTTCTTTTTAAATATTCCATGTATAAGTGAGAGCCTGTGATATTTTTCTTTCTGTGTCTGGCTTTTTTCACTTAGCCTAATATCCGCTAGGTTTGTGTTGTAGCAAATGGCAGGATCTCCTTGCCTTTTAAGGTTGAATAATATTCCTGTGTGTATATGCTTGTGTGTATACACACCACTGTTTCTTTTTAAAAATTTATTTGTCTTTTTTTTAAAGACTGGGTCTTGCTCTGTCACCCAGGCTAGAGTGCAGTGGTGTGATCAGAGCTCATTCAAACTCCTGGACTTAGGTGATCCTCCCACCTCAGCCTCCTGAAAAACTAGAACTACAGGTACACTCCGTCACACCTGGATAATTACAATTTTTTTTTTTTTTTTTTGTAGAGACTGGGTATCACTATGTTGTTTGCCTGGTCTCAAACTTCTAGACTTAAACGATCCTCCCACCTTGGCTTCTCAAACCACTGGGATTCCAGGCATGAGCTACCACACCTGGCTAACAGTTTCTTTATCCAGTCCTTCGCTGACAGACCTTTACGTTGTTTTCATGTCTTGGCTATTGTGAATAATGCGGTAATCAACATGAGAGTGCATATATATTTATGAGGTGAACCAAAGGTCTTCCGTTTTGAGTATACACCCAGAAGAGGGATTGCTGGGTTGTGTGATAGTTCTGTGCTTAATTTTTTCAGGAACCTCCGTACTGGTTTCCATCATGGCTGTACCAATCTACATTCCCACCAACAGTGCGCTAAGGATTTCAGGCCTGAATTGATCATATAATCTTTCTTTCAGTTTGTGGCTCACTGAAGGATGGTACATCAAATATTATTTATTTGTCTGTAGAAGCTTAGCATTTATATTAGCTCCTATTTGTGTACTACAGTTAAGTTATGAGTTAGCTATTAAGGGCATAATGTAACCTCACAGAGTTCCTTTATGTATATTCATGATAGTTAAATGCCAAATAAATCATATGGCTATTTTAATGTCAAATAATTATTGCATCCGTTGCTAAGGGGTGGGCATTCTTTATGATGAAGAAGCAATTTCAGGTAGATTCTCCAAATCTTTTGCTATCCTGTTGCAGTCCAAAACTATTGGGTCGTTTACTATTATTTATTGATATTGATGTTTTGGGGGTGCTCCATTGTTTCAGACTAAAAGTGAAAAGCTTCCTACCTGTTTGTAGGACATAGCCTGTTTTTGCTGAGACTTTGGTGGTGTCTCCAGGTCAAGCATTTCATCTTATGTTGGCCAGCTGGCTTGCTCCCTTACCTTATTCACTGATACACTGATTCTTAAATGATCACTCATGGCCTCATCAGACCAGGGCAAGAGAGATTCATCGCCTCACTGAGGGAACGTTTTGAGGTGCAACACAGTGTCAGAGATTGCCTTTAAGCCCCTAGAGGAATGGGCTTGATAGTAGTGTAAGTCTCTGTGATAATCGGCTAGGTGAGAATCTTAATTTTTACTTTGTTTTACATTTTTGCTTTTTAACAAAGTTATCTACAATTTTATTTTTTCAGAAAGTCATTATTGTTTTTTTTTCTCCCTGAGAATACCTTTTCTGTAAACTTTACAGGTTGTATAATAGTAAAATCCTTCTGGCTAGAGCTGATATTTCTTGGATAGATTACATATCAAGGGAAGAAGAGATTCTGGACAAATCTTAAATTTACAAAACTCAAGTTTATATTATCAGTAATATTTGAAAACATTTCTCTTAGTTTTTAGACATCCTTATGTTGTCAGAAAGGTTAATTGGCCAGATAGCAGTGGTTCATTGGCCTGTAATTATCATCTGAGTCAAGCGAGTTCTGGACCCTTGACTTTTAGGAAGTCCTCCTGTTAGGAGATCATAACTCCATATTCTTTCTCTTTTTGATATTTTTAAAAAGTAGCTGACATCCTGTTTATCTTTCATTCTTTAGAGACATGCATATGTATGTGTGTTCATTCATTCAACAAGTGTTCATTGAGCACTAGACACTCGTGTAGGAAAGAGCACATCTTGTTAGGTTAGGTCACTCTGCCAAATTCCCGTAAAATTGCCTATCTTCTTGAGCCTTTTGTTTTTCTAAAAATATGCCTGCTACTGGCTTTTTTCTTTAGTTGGTGGCAACAAAGTAATCTTTTATAATACCTATGATGACTAGAATGACAAGATTCACCCTAACGTTTCCCTGTATAGGAAAACAATGACATGTTTACACAAATCAAGCTACAGTAATGCATTACTGGGGCATGATGGCATAGTGATTTCAACAGCATGGACTTTGGAGGCAGATGCTTTGGATTTATATTCTAGCTCTACCATTTACTAGTTGTGTGACTGCAGGCAAATTACTTAACCTCAGTTTCCTCATTTGTAAAATTTAGATAATTATAGTGCCTACTTCATAGGGTTGTTGTATTAAATGAGTTAATATGTGTAAAATACTCATTATAGGGCCTGACACATCATGCTATTTAAATATTAGCTTTTGTTAGTGTTACTCTTTTTTTTTTTGAGACAGAGTCTCGCTCTGCCACCCAGGCTGGAGTGCAGTGACGCCATCTCGGCTCACTGCAAGCTCCGCCTCCCGGGTTCAGGCCATTCTCCTGCCTCAGCCTCCCGAGTAGCTGGGACTACAGGCGCCCTCCACCTCGCCCAGCTAGTTTTTTTGTATTTTTTGTGGAAATGGGGTTTCACTGTGTTAGCCAGTATGGTCTTGATCTCCTGACCTCGTGATCCGCCTGTCTCGGCCTCCCAAAGTGCTGGGATTACAGGCTTGAGCCACCATGCCCGGTGGTTACTCTTTTTTTTTTTTTTTTTTTTTTTTGGGATATTGTCTGGCTCTGCCACTAAGGCTGGAGTGCAATAGCACATTCTTGGCTCACTGCAACCTCTGCCTCCCACGGCTCAAACCATCCTCCTAGCTCAGCTTCCTGAGTAGCTTGGACTACAGGTGCACACCACCATGCCCAACTAATTTCTTGTGTTTTTGGTAGAGACGAGGTTTTGCCATGTTGCCCAGTCTGTCCTTGAATGCCTCAGCTCAAGCAATCCTCCTGCCTCAGCCTCCCAAAGTGCTAGGATTACAGGCATGAGCCACCATGCCCGGCCCCTAAATTTGTTTTTACTCAAGAAGCTTCTGATTCATTAGTTACATGTCCATTTTATTTATTTATTTTTTTAAATTATTTTTTCTTTTGAGACAGAGTCTCACTCTGTTCTCCAGGCTGGAGTGCAGTGGCATGATCTCGGCCCACTGCTGGGATTACAGGCGTGAGCCACTGCGCTTGGCACATGTCCATTTTAATCTCACGTTATTCTAAATAGTAATGTTTAGTATACTGCAGAAAATCACTCATCATACCCAAAACCAGGAAAATCTCAACTTGATTGAGAAAAGTCAGTAACAGACACCAATATTGACATGACGCAAGTGTTGGAATTATATGACAAGAATTTTAAAGCAGCCATGATAAAAAGTGCTCCAGTGAGCAATTATGAACACACTTGAAACAAAATTTTTAAAAGCGGGTCCAGGCTTGGTGGCTCACGCCTGTAATCCCAGTACTTTGGGAGGCTGAAGTGGGAGGATCACTTGAGGCCAGGGGTTTCAGACCAGCCTAGGCAACATAGCAAGACCCTGCCAGGTGTGGTGCTCATGCCTGTAATCCTAGCACTTTGGGAGGCTGAGGTGGGTGATCATCTGAGGTCAGAAGTTCGAGACCAGCCTGGCCAACATTGTGAAACCCCATCTCTACTAAAAGTACAAAAATTAGCCAGGCATGGTGGCCGGCGCCTGTAATCCCAGCTACTCAGGAGGCTGAGGCAGGAGAATCGCTTGAACCCAGGAGGCGGAGGTTGTACTGAGCTGAGGTCATACCGTCACACTCCAGCCTGGACAACAAGAACGTCTGAGACTCCATCTCAAAAAAAAAAAAAAAAGTTTATACATGCATTTTTCTGAGAACAGATTCCAGTACATTCATCAGAGTCCCCAAACAGTCCAAAGTCTAACCCACTGTACTCCCCCCAAATAGGAAGAACCACACTGCAATGTTTTACAAACTATAGGTCATTTTAGTGGGCACACATTTTAAAATTAAATAGAATAGAAAGTGTAAGAGTGTAACATTGAGCATAACGGTATTTCTTCAAACTTGTTCCAGCAGCTATATATGTTCCTCTCTCTCTCTCTCTCTCTCTCTCTCTCTCTGTGTGTGTGTGTGTGTGTGTGTGTGTCAAGGTAAATTTTTTCATACTGAGTTCTGGGTCAATATTTGGAACTCACTGTTCTAAGGCATAAAAACGGCTAGATTCAACTTTGTAACATATTAAATCACCATCCATTGAAAACAAATCTGTGGTTCCAGTGGGCATTATACTGTTTTGAGTGCCATAAGACACACAAAAATGAAATTGTTATAATTAGAGAACTGCAATCTATAATACTCATAAATGAAAGAATATCTCTATAAAGTCCTATTGATCTTAAAGAGATCAAAGGCTGCCATGGAAAGGACTTCACACTTTCTCTGGGAAAATGTTAAATTCTAAGTAAAATGTTTAGGAATAAAAAGAGTTAAAATATTCCCCTGGGATGATAAAGTCCTCTAAGCACCTTAGGAAGATGTCAGAGAAGGGGAGAGATAGTATGGAAAGTCATCCCTAATATATTTCCTTTATACAAAATAGACAAGAGAACATGGATATTTTGCCATGACTGCTTGGGTATGAACGTGTCACCACAGCGTCTGGTACTGTCTTCTAATTTTTTTCTAAGCCTCAGTATGAGAAGCATTAATGGTCCACATATTGAGTTATTGGGCTTATTTCTAAAATGTTACTAATGCACTTTACAGGTTTGAATTCTCCCAATTAATGCAAAATTTTCAAAAGTATCACTGGGTTCTACACAGCCAGGTGGTTACCCATCCCCAAACTGTTCATTCAACAGGGGACTAATATCCAGAATATACAAGGAACTCAAACAACTCAACAGGAAAAAAGACAATCCCACTAAAAGGTGGGCAAAGGACAAGAATAAACATTTCTCAAAAGAAGAGCTACAAATGGCCAACACATGTGAAAAAATGCTCAGTATCACTAACCATCAAAGAAATGCAAATCAAAACCACAATGAGATATCATCTTACCCCAATAATAATGGCTACTATAGAAAAGAAAACAAAAATAATAGATGTTGGCAAGGATGTAGAGAAAAGGAAACTCTTATAAACTGTTGGTGGGAATGTAAACTAGTACAGCCACCAAAAGCAGTATGAAGATTTCTCAAAAACTGAAACTGAAAAAGAATTATTATCAATGCAGTAATCCCACAACTGAGTATCTACCCAAAGGAATAGAAGCCAATATATCAAAGAGATACTTGCACTCACATGTTTATTGCAGCATTATTCACAATAGTAATGATGTGGAATCAACCTAAGTGTCCCTCAACAGATGAATGGATAAAGAAAATGTGGCATCTATCTGTCTGTCTGTCTGTCTGTCTATCTATCTATCTATCTCTCTATCATCTATCTATCAATCATCTATCTATCTATCTATCTATCTATCTATCTATCTATCTATCTATCTATCTACATACACATACTGGAATACTGGAATGGAATACTCTTTAGCCATAAAAAAGAATAAAGTCATATCATTTTGCAGCAATATGGATATAACTGGAAGTCATTATCTTAAGTGAAATAAGTCAGGCACAAAAAGGCAGACATCACATGTTCTCACTTACATGTGGGGGCTAAAAATTTGATCACATGGAGGTATACAGTGAAAGGTAGTGAACAGAGACTGGGAAGGGTGAATATGGGGAGGAGGGAGGATGAAAAGAACTGAATTGAAGGGTACAAACATACATTTAGATAGAAGAAATAAATTCAGTGTTTGATAGCAGAGTAAGGTAATTAATAGTTAACAAAAATGCATTGTACTCAGGTGATGGACACCTTAAATACCTTGACTTGATTACTATACACGTTATATACATGTAATATACAGTTTGGGGGCATAAACATGGACTCTCTAGTTCTGAATGCTTCCATGCTAGATAAAATTTGGAATTACCTTGCTTTGTTGATAATTTCACCCAGCATGCCTAGACAAATATTATCAACTGTACAACAGATATTCTGCCCCTCTTTTCTTTTGCTATGTATTATTAATACCGGGTTACCAGAGAACCCATGTAATAAATAAAACCACAAACAAAACCATGTAATAAATAAAACTTTATTTTACATATCAAGGTTAGAATTCTTGGGGGTCTTTATTTTTCCTGGATGTTTAGTTGTCTTTATATTTGGGTTCAGTGCACATAGAACTGGGAGAGACAAACACTTGCTTCTGATATGCTAGGAGCCATTGTGTCCTTTGCAGAACTGCTCCAGTTCTTGGCACGTCAGTCCTTTAGCAACTGGAGGCTGATTCCTCAGTTATCTTCATTTTTGGTGGAAAAGTTTTATTTACTACCAGTCATGTTTCCTAATTGCTCTGTACACCACCATCTGGTAATTAGAATGGAGCCACAACTCTGTAGGAATGTTTTGGAAGACTCTGGCTTTTTGTTGTGAACTTCTGCCTTCCCTCCCTTTTACTTTTCATGCTTTCTATCTTTCCTTTCTTAAATATTAATGGTGTTTTTTCTGTGTGCCAGGCTTTGTTCATGTGGGACTACAGTGGTGAGAAAAACTCCATGTCTGGGCATGCCTGGCTGATCTTCACCTCTTTCTTCTAGGACCTTCCTCTGGGGTTAGTTCTCTGGTGCCACCTTCAGTGCTCTCTGTGGCAGCTCTGCTGCTCACTTCTGGCTTTACTGGGTTTTGGTATTTAATTGTTGCTTACCCACACTGGAAATTTTCACCTGCAGTTTTTCTTCTGCCTAAGGTAACAAACATGTACACATATTTTCTTGTGCCATGTTTCTTTTGCCTAGAACAACAGACTTTTTTTCTTTTAAGTAATAATGTAAATATGCAAATCTTGAAATATAATTTCTGCTGTTGATATATTCTGGGCCACTATTTTGGAACTAACATTATGGGAAAAGGGTGTTAATGTGCAAAAATTACCTCAAAGTTTAGAGTTAGCATCTTTGAAAGATGTTTTGACAATAAGGACATTTTCAACTGATAAAATGTTGGTTTATAGCATTTGAAACATTATTAGTATTCTTTCAAGAGCAGACATCAATCTCAGAAATCTTGTGTACAAACATGACAGAATTGGTCTGTATTATACTCTGATAAAAATCACAAAATGATTTTATTTTTTGACTTTTTTATGAGTGTGAAACATTTGCATATTATTACAATAACTTCCATAGCCTTTGGAGCAAAATCTGATATATTGTTAATGGTGCAGTTAAAAAATGGTTGCCTTACATTCATATTTTGTTGCAGTTATCCAACAGATTTTGAAAATAATCTTAAACCTTATGTATTTTATAGTCAGGGTTAGCAAATACACAGCATGCATGCTGCAAGTTACCCTTTCAATGTGTAGGAGACATCTCTGATCAATTGCAATGTTGTTTCCTGCTGAGCTTGGGCAGTCTCACATCCTCTTCAACATAGTGATTTTGTTGTTGCACAGTGTAGATAGCCTGTGCCATGAAAACTATTTGTCATATTAGTTTTGCACCTTAACCAATGGAGTGAATATGTCAGCAGAATATCCAAAAAGCCTGCTTAAGTTTGGAAAAGGGAAAATATAATGAGGTATAAATGAGGTAGAATAAAGTAGTGGTTTAGGCAGGGCATGGTAAACTTTTTGGGCCAAGGGCCAGATGGCAAGTATTTTAGGTTTTGTGGGCCATATGGTCTCTGTCATACCTACTCAACCCTGCCATTGTAGTGCAAAAGCAGAGATAGACAGTAAGTGAATGAATAAACATGGCTGTATTCCAATAAAACTTTATTTATAAAACCAAGTGACAGGCCAGATTTGGCCACTGGGCCATAGTTTGCTGCTAACTCCTGGTTTAAGTCAGTGCTACTCAAAGTGAATTGTGTGAATAAGTGGTGGTAGCATCACATGTGTGCATGTTACAAATGTAGATCCCTGTTCTGTACTCCAGACTTACCAAATCAGTCTGGGATGACACCCAGGAATGTGTGTTTATTAGCTGGAGGTGATTCTGAGGCTCACTAAAATTGGAAAGTCCCTGGTTTAAATAATATTACACTTCTTGTCTTTAAAAGTTTCATAGACCCCAGCTGGGAAACTACCTGATGCATTTCTTTAATGGCTGAGATTTAATCACTTTTCTTATCTTTTCTATGGCATTTGATCTATCCAAGTTTTCTGTTTCTTGGGTCATGATTAGGAATTTACGTTTTGCTAGAAAATTATTTCCTCTAGGCTTCATATTTGTTGCTGTGGTGGTTTTAAACATTTCTGCAAAATTTTTGACATTCCTATCAAGATGTGAGTTTATGCCTACTTTCCTTGGGTCTAGGCAGGAGGCTTATGACTGCTTCAACCACTGGAAGATGGCAGAAGTGATGCTGACTTCCAAGGCTGGTTCAGAAAAGGCTATGCATCTTTTTCCCAGTTCTCTGGGAGGCTCACTCTGGGGAACTCAACTGCCATGTAGGAAGTCTGGGTCTTCCATGCTGGAGAGCCCATATGTAAGGATCCCCATTGATAGGCCAAGCTAAACTCCCAGCTCAGCTCCTGCCATCCGCCAGCATCTGTTGACAGCCAGTTGGCATCTTGGATAAACAGTCTAATTTGAACTTTCACAAAGCTCCAACCCAGCTGTCATCTCAACGTAATCACATGACAAACCCAGCCTAGCTGAGCCCTGCCTGAATTCTTGACCTAAAGCATCTGTGAGCATAATAAAATAATTGTTTTAAACCACTAAGTTTTGGGGTAGTTCGTTATGCAGCATTTGTATATAGCGCACAGAATTGCAGGTACTATTGTCTTATAATTGCCTTAGTGTCTTTCTTACCTGTACTTATGATTTTTTTAATACTCCTAATCATTTATATATTTTTCTCTAAGTTTCCTTCAAGCAAAGTTGGGGGGTATTTATTTTATTAATCATTTCAAAGATCAATTTTTAGATTTCTTCATTTTATAATTTGAGATATTTAAGTTTTATTAATTGAAGCTTTATCTTTGTTCATTTTTTCTTCCTACTTTCTGTGTATTTAATTTTTCCTTTCCTAGTTGCTAAAGGTGAGCACTAATTTTCTTTTTCATCTTTCTTGCCTTATAAAAAATGCTTTTGAGGCTGGGTGTGGTGGCTCACGCCTGTGATCCTAACACTTTGGGAGGCTGAGGCAGGCGGATCATCTGAGGTCAGGAGCTCGAGACCAGCCTGGCCAACATGGCAAAACCTCATCTCTACTAAAAGTAGAAAAATTAGCTGGGCTTGGTGGTGGGCGCCTGTGGTCCCAGCAACTCAGAGAGGCTGAGGCATGAGGATCGCTTGAACCTGGGAGGCAGAGGTTGCAGTGAGCTGAGATCGCACCACTGCCCTCCAGCCTGGGCAACAGAGCAAGGCTCTGTCTTAAAAAAGAAAAAGAGGCCGGGCGCGGTGGCTCAAGCCTGTAATCCCAGCACTTTGGGAGGCCGAGACGGGCGGATCACGAGGTCAGAAGATCGAGACCATCCTGGTTAACACGGTGAAACCTCGTCTCTACTAAAAAAAATACAAAAAACTAGCCGGGCGAGGTGGCGGGCGCCTGTAGTCCCAGCTACTCGGGAGGCTGAGGCAGGAGAATGGCGTAAACCCGGGAGGCGGAGCTTGCAGTGAGCTGAGATCCGGCCACTGCACTCCAGCCTGGGCGACAGAGCGAGACTCCGTCTCAAAAAAAAAAAAAAAAAAAAAAAAAAAAAAAAAAAAAAGAATAAATAAAAAGGAAATGCTTTTGAAGCTTGAAGCTATAAGGTTTCCTTTAAGTTTGGCTTTCACGGCGTCCTATTAAGTTTGCTATGAAACATTTCAGTTTTTATATTCTTTTTATCACAGCACTTTTAAAGTGTTTCTAAATTTCCAAATAATTAAGTTTTTCTTTTTTTATTCTTGGTGGTGGTGGTGGTAGATTTTTCCCTCTATTTTTCCAACATGTGTAATAAATACACATTTTTCCACTGGTACAAGAAAATAAAATTTCAACTATTTCCCCCACCAGGACCCTCTCTTCTTCCTTTACCAGTAAATTTCCTTTTACTTTAGAGTGCTTTTACTTCCTGATTCCCCACCAGAGACCTTTAAATGCTCTTTTGTCTGCTGTCTCCCCATGTCTGACCTCAATACTTAATACCTCCTTCCTTAATACCTAAGTGTAAAAAAAAAAAAAAAACCAGTGTGGCAATTTTTGCCTCAGACTATTATTAGGTTTTTATTCCTTATTTTGCACCGATACTACACATTCTTATTCTATGTCAGGATACCGTGTGATGCTCTCCACATTCTCATCTTTATAGATGCAAAGCCTCTCTTCCATCCTAAGGAGCAGGCAGGACTTCACACACCTTTTCCACCCCCTCTCACACCAGCTCATCTGGGCCAGGAAGACCAGCATGTTCATTTAAAAACATCCAGCTCTGTCTGTTTTTTCGGCGAATATACTAGTTTTCTCTTGCTCATGTACTAATTACCACAAACTTAGTGGCTTAAAACAATATGAATGTATTATCTTATTTTTTTGGAGGCCAGAAGTCTGAAATCAGTTTCACTGGGCCAAAATGAAGGTGTCAGCATGGCTGTGTTCCTTCTTGGGGCTTTAGAAGAAAATCCATTGCCTTGCCTTTCTCAGCTTCTAGAAGCCACCTGCGTTTCATGGCTTATGGTCCCTTTTTTCATCTTTAATGAGTCTTGCTCACACTGCATCACTCTGACACTCCTATTATAACATCTCCTACTATTACCTTTGCCTTTTTTTTCCCCTTCTTATAGGAATCCTTGTGATTACTTAGGGCCCACCAGATAATCACATCAACAACAGCTTTTTGTCATGTAAGGAAACATATTCCCAGGTTCAGAGGATGAGCTTTTTGGATAACTTGTGGGGAGGGAGGCGTTATTATGTCTACCACAGGGGCCCATAAATCTCTCAAGACCAGGCTTTTCCTAGGAACCTTGAATTCTGATTCTTGTCCTATGGCTCTTTGCCACTAGACCTCAATATATCCTTTGAGTTAGCAGAGAAAAAGTCTTACACTAGCTTTCTCTGTGACCCCATAAAAGCAGAGGTTCTACTCACACTCTCTAGGCCCTACCTGCCTACTGGCCCAGGAACTAAAAGACTTAGTTTGTTTGGAGTTAGGAGAAGCATCAGCAATTATGTTTTCAGGCTGCCATGTTCCTAGAATCTTTCTCTCTACACTGTAAATATTATTGAATAAATGGCCTCTTATACTAAATAGTTTCACACTGTAGGAGAGAAAACAGTTTGATGGTTAAGAACAAGAGGGAATCAGACTGTTGGGATTCAAACCCTAGTTTCGTTGTTTACTACCTATGTGACCTTGGGCAAGCCATATAGCCATACTGACTTAGTTTCCTCATCTGAAAAATGGATAATGATACTATTATAAAAAACGGGGATAATGATAACACTAATAATACTCACACAGTGATACTGTAAAGATTAAATGATATTATAATTTATAGCAAGTGCTCAGTACACTGCCTGGCACATATTATTTCCTTAAATAAACTAAAATAGGCTCGTATGCAGACATTTCAGTTTGTCTTCCATGTGCCTTTTTGGACTCACCTACTGGCACTGTATACTCCAGCCATACCACAGAACTCACCGTAAAAGCTTTGAGTTGAAAAGCATGTGCACGTGATACAAAGGGATACGGCCACAGAAGGCCAAGAGGTCTTTTTCATAACTGTCGTGAATTGACTAATGTTCCAGGTTTTGGTCTTTAGTCTTAAAGGCATATAAATATTATCTTGTCTTTATCCCAGAATATTTGGGTTCAAGATTACTGATAGATATCATTGACCTAAGGGATGAAGCTGAGGCAAAATTAATACAAATGGAGAGTTTATTTAGGCCATGGTTGAAAACTGAAGCCCAGGAGCTATAGATTCAAGTTGCCCTGAATATATGCTCGGATTAGCAGCAGTTACCAGTGGAAAAACAATAAGTTAGGGGGCAGTTCCTAAATTGTTTAGCAATCATTTACATTGGTTCATTAAAATAACATAAGTTGTTGTTTGGCTATACATTGTTTTTTGTATCACAAATTCCAGGAATATGAGGATAATGGGTGAAGGATAATTGTACAACTTAGGGTAGCTTTTTAGATACTTTATCAGCTAGTCTGGAAACTATAGGAAAGGATAGAAAAAACAAAATGCCTTTAAACAATTACTTCCAGGCATGGGTACAGGGAACCCAAGGGAAGTCTCATGCTCATGACTCTCTGGGCTTGATACATTTTGCATACCTCGCATTCCTTAGACTGCTCTGAGCCACTTTTCTTTCTCAATACTAACAAAGCTCGTGAGAAACCCACGTATAACACTATCCAATGCACATTATACTTAAATGGACCTGACTAGTAGATTCTCTCCCTGTAGGTAAACGTCATGAAAAAACACATTACAACCAGAAGGTTGTGTGTGGAATATGAAATAAGAATGGGGATAATTTATATAATTTGAATATTTAATTAGGTCACCTATAGTAGCCTTTTGCATCTATTTCTACGATAGCACCATAGGGATTACCTTATCAGAGGAAATGTAGTAGTGGAAGTCTCTTGGTAAGTGGGTTCTTTCTTCTGGAAAATACTTGAATAGTCATTGCTATTGTGGTTGCTTCTGTGATTTTACTGTTTCTTCTCTATGCCTCATGTCTATGGAAACTTCCTAGACATAATAACTTTTCTGGTTATCTTGCTCTGGTCTAAGAGCCACCATCTGTTTACTATGTATTGTTTTGTATAAATAAACCCTCAGAAAAGCACAGTATTTTGTTTAATTCCAAGTTCTTGCAACAGCTTACTTGCAGCTTACTTGTGAACTATGCCTTCCACCCCAATCCTCTTTTCTTTCTGGGGAAATACCTTGGGATACCGTTAAACAAAACAAAACAAAATCAAAACAAAAACCTCACTTCTTGTGAAACATAGCAGCAAACAGAAAAATGTACAAAGCAAAAATGTACAGGTTGGTGATGTATCACAAAGTGAACACGCACGTAACCATCACTCAGATCAATAATAGAACTTTGTCAACATTCCAGAAGCCCTGCCTCAGGGTCCAGCCAGTTTGTATAGCTTTCTTTCCCTCTATCTTTTATTTATTTATTTGTTTGTTTATTCATTTGTTTGTTTATTTATTTATTATTTTGAGACGGAGTCTTGCTCTGTCACACAGGCTGGAGTGCAGTGGTGTGATCTTGGTTCACTGCAAGCTCCGCCTCCTGGGTTCATGCCATTCTCCTGCCTCAGCCTCCTGAGTAGCTGGGACCACAGGCGCCCGCCGCCACGCCCGGCTAATTTTTTGTACTTTTAGTAGAGTCGGGGTTTCACCATGTTAGCCAGGATGGTCTCCATCTCCTGACCTCGTGATCCGCCCACCTCGGCCTCCCAAAGTGCTGGGATTACAGGCGTGAGCCACCGTGCCCGGCTCTTTCCCTCTATACTTTAAAAGTTGGCTGGGCACAGTGGCTCATGCCTGTAAGCCCAGAACTTTGGGAGGTAAAGGCGGGCAGATCATTTGAGGTCAGGACTTCTAGACCAGCTTGGCCAACAGGGAGAAACCCCGTCCGTTCCTACTAAAAATACAAAGAAAAAAAATCAGCCGGGCGTCGTGGCGGACACCTGTAATCCCAGGCTGAGGCAAGAGAATTGCATGAACCTGGGAGGTGGAGGCTGCAGTGAGCCGATATTGTGCCATTGCATGCCAGCCCGGGCAATAACAGTGAGACTCAATCCCCCCCCCCAAAAAAAGAGGAAATCTCTATCTTTACTTTTACAATAATCACGTTTTCTTTTTTCCACTTAAGTATGTGTCTCTAGTTTTACCTTTTTTTTTAAACATATAAACAATCCTACAGTATATGTATTTTTGTCTGAGGTTTTTTTTTTTTTTTGCTCAGTATCATTTGTAAGATTCATCAACGATGTCACATATAACTAGTTATTTTCTTTTTGTGTATGTATGTTTTTAGTGTAGATATCTTACACATCTTGCATTAGATTTATACCTAGGTATTTGATATTTTTGATAACTAGTTATTTTCAAACATGCAGAATAATAAACCATTAAATGAAGGTACCATCTTATTCATTCAGCTGTTGATGGACATTTGGGTTGTCTCCAGGTTTTTATTGCTATGAATTATACTGCTCTGAATATTCAAGTACATGTATTTTGGAGCACATCTGCATACTTTTTTGTTGAGAGCATAAGAGAGAAATTTTTGAGTTATAAGATATGCATATCTTTAATAGATAATGCTAAATAGTCTTCCAAAGCAGTTGTACCAAGTAACTTTCTTTCTTTCTTTTTTTTTTTTTTTTTTTTTTGAGATCGAGCCTCCCTCTGTCGCCCAGGTTGGAGTGCAGTGGTGCGATCTCAGCTCACTGCAACCTCCGCCTCCCAGGTTCATGTGATTCTCCTGCTTCAGCCTCCCAGGTAGCTGGTACTACAGGCTTGACACCATGACCAGCTAATTTTTGTATTTTTAGTAGAGATGGAGTTTCACCACGTTGGCCAGGATGGTCTCAATCTCTTGACTTTGTGACCTTCCTGCCTCGGCCTCCCAAAGTGCTGGGATTACTGGCGTGAGCCACCACGCCTGGCCTAAATAACTTTCTTAACTAGTAGTGCATGCGAGTTCTCTTTTTTCTGCTTCTTTGCCAACATTTGCTTTTGCTAGCCTTTATAACTTTAGTCATGTGAGTGGGTATGTAGTGGTATCCTATGGTGATTTTAACATGCTTTTCCCTGATTGCTAATAAGATTAGCACTTTTTATTATGTTTATTGGGATTTGGGTATCCTCTTTTGTGAAGTGCCCCTTGCAGTTTTTTATTTCTCCCAGTTTTCTATTATGTTGCCTATTTTTTGAAATTAATTTGTAGGAAGTTTTTATATATTTTAAATATAAGCTCTTTATCATGTGTGTCACAAATGTCATTTCCCATTTTGGCTTTTCCTTTCACTCTCTTAATGGTATCTTTGATGAACAGAAATTCTTAAGGCTTTATCATCTTTGCATTTTATTTAAGAAATCTTTTTGTACCCCAGGGTCATAAAGCATCTTCTAGTGTTTTCTTTTAGAAGCTTTATTGTTTTGCCTTTCAGGTTTAGATTTAAAATCCACCTTAAATTAGTGTTAATGTATGGTGTAGAATAGAATTTGGGTTTCCTTTCATATGAATATGTGTTTTTCTCACCACCATTTATTCAAAAAGCCATAATTTTTTCACTGCTTTGCAATGTCATCTTTGTTTTAAATCAAGTGACTATATCTGTGAGTCTGTTTCTGTGTCACTGTTCTATATCTTTCATCTGTTTGGCTCTTCTTAAACCAATACTATATGTGCTAACACAGCTAAGTAAGCACTGATGGCTGATCGAGAAAGTCCTCCCACTTTTTATTTTTTAAGATTGTCTTTGGCTATCCTTGACAATTTGCATTACTGTATACATTTTGTAATTAGCTTGTTCAACACATATACGTATACACACCTATTGGGGTTTTGATTGGGATCTTACAGAATCCCTAGGTCAGCTTAGGGGGAGCTTCATTTAAAAAATACTGAATCTTTCAATCTATGAACATAGTATGTCCTTCAATTTGTTTAAATATTCTTTTATGTTATTCAAAATGCTTTACAGTTTTCTGCTTAAAGTTGTTATCTTTTTGTTAGATTTATCCTTTTTTTCACATTAAAAATCCAGCTTATTTAGGTATAATTGACATACAAACAGCTGTACACATTTAATATGTACAACTTAATAAATTTGGAGATAAGGGTACAGCTGTGAAACCATCACTGCAGTGTATGCTATAAACACATCTATCCCCTCAAAAAGTTTCCTCTTGGCCTCTTTATTATTACTATTATTATTTTTGTGATGCAAATATTTAACATAAGATCTACCATGCTGGCAAATTTTTAAGTACGGTAAGTCCTTAATGTCAATGATAGGTTCTTGGACACTTTGACTTTAAGTGCATGAAGTGTAACAAAACCAATTTTACCAAAATAGGTGGATTGATTTAAATAAGAGTGAAGTATGGCATATTTATAGTCTTATGGCATGTTTCTGGTCACAAAAACATCATCAAACTTCTGAATAAAAACCCAAGCCACTTCTAACCTTAAACATTGTGTTGAGATATCTCATTGTGGTTTTGATTTGCATTTCCTGGATAATTAGTGATCTTAAGCACATTTTCATATACTGTAGGCTATTTGTATGTCTTCTTTTGACAACTGTCTATTTAATTCATTTGCCCATTTAAAAATCAGATTATTTTATTTCTTCTGTTGACTTGTTAGAGTTCCTTATATAATTTGGATGTTAATCTTTTATCAGATATATGGCTTGCAAATTTTTTTTTCCCGTTTTGTAGATTGCCTTTTTTGTTTTGTTGACTGCTTTCATTGCAGTGCAGAAGATTTTTAGTTTGATGTAATCCTGCTTGTCTATTTTTCTTTTATTATCTGTGCTTTTGGTGTCATATCCAATAAATCATGGCCAAGGCCAATATCAAAATATTTTCTTCCAGGAATGCTACACTTTCATTTCTTAAGTTTAAGTATTTTGAGTTTTTGTGTGGGGTGTTAGATAAAGATCAATTTCGTTGTTTTACATGTGGATATCCAGGTTTCCCAGTGCCATTTGTTGAAGAGACTGTTCTTTCTCCATTGTGTATACTTAGCATCTTTGTTGAAGGTCAGTTGACTATATATGCATGGATTTATTTCTGGGATCTCTATTCTGTTCCATTAGGCTATATGTTTATCTTTATGGCAGTACTATACTCTTGATTACTATAGCTTTGTAATATATTTCCAAATCAGGAAGTGTGATGCTTCTGGCTTTGTTCTTTCTTAAGGTTGCTTTAGCAATTTGTGGTCTTTTGTGGTTGCATGTGAATTTTAGGATTGCTCTCTTTCTGTAAAAATTGCTGTGGGGATATTGGTAAGGATTGCATTTAATCTGTAGATTGCTTTGGGCAGTGTGGGCATTTTAACAATATTAATTATTCCTATCTATGAACGTGGGATGTCTTTCTTGTCCCAGATTTTATAAGAAAAGCTTTCAGTTTTTCACCATTGAGTGTGATGTTAACTATGGGCTTTTCATATATGGTCTTTATTATGTTGGGATTGTTTTGTTCTATTCCTAGTTTGTTGAGAGTTTTTTTTTTTTTTTTTTAAATCATGAAAAAGTGTTGAATTTTATCCAAATGCTTTTCTGTATCTATTGAGACAATCATGTGATTTTATTTTCAATTCGGTTAATATGGTGTCTCACATTGATTGGTTTTCATATTTTGAACTCTCCTTGCATCCCAGAGATAAGTCTTACTTGGTCATGGTTTGTGATCCTTTTAATGTGCTGTTGAATTCAGTTTGCTAGTATTTTGTTGAGAATTTTTACATCTATATTCACCAGAGATATTGTCAGTAGTTTTCCTTTTTCATGGTATCTTTATCTGGCCTTGGTATCAGGCTAATGCTGATCTTATTTTTATTTTTATTTTTTTGAGATGGAGTCTCGCTCTGTCACCCAGGCTGGAGTGCAGTGGCGTGATCTCAGCTCACTCTAAGCTCCACCTCCCGGGTTCACGCCATTCTCCTGCCTCAGCCTCCCGAGTAGCTGGGACTACAGGCACCCACCACCATGCCTGGCTAATTTTTTGTATTTTTAGTAGAAACGGGGTTTCACCATGTTAGCTGGGTTGGTCTGGATTTCCTGACCTCGTGATCCATCCGCCTCGGCCTCCCAGAGTGCTGGGATTACAGGCGTGAGCCACTGCGTCCGGCCAGGCTAATGCTAATCTTATAAAATGAGTTTAGAATTCACCAGTGAAGCCTATAATCCTGGGCTTTTCATTGTTGGGAGGTTTTTGATTAATGATTCAATTGCCATTCTAGTTATAGATCTGTTTAGACTGTTTCTTGAATTTATCTTGGTAGGTTCTATGTTTCTAAGAATTTTTCTGTTTCTTCTAGGTTATCCAGTTTGTTGGCATATAATTGTTCATAGTAGTCTCTTGTGATTCTTTTTATTTCTGTAACATCAGCTGTAATATCTCTTCTTTCATTTCTGATTTTATTTGAATATTCTTTTTTCTTAATATAGCTAAGAGTTTGTCAATTTTGTTTATTCCATATGTCTCTTATATTTTCAATATTTTGTATTTTCTCCTTGATTTAATCTGGATGCATTTTAATTGTTCATTTTTCTGACTTCTCTTCCAGTTCAGCTGAGTTTAATCTGCTGTTATGACCATCCTTTGAGTTTCTAATTTTTGCAATTGCATTTTTCAGGTTTTTAATTTCCTTTTGTTCATTTTTATGTTTTCTTATTCTTTATTATAATTTTCTTGTCTGTATTTCTTTTATAGTTAAAGTCTGTATCTGATAACTTTAATGTTTGGAGCCTCAGTTGGTGAGTTTATATTCCTGGTTTTGTTCATGTTTTCTTGTCTAGTCATGTGCCTGTTTAAAAAAAAATTAAATTGTTTGCCAGACATTATATTTGCAGAATTGTTTGCACAGATAATCTGAGGTCCAGGATGCTGTCATCGACATTCAGAGGATTATGCTTGTTCCAGCTAGCACCTGTGGGTATAACCAGTCCAGGATCATGTCAACTCAATTTTAGAGAATGAGATGATTTGATGCCTATTGCTATAGGTTGGAAGTCCTTCAGAGTTCTACCTCAATGTAATAAGGCTCCTGAGGTACTCAACCTTGGTGGACTTTAGACTCCATTTCTTATCCCCATGATCCCTGGAGGCTATCAGTAACATCCCACTCAGTCTATCTGTTGTTTCCTCAGGAATTGGCAAGCACTCTGCTCCCTATCCAGGCCTGGTGATTCTTTCCTCTTACGGTAGCTCCTTGATGCCTTCAAACAGATCTTTTTTTCTTTCTTTTTTTTGGTCTAGTTTTTTTAGTTGTCCTCAACAGACTGGTTGGTCTGAATTACCCTAGTGCACCATCCAAATGTCACTTTCTTTGTGGAGTTTTTTAATACCCCTAGGCCCAATTAATTGCTTTTAGCATGGCATTTTGTACAGTTATAGCATCTATCATAATCTGATGTACATTTTAGTTATACTTTGCCTCTACTCCCCCCTCCACCACAAAAAAACCAAGCTTGTAACTTTCTTTCCTTTTTTTTTTTCTTTTTGAGATGGAGTCTCACTGTGTTGCCCAGGCTGGAGTGCAGTGGCACTATCTTGGCTCACTGCAACATCCGCCCCTGGGTTCAAGGGATTCTCCTGTTTCAGCCTCCTGAGTAGCTGGGATTACAGGTGCCTGCCACTGCACCTGGCTAATTTTTGTATTTTTAGTAGAGACGGGGTTTCACCATGTTGGTCAGGCTGGTCTTGAACTCCTGACCTCATGATCCACCCGCCTCGGCCTCCCAAAGCGCTGGGATTACAGGCGTGAGCCACCACACCCGGCCAACTTTCTTAATTGAATTTGGTATTTCAAAAGATATTCCATACTTTTTTTTTTTTTTTTTTGCCTCTACTTCATGAGGCCATATCTCTTTATGGGTAATTACACATCTCCAAATAGAATCTATAAATTAGTTTTAGTTTAATTTTTTAAAACTCAGATTTTTCCCCCCATAGAGTGGTTTTATTCATGATGGCTAAGTTTCCAGGCTAACCTACAAAGGTTTGATCTGTTATTGTGTTAAAATGAATTAGAAAAATTGTAGAAAATGTGTTAACAATGATTATAGTCATTTATCAAAAAATAAAAGTTACCATAAATTTGGAAGCAACCTAAGTGTCCGTCCACACATGAATGGATAAAGAAAATGTAACACATATATACAGTGGAGTACTATTCAGCCATATAGGAGAATGAGATCCTGTCATTCGCAACAACATAGTTGGAACCTGAAATCATTATGTTAAGTGAAATAAGCCAGTCACAGAAAGGCAAACAGTATGTTCTCACTTACTTCTGCAAGCTAAAATATTAAGACAAGTAAACTCATGGAGATAGAGGATAGAAGGATGGTTACCAGAGCTGGAAAGCATAGTGGTGTGGGGTAGGGTGGGGGAGTGGGGATGGTTAATTGGTACAAAAAATAGAATGAATAAGAACTAGTATTTGATAGCACTACAGGGTGACAGTAGTCAATAATAATGTAATTGTACATTTAAAAATGACTAAAAGTATAATTGAATTGTTTATAACACAAAGGATAAATGCTTGAGGTGATGGATACTCCATTTACCCTGAGGTGATTATTACACATTGCATGCCTGCGTCAAAATGTCTCATGTATCCCATAAATATATACACCTACTATGTACCCACAAAAATTAAAAAGTTACCATGATGAAAGTAATGTTTTAAAGTCTTGAGTACGTTTGATTTAAAAAAAAAAACAACTAGATTTCAGGAGGATGAAAAAGTTGCAAGGATTGTGAGGGGATGGTTTGGATCTACAAGCAGTGTAGAGGTGGCTAGCATGGTTCTATATGGACTGTAATTTCACCATCGACTTATAGTTCTGTTTTTGGTTGATACAGTAATATCAGTAGCACTATAGACAAAATCAGTATTCATGAATAGTCCCTTATTTACACTGCAAATGAAACATACAGAGAGGGAGAGCTTCTTGAGGTACGGGTCAGCATTTGAAATCAAGGTGGTAGGAAGGGGCTACACACAAGCATAAGGGATTCTATTAGGTGGAATTAACAGTATTGTGATGATGAAAAAGAAGTGAGATGTTAGGTGGGCAGGGACAAAACCAACAGGTTCTTGATTTCCTTGATGAGCAGAAGCAAGCTGTAGGGTGGTTAGCTCCATGGGCTCTCCATGATGGCGCAGGACTCCTTGCTTGCTTTCGTAAATAGTTTCAGCTAAGTGGCAAAAAAAAGTGATAGTATGCATTAGCAACTTATATGAATCATTATTCATAAGAATGCTGCTTATAACTGAAGAATCAGTTATCATTTATAGAATGAAGGAATATATAAATAGGAATTTCATCATTTGTTTAATTTTTTCTCTATTTGGTCTACAATAGTAAGTCCTTGAGAAATCTAATGTGAAAAGCAACTCAATGCTAAACCTAGGGGTGCTAAATATGCTAGATATAATGGGAAGTTAAAAGACACAATAGGAAGAAAGAAGAGCAGGAAACTAGGTAGTTGTGTACCTGAGGAAGGCCAAGGTCAAAATTTGATCAGACTGAAAGTAGTTTGGCATTCCCCTAGCAAAGTCATGCTGACTCTATGAGATGGGGAACAAGCTTGTGCAAGAAGAAATCTGAGTCAACACAGTACAGGCGAGAACCTAGGAAGGACAGTAAGGTAAGGTGCAAGATCTAGGCTTTTAGTATTTTATGTTTTAGACTTAAAATTAAAAATATAAGCTTAAGAAGCTCATAAGAAATGAGCTTTCAATAAAATTCGGAACATTTTTACCTCCTGCCTCCACAAGCACTCTTGCCTTAGGACCATAATAACTATTACAGAAATGCTTTTCCTTCCAGCTTCTGCCAATTTTAAGTTAAATCTCTTTATGGACTCTTCATGTTTTGCCTTGCTGGAGATCATCTCTCCCTTTTTGAGCCAGTAGCACTTTGTATACTTTGTGTATCTGTGTCACATTTTATGTTAGATTGTATTTATTAGAGACTCTGGTCGATACTTTTTGTATATCTACCCTCTATTTCCCCAAGACCCAAGCACGAGATCTTATATACATTAGATGCCCAATAAATACAAACTATGAAAAGAAATTATATATTACTATGTAAATTTTTGTCAGTTATAGAGAAAAGCACAAGTAGCAAGGAAAACTTGGATAGTCACTAGAAATAAAGGAGACTTAATCTATAGATTATTGACCCAACAGAAAACTACTTTACTATAAAATTCATTAGTCTGTTTTATCTATGAGCATTATCTACTTAAAGAAGATCTACCCTTTGATCTGGAGCTTTATTTGTAATAATAGTTGGCGCAGAAGGAATCGTGTGCACATTTAATCCTTTATAAGTAGCTTTCTTTGATCATTTTGTAGAATTTCCATTTTTATATCTTAGAGTTATGACATATTAAGGGCAATACTTTAAAATATCACTGTTTTGATAGATGCAAAAATCTTCAACAAAATACTAGCTAACCAAATCAAACAGCACACCAAAAAGATAATACATCAGATCAAATGGGTTTCATACTAGGGATGCAGGGATGGTTTAACATATACAAGTCAATAAATGTGATATATCACATAGACAGAATTAAAAACAAAAATCATATGCTCATCTGAATAGACACAGCAAAAGCATTTGATAAAATCCAGCATCCCTTTATGATAAAAACCCTCAACAAGATTGGCATAGAAGGGACATACTTCAAAGTAATAAAAGCCAACTATGACAAAACCACAGCCAACATCATACTGAATGGGGAAAAGTTGAAAGCATTTCCCTCAAGAACTGGAACAAGACAAGGATGCCCACTTTCACTACTTCTGTTTAACATAGTACTGGAAATCCTAGCCAGAGCAATTAGACAAGAGAAGGAAAGAAAGGGCACCCAGATTGGAAAAGGGAAAGTCAGACTGTCACTGTTCACCAATGATGTGTTCATATACCTAGAAAACCCTACCAAAAAACACCTAGATCTGATAAGTGAATCCAGTAAAGTCTCAGGATACAAAATCAATGTACACAAATCAGTAGGAATGCTGTACACCAACCATGATGAAGCTAAAAAATCAAGAACTCAGTCCCTTTTAAAATAGCTGCAAAAAATAATAAAATACTTAGGAATATACTTAACCAAGGAGGTGAAAGATCTCTACAAGAAGAACTACAAAACACTGCTGAAAGAAATCACAGATTACAAAAACAAATGAAAACACATCCCAACCTCATGGATGGGTAGAATCAATATTGTGAAAATGACCATACTGCCAAAAGCAATCTACAGATTCAATGCAATTCCCATTAAAATACTACTGTCATTCTTTTTTTTTAGAATAATATATAACAATTTATTGAATTAAGCCCCAGCTTGATTCAAGCAGAAAACTGGAAAAGGGGATTTTTAAAACAGACAAATAAAAATTGGATGTATTTATGGTGTACAACATGATGCCTTGGTATATGTACAGCATTGTAGAATGGCTAAATCAAACTAATTAGCATGCATTACCTTACATACTTATCTCTTTTTTTGGAAAAGGGGGATAGAGAACAGGTTTTGTCTTCTCCCACTGTGATCTCCTGCAAAGACGGAGAAAGAGATCCAGACTGTTCATGAGTGATTTTGTCTGTGTTCTCATAAGGCCTTCCCAGAAGCGATGATTTTTTTTTTTTAAATTCCAGCTATCCAACTTGATAAAGTCAATCTCCAAGTATATTGTGCGTGGTCTCTTCTGGATAACTTTGAGTGGAACCAGGGATACAGCAGATGGGTGCTGACGAGTTGATTGGTGCAGCACACCAACATGGCACAAGTATACATATGTAACAAACCTGCACGTTATACACATGTACCCTAGAACTTAAAGTATAATAATAATAATAAAAAAACCTAATTGATCCGAATACAAATACAGTAAAGGCCATTCATTATTAAATACTTCATGAGGCATTACATATTCAGACTTTATAATCACAGATCCACTGATATTAGATATTGATTACAGAAGTAAGTTGAGATTGCCTGAAAGATCATCACTAAAGCAGATCTCCTTTTCAAAAGCAGAGGCCTCTCCTGTATTTCTCAGCCATATTGCCTACAGATGTGCTTCACGGCCATTGTTTCGGATGATCTTGGCATATTCCTTGGCCGATGTGTAAGGGACTTGGGGTCTAGCTGGGTCTTCAAAATCAACATGGAAGAGACCAAACCGGCTGCTGTATCCCTGGTTCCACTCAAAATACTACTGTCATTCTTTACAGAACTAGAAAAACAATCCCAAAATCCATACAGAACCAAGAAAGAGCTTCCATAGCCAAAGCAAGACTAAGCGAAAAGAGCAAATCTGGAGATACCACATTACCTGACTACAATTTATACTACAAGGCTACAGTTACCAAAGCAGCATGGCACTGGTATAAAAATAGGCATGTAGACGAATGGAACAGAATGGAGAACACAGAAATAAAGTCAAACACTTAGAGCCAACTGACCTTCAACAAAGCATACAAAAACATAAAGTTGGGGACAGGACACCATATTCAATAAATGGTGCTGGGAAAATTGGCAAGCCACATGCAGAAGAATGAAAATGGATCCTTATCTCTCACCTTATACAAAAATCAACTCAAGACGGATCAAATACTTAAATCTAAGACTTGGAACTATAAAAATTCTGGAAGATAACATTGGAAAAACTCTTCTAGACATTGGCTTAGGCAAAGAATTCATGACTAAGAACCCAAAAGCAAATGCCACAAAAACAAAAATAAATAAATGGGACCTAACTAAACGAAAAAGCTTCCACACTACCAAAGAAATAATCAGCAAACAGACAACCCACAGAGTGGGAGAAAATATTCACAAACTACATATTTGACAAAGGACTGATATCCAGAATCTACAAGGAACTCAAGCAAGTCAGCAAGAAAAAGACAAATACTCCCATCCAAAAGTGGGCAAAGGACATGAATAGACAATTCTCAATGGAAGATATACAAACAGTCAACAAACACATGAAAAATGCTCAGCATCACTAATTATCAGGGAAATGCAAATTAAAACTACAGTGAGATACCTTACTCCTGCAAGAATGCCCATAATTAAAAAGCCAAAAAATAATAGATGTTGGTGTGGATGTGGTGAAAAGAAACACTTTTACACTGCTAGTGGGAATGTAAACTAGTACAACCACTATGGAAAACAGGATAGAGATTTCTTAAAGAACTAAAAGTGGAACTACCATTTGATCCAGCAATGCCACTGCTGAGTATTTACTCAAAGGAAAGGAAGTCATTATATGAAAAAGACACATGCACACACATGTTTATAGCAGCACAATTGTTAATTGCAAAAATATAGAACCAACCTAAATGCCCATCAATCAACGAGTGGATAAAGAAAATGTATTTACACACCATGGAATACTATTCAGCCATAAAGCAGAATGAAATAATGGCCCTTGTAGCAACTTGGATGGATCTGGAGGCCATTATTCTAAGTGAAGTAACTCAGGAAAGGAAAACCAAATATCATATGTTCTCACTTATAAGTGGGAGCTAAACTATGAGGATGCAAAGGCATAAGAATGATATAATGGAGTTTGGGGACTCAAGGGGAAGGACGGATGGGGGTGAGGGATAAAAGACTATATATTGGGTACAGTGTACTCTGCTAGGTTGTGGGTATATCACAATCTCAGAAATCACCACTAAGGAACTTATTCATGTAACCAGAAACCACCTGTACCCCCAAAACTATTGAAATAAAAAATGTACTGTTTTGTAACAAATATTATGGGATCATTAAAACATATTCATCATTAGATTCAGGATCTGCTGGAAAATGTTTAATAAATCATAAATTTATTTAAACTCTACCCATATTTGATTTGGGTGTATTTTCATGGCCCAAATGTTATGTTTGAAGCGTTGATTTCATTGGGAAGTTTGAAAAGAACCATTTCTACACATGTAAAGTTATAGAAGGGGAGTCAACTACAGTCATATGGAAGGTTTTCATTAAGATGTCTCTTCCTGTAGATTTACCCAAAAAGATAAGATTTAATCATCGAACTCTTTTATATGAGAAGTCTCCTTAATATAGATCCGACTATGCCATTTAATGTCTGAACATATTGTAATGAGTGCCTTCTTTTTTTGTTTTTTGAGATAGAGTTTTGCTCTTGTTGCCCAGGCTGGAGTGCAATGGCACGACCTTGGCTCACCGCAACCTCCGCCTCCCGGGTTCAAGTGATTCTCCTGCCCCAGCCTCCTGAGTAGCTGGGATTACAGGTGTGTGCTATCATACCCAGCTAATTTTGTATTTTTAGTAGAGATGGGGTTTTTCTATGTTGGTCAGGCTGGTCTCGAACTCCCGACCTCAGGTGATCTGTCCACCTCGGCCTCCCAAAGTGCTGGGATTACAGGCGTGAGCCACTGAGCCTGGTCATGATTGGCCTTTAGAATTGACTGGGACCTTGATGGTTATTCATTTCAAGCTCCTATTTAGGGAGAAACCCATTCTCCACATTTCCATTCTCCATTGTGTTGAAGTTAATTCGTCACATGTCCAGACTGATATATTTCAATACCAATTTAGTCAAACTTTGGACCATGACCATTAATGGATAGTGAAATCAATTTAGTGGGGTGAGGGGTGTTGTGACAAGAGTTTTTAAAAAGAGGAATAGAATAGGTAAGAATAAAAGGCAAGGCCAGGCACCGTAGCTCATGCCTATAATCCAGTGCTTTGGGAGGCCAAGGTGGGAGGACTGCTAGAGCCCAGGAGTTTGAGAACAGCCTGGGCAACATAGGGAGACCCCATCACTACAATAAATTTAAAAATTAGCTGGTTATGGTGGTGGTGGGCACCTCTAGTTCTAGCTACTGGGGATGCTGAGGTAGATGGATCACTTCAGCCTAGAAGTTTGAGGCTACAGTGAACTATGATTGTGCCACTCCACTCCAGCCTGGGTGACAGTGAGACCCTATCAAAAAATAAAATAAAATAAAATAAAAAGAATAGAAGATAGAAGGTAGAGTATTTGTTTCAGTATATACATGCATATGTTTGTTGGGTCATAATGTAAAAATATATTTGTTGGCCAGGCATGGTGGTTCATGCCTGTAATCCCAGCACTCTGGGAGGCTGAGGTGAGCAGATCACCTGAGGTCAGGAGTTCAAGATCAGCCTGGCTAACATGGTGAAAACCCATCTCTACTGAAAATACAAAAATTAGCTGATTAGCTGGGCATGATGGAGGGTGGCTATAATCCCAGCTACTTGGGAGGCTGAGGTGGAAGAATCGCTTAAACCTGGGAGGCAGAGGTTGCAGTGAGCCGAGATTGTGCCATTGCACTGCAGCCTGGGCGACAGAGTGAGACTCCATCTCAAAACAACAACAAAACAAAACAAAACAAAACAAAGAGTATTTGTTATTGTAGATCAGGTCAAAGCTTTTGAGAAATACTCGACTAGACTGCAGGATCCTTGTGATAGGAGTCATATTATAGGTGCTCATTAAATGCTTGTGGAATTATTATATTTGCCTCAGTTGTCAGTTTGTATTAAAAATGAGGGACTTGTTTACCCAATCAATTTCTGATTGGGCTTATGTGGAGATAGAGGTTATTCATCGGGGTGCCTTTAAGTGTACCCCCCTGTCCCCCTTATTTAGTCTTCTTTAAGATAAATGGGTTTTAAGACATAGACATGCTCTATCTTTCCTCCTTCCTTCTTCACCTTTCCCACAGGAGTCATCAAAGAATCTTTGCTGGGTAATGATTTAGACTCATTCCCTGTCTCATACCCCCTTACAATGAGCATCGAGTGTTTATAATTCATCAGGCAGCAGTATAAGCTTTTTTTTTTTTTTTTTTTGAGACGGAGTCTCGCTCTGTCGCCCAGGCTGGAGTGCAGTGGCCGGATCTCAGCTCACTGCAAGCTCCGCCTCCCAGGTTTACGCCATTCTCCTGCCTCAGCCTCCCGAGTAGCTGGGACTACAGGCGCCCGCCACCTCGCCCGGCTAGTTTTTTGTATTTTTTTTTTTTTTAGTAGAGACGGGGTTTCACCGTGTTAGCCAGGATGGTCTCGATCTCCTGACCTCGTGATCCGCCCGTCTCGGCCTCCCAAAGTGCTGGGATTACAGGCTTGAGCCACCGTGCCCGGCCTAGTATAAGCATTTTATATGTATTAACTCATTCACTCCTCATAATAAGCCTCTGGAGGGTGCTCTGTTATCTCCAGTTTACTGATGAGTAAACTAAAACACAAATAGATGAAGTGGATTAAGATCACAGACTTAGTAAGTGGCCAGGATTTGAACCTAGGCAATCTTTGGATATTGTAGAAAGAACACAGCACTTTTCAAGAGCAGAGAGCTAGGCTAGAGGGCTGGTTGGCTCAGGGAGTTTTGTTCAACCAAGCCTCTTTTTGGGGGCAAGGCTACTAGAAGGCCTTGCATAGTCTTTTTTGTATTTCAGATCCCTGAAATTAGGTAAATCTGGAAAATGGACTGAATTTTCACTTTTTACTTAATATTTTGATGTTAGGTAGACAAAGCCTGAGATAAGTGACCACATGTCACTTAAGATAAATCCATATTTAGTTTGAAAAGCAATGATCGGAATTGGAAATCTGAAGTATAATCTACTATATAGGATGCCCCATGGCTAGCATGTGAATGGACACTCAGAGTAAGCAGGGGAGAAAGGGATAATTTATTTATAAGCATACACATATATATGTGCATATGTATATGTGTGTGTGTATGTATATCAAATTAAAAAGGTAAAAGTGTGTATGTGGGTAAATTATGTTGACAAATGTAAGAGGGAAAATGGCCATAAAGGAGCTTGTGGTAGGCAGAATAATGGCCACCCAAAGGTGTCCATGTCCTAATTCCTGAAACCTGTAAAAATGTTACCCTAGATGGCAAAAGAGACATTGCAGAATTAATTAAGGTTAAGGATCTTCAAATGAGGAGGGGTTTTTTTTTCCTGGATTATCCAGGTGGGCCCAATCTAATCACATGAGTCCTTAAAATTGGAGAACCTTTTCCAGTTGTGGAGAATCAGCATGGAAACAGATTCTCTCCTAAAGCCTCCAGAAAAGAATGCAGTCCTGCTGACACCTTGATTTTAGCCCAGGGAGACTGTTAGATTTCTAACTTACAGAACTGTAAGATACTGAATTTGTATTGTTTAAGCCACTGAGTTTGTGCTAATTTGTTACAGAAGCAATAGAAAATGAATATAGGGCTCTTTAGTACCGCCCAAATTATAAAAAAGAGAGTTTCTCTGAAGGTAAGTTTCCTTCCACCTGCTCAAAGAAGCTGAAACTGTTAAGACGAAGTTAGTAAGGGCACCTTAGCTCTGATCTTCAGTATTTAAAAGGCTATCATATGGAAAAAAGATTAGATTATTATGTTGAGTTGGAAGAATTTTAGGTCAAGAGTTGAAGTTATGGAGATTGTGACAATTATAGCTATCAAAATCAGACTGGGTGGCATTGCAGAACTTAAGTTCCCCTTCTCTGGAAGTGCCCAGCAATAATAATACTGTATATGGCATTTTAAAGCCATTTTGCAGTTTACCAAAAGTTTTATGTTCATAAATCATCCCATTTAATCCTCAACAGTGTGGCGAATTGGTCTTAATTTTCTCATTTTATGTGTGAGTAAACGGAGGCTAACGTGTAAGCTTAATATAACTTAACAAAGGGCTCACAGCTAGCTAGTAAGGGCAGAGTTGGGAGTTGAGCGTTGTTTTGGGAGTTGAAGGCCAGTGCCTTTCCTATTGCCTCATTCATTCATTCCTTCATTCATTTGTTCACATTTATAGAGTGCTTCTTTTGACAACACCTGGATAGGGCAACAGGAGTAAAGTAATGAACAAGGCAAGTGTGTTCCCTATCCTTAGCACTTACGGTCTGAGGAAAGAGAAACTGGGAATTCGTAGAGTGTGACTAATGCTGTGCAGGAGGAAGGAGCATGTGATCCAAGAACACACGGAAGGGTTACCGGGTCAGCCTTAGAGGTTAGGGAAGCCTTCTTGGAAGAGGTGATGTTTAAGAATCACAAGGAGTGATCCAGAAAAAGACGAACCTGGGCAAGGGCAGGATGGTAGGAAGAACATCCCACGCAGAGGAAATAGCACACATGGCAACACAGAGTGGAGAGAAACTAAACTGACATCTGTCCGAGAATGTCAGAGGGGAGAGTCCTTCCACTAGTGAACAGTTTCGATACATGCCTTCTAAGGCTCCTTCCAACTTTAACATTCAATAAATCTATGAAAAATATCAATTTTTAAATAGGTAACAGACTGCATGGCTTCATTTGGTGAACTTTTATCATTAGCTTATATATCAGGCATATTTAGGTGCAAATCAGGATGCTAAGCACTGAATAAGAGTTTCAAGGTGGAGCCAATAGGCCATTCCAGAGGAAAAATGGACTACAGTTTATGGCTGTCCAGTGGTGTGTCGGTAAATATTTAGCAACCACCTTTCCAGAAAAATAAGCCCTGATTTATGGTATTTGCCAATTCCATGGTATAAGCACACCCACCGTGGCTAATTTTAAGCTGCCATCACTGCTGTGGAGTTGGGAAGAGATGTGCGTGAACACAGCATTGTGTAGTATTTTCAGCATACAAATGCAATAGGCACAAAGAACTGCAAGATCGTAGCATAAACTGTGATGAAATGATTAGGAAGTGATGAATTTTGAGTATTTATTACTTTTGTTTCTATGTAATTTATTATAAGTTTATATAATTTATTTATTTTCTTTTTTTTTTAGAGACAGGGTCTTGCTCTTGTCACCCAGGCTGGAATACAGTGGCACGATCGTAGCTCACTGAAGCCTCGAACTCCTGGGCTCATGTGATCCTCCTGAGCCTCCCAAGTAGCTGGGACTACAGGCACACACCACCCTGCCTGGCTAATTATTTTTTATTTTTGTAGAGATGAGGTCTCCCTGTGTTGCTAGGCTGATCTTGAACTTCTGGCCTCAAGTGATCCTCCCACCTTGGTCTCCCAAAGTGCTGGGATTATAGGTGTGAGCCACGGCACATGGCCTGTAATTTAATTTTTAATAGTAATTGTATTTAACAACTATATCTCAGAATTCCTAAAAATTAAAACAATTGGCTCTTGCAAGTTGATACAAGCCAACTTTAGCTCAGTACAACAGCTACCCCTGGAAATGCTGCTTAGAGTGTTGTCATTGTGAGAATTGACGCAGTTGTCAAAGGGCTCTCTGTGCTTCTTAGAAAGCTTACATATTCCCACACCCAATGTCAATAATGATGTATTGGTTCATAAGAGCAGTAGCTGTCAGTTTCATGGGAGTGGAGTAGAAAAGCTCCTATCTGCCTCTTCCTCTGAATCCTGTTTTTCAGCTTTGCCAGGCTTATGTCTGGCTAAAATAGTCTGTTGCACTTATTTTATTTGTTATTGTGTAGAGGAGATAAAACATGGAGTGGGGAAAATTTTCCTATTTTATATGAGTCCCTGGCAGAGCAAACAAATGACTAGTTTTAGCCACTGGAAACTTAAGGAGTACAGTTTTAAAGTCCATTGTGAAACAATTTCTATGTAATTCTGTTTAAAACTATTGTGTTCCATTTGATGTTTGTTAATTGCCGAAGGAAAAACAGTCCTACTTATTTAAAACACAGAAGTCAAGTTCAAGTATAGGAGAAATGTTAGAAAGGAGGGAGTCCCTTTAGAGTGCCTTTATTATATAGATAAGGATGATTGGTGACAAGTCAGATAAAAAGAATGAGACCTAGTGGGCTAAATCATCATCAGAAGAAGCTGGAAGGTGCAGACTGGGAGAAATGAAGAAGGGCTTTCCACCCAAGGAAGAAAGAGTAGTGAATTTTAAGTGAAACTGATTAAAATGCTAGTCAAAGACATAGATCCTTTGAGCTGGGAAAGCATTTAGGGTTAATAGTTTCAAAGTGGAGATTTTTAAACTTTTAGTTTCAGGGGTTCATGTGCAGGTTTGTTACATAAATAAGTTGCATGTCACAAGGGTTTGGTGTATATGTTGTTTTGTCACTCAGATTTGAGCATAGCACCCAATCAGTAGTTTTTTGAATCCTCACACTCCTCTCACCCTCCATCCTCAAGTAGGCCCCAGTGTCTATTGTTTCCTTCTTTGTGTCCATGTGTACTCAATGTTTAGCTCCCACTTATAAGTGAGAACATGTGGTGTTTGGTTTTCTGTTCCTGCATTAGTTTGCTTAGGATAATGGCCTCCAGTCCATCTATATTGCTACAAAAGACATGATCTTATTCTTTCTTATGACTGTGTAGTATTCCATGATGTATATGTACCATATTTTCTTTATCCAGTCTACCATTGATGGGCATTTAGGTTGATTCCATGTCTTTGCTATTGTAAATAGTGTTGCTGCAATGAACATATGCATGCATGTGTCTATATGGTAGAATGATTTATATTCCTTTGGGTATATACCTAATAATGGGATTTCTGGGTCAAATGGTAGTTCTTTAAGAAGTCGTCAAACTGCTTTCCGCAGTGGTTGAACTAATTTACATTTCTGCCAGCAGTGTATAAGCATTCCCTTTTCTCTGCAACTTCACCGCTGTTATTTTTTGACTTTTCAAAAATAGCCATTCTGACTGGTGTGAAATGGTATCTTATTGTGGTTTTGATTTGATGTTGAGCATTTTTTTGTATGCTTATTGGCTGCATGTATGTCATATTTTGAAAAGTGTTCATGTCCTTTGCCCACTTTTTAATGGAGTTGTTTATTTTTTGCTTGTTAATTTAAGTTTCTTATAAATTCTGGATATTTACCTTTGTCAGATGCATAGTTTGCAAATATTTTCTCCCATTCTTTGGGTTGTCTATTTACTCTGTTGATAGGTTTTTTTTCCCTCTGTGCAGAAGCTCTTTGGTTTAATTAGGTCCCATTTGTCAATTTTTGTTTTTGTTGCAATTGCTTTTGGCATCTTTATCATGAAATCTTTACCAGTTCCTATGTATAGAATGGTATTGCCTAGGTTATCTTCCAAAGCTTCTATAGTTTTGGTTTTACATTTAAGTCTTTAATCCATCTTGAGTTGATTTTTGCATATGATATAAGGAAAGGATCCAGTTTTAATATTCTACATGTGGCTAGCCAGTTATCCCAGCACCATTGATTGAGTAGGGAGTCCTTTTGCCATTGCTTTTTTCAGCTTTGTTAAACATTTGATGCTGGTAGGTGCACAGCATTATTTCTGAGCCCTCTGTTCTGTTCCATTGGTCTGTGTCTGTAATTGTTCCAGTACCATGCTTTTTTGATTACTGTAGCCCTGTAGTATAGTTTGAAGTTGGGTAACAGACTTCACTTAGATTAATCTTGGCAAATGTTTAGGGATGACTTAATTTTAAAAAAATTAGATGTAATTTATAGACCATAACATTTACCATTTTAAAACATATATTTTCATGGTTGTACAACCATCACACTATGTAATTTGAGAACATTTTCATCTCCCCACGAAGAAACCTCATACCTATTAGTCACTTCCCAATCCCTGAAATACACTAATCTGCTTTCTGTCTCTTATGGATTTGCCTATTCTGTACATTTCATATAAATAGACTCATATAATATATGGGCTTTGTATCTAGCTTCTTTTACTTAGCAGAATATTTTCAAGGTTCATCCATGTTGTATATATATCAGTGGCCAAATAATATTCTATTGTATGTGTATACCATCTTTTCTTTATTCATCAGCTGATGGGCACTTTTGCAACTTATTCATCAGCTGATGGGTTGTTTGCAACTTTTTGGCTATTATGAATAATGCTGCTGTGGACATTTGTGTACATTTTTGCATGAACATGTTTTCAATTATCTTGAGTCTAAGAGTAGAATTGCTGGATCATATGGTAGATCTGTGTTTTACTTTTTGAGGGAATCCCAAACTGTTTTCTGACTCTACCATTTTACATTCCCACCAGCAGTATATGGAGGTTCTAGTTTCTCCACATCTCTTTATATCCTCTCCAGCACTTGTTATTTTATTATTTTTACTATAGCTATCCTAGTGAATGTGAAGTGATATCTCATGCTTTTGATTTGCATTTTCTTGATGACTAATGATGCTGAACATCTTTTCTTTTTTTTTCTTTTATTTATTTATTTATTATTATTATACTTTAAGTTCTAGGGTACATGTGCATAACGTGCAGGTTTGTTACATATGTATACTTGTGGCATGTTGGTGTGCTGCACCCATCAACTCGTCAGCACCCATCAACTCGTCATTTACATCAGGTATAACTCCCAATGCAATCCCTCCCCCCTCCCCCCTCCCCATGATAGGCCCCGGTGTGTGATGTGCTGAACATCTTTTCATGTGATTATTGGCCATTTGTGTATTTTCTTTGGGAAAATTTATTCAAATTCTTTGCCCATTTTAAAATTGGGTTGTCATTTTATTCTTGAGTTGTAAGAATTCTTTGTATGTTCTTGATAGTAGACCCTCATTAGCTGTACGATTTGCAAATATTTTCTCCAAGTCTGTGGGTTATTTTTTTTCACTTTCTGGATAGTGTCCTTTAAAGCACAAATGTTTCTTGTTTTGAAGTCCATGTATCTATTTTTTCTTTGGTTGCTCATGCTTTAGGTGTAATATCTGAGAAATTGTTGCCTAATCTAACATCACAAACATTTACCTCTGTGTTTTCTTCTAGAAGTTTTATAGTTTTAGCCCTTACAATTAGGTCTTTGATCTATTTTGAGTTAAGTTTTGTACATGGCGTGAGATATGGGTCCACATTTATTCTTTTGTGTGTAGATATCCAGTTGTCCCAGCACCATTTGTTGAAAAGACTGTTCTTTCCTCACTGAATTGTCTTGGTACCCTTGTCTTGCTACCGTTGTCGAAAATCAATTAGTCAGTTGTTTTTTACATGTATATAGTCTTATTTCTGGACTCTCAATTCTGTCCTATTGATCTATATGTCTATTGTAGGCCAGTACCACAGTGTTTGAATTACTATAGTTTTGAAGTAAGCTTAAAATAATTAAGTACGAGTCCTGCAACTTTGTTCTTTTTCAAGATTGTTTTTGCTATTGTAAATTCTTGCATTTTCATATGAACTTTACAGTTACCCTGTCAATTTCTACAAATAGGTAGTTGGAATTTCAATAGGGATTGCATTGAATTGGTAGATCAATTTGGGGAGTATTGAGGCTTCCAATACATGAAGACAAAATGTGTTTCCATTTGTTCTTTAATTCCTTTCAATGAAGTTTTATAGTTTCATGTGTACAAGTCTTGCACTTATTCTGTTCTGCACATGTACTCCAATAGTATATTCTTTTTATACTATTGGATTGTTTACTTCATTTCATTTTCAGACTGTTCGTTGTGAATGTGTAGAAATACAACTGATTTTTTATATATTGATCTTCTATAACCTTGCTAAACTCATTTATTAGCTGGTATGTGTGTGTATGTGTGTTGGGGGGGTGTTTGTGTGTATGTTTGTATTCCTTAGGATTTTCTACATACAGGATCATGTCACTTTGCAAATAAAGATAATATTTTCCTTCTTCCGTTATAATCTGGATGCAGTTTATTTTACTTTCTTGTTTGATTTCCCTGTAGTGTAGAACCTCCAGTACAATCTTAAATAGAAATGGTGAAAGTAGATATTCTTGTCTTATTCCTGATTTTAGAGGAAAACTTTCAGTCTTTCACCATTAAGTATGATGTTACTTATGTTTTTTTTTAAATTCTATTTTAAGTTCTGGGGTACATGTGCAGAACGTGTAGGTTTGTTACGTAGGTATACACGTGCCATGGTGGTTTGCTGCACCTGTCAACCCATCATCTACATTAGATATTTCTCCTAATGCTATCCCTCCCCTAGCCCCCCGCTCCCCAACAGGCCCCAGTGTGTGATGTTCCCCTGCCTGTGTCCATGTGTTCTCATTGTTCAACTCCCACTTATGAGTGAGAACATGCGGTGTTTGGTTTTCTGTTCCTGTATTAGTTTGGTGAGAATGATGGTTTCCAGCTTCATCCATGTCCCTGCAAAGGACATGAACTCATCCTTTTTTAATGGCTGTATAGTATTCCATGGTGTATATGTGCCACATTTTCTTTATCCAGTCTGTCATTGATGGGCATTTGGGTTGGTTCCAAGTTTTTGCTATTGTGAATAGTGCCACGATAAATATAAGTGTGCATGTGTCTTTGTAGTAGAATGATTTATAATCCTTTGGGTATATACCCAGTAATGGGATTGCTGGGTCAAATGGTATTTCTAGTTCTAGATCCTTGAGGAATCGCCACACTGCCTTCCACAATGGTTGAACTAATTTACACTCCCACCAACAGTGTAAAAGCGTTCCTATTTCTCCACATCCTCTCCAGTATCTGTTGTTTCCTGACTTTTTAATGATCGCCATTCTAGCTGGCGTGAGATGGTATCTCATTGTGGTTTTGATGTGCATTTCTCTAATGACCAGTGATGATGAGATTTTTTTCATATGTTTGTTGGCTGCATATATGTCTTCTTTTGAGAAGTGTCTGTTCATATCCTTTGCCCACTTTTTGATGGGGTTGTTTTGTCTTGTAAATTTAAGTTATTTGTAGATTCTGGATATTAGCCCTTTGTCAGATGGGCACATTGCAAAAATTTTCTCCCATTCTGTAGGTTGCCTGTTCACTCTGATGACAGTTTCTTTTGCTGTGCAGAAGCTCTTTAGTTTAATTAGATCCCATTTGTCAATTTTGGCTTTTTGTTGCCATTGCTTTTGGTGTTTTAGTAATGAAGTCTTTGCCCATGCCTATATCTTTGAATGGTATTGGCTAGGTTTTCTTCTAGAGTTTTTATGGTTTTAGGTCTAACATTTAAGTCTTTAATCCATCTTGAGTTAATTTTTGTATAAGGTGTAAGGAAGGGGTCCATTTTCAGTTTTCTGCATATGGCTAGCCAGTTTTCCCAACACCATTTATTAAATAGGGAATCCTTTCCCCATTGCTGTTTTTGTCAGGTTTGTCAAAGATCAGATGGTTGTAGATGTGTGGTGTTATTTCTGAGGCCTCTTTTCTGTTCAGTTGGTCTATATATCTGTTTTGGTATTAGTACCAGGCTGTTTTGGTTACTGTAGCCTTGTAGTATAGTTTGAAGTCAGATAGTGTGATGCCTCCAGCTTTGTTCTTTTTGCTTAGGAATTGTCTTAGGTTTGCAGGCTCTTTTTTGGTTCCATATGAAATTCAAAGGAGTTTTTTTCCCAATTCTGTGAAGAAAATCAGTGGTAGCTTGATGGGGATAGCGCTGAATATATAAATTACTTTGGGCAGTATGGCTTTTTCATGATATTGATTCTTCCGATCCATGAGCGTGGAATGTTTTTTCATTTATTTGTGTCCTCTCATTTCCTTGAGCAGTGATTTGTAGTTCTCCTTGAAGAGGTCCTTCGCATCCCTTGTAAGTTGGATTCCTAGGTATTTGATTCTCTTTGTAGCCATTGTGAATGGGAATTCACTCATGATTTGGCTCTCTGTTTGTCTGTTATTGGTGTAAAGGAATGCTTGGGTTTTTAATAGATGACTTTTATCAGTTTGAGGAAGTTCCCCACTATTGCTTGTTTGCTGAGTGCTTTTTTCTTTTAAAATTACAATAGGTTATTGGTTTTTGCCAAATGTTTTTTCTGCATGTATCAAAATGATCATATGTCTATTTTACCATTTATTGTATTAATAATGTGTTGGATTATTGAATTAATATAGTATACTACATTTATTTTTATTTGTTGAACCTACCTTGTATTTCTGAGATCAGTTCCACTTGGTCTTAGTGTGTATCCTTTTTATATGCTGCTGAATTCAGTTGGCTAGTATTTTGTTGAGGACTTTTGCATTTATACTCACAAGGGAAATTGGTCTATAAAAGTTGTGTGTGTGTGTGATGTCTTTGACTGGTTTTGGTATCACTGTAGTACTGGCCTCAGTCTAATCACTTTATTTTTGAAAGATAGTTTTGCTGGATTTAGAATTCTTGGTTGTTAGGTTGTTTGTTTTTTCCTTTCAGAACTTTGAATATATTGGCCACATGTGGTGGCTCATGCCTGTAATCCCAGTACTTTGGGAGGCCAAGGCAGGCAGATCACTTGAGTCCAGGTGTTCGAGACCAGCCTGGGCAATATGGTGAGTCCCCATCTCTACAAAAATTAGCTGGACATGGTGGCATGTGCCTGTAGTCCCAGCTACTCAGGAGGCTGAGGTGGGAGGATCACTTGATCCCAGAGAGGTCAAGGCTGCAGTGAGCTGTGATTATGCTACTACACTCCCGCCTGGGTGACATAGTTGGACCCTGTCTCAAGAAAAAGAAAAAGAAAGAACTTTGAACATATCATCCAATTTCCTTCTGGCCTCCATGGTTTCTGTTGACAATTTAGTTGTTAATCTTTTGGAGGATATTGAGGATCCCTTGTATGTGATGAGTTGCTTCTCTCTCACTGCTTCAAGATTCTCTTTGATTTTGGTTTTTGACAGTTTGAATAATATATGTCTAGGTATGATCTTTTTGAGTTTATCCCACTCAGAGTTTTTTTGAGCTTCTTGGATGTGCAGACTAATGTTTTTCACTAAATGTAGAAATTTTTGGCCATTATTTCTTCAAGTATTATTTCTTCCCCTTTATGTTTCTTCTCTCCCTTGGGTTATGCATATGTTGATACATTGATGGCATCCCACAAATGTCTCTGAATCTATGTTTTTATTTATTTGTTTGTAATACGTGGAATTATTATAATGAGTATCAATAACATACAAAAATAAGAAATATTGATAATTTTGTATGCTATGCAAAACTATTCATACATGATTAGAAGTCAATGCTTCTTCTAAAAACTGACATGGTAAAAGTAATTACTTGTTTCCTTAATTTGGGGGATGCTACCTAACATTAAAAAAATGAAATATCACACAG
Organism: Macaca nemestrina; assembly: GCF_043159975.1. Taxonomy (NCBI): domain Eukaryota; kingdom Metazoa; phylum Chordata; class Mammalia; order Primates; family Cercopithecidae; genus Macaca; species Macaca nemestrina. Next base: position 57,332,809 of record NC_092136.1, read on the forward strand.
GCTTATTTTAAAAAAATAATTTTTACATGATTGTCCCATCCTAGAGGCAAGATCAGACTTAATTAACATCAGTAGAGATTCTTTAAACACATTACATTTTATAAAGTACCTTCTGGGTGACATTATTTGCTATTATACAAGACAGATGGGGAATAAACTAAATTCAAGTCTAACAGAAGCACCAGCAATTAAAATTGTTTTCAAATAATTTACAAATACATGTACTACATAAATTCATTTTTTGCACACAATACACAGCATTAGATTTATAAGAAAGACAAAGTGTATGGCAAAGTTAAATTAGAGGATAATTGCAGTTGTTTGTGAGTGTTCCTTCCCTCTATAATTTGCATATGGTCATATACGTGGGATTTCTTTCAGCAATCTCCTAAAAAATCAAGTTTACTTCTTTTTTTTTTGTCCTTCCTTTTTCTTTTCTTTCTTTTCTTTTTTTTTCCAAAAAGTTTTTTTAAATTATACTTTAAGTTCTAGGGTACGTGTGCACAACATGTAGGTTTGTTACATAGGTATGCATGAGCCATGTTGGTTTGCTGCACCCATTAACTCGTCATTTATATTAGGTATTTCTCCTAACGCTATCCCTCCCCCAACCCCTCACTCCACGACAGGCCCCAGTATGTGATGTTCCCCGCCCTGTGTCCAAGTGTTCTCATTGTTCAGTTCCCACCTATGAGTGAGAACATGTGGTGTTTGGTTTTCTGTCCTTGTGATAGTTTGCTGAGAATGATGGTTTTCAGCTTCATCCATGTCCCTGCAAAGGACATGAACTCATCCTTTTTTATGGTTGCATAGTATTCCATGGTATGTATGTGCCACATTTTCTTTATCCAGTCTATCATTAATGGACATTTGGCTTGGTTCCAAGTCTTTGCTATTGTGAATAGTGCCACAATAAACATACATGTGCATATGTCTTTATAGTAGCATGATTTATAATCCTTTGGGTATATAACCAGTAATGGGATTGCTGGGTCAAATGGTATTTCTAGTGCTAGATCCTTGGGGAATCGCCACACTGTCTTCCACAATGGTTGAACTAATTTACACTCCCACCAACAGTGTAAAAGCATTCCTATTTCTCCACATCCTCTCTAGTATCTGTTGTTTCCTGACTTTTTAATGATCGCCATTCTAGCTGGCGTGAGATGGTATCTCATTGTGGTTTTGATGTGCATTTCTCTAATGACCAGTGATGATGAGATTTTTTTCATATGTTTGTTGGCTGCCTAAATGTCCTCTTTTGAGAAGTGTCTGTTCATATCCTTTGCCCACTTTTTGATGGGGTTGTTTGTTTTTTTCTTGTAAATTTGTTTAAGTTCTTTGTAGATTCTGGATATTAGCCCTTTGTCAGATGGGTACATTGCAAAAATTTTCTCCCATTCTATAGGTTGCCTGTTCACTCTGATGATAGTTTCTTTTGCTGTGCAGAAGCTCTTTAGTTTAATTAGATCCCATTTGTCAATTTTGGCTTTTGTTGCCATTGCTTTTGGTGTTTTAGTCATGAAGTCCTTGCACATGCCTATGTCCTGAATGGTATTGGCTAGGTTTTTTTCTAGGGTTTTTATGGTTTTAGGTCTAACATTTAAGTCTTTAATCCATCTTGAGTTAATTTTTGTATAAGGCATAAAGAAGGGATCCAGTTTCAGCTTTCTACAAATGGCTACCCAGTTTTCCCAGCACCATTTATTAAATAGGGAATCCTTTTCCCATTTCTTGTTTTTGTCAGGTTTGTCAAAGATCAGATGGTTGTAGATGTGTGGTGTTATTTCTGAGGCCTCTGTTCTGTTCCATTGGTCTATATCTCTGTTTTGGTACCAGTACCATGCTGTTTTGGTTACGGTATGTACTATACTGTAGTATAGTTTGAAGTCAGATAGTGTGATGCTTCCAGCTTTGTTCTTTTTTGCTTAGGATTGTCTTGGCAATGTGGGCTCTTTTTTGGTTCCATATGAACTTTAAAGTAGTTTTTTCCAATTCTGTGAAGAAAGTCATTGGTAGCTTGATGGGGATGGCATTGAATTTTTAAAATTACCTTGGGCAGTATGGCCATTTTCACGATATTGATTCTTCCTATCCATGAGCATGGAATGATCTTCCATTTGTTTGTGTCCTCCTTTATTTCGTTGAGCAGTGGTTTGTAGTTCTCTTTCGAGAGGTCCTTCACATCCCTTGTAAGTTGGATTCCTAGGTATTTTATTCTCTTTGAAGCAATTGTGAATGGGAGTTCAGTCATGATTTGGCTCTCTGTTTGTGTGTTATTGGTATATAAGAATGCTTGTGATTTTTGCACACTGATTTTGTATCCTGAGACTTTGCTCAAGTTGCTTATCAGCTTAAGGAGATTTTGGGCTGAGACTATGGGGTTTTCTAAATATACAATCATATCATCTGCATACAGGGACAATTTGACTTCCTCTTTTCCTAACTGAATACTCATTTCTTTCTCTTGCCTGATTACTTTGGCCAGAACTTCCAATACTATGTTGAATAGGAGTGGTGGCCTGTCTTGTGCAGGTTTTCAAAGGGAATGCTTCCAGTTTTTCTGCATTCAGTATGATATTGGCTGTGGGTTTGTCATAAATAGCTCTTATTATTTTGAGATATGTTCTATGAATACCTAGTTTACTGAGTGTTTTTAGCATGAAGGGCTGTTGAATTTTGTCAAAGACCTTTTCTGCATCTATTAAGATAATCATATGGTTTTTGTCATTGGTTCTGTTTATGTGATAGATTACATTTATTGATTTGCATATGAACCAGGCTTGCATCCCTGGGATGAAGCCGGCTTGATCATGGTGCATAAGCTTTTTGATGTGCTGCTGGATTCCATTTGCCAGTATTTTATTGAGGACTTTAGCATTGATATTCATCAGGGATATTGGTCTAAAATTCTCATTTTTTTGTTGTGTGTCTGCCAGGCTTTGGTATCAGGATTATGCTGGCCTCATAAAATGAGTTAGGGAGGATTCTCTCTTTTTCTGTTGAATGAAATAGTTTCAGAAGGAATGGTACCAGCTCCTCTTCGTACCTCTGGTAGAATTCAGTTGTGAATCCATCTGGTCCTGGACATTTTTTGGTTGGTAGGCTATTTATTATTGCCTCAATTTCAGAGCCTATTATTGGTCTATTCAGAGATTCAGCTTCTTCCTGGTTTAGTCCTGGGAGGGTGTACGTGTCCAGGAATTTATCAATTTCTTCTAGATTTTCTAGTTTATTTGCATAGAGGTGTTTATAGTGTTCTCTGATGGTAGTTTGTATTTCTGTGGGATTAGTGGTGATATCCCTTTTATCATTTTTTATTGTGTCTATTTGATTCTTCTCGCTTTTCTTCTTTATTAGTCTTGCTAGCAGTCTATCAATTTTGTTGATCTTTTCAAAAAACCAGCTCTTGGATTCATTTGTTTTTTTGAAGGGTTTTTTGTGTCTCTATCTCCTTCGGTTCTGCTCTGATCTTAGTTATTTCTTGCCTTCTGCTAGTTTTTGAATGTGTTTGCTCTTGCTTCTCTAGTTCTTTAAATTGTGATGTTAGGGTGTCAATTTTAGATCTCTCCTGCTTTCTCTTTTGGGCATTTAGTGCTATAAATTTCCCTCTACACACTGCTTTAAATGTGTCCCAGAGATTCTGGTATGTTGTGTCCTTATTCTCATTGGTTTCAAAGAACATGTTTATTTCTGCCTTCATTTCGTTATTTACCCAGTAGTCATTCAGAAGTAAGTTGTTCAGTTTCTATGTACTTTTGTGGTTTTGAGTGAGTTTCTTAATCTTGACTTCTAATTTGATTGCTCTATGGTCTGAGAGACAGTTTGTTATGATTTCTGTTTTTTACGTTGTCTGAGGAGTGCTTTACTTCCAACTATGTGCTCAATTTTGGAATAAGTGTGATGTGGTGCTGAGAAGAATGTATATTCTGTTGATTTGAGGTGGAAAGTTCTGTAGATGTCTATTAGGTCGGCTTGGTGTAGAGCTGATTTGAAGTCCTGGATATTCTTGTTAACCTTCTGTCTCGTTGATCTGTCTACTATTGACAGTAGGGTGTTAAAGTCTCCCATTATTATTGTATGGGAGTCTAAGTCTCTTTGTAAGTCTCTAAGGACTTGCTTGATGAATCTGGGTGCTCCTGTATTGGGTGCATATATATTTAGGATAGTTAGCTCTTCTTGTTGAATTGATCCCTTTACCCTTATGTAATGGCCTTCTTTGTCTCTTTTGATCTTTGTTGGTTTAAAGTCTGTTTTATCAGCGTCTAGGATTGCACCCCCTGCTTTTTTTTTTCCCCCATTTGCTTGGTAGATCTTCCTCCATCCCTTTTTTAGAGCCTATATGTGTCTCTGTGTGTGAGATGGGTCTCCTGAATACAGCACACTGATGGGTCTTGACTCTTTATCCAATGTGCCAGTCTGTATCTTTTAATTGGGGCATTTTAGCCCATTTACATTTAAGGTTAATATTGTTATGTATGGGAGAATTGGGGCGGAGCAAGATGGCCGAATAGGAGCAGCTCCAGTCTCCAACTCCCAGCGCGAGCGCCACAGAAGACCGGTGATTTCTGCATTTTCAACTGAGGTACTGGGTTCATCTCACTGGGGAGTGCCGGACGATCGGTGCTGGTCAGCTGCTGCAGCCCGACCAGTGAGAGCTGAAGCAGGGCGAGGCATTGCCTCACCTGGGAAGCGCAAGGGGGAAGGGAGTCCCTTTTCCTAGCCAGGGGAACTGAGACACACAACACCTGGAAAATCGGGTAACTCCCACCCCAATACTGCGCTTTAAGCAAACAGGCACACCAGGAGATCATATCCCACACCTGGCCTGGAGGGTCCCACACCCACGGAGCCTCCCTCATTGCTAGCACAGCAGTCTGTGATCTACCGGCAAGGCAGCAGCGAGGCTGGGGGAGGGGCGCCCGCCATTGCTGAGGCTTAAGTAGGTAAACAAAGCTGCTGGGAAGCTCGAACTGGGTGGAGCTCACAGCAGCTCAAGGAAACCTGCCCGTCTCTGTAGACTCCACCTCCGGGGACAGGGCACAGTAAACTGAACAAACTTAGCAGACACCTCTGCAGACGCAAACGACTCTGTCTGACAGCTTTGAAGAGAGCAGTGGATCTCCCAACACGGAGGTTGAGATCTGAGAAGGGACAGACTCCCTGCTCAAGTGGGTCCCTGACCCCTGAGTAGCCTAACTGCGAGACATCCCCCACTAGGGGCAGTCTGACACCCCACACCTCACAGGGAGGAGTACACCCCTGAGAGGAAGCTTCCAAAGCAAGAATCAGACAGGTACACTCGCTGTTCAGAAATATTCTATCTTCTGCAGCCTCTGCTGCTGATACCCAGGCAAACAGGGTCTGGAGTGGACCTCAAGCAATCTCCAACAGACCTACAGCTGAGGGTCCTGACTGTTAGAAGGAAAACTATCAAACAGGAAGGACACCTACACCAAAACCCCATCAGTACGTCACCATCATCAAAGACCAGAGGCAGATAAAACCACAAAGATGGGGAAAAAGCAGGGCAGAAAAGCTGGAAATTCAAAAAATAAGAGCGCATCTCCCCCGGCAAAGGAGCGCAGCTCATCGCCAGCAACGGATCAAAGCTGGACGGAGAATGACTTTGACGAGATGAGAGAAGAAGGCTTCAGTCCATCAAATTTCTCAGAGCTAAAGGAGGAATTACGTACCCAGCGCAAAGAAACTAAAAATCTTGAAAAAAAAGTGGAAGAATTGATGACTAGAGTAATTAATGCAGAGAAGGTCCTAAACGAAATGAAAGAGATGAAAACCATGACACGAGAAATACGTGACAAATGCACAAGCTTCAGTAACCGACTCGATCAACTGGAAGAAAGAGTATCAGCGATTGAGGATCAAATGAATGAAATGAAGCGAGAAGAGAAACCAAAAGAAAAACGAAGAAAAAGAAATGAACAAAGCCTGCAAGAAGTATGGGATTATGTAAAAAGACCAAATCTACGTCTGATTGGGGTGCCTGAAAGTGAGGGGGAAAATGGAACCAAGTTGGAAAACACTCTTCAGGATATCATCCAGGAGAACTTCCCCAACCTAGTAGGGCAGGCCAACATTCAAATCCAGGAAATACAGAGAACGCCACAAAGATACTCCTCGAGAAGGGCAACTCCAAGACACATAATTGCCAGATTCACCAAAGTTGAAATGAAAGAAAAAATCTTAAGGGCAGCCAGAGAGAAAGGTCGGGTTACCCACAAAGGGAAGCCCATCAGACTAACAGCAGATCTCTCAGCAGAAACTCTACAAGCCAGAAGAGAGTGGGGGCCAATATTCAACGTTCTTAAAGAAAAGAATTTTAAACCCAGAATTTCATATCCAGCCAAACTAAGTTTCATAAGTGAAGGAGAAATAAAATCCTTTACAGATAAGCAAATGCTTAGAGATTTTGTCACCACTAGGCCTGCCTTACAAGAGATCCTGAAGGAAGCACTAAACATGGAAAGGAACAACCAGTACCAGCCATTGCAAAAACATGCCAAAATGTAAAGACCATCGAGGCTAGGAAGAAACTGCATCAACTAACGAGCAAAATAACCAGTGAATATCATAATGGCAGGATCAAGTTCACACATAACAATCTTAACCTTAAATGTAAATGGACTAAATGCTCCAATTAAAAGACACAGACTGGCAAACTGGATAAAGAGTCAAGACCCATCAGTCTGCTGTATTCAGGAGACCCATCTCACACGCAGAGACATACATAGGCTCAAAATAAAGGGATGGAGGAAGATTTACCAAGCAAATGGAGAACAAAAAAAAGCAGGGGTTGCAATACTAGTCTCTGATAAAACAGACTTTAAACCATCAAAGATCAAAAGAGACAAAGAAGGCCATTACATAATGGTAAAGGGATCAATTCAACAGGAAGAGCTAACTATCCTAAATATATATGCACCCAATACAGGAGCACCCAGATTCATAAAGCAAGTCCTTAGAGACTTACAAAGAGACTTAGACTCCCATACAATAATAATGGGAGACTTCAACACTCCACTGTCAACATTAGACAGATCAACGAGACAGAAAGTTAACAAGGATATCCAGGAATTGAACTCATCTCTGCAGCAAGCAGACCTAATAGACATCTATAGAACTCTCCACCCCAAATCAACAGAATATACATTCTTCTCAGCACCACATCATACTTACTCCAAAATTGACCACGTAATTGGAAGTAAAGCACTCCTCAGCAAATGTACAAGAACAGAAATTATAACAAACTGTCTCTCAGACCACAGTGCAATCAAACTAGAACTCAGGACTAAGAAACTCAATCAAAACCGCTCAACTACATGGAAACTGAACAACCTGCTCCTGAATGACTACTGGGTACATAACGAAATGAAGGCAGAAATAAAGATGTTCTTTGAAACCAATGAGAACAAAGATACAACATACCAGAATCTCTGGGACACATTTAAAGCAGTGTGTAGAGGGAAATTTATAGCACTAACTGCCCACAAGAGAAAGCAGGAAAGATCTAAAATTGACACTCTAACATCGCAATTAAAAGAACTAGAGAAGCAAGAGCAAACACATTCGAAAGCTAGCAGAAGGCAAGAAATAACTAAGATCAGAGCAGAACTGAAGGAGATAGAGACACAAAAAACCCTCCAAAAAATCAATGAATCCAGGAGTTGGTTTTTTGAAAAGATCAACAAAATTGACAGACCACTAGCCAGACTAATAAAGAAGAAAAGAGAGAAGAATCAAATCGACGCAATTAAAAATGATAAAGGGGATATCACCACCGACCCCACAGAAATACAAACTACCATCAGAGAATACTATAAACACCTCTACGCAAATAAACTGGAAAACCTAGAAGAAATGGATAATTTCCTGGACACTTACACTCTTCCAAGACTAAACCAGGAAGAAGTTGAATCCCTGAATAGACCAATAGCAGGCTCTGAAATTGAGGCAACAATTAATAGCCTACCAACCAAAAAAAGTCCAGGACCAGATGGATTCACAGCTGAATTCTACCAGAGGTACAAGGAGGAGTTGGTACCATTCCTTCTGAAACTATTCCAATCAATAGAAAAAGAGGGAATCCTCCCTAACTCATTTTATGAGGCCAACATCATCCTGATACCAAAGCCTGGCAGAGACACAACAAAAAAAGAGAATTTTAGACCAATATCCCTGATGAACATCGATGCAAAAATCCTCAATAAAATACTGGCAAACCGGATTCAGCAACACATCAAAAAGCTTATCCACCATGATCAAGTAGGCTTCATCCCTGGGATGCAAGGCTGGTTCAACATTCGCAAATCAATAAACATAATCCAGCATATAAACAGAACCAAAGACAAGAACCACATGATTATCTCAATAGATGCAGAAAAGGCTTTTGACAAAATTCAACAGCCCTTCATGCTAAAAACGCTCAATAAATTCGGTATTGATGGAACGTACCTCAAAATCATAAGAGCTATTTATGACAAACCCACAGCCAATATCATACTGAATGGGCAAAAACTGGAAAAATTCCCTTTGAAAACTGGCACAAGACAGGGATGCCCTCTCTCACCACTCCTATTCAACATAGTGTTGGAAGTTCTGGCTAGGGCAATCAGGCAAGAGAAAGAAATAAAGGGTATTCAGTTAGGAAAAGAAGAAGTCAAATTGTCCCTGTTTGCAGATGACATGATTGTATATTTAGAAAACCCCATTGTCTCAGCCCAAAATCTCCTTAAGCTGATAAGCAACTTCAGCAAAGTCTCAGGATACAAAATTAATGTGCAAAAATCACAAGCATTCTTATACACCAGTAACAGACAAACAGAGAGCCAAATCAGGAATGAACTTCCATTCACAATTGCTTCAAAGAGAATGAAATACCTAGGAATCCAACTTACAAGGGATGTGAAGGACCTCTTCAAGGAGAACTACAAACCACTGCTCAGTGAAATCAAAGAGGACACAAACAAATGGAAGAACATACCATGCTCATGGATAGGAAGAATCAATATCGTGAAAATGGCCATACTGCCCAAGGTAATTTATAGATTCAATGCCATCCCCATCAAGCTACCAATGACTTTCTTCACAGAATTGGAAAAAACTACTTTAAAGTTCATATGGAACCAAAAAAGAGCCCGCATCTCCAAGACAATCCTAAGTCAAAAGAACAAAGCTGGAGGCATCACGCTACCTGACTTCAAACTATACTACAAGGCTACAGTAACCAAAACAGCATGGTACTGGTACCAAAACAGAGATATAGACCAATGGAACAGAACAGAGTCCTCAGAAATAATACCACACATCTACAGCCATCTGATCTTTGACAAACCTGAGAGAAACAAGAAATGGGGAAAGGATTCCCTATTTAATAAATGGTGCTGGGAAAATTGGCTAGCCATAAGTAGAAAGCTGAAACTGGATCCTTTCCTTACTCCTTATACGAAAATTAATTCAAGATGGATTAGAGACTTAAATGTTAGACCTAATACCATAAAAATCCTAGAGGAAAACCTAGGTAGTACCATTCAGGACATAGGCATGGGCAAAGACTTCATGTCTAAAACACCAAAAGCAATGGCAGCAAAAGCCAAAATTGACAAATGGGATCTAATTAAACTAAAGAGCTTCTGCACAGCAAAAGACACTACCATCAGAGTGAACAGGCAACCTACAGAATGGGAGAAAATTTTTGCAATCTACTCATCTGACAAAGGGCTAATATCCAGAACCTACAAAGAACTCCAACAAATTTACAAGAAAAAAACAAACAACCCCATCAAAAAGTGGGCAAAGGATATGAACAGACATTTCTCAAAAGAAGACATGCATACAGCCAACAGACACATGAAAAAATGCTCATCATCACTGGCCATCAGAGAAATGCAAATCAAAACCACAATGAGATACCATCTCACACCAGTTAGAATGGCAATCATTAAAAAGTCAGGAAACAACAGGTGCTGGAGAGGATGTGGAGAAATAGGAACACTTTTACACTGTTGGTGGGACTGTAAACTAGTTCAACCATTATGGAAAACAGTATGGTGATTCCTCAAGGATCTAGAACTAGATGTACCATATGACCCAGCCATCCCATTACTGGGTATATACCCAAAGGATTATAAATTATGCTGCTATAAAGACACATGCACACGTATGTTTATTGCAGCACTATTCACAATAGCAAAGACTTGGAATCAACCCAAATGTCCATCAGTGACAGATTGGATTAAGAAAATGTGGCACATATACACCATGGAATACTATGCAGCCATAAAAAAGGATGAGTTTGAGTCCTTTGTAGGGACATGGATGCAGCTGGAATCCATCATTCTTAGCAAACTATCACAAGAACAGAAAACCAAACACCGCATGTTCTCACTCATAGGTGGGAACTGAACAATGAGATCACTCGGACTCAGGAAGAGGAACATCACACACCGGGGCCTATCATGGGGAGGGGGGAGGGGGGAGGGATTGCATTGGGAGTTATACCTGATGTAAATGACGCGTTGATGGGTGCAGCACAGCAACATGGCACAAGTATACATATGTAACAAACCTGCATGTTATGCACATGTACCCTACAACTTAAAGTATAATAATAATAAATAAATTAAAAAAAAAAATATTGTTATGTATGAATTTGATCCTGTCATTATGATTGTAGCTGGTTATTTTGCCTGTTAGTTGATGCAGTTTCTTACTAGCATAGATGGTCTTTACAATTTGGCATGTTTTTGCAGTGGTTGGTACCGGTTGTTCCTTTCCGTGTTTAGTGCTTCGCCTTCAGGAGCTCTTGTATGGCAGGCCTCGTGGTGACAAAATCTCTCAGCATTTGCTTGTTTGTAAAGGATTTTATTTCTCCTTCACTTGTGAAACTTAGTTGGCTGGATATGAAATTCTGGGTTGAAAATTCTTTTAAGAATTTTGAATATTGGACCCCATTCTCTTCTGGCTTGTAGAGTTTCTGCCGAGAGATCTGCTGTTAGCCTGATGGGCTTCCCTTTTTGGGTAACGTGACTTTTCTCTCTGGCTGCCCTTAACATTGTTTTCCTTCATTTCAACCTTGGTGAATCTGACAATTATGTGTCTTCAGATTGCTCTTCTCAAGGAGTATATTTGTGATATTCTCTGTATTTCCTGAATTTGAATGTTGGCCTGCCTTGCTAGGTTGGGGAAGTTCTCCTGGATAATATCCTGCAGAGTGTTTTCCAACTTGGTTCCATTCACCCTGTCACTTTCAGGTACACCAATCAATCGTAGATTTGATCTTTTCACATAGTCCCATATTTCTTGGTGGCTTTGTTTGTTTCTTTTTACTCTTTTTTCTCTAAACTTCTCTTCTCGCTTTATTTCATTAATTTGATCTTCAATCACTGATATCCTTTCTTCCACTTGATAGAATTGGCTACTGAAGCTGTGTATGCGTCACGTAGTTCTCGTGCCACGGATTTCAGCTCCATCAGGTCATTTAAGGTCTTCTCTACACTGTTTATTCTAGTTAGCCACTCGTCTAATCTTTTCTCAAGGTTTTTAGCTTCCTTGTGATGGGTTCAAACATCCTCCTTTAGCTCGGAGAAGTTTGTTATTACTGACCTTCTGAAGCATACTTCTGTCAACTTGTCAAAATCATTATTCATCCAGCTTTGTTCCGTTACTGGCAAGAAGCTGCGATCCTTTAGAAGAAAAGAGGTGCTCTGGTTTTTAGAATTTTCAGCTTTTCTGCTCTGGTTTCTCTCTATCTTTGTGGTTTTAATCTACCTTTGGTCTTTGATGTTGGTGAGCTACAGATGGGATTTTGGTGTGGATATCTTTTTTGTTGATGTTGATGCTATTCTTTCTGTTTGTCAGTTCTCTTTCTTACAGTCAGATCCCTTAGCTGCAGGTGTGTTGGAGTTTGCTGGAGGTCTACTCCAGACCCTGTTTGCCTGAGTATCACCAGCGGAGGCTGCAGAACAACAAAGATTACAGAACAGTAAATATTGCTGCCTGATCCTTCCTCTGGAAGCTTTGTTCCAGAGGGTCACCCACCTGTGTCAGGTGTCAGTCAGCCCCTTACTGGGAGGTGTCTCCCGGTTAGGCTACACGGGGTCAGGGACCCACTTGAGGAGGCAGTCTGTCCATTCTCAGAGCTCACATGCTATGCTGGGAGAACCACTCCTCTCTTCACACTGTGAGACAGGGACGTTTAAGTCTGCAGAAGTTTCTGCTGCCTTTTGTTCAGCTATGCCCTGCCCCCAGAGGTGGAGTCTACAGAGGCAGCAGTCCTCTCCCTGTGCCAGGTTGCTGCCTTGCAGATCGATCATTGCTGTGCTAGCAGTGAGCAAGGCTCCATAGGCATAGGACCTACTGAGCCAGGCGGGGGATATAATCTCCTGGTGTGCCGTTTGCTAAGACCATTGGAAAAGCACAGTATTTAGGCGGGAGTGTCCTGTTTTTCCAGCTACAGTCTGTCACAGCTTCCCTTAGCTAGGAAAGGGAAATCCCTCGACCCCCGTGCTTGCCAGGTGAGGTGATGCCCTGCTCTGCTTCGGCTTACCCTCTGTGGGCTACACCCACTGTCCAACCGGTCCCAGTGAGATGAACCAGGTACCTCAGTTGGAAATGCAGAAATCACACGTCTTCTGCATTGATCACACTGGGGGCTGTAGACCAGAGCTGTTCCTATTTGGCTATCTTGGAATGGGATCCTATGTATTTTTTTTTAATTGTTTGCTTTTTGTCCCTCAAACTAGCTAATCTCAATTAATCAATCTTCAAGTTTACTATCTCTTCTGCCTGCTCAAAACTGCAGTTGAGCCACTCTAGTGAAGTTTTCATTTCAGTTATTATGCTTTTCAACTCCAGAATTGCTAATTTTAAAAAATAGTTTATATATTACTAAGGTTTGAATGTGTCTCCCAAAAGTTTATGTGCTGGAAAGTTGTCATTGTAACAGTATTAAGAGGTAGGACCTTTAAGAGCTGATTAGGTCATAAGAGCTCTGCCCTCATGAGTATATTAATGCTATTATCATGGTTTATTTATTACAGCAGTGGGGCTCCTGATAAAAGGATGAGTTTGGCCTGATTTCCTTACTCTCTCGCGTGCTTGCTCACCATGTTATGCCTTCCACTGTGAAATGATCTTCACCAGGTGCTAGTGCCATGCTCTTCGACTTCCTAGTCTCTAGAACCATGAGCCAAATAAACTTCTGTTCTTTAGAAATTATTCAGCCTGTGGTATTCTGTTATAGCCGCAGAAAATAGACTAAAACATATGTTTATTGATCATCTTTATTGGTGGAATATAGTTATACCTTTATACTTTCTTTTAGTTCTTTTCTTTTTTCTTTTTCTTTTTTTTTTGGGAGCAGGGATAGGTTCTTGCTCTGTCACCCAGGCTGGAGTGTAGCAGTGTGATCATAGCTCACTGAAGCCTCAAACACCTGAGCTCAAGTAATCCTCCCACCTTAGTCTCCCAAGTAGCTTAGACCAGATGTGCATGCCACCATGCCTGGCTGATTCTTTACGTTACTATAGATAGGGTCTAGCTGTGTTGCCAAGGGTGGTCTTGAACTCCTGGGATCAAACAATTCTTCCTCCTCAGCCTCCCAGAGTGCTGGGTTTATAGGCATGAGCCACCGTGCCCAGCCTCTTTTAGTTCTTTAGACATAGTTTCCTTCAGCACTTTGAACATATTTAAAACAGTTCATTTAAAGTCTTTGTCTAGTAAGTTCAACATTTGGGTCTCCTTAGGGCAGTTTCTACTGATTGCTTCGTTTTCCTTCTATATGGACCATGCTTGCTTGTTTTCTTTCCCATATCTCATAATTTTTTTGTTGAAAATTGAACATTTTAAATGTGGCAACTCTGGAAATTAGATACTTTCCCCTCTGCAGTGTGTTTTGTTGCTGCTGGTTGTAGTAGTAGTAATTTGAACTACTTGCCTGAAGACTATGATCTATATTGTTTGTGACCATGGAAGTCTCTACTCGTTTATCTTGGTGGTCAGCTAATGATTGGAAAAGATTTCTTCCAATGCCTAGAAGCAATAAATCACCCATTCTGAGCCGAGGAACTCTACGTGCATGTTGGGGTACACTTGCAGCACTAAGCAAGGTAGTTGACAACTTACCTTAGCCTTCATTTCCTGCTTGTACAGAGCTTCAAGGTCAGCCAGAAACGAGAGTTTAGGAGCTTCTGAAGTCTTTCCTGTGCATGCATATAGCCCTATGTGTGTGTGTAGCCTCCTAGATTCCCAGGAATATGTTGGAGTTTTTCAAAGCCCCTACAGAGATCTCATTTTGCAGCTTTTTCTTTTAAACTTTTTGGTTAGTCTATTGTTGCTCCAAGTGTTATCAACTGCCTTGGGCAACTGTGAAGTTAAAACACCTGCTTGTAATTATTTCCAACAATTACAAATCCCTGGGAAGGAGGCATTTTGTACTGGCAAGCCCTGAGTTAGGCCAAATACAGACTGACTTATAAGTGGGTTATTCCAGGGAACCACTAGATGGTAAAATAATGACAATTCTTGGGAATGAAATTTGAAAGAGCCCTAGCTCCATTTTCCTTTCCCTGGTAGCTGGTAAGCTGCACCAGGATTGTGGGTTGTTACTTTTCACGATTATTTTTATTGCGGAGACAGAGAGTCAGAGATGGGACTAAGGCAAGTTAAAATGCCACAAAGCTTGTTGTTCCTACTGATATCCATTCATTCACACATGCTTTTTGGGTTACTGCAAGCCTTTAGTTAACATGTAGAGTTATGAAAAAGTTTATTCTGATTTTTTTTTTTTGCCATTTTTTCATTGCTTTTGTGGATGAGAAAAATTTTGGAGATTCTTAATCTGCCATTTTTGCTGATGGTGTTCCACAGCTCAACTTTTAAATATAATTTTTTAGTCTTCGTCTTATTTGAAAATTTTGAGCCATTTGGCTTTTGACCAATCTTCCCTTCAAGAAATGACCTCCTTGCTGCCTTTATGGACACCCTTTCTGTTCTTCAGTCTTCAGTCCACCGAAGACTTCCTCTGATTATCCTTTAGAAATTAATGTTACTCAGAATTCTGTTCTTGGCTCTCTTGTTTCCATTCTACATATCCTTCCTGGATGATCTCACCTATATGCATGACTTCAGTTGCCTTTTCTATGAAGTAACTCTCTTTCTCTCTCTCTCTCTTTTTTTTTTTTTTTTTTTTTTTTTTGAGACCGGGTCTCACTGTGTCACTCAGGCTGGTGTCCAGTGGTATGATCACAGCTCACTACAGCCTCGACCTCCTGGGCTCAGGTGATCCTCCTATGTCAGCCTCCTGAGTAGCTGGGACTACAGGTGTGCCATCACGCCTAGCTAATTTTTGTACTTTTTGTAGAGACAGGGTCTTGCCATAGTGCCCTGACTGGTCTTAAACTCTTGGGCTCAAGCAGTCCACCAGCCTTTGCCTCCCAAAGTGCTAGGATTACAGTCATGAGCCACTGTGCCCAGCCTCTATGAAATAACTCTTAAATTAATAGTTTCTACCTAGATTTCTCCTTATTTCTGGTCCTAAATATCCATTACCTCTTACAATTCCATTTTGGCATAATTAAGACAAAGCAAACTTAGCACATCCCAAACTGAACTGGTTATTTTACTCCAGATCTGTTCTTCCTCCTGTCTTTACTGTCTCAGTAAATGGCTGCCATGTCTCTCAGTTTTCAATGTATTGACTTTTCTCATACCCTCATCATGTCATAACTGATTAGTTACCATGTTTTACCACTATACATCTTATATATCGCTAGAATTTGTCTACTTTCCTCATTCCTGATTTTGCTTTTCTAGTTAAGGCCACAATTTCATCTTGCTTAAAACGATTGTAATGATTTCCTGTCTTCCCATCTCCTGGCTTGTCCTGCTGTCTGTACATTCTCTATACTGAAGGTAGAATGTGCTTTCCAAAAAGCACATTTTATTATGTCATTCTCTCACCTGATAAACAGTGACTAACAACATAAGCACCATCTCTGCCTTCAGGGAGCTTTGAGTATAGTGAAGAACACAAGCAAGGAGGTGACCAAGTACAATTCAGAGTATGGTGTAGTAAGTGTACATAGGAGAGGCTGAGACTCAACCAAGACTCAAGATTTTAAGAGAATTTCAGAGGAGATGATGTCTAAGCTGAGATTTGCAGGAAGAGTAGGAATTATGCAGATGAAGAGAGGAATGGGAAAGAGTGTTCCAGGCTGAGTACACATAAGAAGGCCTAGAGAAAGCACTGGATTCCAGGAAATGAAAGAAGTTCTGTATGTTGGCAAATTTTGTTAAGGAAGTAGTATGAGTTAAGCCTGAAGAATTAAGCTGAGACCGTATCACACAGGCTCCTGTATGTCATGTTAAGGGATCTACTTTAATGTCAGTGCTTTTGGGAGCCACTGAAGTGGTTTTTCTTGGGAAGAAATGTGATCAGATTTGCGTGTTAGAAATAGTATTCTGGCTAGAGTATGGAGAAAGCTTTGGATAATATGGCTTAGATGGAGTCAGGGTGGCCAGTTAGGAAACTCTTGCAGTAATCCAGGCAAGAGATGATAGTGGTGTGGGCTAGGATATGATATTTGGAATAGAGAAAACTGATTGATTTGAGAAGTGTTTTGGAAATAGAATGGACTTGTCAATATTGAATGTGGAAACTGAGGGAGAGGGAGAAGCTAAAGAAAATTGTTTGCATTATTTAGTTAATAAAGCTATCTATTTCAATAGTTATTTAGAATATAAAGCTATTATATGTTTTCAAGTATGTACATATATTACTGACACGAAAGTAGTGTTTTGTAGTTTTCTTTGAAAAATTATGCCTGATGTAAGTGTAAAGACTTAAGCTCCACTAAGTAGACTTTACTGTTCATTTGGCAAAAGCTATACAGCCTAATGACTGAGTCAACTTATTTATTTCTGTGAACCTTGCCTTGTATTTCCTATTGAGATTCAGTGATTAAACTCTGGTCAACTTTGTAGTCAACTTTTTCTTTTCTGTTGTAAGCATAAAGCTACATAAAATCGTTGCTATTAGTTTTCCCAGCTACACAAAGATGTTTCTACTCTGGACTTTTCACAATAAAGCAACCAGCTGAACATTTTTGCAATTTTCTGTTTGTAGTATAGTGGAATATCTGACTAAAGTCTTGCTGATTTTAGGTTCGGTTTGGCTTGGTCACTTTTTAATAAGACAAATTTATATCTACATAACTTTTGTTATCTGGTTAAAAAGTGTGCTTTGAAACAACATTCTTTGACTTTGAAGGCCTGTGTAAAAGTATATACTTTTATCACTAATACATGAAAAGAGAATCATTTATAATTTTTGCAGAAGAGGTCTGGAAACTCATATTTTTAGACTTTCATGTTCTTCTGCGTGGACTTTTTGGAAATAATAAACTTATAACCTCTACTTCCCAAATTATTCTGATATTTGTTAAATGGATATGTGGTTAGATACAGTATTGTTCAACAAAAATAGCTTTCAGTTTAATTTTAATCAGAATCATCAATATATTTTTATTTTAGAAAATAAAGGAAAACAATATTATTTTTCAAATGTTACAGAAGACATTTTTAATCTTCATTTTTAAAAGGACATGATGATTTCCTTTTAGAAGAGAAAAATCCCTTGGCACCAAAAGAGAAATCCTCTCTCTTCTCAGTTGCCTTTAAATATCTTGAACCTGTCAGTGAAATTGTATAATCTACTAATAACATGCCTAAGGCTTGTTGCCTTTTCTTGGGCAACAGAATTACCAATTGATGTGCTCTATCGATTTTAATCACACTGTTTTTATAGTTCCATTGCAAGGTTTCAAAAACTCACCAAATAAATAAATCTGTGGATACAGTTGCCTCCTTTCTCTGAAAATGTAATCATATGTATACTATTCCTTCTCAATCAGTTGTTAAGGTATAATATAGATGAGTAATTTTTATTTGATAGACTTTGGTCTTGGCTAAATTAGAATGTTCTCTTTGCTATTCAGAATTTACATATTTAAAATATACAGTTCTTATAAATGTGGTATCTGGGTGCCTTGTAGCATTCAGAATTTAGCTTGACAAGTTGCTCGTAGGCTATTTCATCAAGCCATTCCCTCTACAACTCAGCTGCAGACATCTAGAGCAAGCTCCCATAGGGTTGTATTTTAAGCTAGCTATGAGCTAATTATATGGCAGTTTGTATCTTAGAATCCATGTAGAACAATATTTGGAGCATTAGGTTGAGAGATTACGACTGCTAAAATAATTTTCTGATGCTATCATGCATCGGGTTTTGACAGAGTTGCACAACAGTAATAAAAGCCTCCATTTATTAGGAGCTTAAAACTTATCAGGACTTTACATATGTGATACCTTATCCCTAAAACAAATATGCCATTCAGATGTATATACACACCATCTATATATGTTGCATATGTGAAGACTGAGACCAGGTAGGTTACTAGGTAGGAATTTGAGCGTTGGTCTGACAGTAAAGCTTGGGTTCTTTCTGCTTTAGCATGAGTACAAACATTTCGTTTTAAGTTTGTGTACATGAAAAATAGATGCAAAATTGTCTCAGAAGACTTCTGAGATTTTAATGTTCAATAACTGTTTAGAAACTTGGGGTCTTTAGACTCTCAAATGGTAGAACATTCATGTTCTGTTTCTTAAAATTGGTGTAGCTTTATTGGCAATAGTACTGAATTTGGAGTAGGGGCATTTGCATGTATATATGTATAAAATAAAGAACTTAATATTTCATTGTGGAAGTTATAGTGAGAAGCATTGTTTGGTATTTTTTGTAATTTTGGCACTCATTAGAAATAAGTCATTTTTTCTGTCACATTGAAACATTGACTATAGTGAATTTCTCACTAAATTCTAATATGTTCGTATGGCAGTAGATTTTGATTGATTGTACTGGCTGGAGCCTATTCTTGATACTTTTTAGCTTTACAGTTTATATTTTCAGCAGACATTGATGCCCTGTGCCCCCTCCATTGCAGAGTTTCAATTGCTTGCTGAAGAGTTAGTGTTGAATTTGGTGGTCACTCTCTATTCACTAAAACCTGTGGCTGATTAGGGTCAGTTCTGGCAGTGCCCACCTAAGACTATTCCATTACAGTAGTCTTTTCTTTTTGCAGCTCTTCAGAACAAAAGCCTCATGTCCCACTCCACCCCATCCATCTTTTGTGCCTATTCTTCAGTGAAAAACACTCTTATTTAACCCGAATTTTTTCTGAAAGTGCTTCTTCCCATTTCTCATCCCAGGAGAGAGACCCAACTTTGTCTCTCCTATTGTTCTCGCCTTCAAATGGAAACCACCTCCTTCCATTCATCTGGAACCATAGGCTCTGAGCCCTTGCATGTGCTGGTGTCTCTACTTGGAGAACCTTTCCTTGACTTCTTCACAGGTGACTCCAACTCATTCCTTACAACTTAGTTTGAGTATTACCTGCCCCACGAAACTTCCCCTCAGCAAGTGAGTAATAATGATTTTTAAAGCAATAATATGTATCAGACAAAGTACCAGGAACTTTACAAGTGTTATCTAGTTAGTCTTCACAACAATTACATAGGATAGTTACTGCTGGCTGGGCGCGGTGACTCACACCTGTAATCCCAGTACTTTGGGAAGCCCAGGCAGGTGGATCACGAGGTCAGGAGATTGAGACCATCTTGGCTAACATGGTGAAACCCCCATCTCTACTAAAAATACAAAAAGATTAGTCGGGCGTGGTGGCAGGCGCCTGCTACTCGGGAGGCTGAGGCAGGAGAATGGCGTGAATCTGGGAGGTGGAGCTTGCAGTAAGCCGAGATCGTGCCACTGCACTCCAGCCTGGGTGACAGATCAAGACTCTGTCTCAAAAAAAAAAAAAAAAAAAAAAAAAGAAAAAGAAAAAAAGAAAACAAGATAGTTGCTGCTGCTGCTTTGCATACGGGGGAACTGAGCTAATAAGAGATAGGAGTGGAATTCAAACCCTGGTATCTCTCATTCAAAAAATTTATGTGTCCCACTAGATCATGTTACTTCTCTGGCCACGCCATCTTTTGTATCACTTTTATACTTTGTTCATATTTGTTATCATTATCATAATCATTATGAGTGAAGCCTGTGCCTTCATAATCTCCTTATCCCTAATTCAGTCCTTAGTGTATCACAGGTATTAAAGTGTGTACTGGATATATACATAAACTATTAGATGGCTGGATTCTCATTTGGTCTGTTCTCCTGTGGGGCCTCTGATGCTCTTTGCTGGACTCCTAACTGCCCTCTAGATACTCTTACTGATCAGACTTATAGAAAACTTGCCACCGAGTGCCTTTTCTTACTGGGTAGTTCTGGTGCCAGATGTAGTCTTCCCTTATCTTTCCTGTTTTGCTGAATTTAACAGCCATGGCACATTTATTCCTCAGCTATGACATTCTAAATGCTTTTGTTCTGGCTATGAGCCTAGGATTTGTGTGCTGTGGATAAGTGGCTCATCACTGGGATCGAAGGAAACAGGCTCTCCCAGAAAACAAGCATTCTTACTTGAAATTATGTGGCTAGGGAGCCTGGAAAGTTATTTTATGTCTCACATGAATCTTTTTGGTCTTAGCTATTACTTACACGTTTTGTTATGAAAGAAAAACAAACCAGTTATTGTTAGTTACTCTGTCTGCAAAAAGATTGATCTTTTGTTGAATATGAAGATATTAATAATAAGGTTTATTATGACCAATGCCTATAGTTGTTGGGGAGTAGGTAAGGCTAGCAGAAGCCCTTTGGGTTTGACAATATTGTCCATCACCAAAATAAATACTTACGTGTTTATATCCTTTTAGACTCCTGAAAACCAAAAATGTTGACTAGAACATAAGATGGGGGTGCAGTTATAGCATCTTGTCTGATAGGGAGCCTTTCAGAATCAGGTAGAAATTTAGCCTGATTGGAGTCAGGCTGGGTGTAGGGGTTTTGACATTTTGCTCCAAAAGGAAAGCTACAGGGTGGAGTGAGGGCTTCATTATGGTGGAGGTGCAGTTTTTGGCCTTGGAGACTTCACAGATACATTCTGACTTCGTTTACATGTCAGGTCATTGGCTGCCTTACACTGGGTACCTGCCTTGTATGTTATATTTGTAAGCTCCAAAACACTGTTTCCATCAATCAGTTAATGACTTTCAATCAATAATCCTTACTTAATGGAGGCCTTTTGTTGGACATAAATGGCAACGTAAATAGGACATGGTTCCTGCCCTGGAGGGGTCACAGTTCAGTGTAGTTTTTGTTGTTGTTTCTGTTTTATTAAATTAATATTATTTCTGCTAAAACTTGAAGACAGGGATTTTGGAATCTGTTGTTGGTATTTTGTTGTAGACTGTTTGGAGTTGTCAAGTTTGCAGTGGTCTGGCTATAAGGGGAAAGTTGCCTGAATCCTTCAATTGTGCTTTCATCCCTTGAACATGATCTTGAGGATCAGAGTGCCTTTCCTCATGTGGAATGAAACATCCAAGTCAGAGTGTTACATTACCCATTTCCTCAGCTAACTACGTAGTTTTCCTGGAAAGTTGCTGGCTTTGGACAGCTCCTCTCTCTCAGTACTCTTGAGAATGTTTGATGTAGAGCACAGGTACTCTTGACTGTGGAATTTTACATTAATATACTTATTAGTGAAAAAGTTTTAATTGGTGCATGATAGTCAAAGCTAGCAGACTTCCCAGATTTACTATTGAATTCCTGATCTTATTGATCTTTTGCTTATTGGATTAAGATTCCTGAGTATGAGGAGACTATTTTCTTTTCAGCTTCCTGGATGGAGCACAGCAGAGCCTTCCTGTTTGGATCCTTAGAACAGTTTTACTTCTTCAAGAATCTGTTGGCAACACTGAATTTTTTGTCTGCCTTAGCTACATGTGGGCCCACTTGCTCGCTCTTAGACCTGTTCTCTGATTTCATGAAGAGGAAGGAGGGATTATTTCCTTTTTCTTATAATATTTTTTCTTCTGTTTTTTATCTTTTTCTTTTCTAGGCAGGGCCACTACTTCTTAGCACATCCAACCTTCTGGCTCATCTCCCCCGCGCCCGGCATCTTACTATGCCCCTCCCCACCCCAGGATAAATTCCGATAATGCTGATCTGTTACAGGTGGAGTTCATGTTGACTGAGGTGAATTTTAGGGCTGTAACTGGTTTGGTCTGATCTGGATCCCCATTATAATATTGAAATCTCTACAGTGGAGGTGAGGAACAATGCCACTTCCATTCCTTTAAATGTTTGCTACATCTCAGATGATCGTTGGGAGTGATTCATCTTCATATAATTTTAGGGGTAGAAGGAACCTCAATACGTCCTAGTCTGTGCTTAAATTCCCCCATTGCTTCCCTTCTTCCAACTGACACTGCAGCCTCTACTCAAACACTTGTAGTCACTGAGATAGTCTTTCCTTTTATCTTTGACAGCTATAAATGTCAGGAAGCCCTTTATATTAGATGGAAATTGGCACCCACTCTCTCTTCAAATCACACAGAAGTCTAATCCTGTATGCCTTATCTTCTTCAGAAATGTGAAGAGAGCTCTCACGTTCCCCTTGAGATATCTCTTCTCCATGTGATCCCCTCATTTCTTTGACAACTTTTCCTATATTCCTTCCTGTTTTTCTAACTAAGTGATTTATGATTCTGGCTCTTTTCCACAAAATCACCACCCAAAAATTTTCACTGAGTGCCTATTATGTTCAAGGAAGGGCCTGTGTTGGAGAAAGGTCCTTGGCTTCTGGTTGCTTAGTTTTATATTTGTTATTTTTTTTGAGACAGAGTCTCGCTCTGTTACCCAGGCTCTAGCAGTGGTGTGATCTCAGCTCACTGCAACCTCTGCCTCCTGGGTTCAAGCGATTTTCCCACCTTAGCCTCCTGAGTAGCTGGGACTACAGGAGCACACTACCACGACTGGCTAATTTTTGTATTTTTTGTAGAGATGAAGTTTCACCATGTTGGCCAGGTTGGTCTCGAACTCCTGACTGCAAGTGATCGGCCTGCCTCTGCCTCCCAAAGTGTTGGGATTATAGGTGTGAAACACTGTGCCCGGCCAGCTTCTGGTTGCTTATAATGGAGAGGGAGAAAAGACTGATATCAACAGGGAAGAATCGGGGAGAGGGTTTCCTGGTTTATCCACTGTCTCTGAACTGCAATTTCTGTTTTCACCCTTTTTTTTTTTTTTTGAGACAGAGTCTAGCTCCGTTGCCAGACGGGAGTGCAGTGGCACGATCTTGGCTCACTGCAATCTCTACCTTCTGGGTTCAAACAATTCTCCTGCCTCAGCCTCCCTGGTAGCTGGGATTACAGTTGCATGCCACCACACCTGGCTAATTTTTGTATTTTTAGTAGAGATGGGTTTTCACCATGTTGGTCAGGATGGTCTCGATCTCCTGACCTCGTGATCCACCCGCATCAGCCGTCCAAAGTGCTGGGATTGTAGGCGTGAGCCACCGCCTGACCTCTGTTCTCGCTTTTAACTGTCAGTATAGGGGCCACATTTAAGACTGTCCTTCCGTATTACAGCTTAATCAGTGAGGAACATCATGCAAATCAAAATCGAAAGGAAAAATTAAAGCAAACACCAGTCAAACATTTGTTAAAATTCTGAAATAATGTAAATTTTAAATATACTGTAAATCCTTTTATAAGACAATACAGACTCATTTTCCTAATCATGCCCTTAATGAAAATAATAAGCAAGTGCCAGTCTTCCTTAAAATATGGCAATATGAACTAGAAAACTCATTGGGCCCTTCTTTAGGCTTTGTAAACATGTTACAAAAGCAGTCAGTCATTTGGCTTGGTCTGCAGAATGTCAGACAATCCATAAGTTTTTTTTTTTTCCCTTTACTTGAATAAAACATATTTTTGACTGAATTGACTATTTAGGTTTCTTGTAGACACAGTCTTAGTAAAGAAAACTTTAAAAATTGCTTTTGGAGAAGAAAATTGTAGCTAGTTATATCTTATAAAACCATTCTTGTGTTCATTTTCTTGAGGAAATTGCTATAAGTGTATCTTCTAGGGCCAATATGTAAGAGACCTTTTTATGATTAAATAAAAGCTCAGAGATTTTTGGTACCAGAGTTGTTTTATTGACTTGCCTTGGTTCTAAAAATAAAATGAAAACCTTTAGCCAAAGGAAGGCTCATGTGTTAGTTAAATACTGACATGATTTGAACTTATTTACTTATATTATGTCCGATTCCTAAGTATGTCCAATCTTTGGAGACACAAAGAACCATTATTGTGTTAGAAGATTCTTTGGTTTTGTAATACATATTTTTATATCTAAAGTCCTGTTTAAAGATAATTACATGGTTCTATAGAAAAAGAGCTATTAATCTTTGTGTTTACATAAGTTTGCAATACTTGATTAATTTTAAGCCTCTAAAATATGAGTGACATCATTTGTCCTGTGAGATAGTAGATTTGTTTTAGTAACAAATCTTTCAGATCAATTCGTAAATGAGAAAGAAATAAATGTGAGTAAACATTTGTTCTATCTTGGTTTTTGTTTAAGCTAAAATAATTAGAATTCAGCCGGGCAAAAAGAAGTTAAATTTGAAATCTAATTCTTGTCAAGAAATTTTGCATGCAGCTATTCAACCTATTGTTTTAGAATTGCTGTGGTGAGAAAGTAGAACATTACTTTGGCAAATGTAGGGCTTGGTAGACTGGAGAGCAAAAATGAAACTTCTCAGTGAATAATAGAAAAAATTCCTGTGCTTTATGACTATAGCTACCGAGTACTTCTAAGGCAACTGATAAATCAGAAGGCTGGAGCGAGAAAGTACTCAGAAGTCTATGACAATGTCAGTGATGCAATAATGACTTATTGAAAAATTGATGAAAATTAAAGGAAATGCTTTCTGAACAAAGCTAAGAAAAGAATAGCTGTTTTTAGATCTCCCAAAATCTATCTTAAAATGAAAATTTTAATATTTAAAGATTCTGTTGAAAATTTGTGAATATATATATATTTGTAAACCTTGAAGGATATGGTGGTAGGAGTACAGTTTATCATGAAGGAACTCAACTGCAGTTAAATAAAACTGTACGTTACAAGTGCTTCTTACAGTTTCTTATAAAAAGTACCATAAAGTCAGTATTCTTAATGTATGCAAAAAATGATGTTTTGCACATCTGACATGGGACTTCTCTACACCTGCAGAGAGAAAGCACTATTTTTCCTAAACAGAAAGCCTATTATTTGCAGATCTACTCCACTGCTCTGAGTCATTGATGGTTATAGATTTTATACTTAACCTGAAATGCGAAACATTTTCTTCTAGGTCTGAAGTTAAATCATTTTGCAAAGTGATACGGGTACATTCTGAATTTTCTTTGTCTTGCTACATATTCTTGGAAAACCAGGTTAAGTGTTTATAAGAGGGGTGTGTGTGTGTGTGTGTGTGTGTGTGTGTGTGTGTGTGTTTTGAGTGGCATCAGTTGCATTCTTTTCTTCCTCTGCCTGTCTGGAGAGCACTTTTAATGTACCTGTCCCCATACTCTCCATTGTAAGTTTTAATCACAATAGAAATTTTTTTTCCACAACTTTGATGAAAGGTCATATTTATTGGGCTGACTTATCTATTATTAAATTCTATTTAATAATCTTATAATACACTGTACACATTACCTGGGGTAAATGTAAGTACAGCATTTAGGATTTTAAAATCTATTCACAAATGAGATTGACCTCTAAATCCCCCTTTTGGGGAACACTTACCATGGTCAGATTTTGGTTATTCTAAGTGAATAAAATGAACTGGGTGGCTTTGTATGCTCTGAAACCATTTATATGAGAATCGTCTGTTCAATAAAAGTAGGAGAGGACTCTGCTATGAAACTTCCTGAGTGAAATGATAAGTGGCATGAAGAAAAGTAAAGCAAGGTAAGGGGCGGAGAGCGTGGGCTTGTTGTTTTAGATGATGTGGTTAGGAAAGCCTTTCAACTGAGCAGAAGGCACAGTGAAGCACGGGAGCGAACTGTGTGAATGTTTGAGGGAAAAGCATCCCAGGCAGAGGAAGCAGAAGGACAAAGCCTTGAAAAGGGAGTATACTTGGCATATTAGGGGAGCAGCAAGAGGCTACTGTATCTGAGAGAGAGGAGATATGAAAACTGAGAGGTAGTGAAGAGTCCATTTATTTGGGACCTTATAGACAAAATTCAAGAAAATTTCTTTGTCATTTCTGTTTCTTAATCTTGCTCTTTAATTATGTTTTTCTATCTTTTAGATTTGACTGCACACTTAGTATATTTTTATCCTTTCTCCTCTGATTTTAATAAAGGTTTAAGAGTATAAATTTTCTTGTAAGTGCAGCTTTGCCTGCATTCTATTAAGCTTAATGGCCATAAGTCACATGGCTACCCCAATCTGAAAGAGAAGCCCGGAAATGTAGGATGTTAATGAGCATATTGCTGCCCCAAAGAAAATCAGAATTTTGTTTGTAAAAGAATGGGAGGACAACTTTTAGGTAAACTACTAGCAGTATCTTTTATAAAATCCTATGGGCCTGGCAGATTTTCCTGCCTGATTGGCAATAGATAAGGATTGGATAAAAGTCAGCACAGCTTTCTGATTAGAAAACCAACTATTTCTTGTTTTTTTTTTTTTTTTTGAGACTGAGTCTGGCTCTGTCGCCCAGGCTGGAGTGCAGTGGCCGGGTCTCAGCTCACTGCAAGCTCCGCCTCCCGGGTTTACGCCATTCTCCTGCCTCAGCCTCCGGAGTAGCTGGGACCACAGGCGCCCGCCACCTCGCCCGGCTAGTTTTTTGTATTTTTTAGTAGAGACGGGGTTTCACCGTGTTAGCCAGGATGGTCTCGATCTCCTGACCTTGTGATCCGCCCGTCTCAGCCTCCCAAAGTGCTGGGATTACAGGCTTGAGCCACCGCGCCCGGCTGAAAACCAACTATTTCTTTAATGAAATAAATATATTTAATTTCCTATTCTATTCAAGTTTATTCCAGTTCAAAGGATAACGGTATATTGCATATATCCCCAGCTTTATCAATCTATGACTACAAAATCTACTTTTAAAGACTATTTGAAATGGTATAGCATAAAACTGTAATAATGTGCTCCCAATTACTTCTGGAAGTTTCTCAAGGTACTCCTTTATATGTACCGCAGAGTGTATTTTTCTTCCTCCTCAAATGAGATCTTTCCAACTTGCCACTATGCAGCTGCCAATGGTCCTAGTTAAGTAAAATGCTGCCATACTTATTTTAGGCTCAGGGAAAAGTAGCACCCACTCATTTTTATTTTTGCTCAATATAAAAATGAGGATACTTATGAGGATACTTAAACTTTTAGAATTAGCTAGTTTTATAAAAAGTGAATTATTCACTCCTTTGTAAAGTATGTAATAGGAATTTGCTCTAATAATAAATAGATTAAGGTTTAAAATTTGAAACCATAGTAATGTATGTTTAACACCAATATATTAAACCTTTTAAAAAACCAAAACCGACATTAAGAAATACATTTCATACTGTGATCAAGTACACACGCACACACACACTCTATACATACATATCTGTCTAATTAAAAGTTTCACAGAAATTTCCAAGGAGGTATGCTAAATATTCTATTATCTATTTGATTCTACTTTATTTTTAAAAAGTGATATCAACCCACAGAATGGATTTCATAACCCACTACTGCAGTTTGATAAGATGCTGTTTTAGACCATGCTTTTCAGCAGTTTTGTGGTCCTATTTTGTCCGTTTCTTGTCTATACAGGATGCTTCTAGTGCTAGTTGCTAGCTTTTCTCTGATTTCCAGGATGGTAATAGGATAAGAATTTATCTAAATGGTGATTTCTTTTCTTTCTGCAGCTCTCACGTGTGAATATGTGTCTAGTGCATCCTTAACTTAAGGACTTCACCAGTTCGAAGTTACAGTTTTCACCATCAACTACCTTATCCTTTCTGTTCTGGTTTTCTTCCTCAAACAGTGGAAGGATTTTTAAAGTTGCTTTTGTTGCAGAGTTAAACAAATGGCTGATAGTGACTTATATAAAAAATCCATAGAATGCCCTTACTGTTCATCTGCTTCTCAGAAAGATGTACTTTGTGTGTGTTCCAGCAAAACAAGGGTTCCTCCAGTTTTAGTGGTGGAAATGTCACAGACGTCAAGCATTGGTAGTGCAGAGTCTTTAATTTCACTGGAGAGAAAAAAAGAAAAAAGTATCAACAGAGACATAACCTCTGGAAAAGATTTGGTAAATATCAAAGATTCCACATCTAAGCACAAGTTGATATCCTGTTCCCTGATGGCACTGCTAGCTTCATCCATATCCAATGAGTTCTTGTTAGTTAATTCATTGCCTTCATTACTATTAAACATTTCTTTCTCACAGAAGAGGTGAGTAAATTTGATTAGTAACTTGTTTTATTATGTTTCCAACCACTGCCCAAATTAATTATTTCTCTGGACACGAGGTAATTAAACATGTTATCCCCACTTCTTTTTTTAATGGTTTATGCAGAAATGAATTGGTTTTCAAGTTGAATTAAATCTGAATTTTTGAGTATTTTCTTCAGCTGATGAAGAATGAGATTTATGGTTGTGGTTAAGTAAAGGGTAGTTATGGCTTTGTTATTTAAGTCGTGGTTGTCTCGGTGGAATATGAACTATACTTAACAAAATCAGTTTGCATTAGTTACAAATAATCTGTGGCTACCCAGTTGTACTGATTTCGATGTATTCATCTTTTTTAAAAAAAATTTTTGGGATAGACTTTTGCTCTTGTTGCCCAGGCTGGAATGCAATGGCATGATCTCAGCTCACCGCAACTTCTGCCTCCTGGGTTCAAGTGATTCTCCTACCTCAGCCTCCTGAGTAGCTGGGATTACAGGCATGTGCCACCATGCCCAGCTAATTTTTTGTATTTTTAGTAGAGAAGGGGGTTTCTCCATGTTGGTCAGGCTGGTCTCGAACTCCCGACTTCATGTGATCCACCCACCTCGGCCTCCCAAAGTGCTGGGATTACAGGCATGAGCCACTGTGCCTGGCCATACTCATCTTTATATAGAATAGGCAGTGTGTAAGATTGTGGTTGATACAGCACATAAGCCTAAGAAAAGTCAGGTTCCCATTCCTCAAAATTGTACCTTCTTCATATGTTCTCCTTTGACTGTTATTTCTGATTTGTGTTACCATATAGTTACCGCTATATGGATGTCTCAGAGTGAGTTGTTACTATGTTATTTTCACTCAAAGCATATTTTTGAGTGGCCAATAATTTATGTATAAGCTATTTGAGATGGTTGTTAAATTGTGAAAGGAGAGTGGTTGAGAAAGCTATAAAGTTGCTTTCTTTGATTTCAGAGAATGACTAGGTAAACTTTGATGAATCTGCTGTGCTGGTTATCATGTAGACTTTCCTGGATTCAGGGGATTGGGTTGAATAACTTCTTAAGGTCTCCTTTAACCTAATGAGCCAATGAATTGCGTAGGGCTTAGAATTTGAAAAAGTAAACAATCTTGTGCATAGTAAACATGGCACATGTTAAGGAGTTACCAGATTATCTAAATTAGGATTCTTTGTCAACCAAGAATATTACATCTTAAAGTTGTTGTTTTTTTATTAATTTTTTTTTGATTCCAGCCCTCAAGAACCTCAAATATAGAGAGAAAAGCATCTCAACAACAGTGGGGTCGGGGCAACTTTATAGAAGGGAAAGTTCCTCACATAAGGATTGAGAATGGAGCTGCTATTGAGGTATATAGAAAGCAAATGAAGCTACTGTGAACTTTCAGGTTTCTTCTAAGTCAATGGTTAATGGAAAAAAATGATTTAAAAATAAATCTCTAAAGAAAGGAAGAGGAAACATACCATTTTCAAAACATACCGTTTTCAAGTATGGTAACATTTTTACTAAAGAAAATACAGATTAATTATTTTCTGTTTATGGAGGACCAAGTGGATTTTAATTAAAGTAGAGAACATTTTCATTAGATAAAATGAGGATAGTTTCATCTTCAGGTCTTGGCCATTGCTGAAAACAATAGTGGAGTCTTTGTTTAGACCTTTTCATGATGCAGAAAAGGACTAGATGATTTTAGTTAGTTTGGCTGTTCACTTCCTTGATAGTGAGGCCAGAATCTCCCTCGTGAGCTCCTCCATCTTTTCCATCCTGCGATTGGATAAATACCAATATTATTTTTCCAGGATTCAAATTATTATATAAAATGTGAATTAAATATTAGAACAATAAAAAATTAAAATGTTTTTACATTAAAGAAACTGCAGTAAGAACAACCACAAAAAGAAGAAAATTGCATTAATGTTACCATTTAAATTGCTTTGGGGCACCACAAATTGCACCCATTTAAGATGGTATACTTAATAAATGTTTATGTTCTGATTGCTCAGCTGACTGACCACTCTTCATCTCTCTCCCTCTCCTTTGGCCTCCCTAGTGCCTGATACACAAAAATATTGAAATTAGGCCAATTATTAATCCTACAGTGGTCACGTGAAAGGGAGAGTTGCATGTCTTTCTCTTTAAATCAAAAGCTAGAAATGATCAAGCCTGACGTCAAAACTTATTTTAAAAGATATTTGGCAACTTACATGAAGTGCTTAGAAAAGCTGCCTGGCCTGAGAAATTCTGACTTGAAAAGTTTAAATTTCTCCCCTTTAATTAAAGGCCTGTACTTACAACACACACAGACAAATTTACCAAGTTTTAAATTTAGTCTTGGGCCAGGCGTGATGATTCATGCCTGTTATCCCAGCATTTTGAAAGGCTGAGGAAGGAGGATCACTTGAGACCAAGAGTTTGAGACCAGACCGGGCAACACAGCAAAACTCCTTCTCTACAAAATTTTTTTAAAAAAATTAGCAGGGTATAGTGGCATGCAACTGTAATCCTGGCTGCTGCGGGGATGCTGAGATGTGAGTATCACTTGAGCCCAGAAGTTTGAAGCTGCAGTGAGCTATGATCATACTGCTGCATTCTAGCCTGGGTGACAGAGTGAGACCTTGTCTCCAAAAACAATAAAATAAAGAAATAACAAATTTAGTCTTAAGAGCTTTTATAAAAGCAAAATGTGTTCATTGTGAAAAATTAGGCAAATAGAAGTGTGGAGAAAATAAAAATCATCAACCAGATGTAACCAATTTAAAACTTATTACCTTCACTTTTTCTATGCATGTACTAGTTTTGTTTTATTTTTCTTTAACATTTTTCCTGTATTAAATTAGGGGATATTTCAAATATATATACGTATTTTAAAGAAGTAACCTTAACCTGGTGTAGCTGAAGTTGAAGCTTCTATTCCCCCATAAAATAGGCTCATTTTAAATATTTTAAACATTTCAGAAGAGTATAAAGAAGGAAATTACAAGCATCCACAATTCTATTACCCTTACATAACTACTTTTAATATTTAGATGAACATTTTCCCAGATATCCATGTAAGTACCTCCACATACATACATTTTCATCATGAAATCATATCTTATATGCTTTTTCACACTGTACACTATGTCATGGACTTCTTCTGTGTCAATAAAAATAGATCTACATTATCATTTTAATAACATCCTTACACAATTATTAGAAATAATAAACTATTTTCTCCTTCATCACCATGTGTTAATATCAAAGCAGTTAGTTTAACAAAGTGATTAGTTTATAAAAAACTAGTTGGCCATTTCTCATTTTAGAATTCCTATTTAAACAGTATTGAAGTACTGTCTTAAAATTGTGGTTCCATTTAGAGAGAAAATGAAAGTTTAACTTTTAAAGGTCAAGAAAAATTGGGGAAATGGTTATGAAGAGATTATTTTGTAAATGCGAAAAGGGTAAATGACCATTTTAGTTGAGATTTAACTCACTTTATAAGATATAAGCATACTTCATCATATTGTGCTTTGATTTATTGCACTCTGCAGATCTTGCATCTTTTACAAATTTGAAGGTTTGGCAACTGTGTCAAGCAAGTCTGTTGGTGCCATTTTTCCAACAGCATATGCTCATTTTGTGCCTTTGTCTCACATTTTGGTAATTCTCACAGTATTTCAAACTTTTTCTTCATTATTGTATCTATTGTGATCTGTGATCCGTGATTTTTGATGTTACTATTGTACTTGTTTGGGGGTGTCACAAATTGCACCCATATAAGATGGCACACTTAATAAGTGTTGTGTGCATTCTGATTGCTCCAGTGACTGACCATTCTTCCATCTCTCTCCCTCTCCTTGGCCCTTCCTAGTCCCTGAGAGACAATATTAAAGTCAGGACAATTAATAACCCAATAGTGTTTCAAGCGAAAGGAAGAGTTACATGTCTTTTGCTTTAAATCAAAAGCCAGAAATGATTAAGCCTAACGAGGAGGGCATGTTGAAGGCCAAGATAGGCTAAAAGCTAGGCCTCTTGCACCAGTTAACCAAGTTTTTAATGCAAAAGAAAAGTTGTTGAATAAAATTAAAAGTGCTATTCCAGTGAACACATGACTGATAAGCAAAACAGCTTTGTTGCTGATATGGAGAAAGTTTGAGTGATTTGGAAGAAGATCAAACCAAGCACAACATTCGCTTAAGCCAAAGCCTAATCCAGAGCAAGGCCCTAACTCTTTTCAGTTTTGTGAAGGGGAGAGAAGTGAGGATGTTGTAGGAGAAAAACTTGAAGCTAGCACATATTGGTTCAGGAGGTTTAAGGAAAGTCACTGTCTCTATAACATACAAGTACAAGGTGGAAGCAGCCAGTGCTGATGTAGACGCTGCAGCAAGTTATCCAGAAGATCTAGCTAAGACCATTGATAGAAGGTGGCTACACTAAACAACTGATTTAAGCCTTATATGGGAAGAAGATGTTAACTTAATCCTTTCATAGCTAGAGAGGAGAAATCAATGTTTGGCTTCACAGCCCCAAAGGATAGGCTAACTCTCCTGTTAGTGGCTAATGAAGCTGGTGACTTTAAGTTGAAGCCAGTGCTCATTTACCATTTTGAAATTCCTAGGGCCTTAAGAATTTATGCTAAATTTACTGTGCCTGTGCTCTTTAAATAGAACAACAAAGCCTGAATGATAGCACCTTTGCTTATAGCATGATTTACTGAAATTTTAAGCCCACATTTGAGACCTACTGCTCAGAAAAAAAGTCTCCTTTCCAAATATTACTGCTCATTGACAATGCACCTGGTGACCCAAAAGCTCTAATGGAGATGTACAAGATGGATGTTGTTTTCATGCCTGCTAACACAACATTCATTCTGTAGCCCATGGATCAAAGTGATTTCCGTTTTGTAGCCTTATTATTTAAGAGATAAATTTCATAAGGTTATATCTGCTACAGATAGTGATGGATCTGGGCAGATTAAGTTGAAAATCTTTTGGAAAGGATTCATCATGCTAGAAGCCATTAAGAACGTTTGTGATTCATGAGAGAAGGTCAAAATATCAACATTAATGGAGTCTGGTAAACATTGATTCCCACCCTCATGGATGACTGAAGGGTTCAAGTCTTAAGTGGATAAAGTAACTATAGATATAATGGAAACAACAAGAGAACTAGAAGTGGAGCCTGAAGATGGGACTGACTTTTTGCAGTCTTATGATAAAACATGAATGAGTGAAGAATTGCTTCTTATGGATGAGCAAAGAAAGTGATTTCTTGAGATGGAATATACTCCGGGTGAAGATGCTGTGAACATTTTTGAAATGACAACAAAATTTAAAATATTACATAAACATAGTTGATAAAGCAGTGGCAGGGTTTGAGAGCACTGGTTTCAGTTTTGAAAGAAGTTCTGCTATGAATAAAATGCTATCAAGCAGCATCACATGCTACAGAGAAATATTTTATGAAAGGAAGAGTCAGTTGATGCACCAAACTTCGTGGTTGTCTTATTTTTAGAAATTGCCACAGCCATTCCAGTCTTCAACCATCACTACCCTAATCAGTCATCGGTCATCTACATGGAGGCAGGACCCTCCACCAGCAAAAAGATTGCAACTGCATTGTTATGTTTGTTAGCATTTTTTTTGCAATACAGCATTTTAAAATTTTGTGTACATTTTTAGACATAATGCTATTGCAGTTAATAGATTATAATATAGTGTAAACATAACTTTTATATGCTTTATTGAAATTTTTGCTTTATGGTGGTGGTCTGGAACTGAATACACAATATCTCTGAGGTATCTCTGTATATAATTGAGAGTTGCATATAAATATAAAAATAAAATTATGTTTTGTACTATTTTATAATTAAGTTTTCTGACTTTAATTCTATCATGTGCTATTAAGTGGTATCAAGGAAGAGAGAGGAGTTAGTTTTTTTAAGAGATACAAAAGAAACAGCTCCTTTAGGAGCTTTTAGACTGTCTTGGAAGAAAAGAAATGAGCCAAAAGGTTTGTAAACAAAAAAGCAAATAATATTGTTTGAGGACCAATACATAAATGGTGATAGGAGTAAAAATAACAGAACAGACACAATTGTGTGAAACAAGGAAACCCTTCATGAAGGAGGTGAGTAATTAGTTGGGCATTGAATTTTCTGTTACAAAAGAAAGGAATGTACGCATTAGAAAATACAAAGACAAGCCTCTCATTTACCTGTTGCATGGTGATATGGTTTGGTTTTGTGTCCCCACCCAAATCTCATCTTGTAGCTCCCATAATTCCCACTTCTTATGGGAGGGACCCTGTGGGAGATGATTGAATCATGGGGGCAGGTTTTTCTCATGTTGTTCTCATGATAGTGACTGGATCTCATAAAATCTGATGGTTTTAAAAATGGGAGTTTCTCTGCACAGACCCTCTCTTTGCCTGCTTCCATCCATGTAAGACGTGACTTGCTCCTCCTTGCCTTCTGCCATGATTGTGAGGCCTCCCCAGCCATGTGGAACTCTTAAGTCCAATGAACCTTTTTATTTTGTAAATTGCCCAGTCTCGGGTATGTCTTTATCAGCAGTGTGAAAATGGACAAATACAGTAAATTGGTACCAGGAGTGGGGTGCTGCCAAAAATAGACCCACAAATGTAGAAGTGACTTTTTTTTTTTTTTTTGAGATGGAGTCTTGCTCTGTCGCCAGGCTGGAGTGCAGTGGTGCAGTCTCAGCTCACTGCAACCTTCCCCTCCTGGGTTCAAGCTATTCTCACGCTTCAGCCTCCCGAGTAGCTGGGATTACAGGCACAGGCCATCACACCCAGCTAATTTTTGTATTTTTAGTAGAGACGGGGTTTCACCATGTTGGCCAGGATGGTCTAGATCTCCTGACCTCATAATCTGCCCGCCTCGGCCTCCCAAATACTGGGATTACAGGCATGAGCCACCGCACCCGGCTGGAAGTGACTTTGGAACTGGGTAACAGGCAGAGGTTGGAACAATTTGGAGGGCTCAGAACAAGACAGGAAAATGTGGGACAGTTTGGAGCTCCCTGGAGACTTGTTGAATGTCTTTGACCAAAATGCTGATAATGATATGGATGATGAAATTCAGGCTGAGGTGGTTTCAGATGGAGATGAGGAACTTGTTGGGAACTGGAGTAAAGTTGACTCTTGTTATGTTTTATTAAAGTGACTAGCAGCATTTTGTACCTGCCTTAGAGATTTGTGGAACTTTAAACTTGAGAGAGATGATTTAGGGTATCAGGTGGAAGAACTTTCTAAGCAGCAGAGCATTGTAGAGGTAAGCTGGGTGCTGTTAAAGGCATTCAGTTTTATAAGAGAAGCAGAGCATAAAAATTTAGAAAACTTGCAGCCTGCTATAGAAAATGCAATAGAAAAGAAAATCCCATTTTCTGAGGAGAAATTCAAGCTGGCTGCAGAAATTTGCATAAGTAACCAGAGCCAAATGTTAATCTCCAAGACAATGAGAAAAATGTCTCCAGGGCATGTCAGAGGTCTTCACAGCAGCCCCTCCCATTACCCAGAGTACTAGGAAGAAAAAGTGGTTTCGTGGGCTGGGCCCACGATTCCCATGCTGTGTGCAGCCTAGGGACTTGGTGCCCTGCATCCTAGCCACTCCAGCCATAGCTGAAAGGGCCCAACATAGAACTTGGGCTGTGGCCTCAGAGGCTGCAAGCCTCAAGCCTTGGCTGCTTTCATGTGGTGTTGAGTCTGCAAGTGCACAGAAGTCAAGAATTAGGGTTTGGGAACCTCCACCTAGATTTCGGAAGATATATGGAAATGCCCAGGCAGAAGTTTGCCACAAGAGCAGCATCCTCAGGGAGAACCTCTTCTAGGGTAGTGCAGAAGGGAAATATGGGGTAGGAGCCCCCACACAGATTCCCTACTGGGGCACTGCCTAGTGGAGCTGTGAGAAGAGGGCCACCATTCTCCAGACCCCAGAATAGTAGATCCACTGACAGCTTGCACCATGCACCTGGAAAGGCCACAGACACTCAATGTCAGCCTGTGAAAGCAGCCAGGAGGGAGGCTGTACCCTGCAAAGCTACAGGGACAGAGCTGCCCAAGACTATGGGAACCTACCTCTTGCTTCAGCGTGACCTGGATATGAGACATGGAGTCAAAGGAGATCATTTTGGAGCTTTAAGATTTGGCTGCCCCACTGGATTTCGGACTTGCATGGGGCCTGTAGCCTTTTTGTTTTGGCCAATTTCTCCCATTTGTAATGACCATTATTTACCCAATGCCTATACTCCCATTGTATCTAGGAAGTAACTAACTTGCTTTTGATTTTACAGGCTCATAGGCAGAAGGGACTTACCCTGTCTTAGATGTGGACTTTTGAGTTAATGCTGAAATGAGTTGAGACTTTGGGGGACTGTTGGGAAGGCATGATTGGTTTTGAAATGTGAAGTTATGAGATTTGGGAAGGGCCAGAGTTGGAATGATATGGTTTGGCTCTGTGTCCCCACCCAAATTTCATCTTGTAGCTCCCATAATTCCCATGTGTCATGGGAGGGAACCAGTGGGAAATGATTGAATCACAGGGGTGGGTCTTTTCCATGTTGTTCTCATGATAGTGAATGGATCTCACGAGATCTGATGGTTTTAAAAACGGGAGTTTCTGTGTACAAGTCCTCTCTTTGCCTGCTTCTATCCATGTAAGATGTGACTTGCTCCTCCTTGCCTTATGCCATGATTGTGAAGCCTCCCCAGTCATGTGGAACTGTAAGTTATCTTTCTTTTGTAGATTGCCCGGTGTCGGGTATGTCTTTATCAGCATTATGAAAACGGACTAATACACATGGTGAATGTGAAAGTGATCACACAGAGAGAGAGAGTGGCATTTTGAGAGTGGCATTTCTATGGAAGGCTTTGACTAGCTGATCCAACCAGGGCATTACCTAGTGGCATTAGTTCAGCTGCTCTCCCATGTTCTGGTTCCTATGCATGATGGGTCCAGAAACTCTTGTTAATTCCCTGGAGTTGATTTGAGTCGGGGAAACTGACTCCCCCAAAACCAAATTTACAAGAAATGAAAGAGTAAATGAGTTAGCTGTTTATTATTTGCAATGCAAACCAAAATGGTGGTGTTGGCAAAACCAATGTATTCTTTCTTTGTAGGTAGAAGTTAAATGATAAGAGGATGGATTCTTGGTTTGGATGATGGTTTCATGAGTAGTGGTTATTTTTTTTCTCAGTGCTGATCTGTGTTGAAATTTTTGTCACATACTGCTTTTTCTAAAGCAAAAGGAATAAAACAAAAGTGATTTTTAATAAGATAAAGGAAAAGCATTAGTTTTTAAATAAGGAAACATTTGTTCAGTAGTTACTATGTGTTGATTTTGTAGTATAGCTTTCAGAGATTCGGGATTTTTTGGCGTGAGTGTATTTTATATCTGCACACACTTATGTATATATATTAGTACTCCATTTCTCCTTTTTCTTATGAAGATATTTCATTAATATAGTTTGAAAGAGATTCATTTTTATACTTTTGAGTTTTTCCACATTTCACCATTAGGATTTTTATGGTTTTCTTCCAAAGGACACTTAATAAAATTCATCAACACTTATTTTTGGTTAAGATGTGTTTATTAATATCGGAGAAAATATGTAGTGTCTTCTATTTGATTTTAACTTGGAGCAGAATCTCTTTTCCCTTGGGTGAATATCTGTCAGTATTATATGTTCTTTTTTCTTTTTTTTTTTTTTGAGGCAGAGTCTCGCTCTGTCACCCAGGCTGGAGTGCAGTGGTGCCATCTTGGCTCACTGCAAGCTCCGCCTCCCAGGTTCTTGCCATTCTCCTGCCTCAGCCTCCCGAGTAGCTGGGATTATAGGCGCCCGCAACCAAGCCCGGCTAATTATTTGTATTTTTAGTAGAGATGGGGTTTCACCGCTTTAGCCAGGATGGTCTAGATCTCCTGACCTCGTGATCTGCCCGTCTCGGCCTCCCAAAGTGCTGGGATTACAGGCGTGAGCCACCGCGCCCGGCCGTTCATTTTTAATAGCTATTGAATGGCATAGAGAGACAAAGAACTCTTTTTTTTTTCTTTTTTCCTCCAGGAAATCTATACCTTTGGAAGAATATTGGGAAAAGGGAGCTTTGGAATGGTCATTGAAGCGACAGACAAGGAAACAGAAACGAAGTGGGCAATTAAAAAAGTGAACAAAGAAAAGGTAAGGCTCATTAGCAGCATCCTACTGAGGGCACAGTGTTAGTGCAGGGTGGGTGTGGGCAGTACAGCTTTTCACACTAACACAAGCTGCCTCTCACCCCGAGGTCCCAGCCTGGGCTGATCCCCTAGAGAAGCATGGCATTTCTCTAGCCTCCTGGAAAGGGACTAGTTTGTGAACTCAAGTAGGCAAGTGCTGCCTGGAAAAAACAAATGGAAGGAATAATATAACCAATATAACAAAAAATAGGTAAATTTTACCAGAGTATGCTGAAGATAAGGGCTGGTTCTCAGTATCTGTAGGCACAGGGCTGTGGGCTAGAGATATCTTAGCTAGAAGTGCTGATACTCTGTCCTGATGTTGTTTTGATACACTTTTCTCCTATCCTCTCCTTTCATTTCCTCACTGTTAGCTAATTCTGTTTGTTCATCCTGCCTGCTCTTTCACGTTGAATCACTTTTTGCTTCAACTATCTATGTTATGCTCTTTTATCTGCCGCACTCCTCACTAGATTTCCTCTCGAACTGGGAAACGACTGGGCTTCTCTTGATGATAAAGTCTGAGACCTCAGACTTGACACCTGATCATTTCATCAACCTTTTGCATTTCTGTGCCTGGGAAAAACCAAACAACATTATGGTGTTTTCCCCTAGGATTTGTGATGATAAATATCACATTTAAAAAACAAAATGGTAGGTTTTATGTATTATTTAAAACAAACTGTAGCAAATTACGTACCATTTCTCCCTAATGTTTAGTAAGGTAACATATCAATCTTAATAAAGGGATTAAGAGCCTTTCTAGAAAATTTTAGAATTCTTTAGAACCATAGGTAGCATCCTAAGTGCTACCTGAGATGTTATTTCCTTTGCTTCTTTGGTGTTAGGTAGGGTTAGGGGTTCAGTTTTTGGGTTATGTAACTATCATGCCTACTTGCAACTTTAGGAATTAATAATCTTTCATATTCGTATTTATGTTGAGATTTTGTGAGACCGTAAGACAGTAAGATAAAACTATATAGTCAGTATATGAAGTGAATAGTGTAATATTGTGTTATATTCAGGTCAAGCCATTTGGGAAGGGGAGAGAAACAGAATCGAGATGGATATTAGGAGAAATTGGGGTAACTTTCCATATCTAGTCTAGACAAAAATTCACTCCTCACAGTCACTATTTCTCTTGATCCTTTAGGTCGAGGGTCCCCAGTCCCCAGGTCTTGGACTGGTACCTATTCATGGCCTGTTAGGAACCAGGCTCCACACCAGGAGGTGAGCAGCAGGCGAGTGAGCATCACCACCTGAGCTCTGCCTCCTGTCATATCAGTGGTGGCATTAGATTCTCATAGGAGCACAAACTCTACTGTGAACTGTATATGTGAGGGATCTATGTTGTATGCTCCTTATGAGAATCCAACTAATGCCTGATGATCAGAGGTAGAACAGTTTCACTCTGAAACCATGCCCTCTCCCACAACCCTGGTTCATGGAAAAATTGTCTTCCATGAAATCAGTCCCTAGTACCAAAAAGGTCAGGGACTGCTGTTCTAGGTTAACCTATAAATGTGACTTAATCCTTGGGCGGGGCATAGTATGATGGGCAGTGTCCCACCCACTCCTGAGATGCTAAAGGTTGAGAAGGAGAGGTAATTGGAAGCTGGAATGACACTAGGTAAAATTTTAATTAGGCAAAATTTGCCTTATGACTAATCCATTTCCACTCCCTTAAGAACCGTTATGTATTTTCCCAAATCAGGTGGATGGGAGGTGGAGGAATAGCACCTTTGTTATTCCTTGCAGGGAGACTTTTTATTGGAAATTGTCAGGCCTAAAACTTCCACCTATCAATTTCTTCTTTACTATTCCTTGCACCCAACCCAGACTCTCTCTGCTTTCACCTGGACTGACCCTGACACCCATCAGTCCCAGCAGCTTACCTGGGCTGTGCTGCCGCAAGGTTTCAGGGACAGCCCTCATTACTTAAGCCAAGCTCTTTCTCATGGTTTACTTTCTTTCCACCTCTCTGCTTCTCACCTTATTCAATATATTGATGACCTTCTTCTTTGTAGCCCCTCCTTTGAATCTTCTCAACAAGACACCCTTCTCTTCCTTCAGCATTTATTCTCCAAAGGATATCGGGTATCCCCCTCCAAAGCTCAAATTTCTTTTCCATCCGTTACCTACCTTGGCATAATTCTTCATAAAAACACACATGCTCTCCCTGCCAATTGTGTCCGACTGATCTCTCAAACACCAACACCTTCTACAAAACAACAACTCCTTTCCTTCCTAGGCATGGTTGGATACTTTTGACTTTGGATACCTAGTTTTGCCTCCTAACAAAACCATTATATAAACTCACAAAAGGAAACGTAGCCGACACCATAGATCCTAAATCCATTCCCCACTCCTCTTTCCATTCCTTGAAGACAGCTTTAGAGACTGCCCCCACCCTAGCTCTCCCTGACTCATCCCAGCCCTTTTCATTACACACAGCCGAAGTGCAGGGCTGTGCAGTTGGAATTCTTACACAAGGACCAGGATTGCGTCCTGTAGCCTTTCTGTCCAAACAACTTGACCTTACTGTTTTAGGCTGGCCATCATGTCGCCGTGCAGCGGCTGCCGCAGCCCTAATACATTTAGAGGCCCTCAAAAATCACAGATTATGCTCAACTCACTCCCTACAGTTCTCATAACTTCCAAAATCTATTTTCCTCCTCATGCTTGACACATATACTTTCTGCCCCGCCAGCACCTTCAGCTATACTCACTCTTTGCTGAGTCTCCCACAATTACCATTGTTCCTGGCCCAGACTTCAATCCGGCCTTCCCCATTATTCCTGATACCACACCTGACCCCCATGACTGTGTCTCCCTGATACACCTGACATTCACCCCATTTCCCCATATTTTCTTCTTTCCTGTTCCTCACCCTTTTCACACTTGGTTTATTGATGGCAGTTCCACCAGGCCTAATCGCCACACACCAGCAAAGGCAGGCTATGCTATAGTATCTTCCACATCTATCATTGAGGCTACTGCTCTGCCCCCCTCCACTACCTCTGAGCAAGCCGAACTCATTGCCTTAATTCGGGCCCTCACTCTTGTAAAGGGACTATGTGTCAATATTTATACTGACCCCATATCCTGCACCACCATGCTGTTTTATGAGCTGAAAGGTTTCCTCGCTACACAAGGGTCCTCCATCATTAATGCCTCTTTAATAAAAACTGTTCTCAAGGCTGCTTTACTTCCAAAGGCAGCTGGAGTCATTCACTGCAAGGGCCATCAAAAGGCATCAGATCCCATCGCTCAGGGCAATGCTTATGCTGATAAGGTAGCTAGAGAAGCAGCTAGCATTCCAACTTCAGTCCCTCATGGTCAGTTTTTCTCCTTTTCATCGGTCACTCCCGCTTACTCTTCCACTGAAACTTCCACCTTTCAATCTCTTCCCACACAAGGCAAATGGTTCTTGGACCAAGGAAAATATCTCCTTCCAGCCTCACAGGCCCATTCTATTCTATCGTCATTTCATAACCTCTTGCATGTAGGTTACAAGCTGCTAGCCCACCTCTTAGAACCTCTCATTTCCTTTCCATCGTGGAAATCTATCCTTAAGGAAATCACTTCTCGGTGTTATATCTGCTATTCTACTACTCCTCAGGGATTGTTCAGGACCCCTCCCTTCCGTATACATCAAGCTCAGGTATTTGCCCCTGCCCAGGACTGGCAAATTGACTTTACTCACAATGCCTCGAGTCAGGAAACTAAAATACCTCTTGGTCTGGGTAGACACTTTCACTGGATGGGTAGAGGCCTTTCCCACAGGATCTGAGAAAGCCACCATTCTGTCAGACGTAATTCCTCAGTTTGGCCTTCCCACCTCTATACAGTCCAATAATGGACGGGCTTTTATTAGTCAAAACATCCAAGCAGTTTCTCAGGCTCTTGGTATTTAGTGGCTCCTGGTTTTACCTCAAACTGCCACCCTTAAGTCTCTCTTTAAGTGTATGGAAGATCTTCAGTGACAAAGTACACTCCAATACTTTGACCCTGATGAAGTCCTGTTCTTTACTTTTATACTCGCTCTTATTCTCATGCCACCCTCTAACCTCTCCCCAGCTATCTCCACCACACTATCAATCTCACTCTCTCCTAGCCGTTTCTAATCCTTCTTTAACAAACAATTGCTGGCTTTGCATTTCTCTTTCATCCAAATTCGACAAGGCTCTGACTTTTTCACTAATTAAAAAAAAAGGCGGAGGGGACTCTGTATATTTTTAAATGAAGAATGTTGTTTTTACCTAAATCAATCTGGCCTGGTATATGACAACATTAAAAAAAAAACTGAAGGATAGAGCCCAAATACTCACCAACCAAGTAAACAATAACATTGAACCCCCTTGGACACCCTCTAATTGGACGTCCTGCGTACTCCCAATTCTTAGTCCTTTAATACCTATTTTTCTCCTTCTTTTATTTGGACCTTGTGTCTTTTATTTAGTTTCTCAATTCATACAAAACCATATCCAGGCCATCACCAATAATTCTATATGACAAATGCTCCTTCTAACAACCCCACAATATCACCCTTTACCCCAAAATCTTTCTTTAGTTGAATCTCTCACACTCTAGGTTCCCACGCTGCCCCTAATCCCACTCGAAGAAGCCCTGAGAAACATCACCCATTATCTCTCCACACCACCCGCAAAAATTTTCACTGCCCCAACACTTTACCACTATTGTGTTTTATTTTTCTTATTAATATAAGAAGACAGGAATGTCAGGCCTCTGCACCCAAGCTAAGCCATCATATCCCCAGTGACCTGCATGTGTACATCCAGATGGCCTGAAGCAACTGAAGATCCACAAAAGTGAAAATAGCCCTAACTGATGACATTCCACCATTGTGATTTGTCTCTGCCCCACCCTAACTGATCAATGTACTTTGTAATCTCCCCCACCCTTAAGAAGGTTCTTTATAATCTCCCCCACCCTTGAGAATGTACTTTGTGAGATCCACCTCCTGCCCCCAAAACATTGCTATTAACTCCACCACCTATCCCAAAACCTCTAAGAACTAATGATAATCCCACCACCCTTTGCTGACTCTCTTTTCGGACTCAACCTGCCTGCACCCAGGTGAAATAAACAGCCATGTTGCTCACACAAAGCCAGTTTGGTGGTCTCTTCACACTGACACATGAGACAGAAATAAAACCCATAAATGAGGACAATGCTTATCCTCAAATAATGGCAATTTCAAGATCAATAGGGGTGATGATTTGGCAGGGCGGTGTTGGTGAGGGTGGAGAAAGCCCTTCTAGAATTTCTGAGATAGAGGACATTGTAGATAATCGATTACCTACACCCCAAATGAAGTCCTTGTGCTCCTTGGAGTGTTACTGACTTTGCCTTTTGCTCTCTGCCTGGTGAGTGTTAGATGTTAGGAGACATCTAACATCTGAAGGCAAGATCTCTCTCTCTTTGTATCTCTGTCTCTCTTTGTCTGTCTCGCTCTCTCTCTTTCCATCTCTCTCTCTGTTTCTCCCTCAGTTAACCAGGCAGGCCAGGAAATAACACAGTGCAGAGCCAAGTGTAGAATCTCATTGCCTATTATTTTTTCATATATATGTATAATCAAATCAAAACAAGACAACAGCAAAACAAAATAAAAACTTTTTGTTTTTATCTTCCCCAATTTATGTCCTTGGAAGTAGAT
Organism: Macaca nemestrina; assembly: GCF_043159975.1. NCBI lineage: Eukaryota > Metazoa > Chordata > Mammalia > Primates > Cercopithecidae > Macaca > Macaca nemestrina. Next base: position 57,377,107 of record NC_092136.1, read on the forward strand.
TTTGTCTTTATTATGCTAACATCAAGGGATCAACATATTTTTAAAGGAAATATCAAAAAGCATATTAAAAGTTGGAGTAATTTTAGTAGTTTTGTGAGGGGACAGATACCATGTTGTAGCTAAGTTATAGAAACAATTCAAGAAACAGATGTGGCTTGAGGCTAAATTATATGTAACTTAAAATTGGACAAAGGAAAGAAGGGGCATAATTTAATCTGATCATGGGAATAAATGGCATATCATTTGAAAAAGAAACATCTCAAAAAATGTATGAATTCACTTCAAATATGAAGTTGTAGGAAAAGAAGTAGGAAAACATAAAATAACAAACTTTTCTGTCGAGGAATGTAGGAGTGATTTTCATTATGTGAAATCTGTGTTTCTTCATTGATTAAGGCTGGAAGCTCTGCTGTGAAGTTACTTGAACGAGAGGTGAACATTCTGAAAAGTGTAAAACATGAACACATCATACATCTGGAACAAGTATTTGAAACGCCAAAGGTAAAGCTCTATTAGGTGCTGCATTTTGAAAGTTGTTATTATTACAAAATGAATACCATTCCATTCTGAAGTAATCCCTTTGGGGCACAGTTGCTCATGTCCTTGGCATGAATCTGTCATTGGAGATTGATGAGAACATTCTGGAGGACTTTTATTATTGATTGTATAATTAGATGTCTGATGATTAGATTGATGTCTTCGGTAATATGTTTTGGGTGGCATGTTGAAAACAAATGTTTAAAATTACAACAACTTCATACACAACCAAACAGTGATTAAAACTTTCTTAGAGGTACCTTTCCTTTTGCTTTGATCCTTAGTTTCTCCATTAAAGTTTATTGGAATAGTTTCAGAATTTTGCAAAGTTAACTACATAATCAAATTGGTATGAGTATATTTTTCACTATAGTTTGTAGGAGATATTTTTTTCACCTATGTCTTACTAATGTGTTTTATCTTCATATTTCCCTAGATGTTATCATTCTCTTTACCTGTAATTTTTATTTAGAGTTGTTCAGAAGCCTGGATTATTCGCCATTCTGCCTCCAGATTGTTTAGAAGAGTAATAATGTATGGATTAGGCATAAGAACTCTGGAATCATATTGCCTGTGCATTTGAATCCTGTCTCCACCACTTCTTAGTTATCCATGAGAACATGGACAAGTTATTCAACTTGCCCATATCACAGTTCCCTCATCTGTAAAATGGGCTTGTTAACAGTGTTGACTTCACTTGGTTGCTGTTGAAGGATTACATGAGACAATTGATATAAAGCATCTGTCTCATTAAATGGTAGCTATTGTTCTCTGTCTCCTAGGCCAGTCTCTAAGGTAGTAATAGTCAATTTGGGTTGTACATTATGCTTGATTCATTAGGGGTGCTTGATAACAATTAAAGACCACAGTTATCCTTTATGAGAGCAGTATATGGCAATGATGCCCAAAGTCTCTGCCCTTTTCAGTCTTAGAGTTGTGATTTCTTTTATCCCCAAATCTTCATAGAATAGTTTTATTCATTATCATCAGTTTTAAGCCATTTGATTATAATGTGCCTTGATCATTTTCTTCATGTTTTTGTGTGTGTGTGTGTTTGGGGTTCAGGTATCTGTGAGTTTATGGTTTTCATCAAATTTAGGAAATTGGGGGCTACTATTTCCTCACATTTGTATTTGCCTTCCCCTCACCCCACTTTGTGGTCTCCAAGCTAGATTGCTTGATATTGTCCACAGTTCACTGATGCTCTGTTCATTTTTTAAAACATTTTTTATCTCCTTGTTTCATTTTGTATAGTTTCTGTTGTTGTCTTCAAATTCAGTAATCTCTCTCTGTGTAGCGTTGTCTGTGTTGTTAATCTCTTCCAGTGGAAATACGATTTGGTTTTTAAAATATATATATATTCCATGTGTCTACTTCACATGCTCAGTCTTCTTGAATAGAGTTATAATAACTGTTTTCATGTCCTTTTCTACTAATTTTATCATGGGTGTCATTTCTAGGTCAGTTTCAATTTATTGGTTTTTTTCCCCCTTCATTATGGGTTCTACTTTCCTGCTGCTTTATATGCCTATTAATTTTTGGCCAGATGCCAGATGTTGTGAATTTTACCTTGTTAGATGCTAGATATTTTAATATTCTAATGATTATTCTTAAGCTTTATTCTAGGATATAGTTAAGTCACTTGGAAACAGTTTGATACTTTTTGAAGCTTGCTTTAAGATTCGTTAGGTGGCACCAAAGCAACCTTTAGGAATAATTTTTTCCTGTTACTGAGGGGCTCTCCCCAGTGCTCCATGAATTACGAGGTTTACCTCCGGCTCGTGGGAGCACAACAGTTCCTGGCTCTGTGTAAGCTCCAGTGATTGTTCCCTCTGTCCCTTTTGCATATTTTCCCCCCAGCTTTGGGTAGTTTCCTCATACACATGTGTTGATTCATACTCTCCTGAAGAATTGAGGGGGTCCTCTGCAAATCTCTGGAGATTTCTCTCTGTACAGCATTCTCCTCTTTGATGCTCTGTCCTGTGAACTTTAGTTGTCTTGGCCTTCCTGGACTTCCGGCTCCGTGCTCTCTACTCATGGAGATTGCTAGACTCTGCTTGGATTCCCTCTCCCTGTTCTGTGGTCCGGAAACTCTCTAGACAGCAAGCTAGAATAATCATGGGGACTGCCTCATGTGTTTTCTCTCTCTCAGGAATAACTACCCTATGCTGGCTGATGTTTAATGTCTAAAAATTAGTTTTATATATTTGCCCAGTTCTTTTTTTTTTTTTTTTTTTTTTTTTGAGACGGAGCCTTGCTCTGTCGCCCAAGCTGGAGTGCAGTGGTGCGATCCTGGCTCACTGCAAGCTCCGCCTCCTGGGTTCACGCCATTCTCCTGCCCCAGCCTCCCGAGTAGCTGGGACTACAGGCGCCCGCCACTGCGCCCGGCTCATTTTTTTTGTATTTTTAGTAGAGACGGGGTTTCACCGTGGTCTCGATCTCCTGACCTTGTGATCCGCCCGCCTCGGCCTCCCAAAGTGCTGGGATTACAGGCGTGAGCCACCGCGCCCGGCCTATTTGCCCAGTTCTTAAGTTGTTTCAGGTGGGAAGATAAGTCTGGTCTTTGTTACTCCATTATGAACACAAGCGGGAGTCTAAATCTAGAATAAGTTTGAAGGCAGAGGAAACCATCGTTTGTGATTTTTCCAGTGCATTGCTTTCCAAACTTAATTCACGTAGGTCAGGTCTGACCCCTTCTGCCTCATAAACACACACAAGCATGTAGACCTTCTATTGAAGCCATCTGAAGTACTAATAGAAATTGCCACCTGATTGGTTGTGCCATGGTACGGATCATCCAGCCTGACTATGCTATGGTTTCTTGTGAGTCTAAATGTTCTCCAGGTCTACACAATTGTTTCTAATAATTATAAAACAGTTATAACTTATATAACTTTGACCAACTTATATATTTAAAATTGACATCAATTTATATTTCAAGTACTGCTAATCCAACCTTTCCTTCCAAATAGTTCACTTATCATTTTATGTACCAGTGAACTGTACAGTCCTGTCAATGGAAAAAATATGGCCCAGTTCAAAAGCTTATTTATGTGTTAGATTTTATAGTTACTTTTGAAATTCTAAAACTGCCTGAGATTCAGTGAATCTGAATTGCGCTATAGGAAGAAAGGATGTTAACCTTCGCTTTCTGTTTTCCTACTTACTGATTGAACACAGAAGTTGCACTAACAGTGCTTATAAGAACAAAATCAGACCTCAAGATCTTAAAAACAACAAAAATCTAGCAGCACAGGTTAGAATGGAGACATAAAGGGTACCCTGTGTTTGAATAGAAATGTGTATGGAAAAGACTTTTTAGTTGACTATGAATCTTTTTTGACTCAATAGATGACTTGGCTGTCGGAATACCTAAAGTGATCTTAATATGCCCCTATATGAACAGCAAATATGGAATTTATATGCCCCTACATGAACAGCAAATATGAAATAGGCATTTCAGCTATGACTTCTTACCACTCACACCCAATTAGTCACTAAGTCCCACTGTTTCTTTCTTGTTGGTATTTTTAAATCTTTTCATTTTCCTCCTTCTGGTCTTGATTCTATGCCTCACATCTACCCTCTATAAACAAAAGTCAGCATACTACAGTTTGAGAGCCACATTGGGTCTGCTGCCTTTTTTTTTTTTTTTTTATGACCCATAAACTAAGTTTCTGCATTTCCAAATGGTTGCAAAAGTGTAAAAGAGTGATATTTCATGACATGTAAAAATTCTATAAACCTGAAATTTTCAAGTCTAGAAGTAAAGCTTTGTTGTGTTGTTTATGGCTGCTTTCTCCTGCTATAGCAACAGCACTGAGTAGTTGTGAAAGAGACTCCATGGCCTGCAAAGCCAATAATATTTGCTATTGGGTCTGCTCTCTATAGCAAAGGTTTGTTGAGCCCTGTTCTGCATTACTGCTAGAGTGTTCATTTAGAAATGCACAATTGGTAATATCATACACGTGCACCCCCGCAACCCTGGCACTAGCTTAAAATTCTTCAGTGGCTCCTTATTGCGTATAGGAAAAAAAATCCGTACTCCTTATCGTGATATCCAGAACTCTTTACAACCTGGCCCAAACCTGTTCTTTCTAGCCTCACTCCTCACCACTTCATTCTTCTCCACCCTACCAAGTTCTCCATGTTATTAACACAGATTATTCTTTTAACAGCCAGTGCTGTTTCAAGCTTTGGAGTCTTTGTAAATACCATGTGCTCTGTCTATTCTTTCCCACATTCTCTATCTATGAATCCCTATTCAGACATCCAGATCTGGCCTTAATATTTCTTCTCCAGGGGCATTCTTTAGACAGAGGCTGCCCCCTTCTGTAACTCCATGGCATTTGGGACCATTAGCACTTATCACATGATACTGTAATGATAACTATTTGTGAGCTTCTTGGGGATAAAGACTGTGTCTTTACCTTTTTGTTTCTCTAGTATCCACTGTGGTATCTTGTACATAATAGATAATACTTTTCAATGAATAAATTAATGATTATGACTGTGATTGTATATGTGATATATAACATTTTAAACATCCCTAGATATATAATTTGATCTCTCTCTCTTTTATATATATAATGTCAGAAAATGTACCTTGTGATGGAGCTTTGTGAGGATGGAGAACTCAAAGAAATTCTGGATAGGAAAGGGCATTTCTCAGAGAATGAGACAAGGTGGATCATTCAAAGTCTCGCATCAGCTATAGCATATCTTCACAATAATGGTAAGAAGAGGGTTATCCAGCTCATTGACACCATGAATACTGATGTCACTTTTGTTTAAGGGTAATTGTATTCCAGATTCATAGGCATAAATAACACCTGCTAATACTGAAGATTTAATTTTTTAGTTAAAAAATTGTTTCCTTTTTAACTTTCTTTCTAGCTATGTTTTAATTAGAAACAAGGCAGGTATACAATACATTTTATATGAATGAAGATGAAATTATGAACATTTTTTATTCAACAGTTTGAAGAGCAGCTAATGTTACAAAATCAAAGGTAGACAAATCAATGGTAAAGGTGAAGTTCCCAAAAACATCTGTTAATCATAACATTAGAATCTGTATGTTCTAGGCATTTTTTTTTGTCTTTTTAGACTTTATTTTAGAGCAGTTTTAGATTCACAGTAAAACTGAGCAGAAGGTAGAGAGATTTTCTATATACTCCCCTGCTCCCACACATGCACAACCTGCCCACTATCAGAATTCCCCACTAGAGTGATATATTGCATTGACATATCATTGTCACCCGAAGTGAGCTTATATTAGGATTCACTCTTGGGGTTTTGACAAATGCGTGATGTCATTTATCCACCATTATAGCATCATACAGAGTGGTTTCATGGTACTTTAAAAACTACGTTTAAAAATGATTTGAATTGCCTTACTGTTCTTAGGTGTTACTGCTGCTGCTCCTCCCCCCGTTTTTTTCCCTTCAAGGTTAGTTTGGCTTACATGTGACTTTAGAACCTTCTCATTTTACAGATGAACAAAAACTTTGTTCCAGAGAAGTGCAGTAACATGGTTTGGTGTGCCAGAGCTGGTACTGGAACCCAGGGGTTCATTCAGCAGATAGTTCCTGAGCACCTCCTGCACTGAGATTGGTCCTGGATTACAAAGATTAAAAGACAAGGCCCCTGCCCTCCAAGGAGCTTGGGCTGGTGGGAGATTGAGTATTGAAAACAAGTTGTAATTCAGTGTGATAATCTCCCCAATGGAAAGCCATATAAAGCACAAGGATTACAGGAGTCTAGGTACCTCATTTGGCTTGGAAAGTCAGGAAAGAATTCACTGAAGGAGCAGTATTTGATCTGAGGAATACAAACTCAGAAAAAAATAAAAGAGGCAGGCCTTCCAGGCAGAGGGAAACGATTTTTTCAAGGGCTTAATATTAGGCTATTGTCAGTCCTTCCCTATTAAGCTATAAATTCAGTATAATTCCAAACAAAATCTTAGCAACATTTTTCATGGAACTTGATAAGATTATTCTCAAATGGGTAAAAAGTAGCCAACAATGAGAAATAAAAACAATGGAGGCAGCAGGGAGATCTGCCCTGGCAAGGATAAAGGCATAATGATATGTTTGTTAAAGCTGTGTGGTATTTATGTAAAAAGAGACAAGAAGAGCAATGGAAACAATAAAAATTCCAAAAACAAAGCCTAGGAATTGTGTTAGGGAGCTGTGAATGACTAGGTGTAATTGCCAGTTCAGGACTCATTCAATACATTCCCCTGGCAATTATGTGTATAACTTTTTTTTTTTTTTTTTGAGACAGAGTCTTGCTCTGTCACCCAGACTGGAGCACAGTGACATGATCTTGGCTCACTGCATCCTGTGCCTCCCAGGCTCACGCTCTTCTCCTGCCTCAGCCTCCTGAGTAGCTGGGACTACAGGTGCCTGCCACCATGCCTGGCTAATTTTTTGTATTTTTAGTAGAGACGGGGTTTCACCATGTTAACCAGGATGGTCTCGATCTCCTGACCTCGTGATCCACCTGCCTCGGCCTCCCAAAGTGCTGGGATTACAGACGTGAGCCACCGCGCCTGGCCATGTATAACTTTTTAAGTCTAGGGAAATGACTGCAATGGATATGAACTGAATTAATTATTTTCAAAGGAAGTGTTTGGTATGTGATTATTTGTATGTACATAAAAATTGTACCTGAGCTCTGACATGTTCAACTGGAGATTTTGTGTCTCAAGGGTTTTTGTTTGTTTGGTTTTTATTTTACTACATAAAGAGTAGGAAAATGTGTGTTGATGTTGTAGAAAAATATACTGAAATAAGTATAGTTTGTATATATGTAGCCAAGTTACAGTGTGTTAAAATGTTTATGCTGACAGTAACATATGCTTAGAAGTAAAGAAGTAATCCTCTATTTGAAGACCTAAGGATGTGGGAAACCTGACTGGGTTTGTGACTAAGATGATCTCCCTCGTCCTGGGAATACTTAAGCCTGGGTAGGATCCTCCTTCACAGTCCCCAGGCCACTCATCTTGAGGAGCAGCCAGTTGGGGCCACAGGGAAATAGGTAGAGGTGAGGGAGTCAAAGAAAATGGCTCCTTAAGGTTAGAAATGTGGAGGAAGGGTTTATAAATAAGAGAATAGAACAGGACAGACTATGCTTGGCCCTCGAATTTTTCAACAGTGGATATTAATTTGTCAAATATATTTATTCTATATGTGTCTCTCCTGTTTTTCCGTTATTTCATTTGATTTGTGGTTTATTTTCTTGGTAGATATTGTACATAGAGATCTGAAACTGGAAAATATAATGGTTAAAAGCAGCCTTACTGATGATAACAATGAAATAAACTTAAACATAAAGGTAAGATTAGCAATGGTGGTAAATATTTGCCTATAAACAGTTTGATAGCAAAGTGGCAAAGTACATCCTCTTTTTAGATGCATTTTGCTAGCTTTTGAGCAGCCAGAAAATAAGTGGTTTGTGTTAAAAAATAAAAATTTCACAAGAGGTTGTAACTGACAAGAATAATTTTGCAAGTTAAATGGAGTTATTGAATGTGTTTTTAAAGTACATATTCATTTGAATAATTCTAAGTCATTAGTTAATAGCAAGCAAACAGATACTCTGAATTCTAATTAATTTCAAAATTATGCCTGGTAATTTGATGTAAATGTGTTACAGATTTAGAGAAAAGCACACCTTGCCTATGCTTTTAATACTAAATTAATTCTAAAGTCTGTATTTCTTATTGAAAATTTTCCTGTGTATTAATATTTATGTCCTCAGTACAATTAATGTGCCAAGTGTTTATTCTTGAAGATTTTATTCAAATTAAGTGTTCCCTAATGTCAAATAAATGCTAGGATACATTATTTAGCACCATTATAGTGGCTGCTTTCAAAATGTATAAATGTGTTAATTTAGGAATAAAATGTTATCTGTGAGTAACTCACTCTGTTGCAGAAGCTAAGTCCTATGTAATAGAAATAGGTTTAACAGCATTGTTGGTTTACCCAAGTAAATGTTCTTGAACAGTTCCATTGTAAACTCTATGAAGGCAGGGATTGTGCATGTCTTATTCACTTAGTACCTGAAGTAGTGCCTGGAACATAGTATGTGTTCACTTAACATTTGGTGAATGAAGGAGTAGATGCTCTCCAAATAACTAAGTTGGATTGTGAAACCTTTTGTATATTTCGTGTGTCTGGATGGATTTTCCGTAGAGAAAGATAGGTATCATATGCTCCAAATGAGATATATATGAAAACTAATGGAGAAATTGATTCATCTATTTAGAAAAATAGTGATATCACATGTAAACAGGAGCATTTTCTTACTCCATAAGGCACTGGAAACTTTGCATTCATTGTCTCTGGACAAAGAGCCTATATTTGGTTACTTAATAAACGTGTCTGTTTTTCTGCTTTCAGTCTAAGGGTGTTCCAACTTGGGAGATAATTCCAAAGGCACATACTGAATATTTAATAACTAAATGTTTAATGACCAAGATTTAGAACTGAGCATAAGGCCTACAGTTGTAGCACTAGGCCACCAGTGTATTTGTAGTTAATACTTTGTTGTTGTGGTTTTCTTTCCTGTTAATATGCTTGTCGTAGTTTTTAATAGTGTAGTAATTGTTTTAATTAGTATACTCTAGAAACACAAAGGAAAAATAGTAAAGAAAAGATAGTGTTTACCAATTATAAATAATTATAAAAAAGGGGAGTTTCAGTGAGTGCTGATAGGGATAATTATTTGCATTTGTAACAGTGCTTTAAACTGGAATATAACTTGATTATCAGAAACATAGATAATATGTTAAAGCCAGAACGTATTTTACAATGAAAGAACTTTACAAAACAAAACAAAACCTTTTTTATATGAAAAAAGTTAAATGCTTCAAAATACAACTTCCCATGTTAGACTGGTAAATTTAATCAGACGGCAAGAACTGTTAAATCACGGTATTCTCTCAAGATTTGAGAATGCAAGCTTCTCTTTACCCAGTTTCTTCTCTATACAGAGAGGTGGGTGGGGAAGGAAAAGCAAAATTTTTATTAATCATTCAATTAAAGTCCTCCCACCCCCAAGAACCCCAGAATTCAATGCAAGTTCAATGTGAAGTCTTATCTTCAGAATGAGTGAGCTCTAGGACAGGAAAACAGGTGACTGTGCTTGAATTTCTTCTAGGTGACTGATTTTGGCTTAGCGGTGAAGAAGCAAAGTAGGAGTGAAGCCATGCTGCAGGCCACATGTGGGACTCCTATCTATATGGGTAAGTTAGTAGACTTAAAATGAATTTTTGTTTTGAGACAGGATCATGCTCTGTTGCCCAGGCTGGAGTGCAGTGGCATGATCTTGGCTCACTGCAACCTTGACCTGGGCTCAGGCCATCCTCCCACCTCAGCCTCTCAAGTAGCTAGGACCACAGGGGTATGCCACCACACCTGGCTAGTTATTATTTTTGTTTTTAAGAGAGAGTAGCCTCACTGTGTTGCCCAGGATGGTCTCAAACTCCTGGACTCACGCGATCCCTCCAGCCTCTGCTTTCCCAAGTGTTGGGATTACAGGTGTGAGACACTGCACCAGACTTGATTCTTTTATATGTAAAAAAGTAGAACAACCAGTATGGATTACAGCTTGAACAATTTTATTTTGCCATCATGATATAATGACCCATGATTTAGGCTACTTTTTCTTTTCTTGGGTCAAGCAATTTCACTTGTTTTAGTATTTTACTTATAGTTCCTATCTGTAAAAATTTTAAGAATTTTTGTTGTTTCTCTGGGCTCTTCTTAAAGTTGTTTATATCTCTTAGATAATCATACCTCAAACTTAATTATTACTTTTGTTAACTCATGTTAAAATCATGTACATGTTTTGCTTCTTTGCTTTTTTTTTTTTTGTTTCGAAACAGAGTCTTGCTCTGTTGCCCAGGCTGGAGTGTGGTGGTGCAGTTTGGGCTCACTGCAACCTCCACCTCCTGGGTTGAAGCAATTCTCGTGCCTCAGCCTCCAGAGTAGCTGGGATTACAGGCACCTGCCACCATGCCTGGCTAATTTTTGTATTTTTAGTAGAGACAGTTTTTGCCATGTTGGCAAGGCTGGTCTCAAACTCCTGACTTCAAGTGATTCGCCTGCCTTGGCCTCCCAGTGTTGAGATTACAGGCATAAGCCACCATGCCCAGCCCTCTTTGCATTTTTTTATCCAGTTTAATCGCCATCAAACAGTTTTTCATGGAGTACTGATTAAATATATTTTGTAAAGAAAGCAGCAGTTTCCTGTTTTTCTAAATGTGAGTTTTAACAGCTTTATTGAAGTTTAATTTAAATACCATAAAATATATTTGTGCATCCTTTACAATGTAAGATATGTTTTTGTTTTACAATAAAAATACAGTGATTTTTCATACATCCACAGAGTTGTGCAACCATCACCACAATCCAGTTTCAAAACAAATCTACTCCAAAAAGTTCCCTCAGCCTGTTTATACTCAATCTTATTCCTATCCCAGCCCCAGATAGCCACTAATCACTCTAGATTTGCCTTTTTGTCTCTGTAAATGTGCCTTTTTTTTTTTTTTTTTTGGCCTTTTCTGGACATTTCATATAAATGGAATCATACAACATGTGGTCTTTTACATTTGGCTTGCTTTCACTTGGCATATGTTTTTGAGGTACGTTCATGTTGTGGCATGTATCTGTAGTCTGCTCCTATATATTGCTGAATAGTTGTCCATTGCGTGGATATAACACAGTTTATCTGCTTAGCAGCTGACGCACATGTGGATTTTTACCAGTTTGTGGCTATTATGAATAATGCTGCTATGAACATTCATGTACAGGTCTTTGTGAGGATATGTGGTTTCATTTAGAAGTGTTTTTAGAATTAGCTACCTAAGAGTGAAATTGTTAGATCGTATGTTAAGTTTATGTTTAACTTTTTATGAAATTGCCAAACTCTTACAAAATGACCATTACCTTCCCACCAGCAATTTGTGAGGGTTCCAGTTTCTCCATATCTTCGACAATTCTTGATATTACCTATTTTTAAATTATACCATTCTAGTCCCTAGGACTAGTATCTTAGGAAGTGGTATCTTGTTGTAGGAAGTGGTATCTTATTGTGATTTTTAATTTGCATTTTCCTAATGATTAATGACATTGAGCATCTTTCATGTGCTTACTAGTCATTCATATATCTTTTCTGGTGAAGTGTCTATTTTAATCTGTACCTATTGAGATAATCATATTTTTCTCTTTAAATTTATTAATGAAGTAATTACAGTAATAGATTTTAGAATGCTGAACCATCCTTGCACATTTAAATTCAACCTCACATGGTTTAATATACTACAGTATTCAACTTTGTCACCACTTTTATTTAGGAACTTTGACTGTAGCTTTTCTTCTTTTGTGCTTCCTTTGTCTTTTCTGATGTTAGGGTTATGCTGACCTCATTTAAAAAATAATTTTTTAACTTCTTATATGATTATGAACTTTTTAAATTATTATACTTTAAGTTCTGGGATACATATGCAGAACGTGAAGGTTTGTTACATAGGTATACATGTGCCATGGTGGTTTGCTGCACCCATCAACCCATCATCTACATTAGGTATTTCTCCTAATGCTATCCCTCCTCTAGCCCCCTGTGTGATGTTCCCCTCCCTGTGTCCATGTGTTCTCATTGTTCAGCTCCCACTTATGAGTGAGAACATGCGGTGTTTGGTTTTCTGTTCCTGTGTTCACTTTGCTGAGAATGATGGTTTTCAGCTTCATCCATGTCCCTGCAAAGGACATGAACTCATCCTTTTTTATGGCTGCATAGTATTCCATGGTGTATATGTGCCACATTTTTTTTATCCAGTCTGTCATTGATGGGCATTTGGGTTGGTTCCAAGTCTTTGCTATTGTGAACCGTGCCACAGTAAACATAAGTGTGCATATGTCTTTATAGCAGAATGATTTATAATCCTTTGGGTATATACCCAGTAATGGGATTGCTGGGTCAAATGATATTTCTGGTTCTCGATCCTTGAGGAATCGCCACACTGTCTTCCACAATGGTTGAACTAATTTACACTCCTGCCAACAGTGTAAAAGCATTTCTATTTCTCCACATCCTCTCCAGCATCTGTTGTTTCCTGACTTTTTAATGAACGCCATTCTTACTGGTATGAGATGGTATCTCATTATGGTTATGATTTGCATTTCTCTAATGACCAGTGATGATGAGCATTTTTTTTTCACATGTTTGTTGGCTGCATAAATGTCTTCTTTTGAAAAGTGTCTGTTCATATCCTTTGCCCACTTTTTGATGGGGTTCTTCTTTTCTGGTAAATTTAAGTTCTTTGTAGATTCTGGATATTAGCCCTTTGTTAGATGGATAGATTGCAAAAATTTTCTCCCATTCTGTAGGTTGCCTGTTCACTCTAATGATAATTTCTTTGTGCAGAAGCTCTTTAGTTTAATAGATCCCATTTGTCAAATTTGGCTTTTGTTGCCATTGCTTTTGGTGTTTTAGTAATGAAGTCTTTGCCCATGCCTATGTCCTGAATGGTGTTGCCTAGGTTTTCTTCCAGGGTTTTTATGGTTTTAGGTCTTACATTTAAGTCTTTAATCCATCTTGAGTTAATTTTTGTGTAAGGTGTAAGGAAGGAGTCCATTTTCAGTTTTCTGCGTATGGCTAGCTAGTTTTCCCAACACCATTTATTAAATAGGGAATCCTTTTCTCATTGTTTGTTTCTGTCAGGTTTGTCAAAGATCAGATGGTTGTAGATGTGTGGGGTTATTTCTGAGGCCTCTGTTCGTTCCTTTGGTCTATATATCTGTTTTGGTACCAGTACCATGCTCTTTTGGTTACTGTAGCCTTGTAGTATAGTTTGAAGTCAGGTAGCATGATGCCTCCAGCTTTGCAGAACTGAAGGAGATAGGGACAGGAAAAACCCTTCATACAATCAATGAATCCAGGAGCTAGTTTTTTGAAAAGATTAACAAAATAGATAGGCTGCTAGCCAGACTAATAAAGAAAAAAGAGAGAAGAATCAAATAGACACAATAAAAAATGATAAAGGGGATATCAGCACTGATCCCACAGAAATACAAACTACCATCAGAGAATACTATAAATACCTCTACACAAATAAACTAGAAAATCTAGAAGAAATGGATAAATTTCTGGACACATACGCCCTCCCAAGACTAAACCAGGAAGAAGTCGAATCCTTGAATAGACCAATAACAAATTCTGAAATTGAGGCAATAATTAATAGCCTACCAACCAAAAAAAGCCCAGGACCAGACAGATTCACAGCCGAATTCTACCAGAGGTACAAAGAGGAGCTGGTACCATTCCTTCTGAAACTATTCCAAACAATAGAAAAAGAGAGAATCCTCCCTAACTCATTTTATGAGGCCAGCATCATCCTGATACCAAAACCTGACAGAGACACAACAAAAAAAGAAAATTTCAGCCCAGTATCCCTGATGAACAGCGATGCGAAAATCCTCAATAAAATACTGGCAAAGTGAATCCAGCAGTACATCGAAAAGCTTATCCACCACAATCAAGTCAGCTTCAACCCTGGGATGCAAGGCTGGTTCAACATACACAAATCAGTAAACGTAATCCATCACATAAATAGAAGCAATGACAAAAACCACATGATTATCTCAATAGATGCAGAAAAGGCCTTCAATAAAATTCAGCACCCCTTCATGCTAAAAACTCTCAATAAACTAGGTATTGATGGAACATATCTCAAAAGTGCTATTTATGACACACCCACAGCCAATATCATACTGAATGGGCAAAAACTGGAAGCATTCCCTTTGAAAACTGGCACAAGACAGGGATGCCCTCTCTCACCACTCCTATTCAACATAGTATTGGAAGTTCTGGCTAGAGCAGCCAGGCAAGAGAAATAAATAAAGGGTATTCAAATAGGAAGAGAGGAAGTCAAATTGTCCCTGTTTGCAGATGACATGATTGTATATTTAGAAAACCCCATCGTCTAAGCCCCACATCTCCTTAAGCTGATAAGCAACTTCAGCAAAGTCTCAAGATACAAAATCAGTGTGCAAAAATGACAAGCATTCCTATATACCAATAATAGACAATCAGGGAGCCAAATCATGAGTGAACTCCCATTCACAATTGCTACAAAGAGAATCAAATATCTAGGAATCCAACTTACAAGGGATGTAAAGGACCTCTTCAAGGAAAACTACAAACCACTGCTCAGTGAAATAAAAGAAGACACAAACAAATGGAAGAACATTCCATGCTCATGGATAGGAAGAATCAATATTGTGAAAATGGCCATACTGTCCAAAGTAATTTATAGATTCCATGCTATCCCCATCAAGCTACCATTGGCTTTCTTCACAGAATTAGAAAAAACTACTTTAAATTTCATATGGAACCATAAAATGAACCTTTTAGATACTAAAAATTATCTAATAACAGTTTGAAATTTCCTCTTAAATTTTTTGGTTCTGCCACTTTTGGGGGGATAAAGTTTCTATTATATTTTCAATTTATACTAAATTACCCAAGTTTTCTACATTTTCTTGAATCATTTTGATAATTTATGTTTTTCTAGAAAATTGTTTCTTTTATTGAGATTTTAAGTTTCACTGGCATAAATATGCATATTATGTTTACTTATAATTTTCATATTCTCTAGTGTACCTGCAGTTATATCCTCCTATAACTTCAATATGCACATATTATCAGCTTTTATCACAGTTTCTATATATGTAAATATAATAGGAATTATGTCACTCATTTCTAAAAAATTTTTTGAGGACCTACTTCGTGTCAGACATTGTTCTAGGTATTAAAAATATAACAGTGAACAAAACATAAAAATGTTTTGCCTTCATAGAACTTAACATTCTTGTGGCACAAACATTAAACAAGATTTTTATAAATCTGATGTTTTAGAGCAAAGTGCTGAGTACAAAAAAAATAGGAAGGGTGATAGGAAGTGTTTAGATGACAATAATTTTTTTTTTATCAGGTTGACATGATAAGTAAATGAGAAAATATATGTAAAGTGCTTAGCAGCGTCTAGCACTTAGGCCTGAATTTTAGCTCTTTGTAATAATACTAATAATTTTATCTAAATCAAATTTGTTAGTGGTTAGGACAGTTAGTAAATAATAAGTAGAGCTCCCAATGGGCTTTGCAAGAACCAGCTCATACCTAATTGTTATTTGGTTTGCTTTTTCATTAATTTCTGCTTTTACTTTTCTGAATTCCTTCTTTGTGCTTTATTTTGGTTTTTTCGTTTATTTTATTTTATTTTTTTGAGACAGGGCCTCCCTCTGTTGCTTAGGCTGGAGTGCAATGCTGCAGTCATGGCTTACTGCAGCCTCAGCCTCCTAGGTTCAAGCGTTCCTCCCACCTCAGCCTCCCCAGGAGCCAGGAGCACAGGCATGTGCCACCATTCCCAGATACCTTTTTTCTTTTTAATTTTAAGCAGAGACAAGGTCTCACTATGTTGCCCCAGCTGATCTCAAACTCCTGGATTCAAGCGATCCTCCTGCGTTGGCCTGCCAAAGTGCTGGGATTATAGACATGAGCCACTGTGGCTGGTGGTTTGTTTTTTATTATAACTTCCTAAGTTGAATACATACTTATTATCAGGCTTATTTTCTATGAAATTCGTTGAAGACTGTATATTTTCCTCTGAGTACCTTGACTTTTTGTTTTTTGTCATACAGTGTTGTGTGATTCATCTCTTGATATACTATAATTTTAATTTTAGTCTTCTTTAATTGAAAAATTATTTAGAAGTGTTTTTAGAATTTTTACAGGTGGTTGAGATGTGTTTGAAACTCATGAGAATGCATGTTAGTTGTCCTAGCCTTTTGGTTTATCTGTCTGGTTTTCTTTACTGTGGTAGGTGACTGTGTCTTAAAGGTTTTCAACTTTTAGGAATTTTCTTTGTGACCAAACACATGATCAGCTTTTGCAAATGATGCATTGGATATTTTAAAAATATGTATGTATACCTGGTTTGTTGAGCATAAAAATTTCTCTGTGTGCTTATTAAATCAAATGTGATTTTTTTGTGATTCAGATCTTCCATATTGTTGGTGTATCTTTGCTTGCCACTTCTGTTGATTGCTAACAGAGTCATTCACCAAGATAGGTCTTTGACACATTGTTTTTGTACTTTGAGTAGATTTTTAAAAATCAACTTTTTAGGAATATAATTTACTCGCAATAAGATGCACAAATTTTAAGTTTTGAATCACTACCCCATCATGTTCAAGTCACAGAACATTTCTGTCACCCCAGAAAGTTCCTTTGTGTCCCTTTCAGTCAATCCCCCACCCATAACCACTGATGATTTCTATTGCCACAGCTCAGTTTTGCATATCTAGAAGTTTATCTAAATTGAATCATACAGTACATACTCTTTTGTGTTTGTCTTCTTCTTTTGTCGTACGCCATGATTTTGAGACTTATCCATGTTGTTGTATCAGTAGTTTATTCATTTTTATTACTGAAGAGTATACCTAATTCATTGCTTTTTTTGTCTGCTAGATGCATAAAGTTTTGAAATTGTTTTATCTTATTTGGGAAAAGGCTACTTTAGATTCTGTTCATATCCCCCTGTTGGCAAAAGACATCTGGTCTGTAGTTACATGGGGAAAATATATTCAAGCACCCTGAGTTTTATGCCTCCTTATTAGTTGTCTACACTGATAACAAGTGAGAGAACAAGAGAGAAGACAGATGGTTTGTGGAGCTTTGCTGACTTCCTAAATGGCTTCTTGGCAGTTACTCTGGCTTCTGCATCCCTATGAGGGCTGGGATGATGGTGCAAATTGAAATGCCCCTGATAATTAAGATGACTCTGAAGGAGCCAGGAATTCCTGTCCCCTGCTGTGTGCTGCACCAGTGTGGAAATCCTTCATTGAATCCAGTCACAGAATTTGCCCTTGTCATACATGTGTGGCCATAGAGCAACTGGAACTTTAAAAATTCCATATTTAAAGATTTTAAGTAGAGTTAATGAATACAAATAGCAGCTTAAAGGAAAATATTAGTTAATTTTCAATTATTTGGAGACAGATTGCTCAGTGTTAGTCATCTGTACCTTCTTTCTTCTGTTTAATCTTTTGACCCCTTTTTGTTGCCTTTCATTTCTTTAACACTAGGCAGAGGAAAAAGGAGAAAATGAAATTCCATTTGTTTTAGTAGTTATCAAAGAGTATGTGTGTGTGTGTGTGTGTGTGTGTGTGTGTGTGTGTATGTAGGTGGGAAAGATTGAAACTTTTCTAAAATAAAAACGCACCTTTTGCATAGGAGGCACTCTGCAGCTGTGTAACTTTAGGCAAGTCACTTAATATATCGGAAACTTAGTTTCCTCACTGGCAAAGGGAGTCAAATGCTTACATACCTATCTCACAGAATTCTTAACATACTTTATACAAGTAACAACTTATGCAAAAGTACTTTATAAATTTTAAAGTTCTATTGAAATATGTACATATATTTTATTTTTCTGCTTATAATTACTTTCTTTTTATTTTTTCTTAAAGATATCTGATTCCTAGCTGTAGAGGTACAATAGACATGTTCCTGCAATGTCATTTGTGACTTTTTAAAAAGGCAGCCAGCTGAGTGTAGTGTCTCATGCCAGTAATCCCAGCTATTCAGGAGGCTGAGATGGGAGGATCACTTAAGGCCAGGAGTTTGAGACCAGCCTGAGCAACACAGCAAGACCCCATCTCTAAAATAATTTTTAAAAAACAATTAGCCAGGCATGATGGTATGCCCCTGTAGTTCTAGCTACTCAGGAGGCTGAGGCGGGAGGATACCTTGAACCTAATAGTTTGAGGCTGCCGTGAACTATGATCATGCCACTGCACTCCAGCCTGGACAATAGAGTGAGACCCTGTCTCAAAAAATGTATATATATATATGTGTATATATACACACACATGCACACACACACACATTTAGTATAGTCTATGACTTGTGACTAGTTGGCTTTTTGATCCAGTTTTATAGGAGCACTGTCTTTGTCTTGGCTTTCTTATTTGAAAATGCAGAAAATAGTTCATATTCTGTTATAGGAGTGATGCTATTATTATTTTACTAAAGTGATTTATAACAATGTACCTTAGTTTTTCTGTGAATCCAGATTTCCACATATTGGGCTTGCATTATGTTACATCTACTTAAGGCATATATTTAATTCTATTTTGTGGAAAGGGCTGGGATATTGTTGTCTTCTACTATAACTACACAATCTTTGCAAAATCATTTCTTAACCATTTAAAGAAATAAAGGGTAGTGCATTTAGTTATACAGTTTACACCATTGTTCCATTAGAAGCTAAATGATAGGAGTGAGGATACAGTGACATCAATTGTTAAGGCCTGCGCATTATTCATTTAACATCTGCTGTTGGTTTTCCTTTCCCTATGGGAGAATAAATTACAGCACATCAGCACATTTTTCATGCTTTGTGTTTAAGCATTTAAAAGACATTTATTGTATTATTAATATTATTTTATTTCTGCTTGCTTGGCAGCCCCTGAAGTTATCAATGCCCACGACTATAGCCAGCAGTGTGACATTTGGAGCATAGGTGTCATAATGTACATGTTGTAAGTAGCCTGCTAAATGTACACTTTAAGATGAGTGGATAGTTTCTAACAGTAGAATGATATAGACTTTAAATTAAAACTAATATATATTTTTAAAAAGTGATTTAAAAACCAATTGGGAGATCATTCTAAAAGTTCTCTTATTAGTTGTCAGGTATACATCCCTTAGGTATTTTTTAATACTGTAAATTTATAACTTTCAGCTTTGGTTTTCATTGATCTATAAATGCAACAATATGATCTGAGCAAAATGAAAAATCTTAACACCTCCCGTATCCCTTGCTACAAACCAAAAGCTTCATGAAGTTCACTTACAGCTTATCAGGGGTAGGCAAGTACTGTGGCCTGGCACTGGTTCTGCCCATACAGGCAGAGCATAGGTGGGAGTGGGTACTAACTAGGCAGAGGGTTACTCAGGATCTAGGGGAGTATTCTACAGTTCCTAGTTCCCTTAATGCTGCTGTAGCCTTCAGTCATTCTTGTTCTTCCTTCTCTTTCATTCTCAAGATTCAGTCAAACTCCATGTCCTGCTCATTTTTCCTTTGAAATATCCTTACCTATTCTTTGATTTCTCTTCACCTGTATCTTTTCTCCTTATGATTCCTTTTCTAGACTATTGCAGGGTCTTTCTGACTGTTCTCCTTACTTCTGGTCACCCTCCCCGGTCTGTCCTTCATGTTGCTGCCAGGGGTGTCCTTTCAAATCACAAATCTGATCATACTGCTTCCCTGATTAAAAGCCTTTGACATATATATACATACATATATATATATATTTGTATACAGATAAGTATCAGAGCATCCTGGCATGGCATGGCATGGCATAGCAGGTCTTTCATGACCTGACTCCAGCATGCCTTTCCAGTTTGGGGCTAGTTATGTATTCCTGTGCACCTGCACTGTGCTGTGATGATTCCAGGTCACATTTCAATACTCAGACACACCCTGTGTCGCTGGCCTCTGGGGTGTGTATGGGTATGTGTGTATTCTTTTTCTTTATAAGCTTCTTTCCTGGGTGGACTCAGCTCAAACATTAAAGCCTTCTATTTCTCTACTCCTACTTTACCCCACCATAGCAGAGTTCCTACATTTATTATGTATATACTTTCTCATGCTCCACAAAAGATTTTAAGGTAGCATGCAAAACAGTAATGTTGAAAGAAAAAATAATAAAATAGGAACATTTAACCAGGAAGGTTTGCACATGTGTAAATCCGATAGAATTCATTGTTCCCTTTTATGTAGTCTCATAAAGCTTTTAAAAACTATATTATAATATTATATATATAGTATCTGTTTTCCTTGTTCCAAATTCCATGGAGAACAGAGACCTTAGATTATTCATCTTTGCATTCCTGGTGTGTGGTATAAGAGACATACATTCAGTGCTCAGTATGTTTGTTAAATTGAATTAAAGTGAATTTTCTAAGAGGTGTTCTGAAAAGTTAGTGACCATTGTTCTGCCTCTTGGTGAATGTGAACATTTTTATGTTGATGCAACATTAGTTTTATGGTCATATTGAAGATTTCACTATGTACTACCTCTTCCAGATCATTTCTAAATATTGACATCACAGTAGTTGCATTTTCACAGGTCTGTGAAATGGAATACACAGGCAGTAGAAATTGGATGATGTGATTGTAGCTGTAACTCAGCTGGTCAACACACATCGTTGCTTAGATTACATAAAGTATAAAAGTATTCAAAAAGTTTTTGATCATTTTGTGCTGATTAAAATCATGGTGCAAAAATTCTGAGCCTTAGTCTTTAATTAAAATATAGCTTTTAAATTAATCTTTATACTCTCAAGGCTTTATCAAAAGCATGAGTCAAACATCCTACATATAATCTAATATTATGCAATTCATACAGTGTTTGCTGCCTTCTTAGTTTGAACTTGGTGTTAAGGAAAGTGAATGTATTATATCTTAACTATCTTTCTCTTTCTTAGAAATATAATTTTAATTTTTCTGCTTCAGAGTGTGACTGCATATCATCATAATGACGTTGTCTTTTCTTTACAGTAGACTCTTATTTAGCTAATCAGTGCCTATTCATTAATCTGTCTGAGCCCAATGGTGTTATAATTTCCTTCACCAAGAGAACAAACATATTACCTTCTCCAGGGGGTTTATTTGCTTGTTTTTCAGTGACCTCTGATTCATTTCTATTTAATCAGATAGTGCTAACATACTTTCTCAAGGTGAAATTAGCATAAGTAAATATTCTTTGTAGTTACTGTCCTCTGCTGTTTTGATTTCTATGAATGCAACAAAATAGTAGGAAGACTTTAAGAAACATTTTTCATTTCTTGGATTCCCTTTTCTGGATGTGGAGGAAATTGCTGTCATAAAATTTTGTATGCTGCTGATTAACCAACCGTTAGATACATTTTTATGTAAGTAAAATTGCAAAGAACAGAAAAAAAGTGAACTTTTTAAGATGTAGCCCTTAAGCTATAGTTGCATGCTAGTCAGGCAATGTAGAGGCAGCTAAGAAATTGGTGGATGTGCATATCACTGGTTGATAACAGGCTCAATGAAGTAGGCCTTTGCTGGCCTGCACTATTATAATACATAGTAATTGTCCAGTAGGCCATTTTTCTGGCTATTTTGTTTTCCATAGCTTTTTAATTGCATTTTAAAACTAAATATCTAGGCGAATAGGATGAGACAGAGGAAATCAGAATGAGCTAGAGAGATAAAAAGTATTAAAATAAGAGTTTGCAGAACAATATGATACTGATAAATACTTAGTAAGAACCTATTGATAAATGAAAAAGCTCTATTGTCCGGTCTAGTTTGATAAACCACTAGGATGAAAGCAACTTTTCTCCCCACAAAAGTCATCATAATCATCATTATTACTATGAAAAAATCAAATTTTGACTTATTCAGAAAATGTTCATGAGTTAGATTTTTAAATAATTAAAAATATAAAGAAAATTAGTAAAAATGTAACTGTTAAAAGACATAGAGATTAGTATACTTATGTACAGTGTAGACCAGCAGTTTGGGAAGTATAATGAAATTACACCATTTTATTCTTTCATCAATGAAGTATAAAAATATGTTCCTGAGAGTTGAAGAATAGACACAGAGTTGCCCCTGTGATGAATCTAATTTCATCTGTTTGGTTGTCTTTGGACAAATCTGGTTGTTGGCTTAGGATTGCCCTCAGGTGTTGGAGTTGACAGTAATGAGGATGGCTGACATTTGTTGATATTGTATTATGAAGAATTGAAGTCAGCTTTTAAGCTTGTTCTTGTAGTTTTGACCTAGATCACTTATTGAAGTAATAGCTTTATAGGCTTGCCATGTTCTGTTAAGAGTCTAAAGATACATTGTTTCTGTATTACAAGCCCATGTTTACTTTATACACACTGCTCATGGTTTTACTGATGTTGGTCATTATGTGTACTCAGCTTTCACCCTTTCAGGCCGAAGGGTAAAATTATTGTCTGATTTTTCCACATTCAGACCCTTTTCATTTCATATACAATTTTTGAAGAGTTGTGTCAATTTTAATGGCTTTTTGGCTTTGACTCAGATCCTATAGAAATTCCCAGGGTTAGGGCTGGGCACATTTGTGCACGCCTGTAATCCCAGCATTTTGGGAGGCCAAGGCAGGTAGATCACTTGAGGTCAGAAGTTCGAGGCCAGCCTGGTCAACATGGTGAAACCCTATCTCTACTAAAAATACAAAAATTAGCCGGGCGTGGTGGTGCATGCCTGTAATCCCTGCTACTCAGGAGGCTGAGGCAAGAGAATGACTTGAATCCAGGAGGTGGAGGTTGCAGTGAGCCGACATCGCACCACTGCACTCCAGCCTGGGAGACAGAGTAAGACTCCATCTCAAAAAATAAAAAGAAATTCCCAGGGTTAGTCTTGGTTTATTTTTATTATTGCTAACATTTGTATAGTATTTTACTATGGATAAAAGCCTTAGCTGGTCATTAGACTTTGGTAACTAATTAGACCCTGATAACTCACGTATTTTTCAGTTGAGTCAATTTGCATTATGTACCTTAAGGTATTACCTTCCTGTTGCTCACTCTCAAAGTGTATCTCCTTCATTAGCTACGACTATTATTGTACACTTACACTCACCTTCCCATATTTTAGCCCCAGTTAAGCTTAGTGTTTCCCCACCTGCAAGGGCTTTGGGTCATTGCTAATCTGGAGGTTTTAGTGTATATTTGCATACTTCCTCTACCAGATCCTTTCTCTAAGTATTGAAATAAGAGCCTAGCACTGATCTTGGAAAACCTTGTTGCTTCCATTTTTACTTCCAGGCAGGTACCCATCTCTTCCCATCCTTTCCTTAAATATGAAGCAGCACTACTTCCAAGTCCTATGGAAACTTAATTTTAATAGCCTTATTTTTGTTATTTAAAAATTTAAACAAAGTGATTGCTTTTGTTGCAGATTTTGTGGAGAACCACCCTTTTTGGCAAGCTCAGAAGAGAAGCTTTTTGAATTAATAAGAAAAGGAGAACTACATTTTGAAAATCCAGTCTGGAATTCCATAAGTGATTGTGGTAAGTATAAGTGTGTTATTATTTGCTAAAGCTAATATAAGTAACATAAGAAAGTTGGCCAGTGGTTAAAATGTTTTAAATCTCTGTTTCGTCATTAAATTTACTTGTGGAAATGAACACTATTTACTTGTGGAAATAGAAATATCTTCACTGTGATTGTTCATCATCAAAACTTTCAAAAACAGAAAATACGTAATAAAAGTTAAAGAGGAAATTTGCTGATCATCTAGCTAATGTTTACTATAGACCATTAAACTAGGTAATCCAGGCAATAAAACTTCACTTTAGGCTTTAAATTTTATTTATTAGGCATTTATACTGATGGTTTTTATTGTATACTTGACATCTTTCTTTCCTGTTATACAGACCTAATCCTAAAAAATTGTAAAATGTGTGCTATTAATTGTAGTTAAAATAAATAAGATTTTTCAGGATTTTTTTCTTATTTTTAGCTAAAAGTGTTTTGAAACAACTTATGAAAGTAGATCCTGCTCACAGAATCACAGCTAAGGAACTACTAGATAACCAGTGGTTAACAGTAAGTTACAATATTACTTCTTTCTTTCTGACACGCTACCATTGCTCATTTCTTTTTATTTTGTCTTGGAGTTTTCTGTATAATCTTAAAACAGTCAGTTAGTTTGATTTTCTGTCAAATTAAAAAACATTGAGTCTTGACAAATTTCTGAAAATGGGCATTTTCAAACTGTTAGAACTGTTGTCACAGTTGTATATATATATTTATAGAGGTTTAAATGATCTTTGTTCAGTGTCATGAAAGTATCATGCCCAATAGAACAGAGCTGAAAAATGTCCAATATTATAGCTCTGGAAAGTTGAAACAGTCTATATAGTTCAGTGATGTAAAACACTGGAACCACTCACCTCTCTTTCAACTCTTGGGGTGTAGAAAATCTTTAGGGACTCAGAAAAGCCATGATCTCCAAACAGTGGCAATCTCCTGGTTTGGAATTTTATTTATTTACATATTGCTTTCTGCCGTTAGACTAAATTCTTCAAGCACAGACCTTGTGTCTTACTGATCTTCGTATCCCTGCATCCAAACATTACCTGGTCACAAGAGGAACCTTGGAAAAGGCTACTGCTTATCCCTCAATATTTATTCTTCTCCTTCTATAATAATAAGGATCCTGACTTTTGGTTGGAAACATTGCTGTCCAGTTAAAAGACTCTTCCCCAGTGTTCTTTGCTAGTTATCGTGATGGTCAGTGAGATGCAAGTGGAAGTGGCTGCAATTTCTGGAAAGTGTCCTTAAATGGAGCTGGTGTGGCATTTCTCATGTAGTTCCTCTTTCCTGGTAGATGCAGATGTGAGTTTGAGTAGCCATATTAGATTATAAAGTGGAATCTGGAAATGGCAGAGCAACAAGTTGCAAGAAACCATAATAGTAGCTCACAGAGCTGCCATGTCAACCCTTCACTGCCTACCTCCAGAATTTATGAATGGGAAACAGACTTCTGTCATCTTTAAAATACCCTATAGTGTGCAGCTGGACCTAATTTCGATTAATACAATCCTCAAACAATTGCTGAATGAGTGAATGATTCAGTAAGTGGATAGGTCTGTAGATACCTCAGAAATTTTTCTGTGAACAGAGATTAGAAATTATTAGAGCCATATGGGAATATTACTAGAGAGTATTCATCTATTAAAAATTGTAGATCTATTATTTGCTAGATACTGTGTTAGGTATTGGGGATACATGATATAATTACATTTAAAATGTAAATTAGCATATGATAATTTTTTT
This sequence comes from Macaca nemestrina, assembly GCF_043159975.1. NCBI lineage: Eukaryota > Metazoa > Chordata > Mammalia > Primates > Cercopithecidae > Macaca > Macaca nemestrina. Next base: position 57,402,572 of record NC_092136.1, read on the forward strand.
TTTTTTTTGGGGACGGAGTCTCGCTCTGTCGTCGGGCTGGAGTGCAGTGGCACAATCTCGGCTCCTGGGTTCAAGCGATTCTCCTGCCTCAGCCTCCTTAGTAGCTGGGCACTAAGGAGGCACGTACCTCCTAAAGGCACCTACCACCACACCCAGCACATTTTTGCATTTTTTGTTTTGTATTTTATTTTGTATTTTGTATTTTTGTAGACACGGGGTTTCACCATGTTGGCCAGGATGGTCTCAATCTCTTGGCCTTGTGATCTGCCCGGCTCGGCCTCCCAAAGTGTTGGGATTACAGGCGTGAGCCACCATGCCCGGCCGATAATATTCTTAAAAGATCATTCTGACTATTTGGGTGGGGAATGGCTTGGAAATAGGGAATTAGATAGATGTTGAAGTAGTACTGTTGAGAGATAATAGTGACTTGGATAGAATAGAGATGAAGAGAAAAACGTGAGTTATATTTTAGAGGCATAATTGATAGGATTTGATGATGGATTAGATGAAGAATGAGGATAAGAGAAGAGATAAGGATGACATCTAGATTTTATTCAAATAACTGGTTCGATGTTGGTGCCATTTACTGAGATATGGAAGACTGTAGGAGAAATAGATTTCTTTCTGGGACAGGGATGGTGAATCAAGAGTTCTGTATTAGATAGGATCAGTTTGCAATGCTTATGTGGCATCCAAGTGGCGATACCAAACAGATAATTGAATATATGAGTTTGAAACTGGAAAGATTTAAGATGGAGATATAAATTTGAGAATCATGAGTATACAAATACCACATAAAGCCATTGGACTGAAGAGATAAATAAGGAAGAAAATACAGATAGAGAGAAGAGGCCCCAGCAACATGTCTTTAGGCACTAAAACATTAAGAACCTCAGATAAGTTTGGATACATAAATATATAGTGATATCACCCTCCTTTTAAATTACCTAATTTTCCTTTGGCAATTTCTAATCATTGCTTTAAATAACTTTTTTTTTTCTTTAAGGGCTAAAAATAGTCTTCATCCAAGAATGAATTCTATTTGCCCTCTTCTATGAATGTGTTGCTCTCTCAAAGGATTCTGTGCAATAATTATTTCTGGCCTAAAGTAATTGTGCAAATGAGTTAGCAGCTAGATCACTGCAAAACTATATTGAGTAGGTTTGTAGTACAGCAAAATAAACTGTAAAACAGATGGTGTGCCTTAGAAATTTATCTCTTTTCAGCATCACACAACATTCGGGTTGGGCCATTTAATTATTTGTTTTCTAATTAGCACAACTTTATTTCTGGCTTTGGTCATTTTTCTAGTAGTCTCCATTTTTGAGCCTCTGTAACATTTGTCTCTATGAAGTCTTTGCCAAATGGATAGAGAAGTGACAGATATTGTGTGCTATATCGGATTGTCCTAAGGAATTCAGTGGATGAAATTTAGAATACTGGCATTTTACAAACTTCTAAAAGGCAAAACTCTTCTTAACCACTTGAAGTCTTACTTTCTATGACTCATATCCTCTGTTTGAAGTAATCTAAGGAAAACATGACAGTTCTCTCAGCGCCCTGCTGCTTTATAACCAGAGCTTACCTTCTGCAATACCTAACACATAGTAACATTTTTCTATAAAAAGTTTCTATGGTTTAGCCTATGTACTGTGCATTTTGAAATATGGTAATTATCTGAAAAGTATTCTAAGAAAAATAACTATTTCTCTTGTACATTTAAGGGAATGGAATTTCAAATAAACACATACATATTGTCATCCTGATTTAAAAAGTCAGAGGTTAGATGTAAGGAAAAATACCCAAGAAATGACTTTCTTGCAAAGAAAGAGTTTGACTCTAATGGCCGGGAATATGCCGGTTCTTTTCTTTCGTTCATTTCTTCCTTGTTTCCTTTTACTGTCAACTGTGGTTCAGGAGTTAATTGCTTCTTATTAGGTAATTGCCTTGGTATTCCTTCAAAGTCTCTTGGTGACAAATAACACCAAGAATTTACATTTTAAACAAGTTTCCCAGGTATTTCTTCTGCCCACTTATGTTTAAAAGCCACTGCTATAAATTAAGGAAGCCAGTTTTTTTTTTGTTTTTTTTTTTTTGTTTTTTATGTCTTGCCAAAATGTAGTTTGAGCTTTAATGGTATTCAAACATTAATTCCTTCAACACATTGTGTGTGCACGCACGGGTGCGCCTACCAGGTACCAAGTGTAGGTATAAAATATAGTTAAAGCCACATAAGACATGGTCTCTGACATAAGGAACTTACAATTTAGTAAGGAAAACAACCTATGTATAAGATTCAATGCAAGGAAGAAAATGATAAATGACATAAGAAATTACAAAATGACCAGAGGTATGGAGGCAAGCAAGCGTGAAGTCAGAAAGTTTAATTTGACTGGCAGATAAGAAGCTTGAAGGAAAGAAGTGAGAAATGAGACCAGAAAAGGAAAGAAAATTGTGAGACTAAGAAAGAAAAGAAAATCATGAGTGGACTTGAATCCAGGTTACGATTTTAACTTCATTTCATAGGTAGTAAAGAACAGTTGTATGCTCTTTGAAATGAAAGAAATTATTAATATCGTTAAAGTGCATCAGTCTTGCCAGGTGGCTTATTTTAAATAGGACCTCAATCACCCAAATATCTATATTGATTGTAGCAAGTATCATTTTATTTAATCCATCAGGTACTAGAGAGGTACAAAGATGAATAAAACAGTTCTTCTCCTTGAGTAATTAATTTACCACAAGTAAGTCTGTACTTTGCTTTGTAGTCACAACCTTGCAAAAGCACTTTGTAATCAAGGTGTAGGGACTAATTTCAGAACAGTCTTTCCTAATGTATGAACAGGGCCTTTGTTCATTAATTTACGTATTGTTATTCGGGTTTTGATCATTAGCTTTTGACCTCTAGCTTTAACATATATACTCTGTATAAGAGGATGGAAATTTTCTGATACCTAACTAATTGTTGGCTGTTATTTTTTCCTTCTGTATATTTTCATCCTAAATATGTTAACTCTTACTTTATTTTACTGTATGTAGTTATTCATACATTCTGAATTAATCTTATATATGTGAATACATTTTTGAGTCTCTAATGAAGCTTTCCATAAGAATTACTTTAAGGAGGCCAGGCATGGTGGCTCACGTTTGTAATACCAGCACTTTGGGAGGCCGAGGTGGGTGGATCACAAGGTCAGGAGTTTGAGATCGGCCTGGCCAATATGGTAAACCCCATCTCTACTAAAAATACAAAAATTAGCCTGGCATGGTAGCGGGTGCCTCTCGTACCAGCTACTTGGGAGGCTAAGGCAGAAGAATCGCTTATCGCTTGAACCCAGGAGGTGGAGGTTGCAGTGAGCCAAGATCGCACCACTGCACTCCAACCTGGGTGACAGAACAAGATTCCATCTAAAAAAAAAAAAAAAAAAAATTTATGTTAAGGAAAAGCTCATGAGCCAGGACACTTGGGGATTTACTCAATATTCAATTATTGGTTATTACTCAATAATTCAACAAATGTTTATTAGATAACTACTATGTGCTTTGGAGGACACAAGGATCCGTCTGGCATGGTCCCTGCCCACAGGTTGCCCACAGCCTAATAAAGGGTTTAAAACAAAAACACTGGCAGAGAATGATAGATCCACAAGGACGTAAATGTACTATAACAACTACTACTAAATTTCCAAGAAGAGAGCTATTATTCTTTTAAGCAAGCTTGTCCAACTCACAACCCAGCACAAATTCATAAACTGTCTTAAAACGTTATGAGATTTATTTACTTTTTTCTTTTTTTTTTGGCTCTTCGGCTGTTGTTAGTGTTAGTGTATTTTATGTGTGGCCCAAGACAATTCTGCCAATGTGGCCCAGGGAAGCCAAAAGATTGGACACCCCTGCTTTAGGGGATTATAAAAATTACTGAAGGGTGGAGGTAATATGTGATCTGGCTTTTTAAAAACTGGGTAAAAATAGAAATTAATGTAGGAGTCTGGGTAAGGAAGGTAAGAGAATTCTAGATAGAAATAACTTTTCAAAGGCATAAAGATAGAAAAAATATGAAGTATACTCAGAGAACAATTTGTAGTTCCTTTTTTTTCTATAACCATAGAAGGCATATAGGACAGTAGTGGGAAATTGTGTTGAAAAGGAAGGTTAGAGCTATTTTGCTCTAGACCCTAAGACTTTACATTTGATTCATTTGGCAATGACTTACTACTAAAAGGCACTCAAGTGCCATGATCACTGCTGTGCTTATGTGAGTTTTCTCTTTTATCCCTCTCACCCTTGGAGCATTATGTGAATGGACTTGGATGAAGTCTGTGGGCTAGAGATAGTGATTAGATTCTGAGGGAAGAACTCTTATTCGAATGGAGTATCTTGCCTGAGGTAGTTTGAATCTCAGTTGAATCTAGGAAGAGCCCTAGGAATAAATTGGAGTTGAAGGTCTTGAGGGAACCCATATACACAGGTCGTGGCTAAAGGGTGGAAGGAAGCAGGATCTTAATGAGGAGGTGAACCAAGAGTCGGGAGTTAAATAGAAACGATGAGTATTGGAACAGGCTGGCAACAAGTAGCCAAGTGTCTGAGACTCTATCAGTTAGTGGGTTGGTGGATACATTGTTGGCCAGGACTGACAGAACTTCAGGAAGAGTTATCTGGCAACAGTGTGTGATAAACGTTGTCATGGTGGCAAGCAGAAACCGGAGAATTGAAGTGAACTGGGATGAGGTAACGAAGACTGGAACTAGGGCAGTGAGTGGGAACAGAGAAGAGGGGAGAAAGAAGACCTAAGAAAGAAAACAAAATTTTATAATTTTATAACTAAGTAGAGGTGTTAGGTAAGAGAGTAAAAGCAATCAAAACTGCTTCTTAGGTGACTAGGAAAATGGTATGAGAAAAAATAAAGTCTAGAAGTGCTGGTTTTGTAGATTGGAACAAGAATGAAGTGTTTTGGAACAATCTGTTCAAACTTTTATGTTTAAATTATAACAAAAAAGAATTTTGAAAAATGACGAGTCTCCTCAGATATTTTTAGGTTGAACTTTAAAAATTTTCACCATAAATGTAATTAATTGCAAGGGATATAATTTCTCATATAAACATTTGTAATTAAAAATAAAGCTAATATCAGTTTTTACCCATATGGGACATCCATCTCATTCATTTTTAGATATTTATGAACAAGTTCTTCTTTAACAGAAACTAGGTTATTCATTCTTCTCTTTGAATGTGTGTTTCTATTCTACTTCTTCCACAGAACTTTATCCTAATGTAATAATAATTTTGCTTGAATGGATTTTATTAATCACCTATAATTTGTCTCATTTTACAAAAAAAAGTTCAAATTTATATTTAAATTTTTGTTTCTGTTTCCTGGGACTCTAAGGCTGTATAATTTCTAAAGATTATTTAAGAATGACTTTTCATTATGATTATTATCAGTAGTATATAATCAATCAAGAGAACATGATTTTATTTTTTTAGAATTATTAAACTAACAATATTATATTGGAAATGCTTTAGTGGATAGATAGGGCTGCTTTCCCTCCCGATTAGTTCATGCATACATGATCGAATATTTCTATTGTTAGAATGAGACAATGTTCAGCAATATTGTATTGTTTTTATTTCTTTTATTTTTTTTATTTTTTATTTATTTTTTTTGAGACGGAGTCTCGCTCTGTCGCCCAGGCTGGAGTGCTGTGGCCGGATCTCAGCTCACTGCAAGCTCTGCCTCCCGGGTTCCCGCCATTCTCCTGCCTCAGCCTCCCGAGTAGCTGGGACTACAGGCGCCCGCCACCTCGCCCGGCTAGTTTTTTGTATTTTTTAGTAGAGACGGGGGTTTCACCGTGTTAGCCAGGATGGTCTCGATCTCCTGACCTCGTGATCCGCCCGTCTCGGCCTCCCAAAGTGCTGGGATTACAGACTTGAGCCACCGAGCCCGGCCTGTTTTTAGTTTTTATAGACACTAAGAACCTTATATAAATAAGTGGATATGAACGAAAGGACTTTTGACATAGTAGTGTTATGCAGTTGATCACAGCTGTTTATGTTTCAAGACCACTCAGTGAAGGGCCTGCTAGAGGAGATTCTGGTTCCTGCCAAGATACTGTGTCTTCTCTGAAGATTAAACCTGAAGTAACTTTAGAGAGAAACCTCATGATACCAGGATTCAGAGAAGAGTGAGAAATCCCTGGGAAGATAAAGGGATAGCTTGAGCTGGTGTGGATAGTGGGTGAGAGTGCAGCCAAAGGAGGGAATTAAAATGGAAACACAAAACAACCCAGTTTCCCCTTTTGCCTCTCATCACTTGCTTTGGGACACCGATGCTTATCTCCTCACAAGGGTCTGAAGTAATAAAATCAGAGCAGCACTGAAGCCCTAATTGAATGAGAAGCCAAGGAAAATGGGTGGGAATTAACTCGTTGTAGGCATTGACTTCTTACCTTTTGGCCTCCAAACTCTAGGACTGCTGGGTGATGCTTTTGGTGTACTCTAGGAGTGCCTTCTCCTCAGATTATTTCTCCTGGCGGGAAGAGGTGGGCATGTGTGAAACCCTGAATTGAGGAGTTGCTTAGTGGGGCAGGCTTTTGGTATCTAGGATTCTTCCCCATACTCTTCCTTGATCTCCCGAGTCCAAGGGCCAGGACTGGCTCTAGATCCATGCCTTGTCTTCTGGGGTGCCAATGCTTCCCAGGAAAAGCTCAGAGGCCAAGTTTCAAACACCATTAGAAGAGAGTTTAGAATACGCAGTCCTAGAATTTAAAAATTTACAAAGTGAACGTACTAAGAGAGATAAGGGAAGATGTTGATAATATGACGCAAGAATAAGAAATAAAAACAGAACCAAGTAGGTATGAAAAATATAGTAGTTGAAATATAGAATGCAGTGATATAGGATACATAGTAGTACAGCTAAAGAATGAATTTTAAAACTAGATGATCAGATTGTAGAACTTTATACAGAAGGAAGCAGGAGAGGATAAACAAATTGAAAATAGAAAAGATATATAGGGTTAAATGTAAAAGTGCCAAAATCTATCTAATAGGATTCTCAGAGAAAAAATAAAAAGAGGGAGGAGGAAATCTTTTAAGAAATAATGGGGATAAATTCATCAGAATTAAAGAAAGAACTTAGCTTTAAAGAAGTGATAGACTAGCCAATAAGAGAGAAGAAAAAAACTGACAAATAGACATAATGAAATTTTAAAACATTGAAAAGAAAAATTCTAAAAGCTCCCAGAGAGAATGAGCAAATCATATAAAAAAGAACAACAATCACATTGACATCCTACTTTTCAGCAGCAACATTGGATGCAAGAGTAACTGGAGTAATATGTTAAATATATTAAGGGAAAAAGACCTTTCAATTTCAAATTTTATATCCATTCAAATTGTTATTCATATGAAAGGGAATGATTAAGATATTTTCAAATATACAAGAGCTCACAGGGTTTGCCACAAGAGTCCTACAGTTAAAACACATGGTAGAAGTACTTACAGAGGAGGAAAAACAAATCCAGGAGATGCCACAAGAGCCGTGTGCAGCAAGAGTCTTTAAATATCTTGGTAGAGTTTGCTGGTATCAAAAAATACAAAAACAACACAAAATCAAAGAAGAGGAAACATAATCATAATAACCCAGAATTAAAATTCATGATAATATCCACATGACGAGCACTGGGAAGGGGGAAAGGGCATGGGAGCAGCACATGAAAGTGTGCTAAAGGAGAATATGGAGGCATCAGATTTTTAAAGTAGGAAGGAATGAAAAACATATAAAGAGTGGGAGATACTGAAATAAAAATGATACGGAAGGGGGCAGGAACTGAAAATTAATGATATCTAACTTTTTTTTTTATTCTTATTATACTTTAAGTTCTAGGGTACATGTGCATAACGTGCAGGTTTGTTACATATGTATACTTGTGCCATGTTGGTGTGCTGCACCCATCAACTCGTCAGCACCCATCAACTCGTCATTTACATCAGGTATAACTCCCAGTGCAATCCCTCCCCCCTCACCCCTCCCCATGATAGGCCCCGGTGTGTGATGTTCCCCTTCCCGAGTCCAAGTGATCTCATTGTTCAGTTCCCACCTATGAGTGAGAACATGCGGTGTTTGGTTTTCTGTTCTTGTGATAGTTTGCTAAGAATGATGGTTTCCAGCTGCATCCATGTCCCTACAAAGGACACAAACTCATCCTTTTTTATGGCTGCATAGTATTCCATGGTGTATATGTGCCCCATTTTCTTAATCCAGTCTGCCACTGATGGACATATGGGTTGATTCCAAGTCTTTGCTATTGTGAATAGGGCCGCAATAAACATACGTGTGCATGTGTCTTTATAGCAGCATGATTTATAATTCTTTGGGTATATACCCAGTAATGGGATGGCTGGGTCATATGGTACTTCTAGATCTAGATCCTTAAGGAATCGCCATACTGTTTTCCATAATGGTTGAACTAGTTTACAATCCCACCAACAGTGTATAAGTGTTCCTATTTCTCCACATCCTCTCCAGCACCTGTTGTTTCCTGACTTTTTAATGATTGCCATTCTAACTGGTGTGAGATGGTATCTCATTGTGGTTTTGATTTGCATTTCTCTGATGGCCAGTGATGATGAGCATTTTTTCATGTGTCTGTTGGCTGTATGCATGTCTTCTTTTGAGAAATGTCTGTTCATATCCTTTGCCCACTTTTTGATGGGGTTGTTTGGTTTTTTCTTGTAAATTTGTTTGAGTTCTTTGTAGGTTCTGGATATTAGCCCTTTGTCAGATGAGTAGATTGCAAAAATTTTCTCCCATTCTGTAGGTTGCCTGTTCACTCTGATGGTATTTTCTTTTGCTGTGCAGAAGCTCTTTAGTTTAATGAGATCCCATTTGTCAGTTTTGGCTTTTGCTGCCATTGCTTTTGGTGTTTTAGACATGAAGTCTTTGCCCATGCCTATGGCCTGAATGGTATTACCTAGGTTTTCTTCTAGGGTTTTTATGGTATTAGGTCTAACATTTAAGTCTCTAATCCATCTTGAATTAATTTTCGTATAAGGAGTAAGGAAAGGATCCAGTTTCAGCTTTCTACTTATGGCTAGCCAATTTTCCCAGCACCATTTATTAAATAGGGAATCCTTTCCCCATTTCTTGTTTCTCTCAGGTTTGTCAAAGATCAGATGGCTGTAGATGTGTGGTATTATTTCTGAGGACTCTGTTCTGTTCCATTGGTCTATATCTCTGTTTTGGTACCAGTACCATGCTGTTTTGGTTACTGTAGCCTTGTAGTATAGTTTGAAGTCAGGTAGCGTGATGCCTCCAGCTTTGTTCTTTTGACTTAGGATTGTCTTGGCAATGCGGGGTCTTTTTTGGTTCCATATGAACTTTAAAGCAGTTTTTTCCAATTCTGTGAAGAAACTCATTGGTAGCTTGATGGGGATGGCATTGAATCTATAAATTACCTTGGGCAGTATGGCCATTTTCACAATATTGATTCTTCCTATCCATGAGCATGGTATGTTCTTCCGTTTGTTTGTGTCCTGTTTTATTTCACTGAGCAGTGGTTTGTAGTTCTCCTTGAAGAGGTCCTTTACATCCCTTGTAAGTTGGATTCCTAGGTATTTCATTCTCTTTGAAGCAATTGTGAATGGAAGTTCATTCATGATTTGGCTCTCTGTTTGTCTGTTACTGGTGTATAAGAATGCTTGTGATTTTTGCACATTAATTTTGTATCCTGAGACTTTGCTGAAGTTGCTTATCAGCTTAAGGAGATTTTGGGCTGAGACAATGGGGTTTTCTAAATATACAATTGTATCATCTGCAAGCAGGGACAATTTGACTTCTTCTTTTCCTAACTGAATACCCTTTATTTCTTTCTCTTGCCTGATTGCCCTAGCCAGAACTTCCAATACTATGTTGAATAGGAGTGGTGAGAGTGGGCATCCCTGTCTTGTGCCAGTTTTCAAAGGGAATTTTTCCAGTTTTTGCCCATTCAGTATGATATTGGCTGTTAGTTTGTCATAAATAGCTCTTATAATTTTGAGGTACGTTCCATCAATACCGAATTTATTGAGCGTTTTTAGCATGAAGGGCTGTTGAATTTTGTCAAAGGCCTTTTCTGCATCTATTGAGATAATCATGTGGTTCTTGTCTTTGGTTCTGTTTATATGCTGGATTACGTTTATTGATTTTTGTATGTTGAACCAGCCTTGCATCCCAGGGATGAAGCCCACTTGATCATGGTGGATAAGCTTTTTGATGTGCTTCTGGATCCTGTTTGCCAGTATTTTATTGAGGATTTTTGCATCGATGTTCATCAGGGATATTGGTCAAAAATTCTCTTTTTTTGTTGTGTCTCTGCCAGGCTTTGGTATCAGGATGATGTTGGCCTCATAAAATGAGTTAGGAAGGATTCCCTCTTTTTCTATTGTTTGGAATAGTTTCAGAAGGAATGGTACCATCTCCTCCTTGTACCTCTGGTAGAGTTTGGCTGTGAATCTGTCTGGTCCTGGACTTTTTTTTGGTTAATAGGCTATTAATTATTGCCTCAATTTCAGAGCCTGCTATTGGTCTGTTCAGGGATTCAGCTTCTTCCTGGTTTAGTCTTGGGAGAGTGTAAGTGTCCAGGAAATTATCCATTTCTTCTAGATTTTCTAGTTTATTTGCGTAGAGGTGTTTATAGTATTCTCTGATGGTAGTTTGTATTTCTGTGGGGTCGGTGGTGATATCCCCTTTATCATTTTTTATTGCGTCTATTTGATTCTTCTCTCTTTTCTTCTTTATTAGTCTTGCTAGTGGTCTATCAATTTTGTTGATCTTTTCAAAAAACCAACTCCTGGATTCATTGAATTTTGGAGGGTTCTTTGTGTCTCTATCTCCTTCAGTTCTGCTCTGATCTTAGGTATTTCTTGCCTTCTGCTAGCTTTTGAATGTGTTTGCTGCTGCTTCTCTAGTTCTTTTCATTGTGATGTTAGAGTGTCAATTTTAGCTCTTTCCAGCTTTCTCTTTTGGGCATTTAGTGCTATAAATTTCCCTCTACACACTGCTTTAAATGTGTCCCAGAGATTCTGGTATGTTGTATCTTTGTTCTCATTGGTTTCTAAGAACATCTTTATTTCTGCCTTCGTTTCGTTATGTACCCAGTAGTCATTCAGGAGCAGGTTATTCAGTTTCCATGTAGTTGAGCGGTTTTGATTGAGTTTCTTAGTCCTGAGTTCTAGTTTGATTGCACTGTGGTGTGAGAGACAGTTTGTTATAATTTCTGTTCTTGTACATTTGCTGAGGAGTGCTTTACTTCCAATTATGTGGTCAATTTTGGAATTAGTGCAATGTGATGCTGAGAAGAATGTATATTCTGTTGATTTGAGGTGGAGAGATCTGTAGATGTCTATTAGGTCTGCTTGCTGCAGAGATGAGTTCAAGGATTCCTGGATATCCTTGTTAACTTTCTGTCTCATTGATCTGTCTAGTGTTGACAGTGGGGTGTTGAAGTCTCCCATTATTATTGTATGGGAGTCTAAGTCTCTTTGTAAGTCTCTAAGGACTTGCTTTATGAATCTGGGTGCTCCTGTATTGGGTGCATATATATTTAGGATAGTTAGCTCTTCCTGTTGAATTGATCCCTTTACCATTATGTAATGACCTTCTTTGTCTCTTTTGATCTTTGATGGTTTAAAGTCTGTTTTATCAGAGACTAGTATTGCAACCCCTGCTTTTTTTGGTTCTCCATTTGCTTGGTAGATCTTCCTCTATCCCTTTATTTTGAGCCTATGTATGTCTCTGAATGTGAGATGGGTCTCCTGAATACAGCAAACTGATGGGTCTTGACTCTTCATCCAGTGTGCCAGTCTGTGTCTTTTAATTGGAGCATTTAGTCCATTTACATTTAAGGTTAATACTGTTATGTGTGAACTTGATCCTGCCATTATGATGTTAACTGGTTATTTTGCTCGTTAGTTGATGCAGTTTCTTCCTAGCCTCAATAGTCTTTACATTTTGGCATGTTTTTGCAATGGCTGGTACCGGTTGTTCTTTTCCATGTTTAGTGCTTCCTTCAGGGTCTCTTGTAAGGCAGGCCTGGTGGTGACAAAATCTCTAAGCATTTGCTTATCTGTAAAGGATTTTATTTCTCCTTCACTTATGAAACTTAGTTTGGCTGGATATGAAATTCTGGGTTGAAAATTCTTTTCTTTAAGAATGTTGAATATTGGCCCCCACTCTCTTCTGGCTTGTAGAGTTTCTGCCGAGAGATCTGCTGTTAGTCTGATGGGCTTCCCTTTGTGGGTAACCCAACCTTTCTCTCTGGCCGCCCTTAAGATTTTTTCCTTGATTTCAACTTTGGTGAATCTGGCAATTATGTGTCTTGGAGTTGCTCTTCTCAAGCAGTATCTTTGTGGTGTTCTCTGAATTTCGTGAATTTGAATGTTGGCCTGCCCTACTAGGTTGGGGAAGTTCTCCTGGATGATATCCTGAAGAGTGTTTTCCAACTTGGTTCCATTTTCCCCCTCACTTTCAGGCCCACCAATCAGACGTAGATTTGGTCTTTTTACATAATCCCGTACTTCTTGCAGGCTTTGTTCATTTCTTTTTCTTCTTTTTTCTTTAGGTTTCTCTTCTCGCTTCATTTCATTCATTTGATCCTCAATCGCTGACACTCTTTCTTCCCGTTGATCGAGTTGGTTACTGAAGCTTGTGCATTTGTCACGTATTTCTCGTGTCATGGTTTTCATCTCTGTCATTTCGTTTATGGCCTTCTCTGCATTAATTACTCTAGCTATCAATTCTTCCACTCTTTTTTCAATATTTTTAGTTTCTTTGCGCTGGGTACGTAATTCCTCCTTTAGCTCTGAGAAGTTCGATGGACTGAAGCCTTCTTCTCTCATCTCGTCAAAGTCATTCTCCGTCCAGCTTTGATCCGTTGCTGGCGATGAGCTGCGTTCCTTTGGAGGGGGAGATGCGCTCTTATTTTTTGAATTTCCAGCTTTTATGCCCTGCTTTTTCCCCATCTTTGTGATTTTATCTGCCTCTGGTCTTTGATGATGGTGACGTACTGATGGGGTTTTGGTGTAGGTGTCCTTCCCGTTTGATAGTTCTCCTTCTAACAGTCAGGACCCTCAGCTGTAGGTCTGTTGGAGATTGCTTGAGGTCCACTCCAGACCCTGTTTGCCTGGGTATCAGCAGCAGAGGCTGCAGAAAATAGAATATTGCTGAACAGCGAATGTACCTGTCTGATTCTTACTTTGGAAGCTTCCTCTCAGGGGTGTACTCCACCCTGTGAGGTGTGGGATGTCAGACTGCCCCTAGTGGGGGATGTCTCCCAGTTAGGCTACTCAGGGGTCAGGGACCCACTTGAGCAGGCAGTCTGTCCGTTCTCAGATCTCAACCTCTGTATTGGGAGATCCGCTGCTCTCTTCCAAGCTGTCAGACAGAGTCGTTTGCGTCTGCAGAGGTTTCTGCTGCTTTTTTGTTGTTGTTGTTGTTGTTGTTTAGCTGTGCCCTGTCCCCAGAGGTGGAGTGTACAGAGACAGGCAGGTTTCTTTGAGTGCTGTGAGCTCCACCCAGTTTGAGCTTCCCAGTGGCTTTGTTTACCTACGTAAGCCTCAGCAATGGCGGGCGCCCCTCCCCCAGCCTTGCTGCTGCCTTGCAGTTAGGTCACAGACTGCGGTGCTAGCAATGAGGGAGGCTCCATGGGCGTGGAACCCTCCCGGCCAGGTGTGGGATATAATCTCCTGGTGTGCCTGTTTGCTTAAAGCGTAGTATTGGGGTGGGAATTACCCAATTTTCCAGGTGTTGTGTGTCTCAGTTCCCCTGGCTAGGAAAAGGGATTCCCTTCCCCCTTGCGCTTCCCAGGTGAGGCGATGCCTCGCCCTGCTTCAGCTCTCACTGGTTGGGCTGCAGCAGCTGACCAGCACCGATTGTCCGGCACTCCCTAGTGAGATAAACCCAGTACCTCAGTTGAAAATGCAGAAATCACCTGTCTTCTGTGTCGTTCGCGCTGGGAGTTGGAGACTGGAGCTGTTCCTATTTGGCCATCTTGCTCCGCCCCTCCCTATGTAATCTTTTTCAGTTGAATCTTTAATCATTATAAAGTGACCTTCTTTATCCCTTAACGATGATTTGTTTGTGTTAAGGTATATTTAATTGGTATTAATTCCATTATACAGGTTTTCTTTGTGATGTTTCCCTGATATGTCCTTTTCCATTCTTTGTGTTTCAATATTTCCATGTCTTTATGCCTCAAATATGCTTCTTATAAATAGTAGAGAGCTAGATTTTTTAAAAATTCAATTAGACAATATACCTTTAAACAGGTATTTTTAACCAATGTACTTGTAATTATTTCTGTATTTGGACTTGTTTCTCCCATCTAAGCCTGTTATTGAAATGGGAAAAGTTCCCTCAGCGCCTTTGCAGGGCATGCAGTGGGGGTGTGGCTCACTTCTTCTGTGTCCCGCTGCTCAAACCTCTAGAGGGAGCATGCAGATGGGCAGATGTGGGGCTCCAACCCCAGGGCAGCATCTAGGGGTGAATGTTTACAGCTCCTGAAGTCCCAGTGGGTGTGTGTTACAGGGTGTTCTTTTAGTTTAGCTGTCCATAGGTGGCTTGTGTTAATCGGTTCAATTAGACCCCCTGCCTTATTGCAAGGACAGAGGGCTTTCTGCATTCCAAGCTTTCTTGCTTTGGTGTACTAGAATAATCTGATCACACGAGGGCTTGGAGAATGAGTGCAAGGTTTTATTGAGTGGAGGTTCTCAGCAGATGGATGTAGAGCCAGAAGGGAGATGGAGTGGGAAGGTGGTTTTCCCCTGGAGTCAGGCAAATCAGCAGCCTGGGCTCTCCTCCAACAGCCCCAGCCAAACTCCATGTTGTTCTGCCGGTGGATGGATTGCAGGCCTGCTGGCTCTGTGCTGCGGTGTGACTCTCGATGTCAAGATGCTTGTGCGTCTGCCTGCTAGGGTCTTGGGGTTTTTATAGGCCCAGGATGGGGGCATGGCAGGCCGGGATGGTCTTGGAAAATGCAACATTTAGGCAGGAAAAGACAAATGCCGGTCCTCACCTAGGTCTGTGGGCACATGCCCGGGGGTAGATCCCTAGCCAGGGACCATGCCCTCCTCTACCCACCTTGGCCTCCCAAAGTGCTGGGATTATAGGTGTGAGCCACCATGCCCAGCCTGCTTTCTCTGTTTCTTTCTTAATATTGCCAAAGATGTATTTATTTTGTCGGTTTTTTCAAAGAACCAAATACTGACCTTGTTGATCTTTTCTATTTTATCTTTGGTTCTATTTAGTTGATTTTTACTCTTAGTTTTATCTTTCTTACTACTTTATTTGGGTTTATTCTGTTAAAATATTGGAATGTTAAGTTAGATATCATTGAGGGGGCGGAGCAAGATGGCCGAATAGGAACAGCTCCAGTCTCCAACTCCCAGCGCGAACGACACAGAAGACAGGTGATTTCTGCATTTTCAACTGAGGTACTGGGTTTATCTCACTAGGGAGTGCCGGACAATCGGTGCTGGTCAGCTGCTGCAGCCCAACCAGTGAGAGCTGAAGCAGGGCGAGGCATCGCCTCACCTGGGAAGCGCAAGGGGGAAGGGAATCCCTTTTCCTAGCCAGGGGAACTGAGACACACAACACCTGGAAAATTGGGTAATTCCCACCCCAATACTACGCTTTAAGCAAACAGGCACACCAGGAGATTATATCCCACACCTGGCCGGGAGGGTTCCACGCCCATGGAGCCTCCCTCATTGCTAGCACCGCAGTCTGTGACCTAACTGCAAGGCAGCAGCAAGGCTGGGGGAGGGGCGCCCGCCATTGCTGAGGCTTACGTAGGTAAACAAAGCCACTGGGAAGCTCAAACTGGGTGGAGCTCACAGCACTCAAAGAAACCTGCCTGTCTCTGTACACTCCACCTCTGGGGACAGGGCACAGCTAAACAACAACAACAACAAAAAAAAAGCAGCAGAAACCTCTGCAGACGCAAACGACTCTGTCTGACAGCTTGGAAGAGAGCAGCGGATCTCCCAATACAGAGGTTGAGATCTGAGAACGGACAGATTGCCTGCTCAAGTGGGTCCCTGACCCCTGAGTAGCCTAACTGGGAGACATCCCCCACTAGGGGCAGTCTGACATCCCACACCTCACAGGGTGGAGTACACCCCTGAGAGGAAGCTTCCAAAGTAAGAAT
The DNA here is from genome assembly GCF_043159975.1 of Macaca nemestrina. Lineage (NCBI taxonomy): Eukaryota > Metazoa > Chordata > Mammalia > Primates > Cercopithecidae > Macaca > Macaca nemestrina. The sequence continues at coordinate 57,418,756 of NC_092136.1, forward strand.
CAGACAGGTACATTCGCTGTTCAGCAATATTCTATTTTCTGCAGCCTCTGCTGCTGATACCCAGGCAAACAGGGTCTGGAGTGGACCTCAAGCAATCTCCAACAGACCTACAGCTGAGGGTCCTGACTGTTAGAAGGAGAACTATCAAACGGGAAGGACACCTACACCAAAACCCCATCAGTACGTCACCATCATCAAAGACCAGAGGCAGATAAAATCACAAAGATGGGGAAAAAGCAGGGCATAAAAGCTGGAAATTCAAAAAATAAGAGCGCATCTCCCCCTCCAAAGGAACGCAGCTCATCGCCAGCAACGGATCAAAGCTGGACGGAGAATGACTTTGACGAGATGAGAGAAGAAGGCTTCAGTCCATCGAACTTCTCAGAGCTAAAGGAGGAATTACGTACCCAGCGCAAAGAAACTAAAAATATTGAAAAAAGAGTGGAAGAATTGATAGCTAGAGTAATTAATGCAGAGAAGGCCATAAACGAAATGACAGAGATGAAAACCATGACACGAGAAATACGTGACAAATGCACAAGCTTCAGTAACCGACTCGATCAACGGGAAGAAAGAGTGTCAGCGATTGAGGATCAAATGAATGAAATGAAGCGAGAAGAGAAACCTAAAGAAAAAAGAAGAAAAAGAAATGAACAAAGCCTGCAAGAAGTACGGGATTATGTAAAAAGACCAAATCTACGTCTGATTGGTGGGCCTGAAAGTGAGGGGGAAAATGGAACCAAGTTGGAAAACACTCTTCAGGATATCATCCAGGAGAACTTCCCCAACCTAGTAGGGCAGGCCAACATTCAAATTCACGAAATTCAGAGAACACCACAAAGATACTGCTTGAGAAGAGCAACTCCAAGACACATAATTGCCAGATTCACCAAAGTTGAAATCAAGGAAAAAATCTTAAGGGCGGCCAGAGAGAAAGGTTGGGTTACCCACAAAGGGAAGCCCATCAGACTAACAGCAGATCTCTCGGCAGAAACTCTACAAGCCAGAAGAGAGTGGGGGCCAATATTCAACATTCTTAAAGAAAAGAATTTTCAACCCAGAATTTCATATCCAGCCAAACTAAGTTTCATAAGTGAAGGAGAAATAAAATCCTTTACAGATAAGCAAATGCTTAGAGATTTTGTCACCACCAGGCCTGCCTTACAAGAGACCCTGAAGGAAGCACTAAACATGGAAAAGAACAACCGGTACCAGCCATTGCAAAAACATGCCAAAATGTAAAGACTATTGAGGCTAGGAAGAAACTGCATCAACTAACGAGCAAAATAACCAGTTAACATCATAATGGCAGGATCAAGTTCACACATAACAGTATTAACCTTAAATGTAAATGGACTAAATGCTCCAATTAAAAGACACAGACTGGCACACTGGATGAAGAGTCAAGACCCATCAGTTTGCTGTATTCAGGAGACCCATCTCACATTCAGAGACATACATAGGCTCAAAATAAAGGGATAGAGGAAGATCTACCAAGCAAATGGAGAACCAAAAAAAGCAGGGGTTGCAATACTAGTCTCTGATAAAACAGACTTTAAACCATCAAAGATCAAAAGAGACAAAGAAGGTCATTACATAATGGTAAAGGGATCAATTCAACAGGAAGAGCTAACTATCCTAAATATATATGCACCCAATACAGGAGCACCCAGATTCATAAAGCAAGTCCTTAGAGACTTACAAAGAGACTTAGACTCCCATACAATAATAATGGGAGACTTCAACACCCCACTGTCAACATTAGACAGATCAACGAGACAGAAAGTTAACAAGGATATCCAGGAATTGAACTCATCTCTGCAGCAAGCAGACCTAATAGACATCTACAGAACTTTCCACCCCAAATCCACAGAATATATATTCTTCTCAGCACCACATTGCACTTATTCCAAAATTGACCACATAATTGGAAGTAAAGCACTCCTCAGCAAATGTACAAGAACAGAAATTATAACAAACTGTCTCTCACACCACAGTGCAATCAAACTAGAACTCAGGACTAAGAAACTCAATCAAAACCGCTCAACTACATGGAAACTGAACAACCTGCTCCTGAATGACTACTGGGTACATAACGAAATGAAGGCAGAAATAAAGATGTTCTTTGAAACCAATGAGAACAAAGATACAACATACCAGAATCTCTGGGACACATTTAAAGCAGTGTGTAGAGGGAAATTTATAGCACTAAATGCCCAAAAGAGAAAGCTGGAAAGATCTAAAATTGACACTCTAACATCACAATGAAAAGAACTAGAGAAGCAAGAGCAAACACATTCGAAAGCTAGCAGAAGGCAAGAAGTAACTAAGATCAGAGCAGAACTGAAGGAGATAGAGACACAAAGAACCCTCCAAAAAACCAATGAATCCAGGAGTTGGTTTCTTGGAAAGATCAACAAAATTGACAGACCACTAGCAAGACTTATAAAGAAGAAAAGAGAGAAGAATCAAGTAGATGCAATAAAAAATGATAAAGGGGATATCACCACCGACCCCACAGAAATACAAACTACCATCAGAGAATACTATAAACACCTCTATGCAAATAAACTAGAAAATCTAGAAGAAATGGATAATTTCCTGGACACTTACACTCTTCCAAGACTAAACCAGGAAGAAGTTGACTCCCTGAATAGACCAATAGCAGGCTCTGAAATTGAGGCAATAATTAATAGCCTACCAACCAAAAAAACTCCAGGACCAGATGGATTCACAGCGGAATTCTACCAGAGGTACAAGGAGGAGATGGTACCATTCCTTCTGAAACTATTCCAAACAATAGAAAAAGAGGGAATCCTCCCTAACTCATTTTATGAGGCCAACATCATCCTGATACCAAAGCCTGGCAGAGACACAACAAAAAAAGAGAATTTTTGACCAATATCCCTGATGAACATCGATGCAAAAATCCTCAATAAAATACTGGCAAACAGGATCCAGAAGCACATCAAAAAGCTTATCCACCATGATCAAGTGGGCTTCATCCCTGGGATGCAAGGCTGGTTCAACATACAAAAATCAATAAACGTAATCCAGCATATAAACAGAACCAAAGACAAGAACCACATGATTATCTCAATAGATGCAGAAAAGGCCTTTGACAAAATTCAACAGCCCTTCATGCTAAAAACGCTCAATAAATTCGGTATTGATGGAACGTACCTCAAAATCATAAGAGCTATTTATGACAAACCCACAGCCAATATCATACTGAATGGGCAAAAACTGGAAAAATTCCCTTTGAAAACTGGCACAAGACAGGGATGCCCTCTCTCACCACTCCTATTCAACATAGTGTTGGAAGTTCTGGCTAGGGCAATCAGGCAAGAGAAAGAAATAAAGGGTATTCAGTTAGGAAAAGAAGAAGTCAAATTGTCCCTGCTTGCAGATGATACAATTGTATATTTAGAAAACCCCATTGTCTCAGCCCAAAATCTCCTTAAGCTGATAAGCAACTTCAGCAAAGTCTCAGGATACAAAATTAATGTGCAAAAATCACAAGCATTCTTATACACCAGTAACAGACAAACAGAGAGCCAAATCATGAATGAACTTCCATTCACAATTGCTTCAAAGAGAATGAAATACCTAGGAATCCAACTTACAAGGGATGTAAAGGACCTCTTCAAGGAGAACTACAAACCACTGCTCAGTGAAATAAAACAGGACACAAACAAACGGAAGAACATACCATGCTCATGGATAGGAAGAATCAATATTGTGAAAATGGCCATACTGCCCAAGGTAATTTATAGATTCAATGCCATCCCCATCAAGCTACCAATGAGTTTCTTCACAGAATTGGAAAAAACTGCTTTAAAGTTCATATGGAACCAAAAAAGACCCCGCATTGCCAAGACAATCCTAAGTCAAAAGAACAAAGCTGGAGGCATCACGCTACCTGACTTCAAACTATACTACAAGGCTACAGTAACCAAAACAGCATGGTACTGGTACCAAAACAGAGATATAGACCAATGGAACAGAACAGAGTCCTCAGAAATAATACCACACATCTACAGCCATCTGATCTTTGACAAACCTGAGAGAAACAAGAAATGGGGAAAGGATTCCCTATTTAATAAATGGTGCTGGGAAAATTGGCTAGCCATAAGTAGAAAGCTGAAACTGGATCCTTTCCTTACTCCTTATACGAAAATTAATTCAAGATGGATTAGAGACTTAAATGTTAGACCTAATACCATAAAAACCCTAGAAGAAAACCTAGGTAATACCATTCAGGCCATAGGCATGGGCAAAGACTTCATGTCTAAAACACCAAAAGCAATGGCAGCAAAAGCCAAAACTGACAAATGGGATCTCATTAAACTAAAGAGCTTCTGCACAGCAAAAGAAAATACCATCAGAGTGAACAGGCAACCTACAGAATGGGAGAAAATTTTTGCAATCTACTCATCTGACAAAGGGCTAATATCCAGAACCTACAAAGAACGCAAACAAATTTACAAGAAAAAAAAAACAACCCCATCAAAAAGTGGGCAAAGGATATGAACAGACATTTCTCAAAAGAAGACATTCATACAGCCAACAGACACATGAAAAAATGCTCATCATCGCTGGCCATCAGAGAAATGCAAATCAAAACCACAATGAGATACCATCTCACACCAGTTAGAATGGCAATCATTAAAAAGTCAGGAAACAACAGGTGCTGGAGAGGATGTGGAGAAATAGGAACACTTTTACACTGTTGGTGAGATTGTAAACTAGTTCAACCATTATGGAAAACAGTATGGCGATTCCTTAAGGATCTAGAACTAGATGTACCATATGACCCAGCCATCCCATTACTGGGTATATACCCAAAGGATTATAAATCATGCTGCTATAAAGACACATGCATACGTATGTTTATTGCGGCCCTATTCACAATAGCAAAGACTTGGAATCAACCCATATGTCCATCAGTGGCAGACTGGATTAAGAAAATGGGGCACATATACACCATGGAATACTATGCAGCCATAAAAAAGGATGAGTTTGTGTCCTTTGTAGGGACATGGATGCAGCTGGAAACCATCATTCTTAGCAAACTATCACAAGAACAGAAAACCAAACACCGCATGTTCTCACTCATAGGTGGGAACTGAACAATGAGATCACTTGGACTCGGGAAGGGGAACATCACACACCGGGGCCTATCATGGGGAGGGGGGAGGGGGGGAGGGGGGAGGGATTGCACTGGGAGTTATACCTGATGTAAATGACGAGTTGATGGGTGCTGACGAGTTGATGGGTGCAGCACACCAACATGGCACAAGTATACATATGTAACAAACCTGCACATTATGCACATGTACCCTAGAACTTAAAGTATAAAAAATTTAAAAAAAGATTATATAGTAATTTTAATAATGTATGCAACTAATAAAATAACCTTAAATATATATCAAAAATTGACAACCTTGCATGAGAAATTGGCAAATCCATTATAGTGGGAGATTGTAATGCACTTCTCTCAGTTACTGATATATGAAACAAAGAAAAAATATATGGATGATTTTAACAATATAACACGCTTATTCTAGTAGACACATACACAGTTCTCTAATTAGAGAATGTACATGTTCTCAAGTACATGTGGAACATTTACTAAAATTGATCTTGTCCTAGGCCATGAAGCAAGGAAGCCTTAATAAAGTTAACACAGATCATGTTCTCTAATAGTACACAGTTAAAAGTCAGCAAACAACAAGATTAAATATCTGCATATACCTGGAAAATAAATCACATTGCTTCTGAACAACTCATAAGTCAATGAATAAACCCTAATAAGAAAAAATTTAAATTCCTAGAACTGAATGATAATGAAAACACAACATACTAAAGCTTGGAGGATACAGCAAACATGTACTTCAGTAGAAGTTTAATATTTATATTAGAAAAAGAGAAATACAGAAAATTAATGATATCTAACTAAAAATTTCAGAATTTTAACAGAGTAAAACCAAATAAAGTAGTGGGAAAGATCAAACTAAGAGCGAAAATCAACTAAATAGAACACAAAGGTAGAATAGAAAAGATCAACAAAGTCAATATTTGGTTCTTTGAAAAAAAAAAAAACAAAATAAATCTTTGGCAAAATTAAGAAAGAAATAGAGAAAACAGGCTGGGCATGGTGGCTCATGCCTATAATCCCAGCACTTTGGGAGGCCAAGGCAGGTAGATTGCTTGAGTCCAGGAGTTTAAGACAAGCCTATACAACATAGTGAGACCCCGTCCCTACAAAAAATTTTAAAAATCAGCCAGGCATGGTGGCCTGTGCCTGGCTGATTTTTAGTAGTGTTCCCAGCTATTTGAAAGGCTGAGGTGGGAGGATTACCTGAGTCTAGGAGAGTGGAGGCTGCAGTGACTCGTGATTGCATTACTGCACTCCAGCCTGGGTGAAAGTGTGAAACCCTGACTCAAAAAAAAAAAAAAAAAAGAAAAAAGAAAAGAAAAGAAAGAAAAAATCTTACATATGGAAGAGGGACTATAGCCGTAGATAAAGGAGAGATTAGAAAGATAAGAGAATCCTACTAGGTAATACTACTAGGTGTATGTGAATACTTCTGCAAACTCAGTCAAAATGAAAACAATTCTTTTCCTAGAAAAATATAGTTATACAAGACAGTCTTAATAGAAAACTTGAATTGTCGTAATTATTAAAGAAATTGAAGCAATAGTTCAAAGTCTTCTACAAGCAAAACACCAGGCCCAAATGACTTTAGAATTCTACCATACTTTCATCTTAAACTTATAACTCTTCTTTTACCCCTCAAAAGAGAAAAAATTTCCTAATTTATCCTAAGACTATACCTTCTAAACTGCAGGGTACAAAACTAGACCAAGACATTATGACAAAGGAAAACTATCCATTTCACTTACTAATATTGATATAAAACGTTAGACATACTATTAGCAAGTTGGATGCAGCTGTTTATATTAACAGATAATATATCTTGGCCAACTTGAGTATCCCCAACAATACAATGATGAATTAATTTCAGAATCTGTAAGTATAAATCCCCACATTAATATATTAAAGGAAAAAATCATATCGTGTCAGAGAAATCATTTGTAATAAGACTCAATATATATTCATAATTAAAAAGAAAAGGAAACTTCCTTAACCTGATCTACAGAAAATATCATTCTGAATAGGAAATGGGAGAAGAATTTCCTTTAAAATAGAGAATAGTCAAGAAAGTCAGCTTTTTTTTCCTCTAACATTGTTGATTTTAATCAACTTAAGACTAAGGTGAGACTTGAAAAGCAGAAATAAGATTTATTATTTATAGTAATCTACAAATAAGTTATTAGAAATAATAGGAGAGCTGAGCAAGGTAGCTGGATTTAAGATTAATATACAAAAGTCAAGTGCACTTCTATTCATTAGGAACTAAATAGAAAATGTAATAAAAATGAAGAAATCATGTAAAATAGTAGCAAAGAATATAAAATATCTAAGAATAAATATGACATAAGGAGGACATTTATAAGACCTCCTTGGGGAAAGTTATAACATTTTATTGAAAAACACTGAAGAATACATAAATATAAAGATACATCACAATCATGTGTCAAGAGACTTAATATCAAAAATTAATTTTTCCCAGATTGATATACATATTCAGTGCAAATACAATAAAAATTTCACAAGCTTTCCTGGCTATAAAATGTATATGGAAGACTAAAGGATCAAAAATAGCCAAGAAATTTCAAATGTCTTGCTCTACCAGATATTAAGACTTATAGGGCTATGTTAATTAGGGCAGTATGATTATTGACAAACAGAATAAAACAGAATACAGAAACATATCCAGGTGTATCTGGAACAGTGGTTGTATGAAATATGAGAGGAGAGAAAGAAGGGACTATTCAGTAAATGGAGCTGGAATCAAGAGTTCTCCATATGGAAAAAGTAAAGTTGAATTTCTGTTTCACACCACAGACAAAAATTAACTCCAAAGGAATCAGGGACTTCTAGTAAAAACCAAAATGTGGAAACTCTAAGCGGAAATACAGGTGAATATATTCTGCATCTTGGGGTGTGTAGGAAAGGATTTCATAAGCAACGTAACCAAAGGCACTAACATAAAAGAAATGATGGATTAGCTTCTCTATGTTAAGAACTCTTGTTCATAAAACAACACCAGAGGGAAAGTTGATAAGCTATAAACTGGGAAAAGGCTTTTGTACTGCAAATAAGCAAAAGAGGAATAATATGAAATTTGGATAACTCACAATCAATACAGAGGGGACAAACACAACCTAGTATAAAGTGGTCAAAGACCGAGCTAGATATTTCACAAAAGAGGACACATTTGGCTAATGAACATGTGATGAGATGTTCAATGTCATTAGAAATCAGGGAAATACAAATAAAGACTTCATTGAGAGAAACCAAAAAATAAGAAGTCTGATAATACCAGGTGTTGGAAAAGATGTGGATAAAGAGTGTCTCTTAATTATTGCTGGTGAGACTATTTGGCACAACTACTTTGGCAAAAAGGTCTGGCATTATATTTTAAAGTTAACCATTCCCATATCCTACAACCAAGGAATTTCACTTCTATACCCAAGAGTAAGTCTTGCTCATATATACCAGAGACAGACACAATAATATTTATGGGAATATATAACGGAACAAACCCCAAAATCAACCAAAAGGCCCTTTAATTCAAGAATGACTACATTGCAATATAGTCCAACAACTATACAAAATATTGAGAGTAGTGAAAATGATTACATATTTCTATGAAGCCATGAAATGTTATTTTTAATTCAATCATAATTTTATGAAGACATAATTTACTTACTGTAAAATACACAGATTTTAAAATTATAGCCTGGCGAATTTTTATACATGTATATATTTGCGTAACTACCACCTAGAACAATATACAGAACATTTCTGTCCCCCCTAGAGAGTTTCCTTGTTCCCTTTTCTTGTCAGTAACTCTCCTTAACCTCCTGCCAGAAGTAACTACTATTCTAATTTCTTTTGCCATCAATCAGTTTTATCTTTTGATGAACTTTAAATAAATGGCATTTATAATATATGCTGTTTTGTGACTTATTTCACTTAATTCATGTCTGTGAAATTTAGGTGGTTGTGTGAAGAGTGGGTTTTCAATGTTGTATTTCTTTGTATGAATAGAGCAGATTCATTTTTCAAATTTTCCTGTTAGACATTTGGGTGTTTCTGGTTTTTATCAGAATAAAGTTGTTATAAACATTCTCATACAGATCTCTTTGTGGACATGTGCACTCATTTCTATTAAGAATAATATATCTAGGAGTGAAATGGCTGTGTGATACAGTAGACCTATATTTAACTTAATTAGAAATTGCCAAGTTTTCCAAAGTGATTGTACCTCTCATTAGCAATGTGTAAGAGTTCTAGTTTTGATCCCCATCCCCTCTAATGTTTGTTATTGGTGCATTTTAAATTTAGATACTCTAGTAGACATGTGATAGTATCTTATTGTGGTTTTAATTTGCACTTCCTAAACAACAGATGAAGTTGGTCACCTTTATTTATACTTACTGACTTTTGGATTTCCTCTTTCGTGAAATGCCTGTTTCAAATCATTTCCCAACTTTTAAATTTGGTTTAATGTATTTTTCTTATTGATTTGTAGAAATATTTTATATATTCTGGGTATGAGCCTTTTGTCATTTGTGTGTGTATATATATTTGTCATATTAATGTATAAATATGTCATTTATATATAAGTATATGATGTATAAATTTACACACAAATCCATACATGTACATATGTATGTGTATGTATATAATTTTTTCCAGTCTATTGCTTACCTTTTCAGTTTCTTAATGATGTCTTTTGATGAACAGTTTTTAACTTTGATGAAATTCAATTTATCATTTTTTCTTTTATGCTTGGCATATGGCATATGCAAATCAATAAATGTGATATATCACATAAACACAATTAAGAACAAAAAACATGATCATCTCAATAGACGCAGAAAAAGCATTTAATAAACTTCAGCATCCCTTCATAATAAAAATTCTGAACAAATTAGGCATAAAAGGAACATACCTCAAAATAATACAAGGAATATGTGACAAACCTACAGTCAACATCATATTGAATGGGGAGAAATTGAAAGCATTACCTGTAAGAACTGGAACAAGGCAAGGTTGCCCACTTGCACCACTCCTGTTCAACATAGTACTCACGCCTTAGCCAAAGCAATCAGGCAAAAGAAAGAAAGAAAAGGCATCCAATTTGGGAAAGAGAAAGTCAGATTATTTCTGTTCACTGATGATATGGTCTTGTATCTAGAAAAACCTCAAGACTCCACCAAAAAATCCTCTTAAATTTGATAAATGAGTTCAGTAAAGTTTAAGAATACAAAATAAATGTACAAAATTAGTAGCGTTTCTGTACATCAGTAACAGTCCAGCTGAAAACCAAATCAAGAAGGCAATACCATTTATAATAGCTACAAAAACATAAAACACCTAGGAATGAATTTAATCACAGAGGTGAAAGATCTCTAACAAGGAAAACTACAAGACACTGGGGAAAGAAATTATAGATGACACAAACCAGTGGAAAAAATCCTGTGCTCATGGTTTTGAAGAATAATATTGTTAAAATGACTATACTGCCCAAAGAAATCTACAGATTCAGTGCAATCCCTATCAAAGTACCACTGTCATTTTTCACAGAATTAAAATGCTCAACATCACTAATTATCAGAGAAATAGAAATTTAAACCACAATAAGACACTGTCTTACACCATTCAGAATGGGTATTATTAAAAAGACAAAAAATAAAAGATGTTGGTGAGGATATGGAGAAAAGGGAACTCATACACTGTTGGTGGGAAGAAAATTAGTACAACCTCTGTGGAAAAGAGTATGGATATTTCTCAAAGAACTAAAAATAGAACTAGCATTAAATCAAGCAGTCCCACCACTAAGTATCTACCCAAAGTAAAATAAGTCATTATATATTAATAAAAAGATACCTACACCCATATGTTCACCACGGCACTATTCACAGTAGCAGAGATATGTAATCAACCTAAGTGTTCATCAGTGGATGATTGGATAAAGAAAATGTGGCATATATACACAATGAAATACTAATCAGCCATAAAAAAGAATGAAACCATGTCTTTTGCAGCAATGTGGATAGAACTGGAGACCATTATCTTAGATGAAACAAGTTAGACACAAACAGATACTACATATTCTCACATATAAGTGGGAGCTAAATAATGTGTACACATAGACGTAGAGTGGAATGATAGACAATGGAGACTTGGAAGGGTGAGAGAGTAGAAGGGAGTGGGTGATAAGAAATTATTTAATAGGGACAATGTACATTATTTAGGTGATGGTTACATTAAAAGACCTCACTTCACCACTATGCAATGTATGCATGTAAGAAAATTACACTTGTACTCTATAAATGTAGATAAATTTTAAAAAGGGCAGCAGGGTGGCTCACATCTGTAATCCCAGCACTTTGGGAGGCCTAAGCAGGAGAGTCACTTAAGCCCCAAAGTTCAAGACCAGCCTGGACAACATAACAAGACCCCATCTCTATAGTTAGAAAAAAAAATAGCCAGGTGTGGTGGTGGTGCACATGTAGACTATAGTCTCAGCTATTTGTGAGACTGAGGTGGGAGGATCATTTTAGCCCAGGAGATCGAGGCCACAGTGAACCATGATTGTGCCACTGCACTCTAGCCTGGGCAACAGAGCAAGAACAATTTCAATTATATATATATACACACACTTGAAATATGTATATAAAATATATGTTTATACAATTAAAAAACATGTAAGCATGATTTCTTAAAATACTTTTAAATATGATGTAATATAGGAGTAAATATTCATTTGTTTCCCTCTCAACAATGTCCAAGTGGTCTCAGCAATGTGATTTTGAGTGGAAAAAAGTAAGTCCCAAGGAATGAAACCCTTTTTATCAAGTTAAAACAACTAAAACAAAAAATATTCCTCCCCACTTTTTTTTTTTTTCCAGACAGGGCCTTGCCCTGTTACCCAGGCTGGCATGCCTGCTTCAGCCTCTAACTCCTGGGCTCAAGCGATCCTTCTGCCTTAGCCTCCTGAGTATTTGAGATTACAGGCATGCACCATCATGTCCAGCTAATTAAAAAAAATATTTTTGTAAAGCAGGGGTATCCCTATATTGTCCAGGCTGATCTCAAACTCCTGAGCTCAAGTGATCCTCTGGCCTCATCCTCCCAAAGTGCTAGGATTACAAGCTTGAGCCACCTCACCTGGTCAATATTCCTTTTTGAATACACATGGTTGTGATAAAATATATACATAAAATGAAAGCAAAGGAATGTTAATCACAAGATTTTGGATAGCAGTCACCTCAGGTGATAGGAGGCAGGAAGACAAGATGGAGGAAAACTAGGTGTATGGATGCAAGTTATTGTTTGTTTTCTAGTTTTCTTGTTTTGTAGTTGTGTGGTTTAGAATACACGAAGTGGAAGGCTCAGCTATACCTCTCACTAGAAATTCTTGGCAGGCAGTTGGAAATGCACTTCTGGAATAAGGGTAAATTCATTAATTTCTCAAACGATTTTCTCCTGAAGAATAGGAATATTAATACCAAAGCCTTATCTACCACATAGTTACTATACTTCTGGAAAAAAAAAATCACTGAGGTGATTTTGTTAGGAAAAACATGAAAGTGGTACACAGTTGACTGCTTTACTTATTATCGTGACATTCTGCTTCCTTGGACTCACTGAAACACTTCAGGACAGTTTGGTGATTTTATTGGGTGCTTTCAGTCCTCTTTGGGTATCTAAAACTTACATCATATCTTTTCTTGCTATAATTTACATTGATTATTAGTCATGTAAAGGTAAAAGGTAATATAGTCAAGGCTGGGCACAGTGGCTCACACCTGTAATCTCAGCACTTTGGGAGGCTGAGGCAGAGGGATCACTAGAATCCAGGAGTTCAACACCAGCTTGGGCAACATAGTGAGACTCCTCTACAACAACAAAAAATAATAATAAAATAAATTAAGGTAATAATTGAGATTATCCATGGTTAAGTGAGTAAACAAAATGGGAAAAATAACTTGCTTTCTCCTCCCATTCTCTCATTCCCTCTCACTAAAGATAACCATCATTAAGTCTTTTACGTATGCTTTAAAAAACATTCTGTATATTTTTATTAGATGCTTTACACAAATGGGTTCATATTATGCAACTATTTTCACTTAATATAGAGGGAAGATTTTCTTAAAAAAATAGAAAAACATTACATGCTTATGGATTGGAAGAAACAGTATCATTAAAATGACCATACTGCCCAAAGCAATTTACAGATTCACACTGTTCCTATCAAATTACCAATGAAATTCTTCGCAGAACTAGAAAAATCTATTTTAAAGTTCATATGGAACCAAGAGAGAGCCCAAATAGCCAAAGCAATCCGAAGCAAAAAGAACAAAGCTGGAAGCATCATGCTACCCAACTTCAAACTATACTACAGGGCTACAGTAACCAAAACAACATGGTATGGGTACAAGAACAGACACATAGACCAATGGAACAGAATAGAGAGCCCAGAAATAAGGCCTCACACCTGTGACCATCTGAACTTCAACAAAGCTGACAAAACCAAGCAATGGGGAAAGGACTTTCTATTCAATAAATGGTGCTGGGATAACTGGCTAGCCATATGCAGAAGATTGAAACTGGATCCCTTTCTTACACCATGTACAAAAATGAGGTCAAGGTGGATTAAATACTTAAATGTAAAACCCAAAACTATAAAAACCCTGGAAGACAATCGAGGCAATACCATCCTGGACATAAGTACCAGCAAAGATTTCATGAGGAAGATGCTGAGAGCAATCACAACAAAAGCAAAAAAATGACGAGTGGGATTTAATTAAACTAAAGAGCTTCTGTATAGTACAAGAAACTATCAACAGAGGAAACAGCCCACAGAATGGGAGAAAATATTTGCAAACTATGCATCTGACAAAGGTCTAATATCCAGTGTCTAAAAGGAACTTAAATTCACAAGAAAAAAACAACCTCATTAAAAAGTGGGCAAAGGACATGAACAGACGCTTTTCAAGATTGGGCATATACGCAGTCAACAAGCATATGAAAAAAAGCTCAATATCACTGATCATTAGAGAAATTCAAATCAAGACCACAATGAGATACCAGCTCACACCAGTCAGAATGGCTATTACCAAAAAGTAAAAAAATAACAAATGCTGGTGAGGTTGTGGAGAAAAGGGAACACTTATACACTGTTGGTGGAGTGTAAATTATTAATAGTTCAACCATTGTGGGAAGCAGTGTAGCGATTCCTCAAAGAGCTAAAAACAGAACTACCATTTATCTCAGCAATCCCATTACTGGGTATATACCCAGAGGAATATAAATCAGTCTTCCATAAACACATATGCACATGAATGTTCATTGCAGTGCTATTCACAATATCATAGACATGGAATCAGTCTAAATGCCTATAAATGACAGATTGGATAAAGAAAATGTGGTACATATACACCATGGAATTCTATGCAGCCATAAAAAAGAATAAGATCATGTCTTTTATGGGAACATGGCTGGAACTAGAGGCTGTTATCTTCAACAAACTAATGTGGGAACAGAAAACCAAATAGCACATGTTCTCACTTACAAGTGGGAGCTAAATGATGAGAACTCATGGATACAAAGAGGGGAACAACAGACACTGGGACTACTTGAGGTTGGGAGGAGGGAGAGGACTGGAAAAAAATAACTATTGGATAGTAGGCTTAGTAACTAGGTGACAAAATAATCTGTACAACAAACCCCAGTGACATGAGTTTACCTGTATAAGAAACCTGCTCATGTACCCATGAACCTAAAAACAGTTAAAAATTTAAAAAAAATTAAAAACCAACATTGTATTCCAAACTATAAATTATTTTGTAAATAGTCCCTGTGAATATTTAAATTGTTTCAGATCTTTTCTGTTACATCGTAGTACAACAGATGTTCTTGTAAATATGTGTTTGCATACTGTGCCAGTTTATATAAGATACATTTTTAACAGTGGAATTACTGGCCAGAGAGAATGTGCATTTTACATTTTGATCAATTATTGCTAATTTACCTTCTCATAAAAAGCAAGTAAGTGAGAGTGCTTGTTCCCCCACACCCTCACCCACACAGGGAATATCAAACTTAAATTTTTGTCTATCTATTAGGTGAAAATTGGCACCACATTGTTTTGACTTGGATTTTATTTTGTGAAGTTGGCTATTCTTTTATATGTTTTTAAATAAAGTGTTCCATTTTTCTATTGAAAAAACTTACTCCTAGGAACATTACAAAATAAACTGTTCTAGCTCCTTGCAAAAACAGAGAATGGTGACTGCATGCTAAAGATCCAGAATGTTTCCTTTAGCTTTGCTGATTTGGGTTCATACCATCTCACCCCAGCTCATACATGTCATTCATTCATTTATTTTAAAGTGCTTATTAAGTATTTACTGTTTACAAAGCACTGATAGGCACTATCCCTTAAAAGGCAGCATTTTTTAGATGAGGAAATGTGATTGGGTCTCCATTATGGGCCTGTCTACTAAAGGATTAAATTCAAGTCTTAGTATTCAAGCAGTTCTTCTCTTGCCTGAGTTTCATTTTTCTAGTTGTTCAATACTAAGTGAATAGTCTCAACTATCTGTTGGTTAAGCAAGTGGAAATTTATCCAAAAGGCTGGGTCTCTACCTGTGATAGCTTCAGATGATCAAACTATTGCTACTGCTTTCTTGTCATTTGTTATTTTGTAGTTGATGAGTTCAGTATTTGATCACCTAGATGCAGCCAGTAAAAGGAGTTCAGAGGTTAGTGTTCTGATGGTGAAGTGACATATACATCTACAGTGTCTGCCCTAACAGTTCTACCCCAGTTTTGTTTGGTTGCTTCATTTGTAATTTCTGTTGAACTAGAAGGCTCGTGATACATTGTTGTGGACCACTTATTATTGGTTAGTCCAAGTATGTGATACAATTTATCCTTCAACTGCTAGCAAGCAAGAAGTAGGTGGTATAGTAAGTTATCAGATGGACTCTAGACAACAGGGAAAGCCTGGACTCTATACCACCTAGTCCAGGCTTGGTATTGCAAGTGAGTATAGGAGGCAAAGAGCTAAAACTTTCCACATAGGAAATAGGATAACACTCTTATTCTGGATCCTTTGCTTTTCTCCACAGTCTCTATAGAATGAGAAACATTTATTTAAGTACGAAGACAGTCTCCTTTAGACATGTAGAATATCAGCTACCAAGCTCTTGGGTGTATGTGTATGTGAACCAGGCATTTGAAAGATTGCTAGAGATGCAGATTCAAAATAATATAGGCAATCCTTGCTTTGTACAGTAGTGTAGGACAGTAAAATGGCAGAACAGGTTGAAACTGAAAAAAAAAAGATCTCAATAATCAATGTGAAAAGTTATGATTGTTTCATGCCCTTTACATTTTTGTCAAAATATTAGTACCTCTCTGTTAGTTATAAATATATAGGGAAATGAGACAAAAGTAAAGCTGATATTCATTTAGTACACTGTAATTTAGAATGTTAGAAATATTGAGAATTAAAGTGTCTTTTTAAATAAAATACTTAAGATTCATTTAAATAGTACTTACCTTCTTCTTACCACATAACTTATAAGACAGAGGGAGCATCTTTTTTGTGCCTTGGCAGATACTCTGTCGAATGGTGGTAGTGTCAGCATTCCCAGTCAGCGATTTCTTCTATTACTCCATTCATATTTTATTCGGTTTTCACTTTCAGCATATCACTTTTATTTTCTTTGCTGCACTTTCATCTTTGTTGGCTAATTCCCTGGGAGAAAAGGAAGCAACACAACTACACACTTTGCTGTCTGTGTGTGGACTGAATAGCAGATGCCCAATGTCTGATCACCAATAGCCTTTGAGAGAAGTGACAAAATTGGTCACTGATCATGATATGCGTTTGTTTGCTTTGTGGACTGAAGAACTAGCAGTGCAGTTTGAACTTTATGGAGTTTTAGTTCATATACCATATTGACTGAAATTTAAACTCTGCTCTTGGGGGACTAATGCTGTTTAAGTAAATTATAACTGAAATTCAGGCATATCAGGACTGTGCAGAGCAAGAACTGCCTAAATAAATGAGCTGTCACATCATATTGGTTACATATGAGTTCTGTAGTAATTATAATTTTGTTGGACATGATGATTTTGCAATGAAGTCACTCTTTTTAAGGCCTCTTAGAGGTGATTTACAGAATGTAAATGTTTGCTTTGGTATCTACATCGAGGTAAGCTAGATTATGCTGTGATAACAAATGACATCCAAATCTCAGTGCTGTTAGTACCTTCCATGGCCAATTGACTCGGGGGAGAGGAGGAGGTTCTGTTTCACTTTGTCCTTACTCAGGAACCCAAGCTGAGGGAGACTCCATCTCTATGCTTCTGTAATTACCAGTTCAGGAATTGGAAACATGATTAATTGCATACTATCTCTTTAAGTTTTCACCCAGAAGTGATACATACAGTTTCCAGTCATGAATCACTGGCCAAAGTAAGGCACATGGTCACACCCCAAAGAGGATAGAGAAGTGAAATTCTACCATGAGCCTAGAAGGAAGAAATGTTGGGCAAGTAGCCTTAATCACTACCACAGTTTCCAAAGACTTAACCTGGGGAGGGCTTTTCAGGGAGGAGTCACTGGGGACTGGGATTGCAGACTTAGATGTGTCAAATTGTCAGTTTCTGCTAGTGAAAGAATCAAGTTGAGGCAAAGTTGTATGTACTTGCATTCTAGGAGTCTGGTCACTGATTTTATGAAAATTAAGTTAGAGGTCAGAATGAGGCCAAGAAGTTGTAAGAGAGGAGAGATGGATCATAGGGACCAAGCAGAGCCCTGGAGAGCAGAACCCCTTCAGATGAGTGCTCTGAGACAATCTACCATTCTACATGATTTCAGCTCTTTAATGGTTACTGTCGCTGAGCCACTGTCTGTTTTCACTTGAGTTGACTACATAATTGGGAGTTCTGGGATACCTGACAGAAATGAATCTTAAATTGAACCTTCGAGGAAATGTAGGCTCTTGCTATGGACTGGCAGGAAGAAATGGCAAGAGCATTCTAGGAGTAAGTAGGTAAGGGAGGAACAAGTGCAAAACCAGCGTGAGATGTAATGGGATGCTATGAACATGGTAGGAGTACTGAGCTTCTTAAAACAAGGGAACAGAGAAGAACCACAGGGAATTAATTGCATAGTGATCCTCATTTAGTTATTAGCATTCCACATTTAGTGTTTGTCTATGTCTTTAGCCACAAATACATTAAACTCAACAAGTCCTCAACAGTGTATTCAGATAGGTACCCTTAAAATACCCTGTCTCATGGTTTTCTATGTCACTGATGCTAAACATTTCAATACATCCATATACCAGAGTAATTTAGAATCACTTCATAGCTGTGCCCACACCTGAACTTCTCATTTTAATCTAAATGTGATCCATTTTTTTGGTCTAAATTTTTTCTAACAATATGAGGTAAGAACAAAAATATTTAAGACACACCTAATCAAGCAGGAGCTATTTGAGCTTGCATTCATGTATTTCTCGGCACATTACATAGGGTATTCTATTTTGGAAAATACGGTTAATATAAAATGGTCAATTTTGGTATGTATCATCATATGCTGGGATAAGAACACTGTGCCAAGTCAGTTATAATCAAATGACCACATTATATTTAAATCTTCCAGACAGGTAAGGGATTTCAAATTAAGTACCTATATTCTTAGACATAGTGCTTGACTAGTTGACTGAATTTAGATTTTTTTTTTCCCTAGATATTTGGATGTTGTATAGACTTCTCCTTAGCACTGGACCCACTGGCCTTTGGCCAACTTCTTTAGTTCTTTCAACCTCCCTCTCAATTTTCTAAGAACAGCACTATAGGGGGTATTTGGGTTCCAGGAAATTGCCCTGTGTAGTGTTCTTTGCACAAGCATGCTGCATTGTTCTTTCAAGCCTGAATATTTCCCCTCTTAACTTGGACCTATTACAAGTGATATCATGCAACGGGTGTGAGCCATGTCAGTACAGGGAGTGTACTCCAGTGGTCATCAGAAGTTTTCATATTTATTCAGCATTATAATCTTTTCCATGTGACTGTTACTGAATTTGGGAGACTATCTCGCTAAATGATGTAGGTATCGTCTCAATTATCTAAGCTGTTTATAACACCAAAAATTGATTGTCAATATTAGGGCAATAAACTTTCTTCCGTGAGACCAACCAATGTATTAGAGATGATGAAAGAATGGAAAAATAACCCAGAAAGTGATGAGGAAAACACAACAGAAGAGAAGAGTAATCCGTCCACTGAAGAAAAGTTGAAAAGTTACCAACTCTGGGGAAATGTCCGTGATGCCAATTACACTTCAGATGACGAGGAGGAAAAACAGGTAGGAAGAATCATTGCTGCATTTCTCCAAAGTGTAAACCCTCACTACACCTGGAACATTTTTTTTGCAAATCTGTCTTTTTGTGGTTAGTTTGTAACAAAGGTCGAGCATTATATAGCAAGTAAAGTTCTTTCTGCTTTATAAGGCTAGCACGATTTAGTGATGTGGCCTACATGTTTATTTTAAGGTTGATGATTATGTAGGGCAGGTGTCTGCAAACTTTTTCTATAAGGGAGCAAATAGTAAATATTTTAGGCTTTGTGAGCCATAGTAGTCTCTGTCACAACTACTCATCTCTTACATTGTAGTGTGAAAACAGCCATAGACCACAAATGAATGAGTGTGGCCATGTTCCAACTCAACTATTTTTTCCCCCAAAACAGATGGCATGCCAAATTTGGCCCAAGGATCAAAATTAATAATTTTTGTACTCTACCAGACAATTTGGAATGGGTCTATGTATTACATAGAAAATGATCATTATTACATTATTCAGTTATTTTTGTCTGAATTTATGGTAACAAAAACTTTTTATATAGGTTTATTATTTTACCTTATTAGTTCTGAATACAGTTTTATTCTTTTTCATGAATAGAATTGAATAACATTTTGATTGGTTCTAGATTGTGGTCGGTTAGCTGGATATCCTGACAAAGTTTACCCAAAGCTCCCCTTCCCTGCTTTCTTGTTTGTTTCTGCATTTGCAGAAAATTTCTCTGTATGTGTTTGTTCTCCTTCCTGTCTTGAAATCTAATTAACATATCTTAACTATTATTTAATAATTGAGCATCCTGCCAGCAGGGGCTGTGTTCACCTCAGGGTAGCCAGACTTCTCGTGAGGAGTCGCTGGTTTCTGATTCTGTGATGCCTAGAATTAGGCAGAGTGCAGAGAGGGACTGCCAGGGTAAATCCTGGACCAGACTCAGGGAGGTGCAGCATCGCTGGCCTACACCCCTCCCTGCCAAGAATCCTCTCAGTAACTTACAGAAAGGGACATGGTAGCATGATCTATTCATTGATTTTTATTTAGTGGTTGAGAACTTCATTACTTTATAGCAAATGTTTAGATAATAAGCATAGCATAATGATTTAGGTATTTTGAGATGATAATATTTTTACCATAATGTAGACATAAGCTGATTGAATTCTTTTTCCTCTCTAGTGCGTTAACAACTCCTGCGATGCTTAGCTCTTGTATTTTATATTCTCCTTAAAAATAATATCATAAAATTCCATGTTTGCATTTCTCATTGAACATAGTTTGAAGATTTTTGTTGACTGACTTGGCATTTTATACACATATTCATACATATGCACACACCTACTTACACATATACATGTATACACGTATACTCACATATTCTTACACATATATATGTACATCTACATATACTCACATATGTATGATTATACACACGTTTTGTGGCCTTGAGTTGTATTTATCACTGCATCTAACATAAAATATGCTTGTGAACCAAATGTCTTCCATTTCCTTTTCCATTGCCGTGTTACACTTTTCCCCTCCCACTCTTCCAGCCGCCCCTGCAAGTCACAAATTAATGAAACTTACTATGTGAATCAACTAGGGAACAGAAGAGTTGGAATTTGAATTGTTTGTGGATGCTAGAACTATACCAGTGGGTTGAAATTTCAAGAATACAGAGATGGTGAGAATATTGGTTGATATTTTAGGAATGTAGGTTTCATCAACAGGAAAAATTTTTCCATAGTCAGAATTCACCAGCAATGGAAAAAGGCTGGGCCATGGATAACAAACCTTCCACCTCCCCATCATTGGAAGTATTCAAGCAGACTCTGGAAGGCTACTTGTTATAAATGCCATAACAGGAATTCTTGCAAGGTGGGTAGAGCTTGTCCTCCCTTGATGTCCTGTAAGGAACTTTCCCATGCTTAGATTTGGGAATTTCTCAAAAGCCAGGGTAATCACACCTTTCGAAAAAATGGCAGAGCTCTTGGAAAACTAGCAGAGAGAATAAGTGAGGATGTGTTAAAAACAAAAACAAAAGTAAAAGCACTTGAACTCAGCACTTTCCTCCTTCCCTAAATAATGGTCCCTTGGTTCCAAATGCCTTGGACATTATGGGAAAATGCAGTCTGCATCTCCTCTTTGTTAATATTTGGATTAAGATATCACACTACACTTGTTTCAGATTTGTTTTCAGATAGTTGGCACTTGGCAATGTCCTTTTGTTCATTTCCACCTTTGTTTGGTTATGGTATTCTGAGGACAGTAATGTTCTCTTATGTATATCTTGTTTCTCACATGCTGAGGACATCTAGATAATGTTTTGTGCTGTCGGTAATCCTCTGAATTCCCTAAGACAAAGCCTTTATCAGCTTTACTGGATAGACTCAACTTTCACTCCTGCAATAGCATTTGCTCATCTTCTGATGAGACACTTGGCAGACCACTGCTTATTGCAGTAGTGTGCCTTTTAACATTAGGTCCTTAACGATTCCTGATAAATGCTATCATGCTTTCATTGTTCATAAGCTCAGAAAACAATTGGAGAGAAATGAATGTCCATAATTAAAGTGTACCTTCCCATAACCATGGAGGAAGGGACTGGAATCTCTAGATGCAATACAAGTATATTTGCATTATGGAATTCTTGCTTTGTAATGGAGAAGCCTCCTAATTGTAAAATTGTTTAACACAGTCTTGAATGAATTTGTTTAATGAAAATAGAAGATTTTCAGGCCAGGCGCGGTGGCTCACACCTGTAATCCCAGCACTTTGGGAGGCCCAGATGGGTGGATCACCTGAAATCAGTAGTTTGAGACCAGTCTGGACAACATGGCGAAACCCTGTCTCTACTAAAAATACAAAAATTAGCTGGGCATGGTGGCACTCGCTTATAGTCCCAACTACTCAGGAGGCTGAGGCAGGAGAATCGCTTGAACCCAGGAGGCGGAGGTTGCAGTGAGCCGAGATCATGCCGCTACACTCCAGCCTGGGCGACGGAATGAGACTCTGTCTCAAAAAAAAAAAAAAAAAAAAAAAAAAAGAAAGAAAAAAGGAAAGAAAAGAAAATAGATTTTTGTCATTTTCTTTTGTGATAATTTTTCCTTGACTGAAAACCTAGTTGTTACAGTATTGTAGGAGATAGTACATGTAGCAGTTGCTTTATCTAGGCTAGAAAGTAGAAAGGTATGGTGGTTTAGAAACGTTGAAAAATTATTTTGAGAAATGATATGTGTTCATAAAACATTTTTTCAAAGACAAGAAATATTGACATTTAAATAACATTGAAATTTAATACTTTGGTATGTTGATAATGTTTCTGTGAGGAAAAACGTAAGTTTTCATGATATTTTAGTGAGTAGGATAAAAATTTTCTTTTCCTGAAAATTGCATTTTAGCTTTCTGAGTCCATGAGAACTGACTGTCATATGAAAATGTGACGGTACTTGCACAATTGTGGCATACTTCCATATCCCAGTATTGAAGCGTTGCAATGTGGCATATGTGCCCAAGCACAGCCCTTAAAATATTGTAATAGTTAAAAGTACAACTTCGGATCTAGGCTGCCTGGATTCAGATTCTGGCTTCACCACTTACAAGCTTTATGGTGTTCAGCAAGTCTCTAGGCCTCCATTTTCTCATCTATAAAATAGGGATAATAATCTCACCAACTAAGGGCTAGGTGAAATCATGCATGTAACACTCCTGGCACATGGTAAGTACTTATTAATGTTAGCCATTAATACTTTCATTATTACTGAAAATGTATATAGAATATTACTAAAATTGCATATGTTTTCCTGGTTGTATCAAGGCTCCTTTGGGTATAAGTGTGGGAATAAACTAGTAAACAAACCAAGACATTTCATTTTCAAAAGTGATCATGTGCTGCTTCTAACCTCAGTTTGCTCTCTGAGTTTGGTGAGTTTCCTAGGGTACTGTGGTAGGTTGGATTCTTGTTTCCAATTAATTATTCCTTTCCTATAAATAATTTGTACATGCATATTCTTTGCCATGTGACTTTGCAGTTCTCTCTACTAGAACTGTTGAAGGCTATTTTCTCACCCTACTAATGTTGGTTTTGGCTGTGATTCTGGCTGATGGAATGTTAAAAGGGTGTAATGTAAGCAGAACCTTAGAGGTGTTTCCATGATTTAGCTTGCTCTCTTCGATTTCTGTCACCTGCCATGAGAAGAGCATGCCTGCAGAAAGCCACAGGTCCTGGAATTGTGGAGATTTGTGGAACAGATCTGAATTCAGTCTAATACCTGAAGTTTAGCCTACCACAACCAAACTCTGCAATTAATTGAGAAAAATAAATACTTGCTGTTACAAGATACTGAGATTTTTGCAGTTGTTTGTTGTGTGGTTGTGCAGAAAAGAGTTAACATAGGTGGCCTAAACTGCTATCCTTCAAAAGACCTATTTATTTGCAAGGTTGACCCTTGGCTCATTTCTGGGAACTTAGCTAATTGTGTCTAAACTATTTGTGCAAACAATATGGTTTATGCTGAATACCTACTTTCCTTCTGGGAATCTGGGATTTGGGTAGGTGCTAGGCAGAGGCTGCCTGAGTGACCATGGGTGCTGAGTCTCCAATGGGCTTCCATAGTTGGCAACATTTCACACATGCTGTCACAACTAATTGCAGGCAGAATTAAGCACATCCTCTGCAACTGCCCTGGGAGAAGACACTTGGAAGCTTGCTCGTGGTTTCTCTTGGATTTAGCCTGAAGTGCCTTTTCCTTTTGCTGGTTGGGTTTTGCATCCTTGCACTGTAATAAGTCATAGCCATGAGTACAAATATAAGTGTTAAGTCCTGTGAATCCTCCCAGTGACTTGTCGAACCTGGGGGTGATTGTGGGGACCTCTCAAACATAGTTGAATAACTACTGCAATAGTAGACTAATACAGGTACAAATAACTAATTGTGCTAACATTAATCTTGACCTGTTATTTGATCTAATGCTGCTTGCAATGCGAGTTGCTGGCCTGGATTCATAGGCTCCCAAAAACAATGCTTTTGTTCTAAAGGAATATTTTGTCCCTACTTCTACTCCCACACAAGAGCTTTTTGTATAAGGCTTAGGTTTTACCACAGGGTTAACCAGATTCCCATTGTTGCAAAGATGTATTAGTGAATCCTTTAAATCACTTCCCTTTCTTCCCAAGCCTGACTTTTGCTTAGCTCCCCTTAGGGCCTATAGCTGTTTGGCTATGCTATGCATATCCTTTCTCTATGGAGAACCAACCCATTGTGTTGGGTTATAACAAGTATTGCTTCAATTCCAAATGTATTAATTTGGGCCCATTTATCTCTTACCCTACCTTTATGCGATAAGTGTTACATGTATTACACCTACATAATTATAAACCCCACAAAATAGTGATATAATTTTTGCTTTAAATTGTCATGTATGTTTTCAAGAAATTAAGAGAAAACATTTCTTGTATTTATCCAGATAGTTATCATTTCTGATACTCTCCTTTTTTCTTAACTTTTGATCATTTTTTTGATGAAGTATCTGTGGAAGTTTGAAATGTTCGTTGCTTATATGTATTGTGTCACTTTTCTCTGGATGCTTTCAAGGTCATCTCTTTATCTTTGATTTTCAGCAGTTTAACAATGCTATTGCTAAGCATGTTCTTCTTCACATTTATCCTGCTTGGGGTTTGCTGAGCTCCATGAATCTGTAAATTTGTACCTTTAGCCACATTTTGGAAGTTTTGTCATCTTTTCCTTTATTTTCTGAGACTCCAATTACTCATATATTAGACAGTTTGATATCATTCTATAGATTCCTGAGACACTATCCATTTTTTAATCTTTTTTTCTATTCTTTACATTGGATGCTTTCTGTTGATCTATCTTCAGGCTTACTGGCTCTTAATGACTTAATGCCAATACATTGAGAAGTTTATATGAAATGGTCAAATTTCTTTTAAAAGTACAAAAACAGTTACACAAAAATAGAAAATCTGAATCATTCTGTATTTATTTTTTAAATCATATCTGTAATAAGGAACTTTCCTAAAAAGAAAACTTTATTCCCAAATGATTTCACTGTCTAATTCTTCTAAATATTTAAAGAAGAAATAAGAGAAAACTTACACATAAACTCTTGAGAATATTTCTCAACTCATTTATAAGGCATGTTTGCCTTACAAATAATGATACTTAAAAATGACAAGGATGTTACAAGAAAATTGTTAGCCAATATCTCTCATAAATTATAGTCATAAAAATTTCAAGCGATATTAGCAAACTGAATCTAGAAATATATAAAAGAATAGCATATCATAATTTAAGTGTTTGCAGTATATTCCAGGAGTGCAGGTTTGGATTAACATCCAAAAATCAACCAACATAATTCACTATATATAGATAAAGGAGAAAGCTATATAATCATCTCAATGATTTTGGGAAAAGCATTTGATAAAATTCAACACTAAAACATGAGAAAATCCTCAGCAGACTAGGAATAAAAGGGAACTTCTTTTACATAATAAGAGATTTTACAAAAAAATCCAAGCAATTAGTATCATTCTTAATGGCAAAATATTGAGTGTTTTCATGCTAAAGTTAGGGGAAAGGCAAGGATGTTCTCTCTCACTAGTTTTCTTTAATATTGTACAAAAGGTTCTAGCTGATACAGCAAGGCAATTAAAAGAAATAAAATTATATATATTGTAAAGGAAGAATAAAACTGTCTGTACTTGCAGATGACATGTTTATATACATAGAAAATCCCAAGGAATCTACAAAAAGTGAATTAAAGAGGTTGCTGGATGCAAGATCTGTATATAAAAATTGTATTGTTATATATTAGCAATGAACAATTAGGAAATAAAATTTTAAAATTCTAATTGCCACAACACATAAAACAGTGAAAAAACTAACAAAATATATGCAAAATATTTATACCAAAACCATGAAATGTTGTTGAGCAAAATTGAAAAAGACTGAAATAGATGGAGAGATATACCATGTTTATGGTTTAGAATATTTGGTACTATTAAGATGTCAGTTCTCCCCAAATTAACTTACACGTTGAAACCAATCCCAGTTGAAATCTAGAACACTTGCTTTTTTGTTATAAATTGATGAGATGATTCTAAAATTTATTTGGAGATACATAAAACCTGAAACAGACAAAATAACCTAAAAAGAACAAAGTTGCAAGACTTACATGACTTGATTTCAACATTTACTACATAGATACAGTAATTAATGCAATGTGGTGTTGATGTAAGGATAAACAAATAGATGAGTAGAACAAAATTGGGAGTCTAGAAATAGACCCATGTTTATACAGTCAGTTGATTTTTGACAGAGATTTCAAAGCAATTCGAAGGGGTAAATGACAGTCTTTTTAATAAATAATGCTAGAACAATAGTAGATATATGTGAGGGAAAATGAAATTTGACCCCCTAGCTAAAACTGTACACAAAAATTAGTTTGAGAAGGGTAGAACTAAAACTAAAAGCAAAACTATAAAGCTTCTAGGATAAAACATAAGGGACTATCTTCCATCCAGCAGATAGTCAAAGATTCTTAGAACACAGACACAGAAAGCACTTTTAAAAACTGGTAAAATGGTTCCTAAAAATAAAACACATTTGCTCATCAAAAGCTTGTTAAAAAATAAGCAAGCCACAGACAGGGAGAAAATGTTTGCAATAAATATATATGACAGAGGACTTGTATGCAGAATATATAAACAACTTCTATAGCGCAATAAGGCAATTCATGTTTTAAAATAATCAGTAGACTTGAACAGACACTTCACATAGGAAGATATACAAGTAGTCAATAAGCATATGAAAAGATGCTAAACATCATTAGTCATCAGGAAAATGGAAATTAAGGCCACCGCAGGCTATCACTACATACTTTCTAGAATGGCCAACATTTAAAACTAACAAGTCCAGATATTGGCAAGGATATGGAACAACTGGAATTTCCCCACCTTGCTGGTGGGAATGCAGAATGGTACTATTCTTTCAGAATATAGTTTGGCATTTACTTTTTTTGTGTGTGTGTGTGATGGAGTCTTGCTCTGTCGCCCAGGCTGGAGTGCAGTGGCACAATCTCAGCTCACTGCAACCTCTGCCTCCTGGGTTCAAGCAGTTCTCCTGCCTCAACCTCCTGAGTAGCTGGGACTATAGGCGTGCCACCACACCCAGCTAATTTTTTGTATTTTTAGTAAAGATGGAGTTTCACCATGTTAGTCAGGATGGTCTTGATCTCCTGACCTCGTGACCTGCCCACCTTGGCCTCCCAAAGTGCTGGGATTATAGGCGTGAGCCACTGTGCCCGGCTGGCATTTACTTTTAAGGTTAAGCATTCACTTACCATTTATCCAGCAATCCCAAGTTCACAAAAAGATTTGTAATGTATGTTTGTAGCAGCTCTGTATATAAGCTGCCCCAAACTGGAAACAACCGAAATATCCATTAACAGAAGAGTGAGTAAACAAATTGTGGTATATCCATATAATGGAGTACTACTTGGCAAGAAAAAAGAAATGA
The DNA here is from genome assembly GCF_043159975.1 of Macaca nemestrina. Taxonomy (NCBI): domain Eukaryota; kingdom Metazoa; phylum Chordata; class Mammalia; order Primates; family Cercopithecidae; genus Macaca; species Macaca nemestrina. Next base: position 57,446,810 of record NC_092136.1, read on the forward strand.
GTTACTATTACATGGATGAATCTCAAAAACCTACGTTTCAATGGCATGAGAATATACAAATATCTGAATAAAAATTCAATTAAAACTGTTAAGCAGAAGAACTCAGATACAAGAGTACATAATGCATTCTTTTTCATGTATATGAAGTTTAGAAAAGGCAAAACTAATTTATGTTGAAAAAAGCAGAATAGTTGTGGCCCCCAGAAGATGGCCCCCAGAAGAAGGTTGACTAGGATATGGCAAGAGAGAACTTTTATTTATTGATTGTGGTGTTTGTTATACAGGCCTATGTGTTTGTCAAAACTCATCAAACTGTACACTTCAGATATGTTATTCTACTGTATATAGATTATACCTCAGTTACAAAGAAAAGAAACATATTTATATTTTTTTGTAATTTGCAAGTTAGATTTCATTTCTGTTGACTCCACACAAGACCCAGATCTTTATACAAGTAACTTTAGAAGTCTATATGTTTGGAAGTCAATTTTTCTTCTCCCTTAGCTTTTCTTTCCTTTCCTTCTTCTGAAAACCATAGGGATGTGAGAGAAGGTCAGTAACCATTACACACAAAACTATAGCAGAAAACTTATATCAGAATTTTGTCATTTGGACTTTGTGCAGGCCTATAATTTGAATGTGTGACTCTAGAAATTGTTGCTATGGTGATAAACCACTTTACTTAAATAGCATGTATTTTACTCAAAATTCAGAGAAATGCTAACAGTTTCTAGTAATCATGCACTGGTATTAACTGGCAGGGATATGCCTAGAGCTTACAGGTTTTGCATCCATTATCACCAGACAAGTTCATCAGGTTAAAGCCATGCCAGTGAATAATGAAATATGTATAGTTAGTCCAATTTTCTTGTTACATATCTCCCCTTGCACACTTGGAGCCCCTTTTTCAAGATTAATAATATGAGCTAGAGAAATTAGGCCAAGGGTACTGAATTACAAAAAGGTGAAACTGGAGGAATGCTTGTAAGGTCATCTTTTCCATCATTCTGCCTCTAATAGAACTGACTGTTCTTCAACTGTCCCAAATGGTAAGAATTTGCCAGAGATGAAGAACAATTGAAATGCTGCTTGAGACAGCCCTTGATGTAACCGTCCTGACTGACTGCAGCACTCAGAGATGCTGTCCACCTCCACAGTGCTGAAATATGCCTCCTTCTTCATTTTATAGATTTTGATTATATATAGCCTCTCATTCTTTATCTTTTAGATTGAAGAGCACTCTTAAAAAGAAACCTTCATTCCTTAATCATATTAGTAGCCTGTCTGTAAACATTCTCTGGTCCCTTTATATCTGTTCAAGCTGGTTGCAGTGTTTCAGGTACGAATTCATCATGATTTTATAAAAGGATAGAAATTTGTTTCTTTGATTTCTAAAATGCTTTCTGATGATAGCTAGGTTTTTCTGACTAGTATGCCATGGTACATTAGACCAGTATCTTCAAAGAACAGCCTATAGTGACTTTTAGGTCTTCTCTTGGATTGGTAAATATATGCCCAACAGTCTCATAATGATCATTTAGAATCTTTCCCCTAAGAACTAAGTATTGAAATTCTTCTGTTATCTTTCTCCCCCTTTGTACAATCTTATGGGAGCTCATCACCTTCTATTTGCTTTTCCTGACCTGGAAGATCTTATAGCCTTGGCAATTTCATTTTTCATTTCTCTGTTCTATTACTTACAAAACTATAAAATTGCATCAGTGACAGCATAGATCCCTGAGGAATCCCACCAGCTATGAGAGAAGAAAAGGAGAAACGCAAAACTTAGATAACCTATAACCCAACAAAATAAATCACTGAAAAATTAAGATTTGTTCATGTTTCTAGATAAAGCTTGGAAGCTGGAATTTGCCTTGCCCACTCCAGGAACTAAGAGGCTTGGCTCTTTGTGAAGAAAACTATGGCCTGGCCTGGAGGTCACCATGGTGGCCATTGTGCATTCGTGTTCCGTTAGCATCAGAGGAATGGTTTCAATGAAGGATATTTGAGGGGAGTCTCAGACTCTTCTAGAAAAACTATTAGGATACTGCTTCCTAAACAATGGCATCCTAAACTTCATGCAACTGGAATTTAGTAAAGATAAATGGTAAGGCACACATACACATACAGTATTTTATAAGACAAACCCATATACACAGAAGCATAAACATTTGCATATTGAGATCATCCTGGCCAACATAGTGAAACCCTGCCTCTACTAAAAATACAAAAATTAGCTGGGCATGGTGGCGCGTGCCTGTGAGTCCAGCTATCGGGAGACTGAGGTAGGAGAATCACTTGAACCCGGGAGGTGGAGGTTGCAGTGAGCCGAGATTGTGTCATTGCCCTCCAGCTTGGGCGACAAGAGCAAAACTCCATCTCAAAAATATATATATATATTTGCATAAAGGCAAGTAGATTTGAATTGATGTTACCAGGTTGTGAAGGAGCAAATACTGTGATTTGTTTCAGTGCAGCCAGCATTAAGCTGATTTTGGAGCTCAATTAAAATATGGATGACTGTATTAGTTTTAACATGTATTAAAACCAAATTGACAAAGAAATAAGAAAACAGGCACTCTTATATGCTACTGGTAAGATTATACCTCAGTACAACTGCAGTGGAAGGCAACATGATGATATCTTTCAAAATTACAAATCCATGTACCATTTATCCGAAGAATTTCTCTTCTAAAATATATATCCTGTAGAAAAACTTACGAATGTGCAAAGTGTCATGTGCAAAATGTGCTTGCAAAAGATTGGAAACAAACCTGAGTGTTCATTGTAAAGGGACTGGTTAAATAAATTATGGTACTTCTAAACAAGAGAATATTGCATAGCCAAAAAAGAGAATGAGGACTTTTTCTTTCTATGAATTGACATGGAATGATCTTCAAGATAATCATTAGTTGAAAAAAGTCAAGGTGTAAGAGTGTTTATAGTTGGCTACTATTTGTATGAAAGATGGGAAGAAAGCATGTCAATAGATGAGTGTATTTGTCTGTTCTCATACTGCTAATAAAGACATACTGGATAATTTATAAAGAAAAAGAGGTTTAATGGACTCATAGTTCCACCTGGCTGGGGAGGCCTCACAATCATGGTGGAAGGCAAAGGGGGAGCAAAGATACGCTTTAGGTGGCAGCAGGCAAGAGAATGTGTGCAGGGGAACTGCCCTTTGTAAAACCATCAGATCTCATGAGACTTATTCACTATCATGAGAACAGCACAGGAAGAACCTGCCCCTGTGATTCAGTTACCTCCCACTGGGTCCCTCCCACAACACCAGATTATGGGAGCTACAATTCAAGTAAGACTTGGGTGGGGACACAGCCAAACCATATCAATGAATTAGATTGAACCATAGGAAATTGCCATTATTAGACTGTTTTTGACCTGCAACCAATGGAAATGATAGTGGAATGACAACCATATCCATTTGGTTCCACCTAATATTTGCTTGAAGATGCATAAAATCTCTCTGAAAGTGTACACTATAAATTGACAGTATTGGTTGTCTTTGGGGGGCAGAGCTCAGTTAACTATGGGGTAAAGAGGAGATTTTGAACATTGTGAATATTAAATCATGGGGATGTACTATCTGTTTAAGAAATAAATGACTAAACTTACAAAAAAATCAATGTGGCTGAGGAAAATCATTTTCTTATCTTACTACAAAATGAAACAGAAATATCATATTTCTACACCAAAGCAACTAAACATTGTTTAGTTTTCTTTTTCCTTCCACTTTGCCAGAAGACTTTAATAATGATCTTAAGATATTATATCCAAGAAGAAAATACCAGCATCTATAGAGTTTTTGGGAAAAAGAAAAAAATTATCATCAATAATTCTGTTCACAGAGACTGTTTCTGAGTGTTTCTTCAGGAGTGACTGCAACTCCTGAAACTACTGTAATGACTCAACTACATTAACAAATGGAGCAGTGAAGAAGAATGGAACCCTTAAGCCAGATAAGAATTTAAGTACATTAAAGGAAAATGAATCTTTATTCCTGCTCGATAGAATGTTAGTTGTAGTGGACATGTTGAAAACTACTTCCTCAACAACTTGGATGATAACTCAAAATCCAAGTAGAAATGTCAAAAGAGAGAAAGTTACACTTAGATTCACCTTTTAATAGGATTTGTATGTAAAGGTAATTAAATTTTATGAATTGAAATTTTCAGGATAGGGTGTATATCTTTTAGAGACCAGCAGTGTACTAAACAAAGCAACTTGTTCTCAGCCAGATGCTCTAACATCAGGGGTGTTGTATCCTCACCTTATCACTGAACATAAGGAGTTTTCAATAAAAATACAACCTATGTGAAGGAATACTAAAGAATTTTAAATATTTTCTACCTCTTAAAAGAATACACAGAAGCAACCCAGAGGTTTTCTTGGGGGAGAAAAAGAACTAGAGAAAGTGACCTTTTTACATTTCAAATTTTATACAAATTAAAATTTTAAGGTGCAAAATGATTTTTAAGTATTACCTGCTCAAGAATTAGCATATGCTGGTTATAAAATCAGACACACGTGATGTTCTGAAGAGGCACACTTTAAGGGCTTTCTTCGGTAAGCAAACATCAGGTAGATTTTCTTTCTTGAAATATATATAGATTTTCTTTCTTGAAATACATAGATGCCAAAAGTCTTACAGGACCCAGACTTTTACTGCAGCCCTGGGAAGTCATGGATTCACTAGGCAAACATATATTAAGTGCTACTATTGGATATAAAACATCATTACATCACAAGAACCTGAATGATCCAGGAAACACTGCATTTATTTTGTGTTACACACCATCTTATCACACTCTTTGAAAATTGTTAACCTGATTTTTAACCCAAGTGTGCTGTGACTTTCAGGTAACCAGAGTGTTAAACTTGTGAGCTCTTTCCTCAATCATCCTGTGTAAACCAGAGCTTCCCTCTCTCTACCCCAGTGGCTTGGCCCCTGTGTTGCTTTGTAGGTCTCCTGAGACAATCTCTACTCTTTTAGAACTCTATGCTTCAGCTTCACTTAATTAAAAGTGATCACTTTAAAAATAGGCCTAAGGTCAAAACGGACCCTGCTTCCCTCCTGACAGCAGGATTCAAAACCACTTCTTCCTTTACTGTGGATTGAGGCAACCTGAGAAAATACAACTGCCTCTTAAAACCCCATCTGCTTGTTTTCTACTCTAAAGCTCACATAGTACTTTCGTGGCCACACTTTCTCTTCATTCTCATGGTAACCTCTTGTGGCAAATGTGCAAATATTATTTGCCTCCACTTAAGGGCAAGGAACAGAGAGGCTCAAAGAGGTCCATAGTGGTGTGACTGGGATTAGAAACCAGTCTCTGGAATTAATGCGGGAAGATAGTGGGGATGTGAGTGTGGGCCTTATGTAGCACTTTATACCCGGGTTAGAAAGAATAATTACGTTGTACTTGTCAGGGTATCCATACAAATGTCAGAGCTTGTGTAGAAATCTGTAAAGATGAAGTGAGTACAATTATGTCTAAGTGGGCTTCCCTGCACAAATGTTACCAGACATTTACTTACATTTTGGATAGCAGAGGTTTCCAAATTGAGCCTGTAGAGTTTGCTCCACACCAAACACTGAACAATTCAGTTTTCTTAAAGGTGCAAAAGGATCTTTTGGCATTTAATGATAATGTTACAATATGACTAGTTTGTACCCTATGTATCTAGAGAGTGCTCCCGCTTGAAAATCCTGGACAGCTTTGTAGTTCCTTGCATCTTTGAATTGATGTGCATTGCTTTGTGTCTGAAAATTAATCAAGACCTTTTATTTGCAGTCTACTGCTTATGAAAAGCAATTTCCTGCGACCAGTAAGGACAACTACGACACATGCAGTTCAAGTTTCACATCTAACAAACTCCTTCCAGCTGAAATCAAGGGAGAAATGGAGAAAACCCCTGTGACTCCAAGCCAAGGAACAGCAACCAAGTATCCTGCTAAATCCAGGGCCCTGTCCAGAACCAAAAAGAAACTCTAAGGTTCCCTCCAGTACTGGACGGTACAAAAACAAAGCTGCTGTTGTTAGCACTTTGATGAGGGGGTAGGAGGGGAAGAGGACAGCCCTATGCTGAGCTTGTAGCCTTTTAGCTCCGCAGAGCCCCGCCATGTGTTTGTACCAGCTTAAAATTGAAGCGACTTACCTCCAAAGCAGCATAAGCTGCACGTGGCATTAAAGGACAGCCACCAGTACGCTTGGCTGTGGGCTGCAGGGAAAATCAACTCAAGATGTACACGAAAGTTTTTTAGGGGGGCAGATACCCGCAATTCAAGGCCGTGGGCACACTTGCTCATTTTTACTTCAAATTCTTATGTTTAGGTACAGCTATTTATAGGGGAAAACAAGAGGCCAAATATGGTAATGGAGATTCCAAATGATACGTGCACTTTGTACTAGAAGACTTCGTTAGAAAATTACTAATAAACTTGCCATAGGTATTACAGCAGAAGTGCTTCATTCACATGTGTTTGTGAGATTTTAGGTTGCTATAGATTGTTTAAGACAACTTATTTTAAACGTAGAAAGATAGGAGATTTTGTAACTGCTTGCCATTAACTTGCTGCTAAATTCTCAATGTATTGATTAAATCAATAAAAAACAGATGTTACTCAGCACATTAATTTTTATGTTAACAAGAGGTGAATATAATAAGGTCCTCTAAGCCTTTGTGCAAATTATAAGTTTGGTCTACTGCTGCAATGGTAGGCACACATCTTTGGGGAAGATCATGAAGCAAGAAACAGGGGAACATACCTCATTTCTCGTCGCATTATAGACATCTCCTTTCCACCTGGGTAACTAATTTTGCCAGTTGAAGTCAAACTGGGTGAATAGCTGCTTTCCTTTGCTTCCCAAGCAAATTCTAAAGAAAGAATTTGTAATTGCTTTTACCTTCATAAAGACATAACCTAGTTCCATTCCAAACCCCCAAGGAATTGTCAGGTCTCCAAAATGGCCCACATCTGGCCAGCTGAGCACATACTAGTCGCATTTAAATCCACTTGGTAACTAAAAGTAGTACATGTGCTTCTCACAATTAGTTTAGAAGACACTATTGTGATTCTGAATGAGTCAAAGATACCACTGGCCTGTGTTGCCCCGCGTGGTTCTGCCGGTATTTTCTTAGTACCTTCAGTGTGCTTCCCTTGGGGGAACCTGCTGGTCAAGGCATGTCTGGTGGAAATTGTCTGTATTTTATATTGGCATTAACATAGCTGCTTCAAGATCTTTCTCCCTTCTTGATGACTAGTTCCAGTCATATCGGAAGCCCATAAACCATATCCTGAGCTTTAAGCTTTCTCTCAGGGTTTAGTGAGCCAGTCTTTAAAGGGCATGCTCTGTCCACCTGAAGAGAATTCTGGCCTCATTAGCTAAGTGAAACCTTCCCTTCCCTAGTAGTAGCCTCAAAGGCAGATGTGTACGCTTCAGTTCTGTCACCTCTGGCGGGGAAAAGCAGGGACCTAGTGCACGGTGGCTGCTTGTCTCCTTGCAGAAAAGCCTAACCAACATGGTGGCTTTGATTCTGCCTATTCTCTGGGCCTGAAAATGAAATATCCTCTATATTCAAAATACTCTTACTTTCACAGCGATACTCTTTTGGGATTAGAAGATCCTGTTGTCAAAGAGAGTACTATCCACATTTCTCTTGGCCCTAAAAATGATTGATTCTGCTCAGTAAACTTGAGCAAAGGTCCAGAATTAACCACTAACTAAAAGATGAAGTCATTTTATAACACATTAGCGTGTCTTCACCTTTTCCCACCTCACACCAGGCAAGGCCAACCACCCAGCCTACCATATGATGCATTCTATTAACGCCCCTCCATCAAGACGTTCATTTGATTTATAGGTGTCATTTTAATAGAAATTTAGCTCACTCTTTCTAGAGAGAATTTCCACATCATTTTCATTACTTATTTGTATTTTTGTTACTTCATTGTGGAGAACACACTTGAACCAGGCCATGTCTGAGCTTTGTATTCCAAAGGATGTGCCTCTTTAAGGTCTGGGGATATATGGCCTTCCTTCCTCCATTTGCTTTCAGAACTGTGAAAAAATGGTGCTCTTCCATTTCAGATTGACTTTCAATGACTGATAGGCCAACTCAAAGGCACCAATGACAAACACTGCGATACCTCCTGTGCTCCATAGCGTGGGGGAGCTGGGTTTGGCTGTGATCCAGTGGGACATAGCCTGTCTAGGACAGCACAGAGCAGGTGTTATTTTCAAGGAATACAAATAGTGATCCACATTCCAACTTGAGTAACAGATAAGACAGGCAAAATATGATAAAAAAGAGAAATGCAGGCGAGCTGGGGACAAATTCATTTGAGGAGAGTAGAGGATGATATCAGAGAAGGCCTTACATCAGAGAAGGAAGGAAAATGGGGATATGTGGAGCAAAATGAAAATAAATTATAATTCATAAAGAAGACAGGATGACAACACATGGTTCTGCCAAAGCTGGAAGCCAGAGTGAGAGGAGAGAAGCACTGCTCATAGAATATTTGATTGCTCCAGGCCAGTCTGAGGTAAAGTTAGCCCCCTCCCAGGGCCCGTACACAGGCAAACCTAGATAAAGGCACAGGTTGAGGAAACAAAGACCCAGGGAAACTGAAGCTGAGATTTTAAGAGTCGGCCACAAAATTGTCCTTTCATTTTGAGTAGGAATGTTGTGTGTTGCTGCGGGGGTTGGGTGGGGGGCAGCCAAAAAAAAAAAAAAAATCAAAACATTTTGTGCTTGTCGCTGAAATAGTTTGTTTAAATAATTCTATTTGACTCCAAAATGTAAGTTCCAGGTTAGACAGATCAAAAGCAACCAGTCTTGAAAATGAAGCTTTTTAAATTCCAGCCCCGCTGTTGGAACAGAGAATAAAGGCTTTGTTTAAACATGCATTCCCAGCAGCAAGCAGAGCTTTGAAATTGGCCAGGGAAGTTGCGTCCTATAATGGCTGCGCTTGGCTAGAGACCAAGGAGCTGTGGCTTCTGGGAAATGGCCCCGGGCTGGATATTTTCTATCTGCCCCTCCAGAACCACTCTGCCTGCTCTGCCCTCTCTACCCAGAAAGGCTGATCTTCAGGGACTGCATTAACACACTCCCTGGGCTTCTGGATTCGTTGGGATTCTGTCAATGAAGACACCAAGGGGAGATGAGAGAAGGGGAGAGCCAGGTCCAGACGCTGACCCCCCGAGTGCCTCCCTGCTCTGGGCCGGGCTGCTGGGCATTCGCTGCCTTCTTTGGTGGGCGCAGCTCCTGCCCGGCAGCCCTCTTACAAGCTGTGTCCCCTGCCCTTGCAGGCCAAGACCAGCCTATTGCCCTGGCTACTATGTCTTCCTTTGTGGGTTTTCCTAAGCCCTCTCAGTGCCTTTATGAACAGTCTCTGTTAAACCCTCAGCTTCCACATTTGAGTTTACCATCTGTCTTCGGCTACAACCCAAGTGGTGTTGACCCTTTCCTTATCAGTGCTGCATTGTTCCTGACCCAGGGTAGTTTTTTCTCTGGCTGCCAGTCTTCTACCAAAGTACAGTAAAGGGCAAAAAAAAAAAAAAAAAAAGGATAAACGAGCTCTTCTTGACAAAAAGAGATGCACCTGGGTGGTCACTAGGGGTTAGGGGATGGGCTGGCGGGGAGATGTTCCTGAGGAGCTAGGTAGAGCAGGACACATTGAGCGTTGCCCGACACTGAACCCGAAATCTGAAATTGTCTGCGCTCAAGGTTTGGGAGCCTAAAGAATGCAGCACTTCACTGTGACAGCCAAGAGCACCTGGGAGGAGGCCGCCCCACGCTAGCTGCCAGCTGCCAGTGAGGGACCAGGGAAGGGGCTTCCAGGGGACCCTGCGGAGCCTGGGGAGCACAGGGGACCTGAAGACAAGACGTCTCCTGGGCTTCGTGTTCGCTTCATCTCTGCAAGCACTGAACTCACTTTACAGAAGGGTTTTAAGGTAGAAGTTTTGAATATTCAAAGGCCTCACATCGCTCAGCTGTCCTCTTCAGGATCCTGCATTTTTCTGAGTGAACTGGCTGAGAACTGATTTTGATTTCTGTTCAGTATGTTGTTATCAGTTAATTCTCATTGGTGAGCCAATTTTCTTTGCTTTTGTTCTTCAAAGCGTGGACGCATCTGCAGCTGTCTTGCATTTTTGCGGCTGCCTTCTTCAGTCCCTACTATAATCAGCTCAACTCTGTGCTTGCTGGGTCAGTTCTCCATATGTCCCTGAATAATCTGGGTCAGCCCTCAGAGGAGTGGTGGGGGTTCCCACCACTGCCCCATTGGGAAGATTAATAGGACCCTTTGCAGTGTCACCAGGGCACTCTCAGAGACCTCCCCTTCCCTGTTGTCCGGTGCCATCCCAGGCACCTTAGCCAGATCCTGGACCTCCTCCTCCAAACATGCATCAGTTCCTGTCCTGGCCCAGAGAACAGAACTAGGGACGCCGTGCAGCCCCTGCCTCTGTCCAGGCTCCTGCTGGTTCCTCTCCTAACTAGATTCTCCGGCATCTTCATGGCATATCCAGGGCATTGATACGGGGCCACAGAAGTCTCTCTGCCCTTTGGGGACCAAAACCTCCCTGTAGGCAAGATCCTGAAGCCAAGCTATTCTTTAGGAAAGCCTTTCGTCAGTCAGCACAAAAAGTTGTCTCCATCCCCAGGAGCGATTGCAAGGCTGGAGGAGCCAGCATTCCTGTGTAACTGAAGGGTGGGGCAGGTGGGGCGGAAGATGGAGGGCAACTGATCCCCTCCCTGGACCCTGAGGAAGGCGCCCTTTCGAGGAGGTAGCAGCGGATATTTCCTGGTCCAAATACTGGCTTCCACTTAGTTACTAGAATCAAAGTCTTTTTTGCAAGCTGGACTTTGAGCTATAGTAGTAGATGGGATCTATTTTAACTAAAACCCCCTTTCAGAGTCATGATGTAACAGCAGCAACATTTACAGAGCGCTTACCACATGCCAGACACCATTCTAAGCACTTTATATGTATCAGTTCTTTCCATTTTTACCACAACTTGTGAAGTTGATACCATTATCTCTACAGAGAAATGAATTGAGGCACAGAGAGATTAAGAACTGTGTCCAAGGTCACACAGCTAAGAAGTAGCACAACGGGCCTGGCGCGGTGGCTCACACCTGTAATCCCAGCACTTTGGGAGGCTGAGGCGGGCAGATCACGAGGTCAGGAGATCGAGACCATCCTGGGTAACACGGTGAAACCCCGTCTCTACTAAAAATGCAAAAAATTAGCTGGGTGCTGCGGCGGGCGCCTGTAGTCCCAGCTACTTGGGAGGCTGAGGCAGGAGAATAGCGTGAACCCAGGAGGTGGAGCTTGCAGTGAGCCGAGATTGCGCCACTGCACTGCAGCCTGGGCGACAGAGCAAGACTCCGTCTCAAAAAAAAAAAAAAAAAAAAAGTAGCAGAATGAAAACTGGAACCCGGCCAGTGGGCTCAAGTATCACTGTTGTACTATATGCCTCTCAAGGCGTTCGTATTTTTGCTCCCCTACTCTTTAGGCCTGAGCTACCATGAAGTTTGATCCCAGAGTTTCAAAAGGCTGAGCAACTCACAAACACCTCTGTCTCCAGCAGGAGGCTAGAGTGATAATTTTGACAAGTTTGGGCTTGAGGTTTCAGAAGAGAGTGGAATTATTTTTCATGTTGACAAATTTGGTGGAGACTCAAGCACTGTATCAGGGAAAGTTGCATTCTGAAGGACTTTGCGTGATAAAAGTAAGTTCTCAAGGCTTTAACTGGTCCTTTTGTCTGGAGCAGTCTTTAGAAGCCTTTGAATATGTTTTTAACCAAAGAGAGAAAAGAGGCTCTGTTCCTTCCTCAGGAATTCACAGGGACTGTCGTTTCTGTGCAGACATGACAGATCGATGCTTACCAGGAGCAAAGTGTGATTCCCATCACAGGGCAGCTGGGGGTTAGAATCACTATCATGTTTCCATTTCCCACATCCCTTCATCAGGTGGTGTGAGCAGCTGTGCCGCTGAGCGGGTGGAGTTCAGATGTGGAGTCCACCTCCCCATCCTGCCTTCCTCTAGCTTTTGCCGTTGCTCACTGCTTTAGATGACTGTTAGGTGCAGTGACGTTGTGTCCCTTTCACATTGACACCGTTCCTGGTTCGGGGGCAGCTGTGTTTTTATAGGCTCAGCGGATTCTGTGGTGCAGGACGGGAGACGGCTGCTCTGGGCCTAAGCCAGCAGCTAAGGATGGTACCATCTCTCCCCGGCTGCCCACCCCCCAGGCCACTGCCTGCCACTTGGTCCCAGGAGAAGAGAGGCAGTTCTTATTCAGGATCCTCATTGCTGTTTTGGAACTTCAGAAGAAAAGACTTCTAGCTCCCCAAAACCATGCAAATGGATACATTTTTACAAGAGTTGTTTTTCTTCCAGAAGCAGTTACCTAGTAGTAGCTTCAGTCCCTTGCCCCCATCAGCACAGAAATTAGTCATGAGACTGTAGTCATTTAGCCACTTAAGTTTCATGTCAACTTTCTGCTCACCAACTTTTTATACCAGTCCCTGACCAGGCTTCATTGTTGTGTAGCCCAGCCCGTGTGAAATCTTGGCAGAAATGTCTTACCTGCAGTGATTCTGATTGCTTGGAGGGGAACAGTCTGACCACCGCCAAAATCTTTTTCTTTTCCTGTAGATGACCAGCATCAGACCCCGTGGCACCATCATGGACAGAGTTGTACAAAAGATGTTCATTAAGAACTGGATTGAGAGACTTATTCATTCAAGAAATAGTTATTGGCCACCTACCATGTGCCAGGCACTGACAGGTGCTGGATATAAAACGATGTGAAAGGCAGTCAAAAGCCATTGCCCAGCATAGAGAGCTTGTAGCCATGGGAGCACAGGGGCAGATGATGGCCGTTTTTGTAATACAAATGCATAAAATAATTATATATTGTGATTAGAGATAAAAAGGAATTTATATAGAGAGTGCTACCATAGAGGATTACAGGATAGGAACCCTCTGGAAAGCCTCTCTAAGGAAGCCAACTGTGGGAAGAGCCGGGGAGGGATGTTTTAGGCAGAGGGAACAGGGGAAGAGCTTGGTGGGTTCCAGGACTTGGCCCAAAGGCCAGGATGATCAGGGAGGGGGAGAGGCAGGGGTCAGGTCCTGCAGGATTTAGGGGGCCACAGGAAGAAACCCTTTTATTCTAAATGCACTGGAAAGCCATTGAGGGCTTGACATCTGATTATATGTTTAAAGGATCAATTTGTCTTCTGTATAATGAATTATGTAAAGTGGGACAAAAGTGGAAGCAGGGAGATTGGTTAGAGGACATTGAATAAGATGGTGGCAGAGAAGATGGAGAGAAATGGGTTGATATGAAATATGTTTTGGAAATCAAATTGATAGGATTCAGTGATGGATTAGAGGTGATGGTTGAAGAAGAGTGGGGAGGGGGCCAAGGATGACTTTGGCTTCAGTAACCAGATTGATGGTGGTTTCACTTCCTGGGGAAGGCCAGGCCTGGGCTGGCAGTGGAATGAAGAGTTCTAGCGTGGTATCTAGAGGCCTAGTGGATATTCTCTTCCTGTACAGAGATGAGAGATTGCAGAAAAATAAGACACAAGACTAAGAGAGAGTATGAAAGACAGCTGGGTCCAGGGCACAACTCCTACGAATGCGCGGAGTCTGGCAGTGGCCCCAAATGGCTGTGCGCACTGCTATTTATTGTAAACAAGGCAAGGGGGCAGGGTAAGGAGAGTGAGTCATCTCAGGTGATTGATAAGGTCGAGCAAGTCACGTGTTTACAGGACAAGGGGCCCATCCCTTTGTGGTGGCTGAAGCAGAGAGGGAGGACAGCATATGTCAGCGTTTTTTCTATGCACTTATCAGAGAGATCAAAGACTTTAATACTTTCACTATTTCTGCTACTGCTATCTTCTAGGAACTTAAAAGGAGGACCAGGTGTACAGGCAGAACATGTAAAGTGAACAAGGAGTGTGACCACTGAAGCACAGCACCACAGGGAGACGTTTAAGCCTCCAGATGTCTGCAGGCAGGCCTGGCTGATGTCCGACCTCCCACAAGAGGCTGGTGGAGCAGAGTGTTCTCTAACCCCTCGAAAGAAAGGGAGTTTCCCTTTCACGGTCTGCTAAGTAACAGGCCCCTTCCCAGGCACTGGCGTTCCCGCAAGACCAAGGTGCCCTCAAGCGGCCCTTATCCGGGCATGACAGAGGCTCACACTCTTGTCTTCTGCTCACTTCTCACAATGTTCCTTCAGCTCCTGACTCTGCACTGGCTGGTTATTCCTCAGTTATAATAGTAAAACAGAGATTAATACTAAAAACTAATGATTATTATCCATATGTGATCATCTCTATATCCTATTTCTAGTATAACTTTTCTTACTACAACTACTTTCTTTATTATATTGGAACAGCTTGTGCCTTCACTCTCTTGCCTCAGCACCTGGGTAACTTTCCGCCCACATCTCGCTGGTCATATGAAGTTTGAGATCGCTATCAGATCTCAAAGTGGAGATGACTGACTACTTGAGATGGATTTGAAGGTTGGAGCAGATCAAGGTGGATGGAGAGAAAAGAGCCCAAAGGCAGAGAAGGATGTGAAGAGAGACCCAGAGTTAATAGCGAAATTGTGTGCAGAGGCTTCTGGGTGCCTGACGGGGCTCACAGAATCCAGGGAGACCTGGTATCAAGGCATCATCTTGGTCCACACAGCAAGTGTGTCTCCCTCACTCAAGGACTAGGCAGCGACTGTACTTTGGCAAGAAGAAGGATGAGAATGGAGTGGAATGACATGAAATGCCATTCAGAGAAATATCCCTGGGAGATGTGGCCAAACCTCCTTATTGCTTGATTAATTGAATCTGAATAGTGATAGGTACTAAGCCCTCAATAGCTAAATCATAATTCCATAGCCTTCCATTAGCAATAAATCAGAAAATGGTGGGCCAGGTACTTTTCTGAAACCCACATTTGCAGAATCCTGGACTGTCTGAACTGTTCCTTCAGCCCAAGTCTTCCTCAGTGCGGAAGCTGCACTCACAGCCTCCTCCAGCGAGCTCCCACCTCTGATGACACGTTCCTGGGGTTGAGGACTCCCTACCTCCCAGGGCAGATGAATTCCACTCTGGAAACACCTAAGTTCGAGAAAATTCTTCCCATCATCTGACACCTCCTGCTCACTGGCCCTTCTGGAACTCTTTAAAGGCCTCTCCAGCTGCCACATCCCAGCCCCTTGGGTTTGAAGGTGATTCCCACAACCCTATGTGCCCTCTCCAGGCTCAACATCCCCGTGTCTCTTGGACTCCTCCTCAGTGACATGTTTCTAGGCCCTTCATTCTAGTTCATCTGGGGCTTTTTCCAAAATTGAACTCAGGCCTCCAAGTGTGGCCTGTCACCCCCAGTCCTTGGAACACTGTGCATCTGTCACTGCAGCCCATTGTGTTCCTGTTAACAGGGATTCGTGGACAATGTAGTTTGAGTTTACCAGGACAGGCTTTAATGACAATGTGTCCCTGAAGCATGGTTATTTTCCTATCAATGTCCTTGTGGTGGACTCTTAGTGACCGCTAAAGAGCCTTTTTGCAGTGTGTTGCCTGCGGGGAGCAACAGAGAGTATGTTGAGTCAATGCTCTGAGGTTGGGTCTGAGTCACAGAGCCCTGAGATTATCCAGGAAGACACACTCATTTTCCTTAAGTATCGGTCTTGCTAATTATCCACTGAGATATTTGCGGAGGGAAGAAGGCACAAACCGAATTACAGGCCTATTTGCCAGAGGATGCATTAGTGGCTTAGCTCCTGCTGGAGTGGTGGTGGGAAACAGGAGAGTATTGGCAACTTCAGATAGGACCTGTCCCGGACCCTCCAAACAGGCTGAGCACAGGTGTGCTCTGTGTCTGTGTAAGCTGCACATCCCCATGCCTCCCGCCCACACGCACTGGGTGCACATTAACTTCTGTGCCTAAATGGAATGGCTCTGAGCCCTCTCTCCCCATGCTACTATCAGGAATCTGAGTCTTTTGTAGGGAAGACTCTGAGCGCCCTCCCCCGAACATCTCTGAGAATTCCCAGGAGTGTTCACACATGTCCTTTTCCACTTGCAGCTCTTTACCTGAGACAGAGGCTCAGATGTGTCACTCTTTATGTCCTCTCACTTTCATTTCCAGGGCTTCTGCCTACCATCAGCGACTATGTAGCCAGGGGTTGTGGCAGCAGCTGCCCAGCAAGATGCCATATGTCCAGTGTGATGAGCGCCAGGCCCAAATCCCAAGTGTCACCCCGATGTAGCGTGCATGACACAGCAACCAGGCCCTGGGGTCCTCCCATGTTCCTTGCTGCAGGGTGTCCCTTCATGTGGAGTGGCCTCATGGAGTGGAGCAGACGTGGGTGGTAAGGATGCGCTGGTACATAAGCCATAGGATGTGGGGGTGGGGGCGAGGTGGGAGTTGGGAAAAGGTGTCATGTGGGAGAGGCACAGTGCATACTGTGGTTACAGAGGGATATGGGTGGGAAGGAGGTCCCAGCAGAGATTGCTCTGGCCCTTCCCTTCTGGATCTCAGAAGCTCCCCAGGTAATCCTGACATGCAATGTGTCTGCTTCCTGTCTGGGCCCCATACTAAAGGGATTTGTAGGCTATTTCCAAATTGCAAGGAACATAATGCAAAAAGCATATCTGCCTATGGTAAAATGGCTCAGACCACACTCACCCAAAGTTTTTGGGTAATGAAATATTTCAAAACACAGAGCTCATAAAAGAGATAATGACAGGTATCCTTGGAGGTGCAAAGGGTGAGAGGTAGTCCAGCCCCTCACTGTACAGCAAGGCCCAGGGACAGGGTTTCCAGCTGCTCGGTGCTCACTAGACCAGAAGCCAGGCAGGGTGTCGGCTACAAGTGGGGTGCTGGGTGCTTGGTGATCTCTCATGTTTCTACATTCAGGATGTTCCCTGTGGGATAAACCTTCTCCCTGTGGGATCCTTATATGGGGATCGGGGCAGGCACAGACTCCTGTGTCTTCGTCACTCACAGCCCCAGCAGCTGTCCCTATTTCATTCTCCCTGGGTCAACAGCAGGAGCCCTAACCCTTAGCCACAATGGAGTGGGGAAGGGGCAGCCAGGAGACTTTCGGCTGACAGATCACTTGGAATACCCCTATCAATTATGTAGCAGTCCCCACCACTGCCTTTGCAAGTTAGATTTAAAATGAGGTGTGTTTTCTTAATTTTTTTTATTTTAATAGCTTGAGGGGTACAAGTGGTTTTTGGTTACACAGATGAATTGTACAGTAATGAAATCTGAGATTTTAGTGCACCCTTCACCTGAGTAGTGTACATTTTACCCAATATGTAGGTTTTTTATCCTTCGCCACCCAACACTCCTCCTTCTGAGTCTCCATAGTCCATTATACCACTCTATATGCCTTTGCATACCCATAGCTTAGCTCCCACCTATAAGTGAGAACATAGAGTATTTGATTTTCCATTCCTGAGTTACTTTACTTGGAATAGTGGCCTCCAGCTCCATCCAAATTGCTGCAAAAGACATTATTTCATTCTTTTTTTATGGCTGAGTAGTACATCATGGTGTATATATACCACATTTTTAAATCCACTCATTGGTTGATGGGCACTTAGGTTGGTTCCGTATCTTTGTAATTGTGAATTGTCCTTCTATAATCATACATGTGCAGGTGTCTTTTTGATATAATGATTTATCTTCCTTTGGGTAGATACCCAGTATTGAATTGAATAGTAGATCTACTTTTAGTTCTTTGTGAAATCTCCATACTGTTTTCCATAGGGGCTGTACTACTTTACATTCCAACCAGCAGTGTATAAGTGTTCCCTTTTCACCACATGCCCACCAACATGTATTATTTTTTGACTTTTTCATAATGGCCATTCTTTTTTTTGAGACGAGTTTTGCTCTTGTCACCCAGGCTGGAGTGCAATTGCATGATCTCGGCTCACTGCAACCTCCCCCTCCAGGTTTCAAGTGATTCTCCTGCCTCAGTCTCCTGAGTAACTGGGATTACAGACACCCACCACCATGCCCAGCTATTTTTTTTTTTTTTTGTATTTTTAGTAGAGAGGAGGTTTCACCATGTAGGCCAGGCTAGTCTTGAAGTCCTGACCTCAAGCGATCCACCCATCTCAGCCTCCCAAAGTGCTGGGACTACAGGCGTGAGACACTGCGCCCGGCCAATAGTAGCCATTCTTAAGGCTCATATACTGTTGGTGGGAGTGTAAATTAGTTCAACCATTGTGGAAAACAGTGTGGTGATTCCTCAAAGACCCAGAAACACAAATATCATTCAACCCAGCAATCCCATTACTGGGTATATACCCAAAGGAATGTAAATTGTTTTATCATAAAAACACATGCACGTGTATATTCACTGCAGGTTTATTCACAATAGCAAAGACATGGAATCAACCCAAATGCCCATCATTGGTAGACTGGATAAAGAAAATGTGGTACCATGGAATACTATGGAGCCACAAAAATAAATGAGGTCATGTCCTTTGCAGGAATATGGATGGAGCTGGAGGCCATTATCCTTGGCAAACTAACACAGGAACAGAAAACCAAATACCACATGTTCTCACTTATAAGTGGGAGCTAAATGATGAGGACTCATGGGTAGCACAAAGAGGGGAACAACAGACACCGAGGTCTATGAGAGGGTGAAAAATGGCCATTCTTACAGGAGTAATGTGGTACCTCACTGTGGTTCTATTTGCATTTCCCTGATGATTAGTGATGTTGAGCATTTTTTCATATGTTTGTTGGCCATTTGTAGATCTTCCTGTGAGAAATGTCTATTCATGTCTTTTCCCACTTTTTGTAAGATTTTTTTTCTTGCTAATCTGTTTGAGTTCTTTGTAGATTCTAGATATTAGTCTTCATTTGCTTCTAGATATTAGTCTTCGTTTGCTGCATAGTTTGCTAATATTTTCTCCCCTTCTGTGGGTTGTCTGTTTACTCTGATGATTATTTCTTCTGCTGTGCAGAAGCCTTTTAGTTTCATTAGGTCCCATTTATTTATTTTTGTTTTTGTTGCATTTACTTTTGGGTTCTTAGTTATGAATTATTTGCCTAGGCCAATGTGCAGGATAGTTTTTCCTAGGTTATCTTCTTGAGTTTTTATGGTTTCAGGTCCTAGATTCAGGTCTTTTGATCCATCTTGAGTTGATTTTTTTATAAGGTGAGAGATAGGGATCCAGTTTCATTGTTCTACATATGGCTAACCAGTTTTCCCAGCACAATTTATTAGATGGGGTCTCCTTTCCCCAATTTATGTTTTTGTGTGTTTTGTTGAAGACCAGTTGGTTTTAAGTATTTGGCTTTATTTCTGTGTTCTCTTTTCTGTTCCATTGGTCTATGTGTCTGCTTTTATACTGGTACCGTGCTGTTTTGGTAACCATAGCCTTGTAGTATAATTTGAAGTCTGGTAATATGATGCCTCCAGATTTTTCTTTTTGCTTAGGATTGCTTTGGGTATTTGGGCCTTTTTTGGTTCCATGTAAATTTTAGGATTTTTTTTTCTAATTCTGTGAAAAATGATGTTGGTGTTAGGATAGGAATTTGCACTGAATCTGTAGCTTACTTTCACCAGTGATATAGTTTGGCTGTGTCCCTACCCAAATCTCATCTTAAATTATAGTTCACATAATCCCCACATGTCATGGGAAAGTAATTGAATCATGAGGGCATTTATTCTCATGCTGTTCTCGCGATGGTGAGTGAGTTCTTATGAGATCTGATGGTTGTTTTTGTTTGTTTGTTTGTTTATTGAGATGGAGTTTCACTCTTGTTGCCCAGGCTGGAGTGCAATGGTGCGATCTTGGCTCACTGCAACTTTCGCTTCCCAGGTTCAAGCAATTCTCCTACCTCAGCCTGCCAAGTAAATGGGACTACAGGCATGTGCTACCATGCCTGGCTAATTTTGTATTTTTATTAGAGACGGGGTTTCTCCTTGTTGGTCAGGCTGGTCTCAAACTCCTGACCTCAGGTGATCTGCCCACCTCTGCCTCCCGAAGTCCTGGGATTACAGGCTTCAAGAGATCTGATGGTTTTATAAAGGGCTTTTCCCCCACTTCACTCTGCACTTCTCCCTGCTGCTGCCATGTGAAGAAGGATGCATTTGCTTCTCTTTTCACCATGATTGTAAGTTTCCCGAGGCCTCCCCAGCCCTGCAGAGCTGTGAGTCAATTAATCCTCTTTCCTTTATAAATTACCCAGTCTTGAATATTTCTTCATAGCGACCTGAGAATGGACTAATACAGGCAGTATGGTCATTTTCATGATATGGTCATTTTCATGAGCTTGGGATGTGTTTCTACTTGTTTGTGTCATCTGTGGTTTCTGTCAGCAGTTTTTGTAGTTCTCTTTGTAGGGATCTTTTACATCCTTGGTTAAGTATATTCCTAGGTATTTTATTTTTTGAGCTGTTGTAAAAGGGATTAAGTTCTTGATTTGATTCTCAACTTGGTCATTGTTAGTATAAAGCAGTGCTACTGATTTGTGTGCATTGATTTTGTAACCTGAG
This sequence comes from Macaca nemestrina, assembly GCF_043159975.1. Taxonomy (NCBI): domain Eukaryota; kingdom Metazoa; phylum Chordata; class Mammalia; order Primates; family Cercopithecidae; genus Macaca; species Macaca nemestrina. The sequence continues at coordinate 57,467,376 of NC_092136.1, forward strand.
ACTTTACTGAATTTATTTATTAAATCTTGGAATCTTTTGGAGGAGTCTTTAGGGTTTTCTAGGTATATGATCATATAATTGGTGAACAGCTGTAATTTGACCTCCTCTTTTCCAATTTGCCCTTTCTTTGTCTTGCCTGATTGCTCTAGCTAGGACTTCCAGTACTATATTGAATAGAAGTGGTGACCGTGGGCATCTTTGTCTTGTACCAGTTCTCAGAGGGAATGTTTCAACTTTTCCCCATTCAGTATGATGTTGGCCATGGGTCTGTCATACATGGCTTTTATTATTTTGGGGTAAGTCCCTTCTATGGCTAGTTTGTTGAGGGTTTTTATCATAGAGGATGCTGTGTTTTATTGAATGCTTTTTCTGCATCTATTGAAATGATTGTATGATTTTTATTTTTAATTATGTTTATATGATATATCCCATTTTGAAGTGTGTTTTAATTGGCCAGTTTTTAGGGGGGATTTATTTTAGACAAAGGTGAAGATTAAGGGGTCTGCAATGGCCCTGCCTAGGCAACGGATCCAGCAGCATCAATCCCACAACTATAGGGGTATCTACAGGTCATTCTCGATTAATGAGGACATCATCTCTAGCTACTAGTTTTTGCTTTGGCTGTGACTTGGTCAAAGGAAAATGGAGGATTGTACAAGGTGCAAAGGGGCACAGTTGAGTTAGTGGTTTTGATAAATGGACCAACATGGGCAGGATATAGGACACTGGGGAGGAGAGAAGTGATACTAGGAAAACAGCTTCAGATTATGCTTCTGAAGCTGGGAGGTTAGGGAAGCCTCTATAGTGGAGCCTGTCCTGCCCAGTCAGACTGTTGAGGACTTCAGGTTTCAGACTATACTAGGGATGGCTGGAGCCAAAGTGTGGCAGCTGGAAGATGTGATCTCACTTAAAAGAAATGCAGAATTGGCCAGGCGCAGTGGCTCATGCCTGTAATTCCAGCACTTTGGGAGGCCAAGGCGGGCAGATCACGAGATCAGGAGATCGAGACCATCCTGGCCAACATGGTGAAACCCCGTCTCTACTAAAAATACAAAAAAACTAGCTGGGCATGGTGGCAGGTGCCTGTAGTCCCAGCTACTCAGGAGGCTGAGGCAGGGGAATCACTTGAACCTAAGATGCAGAAGTTGCAATAAGCCGAGATCGTGCCATTGCACTCCAGCCTGGTGAGAGTGAGACTCCATCTAACAAAAAAGAAAAAGAAAAAGAAGAAAGAATAAAAGCCTGCCAGGACAAGGCTTTATTGCAAATGCTTCTCTACTTGTAGAGATCAGACTTGATGAAGAAAGTGCACAGACGAGAAGTGGGGAAGCAGAGCTCAGAGAACCAAATTCTGTCTTAAGCCATCTGCCTTCTCCTGGCTTTGGCTAACGGTATTAAATACCCTCCACCCAGCCCCACCCAACATGCACATGTGAACACACGTGTGTGCAGCTTCTGTCCCTCACAGCTGCAGGGGACAGATTTGAGCTTGCCCCCATGACATGCTTAGACACACATAAAGTCATAGTCACTTCTGCCCCCTCCTGCCTGGGACCCAGGTTCCCAAGGACCAACCAAGATCCCTATTTCCCAGAGCCTTGCCCTGGTGGCTATCACTCAGTGATGCTTGGGCTGGCTGGAATCACAGCTCTGACCCTGCTCATTCCCCTGGATCCTCTTTGGAATATTCCCTGGGTGGCTGGCTCTGGAAGGAAGCAAAGGAATGCATTTGCCCTGTTGTAAGTCTGGAAATCTAAGTAGCCTGAGTGCCTGGGGGTTAGGCTGTATTCTCTAAGCTGAGTTTCCCAACTCTCCTGGCTAGGACCCCTTATATTAGTCCATTTTCATACGACTATAAAGAACTGCCTGAGACTCTTCCAATTTGTGCTTTCCTTTATGAAAGAAAGAGGCTTAATTGACACACAGTTCCACATGGCTGGGGAGGCCTCAGGAAACTTACAGTCATGGCGGAAGGCGAAGGGGAAACAAGGCACTTTCTTTACAAGGTGGCAGGAAGGAGAAATGTGAAGTGAAGGGGGAAGAGCCCTCTATAAAACCATCAGATCTCATGAGCACTCACTATCATGAAAATAGCATGAGGGAAACCACCCCCATGGCTCACTGATCTGCCTCCACTTTCTAGGGAAAAAGAATTTGCAAATAAGGAAGTTGCAGACAACTCACTGCTAGCACCATGTGTGAACTGCCTACATTCTATTAAGGAATATAAGCTAAACACATCCTAAAGCAATTCTCTGTGAACTTGAAAATCATTGAGTAGTATTAGTTCTATTATTTTTACCTTTACCATATATGGTCAGTTACTTAAATAACACAAGTTCCAGGAGTCCATCACCAATAATAAGTTTCTTTCTGTCAAGCAATGGGGGGAGGAAGTGGTGAGTAATTCCTGCCTCTGAGGTAGCCATGGGATAGCAGTGTTTCCCATTTGAACGCATATGGATGCCTGCCTTAAATGCTAGTTGTTAGAAAGATGTACATTGGAAACCCTATTGCAAGTAAATGTCACTGCAAGTGGTAGGGTTAACCAGCAAGCAACTAAATTGATAATGATGAAGCTAAATTAATAGTAGTCTGTAGTTAAAAGGCAAGAGTAACAGTAATTAAAACCACAGTCCCTCAGGATGGCATCTCTTCAAACCTTGCAAGTGTGCATTTCTATGGGAGCATTAGTGCTGCCAGACTCTTTAGGAGGGCTTGGCATCAGAATCTTCTGGAAACACATTAATAAATTTAGTCTGTGATGCAAGATGAAGGAAATGTTATCTGTTAAAATTCCTCATAGGAAGGGAACCATACTTCCCTGCCAAATATCCCTTGGTGGGTCCTTGGGCTAGGAGATGAGGCAGCCGCCAGACCAGAATCTGGAGAGAGCTTTGAGGGAGAGGTGGGCTGGCGGAAGGGTGGGTTGGGAAATATGTGTCCACTGCTCTGGGCGAAACAGGGAGAAAAGAACAGCGAGGTAGTTGAAACCCTCTGTCTGCATCGTGACCTCTCTGCATGAACATCACTGTTACAGGTTAAATGTTTGTGTTCCCTCCTCCAAATTATTGTGTTAAAGCTCCAACCCTACCCCAGTCACACTGTGACTGTGTCTGGAGGTAGGGATTTTATAGAGGTAATTATAGTTAAATGTGGTCACAAGGTTGGGGCCCTGAGCCAATAGTATTAGTGTCCTTATAAAAAGAGACAATGGAGACCCCAAGTATGATCTATCTTTCTCTCTCTCTGTCTCTCTCTCTCTCTTTCTCTGCTAGTGAGAAGGTGGCCATCTGCAAGGCAGGAAGAGAGCCCTCACTAGAAACTGAACCTACAAGGACCTTGATCTTGGACTTTCCAGCCTCCAGAACTGTAAGAAAATAAATTTCTCTCATTTGAGCCACATGGCTTGTGGTATTTTATTATGGCAGCTTGAGCAGATGAAAATAACCTCCTACCTCTACCAACCCCCCCCCAAACTTCCCAGCTCACAGAGTACAAGGGGGTTGGGGGTGGAAGCTAAGGAGGAGCCTGAGCTCTGTGCTCTAATTGGCCCTTGGGTGAGCTCCCATGGACCCTGGGGCAGGTGAGAGGTGGTGGGAGCCCAGAGGCACAGAGAGAAGCATCAGAAAGTCAGCCCTGGCAACATGGAGACATCAGCCAGAGCTCTGGACTTCCACAGGCTGTGAAACTGGATTTGGAGGCAGCAAGGGCCTCAGCTGAGAGCTGGGAAGGCATATATAATCACTGCATTAATAACTTTGGTGCTTACGTAATTGGGTATCAGTAAGGAGGCCTGAGATGAAGGAAGACAGGGAAGACCAGGAATTGCATGTTGTTGTGGCTAAGACCCCAGGAAGGCACCTGAACACTTGGACTGCTGGGGAGAGGCAGGAGGAACCTCTGGGCTCCCTGCGGCTGCAGCTACAGTCCCCTCTTTGAGAACCACTAGTCAAAGGCGTGGGTTCCAGGGAGGCCCCCAGGAGGCTACCCACTTGTGTTTTTCCAGCTCACTCTCAGCCGTGTTCTTCCAGGAACTTCAGACCCCACAACCTGCAGCCTGGGCCTCAATCACTGGGATGATCCCCCTGTGAAGAGGGTCTGCTTATAGCTGCCACCATCACGGTGGCAGTGGAGCCAGTGTCACCTGGTGATGCCACTGAGGACCAGTAGAGCCATCTGGGCCCGAGACCACCCTGAGCCCCTGTGTGGAGGGTCTTCCTGTCCATTTTCTACTTTTCTGCTGTCATATTCTTCCCAGCCATGCCTGGGCCCAGCCTGGTCCTCATACTAGCACCCCCACCTCTTCCTCTCAGCTCCTGGGCAACCTGCTATGTCCTGCCCTTGCCTTTAACCCAGGGCTCCTAGTAGGGGTAGAGGTTGACATGTCCTGTCAAAATCATCTGGGCAGCATTCTCTCTGCATGTGGGCTCCACACCCCCAGCAGTGTGACTTTGTAGCCCCCTCATCAAGAGCTGGAGTCTATTCCCCAACCCCTTGAGTCTGGGCTGGCCTTGCGACTTGCTTTGGCCCATGAAATGCTATGGCCTGGAAACATGCAGGTTCTGAGCTTAAGCCTTCAGAGGCCTCGTGTCCTTCTGCTCTCTGTCTTGCTCCCCAACCTTTGCTGTGAGAACAAGCCCAGACCAGCCTCCTGGAGGATGAGAGACCATCTAGCACAGAGCCCAGTCATCCCAGCCAAGGCCCAGACATGGGAGATGGCCCAGCCGAGGTCAGCAGCTCCCCAGATTTGGGTCTGCCCAAGGGGAACAGTGGACTCTGCAACTGCCCAAAGCACTAAATGCACAAACCCTCCCTGCGGCATGGGGTCTTTTCCCAAGCTGACCGTTAGGGTCTTGATGAGCCCTGCGTGGCTACCTTCATGACAGCCCTCACCTTCCAAGCAGAGCTTCTCAGAGAGGCCGGTCAGTGGGAGGGTCCCAGAGCTCCCAGAAGAGGCCGCCATGCCCTCAGCCTTACAAGCCAGAGCAAGACATGAACTCAATCTGCAGAAAGACATGCTCGTGGCCCTTGGATGCTGTCTTAAGGGCTGCGGTGGGCAACCCCACAGATTGAGGCACTCAGGGAGGCAGTATGACTGTCCCAGTCAGCCTTGGGAAGAAGATTTGGCTGTGAACACAGGACTGGCCGCCCTTCACCAGCCTACATGGTGGGATGCATGAAGAGCAGGCCTCAAATCCAAAGTCTAAGTGCCAAAGGTTCACTGTCCCCACATTTCTTTCATGAGTGTCTGCCTTTCCACTAGTTTCTGACTGGGAAGCTGAGGTTGTGAGAGTTTTCCTGAAAGACTGGGGTGTCTGGTGTTCATGTTAGGCCCCAGGTGGGGTGAGGCTTTCAAGTATGAGGAGTTTCCCTATCCCCTCTCCCACCCACCCCTTCTCCAGGCCTGAGCCAGCCAGGTAGAAATGTGGGATCTTGGTCTAAGGACCCTGTGGGTTGCTCGAAGACCCTACTTTGCAGAGCGAGACCTTACAAGGCCTTACAAGGACCCGATTGGCATTCACAGAACTTGACCTGAGCCTTGCAGCAACATCAAGCTCATGGCTTATAGAGCAGTCTGCTCTGGAATAGTGTGATTCCAGCTACTAGAAAAGACGTCTTGGCCGGGCATGGTGGTGCACACCTGTAATCCCAGCACTTTGGGAGGCTGAGGTGGGAGGATCTCTTGACCCTAGGAGTTAGGATCAGCCTGAGCAACAAAGTGAGCCCCATCTCTACAAAAAATCAAAATATTAGCTTAGTGTGGGTCACACACCTGTAGTTCCAGCATCTTGGCAGGCTGAGGTAGGAGGATTGCTTGAGCCCGAGAGGTCGAGGCTACAATGAGCTATGATTGCACCACTGCACTCCAGCCTGGGCAAGAGAGTGAGACCCAGTCTCAAAAAAAAAAAAAAAAGGGAAAAAGAAAGAGAAGGAGGGAGGCAGGGAAAGAGGGAGGGAGGGAAAGAAGAAGGAAGGGAGGGAGGGAAGAACGAAGGGAGGGAGAGAGGGAGGGAGGAAGGAAGGAAGAGAGGGAAATAAATGGAAGGAAGAAAGGGGAAAGAAAAAGAAGAAAGAGGAAGAGAGAGAAGGAAGGAGGGAGGGAAGGAAGGAAGGGAAAGGAAAGGAAAGAAGGAAAGAGAGAAAGAGAAAGAAAAAGAAAAAGAGAAAGAAAAAGAGAGAGGAAAGGAAGGAAGGAAAAGAAAAGGAAAGGAAAGAAGAAAAGGAAAGAAAAGAAAGGAAAGAAGGAAGGAAGGAAGGATGGAAGGAAGGAAGGAAGGAAGGAAGGAAGGAAGGAAGGAAGGAAGGAAGGACAGAAAGAGAAAGTCCTCTTGCTCATCTGAACCTTTCCTCCCATGCTTTCTCCCTGTATCGGTTTCCTGAGGCTGTGTAGCAAATTACCACAAATTCTGTGGCTGAAAACAACAGAAATGCATTTCCTAAATGCCTTTTCTAAACTTCATATACATGAAAAAGAATGTATTATGTACTCTTGTATCTGAGTTCTTCTGCTTAACAGTTTTAACTGAATTTTTATTCAGATATTTGTATATTCTCATGCTATTGAAACGTAGGTTTTTGAGATTCATCCATGTAATAGTAACTCATTTCTTTTGGCCAGAAGTCCAAATCAAGGTATTTGCAGAGCCATGCTTTCTCTGAAGCTTCTTGGGCAGAATCCGTCCTTGCCTTGCCAAGCTCCTGGTGGTTCCTGGCATTCCTTGGCTCATGGCAGCATCCCTCTAGTCTCTGCCTCCTTCTTCACACAGCTTTCCTTGCTGTCTCTCTGGGTGGCCCCTCCTCTCCTCTTCCTCTAAGGCCACCAATCATTGGATTTGGGGCACACCCTAAATCTAGGATGATTTCGTCTTGCAATCCTTAACTAGTTACGTCTTGCAAAGAGCGTTTTTACCAAACAAGGTCATTTTCTGAGGCTCCAAATGGACATGAATTTGGGGGAGGGCACTCTTTAGCCCACTACACTCTTTCATGGTTCCTCCTCTGCCCCAGGCCCCCACTGAGCACTTGTGCTTCCTCAGCCCCCAACAGCCCTCCAGGATCAGACATTGGCCATGCTCCCCAGCTTTGTTCCAGGGCAAACAGCCCCGCTCCTTCCACGGCTCTCTCCAGCCCTAGTCTCACTTCATGATCTTCAAACTCATCACTATCCTATTCATCCCCCTCTGGACCACCAGTTTGTCAAAGTCCCTCTTAAAACATGGCTCTTGACATGGAGCCCAGAAACCAAACTCCCAGCCACTTCTCGTGTTGGGCGCAGTCCTCCTGACAAGAGAGCCTAGACTGGCACTGACTTGGGTGACTGAGGGCATGACACTCTTGCCTGGGGCCTCTCCAGCCCCCTGTTTCTCACAGGAGCTACCTTGTCTCCTCCAGCTGCAACTTCAGCAGTTGACTTTTTGACCCTAAATTCAGGATGTTGCATTTGCCCCACTGAGGTCCCCTGTTGGAGGTCTGAGCCCCATACTTGTGGCCTCAGGAATGGAGTGTTTTTGGGCCCAGTGCTGCCCTCTGCTTCTCCCTTACAGCCCTAAGCAGAGAAAGCACCAGGGAGTTGGAGAAAGTCTCAGCTTTTGGGCCTGCGAGGGTGGATCATACTTGTAATCTCAGCATTTTGGGAGGCCAAGCCGAGATGATCACTTGAGGCCAGGAGTTTGAGACCAGCCTGGTCTACACAGTGAGACCCCATATCTACAAAAAATTAAGAAATGAGCTGGGCATAGTGGCATGCTCCTGTAGTCCCAGGTATTTAGGAGGCTGAGGTGGGAGGATTGCTTGAGCTCAGGAGTTGGAGGCTGCAGTGAGCTATGATCATGCCAACCTGGGTGGCAGAGTGAGACACCATTTCTTTAAAAAAAAAAAAAAAAGCCTCATCTTTTGAGGCCTGGGTTTGAATCAGCCTTTTTTTCCTGTTGCCCCTTAGCTCTACCCCAATCCTCCCAAAGCGGCTCCAAGCCAGCCCTGGCCCTTGGGAGGGTGGGTGGCCCATCAGACGGGGTCTCCTCCTGCCTTCATTGGTGTAGCTGGAGCACCAGAATGGGGCTGTTCTTAACGCAGAAGGGCCTGAGACAGAAACTCAGAGCAGACAACAGCCTCTCCCCCATGCAGGACTCTGAATTCTCACTCAGAAACTTCCACTGACTGAGCCTTTGGTGTGCAGGTTGGCCGCAGTGTTCCTCAGGCTGGCCCCTTAGGATAAAGCCCCAGCATCTCAAGCCTCAAAGACTAGCCCTCAGCCCCAACCCTTAGCTGTGCAGAGGGCATCCACAGCAACCTAGGTCCTGGGGCCTTGCTGAGGCTCAGCCTTTCAGGAATTCCCAAGCAGTGAGAGTTCAGAATTCTACAAAGAAAGAAACTGGGGTCAGCAGGAAGAGAGACCAGGCCTGCTAAGCTCTGGCATCAGAGCTTTCCTTCCCCACTCAGGCCGGCTGCACCCTCACAGTGGCTGCAGAGGCCGAGGAGGAGAGGAGGAGGTGGGAGAACTGAGGCCAGGTGCTGCCCCGCCCTCCCTTCCTAGGCCCGGCTCCTGCCTCTTGAGCCTTCTTTCTCTCTCAATTTATGTAAATGTCATATTATAAATACAGTTTAGTAACCTGCAGTTTTGCCAAAACAGTGCATAAAGGATATGTCCTCATGGCAGTGAACCGAGATGTGTATCGCGGCCCTTCCATGGCTGCCCAGTAGCTGTCTCTGTCCCCTAACAGGCATTCCATACAGACGGACGCAGATGCTGATGGCTTCTGCGATGGTAACAGCTCTGTGATGGGGCTACCTCAGCACACTGCGCGTTTGTGCGATCAGCTCCTTTCTATAGATTCCCAGATGTGCATTTGAAGGTGAAAGGGCATGTATATTTCATGTCTTAATCTGACCACCCAATGTCTTAGGGTGGTTGGGGCCCTCCCCGGGGGAATGTGGTAAGTTATTTTGGATCCTGAGATTAAAGGGAAGCTGCTTTGAAGCAGGGAAACAAGGCTGACCAGACTGGGGCTCCTTGAGGGCAGGGGCCAGGCTCCCATCCAAGGGGAGGCAAGAACCTGCCACTCAGGCAGGGCTTCAGAACTGGAGGGGTTAATTAGAGATGGATCCAGAAATCTATAAACACCCGAAAATGACTGACATGTGCTAATTTCTTCTTTAGTATTCACAATGGCTTTCTGTTAATTAAGAAGAGACAGAGCCCAGGGGAGAGGTGACGGGCCAGTAATTCTGGCACTGGTGGGCTGGGCAGGCTGCCCATCCTGGGCCTGCTGATGGTGAGGGGGCAGCCAGGGCACAGTTTGACCTCGAGGACACAGGCCAAGGACAGCCTGGCCCTCAGGGAGCCTCCTTGGGCAAGAGGTAACATTGTGCATGGGACAGGCAGCAGCTTTCAGGTTTCTTGTTTTTTAAGCTCAGTGACTGCTGACTCTTGAGGAAACTGGGGACACAGGAGGCCTGGGTGGGGGATTGGGGTCTCCCCTTTCCCAGGGAGTCTTTTCCATAGCCATGCAGGGACAGGGCGGACAGGCTCCTTCCCCCACAGCTGATGGAGGAAGTGAGACTGCACTGAGGTTTCCGAAGTGGGTCCACTTCTTTGGGTGTGGTGGGTAGGGGGGACCTTGTCCTCTGCTGCTTGGCTGCAGGGGTAGGATGAGAGGATGGAGACCACCGTCAGTTATATCCCTGAGTCCCCCTTCATCACATGCTCACTGCCCTTTCCTACCACTCCACCACCCCATAGAAGCTAGGGCTGAGCCAGAGCTCTGGCCCAAGTCACTCTGGACAGATGGGAACATCTGGAGACAGCCTGTGTGTGTGTGTGTGTGTGTGTGTGTGTGTGTGTGATGTTGAGTGTGTCCACTGTCTTGTCTGCATGTTCATTGTGCATATCATTGTGTGTATGAGAATGTGTGAGTGTGAGTGTGTGTTCAAATCCTGTACCATTTTCAAGCTTCATGTGCCTTTGGGAAAGCTACCAAACTCTCTATAACTCATTCTCCTCATCTGCAAACTAGGAATGGTGATAGTGCCCACTTCACAGTGTTGCTGTGAAGATTATATGAGTGTGTGTCACACACTTAGAACAATCCTTATGTTTGAAAAGCATCTTTAGCCTAGAACCCCTTTCCCTCCTCTACCACTTCATTTATTTGGTAAATTCTTACTCATTCTTCAAGACCCAGCTGAAGTTCAGGCAGCATCAGGTCCATGTCACAGTGCAGGAAGATCTACCCTTAGAGTTCTGGGCTCAGGGGCAGAAGCTCTCAGTCCCTAAAGAAGCAGAGAGGAGCCTCTGGTCCCCATACCTCATAGTCAGAACATGAATGTACAATGATGTGGACACGTCAGCATGGGCTTGTACACATCTGTACAATGATGCATGTATATACACAATGTACACACACACACTCACAATCTGCATGGATACAGGAGGTACAAATACTTTGTGTCCTCAGCATTTGCAGACATAGGACTCACACACGTAACCTTGGCATGCACAGTGCGCATGGATGGAAGCCCTCCATTGTTTACAAACATGATGTAGAAGCAGAACTTATATACACACATTTTGTACACATTTAGTACTTTGTTCACACATATATACAAAACATATACTTTGTACACATAAACTCTTACATAAACTCTTTATATATGCACAATGCAGACAGACACAGAATGCATACCTGTGTACATGCATGGCATGGATGTATTCTTTATACACAGGGCAACACAAGAATAACGAATACATATGCACACACATGTGTGCTCACACACACTGCACAGTCCCAAATGCCAGGCCTTAGACTCTCACAGTCCACACAAACCAGCCTGTAGCTGCCATCCCTGGGGAAAACTCACCCTGAGCCAGTAACCTCCCTTTAACCTTCAGCGCTGAAGGCTGCATTGGACCCACAGATGGGGAATTAATTGGTGTCATTAACATGAGGCAATGATAATGACTTCTCATCGATCCCTGTGGCAGATGTATGGCCACCCCGAGGTGGAACTGGGAGCTCAGGATTGGGGTCTGGGCCTCTCTTGCGGAGCTTTGATCTTTGGTGGCCACACTGGATGCCCATTCCTGTAAACAGACTGTGGTCAGGCCCCACCTTGCAGGATTCCTCGTAGAGCACAGAGGGGAAATGGAACCCAGGGGAGATATGCCACTTCCCAAGGTCACCTGGCCTGCTAGAGGCTGGGGCCACCTGGGCACTCAGGACTCAGCCCCTCATATGTGAGCCTCCCCCAACCCCCTCTGTGCTCTCCCACCCCTTCTGTAGAAGTCACTCTTGTCCCTCCTTTCCACCCAGGCTCTAACCATCTCCTGTAGGGCTGGCCCTGTTCACAGTCTCTGTCCTGTGTCCTGGGGCCTTCAGTGGGACTGAGACCATGAAGTGGAAGGGCTTGGCTGTAGGAAGGAGAGGGCCTGGGCTGCAAAGAGGATGAAGGTGCAGAGGCTGGCCTGGGACAGACCAACAGACCAGCAAACTCCTGCTCCTCCAAGAGGCTGCCTTTTCCAGGAAGCCTCCCCTGATGGGCCTACTCCAGGCCTAGCTGGATCCCCTTCTGATGCTTCAGCAGCTTCTTCTCCATCCAGCCCTTATCCCATGGGATTGCAGTGGTCTGCTTCCCCCTTTCCTTCCCCACCGTGCCATGAGAAAGTCTTCCTGTATGGACTTTATCTAATGATCTCTGCAGCTCCTTCAGGCTTACCCCAGAACAGGCAAGTAGTAGGTGCCTAATGTATGTTGAATAAATGGAAATAGACTGAGACAGACAGATAGGCAGACAGACAGGTGGAAAGGCTGAGACCAGAGCTGGAAGGACAAATGGAGAGGGGTGCTGGAACCCAAGTTCCAGGACTCTGTGGGGTGGAAGGTGGGTGCATGGGCCTTGGGGGCTTGGCCAGGTGCCCAGTAATGGCAGAGAGTTTGTGTTCTCTGGGGCCCCCTAGAGGCTTCGGGTTCCCTTGCTGGGTTGGAGCCAGGCTAATTCCTCCTACCTGTCCTCTCAGGACAGAAGCGTGGGGAAGGTAGCTGAAGGCCCTGCAGCTGGGAGCTGGGCTGGAAAGTGGCAGTGGGTAAGTGGAGGTGGAGGGGTGGTAACGGTAAATGGGATCCAAGGAATAGGATTCAGACTCTGTGGGTTCAGACACGGGCCGAGGCTGAACTCATTCCCAGCAGCCCCCTGGAAGCCCAACCTGGGTCAGGCCCCTGGGGACACCCCCGGACTGGCTGGCTGCACTGAATTTGTTACTGTCACTGCATTTCCAGGGTTTATAATGAGCTGCTAATGAGCTGTCAGCTAATTATGAGAATTAAATGGGGTAGCGGGGCTGAGTTGAGTTTTGCTGAAAGCTTCTGGGGTGTCCGGGGGGAGGGAAGGTCCCCATCAGCTTCCTGGCCCCCTCATGAAGGTGAGGGTGAAGGAATTTGCTCTTGGAGAGAAAGAGGGAGAACTCCAGCAGCCCCAGAATAAGGCAACTCCGGCCCCACAGCTGGGGAGCACCTGCACCAGAAGGCAGGGCAGTCGGGTCTGCGGAGGGCAGCTGAGCGGCCCCAGAGGTTTGACTCTCTGTGTGACCTCAGGCACGTCCCCCTGGGTCTAGAGTCTTTCCTTCTATCTGTAAAATGGGTCTGGAGGAGGAGAAGGGACTAACCAGCTGTTGCCTGCTGGCCCTTCCTCGCATCTCAGCCCAATCACGACACTGTGACTCCTCCTTCTTCACAGATGTGGCTCAGAGGCCCCCAGCTTTGTGAACTTAGGAATTTGCTTGGGGGTCACATGAAATAATTGGTGAACCCAAGTGGAGAATCTTTAACCAATAGAAATGAGTGCATATGTTGACAGGTGCAAGAACATTCATAGCAGCTATTTTCATAACAGAGCAAAACTGGAACAACCCATCAATGTCCATCAACAGAAGAAGGGATAAATAAGTTATGACATATTCAAACAATGAAGTAGTACATAGCAATGACAAAGAACAAACTACATACATAGACAGTCTTCATTTTATGTGATCCCATTTTATGTGCATATTCCGATATGCACAGATTCCAGTTACCATGGTTTAATTAAGCAATTTCAGTCTCTCAACAAGGTGGTTCAAATTTCAGCCACCATTTTACTGGCATATTTTAAACTGTGAGTAGTGGCCTAAGGGGTAAACTTCCCTGCTGGCTCTTCAGTTTGCAAGTTGCTCCATCAATAGCAGATACATATCATGATCGATGACCAATCACATCCCTCTTTCTAAGGCTGTTGGTGATTGGACAACGGCCAATTGGATCTCTAATTGAAAGAAGGAATTAGTTAACAAAGAAGAAATTGCAACAAAGAAATGAAAATGATAATGCTAGAAGTAAAATTCGACTCAAATGTAAATAGAGTTGTAGAAGAAATAGCTGACTGGGAATGACCACCAACGCTGCCACCGTTTGGCTCCAGATGTGCAGCAGAGGAACTTAGCAAAGACGAACGTATTGACATAAACGAGGAACGAGGTTGTGATGAAGTGGATGAACAAGCCCCGGAGAAAGTGATGCTCACAAAAACACTTCACACCAAAGGAACTTCCAGAGATATTTCACAACATTGAAAACACAAAGGAGGAAATGTTGGTAGCAGATCCAAACTCAGAACACAGTCTGACAATTGGCCAACACATAGAAAAGATGCTTGCCTGTATTGTAAGTGACACAACCAGCATGTTCAATCTGCTCTTCATAAGCTTTTACGAAGAAGTAAAATACTTTAATTCTTAATTTTCTGATGTCTAAAATTGCATCAGAATTAAAACTAATTAAAACTAATACTAAATGAGTATTAGTTTTACTATTGTTTTTATTTCCCAACTATATTTATAACTTAACAGTAAGAGTTTTTAATGTTTTGACAAAACTTCTAAAGGTCACAGAACAATCATACTTTTCCCCCACTGATTAGGATCTCCCTGTGCGATTTCAACTCACACGGTCGTTTGTGTGTCCCTCACGCACCGCTGTGCAGAGCGAGAGCTGCCGGTACATGCAGTTGTACAGATGACTCTCACAGAGATGATGCTGAGAAGAAGCCAGATGCAAAAAACAAGTACATACTTTATGATTCCAGTCACATGAAGTTCAAAGGCAGGCAAAACTAATCTATGGGAGTAGAAGCCAGAAGAGTGGTTACCTGGGGTAGGTGGGGGTACTAACTGGGTCATGAGGAAGTCCACTGGGATGTGGGATATATTCCGGAACTTGATTTGGGTGGTTTCAGGCATGTATAAATTTATTTTAGAAATCATCCAGCTGTATACTGAAAATGTGTGTACTTTATGTAAAATATTCTTAAATAATTTTTTAAGTGGAGAAATCCTGTGAATGTCTTGGGGTTTTGTGCAGCTCCATCTTCGAGAATTTGACAGTATTCCACGTGGCTGGCCTTTCTTACCTTCTTCACTCTCTTCCCTCACCCACCTCCAGTAATCCGGCCCTCCTGGTTGCCCTTCCCTCTCTCTGGCTACTCCTCAGCCCCATGCCTGACTTCTCAGCGCTGCTCTTCACTTTCTCCCCACATTGGTCATCACCTGCTGCACTGGTCCCGCCCAAGGGGCACCTCCTCCACCCTGAAGCCCAGGCTCACCCAGAACCCTCCCCGGGCTCACTCCCTTCAGGTGTGCAGCGGGTGACCCTGTCACCCTTGTCTCCTCAGTCTCTCTCAGGAAGGAAGGAAAGAAGGAAAGGAGGGAGGAAGGAAATGAGGGAGGAAGGAAGTGAGGAAGGAAGGAAGGCAGAGAGAGAGGGAGGGAGGGAGGAAGAGAGGGAGGGAGGGAGAGAGGTAAAAAGAGAGGGAGGGAGGGAGGAAGTAAGGAGGGATGGCAAATGGATGGGAAAATAAAGGAGAAGGAAGGTCAGTCTGGCTGCTGCTGGGGAAGGGGCAGCTTCAGGGAGAGACCGTGCAGGGCAGGAGCTGCTTAGGGAGGATTTGGGCCTGATCCCAGCTGTAGAGAAGCAACACCCCATTAATGCCTCCCCGGCCACTGACGCGCCTCCCTAATGGAGTCTGGAACTCCACACTATTAGCCACAAATGGCATTTTGAAATGGCTTTTTTTTTTTTTTTTTTGGGCGAACCCCAAAGACATTGCTAAGATTTACATTTTCAAATATATGCTGACCTTTTTTTCCTCTTTCTTTGAGTTCATTTGTCATCAGTGTATAATTGAATCAATATATTTCCCGATCAGCCCCAAGATTGAATAAGGTCACGGGGAGCCGTGTGTGGGCATTAGACATCATTATTTCACTCCGAATGAGCGGCCATGGCACGGAGCATTCCGGGCGCCAAATGAAATTCTATTAGATTCTATTACACTTTTACAATTATAGAGACGTTCCAATATTACAAGGGGAAATGAAGTCATAATAAAAAAGCCCAGAGGTGTATTACAGAGAAATGGGCACACTATTTTTCTAGTTAAAAACTTGATGGAAGGAGCTTGACTGGCTTTCGGTTGCCGAGATGTGACCTTGTTCTCAAAGTCCCTCAGTTGTTGGGCCCCGGCCCTTCCTTCCCAAGCCTCTGCTGCTCAGAGAACAGTCAGAGCCAGAATTTGGAAGCCAGCTTACCCTCTCTAATCAAACTGAGTCCAGCTCCTAGGCCCCATGGAGGCACAGACTTGTTCCAAACTGATGTCATGTCCGGGGCGATGAGGCAGCCGAGATACTGAACCATCATGGGGAGGTGTCTGACCCTGTGAGAAAGAAGCAGAGTGGCCAAGCAGGCATGTGAGAGGGTGGCCATGGGCCTGCATGAGCACAGGCGCCTGCCTGCTGGCATACGAGGCAGGGATTCCAGCAGTGGTGGCATGGGTGCCCACTCCGTGCTGTGGAACACCTGCTCCATGCCACTGTGCTGCAGTGGGCCAGGGATCCTGCCATCGTGTCCTGACTCTTGCAGAGGCGTTCCATCAGCTCCACGCACAGATAAGACAGGGCCCAAGAGGGGCAGCTGGCAGGGCTTCCTGAAGAAGCAGAGGAGACAAGCTAGGCCTTGAGGGATTGGGAAAGCCTGGATATAGGGATAAGAGAAGAAGAGCCCCAGAGCTCAGAGGAGAGGAGAAACCAGTGCAACGAAAGGTCCAGAGGTTGGGGTGAGCCTAGCGCATTGAGAGTCAGGGATTGGTGGGGGTGGTGGAGAGGGCAAATGCTGGAGAGCGAGTAGGTGGGTGGGGGCTGGGGTGAAGGGTGGGGCCTCAGACTCTTGGGAGACCTGAGGGCAGGCAGGGGTCTGGTCAGGTGCAGGTTGGTGGCTGCCCAGGAAAGGCTCGCTGTGGGATGAGGTGCACGCTGGACAACCACCCAAGGGAGGCAGGACAGGGGGCCAGGAGGGGGGGCTAAGACCCAGGTCTCTGGCACCTGGGTGGTTGTCCAGGACCATCTTGGGAAGAAGACAGTGACAGAGCCTCTTGGGAACAGGCATAGAGCCCTCCCCTTCCCTCTGGCCCTGCCCAGGTGCAGGGATAGATGGTGGATAGATGAATGAACTTCAGGCTTTCCAGGAACACTATTAGATGGGATAATGGTTCACTAATCTTTCGCTCCCCTCTCTCTTGAGGTATACATTTTCCCACCCATAGATGTTGGACCTGGCCATGTGTGGTAGGCAGAATTGTAAAGGTGACCCCCCAAGATTCCTGATCCCTAGTTATCAGTGCAGCACTAATTTAGGTACTGCTGTGGAGGGATTTTGCAGATGTAATTAAAGTCCTAAGTCAGTTGACCTTATGATACAGAGATTATCCACGTGGATCTAAACCAATCCAGTGAGCCCCTTAAAAAGCAGAGCATGTTCCCTGGTTAGCAACACAAAAGGAAGCCGAAGAGTCAAAGCATGAAAAGGATTTTTTGCACTATTGCTAGTTTGATGAGGGAGGGGCCACATGACAAGGAATGCAGGCGGCCTCCAGAAGCTGGGAGCAATGCTGGCTGCCAGTCAGCAAGGAAACGGAGACATCAGTACTCCGAGGGCATGGAAAAATCCTGCACCTGCAATAGCAGGAATGAGCCTGGAAGAGGAGCCCCAGCTCTAGATGAGAATGCAACGGCTGACACCTTGATTTCTGCCTGGGCAGAGAGCCCATCACATCATGCTGGGCTTCTGACCTACAGACTGTGGACTCATAAATGGGCATTGTTTTAAGCCACCAATTTCATGGTAATTTGTAAAACAGCAATAAAACACTAATTATGCCTTGACTTGTATTGGACAATGGACAATGCAAGTGACAATGTGGACCTGGGGCTAGGCCTTGTGGGTTTCTGCTCAGCCTCTCATGATCCTTTGATGATTAGAGACTAGGAAGTGCAGGCCTAGGAGCTGTGCCTTCTGCTGGGCCAGAGGAACCGGCCTGAACCTAACAAGACCCTACAGCCATCCCTTGCTGACCTGCATCCTAAAGTGGAGTCACGGAGCCAACCTGCAGACCTGGTAACAGGCAAATCAATGTTGCTCTAAACTGTGGAGTTGTCGGGTGTCATGCCACCATCATGTCACAGCAATAGTTGAATTTACAGATACCTTCATCTTAGCAGCAGCCAGGAACAGGCTGGGACAAAGAGGCACGGGCTGCTTTGAGGTCCTGGAGCTGTCATCTTGTGCAGGGGTGAGCCCTGGAGGCCAAGGCTTGTGCTGAGCCAGCCTGATCCACAGCACTGGAACATCAGCTAACTGTCCTTACCACCACCCTGGGTGTCTGCATGCCCTTACTGTTGGCGTCACCTCTGGAAGTCACTGTGCCCCACTAGGAAGTCTCCTTTCCTCTAAGAAAGCTGGAGCCCCGTGGCCTTTCCCTTGCTGCTAAGAGGGATGCTTGCCTTTTTCCAGGCAAGTTCTGCTAGACCACCCGTGTGCCAGCTGCACAGGAAAGTGTCAGGCCCTTGCCCCCAAACTCGGGGGACACAGGCCACATCCCCTCAAGAACCTCTCTCTCTGATTGCAGGGCAGTGCTGATGTCTCTCCAGAAAAATCCTCACTTGTCTCACCCACCACCTGGAGGCAAGTAACTGAGGAGGCGCACGGGCCCATGAGGGTGTCCACTCAGCAAGCCTTGCCCGGACCACCCAGCATCATGCTGTTAAGACATGGGGTCTGGGCTTCTGTTTTCCCCAGCATTGGACCTCAGTTTAGACCAGCACCTCTCCCTGCCCTTTTACAATTTATTTTGAAATAACCTCAACTTTACAGAAAAGTAGCAAGTCCAGTACACGTAACTTTTTTCCCTGAGCCATTTGAAAACATAGGGTGATGACCTGGGGCCCATCAAGAAAACACTTCCGCGTGCATTTCCCTCAACCTTCTTTAACACAGCAAAATCAGCAAATTAGCACTGACATATAACTAGCAGTCAGTCTTCTGCCCCACTCAAGATGCACCAAGCATCCCAACAATGTCCTTTAGAGCAAAAGGACCCAGATTTTGGGGTCATGCATCTCACTCAGTTGTCATGTTCCTTAGTCTCCCTCAATCTGGGATAGTGCCTGGTCTTTCCTGACCTTATTGCCTTTGTGATGACAGGCCGGTATTGGGCAGGCTGTCCCTCAATCTGGGTTTGTCTAACGTTTCTCAAGGTTCAATGCAGGCCGTGCGTGTTGGACAGGCCTGTTACCATGGGCTCGTCCCCGCGCTTCTTGTCAGGAGGCGCAGGGTTTTGACTGTCCCATTGCTGATGCTCACTTTGATCACATGAGGAAGGTGGTATCTGCCAGCCTTCTCTCCACGGTAAAATTATTCTTTTTCCCTTTGTAATTAATAACTATGTGGGAAGGTATTACGAGACTGTGTAAATATCCCATTCCTCATTAAATTTTCAATTTATTCATTTATGTCGGTATGGATTCATGGTTTCCTATTTCTTTCAATGGGTTATGAACTGCTACTACCATCATTTATTTTGATGTTCAGATTGCCCCAGATTTGGCCAGTGGGAGCCCCTTCAGGCTGGTTTGTCACAGCACCCGCCCCCTGTCACTGTCCCAGCTGTTCCTGGTCATTCCTCCAGTGGAACAGTACCTGGATGACCTCAATAACCATCTCTTCACCCTCCAGGTGCCCTGTAGCAGCGCCTTGAAGACTACTCTTTCAGGCTGGCATCCTGAGCGCTTATTTCCCATCCTGACAGTTAGACTTTGGCTGGAGGGCAGATCTCAACCCCTGCCCTTGGCTGGCACAGATCTGGGCTGAGCACACAGGCACAAGGCACCCCCACTCACCAATGCACTGGAGATAGGACTGAGCTGTTGGCTCAAAGGGAGTCTATGCAGCTTCCTCAGGTGTGTGCAGGGTGGGGTCCCAGCTCATTTCCAGAGCTCAGACATGCCCCCACCCCAAGCTGGGACTCCCCCAGTCCTCAAATCCTGACGTCTTCCAGTGTGGTCTTCCCTGTTGTCCCAGGAGAGGGCAGGGCTCAGCCTGGCTCTGCGGCCACTTGTGGGTAGCCGGTGATTTGCAGGGGAAGTGCAGGAGAAGGCCCAGTGGCAGCTGTGTCATAATAGAAGACATGTGGGCAGAGTCTGGAGAACCAAGAGAGGGCTGCTTTGAGCCCAAGCTAGGAAAAGAGGCTGAGTGACACCAGGAGCCTGTATGGGGAGGCGGGGCCATCCAGGCAAGCCCCTGTTAAACCAAACTTCAGAGTGGATAGTGGCCAAGCTGAGCTGAGTACCTGCAATTTTCTAGCTTTTCTAGCTTCAGTTCTCATACCTCTTCAGACATTTCCTAATGTGGGGCTCTGGTGACACACTGGGCGTCAGCTCATCTGAGCTGGTGGCCCCATGTAGAGCTCCCCCACCCTCCAGCTTTCAGGAGCAGTTTGCATGGCTCAAAGGTGACCCTAGGGTGCACCTGAATGCTGCAATTCCTGCGGGATTCCTGGAGGCAGATTGTGGGCCTCCTCTTCTTCCCCAGCCTTCTCCTAGTGGGGAGGGGTCTGAGGGCAGGAGGACCTTTGGGGAGTTCAGGGACTTCCCTGCAGCAGGCCCCTGCCCCTCCCGCGGTTCCGATCCCAGGTTCTGGCTGTGCAGAGGCCCAGAGCTCAAGGCTAATTGTGAATTAGGAGCCCAATTATGCCCGGCACAATTGGCTCCGCGCTGCCTCCTCTTCCCGACAGACATGTATATTAATAGTTGGCACTTATTGAACCAAATATGAATATTCATCTTCATTTATATTTCAAGGCCTTTCCTCCTGGAGGCCCGCGGGGCTGCGACCAGCTCCAGCCCCATCACGGAGCTGACAGCTCGCACTCCTGGGCCCTGACTCCTGGCTCCGCGGGCCGCCGGGCGGGCTCCCAGCTGTCCACAAACATTCATTAGGGGGGCCGGACCCAGCGAGCTGCGGAGAATGGGTAATCGCGCCGCGCGCTGCTAATTAGGGAGCTGATGGGGCATTGAGGGCGAGAGGACAAATTCTTTAAACAGAGGACGGGAAACTTGAAGAGCTGTAATTACTTGGAGCAGAGTTTTCATTTCAGAACTTGGGAGCCAATGAGTCTGATGGCAGCCCTGCTGGGAGGAGGGAGGAGGGCAGGCCGGGAAGGAGGGAGAAAACTGGGGCCTCGGCACCCGGGACCTCAGGCTGCACAACTGCGGGGCGGTGCCTCCACCTTCATTTAATGCAATCCAGCTGTGTGGGCCCCACCCCACTTCAGGGACAGCTTCCTCTAGCTCAGGGCAGACTTGGGGTCAGGCTCCTGTCTCTCTTGCACAGTTAGCTCCAGAGTGCTACCCTGGTATTGCGGGTCCTGCGGGGTGCTCCCAGCTCCACCAAGGGCCTTGGACCTCCATAGACAGTCACCACTGCCCAGAGCCATGAGTCGTGGTCCAGCCATCTGACAGCTGGTGTCCCTGTTTCCCAAAGCCAGCAGAGATGAGGGTCACTGGGCTCCTCAGATGCCCCGGCTGGAACTGGCAGGAATTGTTATGGACAGAAGGAAAGTTTAGAGGCTCTCCAGAGCCTGCTGGGCATGTCCTTGATACTGTTGATCCTTTATAGGAACTGCTTCCTCCTGGGTGCCCTCTGCCCCCCTCAGCCCTAAGGTCCCCCCTCACCCCCACCACTGGTCTCCTTTAAATCTCCCTGTCTGACATCTCACCCACCTCTCCCAGGAAAACCTGACCGCTGTCAGCAGGAAAGGATAACAGTGGTGAGCCATCGGTCCTCCCTCCCAGGACAGGGTCCCCTGTCAGCCAGTCACTTTGGAGGAGTTTGAGGCCCCCACTCCTCCTTCTCCCGCTCCACAGCCCCTTTCCTTAAGGCCCAGTGCCACCAGGTCTCACAGGATTGCTGTGGGCAGGAAGAGCTCCAGGCTCACAGTCAAAGGTGGACATGGATGCCCCTGGGTAGATTTCCCTGTCTCTGTTCCCACTGGGGTGAGCTTCATGCCCGTAACTAATGGGCAGATTCTTGCACACCTCCAATAAGTCCCACCCAATTTTCAGCAGCTGTTAGATCTGAATCCATGCTCTGAAAGGATATACTTCCTCAGTTAGCAAGGTGTAATCCTCTGCCCCCAGCTCCCCACCCCTGCCACCCCTGTTATGGGGTAGAATGGCCTTTGGTTTCTTTCCTGTCAGCCTTTACTCTGTTACTCAAGGAGAAGCTCCTGACCCAAACTCCATTTGTTAGGTCTGCAGTCCCCCTGCAGAACAGACTTATCAGCACTCCTTCTCCATGTGGCTGCTGTTTGTTGCATGCCAACTGGTGATGATGATGGTGATGGTGACAGCAACAAAAGCTACCATTTATGAAGCGCTTCTGACATGCCAGACACTGGTCTAAGGGCCTCGTGTACTCACTCATTCAACCCTCGCAGTAACCCTCAGTGGATAGTATTAGTATTTATTATCCCCATTTTACATATGAGGAAGTGGAAGTTCAGAAAAGCTTAGTGGCCTGTTGGTAAGTGGCAGAGCAACATTTGAAAGCCAGTCCACCTGGCCCCAGAGGCTGTGCTGCTGGCCTCAATCCCTGACTGCACCTGGAAGGGCGGGCCTGGGGCTGCTGCTCAGGCTGGACAAGGAGAGGAAGGAACACCCTGTTTTTGTAGATGGAGAGGACAGGGTCAGAGGACAGCCAAGTCATTCCTCTAGGTCCCACCCAGTTGGGCACCAGCTGTGCGACCCAGCAGGAAATCTGGGCAGCATCTCCTCACTTTGGCCTGGAGCCGTCCAGTACCGTGGCCACTAACCCCATGTGGCTATTGAAATAAACAAAGTGACAGATTTGATTCTTCAGTCACACCAGCCACATATCCATGCACAACAGTCATGTGTGCCGTGTTAACCTCTGCGGTTCTCAATCACTCCATACTCAGTGCATGTGGCCTGCCCAGCTTGGGGTAGAACTTTGAGAATCCCAAAGCCTGTGAGAATCTTCTCCCTGGGACCCTCCAGGTCTGAGAGTACTAACTCTCCCTGAGACCCTCCAGGTCTCAGAGTACTAACTGCCCGGTGAGGGCAGCGTGGGAAGGGTCTCTGTGGAAAAGTTGGTGGGAAAAGCCCCATCCTCAGACCTGCCTCTGCAGCCCTTGTTCAAGCCTCAGAAGCCGCAATTAGCAGGCAGCAGCCGCTGCTTGAACCCACCGTTCCCCTCCTCTCGGAGGCTGGAGGCCGGGCAGCTCCAGCAGCTTTGCTCTTTTTTCCTGCAAGAAGAGATCAGAAACAGAAGCATTCAGGCTGCGCCTGGCTGGCTCCTCTCTCGGCATGAAGTCTGTGCCCAGCCCTGCCAGGCTGGGCCTCCAATTACGGAAGCTCGGCTTCAGCCACGGAGGGGCCGGCGCCCAGCCAGCAACCCACCTGGCCCCCTCCTCTAATCAAAGCCTAATTGATGTGGGCTTGCTTGCAAGTCTTGCAGCACTCCTCTTGCTTCCCCAGCCCCAGCTGCTGCTCCTCAGGGAGCTCAGCCCTTTGTCCCTGCAAGTTTGAAACCATCTGAACAGAAGGTGGTAGCTCTGTGTTCAAGCATTCTGCACTTTCTTCATGCCCTTAGGTGGAAGTGTACCTGGATGGTTTCTGGGCAGGTTTCTGGGAAAGGATGTTCAAGTCACCTCCCCATTTGCTTCCTAGACCTGTGCTTGAGTTGGGTGGGGCTGAGCATGATGTGGGGTGTCTGAGGGGTGCATGTGTGTGTGAGGTTTTGCAGACATGTACTCTGGAGTGTTGCTCTGCTAAGGAATTAGGCTTCTAGCTCTGAGTATGAGCACCTGCCTTCAACCTAGGACACCTGGATGCCCTTAGGACTGTACCTTAGGATAGGGTATTTTATCTGGGGAAACAGGATGAGGAGGAATGAGGAATGAGGAAGGGAGATGAGGGTGAGAGCAGAGGTGGGGCAGGGCTGAGAGGATTCTGGGAGGCAGTTCTGGCCGGGCCTGGCAGGGGTTTCTCCTAACTGATGTCACCTCGTCCCTGGAGCTGTTCCATGTGAAGAAAGGGCAAGGAGGGGAGGAGGAGACACGGTGACACAGTGTTCTCATCTTGGCGGCTCACCTTGCAGTTTGCAAATCCTTCCTCTCGGTTTATCTCCACGGCTCTATGAAGCAAGTAGGGCAGGACAATCATGCCCAGTCTGCAGAAGGGGAAAGTGATTTGATGAATGTCACACAGGGCCAGAGGTGGCACTGAAACCTGACCCTTGTCCCCAGGCTCTAACCACCCGGCTGTGGCCCATGGCTGCCAGTAGAAATTCCAGACCTTCATCCCACCCGGGGAGTGCCACTGCTAGAGTGGTCACATTTGCTTCCAAATGGCCTGGATTTGGGGCTGGGGCTGTTTTATTTGCAGTTTTAGGAAGAATGGCACAGATGAGAGACTTTGAGTTCGCTCAAAACAACCTTGAAAATGACAGAAGAATTCTCTCCAGGCTGCAAGGGTAAAAAGGCACCCCACACCCAGGCCTCCTCCGAGGAAGACCCCCTGTATTTGAGACAGCCGAAAAACAATAGGGATGGGAGAATTTTGGACATGGACTGGTTGTAACTTAAGGTGAGGAAATAGGAGGGGGTGGTGGCAAATTTTTGGCTTAAATGTGTAGGTGGCCTTGGAGTCCATTAATAATGTCCTGTTCTAACTGATTTCAGCGGATTTGGGGGCTGCGGCTGCTCTAGTAGGTATCAGTGGAACTAGAAACGGAGCTGTGTGGATGGGCTGCTGACTGTCCCCCAAGGGAGGCAGCTATGCCCTTGTGAGACAGATCAGAAAGTCAAGGGAGACAAAACTGGGTGACTAGAGAAGGACATGCTTCTCTCCCCCTTTCCTGTGCCAGCGCGTCCTTCAAAGGAGGGCTTTGCCAAGCTGCTTAGTCAGAACCCAAGTTATTGACTGGGTGTGATCACAGCCTTAGCCAGCACCAACTCAGGTTCGTGGCTTCTTGCTGACCCGGGCAGGGTGTGAGCCCTGGGTCCTGAGGTTATCTCTCTTCTGCTCCTCTCCTCTCATCCCTTCTGGTTCCATGGCCTGGGAGGAGATATGGGCTCAGAACCTCTCGTGGGGTTTCTCTCTGTCCTCTAGGCCCACTTTGATGTGCTGATGCCACAGGTAGACCTGGGGAGTGAAAAGCCCCACTGAGGACCTCAAGCCGCTGGTCCATGTTCCTGTCAGCTAGCAGCACTCGGGGCCAGGGCCGCGGGCATTCACACAGCACAGGTGCTCATGAGCCTGGGCTCTGATTTCTGTTCTGCTGTTGCTCCCCCCGGAACCCCACTGGAAGAGTGGTGGCATGGGGGGCAGGATGCAGGCATTCCTGGGTCCCTGGCAGAAATAACCTCTTCTAACAGCACCGAAACCTCACCCTTAACCTAGAATGGTTATTAACATATTGATTAATATTTAAAAACTCATTACACCTTGATGATGGCTTCCTTAATCAGCGTTTGTATTAATTGCAGCCACCCAGGAGCCATAACCATACTTATGTGGCAAAATGGAGTCGTTCTACTTAATTACTGAGGCGGTTTTATAGGCAGTCCTCAAAGCCCACAAACAATCAGAGATTTGATGTGATGTCTTCTTTTTAGATTTTCTTTTACATTGGATGCTATGATGGTTGGAAGTTTTTTCTTATATTGGACTAAAATGTTCTGATTGGCACCCCTGCTGCCCTCTCCATTATACCACCGTGGAACACCTGGTCTCCCCAGATGCTGGCCTCTAGGAGAGCCTGTCTTGAGGCCGTGGACCTTGGGGGGTGAGGAGGCTCTAACACCCACTGTGCCCCTTGGGGGCTGCCACCCCCAGACAATACCGCAGGCCTGGGAAACCCTCTCCTTCTTCTCTTGGCAGGTTCTGCCTCTGAGTTCAGGGCCGAAACCCTAGAGCTCTGTCTATGGTAGTATCAGTCTTCAAGGTGTGCTGCCTTCAATCTTTTCAGTTACCTGGGGGGTCATCCTACTAGGCTCTGGCCACAGCATCCCTCCTCCCTGGTGCCTACTGGCTTATTTCTAAACCCCTTTTCCTCCAAATCACTGCCCAGCTTTAAAACAACCACCACCCGCCAGCTTTGCCCACTGCCCAGGGGATGCTTTGACGGCAACTCATGCTCATTTGTTGGGACAGTTGCAGTGGGGAAGGTGATGGGACAGAGGCCACGTCAGACCCTGCTGGTATTTCTCTTGCTGGAATGGGAAGATCTCAGTCCTCCATCCCTGAGTGCCTCTGAGGATTTTAGGGTTTCTGTCATTTTCCAACAGGGCTGAAGGCACAGCCCCTGGGCAGGGAGCCCTGATGGTATGTGCCTCACCTTCCTCCTTCAGCTCCAAGGGGATGGAGGAGCTCGTGGTGGTATCCAGGTCTCAGATGAGCCAGGAGTGCTGAGGCCGAGGCGAAATGGACCAGGCATGGCATCTGTCTTTTAGGACAGCAGCAGAAATTATAAGCGCTGAAGCGTGTGCCTGTCCACCTCCGGACGACGCTCCCACATCCAGCATCCCTGCTGGGGCCTGCCTGCCCCGAGAAAGCCTGCCAGAGCAGGGAACAGAGTCAAATGGTGTCGAGAGATGGAATCAGCCTCTTGTGCTTTAGAAATTGTGGTGAAGTGACAGGCAGGGAAATTGGTGACTCCCTCCTGTGGTGCTGATAACACCGGAGCTCATCCATCACCCATGCAGGGACGGCCAGAACCATGCAGAGCCCCAGCTGCTCTAAGGGGTCTCCTGTGGCCCTCACGGCGGGGCGGGCAGAGGCTGATGGCCACTGGGTCCTGATGAAGCCATAGCCCTGGACATGTGTATGCCACAGTAAGTGTGGACTGGGGTCAGGACCCAGCTCACAGGGTGGGGAGACATTAAAAATAGAGGTAGGGGCAGGTAAGGTTTATGGTTTGGTTTGAGGCCAGTCAGAGTGAGTTTTTGGGTAAGGCCAGATTCAGGTCAGGGGTCAAATGAGGCTTCCAGCTGGATTTAGGAGAGGCATCAGGACTAGTGAATGGAATTGGCATTTGGTTTCGGGGGAAGGTGTTTTGTTGGAGGTTATGGGTGTGTCAGAGTGCTGGGGCTCTTCATTTAAGGGGTAGTTAGTTGTCCTATCTGGGGACCCCAGGAAAGGAGGACAGGACCAGGCAAGCCATCCCCAGGGTCAGCGCCCGCTCAGGGAACACCTGGGATTTCCTCCCCTTTTTTCCAGCCTGGAGTTCTGAGCTTTCTTATCCCTGTTGTTGTTCCAGGGCCCTCTTCTATCCCCAACTGTTTTCTGCAGCAAGGGATGCTGGGGGCTGGTGACTCTGCGGAAGGGCTTGGAACTGAAGGTCCCAGTCACTTCTCTGGCTGCAACGTGGACAGCACGTGCCATTTCTAAAGGACAGTAATTCTTTAGCTCCCCTTGTCTCTTCCCCTCCCTGCTCACAGGCATATACCAGCCCATACCTGCCACTTAGCTGCAAACCCTGTCCCTCATTCTGGTGCAGGTTCCTCTGTGATGGGCCTGGCCACTCCTGTCCTTTCTTTCCCCTTCCTGACCCCCATGTCCTGCCTATCCCTCTCTCCCTGAAGGCCAGAGCCATTCTCAGAGCCTTCTAGTGCAAGATGGGGGTGGCTGGCACCAGGAGAGTGGCATGGGGGAGACCAAAGTCCCTGCGCGGGAAGGTGAGATGTGAGCTGTCACCCCCCTGAGCTTCGCTGTTGTGTGCCCCAGAGGGTGTGTGTCGGTGTGAGGTGGGGCAGGGGCATCCGATGCTTCTCAGCTGGCTCAGCCCAGCCCGTTTCCAGCCTCATGCGTTGGCTGGGGTCTGCCTCTCCACCTCGGGTGCACTTTGAGCTCTTTCTGTGTTGCTCTCCCCACAGTTTCTCCATAAAGGCTCTTGCTCTGCCCTTGCACTAACTGCCTGGCCTCTTGCTCTGGGAGTCTGGGCCCTGCTGCTGCCCCTGCATCCTGGCATGGGGGTAGAAGGCACAGGCTGCGGAGTCCCACAGTCCTGGATCCAAATCCTCTGCCACCACAGAGCCACCGATGGCCCTCAGAAGTGAGTCACATGACTGTTCTAAGCTTCAGTTTCCTTATCCGTAAAATGGGAATACTCATGTGTCCCATCGAGCAACACCACTTTGAGGATTAAGTGAGATGAGGCATATGAAGTGCAATGCACACAACAGGCTCTCAAGAAACAGCTGATCCTCTTGGCCTAACCTGTGCATGATCGCAGCTCTGTGGGGCCTTGGTTGTCTCAGGGCAGGACCATCAGAAACAGATCCTGAGATGAGGATGCACATGATTTATGAAGGAGGGTTTCCCAGGAGAAATCTGTAAGGAGTGGGTGAAGGACAGAGAAGGGGAAAAAGCCAAGCTGGTGTGGGGTGGGAGGAGTGTGGTGGAGGGAGGACTCCAGACGGTTTCAGTCCCCTTGAGGGTAGTGTCAGTCTCATCCTGCATGGGGAGCTCTGGGACATGATCCTGCTTCCAAATTGTCCCGACTGGGGGCAAGGGAGCTGGGCTTTCACACTCCAGCCCTTGGTCATTGGCCAAGGCCACCCCAGGGATGTCAACTCAATACAACTGGCTCAGCAGTTCCAGAGAAGTCATCCAGAGAATTGCATGTGAGGTGGTCAGAGGCACATGCACCTCAAAGGTGGGGAGGAGCTCACAGAAATGGTAAAGGGGACATGAGGGGACTGGGGCAGAGGACTCCCAGAACCCCTGTGATGATTCTGAGCATGGGCCCTGCATGTGAGGCCTGGGACGACTGAGAGGCAGCCATCCCAAGATGAAGCAGTAACTAAGTAACTCTATACTGGGCAGGCCTGCGTACTGGGATAAAAAGCTTCAGGGCACAAAGGGTTCTTCAGGAAGGGAAAAAATGGAAAATAACAATAATCATGGGAGATAACACTTGCATGGCACTTATATGATATCAGACACTGCTTCAAGGACTTTATTTAATTTAATACAACAGTCCTAAGAGAGGCTATTACTGCCCCCAGTTTACAGGTGAAGAAATGGAGTCTTGGCAAAGTCAACCAACATGTCCAAGGTCCCACAGCTAGAAGTGGAAATGACCCATGGGATCATCCAGAGAACAGAGGGAGCTGGCAGCGGGAGGCAGCTCTGGAGAGCTCCTCTGCAGAGAAAGGGTGCTCCACAGCTGGGTGGGGAGCCAGCCTGGACTGAGGCTCCATCAGTGGAAGCTCTAGATGCTGGATTAGGTGACTCACTCAAGGTCACACACCTGGTACAATTCAAACCAAAGTTGAAGAAATGATATTTTAAAAATAAAGTCACGTGGTTTTATTTTTTCCAGTTTCTTAAGTGCTCTCCCACCCTTTTCACTCAGCCAGAGGCACCACTGTTTCAGGGATGCTCGGGGTTATTGAAGCAGGAAGGCAAAGAGAGGCAGACTCAACGTGCAGACTCCCAAAACAGGGCTGTGTCCACAGTGGAACAGACACGTCAAGAATCAGGCTTAGTGGAGACAGAGAAGGTTTTGTAAGTTCCTAAAGCTCCTTTTATACAACTGAATCAAGCCTGGTGGACTTAGAGATTTACTCTAAGCCCCAGCGTAAGGAGAATGGAGGATGATATGGTTTGGCTGTATCCCCACCCAAATCTCATCTTGAATTGTAGTTCCCATAATCCCCATGTATCATGGGAGGTATCTGGTGGGAGGTGATAAAATCATGGGGATGGTTACCCTCATGCTGCTGTCCTCCTGATAGTGAGTGAGTTCTCACAGATCTGATGGTTTTATAAGGGGCTTCCCCTTTTGCTTGGCTCTCATTCTTCTCTCTTCTGCCACCTTGTGAAGAAGAACGTGTTTGCTTCCCCTTCCGCCATGATTGTAAGTTTCCTGAGGTGTCCGCAGCCCTGTAGAACTGTGAGTCAATTAAACTTCTTTCCTTTATAAATTACCCAGTCTCAGGTATGTCTTTATTAGCAGCATGAGAATGGACTAATACAGAGGATACAACACAGGGGAAGTTCCCCCTGCCAGGAAGAGGAAGTGGAGGGATCTGAGCCACTAAAATGGCAGCAGGAAAAGAGGTGAGGGGTCAGCTGTTGCAGTCCTGGTTGCTCCCTGGCGTTCAAGCACAGGGGAAATAGAGTCAGTCACCCAGATGGGTTTGAGGCCTTCCCAGTGGGAGGCATTGTCTCTTCTCCTCTCAGGGACTAGACTGGGAACAAGAGCAGCTCCTTAGCAAAGCTCTGAGATCTACAGGTGCTAGGCAGGATGCACCATCCAGGCAGTGGTTTAGAAATGGCAGGGGAAGGTGGGTGAGCCAAGGGACAGCCTTGCAAGGCCTCCACCCACTCTGCCACAGTGGAGATAAAGCATTTTAATGTTTCTAGGCCCTTGAAGGGGTCCTGGAGAGAGAAGAGTGAGGGTGGATTCAGATAGGTCTGGGGTCAGGTCAGGTATTAGAGGCTTGTGCTGTTTGTCAAGTATTGCAGTTTCACTCCCCTTCCTGGCTCGGGGCAAGACTGAGCTTCTGGCTCCATGGTGGGGCCACATGACTAGTTCTAGCCAGTGTGTTGTGATAAGAAATGGCTTGTGCCATGTCCAGGACGGAACATTGAACCGCTGATGTGAAACCCTCCATAGCACTCCTTTCTCTCGGCTGTAGTCACCAGCAATGCCCCAGATAGTGACTGCTTCATCAGCCCGGATCCTAGAGTGTTGATAGGGAACAGAGCCCACCACTGACTTGTGATGACATGTAACACGAGCAAGAAATAAACATTTGTTGCCTGTCACTGAGATTTGGGGAGCGTTTATTATCAATCACAGCATCACCTAGTTTATACATGGCTGATGCAGACTTCATGACCAAAGGTCAGCATAGGGTTTCAAGGACTCAGCACCTAAGTGCGCACCAGGGGCTGGTCCAGCCACGCTGTCTGAGACCAGTGAAACCCAAAGGGCAGCAGTAGGCTGGATGCCCTTCCCTTTGCCACCATGAGCAGTGTGAGCTCCCCGCTGCATTCAGCTGCCATTTTAGGAAGAAGGAAGTCGAATGAAGATATATTGAAAGGGGAGAGAAACAGTCCTGATAGAGAGTTTGAAATTTGGAAGACTGAGTGTTTATGCAAAAGATGTTGAGTTAACCTGAAAGAGAGTGTTTTAAGCTGGAAAGATTGAGCTATCTTTAATTGGTAAGTTAAAGTATTTCCCCTACTCCCTTCCCAGTCGTCCGTGGGAATATGAGCTCAAGAGCAAGATGAAATGAATTATAGAAAATAAAGGTCTATGAATTTGCACATCTTGAATGTATAAAATTTTACAATTTCGTGCCTGCCAAACTCAATTCTGTCTGACTCCAGAGCTGGGGCCTACCTGTACCTTACTGTCTCCAGCTAGCTCATGTTCCCCAAAATGCTGCCCACGTGGAGGAAGGGGCTATCAGGGGCCACGTGCCTGGCTTGAGTTATGGCAGCAAGATGAGAGTAGGGTTCGGGGTGGGGAGACACGAGGAGGCCATCTCATGTAGCTGGTAAGTGCTTTGTCTTAGAAATAAAGAGACCAAGGCAAGATGAGGCCATCGCCAGGATCACAGAGCCAGCCAGTGTCATGCAGGAGCCTCAGGTGGAAGCAGGGCCTTTCCTCACAGATATCCTGCCCACCTTTCTCTTGGGCTCTATCTCAGAGCACCATGCCACCATCTGCCACCGGCGCCCATGCCAGAAACCTGGGACACCCTGACTCTTCCTCTTACCACCCTTACATTCAGCCCCCAAGCCCTCTGGCCTTGCCCATGTGCTGGGCCCTCCAGGCTCCCCCAGCTCCCACCCTGCCCTGTGCTCTGGGAGGCTGACCACAGGGACTGCCTTCACACCATTATTGCTGCTCTCCTCCCACCTCTCCCTCCCTGCAGGGTTACCTTGCGCTCACGGTGCCCGTAACTAAAGGGCAACACCTCGTGTGTGGCACGACCTGGCTCCTCTCCCCAGATTCCAGTGGCTTCTCCCCTGCCACACACAACTCCCTTTTGGCCCCACAGTGGTAATGACTCCCCACTGTTCCTAGCTCCAGGGCACACCACCACTCTTGATAGTTCTTCTCAAGCCTGGTCACACCTGCGACAATAGTCCATTGATAAAACTCTTCTCATGGCACTCGGTTTGAGGGTGCCATCTGTTTTCTGCGAGGATGTGGCTGATAGAACCTCCCTTGAAGGATTTCTGTAAGGACTAGAGATGACACACATAAAGCACAAAGACCAACCACCTAGTGCACAGTCGCCACTCAGTACGTGGATGCTGTCATTGTTTCCTCCTAAATCTGGCTTGAAGCAACATTTCTCCCCATCCGCACTGCTGCTTCCTTGAGAGAGGTCTCTGCCATCTTTCTCTCATTCATTTTCATTGTCCTCCTTGGTCTCTGCCTCCAGCCTCACCCCTGTCTTCTTTGGTCAGAATGATCCCACTGAAGCCCATGGCTCACCATGCTACTCCCCTGTGGGGAACCCTTCAGCATGTTGATGGAGTCCGAGCTCCTCAGCCTGGCCCTCAAGGCTCTCCCTGACTCTGCCCGTCCCACACACAGGTAAAGAGCCTTGCTCAACCACTCCCAGGGAGGAGCCACGTTCCCCTACTCCCTGGCCTGCTGGCACACCCAAACCTCAAGCTCTGAATGGGTCTTCCTGCCTGTCTCCCTTATTACACCGTTACCTCTGAGAAGATCCATGTGCTGTCTTTCAGCATTTTCCCCAGCATCCTGCCTAGGCCTTGGCCCACAGCAAGTGCTTAATACGTATTTGTGGAAGGAAGGAAGGGAGATGAGGGTTTAATGGCATTTTCCCTGTAGCAGGCCTTAGGTACATTATCTTCTGTTTGCCTAAGAGAGCCTGGCCTTTAATAGTGCTAATATAGACACAGTGGTTTTACGACTAATATTAGCCAGGACTTTCTAAGTGATGTTAAGATTAGAAGTCTGGGGTTGTCAATAGTTGGACTGTGAAGCCTAGCAGGACAGTAGATTTTAACTCAGACTTTGCGGGGCCTCTCAGGTGAAGCTCTGGAGATGCTTAGAGCCTTGGGGATCCAGCTTCACTCTTCTCTGGGGCCAAGCATGGGGGGAAGGTGGGAGTGGGGATGTGGAGAGATTTGGAAGGGGAAGAACTGTCCTGGGGTAAGTCACTGGATCAGCTTTTCTGCTGGGGACGTTGAGCTGATTTGGGAACTGTCAGGTCCAACCTTGGGGTCTTTGCAAGGCAGGGGAGAGGCAGCTCCAGAGGCACATGGGAAGTGCCCTGAGAAGGCCAGGTGCTGGGAGGGAGGCAATGAGGCTGGAGATGGTGCTTGGCAGGGTCTGCCCTGCACAGGATGCTAAGTGAGGAAGCACAGCCCTGGGCTCCAGGAGTGGAGTCTCCCCACCTCCAGGGTCATCAGCCAACCATGGGATTTGAGGCCATTTCAGGCAAAGGGGTGTGCAGTAATACAGACATAGGCCCAAGTACTCCTCTCCACACCCTAGAAGGAAACATAGCCTCTAACTGACAACTAAACCTATGGATATAAAATAATGGTCATTTTATACCCATTGCAGGAATAAAATAACCCTGGAGCCAGGCTGTCTGCGTTTGAATATCAGCTCCACTCCTTACTAGCTGTGTGACCTTCAGCACATTACTTAACCTTTCTGTGCTTGGTCCTCTAAACTAAACAAGGATGATATAGTAACTACCTCATACAATTGTAAGGATGAAAGGAGTTCATGGTAAAGCTCTTGGACTAATATTGGCACCTAGTATGTGCTATAGAAGTGTTTGCTGTTATTTTTATTTTTATTTTTTTGGAGACAGGCTCATGCTTTGTCACCCAGGTTGGAGTACGGTGGTGTAATCATAGCTCACTGCAGCCTCAAATTCCTGGGCTAAAGCGATCCTCCTGGCTCAGCCTCCTGAGTAGCTAGAACTACAAGTGTGCACCATGCCCAGCTAACTGGGGTGTGTGCGTGTGTTTGTGTGTGTGTGTGTGTGTGTGTGTTTTGTTTGTTTTAGAAATGGGGTGCTCCCTCTGTTGCCCAGGCTGGTCTTGAACTCCTGACCTCACTCGATTCTCTCACCTTGGCCTCCCAGAGTGTTGGTATTCTAGGCGGCAGTCACTGCGTCCAGCCCCTATTATTTTTATATTATTTCCTGGGAGCTCAACAGAGCAAGAAAACGGACCAGAGCAGACCGCATGGAAGAAGGAGCCATGGACTGGGGCTCTGAAGGACTCACATGAGTTCCTGTGGAGGACTAGAAGGGCGGTCAAAGCTAAGTTGATGATTAGATTCCCTTGAGGGGAATGGGAGCTATGTGGGGTGAAGGAGACAAGGGAGGCTGGCAGGGGGCGAGGGGCAGGGAGCTGAGGCCAGGCTGAGGGGCTGCGGCACTGCCCTCAGGGGCTAAGGAGCCACCAGAGGCTGATACTAGGGTCAAGTCATGGTGAGAACGGTGTTCTGGAACAATCAGTCTGGGGCAGTGGAGAGGAGTGGAGATTGGAGAGGGGGTGCTGGGGAAGGGGAGCCGGAGAGGCCAGCTATGAGACTCGCCTAAGCCTTGGCGGGAACCCAGGAGTGAGGCGTGAATGCATCTCTGCAGCTGCCATAGGGAGAGAGCCTTGCGGGTGCCCAGTCCCCACCCTCTCCCTGCTCTTTCTCCCTTTTCTGGGGCATGCCCCAGGGCTCAGCCACTCTCACCTGCTCTGGTCCTAGATGTTCCTTTCCCTCCCTTCCAGGTTGCAGCTTGAGAAACCATCTGTTTCCACAACTTTCGCTTTCTTCGCTGTCCTCAACAAGACCCAGGGCTCAGTCCACTCGGAGGAGTTTTGAGCAGGCAGCTGCAGGAATCACAGCATAGGAAGAAACTGGTCCCAGAGCCCTGGCAGGTGAGGAGCCTGGCTGCCCAGGTAACTGAAGGAAACCCCACCGGGCCCCAGCTTCCACTTCCTACGGAGGGTGGAGCTCCCTCTCACTCCTCCCAGTAGAGAGGGCCCAGACCTCTGTCCAACAGGAGGAGGACACCCAGCCAGGACAGTAGGAGCCTTTTTGGCCCCAGGAGGGCATTTCCGAGGGCCCCCCTGGGGTGAGCTCCACCCACGTCTCTGGGCTTCAGCTCAGCCCTGAAGTGCTCGCGAGTGCATCACTCTTTATGGTGGGAGGCAGCCTAGAAGGGGGGCTGAGTGTGGGGATCTGGGGCCAGGCCACCAAGCCACTGATCCTGGTGCCACCACTTCCTAGCACTGTGATGCTGAGCAGCATACTCAGCATCTCTAGGCCTGAGTTTTCCCATCTGTAAAATGGGGATAACAATCATAGCCTTATGGTTCACTTCATGAGGCTATGATTGGGTCAGTCTCTGCAAAGTTGTGGACACATAGAAACCCCTATATAAGTATGAGCTATCTTTTTCTTCTTTTGAGACAGAGTCTCGCTCTTTCATGAGGCTGGAGTGAAGTGGCACGATCTCAGCTCACTGCAACCTCCACCCCCGGGGTTCAAGTGATTCTCCCGCCTCAGCCTCTTGAGTAGCTGGGATTATAGGCGCCCTCCACCATGCCCAGCTAATTTTTGTGTTTTTAGTAGAGACAGGGTTTCGCCATGTTGGCCAGGCTGGTCTTGAACTCCTGGCCTCAGGTAATTCATCCCCCTTGGCCTCCCAAAGTGCTGGGATTACAGGTGTGAGCCACCGCGCCCGGCCAGTATGAGCTATTTTTACTGTCATCTCTTTCTGCTCTGTGGACATATGAGGGCCTGATGATAGGTGGAGAATGAACCTCCAGGAGAGAAAATTCCAGGTAGGTGGGAATTTTGCCTGCCTGGGTGTGGGAGGGGAAAGGGAGGAGAAAGCAAAGAGGGAGAAGAAAGGATGAATCAGGGAGGCTCCTCTCGCCTCTCCAGACAGGACAGGAAGCCCCTTCGCAGCAACCCAGGAGAGTGTGGTTTGGCCTCCACTTACACCCTTCCAGGTTCCTGATCCCCAGATCAGGTTTTGTGATTTGTTGTTACACCTGGAAGCTAGCAAGTTCTTCCTTGTGTGACCCACATGGGTCTCAGACCTTAGTGAAACACCTGAACCTTCCTCTGGAAGTTCAAGTCTCTGCAGACTTTCCTTGCCCGAGTGTGTGGGGGATTTCCAGCAGTACTGTATGTGGTTTGGTGCTTACAGGGACAGCTGACTGAGCCACAGTCCTGCCAGGCTTTCACTGCCATGGCCACCACCACAGTCACCTCAGAACTCATCATGCCAGGAATTTGCTGCTGTCCCCACAGCCAGTCATATGACAAGGGAAACCCTCCTCCACCATCTTTGGCCCCCCCTCACAAAGCGAGGGGTGCTCCTCTCCAGTTAGAGGACCCATAGTTGGGTGACAGGTTTCAAGGTGTATGTGTTGTGACTCAGTCTGTGATGGCTTCCTGCCCCAGGGCACAGCACACACTGCTCCCACAGTGGCCAGAGGGGCGCTGCCCCCTTCCCGCTCATTGGCCATGACCCACGCTGCCAACGGGGCTCTGTCCCAAATGGCTTTGCCCTCTGGGCCCTCAGGAGAGTGCTTCCATCTCTGTCAGGGCCCTGGAGCCCTACAGGAAATGATTGTATGTGGTTTAAGTTCAAGTCCTTCTCCCAGCAGACTTCTTAAGTCTCACGTAAATCAGTGGATACAAAAGCCTGCCTGGGGATGAGCCTCAGTACCCCCACCAAAAGCATCAGAGCCAGCTCATGCCCCCGCCTCCCTGCCTCATCACACTTTCCCTGACACACACCTTTATCACTCCTTTGATCCGGCAGTGGCCATGCTCCTTTTGCTCTTTGGTCTGGCACAAGGAGAGCCAGGTCTTAATAATAACTATAATAATATTTATCAATTACAGTATGCCAGGCCTATTCTATCCATTAGAAGAAGGGTACTTACTAGCTGTGTGACCTTGGGCAAGTCACTGAACCTCTCTGTGTCTTATTTTCCTCATCAGTTAAGCAAGGAAATAATACCTACCTCATAAGCATGTCATGCAGATTAAATGAATGAGTGGATGTAAAGTGTTTAGAACCGTGGTTGATATATAGCAAGTGTGGGGCACCAGCCCCGAGGCATGAAAATAAAGAAAAGTCTTGAGTTCCTTCAAGGGGACCTAGCTAGCATTAAGAAGTCAATGAGCAGCCTGCTAAGCAAGAAGCTGATGGTGGCTTAAAACAGTCACCAAGGAAGACAGAAGCACAAACTGATGGTTCCTCTAGAAGCTAAAGATGACATCTTAACATATGTCTCTGAGTTGTTTTCCAGAAACCCAGACCCTGACTAAATGAGAAAGGCCAACTGCTGGCACATAGACCTCACATAAGGAGGAACTGAGGGCTGAACTCTGAGCACCATTCTTTGTTTTGAAGTTCTTCCTGAAGGTCCTGGAGGAAGTCACACCCACAGGCCAGAGCTCAACATTCCTTTCTGCTGACCCCCCAATTTTTAGCTGCTTAGCCAATCACAAATTAGAATATCTTTGAATCCACCTACCCTTCCTCCCCACTTTCAAGGTGTCCAGCCTTTTCAAGTCAAACCAATGAATCGCCTCTGTGGACTGACTGATGACTTTGCCTGTAAAGTCATATCAACCTGCCTCCCCACCTTTAAAAGCCCTTTTCTGTGAGCCATCAGGTCTTAAGCATGAACTGCCCCATTCTCCTTGCTTGGCATCCTGCAATAAACGCCTCACTTTCTCACGCTGCAAATCCTGATGTCAGTGTTTGGCTTTGCTGTGCCTGGCAGGTGGGCCCACGTTTGGTTTGATAACAAGCGCTCAAGAAATGTAAGCTCTCATGGTTACAACAACTTAGCAATTTACAGTCTATTTATCATTCCATTTTCTAGCAAGGAAACAGTTTCTGAGAGGTGGTGTGTCTTTTGAAAGGCACTCAGTTGGTTAAAGGAAGGGGAGGGGTTACATTTGGGTCTGACTTCAGGACATGCTCTCCTAACCCCCAGCTTCTAAACTGCTTCCCCATAGTCCTCCCAGGGCATGGGCTCCTTGGCTCCAGTATTCTCTGGGGCAGGCTAAATGCCCCCAGTTTTTCCAGCTGCTGCCTTAGGCTTGTTTCTAGGTAGGAGTAAAACTTTGAGGGCATATTGCCAACACGTTTCCTTTCCTATTAAGCGAGGAAGCCACAGTCATTGAAATCCTGAAGGAAGCCAATGAGTGGGGAAGGTGATCTGGAAGCCCAGGGGCGAGAGTAAAGAAGAAGGTTTCAGGGAGTCAATGACAGTGGTGTGGGGCTGGCTCCCTTAGGTTGTTCGGAAGCTTCTGGGATGGGGTGAGGGCAGTAGAAGGCCCAGGAATTAGAACCCAACAGAGGCAGCCTCCCTGCTTTGGGGGGTCCTTGTCCTGTGATAAAGCAGCTTTGTTAGATACAAGGGGCCCAAGCACTGCCGCCCCCAAGAGGACCAAAGGCGGGGGTACTTTGCCCTAACTCCTAGGCTGCATGTTGATGCCTAAGAGCAGGGAAACAGGCCCCTCATGGCTGGGTGCAGTGGCTCATGCCTGTAATCCCAGCACTCTGAGAGGCCCGAGCAGGCAGATCACTTGAGGTCATGAGTTCGAGACCAGCCTGGCCAACATGGTGAAACCCCATCTCTACTAAAAATACAGAAATTAGATGGGTGTGGTGGCATGAGCCTGTAGTCCCAGCTATTTGGGAGACTGAGGCAGGAGAATTGCTTGAACCCAGGAGGCGAAGGTTGCAGTGAGCCAACATCGAGCCACTACACTCCAGCCTGGGCTACAGAGTGAGACTTCGTCTCAAAAAACAAAACAAAACAAAAAATAGGCCCCTCAAAGTTTGACCTGGGGCAAGACCCAGCTCTGCAAGCCTGTTTCCTTTCCTGTAGAACAGGGGTGCATAGAGCTCCAGTGCTCTCCAGCGCTCTCTGTGGGCTCACTGCTGGGCCCTGCTGCATGTGTCATCACTCAGATGGGGATCAGGCTTGTGCTGGAAGGCAGCAGGGACTAGAGAGATTAGGGTCCAGGAAGCTGGAGACCAGGTTCTGGTCCTGCTCTTACCTCTGGCCTGCATTGTACCTGGGACAAGTTACTTAGTTCTCAGAGCTTGCCCAGCTGGAAAAAAAGGGAAGAGGATAAATAATCACAGTTCAAGAGTCCACCTCTAGTGTCTTGCTCAAGGTTTGAAGAAAGGCTGTGTGATGCAATGGAGGAGGGGTTCTCCAGGAGTTCATTTATGTGAACAATATTTATTGAATATCATTTCATGGCAGGCACTGTTGCAGGAACTTGGACACATCGGTGAACAAAACCAAAGGTCCCTGCCTTGGGGACCTTAAGCCAAGGTCTCCCAAGGACCTTAGAGATCACCTAAGGCCAAGCCTGGATTTGGGGGCATTGAGTTGTACTAGACATAGAAGGAAGAAACTTGCCTTTCAAGTTGGAATTTGTAAATCCAGGGAAGCCCCTTCATTCCTTTCCTGAAAAAAGACCCCAGCGTTTATAAATTGTGTTTGCCCAAATAGAAGCGGTCAGAGACCAGCCTGTTTCCAGGCTGTTGGAGGTACTCATTTTCATACCGACATGCAGTTTATGAACGCACTCCTAGTCATTAAAGCAGGTTCCCCAAGGCCCTCAGCTGCTCAACAAGGTACTGGCTGCGTGGTGCGCCTTCTGCGCAAAAGGTGCTCTGCCCTCGGGTTCTGCACAAATTCACCAGGGGCAGGGAGAAGGTAGGCGGGTCGGGTCAGGGCCAGGCAGAACTGGAGAGAGAGGAGGTGAGGACTCACCTGGTGGAGGGGCGCGGTGAGGCGCGTGGTGAGGCGCGGTCAGGGAGGAGATGGAAAAGGAGACCCGGGGAAGACGTTGGACTCGGAGGCTGCGCTCCTGCCCCAGGTGGAGCCGAAGGTGGCTGCGGAAGCTTTAGTCCTCTCTCCCCGACTTGGCGACCATGGCCAGGTGACAACCTCCCGCCCGCCCTTGCCCTAGCCCTTGCAGCCCCCGCTGTAGAGAACGTCTGGACTGGTCCCTGTGGCTGTGCACCGGTCAGCCCAGGAGGCTTTCCCTGGTCACCAGCCGGGCGCCTCTGCCGAGCGCAGGGCCATCCCTGGCCTCTGCGCGCCGCCCTCCACCCTCTAAGCGCACATCTTTCTAATGGGATTAGGCTTCACACGGGTCAGGGAACAATTTATTATTCTGCTGGCTAGAGCCAAGTTTCTCTTTGAAAAATGGTTACTCCTGGAGTCGGCAATTACTTCAAAATAAATTTACCAAAGACACAATTGTGCCTCTTGGGTCAGTAAACGACTTGCCTGTTTGGGGCTGAGGAGACAAGGTGTTTATTAAGGACCGCCTTCGTTTCCTGTGCAGGTTTTTCAGTTTGAATAATTGTCCAATTAAATATAATTTGGAAGTCGGTGCTAACCCAGTGCCTGGATTGCAGGAGGAAGAATCACTCGGAGGCGTGCATTAATAAATCCCTCGGAGCCCCATCGCTCCCCAAATCCCTCCTTTGGTTTAATTTCGAGAAATTTTTTTTTGTCTTCCCATAGCCAATAGCCTCCCGTTTGGAAATGAGCTGCTTTCCCCCAAAGAATTCCTGGGCCTCACTTGCTTCCATCTGTCTGTCTGCTTCTCTCTAGCAAGCCGATGCGTGGGGATTTTCGGCTGGGACCAGCACAGTGATGCTGGGGCGAAAGGCCCATTCCTTTATGGGCCTGCACACTTGCAGGTTCATTCATTCATTCATTCAGTCAGTCAGTCAACAAACACCTACTAAGAATTTACTTGGAGCCAGGCCCTGGGCTGGATAAGGACAAAAATGAGAGATTGTCTTGGCCCTCAAAGATGATTCAGCACATTGAGAGAGAGGGACACATGAAAAGGCCATTGACTGTCAGACTGACAAAAGAAGGGGTCCTCTGGTTCTTTGAGTCACCCTTTCCACGCTGCAGATGGGGAAACTGAGGTGAGGAGATGGAAAAAGCCACCCAGGGAGTAACTGGGGAGTCAGGTATCCTTTGGCCAACCAGGGTGGTTTCTACAATAATTATTATATCCACCACCAGGCCTAGGGTATAGTAAGGGAGGTGTGTGGCAGCCCTGGGGTCCCCAAAGGAGGCTCCGCTCTCTGGGAGTGGCTTGTGGGAGGCAACTGAGGGCCTAGAGCGTTGATGTGGCACCATCCTGGCTGGCTGGGTCTGGTGGGGTGAAACACCCTCACAAGGGGCCTGTTTCTGATAACTAATGGGATCAGAGACATTGTCCTGGACATGGAAGCCATCTGTTCTGAGGCCAAAGCTGGGGCAGTCAGTGCCCAGGCCAAACCTCCGGCCTAGGGAAGGTCTGGATCCTTTTTCTGGGAGCCTGCAGTAATCTGGAGCAGAGATGATCCTCCCTGGAGGATCGGGACTGGGCATCCTGTGTGGCGCCCTCTGGAGGCTGGTGCCTGGATCACAGAAGCCAGGATGCTGGCCTTAGCCAGGCCCTCTGTATGGCCTGCGATCACACATTGGGCAATTTATTTGTTAATCACCCCTGTATACTCAGCACTGTTCTAAGTACCGGTGCCATTATAGTGAACAAAAGGGGCAGAAGTCCCTGCTGACATGGAGGTTTTAGTGAAGGGAGACAGACGACCAACACAAGCAAGGAAAAGCAGCAGTATGTCAGTTATGATGAGTGAGGTGCAGAAAGATAAAGTGTGTGGCGGTAGGGGGTGGGGGGAGGGGCACGGAGTATGGGGGATGGGCTGCAATTTTAAATGGGGTGGCTAAAGAAAGTTTCCCTGAGAAGCTGCATTTGAGCGGAGACTGGAAGGTGAGGGCATGAGCCTTGGGGATGTCTGGGGGAAGAACTTTCCATGCGTGGGAAGAGAAAAGTCCCTGAAATGGCAAGTATGTGGCATATTCAGC
Source organism: Macaca nemestrina (assembly GCF_043159975.1). NCBI lineage: Eukaryota > Metazoa > Chordata > Mammalia > Primates > Cercopithecidae > Macaca > Macaca nemestrina. The sequence goes on from NC_092136.1 coordinate 57,508,723, forward strand.
CAAGGGTCAGGGCTGGAGTGGGGTGAACAAAGTGAGGGCTGGGGGAGGGGGAGCTGCAGAGGAGAAACGGTTGAAGGCACAGGAAGTGAGAGAGCAGGCTGAGGGCAAGGTCCCCGGCAGGCCTTGTCAGGTTCCCCTTGTCAGGTTCCCAGCCATTGTCAGGCTCCCTCTGCCTGGCCCACGCTGCAGGCTGCTTCGTGGCTCTGTGGCTCCGTGGTCCCAAAGCCTCCCTGCAGGCCTACAGTGGCCTCCTGGCTCGTCCGCAGAAAGTGCTGGCTCTCAGGCAGGGCTGCTGAGTCCAGTGGGATGTGGGTGGTGAGGAGGGCGCGGCAGCCCCCCTAGGCCGGCCCTGTTGGCTGCCAGCAGCATCCTTCCTCAGCCCTATAGGGAAAGAAGGAACGGGATTTGTCTGCCCATATTCACAGCCATGGAGGTGATCCAGGTTGAAAGAAAATCAATAAGATGTGTCCATTTATGTGGCACAAAGGAAGAAAGGTCTGCAGACAGAAATAGGCCGGGAATCACACGCAGGCGACTTAATAAGACTTTTCCCCAGTCTGAAGAGGACGGTAATTTAGATTTGCCTTTGAACATCTCCTTTCTTGTGCCTCAATAACTCTCAGGATCAGCCTGCTTAGGAAGCAAGGGAAAGGAGATTGGCCGCCTTCTTAGAAGACAAGCCCGTTTGGGAAGGCCGCTTGCTCAGAGAAGTTCAAACACCAGCCTTGAGAAAAGATGAAAGTGCCTCGTCAGCACATCCTCGGCCCATTGATCGCGATTGAGGCCTGGGACTGGTGCATTTGGGCTGGAGCAGGACAATGAGAACAAGGCCAGGCTGCCAGGAGGCCCCCTCTGAGCCACGGTGGTGCAGGAGATGCTCATTACCGGCCTCGGGGCTTAGTGGCCGGGTGTGGGCAAGAGGCAGCCTGGCCCTGCCTGCAGAGCACCGGCCTTGCAGCCTGCGGGCCCCACAGCCGCTGCCCAGCCTTGTCCCCGGAGGCAGGCTGGCTCCCACTTCAGGCTGTGGCAGGCAGGACTCAGGCTGCCCTCCTGCCCAAGCACGGATTCAATGTATCCCCTTACAGCTGGAATTTCTGCCAAAGAAGTCTGGAGTGCCTGCAGGAAAAGGGGAAGGACTAGGTCTTGTTCTGCTGAGGCGCCGCAGAGAGGGTCACAGCACCATTTGGCAGGGCTGGGCCACCCACTTTGTGCTGCCTGAGTGCACCTTCCTGACTAGGCTGTTCACCTGACAGGAAAAGCTAGGATCCTGGGGTATTAGGAAGCTGGGCAAGTCAGAAAAGGGCCCCTGGGCAGATTTTCTGTCCCTCTCCACAGACCCAGCTCAAGTATCACCTTTCCCATCTCCCTGTGAATGGCAAATACCCTGTCTTCAGTGCCCCCATGGTGTCCTCTGATTCCTCATTCAAGGTCTCATCACTTGTGCTGCCATCGTCCCACCCACTGCAGGCTCCTCCGGGGTGGGCGCTCTGTCCCCTGCACACAGCCCGGTCCCTGGCACGGAGCAGGTGCTGTCGTTGTCTCCATTGGCCCTCCTTCCTCAGCTGTCCGGGCAAGAGGCCTGGGCCAGCTGGTCCCCTGTGTCCAGTGGGGTCCAAAGGTCATACGAGGGCAGGCAAGCAGCAGGCCCAGCTCAGGATGTCAGCTTCTAGCACCAGCCCAGGGCTCTTCCACCTCAGTGCCCTGGGGTCACTTCAGGCTCCAGCAGGGCAGCGGGAGGGCTGGGAGCTGGAGTCAGGGGACTTCATCCCAGAGCCTGGTTTGCATGTGGCCATGAGTAAGTCCATTTTCCTCCTACCCAGCATCCTCCTCTGTAGACCAAGTCTGCTGGTCTCTGTGCTGTCCAGCATGATAGTCACATGTAGCCGTGGAGCAGGGCCTGAAACTTGGCTCGTAGGAATTGAGCTGTGCTGTGAGTGTAAAACACACGCTAGATTTCTGTGACTCATCACCAAAAAGGAATGTAAAATATCTCATTCATAATTTTTATGTTCATTACATGTTGAAATGATAATGTTTTGGGTTTCATAAACACAGTAATAATACTGGGTTACAGAAAATGTATTATTAAAATTAATCCTCTTTAAATGTGACTCCTGGAAACTTTAAAATTACCTATGTGGCTCAAGTTGTATTTCTATAGGACAATGCTGGTCTCTGCAGTCTCAGAGCATGAAAGTTCGAGGCGTCTATGTTATGAGAGAGTGGGCATGAAGGTGCTTTGAACAGATCCATCTTCACAGGGATGACGCTGGCTGTCAGGAAAGACCAGACTTGCCTCAAAAAGGGTTAATGCCCAAAGCAGGACATTTTGGAGATCGTCGACCTTCGCTAGTACCAGGAGTGAATGGCCATTGTCCTGAATGAGGTAATGCCTTCAAGGGGTCCGTCTCATTGGTGGCTGGAGGCGTCAGTGGTGAGCAGAGGTGGGAGCCCTTGGGTGTTTCCTTCTTTCCCTCTCTGAAGTTCATGTGCCATCCAATCCTGTTAACAGAACAGGTAGCCAGGACCACCTGGTCTTCATAAAGGGCCTGGGGACCCCGGCTAGCGATCAGGAGGGGCCCAGCTTCAGCCTGAGCTGAGGGTCTGGGTCCCCCTCAGCCCCAGGCACTTCTGGCCTCCCTGCAATTTGCAGGCTGCAGTCTCCACCCCAAAGGCCCTTCATTCCTCCACGTACCTGATGGCTCCCTCCCGAAGCTCTGAGACCCCACTTCCTGGCACCTCCTCAGTGATCTGCAACAGCATGGAGTTCTCTGCTCCCTCTGTCAGAGACCTACAGCCTGTATACTGCAATGGCCCAGCACTCCTGCCTGTGTCTCCCACTTGGCTGGAAGCAGACCAAGAGCAGGGTATGTGCTGGGGTGCCCAACCCTGGGCCAGGCACAGAGCACACCCACACATTGAAGGAGTGTGTGACTGCATAGATGGAATCTGGTTCCAGATCAGCCTTGGAAGCAGGGAGAGGGGCTGGTGGGGTCTGGGTAGATGGGAGGGATGGATAGATCTTGAGGGTGATGCAGAAAAGCAGTGGGTACTGGGGGTGAGGGGCTACAGGGAAGGCAGAGGGCTCAGGGAACTTCCATGACCCCTGTCCTGTCACTCAGTCTCTAAGATATGAGGTCCTCCCTGCCGTGCTGACACCAGGAACGGTTTGGGGCAGCCTGGCCATGGGATGCAGGAGGGAGCTTTGTGCCTGCTGATGGGCGCTGCCACCTGGCTTCCTGGCAGCCCAAGCAGGAGACCACAGAGCAAGTGGGGGAGGTGACCCAGGAGCCAAGGGGGCCCAGGGAGCCCTGCAGATATCTGAGCAGCTTCAGAAAGGAAGGTGCCAGAGGAACTGCGAGGGAGGAGCGTGTCTGGAGATGAGTGGCTCCTCCCAGCCTTGGAAGCTGGGGGCATCTGGAACAGCAGGGTCCCTCAAGAGAGGAAAATGCCAAGATGACACTGGTGAGGGAGGGTTAGAGAGGCCTTCTGGGGTTGGCTGAGTTAAAGGGTGGGGTGGGGCAGGTGGGGCTGGGGTGAAATCATCCAGCAAAAGGACAGGTCAGGCATGGGGTGAGTGGAGGCTCATCAGGTTCTGAGGGAAGTGTCAGAACCCCAGCCCTCCCGCAGTCCCTGATGCTGCTGTAACGTGGCAGGGGTGTTGGTCAGGCGGCTGGCTCCACACTCTGTCACTCACCTGTCCTGGGACACATGCCAGCATCTCCACCTCCTACAAGCACTGCCAGTAGAGAATGCCACTACAGCCTTCAGGCAGACTGACCGGCAACCCATCCTGCCATGCAGGCCCACCCCAGGTGCAGAGACCTGGTTTCAGCTGCAGCTTGGTCACTGATGGCCAGGCTTCCACGGCCTTCTCTAAACCTTAGACTCCTCATCTGCACAATCCTTTCAGGGCAGTGGCCACTTCCTGCCCACCCTGCGGGGCAGGCTGCAGAGCAGCCTTTGCCCCTTTCTGGAGAGGGGGCTCCACATGTCAGCCAGCAGGGCATATCCCCAGAGCTCCTGGGGTGGGCAGATGAAAGGAGCTCGCCCCCACCTCCTTCCCCCAGCCTCCGGGCGGTCACTTCACCTCTCCTCCTCTCTTCTGCAGAACTGTAAGAATTATTATTTTTTAAATCCTCATTGGAATGCTAATTTTGATTTTGAGTGTCTGTCATGGGCTCTTTGAAGTTTTTCAGACAAAATAAGTATCTCCTTAACAGAGGGGATTAGCGCCTACTTGTTTAGAATCCTCTGACTGAGAGTGACAACCAATTTCAGAATCTGTGGGGTTTAGGGAGGCTGCAGGAAGAGGGGCCTCCTCCCTCCCTGGTGGTCAGCTTTCCATAAATGGCTTAATGGGGTTAGAGTTTAACCCCTCAAACAGGGATCAGAGCCCCCGGCTTGAAAGCCAATGAAAAGCGAGGCAGATCTTGCTATTTAAATCCAGCAGGACTTGGTTAGAACTCTTTTATTCTCTTGAGCTTAAAGAAAACAAACCCATTTCCCTTGCAGAATTTAGGGCCACTTCAGCCAGCTGCCCCCAGCCTCCTCCCCAAAATGCAGGCCTTCACTCCACAGGTAATTCATGGCCCAGACTCAGCGCAGGCTGAGATGCTCCTGCCTTTATGATTCAGTTCAATTCAGGAGTGCTAATGGGGCAATTTGTAAAGAAAGAAATATAATGAGTTATCACAAAGCCCAGCAAGGACTCGACAAACCAGGCACTTCCCATCCATCAAGCATCCTAGCGTGGTCGGAGACCAGCAGCGCCAGAAATCTTGTGAGGCCCCTGGGAACACACTTTTCCTGGGCCTGGACACACACACATATGGCAGCCACTGCAGCTGCTTCCTTATCCCTTTGCTGCCTGCCCCCCCAAAATCATGGTCCCTGAGGGCCAGATGACCTGGGGCGATGGTGTGGGTGGGGTACGATGGAGGTAAAAGGGGGGATACTTAAGAATTTCTTCTCTAATGCAAAATTATCATGCAGGCCATTTTTAAAAAGAGCATTAATACCATGTGAGGGCCCACAGAGTCCCAGATGTCACAGGTAGGCTGTGACATTTCCCCAGGATTCTTGTTGCCAGGCCAAGCTCCAGCTTCAGCAACTGAAGCCTAAGGTCATGGAGATGATACTGGGCAGCCACATCCATCCAGTATGTCCCATAAAGTCAAACTTCACCCAGCCTGGGCCTACGGGATACCCTCTGCAGAGAGCAGGTGCCATGCGGTGTCCACTTTGCTGAGACAGCAGGCCCCTCACTTGAGTCGGAGACCCATAGGCAGGGAAGCCCCTCCTGCACTTCCTTCAGATGTGCACAGTGGGATTCAGAATGGGGAAGTGAATTGCCAGAGGACTCACATTAAGGAAATGGCAGCTGGTCACAGTGTGTACATGATAGTCTAGGACAGTGTGGCTGGGGCTGGGTGGCTAGCAAGGAGGAGTAGGAAGGGCGAGGCCTAGAGGGCAAGTCCAGAAGCCCAAAGGCCAGGCACCTGGACCTGGGACTGGCCCAACTTGCTCAGCCTCCATGCTGGGGTCCCTAGACTGGCCCCTACCCTTCCCTTTCCAGCCACCACTGCCCTGTTCTAGCTCAGACCTGGAGGATGGAGATTTTGGTCAGTCTGGGAAGGAAGGCTGGCCCACAGAGAGGTCTCTCTGGGCTGAGGCATCCCTGTGCTCTCTCCCTGTGCCCTCCAGCCTCTGCTGCCTTTCCAACTGGCCTGAACCCTGGAGATCTGCCCCACCAGGTACTCAGGAGGCCCCTGGCCAGAGGCACAGCATGGGAAGGCCCCATGGCCAGCAGATGGGACAGAGAGAGGTCTGGCTTCAGTGGGGACTGCTTGATCCCAAACACAGCGTGATGTAGTCCAGAATGGTCCTCATCATGTTCTAGGTGGTCCTGTCCTACTCACTCAGGTCCTGCCTCCTTTTCTCCTGTTTTTGTAGGCAATCTGGAGATATCTCAAGCCCAGGGAAATCAGTCTGCAACCTCAGAAGAGGCAGGTCCCACAGAGAAGGACAGTTGCCTCCCTCAGAAGGATAGCAAATAATGACAAGCACAACTCGTGCTTCCTGTGTGCCAGGTGTGGTTCTGAATGCTGTACACTGATTAACTCACGAATCCTCCTACCTGTACCATGATGAGGTACTCTTGTTATTATTCCCATTTTGCAGATTAGAAAATTGAGGCATGGAGAGGCTGAATAACTTGCTTAAGGTCACCCAGATAGTGAATGACAGAGTAGGAGTTCAAACCCAGATAGCCTGGCTCCAGAGTGTTCTGGTGGTCCAGCAGATGCCCTAGACCTAGATATAGTGGCTACTGGTGCCCAACATCCAACATTGGCACCAGCTCCCACTCCCAATAAGGTCAGGCTGAGGGGTAGATTCCTAGACAGAGGGATTCTCCTGATAGGGGCCAGTCCTGGAGAACATTGAGGCCATACACTGAAGTGTCCCCTGCTCTGTGAGAGATAGGGGAATAGGGGACAGAGAGAGGGCAGTGGACTCAGGGCATTGACTCAGGTTTGGGGGTGGACACAGGGCATTGACTCAGGTTTGGGGAAGACCCTAAAGAGCATGGGGCTGACCCAGTAAACACCTGCCGTGTGCCAAGCACTGTGCCTGGCACTTCCCCCATGGTATTTCACGGAAGTCTCCCAGTAGCCCTGCAGCGTAGGAATTACTGTCTTCATTGAACTGAACTATGATGGAGACTGAGAAAGGTTAAATAACTTGCCCAAGGTCACCCCGCTAATAAGGAGCACAGCCAGGTTTCAAGTCAGCTCTATCTGGTTTTACAGGGTCCATGATGCCATGGTGCCAGAGAGGGGCAGGCGGGGAGGAGGGATGGAGGAAGATTGGGAAGGAAGGTGAGAACTTAGATCACATACCCGAGAGAGCACTGATGGCGGCCCTTCTTCAGCTCATCAGAGCGGGGCACGCCAGGAAGTCACACTCGGAGCTGGAGGGCACTGGGTCAGTCTGGCTCATGGCCAGATGGGGATTCTTAAAAAAAGAAAAAGAAAAGAAAACAAAAGAAAGAATGCAAACTTTAGCAGCTGCAGATGGGGATTCTTAAGAGAGGTAGAGACCCATCCTGTGGGAGGTGGGAGGGTGGAGGCAGGGGGCTGCAGGGAGTGGCCTCCTCACTTCTAGGTTGCCACTCGAAGCTTCCTCCGGGCAACGAGCCCTGTTGCTTCCCAGAGGGAAACTGCAGCCCACAGACCAGGAGAGAGACCAAAGCCCCTGCTCCACATCCGTATCACCCCAGGCTTCTAGCCCCCAGGGGCTTCATCAGTGCTTCAGCGCTCTCTCCCACCTCCCACTCCCCATGTCCCTTGTGATCCGAACTCCTAGGGCTCCATGCCCCACAGGTCACTACTTCCTGCGTCTTGGGTTCCCATGTCCTGTGGCCCGTCCTGGGAGTGGAAGGGTTACGGCTTCTGCTGCTGAGTGGAGGCTGCTGTTCCCCAGCGTTAAGCAGCTTTAGTGTCTCCTACCCCAGCCCTGATTTAAAATTCATAAATGCTAATCCTTCATAATTTACGGTTTAAAAGCAGCCCCACTCACGGGCCCTGTGGCTACAGCTCTGTCAGAGTAATTATGCCGCCAAGCTGAAATTGGACTACTAACTGAGATATTAAACAAGGGGGGGAAATCCTCGCGCTGGCAGCCGGCCCAATTATTCCAAATAAGCAAACAGATTAGTGAGTAATTTTCCAGTTAAATTTGGTGATTGGTGCCAGAATTGTATGTTAAATATTCAGAAGTAAATAGATTAAAGATGAAATGTGCCCCCCTCCCTTTTTCCAGGCTTAATTTACTGTGTATATTAAAACTTTTTCATGAGGAGAAAAAAAGTGAAAAATGATAATTAAAAAATCCAGATAAACCCCTCTGGGCCTCCTGGTGTAGCATGGCAGAGGCCAGGCCCTCCAGCATCCTTGACTTCCTAGCCCTCCAGGGCAGGGCCAGCTACCTCCCCTGGACCCAAACTCCAGCCCTCCCCAGGGGAGAGGCAAAGAGGATGTAAGATTCCGGGAACCTGGGTGGGCTGGGGACCTCCCGGCCCCTGTGCGCTGGAGTTGTATTTCTTTACAAAGAAAAACCCCAAATCGATTAGTCCTAAAGTCAGACAGAGCTGAGAAAATCCAGGCAGGGATGGAGGGGAGAGAGGCAGTTCTTGAGTGGGCACTCGAGGCCCCCAGGGTGCTGGGCTCCCCCCGGTACAGAGTGCTGCCTGGTTCTCAGTGACCAAGTGCCCAGGGCTAGGCACCAGCATGCCGTCCTGGCCTGGCTGTGGCCACTGGTCTGCTGTCCTCGGGTGGGGGTGCTGAAGGGTGGCTGTCCCCAGCACACTCGCCTGGCCAGGCTTTGCCACCGCTCATCCTCCTACATTCCTTCCCACCTCCCACTTAGGTTCTCTGCAGCGGCTTAGCTGCAGCCGTGCCTCTGACAGGGAGAGGCCGGTGAGTCACCTCTCCCATAAGCAAGTGTACAAACGGAGGCCCAGAGAGGCCATTGGATTGTCCCAATTCAGGGACACAAATGAATCATTGGCTGCTCAGCCTGTGCTCTCTCTGCCGCCCCCTAGAGGACCTGGGCTTCTGGCACAGGCTCACCCTGGGCAGGTGGGCAGAGCCACACAGGAACAGGTGCAGAACAGGGAAGGAAGACTTGTGCCAGGCCAGGAGTGAGCAGAGAGGATGGGGAGGGGGCGGGGGGCACACATAGGCCCAGCCTAGGAAGAAGAAGATATGAGGAAAGGGGTCTGCGGGTGGTGAGGGGCAGGTGAGGCCAATAGGCTCTGGGAAGGGCCTGGCACCAACCTTGGGCACAGCCTCCTCCAGGGAAGCCCCTCATCCTCCCTTTGTCTCAGGGATCCCCTTCTTGTAGGTTCCAAATCACAAAGCACTGAGAATGTGGATGGAGGAGGAGATGAGAAATATGAGGAGTGGTGTCACCCTTTCCGGGGACCACCCTTCCCTGTCTGTCAGAGGCATCTCTGTGGCCCCAGCCACGCTGAGAGGACTCCCTGTCCTCTTGGGGTTGCAGAGAGCTCTCTTCTTCTCCTTTAGCCTCTAAGTGGCACACCTGAGGGACAGGGGACAGTTCCAACCACCCCTCCCCAGCATGGACATGCTGCACCGGTAATCCTAGGAAAGCCTGGCCCAGGCCACCAGGATAGCACCTCCTGTAAACCCAGGACAGGCAGTCAGGCTTCTGGGCCCACAGATCAGTCACAGGAAGATAATGTGGGTGGACAGAAAGGGCGTGTTTGTCCTGTCCTTGGGACCTGGCCAGCTCAGCCTTCTCTGAACCACTAGGCTACTGGTTCTCAAACAGGGCATATGAGAACTGCCTGAGACTCTTTCACAAAATACATACAAACCCTACCCCCTCACACACATGTGGAATCCCCTATGAATTATTAACCAGCTTATGTAGTTCTGTGAGGATTGTCACTCCTAGACTAATGATTTGTAGGTTTTAAAAAGTGGCCAAGCCCCTTTTCAAAACAAATCTTTTGTATAAGCCCATTATGAAAAGCAGGTAACAGCTTGGGGTAAATGTCTTTATTTGCCACTCCCCTTCCCTTTCTCCACATTCTGAGTCATCTCGAAGGTGGGGGGAACCCCAAGAATTCTGCCAGAGAGCAGCTGCCCAGCACTAGGAAGCCAAACCTCTAGTTTGTGGTCCCTGGATTGGCTCCTCCCAAGGAGTCTCCTTTATCAGTGGCTCCAGTGAACTGAATGTGCTGTCGTGTCCTGGGTTGGCAAGGGATTGGAGGCAGAGCCAAGCCCATCTAAGTGCCACTGAGGACAGCTGCTAAGGCCAGGAGGGCTGGTCCAGCTGGTGGTCAGCTGTGGCCCTACTCTCTTTCTCAGAAAGTTTACAACCAACTTCTCCGAGAGTTCCCAAAAAAGAGTGGCCAGTTAGGATTAGAGAGTGAATGGGCCTTAGCCTGAGGGCCCTACCCTTCTGGTCACCCTTTCTGCAAGTGGAAGCCTTCCCTGGCTTCTTTCCTTTGGGACCACAGCAACAAAGTCCTTTACAGGCCTTCGGGAAGATGGGAAGGGGAAGAGGGGTCTGGGTGCTTGCCTTTACACCTTAGGCTCTGACCAGGGTCCAGGGGACCCACGGTATGCAGACATCTCAGGTTTTATTTTTTTTTTCTCTAGGAAAAAAGTCCCCAAATAAGATAATATTACAGAAAACATTTACTGAGCACCTACTCTGTGTGGCCAGCATAGGGGACATGGCACTGTTACTCACTGGCCCTTCCATTGGTAGACGCCCCTAGGTGTACCTGGTAACTTTTTTCACTGTGAGAAAAACTTCCCACTTTGTTCCACAAGTGCCTGGCCCAGCTGAGTCCTAGCCTGTCCCTACCTGTCGTGGTGAACACAGCCACGTAGAAACAGGCCCTCCATTTCTGCCTCCTCACTGATCTGTTCTGGATTCACCATGAACATAATTTGACGTGGAAAACTACAGATTATCCCTTCACTAACCTCCAGTAGTTGATGTTGCTGTTTTTAAACTGCTTCCTATTTAAGACTTTCAAAAAGGACCAAACTTTGTTTCCCATGAGGATTAAAACATCAAATAACAACCAAATGCATCACAACACAGCTGGTGAACAGAGTTAGCAAGCGGCTACTGGACCAGGTGCAGTGACTCTGGAGCCGCAATTGGATTTCTTTCCACAGAAGCCCCAGCCCTTTACTATACAATTACGGTGGAGGCCAAGGCCCCCATGAATGGGTGAAGAAAGCCTGTGCCATCACAGGGCAGGCTGTCTGTGCTGAGCTCCTTGCTAGACCTCTAGGGGACAATTCCCCTACAATGGGAAATTCTTGCCATAGAGAATCCACTCTGTTGGAACACACAGAGGGACACACAAATGCACATGTACTTCATGCATGCTTATATATATGTAAACAGGGACACTTACAAAAGCAAACACAGGCACACACACACACACACACATACACACACACACACACACACACACCCCATCCCCTAGGCCTTTCCAAACACTTGGCCCATGGGAACGGGGCGGTGGTATGCTACTAAATCAGTTCTTCAGGTGGGGAAAAGGTCCTGGTTTACAGTGTTTGCCAATGTCCTTGATGTAAATACCCCCACAGTGGCAGATTTTAAACAACAAATAGTTTAATAACTGACTCAAAAAATTCCAGAATATTTTCCAATTGTCTTTTACTGACTCCAACAAACTATTGTCTTCAGGACCCCCATCCCCCAGGCTCGGTTGCTGTTGGAGGGACCTGGTTGAGGTGGTCTGAGCAGATGGGAAAGCAAGGTGGAGTGTTGGCCTGGAGCAGGCCAAACCTGGTTGTCAGGGAGGAGGGTTGTTGAGTGCCAGGTGGCATAAGGATTCCACAAGCCCTGGGAGGCTTCAAGGGGCCTGCTTAGACTCTGAAGGGCGGAGCTACAGGCAGGAGAATGGCGTTGCTGGGTTGATGAATGACATTATCACAGCCATCCCAGGAGGCTATGGGCTCCCTGTCACTGGAGGTTGGAAGCAGGGCCAGAGGACCACTCAGCTGGGACCCCAGGGAAGAGTTCACACCTGCCTTCTCTTCCCCTCTCCCATGAGCCTGCATGCAGGTCTTTTGCCGCTGAATCATACCACAGAGTAATGAAGGGCTTGGTTTTTTCTTGATCCACCTTCTGGAATTAGGAAACCCAGTTCCCACTGGTAAAGCCAGGCTGCCTGACCTGGCCTCATGTGACACCAGGGACCACTTGCTACTTGCAATGGGCTTAGCTGAGAGCCAGGCCCCCTCCTCTGTTTTCTGGCTTCCGCTCATGCCCTTTGTTGTCCTGGTGGGAGGGGCACAGGCATCCTCTGGCTGCAGCAGTCTGGCTCTGGCTCTTCTGTTTCCTTACCAGGCTCGTGTTCCCCAGAAGTGACCTTTCTAACGTGATCCCAGGCCCCTGAACTTCCATTGCCTCAGAAGGCAAGTTCTCAGCTGAGAGGCTGACAAATAGATACATGTATGTGATGAGTACAGGAGTGTGGGCATGTGTGTGAAAGAAAATTATTTTTAAAAATAGAAAAATAAGCCAGGCACAGTGGCTCACTCCTATAATGCCAGCACTCTGGGAGGCCGAAGCAGGAGGACTACTTGAGCCCAAGAGTTTGAGACCGGCTTAAGCAACAAAGTGAGGCCCCTGCCTCTACAAAAAGAATACACAAATTAGCTGGGCATGATGGTATGCACCTGTAGTCCTAGCTTCTCAGGAGGCTGAGGTAGGAAGATTGCTTGAGCCCAGGAGTTTGAGACTGTGGTGAGCCAAGGTTGTGCCACTGCGCTCTAGCCTGGGTGAGACTCTGTCTCAAAAAATAAAATAAAATAAAATAAAGAAAGAAAGAAGAGAAAAAGAAAAATAACAACTATCATCTTATTGAGCACTTACTTTAACAAACAAGGCAGAATAGTACAATGGTTATGAACACAGATCTTGAAGCCAGACTACCTGGGTAGCCTGCTTCTTCCATTTACCAGCTGTGTGATTTGGGACAAGTTCTTCCTGTCTCAGAGCCTCCATTTCTCCATCTGTAAAATGGACATAAGAGTAGGACCTGTCTTGTAGTGAACGGAACTAAATACACTGATACAGAAGGAAAGTACTGAGAATAGTACCTAGCACAAAGTAAGCACAATAAAAAGTATTAGTTGCTTTTATTATTATCATTATCCAATAGCTCTGCACTACAAATTTGGAGATTTATTTAATTTAATCCTCACAATGGTACCATGAAGTTGGTGCTATTACTGTCCCCCTTTTATAGACAAGGAGTCGGAAGTTCAGAGGTTAAATAACTTGCCCAGTGTCCCACAGGGGTAAGTGCCAGAGCCAAACCTCCAACTCTTAATTCCTGGAGTCACCTCACTGTAGGTCCTAACAGCAACCTAAGCCACAGGTAGGACACAATAGTCTTTTTCAGTGGGAAAATCCACAAAAACAGAGCCCACAGAGATCTGTCCACCACTGAAATCTGCAATAAATAGCAATGATAGAGCGCTCCCTTGTTTACTCCATGGTGGCCACAGCAAAGGAGAAGCCAGAACTAATGGTGGGACAGCCACGAAAGGGTCTTCCTTGTTTTGCGCCCCACGTGCCTCATCTGTCATCCTACACAAATAAAAAGTCCCTTTGCCACCTGGTACCCAGGCATGAGGATATTTGGGAGGGGAACCTGTCTCTGCCAGCAGGGGCTCCATGTGGTTAAGACTGGAACATACATAACTGTCTCTGATCTTATTTCAAGATGTTTTTTCCTTTAGCCTTTGGTCAAAAGCTCTCTGTTCAACAACTAGGTCCCACAGACCTGCACCCAAATGCCTCCCCTTTTCCAGGTCCCCTGAATGGTCATCCCCCTGACCAGCTAGAAGAGTCCCCCTCACTTATCGGATGAAGTCCTCACTCACTGCCCTCTGTGATGAGAGCTGGTTTCTTCCCCAGTCATCTGCCTCCTCCCACGCCACCTCTGTGCCCAGCCATGCCAAGAGATCTCATTGCCCTGTGCCGCTCCTTTCTGCTTCTCCTCCTTTGCCTGTGCTGTCATCTGCTGAATGTCCTTCCCCACTGACACATGGAGTGTTCCTATTCAACCCCAAGAGTTTGTCTACTTTACCACTAGCCTGTTGGAGTCTTTCCTGACCTCCAGGAAGAGGTGAAGATGGTTCCTTTTCTTTTGTCTCATTGAAGCTTATGCACGAACCTATTATAATGCCTACTACATTTGTCCACCTGTTTATTCAATATAGATTTATAGAGCATCTATTATATTCAGTGTCAGCCTGGCTGACACTCTCTGTTAGTCTGACTATCTTTTGAGGGATAACCAGCCCCAGTGGTCACTATCTGGGTTCTAGTCATCTTCATATCTTCAGAGCCTGGAGGCAAGTAATAAATATTTGTTGAATTAAAGAATGAATGAATGAATGAATGAATGAATGAATGTCTACTAGAACCACCTCCCAGTCCCATATCTACTAGTATTTAGAGCCAGCACTTTGAACAAGCGCCTGGTTGCAAAGCCTTGGAGGCATGAAATAGTGGCCTATTGGGGTGGGGTGGGCATTAAGGAGTAGGGTGATTGGGACAAGGCTTCAGAGGTCGGGGAGGCAATAGAAGAAAAGATGGGCAGACACCAGAGGAGGCAGGGTCTGGAATGCCCAGGTAAGGATTTTGCACCTGACTGTGGAGGCAATGGGAGCCACTGAAGGTTTCATTGAAGGACCTTTGGCTCCTGTCATAGGATTAATTAAGGCAGCAGCCCCCAACCATTTTGGCACCAGGGACTGGTTTCATGGAAGACCATTTTTCCACAGATGGGGTAGGGGGTGTGTGCAGGGGGGGTGGTTTGGGGATGAAACTGTTTCACCTCAGATCATCAGGCATTAGATTCTCATAAGGAGTGTTCAATCTAGATCCCTCGCATGCACATTTCACAATAGGATTCACGCTCCTATGAGAATCTAAGTTGCCGCTGATCTGACAGGAGGTGGAGCTCAGGTGGTCATGCTTGCTCACCCACCACTCACCTCCTGCTGTGCAACCCGGTTCCTAACGGGCCATGGACCAATACCGGTCTGCAGCCTGTGGGTTGGGGACCTTTGGATTAGGGGATGGGGAGACAGTTCATTCATGCAGATGTTGATACAGGCGGAAGGGTACTTTGGGCTCAGTAAGGTTCACTGCCAGGGCATGAGAGCAGCAGGGTGGGAAGCTAGAGAGAATATTCTAGACCCAGAGGGTCAGTTCTTTACCAGCTGCCCTCTGTCGCATTCCCACTGACAGAGAATATGTCCTTCCAAAGCCACCAAGGACCAAAGGTCATCTCTCTCCATATCACTTCCCAAGTTCTTTGGCCTTGGTAAATTATTGGAAAACATAATAACACTTAGGAACCAGAGATAATGGGCTGTTTGGTCACAGCTTTGAGGAGTGTTTATCCAATTTCTGATTATAATACTAGATTCATTCTCTGATTTGGGAGAAAAAGTACATGCACATGCACACTATACAAAATATGCACCTGTGTCACATCCACAAGGGGGCACACGCACGCAGTCTCAAAAGGACATGACACACACACCACCCAGCTGTGTATACATGTACGCACAGGGGCTGGAGAAGGGACCGGGCAGCTGTCATCACTGTCACCACTCAGAGTGACTCTTCCTACCCACTGCTGCTGGGGTCCCACCCACCCTGACCACATTTACCTGTTCGGCACTTGACTCTAACTCACCCTATTCCCTTGGGGATGTCATGCACCCTGATCTCACTCCCTCGATACCTGGACCCTCTAATCTCACCCGACCCTGCCTTTGTCTGACCCCAGCCTCGCCTTCCCACTCCCAGTGACCCCACCCTGACTTCACACATCTTGACTCCCACCTTGACCTCATCCAACTCTGATTTTGTCCCCACTTTGATTATGGCCAGGCCTCGTACACAGCACATGCTCGGGGCCATTTTCCACGCAGGCCTTTTTTTGAGGTGGGCTGCCCTTCAGGCGATCATGAAAGAAGTGGGCCTGGTCCCGCATCTGTGTTCTCTCCTCAGCTCTAAACGTGATCACATTTTCTTCAGCTGCCTTCAATTATTTTGGAAAGAAAGTAGGATGTAAATTAAATCAATAGGTAACTACATATACTCAAGTCTCCCCAGTCATTACCAAAACCCACCTTTTTTATCTTCCTTTCCCCCGGCTCCCTCCCACACATATGAACCCCTTCCCTTCCTGTCAAGTCTCTTTGGGCTACATGGCTGCCCTGGCTTCTGTGGGTTCTTTCTTGCTTGTGTTCCCTGACCCCCACCCTCCTCCCTCCCACCCCCATCTTCTCCTCTCCTGCCTGCCTCACTGGTTGCTCCTTCTGACTCTCCTCTTCTGCCACGGGCATCTGAAATGTTGATGTTCCCTGGGGCTGTGACGCAGGCCCCTTCCTTGCATCAGACATGGCCCTCTGTGCACTGAAGCCCCCGCATCTCTGTCCTCAGCCCTGAGCTATCCCCTGGGCTCCATACCCTCATAGCAACAGATTCCAGACATTTTCACTTGGAAGACCCATGTTCAAAATGCAACCCGTCACTTTCATCCCACCCCAACTCTCTGTCCCTTGTCCAAACTTCCCTTCCTCCTATATTCAGCATCCTGCCAAATGGCAATCCCATCACACAGTTGTCTGGAAATTCTCCACAAGCTTGGCACCCTGCTAGGCCCTCCACCTCTCTCTTTTCCTCTTCACTCAAACTCAACAGTCATGAGGTCCTGTTCATTTCACTTAAAGAGCCTGTTGGATCTGGTTCCCCTTTTCCACTGCCATCGTCACCCTGGCCCAGCCACCCTTGGCTCATCCAGAAGACTAGCTGGAAGCATTTCCTGTCTGTTCTGTCTCTCCCCCACATTTCCACAACCCAGAGCAACCTTTCTAAGACAGAAAACAAATCATGTCTTTGAACTTCGTGGAACTGTCAATGTATTCCCATTGCCTGCAGAAGAAAGTGAAGGATCCTTACCATACCATTCCAGTCTCTTCAAAAAGTGGCTCCTGTCCACTATTTCTTCTTCCTGTGCCTTCCACCACCTCTGTAGCTCTGCCCCAGTCACCCTACTCCCCATCTCACCACACTCCCAACAGGCCACTGCTTCATGCCTTTGAGGATTTATCATTTTATGAGCCTGTTTTGTTCTAAGCACTGTGCTAGGAACTGGGGGTGCAGTGGTGAAAATCCAAGGGCTCTGCCCAAGGAGCTCACATTCCACGGGGGGAGACAGACAGGAGGACAGGCAAGGACAAAATAAAGTTGGAGGGGTGGGTGCTACTGAAGACATTAACTCAGAATGTGAGGAATCCATAGTTGCTTTAGACATGAGGTGTCAAATACAATGGAGAGGGAGGAGTGGATTTGGGGAGGCCAGTCTAGAGCTACTGCAGTGACCCGGGAGAGAAATCATGGTACCTGGGTGGGAGAGGAGGCAATGGGAACGGAAAGATCTTCACAAAGTGAAACTGGCAAGACAAGATGACTAGTTCACTGTGGGGGGAGAGGAGTCGAGGACCATCCCAGGGTTTCTGCCTCAGGCAACTGAGGGGATGGCAGTCCCATTCACAAAGGGAAAGTCAAGAGGCTGGGAACAGAGGTGGCCTCAGCTCTGCCCTATGTCCTTGGTTTCTGTTGCTATTGTTTTAGCTAACAGTCATGGGCACATAGTAGAGCCAAGCCGGGGCTAAGTGCTTCGCCTGCTTTATCTGATGGGATCCTCACAATACAACAAATATCTCCATTTTACAGATGGGACTACTGAGGCTCTAGAAAGTTAACTAATCCACCTAGATTCACATAGCTGGGCAATGAAAGAGCAAGGATGCCAGCCCAGGTCTGGCTGACTCTGAAGACCCCTCTCTTACCAGTTGCATTATATCACCTCCCCAGATGGCAGCCCCTGCCTACGGGTGTGAAGCTTCGTGGGGCTGCACTGGCCTTGCATCCAGGGTTACTCATTGGAGTTTCCACCTCCATTCACTGCTCCCAGCTCCTAGGTGGAGCTTGCTCTTCTCCCACATGGCTCTGGAGTCGTGCAGGGACAGGCTCAAATGCCGGGGGCTCAGCTGGGTGCCTGGTGGCAGCTGGTGATGAAGGGCAGGAATCCAGAGTTGGGGCAGTGATCTGACTTCTGTTTACACATCTTAGAGCCAAGAGCTGTGCCCACCCAGGACTCTCCTGTCTCACCATCACCTTCCTTCTACTCTCTGAGCAGGGCCTGTGGCATGGAGGGCAAGGTGCTTTGCAGAACTTGCAGAGGCTGGATTGGGAGAGCTGGCCCTGTGGAGTGGACACCAAGGCAGGCAGGGGGCGCCACAGACCCTGCAGGCCCTCCAGGATGAAGGGACCACGCCTGTGAGGCTGCACCTGATGCGCTCCCCTGAGCATCAGGCACTGGAAAATCAATACCGATTTCCACTTTCAGTGCCCAGTGACACCCTTTCATCATATGTCACGCTTCCTCTGCATTGTTGGGACTGAGACAGTTCTCTGGCCACAGCCCCAACCCTAATCTCTACGCTGGCTGATGTGCCCAGTTAACACATGGCCCTTGAACCTGTGGTCTGTTTCTCACTGCCTTGGATCTTGGGGCCGCCCGCATGCCTGTCATGTCACCCGTAGACACACTCATCCCTGCCTCTGCTTACACACATGCTTGACCCTCTGGGAATGAGTTTTTCAAGTGACCCACATTTTCCAGATAGGGCAATGTGTGGCCACTGAAGCATCAACAGTTTATCATTTAACCCTTTGGATGAAAATCATCCCCAGATGTTTTTAGATCTCCCTTTACATTAAAAAAAACCTATACCTTTATTTCTTTTTATTAAAATAATAAATATGCATTATACAAAATTTGGCAACTGTAGGCCATTATGAGGAGAAACCGTTTCATTCAGGAGTCATTAAAGAAGAAGAAAAGGTACACAGGTGTGCACGCACATGGAGTCTGTAAGGATTTTCGTGTGTCCACTAAGGGGGGAATATGTTTATTACAGCTCGAACACACCTCCTCAGAGAAGGAAGGAGACCCCGTATCTCCAATCAATTTCTGTTTTGTACCCCATATTATTTTCTTCCCACTCCAAAATTCTCTGACTTATCAGAGAATTATCCCACTGCAGTTATCCCACTCCAAAATTCTCTGACTTCTTTGTTATCTGTCTCCCAGAGCTGTGACGTTGCACAGCTTCAGGGAATGCTGTGCGCATTACATTCTTCATGCAGGGTGCACTGCTTTCTCAGAGTTGTGCAGTGTGCAACAGTGTGACCACACACAGTAGCCCTGCTGCCGTCTTTCATTAAAGTGTAAACTCCATGAGAACAGGGAACTGTGATCCACAGTGAAACCGCCTTTGCAAAATTATGACTGAGGCAGTGAAAGAGATGTGACCTAACTGACTCCATCTTGGTTCTAACCTTTTAGCTGTCCTTGTTCCTTCCTGGGCGTAAGCCAGTCTAACTTTGGGAGGAACTTAGCTTACAGTTTATTGTTTAAAATAAAGATGATAACAGCTCTTTCCCAAAATAAACCTCCTTCTTGTCTGGGACTAGACTGCCTTTGTAGGACTAACAAATTAGCCACAAGATTAGAAATTATTGTTTAGGAGTCATGAAATTGGAGGCTACAAGATTCTGACCCTCCCCTAAATGGCTTCTGAGATCAGTGCTTAAGATATTTTGCAGACCTGCACTTGATGGATCAGCTGGCCCCATCCAGATGGATAAACTTGTGGCCCCCACCCAGGAACTGAGTCAGCGCAAGAGGACAACTTCAACTTCCCGTGATTTCGTCTCCTACGTAACCAATCAGCACTCCTGGCTCTTTGGCTTCCCCCCACCCATCAAGTTGTCCTTAAAAACTCTGATCCCCAAATGCTTGGAGAGACTGATTTGAGTAATAATCAAACTCTGGTTGCCCACACAGCCGGCTCTGCATGAATTACTCTTCTCTATTGCAATTTCCTTGTCTCGATGAATGGGCTCTGGCTAGGTAGTGGGCAAGGTGAACCCCTTGGGTGGTTACAATAGTGCCTAGTATATAGTAGGTGCCTAACATACAAAGTGTTTGTTGAGTGAATGAATGAACACACTTCTGCCTAAGGATATAGCTTCTTATAGCCTCTATCTGGTCCCTCTCCTAGCTCCAACTTAACTGAGAATCAGGCAGGAGGCAAAAGGCTCTGATCTTACTTTGCGGACAGTTCCCATGCTCTCAGACAGAGCCTGTTTTATCTTCTTTCTCAAAATATTTGTAAGATTTGGTTTTCTAGTCTTCTTGCTCCAAAGTTGATTTCCTAGTCTCCAAGTTCCCCGAAGATTAGGAATAGCATGAGGAAGTAAGGGTGCTGTGGACAGACACCCCAGCTATAGCCTGACATTAAGAGAAAGGACAGAGACATAGCACACATCCAACCACAGAGCTAGAAAACGCGGTGCTGGGGCATTCTGCAGCCACGATAGCCTCAAAGTGCATCAATATATTACACCTCCAAACACAACGGTGACCTTGGCCATCACAAGAAGATTAAATCCTGTCTAGAGTGCTCTCTTTAGGAAGTGTGGGAGGCATATGGTATTCATTTTTTATTCAGTTCTTTCAAGTGGCTTCTCACCCCAGCCATTCTGTACATTCTGGCCTATGGGCCCACACGAACCTATTTTGAAGACGAGAAGAACACAGCCATGTTGTCTCCAGTGGGTTAGCTGATCTGGAAAGCAGAACCATGGTTCTGCTCTCCCTGTCCCCTGCACCCTCCACACCAGCTTTTCAGCTGTTTCTCACCCACCCTGGCTCCCCAGGGGGTGGATTCTGGTGCACCTAGAGCAGATCAGCCTCTACAACAATGATTAATTGACACCAGCAGTTTAAGGATGCTTATTTGCACACAGTTATGAAGTGTCACAATATGTCACAAATGCAAGCGGCTTCTATTAGGAGTGGAACGGCAGAGCGGGAAGCGCCAGCAATATTTCCTTAAAAGTTCATCGTAGGCAATGGGGTAGTGTGCGAAGCTAAACAAATCCGGGCAATAATGGAAATGTAGCATGAAATTACTTCTGTAAACAACAACCATTCATTATTTGAACATTTTTCATAAGCGAGCAGGCAGGGAGAGGGGGCAGGGGCAGCGGGTGGGAGGGAGAGGGCTGCGGCAGACAGGGCTCATGCACCCACTGGAGTTTCTGGGCAGAGCTTTCTTGGGGCTCCCCGTACCCATCTGTCTTCAGAAAAATGCCGAGGCCAGGCTCCGTTCTGCCCAGCGCCTGCCATCAGGTTCCCTTTCTTCATTAAGCGGGATTGGCGCAGGCAGAAGGAATGTATGATTTAAGGAGGAAAGAGAGACCCACTACTTAATGTTGATTTGGCGGAGTGTATAACCCTGGAGAGAAATGTAAATAGCAGCCTGCAATAACATGACAGCCCACTAATCATATTTACAAACGATATTAAATCTGTCCGCACGCAGGCCTGCCTGCGGATTGGCCCGGCCGTAATTGTCATTGTAACCAGTGCCGGCTTATGGGAGGATTTAACTGCAGTGATATAAGGTGAGTCGCGGGCTTATTATGACTTTATTATTACCCGGTTTATGTTTATTAAAACAATTTGTCATGCAGAGCAGGAATGGAGGGATGGGAGCATTAAATCGTGCCATACTCAACCTGGAGAGATGACTCCAGGGATGGATGGCGGCAGGCCCAGAGCCTCTATTTGGTGGCTTCTGGAGCTGTGGACCCGTCAGCAGTGGCCACCTGGAGCCCTGGCCTGGCTGAGGAAGGCCACTCTAGCAAAACCTCAGAGCCCGGCAACACACAGCTGAGAGGCTATTCTGTGGCCCTAACTGCCTTTCGAATAGGAGTTGACTGAGGACAGCAACGGGAAGGACAAGGCCCCGAGTTACTGCCGGTGTTTGCAGGGATGGCTCTGAGGGCCACACCTGGGGCTCCTCTAGACGTCTGGGAAAGGAGCCAAGCCTTGGAAGTCTGTGAGAGAGCCTACAGAGGCCCAGCACAAAAGGTCTTGGAAGAAGTTTAATAAAAGCTGTTTTATTTTCTCTGGGGGTCCTTATTGGTTATTATCAAATTTATTTCATCCCCAATCTTTGTTCTTTGGCAAGGCAGAGAAAAGGGAGAGTGGTGGGGGGCGCTGAGAGGAATAGGTCCATACGACTAGTAAATAATACTCCCTTTCCCCAATCCAATTACCCAAGGCAGAGAGGCTCCGGGAGGTTGGAGGGCCGAAGCAGCAGCTCCAGATGCAACTGGGGCTGTAGCCTTGTGTGCAGACATCACAGTCTCAGACACCTGCTCTTTCTGCCAATCCCAGGGAAGACCCCACATGCCGGGGATGAAGGGGCAGGAAGCCAAACAGAACTGGGTCTGCCTCAAAAGCTTCAGAAATGTGACCTTTGGTCAGAGTGCCCTAGAGAAGCAAGAGCCAAACAATGGCAAGGCTAGTCTTCATGGGCCAGGTGGCTGCCTCTTGGCTAAAAATGTCCTCCTCTCTTCTGGGCCTCCACTAGCCCTTACAGTGCCTCTGTATTACAGTACACACACATACACACACACACACACACACACAGTTCCTCTGTGTATTACAGTATATCAAATAGAAGAGCATTGTATGTAATATATTTACATATATATTGCACAGTAATATACATACAGTGCCTCTGTGTATGTTAGAAAAAGGTGCCCCTTCCTCCAGGCAGGAGAAGACCATGTGTGCCCATGGATTGGTGAGCAGAACAAAGTCTGGATTCCATTCTTCATTTGCTCCCTTAATCCTTATGCAGTGCACAACCTACACAGCTGTACATGATGGCCCTACCCCCTGCCAGCAGCCTCATGGCCTGAAATGTGACTATTTCAGGAACTCACTAGCCACATAATGTCTCCAAAGCCATTGATGTCCTGGGCAGCAAAGTAGAGGGTCTCCGGAGGGCACAGCGGGGAGTGAGAAAGGATGTTCCCATCATCACCATCTACCACGATGTATTTCTCAGGTCTTGAGCATCATGGTGGGTGAGTGAAGGATGGGACAGACAAATTGTGCAGCCTCCTTTCCGAGACTCTGAGCAGTGCTGCCTATGGGATATGATTCCAGGTGGTCCCAGCAAGGGGTGCTATGGGACATGGTGCCACCTCTCCCCAGGGGTGTGGATACCTGGCTCCCAGTGGCTGCCTCAGTGGCAGGGTGTCTCTGTAGGGGTCACCACATTCCTGTGCTCTGCCTTCTCTCTGCCCAGTCAAGAGGATCTGCTTGGGCTTCCTAAGCCTGGCCGTTTGGGCACCAGAAGTGACCTGTTCAGTTGGAGCCCCACCTTCCCTCTGGGTGCCCTCCCAGCTCACATGCTCCCTGTGGTGGGGGAACTCTCCACACAAGAGAAACCTCTCTGGCTGTTGGAAACCTTTCCCGGGACACCCCACCGCACCCAGGGAGGACCCTGACCACGAGGCCCATTCCCGTGGCTCCTGCAGCTGCTCTTCTGTGTGGTGCTTCTGCAGGGTGCTCCGGGCCCCTCCCTGTGGGAGTCCTGCCTCCTGGTGCCCTGGGGTCCCCACTGGAGAGTATTTCCCTGCCAGCAATGTCCCAGGCTTGCGCTGTCTTGTGAGTACAGCCCAGACAGGGGTTGAGTTGGGCCCCCACCCCCAGACCCTGACCCTAGGGGACATTAGCTAATTGTGGGCCCCCCTCTCTGGGCCTGGGGATGCCTGTGGGCCTTGGGTTCCCTTTGTCTCACTTAAGAAAGGAGTCACGAGCAGTGGTTCAGAGAGGAACAATAAGCCTTTATTGCGGCTGCCCTTCTCCACAAACGCTCAACCTGCTGGCCGGCGGAGAGCCGTGCTGGCAAATTAAAAGTCTCTAAACTTTCTTTATGTCTCCTTAGATGCTCCAGCAGCTTTAACGCTGAACTGGCTGGCCTGGCTCAAAGACAAAGAGGCCAAGCTGGGGTCAGGGCCAAGGCCGTAGGGCAGGGAGGATCTCACTGAATGGTTCCCCACTGGCCCGTGGATGCAGACGGGGTGGGGTGGGGTGGAGCAGGTGAGGGTCTGGGCTGAGATGCTGGGAGTCTGGGGCCCCATAGGCTTGGGAAGACCTCTTGGAGCAGTTGGCTGGACAGGGGTGTGGGGTGCTGCTTCCTAAGTCTCCATTGCCTGTGGATGGCCGACGTGGAGGCTCCTCTAGCTGCCTCTGAAGTCCTCTATTAAGGAAAGCACAGTTTGAAGCCAGGGGCAAAGGAAACCTGTTCTAGACCCCAGAGAGCATTAGCTCCCTTACCCCCACTCTCTTGGCTGAGTTCTAAGACTGGAGGGCCACTAGAAGGGGCTGGAGGGCCAGGTCTGTGCTACCACAGATGAGCACACCGCCTCTGCCACCTCCCACCAAAATCTTTGGCTCACCAGGGCCAGGTTGAGAAGGTGAGGCTGGGACAGCCCCTGTTAACCTCTGTGGTCCCAGCATTATTCAGAGCTCCTCTCTTCACCCGCCAGAGTGCAAGGGTTTCCTGTTGTGTGCCAGCTAGGTGCTGGGCCATGTCATCTTTGCAGGACAGCTGAGTCAAGAAATGCCCTGGGCCAAGAAATGTCACCCCTAACCCCACAAAATAACGTGCCAGGATTTGCGGAATAGAGAGGAACTCTGTGGGGGTGTGCTGACTTGGAGGGGGCACAAAGGAGCCTTCTGGAATGCTTGAAGTCACGGAGACCTTGATGTGGGTGGTGATTCCATGGGTGGACACATACGTAACCAGCCATCGACTCACATGCCCTTCTGTACGTATATTGGACACTATGGTGATGAAAAGCAAATAGACATAGGACCTGCCCCGAAGTACGAATGAATCCCAGCTCTACCACTTCCCAGTTGGATGACTTTGGGCATGTCATCCAACATCTCTGAGGCTCTGTCTCTTCATGTACAAATGGGGAGAACATCACCTACTTATTTCCCACTAACCTGAGCCCTCTGTGAGAACAGGGACCGCACCTGACTCTCCTCTGTGTTCTCCTTGACCCCTGCAAAGGGGCTGGCTCAAGAAATTGCCAATTTCTTCAGGGCCTCTCCCAGGTCAGAGGGACCTTACAGCTCCCCAGGAAAACATCTTATCTTACCAACATTCTAGTAATAACATCCCTTTTGGTGCCTCCTCACATCCCTCCAACTACTCTTCCCTAAGAGACTTGGGGTTACCTCTTTCTTCCTTGGAGAAGTGGTGGAAAAACTGGGGGACTGAGGCTAAGCCAGGGCCTGGAGCCCTTAGGGGTGTTGGGCCAGCAGGGCTTGGCTTGGAGACGGCCAGAGAAGGGTCTGCTTTCCTTGGCAGGGGAGGGATGGGGTAGAAGAGTGTACCTAGGAGAAGGGCCCGGCGGTGAGACCTTTGCTGGGACTAATTCTCTGGGACAAAAGAGGACTCCAATTTAGGTCACGGTTGAGGAGGATGTTCTCCAGCACTGCACACCCGGGACATGGCCCCTGCCTGCCGGCACACCCCGTGTCTCCCAGGCCCCATCAGGCTGGATCGCCCAGGCTCCTCTTGGGGGAAGGGCCCCTTCCCTCCATCCCTCTATCTGATTGTCTGCTAGGCTAGTTCTTGGCAATTTCTTGCTCCGCTTCTTTAATCCCTGATTCTCTTCAAGTGCAGAAGGAAGAGGAAAAAGCCAAAGGCCGAGGTGGAGAGTAGGGAGGGGGATGTGGGGGATGTGGAGGAGGTATGAAAAGAGATGAAGGAAGTCACTCCAGCCTGAGGCACCCAGGCTTGATCCAGGTGGGGAGAGCAAGTGCCCTCGAGGGTCCAGAAGGGAGCTGGAGCCCCAGGCTGGGGCTGTGTCAGTCCCGTCAGTTCCCGTTCTTCAGCCTCTCCAGCGCTGGGAGGTCTCGGTGTAAATGGTCTGTGTGCTGACACTGCAGGGCTACAGTCATTTCTATAGGCCAAGAACAGAGCCCTGGGGTGAAAGTACTGTCACCTCACCTTAGTTTAGCAACCTCCTAGGCCCTGTGCTGAGACTCAGGCAAGAAGGCAAGCCTCAGGCCAGGGCTCAGACACAAGGCTAGGCCAGTGCTGAGGCACGCAGACTCCAGAATGGCATCTTCCCCACTGGCTACTCAGAGCTGGGGGCCCAGGAGGGCCTCCCAGGGAGGGCCCTGAGAGGTCAGCTGAGCCAGCATACCTGCACTCCTCCCGTGCCTGGCCCTGCCTCCCTGCTCAGGCCTCAGCAGCCTTTCTGCTTCCAGGGAAGTGGGGGCGGTGAGGGGCTGTGGCACAAGGGTGAGTCCTGGAGAATGGAGCTTGTGTGGCGTCTGCAGCTTCTTAGAGAAAAAAACCTATTGAGAAGCTCAAATCATGGCAGTAATTAGGCCACTTATTTTGTAAAAGTCCAAATTAAATGGAAAATTTGGTGCTAATGAAAATGTTCCATTTTCTCCTTTTATTAAATCTAGCTCTGTGCCTTCCAAGAGTTTGGGAATAGCCAGCCCCTGGTGTCTTTCTCACAGCCAGTTCATATCCTCTGATTGTGGAGTTGCTGAGACAGAACACACTCGCAGGGCCTCCAGTTACCGGCTCAATTGAAAAATGTCCTTCATAAGGCAGCAGCATTAACCCACCCCCAGCCACCAACACCTCCAGCCCTTCCCCCATCTCCACCAACCCTCTCCGACCTATCACCATCAACTGCGTGGGCCCCCAGAAACCCGGACCCAACAGGGAGGGGCTGGTGTGGGTCCAGGAAAGCTGGGCTTCTTCTGGTCTACCCCTTCTAGGGCCCAGCTTCTTCTCGAAAGAGCCTGGGACCTTACTCCTTCCAGCTGCCTGCCTCCTGACAACAGTCCCAGGGAGGCTGAAGCCCACAACATTCTGATTAGACTTGCACTTAGGTCCCGTAATTACCAATTAGGGGCTTCAGGCAATGCAGTTTGCCTCTCTGGGCTTCAGGTCCTCATCTGTAAATTGGGGATAGTGCTACTGTTAGCCTCGTAGAGTGTTGTGAGTGTGAGTGGAGAAAAGGCATTGCAGAGCACCTGACACACAGCAGGGTGCAGCACCTGTCTATGGCCAGGTCCCTCTGAAGCCTAGTCTCTAGTGGGAGTAGGGATATGCATTCTGTCACTCTAATCTTTCCAGGATTTGCTCTGGAAGGTTTGGCAGGGGTGGGAAAGGAGGAACTAGAGGAGGAGAATGTCTCAGGATACACCCCCATGCCTGAGTAGTTATTGGGAGGAACAGCCTATCTGGTCCTGGCCAGTAGGATGCCTGGGCTTGGGAACCTGGCTGTCAAGCATAGGGAGGTCAGGAGGTCAGGATGAAAAATCATCCCAATCAAACAAAGAGAGATAGGAACAGACACATAGACAGACACACACACACAGGCTCAATTCCAACCCTCTTCAGTGGCGCTGTCGAGGCCTTGGCAATGGGGCCTCAAGGAGACCTGCAGCTTGAAGCATAAGCCACACTTAGCATCTGCATTTCAATTCAATTCCCAGTTAGTCTACCCATAAGGGTTTACCAAGAACCTCGTGCGTCTCCAACACCAGGCTAGAAGTTAGCGAGAGGAGCAAAGCCATAGCCATCACAGAATAGGCCCATCAAACGCAGGCTCCTCATCTTGGTGATGCACATCCCCACCTGAAACTCAGATGTGAAATGTGACTGTTGCTTGACTCTTCTCTCTTCATCACCCAGCTCTTCATTACCCGCATCTATGGTTTCGACTTCCTTCTTAGTTTCCTACCTGCTCATGCCCTGATCCCTACCCCAAAAGGCTTCCTTTCCTGCTATCTCATTTCAGCCTCCTCACCAGGATTATTATAACAGTCTTAGCACTCCAGCCCTCTCTCCTGCAGGCCCCAGAGGGAGCCTCCTAAAATGAGCCTTTGAACTTGTCACCCTCTGCTTCAATCTCTCAAATCACTGTAAAGCCTCTGTTAGGTTCAGCATAAAATAACACTTGGTTGCCCACACATTCTGCATCTCTGTCACCTCCCCAGCCTACTTCTTTTCTGATCATGTACCCCTTCAGCCTGCCCCCCAGTCACACCAAAGAGCTTGTGGTTTCTCAAATGCAAAGTGGCCTCTCATATTGCAGGTGGACACCAGTTGCCTTTGCCTTAGGATTTCTTCTCACTTGTGGGAACAGAATCCTTCTCTCATGTGAGGAACCAGTTCTCTGTGGTTTGGATAAGATGGGCAGGTGATCTAGTCTGTGATCTAGAACAGTAAGAACACCTTATTCTTTTAGGAACAATGTGGACATGGCCCAAACAGGGCCTGTTAGAATCTTCTCTGGGAATTTTGGCTTGAACTTATAAAAGAGAGCACCACTTACTGGTAATGGTAAGCCAACAGGCAGTGAGTCTGAGGTTTTTGAAGACCATCTGATTCACTGTGTAGAGAAAGTCTATCTGATAGATGTAGAAAGAGATAGAGGCCAGGCACGGTGACTCACACCTGTAATCCCAGCACTTTGGGAGGCCAAGGCAGGAGGATTGCTTGAGCCCAGCAGTTCAAGACCAGCCTGGGCAACATGCTGAGACTCCATCTCTATTTTCTAAAATTTAAAAAAAAAGAGATTGAAACTGGCAGTTAAGCTTTTGGATCCAGTCTTGCCTGAAGTCACATCACATGGACTGTTCACTTATGTAAATTTTTTCAACTTTTTTTTTGGTCTAAGCTAGTTTGAAGTCTTGACTAAGACAAGGCTGAATTGATTTACACTTGATGTTCACACTAATGGCAATTCTCACTTCCCTCGTCTTATTGGAAAATAAGATAAATCATTTTAAAATTCATTTCAAATGTCAACTCCTTTAAGAAGTCTCTCTTTTTCAACAACATGATTGTGATGTGATACCCCTACTCCAAAGCTTAATTCCTACTGTGGCAATTATCATTTCTGCAACCAAATATGATCATTTTGATGGGAGGACGCCTGTCTAATTCAACTCTATATTCCCTGTACCCAGCACATGTCCAGACACCAGGCAGAGGATAGACAATATGATTCCATTAACATAAAGATGAAAAACAGGCAAAAGTCATCAACACAGTTTAGGAACACATACACAAGTGGTAAAACAATAAGAACAAAGCACAAAAATGAGTACCCTAAAAGTGGGGCGGAGGGTGATTAGATTCTCATAGGAAGTTTGCAACCTAGATCCCTCACATGCACAGGTCACAATAGGGTTCAAGCTCCTGTGAGACTAATGCTGCGCTGATCTGACAGGAGGCAGAGCTCACTGGCAGTAATAGTCACTGGCCCGCTGCTCACCTCTTACTGTGCAGCCTGCTTCCTAACAGGCCACAGACTGGTACTGGACCATGGCCTAGGGGTTGGGGACATCTGCCTTAAGAGTCAGGGTGGTGGATACCTCTTCGTAGCGAGCAGGAAGAGAATACAACTGGAAATGGGTACACAGAAGGTTTCTGAGATCCTGGAAATGTATTGATTTTTTTTGTTTTTGTTGTTGAGACAGAGTCTCGCTCTGTCGCCCAGGCTGGAGTGCAGTGGCACGATCTCAGCTCACTGTAAGCTCCGCCTCCCGGGTTCACACCATTCTCCTGCCTCAGCCTCTCGAGTAGCTGGGACTACAGATACCCGCCACCATGCCCGGCTAATTTTTTTTTGTATTGTTAGTAGAAATGGAGTTTCACTGTGTTAGCCAGGATGGTCTCAATCTCCTGACCTCATGACCCGCCCGTCCCAGCCTCCCAAAGTGCTGGGATTACAGGTGTGAGCCACTGCACCCGGACGAAATGTACTGTTTTTCAATCTGGGTGATGGTTACATAGATGTTTACAGTATATTTCTTTAAATTCTGTGTAATAAATATATTCATTTATACATTTTATATAGTTCACTACAATAAATAAAATAAGTGAGGCATTTTGGACCCAATTTTTTTTTATTGTTTTATAACTTTATTGCACTGGAGTCATAGAATCTGTCACTAATATGTCAAATTTTTATTATCTGTTAACGCTTCCTTTGTGTCCTATTATATAGTCAGTTTTTATTTATTTATTTATTTATTTATTTATTTATTTAGTGATGGAGTCTCACTCTGTCACGCAGACTGGAGTACAGTGGCACGATCTTGGCTCACTGCAACCTCTGTCTCCCATGTTCAAGAGATTCTCCTGCTTCAGCCTCCCCAAAACTGGGATTACCGGCTCCGGCCACTGCTGACGTCTAATTTTTTTTTTTTTTTTTAGACAGAGTCTTGCTGTTGTTGCCCAGGCTGGAGTGCAGGGGTGCCATCTTGGCACACTGCAATCTCCACCTCCTGGGTTCAAGCAATTCTCCTACCTCAGCCCCCAGAGTAGCTGGGATTACAGGCATGCACCACCATTCTCGACTAATTTTGTATTTTTAGTAGAGACCAGGTTTTTCCATGTTGCCCAGGCTGGTCTCAAACTCCTGACCTCAGGTGATACACCCACCTCAGCCTCCCAAAGTACTGGGATTACAGGCGTGAGCCACCGCGCCTGGCAAGTTTTCACCCGGCAAGTTTTTAAATGTTCCACTTGAAAACAAAGTATACTCTTTAATAACTGGAAACAGGGTTTTATATATGTACATCAAACAAATGTTAACTGTGTTGTTCATATTCAACTCTATATATTCTTATTAATTTTAATCTGTTTCATCAATTTCTGGAAGAGGAGTGTTAAAATTTCTCATTGCAAATGTAGGTGCGTCAATTTCTCCCACAAGTCTGTCAGTTTTGCTATGTATTTTGCTTAATATCCTCTGTCAATTTTCCCTGATAATTCTGTCATCTTTAAGGAGGTTATAGTGTTATGAGCAATCAGATTCAACATCACTATAGATTTCTATTCAATTGTTCTTCTTGTCAGTAAACAGTCATCCTCTTTAAATCTCAAGGTTTTTAAAACCATGAAATCTCTTCTGGTTGCTATTAATGTCACTATATCTCATTTCCTTTGGTTAGTATTTATGATCTTTCCCTATCCTTCTACTTTTAAGCTTTTTGTATAATTATGTTTTAGCTATTAGGTCTGTTATAAACAACTTATAACTGGATTTTAAAAATCTTATCTGGGAATATCTCAGAGCAAATGGGTCTAAGTCATTTAAATTTATTGTGATTACTGATAAAATTGGAGTTTTTAATACCACCTTTTAAAATTTTTGTCATGTATTTTTCTGTTTCTTCCCCTTTCCTACATTCGATTGGATTTATTGGGTTCTTTTATTACCTTTTTTCTTCTCTCTACAGCTTTGGGTGTTATAACCTTTTTAAAAGTCTAAATTTAATCAATATCTTTATTTGCCTCCTATAATACAAAGATCTTTAAATGTTTTTGTTTAACTCCAATCCTCCTACCCATCTTCTTACTATCATTATAAAATATTCTAGGCTGGGGGAGGTGGCTCACTCCTGTAATCCCAACACTTTGGGTGGCCAAGGTGGGTGGATCATGTGAGGTCAGGAGTTCAAGACCAGCCTGACCAATATGGTAAAACTATTAAAACTACAAAAATTAGTCGGGCATGGTGGCATGCATCTGTAATCCCAGTTACTCGGAAGGCTGAGACAAGAGAATTACTTGAACATGGGAGTCAGAGGTTGCAGTGAGCTGAGATTGCACCACTGCACTCCAGCCTGAGAAACAGAGTGAGACTCAATCTCAAAAAAAAAAATACATTAAAAATAAATTAATAAATTAATAAATATTTCTGCTTTACACTGCTTTTAACTCTTTCAAAAAATGTCTTTTTTTTGTAGTCAATGCTTATTTAGATTAATGAAATGTATTTTCTAATTTATTTGTTCCTCATACCTTTTGGTTTCAATTTCCTTCTTAGTAAGGTACACCCCTTATCTTTTAATTTACGGAGAACTGTGAATAGTAAACTCTCTGGATTTTTCTCATGTTTATCTTGCCTTTACTTCAAATAAGTTATAAATTGCCTGTTATTTTCTTTTGGTACTTCACAGATGTTATTCCACTGTCTTCTGGAATCAATTCTGTTGCTGAGAAGTCTGCTGCCAGCCCAACTGTTTTGCTTTTTTGGCATTCTGCTGCCCCTAGTTGCTTTTGTCTTTTATTTGATGTTTTGAAGTTTTTCTCATAAGGTATCTAGTATGAATTTGTTTTCTTTATCCCTCTCATGATTTAAGAGGTTTAATCAATTTGAAGACTAAACTCTTTCTTCAGTTATGGAAAATTCTTAGGCATTTTCTCTTCTAATATACCTTCTACCATTCTTTCTTCTGTCTTCTTTTGAAACTAGTGTCAGAAATATTTGAACCATCTTATTTCCGCTGATTCTTCCTTGTGGTGTCTTATTTCCTTGTGTCATTTGTAAATTTTTATTGAGCTTGTTTTTAGCAGGGGTTGTGCTTTTATTAGAGTCCCATGTGCTATAGTTGTCAAAATATTCCTTCTGAACAGTTTCATGATTGCTGTTGCTGGGTCCCCAGACCAATTCTTATTCTCTCAGCTTGTGGACCCTGTCACACGGGTAGTATACATTCGAATTTTATACCTGCTTCTGTCCCATTCCCAAGGTTTCCATTTCTCATGGACTATTTATTTGTTTATTTATTTATTTTTGAGATGGAGTTTCGCTCTTGTTGCCCAAGCTGGAGTGCAATGGTGCAATCTCAGCTCACTGAAACCTCCGCCTCCCGGGTTCAAGCAATTCTCCTGCCTCAGCCTCTTGAGTAGCTAGGATTACAGGCATGCACCACTGCACCTGGCTAATTTTGTTTTGTTTTGTTTTGTTTTGGTGGAGATGGGGTTTCTCCATGTTGTCCAGGCTGGTCTCGAACTCCCAACCTCAGATGATCCACCCACCTCAGCCTCCCAAAGTGCTGGGATTACAGGTATGAGCTACCATGCCTGGCCTCTCATGGGCTTTTTCCCCATTCATTGCTGCCAGCATGCAATACACTTTCCTGTTGCCTCCTGAGCTTGTGCGTTTAGTTTTTCTATTTCCATTTTTTTTTTTTAAGAAAATAGATGACAGCCTTCAGTGCTTCCAGCCACATACGAAAGACTTAGTTCCAGCTCTGTATTTCACGGGCAAGAGGCTAAATCTCCAGTCCCTGCTCGGGTCTTAAATACCAAGCCAGCGGCCTCTATGCCATATATTTGTATTTGAATTCTCTCACCACCACCACCACCAGCAGCATGGGACCCTACAGCATCACTTCTTGATTGCCATATGAGTAATAAATACACTTTGTTTCTGATCCTGGAGATTTCCTTTCCTTGTTTTCATATGGTGCTATATTGGACATCCCCATCCATTTCATTATCTTTGTTTAGAGGTTTAGTTTACACTAAAGAAGTTAGTTTCTTTAAAAAAAAAAAGTTGGCTTCTTTTAAGCATATAAAATATAGGTATCATTATTTTTATAGTCAAGATTTAATTGAATTTACTAACATGTTTTTTTTTTTTATCATTTCCTGTGGTCATCCATGGTTTCCTGCAATTCATTTGCTTTTCCTTTGTGTCTACTTTTTACTGCAGGGACATCTTTATGTCAATGAGGGGCAATGGGGGTATATTCACTTAGTCTTTGCATGTCTGTAAGGGCTTTTATTTTGCTTGCACTTTTGGATAATAGATTAGCAGGGTATAAAATTCTAGATCGATTGTTATTTTTCCTCAGCACCTTGAAGATATTTCATTTTCTTCTGGCATCTACTGTTGGTGAAGATAACCCTGTTACTGGTCTTTGTGTTTTTTTTGTTTTTGTTTTTGTTTTTTGTGACCTGTCTCTTCCTTCTGGTAGCTTTTTAAATGATCTTTTTAAACTCTTGAAGTTCTGAAGCTGCACTATAATGTTTCTAGATGTGGATCTATTTGAAGTTTTCTTACCCAGTACAGAATATAATTTTAAATATGAAAACTCACATCTTGATTCAATTTTCAATAATTCTTGACAATTATCTCTTTATATATTGCTTCTCTACCATTTCTTTCATTTTCTTCTTATGAAACTTTTATTAGATGCCTGTTGGCACTCTTCAGTCTAACTTCCATGTTCTTCAATTGCATGTGTATATGTGCGTGTGTGTGTGCACACGCATGGGTGTATAACACTGCCTCTTTGTGATGCAATTTGGGTGAATTTCTCCAATAGTAGTTTTCAACTCAATTCTCTGTTTCTCTCTTTAAGTGTGTCCAGTCTAGAGTTTATTTCATCTATTGAACATTTAATTTCAATAATTATGTCTTTCCTCTCCCAGATTTTCAATTGATTGTTTCTCATAACACTTTATATTTTTGCCTGTTTTTATTTTGAACTTTCTTGTTTTCTTTTAATGAGTCTTTTACCTTTATCTCTTTGACCAACTAAACATACCCAGTGTCACTGTCAAACTCTTCAGTCATATTAATTTTATCTAGAGTGAATTTCTGTTTGGATTGTTGATTTTTTTCTTTGCAATAAATCCCTTTACATATACTTGGAATATTGATTTTGTAGGCTCATTTTAAGTGAAGATTTTCTCCCTTTCTTTTCCTTCTTCCTCCTTTGTCTTTTCCTTCTCCTTTCTTCTTTTCTCTCCCCTCTCTGTTTTCACCTATTCCCATCCCAAACCAGGTCTTATATAGTAACTTGCCATTCCTTTCCCTTGGATGTAGTGGGGGGTGTCACGCTTATAGTCATAGTGACAGAGTCAGCAGGCAGCTAGCCTTCGTTCCTGACCACAAAGTTGCATCTTTACTCCTCCCACCCTTTAGGAGCACCTCTGTCCCCTCTAACCTACCAGGATTGGACTGTCAACCACATTGTTTGATGCTAGACCCAGAGCCGAGCAAAATTATGGCCTTGGTTCCATTTATCATTTTAAATTTCTATTCCATTTCTGGTTCATGGAGATATTAATCTTATTTTTGAACATGGCTATGAACTTTGGTGTTCTCTTTATATAATTTACTGTCATTGCTTCTTGTATAGACCAGATCAGATGATCAAAGTGTGAACTGACTATACCATCCTAAAGTTGACAATCATTTAAGTCATTATAGAGATAATACCCCTTATCTCTCTTCAGAAAACGTGGATCAGGAATATGATGGGTCCAATTTGTGTCACCGGGTCCAGGGTGTGCAGTGGAAAGACTAACTCATCTTGGGCTGAGTGCTTACCTTGTTGTGGAGGAGGTGCCAGGGCAGAAAGGTGTTTCCAAAGGAAATGAGGAATAGTTTACCAAAGATAGGAGATAGGATCATGTACTGAGTAGAACACAGTCATGGTGGCCACAGTCAATAATGCCCAGAGCCCTTCTCCTAGTCTGGAGCTCCTGGAAAGCTAAGACTTACCTTTATATTTGCATGTCAACACTTTGAGTGCCTGAGGAGGGCTGAGTGCACAGCAGGAGCTCAGCCAGATTGATAGGCAAATACATGAGTGCACCACAGGAGAGAAGCAACCTGGAAATGCCCCCTTCCCCTAGCTTTTATCCAAGGACAATAGAGGCTGAGAAGCAGGGCAGTAGGCATGGTCAGTAAATAAAGGTCCTTCAACTGAGACATTCTTTTTTCCTCAAGCCCCAGAGATATGTAAGTAGACAAAGAGGCCAGGCATTCCAAAACAAAGGCAAGAGGGCCTTGGAGCTGAGCTCAGAGCTCAGGTGCCATCTTGTCTTCACGTAGGAACAAGCATTTGTTTAAGCCCTGGTTTGAATAACTAGCCCAGAGTCATGGGATGCTGGGTAGGTGGGCAGGAGCTCTGGTGGCAAGGCAAGTGGGCCATAGATCCTGGAGAGCCAAGACACAGACCCCTGCCACCCACACCAGGGTTCTTAGTTGGGAGGAGGTTAGGGGAGATTGGTGGGCTCCCAGGCAGGGCTCTGGGGTCAGCTTCTACCCTCTACCCCCGGTCTCCCATTTCCAGGTCTGCTCAGCGCTACCACTGCTGCTGTCTCAGTTAATGGCATCTTTCATTTCATTTAGAGCTTGATTTGTTTACAAACTAATAAATATGATTTATAAAATGTGTCTGTGGTTTGCTAATTACTGCACATATGGCGTTTTCATTTTATAAAACTGGCATTTGCATTCTTTGTAGATTATGACTTTGTGTCCCCAGTGCTAATTAGTCTGATTAGGCAGATAACTTCTCTGTTACTAGGCTGAGAGGCCGAAGGCTGGGGCATTGGGGGCGAAGGGACTGGGGGTATGGCTAGCTTTGCGGGGAGGATCCAGGGAGGCCCCAGGACTTTGCTGAGGACCCTGGAATGTCAAGCAGCCCATTTTGTGTCCTTCCCCAAATCCAATTAAGCACAGTTCGTTAGTGCAAATTTCTTAATCAGGCCTAATCTTCCCACTGAATGCACAATTTCTGAATTGTCACAGAGCTAGGTCAGCTTGCGGGGGATCAAGAGGCTGGTCGGGCCTTTGGCAGGAGAGCAAAGAGACAGCAGGCTACCAGGCCCTCCTTGGTGGGCCAGCAAGGAGGGTTCATGATGCCAGGCTTGTCCACAACCCAAGACCTTGGATGGCCAAGGGGGATCCCCAGGCCTCTAGACCAAATTATAAGCTTCAGATGGGAGGTCCCTCAAGTGGTCTATTCCACAGCATCTGTCTTCAAGCCCCAGGACAGCCTAGAGACAATGCTTTTAGCTCCAGTGGAGGAGAAGTGGAAGGCTGAGAACCAGGCTCCAACCCCATGGGAGCGGGTCCTAGCAGAGCCCCCTGCCCTTAAATGGGCCTAGATCAGGAGCAAATGCAGCTATACCTAGGGATGAAGCCCTCTTTAGTTTTCTGGGATGTGTAACCCCTGAGTTTGTGTAAAATTAAAAGGAGGAGAGAGAGAGCCCCATACAAATGACTGGTACTGAACCTCCTGCCAATCTTGGTGAGCTTGGCCAGTGCCAGATTTAATCTGTGTTAGACAAACAAGAAAACACATCATTGCCTGCATCCGAAGTGACATAGAGCAATTTGTACCTACTTCATTACTTCTAAGGGAGATGACATCCCCAAAGCATTTAGTGTAAAGTGCAGCACACATCTTTGGAGTGTTCCTCCCAGAGATAGTTATATTTTAAGCACATTGATGAATGTGCAATGGTGGAATTGCATTGGATATGCAGTGGAATCAAGGTTAATGGGCTTTGGATGAGGCCACACCAAGGTTTCCTAAACTCTGAGGGCACCCAACAGAGGCAGTCCTTGGGCCCCAGCCTCCCTCCCCCTTGGCCTCCTCAACCAAACATATTGAAAGCACCCGGCCACACATCATCCAATCTCCTTTCTCCCTTCAAGCGCCCCCCCCCCTTCTCATGTGGCTGGCTCCTTCACACCTTCTAAGGCTCAGGAAGCCTTCGCCCCTAGCTGGATAAGTGACTCTGTGCTCTCTTGGTTGCCTGTGCTTTTCTTGTCACAACACTTAACACACTGGTTTGCGATGACTATGTCTTCTCAGGCCCGTGAGCAACTTGAGGGCAGAACTGTGGTTTCCTTACTCTCTGCCACAACCCACATAGCTGACCTTGCTGGGTGGATGGTAGGATGGATGCATGAATGGATGAATCTCTATGGGTTCATCTCATCCTGCCTTTCTCCCTGCTTGGTCCTGGGACTTGAGAGGGCCCTTGCAGGAGAGGGATGTGATGGGGTTAGGGTGGCAGCATTCACATGAGCTCCACTTCTTTGTCTCTTTGAGCAGGGTAGGGTCGGAGGCCTCACAGCCCCAGGCCCACCTGGGCCCAGGTTGGCCTCATTCATGGAGTCAGGAACCAAGGAGGAGCCTCAGGACTGCTTATGGGTCTCGGAAGTTCTAGGGGGAGAGTCCTGATCTTGGAAGGCGAAGATGTCAGCTCTGGTCCTGGTTGACCTTGGAAGAGTTGCTTTCCCTGTCTGAGCTTTGATTTTTCTCGTTTGAACAATTGGGATCAAATAGCCACCCAGGCTTCCTCCCTGGCCAATATCATGACTCAAGGAAGTAACTGTCAACAGGAAGGGGCAGTGCGTTTGTGCGTGTGCATGCATTCATGAATATGCATACATATGTGTAAGGGAAGGAAGTGAGTGCCGAGCCGCCTGGCAAGGCCAGCCCAGGTGGTGGCCTTCGGGATTGCTGCTTTGCTTTTCAGTCAGGCACTTCCTCCGGACTCTGAGGGGTGGACCTCAGCCTCTCCCAGATCTGTAAGAGGATTGCCTTGCCCCATCCATTTGAACTTCAGGACCAGCATGCCCGTGTGGGGACAGGCTTCTTTCTCTTTCTTCAGAAATCTTAATGCATTCTGCCTTAAAATTGTTTTGAAGTAATAAAGAGATTTTCACAGGCAACAAACGAGTCTCTGGACAGACTTAATCTGAGGCCAAAAGCCAGATACGGGGATTTACCTCTCATAATGGCTCCTTTCAAGTGAGACAAAGAGGAAGCCCAATTTCCACTCCTCCTCAGGAAGAGGAGCAGGAGGAGCAGGCACCCCAGAAACCCCTGTTCTGGGCCCAGAAGCCTTGTTTATGAACAAAACTCAGCCAGCAGCTTCACAAGGGTGCCTTCAACCAGCTGCTGGGGCCACCTTGGTCCTGGCACTGTCATACCCACTGCTTCCATGGTGGCCTTGGCTCCAGTGCCCTGATCTGTTCTGATCCTGGCTGCACAGCCACCATCACACCTGGGGAGGGACATTAAAACTGAAAATCACAGAGCAGATGTTAAGGGGGCTGGGCAGAGGGCCAGAAACCACAGCCCAGTATAGACCTTCTCCCAGCTCCCAGATCTACACATACAACCTCTCCTGGACACCTCCCCTTGGATGTCCCAAAGGTGCCGCCAATTCACTGTACCCACACCTGGACTACCCAGACCCACCCTAGCTCCTGTGCTCCCCATTATCACAAGGGCATCACTCCCTTCCTGACCAGAGGGCATAGTCAACTGGCATCTGGAAGGTGGGACTGGGGAGGCTCACACCCAGAGACTTTGTGGCCTCAGCGAGGGGCCAGTGGGTGAGCTCCACCTGAACAGAAGTCACCGTCCACCCTCAGCTGGGGACCAGGCGGATTGGCACCTTTACTATAGCACATTCTAGGAAATAAAAGGATGAAGGGTCCACAGACAACCCCCAGGAGACCCAACTTCCTTCTCCCCTTATTCCCTTCAAGGTCTTCCCAGGCAACTGAAACAGTCTTTCATGATTCTGGTGCATTTAGTGCACCAAAGTCACTTTTTTTTTTTTGAGATGGAGTCTCACCCTGTTGCCCAGGCTTTAGTGTAGTGACGCGATCTTGGCTCACTGTGACCTCTGCCTCCCGGGTTCAAGTGATTCTCCTGCCTCAGCCTTCCGAGTAGGTGGGATTACAGGTGCTTGCCGCCACACCCAGCTAATTTTTGTATTTTTAGTAGAGACAGGTTTCACCATGTTGGCTAGGCTGCTCTTGAACTCCTGGCTTCAAGTGATCTGCCTGCCTTGGCCTCCCAAAGTGCTGGAATTACAGGCATGAGCCACCACGCCTGGCCTGTAAAAGTTACTTGGTGTGTTGTTCACTTTGGCCTTCTCTTCTTTAGATTAGGAAGAATGGATGGGGGTAATAATGCACACTTTTATACAAGCACCCACATATCTACCTACACTCACCACATGTATGCCCTGAAAATGTGCACAGGTGCCCACACAGCACCTCCGAACACTTGTGGATATCCAGGCACACACATAGCTGAGCGATTGTACATCCACATGTGCTCACAGAGGCGGACCCTCCTGCGCTGGGCTTGCAGTCTCACTTTGCAGCCCAGAGGTAAAAGAGCATGTTGCCAGCCAAGGGTACACAATACTCCCAGATTTCTAGATAAAGTCTTGAGAGGAAGGGAAACAGATGAAAGGAAATGATGGTACCTCTTTCATGAGCAGGGGCCAACAGCCCCCGTGGCCTCTGTTGGCTGCACATATGTGAGTCACGGGCCATGTCCTGCTCTGGGGGTTGGTCAGAGCTCCTGCTGTGGGAAGCAGAAGGGCTCCCTACCCAGAGATGCACTGAGGGCATCTTTCATGTCTCAGGACACTTCTCAGGCCTTTGGGGACAGCTATTAAATTGTGGGGAAAGGACTCACTGGATTGGACCTGAGTGTTGTTTCAAAGACTGCTGTTTTCAGGCTGTGTGACCTTGAGTGAGTCACTTAACTTCTCTGGGCTTCAGTTTCATCGTCTGTAAGAGGGGGATGAAGACACCTACCTGTCTACCTTCAAAGATGAGGTAATCAATGACAGTGAAAGTTCTTCAAAGCTGCAAAGCCTTGTATAAATTTGAGGGGTTGTTGATATGTTCTGCTTCCAAAGCTGGCCTTCCCTCAGGAGACAATGTGGTGTTTTTGAACACGGAGTGAATTTCCCAAACTGTGCCCTCCCCCTCTTCAGTATTTCTGCCTTGGGTTGTCAAAAATGGTAATCTTCTCTCAGGCCTGAAATTATGAGCCTGCTTTATTGGTCAAAGGCCATAATAATTTGAGCTCTTATTTTATAAACTCATTTCTGCACAGTGATATCCTGATAGGAGCAGGAATAATAAATCACAAACATGTCCCCCAAGATTGCATTGTAAATGTCAAACTAGACAGGAAATTGTAATTAAAGAAAGGAAATTGCTACAAAGAAGCACTTGATTTTAAAATGAGCCAAGCATAGAATTTTCTAAGCATTTAATTATAGTCCAATTTCAACTGACTTGGCTTTTGCAGTCATATTTCTTATTATAACTCTTCTACATAATAACCAAATCTCCCTGCTCACATAGGTCTGGCCCGTCAGAGGGTAAGGACACTGCGTAAGTACAGGGATTAGGAACTTTATAGGGATAGTAATCATGGTAGAGGCTTGGGTGAT
The DNA here is from genome assembly GCF_043159975.1 of Macaca nemestrina. Classification (NCBI taxonomy): domain Eukaryota; kingdom Metazoa; phylum Chordata; class Mammalia; order Primates; family Cercopithecidae; genus Macaca; species Macaca nemestrina. The sequence continues at coordinate 57,549,153 of NC_092136.1, forward strand.
GGACACAGGTGTTGGGATTTTAAATCAACCGCAGTCGAATTTCCAGCCAACAGGGAGAATAACCTAAAACCTGTGTGGAAGCAGATTTGGCCTGACTTCAGCTCAATGAGAAATTCACTCAGGCATTTGCTTCCGGGGAGAAGAGAGGCCCAGGCTTCCATGTTCTGTTCCTTAGACCCTCAAATATGCATAGGAATAGCCCTCACCCAATCCACCCTACTACAGGTCATGCTTTGCCTGCGCTGTAACTTGGGGCACAGGCCAATATCCCCATCTTGCACCTGCATGTTGGTAGTTTAGTTGTGTATTCAACCAGCTGTTCAGCATCCAGAGGCTTTGGAGACAGAAATAGAGTGGCTAAGCCTGTAGGAAGTGGTGCCAGACAAGCTGGGTTCAAATTCTAACTCTGCCACTTACTGCTGTGAATTGAGCTAAGTCACATAACCTCACGAGCCTCAATTTGTACTTTTAAAAAATGGGGATAATGACAGTTTTCATCTCATACATGAATTAGTAAGTTGCTTCTATATGGTTGATGCTCATAAATGGAAAAATGAAAGTGATTATAATGGCTATTACGCCCTGAGTCTGTGTTGCATCCAAAGAGGAAGATGGGGAAATTGATGGGCTATCTTGAGTGATGCGGGCGACATAACTAGATGGGGCTGAGCCAGTACAATTAGTGCTGTTTTTGGGAAGTAGGGTGGTGAGGGGTGACCAGGGGGCACTGTGTTGCCCCCTGGAGTGAACACACCACATCAAAAAATACCTTGCTGGTTGAGGGATGATCCCCAAAGTACCCTGCCCACTGGCTCTTCTTGCCTCTCCGTCAAGTGTATAGGGCCCAGAAACTCATTAGCTATGGTTCAAGTCCTAGTCCAGAGGGGCGGCTGCTCCCAGCTGCTCCCCATGCTCTCCTGCAGGCTTAGCCTCTCACACTGAAGGGGGCAGAAGGACTCAGAAGCAGATGATCCTTCTTCCTAGAATCTTCCTCTTTTTTTGTTTTTGTTTTTGTTTATAGACAATTCAGTGAGGTTGTGTGCAGCAGGGTAGGTAAATTCTGACACCAGTGGAACAGGGCTGGTGTCTAAACCCTGCTGCTGTCTCAACGGAGACATTGCCCAAGGAAGCACTGTGGATGGGGTCCAGCAGGTCTGAGTGTTGTGCTGATTTTGCACCATACATGCACCAGGGAGGGCTATTTACACAGATCACAATATAAATACCCCCTGTTTGAATTGTGCAGCATACAACCTCCACAACTAAACATGGTGAACTTGGACTCTGGGCCCAGAGCTAAATTGGAGCTAGACTGATGGGGGTGGGGCCAGGTTTGAGAAGGGTGCATAACAGTTTGAAGATCAGGACTTGAACTGAAGAGTTGACAGTCCCGGGAGTGGAAGCAGAAGCCAAGGGGGCAAAGTCCAGAGAACTGTGAAGGTGAGTCTGGAACCACAGGTGCAGGGAACGGGAGCTGATGTTCTCTTCCATGGGTACCTCTGCTACATGAGATTCGGTTCATTCCTGTCTCCAGAGCATGGAGGGAGCGTGCCTTCTGAGAGAAAGCATTGAATGGAGCACCTGCCTGCCCCCTGTCAGAGCATCCACATCTCAACTGGTGATGAGTCAAATGCAGGGATCACAGTGCACAGGGAGACAGTGCGTGTGTGGCTGGTGTCAAAGGGACAGGTCACTGAACTGGGACCATCCTAGGGGAATGCTTCTCGGCAGTGTCATTGGACAGGTCACGGAGACAGGGTGTTGGAGTCTCACATGCGCCAGTGGGGAAAGGCATTCCAAGAAGGCGGAGCAACCTGGGCGAAGGTAGAGAAGTGTGAAGACACTTTTATTCATTCAGAAGATATTTATTGTGACTACCATGTCTCAGGCACTGTTCTGAGCAGAAGGAATCTTTGAATGAACAAAACAGACCAAAAATCCTTGTCCTCCTAAAGTTTCCATTCTCTTCCATGGGAAGAGAAAGATAACAAATACCACAATAAACAAATTGTATAATATGTCAGAAGGTGGTAAGTGCCATGTAAAAGATTAAGCAGGGAAGGGAAATAGGGAGTTCGTTCAGGGCAGGAGTTCCAATTTTACATTGTAAATAGAGACTCTCTTGGGAAGTCAATATTTGAGCCAAGACTTGAAAGAGGCAGAGGAACAAGGCAAGTGGACATACAGGAAAGAATCCCAGGCAGAAGGAATTGAAAGTACAAAGGCCCTGAGGTCTGGCATGTTCAAGGGACAACCATGAAGCCGCTATGGAGAGAGGAGGGGGGTGTAGTGGGAGAGGAGGGCAGAGAAGTGACAGGAACCAGGTCGCACAGGGCCTGCAGGTGACTGTAAAGACTCAAACATGATCAGGCTCTTTCTGACATCATCATTGAGAGCAGGGGGAAAGAGGTCAAGGGTGGAAGTGGAGGGGCTCTGGATTCAAACCCCCGCTTGGCCACCTACTGGCCGTGTAACCTTGGACTATTACTTAAGTTCTCAAGATCTGTTTTTCAAATGTAACCCAGGGATCGATAAGAGTGTCAACTTCGGGCCAGGCGCAGTGGCTCACGCCTGTAATCCCAGCACTTTGGGAGGCCAATGCAGGCGGATCATGCATGAGGTCAGGAGATCGAGACCATCCTGGCTAACATGGTGAAACCCCGTCTCTACTAAATATACAAAAAAAAAAAAAAAATTAGCCGGGTGTGCTGGCGGGCGCCTGTAGTACCAGCTACTCGGGAGGCTGAGGTGGGAGACTGGCATGAAGCCGGGAAGCCGAGCTTGCAGTGAGCCGAGATTGCGCCACTGCACTCCAGCCAGTCAAAAAAAAAAAAAAAAAGAGAGTGTCAACTTCATAGGACTGTGGCTAGGTTCAAAATAGTGCATTCACCTACAATGACTAAAACAGTGCCTGGCTTGTGGCAAGCACTACATGAGTGTTAGCCACTACTCTTTTTTAAAAAGGAGAGACAGGTCAGACCTCCTGGTCATAAAGTTCACCGCGCTGGCTGGCATTGGGAGGAGGGGATACAGGGGGCGGCCCTGAGGCCGGGAGAGTGGCTTTTGCAGTAGCCCAGGAGAGAGATGAAGGTGGCCTGGACTGAGTGGTTGAGGTAAGAGGCAGGGGTGGAGAGAACTGGGAGGATTTGAGAGAAATGTGTGAGGTGAATGTAGTAACAGTCAGATGGGGGAGGTTGAGGGAGAGGTGGAGAAATGAGATCAGGTCCTCCTTGCGAGGACCACGGGTTCCAGCAGCTGCTGCTTATGATCACTCTCCCTTCTGCCCTCAGGGTATTCTTCTCAGGCAGGTCCGTCCTTCCCCTGCCCAGAGGACGCCCTACAGGTTCAAGTCCACACTCCTCTGTTCAAGAGTCAAGGCCTCTATCACTCTGACCCTGACCGGCTTCATCTCTTGCTGTTCTCTTTCACTTTTTTTTTTTTTTTTCTGAGACAAGACCTCACTCTGTCGCTCAGGCTGAAGTGCAGTGGCGTGATCTTGGCTCACTGCTACCTCCACCTCCCGGGTTCAAGTGATTCTCCCACCTCAGCCTCATCAAGTAGCTGGGATTACAGGCGCCCTCCACCAGGCCTGGCTAATTTTTGTACTTTTAGTAGAGATGGGGTGTCCACCATGTTGGCCAGGTTGGTCTCGAACTCCTGATCTCAAGTGATCCACCCGTCTTGGTCTCCCAAAGTGCTGGGATTACAGGCACGAGCCACCACGCCTCGCCTCTCACGGCGTTCGTCAAGACCTCTGTGCTCCACCCCTGGAGGCCCTGCCTCCTTCTGTCAGGCCCTTCCCTCCATTCCAGGCTGCCTAACCCTCACCCCATCCCCAATCTCCAGGGTCAGCCCCCAGGACCCAGGTCTCTTGGCAGCAATGTGGGGATGTCTCTCGGCAGCCAAAACCCCCATCGGAACAGGGATTAGTTGGCATTTCTGCCTCAGTTCCTGAGGTTCCTGCCAAAGGGCTCTCTGGCTGGTTCTTCCCCATGTGTGATTGGCTCTGCCTGGTCACTGTGTCCTTGGTGGCTGCATCCTGGAGGGAGCCTGCCCCCTTCCCCTAGGCGCTAATATCTGGGACCAGCCAGGTCCCATCTGTAAAGGAGACAGGTGTGTGCTCAGGACTGCTAGGGTCCCATACTTTGTGACCCTTTGGTCAGAAGACCCCAAAGCCTTCCTCTATGAAGCCTTCAGGAAAGGATGCCAATTCCCAGTTCAGATGACATTTTGGTGGAGGAACTCTAGACACTCAGGAAAGGGGCCAGGCCAGCCAGCAGAGGCGGCACCCCCAACCCCGGCCTGCCCCAGGGCCCTTGGAAGCAGTCTTCCCTGAGAGAGGGAGGGCTTCCAGCTGCCAGGTTGTACAATCACACCAGGGCTTCATCTCATTCTGGCCAAGACCACATCCATATTGTTTGTCCTGGCCTCCAAGGCCCCTACCATCCCCACTGCTGCCCAGGGAGAACTCTGCAGCCTGGCTGCGCCCAGCCCTCCTCTTGACCGTGGGCTCACCGCTCTGCCTTGCCCATGCCTGTTTCTGCCTTCCTGGCCAGCTCCTGCAGCCCTCCTCCGGGAGCAGGTCTCCCTGGCCTCCTCCACCATCTCTTTGCTCCCACCCTCCCCCACACCCACCAGCCATCACTGGATGCTTTTACTGCAGAGAAAGCCTCAGGCTCCAAACCTCAGTCTTCCACAGGTTCCTATCAGGCCTCCTCCAGGCCACCAGCCCTCGGGAAACAGGGGCCACCTGCCTTTTCCTTCTCTGTGTCCCCTCCTGGGACCAAACTCTGTGAGGTTGGTGCGTGACCCACATTGACTGAAAGGAAGAAAGAGCAATTGTTCTCCTGAGGCCTCATGCCCGAGACAAGGCCTGACTTGGGGCAACCAACCCAGTGAGTGCTGTGGGCAACAGAAGCTGGTGATAGGGGATTTAGAGGGTCCAGAGGAGGCCCCTCACGGTGGGCAAACAGGACCTTCGGCAAGAGGCCCAAGCCACATCTAAGGGAAAAGCAGCGTCCATTAAGTCCATTAACTTTAACACTGAAATCAATGTTGCAGCCACCAGAAGTAATTAGCGTAATTCACATTTCAGATCAGGAGATTTTTGAAAACCAAGTTTAATTACATTGAAAAATGACAACTTCATTTTCCCTCCCTGGATAGGTTCCCCTGATGTTCCCCACACTTTCATTAAAAAGAGGACTGGTCACAGGTGTGTGGGTTATTTTTTAATGCCATTAAACGAAAGAAGTACTTTGGCTATTTCAGAGCTAATAAATTAGCTTGGATGCCCACAACACAGTCAAGTGTCTTTGAAATGTTCCCTTCCTTGTCTGAGGGCAGAGTGAGTGGTTTTAGGCCTGACAGAATCCAGCTGGGGATCTCAGGCAACCAGAGTGACTCTAATAGATCCTCAAACTCATTTTACAGATAAGTAAACTGAAGACTGGCCAAGGGAGGAGACACACTTAAGGTCAGCTTGTCCTGCCCTGTGCTTGATGCAAGGGATGCAGAGATGATCCTTGCTATCAAGGAGTGGGCTATGATGAGCTCAGTACAGATGAGCTTGTGGAGTCAAGAAAGCCTGGCTAGGGGAGGTGACACAAGATCTGAGTCTTAAAGGACCTGGGATTTAGCAGAAGAGAAAGCTGCCATTCCAGATGGGGGAGAGGTGAGAGCAGAGGCCCAGCAATGGGCAGGAGGTTCTGGAGTGTATCTGGGCCTGGGTAGAGGACACCCACTAGAAGCGTGGCTGGGGATGCCGCATCTCATCTCTCTGTGACCTCCTAGGCAGAGACCTCACATTCACATGAGGATATTGGGATTCCCAGTAAATTAAAGATGGCAGCCAGGAAGCCAGCCTGTCCCTACCTTACCCCATCCCATCAACGTCCCTGCTACCACCCTTGTGCTACCTACTATTCCAGCAGCATTCCAGCCCTACCTCAAGCACCTGACCCTATCTCTGTCACCACCCTCAGATCGGGCCCACCCCCAGCAACTTAGCCTTATCATCCTTATTTTCAGCTTCCCTGAGATCAAATCTGCTCTCTAGCCTCTGGCCCTTCCGACAGATGCATGAACCTCCCCCACCTCTGACTTGGTCCCATGTGTTTGTTTAAGAAGCTGCCATGGTGCTAATTGCTGTGTTTATTCCTGCTCACCAAATGTGCCCTGCTTTGCAGCATTTGCTTGAGTGGCTGAGTTGCTCTGGATGCCTCCTGGTCCTGCTTGTTTTTCTTTTGGGTGGGGTGGGAGGTTAGGGAAAGAGAAGCATTTTCTGACCTTGATTCTCAGCACTGTCTTTCTGGGGCCATAGACTGCAAGCAGGACTAGGGCCTGGCCCCATCACTGCCCTGTCCCTCCTCTCCAGGAAGGGGCCCTGGGCTCTGCTGTGGATCAGAAGAATGTAGGTTTGCTGCTGGGGGCTAAGGCAGCGTTTTGTTCCATGGAATCGTGCCTCTGTTTTCCCAGCAGCCCCCATGGCCAGAAAAGCAAGCATTAGCTCATTGGTTGTGCAGTCTGGTCTGCCCTGTTCTCTAAGTAAAGGAACAACCTAGATGAGAATGTTGTGCTTCGTTGGATCTCAGAAGATGAGGCAATAAATGTGAGCCATCCCAGCCTCCAGGGATCCCCAAGAGGGCTGCTCAGCCAGGCAGGCCCCCAGCTCCCAGCAACCCCTGCCTTTGCCAAGCTGCTCCATTGTGAGGGCTTGCAGGCTGGGGTGGCGAGGAGGCAGGGTCTTCTCATCACAGCCCCTTGCTGAAAGGCTCCAGCCCCCCTCCCCTGGGCCCTCCCAGCCAGGCCAGGGTCAATGGGATTAAAGGCTCAATTCACGCCAGTCAGTTCTCTGGTAACATGATTTCATTAGAGGCAGGCAGGGAGGAGAATGGACAGAAACAGCTGGTGTATAAATTATAAAGTCTACTTTGTACTGAGTGAGCACACCTTTCCCCAGCCACATGACTAATTAATGTGGTGGGGAGTGGACTTGAAGTCAAATTGCCTTTCCCCCTCTCTCCTGGGGCTTGGTTAACAACAGGTCCCTGCAAAGCTGGGAGAAGGGAAGATTATGCAAAGCTATCATCGTATGAAAATAGTGTATTAACATACTGCCTGTGAGCTGTGTCCAATCAGTTCCCTCCCAGTGGCATGTATACGAAACAATTAGAATGGCATTTTTACCACGCTTCTTTAATACATTTTGGCATTAATATAATCAAGGAGTGGGGGCCTAGACATCTTGCAGGCGTGGTTTTCTGGAATACCCCTGGGATGTGGGGGGTTGGTAGGATGCTGGGGGTGGGGTTGGCACTCAGGCTGGGTGCCTTTGGACCAGAACCTGAGGCACAGTGCTCTGGTGAGATGCCCTGGACTCTGCCAGCCATCTATAACCTCTGTCTTCCTGGGAGCAGAGGCTTCCTTCCCCCAGAGTCGGGACCACAGACCCCCGTGACTCCTCAACTGGTAACAGCAAGAAGTTCCAGAGTCAGAGTGGTCGGTAGAAATGTCAATCATATCTTTTAATCCTCTGCTCAAATTGCCCAATGACTTCCCATCTCACTTCCAATAAAACGCACACTCCTCGCTGGGCCATCATCTAGCCCCTACCTACCTCCCCAGCTCCCCACATAGCCCACCACCTTCCAGACTTCTTTCCATTCCACACACACCCTGAGATCCTCCCTGCCTCAGGGTCTTTGTCCTTGCTTTTCTCTCTGCCTGGTATGGTTATCTTTCTTGTCCTGCAGATCTCGGCTGTTCAGAGAGGACTTCCCTGACCAACCTGATCTAAATCAGCATCACTGTCTGCCTGGTTATTTTGTTTCCTTCATAGGTCTTGTCACAGTAATCTCCAATTGTCTTGTGTATGGATCTGTCTCTGGCATATTTGCTGCTTCCCACTGGAATGGAAGCTCCTGAGGGCAGGGGCCTTGCCTGGTTGGATGCTACTGTATTCCTAGCACTCCAGCAGCAACTAGCATATAGTAGGCACTTGGTGAATATTTTTTGAATGAGTCAATGAATGAATGAAAGAGCCCAATCCTGGCATCTGGAAGCTCCAGGGGAACAAGTAAGACCTGATGGGGATCCGGGCTTTGCTGTCATCTCCTTTTGTGGCCTTGGGCAACCTGACTCCCTCTCTTATTCACCAAGCCTTCATCCAGCACCTGCTGGCTACCTCATCCTGAAGAACTGGGAGAAGGAGAAACCTTCTGTAGTTCCTGCCCAGAGAGGCTAAATGCCTAATTGGAGAAACAAGTCTAGTTTTGAGAAAAGGTGAGCTAAGTTGGGACTTGAACATGGGTGTGCTGGGGGATGAAAAGGTGAGAGTCAAGGGCCTGGAGCCAAGGCCCCTCCTCTCAGGAGCTTCCATTCTAGTGGGAAGTAGCAAATAAGCCAGGGATAAATCCATACCCAGGACATTTATTACAGATATTGCATAACTTCAGGCTGGTTGTCAAACTTCTCTGGAGCTCAGTTTCCTCTTTTGTAAGGCAGGTCACAATCAAAGCTACTCTTGCAGCTTATTGTATCCAACTGCCCATTTCAGAGATGCACAAACGGAGGCCCAGGAGTAGGACAAACCCTTGCCTAGGACACAGGGTGAGTTAGTGGCCAAGCCAGGACCAAAGCCAAAACTAGAGTCCCTGTGTTTCATTGAGGTAACAGACTCCCTTCTTCCCCCTGTCACCAGCCTCCTGAACAGATCTAGTTTCTCTGGGGTTCCAGTTGGCACCTGCCCCTGACCCCACATCCCAGAGAAAGAGCCAAGAGCCCTGAGCATGCTCCTTCTCTCACAACAGCTGGGGACTGTATCTGATTGAATGTACCTCCAGGCCAGGAGCCTCCTGGGCCTGGCCATGAGACATCTGGAAAGTGGCCTGTTGCCACTCCCCGGATTTTGTATGAACAGAGCTTCAGTTCTGTGTGTAAGACCAAGCACAAACAAGGGTGGCTTGAGTCCTTCCTCCCTTATCCCACTCTGACGGCCTAGGGAGCTTGCCTCACTGAACGCTGGTGTCCAAACTCTGTAGCCAGTAGTTCACTGAGTATCCACTGCATGCCAAGCACTGTCCTAGGGGCTGGAAATGCAAGAGGGAAAAAACAGACATAGTTCTTCCCATAGAGCTTCCATGTAGCGGACAGAGACACACACTAATACTACTACTGTAACTACTCTGAAATATTTGAGTAATGATAAGTACTATAAATACATAGTAAAGGAGAGGACAGTCGCCACAGGGAGGGCTGGTGGATAAGGGACATGTGGACACAGACCTGGATGCAGTGATGGGTCCAGGAACAGAGTGTGGAGAACACGCAGTGGAAACAGAAAGCCTGGTGGCCCTGAGCTATGAGGATACTTGACATATCTGGGGGACAGCCAGGAGGTCTTGTCTGTGAGAACAAAGTTAGCTAGTAGGAAAGTAGGAGGGAGACAAGGCCAGGGGGCAGGTGGAGGAGGGAGAAGGGATGGGGAAGATCAATAAAGCCCTGGAGAGGACTTCTGGTTCCACTCTGTGAGACTCAGGAAACCATTAAGGAATGACCTGATGAGACATATTTTTAAAAGATTACTCTGGGCAGGGTGCGGTGGCTCACGCCTGTAATCCCAGCACTTTGGAAGGCCAAGGCAGGTGGATCACTTGAGGTTAGGAGTCCGAGACCAGCCTGTCAAACATGGTGAAACCCCATCTCTACTAAAAATACAAAAATTAGCCAGGTGCAGTGGTGGGTGCCTGTAACCCCAGCTACTTGGAAGGCTGAGGCATGAGAATCACTTGAACCTGGGAGGCAGAGGTTGTGGTGAACTGAGATCGCACCACTGCACTCCAGCCTGGGTGACAAAGCAAGACTGTCTCAAAAATAAATAAATAAATAATAAACAAAAAATAAAAAAGATTACTCTGGTTGCTAGGTGAAATGGTCTAGAAGATGCGAGAAGGTAGCCAGGAAACTAACGCAACAATCCAAGCAAAGGATGATGGAATCTTAGCTTACGGCATCCACAATGAGAAGCAACTGGATTCTGCATATATTTTGAAGGCAGGACTGATACGGTTTGCTTTCGAGTCAGACAGGCTCAAGAGATACAAGAGAAACTCTGAAGGTCCTGAGGTGAAGGTCCCCTTTGGAGAGAGTGAGGCTCCTTCCAGCCTGATACAGGTGAGGCTGGCAAAGCACTTCCTTGGACATTGTCCCTTCCAGCCTCCAACCAACCCAAAAATGGCAGGGCCATGGTCAGCTCTCCTAAGGCACACAGACTAAGAAGCTCCTTCAGGATGCAAACCTAAAACTGATTGAGTCCATGCTCTCTACTAACTTGGATTTTCCCGATTTTCCCAAGGCCTTGACCAGTTCTCCTTCCATGAACCTCTGCCCTTGTTCCCTCTGTGGTCCTTTCCTGCTTCTGCTCTGCCCTTAGGCCTGAGGGTGCTGCTTCTGGGTGGGGCTAGTGGCCTCCAACAGCTCAGGAGGATGAATGTCTAGCCTCCTTCTCCCAAGTGGGGACATTCCGACAAGGCGGGAGGGACAGCTGGGGACAGACATGCATTCTCTGCACCTCAGACATTCCTGCACCCATCAGCTTGCGGTCTGAGCAGGATGCCCACAAGCCCTCACATGGCCCTTTAGTAGATCCTTCCTGTACTTCACCTCGCCTAA